>NC_073703.1:61133155-64013830 GCF_023634085.1 Falco cherrug
GCAGTTTTGTCAAACTGCAGTTAATAACAACACTTAAATTGACTGATAGATTTCTGTAACGCAGGGTAGGGTGCTACCTTTAACTAAATATCTTCACTAATGCAGATGATAGCTCCGAGGGAGTTTGTTAAAAAGTTAGTGTCAAGCTCTACATCTCAAAGCTCCTTATGGTTCCTTAAAAGCTGAAAGAATTTTAACTAGATTTTCTGTATCTTAATAACACGAAAGAATGTTTTTGAAGACTGCTCTTCATTGCATCATAATCTCTTTAACTGTGTTAAGACACTAAGATATTTTTTAAATAACAGTGTGTGTAATTTTGGGGAAAAAAGGATATCAATATGTGATTATTATGAAAATGAAGAGGCAGCTAGTAGGTATGGAATTTTTCAGAATCCTTGATGTGTTCAGTGTAGCATTACTAAATGGCTGAAATCTAAATAACATTTGGCATTATAATAGAAGAAAATAACTGACTAAGCTAGCCTAAGAAGCAGTGATACTGCACCATAATAAGAAGTGTTTTTCTTCAAGAATCAGACTTTCTTCTCTGCAATTAGACTGAAGATAATGGGCTAATTAAAGATATATACTTGCAGACAGCAAAGCAGAAAAAAGTGGGTTTAAGGATGCACTTTCAGAAGACATATTTGACAAAAACCTTTACTCACGTGAGTAGCTGTTTTCAAGACTGGCCCTTCCGTGGGTATGTTCTTTGACTGAAATCCCTGAAAATTTCAGTTCAGCTTAGTATTAGTAGTGAAGATTTTAAGGTAATTTGAAAGCCTTGATGTAGAACCTATCTTGCAGACTCCCGTTGTGAGAAGAGAACCTCTGGACCATGCTCCCTGGATGGTTGATTTGCTTTTTCTATATATCTACTTGTGTCTTTCCATTAGTTGTAATAGTTCTGCAAGCTTGGGATTATAATGGCAATACTGTCCTTTTAATAAACTCAATGTAGCTGTTAAGTGCCCAGTAAATGGAAAACCAGCTGTTTTCAAGGAGCAACAGAGTAAGGAAAAACATCTTTTTCTTTGGGCAAACAGTTATCCAAGGGCTATAAGAACTACTGTATATTTCTCTGTGGTAAAGAAACATTTCCCTTTCTGTTCCTAAAACCGTCTTATATCTCTAACATCAGTTAGTAACTCTAAGACTGGTGTCAGGAATAACATATCCCAGCTGCATTTTAGAATGAATTGAGCTGGGACAAGGGGTCCTTGGAGCTTACTGAATGGGTGAGAGCTTTTAAAGGGAGAAATCGATACTACAGCAGGATTTAGACAACTTAGCAAAATGTATCAGACAGAACTTTGGTCAAAGAATAACTACAACAGCACATTAACCCATGGAGTACCTGAAGTATAGTCTATAGCACTTGACTTAAACTCTCAGCTGAAAAGCATAACAGGGGACTGGAACTACCCAGTATAGTCAAGGCTGTAAATCTATTTCCCTTAAAGATCTCTTCCTCACATGTATTACCCACAATCTCTTTGACCATAATTTTTCACATCTAACCTCAGGTTAGACATGAGCAATTAAAAAATTGCTCAAATAAGTAAAATTGCTCAATTGTAAAGAAAATTTACACCTTTTTCTCTGAGTTACTACTTAGTGACCTTACAGTCAGGAGGAGTAAGAATAATAATAATTACAGTCAGCTGGAGTAAGAATAATAAAAATACTTTTCTTGGGGAAAGTCTTGGTAGAGTTGAATACCTCTGCTTTGTTTGAGTGAAGATCAGCTTCTGAAAGGTCTGTCACTGCAAGTGTATTTGCTCAGGTCTTCGCAGAACGTAAGTTTAGTAACTGCATTTCCTGTGCATGGATTTACATCAGACACAAGGACAGCTGCCCATAGGTTAATGCTGAGCTTGTGGGAGGAAGACTATAACTGCCTTATAACGGAAATGTCAGAAGAAAAGAAAAAAAAAATCAAAAGAAAAAAACAACCCCAAACCCAAGAAATGTCTCAGGCAGAGTGGAAGAGAGATTTGGAGCCTCAGTAATATTCTGTTAATTCTGGATTTCTAGATTTTCGCTTTAAAAATCTCTTTTTCCTACTGAAATGACATAGAAATAGAAAAAGCCTTAAAAACACTAAGTAAATGGCCAGTAAAATGATGTTGTTACCAGTCAAATACTATAAGTAAAATGTGGGGGAGGGTCACTCCTTTCTCACTCCGTCCATTTCAATAAAGTGTGAATTTAAAAAGCCCAATTGGAAGTATTCGAACGATAGCATGCATAGCAATTAAATTGTTTCTTTAGGTGGTTTCAAAACCAAGGAAATTAAAAACATAAAATTACATTAACATTTCACTGAACACGGAACTTCCTTGCAGTCCTGCCCTTAAACAGAGCTAGGCTGTGGGAAATATTTATTATATAAATTTTAAATTTTTATAAATATAATTTTATAAATTTTATAAAATTTATAAAATTTTAGAATTTATTTATTTTAGAATTTATAAAATTTTAAAGCCCCATCCACCTTCAATTAAGGTATGAGAGTTCCAAATGCACTCCCTTGGCGTTCCTAGTGGCCCTCAGCAAAAGCGTACAAGAATGGAAATCTTTTAAGTATTTTCTCATTGTTTATATAATCCTATTCAAGTCATAAAATATGAACAGTTCACTTTGCAGGTGGAATTAATGCACTTGCTGGAAGGTTGTGGGTTTTGACTTTTCCTGAATCTTCACATATGCCTACATGCCAGGCACCGCCCGAGCTGCAGCACCTGTTGGTGTGCCCAAGCCAGTTTCAGATTTGTTGATTTGAGTATTGCCAGCGGTGGTGCTAAAGGTGGATCTCACCTCTGTTGCAAAATTCACCTCAAATCTGGGTAAATATTCAGAAGAATCAGCTGGAGACAGCTCTAATCGCTCAGAGCTGTCTGTGACTAAAAAAGGAATACTTCTATATGGTGTAATACTCCTTTTAATGGGGAAAGGGTTTCTCTTATGCTGCTGTAATAAAACACAAAAGAGCAGGATAGGGCCCAGAACCTCAGAGACATCCACCTAAATGTTTGGTTAACTTTTTTTCTTTAATCACACATTCAGCCAAGAACTGTTTATTAGGACTATGATCCTGGACTTTGTTAAAGTCACTTAAAAGGTTACTGCTCTGCTTACACACCATGACCTTTGCCACAGATTAGTGCCACCAAAGATGAGGGAAGAGCATGGACAGCTTGTTCCCTTGTCAGTTGTCACATTCACAGCCAGGATATTAATATAAGCTGAAATCAGTGGTGGTTTCAATAGAGGCCAAACTGAACTGTGAATTGCAGCTGCTAAGAAGCAGACACACCATGCTTGGCAACCCCAGGCAGAAAGATGGCAGAGACCTAGCAAGCAGACACCTTTTAAATCATCTCAGCAAGAATCGTCAGAGTTTTTTGGGTCAGAGTCCCCTATCTGTAAAAGCAACAGGGAAGGCAAACCCCTCGCAAAATCCTATGCCAAAGGGAAACAAAGCTGCAACCTTGCTATGTGTTAGCGTTAGTCCCATCAGGGGCATGGCTGCCTCCAGTGTCAGCAAGGTTCCATCAGAAGTGCTGTCGCAAGAGCTTCACTTCTTGTGAAGGCACAGCGGGTGAGAACATGGTACGTAACCTGTTGTTCCTGTTGCCTTATTTTCTCCTATTAAGCAAAATTCTTTCCTAAACTCAGTGTCAGAAGCTTCCATGAGGTCAAAGAGCATTCTGCTGAGCTGCTGTTCTCCTATTTGGCAACCCCCACCTAGTGCCACCAGCTTCTGCTCCTTTCGTTTGCATTTGCAGAGCTTACAGTTTCCTCCTGCCTGCAGCTTTCAGTCGGACAGGCACTGGAAATGCAGTTAGGAGAGTCACTCAGAGCAAATGCAAACAGGCTACTGGAATTGCAGCAGCAGAGTCTTAGTGCTGACTGAACCAGAGGCAAAAATAGAAGAGAATAGCCCACAGTACTACATATATTTTCTATCCACTCTTGTGCATCAGCAATGAAAGTCTAAAAGTAGAATTTTAAATTTATTTCTGGCTGATTTTCTGGCTCCTAGAACAGTCATCCCTGAACATCTCGCGTTCACGGCTCCTGGTGTTAAGATAGAGGTACCGCCAGGAGGGGAGTCATGTTAAAACAGCACCGTTCTGTAGGCTGCTGCAAGCTGCTGGTAAATACTCACAAACAGGGAACCTAAGGGTACCCCAGGCATAGCTTCCCACGTCACGTCCTGTCCTGAGTGCAGCTCAGCCAGAACGGCAGGGCTGGAGCCCAGGGAACACCACAGTAAGTGGGTATGCTGAGGAATTATAGATATAAGTTATGCTAGTGTAAATACCCTGAGAATTGCCAGTTAATTTGTCCCACAATTAATTGTTCAGGTTGATTGAACTATACTATTGTGTGATGCCTACAACACACAAGAAATGCCTTAAAAAACTTACCATGAGCGTTAAAACTACGAACCAAACAACTGTGTACTGTCTTGTTTCCAACATCATTCACTTGTAAAGCATTCATTTGGAAACACTGTGATGCGTGTTGTGATACCTATTAAATTCTGTAAACGTGATGACAATAAGGAATGTCAAATATTTTTTGAAGACCCTTTGGTAATGTATTTCAAAAACAGCATGAAAGTGATTTTTTTTTCCCCACTTTGACAGGTGAATTATTTACTGCCTAGTGTAGTTTTCTGAATAGCTGAAGTTTTCTATCAATGAGATGAATTTAGAGTCAGGCAAGGGAAGCCATCTCACTAACCCTGCATCCAACCCCATTCCCAAGGCAGTTTGACTGTATCTACAGCACTTTCTGCTGTACTGCAAATGTCAAACAGAAGGTATAATGGATTTAATATTAGTGCTGGCCAAGGTGTTGAGGGAGCTGTTAATAATGTCACTCCAGTTATTGATCTGAAGCCTTTAGAAATCAAAGAAAAGTGAGAGATCCCCAACTGGGGAAAGGCACAACAGTGACTGGTTTTTATTGCCAATATATTTCTACATATATAGTGCTGACTTTCTGGAATTATGTGATCATCATTAATCTTGGAGAGATTTTTGGAATCATTATGTGGTAGGATAATATCAGGGTGACCTGTATGCATGCTAATGTTAAAACTTGCTTTCATTCCAGCCACAAGTCAGCTTTAAAAGGTATAGTAGTGACAGCAACAACAGTAATGCAAATATTCAGATGTAGGGAAATTTTATTTATTCTGAGACAATTTACTGATGAGGTTGAGATGTCTGGATTTGACTCTTCCTAAGAACATTGTCATTTCATGTGTCTGTTAACCTGGGATGTGTGTAACCACTACTGCAGGAGGCTAGACTTTTACTAATTATGATAATGATGGTTCAACTGCCTCTGTTTACCACAGAGCTAAATTTTGCTCTAGGTTTATATCCTTCTACATTCCTTTGCCATAGCTGATCCTGAAGGATTAACTTGTAGTATTTTGTTTTAAAACAGGAATGGTTCTTAGAATAAGTGCATGCTTTCTTCCTTCAACGGAATTTTTCAATCTTAGGGAAGTCTATACAAGGGGAACCTCTGTTGTCTTTAGTGAGTAATAAGTGAAAGTAAAATGTAGAATTTATGTTTAATGTATATCCAATAAACATATAGTTTCTGTCCATCTTTATACAAGGTAAATAAAGATAAATCCAGCAGATAACTTGCAACAGCTATCTGCTGGACTGCAGGTGAAATTTGTCTCTACCGCAACTGTGCCATAAAGTAGGTCCATTATACAGAGATACAGAGACATGCAAGTGCCTAAATACAGTGTATGTATATAAGTGTGTACATATCTGTGTAAGAATTTAAGAACATACAAGATGTACGTGGCAAGCTGTGAAATCAGCTACTCAGAGTATATTTATTATATTACAAAATGAGGCAAGTATATTTATTATGTAACAAAATTCCAAAGCAGTATAATTAGGAGAAAAATCTACTTTTGTTTTCATTTGATCCCCATGTATTGCAATAAACACATACTTAAACAGAATTGATTTTTATGTACAAATTCTATTAACTCTTCAATGACTACTGGGAATCACCCAGTAGAAGCCCTGCAACACTCTGGACAGAACAGTATTTAGTGTGGTCCTGTAAGTTCTGTGGGAACAGGCAAGAAGAAACTAAACATATGGCTGGAGATTGGGAGACTGGGCAGATCTCCTGTACTCCTTCCCTCCCTTAGTAAGAAGAAAGACATAGGTGAGGTAGACTGGAGAATGTCTGCTTGCATCTATTGACTTCCCCAACCACTTGCTTCAGAACTATTTGCTCTGGGCTCTGAGGTCAAGATTTTTGTTTCGTTGATCACGTGTCCATAACATACTAACAGAGTGAGTTCCTATACCAGCTAAAGGGTTGTGAGAAATAAGACTAATGTCTTCCTGAATATCCCAGTTTTACATGGGATTGTTCTCAGTCATATAGCTTAGTCTGGAAAAATCACAGTAAGTGTCTTTGCAGCTTCTCACAGGAGACAATTTCGTACAGTTACTTGTGATAGTCAGTCTCCATGTGCATTCAGAGTACATGTCATTCATTTTTGTACACAGCCATAACGTTCATTTTGTACTTCTCTCAGAACTGCTTTGTTCTAAAATCTTCCACAGTTTTTATTTTGTGTCCTTCTTTCAGCTTTTTCAATTTTGCCACTTAGTTTCAGGTAAAGGCCACATTTTCCCAAACAAAAGAATCATTTTAGTCTGTCACCATATTCACCCATGTAGCCTTAAATCACCTTGGATTTTTTCTCCATCCTGTTGTTACAAATTCACATCCCCTTTACTGTTGCTCCCACCTCTTTTCTTGTATTTCCAACCTTTGGTTTCTTTCTAAATTTTGTTCCATCTCACTGTGTATCTTTCCAAACTAATTACCGCTCACCTATTCATTATATCTATTTTCAAACTGTAGTGAATTTTTTTTTTTCATTTTAAAATCTTGTTGATGACCTCTTTAAATGAAATGTAAATCACAAAATTATTTTGTGAGCTACAAATTCTCTTTATTCCGCATTTCAAATTTTGAGTCATAAAAACAGCAATCATTGTATTTCAACAAATAGTTTTAAGAATTTTTTTATGTTCCTTTTTAACATATAATTGCAGCTGGATAGGCTGATTCTTTTACATACTAGAGTAGAACAGTACTGATGCTTAATAATCTGAGATTTCTAGCAGATCAGACCTGGCTGCTTAAAGCTCTTGGCTTGTTGTAAGTCCGTTATGTTTAATTCATCATACTAGAGACTAAAAACCTTGTTCTTGTCAAAATTACACAATTCTATCTTCTTTATATACACAAAACAGCAGAGATACAAAGGATGATATTACTTGGTATTGATTCAGCTCCATGGGGGGCAGAGATCAGAAAAGGCAGAACTGGCCAAAAGGAATGTCCGCCTCCAGTGAACAATTTTACTCATGGTCACACTGGGAAAAGCCTGAAAATACTGCTTCTGTGTGAAAGGTTTGCTGCTTCAAGCTCTCAGAGCTTTTCCTGGGCAGTCTGTCTCAGATACTCCTTGCTTTTCAGCTGTGAATAGTATATGACCGCTCTGAATAACTTGCCTGATTTATTGTCTCATTACCATCTCTATTTGTTTATCACCAGGTAGAGTAGATATGGTGCCTCTCTGATTTTACATTTTTTACATTTTTTACTGGGGTAAATTGCTTGGCTAGCTGCAGGGCAATTAAAAACTCCACTCCCTTGTTTGTTGCCTGAGTCCTGATGTTTCCAGTCTGAATTTGTCACCCTCCAGCAGCGGCACCTCAGCTCTCAGAGCTGTCTATGCTGTGTCTGTACAGCGCCAAGCACAGTGAGGTTGTGGTCCAGGGTCTCAACAGTGCCACCTGTAATGCTGATGATGAGATCCTCACCTACATCAGTCAAAAAGATAAGGCTTTCTACAGTCAGGCTATTGCACAGGTCTGTAAACTGCCTTTTGGAAAGCTTCTGTGCAGCCAGCGTCCATTCTGCCTGCTCCCTCCCGGGACCGGACACTTCACAGGTGATAATGTGGCAGAAATGGAACACTGTACTAATCTGGTCCAGCATAGGTGATTAGGACTAATTATTTCATTAACTGTAGTTTATCAAAGCGCATTACCCTTAAAGGTTTTGTAGAACATTGAATGAAAAAATGTAGTTGTGCCATCATCAGTAACACAGAGCTTCCTTTCTTCCTTTTCCTTTTTTTTTTTTTTTTGTTTTAAGTGAATTTCATTCTGATGATAGGTGCCAGATGGAGACAGCCCTGGGGAATGAAATTGTTTGTTTATCCACAGAACACGTACAGCATGGGCAGCAGCAGTGTACTCTTTCCCATGCTGTTTCGTTGCTGTTCTCCAGCCCTTGCCCTCCAGTGACAATCTATAGAGGTGGGAAGGCAGTTCACAGTCCATGCCTTGCCCAAATTCCAGGTGCTTTCCTGTGAGTACCTACAGCAGTGCCAATTAGCATCCATTTTCATGAACTTCTTTTGGCATGGGAAGTGTGTTGGTCCCCCCATCCAGTCCAAATAGGCCGCAAAATGATAATACTAATTAACAGCTTACCTAAATCAAATTTTAATCAGTGACCTACACACAAAAGACCAAAGGCTTTAGTTTTGTGTTTCCTATTGTATTTCTCCTGAGGCATCTATTTTCTTATAATAATGGTTTTCCTCATCACAAGAACATCGGAAAAATCAGAGTACTATAAAAGAAAAAAAACCAACCAAAAAAACAAAACAAAAATTTAAAAAAGCAAAGTAAAATAATCTTTTTAATAGGATTCTCTGCAAAGGGGTGAGAAAAATTCTCCCACTCTGCAGTCCCACCCCTCTTCAGCCAAGAATAAATGTTGTCAGAGTGATTTCAACCAGGAAAAGAAAACAAACAGAAAAAAGATAGAAAATAATATCTTGAACATTTTTATCAAATGTATTTAAACTATATGTCCTAGAATCATGTGTTAATAAGTTGTTAAATGTTGTAATTCTGCATAAACCAAATTAATTTTAGTTTAGGGTTTATGTTTGAGAGAGGTTGGATAAAACCTGTGCTTTTTATTATTATTTTACAGCTTGTTTTGAAAGTGTCATAAACAAATGACTTAAGTGTCCCACAAGACAAATGTTCTTTAATCATCTAATGCACTCATTTATCCTCAGCCTTAACCTTAGTCCTAAATTAAGTCTCTTGCAAAAACATAACTTCATCTAAAAATACCCATCAATCCTATGTGATTTTGATAAGCACATTTAAAAAACATAAACAATCAGACAGTTGTCAATCCAGTTGAAGTTCTGTCCCATTTAAAAGTTATTCATTAGGATATGTTCCTAATGCACCTGCTACTAATGAAATTTTAAAGTGGAACGAACAATGTTTTCAGGTTTCTGCTAGAGTTAGAATTTTCTGCATTTCACTAGGATTCACTAAGAATAAAATCAAAATGCATATCAGGAAAATGTCGACTTTGGCTTAAAACTTCTAGCCTAATCATTTGTGGTTTTCTGAAAATATTGTATTTTAATTTGCATTCATTTTTCATGGTACTACTAACAAAGTATGTGTCATACCTTTATGTTAAGTTTACTCGGTCATTACCTTCATTATTTACTCAGGAATCCAATGTAGATGGAAGCACCACACAGGAAAAAATGTGTAACACAAGACATCGGTTACACATTCAAAGCAAGATATTTGGCAAAAGAGGTCATTTGACCTGAGTGAATAAATGAAGTGATTGTGAGGGGATGTGAAAGACTTAGTGGCCGATACACACTACAATTTAGAATTAATTCAGATTTTCTTTCATTTAAGCAATACTTAGCCATAGCCATGGCTAATACAGATGATTTTTTATTATTATTATTATTATTATTATTATTATTATTATTATTATTATTATTATTATTATTATTATTATTATTATTATTTTTTACTACTGGCCTCTTTAGGACCTGGGAAAAATACTACTGTTGAGCTCTTTGGGATTCTTTCTCACTGGGGCTTTAAAATTCTAAAGAACAGATAAGAGCAAACAGCAAATAACTGGATTTAGAATAAACTCAGAAATTATCGCTAAGGCCCTTCCTCTGCCACAATTTGTCAAATCTGCTGATAGGAAACAAATTCTATTCATAAAGATTTTATTTTTTGGGGCCCTCTTGTGATTTGGTAGCAATTCAATTATAGTTTTGTGAGATAGTGAGCCCGGAGAGGGAATCCAGACTGACAAGAAATATGACAGGACAGTTACAGAGTGTTTATGCAATTAAACTTTCACTGACAATACCTGCGGAATGATGAATGCGTGGGCGGAGGTATGTGTGCACAAGCAATGCCCCACAAGTATTGCACATTTTTCATTATTATACAACTGTTCAGATCTTTCAAGAATAGCCTGAAGTGAGGTGGAAAAGAGAGTGCTGTTCCACAGCATGTTAACCAAATGCCTTTTTTTTTTTTTTCCAGTGGGTCTTGATATGCCAGGTGATAAAAGAACATCTATTTTAGAGAAATGTTGCAAGAAGATTAAGATTTAGCCTGAGTTTGACATATATTAATTTTGGATTCTTAAAGAGGTTTTATTCTTTTTCTATCTGCAACTTTATATCATTTCAAAACTGATAGATACTGCATAATTAAACTGCAAGGTTATTCATTTTATGCATACAGGTGCAAAGGGCACTATAAAAGTAGAATTTTACTGATTGTAGATTAGAAGAAAAAGGAGGAACTTAAAAGACTTTTGTAGAAAACCACAAAGCTTACAGAGTAGATTAATTTGGTTGATTATAGTCTGTATTTCAGTATGTCTGTCTTCCATGGAACTATAAAGTCAGACAGCTTATTTAAGAGGCCCTGAAAGATTGTGTTGAGTTTCCAGGCTATTACAGTAGTTATTTTTACTTTTCATGTGAAGTTGCTCATTTGTAGCGGGGTTTTCATTTTGAAAACATGCTGTTAAAACATGTTGACCTGGACTACCTCTTCTCCAAGGAGTCTGAGTACAGCATTGAGTTAATTCCTGCAAACCTTATGTTCAAACACTGCTGTACATAAAACAAAAAGAAAGTGGAATGGCTCTGATTTGATTACCTGCCAGACAAGCTGAGCAGAGCACTAGCTGTGGATTTGGGATTGCAATGGACAGAGTTGGGAATCGTGTGACTGACATTAGAAGTATGAAATAAGGGCCTGGTAGGTCAATTATTATGAAGTGACCATTTAAATATTATCTAGAACTGTGCTGAGTTCCCAGAACTTTACTTGACTTCACTGAAGTGAACATTGGATGTTCAGAATTTGATTCCTACACACCTGAATTCAAATCACTGGCAGTAAGAAAAAGCTCTTTCCTATTTATTCATGGTTACCAATTTACCAAATCTTTCAAAGACTGAAGCGTGCTTCAAATAATGACAATCTAAATAAGAAGGTTGCTTGTTGCAGTGAACTGTTTTGTGATTCTAAATTATGTATGCTAGATTGCAAAATGGAAAGCATTAATTTATTTATTTATTAATGTAAGGATTTATCTCATGAAAAGAAGCTCCTGAATTTTTACTCCTTCTTTCTATAGATGCTTGTTTCCTGTCTTGCAAGGTCCCCAGCGATGTCCAGGGAAATGTCCATTTGTCTTCCTGATTTACACACAGACATCCCTTCTTTTTTTTGAAAGAAGGACAGTACTTACCCAGCTTGCACATGGCAGACGTAATATTACAGCTTAAGTTACTCAGTACCAAAAGCTATAGTATATTGAAAAAAAACCCCTGATTTTCCAAGAGCTGTTTATAATACCTACTAAAATTGATAGCAAGAAAAAAATTGTTTTCACATTACTTAGGTGTTAAAATTACATGGTGGTGTTCCTTTATTTTCAAAAACCAAACCTAATCCTGTTAATTCAAAGTGAATAACAAACAGGACTAAGACTTTTTCCCAAGTTGTTACATTTATTCAACCTGCTTGTGTTTTGTTCTTCATCATAATTATTTCCAAGTCAAATCTGCACTGATTTCCTTACGGACCCACATACCTCTGACTAACTTAAAGAATTGAGCTGGGATAATTCACACTATTCCTTGGGGGTCATGTTCTCTGTTTTTTTTCAAGGACATTTTTATTACAAAGCTGATGAAATTTGCATATTAATTCATTTCTTTCAATTTTTTAAGATTAAATGTTGTCAACATGTATCAGTGCAAGGCTCTGACAGTGCTGATGAAATGGGTCAGTCAAGCTTGAACATTTAGAGTAATGCAGCCATCTGCAACCCCCAAGCCCCTTGTGTAGTTTAGTGCTACCATTGCAACTTGATTAAAAAAAAGTTTTATTCAATGCAGGATATTAAAACATTATCTGTGAAATGATATGTGTTACTCCTGCCATTTGCAGGGAAAGTATATTTGACAACAAAATGGATCTAAGGATCTCTTTGCTGATTTAAAGTTAGTGCTTTGTCAATCTTAATTAAACTCCAGTAGGAAAAGTATAGGGGGAAAAAAAGAGTTTCTGCTGTGCCAGAGCTTAGAAGTTATTAAACTGGGCTTAATGTCCCCTCCTAGCCTGTATTTTTACTGTTTGAAAAGCAGTGTTATTTACAGGAAGGAATTGCCTAAATCCTCATGTCTCAAGGGCCCTGAAAAGCAGTTGCATTCTTCTGAAAATATCAAGACTTAATAGAATCAGAGAAATTAGAAATGGAAAAGATCCATTAGGTCAACTTATCTATCCCCCTGCCAGTGCAGGAGAGTTCCCTACAGTATTGCTGTCTTACAGTTAATAGTCATGGATTTGGAGTCACCGTTTCTCAACTACTTCTGGAAGTATTTGCTGTGCAAGCTGCTTTGGTTCATTTTATCTTCACTGATGGGGCTGGTATCCTTGTGTTCTAATATTCTTATGTTTTAATAGCCTGTGATTCTAGAAGCAATGCATACAGACACCCAGTAATATCTTTGCTTCTCTTTAAATACATGCTGTGCATTTCCGTCATGTAGGGTTTTATTAACCTGCATTTAGTCAGCATCTTATTTGACAAGTAGTCCCTTTGATATCAATGAAAACAATGCAAAGTATCTTCAATAATTAATCGGTACAAATCAGCATAGCCACCTTGGTTTTAAAGGTGTGGAGTCAGTTGTGGGTTTGGCCAAGGACCTTTTGAAATCACCAGGTCTGATTATGAAGTTAGGGCAGTTAAATCCAGCCATAGCACCAAAACAATGTGTTAACTCAGATGACAAGTTTCAGATGTGAACTTACTTCTCTGCAATTACTGCTGCAGCTTAATCGGTTGATGTATTTTAATAGAAACTGCTCCTTGTTACAGATGTCCTCGTAATTGCTACTTCTGATAGCCCCAGAAATTTACATTGGCCTTAATTGGGCAAAAAAACCCTGATATCTTGGCTTGCAGATGTAAAGACTGACTCCTACCTTGAGTATGAATACAAAGCATGAATTCTAATAATAATCAGAAAACAACCTTCTGGCACCTCATAGCTGTGGAAGAGGTGACTCAAATATCGGTTGACTCGTATTGGCAGAGCTTCTATCCAGGTACCATACCAGTTTCATTTTTAGGCAGTCACCTCTGCAGACTTTTTGCTGCAATAGCAGTGTATTTTTGAATTCAAGCTTCCTTTAATACATGTCATACAGGAAGCTTGTGTTAATCATATCAAAGACTGTGAACAATATTACACACTGTTGTCTTTTTTCTAAGCTGCATATTTTTTTATGTGGTGGACTAGGAAAGGATTTAGGGAGTATCATTAGGTAGACATTGGATATTCTTTTAAAACAAAGGTGAATCTGAGCTAGTAGTATCTAGATTTTAAGACTGAACTCTAAAAGTTGTATTGGATTGAAAAATCAAAATCAGACTTTGCACTGTAGTAGAGTTTAAAAATGTCAGATATGAAATATTTAAACGGTGGAACACAATCTTCAACTTTGGGCTATAAAACTTTAATTTTGTGAGTTGCTATTTCTCCAATTGTTCAATATTTTTAATTCTACAAATCCATGTTTATTAGCTTTCAAGGTTTAAACAGTGTTACTGAGTCCATTGAAAGTAAATGATACTGACTTCTGAGAAATATAGTTACTATGATTTGTTTTCTATTTCTACGTTCAAGATAAAGGCAAAAGAAAGAACAAAGAAAAGGAATTGATTAGCACAGCTCTCTCTTTTAATACTTGTAAAATCACCTAAAGTGCTTTGCTATTTATTCTTCCATACACTACAAGAAACAGATTAAATTGATCTGGAATGTGATTTTTTTCAACAGTGTTACCGTTAGGGTATGTAGACAGAAACCTTAGCATCTTTGATACTATATATTCATATTTTTGCAATTAGCAATTGTAATGCCCAAATGAAATCTCCTTCCAATCTGTGATCTTCCCAAATATTTTGCAATAGCAGTTCTTGGTCCAAAATCCCAGTCCTATTGAGGCTGAGAAGCCAAATCATGCTTCCTTTACAAACAATGCAATTCTCCGAGTTCAGTAATCAAGTTGTTCCAGTATTATGCATAATGTGACACAGTTACAGTAGGGGTGAGCACTTTCTTTAACTTCATGACCTCTTCTTGTTTACATATCCATGATAATTTTTGATTCTTTTCAGGATTTCCTTTTACAGTAAGACACATAGTTTAAATATATCTGTTCTAGTGTTTCCTATGAAATACAGCTATAAGAAATCCTTTAGATAAATTCATTGCAACAAAGTAGTCTGCCACATTAAATCCTGTAGGTAGTTTAGCAAAGTTTTGTTGGTTTTTTACCTTTGGATTTTTAAACAATGAATGTTGTTACCTTTGGTAAATCACAACAGCTTTGTTTTGGCAGTAGCTGCTGCAGACTCCTAAATACAAGTTATTTTATCTAACTGTGTTTTGATTAAATTTATTCCTCTCCATCTAACTTAATTTTTTTTATTTAATGCAGTTTTCAAGCTATGAAGGAAAGTAAATTTGCTGTAAATCTAGACTCTTTCTTGCTAGCAAAGAAATTCACTATATGCTTGCTTTATAGCTTCCATTTTATATATATAACATGTCCTACTTTTGAACTGTGAGATTTCTTTTTTCAGAGGGAAACTCAGAAGTTATGCTTGCATCTACAATCTGCAGGCAGGTTGGTACCTCCACATAAGGAAAATATATTTTTAAAATCTGTCATTTTGAAGACAAAATTTCCCCTGCCAATATCTGCATGTAAATGTTCTTCATCCATCCTAAATAATAGGTCTTACAATACACAATATGTGTGCTGTAAATAAAACAGTCAGGTTTTGACACCTTGTGTTTATTAAGCCTTTTTGTTTGACTGGCTAACAGTGACCACACATCCTAAAAAAGATTTTGCACGCTTTATTGTTTGTGCTTTGAGCTGCATAATTTCAGATGCACATTATGTTTATTTTAAATTTTATGGAACCAGGCATAGGAAAGAAGATACCACCAATTGGAAACAGTGAATAATGTTCGATCTTACAAATCATGGCCTCTTTATGGGATAATTTGATGTCAGGATGAAGTGTTTAAGATTATTTCTTCTTCACATATGTATATGTGTAGAAATCCCAATCCTTAAGCACACAGGGATGCAAGTGGTTCATATTCAGACATGTTGGCCAGGAAAAGGCTAATGAGTGAGCAGTATTGAGAGAGATAAAAGAGTCAACTAATCTAATTAAAGAAGAATAGTGGTGGATGCATTTGACTACCCAGAAATTTCACACCTTGACAAGAATTCAATGAACACTTCTTGATACTTATACTTCTTGGCACACAGAAGTGGCAGGTCTGTTTTCTACCTTAATTTTTCATATTATAAAGAGTTGGTTCAAAATAAGTTATAGTCGAGTCCTAAAGTAATTATCAGTATCATGGTGTAGGTAGAAGTATTCACATCACAAACTACTACTGTTAATACCAAGTGAGCTGGGATATTTTGAATAAAGGAAAGAGCTGACTATAGCCCATACAAGGAAACTGTAATCTATAGATTCATTAGCCACTATTGGGAAACTGGAATCCATAAATTCATCATGAAACTCATTTAGGTAATGACAGATGAATGACATGTGTGAACTTACTAAGAGTAGTAATGGCTATCTAAATGGTGAAGTTCCTGAGGTTATTGTGAAACACATCTTTCAGAAAAACTATCAATCCACCACAGTAAAGACAATAGGAATGTCAGGTATGGCAGTTAAATGCAAGGTGGTAATCTGGAAAACTGAGGCAAGACTGAAAAGTAATTTTGGTTGTGTGCAAAAAACTAACAATAAGTCTATTTACTGTAGATATAAATGAACTACTCAGTTTACTGAATTTGCATGGAATAAGGTGGGTTAGTTTGTGTTCTTTCCGTTAGTCTGAACCACAAATTACACTGCTTTTATACTACTGTTCATTGAGATCAAAACAACTACAGTCAAGACCTGAGATTTCAAAAAAAAAAATATCCAAACAGAGATATTTGTGAGCAGCAGATCAGCAGGTCTAGATGGTACATAACAAAAGAAAAAATATGAAGGAAAAGTGAAATGGTCAAGCTGCTAAAAAATATACAATGTTCCAGTAAAATGGCAACCAGAAAGCAGATTATCTAGGAGAGAGACATTTTCGTGGTCTACAAAAATGTTTTGGAAAACAGTACTGAAATTATCTTCAAAAATGATGTGGGTTTATATGTGCTATTTCTGTTAGCACACATGTGACACGGTAAGTTTGAAGTGGCTTTAGACGTGAATCGCAGAAATGGCTGGAGGTATAGAAATATTTCTTTCTGAGGAAATATGTAAAAGTTTAGAATCACTTTCCTCATAGTACCCTAGGTATCTTTTTATGAGGAGACAAAAGCATTCATTAAAACTCACACAAAAGATCTGCGAAACAAGTAAACAAAAGCATGATTGTCAAGAGCTGTGGATGTGTGGAACTTATTGCTGCTAGCTATTCCTGCAGTCAAGAGCAGAGCAGACTTTTTAACTGTGTGGGCATTTATATATGGTGACAGCATTCCCTTCTAATTCCAGTTAAGCTGTTTTTATAGAAAAGTGTATTGCTTCAAAGCAGTTCAGATACCAACTGGCGATCTAAGGAAGAAAGGTCTTCTAAATGCGCATTGTTATCTAATGATGTACAACAGATCTTCTGGCACTTTTTCCAGAGACATTTGTTGTTATCTATAGTCGGAGAGAGATTGTTGAACAAGCCACTCCTCTCAAGCCCTTAACAAGGATTCTTCTGCTCTCTTTTATTTTTCATTAACTGTAGCATTTGTTTAGACCAACACAAGATAAATTCTCTTTATGGTTGAGTTTCTGTAATACCATGTAATACTGCATGATATAGCTCATGAGCTTCTGCTAGCTGGTCATTTCAGAAGTTACATTTATGACTTCTCTGAAGAACCTCCTCCTTGCTTTCTTCAGGCAAAAGGTAGTAGACCTGGAAAATGATGGTTAGTAAATGAACATCAGACTCGGAATGTGTTATGCACTGAAAATGTCTGGGCCCTGGAACTAGGGACCTACAAACTAGAGATTGTAGCAGATATTCCTCATTTTTCTCCCACTTCTCAGCAGTGATGGTGACTACTGGAAGTCCATCTAATCTGAGAAACTAGGCTCTATAGACCTTCAAACCGCTGTGTCTGTTCTGTATCTCTGTTCAGAACAGGTTGCCTATAGCAGAAGAAATACCTTGTACATGGTGCCTGTATGGTACATCTGCAAAGATACTGAGCTATGAATCAGTGTATTAAAGAGGCAGCGGTCTTGTACATTTGTTTATGTCAAGATCTGCGTTATCAGTGCTAAATAAACAAATGCAATGAAGTTACTATACTTACCTCCAAGTTTCAAGACTATAATTTTGATTTGGGAGTTTCCCTGTGGCTTTGCAGTTTACAAAATCAGCAGTAAAAGGCTATAAAATCACAGCTGCATTCCGAGCCAGACATGAGTCTAAATATAAAGACTAGGAAAATCCAGTGTTGTTTCAGGAATACAGGTTGGGGAAGTGAGCAGCAGGGAGAGGGGTTGAACCTGAAAGCAGCACAGTTAATCACCTGTTCTCCAGATTGCACTCATAGGCACCAGATAATGGGGAGAGGGTGGAGGGAGGAATTTAGAGTAGCTTAAAGTCATTAAGCCAGAAAGATGATCTGATTCCTTCTCTGTAGCAACATAAAGCACCTTATTCAGGTAAAGAAGGGCTTTATTTACTGTAAATCTCACAAAGTTTATGCCACCCCAGATAAAAACTTCACACCGACTTGTTCGCTCCGGGGAAGGTTCACAGTTTGGGTTTGTTTTTTCAGGGTTTTTTTGGAGCAATAATAGTCTTTGTAAGATGGCTGCAGTGTCAGCATTTATCTTGAAACTCTTGGATATTAGTTTTGACTGCAGTCACCTTTCTGACAAGTGTTATTGCGACTGTGTTTTATATCCCTGTTCAGGATGATTTCTAATGATAATGCTCTGTCTACCTCACTGCTTCACACTAAATTATAGATGCCACTATGACAGGACAAACTATATCCAAGTGCTAAACTCTGCTCCCTTTGTGTGATGTCAGTGCCTTCACTACTTTGTGCCTGGAATTAAAAGCAGGATAGGAAGATATGCAAAACATTTCTGCTTAAAAATAATGTTCTGTCAGTTATTAAACAAGTGATATTTCATTTAATCAGCTCAAGGGAATTATTTTAAATGAAAAGGCAGAGAGTATGATTTTATTAACACATTCCTGCCCTAGAGTCCTACTGTAATAATTCTTTACTTGACTAAATTAAAAAGTTATAATTCAGTCCATCCACAACAAAGACTTATGGATAGTTAAATTTCATTAGTTTTTCTATTTTGAGTTGTGCATGGAATAAAGGGAAGGAAGGCGTCATGTCTACAGAAAATATGTCCTGAAGTAAACATTATATTATGAATACAAAAAACCCAGACTTTTGGTGAAGAATGTTGTATTATCCAGTTTCCACTTGTTAATCTGATACTTTCATCATTAAAACCATGCTATTTGTGCTATCTCTGTGCATATGTGTTTGCTAAAACAAAGGTTTTTATCAAGTAGTAATTTTTTCCAGCCTTGAAAATGTGAACTAAGGCATCCTGAAACCTACTGCTCTTATCAGCCTGACAGTAATTACACTTGCTGTGTTGATTATAATACTAATAACGCTCTATAAACATTTTGATCGATGATTTTTAATTAATTAGGCATTGGAAACGGTACCGAAACTTAGCAGGAGGGTATGCAAAAGACATTTGAATACATACCTGAATACCTGCACTAGCATGCGCATACATACGTTCATAGAAATCTCTCTGTAGAAGCAGATGAATAACAAGGGTGTCACTAGTGGCTCCATAATTAAGACTGCACCAAGATTGGGAAGTGTACTTAAAATCTTGTTTTAGGTGGGAGAAATAAATATTTCAGTTTATATGACAATATACATAAGACTTTTTTCCTCTTTCTGCTTATGCAGCTCTAAGAAAATATGCTCTATATCTGTCCTTAAAATTTCAGAGGATAACATTGCATACTAAACCAAGAACAGGCACTTTTTAATAATATTTTAGGCTAAAAATGTACACAGTTCTCAAAGTGGATCCTTATAATTGTAATACTCTGTAGTTCCATTTTTTTAAATGAGAACATAAATGTGTTCACTTTCATCTTGTATGTCTCAAATTTAAGACATCTGACTAAATTCTGGTCTTGTTTATGGTTTTAAATCTTAAGTAACTATACTGAAATCTTTGGTGATATTCTGCATTTGCTCCCATGAAAACTGAGAGTAGAATTTAATCCCCTTGCTATAAAAAGAAACTGGGTATTACTCCTGGGAAGGTTAAAAACATTCTATCTGATATCACTTCAGATTGAAAACTGTATAATAAATAAGAAAACAAGTGATAGATCAGACAACTGAAATCAAAGAGTAGGTAGCTAAATATTGTAAATAGATGGATAGAACCAGTTATTTTTTTATAAATTCTGTCTCAGAGGATTACGTCATTTATCTTTTGAGAGACACTTTCTCATTACAAGAGGTATTTCACTAAAAAATTAATTGTTTATTAAGAATTAATTAAATAGGTTAGCATGGGACTATCTGATCAGGGAATATCAGTCTCAGTACTTTGAACTTGCAGGTGCTGCAGTGGTTGTAGTTAAGACATTATATCGGAGCTTTCCTTCATTGCAAAGGGTTGTGTCAAGAAAATCTTTAATATAAAACTAAAAAGCAGTTCATGCATAAAGCATGACGCCCTGAAGCATATTAGATCTGTTTATCTCTCTGTTTAAAACGAACGGTACCTGGTATAGTTTACATAACAAGGCAGGGATCAGTTTGATAAAGCATTTATATCACCTGGGGAACACGCTGGCTCATTTCCTCAACACCTTTCCGCATGAGTCGTTCACCAGCAGGTATAATAGCAAACAAAGTTTTAATAGGTCAAGAGCAGAGGACCTGTTTGTGTTAAAGTAAAAGACAGTTCAGTTTGCCCTTTGACAAATAGCTCATATTTCAAGCCCATGTCTCTGCAGCTGATCATTGAATGATAATTATTGATTAAATCTTTCATGGACAAATCTTTAATTGCATTTGATCATCTGCAGCCTGAAACATTTTTTTTTTTAATTTTTATTTTTTTTAGAAGACAAGTTAAAGCTTAGTGCTTATGTGGTATTTTCCTGGGGGAACGAAATACTAAATAAAGGACCAAGATGGACTCTTGCCCCACAGATGCAGTGGCAAAGCTCTAGTGACCTCATTAGAAACAGGATTTCACCTCAGAACATTAACATTTTTGGCAAATACTACAGTATAAATCTGCAAGTTAACATTTGAAAACACTTTTTTAAACAAATGAATTTCAATTTAGTTTGCAATTAAAATCTGTTGTTAGACTAACAGATTTTTTTTGTCACTCTTCCATTTTGTTTAATGTAATCCAGGATATGAGTCACATTTGCTTGTTGTTTCTATATGTGAAGCAAATACTGTAGCTGCTGTTTCTGTCATAGCACATCTGCTCTGCTGAAAACTGCAAAATGATAGATAAACACATGGACAGGAAAAGAAATAGATGAATAACATTTTGTCATTATTTTTTCAGTGAGCAGTAATCGTCACCAAATGTCTTTGCAGTTCAAAGGCTATTTTTGTTAAGCAGACATACATGGAGCTTCCATGCAAGCTATTGTAACTTTTCGGTGTTTTTATTTTAAGTACTGAAAAAAATGTTTTCCCCCAACTGGCATTTTCACGACTGCATAGTAAAAGCAATATTGTATTCATCAGCTGTCCCATAACAAAGGAAAAAATTGTTCAGTGAAGACAAGAATTATTGTGCTTTGTCTTTTCTGGAAAGTTCAACAGTGGAATACATCTTTCTTAGAGTACAATTAATAACAATTTGTGATGGTTTTATACACAGATACAGTTCGGAGTATCTGTTCACTATATATAATGTAAAAAAAATAAGCTGATATCACTTACAGGGTATTTATCTAGCATCCCAGTGGACATAAATCAATAATTGAGCACTAGATAAATAGATTAGACATGGCAATAGGAAGGGTAAAGAAACTAAGAAAATCCACCAAAATAATTTTGCAAAGCTTGTCTTACGTTTTCATCAGAAAGTAAGCAAAATAATCTGACAAGGGCAGAAATCAAGTCATCTGGCAAATTCTTGTACTTTGCTTTTATCAGACAATGTAATACAGCACATGGCACTAAAAATAATAATGTGTTGTCTAAGGACAGGATGGTAGTACTGTGCCTTTTATTCAGAAGTACCCAACCCCTACATGTTGATGCCCTTGGTGGTAGCTTCTTCATACGCTTGATGCTCTTCTTACCACACAGGCCCATGCCCCATTCGTTCCTTCCTCCCCCCAGACTGTGCTTCCCTTGCAGACACAGGGAACCCAGGAGGGCTGCTTACGTGGCAGCTCTGTTGTCTGCACAAAGGCAACGTCCACGTCTCTATACGCTGCCCTGCAGTTGTTCGATATAAACCCTTGGGAATACACGCCTTGCACAAGCTTAGAGGGGTGTGTGTTTGGGTAGCTCTCGGCACTTCAAGGTCCTCTAGCAAACCAGGGGATCCGTACATAGATTGTTGTTAGCAAGATGCTTTTTCTCTAGACTTTTTTTGTGTGTGAGCTCTTTGTAAGAGTGTATGTGACTGCTGACTTCTAGTGGCTGGCCTGCAGATGACATCAGCCCTGGTACTACTGCCCCTGACAGAGATCCTCCAATGGCTCACGTGGCGCTGGACCAGAAGGACCTGAGCATCTCCTCTACGCAAGCCTCTACTAATCCATGGAGATGCATGGTCATGGGCACTGGGACAGGGAAATTGCGCAAACAGGCTAAACTTTGAAAATGGCAGAGCAGAACTGTGCACGATGCATTCACCAATTATGTGGTACAAGGCGCACAGGGGAAAAAACATATCAGCAAATTACTTTCTTTCTCTTGCTTCTCATGTCACTTGCCCCCCTCTGCGCCTTAGGAGGATACAACACATTCCTCGAACACCTGCCCCTGTTGCCGTGCTGCGTGTCATTATGGATTCTGCCCTGATTTAGGCTTTTGTTGCTTCCTGGTGCTATCCCTGTATGATCTAAATTTTCTTGTGTTCAATTCAAAGACCTTTGGCATTATGGAAGCTTTCTGAAAAAAGGCTCGTCATCATTCATACAGTTCAACATAAACATAAAGAGTTGTATAACAAAATACTCCTGTAAAGGAACCTTTTAAGACAGAGTGGCTTATTGAAATTACATTATTATGAATCTATTTCTATTCATTAGTTAAGGGGACTACACCGGCAAAAAAATAAATGTAGTGTGTGCCTCAGCTCGTAAGTCATAAGTTCTTTTTAATGTCCTAAATAAGTGACCTAATTTTCAGAAATGGTGAGAACCATTCCATCTCTCACATGATTTCCATGACAGCTTCCAAGTGCAATTTTAAAGCTGACTTGCAGGATCGGGTCCTGCTGTTGTCAAGTGAGGTGAATTAAGGAAGCTGTGTATGCCTCTGAACTGCTCAGCAGTGAACTGTCAGAGTCAAATAAAACTGGGCAAAGCAGAATCAGATTCCTGCATGGAAGGAAAAAAAAAAAAAGTAAAAGAGAAAAAGAAAACTAAAAAACTGTGCCAGTGAAATTTAGATCATCAGAATACAGTTTGCCATATTAGAATTCAGGCACAAATCAGCTCCAGAAATACTGCTTTAGCAAAGAAAAAAAGCCACATGCTGTTCATAACAATAGGTGCTTAGGGCTTCACTTATACACTTCCCCTGAAAGAAATGGTCTTCTAATTAAACAACTGTTCATAGAAATTACATCCCAAGAACTGAAGGAAAAGAAATTGAAAACTCATGATTGTTCCTTTTTATATTTTAGTACTATGAACTGAAATACCGTTTATCACAAAACTAGGTTTTTCTTCTGTTTATAGTAAAAGACAACTTCATATTAACATAAAGCTATGAATCCAGTTCTAAATTCTTCTGATGTCAAAAGGCCCTTCATACTTTTCAGATGAACCTTGTTAAATATCTAGCTCCCTCTTCAGCCCCTTGCTTAGCTTACAGACCTGATTACAGTACCTGCAGTCGTGCCACCGTATCTAGGACTTCGTAGCTCAGGCTTTCCTCTGTGCTAATTGTAACTCTTTAACTGGCTTGACCACAAAACTGAATCATTGGCTATAAAAGCAAATCAAAACTTGAAGCACGTCTTATTTATCTGGACAGTTCTCAAGTTTCCTTACTGGGTTTCTAGTTTACTCAGCAGCTCTGTTCCACAGGAATGCCTCTTGCTTTTGCCTTCCCCCTTTCCTTCAGTTGCTACGTTGTATGGGCTGAATTTACTGGTGATTTTCCTGAAAGTGAGAGACTATATAACAAATGTTTGCCATTCTTTGTGTGAGGCTGTGCCGAGGTTATTCATCAAAAGCCTGTGCCTATTGTCTTTCTGATACCACGGTTTCCCACTGCAGACTGCAGACAAGCAGCTGTTCTTTCTCCTTGGAATATTTTAGTCGTGTTTAATTGCTCAGTACTGTAAATAGTTGTTGTGTTGACTAACTGTTGCATTTCTTTTTCACTTTTGTCAAACAATTGCATTCAGGGGTGTTAAATCCCAACACTGGCTGCATGCAAGGCTTCAGGAAGGAGTACTTTTATTTCGTAGGTGGTTCTGAGACAGGACATAAGATCATACCTCCCAGGCTGTAGGATTTGGTATGTGGCTTGACCTAAAAGACTCAAAATAGAGGGTGAGAGCAAGCTTCACTTCTAAAGCTCTCTTGTAGTAACAGTCCACCACAACTCTTCTTTAACTTAGCACGACTCAGCTGCTTTTTAAAGTCAGACCATTCAGGCAAGGTTAGTTTTCCTCTGAGAAGAAGGACCTACACTTCCATTCCCACACAGTGATGCAGCTTCTCTTTGGCTCCTCACGTTTGAAGCCTGGGACGGGGAGCTGAAAGCAAGTGGAAGCACCACCCCAGGAATGTGAATGGTGCCAGGGCTGCAGTAGGAGTCAGGGAGCACTGCTAAGGCCTCCTAATCTTCCTGGATATATGCATGCCTAGCCGTGTCTTGCTTCCCGAGTCACTTGTGCAGGTGTGGAGGGGCCTGTGCAGCCATTTTGACATTGCGGTACACAAGCACGATCGTTTATTCAGGCTGAGTTCTGCTGTTTGTCATTTATTAATGTTGTGACATTTATGCCATAAACTCTTTCTAACTTGTGAAATCTCTTTTGGGAGACCTCCACAAGCAATGTAGTCCAAGGGTGTTTTCTGTATCTGTCTGATATTTGTGTAGACATCAGTAGGCTCATCATGGAAGGTCCCATATAAATTAATAAGCAATATTACTAATGTCAGTTTTTATGAACACACATGTCTTTGTTGTATAAATATCAGCTGATCTATTTGCATGAGTCACTTATCTTCTGACAAGGAAACTTTATGGTTCATGATTTTGCATCAAGTTAATCATTGTCTCCTGGCTACATTAGTGTCCAATAAAACGGACCTTCCTGGAGAACACTCAGAGTGTAGATGAATATGACACGAGGCACTCAAAATATAGCTAACAAAGGATAAACAAATGAGCATTGCTTACATGTTCAGCATTACCTTTAGGAGGTCTACAGAGAGTTTGGCCTCTGTTTGCACTAATCTTATGTTAGTGACTGTCATATTACATTAGCAAATTTAATCTTTGTTAATGTGATAGAAAGTTGCTAATACAATGAGACTCATTATATTAACAACTTTTGCATCATGTTAGCAAAAGCAAAATTTGCTAACAGAATGCAAAAATTATCAATATGATGAGGTAATCATTATCATTGTTCTAACACCTGATTATATTAAGCAGCTACTAACATTTTTAATATGAAATCACTATTTGCACTGTACTGGGATTTTCTAGGAGAATTTGGGGTGCATAAACAGGAAAATACAAATATTTTTTAACGAAAGCTTTTTAGAAATACGGGTTTTATTTTGTATTGTGATATAAATATAATTTAATCAAAGTCATTCTGAAATTAAGTTTCTTGACATAGGAAACTTTTTTTTCCATAGAACAGTGAACCATATAATGAGCTAAGCCATGTATAATGACTAAGCCAGTAAGATACTATAAAGAGAAAGTGGATGACTGTTGGTCTTATATCATCTTTTGGCTTTGAAAAGTAATTTCACATTACAAGTCATATTTTGCAGTATAGAATAACTTATTAATGCAATATTTCATTAAAACATGTTCATTCCACTGTTACAATTTATATTTTTTGTAGCGACACACATGTATTGTAGAATATATTTGCATGTAAGATTTGTAGTCTTCCCTGATTACCTTATAACTATCCATTAAAAATGTACCAGGAATAAATTAAAATTATGATAATAATGTTTTTAATATACAGAATATAATCTGACAACAAAACTCTTTGATTGCAATATATAATATGCTACATCTCTGTTATAATTTCTTTTAAAACAGTCTGATAATTATTATTCTCTATAAAACCTTCATTCTTATACAAGCTATGTAATAATCTCCTAACTTTAAAGATTAGCTGTAAAGATTGAGGAAATGGACTTCAGCATAGAGTCTTCATGAACAGTCCCATAATGGTAATGGGCAAGCTTTGCAAGCTGCTTTCTGCCATGTAAATAGTAGAGTGGAGAACCTTTTGAATATATAACGTGTGCGCAGCAAAGGTGGGCACCTTAGGCCAGCTGGAGGATGGAGCTCCTCAGTTACAAGGAGATGTTACACATAACGTTAAGTCCATTTACAGACCTGTAATGACTTCAGCTGAAAGGACTTGAATTTTTCAGGACTCAAAGAAGAGACCTGCTGGCAAGAGGTTCACCACAGATCTCCTTAGCTTCAGGATGTACTCCTGCCTTAACACAAATCAGCTTTATGTTGCTGCTTTTAACTTCTAGAGAAAGGGCATCAGAATGTTCCAATTCAAAGCCAGAAAATTAAGGAAAGGGAAGGTCACAGCTGTGTATTCCTTCTGGAGGAACTCCAGGTTTTTTCTGTGCTACTGATTGCTTAGAAACCACTGGAGAATTGTAAACCTGGTGGTGGGTGAGTAAAAAGAAGCATCTCCTGTCACAGATGTTTCTATGGAAGAGGAATTTCTTAGGAACGCAGGGATTCATATAGTATATGAATGAACGTTGTCTATCTAGCCCACTAGCTTTTATTTTAGAGTAGCTGGTGCCAAATATTTCCAAACCACATGTAAAATCTACAGAATGGTAACTGTACCATATAAATTGAAGCAGGACACTTGATATCTCATGTAAACTCTATTATACATAGTGTAGCATGGTTATTCTTGTTAGCCTCATAGATATTTACTCCTTGTGAAGTTCTTTTATATATATATATATATATACACATATATAGTGACCTGCATAGATTACATGTTGTGGGGGGAAAATTATTTCTTTTTATCATTTTGTCTTTATCAAAATGTGTTTTCCCTTCAGTTTCTTGGAAATCTTCTTGTTCTTATAATATCTTCTATGTAACATTCATTATTTTATGTACCTTTTGCCACATCCCTTAATTGTCTGCTCTGAAAGCTAAATATTTATAATCTCATTAATCTCTCTTCAGATGTCCTTCTACTAGAGTTTTTCTGTTTCCATTATTCTCTTTTTTAATAGCAGATGACCAGAACTGAACACAATACTCAGTGTAAAGCTTGGACTATAAATTTACATAATGGCAGTGTAATATTTTTATTATTAATTTATTAATTTCAGATTCATTTTTATTGTGTTCTAACATCTCATTTAACTTTTTTGTCATAATGGTCTCCATACAGAGCAATGTTTTCACTGAGACATTTCCATTTCCTTTTATTGGCTAGTTATAGTTATTTAAAACTCCTAAATATACAGGAGTAGTTTCTTCGGAAGTGTGCTACGTCTTGCGCTTCTTAGCATGAAATTTCATCTATTGCTCTGCTGTTCAGTTGTCTGCTCTGGTTGCTATGTATGTCCCTCTCATGTTCTTCCTGATCTTCTTTTGATGCAATAGCTCATTTTTTAAGTCTTTCTACGCTGTCATTCACTATTCAAGTAAAACATGTAGCAGACAGGACCTCTGCAGATGCTGTCCACTGATTTGATTAGTTTAGGTACGCATTTAGCATGAGCAGGGTAAATGTTGCAACTGTCCCAAGAGGAGAGAAGCTAATAACCCAGACAGGACAAAACCAAAACCAGATTCCCATGCCTCGTTCTTTCCCTCTTTTTCCCAGTACTACATCTGAGGTGGAACACAGAGAACTTCTGTAGAGAGGGATGTTGTCTTTTATTTGTTCATAAGGATATGGTGTCCTGTAAATTGCAATGTGAATGGAAGTGTCCTAAATATTAGACAACAGAAGAAAATAAAATGCTGTAAAAAGAGACAAAAACTAGAAGAGAAGAAAAAATGTAACCTGCTGAAAGCTGGTATCAGAGAGGGGAAGCAGGCACTTGTGTAAACCATGAACCCAGGTACAAATCCTGGGTTTAGGCACAAAGTGAAAAATGTCACTGTAAAAGTATTTTATACACTTCTGTAAACACACCAAAAAAAAGAAGTCAAGACGGATATATTTATATATGAACATAAAGTCAAAGGTCAGATCCGGCTTTGTTTAAAATTTACCAGCAGTATGCTATGTTTCGTTCTAATTCCCTTTCTTTAGTATAAGCCTGTATTTTTTACTGTCTTGGCACTCTGGTAAAGTAACTAACCTTGTTAAAATATGTAATATTTTTATCTGTTGGAAGGAATGCATATGAATATGCTTTTCAAATTTCAAATTGAAATCATCTGCAGTGGTACTCTTCAAGGACAGAAGGGTTAGCTGGCACATAGGTGGGAGAAGAGTTGCTCATTAGGGAAGGTTTGTTATACGGTAACATATAATTAAGGTAATGGTCACAGCTTGTGTGACAGCAAACACTCTGGCAGTTGTTTGATTGCTCTCTGGGTCAGGAGATCAGCTCTTTCTACAAGATGTATCCACATTAGTGTGTTAGTGAACAGGTTAGAAAGCAAATTACAGCTGCCTTTCTTAGGCATATTACTGTCAAGGCTCATTGTTTTGGGGTTTTTTACTGTACATCAGCAGTAATATGGCTTCTGAAGACTTCATGTGACAGGTTAGGCATTTTATCCTTTGAGTAAACAGTAATCATGGTGTGAAGAAAGTGGGGCATTGGAGATTTTTCCCATTCTTTGAGAATTCCATTCTTCCTTTTTAGTTTGCTCCAAGGGCTCTTTGGGGATACATATATTAAGCCCCTTAAATAGTTCATAATAAATCTTTGTCTCAGGCTGATTCTGACAGTTTTTTAAAGAGTCTTTTAAGAGACAATCCTCAATCATTCGTTAATCCATGGGGTGATCTTCAGACTTGGAGGGAAAAAAAACAGTGCAAGCTCCAGGGTTGTGAAAATACAATACAGAAAAATTTTAACTCAGAAAAACTCAGGAAATACTGTAACATGGAAATTTTGCCCATCATACTGTGTTCTGCCTATGTCTAAGCAATCATTCTCCAAGTTACTCAGTTTGCAAACACTGGAGATAGAAAAAAGGGCTGACAAAAAAAAAAAAAAAAAGGAAGTGCAATTATTATTGATCTTATTCCTATTATCTTGGTTGCGGCTTTATTTTGCTTAAAGCTTGAATTGAAGGGACATTATAGGAAAAAGAAGTCATTGTTCCCATTGTTAAAATAAAGCAAAAAAATCATAATTCCTTCTGTTAAGTGTTTACCTTTCAAGTTTTGTAATAAATCTGCCAAAATACCTGCACTGTGGGCTGATTTTTAAAATGCTGTTTCCTGTGCAATGTGACAGATTCTGATTGTGTCTGTTAAAAACCTTCTTAACTCCACAGTGCAAAATAAAATAAATAAAGAGGAAAAATATAATAAAAGTAAAATGTCCGGTTCATTTGACATTTGTTTTCACCAAATAATTTGAGCGAGTTGTTTTCTGAGAATAATGCATGGCTGCAGCCCGCTGGAACTACTGTGAGGTATTTGTTTTCCACAGCCTCAAGTCTGTCATTTTTGGAGATACCTGTTCTCAACTCTTTTTGCATTTCAATGGCATAATGCTTGCCATTATTTTTAGGCTTTTTAGTAAAATCTGCATAAGCAAAGAAATCTATAAATGCTAACTTATTTCTAGAAGAATTCTCTTGGTGCATTTTAGGAATATTGTTGCCCTATTTTAATTTTATATGCTACCCTGAGGAGAAAATACTGTAATGGGAACAAGGAAGCAGTACTAATAAGGGACAAAGTTATAAAGAAACCTGGATAGTCAGGCTTCTTACCCCTTCTGCAGCCAGGAATGTGGTGTTGGAGGTGAAGGCTGCTGCTGGAAGCGCTATCACCCAAGCAGTACACCTCAATAGCATCAGCTGCCTGCCATGCCAGCTGTACTAGCACGTTCCACATCAGCAGCCTGCCTGGTTCTGCCTAGCCTGGACTGGGTCACGGAATTTCTGTATGACAGATGAGAGGGAACAGTTGTGTAGTGAATCCCATGATGATGGAAATGCTAACAGCATTCTGAAATAAATTTGGATGCACAGCGCTAAGGACATAAGTATTTTCATGTTTAACTAATAGTTCTATTCACGGTGTATTTTTAAGTGTTACTTGTTTGGGGCAAAGGATGGGAAAGCCTGTATTGGTTTATTTTTTCCATTATTCTCTCTAAAAATAACAGTGTTAGTCACACTGACTTTTGACATGGATAAGTAGATTCTATCTAAGTATATGAAATTATGTGTTTTCTGACATTTTATGAGTGTTGTTTGACTGTCTTGTGAACTGTGAAGCTGTGCAGCTGGAGAAAGTAGTTCCTAAGGTACATTAGACCAGGACTTTCAACACATCCTGCAAAATCTGCAGCATTTCCCTTTATTCCCCAAAGAATCTGCATATTATTGTGATGCTTAGCACCATACCTATTGCCACTGTCCAGTAATGGAGCTACGTGTGAGCCAAGCATTAAACCCTTGTTGGAAAATGCTCTTCTCGCCAATTCCTTGACAACATATGACTTTTAACTCTGACTCTTTTTGTTATTATTGAACCATTTTAAATTAGCTGAAAGGTTGTTTTATAAAGAAAGTTATTTCTTGCCTTCCATATTTCATGTTTATAAAATACCAGTTTGCATTTGACATACCAGTACACATCCAGATAAGGTTCTGTCCTGGTTTTGGCTGGGACAGAGTTGATTTTCTTCCTGGTAGCTGGTGCAGTGCTGTGCTTTGGATTTAGTATGAGAATAATATTGATAACACACCGATGTCTTAGTTGCTGCTACGTAATGTTTATACTAAGTCAAGGACTTTTCAGTTTCTCAAGCCATGCCAGTAAGAAGGCTGGAGGGGCACAGAAACTGGGAGAGGACACAGCCAGGGCAGCTGATCCGAACTGGTAAAGGGAAATTCCATACCATGTGATGTCATGCTGAGGATATAAAGTGGGGGGGACTTAGCTGGGGGCAGGGGAATCACTGCTTGGGGACTGGGTGGGCATCGGTCAGTGGTGCATCATTTGTTTTGTGATTTGGGTGGGGTTTTTTTCTTGAGTTTTATTTCTCTGTTATCTCCCTTTTCAGTAGTAGTATATTTTACCTTATTTCAGTTATTAAACTGCTCTTACATCAACCTACAGTTTTTACTATTTTCTGGTTCTTCTTCCCATCCCATCACGGGGCGGGGTACCAGCAGGGGGAGAGTGAATGGGCAGCAGTGTGGTACTTAGCCGCCAGCCGGGGTTAAACCATGACAGGTTCAGAACCTGGAAAAGGGAACAGTTTGGTAGTGTCCATGTGACTGAAATGCAAAGAACAGAATGGGAACTGGTTTGCAGTTTTATGTAGTTGTTCACTGTTAGCAAAGATGAACCCAGATACTTGTGTTGAAAAAAATAAGAGGTCAAAAGTTGCCACCATCTTACCACTCTTTTTTTCCTATTTCAGTTTCTGAACAGAAAGTGGTAGGTCAGACAGTCCTCTGTGTTTATTGCTTTGCTAAACCAGTAAGCGTTTGCCATTAGTAATGATCAGTCTGTGTTTGCACATGTATGCTTGCTTGGTTTAAACATATGCCCAGTAGCTACGTACTTTTCTAGAAAGGTTATTCAGCAAGGTTACACAATTTGTGCAAAGTGATTTTTTGGCAGGATTCTATACACATTGATATAGCAATCCAGTAGATACTAGCAACCAGTTACTGCCCCTTGGTTAGGCTGCATGGAAGATTCATGTATATAAAATAGTGTATTAAAGTAAACTTACAAAAGCAAAGAGCAATCATTGCAAATGTAATTTTTTCTTCCTCTTTGGGATTCTAATTTTAAAAGCATTAAAGAAGACAGCTGCTCATGCTGTGATATGCGCTAAACAGCCTGAAGGATGGAAAAAAATATATTTGTAGCTCATAATAACTATTGACCTTTCTGATATACAATGTTCTCTGTGTTAGCTATTCTGTTCTATCAACAGTGAAGATTGAACATGACTTTTTAATAGAAAACACGAGGTTTCAAGCTGCTTTCACAAAGGTGTTTATGTATTGTTATTTTGTATTGTAGTACAAAGACTAAGTCCTGATGCCCTTTGTCTGACATCATGTTTGTCATAAAAAAGCCCCACTGTTACTGACTGTTTTATATGAGGAATTGGCTCGTAACCATTTTATAGTCGTGATAAAAGCATTGCTCCACTAGATCCAGAACACAGGTATTGAAAATAGAATCCCCCAAATATCCCAGCAGCACAAAAGGTATTTTCTGAAGAAATGGATTCCTCAAGTGGCTGTATTTACGGGGCTATTCCACTAAGATTTAAACCACTCACTTTTTGCATGCACACCGTTTGTTCCTTGGCATACGCAGACTGCAGCATACTAGCTTTTGCTGGATGTCATGTGCTCTCAAAGACTCTCTTTATCATATTCCGTTTTTTCTCTTGAACTTTCCTACTGCTTGTTGCTGAGTACAGAACATCCACTAGCAGCAGCTTGACTTTGACACTTGTGTATGTTCCCCCAGAGTGGGATCATCCAAACATTGACTGAGCAGCATGAGGTAACTCGGCTGCTCTTCTTTCCCTCAGGGAAAAGCTTCACCAAAAAGCACCTCCCATTTGGCATATGAAAATCTGAAAAGCAACCTCTTTATTGTGCTTTTTAAGCCCAGGCAGGCTGGCAACGTTAGGAAACATCAGAAGGGACATTTTAATGTTTGTTGGGGGGGGGGGGGGGGGGGGGGCGGGTTTATGCCATGTGCTGGGAAGGAACTTTAGTGGGCCATTATTGGCAGCTCTGAACCACAGTTATTTTCACAGCTATGCTCTGGAGTGTCAGTTAATGATTCACAAGTTACTAGGCAAGAGCAGAAAACTAGCAAGAGAAAAAAAATACCCTCAGTTGATCCTTCTAGGGCATGAAGGAGGGGGAACAACATCAGCATTTAATGGCAGTTTTGTGCTGAAACAAAATGCTCAAAATTGCTTGTAAGTTGCTCTGTAAGGATAATGATCATTTGAGTTGTGGAAACCAGCCACATCTCAAAGAAGTTTTAGCCTCTAGTCCTGCATTCCTCAAAGGCCCAGAAAGCTCTCAGGAAATTCAGTGAAGTTTTTTTATCCTCAAAACTAGTCAGGGTCCTTTTTTTCCTTTGCTGTTTCCTCATTTCCCAGTTTCTTTTCTCTGTACCCCTTCCCTAACAGAGGATAGATGTGCTATTACACATGATCCCGTACTCTCCTAACATCGGGACCTCTCCTAGCCATTGGATGTGTTCTGATTCAAACTTTATTAGATCTGCTGCAATGCAAGTAAACAGTAAAGTAGTGCCACCATTGTGCTAATTTTCTTTGGGACTGTCAGTGAACCTTGAAAATGTATGAGTGTTGCTGACCTCACATGAAACCAAGCCGACAGGTCAGGTCAGATTATTTATTCCATTACTTAAAATAAATAAACTTTAAATATAAAAACATAGAAGGAAGTTTGAGCTTCATACACAGGATGGTTTCTCTACCACTCACTCACTAGACCATAACAGCTCTTAGTTGTTCCAGTCTATTGGATGAATGTGGATACATTTGCGAGTGTTTAGATAATGGATTGAAGCCCAGTAGACTGGAACATTTCCAACGGCTTTTTCAGAGTTAAGGTTTCCTACCATGATTAGTTCTGTAAATAGCAAATCTTTATTATGCTGTTTTCAAACAGGCAAAAAAGCTCTATGTATTTCATAGATCACTGACCTACCAAAATTTGTTGCAAAATCTGTCATTCAGTGTTATAGGAGTAACAAAAATCTTATTCATAGCTTCATCCTGGCAACACTTTATTTATAGCTCTATCCTGGCACCTAACTCATTCTATATTTTACCACATATATATATAAAGAATTCTGTGGGATAAAGTTTACATGGGAAGTAAGTTGCATATGTCGGGAATTAATAGCCTGATAAGACGGGTTTCTAGACTAGAAGAAGAAGAAATAGAAGGAGATGCTGAAGAGGAAGAAAGGAAACTTTGAGAGACATTAAATAAAGTAATACTTCTTAGCCCAGTAAAGAGTAGATTACTTTGGTTCCACAAGCATAATAGGACACTGTGGCGGTTTAAGTCCAGCCAGCAACTAAGTACCACACAGGTACTCACTCCCTCTACCCCAGTGGGGTGGAGAGGAAAACTGGAAAAAGGTAAAACCCATGGTTTGAGGTAAGAACAGTTTAAGAATTGAAATTAAGTAAATAATAATAATAATAATAATAATAATAATAATAATAAATAATAGTAGTAGTAGTAGTAGTAGCAGTAGTAAGAAAATAGAGGTAACAAAAAGAAAGAGAAGAATAAAACTCAAGAAAAACAAGTGCTGTACAATACAGATGCTCACCACTCACTGACCGATGCCCAGCCAGTCCCCAGGGAGCCATACACACCTCCCGGCCAACTCCCCCCAGTTTATATACTGAGCGTGACGTTCCATGGTACGGAATATCCCTTTGGCTCGTTCGGGTCATCTGCCCTGGCTCGGCTCCCTCCCGGCTTCTGGTGCACCTGCTCGCTGGCAGGGCACGGGGAACTGAAAAGTCCTTGACTTAGGGTAAACACTAAATAGCAACAACTAAAACGTCAGTATGTTATTATTCTCATAGTAATTCCGGAACACAGCACTGTACTAGCTACTAGGAAGAAAAATTAACCCTGTTCCAGCTGAAACCAGGACAAATATTCAAAAATTTCTCTGTATACTAATAGGGAAAGCCTGTCAATGAGTTTATACTTTAGTTTGTCCTACATAGCTACAACCAGTACATGGGCTTTCAAAAATCTATGCTTAACAGTGTGTACCATCACATGTGGACCATAGCCCAGTAATGACAGATTTTGATTACAAAAATAAGCATATCTGTATATGTAAACATATATACTATAATTTTAAATATTTTGGAAAAATGTGAAATAAATATACCTGTATGGTTTCAATGTTAAATTAGTTGTAAAAAAATCATTATTTTATATAAGACAATCTAACTGAAACAATCTGAGATGCCAGCCCATGTCATCAATTATTAGATCTGGAAAATTTGGAGGGATGAGAGAGAAAACAAATAAACAAACAAACCCATTAAGAGAACCAGCTTTCAACATAAGTCTGATAGGGTTTAAAGTTTTTATGCCTTTGAATTTCTAATAGTCTTATAGGTCATGAAAAGTGAATTGTCTTCATCTTGGAGGTAGAATGACAAGAAAGAACAGTTTATTTTCTTGTCTGAAAACATTACCTAGCAATAAATTCTTTAGAGGAAGTCATCCTTCTTTCCATTTCTTTTGGAAGAGCTGCCCTGAGCCTTCCCCTTTTCAGTGAGGCCTTGGCCAGAACGCTGCATTATTGACCTGGCGTGAAGGAAAGAACTGAGTTAAGTCCCCCAAAGCCTGGGTCCAATCCTCTCAGCTTTTCAGTAAGTAGCAAACCAGAAGTTTTAGGCATCTTACCAAGTTAGGCAGGAGCACCATGAATTTCAGACTCAAATCTGGTTATTCAGGAATTCAAGTTCTTGTTTACAACTGGGACAGTTTACAGAAAGAGTATTATTGCTACAGCTTCTTTTAGAAGCAGTATTGCCTTGGAAGAAAGAACTAGCCTTTTTGTTGCCACCCACAATGTTAACTAAATAGTTCAGATAGTCCTTGATTTTGCAAGATGCTGAGCACACCAGCAAGACCAAGAGAGCACCTACAGCAATTGCTATCTCTGTGCTCATCAGCCGATCTCCAGGCAGGCTGCCTAAGTCATTCATCCAAACAGTCTAAGAATCTTCAGCACCTTCCTGGAAGAAGCTTTAGCTTCCAGTACTTGCTCATGTTCAGCCTGGAATCAGACTGAACCCACTTCACTTAAAACCATGCATTTGCACAAGTGCCAAGTATAATTTCATAGTAACTTGCACATATTGGAAATAAATTGTCTTTACTTGAAGCTTTTGAACTGTATTTGCTGGGCTAGTAGTTAGAAAAATCTATCTTTTAGCTTAAAACATGATCAAATTTCATCTGTAAGCTACTGAGAGAGAATGACCCTGGCAACAGTGCTGTTTTGAGAGTCACTTTTTTGATTAAAAACACACTTTAAAAGGCAATAATATGAGATAGAACAGGACAGTTAACTACTCAAGGTTAAATTTTCCTAGAAAGTCTTTTAATGCCTGGTTACAGACAATAAACTGCACAGAAAAAATAGAAACATTTACAAAGATGCATCTAGTCCAACTGAAAATGATAGATTTATATTACCTAATTATTCATTTGAACATAGTGATTCTCAGCTGCCTATGCAAAGATTGTAAGAATTCAAGAAAATGTGGGAAAAGACTTGCAAGTGTAGAAGATAACATGAGAAGAGAGCTCCCTTTTTCTTACTATTTTGTATGTTCTCTTATTTTGTTTCTCTTTTAAGAGTTTTATAGTTGGCATTTAAGAATGACTCTTAAAACCTGTACAGACATTTCTTTTCAAGGAAGAGAAGTGAAAGCCTGGTGAAAACTTCCTAAAATGGTACCAAATCCAGAAGTTCCTGTATATTAAAGCATAAGCTTTTTTTCCCACCAACCCCCGCAAATTCCTTGTTGGTGTTTGGTTTTCCCTCTGTAGCTTCTGGTCTTCCTAAGAATGAGAAAACTCTCTTTTATCTGTTTGGCATGCGAAAATGCATTTTTCTTCTCTCAATTATTTTTAATGCATGTAAGGAAAAAAAAAACCCCAGAAGTTGGTGAATATTTATTCAGGCTGCTTTGGCAGCATTTCGTTATTTAAGACATAAATCAAATTTGGAACTTCTTTTTTCCTGGGGGACAAATTGTTTATCTGAATTTGAATGTGCTTGTGAATCAGTCATAGGGATAGTACTTCTGGTATTGCTGTATAATAGCAATTATTTGCATTGGTTTACATTGTTTTGCTCTATAGAATTAAGATAGTCAGGCTGCACACAGATGCACAGTACATCTGCAATCACTGCAGGATCACAGCCATGGACCTCAGTTCTCCAAGCAGTTACGTGCATGTTTATCCATCAGGACACATTCCACTAACATCAGAACTCTTCCAGCATGTGAACAGTGTATGACTGGTTTGTGGGTCTGGGCCCAAGATTATTCCCAAGGCAAAGCCCATTGAAGAATCAGACCCACAAGGCTTGTTCACAAAGAAATGCTTAGGAGGAGGTAATTAAATAATTTTGTGAATTGGCTACTTGTCCTACTATCTTCCCACTTGGATTTGTGGCTCTTAGTTAACGTTTTAACCTTTATGACACTTTTGTACAGGTGTAGTGAGTCGCAGCTTCGTGCCCTATGAAATGAATGATGCATTTTCCTTCTGTCCAGCAATCTCACCCTGCTTTACATCTTTGGGAGTGGAAAGAGAAGAGGTTTATTCCTTTAGTAGTACCTGCCGAAGATACTTAAGGACACAGAAAGGCGAGTGCTTTCCCAACAGAGTAGACAGTTATCTGTTTCGCAAAGACAATCCAGACTTACTTTTTATACTTCTAAGCCTGACGGTATATAGTGCTTTCATTCACACGCAGTGAGCATTGACTTTTATCATATTATTAGCATTCTAAACTCACAGTTTCAGAGGTTTATAACTCAACAGTAGGGTTAGACTCGGTAAATTCAGCGCAAGAGCACTGTTTTTCAGTGTAAAAGACATCTTTAGTTACTACAGTATCAAGCCAAGCAGACCTTGCTTGTTTCAGGCTTTTTTAAAGGTCTTAGATTACAACTTTTTTTAAAGAAAAAGCAAGCTCAGAAATTAATTGCTACAGAGTTTCATTCTGATGTTGCTTAGATTGCTAGCCTCCTTTGACATAATTGGAAAAAAAAAAAATTGAAAAGGCTGAGTGATGGGCATTTAAAATCAACTCCTGAGAACCCATAATGGACCGCGTCCCATATATTCCTATGCAGATCTCACTGACATCAATGGATACATTTTGTACACATACTGTTTTTAAAATCCTGCATGCATAATCACCTTTAGCATTGGTTACAGTATCCACCATGAGTGGGTGCAACTCTGAATGCAGATTTGTACTACCAGCCGTAATGGTTCTCTCCTGAGAGAAATTCAGAAAGCTGTTCATAAGCTGTTCTGGACTTTTAGGTAACTAATCCGATCTCACAGAGAGACTCCCAGGTACTCTTTGTTAAAGAAAATCAAACACTTCAGAATACATATTTATATGACAGACACTGTTCCAGTCTGTTGGATAAATTATATGCATTTTATAACATGCACTTACAGAGATGTATAGGTTTGTACGTATTATAGTAACAGCAAAATAATGTTAAGCTTATGATATAAGGTGACATGAGCCCAGAAAATGCCAATGTACACTGTACTATAGGTCAGGTGTTTGCCTTTCTTTCATAAAATTGTGTATGAAAGAGAAATTTTAATTTCACTTGCTTGGGAATGGTACATGTGTATTACAGCCTGATCATTTTTTGAGCATAAGATACTGTGTGTTTAATTAACATTACTTCTGTGTGTTTAGGTAATTACCATTAGAACACATGAGAACATATTGTACTTATTGCCTGTGCTAGAGCATAATGTGCTGGACTACAACAACTACACTTGTTAAGCTGATTTTAGCATTTCTTCACACAGCAGGAAGCACCCATGCTGTGGTTTCTTAATGTACTCTTTAACTACAGCACTGTAGAGTACTGTACAACAAATATAATAATTAATTATGATCCTTATTTGACCAGTACTGCTGCTATCCTGGTGACCCTGGTTGCTGTTTCAGGGTTCCACTATCCTGCACCCTGAAACACATGCCTTTCCTTTCAGAGTTTTATTTCTTAGGTAATATTGCTGAACACAGCCGAATTTTTTGAGGACAAGTTTGTAGTGTGGATTGTGATGGCTTCACATTTGTTCAGGTCTCCAAGGACCAGCACCAATAAATGTGAAAGAGACAACAGCAGAATGGTATACTTTCCCATTTCCACCAGGATGAAAAAAAGTACTCTAAATTAAGTCTAACCTTAAATGTATAATCTGTCCTTGGGAGCAAAAAAAAAAAAAAAAAAAAAAAAAAAAAAAGGATATAGGATCTTCAAGCTCTTGGCATCCCTTACGAGAAAAAATTGGTTCTAAGGGTCTCTGATCTTGTGTTTTAGTAAAATAGAACTGCACGGCTGACTGACAGTTCTGATCTAAAGCATTTACGTTTAAGTTTTGATCTCTCTGCTTTTGATTAAAACTAATGAGCTCATTTAATTCAAAATGGGAATCTCTGATAAGAGAAATAAGGTTGATGTGATTGGATTAGAGGGGCAAATTAAACTCTTAGAGCAGAAGTTTGTGCTTATATAGTGTATTAAAAAGCTGTTGGCGTATTATGGCGTGTTAGATGATGAGAAAAATTTCATAGTAATTCATATTTAATCAGAAGAAATGAAAGTACTAAATATAACATGGCTCTGCTTTTCCCTCGAGTGATAAAGAGCTGTACATTTAAAATGACATCGAATTCATGCTCTCTAAAAAAAAAATAAAAAAAAAATCTTAAGAGAGACACTAAAGAAAGGGGCACTGTTGTCAGTTATCACAATAGAGCTGAAATGTCACAAACACAAGACAATGTGACCACATTAAATCAAGGACAAGTCGATATAATCCTTAGTTCACAAACAAGTTTTTGTGTTTCTGTTGACTGCATAACAAATGCCTTTTAAATACTTTCTACTAGAGGTCTGGGCAGGTCTCCAAAATAATAGCAGAATAATTTCAAAATAACTTTTTTTTTTTTGTTCAGTGTTAATTACTCACTGAAACTTAATCTCCTATAATGCTTGCTTATTGTAAGAGGCTCCAGAATTTTTCCATGGACAATATTTTGGGGACAAATTAGTTTTCAGGGCTAAAAATAGCAGTAATAAAGATTGGATAAAGAATATCTCAGTACGGACTATTTTCTCATGGCTTATAGTAAGTGTATTTACTGAGGGAGTGAGAAGCGCAGGTGAGAGCTATAGTTTCAAGCAGGAAATACCTCTTCAATTGGACTACAAAGATATTTCATTAGTTACTGGTTAGTCACCAATAATTAACAGTGATGATGATGATGACAATAATAATCATCTGTGTCATTTATTCGAGTATTTTCGCCTTCAGGCTACTGAGTGCCTTATTGATAATTAACACTCAGTAATGGGGAAACCAAGGCACTCAAAACCAGCAGTGACTCACCCCAGGCATCACTGCAAGGGAGGAACAGAGACCAGTGAATAAAAGCCTGCAGAATTTACAGCCTAATTCAGCAGACAGAATTGCTACCTAAGTGAGACTTTACCTTTCGCAAAATACTGAGAAATTCCCCAGTTCTTGAAACAATGTCATACCCTAACGAATGTAACTTCAGTCATAACAAAGTTGTGCAAGAAAGAGTTAATAAGGTAAATGTCTGTTAAAAATTCTATGGGAAAAATAACTTGAAAATGAGACTTCCTGAGTATACATATATTTTTCAAAATTTTTTTTCTGCTAAGTAAACGTTTTCTAAACGAGGTAAATTGATTACAACACTCTTAGCATCCATCAGTCATTTATTTTTAGTGAGTTCAAGGATTGCACCTGAAAAATAGCTTAGAGGGGTTGTATAAAATCTAAATTATGTGTATATGTATTTTTTTCTATTCCCTAGTGGAATCTACAAGCCCCAGTTTACTAACCACTGACAACACTCTAGAGCGCTCTTTTTTCATCCGAATGAAATCTACACTGACCAAGCGAGGAGTGCACATCAAATCATCAGGATACAAGGTAAGGGTTGCACTCTAGCATGAAATATTGACATTTTTAAATTATGTTCGTTCATGTTCCAGGGACACAGTAATAAACAGAAAAAGGAGCTGTTTCACCTTTGCATACATCTCATTCCTTTTGTTAAAGAATCATTAATAAAGTATTTCCAGCCTGAAGTTTGGCTTTGGTGCTACACCTCCATTTAATTGATCATTATTATGATAAACATTGATGATAACAGCATGATAGCTTTCAAAAGAGCGATACTTCCAGAGTAAAGTGTGGTTTACCAAAGAAGGTGAGTCAGAGTAACATCACTTTTTCCACAGTGGAAAATTACTGCTCATTTTGTTAGACTGTTAGTTGGTTTGGGGTTATGGTTTTTTTCCAGAGAGGTAGGATTTCTTCATGCAGACAGTATGCTAGAGCTATTTAATTTTGCTGCCATTCTAGCTGAAGGAAACAACAGGCCACAACAAGTACTTTTTCACCGTTTTTCTTTCATTGTCTGTCTGAGGGGCATCTGCTGTTGGGGATCATATTTGCTGCATTTCAGACTCTTTTAAGATATGAAAGTCTCTTGTTCCTTATCAGTAGTAATCTCATTTTTCTTCAGTCATATGTTGCTCATAGTGCCTGTAGCTATCAGTGGCTTTGCAGTATACTAAAACTAGAAGGAATAGCACATTTTTAACATTGTCAACTTGTGGAATGAAATATGTCATCCATTAAGTATTATACAAGATAAAGGAGTGGTGCAAGAAAGTAAGTCTGAGAATGTGTGTGTATTTAAAGAAGTTACTTGTCAATGTTCATTTAAAAACTTTCACGAGCATTTTTTTTTCAGTTTTCAGAGGAAGATTTAGAGGCGTGTTCAAGTAAAATACCCCAACTACCTTTTCCCAAAAAATTATCTGTGCATCTAGCATCGAGGTAGTCTACCTGAGCCCTAAAGATCTCATAGAAACACCATTTTTGCAAGCACATGACTGGGAGTCTTTCTGTTGGATGATTTCTGGGTCCAGATGATTAAAGTAGTTGCAAATGTAAGTTTAGGTCCAACCAGTGGTTTCTTAAGGCATTAGAAGTTTTGGTCTGTGTACTGCTTAATTGTCAACACCTGAAAGAATGCGCTCAGGACTTGTTCATGCTGACCAATTTACAAGTCTCAGAAAGTATCAAGACTGGGAAATGTGCTGGCAGTCTCAGGAGGAGGAAGGCGAATGAATGAATGAACGGGCAGGTCGTTGAGGTTATACTAATGTTTATGATTAGGCGTGGTCCATCCAGGCTAGGCCAAAGTTAGATTGGCAGAGACCTTGCTTTGTTGGATATTTTTGCTACAGTAGTAATGCAAAGAAATAGGGAATTCATCTGTGGATTTTGTAGTCTGACATGTTTTGCCAAATGTAGGTGAGAACAGAAGGAAAACCTATGAGTGACTTTGCCATTCTCTCTTGCTGGGCTCTTGACAGTCTAATGTTGGTCCAGCACCGGGACAGGACATATCTAGTATGGGCTGGCTTCACAATGCAGTTTTTTTACTCATTGCAATAACAGTGTTTAAAATTCACAGTAGACCCTTTACTCAAAAGCAAGACACAGTAATGTCTGTCATATAAATACAATTTCATTTCTCTTAGACCTGTGAATGCCTCATGGAAACACTGAAAATCATAACTGAGATGTCACAGGTAGAGCAGAATGCATTTTGAAAGATCAGATATCACTTTTTAGACAGCTTTTCCTAGCCACTAAGAATAGATAAAAAGTATGATAGTCGACAAAACTGTAAACAAATCATTTAGGTTTTTTCCAAATTTTTCGATGAGGCATCAGCAAGTCAGCATGAGTGAAATTGTATAAAGAGTGTGCAAGTCCTAAGCAGGTGTAATACAGAGGTGTAGTTCCTCTGCTTTTTGATGTTTTCACTTTTGTAACTGGCAGTGTTTGTCTGAATTCAGCTGTGTCCAGATACATGAATTGTACTTTGATACTTTGACAGTTTTTCAAAAGCCTGGTTATTGGCACTCTATGTTCTATAGAAGGAGAATTATCCACAGCCTCAGTGAGCCCCAGAAAAACTGTCTATTCCTTGTAGAAGCATTGGATCCCATGAATGTCTTTTTAACTGACTGTTAAGAACTGCTTTGTTTAAACGTCATTCTCTTATTACACTAGCATAATAAATTTAACTGCTGTAGCGAATGTCACTCACACTTTTAGGAACGTTACCAATTTATTCATTGATTTCTAAAAGTCCATTGCCAGAACTTAAGGCTTCTTGAAATTGTTCAGGTATATATTTTAATAAAATGAAGAAAGATCTATGAGCCTTATGGATATACAGCTATAAGAAATTATCAAAGGGAAGAATAGTTACATAATATTGGCAAAGCTCATGGGAAGAGCTGGCTATGTTCTGCATTAAGAGCTCCCTGGAAGATCTCCCGCACTTACTTAGGAAACACTATGCTAGCTGGGGGCATGTGCAGCAGAGTTCCTGCAGGAAATCCCGGTGGAACAGGCTGACTCAGGAGCTGGTGCCTCACACCTTCAGAATATAAAAAAGCAATGACTTTTTCCCTCTGCAAAAAGCAAGGGCTCCTGGCTGACAGCTTCCCTTGAGCTCATGTCATTGTGGGTGGGTAACCCTCCTGAATCAGCATATAAATATTCGTCAGGAGCAGTGGATTGGGAACTCAGTATCCTATGTGAGTCAGGTTTTAGCTCGGTCAAAGGTATTCAAATCCCCGTGAATTCAGTGACAAATTTTTTCGTCTTTGTGATGTAGTTATGTCTTGTTCCAAACCCTTACTGAGCTCAGAACTACATCTCCATTTTTCCCTTGCTTTTAAGACTGCTGACGAATGTTTTCTTTAGACAGCAAATGATTGAGGTGGTCCAGAAGCTGCTTAGCCAATTTTCAGAATGAGTGATCCCTGCCTCAGGAAAATCACGTAAAATTGAAAACAGTCAGAGAATGAGATTGATTAATCATTTGGGTTGATCTAGTCAGGACTAATTTTCTATCAAAAGAAATGTCGGAACAAAAAATCACACTGATAGACTTACACATATGTATACTTCAAAGAGACAGTGTTCCAGACCATTCTGACATGAGATGAACCCTGGTTATAGTCCATTTAATTAGTCCTGAATTATATGTAAAGATGGAGGTAATGGCCTTTTTTCATGAATTATATTACCTTGAAAGTCTGAAGTGGGAAAGTGGTTACATGATTAATCCTTCCTCTCTCCTTCCCTTTCACTGGTCCCCAGCATCCTCCTTGAACTGGATTTTTCCCATTCCTACTATTCTTAGGCTTAGGGCTCGTAGGAAAAGAGTTTGCATACAGTGCTAGAAGGCTATTCAGTTTTCTGTGAGTAAATCTACAATCTTAAAAAAAAAAGTCAAATAAGATGTAGTCAGCTGATAAAACACGTTGAAAACAAACAAACTGAAGAAAATTATAATTCCATTCACTGCAAAACTCGGAATGTATTACCATTATAGCTGTTGTAAGAAACATGATGCAAAGACTTACGTTTTCTTTGCTGAACTGTATCACATCTTCCTTTTTAAATTTTTTTTCATCAATAAAAGATAGATTTGTATTTCATTTGGATTTTTTCTGTCTCAATTTAATTTCTTTTTCCATTTGTTTTCCTCCATTTGAGGGTCACAATTCTGTCCACTTAACAGTTATCCCACCTTCGATGTTTCTATTGCCTGACTAACTCAGATGTATGTCAAAGCTAATTTTAATTGAAAACTACTTTGTTTAAGTCCAGTGATACATTTCCTACTCCCCAGTAGTATCCTATTATTGTTTTGTCACATTAATTTCATGACAGATTGTGCTAGGATTTTCTTTGTTCAAACCTTTAGGGCCTGGTACTGGTTCTTGAACAAAGTGTAATTGATGGGGTGAAGTAGTCAAAGCGTCGAATGTCATCAGAGCCGGTAGTTGCCAGTAGTTTCCAGTTTTTCCAGTTCGTCAGCTCATGAGATGTCTTAGTATATATCCATACATATTCCTCTACTGTTTTATGGGGTAACCCTCTCATGATAAGCTATTCCAGAAGTGAATAAGCAAACATGAGGAGATTCCCTTTTACTTTTGCTGTCACTGTGGGAACCTCTGAATTTGGTATAACCAACATCTGTTGCCTCTCCATCTCCCATGAAGCTGGCAATCAACCTTATTTGCAGTCCATCAGCAGAGTTAGGGGCATCTTCAAAATCCTTCAAGCTGTACTTTCCTAACTGGAGTGGTACTTGCTGTCTGCTGTGCTGCCTGGATGCCTGCTTTGGCCTGTTGAGTGTCAACAAGAAACAGTCTCCATGTCGTTAAAATATCAAAGTCATTGAGGTCACAAGGCAATGAGTCTACTGTAGACTCTTCAGTAACTGAAAGTAAATATAGCAGCTATCATGCACTGAGCAAAGTCTTACTTACAACCTCAGCCTTTTGAGCCTGTATTATTGAGAAAAGAAATATTTGCTAGGTTACTCAGATACTTCTGCCTTGAAGTGAGGTCTTGGTGGTTTTGAAAAGTGCCTTGGGATTATGGAAAAACACATACATAGTCTTTGGAGATGAATGAAATGCACTTTGTTTCAACTATTTGTATGTGACTTTTAGGAGTTCTAAAGTTCTTTAATATGGCACAGAAGTGTTAGCACTGGATGCAAGTGTAAGCCCTGCACTGCTGCTTTACAGAATCACAGCTCTTATCAATGCTGACAGCAGGTATTTATACCTGGATTTCTCCCTGGTGTTCTTCCTGTGCAAAAGAATTGTGGAAAGTAAGCAAGCTTAAACAAACTGACTTAACTGCAATGAAGGGAGCAAAATTACCTTCATTATTTATTAAATCACAGAGGATTGTTAAACCTAACAGCGTAATCACGTACCAGTGGACATGCTGCATAAAAATAAGTGAATTGCTATATAAAATATCTGGTTTAACAAGCTTAGTTTAGAAACTTTGATTTTGTTGTACATCTGATTTATGCGTTTCAGTAATGGAGGATTCAAATTTGGTTAGCTATGCCTTATACATCAGTTGCTGTATATCAACATATTCTAAATAATATTTAAAACTCCATAAAAGTTTTTTCACAAATTAGTCTTTGTACTCTACAGGAATACATCTTTTTGTTTTGTCCATTGGTATCTTTCTATGAACTTAAAATTAAATATTTTCTGAGACTGCTCTCAGATTTTGCATTTAAAATCATAAAGGTAGAATTTTTGAATGCTAATTTTGAAGATGGAAATACAAATTTCTGGTTGAAATTTTTTGTCTGTCACAGTTCCATTATCAGCCTTTTTCACACTATTCCTGCCTTTATTCACGATTTAATATTTTTTGTTTTTTCTTTTTTAGAAAAACTTTTTGTTCTTAAGAACAAGAAAAAGAACTTCTTTGTTCTTCTTACAAAGAAGATTCTTAATTCTTCTTTGTTCTTCTTACAAAGAAGATTCTTAATTCTTCTTAGTAAAAATTTGTAAATCTTAGTTGAAGTGCAATTTTTGGCAGAATTTAGATTCATTAATCCAAGAGGGCAAGAGAAACAAAAACTCTATTAGAGAGAGAATTATGCCATTGGACCTGCCTTGTGATACCACCCTCTTGATTCAACTCAAAATGGAAATTATTGTTTACCCATCTAAGTGAAGGATTCACTTGGAATTCAGAAACAAGATGTTACTATTCCAAAATCACATTAAGGACCCATATATCATGGGCTGATTAAGAACACAGCAGAAAAGCAGCTTCCATTTCAGGGGAATAGGAAGGAGGAAGAAAGAGAAGGCAGCTGGTTTTTGCATAATGGTCTAATGATTGGTACATTTCTTGAATGTGGGCTATGTTAGAGTCAATTTTAATTCCCCCCTCAGCCTGAGGGATTTCACATATCCCACTTTCCAGCCTGGCCTAAATTCTTTTCTCCTCTTCTAATATTTTTCCCCTTGAAATCTTTTCTGTCAAGCATTTTACTCTGTCCCAGAAAGGTATCCTGACCTTTCTCGGTAGGAAGAAAGAAAACTGCAGAATTTAGTATTTCATCACATGGCTACTGCCACACCTTCTTAATTGAGTGAAGAAGGAATAAGAAACCAACATCAGGAAGCATTATGTGAAGAGTTTTCTAAATGTCAGCACATGCATTCCCCAGACTTTTCAGCACTGGGAAGACTTAAAGGTAATTTGTCAGAAAGAAAGAACTGATCGAGAATTCACCCATGTAAATCGATGACCTTTTAGTCAAAAGGAAGTCTCTTAGCTAGTAAAGATTCAGCATTACTTATAAAAGAACAAAATACTAATGGGCCAATCTGAGTCTTATGAAGTATCTACTTGTACATATAAAGATACGGTTCAAGAAAAGATAGTGTGCAACAGGATTAAGAAGGCTAGAGTTCATTTTATGCCTTGCTATAGAGATTCTGTTAGGAGAGCTGTCTGGGAAAGCTTGGTTCACACTCAGCATCTAAATACATTAACCAGTTTTTTAAAAGTGATCAGCAGCTACCAATTCCCCCTTCTCAAAAAGCAGTTCTCAGGGCTGAGCATCTTTTAAATGGGATTTATAGCACTATTCTACCATCTGGAGACATGAATTTAGGTTAGGCATTCGTTATTGCAGTAGCACTAATGAAACTAACCAGTTAGTATTATATAAAAGGTCTTTTTAATAGCAGTCATCTTTCTTTCAAAGATTAAGGCTTTGATTATTCCTCATGATGACTGCAGCTGTAGTACTCCTGATACCTGTATCAGGATGTGTTTCTCCTCAAATATTGTCTTAAATGTTTATACGGCTTCAGAATTGTGATTTTGTTGCAGTGTGTTTCAAACTGTGTAAATGGGAAATCACAAAGTGGATTCTGAAAGGGAAGAAAACATAAAACTGCGCAAACACAGATTACTTTCTGGGAGATGTTCTATTTTCATAAATTCTGTTACCAAAGAGTAAGTGATATAAAAAGATATAATATTATTACAAAATTAGCAGTAATTGCCTTTGATCCCAATCTTTAGGCAGTGTAATTCTGAAGCCACCTTTCTTAAAAGTCAGCAGATATAACAGTGCAAGAAAACTATGAGATCAGGATTTATTCTGATACATATTAAAATATTCAGAATGGACAGAGATCAGCTCGAAGCCAAATCCTTTCAGGAACCAAGTTTTATTGAGTCAGAGACACAAAGCATTTCTTGCACTTTAAGCAGCACTCCTTACCTAGATGTGTGAACTAATGGTGCGGTGTGAGACCCATTGCTGTGTTAATAAATGGAGATCAGTGAGTGGGATGAGAACAAGGAGTTCTCACCAGAGTGGGAACCAGAAAATACCTCCTACTACAGAAAGGTGTAGTGCTTCCAGGTGGGAGTGCCTGCTGAAAAAGAGAGGTTTTCAGCCCATAGAGTTTAAGTTATCCACCAATGTTATCTGCTGCTGCTTATTGTTAATGATTGGGAATATACCTTGTGTAAGAGCAGAGAAAAACACATAGTGCTCTGTGAAGAATCAACAGCCGGAATTTGCTCTAGGACAGACAGATGCTGCTGCCAACATCTCTGCTTCACTTGGCTGTTTTATAACTGCTGCCAGTGGATATTTTGGCCCAGCTGCTTTCCACAATGTAAACATTGTATTAGATGTGCAAATGCAGACACTAATAGCTTTTTTAATTATCTCTACCACTTTCAATAGTTCAAAGGTTTTGTCTAAACTATTCTCAGAAAAGACAATAAGCTCATACATTGAAAAAATGTAGCTAATATTAACCTTATGCAGATGAGTACATCTTCCTGCTCCTCAGCAGACACTTGCAGCAGCAGTATAATGTTTCCACTGGTAAAACTTCATTGAATGTGAAACAGTCAATGAAATTCAGAAGTGTGATGAAACTGAATGGAAGTTCTTAAACTTCCATTTCAGTGAATTTTGCATTTACCAAAATTTGTTTCTCATTGTCTTTCTCATTGTTGCACATTGTCTTGATCTGGTAACATCAGATCAATAGCTGTAGAATAGAAAATATGTCTTAAATTGATAGTCATAAGGGTATAAACCTGACATCTTATGCAAACACGTGTGGGCATTTAGCTTTTGTAGAACTGTGACAGGTTAACTAAACGGAGAAGACCATATTTTTGCAAGAGAGTGTTTTTCAGTATTGCCTCTGCAAGTAAATATTTTCTTGAAGAACTGCATGAAAAATCTAAACAAAATATCTTTTAGGGATAAAATTTTTCCACAAATGTGGAACCTACCTACACTCAGACATTAATTTCATTACCCTGTGGTCTGTCACAGGCTGTATCAGTGGACAAGCAGACATTCCTTTTGCACGTATCATTTATGTGGAAGTAACACAGACACCAGGAAAAATCACGGTTGTTACACTCAAGGAGGTAAAGCTGTGTGGGTTTCTCGCCTGTCTCCACATTCACTCACAAAGGAAAGGTCACGATGCATGTTTCCTAGAACAGCTAAGGTTGGGCCGCACATTTTATATACCAGCTATGTTAGTTGAGTCTCATTAATAAATTTTTACGATCACATGTTCTTTGAAATTTAAAAAACAATAGAGAAAATCTCTTTTACAAACAGCTGGAAAAATTTCAAAGGCTGTTTAAATATTGTCATTATGAATTACTTCCCTGTAATTTTTCCTTCATCATTAATTATTGCATTCAATACATGCTGAAATGTTAGCTGCCCACAGTCCATAAGGATCAGGCTGTTTCTTTGTCCTGTTAAAGCTGAATCCTTTTAGAAGTTTTTTCCTGCTCCCTACACTTCAGATCTTAGTGATATAATGTCCGCATTAATTTATTTACATTGTGCAACAGTGAGATAAACACTGAATTATGATTTGACCTCATCATGAACTTGGAAAAGCATCTTTACTTCTCATGTATTTTTTAACCCATAGTTCCCACATGGTTTTTAAACTTTCTTTGCTTTTTGTGCAGGTTCTTACCTGTGCAAAACACTATGTTTTATTGGCTTTTTCCTGTTGCTTATAATGTCATTTATATTAATGAGGGTACTTTTGCAACACTCCTCTGAGGCTGGAAAGTGCTGACACACCAAGAGATCAAGTAACTTGCCAAAGATAACAATGGATGTTTGTGTCAGAGCCAACTGTGATTACATGCTGTACTTCATCCTCAGTCTTTCTTCCTAGCACATGAATATTGTCAAATGATCTCTGTGTTCCAGCACATCACACTTCATTTTCTCAGGCTGGTATTTCCTTTGTTTTGATGGTTGCCTTGAATAGGCGAAATGAGATGCCAAATAAAAATGTACTCGGGTCAGATAGTGTGAAGTTCAGCAGAATCTTCACAGAAAACTCAGAAAAAGATGAACTCTTGCTCTCAGCTGTGCTGCCACTGGCTGAACAAGAGCTACTCCAAAATCCTTTTCCTCAGAAAGACAAAGAAGCAATGTACCAGCAGAAAAACAAATGTTCCTGCCCCTTGGATTTAGCCCAGGGGAGCTCCTTGAGGCTGCTGTTCCTCCTACCTTGCTGTGGGAGAGGAGCAGGCCTCGTGGCATCTAGCTCCTTGGCTGGCAGCTGGCTTGGCTCTTTGCAAACTTTGCTTTCTTATTTCAAAACAAACTTTGTAGAAAGACTTTTTTTTCCAATTTGATTAATCTTTTTCATATCCACCATAGATTTCTCCACCCTAAAGACCTCCTAAAGACTAGTTTATCAGCTAGTTAAGTGACACATGTAATAAGCACGTGTAAAAAATAGTAGGGAAGCATTTAAGCACTGAAGGTCTTTTTATTGGTTCCAAAGTATTAGCAAATCAAAATATCCCATTCACTCAGATAGTACCACTTCATAGCTGCTCTTCACTGGTTTTGTACATGAATTTGCATAAATTCATAAAGTTGCATAAAGTTCAAGGCCCATCATTTACTCCAAAGCCAATTTTTTAGTATGATTTGCTGTCATACAAAGCAAGGTTCCTCTGTACCTGCTCATTTGATGGAACGGACCAAAGGCACGGAGCATTTCAGTGGTGTGTCCACCACCAGTATGCCATACATGAAGCCAGCAGTCAAACAAGGACCATCACGTGAGGTTTTCATTCCCTGTAGCTGTTGACTTTAAACTGGCACAATGACTTCTATATAGCAACCTGGACACTGATTTTATGGTTTTACCTTCTAGAACAGAAAATAGATCCTGAGTGTTTCAGGCCATGTTTCTCAGAAAGACTTCCTATAGTATAAAAGTCCTTTTTCTCTAGCGTCCAGAGTGCATATACTTTGCTATATAACCAAATAAGCCATTATGCTTCTGTTTCTAAATGTTTAAGCATGCCTCTTCATTTGTCTGTTTGATGCACTGATACTAGCTGAAGAATGGTGCTTGGTTGAGCCCATCTGCTTTACCCTGTGGAGAAGGCAGAATATAAATGCTTGGTGGGAAGAGTTTCGGTTTCTCCTTTTTACAACATCATTAGGAAGCCGTTGTTCTACTAATAATAATTCCCATTTGACATCATGGAGGTAAAAAGAAATCACTGCTGACATCAAAAATGAGGTGATATTTCAGCAGTATTATTTCACTGAAGATAAAATGGAAGTCTTTATTACTCCCAATGCTTTTAAAGAAAGCTGAGCAAGGCTTATACTGACCCTGGAGCTTATATACCTTAATGCATCTATAACCAGTATGAAATAAGAAATTTTAATTGTTACTGCTATATTTTTTGGCTGTCCCTTCTCAGAACCAAGAATTTTGTGCTTGCTTAAAGAAAAATGATCAGTATTTGAGAATCAGCTCGGGAGAGCACAATTAGCTTAATTTTCTCTGTTACTTAAAATTCATACAAAAAACCCCAAACAAACGTGTATTACAAGAAGTAGTAATTTTCTTACAAACTTCATATTGGAGCCTTTACGGGTAATCCACACAGATTGCATAAAAAGGCCTGAGCTCTGAAGAGGTTACCCTGAAGAGGGTTAGGAGGTTTATTGCACTTTTTATGGGTAGGTATTTTATTCTTGCTGAACTTCTGGTGCACATTGCTGTGTGAGTTGCTTGCCATTAAAAGGACACAGCCAAGGTCTGTTTCATCAGTAGTAAACAATGTTTTCTACTTCTCTTTGTGATAAAATATTAGAAGCTCCCATTCCGCTTTCTTTTGTACAGACATATTCAGTTATAATTCTAGTCTTTGTATATTTTTCCATCCTAAACCAAACAATATAGCACATCAGTGACTCTATCCAAATATACTTGGAAACAAGTGGATCTGCCTATGTTTGGCAATATTTCCAAAATTTGAGATCTATTCTTGGTCTACTGGTTGGTTGGTTTGTTTGTTTGTTTGTTTTTAAATTCAGGGGACGTATGAAGAGTAATATACACTGCAAACAATTATAGCAATAGGATGCAAGTCTGGTGCCTTTAAATTTGACAGTCATGCTCTAATTAAAAGAAAGTTCAGGAAATATGGATTCATCCCATGGTTTCACTTTACAGAACTGGTCACATACTTGCAAGTAATGTTTCCTCTGTACAACAAGTAGTACCTTATCAAAATGTTTCATAGTCTTTTCACAATCAAACTTAAGAAACTTGCAATTAAATATGTGGTTGGATCATCATGTTATTTTGTTCCAGGCAAATATGTCTATAACAGAGCAGTCACAGCTCATCTGCTGTTGAGTTACTGCTTCTGTTATTCTCAGAATCAAGATATGAATTCTTACAGGCATGCAAATATTTAATCATTATAAGCATTTAAAAAAACAAATTTAGTAGTTGCCAGTTACAGTGAAATGTTTAAATCTGAAATGAACTCTATGTTTTCAGTGTAAATAGGTCTCAATCTACGTACAAATAGTTTCAGCATTTTCCCCAGTAATTTCTGCAGACATGAACTGAATGCCTAGTTATATTTTATGTGAACTCAATGAGCCCTTTTACTTTTGACATATTTTGGAAGGTCCAGGCATGTTTTTTTTCTCTGAAATATTAGATAAACATTTCTTTTCTTGAAAATCATTACCTTATTAGCTTTTTCATTCATTTCTGCTTGCTCAAGTGCTCAGAAATGTATGGTTTTCTCCCTAACTAATAAACTGATTTCAGTTCTTCTGATCCTTCATGTTGTTGTATTCTTACAAAGACTGTGTCAGTTAGGTCAGTCCGCCACTAGACCTAGCACTGTGTTTAAGAGGTACCTAAATGTAAAGCCCTGTTTTAATTAGTTCACAGGGCATCACTGAACCCAGTATGGCTCTCCCAGCGTCGTGTACCCAGGGTTAGGAAAGGGGCACTGGGCATAGTTTTTACTGAGGAAGCAAGGAGCTGATTCACAATACACAAACATGCATTATGGGTTGTTTTGAGCCACTTTATAGTCACATGCATTCATAAATTTTGATATGGTTGTAAGATGCAGACTTTGATGGTACAAAGCTCACAGAAGAGCTTTAGATCACTGGAGGAACCACAAACAAAGTTTATGTTGACAATTTATCAGCTCTTCATCAAGGAAAATTGTTTTTTAGTGCCTGCCTATTAGCAATCACATGCATATTATGAAATTGAGTTTTGGGGAGGACAGCGTGCCATCTGTCTTTTCTGTATTTTTTTCACAATGCATTGTGCTACAGTTAAAACTTTCTGTCCTTCAAAATGGTATAAAATACGAGATGTCTGTAATAGAGATACTTGGAAAGAAAAATATACTAAGTAGATATGTAAATTCTTATAAACGTTATAAACAGGCAACTACTAATGCAATACTTTATGTTTTCGCTTCAAGTGCCCTCCACATTTTCCACACACCATAGTGCCCACCATGTGCTCTTACTCTAGGTTTCACAGTGCTAAACTGATAACTAATTAATATATATCTCAAGGAGTGTGAGAATGCTTTCTTCATAAACTCTTTCTGGTTCATGGTTTGGTTTTCTTTATTTTGTGCCATGGAACTGCAAATGCCTGATGTGGAGAATGAAAAAGATGTGTTCATTTTCTTTTCCGTGTTCTGATATGCTAAGATTTTATCAATAATATTGTTTTCCTGTAAAAATATCTGCCTCAGAGAAAATCTGTTGTGTAGCTGTCAGGATTACACCTCTCAGAATATACCTGTGATGATTCCGTTAAATTGATAAAAACAGAACACTCTGCTATGTAGAAGGATTGCTGAAAAGAATATTCCGAGGCCCTTTCATGTGTAACAGCACTTGTATGGCAGTACGTTTATTGTGCTATAAATTCCATCACTGATTTTGGCCATTTCAAATTGATTCTGCAGTAACTGTAAGTAATGAACCTTACAGACAGAGCCAAGGGAAAAAAAAAAAAGAAAAAAACACACAAGCCAATAAACTTGTGGCTGTAGGAATACAAATTGTAGAGTTCATTTAGCCTCAGTTTTTATCAGATCATGCAGCCAATACCCCACAAAGCCAGAAAATATATCCAGCAAAATATACAGTTCCATAGCCCTGGCTTGCTTTAAATTTAGCAGCTAAACCAGACAGTCAATTATTTGAAGCACGTTTCAATGTAGTCTCCTGTGGATTTCACCTGAGATTTAAGGAAGGTGCTCAGTATAAGTGGATGACAAAACAGGAGAAATTCTAATAGAAGTGACTTAAAACAGATAATAAGCCAAACCCTGAGCTGTTTTAAATGGTCTGAGCAATACCAGGCATCAGTAGATTTCATAGGGGTGTAGATCGATGTACAGTGGGCTACTAATGACTCCCCAGGTCAAAATATATATGTCTCCAAAATTTACATATCTTCCTAGCCTGTTTCCCTTTCTTTACTGAAAAGTTCTACTAAGTCAACAAGAATTATGTGATAACTTTTCTCCAGCTATCTTTACCAATCCCATAGATTTTAACAGAGAATGTATTTGCTTGCTAAAGATTTCCATAGGATGGTGTTAAAACCCATAAAAAAGATACTGTTCTGAGGCTTTTCACAATAGTTTTGTGGATTTCTATTACATTCTACAGGAACCCACTGATGCTGATTTCTTAAATACTGTATACATTCCTCACAATCTTATCAGTGGATGCCAAGGTCATTTAGACTCATTCTGCAAATAGATCATGGATCTATTCTCACTAAATCAGTGGCTGCTCATGTGATTAAAGCACATATGAATATACGTGTATGTTCTATCCATAGTTGTTACATGAAGCGCTAACTTCAGTTTTTAATGCAAATGCTGAAAAGATGTAAGTTTTCTTCTGCAGAGTTTTCCCAAGTTTACAGGTGAGAGAAGGCCATGTTTTATTTTGTGTGTGGGGAAAAAAAAAAAAAAAAAAAAGTCTGGGTTGGGTTCCTACAAACCTTGCAGCACTTCCATGCATCACCACTTGCACACTCATGTATCTCACAGTCTGCATTGAGTGCTGAATTCATTCTCTGTGTCTATTGTACCTAACTGCAGATTTATCTGAACCTCTGTATTGTCTGTGAGAGATATTAAGTCCTGATTTTGAGATCAAAATGCTTGGGTCCATTCTAGCCTTATAAAGTCCACAAAAAAAAAACTCATTGTCTGAGGCATATTCCCTGCCTTTCTCTATAAAAGTCTATTTTGTCTGTTTGACCAGTTTACAGCAGCAGCCTGAGTGACAGACAGAGGAAAAAAACCACAAAAACTGAGTCTTTCAGTTAAACACCAAATATGGTGAAAGTCATAATAAAATAATTAGAGTTGGGAACACTGTTTTTTCTCTTGCACTCTGCTGTTTTGTGCTGCAAAGAGGAACACAGTGAGGAAGTCTGAAGTCTTGTGAATAGCCCCTGGTAACCAAGAGCAAAGAAACCTTGCTCATTATCTCTACACCCCTTCTGAATAAACATTTCAGCAATTGTAAATGAGTGTGCCATGAAGGGCAAATGAATGGCTCTCATTCCAGATGAGAAACACTTGACAGCTGAGCAACCTGAAGGTGGTTGTGAAAGTGCAGATCCTGTGACCACTGGATGATGGGGCAGGTGTACCATTTATTTCAATATGACCTGAGATGCATCATACTCTTAAATGAGAAATTCCCAGTCTTGCAGAGGTCCTAGGTGTCCAAACATTTTTTGTTAGGACTGCAGTAGGTGAAAGATGGATCTGCCCTAATGTTTTTCTTGTTATTTTATTAAATTACATAGAAAAACTTAGTCAAATATAAGGAATGGGTGGGAAAATGTGGATTGACAGATGGCATGCAACTCCCCTACTGTATCTCGTTTATAAAATATGATTGATGTGGAGGTAATTTCTTGGTAACTTGTTTTTCAAAAAAAATCATATTCTAGGTGGTGGGTTAGCAAAAGAAAATTAATCTCTGCATGTTAAACTTGCCAACTTTTGAATTAATTGCATGAGTACGACAATCAATTAATAAATGTTAAGCAAACATCAGAAAATCAGTGAATTAAAAATTACTAAATTGATTCCAATGCAGATAAAGCAAGAGGCTGCCTTAATTCTTTAGTGTAGATTCAAGAACACGAAACCTGTCTCATCAGTTCTTGCTCCTCGTTTATCCACATCTGGCATTTAAAACAATGCTGGTTTATTATGATTTTTACAAATAAATTGCTATCTATAATCTAGCTTGCTACATTAAGTTGATTATAGAAACAAATCATAAATAGTAGTCCATTTGTAGCTGTCAAGGAGAAGGTCAGAGCTTTGCAAAGACCATCCATCTCCAAGTGGAATAAAAGTTTTTTCTTCAAAGGGAAATCACACACCTTGTTTGGGTGGACTTCAGCTAATAATGACAGTGCAGTTTCTTGAAGTATCCACAAAAACCCTCCTCTCCACAAAATTAACTCAATTTTGTGTTACAAATGTTTTGTAAAATCAGTGTGATTTGACATGAAACAAGTCTCATTACTGAGTATTTCTGGGCAAATTTGATTAAATTGAAAATATGTCTTTATGGTTTTACATTCTTCAAAAGTTTCAGGTGAGGTTTAGGATGGTACTAGAGACTTACAGGTCATGTGTCTATGGAAAGGAACTCGAGCCTGAGATCCAGAAATTCATGACCTATTGCTATTACTGCCACTAAACACATAGTTTGTATGTTTCTATTAATTTATCAGTGTTATTTCATTTCATTTCACATGTGCTTAATTTACAGTAGGCAATGCCTTCCTTGTGTCTTAGCACAAGGGAGCTCATAACCTAGAACACTTCTGGGACTCAAAAAATATGGAATTTGTAGACATCTGAGTAATTACAGTACGTCAAGGAAAAGTCTAAGACTTTTGCAAGGCTTTCTCAGGTGAGCATTTCTACAGGGGATGTCCATTTGATACAAAGCAGCTGCATTTACAGCATGGGAACTGGCACCATCCCTGACCAAAAGTCTGAAAGAAATTAAGCTGGCAGTGGAGGAGCAGGATCCTCTCATGGATAAGTAAGTGCATTAAAAAAAAAAAAAAAAAAAACAGTTCTCTGAATTTAAGTGGTCAATGCTGCTTTATCACAGAGATTGCTGTTCCTGGGGCCTTTGGCTCTTAACATATTCATCAATTAAATGGAAACCAAGGTGAACAGGAAAGTTACCATGCTTATTGGGTTGTAAAAATGTAGGCCTAATGTGAACAGTAGCACCAGAACTTCATGATTCTGTGTGAAGGGGCGATAAAATAGCAGATAAAATTCAGTTCAGGTAAATGTAAAGTAATACACCTGGGAAAAACAATCCTGGCTGTTTATATTCAATGAAGACCTCTGAACCAGCTGTTGCTGCTCAGAGGAGGTACCTTGGAGTTGTAATGGGAGGTTTATGAAAGGAACAGCTTAGTGCTCAGTAGTGGTCAGAAGGCAAACAGTGCTAAGAAATTGTTAGGAAACAGATTAAAAATTAAACAGAATATGTCATTATACCACTGTATAAATCAATGTTTTTCCTTTATCTTGAATACTCGTGCACCTGTTATCCAACCTCATCTCAGACTGAGGATCGTTGACGAGTGACAACATTGATCAGTGTTGTGGAACAGCTAAAATATACCTAGGAGATTCAACTTGGAAAAAAAATTACTGTGAAGGCATAAGATTGAAAACCTTAGTGTATAAAGAAGGTCAATGGGGTATAATTTTCTGCTGTCTTTCAATATGCAGGGTGGGAAACAAAATTAAAGTAGTAAATGGCAAATTCAGAACAAGCAAAAGGAGGCACTTACCGATTCCAGGGTTCAATAGTGAAACTCATTGCCACAGAGCACTATGAATGCCAAAAGCTTTCCAAATAACATCTCTGTGCCTCAGGAGGTGCTGGGAGAATACACAAGGGAAATGCCGTTAGGTGCTTGCCTAGTCTGACACTCTCCCTTCATGGGCCTGAGTGACACATTGAGGATGCTGATCTAGACAGGCCTTTGGTTTGACCTGCTACAGCTGCTCTTAAGGACACTCCATTGCTCCTTTGGAAGGGCAGTCATGGTGTGCCCTAGGCTTCTTCTACAGCCAGAATCTCTGTAAAGCCACTTTTGGGCTTGGGGCTTGTAGTCTGAACAACAGTTACTTTGTCAGGACCACGTGAGACCTGTTTAAAACTGCTCAAAAATAGCACTGAGATAACTAATGAGACTAGATATTGGCAGACGTACCAGAAGACTCTTGCCTCCCATCCTATGATCATTCCTTTTCGCCATCTGGATGTGGAGGCATTACTAGCCACCTGCAGCAGCTTTTCTGAAATTTCCAGTTACATTTTTCATAAAATCAGCTCACATACTTTGCTGTGTTTTCTCCTTCCAAACTGAAAATTTTTAGTTTAGATATCATTTAAGTGTCATTGATGGGAAGAAGATGAAAGCATATGAATAATGATGGGAAATTAATCTTTTTTGCCCATCTCCACCTTTGCTTTTGTCACAGGTGTGGAGTTCTGCAGGAAAGTTCACACATTCTGTTGTCCAGGATCTTTCAGTACAATTTGTGTGTGTGTGTGCACGGCCAGCAGAAATTGGACCATGTTGGGGGAAACCATGAAAGCATTAAAATAAACAAAATGGTTGCTTTTCTGTGTAAAAGCCTGTACCAGACACCATTAGCACAAGCAGAGGAACCTTGGTATCAATGACACTTTAAAAGTAGTTCTCGGCCTTTTTCATAGCATGTCCCTGCTTTAGTATGATAAAACCTCAGCTCTTTCTACCCATTTGGCCACAAAACAAGGAAAAGTGAATATGAATTTTCTTGACTACCATCAGAATGAATTCTGGGGTTGCAACCCCAGGTGAAGAGCTTGAGTAGAACATAAACATTACTGTCTTAATCAAGGCTAACTTGGGGAATCCATTTCTGTCTTTACAGACAACAGCATTTGCTATGTTTTTCTCTCTGTGTAGAAAATGCATTAATGTCAGATATTTTGTTTTATCTAGTTCTTGCTCACTGTGCAGAGAATCACCTAAGGTAATTGATGACTGCTAAGAACTACATCAAATAAAACAGTAGGGGGAAAAAATCCCTCCCCCCCAAAACCTTTATTAAAACCCCTTATTTCTCCTTCCAAAGATAGAAATAAAGACACTACTTCTGAAGAATACTTATTATTGGTTGTCTTTAGTGCAACAAGATTTGGTTGCCCTTACATACAGGATTCAGGCAAACTTTTTTTAAAAATCTTTTCCTTGCTGTTGCAGAATGAAGTAGCCAGCTTCCACCTCCACCCAATATTCTGATAAAACTACATTTGAACTGATGCAACAGAAGTCCTTTTTCAGTTTTAATTTTTACTACCGGAGGGAGCACTGGAATTCTGGAATAGTGAGCTCCAAGAGAGTTTTCTCATGGGCAAGGATGACAATTCCTCTACTAGAACCCTGCACATTTCAATAGCTAAATGCTTTCAACTTTCTTTAAATAGTATTAAGGAAAAAATATCCTCAAGGCATTATTTTTAAAGGGGACTTCAAACATTCCATGAGGGGAAAAAAAGGCAACACATTTGAACACCAAGGGATTTGCAGTAGAAAATCTGTTAAAGTGGAGCTATCTTTTGAGTTTCAGGGTTAAATGAGTATTGGCCGTAAATCAGGGATGCAGACTACCAAAAATTCTGAGGCATTCCGGATTCCTAGCTTAGACCAGAAGTAGCCAGATTCTATAAGAGATCATTTAGAAATAAGTTAGTTACATTAGCTAGATTTTAAATTAACTATGTTTCATTTATTCCTCCAAATTCAACATACAAAATCCATTATAACATTTGCTAGAAGTATAAGAAAATCCCAGGTTCTTAATCTTTTTTACTATATAGACTTAATTCTGCAATAACTCAATATTAGATATTTTAGAGTTTATATATTAAAGCAGCTGTGAAGCAAGCAGATATGCAAGGGTAAATCTGCTCATCTTGAATCCTTCTGCAAATGGTCTGCTCTGGAGGTCATATCAAAGAGATTCTTTTTCCAGCTTAAACCTGTCTCTTCTAAATAGATCTCAACCTGATCTCATTTAATGCATTGATGTCTGGTTTCTTAGTCATTATATTTGCTGTATTACATATCAGAAGGACTCTTGAGAAATTCCCCCGAATTGATAATTCTAATTTCTTATGTATAGCTACTCTATATTCACTCTGAGGACAGCTGTATTGTATGCTAAACCACGAATTGTAAAAATTGATCCCTTTGTATGTAGGTTTGTATTAAACTGAGATACTTTATTTTTTCCTGTTTGTTGCCACACATGGGTTCCTGGTGTCAGTTTGTATTTGACTGTTTGAGCATATTAAAGTTTTGCTAGTGCTTATGATGTTCTTGCCAAGAGCGCTCTTGCAGCAATCTGCACTAGAACAGTCTTTGTGCCAATTACTTCAAAAAGAATTCTGTTATAAACCCAATTTTTATGGCTACTTTTTCAGGTTGCAGTGTGGTGATTTCATTTAGTTTCTTCTTTTTCCATTTTTTTAATGTTGATCTTCTTCAAATGCTTGTAAGTTTTGGATTATAAAAAAATAATGTGGTGTTGATAGATTGAGTTGTTAATAAGACATCTTAAAAAGGAAAGGGGTTCAAAAGTATTAAAATAAAACCTGGCATGTTGAATTACTAACACTGCATATATTTAAAGGCTACTATTTAATAGTAGAATGTTTGGAGCTGCTCTTGTAGGGGCTGGTTATGAAAATAGAAACCTTTGCAGTTGCATAAAGCAAAATAAATGAAAAATTATAATATATAATAACTGAACACAATATTTCTTGAGCTTATATTACTAGGCTGATTTCAGAGATGTCAGGTCTACAGCGTCTTTTGTTTAGAGAAAACCAGCTTGCTAATCCATGGCAATTAATAAAAAATCACAACACAGAAAAGGAAAGCATGATAATATATTTTACAATACAGATATGGCTTTGAATTTTGATTATGCAACACTTACTACTGCAATGAATGCCAGTGCAGAACTGGACCTCAAAATTCTGACGTGGAAGCCATCATGGTGATAAAGATATATATGTGTCCATATACAGTGCAGGACACTATGTTATGCCATACTAAACAATAACTGCTAATCTGTTACCCCAAATAATAACATGGGAATGCTGTTTTTTAACAGAATGAAAAATCAGCCACAAGTTGAGAGTCTAATAACGTTAATCTAAAGGATCTAAAAATGTTGATAGCAAATATATTTTTGTTAATTATTCTTGAGCAATCTCTGGTCTGCTGTTCATTCCCAGCCTATTATGATTTGATAACTCTTTAAAAACAAACTATTGTACAATCTTGACAATGTTTTTTGGTTTAAATGGCAGCTTTAGGAATTGTTTATCATACAACAGTCTTCCTTTACTCCCATATAGAAGTTGTAGTATGTTCTTTAGAAAGCCTTAACCTAGCCAAGTCCAAATCAGGGAGCTGCATATGATAGATATAACGTGCTTAATATCAGGTTCTTGTTTTGTCTTCAGCCTTTTGGAGAGTTAGAAAGCTGTCCCCATTTCTTTCCCTTTAGTTTATTATCTAGTGAGAGGCAAGTGGGAGATAAGAGGTTGTGCGCCCTGAGGTTGAGGCAAGCAGCTTTTTGCGTGAATGCTCAAAACGCTAACTTTTACACAGAAGAGTAGCTGTTCCCTGTGGTGTACTTGAATGAAAGTGACTGTGGCTATTGTGCTTGCTGCTGGTCTCAACATTCCTTGTATGCAATAAATAATACTCTAGTCAGGTCATTTTAGGGATTGAGCAAGAGCTATGAACTGAGCCTGCCAAGCCAGGGTGTTTCTCATGTGATGCTTGTCTTTAAGCACCCAATGAGTTTGAGGTCTCATAAGCATACTTTTTTTAAACCCCTTAGGATTAGCCTAAATTCTTCCTCTGACTGTTTTAAGCAGCAAAATGGCTTTTGAATCTTATTATTTGGAGAGAGTGATATCAGAGGAAAGATGGAAAAAGCCTAGAGTGTCTCCAAAAACTAGTATTGACTTTTTAGCAATAAAATATGTCCTGAAACCAAATAATGCTGTTTAAATGTAAATACCATTTCCATTTTCAGACTGTCTTTTGCAGGTGTATTTGAGGGGATTTGAAATGTACTTGTAGATGGAAAAGAGGCTATTGACCTTGAAACTATGTATGTGTTAGGAATAATGTTGGCCTTCCTTGAAATCAAACTCATATTCTTTGAATGGGTACTCAAGACCACAACTCTTAACAGTGTTTCAGGTAGCATTCAGTGCAAAACTGAATTAAGACGGACTACATTTTACTTACAAAGCTATTTCTCAGGGGTCATAGGTTACTGCCTAGTCTCTTTTTTTTTTTATCCACCATGGTTCAGAATAGTTCACTGACAGCTGCACTAACAGCTATTTTCCTTTGTTCTGGTGCAGACTTGATATAATAGGACAAGGTATGTTTGTAGAAGCAATGTCTTTTACTAGACGAGCTACTGTAGTCAGAAAAAACAAACATTTTTCAACATGCAAGCCCTTTTTCAGCATCTAAAATCAAAGCAACAAATTTCTGAATCAAATCAGAGTTGAGAATAGTTACTTCTCAGTAATTAGTTTGAGTAGTAAGTAGATACATTATTCTGTTATGCTGTCCAAGAGAAAAGGTAGATGATACTTATGAAGCTGGAGATGAGCAATGTTAACAAGGGACAAGATTATATTATGGTTATTTTGTAGATGAAAAGAAATCGTAAATCTAACATTATGTAGCAAGAACATACCTCCACAAACTTTACCTTTCACAGCTTCTTTATCTGAGGGGTGATTGATCAGGTTTCCAGACATGCAGGAATCCCCAAAGAGTGGCCACTGAGAATGTGCAAACTACTTTACATGGCTCATGCTGCAAGTCCAATGTGTCTTCTCTGTGTGAAGCTAACTGTACACATGATGAAGAATTGATCTGTGTGTGTACAGCAAGTTGGATTCATGCGGGACACATCAAACGTGCTGCATATGTGGGATGATCCAACTTATTGCAGCTGTAGCAGCTCAGTCCTTTTCAACACCAAAATGTCATGCTCTGTGGGACCTCCTGTTAGGAATACAGCAGTGTTTATAGAAATGCAGTAAGTCTGAGAATGGGATATGTGAGTATTACTGGAACTGCAAACATAAAGGCCTTACTGGACCTCTCTGATCCCAGCTGTTGCTGCATGGTAAATACAGGCAAGTGATGTGTTTTCCCAAAGCTTTCCCAAAGATGGGGAGAGTAGGCTTTGGTCACAATGAGGATGGGGCTGTGGAACCCCAGAAATAAATGGCTTCTGACCATGAGAAAACGTAAACAAATACAAATGTTGTAGTAACTACAGTGGGGTACAGGGAGGAAAGAAGAGAACTGTGATAAATAAATAAACCTGCACTGAAGTTTAGGCTGATGGGCATGGATATATTTTGATGTCAGAAAAGGAAAACATTTAAAATACCACTGTGTGAATTTCAGATGTGACTGGACTCTGTTTCTTTGAGAAGTCCAGAGAAAAGCCTGTTTCCAAATGTTCAGTCTTAGCTTAGAAATTACCTGAAACCATACAGGAACCCTTTACCTTGTGGAGTGTTAAAACATTTGTCTCACTAGTGTTACCAGCAGGTTTTGAGGTGTCTGTCCATGCATCTGTGAGTGAAGAGGAACACAGCATTTCAAAAGAAAAATGTAAGAACATGGCTATAGTTTGTAAAATATTTCTTCAGCCGATTTTAGCAGTTCAAATTAATTGTGTTTTAAAGATTTAGGTGTTGATTTTGGAAGTATAAGATAACATCTTTGGGAGACCAAAACTTACATACATGCATATATATATATATATATATGCATATATATATATATATATGTATCTTTGTGAATCACATTTGCTTCTGTATAAATCCATGTATGAGTTGTTTGTAAGACAGCTAAATAAATATCTAGGCACATAAACTAAATTAGGATGTTTTCATATGTGACAGTCTTCTCAAAATTTGGGTCTAAGCAATAATTTTAAGGCTTCAAATTTAATATCTCATTAAGAGAAATGAGGTGGAGGGAGCGCTTCTGCCAGTGCTGCAGTTTCAGTTCCATAATAAATTGGCATACTGATTTACACAGAGAACAAAAGAAATAGTTTAGAAATTTCTTTCTAATGGAAGTTTAAGTTTTGAAGAACACAGAGACATCTGAAAGGTGAAATTCACAGATTTTTCATGCTTGCAGGTTTTTATAGCCTCTGGTAATGCATGTCCTTACTCTGACATCACATGTATGTGAAAAAATGGATGTAATATTTAAAGATGTCTTTTGACAAAGAAAATATTTCCATCTCCAGAGGTGAGATTTAGCTTTAAAGGATGATGAGCAGGTTCCAGATGTGTTTTTCAATTGCTGGGCTTTCCTTTCCATAACTATTGACAGAGGGAAGGTTTTATCAAGGTCTTTGTGATGTGCTTGTTTATAATGAGTAGACATCAGTAGAGCACATCTAAGCGCTTACCGCTAACAGATGACTAAAGAGAGCATATGGCAGGGAAAAGAAATATATATTTGCCCAAGCAATGTGGCTTGTTAACACTCCCACACTCATAAACTGTGTTTACATGTACTTAAAATATTTTGCAAATCCCTTTTCTAATCAGCTAAAAATAAAAGCCAAATAATGATTTTTTTTTCTCCAATGCCAGGCAAAGTTGATTTAGAATTTTTTTAACAAAGCAATTAAACAGTACAGAAGATTTTAATAGTATTTGCTTTGCTTCAGCATGACACCTTTACATATGTCTTATTTTCATTTAACAGTGTTAAAAGATTTATTGTTACAGAATGCTTTTTGGTTCATCCATCTGTTTATGCAAGTATAACTATTATATAGATAGGTTACACCACAAGCAATAACATGAGTCAGAATGACCTATGTCAAATCCTGGTCTAGATCAGGCCACAAGGTTTATTTTGACCATAAGATTTCCCTCTGCTTCTATAGGATTAAATCATCATGCAAGTTATAACACCTGCCAATAAACAGTTTGTAAGCAATAAAGTCTCCATACTGTTAACTAAGTCCAGCTCCCATTCAGGTAAAAAAGGAGTCTTACTACTAATCTTATTTAGGAGGTAGATGGAGAAATGCTGGGGAAATCTGTACAGCTCTTGATATAAAAAGTTTCAGACAATCCCTGTGATTAGGCGTGTAGCATTCACCCACCTTTTTTATAACCGGCAGAACACAGTATCACTGTCTTCTCTTGCTGTGACATCTAAATGTGCAAGTCTATTCATATAGTGTTATTAGAAAGAAGACAATTACACTTTAAAGATGGATATGGACTGTGGCATACTTTTCAGAAGAAAGCATTTATAAAGAAAACTGCACAGAAGAGCTGCATTTACTTTTGATTTTCAGAATATTCCTAGCAAATTTTTGGTAGATATTTACCTCTGCATCCAAGTATTGTCCTTCATAAAACAATTTATTCTTGCAATTTAGCTTCATTAAAGTCATAATACTGCTTTAGGTTATGATAGACTAGTGCTGTGGGATTGAATTATAAAGAGATTAATTTTAGCTACCAGAGATAATTGACCCTATAATTCCTATCACCCCTAATCCCAGTTCAAATGAACCAGTGTTAGAAGTGGCAATATTCACAATGTAGACAAGGTCATGACAGCTAGAATTGTTTTTTACTACCAATTAGATTTCCCACTTGGTGTGTTTGACTAATGTTGTCACAGAAAGGGATTTCAGGCATGGAAATACTGTTTCTTTAGAGGCACACAGGCGCTGGAACTGATGAACAGTTTGCTGTACATTTCCCAGTGTACAGAATCAGAATGCAATTGAGTGCTGACCCCTAAAATTTGAATTCACATGGGGATTTAGAACATGTTTTGATCCATGATAGAGCTAGGAACAAGCTAGATAATTTGAATCTGGAAGAAAACTCTCTTGAAATTCAACAATGTTAATATATGGTGGGTCTGGCAGGTTTGGAATGGTCTATTGGGGTAATACAGCATCCGAGGTGTATTTCAGATGAGGAACCAGAAAAAAACGATGTGCTGACTGAATAGAGAGTTGTTCAAAAACAAATCATGTTGATATTTAGCTGCAAATGACACGGAGGTTTCAAAAAAATACAATGAAGAGATAAATGGATTTTAAGTATGATATATCTTAAAAATTTCCTCAAGTGACAGTGCCAACTTCAAACATATTAGCATAAGGACTCTTATGAAAAAACAACAGAAAAACAATACTTTTGCATAGCACGTTCAGTATAAGATTATTTTTCACATTATTACTAGTTATCTATCAGCATTTTTCCAAGCATTTACAGATTTGAATTTTTGCAGTAAGCTGAAACTGCATGATAAAAAGAGACAGATAATGATAAAAAGCAGATGTATATGCAAGCCTAGCTAGAAGGAGCAAAATATACTATTACTGCCCCTCCTGTGAAGTTAATCCTATTTCTTTTAGCTATTTCTTCATTAGTTAATGAGGTCTTGAGAAAAAAAAATAAAGTATGTTTGAAATGGTGTTTTTGCATCCTTGCCTTTAGGAACTTTTTCAAATATTCATAGAATAGTTTGCCCTTGGAAGGTGCATTAAGTGTGAGTTTAGGCAATAATCACTTCAAATGTGGGTGGTCAGAAACCTTCAGCTGAAATGGACAAACACAGCAGCTAATCACTTTCCTCATTCAGATTCACTGGCTAGAGTCAAAATGTAAAATAGCAGAGAAAGGAGAGATTTTAATAATTAGGTTAAAAAAAGAAGCAAACTTCAAGATTTAGATCACAGATCTGCTAGCATGAATTAGATCTGAATTTGGATGCACTGTGATTTGAAGTCTTATTAACGAAAGATTCTCTTCTCTCTTGCTTTCTGTTAACAATCAATCTCAGATCAGAAGCACAGTTTGGCTGCTGTCTTTGTGAGATGAGTATCAGTGGACCTGTAACTACATCCCATCTCTGTCACCTTCTCCAGTGCACCTGGTACCGAGCAACATCTCTGTTGACCTCTAGGTAGTGAGTCTGGGATCACAGTGAAGGGGGCCCCCATCTCCTCTGAGCCTCCCTTTCATGTTGGTGTTGTAACAAACACGCTCCGAGGGTGAAAATCTGGGAAAGCCTGCAATTCCCAGTTCTTATGGCTCTCTTATCCATGAGTACAGGAACTGCATTTTCCATTTTCAGTTGATATCTGGCATCAGTGATGTATGTGTATTCTTTTACTGAAAAAAACCAACCCCTTTATTTATCCACAGAACTCCTGAAGGAGTGAAACTGGAAGCAGTGGATTGTTCTTTTTCCAGAGTTTTAACTTACTCCATTTCAGGCAGTATTCTTAGAATTGCACTCTCCAGGGGTACAACTGGATCTCCTGGGCATCTTCTGGCATTATCTTGTGAATAGGGAAAGATCTGCCCCCAGAGATCTCTACACATACATGGTGTACTAGGCAAAAGCATTGCATGTCTACCAGCTCTTAAGAAGCTTGCTTTGGATGCAAGAAGACCATCCTGCAGCTGGGCTCATTGATCACTTCTAGGCTGTTGCTTCTGGAATTGCCAACCACAAAGAAGTAATCTAAAGCTCTGAGCGGTGTCTCCATGGTGGAGGTGACTAGCAATTCAATTAAATTCGTTCTGGAAAACTTTTTAAACTGCTGATCTTTTTGTCTCCAAATGTTATCAAATTAATATTTCATTAATTTCTACCTTCGTTATTTCAGTTTTATCCCACTTTCTTTTCTATTGAATTTCTAGTTTGTTTTCTTTTTCTTCTTTCTTTCTTTCTGTTACAACCACCAAAAAAAAATCAAAACCTCAGGAGTTCTGAGGTTTTTGTTTGATGAATGTGAACCATTTGCCTGTTATGTTCTTTCTTCTTTTTTGCCATGAGGACATATAGGACATGTTGATAGCCAATATTAATAAGCTTAACACTAATACTGGCAGTTACTTAGTACAATTTTTGGTTGTTTTAAGTGGTTTGTAAGGAAATAGTAATGCTATCCTTTACAAGAAACTGATGTCATAGTTGCATCCAGAATTCACTGGGGTTTCTTTTATTGTTTTTATTTTTCAGGTGATTCATATAACAGGCCGGTTACGTCTGAGAGTGTCACTGTCCCACGGACGGACAGTACCAAGCCAAATCATGGGACTTGTTGTCGTTGCTCATGCTTTGCCACCTCCTACAATTAATGAAGTCAGGATTGACTGCCACATGTTTGTCACTCGTGTGAATATGGACCTCAATATCATTTACTGTGAAAATAGGTACAGCTTTTAGCTCCTTTTTTTCTTTGTTTTAGCTGTATGTATTCTTTGTTCCGTGGGCTTGGCAAAAACTTTTGACATTTGTGACTCCTGCAACGTCATCCTGGTGTTGTATGAGAGCATAGACGTCACTGTCATCATCATCATCACCTTCATTTCCATTACATTCTCAGAGAATAAAGGTAAATTAAAAACTGTAATTTGCAGGACATCTTGCTGGGATAGGGGAGGATGGACCAGGAAAGACTCCGCTAAGCTTTCCCTGCTTGCAATATCTCATTGTCCCTCTCAGAGGCAAGATGTGGGACTAGACAGACGCTGGTCTGACCTGTATGGCTGTCCTTATGCTCCCTAGTCCTCCCCTCCACAAGTTTTTCTGTCTGAAGTTTTAAAGTTTTCCATTTTTAACTAATTTGCAGATTACAGCACATCGTGCTCAGTGTTTAATGGAACAGAAGCACAGATGGCCTAGATAGTAAGCTAGAGAGGTGGGATCTGTTGCAGTAAGAGGTGGGAAAACTGTAGAATAAAATTGGTTAAGGGCATACTGGGAAAGACAGCAGTGAAATGGGAACAGGTGATGAGGAGTTGGTTGAGGGGGGGGCTGTGTTCCATGTGATAGCGACAAGTGATCTAGGAAGGTGGAAGATAGGGTTTAAATTCAGCTGTCTGCTCCCTGGGGGCTGGGTGTCCCTGGCATCAGGAGCTGCCCACCCACGAGGGTCTGTCAAGGCAAGGCCTGGCAGCCAGGGCCCGTCCCAGCGCCCCAGCCCGGAGCAGGGCAGCGAGGGGCACGAGGGCAGCCCCAGCCCCCGGCACTGGGCACAGCCGTGGGGACGGGCCTGGCTCGGCAGGGCCTATGGCGGGGCAGGGCTGTGGGGAGCTGGACACGGGCCCTGCTGTGGCACCAGCACTGCTGGGGCAGGGGCTGATGGCCCCGGGGGCTGACATGGGGTCCTGGGCCATGGGCAGGGTGCAGAAAGACCCAGGGGGGCTGATCAAGACCATTAAGGCTTATTGGTGTCCTCAGAGCCGTGAAAAATACACATAAAATTAAGGAACAGGTATTTAGAGCAGAGTGAAGATCTAAGGAAGATATAAGTAACAAAGAAGTTTGGGTCCATTGACAGAAGTCTGAGGTATGTGCGAAAGTTTGGAAAGGAAGTGAGAAGGCAATGCAGCCAAAACCAAATTTTGTCAAGGGGACATATCATCAAAAAGTGGAACAAACAAGATGAATAATGCAAGCTTTTCATGTGACAGCAGCTGTAGCATATTGGAAGTTAAGAGCGGAGGCTCTGATATGAGCAATCATGATTTCTCAGTCATAATAGAATACCTATGATCAGGATAACACAACAATATAAACTTTTATACAAAGAGATAAATGCTTTGTTGAATCAGAGCCTTAAATATTTTTAAATAATCTTGGATTTCAGTTATAAGGTTATCTTCGCTGTCATGTTGCTGAACTGCCACAATAGTATTATTAATAATATTACTTGGCTATTAGAGAGAACACTTCATCTAAACTTCCAAAGCAGTATCTAAAAGAGAATATATTATTCTCATTTTTAGGCCTGGAAAAACTGCTCTGTAGAAAGTGGCTTGAGCAAGGTCGCAGAGAAAGCCAGTAACAGTATTAAAGTTTGGGCTGAGCTTTTGGCGGTGACGCTACCCATTAAGCGTCTAGATTCTGCACCATCAGGCAGCTGGTGAAAGAGCTCTGGGGATTAGCAGAAGGATCTAGAAGAAACCGTTTGCCTTAGTCTTTGACTTGACTCTGACCTACCTAGGTAGCAATGGAAGTCTGCTGCCACTGTAGGGCTTTTCAATGGCCGCTGTGAAATGAGTTGCTGGTATCTGTCCAGTTCTTAATGAACAAATTTCCTTTTAACCAAATCACCTGCACTTACTGTCACCTTTGTTGGCAACCTCAATCAAAAAGACAGGAGTCAAACGGATGTGAAAAATATACTCCATCAGGTCAAGTATGATATGAATTTGTGGGCCATGCTACGAAGACATATACTTTCTCTGCCACCAGTTTGGCATTTTTATGAGCCCTAAGTTGTATATGTTTTTTTTTTAATTAAACATTTTTCTCACACCTTCCCTTTACATTCACGTAGCAATAAAACCTTCAAATGCCTGAGAAAGGCATCAATGAAAAATGTAAAATCCATCAGATGTGGAGTGCTGATTGGTAACCACATAGAAAGAGCTGATAACACATGGTAAACTATGGTAAACCAGCTGACTTACACAAAGTGTTGAGCTTACTAATGGTTTTCATTCATGAAGGTAAAGGCAACGTTATAAAGCAACTTTTCCTTGTTTGTGATGTATTTTCTCTCATATGCTAGGGTAGAATGCATATGATGGTACTTGAATTTATGGTGCAATAGTTCCATTTTTAGCCCCTGTTTCAGTGTTAAAAATAGTTTATAAAAGGAATTTCAAATAGTAGAAACACTTCTGCTGGGCTGGGAGGTGAATGTTAGCTCACTGAGGCAGCAGGATTTTCACTGATAGAAATTGTAGTAAGATTGACAGGACTTGGATTTCATAGCAGGTACAAAATAGAATATGACTGTAAAAGCTGGAAGAATGGAGAGGACAGAAGAAGGGAAGGAATTAACTGAATAGCTGATTGGAGCTGTCAGATTAATTATCTGGGCATTTGCCAAGGCCATTCTACGAGTCAGGGAAGTTGCAATCTCTCTTCTGGGACTATAGAAAAGGAGATAAGTATCCCATCCTGAATATATGGGCTTGACTCCTGGCACTTGCGGGCAGACGGGAAATTCTTTGTGGTGCCACAGTAAAGCAAGCACAACATTGATGAAACCAGAGAAAAATGGATCCACGCTGAGGAAGCTGTAAGCACTATTTATGGAGCAATGGGGAGTTACTGGCAGCTGCGGGGAGTATGGAGCAGAAGCCATGCTACTTAACTGAAATGAATGCTCACAGTGGACCATTGGATCAGCAGGGGTGAGATCAATAGTACTCCTAGTTTTCCAAGTCGTTGCCTGCTTGCAACAGCAGGGAGCAGGAGTGACATTACTCAAGTCTTTGGGCGCATCTTGTTACTTTCCTCTGAATGAAGAGATCTGCAGAATCCTGGGCTCGGTGCACAAACTAGTCAACAGTTAGCTTCCCTTTGACACAAGATCCGTTAGCTACAACACCGGCTATTTCTAACAATATTTCATTCAGAGAATGTTAAATGGGGATGTAAAATTTTGTTGCCTAAATTGTGGTTTGTTAATCCATGTCTGTTTTCTAAATGTGGGGTTCATGTCATCTGAGCTTCACCATCTAGGCAAAAATATTCTAATCCTTTATTAGTCAATGGAGTGGCAAAAGCACCTGCAGAGGACAAATCATCTTAGACAGTGATAAATAACTAAAAGCAAAATAAAGAGACTTCTGCTAGAGTACAGCATCATTCTGTGTATTTTCAGTGTCAACTGTTAGTGATTGGAGACCATCTGGAGAGAGCCCATAGCTCAGTTTAATGTGGACTGCCATAGCCATATCTGCTAATATATGCCTAAAAGGAAATAACCCGGTGAATATGGTGGTTTCCAAATGGAAGAGGGTTGGCCTGTTGGCCATGACCGTGGCTGCCAATAGTTTCTTCAGACATGTAGAAACAGTCTTGTGTAGAGAGCCTCAGGCCTAAAAATGTGTGCACAATTTGGTCCTAACTCAGCGAAGCACTGTACCGTATACCAACCTCTAAATTTCAGTCATGTTAGCAGTCCTGTAAGTCAGTGGAACCACAGATCTGCTCAAACATAAGCATGTGCTTTTTTTTTACAGTTTTACAGAACTGAGTTCTAACCCATCAACCTGTTGCTTTATTTTGTCGAAGGGCTCAGAGGCCACAAGATCTGTCTCCTAACTAGTGCTCTAAGATACACTATAACATTTCTTTCTTTTCTCCATGCAAATTATTTATTTTCCATCTTTGGTACCATTGATAGAAGCATGAGTGTCCTTATTTGATATAATTTCTTTTGCTTCTGGTTTTGGTGTCATTGCTTGCTAGTGATCATCACTTACATCTGCATATTCTTTCTGTTTCTTCTTCCACTTTTGTCATAAAAAAAAAAAAAAAGAAAAAATCCTGTGTCCTTCACTGTGTCCTTCATATGTCTGTTTGAAACAGCTTTTTCTTAATATTATAGAATCATAGAATTATTTAGGTTGGAAAAGATATTTAAGATCAAATCCAACCATAAACCTAATACTGCCAAGATCACCACTAAACCACATGCTTAAGTGCCACATCTACAGGTTTTATAAGTACCTCCAGGGATGGTGACTCAACCACTTCCCTGGGCAGCCTGTTCCAATGCTTGACAAACCTTTCAGTGAAGAACTTTTTCCTAATATCCAATCTAAACCTCCCCTGGCACAACCTTAAAATCAAGAGACTGTGAATCTGCTTCCACAGTTGCTTTACTGTGTTCATTTTTATTTGTGAAGACTTTACACAAACATGCTGCTGCAGAGAAACCAAATACAGCTGAGTCCAATGCACCGGAGGATGAAGCAGAATTATCATCTTCCATGTCAACCCTGTGAACTGTAGCACTCGCAGCCTGGGTACATCACAGGGCAGTGGCCTGCGTGGAGATTGCCCCTTTCTGCTAGGCTGGGCAGGGTGGGATTTCTCCCTGATCTTGAAGCAGAGCCACCTCCTAACAGAAAACACATGGTTCTTTGGCCAGAGAAGAGACATCCAAATGTGCCTGTGTGGAGAGTGTAGACATGACAGGGGAAGAGACTTGAGTTCTAGTTCCTGCTCCATTGACTGTTTTTACACTTAGTTTAATATAAAAAGATAATGCACGGTCCAGCGGACAGAAACCTTTCAATCTCAGACTCCCTTCCTTACAGTGAGGTTTCTTATGACTGGGCAGAGATCCCAGGTCCTTTGTTTCCCAGCCCATAATTCGCTGTGCAACCAAAGTGGAAGAACTCAGCAGGAGGGATGAGGAGTCCCATTGCCACCATTCTAGACTTGTCTTTATCCTGGTGATTCTGTCCTCACTGAGAAGGCAGGAGAGGTGCTTTTCAACTGTAGTTTCTGATAAACATTAGATGGCTATCCCCAGACAGGTATCTTACATTTGGTTAAGTGCTATAGCTATTAGGCAGTTGTTTGAAAGTGCACATCCTTCAACATACTGTGTCATGAAAGTGGGAGAAGGCTGCTGTATTTTGTGTTAAATTGATTTGACATTTTTTACTAGCAAATTTGAGTCCACCTGCTTTACCTGTGATGTTTTTCTTGTCTGTTTTGGTTTTTTTTCATTTGGGACAAAACTCCAGTGCTACTTTGGTGCTGTCTGATGCTTTCATTCTCCTTCACTCTTTCTAGTCTAGACTTTCTAGTCTCCCTGCCTCGGACACCCAGGCAGACACAGCTCTGCTAGTGAGTGCCTCAGTGGCTGTGTCTGCCCTCTCTGCCTGCTGGCAACCCCTCAGATCTACACAATTAGGTTTCTGGTTTAGCCTCCCCACTGGCCTCCCTCAGGATCATGCTCCAGTTGTTTCAGCTATCTGGTTATATCAAGATGTTTGGTGTTTCTTACAACTCCCTTAAATGGATAGCAATTATATCTTACAATTGCAAAGTGGGCTTAATCCCAATCATTGCAGCATATTTCAAAGCCTAAATTATTCTTTTTTCCAGAAAACCAGACATACTTTTAAATGCTTGTGTGAGCAAGGCATTTTCCAGCTGTTTTGCTATTTTCTGTACTGCATTTATGGACGTTGACATCTTGGCACTCCACAATAAAAGTTCACACACGCACACAGACACAAGCACACAGACACACAGACAGACGCACATACACAAAGGTCTGCAGAATAGATTTTAAAGTTTCTGTGTGCAATAAACAACAAAGTCCCAGTTGAAAGGGCCCAGAGTGAAAGCTGAGCTCCCAAATGAATTAGACTAAAAAAGATAACACCCTGAGGCATCTGTATGTCTCAGCATTTAAATTATATCCCTTGAAATATCAGTTTGGACTTGGTGCCAAGAAATGGTTGAAGAGCTTTTTCATGAATATACCCAATAGAAGACCAATCTGTTGAAATGCAATGTGTCTCTAATCATTTGGTATAAACATAACATGTTTTTACTTTATTATGTAACCTTGAATCATCTTGGTCTTTTAATGAGGATTTTAGACTGTTGCTAATGCTTTACAATTTCATGGAATTATATTGTCTTGGTGTTATGCTACGGGAAGAATATGCACTAGAATTTAACTTTCCCCTTATTTAAATGGATAAAATGATTTCAAGGTTTTTTTAAAAAATGTTTTATTTCTTTTTTTTATTTTTTTCCCTTTAAAGTTGTCTTGGTTGTACAGATATTCCATTCAAATTACTATAGTGGTGGAAAAACTTTTTAGCAGATTTCACTTTCTGAGTCATTTGACCATTCTTGTATTCTTTTCCTTCTTGAATTATAGGCTGTATTTTTTTTTTCTTTTTTAGGATTAGTGATTACATGGATCTGACCCCTGTAGATATTGTAGGAAAGAGATGTTACCACTTCATTCATGCTGAAGATGTGGAAGGCATCAGACATAGTCACTTAGACTGTAAGTACTTCAATTTTTGTCAAAATAATCTGGTACAACACTTCATTGTTCCTGAACTATTATTTGTATTCCATGACTGGGGTCTTCTGTCTTGTACCTGCTTTTTTTTTTTTTTTGTCATAGGGTTTCATAGAGGGTGACTCAAGCTTTTTGTATGATTTATTTTCAAGTCTTTTTATAGACATATAAGTTTGTTCACATATGTGGAAATAAAAAAATATATTGGTATTACCAGGGTTTCCAGGAGCTGTTCACTTACATGTTCTGTGCATTATTTTACTCCTTAAAAAAGGTATCGCTTAGGTGAGAAAATCCTTCTCTAGCACAGAAAATGAACTCCTCTGTTTTTTATTTCTGAGTCATAACATGGAAGTCAAAAACTGTGGCAAACGTGGAAGTCAAAAACTGTGGCATATTTGGGATTGCACCAGTTTTTTCAATACAGAACTGAGCTACAGCTCTACCAGTGTTTTAAGCACCCCATGTATTAACATCTAGATGGCCCCCATCCCTATAGCATCTAAGCCCCTGTTATTTGTACACAGGTAGTATCTGATCAGGATAAGGATAACAGAACAAAAATGTTACAAAGACAAACCTTACCAGAGAGCATGTGCACATGCCTGTGTATGGGGGGAGGTTCAGCTTGATTCCTTGTAATTAAACTCTTTTTATTCCCCTTATTAAAAGCCATAGGGCCTAATTCTTTTCTTGTTGAGATCTGTTGACTTCAGTGATGACGCTCCTGATTTACCCTGGTACGAAAAGAGACTTAGGCCCATAATCTCTAATTTATCTGTGCCTGCAGTAAAGCTAGATAATTCTTTGGAAGTTTCAGTGACTGACTGCACTTATGATTGACTTGTGTGTTTTTCTTAATGTAAAAGACTATCTGCAAACTGCCTTTTAAATTCAGAGTCCCGGATCTGAATAACTCTACTCCCCTTGTGCTATGTCCTGCGAGCATTTCCTAATAAAAGGGTAGCAGCCCAAGTACAGCCACACTTAATTTGCTTTTACAAAACCATATGACTACAATAGAAGGCAGTATAAATCTTGAGTCTGAAATTACCTTGCTTGATCTGCAAGGGAAGATAGGACAATAACTGCAACTGGAAAGCAGGAGAGCAGGGACAGCTTCCACAATAATATATGGCAGCCAACAACAGTATCAAGCTCTGTAAAGCTTTCAAATAGTCCCTGAAGTTTCTAGAAGGTAAAGTGCATTTGACATAAGAAGGTCAGTTTAACTACATTTCTGTGGATGGGAAAAAAAAATCAACTATCCAAAATGATAAACAAAGTAATTTTGCATCATTTACATTTTGAGCGTTTAATATCCAGGAGAATATGTCAGTTGCTCAGAAATGAAGGAACAAATTCAGAAACTTACATGGTGCTTTTGAAACTGGAAGTCAAAAATGACAAGTTGCACTTCCACTGCACTATCTGACTGAGGAAATAAAAGATATTTATGACTCAGACTTAACATACCACCTGGCAGAGATGAACATCCCATTTGAAAAAGACCTTAATCTTCTGAATGACCACTTCTCTCTGAAATAGAATATGCTTTATGAAACATTCATCTTCAGAAAACTTAGAGACCTATGCAGACAGTGTGAGTGCAGTGTGGTCCAGTGTGTGAGGACTGGACTAGGACTCAGGAGACCCTGGAGACAGGAATGACTTCTAGAAAGTCACTTCACCTTACCGTGTTCCTGCTCTCACTGTATGTCCAGTTTAGCTGATTGGATTGCAAGCTTTATAAAGACAGGGACCTTCTCCCATTAGCAGCTTCCAGCACAGTGGGATTCCATTCCATACATTTTAGTACAGCCCATAGAGCACACGGCTGATTCATGCTTAGCATACTGTCCACCAGAACCCCCGGGTCCTTTTCCACAAAGCCACAACCCACCCAGCCAGTCCCCAGTCTGTACCATTGCAGTCCATCCCAGGTACAGGACTTTGCATTTGTCTTTTCATGTTGTTCAAACTCATGCTCTGGATGAAAGGCCTTCAAGTTCAAATTAAACTTGGGAATAGCTCAGGAAGTATACCTGCCCATTGTAAAGTCCTGCAGAAGCTGAAGTGATTCATATCTTTGCCTAGAGAGATACTCAACTTTTCCAACATTTAGAAAAACCAAGAGAAAGAAATTGCAAAATGCCAAGACACTTCATAGCAACTTGTCCATCCTAGAAAATCAAGTTCAAACCAAACTATAAAGAGAAAATGCTTCTTGTTTAGTTAAAATAAAATTAAAAATAAAATTCAGGAACTTGCAGGCACTGGCTGTGGAAGGTAAAACCAAGCAGAACTGCAGTTCCCCAAAATAAACAATGCAGATTTGCCAGTACAACACAGGAAATAATTTCTTAAGATTACAATTTAAAAAAAAAAAATGCAATTTTTTGAAGAGGAAGTGGAAGTTAGTATAATAGTTAGAAAGCCCTATTTAAAAGTAGAAGCAGGACTTGAGAAAGCAGCAAACTGAAAGGGTTGTTTTTGATGAAGGACTGCAGAATGCAGCTAAAAATCTTGATTGATTTTTACAGGAAAGAAAATAATTTTTAAAGATTAGAACAAGAAAAATCCTAAATTGTAGTGGTAGATCTAAGGGTAAAAAGAAACACAAATAAAACTGCTACTCTGCCTAGTCACTGACAACATATCAGACAAAAATGGGAAAAGTAAGACCAGTACATCCTGCCTTCTCATCCAGGTTATTCAAAGACATCAAAGGGGAAAACAAGCAAAGAAGAAAATGTTGCACAAAATCACACAGAAAAAATCAAGAGGGCTGTTGATGGCTTCAGATCATAGCAGCCCATTAGAAACTTTGAAAAACAGGCCTTGTTAATGCTATCTCAGATAAAAGAAGACAAAAGCAGTTTCAGGAATGTGACCATTACAAGTATAATGGTGAAGAAGGTCTGCAGGACTATAGCAGTGACAACAATCTTTTGTAAGGGAACTGCTGCCCTAACGAAAGGTCAGGTACGGTCAATGGAACAGCTTTCATTGGCTTCAATGGACATGGGGATTATGCCCTAAAAAAGCAAATTTATATGGAGTAAAATTCTGACCCCAGTGAAGAAAATAGCAAAAATTCCATTAGGATCAGATTTCTACTTAGAAATTTATGTTAGTTATAGCTTGATGCCCTTGTGGATTAATAAAACAACATTGATACTCTAACTCTTCATATGCCTGCATTTTTTTGCAACAATAATACATGGTAGTGATCCCACAAATTATTGAAGTGTCAGGTTTTTTCAAACAGAAATAAAATGTTTAGGGATATTGTTTCTATCTTGTTTCATTCAAGCTTTCAAACATCATGCTTTTTCACAAATCTCCCAGCCAATTGTTCGGTGTTACAATTCTACCTTATCAAGCTGTTTCCCATTTTATAATGCTTCATGGTTTCAGAAGTTTGGGAAACTTCTTGTTTGTTCACCTTTGCTGTGTTTATTGAACAAATTGCTGGTAAAATCCAGTCAGATATCATTTATCATAAATCAAGTCTCTCAGAAATTATAGTAAAAATGTTCTCTAGTCTAACAGCCTGTACCCCATCCAGCATCATGGCTCAGCTGCTGGCTTAGCTGACACACGGCACTGGCTAAGATACAACAACCTGAGTTTGAATCCGAGCCCTCAAAATTTTCAGGTCTAGCTGTACATTGGCTCAGATACAGTAGCTAATCCTAGCTCTGTGTAACAGAGCTCTTCATTAGGATATGTGGCATGAAAGAGTTGAAGCTGAATGTTTTACATTTCATAGTAACACATCTAGAACACCCTAGAAAGACCCCTCCTGCCCCCTGTTCTACTTTACCATTTGTAAGAATGAGGAGGTGAACGGATCCTTTTTTTCTACTTAGGTCTGCATAGAAACATTGCAGGGCTGCACTGCATGTCAAGCATAGGACAGTTCTTGCACTTTCACCAAGGCATGAGTCCCTGCATGGGTAGAACTGCCCTTGTTCCAAAGACAAAAAATCATCCCTGGTCTTAAAGCCAGCAGATTAATAAAATTCCTGTTGTGTCAGGTCCTAGCACTGTCCATAATGCTCAGCAATTGACACTCACTGCTCTCTGGAGTACGATGCTATGCATATGTGCTTCTCTTTGGTTGATATTGTTATCACACAAAGGTCTATAAAGTCCCTTTTTGATTTAAGAAGTACATTTCTTGGTAAGAGTGAATGGATGTTGTATGCTGTAGAGGTATACAACTTCCATTTAATCGAAAAAAAATTACGATCTTCATTGAACATCAAGTACTTGATCTTAATGTTCAATGAAGGTCATTAAGAAAGCAGCAAGGAAGGATCAAAGTCAAGACCTCTGAAGGTGACCGTGAATATACTTTTGGACAAATATAGAACATGCCACCATTTGAAAATTAATATATTGGTTGTTACACTGTCACAAGTATATATTGGTATATAATATGTGCCTTTTCATTTTGGAATCCTAATTGAGGTCTAAATTCAGAAACCTGACACTGACAAAAAAAGATACTTGTTGTCCTCAGCTATTGCTTCGAAAATATCATCCTGTTTCTTCAGGATTTGATTTACAGCTATAAGAAATACAATTCCTCAGGAACAGTGAGCCAGGGCAGTTCATTTCCCATAAAGCAAAGGTCTCTGATGAGTATGTTTGGTAGCACTCCCTCTGATCTACTTTATCTGGTTTCCAGTGGTTAGAATAATCCAGTCTTTCTGAAAATAAACTATTCCACATTCACCTTTTTCACGGCTCCCCTATTTTTCAAGGGATATTACCCCCTCAGTCTGCTTTTAAATCAGTTATATATTCATGATTTCTTTTATGTATGTTCAGTAGAAAAATTCTATTGCTGTACAAAATATTGCTTAGTGGTTTAGCCTACCAACTGTAGTTGAACTAACCCTTTTAACTTATGCACATCAGTTATAATTTTTTATTCTCTTAATAACCTCAAACACATGAAAAACAAATAGAATGAGTTGATAATTTCTAACAGTAAAATACACTTCACATATTTTGCTATCATGCTGTGGAATAACTCTGCAATGTCAAGTAGCACACAATTAGTAAAACTGTAGGGGGAAAAAAAGAAGTGTTTTGATCCTGAGGAATTTTTATCCTAATCAGATCGAAATTTCAATGCTCTTGTAGTGCTTAATATCTTCAATCACCAAAAAAATCAAACTGATTCCAATGCCAGGTTTTGCATTCTGGGACTGAAGTAAAATGCTAAAATATACAAATGAATCTCATGTTTGTACAAGTTTATTATCATCACTAAAAAGCAAGATTGATTCTAAATTAGGCTGATAGAATGTCTGGTGTTTAGCTAATTCTTAAACCAAGCCTGCCTGGCATCCTGATGACAGTCTAGTATATCTTGTTTACAAAGTATTGCAGAAGTGTTGGTCTGACCACCTGCACAATCTTCCTTTCTATCCATAATATGGGCCAGCAAAGATTTCTTCATTGGAGACTGGCATTCTTGTGTCCCTTTCGACTGGAGATAGTGGTGGTAGAGCAAGATGAGTGATCAGGAGATAAGAAAGTAGAAGTTGGAGCTTATAAAAAAACGTATTTTTTTTATTCATACAAGGAAAAAAAGGAGCAAGAACTTTGACTTTAGCCTGTGCCCAGTGTTTGTTTTTCAGTCCTAATGAATCCTAAGAGATGTGCACCCAACCAAGAGTGTGTATGATTCTTGTCTTTTAGCCATGCTCTGAACTCCTGCAGATGTGTTTGCTTCTGCAAATGGTGCTTTGGGTTATAAGAGATGCTGGTCTGTCTAGCTTAATTTCTTTGTCTGTTCTCTGACCAAAGCTCGTTACTTTAGAAGAAAGGGGGAAACACTGCTATAGGCAATTATGTACACCATGCACCCTTGTTTTCTCCACAATATACTATTAACTCGTGATTGGTTCGTTCCTTGAAAGATGAGAATGTATACCGCTGCTTACATTTCTGTTTGTGGGCAGTTGTTACTATTGTAATATTTGGTATTCTAATTACCTATATAAATATTCAGATATCATTTTAAATCCCCCAAAAAATCTAATCTTCATGATATTTTGTGGCTAAGATTTTCACATACAAATTGTATACTATTGGACAAATGTTTTCTGTACGTATAGTATATAAAACAGTTTATCAGAAGCATCAGATCTTTTGGATAGTAAACAAACCAGAAAACTCTACAAAACTAAACGTCTAAGCTATTTAAGTCATTAGCTGCAGAACCTAATTGCAGAGTTTTGCCTTCTGTAGATAAGCAATATACAGCTATTTTGCAAGATGCCTCAGATATAGTTTGCATCAATGACCCTTTAATTCCTGATGCTATTTCATCTTCAAATTAAATGTAATGCAATACTGATTAGTATGTTCCCATTTCAGTTTGTAGGCTCTCCATTGTAAGTCTTCCAGAGCTCAAAGTCAGTTGAAATTTACACCTAAACTCTTCTACTTTTATATTAAAAATGCATGTAGTGCCAGCTGCGTAATTACAGCTACTACATTAAGGGGCTATAGAGTGAAGATTGAGCTTTGACTATTGCTGGGAACCTCTGGTTTCCCAGTTACTCCATTAATAATTTTCTTTATTTTTTTTAGTCTCTTTGTGCTCAAAATTTCCAACCCAAAGATGAATTTATGCTTTGATATTATTCTTGTGATAGATTACAGAAGCATATGATAAATTGCAAAGCCATGGGAATAAAAGGTTTTGCTGTGCACCTCCAGCAGCTTCACCTTCACTAAAGTATTTCCATGGTGACTTTTGCTACATAATGTAAATGTATGCCATTTTAAAGGGAAAAAGTACTTCAGCCACGTATCTTTTTACCTTCATTGCTGATGTTTGCTCCAAGATTACTGAGACCAAAAGTGTTCATCACCTTGTAGTCTAAGTCAGAAAGAGTGTTGCTCCACTGAAAATCCAAGGACAGATTAAAGATTTTTTTTGTATCTTACTACACTGTGAAATACTCCATCCTAAAATGTCACTATGTGAAGGTATGAAGAAATGGTTGCAGATCTTTCCAGAGTTTTAGAAACGTTAGTGCTACTGGGGGTTTTTCTCTTCTTTTAATTTTTGAACATCTGAACTGTTGACCTTGTGTCTCTGAGGGAGACAGTTTTCAAAGCTGGAAGGGTATGAAAATAGTAGCAGTAAAATTGTAGCATGTATCAAACATATGACAGTGTGGCAATAGTCTTATTAGCACTCATTTGAAAGTACCTACATAAATCACTTGTGGCTTTGCCATCTGAGAGTGATGTGGCCAGTGGCAGGTCAGTGTTGGTTTTGATGTCTGATTACATATCGAGTGGGCTGGTGTTCGGGTCTTTGGCTCAGTGGGCTTTTGAAATGCCCTGGCAAACATCTGAAGCCTTTTACCCAACATCCATGGACTGCGAGGTATTGGTTCTGAGTTCATAAGATGTTTACTTGTTCAGTGTAGAGGAATTATAGAGGAATGAAGCTGGGTTAATTAACATTGATAATATACAGCTGTGGGCTGGCTTCAGGGGCGGTGGGTTGGCTGACATGGATAATGTGCTGCTGTGGCTGTTCCTGCTAAGTAGATAAATAGCTCCAAGGAGTATGGAAGAGAAGGACTGTATGAAGAGGAGCATTGGATGAAGAGAGACATGGAAGAAGCAGAGGGAGGAGAGAGAGAGAGAGAGAGTGCATGCCCTGGATGTACGAGAGAAAAGAGAGGTCCCAGGAGAAGCAGGAGGCCCAGATGAGGAGAGGCTGGATGGAAGAGGAGCCCAGAGATGGAAGAATCCAGATGCAGCAGAGGCAAGAAGTGGGTGGACTGACATGAAGAGGACAGAGAAACAGCACGAACAGTAGATGCACTTTTGAAACCTTGTGGGGAATTGGTGGCTGTGCTGGGGCAAGGTGTGGGAGCTCCTTATTGAAGTTAACCTGGTGTGGGATGGTAAAAGCCTTGCTGCAGCCGGCTAGTTTGGATAGTGTTGTGACAATTCAGAAGTCCTTTTGTTTTTATTTTACAAGGAATTTTCTTTGGTTAGTGTGAAGCTATCTTTCTAAGGCTTATGGAGAAAGGTGAAAAAGTTTTGTTTTGTTTCCTTTTCTTTTCTTTTTACAAGGCACCTGCATAAAGGGACAATATGCTTTAAATATGTCTAATGTCACTTACTGCCAAGTGTGAGATTGTGATGAAACTTTTGGTGGTTAGAAGGGTCTGGCATGCCCCCATGACACTGTGCTGTGGATCCATTTCCTCAAGGGACTAGGCTGAGAAAAATCACTCCTTTCACTTGGTCCAAGCACACAAACAGGGACTCATCCCAGAAATGAAAGCATGTTTACAGAGATCCAGTCCCTATGAAAATCAAAAAGAAAATTAATATTGCTGCCAATCTGCTTCTGTGAAACTTCTGTCCCTTTTCCTATTTGTAGGAGATATAGTTGTGTATAGTCTGCTAATACATTTGGTATGGAAAGGGTTATGTTCTAAAGCCATTAATCTTACATAGGTTGTCATATGATGGACACTAATGTTAGTGGAGACATGGAGGACAGATTTAAGTTTCTTGAGCAAGCAGGGCCAAATTTCTCCTCTGATGTTGCGTTTTAGTAGCTGAGGGCAAAATTTGGATCTGGGATTTCATTTTCCCCTCCAGTTTGAACAGAGTGAGTTCATTAATGATAATGGAAGTTCTGTCTGAAGTTGGTGTTCAAAGCGGGCTTCGGTTTCTAAACGACCGTTTCAATATTAGCAGAAGGAAATCACTTTATGGCAGGATTGAAGTTTTAGAAGTCATGGGGAGACAGGCAAATCTTGAGGGAAAAGAAAGTTAAGAAAGAGAGAAGAAAACCTAGAGAATCCTAGGTAGGCAAATCTAGTGTTCATTTTTCAGCGCAGTTTTTCATTACACTTATTTAGTTTATCTACATCATTTTTGTCTATAGAAACAAAAGAAATATTTTCTGATACGGAAGCTTACAGCATGCATGGAAGATTGAATGCAATGTATCACTAGATGCTATATTACAATTTTGCCATTATATTTGATCAATACCTACATGCTGTGTTAAAATATCTTACCTAGAATTATATATTCTTAAGTTAATGGTAAGCATAATTATAAAATTATAATTTTAAATGGTGGACTACAGGCAAATGGTGTGTTATAACCACCATGAAAGGGAGAGGGGAAGAAAAAAAATGTGTCTGTTCAAGTAGAAGGTGGCGATTTGTGCTTAATGCTGGAAATAATTAGTTTTCTGACTTTGCTGGGTTTTAATAATTTTGCACTGCTGCTGTGAACTGATGTCATGTAAACTGATAACATAGTGCTGATTTTAAACAAAACATCTTCCTGGTCCTTATCTGAGTTAATATGGAATGAAATGAAGGCAGAATCTCTAGCAGAGGCTAGGAATTATCAGAAGGCTGGAGTACCGCTGTTCGGGAGTTAGGATAGGTTACAAAATCCATAAATGTTTTTCCAAACTATTTTCACTATTTAGTTACTTCTCTTCCCTAGATGGACACATAGCATGCAAGACACTTATCACTGTATTTGGCAAGTGATGACGTTGAGCTACAAACTTCGATCCTAATATGAATCCACATTTTTTTTACAGTTTGATTCAGACCACTTTTAACATTTGCTTTTCAGCAAAGTGAGGCAAGAAAAATATTGCTTAGTTTGTAAAGCTTTCCAGTTTTTTCTAAATGGTTGATTAAGGCTTTCCCTGCTGCCCCCCACCCCACCCCATCCCCGGAAGGTTGTTGATACTTATTTTTTGCCTCATTTGTCAGGTATTTATGTATGTAACATCCTCACACTGGAAGACTAAACAGTATTCCATATTGCAGAAGTAAGCAATGAATCAGTTCCCATGTTTAGCATTTTCAGAATGACCGTATATGCTTAAAAGAATTGTTCCAAGAGAATGAAGAAGTTAGGTAGGAGTCTGGATACCCGTGGGGTACCAGTTTTCTTTCATGAATCTGACCTGCTATTTACTGCTTGATTTTTGGAAAAGATTGATTAAATAAACTTAAATAAAGCCAGCAATTACTACTGTCTAATCTTCGTATCGTGCTACCAGCCAAGTTTCAGCCAGTGTTATTGACACAATACACTGCATTTACCCAAACACAGAAAAAATGTTCTCTGTGAGCACTCAGGGCTTTCTCCTGTCATATGGTGTGACCAACATGCAGCTTTCTAAAGCCTCACAGAACCAATATTCTTCTAAACAGTTATCACCTTTCTGTTTTTCTTAAGAGAACTCTGAGATACGGTGGGTCACACAGGGCTGGTAAGCAACTGTGTGCAGTGAGGGGAGGTAGAGTGATGTGACCCAAGGGGACTTTTGTGATGTGCAGGTGGCATTCTTCCCCAAGTAATCGGCTGTGGAAGCCACACTTTTGGCCTGGTGGATAGAGAATGCATTTGCACACTGTCCTGGCTTACATCCCCCTCATCCTCACCTCACCCTGTGTAGCAGATCCAAAATCGAAGTGTTTGTGGAGAATGATATAGATGGCACACGTTTGCTCATCAAATTTCTACAAGTCTCCTACCATCTAGCTCCTTATTCTGTTTAAGTAACAAACATCATTTAACATTCCTAAATATGGCTCAGTATTATTTTTCATTGCTAAAATCCGATTTGTGGATACCTGCTATTTAAAACTTCTAATTCACTAATTGCAAAATCTATAGAAAAGTCCTTCCAACATCAAAGCCTCGCTTGATCCTCGGAGCTGTTATAAATGAAAAACTGTCTCTGTTACAAGCAAATAAGGCACTTAATGCACTCTTTCTGGCTGTGATGCTATTTTTCCTGTGGGTTTTGAAAATGACCTTCCTGTAAGCATCAAGGACTGTAACTTTTCGTATAAAGAAACTTGTTCTTGTTTTAAGTCTATGCCAGGTTCATTCCCCCATAGCCCACAGTTTTCAAAAGCAGAAGAAAAAGTAATCCAGAATTAAAAAAATAAAAAAAAAAAAAAACCCTCTGTTTCCAGAACGAAGTTACCCTGTCAGCTTGCCTTGGGCCTTAGGTGGAGAAGTGGAGATTAAAGAGTCAGTATTCCTTTTCATGTTTCGTCTGCCAGTTTTGTGAATGTAGAAAGAGTACTTGTGGCTGCAGCTAAGTATCTGACTATGGTATTAAGTATGGCATTTTCATCCTCATGCAGTAAATTAAAAATATTCTTATAAGTTTATCACAAGGGGAATTTAGTATCAATACTATCCAGTCATTGATAAAGGTATTTCAAGGAGAAGGGTGAATAGCACAGCAGATGTAACCTCAATATTTTCACCAATTATAAAGAGCCTCTTTGTGAAGCTGTGTGAATATGTAAGATGATCTCATCATTTCCTATTTACTCAATACTTACCTGAATACGCAATATAGTGTAGCTTTTAAATGCATATGCACATGAGTAAAATGTCCTTTTGTAAGAGACTTTGCTAAAAGACTGCTTTTGATACACAATTTCTTCATCTCCTCTTCAAACTGAATTAAGCTACTTCCTTCTTTTAAAACACAACTCACTATTTAGAAGCTTTGGCTTTGATTTCTCAGAACAGCCTTACAGGAAGAAACTCTGTTCTTTTTCTTTTTGTAACCATATTTCTGAAGACAAACTTGTACTGATTTATTTTGATTTTCTAACAGAAATAGGTTCCTGCAAAGAACACTGACTGTTTCTTCTTCTCCCCCCTCCTTCACTCCACTGCTACAAGAATATTGCTGTGCGCAAAGCTACCAAGGAAAACTGAAATCCCTCTGTTGGGAACTGTATACATAGCAATATATTCATACTTTGAGAAATAAGTGAGATTTTTTTTAATTCTTAGCATGACATGCTGTACATTTCTTGCATGCTAATCGTGGATTTCAAATTTAGTAACTAGGTAATGTTTCAGCAAATTTTAGTGAAGTTTGGCATCCACCATTTTAGGGAATATATCTGTGTAGCTAACATAAAGGTCACCAGTTTTAAAACATTTAAAACTCAATTATTCACATCAATTGAAGAGTTTATATAGATAGATAGATTTTTATTTATATATATATGTACGTGTGTGTGTGTGTGTATGTAATTATATGACCCAATCCTGCATAATCCCATGTAATTTCAGTCACACAAGCCATCCCACTGATGTGGTCACGAGTCTGACCTTTCCCTGTGCTGCATTGCCTGTCAGACTGGATACTCCATGTATAACACAATAGAAATTTAAAACTCTCTGCATTTCTCAGTGTACAAAAATACAGAGCTGAACCCTGATTCTTAGTAAGGGATTTGCCTTAAATACAGTCTGAATAAGTTCAGGACATGGTCTACATGACGTTACTTTTCAGAAGTTTATGCTAAGCTGACGTGCATGGTCTGTTGCTAGTAACAAAACATAACTTCACAAGCAAAGCTTAGAATGGACAAATTATTTACTTTCATTTCTTCCCAAAATCAGTAACTTTATTATGGACTTATTGTACCTGCAAAGTGAAGATCCTCGAAATGAAACTGGGCTTTACTCAATAACACTAGGTTATCAATAAACCAGATAGATTTCTCTTCCTGATGTGTCCTTCTAGTGGCTTGTTTTCTCAAAATTCTCATCGAATTTCTAAGTTTCAGCTTGGCAATGCCAACAGTTAAAAAATACTGTAAATTAGAAAATATTTCAAAATTTTCTCATTCTTTCTCTTTCATCACATTGAGAAATTTCTTCCCAAGCTACAGTATGAGCTTTCAGAACTGCCTTGGGGGTACCTAGGGAACTCTCAAAGGAAGTAAGAACCAGATTTAGCAGTACAGCACAACTGGCCTGCCAGAGAATCTCTTTACAGATAGAATTTTTATATTGAATCGTGGAACTTCCTTCAGAGCGTGGTCCACAAATCTCTCATATGAAATGCGCTTTAGACAAATGCAGGAAGGAAAATCCTGTGTATGCGGTAATATATCTGAGCTGGCCAAATAGACAGTGGAAATTTGCAGGTAGACGAACTTCATGGAAAGCTCATTTTCAAGACAGTATTTCAGACACTCTTTGGATGTATAGTAATTTGGGAGCCTGAACTCTGACTGTAGATGGTTTGATGCAACTCTGATGCACTGAATTCTCTTTCATGAAAAAACAAGCACCTTTTTCCTTTAGAAGAAACTTATAAGGTTTTAATTTCCCCCTTTTTTCATAGTTCTGAAATGAATGCTCTGTTCAGCTTAAGACATAGGCTTTTCCAGTGGTGCAACAACCAGTATAAAGGCACTGAAAGAGGAAGGACTTGTCTAGGATGAAATGGACTGAAAGAGCTGGAGGATCTGGGTTCTCTTAGCTATGACTATGCAGAATTGCAGTGTGCTCTTCAGTCGCTGGCTAGTGACTCATCTGGTACCTTGACTTTCAAATGTGCATGTGGGCAGCTGTGAGGATTCATCCTTTGGTATTTGCATGGTACGTTAAACTCCTCAGGAAAAAAACCTGTTATAAAGAAGGCAACATCATCATTAGTCGATAGAAGTGTAGATTTTGCTAGTTTCTGCACACACCTGTGGGTGTTCCAGTTTCCAGAAAGGAGGCAACATCAATCCTAAATTCCAGATGTATCAGTTTTACTGTCAGCTGTAAGCAGAGTATTTTGAATGTCCTATTTTACTGAAATGAAAAAGTCTACCATAATCAAAACTTACAGCAGTACTTTTCTTCCCTTATTCTTCAGAACTGATAAACTTGGGCTAATTTATGTGAGATTGTTTTCTAAAGTGGCATACAGCACTGGTTTGACAGAAATGCTGGGTAGTCAGTTGTGCATCGTTTATCTTTATTCTGCGGTATAATGAGGTTTTGAAGCCAATGAATTATCATAGTAGGATATCTAAAGCCTGGAATACGAAAGTAAAAATTTAGGGAAACTTATGGATCTCTGCTAGAAACAAACCTAGTTAACTGAAAAACAACAGGACCCAGATCACAAATACTTGTTCTTATTACAGCTGAACCTACCTTGCACTTTACGTTTACTTTACATTGCACTTTTTTACATGCTTTTTTAATTCAGCAATTGAAAAATTAGAGTGGGGATTTGGAGTTTCCTCCAAGGTAAGAAGGAGTCTGTGTTTGTATGTCTGTCTTTGTAAATATCTTTTTCTTTAGGTATCTGTTGTACACTGACTTGGATATAGATACATTCATATGTATAATTAGGGGTATAGACATTTGGTTAACTTGAAAGCTCCAAAGTGTCATTTGTCACATTTATGGTAGGAACTTTAACTGCCTTAAATACTTATTCTTTTCCAAAGTGACTTTTTTCTTTTCCCTCTACAAAAGAAAATGAAAATGTACTTCATGAAACTATTGTATATGAAGCACTTATTAGCCGTAATTAAATGGACAATATGAATTTACTACGTCTTTAGGACTCTGGCTTGTTCTGGTTTAGAGCAAGATGATTAATGCAAATACATATTACTTGAGATAACCATTTAGCAGCTAATTTAGCCAAATTTATTACAGCAGTTAGAGGTTTTTCATTTTAGCAGACGGAGACAAGGACATGACAAAAGCGGGCGCTGTCTGTGAATGCACACTGCCCTCTAGCGCACAGAGCTGGCTGGCGTTAGGGGAAAAGCCGAGGACAGGAAGTGCTCCAGTAGCAATAGTACCCAGATTTAGTATAGTTCAGGTTTTCTTTAAAACCATGCTGCTCCCTTCCACTGAAAGATTTGCATTTCATCCCCTTCTCCTGACACTTAAGTATCAGATACAAAACAAATCCGTTTCAACTTGCAAATATTTTGGCTGGAGTATTACTTTAAACATCTGTATTTTTAAGCCTTCTCGCTGTGAGCATTTAATAACACTGTTTCACATTACTGATTGCTTTTACTTGTTCCTCTGTTTTCTTTCCTAGCGTATTTCAGACATTGGAGAGAGCCTCTTTGGCTCTAACCAAGCCATTCTGTGCCTCCCTTAGGCCTCTTTCTTAGTCTGTTGGTGGATTTACTTTGCTCTGGTAGAAAGTAAATTCTCCCAAGACTTTCCCCCCACTGACCGGTGGAGATTTGGTTCATCTGAGAGCTGTAAATTCTGTTTGACAAGATCAAAGAAACAGATGTATAAGTTCAGTGGTTGATATCGCCTGCAATAAGGAGAAATGATCAAAGCAGCAGGGGTAGAGTATCTTCCCAAACCTTTCAAATATCCAGAATCTCAAAGAGGTCTACCTAGGAGCTATGAATAAATCACATATAAATTTGCCTTTTTTTTTTTCCTTTTTTTTTTTTTACAGTTTGACATTGAGTGCATTGAAACTGTCCACACAGCAATAAGTATTCTGTGAACGAAAGACATTTGTAGTTCTTTTTACTTTTCTTCTTCCGCTAGAGTTTCCAAACCCAGATTAAAATTATACTTTTAAAACTTGTAAAGAGTACAGCTAGTTATGCTGAACTTCAGATCCTGTTTCTCATCTCACTGGCATGCTGCATTAAACCTAAAGGAAGCCAAGTATCTTCTGCTTATAATTGTGGCATGTTGTACAATGAAGATCATTTTACCCCAGTTCTAACATGCACTGTATGTTGCTTCTGTTTCATTTGGGGTTTTTGTTTGTTTGTTTTTTTGCCAGTGCTGAATAAGGGTCAATGTGTAACAAAATATTACCGCTGGATGCAGAAGAACGGAGGTTATATCTGGATACAGTCTAGTGCAACCATAGCTGTCAATGCCAAGAATGCAAGTGAGAAGAATATCATCTGGGTCAATTACCTTCTTAGGTAGGTCTTCCAATCGCTTCTCTCACTTGAACTACTGTCTCTGTTGCTTGTCTCAGTGAGGGTTTTAGGGAAAAAACAATTGCCTACTGGAAAAAGTTAGGAAGAAGAACTTTTCACGTGGTCCACCTCAAAAACAGTGCTGTTTGGTTATGTTTATTGAAACATCTGTCATGTCTCGGTACACCAGAATATTCTTAAATTATTATGCTGCCTTAATCTTCAAATAAACCCTCTACCATTTTATTGCATGCTTCTACTGCCCTGAAATCTGCTCATCTTGAGCTTAAATATAAAAATTATCCACACCAACTTTCAGTAGTTGTGTTGTAAAATCTGGTGTGAAGTGTTGGGTACTGGTTTATTTGCTTATTGAAAATGCATGGAAGCAAATTTCTGGAATGCTGCAAAAATGCCTCTCTGAAAGGTGTTTGCTGGTTCACTCCAGACAGAGGAATTTTCTCAGGAGAAAATTCTTGAACTAATAGGTTGCTCCTGTAATCATCAGACAGTATTCACACTGAAAAACGCAAAATAGGATTTAAAAATAAAAGTAGCAATTAAAACTACTATTTAAAATTATGAGAACTATTTTAAACAGAAATAGTAATAATACCTTGAATGAAAGGCTTTTCCCTGAGAAATTCTGTTTTACCAAAGCCCAAGTATTTTTAAAGGAATGGTTTCTGAACTCAGGGGAAGACCAACAGTCACTGAGAGACAGTGAATTATAAACCTGACCTTTCTGATCTGAAAATACCTTTCAACACATTCTGTTTTGTGAAAATGTTCGGTAAGATTGGGAGATTTTTTGTTTCATTCCGGAGCAGAAAAAAAAAAATACATTTGAAACTTTGAGTTTGTCATGGAATGCAGTTGTCATTTTCTGGCCTGTTCTCCTTTTAAGTAGCTTGGCATGCTTTGTTACATTCTCTTTGATGCCATGAGAGTTCAAAGTGATGTCTAGGGGTTAGATTGTGACTTATTATGCCAAGACCAGCAAGCCCTGAAGAGACTATGCCTGCCTGAACTTGCGTGTTGAAATAGTTTTGATTCCCCTTTTGTGGAAGAGGAGAAAGCAACCCCTGGCAGGAGAACATTGAGGATACTGTGGGAAACCTTCCACAGCAGTGGAGTGTTCGTTGGGTCTTAGATGTTTCTGTCCTGCTATGATTGAGCACAGATATTTCTGAATATATCTTTATCCTGCTACTTTTTTGTCTTTTTGCAAGAGAGAGGCACAATGCAGCATTTCAAGAGTTCAGCTTAAGCCTGCCAATTCTGAACTGGAACTACAGCTTCACTGCCCCAGTCCTAACAGGACTTCAAAATACCCAGAAATGTGCTCATATTCTAACTGCAAAAGTGGTCCATAAGAATTACAAACAGTTGCCTCTGTCCTCTTTGCTGCTTTCTAGACAATAGGTAAACCTAATCCACAAACATCCCACAAAATTATTTTCTCTACCAACAGAATATAGCTAAAAAAAACAAAGCAGTGTGGTCTTCCCCAAGTCTCATCCCAGAACTTGATTCTTCTGCTGCATTCCCTTCACCAGTCTGTTAGAGAAAGAATAACTTCTCCACTGAATTTGTATTTTTAATTTAGATTTCTCCTAGTACTGGAATCCACAAAAGATCCAAATGTCCAAATAGTATTTTAATGAGAGATCAAGGCATAATTAGGGCTACTGTTAGTAGGAATACTGGTCTGTATACATTTCCATGCATTAGAAAGTATGATTCAGCTGTCTGTAAAAGGATAGACTAATTATAGTGACAGGGAGGATTAATGCTGTCCTTGTTCTAGTAACTTGTTATTCACAGTGTGAAAGCCCTCAAACATCTTTTGCTTGGAGGGGGCAAATTTGGGGACTGCCTTGGGATGCAACAGAATAAAGTCACTTTGTCAGGACAAAACCATAAAGATGATAATCGTAAGAATGGCATTTCAATGTGAACTGTGTGAACTCTGAATTTTCACAGTACACTGTAATGGGCTGAATATGAGCACACTGTCATTGTGATAGTGTGTCAGTCACCCCCAGTGCTGCCTCATATTGTTCTATGCAGGGCTGCGGATTTTCTGCTCTATCACCAGGCTGGAATTTGAACTGTGTAGAAATGCTCACCTATTCAAAAAAAGATTAAAGACTTTGTTTATTTTCAACATTCCTATGCCACTTATGTCTAGCTGTGTCTGTTCCCCTGCCCTTGCGCAGATTTGGGAAAGAAACACATTTTAAAAGGTACAAGCCAAGAAAAAGCACAGGCTTGGGCTGGTGGGGTTTGGGGGTTGGTTGTTGGGTTTTTTTCCAGTTTCTCTGGTAGTGTAGCTTTTTTGCATTGCAGTCATGTTCATTGCTAACAAGTCACAGGTGAGCACCACATGAGCAGATGAAGATATGATTATAATGGGTGTGTTGACAGTTCTTTATCCCTAACATATGCATCTTAACATGCACATGTGCATCTGTCATATAGTTAGAGTGCTGCTTGTGGTTTCTTGGTGATGTGGATGCATGTGTGCAGTGTTTAAAAAAATATCTTTTTATCTATTTTGTGGCCACATTTTTTTGAGCAGTGGTCATTTTCTCTAGCCCTAACTGAGCACCTTCTTACTAACTTTATGTATGCTCTGCTTGATTAAAGTGTGGAAAACAGGAAAGTTGAAAAAAACAGGTATTGAAAGGGCTCTGGCAAGGTTGATAGAGAATATTGTTACTGAGATAACTCTAATAGACATTGCTGGTGGCAGGGATACAGACTGGAAAAGTTAAAACACCCTCTCTGTCCTTCCAGGCACAGTAATGGGATCAAAATCAAGATATTTTGTTGTTGGATGATTACACAGCGTAGCTTTACTGTTAGATATCACGCAGACCATGGTGTCCCACTTCAGTAAGAATGCTTTGATAGCTCTAAAACTTCACTAGAATCAAACAAGTTTTAATACCTGGTCAGTGTAAGTATTTGACAGCAATATTAAAATAAACCATCATAAAATCCCTGCTGTGAAGCTCTGAGGAGCAAAAAAAATGTATGTTTCTGCATTTGCTCTGCTATTTTTCCTATTTATGTTCTTTGTTCCTGAACTTTGATATGAAAAGAGGGAAAAACCATGAAATTGCAAATCATCCGATTGTGTTTGCATTTGCTGTCTCCTTTTCAGCAACCCAGAGTACAAGGATACTCCAATGGATATTGCACAACTTCCTCATCTGCCAGAGAAAACCTCAGAATCCTCAGAGACCTCTGACTCTGAATCGGACTCAAAGGACAACTCAGGTAACAACACATGATGTGCCTTTACACCAAATAAAAGGTTCATATCATGAATGCTACGTGGCTGGCTTTCCAGTTGCTTTTACTTCTCAAAGGTTGTTCTATTCTAACAACAACAACAAAACAAAAATCCTGTAAAATTAAATTGAAAAACACTAGCAAAATATTTTAATAGTCTCAGCATTTCCACGGTATCTCCATTTCTTAAGTATTTATCTTCACTCTGTGCGTGCATCCTTGCCTACATTGCTCTGAGCTAAATATTTGATCTCTCAGCTAAGTTTCATGATCAGCTGTTGTGCCTTGTGCAGAGGACACTGTTGAGTATAGTTCTAGTTATTATCTTTCCAGAGTAGGCATACGTTCTGAAGAGAAGTCTCTACTGTCAATCTTTATGACCCTTTCTCCTCTATAAATACGTTTTTTAAGAGTCTCACTAGGGGGCAGTGAAGATTGAAACATTTGAGGGGTTTCTTGTGTTAAAAGAATTATTTTTTATTAGAAGGCATGGGTTCAAGCACTTGTTTGTAAGCTCTTTAAGTCTGGGACTTCAGCTGTTTTTTAAAAGCTAAATGTTGTTGTCAAACTCAATGTGTAAATCAGTCCTACAGATGGTCCAGTGCACAGATGGTTTACACATTCCCCATTACTTTTAAAAGTGGTTACCTAGGCACAGGTACAGATCATCTGGCTTGAAAAGGGGCATGGTTTCCTGTGGCCCAAGAACTAAGGATGTTACTCTGCTGTAGTGTGCTTTAGATAGATATATATATATATATGTGTGTGATTTTTCTCTCATGTTTGTGATTACAACCAAAAATCTGCAGAAAATGGATCACAGTGACATAAATCAAACAAAAGCAAGAAGAGGATCAGGCCTTAATGTTATATTATATGATATGGCTGTTCTCTTTCATCTTTTGCCTTTATTTGTTCTCCTTTGATGGCTTGGTTTGATAGTTTAAGTCAACATTAGGCAAACATACTCGCTTGTTGCCCGTCATCATTGGGAATCTCTTCACCCCTTCCCAGTGCTTCCTTTATGTCGTCTTGTTCCTAAATGGCCGTATAACACACATGTGGAAAACAGTTTGCATTTCCCATGTGCACTGTAAGTTTCTCCAGCTGAGAATTGCATGTGCATTCATGACTCCTAAGGCTGATGCAGAGCAGGAAAGCATTCTTCAAAAGTGCACAGATGGCTACATCTCAGAAGGAGATGTCTGACAGTCTTGGAAGACATCAGAGGCAGGGGGTTGTTTTTTACAAAAGAATTTAATAGAAATGCTAAAGAACCTGAAATCGGAACAGCGTCTTGGATGAAACCAACAAGTTTATATTCAAGTTGTGATAAAATCCCAGGCAAATTTTGTGTAGCTTTGGACTATCTCAACTTAAGCCCACTGTTGAACAGATACAATGGCCTTACTAGAAACCAGCTTCAAAAAAAAAAGAAAAAAAAAATTGTAGGAGAAATTCAGCCCTAGGTGGAACAAAAAGCTGAATGATATTTAGGGGTTTGTGGCTGTTACTTTGCTTCTGTGGGTTTTACATTTCAAAAGGGAGGGTCTCCTGCTGCTGGTGACTCTAGCAGAAGTCCTGCTAAGTGACTTGTGAAGTGCATTGCCCTGAATCCTCAGTCAAGCTCACCTTCTCCAGCATTTCTGGGAAACTGTTTGGTATTGACATGGCTCCAGGAGTAACCAATCTTCAGAGGAAAAATGGCCCTTCCCCTCTCCCCCTAAAACAAGTATATTGAAAAGGGTGGTAGTTGGCTCTGATGAGTGAAAAAACATCTTTTATTTCCTATGAAAAGATTTCTGGCTGGTCTGTAAAGGACAGGGTCTCCTGAAGCCTTTCATGACCCTTTCAAACATAGTATGATAATGGAGCGTATTCAGCCTGAAAGCTGCTTTGGCTGTCTGAGTCCAGTGGGCTAGAGTGTTTATCTCATCTGTATTAGAATTAGGTAAAAATCTAAAACACAACTAAATGAATTCAGGCAAGGAGAGTGACAGTTTCTCAGTGCTGTAGCTGAGCTATTTTCAATGGCCCTTAGATGATTTGGATCAATCAAGAATTTAATTCACTGCCTGAATTTTTTTTCTGTTTTGGGGTTGTTTTTTTAATTTGCTGTCCTTCAGAGGAATGTGAGAAGACAGTCTAGCAACATAACAAAATTGTTTTAACTGGTCTATTCATTCAGATTTATACACATATGACCTGCTTCTCCTCTCACACGGGAGGAAATCAGCAGTAATTCCACTGAAGTCACAGACACTGTGCCACTTCAGAAGTGGCAATGGGAAGAGGAAAATAGATGAGAGGACTAGGATCTTCATTAGTAAATAGTGCTACACCTGGATGCCTGCCCACTGTAGGAGAGCACGGATGTAAAAGAACAATCACCAGAACATAACGGTCATAGCGGGATTGTTCACTGACTTCTCTTTGAATGACATAGCTACAATGCCATTGTGCTTACAGTTGTCAAAACGATTCTTGTCCAGCAAGGGCATGAAAAGGCCCCCCTCAATCAAGGTGCAGGCCATATAGCATAGACTTATAGGCTTTTAGTGCACTAGCAGTCCTGAGTCAGAGAGATTCATGGTGACCAGAACTCTTCCGACACAACCTTGAAAGAAGTTGTGGCTCTACAGAAAAGAACGCCTTTTGCCAAAAACGTTCACAGCAACCAAATCTCATTGGTAGGTAGAACTCTGGACTTGGGTTATAATACTATGTGCCTGTTGTTAATGATTTGTTTCGCTTTCCTTTTGCTCCAGAGGACAATGAGAACTCCAAGTCAGATGAGAAAGGAAACCAGTCAGAAAACAGCGAAGACCCTGAATCCGACAGGAAAAAGTCAGGAAATCAGTCAGATAACGAAATGAACTGTAATGATGATGGGAACAGCTCCAGCAACCAGGACAGCAGGGACAGTGATGACAGCTTTGAAAACTCTGACTTCGAGAATCAAAAGGCCCCTGAGGACAGTTTTGGCACTCTTGGCTCTATGCAGATCAAGGTGGAGCGCTATGTTGAGAGTGAGTCAGACTTGCGGTTGCAGAACTGTGAATCGCTGACCTCGGACAGTGCGAAGGACTCAGACAGTGCAGGGGAAGTAAATGCCCAGTCTTCCAGCAAACATCAAAAGAGGAAGAAGAGGAGAAAAAAGCAAAAGGGAGGCAGCATGACCCGGAGAAGGCTGTCAAGCACCTCAAGTCCAAATGGACTTGACTCAGCTTTGGTGGACCAGCCCCAGCTGCTCTCGTCACCAAACAGTGCCTCAGTGCTCAAAATTAAAACAGAAATCTCAGAACCTATCAATTTTGATAACGATAGCAGTATTTGGAATTACCCACCCAACAGGGAAATCTCAAGGAATGAATCACCCTACAGTATGACCAAGCCCCCCAGCTCCGAGCACTTCCCTTCCCCCCAAGCCAGCAGTAGTTTACATGTCTCCATTCCAGACTCTGTTCTCACCCCGCCAGGGACTGAAAATACTGCCAGCCGTAAAACTCAGTTCAGCACCTCATCCAGCTCGGCATTGGCTCCTGTGTCCTCTGACCCTTTGTCACCCCCACTTTCAGCGTCTCCACGGGACAAACACCCAGGAGGTCCCACAACTTCCAACTCTTTGTTGTACACTGGGGACCTGGAAGCCCTTCAGAGGTTACAAGCAGGCAATGTGGTGCTTCCTTTGGTTCACAGGGTAACGGGAACCCTTGCTGCGACCAGCACTGCTGCTCAGAGGGTCTACACCACTGGCACTATTCGGTATGCTCCAGCTGAAGTTACTTTAGCCATGCAGGGCAACCTCCTCCCCAACACCCACGCTGTTAACTTTGTTGATGTTAACAGCCCCAGCTTTGGGCTGGATCCTAAAACACCGATGGAAATGCTCTACCACCACGTTCACCGACTCAATATGTCGGGACCGTTTGGAAGCGCTGTGAGCGGGGCCAGTCTGACCCAAATGCCTGCAGGGAATGTGTTCACAACTGCCGAAGGACTTTTTTCCACTCTTCCATTTCCTGTGTACAGCAATGGCATTCACACTACACAGACTCTGGAACGGAAAGAGGATTGAAATATGACCACATACTGTGTTCAGTGTTATACTCTGAGGCATAGACTATGTTTTAATTTAGACCTTTAATTCTAGCACTTTGAATTTGAGCAGGTCAGCTTATTCTCTCAATATGATGGTCCCCATTTCATTCCCTTTCTCTTTAACTTGACTTATTCTTTAATGTAAAGATATTTTTTTATTTTTGCCTTCAGAGAGTCGAAGTACCAGTTGCCTGCCATTTTGTCTTCTTCTAAGATGTGTGTTTTTTCCTTTGCATCTTTATTAAGATGCCTTTAATATGTGTATGCCTCTGCCATAGAATACTCAGTGTTGTGGTAAAGAGATTTTAAAGTGACAACCATTGGTTTTACTTCAAAATGATCTTGATATGATCAAGATTAAAAGAGACAAGCATAAACAATGTGCCCTGTTTGACTAAGTCAAATGAAAAGGGGGTTTTGTTCCTAATTCCTTTAAAAATAGGGGATAGTATTTTAGAATTTTATGCAGAGTTTAATTCTCTTTTTATGGTTAAGATTTTCTTACTTGCACATAAAATAATTTGGGTTCTTAAAAAGTTAATTTCTGGCCTGTGACTAGAATGTTAAAAAGTTGGACTAAATGTTAATTACTGAAACTTTAACTTAATTTCTAAAACCATGGTGCTATCATTTATTAATCTGTAATGTCTTCATACAATATGCAGCTTGTGGGCTGGGGTTTTTGGAAAGAACGTGTTCCGAACTGGTTTATAGTTGGGTGCTGCAGTCTCCTTGGTTAGTTAAGACAAAAGCCCTCATTAACATTTGCTGCAGGACTTAAAATTTTTTACCTCCAAACTAACAAGCATAGCCTCACATCAAATTTAAATGGGTCAGGAAGCCTTTTTCAAAAAGCGCTTAAAAACAAAAAACTCAATTTAATTGACGCGAGGAGCAGTTTCTTAGGTGCATATTGTTTTGCTTTATTTTTTTTCTCAGTGTAACTGAGGCTAATTTTACAACATCAAATAACACTTCAGAGTTAAAAAAAAAACAGAAGAACTATTTAACATGTTTTGTTTTGTTTTTCATTTAATATTATAGAGGGAAGGTTGTAAATTTCTTTTCGTTCTTTGATTTGGGTATTTTTTTGTTGCTTTTTCCTTATTTCTAGTGTTGAAACCAATATGTTTTAAAACTAAAGAATGGGTTAATAAGCTTGAAATAGATAACTACAACTGAAAACTGCACATTAAGTAAAAGAAAAGAAATCTCCTATTTTGTCTTTGTTGCCAGAAATCACAGTGTAGTGTCAAACACTCCAAATGACTGTCAAATATAAATTCTTCTTCCACTCCATCTTTGGCAGCTGTTTGTTAAGGCATCTAATAACAGATGTGAGAACTGTAATGTGTACAATGTGTAAGTGTCCTTGGCTGTCAGTCCCATTGCAGTTTCAATGTGTGTTACTATATGCAGTATATACTAAGCTAATGTAGTTGTTTTGTCCTTTGTCTTCTCTGTGCTTTATCTCTAGTCCGGAGTGGTAAAGTCCCATTCCTGCAGTCCTAGTGAACCAGTGATTCTTGGGGGTTAGTGGTTTTTGTGTGGTGGCCTTCCTCTGTAATGTCACCTTATGCTGCTTCCACTGTCTGTATACCTTTTAATTTCTGCTGTTGCTTTGCTGTTGTGTATTCTCAAACCTCTCTCTCCCCCTTCCGCTCCCCCCTCCCCCCCCCCACTTTTCCCCTCTCTCTTTCTCTCGCTCTCTCGTTCTCTCTTCTTCACTCTCAGAGATAAAAGACTCTTAACTAGCTCAAGGTTAATGGAGCCATTTCTCCCACAGAGGAATTCTGGGTATGACTTACTCTTCCAGTGTACCCCACAATGCACTCCAGAGTAATGCTCAGATATATTAAGCAAATTGACGCCATATAGCCTCAGTTGTTAACATTCCCAGAGTCCCTTGTGCTCGAACTGTAAGCAGAGGGTGCATTTCTTTGGTTTTCTCCCAGGTAGGCTGGTGCAGTAATACGTAGAGCAATTACCAGTGAGATAGGAAATGCTTTCAAAGGTCAACCAGCATTGTTTAAAAAGGAAACTGAGCTTAGAATTGTCATATATATTTGCTTATGTGTGCAATGCTAATATATTAACTCAGCTGTCCTTTGAATTTTTGATCACTCACTGCGTTGAGTCAATTCCTGCGGTAGCTTTGAATTTGAGAAGTAGGTCCAGGCCACAGCGGAGTAATAGCAAAAAAGGAATTGGACGCCACAAATTTATTTAATGAGCTTTTAAAGGTTCCATTGGAAGGATTTCAGTAGGTCTAAAAAAGGCGAGAAAGCTGATTGGGAAATTCAAAGTTTAATTTTGGAAGCTCTACTCTAGCTATGGAACAATCAAAGGAGTGCACCTATCAGCTACAAAGAACAGCTAGACAGCTGTTGTTGTTTTGTTTGGTTTTTTTTATAAATGTTTCTGTGTTGTGTCAAAATGATTTCTGGTGATTTAAACTAACAGATAATCACAGCTGCTGTCTAAATCCATAGTGTTTAAAATTACAAAATGAAAAAAAAACTTCATTACCTGTGAAGACTGTGTCTGTGTTTTTAACTATTTCTTGTACAAATATATGAAATCTTTTATGAGGAGACTGGTGCCAAGTAGCTGAATAATGGGGAAAGGGATTCTGTTCGTATAAATCTTAGCAGTGTTACCAACTCTACAATATAAAAAAAATTAAAATGTTAAAAAGTGACAGCTATGGTACATTTATTTTGTGTTAAGCTAACCGAATCTAACTTCTTGAGTGCCTGGCTTATTTGAAACATTTTTTTCATTGATCATTGATAATGCTGCAAATCAGAAATGTACATACTTCATTTACAACAGGGTTCTTTTTATACTTTTGTAGATTCTCATACATGTCATACATGGTTGTCTTTATGTAACTTAATTTTTTTTCATCCCGCAGGTGCCATTTTCATAATAAACTTCTCTTGGATTTGTTACTATCTGGCATCATTTCTTTTACATATAACCATCCTGACTAATGAATGCTGGTAGTATTTGTTTGAGCAGGTATTTTTTAATTGTTTAAAAAAAGAAAAAAAAAGAAAAAAAAAGAAAAAAAAATAACCAAAAATCAAAGAGGATAAAGCTAGATTTTATTAATGCTTGTGAAATGAAGAAGAGAAGCTGTCAAGATGTAGGTTAAGAATGCTAATCCAAATACTACAACAAACTTGCCACCATCCTAAATTCTCAGCTACCCCAACTCATTGTCATATTGAGCATTTTATGCACATTATCAAAGCTGAATAATGGACCTGCAACATTAACCACTATAGAAAGTGTGCATTTTTTCTTGATCAATGCACACTGGAAGAGGTCAGCTTTTGCACATTAATCATGTAAAATACACTTTATATTTTCATTTTTTTACTCTACAATGTTACAGTGAAACTCTTCAGTAACATTATATCCTACCTAGGCTGCTGATTCTTTTAAATGTGTACTTTCTTTCCCCAGACTGGCAACTTGTAAGTTGTTGGTGTCACCTGGCTAGACTTTCTGCCTTGCAAACTGAGGACAAAACATTTACCAGTGTAGAAAAAAACAAGGCAAAAAGCCTTGACCTCACAACTGAAGGGGGGGGGGAAAAAAAGTCAAACACAGTTTTGATTACGCAGACATTCACACACAGTGTTCGACCCCAGAAAGGGAACAGCCATCAGCGGTTATGCCTGCATAAGTTCTGAAAAAAGGCCCAAGGCAAGTGTGTTTGGTCTGTGCTGTGAAAAGCAGGAAAAAGCCACACTCAGGAGATGCTGCCCCAGGTACCTATCGCTGTGTGCTGCTGATGGCTGCTGCACGCGTGAGGAGGGGCTGGGGCATGGCAGGGGAGGGGAGTGGGAGCCTTCTCACCCACGGCTCACCTAGTCTCTGCATTTCTCCTTCATTCAGTGGCTTCCTTTATGGTGCCTCCCCCGCCTGTGACAAAGATTCCATATTTTATTTTGCCGTTGCTGAGTATGCAACCTCTAAGAATGCAGATCTGGGGCATGTAAAATCAAGACAGTGCTCCCCATAGCTAAAATCTGTAAGCAGCTTTGAGTGCCCAAATCTTTTCTCCTCTGTATGTCCGCATAGAAGTTAAAACTGCTGGACTAGTCATTCTGGATCAGATCTGGGTTGCCTTATTAATGCTGGTCAAACCGTCTTAATCGGTGTCACAGTTTTCAGCACATTTCTTTACAGCAAAAGATACACTCAGCTGCAGTAAGAGCATGTGAATCTGGCTTGCTGGGCTGATAAAACAAACAAACAAAAAAAAAAAACAACCACAAAAAATGTATGTGCAGTTATAGCTCAGTGAGCCAGCCCAATAGCTTAATAGCCTGAAGTCTGGCTCTTTGAGCTTCTGAGCAGTTCAGGATGCCCACTTCCCAGGCTCCAAGCACTGAGTTTGATATTTCTCCAACTTGCAGGGGGTAGAAAGGAGCAGAGGTTAGTGGTGCTGCTTTCAGCTCTGCTCGCATGTTCCAGTTGGCAATGCATCTTGTTTATGAGGTAGCTAAGGGTACGGATGCCAGCCAAGAGGAAAACAGAATTTAAATGGAGATTGGAAGAATGACCAGAATAAAGCTTAATGGAAGAATAACATGCCTGTTCCAAATAAGTGTTAACTAATATTAACTAAAGCCACTAATTCCAAGAAGGGGCTTGAAAGGGACATTTCTGAGTTGTTATAAAGGCTTTTTAAATATCAACCATACTGCCTATACATTGCATCAGAGCACAGCGTTGATGGTCAAAATAGACAGACTGCTGTAAGACTCCCAGTTGAACAAGAAAGTTTGTGCTTTAAAGAAAATGATGGAAAGGCTCTTTCATGAAATTTCTTTATAGTGATGCTGTTGCATTGATTTAGCTCTGGGTATTGGATTTTGTAAGTTATTATTATTTGTTGCAACTTTAAGAAACAAAAACAACTGTTTGAAAGGGTGGAACCCTTTGAAAAGGGTTCTTTGGGGTTGACCTACTTGCTATTTTTATAATTAAAAAAAAAAAATAAAAAAGAAAATGTTTGCCACGCAGGAAGTTGGGCAAACTTTGTCATTTCATGAAAAAGCATTTCCCAAAACAACTGATGTCAGTAACTGCCACCTCTGGAAGGTTTGTTCCTGAACCGCTTGTTTTACAAGGTGATTTATGCGGGTATCTAAAAGCCACTTGAAGAGTCACAAGGGGGAAAGGGCTCTTTTGAAGCATCACGACCCTGAGAAGTTACAATGATAGAAATATATTTCAGAACTACTTAGATAACCAGCTCTGACAGCTTGCGCTGGGGCTGTTGCAAGGTGGTCATGTCACTGGAGTAACTGTAATACCCCTGACAGCATATTTACTGTTACGATTCTAGGAACCGCATTAGTTTAAATGTGTCAGTGCTTTTAGAGCTATTTGCATAGTATTTTTCCTTCTTGCCATTGTAATTTCTTTATTTTCATTTTAGAGCTGGGGGAGGAGGGTGGAAAGACTGGGTGTACATTGTCAACTAATTTAATGAACTGTCATCTGTCCTGTGAGTTTACTGAGGAGCCTACAGAAATGTGAACAAATGGGATGTCACCAGAGCCACAGATGCTCAGGTAAGATCAAACCATTTATAAACCACGCACATGCATGCACACAGAGATACAGATCTGCTGCCTCTGAAAACCAGTGGGCTTTCAGGCTGGGCTGGGTCGTACCTATGTACATATGCATAATAAAGGTCATTTCTTCCCCTCTTCCACCTATTCTTTCATCTTTTCATCCGAAGGAGTGAGTATTGGAAGCAGCTGGAAAACATGTCCAGTTACATCCACACTGTTTTTTCACCAAATCAAACAGGATCTTTCTGAAAGCAAGAAGACTTGAGACAAGCCAAGGATGCAGAGATTCTGCTTGTAATTGACCCGAATCAGGATGGGTATTCTCCACCACAGTTTTGTTCTGAATCCTAAATTCAGCAAAATATTGTGGAAGAACAGCTTTTATTTCCATAATCGCTGTGAGATGGGTCTTATGGCAAAACAAAAGCCCAGAGTAGTTCAAAATTATTTCATATAGGTAACATTTCTAGAAGTATCCCACTCTAGAAGTAAAACCAGAGAGCTTAGTGACTGAGGTCCAAAGCCATGCAAATGAAGTCAATAATTATGAGTTTGATTCCTTTTGTAGGAAGTTAATTATTTTTCCCATCTTGTAGGAGTTGTGTGGACTAGATGCAATATGGAAAATAAGGGATCTTTCAACAGACACAGACAGGACAACGAGTACTGACATAATGCCCAGGCAAAAAGAGCATCGGGACCCAATAAAGGCTTATGGGAAGCCAGCAGGAGAAGGTTTGCATTGCTTTGCAGATAGGAGACTTTATTGCCCAGTACTTTGTCTCAAAGTACCCTTCACTGACTCCAGAGACATGGAAAGTATTGACATTACCTTTCCCATTACAAGTATCCCTGAGAAAAAAAGGACCCCTGTCTTGTTTGTAATAAAAGGGAATGTAATATTTCCTCGCAAAAGGAAGGGAATCAGGTTTTCCTCTTGCTTTAAAAGCATTCACAGATTTATAGCGGAAATGACAGGAACAGGATGTATTAACCGTATGACCCCAGCAGAATTAGTCTACACCCTTGATTGATTTAAAAGTTTATCTGTGTCCTCTGAATAGCCACAAAGGGTCAAGTCTTGGTCCTGCTCAAATCAATGAGAGCTTGACTAATGACTTTAATGGCTTCAGGAACAGGACCGAAGTTTTGAGCCAATACTCATAAGCAAATAACAAAGCAGAGCCTATAGCACAAACTGCAGGCAAGCGAGCCAGGCTAATGGGTACAGTGCATTGAGTTTCCTTTTGAATCCTGTACCACAAGACTCAAGCTAAGAGAGCAGCTTCTTTGTTTAGTTAAAAAGTCTTTCCCAGTCTTCCCAAACTGTATGGTCTGATCCTTCCGGAGATTCCTGCCTCTAAAACGGGTGGGGAGTGAGGCAGAGGCACGGGTAGGACTGGAAAGACTCTGCCTTCTCACACACGCTCTGTGGGAGTGGGCTTTGGTGCCTGGGCCTTTAACATGAAAGCAAAGGACTCTGAGGTGGAAGGAACTCTGCTGGACATCAAAGCTTGTATTTTCTTGAACTACCAGAAGCGCTCCCTGATGGCGGCGCCAACATCACCAGTACAGCTTTCCCAGACCCTCTTTGAATATCATCCAAGAGATGGCAAAGTTCAGCACACTGTAAAGAGTGAGTGTTCACTGAGACCAGTTCCCAGTTTCTGTTCAGTGCTGTGAATCTCAGAGGCCACTTAGCATCCGTGGCCATCTCTCCTGTACCTCAGTTAAAATTTCATTTCTTTCTTCTAGCCAGTTCTCTGCTTTATTACAGCATGTAAGATAGCATCTTGCAGGATAGTTGCAAAAGCTGATTCCAGCTCAGGAAGTCCAGTCTCCTTAGATTACAACAGATGGAAAGAACTAGGATTCTCCAAAGATCTACTTTAAGCTGAAAACACACCCTAAATGCTGTGATTCATCCCATAGCAAGGACCTAGGGATCTTAGACTGCAGGGTAAGATCTGTGAAGATGCCTTCCATTTATTGCTCCTTGGCACTTCAAACAAGCTCTGATTTTTGTCCTCTTCCCCACTTGAAATGTCCTTGCTGCTCTGTATGTTCTTCTCTCTACTGCAAGACCTGCAGCTGATGGGTCTGGCTTGGCCCCCTTCAGTTCCTAGATAATTTTCTTCAGTGGACATTACCTGAAATTTCCAATTGCATATTGACGTGATCATTTGCTTCCCATGAGGCTGTAGCCTTCACGTTTTCTGTATGGCATCATTTTTCGTCCTTTTTCCACCAGCTCTGTTTTTGACTTTGCCCATCCTTTTTAAGCTTTACAATGTCTTCAAAGACACACCCCTGGGTGCACAGCACTTCGCCAGCGTGATCTATAACCATTACTGCCACTGCCTGGCCCTTGTTGCCAAGCCAATTTTATATCCAATTGAGTATTTTACCATCAGTCCCATACTGGCTAACCTTATAAATTAATCTGTTATGTGGCACCGTATTGAGAGCCTTTTCAAGTTCAAGTAAATTATGTCTCCTTCTTCACCCCTGTCCACTTTCATTGTCACTTCCTCAGAGAAATGAATCAGGATTGTTAAGCATGACCTCCCTTTTGTAAATCCATGCTGACTATCTCTAACCAATCTATATTAGATTGATATTAAATCAGGACACAGACTCAGAGGGGGCCTGCAATATAAATGCAACCTAAGGTTGCTTCTTGTGGAGATGAGAATCGCTGATATCCTGAAGTTAACAGTACCAGGTCTGATGGTTTGCCTATAACTTATTAGTGGCCAGATCCCTCCCCAGGGTCGCAACCAGAACTCCTCCAGAGAAAACAAAAAGCTTTTACCTGCATTTGCCTAGCATGCTTCTGTTGCAGAAGTGAATGTAATCACTGAGGATGAGAACTGGGTTCTGCTTTTACTCATCTAGGATTAAGTCAAAATCACAAAGATGTTGCAAAAACCTCATTTTCAACAGAATGCTGGCCTACAGCTTCAGAGAAGAGCTGTATCTGCATTGCCTAAGGTGCATGTCAAAAGGCAGCACGGGCAGGGGTCGTGAGGGACAGCTGGGTGAATCGCACACCACGTCCCCTTGCTTGCTTGCTGGGGTATAAAGGTGGAAGCCGACAGAAGCAGGGTGAGGAAAGAGGCTCTCAGCAGTGACTCCTGGCAGCATTTTAAGTATAAATTAGGTACATTTTGCTAGTTTTTCTGCCTCTGTGACTGGAAATGTCTCCCTGAGTGCTGTAAGCGTAATTGAGGTCTCTTTAGTTTGGGCAGGTAAAAACCAGTTGTTCCCAACAGCCTGCCTTGAGTTGGTTTGACAGCATATACATCAAACACACAGAGATACAGAGGAGGTCAAGGACATCCCCTGGGAAACAAACCTTTGGCTTCCTGCCTCACAGCACACCAAGGTGCACATGGGGAGCCTTCACATCTACACCCTGCGGAGGCTCATTGCTTATATCCTACATACATACACATGTATGGTTCCCTGATGCCTTCAAATCAAAAATGCAGTGGTCTGTGTATGGTGGGAGAGATGTTCTGGGAGAGTTCAGCACAGGCAGTACTGCTGCAGGACTTGGATATTCTGGCAAACATCCACTGAAACAAAGGAAAGAGGCCCCCAAATCAGTCTGGCTTGCTTTCAAGATCTTGACCTTGTAACAGCCAGTACAGACATGTTCAGAAAAATAACTTGCAAAAAACAGTAGGTCAATACAGAGAAACATAACTTAAAGATAAGGGTTCTAAGGGTATAAAGAAGAGTCGGAGCATGTCTTCCCTGTTTGGAAGAGAAGATTGCTCACATGCTTTATGATGAAACAGTTCTGAAGAGGAAGTAAAACTATCAAGTATTTCTTAGACAAACAAAAAAGCAGAAAAGAAAAAAAAAAAACACAAACACAAAACTAAATAAAGTTCCTAGAGTTATCACATTGCTAACATCTGCAGCTAAAACATCTAGTCTTGTCCTAGCATAAAGATACATCACAGCTGTATAGAGTCCCACAGGCAAAGAAACATGGTTTTATAGCAGGGGCATCATATAAAGTTATACATACAATCCAAGTTACAAACTTCTTTAAGGGATCAGCTATTGGATAAGCACACACCCTAAAAAGTTCCATCAGACAGCAAGTTATATACTGTAGCCTTCAAGCAGAAGTTGTATAGCTATTTTTCTGAACAAATCTGATCATGTGTGACAGATCAGATGATAGTAACCATCCCTTCTGACCATAAGACCCTGTTGAATTAGTGACCTTGCTGACACTAGTAAAAAAAACTCTGTAATTGTGCAATTTGTATAGTTAGGGATTAGGCAAATTAGCAACATTAAACTGTGAGCAAAAAAAATTAACAAAAAAACCAAACAGCATCAAAATTATTTGTCATGATTACAAGTTTCTGCCTATGAGTTCCAGCACATTTTTGTGAGCAAATAGTGAAGTTCTGTGAAGGATTGAAAGTACCTTTTCAGTATTATGCTGGCTCCATGTTCTCCTGCAGCAGGTGAGTTGAGCTTACAGGAATCATCTGGGCACTTCAGAGAAATCAGCCATGGGGGGGGGGTGGGAACGGACATTTGAGCTAGGAGATATCCTACAACGGCAGCATTATGTGTCTCCATTGGTTCACAGCTTGAACATCTCCATGTAGAGTAATGTAGCTGGGCTAATTAGCATTGATAATATACGACTGTGGGTTGGCTTCAGGGGTGTCAGGTTGGCCGATGTAGATAAGGTGCAGCTGTGGCTGGTTCTGGTAAGGGCTTGGGCAGCCAATGAAGAGGGAGCAGCTGAGGAAGGAGAGGAGGAAGAAGCAGAGAGAAGAGAGAGAACACACGCCCTGGATGAGGCAAGATGAGGAGAAGGCAGCAGAGGGACTGGCATGAAGAGTATGCTGGTATGAGATGGTAAAAGACCTTGTTGCAGCTTGATAGTTTGGAGAGTGCTGTGACATCTCCATACACCCAAACTGAACCAGCTTCCCATGGCAGCAGGGACTCACACCGGTGGGACAGCTCAAGCACCATGCGGTGGAGCCGCAGCAGGGGCCGGGGGACCCACCACAGGCATGTCTTGCCATCAGCCAGCACGTTCGGCACACTGTCCCTCCTATCTGTCATTCCTGGCTGGCAGTGTAAGGGATTTACTAACTTGGGTGTCTGTAGGCACAGCACAGAATTTCTAAAAACGCTTGGGGCCATCTAAATTGTTGCTTAAAACATTAATATTTGTATGACCAGAAATCACACCATAAAAACAATTTTCCCAAACCTCACAAGTATTAACTTCACCGTTGGCTAAATATCAGACTCAAAAAAAAAAAAAAAAAAAAAAAAAAAAAAAAATCCAAAGCTCAAAACCATTTCCATCGCTTTCATGGCATGGTCCTGAGGTGTGCACCATCTCCAACTTTGGCTTTGTGGTGCTGCAATGAGACCCAGGTTTTTGTCACCTAGCTATGCATTTATTCCCATTACTTAAATTCATCTTCTGATACAGATGAAGTCTTTTTCAAACTAAATTAACTCACTACAATACCCTAGACCCTTAATTAGACCACAAACACAAACTTTCTTTACTCACAGAGACTCTCTGTAACTGACCCACTGCTGCAGATGGAAAGATCTCTCTCCCTGGAGTACACATGACTTCCTTAAAATTGGGAAATCTCAAATGCCTCCTTTGAGAGATTCTTGCTTTGGCTCAAAATATCTTCTTCCCTGGCTGTTTTGGCTATGTCCAAAAGAGGAAAGAATGTTGGAGAGAGAAAACCGTCACTTCTAATTAACTAGAAGTGTATAGTGATACTACTTAGTAATGATACCGCTGCTATAGCAGTAGTAGTTGTATTAGCATCAGTAGTAGTGGTGTTGTACTGTAGCAGTAGTACCAATCACATTTGCTATCCCATGGTAACGATAGCAGTGACGATTAAATAACTGAGGTCTTATCAGGATAAATTCAAAGTTTGGCTGGATTTTCCTGTGCTTATGAAAGTGCACTTAACTGGGAATGTTTACTTCCACCTTCCCTGACTCTGTGCTTGCTTCTACCCTTTTTGGTCACGGATAGACTCATTTTTTTCATTTGTGTACAAGATTACACACTGTCAGAGGTTAGCAAAGTAGGCAATCTGGAGGCTTCATTTCGGAATATTATTTTGTCAGTTGACCTTGTAATACTATCATTTGATAACTGCATATGACACTGGCATTTAATACGGTGTCTGGGCTGACAGATAAAATTCAAGGCACAAATCAGTAACTGTCCAAGGACCTGATCACCATGAAGATGGCCTGCCTTCTCACTCCATGCCCAAACTAATATGAGCAATTCAGAGGGGTTCATCATGGTGGGTCACTGGCTCTTAAAATGATTCCCTTTATAATTTGCTACAGTGGGAACTTGACAACCTTGTAAAGGGCATGCAAGAAGCTTTTCTTTAGTTGTCTAAAACGGCTGTTAAATGCTGTGATGTTATATGTCAAAAATAACATTTTCTTTGATGTTATGGGTGAGTCTAGGGAACTGCAAGGTAATCCTCTGCTCCATAGTAAAAGAACATATTACAGACTTGGGCTCAAAAAGTACCAAAATGCTGATCAATAACTCAACAGGGGTTAATAATAATAATAATAATAACAATAACAATAATAATAACAATAAATATTACATAATAATAATAATAATAGTTACACAGGGTTATTCGTAATTGTTAGTTAGAACTGCAATCTGATTATCTTTTCACACACATCCCATCTGTATACCTGACAGCCCTCTGCTGAGACATAAAGGTGAGTGGCACGTGCTCGGTGAAGCTGACCCGTACAGTGAAATGGTTTATGAGAAATGACGATATATGATGAGAATACAAAACTTGATAATAGGTTTATTTATTGATTGAAAATAAAATTCATGAACTGTGAAGCTGAAAACTGCACCAGAGGGAATTGGTCCAAAAGGACGTTAGGAAGAGGGAGAGAGAGAGAGTGCACATGCGTGTGTGTGTGTGTGTGTGTGTATTACATGTAAACTAAGTTAAAGGTTGCCTAAAGGCGTCTGATTCCACAAGCAGAGCCTCAGAGAATAGGATCTGAAAGCCTTTAATACTGCTAAGGCTTTGTCAGTAAGATATTTGCATATTTTGCCTACAAACCCAAAATGCTGTATTAATTCATTTTTATTTACCTTTCCACCGCTTCCAAAGGAAGCCTTGCAGGAAGCCATTAATGACACAGCTTTATAAGAGATAATTTTCAGAGAGGCTTTGCAGGTAGTGACTGAAGGGGGAAAAAAATGTGTGTCAAATTTAGGCTATTAACAACATAATCCTTAAACAGACGGTATCTCAAAGACTAATTCATCTTCAAATTTGACTGTAAAAACTGCATGATCCTTCACTCTGTGTGCATGTGAATTTATATTGCATGTCTTTTTTTCTTCATGTTTACTAGAAAGGGAAGAAGAGAGTTTTGAAACACTGGGCTGGAGGCTGGAAAACACAGTTTCATCTTCATGCTATCGCAGCTTCCATTCAGATTTGGGTCCTATGCTCCACAGTCCACCAGCAAAACCACCGGGCAAGCAGCATCCTTTCACAGCCCATGTGCAAAGCCATCAGGTAATGACAGGGCTTGTTTCCAACAGCAGCTGCCTGGGGAGGACTCTTTGGGTGGGGGGGGAGGGGGGGGGGCAGCTCTCTGCAGGACACCCCACGCTCCCCAGCAAGTGACAGCCCCAACACTTTGCTTGTTTGGGGGGCGTTTGCCATCTCTGGCATCACTCATGGGGAACCTGGATTGCTGCAACAACTCACCACAAGCCAAATCATAGCATGTATTTAAAACATCCCCCAGGTTCCACACACACCCCCTATCCCCATCCCACCCCAAATGGGACCTGGTATCCCTGATTTGTCTGCAACTCACAGCAGTGGGCATTTGGGATGAGACTGCTGTATTTTATTATAAGTTAAACAATACTTTGGGTCTAGTTTATTGCGAGGTTCTTCGTAGACAAACCTTTGGACAAACTGAATGAGAAGCAATTGCTCTGAAATCTGTGGCTGCAAGAGAGCAGGAGTCCCATTCAATACAATTTTAACAGCATGATTTTTTAATCACAATACGGCAAAAGCAGTCGCAACCTTTTCCCCACTTAAGTACTGAAATCTTTATGTGTTCCCACACTGAGAGAAGTCAAAACCTTTTTTCTCATGTGAATTTATAATGTTCAGTACAAGCTTCTTTTAAACTTTCCTGTTGTTGGAGGTATATTTTTCCTCACTCTACTCAGATCCTTTTAAGATATATGATTTATTAGAGGTTTCCTCTTCCTTCCTGTACTTATCTGCTCTGGATGCTCTATTTATAGTCTTTGTAATGTCAAAATTATCTCTGAGGAAAAACACAGAGACATATACATAGGCAACGTAAATGGGCTCCGTTCCACTGTCAGTCGGGCATTTGTGCATCTCATTTGTCCTTTAAACAGAGGAAACATTTCTCCTAAGTTATTTACATGTTAGTCTGTCTAAATTTAATCTACATTTAATCATTTTATCTATATCTAATTTATCTCTATACAGTAGCCCTTGTGTTCCCAAGTGCTGCACTTGTGGAGCTGGCACATATGTTGTGTCCCTGTGTACAGACGAGTGCCGTGTCATGGTTACAACCCATCAACATCTCTCAAAAAAAACCCAAAATAAGAGGTTATATATGTGAACCGTACCAGGCTCCTGGGCCCCACTGCCCCGGAGGCTGGGAAGAGAGTGGGAAGAAGCAACATCTTCATTATACAACCACCGTCCTTCCACCGCCTTCTTGACCACAGTGCCTGGTTGAAGCCAGTGAGATTTTGTGCAGCTGTGAGGCTCCTCAGGGGTGGGGCAAAGAGGAAAAAGTGCCACCCTGGCACCTCCATACCCTGCTCCCCAGTTGCATCAAAGTGGGTCTACACCCAGGTTTTCCTTTTTGTTCAGAAAATACTTGACCCGTATTATCCTGGAGGAAGACAAAACAACTCTATTCCTCGCAGAGCAGATATTCCCGGGAACAGTCCCACTGAAATCAATAGCACTCCTCCAGCAAGTCCCCGTGCCACAGAGCAAGTGTTTCAAAGCCTGACCCCACTGCCGTGGATACACCTGGGATCCCTTACAAGCCCCCTTCTTCCTGTGATAGATGAGCAGCTGAAATGTGCCTAAACAAGAGCCCCAGCCTTTTCCAGCACCCTCTAGCTCCAGCGAACGGGGAGGCGTGTGGAGTGGGCAAAATGCGTTGATGGCACCAATGACAGACTGCAAGCAGAAAGGCTTTGGTTTCTAGTGGAGCATTACATGTTCAAAGGGGTTTTCACAGCTCTGTACTGAACTGCTACAGTGCACTGCAGTTGTACTTGTTCTTTGCAAGGGCTGTTTTGTTTTCCTGGTGTCCTTCCACACAAACCGAGGAAATGTATCTGGAATATTGCAAGGTCGGCTCGTGCCAGTAGCTATTGCTGGAGAAGCAGCCCTATGACACCATTAACCAGGGCACTGCCACAGCTAATTAGTAGCAAACCCCAAAGATGTTTCTTAGGTCATGACACAGAAAGATGGTGGAGAAAGTAAGAAAAAGAGATTTCTGGGTAGGGGACTTCAAACTAGGACATTTCCTAATGCAAATAATAACAGGGGAAATAAAAACCAGAAGCTCAGGAATGTATGAATGGCAGCCATTTCTTCCTCCAAATACAAGTGCTTGACATACCTTAAAAAATAGCAGTAGCTCTGTGTGAACACGTCCTTTCCCGCTGTGTGGTATCGCAGGGACGTGGCAGGGGAAGGTGCCACAGTGGTGAAACCAGGTGTGCGGAAAGGGGGCTCCCCGATGCATGCCTGGTCTCTGAGGGTGCATGAGTAGCGTGCAGAAAGGTCTCTTTGTGCCGATGTTCATGCCCTGTAATTCTAATATGACAATTATTTTATAATCCTTTAATATATTTTTAACTAATTTAAAGTTCAGAGCTGACAGTAGATTAGCCATATAGCTCAATTATTTAAATTCTTAAGCCTTTTCTAACATACCAAAGAAGCGGGGAGTCTAGGTACTTTAGCTTTAATTCTTCATAATTTTTCCCCTTCCTTCAAAAATGAATGCAAAACAAAGTGAAACATTCAGGGCCAGCAGCTGTTTCTCTTTGCTGGTCCTCAGAGGTCATTACCAAGGTGTGATCCTTACCTGCAGTTGTGGAAGACGAGCAAACCATGGGCCGTGCTGGACCAGGGCTTGGGGCTGTGCCTTAGCGGAAGGTCTCTGCCTGATGAAGGGGGGCACCCTCACTGCCGGGAGGGGAACAGCTGGCACCGCAGGAGGTGATTCCAGCCAGGTTGTGCTCTGGAGGTGTCCATCTCCAGACACCCGGCGAGGCTACCTTGGCAGAGTATTTACTGGATACAGTCCCCATGTAAGCCAGCAGCTGCAAACCTAATCCTCCAGCTGCTCATCCCCAATGGATTGCCTGTGGCTGCTTCCAGCATCCAGCAGGACCGGGATGCATCTCTGATGATGATCTTGGCATGTGGCACACTGCATGCCACATCTGTCCTTTACCACCTCAGAAATAAGTCTTTGCTGCTAGTGGGTTGCTTATTGCTCATGGCCCATTTTAATTTGTGTCAATTGCCTCCAAGTTTGTTCTCAACCCGCTGTAGCCCTATAACATGTGGTCTACCATTTTGCTCACCAAAATGTACACACCCTGCTCAACCAAACGTACTTGAGGGGTTTTTGTTTGGTTTGTTTCTGTCAAAGAGATATAACACAGTATTATTCACTAGAGTTAACACCTCCAGCGCAGGCACTGTTAAGCCCATAAGCAAAGGTAGAAACAACTAGAGAGCTTCCTGGCCCTTGTAAACTTTCAAGAATAAACAAGATGGTTCTAAATAGTTATCAAATACCTTGCTTAAACCTGTTCCTTGTTGATGAACAGAGTTTTAAATGAAGTCATAGAAGGTTGTCCATGTAGGTGCAATAGAGATACAGATGTACGACAGATAGCACCATATACAAACAACTGTGTCATAAAGATTTGGTCTCTTCCACCTGCAAAACCTCACCGGAAAGTAAAGAGAACCTAATTTTGCTATAATAATTTCCAAAATAATTACTTTGTCTGCAAGTTGATTATATCAAATTGTCTGCCTGTTTTATCTGTAGTTTTATATTATTTTTAAAGAAGTAGGAGTAGAAGTAAGTGGAAGAATCATACGCAAGTGTGATGTCTAATGAGTAGTCATCATATTGAAGAAGAATTAGCTGTTCCTAAATGGTCAAGTTGAACTTACTCTGTATAACAGAGTAAAACATAAGCCTTTCAGGCAAGTTCCCCTGCTCCTGATAAGACATATTTTAAATAGTTCTGCTATCCTAATTAGAATCTTTTCCCTCTGGATAACATTGCTAGGTGTTATTCAGGTTAACATCCCCCTTTATATTTATTTTCTTTCTCTTTATAATATGAAAAAATAAAATTGAAATGTATGCACACTCAGACTTGGAAGAGTTATACAGCAAGATTTTTGGAGACCTATTCTGCTGTCAGGTTTCAGTAACACATATATTTGCCAGTTCCCTTCTAGTGGTTCCTTTCAGGAGATCAGCTGCATTAATTTAACTCCTCTGCTGCGATTTGTAGTTAACAGAGACTAAACCTGGAATAAAAGGAGCTTTGTGACTACCTCTGCCTTTTGCCATCGCTTGCTTGGTCTGAAGATAATGGTGACAACACTGACAATGTTAAAAAAAAAAAAAAAAAAAAAAGGTGTACCTCAGGCTTTCACTCGAAGAAACAAAAGGCAATTATCCAAAGCCAGAGAGAAAGGGAGAGGTTGTTGAAAGCAACCTAATAAGCGGTGTCTGCTGAGAAAAGATGTCAGCTTTGAAAAAGCATCTTTTTGAATTAGATCTTTCCCGTTGGGCTCCTGTTCCAGGCGTTCAGCTCACCCAGGTGGCCAGCCCAGCATGGCACTGGCACCGCTGTGTGAGGACCCACCACGGCTCTCCCTTCGCTGGGCTCCTGCGGCACCAGCACCTTTCCACCCACCGAAGGGAAAGGACCACCCAGCCAGAGGGTTTGCCATGATGGCAGCCATGCTGCATGGGAGGCAGAGCCCTCCGCGCCCCTGGCATGTGCTGGGATTTAAACGTGCACGCCCAGAGGTGGGACCCGCGTGTGCACACGTATGTGTGCATGTGCACAAGGCGCTCTATCCTTCCTTTTGCCTGCTGCTGCCTCGTGCCCTGGGCAGCTCCAGGGAGCCCTGTCCCCATGGGAGAGGCACTTCTCAAGAATAACATTATGTGCATCACAATATAAATTACAAAGTGCCTCAGTCTTGTTTCCACAGAAATTTTCTTCTTTTTTTTTTTTTTTTTTTTTTTTTTTTTTTTGTTAAATCTAGGCTTTCTATACAACTGGGAAGCAAAGGCCATTATTCAGCTCCTGCACAGTAAAGAAAAGCATGTGGCTAAAGTACAGTGTACTGAGTGTTTTGGCTGAAAAACAAAAGACCTTAGCACACGCATAAGTGCCATTGAAAAACCATATAAATTTGCAGATGGTTTCAAAAGTGTCAAAGTCACTTAGGATGGCTGCACTGGGAATGTCGGGGGCGGGCTGGGACATTCCTCAGCCAGCCATCAGGGCCTGGGGGACACGTCCCCCTGCAGGGTTACCCTCTCTGCTCGAACATGAGGTTGCAGAGGGAAGGATATGCCAGATCCCAACAAGACAGGGGAATGTGTCAAAACCAGTTTGAACAGCCCCATACACCCAGGAGACCCTTTGTATTTGCCTCCCCACCGCCTGCAGCTCCAGAAGAAGCTGAAAGCAACTTGTACTACACCCCCTGACTGCACAGAGATGGGTGCTAGTACGATCGTTTAACACCACGGGAAGTACAATGCATCACCAAAAAAAGAAAAAGATAGCTGAACAAAGCAAAAAAAAGAATGTTTTTATAAATACATCAGGGCGTCTCAGATACATCACTGTGATGAGCCATTGCCTAACACAGCTTGCACCACTTGGTGGCAACACTTCCATGTTTGATTTATTGAACCTTTCTCATTATATTTCTTTTGATACTTGAAAGGACAAGTGTAGGCCCTGATATGTGCAATTAATTACCGCAGACCATAAAAAGAAAAGTTTTGCATGGCTTTGCTGCTACTTTCTGTCCAGGATTCATAGTAAATAGTTTACAAGAGCATGCTGCTTTAGGTCCTGGAACATTTCTAATAGGAAAATTTCACATGCCACAGAGACGTCACTGAGCAGCCTTGTACAGCAATCTCATCTTAAATACCGGCAGAAAACAATTTCTTCCAATGTGCAACCAGAACCATGAAAGAAAGTGCTGACCAACTGCTTGCAAGAGCAGCAGGTGCTCTGGAAAAGCAGGGTAGATGGCTACAACTGTGCAAGGTTCTCCATTGCAAGTGTGTTTTAAGACTGCAGGTGCGCATCCAAATGGCATGCAAGCTGTAGCCTTGCATGGTGCCCAAACAACAGCCGTGCCATGGCTCACTCTTGCAGTTGAAGTTAGACCTGCAAGACTCATTCTCCAAGCAAAGATCACTGAGTGTCCCCACCTGCCTGAGTCCGGGCACTTTGCTAAACCTGACAACTAGTGTCATCCATGTCAATAATTTCCCAAATTGCAGGATGCACAAACTCACCGGCATTGGGCCCATACATGCAGCTTGCGGTGTCCTGTTCTGCCAGGTGCCCCCACAGTGACATGTCACCCCAAGGCTGTCCAGGGGCAGGCAGGATAGCTCCGGGAAAAGCAGCCCAAAGTCACGCAGCAGCCCAGGTGCAGTGCTGAGAATGGGGATGCTCCTGGGTCTCTGCTCACTGCCACAGGCAGATTTTCTGGGTACCACAGCAGTCCACAGATGATGTAGGTGAGGTTCACGTGCTGCAGGAGCCTGCAGGAGTGCCCTCCAGCCCGGGTTGCTCTACCCTCAGGCAGAACAGCAACAATGGAAAAGGCACCTGCAGGTACCTGTTCCTCACCTGCTAGGAGACAGAGCTCAAATGTCATCACACAAAGTCCTTGAGATCAGCAGCTGACACAGCAAATGGAGACTGTTTGAGTCCTAAGACTGCAAGGGAGAAGTCTCCTAGATATTCCCTTGCCCTCTGTGCCTGCCGCACAGGGTCACGCTTGGCAGGCTCCTGGCATGGCTGCTCCATCCGGAGGGGTCCAGGCCCTCCAAAGTGCTGAGCCAGCTTGGAGAGGACGTGCCTTCTGCAGAGGCTGGGGAAGCCCCCACCTCCTCCAAAATGGCCTCACTACATGTTCTGGCCCTGATTTGCTGACAAGGGGAATGAAAGGAAGCTGAGACTCCAACAATTTTCATGTGCTCCCTGGGCATATTCGCAGAGACTCAGCAAAGGAAATACACTAACAATAAGGGGGAAAATGTTTGGCTTATGATATTAACATATTTATAGCAGCAAGAATACTATAGGTCTCAACCTTATATAAAATTTTGATGGACTGCCAGTTTTAAAAGTGAAAGAAAAAAGTTTGCAAGAACTACCCATGGTATTTTATATTAATAATAAACACATCTAGGCTCAAGTACTGACATTCCAAGCGCTTGAATTTACAATCACATTAGTTAAGTTCTTTCAGATGTGTTGAAAGAACTAATGACTCAACGGAGAATTTACTTACAATACATTCGGAAATCAACACAGCTTTGCAAAGGGGAGAAAATGTTCAACGGAGGTAGCAAATGCTGACTTTTGGATGTACACACGCACATTCTCTTTAATCGGGACATGAACTGGGGGAGGGAGCAGAGGTTCCTGCCTTCAAAACCCATATGCTCACGAAGGCTAACTTCTGATACCCTACTGTATATTTCTTCATCATTCCCTTTTTCTTTCCCCCAGTATTATTTCCATTTGTAATTAAAGATTTCCTAGAAAACAGAGAGCCTAGCCAGCTGCATGGCTGCTCCGGACAGGAGGGACAGCAGGATGCGCTCCCTGCTTGAGATCTGTTTCAGCTTTACCTAGAGGCTAGATCCAAAGGGGCATCAGGCTCAGAACTGCATCTCCAGAGTCTGAGACAAGACGAAGAGGTGGAGAATCCACCACATCAAAAGGTTTGGGCATCAAATAATAGGATAAGTGTAACCTGCACGAACCATCCGACAGGGAGAGGGTACAAAAGGAGCTACTGATACCTTGTTCCTGTGGAAGATGCGGGTTCAGCTCTTTGCTGTGTAGGAAGACGAGAGGTGTTGCTCACACAGAGCAGTGCCAGGCTGCAGGGTCCTCCTAGGGTACAGGCTTACCATGCCCAGCCTGCTGCATGGTGAGTGCAGCATGAGTACCTGCGAGCGTGCTGGGCCAGAAAGAAGAGAGCAGGGAAGGACAACCACTCGTGACAGTGTTTGGCTGAACTTCACTCCTCAGGAAGGGCAGCACTGGCCTGGTCCCACACCAACAAGTGTTAGTGGTCCCCATAACCACTCCCTGGATTAGGACAACCCCAAACCTCTTCACTTCCATGGAGTACCTCTCCCACTGAGGCTCCAATATCACACTTACGATGACACAGGACATGTCATCCAGTCTGGTCAGTCGCTACTCTATGCTCCAAGAAAAAAAATAATTATTATTTCTACCTCCACCATTCCTGGCAGACATTTCTCCAACCACATCCCATGGTAATGGCACCTCCACAACTTCAGGCACTCTGGTCGTTCAGTTTCCCAGCCATATGAAAGTTAACTGGCAACTTCCTTGCTGCCATTTTATCCCATAATTTGTGTGTCATCCATCACAAGTATAGAGAACAAACTACTTATTCTTTGCAGTAACCTTCCCTGTATTTTAAGAGTCTTACTGTGCTTTTACTTCCTCCTTTGCTCCTCTCCCCACTCTCTGTAGCCCTGGAAGAAACATCCCCAGGTCTTTTAGCTTGTACTCACAGGTCATGTTGTCTAGGTCTCTGATCATACTCGTTCTTTCTAGTGGACTGATAGAGGAACAGGTTTTTTCCATGTCTTTGTTGAAGACAGCTGAGCCACAATATTCCAGTTCAGCTAAATTTCCTCTTGAATCCATGAAAATGTATTTATTCCCTTGGAACTGGAACAGCTTCAATGGGTTAACCAGAAAGGTCACACTCCCTCACCACAAGGACATGCTGTGTAACTTAATACTCAGGATCTTGTCCTAGTGGGTGACTGAGGCCAGTTTGAATCTCCTTGGGTAAGCCTGGTGTGAGATCCTCATCATCTCCCTCCAAGCACTGACAGCCGGGGACCAGCGACGGGCAGAGGCAGGCAGCTCCTCTCCCTCCTGCTGTGGTCCACATGGGATCCAGGCCCAGAAGATTCATGGCCGCTCAGCACTGTGAAGACTGAGGCAGCTCTCCACCAGCTAAAAGGAGATCTGTGAGTGCCCTGGGAACTTTGTTACAATAAATGTCAATGACTGTGGTTGTAGGCAGGAGGTTAGAAAGCTCCAAATGTAGGTCTCTGGCATGGAGGGTAGCACTTGGGCACCCAGGGGAACGTGGATGACAATTAGTTATTACAGTTTAATAAGATGAGCTGCTCAGCTAATGGTGGCTCAGAGCCCTCCATCTCCCCAGCCCCGGGAGCAATTCACAGCCCAAGCACTACATTCACACCGCTGCACCACCGATCACAGCACCGGCTTGGCTCGAGCCCTGTCCTGACCATGCATTGGAATTGCAGCACAGGGAGCTTAAAATAAGTAATCAGCCTTTCCCCAATCAAGGAAAGATATTGCAGGTGAGGACCAATGGAGCGGGAACTAAGTAGAAGGGGAAATAAAACATCTGAAGAAAGAGAAATCAAAACAACTTTCTGTATTGACACTTGTTTTTAAACTAAAGACATAATTATCCTGTTGCAAGCCTTGGCTACAGAGAAAAACATCTTGTTGGGAACTAATTAAAGAATTAGCCAGTGTTTAGCTTCTCAAAGATAAAGGAGCATAAGCTTTGAAACAGAAGTGTTTGCAGTGAGCTTTTGAAAGCTCTCTAAAGACAGCCAAGCTTAAGTCTGTTAAGCCTCTTCCTTCACCTATTAAATGTCTGTTCAGATGTCTTTTTTTTTCTTTCTTTCTTTTTTCTTCTTATAAGAGAAACCCCTGGTACCTCTTAACAACAGGCATTTTCTTTCTTGCTTGGAGCACAAAGTGATGTGCAACCATACAACACAGTGATGAACACGGGACATCCATGAACCACTATTAATGTGGGACAATTGACCAGGCTGGCATGAAGTACAACATTTAGTAAATAAAAAGCAACCCACTGTCACTGCATGCCACAACATCACTCCAAAGTTACATTCTGACCAGACCCTGCCCAGACACATCCACCTTGCTTGGCCTGCCTGGATCAGCACTCCCTGTGTCACACAGACAACCTCTGGGTGCTGTAGGGGATGCCCAGTCCCTTTCAAGAAGCTGACCAACTTTTTGGTCACATTTGGAGTAACTTTCATCCAAGTTTCCCTGCCTATTTGGTCACCCCCTTGCTGGGATGTCTTTTATCAGTGGAAATTAAAACTGTCTATGCAGGTGGAGAAGCTGAACGTTTTGCAGCCCAGTTCCATCTACTGGTACCTTTCTGACTAGTCTGCTGGGCAATCAGTGAACTTGGCTATATTTCCTATGGTCCACTGCAGGGGCCAGAGAATGGTGGCACTTAAAATACATCGATCCACAAGGAGCTCCTGTAATCCCTCTGCCAATTACCCCCTAACCTAACACCTGAGAACCCTTATTCTCCAAGTACTTACTTCAGGCATCGGATCTGCACTTCTCCCAGTGCCTCCGCTGCCCACATCTTGGTAGGGCCCAGCAGCTGACATCTGAGCTCCTGAGATCATTTGGGCTCCACTGCCTAAGTGGTCCTCCCTTTGCTCACTCACCTGCAAGCCACGAGCATCCTCACTGCAGCCCCAGCTACGCACTCAAAGGTCCTACCACTTGCAGTGGGTTTGAAACAGCAAGGATGCTGCCAGTTTATCCCCTTTGTATACTGCATATAATAATTTTGTATAATAACTTTCTGCCCTCTGTATGGACAAGCCGCCAAGACAGAATGCTTAAATACAACGTGGGAGCTCTAATTCTCCCCTTGCTTTAAGAATCCAGTTTCTCTCCCTGCCAGAAAAGCTTCATTCAATCTTCTATTCTTACTTTTCTGGAGGTATTTTTGATTCAAGCTCAAGAACAAAACCAAGCCTTGATTATTTTCTCCTTGATTTCACATGACTACAACGTATATTGAAAAATGAAGATAGTTTCAAGATAAAATGTGAAATTTGTCTCTGTCTCTGGGGGGAAAAATACTTTATTGGGGTAACAGCAGCCACTGAGGAGGAAGGCAGGTGTTTCCCACAGGTGATCAGGAGACTTTACCGCTACAGGGAAATACCACGCTCTTGGGTACTTTGCATGTAGTTAGAAATAGCATGATTGACAGGTTGATCAAGCCTGAGGTTTTGGCTAAATGTGAAGTGTCAGTACCCTTTTCTTTCCCTTTCTCTTTTCCCTTCTTTTTTTCCTTTTCCCTTTAAGATCAAATATGGAAGTGTTACGCAGTTTTCCTGGATTTCAAAAGTTCTTAAGTTTGTTTTCAGGTTTCCACACTAAAGGTCCTTTCTTATCTCTGCCATTAGGTCTGGCCAACAGCTTGGCCACGGGCTCAGAGGTCCCTTCCAGCTACTGAGGTCCCGGAGCAGCCGGACACACACTTGCAGTGATGCAGGACACTGCCTGAGGCTGCTGAAGCTCATCCTGGGCCATTTGCCCCAACAGGGTGGTGCACAGGGGCTCAGCCCCCACAGCTCAGCAGCCGGCAGTGAGGGGTGGGCAGCAGCAGGGAGGTGGGCAAAGACCTTGAGTCCCAGGTAAGAGCTTTACACCTTTTGGGAATACCCCTCTGGAGACATTCTTCAGAGCTATCAGGTCTGTTGCAGGCAGCACCTGTAAAACAGCCCTCAGCCTTGCCCCATGGAGGCATTTAATGAGAGATGAGGTGCAACCGAGTTAAACAAACCCAGGGCCAGCAACAGTGCGACAGCAGCGTAGCACCTACCTTATTTCCTGCTTTCCATGCTCCTGGCTGACATGCAGCAATGCCATGGTGCAAAACAGCTGGCAGAGGTCGGGCAGGAGAGCTGGGGGCTGCTGTGCTTTACTACAGTGCTGCCGACCAGCCGAAGCCTGCTCCTTCGTGGGACCGCTGCTAGTAAGTGTTAGTTGAGTCATGAACAGGTGTTATATGATGTTTTTATAACTGCCTCTCCTTCAGTTTACTTAAGGGGAAAAAAAAAGAAAAAAAAAAAAAAAGAGATAACTTTCAGGAACACGTTTCAGGAACAGTAAATATTTTAACTATAGATCCCTTCCTATGTCAGTCCTGGCAGAGGGAATGAGTCCCTCCTGTGCACTGGAAACTCAACATATCCTTCCTCCGGTAACAGTAGTTAGTGAAGCAGCCTGGGAGGTTAGCTGAGCCGTAACAAAGGCTTGATGGTAAAAATTACTGCAGTCTAAATTATTCCGCTTTCAAAAGATACGCTTATGTGGTTTCATTTTGCAGTCCTTCTAGGAAAAAGAACTGGTTTATATTACCGACATTAGTTGGTAGCAGAGGAGCAACTTTCATTTTTCTCAAATTAATTTCCCTTGGAAATCAGCTTCCTTCTAGCTGCACAGGGAAAGAAGCACACGCACACACACACTTAGACACGCTCACGCACATTCACGCATGCTCATACATGCACACACACACATACCTGTGCCTACCGAGACCGGCGGACCCTCAGATGCTTTTCTCTTCCCACAGCTGCTGAGTCGCTGCTACAGCACTGCCAAGATGTAGCTGTTTTCTTATACCGGTATCAGAGCAAGCGAGAGGGACCGGTGACAGTAACATGTCATCGCTCATAAATGCTACTGCCTTGATGTCCTTTGCCAGGGAAGGGCTGGGCAGCCGGCCTCTGCACGGGCTCCCGTGGCCACGTGTATGCTCGGCACCGGGCGCTCTCCTCTGGGATAACTGGGGCTTGGTTTCAAAAGCAACTTTTCTTTGCCATGAAAGCAAATTTGTGGCTACGACTGAGGAGCCGTGGTGGTGGAGCTGTGGAGACAGCCTCACTCCGCAGAAAGGGAGAGAAAATAAAAGTGGGACAAAACCAGCTGTTTGCCATAGGAAGGTGGGACAGGAGTTACAGAGAAGGGTGGCCAGAGGAGACTGGGTGGTCACGTGGTTCATCCAGTGAGGGGTGGCAAGTCTGTCTACACCAACGGCTACACCCAGGAGTCTGTCTCACCCAGCCTTCTGTAAAGCTCACCAGCACTGGCGATGCTATCACCACCCCACGTAGCCAGGGCTGGGATGTGCCTGTGCTCCCCACCGAGCGAGGCACTCGGGCACTCTCTTGGGAGGCTGGAGATGTGTGAGTGACTTCCCAGTGCCTAGGGGGAATGAGATCCTTCTCCTCCCAACTCCAGCTGCAAGAGCTGTCATGGAAGGGGAAATGGCCCCTGCCAGTTCCCATATGCGCCACCATCCTAAATCTTTTAATATTTTTGTAAAACTTCTTTTTTTACTGCTTCCATGCACTGGAGGGATTTGACTCTTTAACTGCTTACAAGATGTAGGCATTACTTACAAGATGCAGGGTGCAGTACTGGGTGCTGCAGCCCCCACAGGTTGCATTTACAGTTCCCTCCCTAGCACCGACATCTAAGAGACACGCACTTCTGAACGCTACATCAGCCAGCAGCCCAGGCACACAAACATCTCAGCCAGGCCACCACAAACACTGAAGATGAGGTGAAACGCCCCCTTTTTGCACAGTCCCAGTTCAATCTGCAGTTCCTGGACAAGCGCTGCTCCAAAGCTGAGATTCATTGCTTCCCAGGACAGGGTATTTAACTCGCTGCTGATTGATCCCTCACACAGTTCCCATACCTACCTGTGTAATGCTCTGGTCAGAAAGAAAAGCCTGGATGGAGGATGGCTTTGCTCCCTCCCCCCAGCATCCTGATGGGAGCTGTGAAGTCGGTCCCCTCTGCCAGGAGGGGGCAAAGCCTGTGGAGGGTGGTCACAGTTCCACGTTTTAACCCCCAAATGCATAAATGCTAGGGTTCCCACTCCCAGCTTCCTGCATCAGACTCCCCAGCCGATTCCTGGGCTCTTCCAGGTTGGCAGGATGACATGCCTAGTCCTGAGCACAGCTCAGTGCCAGCGGCTGCTGTTCCCAGGGTGCCGGGCAAATTTGTCCATCCCACTCCGGAGCCCACACCACAACCCTGTGGTCAAGTCTTGTGCTAGCCCAGGTCTGCTCTCACCTGTTGCTGTCATACGTCCTGTTAATGGATAAGTGTAACAAAACCACCTTGACACAGCAGTGCCACCAGCTCCGTAGGGCAAAGGAGACCTCTTCTGAGTCGAGTCGTCCCTTCTGCTGCTTCTTTGCCGAACGGGATGATGATTTCTCAGTTGAGAAATCTGTGCTGCATACAGCATTATGGTGTTTCAAAGATCATGTAGCAGCAATGCTTCATAGCTCATGGGGCATCAGGGACCAGAAAAATGCTCTAAGTCCACAGTTCTGGAAGTTACTAAACAGTAGCAGCTGTATCAGAGAGGCAAGGCTTGTAAGGGGAGATAGTATTTTTTATTAATCAGACTGACAGAGTTGGGAAAAAAGAGACACATTCAGGCAGGGAAACCCTTCTGTTTAAATGTACTGACTCTACTGTTTGGAGATCTCTTTCCCCTTAAGTGCTCTAGTTCAAACCCCCATTCCAATTTTGCTATTCTGAGGTGTTTTAGCACAAGACACTCAGCAGGTATGAGCTGAGAAAAACGTCAAAATTAAAGTAAGAGCAGCCACATGTAACCACAAGTGATCTTCAGACCTCTGTTAGCTTAGACTACAGGGTTTTTCTTCCCACGCTTCTCACCAGCCAGCCATACAGTAGGTTTTTAAAAGCCAGACAGATTAACACTTTCCCAAAACCTTTAGGACCAGGCAGCCACACTCTGACTCCTCTCCTGCTAAATCAGTCTCCAGGGTGCTGGCTAAGATCAGGGACCACAAACCACCTCCTCTCGCACCGCTAGAAGGAAGGTTTACCACTGTGGGTGTCGAGCAAAGGAGCAGACCCGCATGCTGGCAAGGACTGGGTTTGCCACCGCATGAGAATTGCTGTTGGCCTAGTGTAGTTTATTTAGCACCTCCAGCATTGTTTCAAATAAGCACACATGCAGATGAAGTTAGCTCCTTTTTCCACAAGACAGATTAAAAAAGAAACGTCCATCTACCCTTTGTGAAAGAGGATGGGAGTTTTACCCACTCTCTGAAGTGGAAGTACTCCACAGAGATGAAATTATGTGGGAAAAGGAGAATCAATTTTTACTAACCTCTCCCACTGTCACACTACTTCATAATTTTCAGTGCAACCTCTGATATCAGATGCATTCTCAAGAGTCATGGGAATTGTCAGTGCAAGTATATTTAGCCATGCCCCATTGGGTAGGTGGGGGAGGAAAAAGACCCCTAAATAGCTGTAAGATAACAATTACTGCAAGCACATTTGCTTAGAGAAAGTTTAGTCAGAGTTCAGAGAAAAGATAAGTCCTTGGCAGCTGGATGGCCAGCTGCTTCTTCAGCTGTCCCCACAAACCCTTAGTCGGTGAGGAGCATGCGCAGAAGAGAAACCCCTCTGCTTTCCTTAGGTCTTCTCCACGTGCTCTAGGCACTCCTTGGTGTAAAAGAAATGCTTAAAAAAGTGGCAAATTACCTACAATTCTCTCCTCTCTTTAACAACAACAGCAAAATTAAATCCAAGCCTTCCACAACAGAAAGCATCTTTTACATAGAGGGGGAAACTCCCACTATTCACAATATTGCAAAAGAATCAAAAAAGTTCACAGCATTTTAACAGACCAGTAAAAAAAATGTCCTGGCTTTCATTCAACTGCAATGTTAGTGGGAGTAGGGAGAAGCCTGGCCCACGACTGCAGGAGAAAACTGTGGGATTTGGGCTGGAAAAGTAGCAGGAGGAGGATGTGAATGTTGTTAAAAATAAAACTTACCAGACAACAATTAAATCACGATAATGTTATCTGATTCAACAGGAGTGTGAAAACAAATGGGCATTTCAAGAAGAGGGTCACTAGCAAGGTAAATAACTTCAAAATAGCAGGAAGCGACCAAGGAAACATGCCAAGCTGATGGCAACAAACAGAGCTCCCCCTGGCAGCGGAGCACAGCGGTGGCTGGGGACTTTGGTGTCACCTCCGTGCATCACCACCACCCTTCATCCACCTGCTGCAACCCTAGCTATGGTGAGACACAAGACGAAGAGATTTGCACAGGACAACGTTTAACATGACCCAGTGTTTATTGACTCCTGCCACGTTTTGCCTTTTTTTTTTTTTTAATAGTAACACAAAATGTGATGTATGGTAAAATACTACAAGGGGTTTCTATATCAATCTGATGCAAAGTGCCAGCATTGTTGACCAGCATACAACCTGACAAGAGAAGATGTAGTCATAACTCACTCTCAGATATCTGCTGGGAGTACATCACAGTCAAAGTAGAACTAGTTATTTGCCTGCAAATAGATACATTTTCTTCTAGATGCAAGTGGTGTTAGAGCCAGCTATTTTGCAACAACAACAACAAAATACATATAATATATTCCAACATTTTTAAAAATACAATAGGAAAGGACTAAAACCGTTTAAAGAGAGAAGGAAAAAAGAACAGATCTTTTTAGACACTACTTTGCCGAGGCCATTCCTCATAGAATCAGAAGTAATCTAGAGAAAATAAGATTTATTAGAGGCTACTTTGCTCAAAAGGCCAGTGGCTACAGGTTTAAGAATAAAAATAGTCTCTTGATTTTCAGTACTGTCTCCTGGCCTTTTTCCTCCCTGCACAACAAAAACCACCTGCTGGAAGTTGTGGCTTAGTGGCTCTGCATATTTTGCCAATGCAATTGCATTTGGAAAGGCAACCATATTTCTTAAAGAGCCATGAAAAACTTGCATCACATGCACATGTGGCATGTAACATCTTCACAGATATGAACGGTGAAGGCACATTACCTAAAGGTTAAAAAAACAAAAACCAAAAAATAGCAAAGCTTTTGGAGGACTAAAAATTAAAAGTGTCTTAGAGATAACAACACTCTTTTTCACAACCGGGTGACAAGCACTGTTGAGCCATAGATGTTTCCAAGTGTTTGCCATGAAGACAAAACAAGGAAAGGGAAAAGTCTCCTTGAAATGCCCTCCCCCCTAATTAAACCACAGCATCTTCCAGGAGATCACCTCACCGATTTGGAAACAAGCTAAAGGCCTGGAACTGGTTTCAAAATCCTGTGCCCTCAACCTCTTTTGTACTTAATTATATGTGTTAATAAAGAAAAAGACAATGCGTTCTGCCACAGAATAATTGCTCTATCTCGATCAGGAAGATATTGGCTAAAAATGAAAATATGTACTTTATTTACAATAAATGCATCTATACTGCTCCATCCATCACACACATATTGCTGACCTCTGCTGAAGCCAGGTGGTAGCAATAGCGGTAACCAAAGTACCTTTCTTTTCCAACCTTTATACAAAGCCTTTCTCCTCCGACCCTATAGTTTTTCTACTGTTCTGGCCTCCAATGAGATGTATGCTAACATCTCTTTCTAGTGCATTTGTTTTAAGATTACAGTTTCTAAAGGCAAAACTTGTTCTGCTCTGTTTTAGCTGTTTTACCCCCTTTTAAAATCATGTTAGAATTTCAAATTAACATGCCGTTATCAATTTTGCATAGTAGTACAACAGGTTGGGTTCCCCCCTTCCTTTTTAAATAATCATAATGTGGGCCCCCTTCTTCTACACCTCCCATTTTTCAGAGGGTTACCTCTCACTCTCTGGGAAGAGCCCTAACTCATTTTCCTCCCATAGGAACGCTACAGAATGAGAATTTCAAGTTACCCTGAAGTTTTCTTCAAGTCTATGTTGTGCTGCTCAGAAGCAACCGTAGTGGAATAATGTTTTTTTTCTAATATTAAAGGACATTTATCAGATTATTTGGGGGTCTTTTAGTCTTGAGTTGTAAGAATAGTTCTCACACGTGGTCCCTCATAATCCTCTCTTAAGGTGCATGGTGGTCAGGCTAAACAAAGTCTAGCCCATAAGACCATAGCTGGATCTCCGGGAGAAGCCAGAGAGAATGAGGGATTTGTTAGCACTATTGTATTTACATTCAGAACTCAAGGGCAGGCTGAAGGATGCCCAGCTTTCTCTTTTCTTTTCTTTTTTTTTTTTTTTTTTTAAATAAAGAGACAGAACTGCTTAAAAATACTCCATTTCTATTACCATTTTTATGTCATGAAAGTTGGTTCTTTTCTGTCCTATACAGTTGTTGCCCTTCTTTCACTGACATTTAGTAGTTACCATTGCACACTACCTTTTCGTTCCCTAGCTCAAGTGGGACAGAGCTGGCCCGCGGACCCGTCACTAGCATGACAGCCCAGCACAGCACGGTGAGCTGGTGCAGGGGCCGGTGGTTCAGATCACCTTCACTGCTGCAGGCAAGTGGCACCAGACAACATGGGACACTGAAGAGGGCACCTATTTGGAACATTTAGTAGGGTCTGACACACACTGACAAAGCCAGAAAAAAAAAAATGAATGCAAGTGAGAATATTAGGTTGAGAACAATTAGCGTGAGTAATAAATACACCCACTGCCAGCTCCCAGCTTCATTAAGAGCTATTCTGAACTGCATAGTTAAGTGCTGGTTGTAGAAGATTAGGCAGATTGGAGATAGCTTACCAGTTACTCATTGAGTCTAATAAGTTTTTAAAAAAATGGAGAGGGGGAAAAAAAAAAAAAAAGGTGCTTTGCCATTTGAATAACTCTGATCTTGTGGCTTGGGCACAGCAGAAATAGTTACCTGGCGTAACAGATCAATTGAAACTGAATTGCTGGTTCATTCAAATTACATATGTGTGCAAAGTTAAATGAGTGTGTTAACTAAGGATAACCAGCATAGAAATCAAGTCAGAGTTACCCATTATTTATCATACATTTGTCAGACTGCCAGACGTATCTTTTCCTTTCAGATTCATATCTGTGTCATACAAAACAGATGGACAAGTCACAAAAGGAACACTTAACCTTACCGTTGTGTTGGCCTTTAGTGCCAAGACATTGTGTGCCACCAGCCTTCCAAGTTTACCAAACTTTTGGGAGAAAACAGCTGCTTTACAAAACCATGAAAATAGAAAAAGTACAGCCCATCCTGCTCAGAACAGAAAGGAAATGGTTTAACAAAGCTGTGGACAAATACACAACTACTTCTCCCTCGGTCCTGGGACAGAAAGGGCAGTGCAACTGCACAGCTAGGACTTGACTCTTGAAAAGCAGACAGTCTCCAGGAAATGCAATGACTGTGTAGACAAAAATCTGTTTGGAAAGTCGTGGTATTGAAGAGCTGAGCCAATGTTCTGTGCAGCAGAGTGATGAACAGTACATTGACAGGCCCATGTGGGACAGACCATAAGAAAACACTCTACAACAATCCAGTTTAATTTCACATTGCCAATACCTCTCCTTGCCCATTAGCAGTCTGCCACAAATTCTAAACTTGTAAAACTCCCTCCCATTGAGCTAGATTATTTTTCCCCCATAAAGTGCAAATAAGACTCAGGTTTTTACCACTAGTTCCAATGATCGTTATCTTGGTTACGAGAGAGATCAAAAGCCAGTTGGCTGAGCCACTACCACTAGGCTTAATGATACCCCCCCCCCCTTTTTTTTTTTTTTTTAAACCCTGGTAACTTTTTCCAGCAAAAGGCAAATCAAAACCAAGTTTTTCTTCTGCCAGATGCACGCATGACAGGAGGCTGCCTTAAGTACCATCAATATAAAATGCACATGCTAGACACAACCAGCACATTCTTGTGTATAACAAGAATTTGCCCATGTTTGCTGGAAACGGAAGTCATCTTTGGGATCTTAATTCCTCACGAAGAGCTCAGGAACTGTTGATTAGTCTTCATTAAGAGGCGCTTCTTTCTTCCTTGCATCTACATCAAAAAGATGAAAGAAGGAGAGGCAGTTAGCCAGAGGGTTCTGACAACATTCATTGGAAAATTCAGAAACAGAATAAAGTTGGTTTGTTTTCAGTGGTCAGCACTTTCTATTTCAGACTTGTGATACGAATTCACTACATGGACTGAGATGCTGTATGAATCCATGTATGATGCGTGTATGAATTAAGATATTCGTGCCAAAGTTTTGTGGGTTTGCCTTGTTGAAACTGAAGGTAACTCATGAAGTATTTAAGTAGCCCAATGAACTTTCAGACTCTAGATCTGTGATGCTTTCCCCCTCCACTCTTGGCCCCTTGCTCCTGATCCCCTTTAAGGCTGAAGCTCTGCATACCAGCTAGAGAGATAACAACCTTCTGCTCTGAAAAGCATTTGACTAATTATGACTTTGCTGCTCCCCAGCTGCCTAGCACACATTTTAAGAGACAAGTGCCTTCCACATTGTATTTTGAGGAACTGCCTGAGGCAGTCCCTGAAGACCAGATCTCAAACACCTCCAAACAGCAAACCTTGGAGCATAGCCCCAGGCAGGGTGTTGAAGCACATGTGGACAACTCAGTCCATTACTCATGCCATTACTATGGCAGCGTGGCTGCTATTAGGAAAGCTGAGGTCACCTCTTCCCAGGCTTCTGCAGAAATGCCTCTGGGCTGACTTTAAGCTTTCTGTGAGACCCAGTTGAATGTAGGCAGCTGTTGAAGTCCACCATGATCACTCTAGCAACTACTCGCCAAGAGACGAACTTACATATTCTAAACTTAGTTCCCTTCCAACTCATAATCTCTACGTTCCAAGGTCATCATGAATATGCTCCCTCAGAAATTACTTTTATATTAAAGACAAATCCCTTTTGCACTACTGCAGGCCCCAGCTGCCTTTCACTAATACAGAAGACAGGACCTATTCGGCCAGGACATGATTATGAAATGGTGTAAGTCTCATGACTTTCTGTAAACAAAGTTTGGAGGAGACAAAATATATTTCCCAAATAACAAGAGCTTAGAGATTCCCAGTGACTGGAGCAGCCACCTGGGGTGGGACAAAATCTCGGTCTCAGCAGCCCATTTGGGAGAGAAATCAGAAATCACCTCTCCCGTGTTCCCCATCACACTCATCATGGATACTAGGGACAGGCCTGAATCTTCTGCTGTCATTATTTCTCTACTTCACATAAAATAACTGACTAGTGATTAGAGATGAAAGAGCTTTCTGAAAATGAATGTCCCACCCATCTAGCTACAGAGCTATTCCCAGTCTGTCTCTGACTTCGAAAGTATCAAAATGCACTACATTCTTTCTGGTGAACACATATAAAAGAAACATACCAGTTAAGTTCCTGAACTTTTTTTTGGCTTCTGCTCTTTCTTCAGCATCAAAATACCACACAGTCATGGCATATCTATAAAAGAAAGAAATCTTGTATTTGTTTCAACTTTCACTATTAAAGTAAGAGTCCTGGAGCTCTACGCTCATGGAGAAAGCAAAAAACCAAAACTCAATTAGAAGATAAAAAAACAAGATGCAAACGGCACGTCTTTATAGACACATACAGACAGCATTTGAAATGTGTTTTCTTAAGTAAGATTGAAATATAGGTGAGAATTTCTGCTTGGAGGCATAAAAGATGCACAGCCCCTGGTTACAGAGGGCAAAAGCAGCTTACTGACCTTTGCCTGGTTTTTCTGTTCTGGGACGCCTGCAGGCAACTTAGGGGTTGCCCTGCGTCACATCAGCTTTTCATAGCCTGTTGACAGATGGTAGCCCCAAGAATCCCTATAGTGTTATGAGGGCAAAAGTATAACCCAGAATCTCCCAGCTAAATAGCTGTGCCTGGCTTGGAAGATATCTCCTGTCAATGGTAAAACAGCTTTTTTTCCATCACACAAGGAATCTTATCATTCAAGCTTGTTCTTCCTCATTTGAAGAGAGAATCCCCAGTAACTCAAAAACAGAAAATACTCCAAATCCAACTATCTATTTTTAATGCACATGTGTACTTAAACAAACAAATGATGGCCATAATTTTAGGTACAAATATTGGTAAAATGGATGGTTTGTTTTCTCCCGGCCAAATATCAATACCAAATATGCTACTTACCTGGTTGCATAAGAAGGCTGGACTTCATGTGGGTTCCTTCGATCTGACCAAAAAAAAAGTAATCGGTCAAAAATTGGCTCAACATCTGCTACATAGGACTTTCCTTCTGGGAATATTCGAAGTATTCCACCATGCAGCTGAAAGAAAATGAAAGGTTGCATTTTACACCTACGAACACCCACACACCAATGTGAACAATTACTTATTTCTCCCTCCTCAGCACCCGACAAACGGGGAATAAACATCTAATGATAACAGAGATAGCTATATGACAACACCAGAAAAATGACACACTAAATCTCTTGGCCACCTTGTTTTTCCCAAAGAGTTTATAATGTTTTAGCATTGGCTGACAGAGTTCCCTGGGATATAGTTCTGAAGGGCCAAGGGGCCCAGGCTGGATGTTCCTCAAGGAGGAAGCATTAAAGGTGTGGAAGCAAGCTGTCCCCACGTGCCAAAAGGCGAGCTGGCAGGGAAGACAACCGGCCTAGCTGAACAGAGAGCTTTGGCTGCAATTCAGGGGAAAAAAAAAAAGGAAGAGTTTACTGCCTTTGGAAGAAGGGGAAGGCAACTCTGGAGGACTATAAGGACATCATGAGGTTACGCAGGGTGAAGATTAGAGAGGCAAAAGCCCAGCTAGAACTCAGGCTGGCCACTGCCATAAAAGATTAAAAAAAAAAAAGTTTTTACAAGTACATTAGACACGAGACGGCCAAGGATAACCTGCATCCTTTAGTATGTATGTGTTGGGGGGGGAACTTTGCCACAAAGGATGAGGAAGAGGCTGGGGTACTTAATGCTTTCTTTGCATCAATCTTTAATAGCAAGACCAGTTACCCTCTGGGTGCTCAGCCCCCTGAGCTGGAAGGTGGGGATGAGGAGGAGCAGAATGAGTCCCCACAGTCTGGGAGGAAACAATTAGTGACCTGCTGCTCCACTTGGACATGCACAAGTCTATAGGGCCAGATGGGATCCACCTGAGGGTACTGAGAGAGCTGGAAGAGGAATTTGTCAAGGCGCTCTCCATCATTTATCAACAGACCTGGCAAACTGGGAGGTCCCAGCAGACTGGAGGTTAGCCAGTGCAACACCCACATACAAGAAGGGATGCAAGGAGGATCTGGAGAACTACAGGCCTGATCAGCCTGATCTCAGTCCCAGGGAAGGTTACAGAGCAGATCATCCTGAGTGCATGTGCGGGACAACTGAAGGTTCAGGCCCAGCCAGCTCAGGTTTTATAACAGGCAGGTCCTGCTTGACAAACCTGATCTTCTAAGACAAGGTGACCTGCCGAGTGGGTGAGGAAAAGGCTGTGGATGTTGTCTACCTGCAACTTAGTAAAGCCTTCGACACCATCTCCCACAGCATCCTCCTGGAGAAACTGGCTGCTTGCGGCTTGGACAGGTGTGCTCTACACTGGGTAAAAAGCTGGCTGCACGGCTGAGCCCAAGGAGTGGTAGAGAATGGAGTTACACCCAGCTGGTGGCTGGTCACAGATGGTGTTCCCCAGGGCTCAGTATTGGCACCAGATCTGCTTAGTATCTTTATCGACAATCTGGACTAAGGGGTCGAGTGCACCCTCAGCAAGTTTGCAGATGACACCAAGCTGGGCAGGAGTGCTGATCCTGAGGGCAGGCAGGCTCTGCAGAGGGATCTGGACAGGCTGGATGAGCCAAGGCCAGTTGTATGAGGTTCAACAAGGCTCAGTGCCGGGTCCTGCACATGGGTCACACCAGCCCCACACAGCGCTACAGGCTGGGGGCAGAGCAGCTGGGAAGCTGCCTGGAGGAACAGGACCTGGGGTGTTTGTTAACAGCTGGCTGAATGAGCCAGCAGTGTGCCCAAGTGGCCAAAAGGGCCAACAGCAACTTGGCTGCTACGTGAAACAGTGTGGCCAGCAGGACAAGAGCAGTGATTGTCCCCCCGTACTCAGCACTGGTGAGGCTGCGTTCAGTTTTGGGGTCCTCACTTCAAGAAGGACATAGAGGTGCTGGAACATGTCCAGAGAAGTGCTTCAGACCCTTCACCAGCTTTGTTGCCCAAGTCTTACAAGGAACAGCTGAGGGAACTGGGGTTGTTTAGCCTGGAGAGAAGGTGGCTCAGGGGGGACCTTATCGCTCTCTACAGCTGCCTGACAGGAGGCTGTGGGCAGGTGGGGGTCGGACTCTTCCTCTTCTCCCAGACAAAGGACAGTACAAGAGGAAATAGCCTCAAGCGGCAGCAGGGGAGGTTCAGATTGGATATTAGGAAAAATTTCTTCACTGAAAGAGTGGTGAAGCACTGGAACAGGCTGCCCAGGGAAGTGGGGGAATCACATCCCTGGAGGGGTTTAAAAAACACAGATGCGGTGTTTAGGGATGTGGTTTAGCGGTGGACTTAGCAGCCCTGGATTAATGGTTGGACTTTATCTCAAAGGTCTTTCTCAACCTTAATGATTCTATGAGGATAAACATCTGGCTAAAGTAAATGAACCAAGATAAAGACAACACTGGACCTGTAACAAACACTGGGGAACTCCTGAGCTCCCAGTGACATCTCTAGAACCAGGGAATACCAGAAGGCAGGTAAGGCTGCTCCACCTGCCCAGCCTCCTCCCAGCTGCTCCACCTCATCCCAGCAATTGCTAGATCCTCCTTATGGTATCTCAGAGCCTGCATCTGATCACATAAGATTTAATTTTTATGCCCTGGGAAGACTGAAGTCTGTTCTATTGTTGGATTTATAATGCATTTCTGAGATGTTTGTTACATCTCCCAGCCAGTCTTTTCCCTAGTTACAGCATAGCCTGGTTTCTCTACCACATCATTTCTCTCTTTCTACATGCCACGAGTGTGCCAGGGAAAATGTCTGGCGATCTGAACGCACAGTAGAACTTCAAAAGATGCAGGTGAACTCTGCCTCCTCCCTGCTGCTGTTAGAGAGCTCTTTAGAGGCTTTTATGCTGCACCACAGAGCGCAGGGAAGATGCTGTCAGCCCAGCACTGACCCGACTTCACACCTCCACATGGCATGCAAACCTCAGTAAGAAACTGTCAGGCCAGGTTTAAAGCAACATGGTTGCTTTCAAAGACCGGTATGGTTATATTGCATCTCCTCCAGCATTTGCATAAGATTACCATCACACACATATAATACTCTCCACCAGCATCCTGGATTTCAGTTAGCTTTCTTCATCCACTTGGGTGCTTCCTCACTATTAGAGTAAGAGTGCAATGCACAAAATTAGGTATTCACATATTCTCCCACATATCCTCCATTTTATTACACTGAGGTATTTCACTGTCGTACTCTCGATAAATGAATGTGTTTTTCACAAACAGCGTGTTTTTCATTGACATTGCCTCTAAATCTGAACTCACTTTTGGGGGTTCATAGTATTTACATGTGCTTAATGAGCACCGAACTAGAGTGGCCACGACAGGTTAGAGACAAAACAAACATTTGGCAACTTTTAATAGATAATCCCCATGAATGGTTTGTGTTGCATTATGACAATAAAAGTGTAAAGAGTCATCCTGTAATTTCACAAACCCTTATTCAGTTTCTAACGTAAAGGTATGGTAAATTCAAGGCTGACTTTATTGCCTTATAGTTTCTTTCTCCCTGTATTACAAGCACACCGTTCTGTCAGGAGACCCACTGGTGGAGTCAAAGATGCAGAGGACCAACCAAGCCATGTGCTCGATGCTCTTACTAAGTCCCATCACTTCAGAAATAAGAAAGCCACAACGGTAACTATTTGAAGATCTTCTTCATGTTAGCCTGAAGGAACAGTATCAAGAACACTAGAGCCCCAAGTCTGGGCTGTCATTTTATTCTGCTTCCAGAATCCACTTATTCTTTAGTGGATTATGTTTTCTTTTCTAGTGGTTCATTGTTCTTTCCTCTAAACAAAGTGTAAAAGCCAGCAGGCCAGTGCTTAGAAGCTTCATTCTATAGCAACAAAACAGTATGTGTGTGGGATGGGAGAGAGAATTATAAGGGAACAGTTCAGATTCTTACTTCCAAAGGGTTGCCATAAACACCAAGAAAATAAATGTAGAAATGAAGAATGGACCAGCTGTTTGAAAGTTCAACAGAGGTCACAGAAGCAACTGACAGCTCCAGAGCTCTGTTTCTGAAGTAGTTTTTCCTTCATGTTCTGCCTCAAACCTGTGGCTTACTCACCTTGGAGTCCCAGTTCTTATTCAGGTAATAAATACAGGTGATGCAACGCCCATCGCCATTTGGATTGTCCACATGACGAACATACCCAGTTCCATTTCCGGGATAGCAAGCAACCATAGCCTGAAAGATAAAAAGATCGTTAATTTAAAAAAAAAAATAATAAAAATCAATCCTACAGGTTGCCCATCTGCAGTTTTTCTTTGCTAAGCATTCTCCCACCACCAGTTTGGCTCAGTATTTTTTGAGATGATCAATGCAAAACCTGCAGCAGACACCAACAAAAGGTATCTTTGCACAAGCTTCTTTCACTGGATGAGTCAGCCAGTGTGAAATTCCAAACTGGAAATAAATATCTTTTATATTTCACAATATATACAATAAAGTAGGAGACAAAAATACTGAATTAAACTAAAACACTAGTATACATGATACAAGCTTATTTCTCTCTACAAGCTATGCGACTTCAAAGGCAGTTTCACCTAAATTTTGCTTGGGTTTCTAAAGATGAGCAGTCATTGCTAAACCAATTTGCCAGTCATAATGAAAGTAGCAGGCATGACATCCTGGGATTGCTTTACCACCACCATTCTCCTCTATTCATATCTTTCAGTCCCTGTCATATACAACCCTATGGTCCAACACAAAATGAGGGTCCCCAGGAGATGTGGGTAGAAGTCCACAGAGCAAAGTCTGCAAAAGTCTGCAGCTTTGTGCTGTGTTTGCACAGGGCAGCGCATGTTTGCTTTCATGGACTGAACCACAGAACTAACCAAACAGCTTTCAGAAGCATACTTCTCTCTTTGATCATCTCCAGACTTGCTGATACAATCACATAATTCATAATTTGTTTAGTTTTCACCTTGAATGATGAGACGAGCCTCACATGAATTACTCCAAACCACACAACAGTCACAAGGTCTTAAAAGGGTTTTTAGAGCAAAAACTTATTAAACTTGAGTTCACACAATTTGCAGCCTAAGCAGGATGCAAGGAAGAGAAAGTGAGACTGCTTGGTGCAGGATACCTGATATTTGTCTCAGTCACGTCTTTAATATTGGGACTACTTGGAAGTGATATCAGTCACCTTCCATGGAGTTTACTCCAACAGAGCTGTGGCAATAGAAGTCTTGTTCCCACTCCTCTGACACATACTTTCATTGCTTGACAGTATTAGCAACAACTGTGATGGGAGATGAAGGGCTAAGTTCGGCTGGAAAACTGGACACAGTATCCAGATACAGTTTCTTCCCCAGGACTGAGGAGAGGGCAGTAATCACTCCCCTCAACCTATGTGCTGTGCTCCTGTAAACAGTGCCCTGGATGCTGTTGTGCAGGGTTACGCTGCAGGCATGTTCAGCTCACTGCCCACCAAGACCACCAGGGTCCCCAGGGAACAGAGCTGCTCCCCAGCCTGTACTGCTGCAGGGGGCTCTTTCTTCCCAGGGGCAGGACTCTGCATTGTCCATGTTTAATCTGATAAGGTTCCTGTTGGTCCGTTCCTCCAGCCCTTTCAGTGGCAGCCCTGCCCTTGAGTGCATCAACTGGTCCCCCTCAGTTTGGTGCCATCTCCACACTTGACGAGAGTGCACTCTGCCATTTGCTTTGTGTTGCTGATAAAGGTGGTTAACAGGCCAGGTTCCATGAGAGATCCCTGTGGTGCTCCATTTGTTACCAGCCTCTAGGTATAATATGACTGATTAACCACCACCCTCCAAGCACAACCATCCAACCAGTTTTTTACCCATCTAGTTTTCCATCCACCCAGCCAGCCCATAACATCCTAACTTCAGATACAAGAGTCTTGCACACACCTGTCCCACAGAACGAGGATGAGATTGTGCACCACTTGCATGATCCACCCACAATAACCTGCCAAGCACAGCTGACAGCACACGAGATTAGTAAAGCCTCTACTGTCAAAGGCAACAGATTTTTCTCTAGGAACCTCCGCGGGCTGCGGGGGGGTGTCTGCTCCCCCGGGGGCTCCGTGGGCTGGGGGCACAGCCTGCCGCACCGGGGGCTGCACCTCGGGCTGCCGGGGGGTCTCTGCTCTGGCGCCTGGAGCCCCCTGGCCTCCTCCTGCCCTGGGTGCCGGCAGGGCTGCTGCTCTCACACAGTCTCACCCCTCTCTCCAGCTGCGATTTATTGTGCAGGTTTTTCCCCCCTTCTGAAATACGTTACCCCCAGGCGCTGCCACCGTCGCTAACGGGCTCGGCCTTGGCCAGCGGCGGGTCCGTCTTGGAGCCGGCTGGCATCGGCTCCATCGCCATGGGGGAAGCTGCCAGCAGCTCCTCACACAAGCCACCACATAGCCCCCCACTACCAAAACATGGGGGTGCCATGCAACCCCAACACACCCTGGGAGCCAAGAGCGCAGAGGAGAGGGCGCAGTGACTCCAGCAGACAGACGGGCAGGGAGAGCTGTGCCGGCGTGGCTGCTGCCGAGGGGACGCACGCCTTACCCAGCCAGCGTGAGGCTCACCTCAGCACAACTCTGCTAATCATACCAGAGGGATGATGCATGGCAGGAATAAAACTTTGTTGACTGATAATACCTCATTTTTAAGTTGATGTACAAGACAAAATTATGGAGGCTCAAAGGAGGTCTCTTTGGAGAGCAGACATTACTCCAAGATTACTGAACTGCCTAAAAATCAATCCAATATTACTACAATTTTTTTAATGCCACAACCAAAAAGCTGCTGAAAGAAGAACAGACTGCAGGCCAGATCCTTAAAGGGACTTTGGTGTTTTACTTACTACCAAAATCTGGGCAGAGGGCCAGAGTTTTCCCCAGCCTCCCCCACATAATATGTTCTCTTAGCAGAATATGTGCTTTGACTCAGATATTTATGCATTATTTATTTACAGCGTGCACCTTTTGCAACTGCGACATAGAGTCCCAGGGGATGAAGCAGTAGAACAATTCCCCATAGAATCCAACAGCACTGGCCACACTCTAGCTTAACTTTAAAAAAAGAGAAAAAAAGTTTTCTAGTAGCAGCAGTGAAGGGAGAAAAGCAGAAGTGAAATATCCTTTTTCCTGGCATGACAAATATTTGAATGAAACCTTAAACAATGAAGGGAAATCATTCTGGTCCTCCTAGAGCCTGTTGAAATGATATCAAGCTTTATCAGAGCACTGGCTGGAGCAGCTCCAGAGCAGATCAAGCGGGCCTCAGCAGGGATTCCAGCTGTTAGCACTACTTTTGGATTCATTCAAAGCAAACAAGAAACAGGAGATGAGATGCGTGACCCAGACTTAATTTAGGTAATTGGTATTTGCCAGTTCAGCACATGGGCTAGCTACAAAAACCAGAGGGTAGATCATAATAATCAAGTCATTTACCAGGTGAGCAAGTTGAGTGTCAGAACAAAAAAAAAAATTCCTATACTTTCAACTATTGTTCCCAAAAGAGCACACTCTGGTTTTGGAAGCACCTCCCTTCATTAACCAGCTCCAAACTTAAACTAGCTATAGCAGGCAGTAGGAAGCAGGAATGTACATAACTTTTCTCTTCCTCACAATACAACCCATTACAATGGCTGTTAGTTGGCTTAATTTCCTAGTGTAAGCACTCAAGAGCAAGCTCAGCAACACCACCACCCCCATTATAAGTTAAAAAAAAAAAAGTAGTCTTAAACAGCTGAACAGTCAAAAATTCTGATACACAGATGCATGCCTTTGCAGTCGCACATACCCCCATAGTTTGAAGACCAATGCTCTGGTGGTCTAGTCAACAGTCATAAATTAAACCCTACAAAACTTGGAAAATGTAAAGCAAATCAAGACTGCAGTTTCTGCACTGTCATTTTCAGAGACGTGAGGTTTCCCAAGAGGGTGCAAATCAACTACCAGTTAAACAAGCAGTAATTACCAGCTTTAGTAAGGAACCAAGAATCATCAGTAAATTCAGCGCTGCACGGAAGCTTGCAAAAATAAGTTATTCATCATTCAGTTTTTAAGTATTACACTCAAGTCAGCCAGAGAAATCTGCAAGTCAAACTGCAAGACACCAGCAAAGTTTGGAGGTGGATAAAAAACAACAGTTCCTTAGAGAGGAATTTTCCTTGCCTCCTAGTGCCTCTAGCAAGGGGAAAAACAAATCCTTTTAGCTGATAGCCAGGACCATGCTGTGCGGCATCATTCTGCTGTATTTCATAAAATAAGCAGTGCTGGAGTAGACTGATACTTGGAACAAAACGCTTCAGAGAATACCTCAGCTAGCAGATGCTCCTAAGTGGAAATGAACAGTGCTTAACAGGAAGCAGTGATGGCAGCAGGTCAGGAGATGCTCTCCGTGCCTACTAGCAGTAAGCCAGGGCCCCAGTGTACTCCTAGTGCAGACCGTATAGGTGGTATTGAAACCCTATACTGATCCTGTATTTTCCTCTCAGAACTAGTATGACCTTAGCAACCAGCAGAGGAAACTTTGACCTCTGTAACTCTACCCTGCCAACACCAACTGCCCTTCCAGATTAAGCTAAAGACTCCACAATATGCTTTTCCACCTTCTGTACCTGATTTGTCCTATATATTATTGCACAGCTCCTACTTTTGAACCCTGGTGTAGATCATCTCTGCGTACAGCTTGTACATCAAGCAGTTAAATTCAGAAATTTGTAAAGTCTGTTAGATGAAAGGCAGGTACTACACAGACACAAGGCAACACTGATCTATAATATCACTGTCATGGTTGTCTAGAAAACAATGGTATTAAGAATTAATGGTGGTCTAACCACTGCAGCTTTCAAATACATTTATTTTGCTGCACACTCCCAAGTTTCCCAAATCTCAGTCCAAGACGTGGTTCTCAGTCCTGAACTTGAGCTCAAACAAACAAAACAAACAAAAAACCACACTTGACCAGACTTTAGGAAATGAGGACTACAAGGATTCACCTGATTGACGTAGGTCTGAGCATATATCATGCTCAACCTGATTTTAGTTTGTAGACACGCACAGTCTGTACAGCCAGAAAGGGAAAGGCACACAGCATGCTCTACAATAAAAGAACATGAGCAGTCTGACATTTCACGATCAAAGACAAGAGATTCTCAGTTGAGGCTTGTCTGACACACAGGCACAACGGGGTGTTTAAGTACTTTCTTGTTGCACCCAATTGTGCCCAAGTGTTTTCTACTATGTAGCTTATAATGGTTAAGTATAAAATATTCATGAACATTATTAAATATTAGTTTGTTTGAATTAATGAAAAAGTTAAAACGCTCAACTGCTACACTGAAGCATGACCTAGGAAGGTTGGTCTAATTTAATACTCTGTGGAGATGGGAGGGAACAGAGAGAAGAAAATTATGTTAAAACAGCAAAAAAAAAAAAAATCAGAGACATCAGCACACACAAACACGCCTGTTGGAAAGGGAGCCACCAATTCCAAGCAGGGGTAAAACCCTGCTTATTCCAGTCACACAAAACATGAAGTGGGCTACTATAGCAGTGAGAATGCATGAGAAACCAGTACTTCATTTTCTTCCTCTATAACCTGGTTATCAGTCTTCAATCAAGCAGCTGTTACAGAGCTAAACCTAGCCACCTCCACCCTCTTTGATCAGCTTCTTGCTCAGAGGTGGAGGCAAGAGAGGGGAAGAGTTACATAAGGAAGGAGTTTGTACCTAGACATTAAGAAACACTGGGGAAAGTGCTAGAATTTGGCAGGGCAAGACACCTGCACCTTTCCACTTCAACTTTCATCTTCATACAGAGGTCTAAACTGAAGCCATATGGAAGGCATCTAAAAAGCAAAAAAGCCAACAGAAGTAACAATAGAAACCCTGGGGCAGTTACTGTCTTTCATGAAATACAAAGCAGATCAAACTCCGCAAACTCAGCCACAAGCAGAGTTTGCTGAACACTTCCTTCATTAGCTTGCAGGAACAGACCCACGCAAGGACGGTACCTTGGATGCAGGTGACAGCTGTCTGCTGAAGGGCCAAACGAGCCATGGCAAACAAGATATGAAAGACTGATAGGACCCTGTACCAGCAGGTGACTCATCTCTGAAGCACTACACTAGATTGCGACGATCACAGCTAATTTTGCTTCTTGCTCTTGTATTGTATCAGTAACCCTGAAAATTTTAGGGGAAAGGAGAAGGCGTTTCTATGGCCAGAGATGCAGCCACACAAGTAAAGATACAGTCATGCTCAAAAGTTCTCAGGAACACAATGCTTTTTCTGCAGTGCCCAGTACCACCTCTTTCTAATAATACCCTCCTGCTGGGCAAGTACTTATAAGTGTACAAAACCCATGTTTCCATGGATAGCATTTTAGCCAGGTAGTCTGGTACTTGCTTCTCCCTGCATGTACGCGACCTTGATCATCCGATTCAGATCTTCCAAGAACTGCAAATCTCATCTCGCCCTTTTTATTCTATTTGATTATTCGTATGTACCACTGCAGCTTGATTATTGTTTCCAGGTACAGAGAGGCACACTTTGGAGAATTTTTTTGAGGAACAGCCTGAGAGTGGGAATTGTGGGAAAGACTACTGCTCTCATCTGCAGGAAAGATATGGAAAGATACTGGTTAGTAGAAAACTGCTCCTGCTTATTAAAAATCTTCTAGAACTAAGGGTAGAAACAAAAAACTACCCATGAAAGATCTTTTTATGAATTATCTCCATGCCACACAGCTGTTGATGACTGGCATGTTATCTAGTGGTAGCTCAAGGAGCCCATAATAAGCTTTCAAATCTTATGGAATCTGTCTGTAAGGAAGCTAAATCACAGATTGATACTACATTAAAAATGAGCTCCCTATTAAATGAATCTGTGATGGGGCTTAGGAAGCTTTTCTAATGATTGGCAACAAAATTTAGTTCATGGCCTGAAGAGTCCCATTAACATGAAGGACAGCTTCAGCCTGTGACTTATTTCTTTTCTTAGCAGAACACCCACTTAAGGATAAATCTGGATGCCCTTCAATTTCAAGCTGGCTGCCAGGGCAGTGCTGCTGTGAAGTGGGAAGGCATGGAACAGCCATGCCTCGTGTCGGTGGTATGCGACTGCCAAGAGAACAGGGAGCATTTGCAAACCAAGCTTTGGAGGCAGTGGAGAGTTTTGTTGAGCTGTCCCTGTTGCTGGATCCTAATGCGAAGGGGATCTCTGGGATCCTGAAGTGAAGAGGCAATTCAGGAAGCTGTGAAGGAACCTGACCAAGGGAGTTCTCCAGCATTCCTTGGGATTTCCTGGGCAAAAAGGGAGTTCTCCAGCCTCCCATGGGGTTTCCTGGGCAAGAAGAGTGCCAGGCGTTCACCTGCCACTGTATACTGTCTACATTGCATCTGTTTTTTTAAAGGCCAGTAAAAAAAAAACACCTCTTGTTTTCAGATCACCAACCAAATTCTCCATGTTCAGTATTCCATTTCATCTTGGCCGTGCCCAGAGGCTGAAGTTGAAGGAAACCAATCCAGAATTACCATAGGATTGCAACCGTCTTCGCGGCGAGCATCTTTGTTTCTTCTAATAGTTAAAAGGATTAACCTTCTTCCTTGTACGTTTAATTAATCTACATATTTCTGCATGTATGTCAATTAACGCTTTTCTCCAGTTCCCCAGTGCTTCTCTGATCTCCTGCAATGGTAAAATCAGGTAAGATTTTTATTTTACATCCTCCTCTGACCTAACACTGCATTTTAGGCTGCAACATTACTCGGTTGTTGTGCCTTGCATGCACACAGAGACAATACAGTTTCAGAAGAGATTAGCGTGCTGTGAAGAGCAGGCATGCCATCGCAGCAGGACCTGAAATTTAAAAGGCTATTGCCAGTGAATTAGTTCAGTCAAGGATATTCAAATTAAGTCTCCAATTAGCAGCTGTAAACATGCGCAGTGCATCAATGTATCAATAAAGGCTGTTTCAGTTTAGAAAGACCTCCCGCCCCTGCGCCACTGAGCCCTGGCTTGGGGCCAGTGAGATGATGGCTTAACGACAGTGCTACGTGCGGAGCGTGAGGCGATCGGCGATCAAACACAAACTTTACTCCAGAGTGCACTTCACAGACGCTGTGGAGGGAAGAGGGGGAAACCCACGCCTGCAGCACACAGACGCTCAAAGTGCTTCTCTGTTCTGGTTCTTACTGGTCTCCCTCCCCCTCCTGCTGCACGCCTGAGCACACATGCTTATTGCCCACACTTTTTTTTAAAAAATATACTCTGTTTGATTAAATTTTAGCATTATTTTTGCCTGTTCTTGAAGCCCTCTTTCATCACCCAGAAAACTCTTTCAGTCCCCTCCTCTCCCTCAAGAGCCAAACCTGGACGAGCTGCACTAACAAGAAAGCATCCCAAGTAATCAATGCAGATAGAGAAAGTGTCCCCTGTAATGAGTCCCAGGGGACACAGTGACAAGCGCCACCCCAGCAGAAAAGCAAATTCATAAGTAAGTGCAGGCTCATTAAGGAAATCTATAAGGACCATCCCCTGTGTGTTCAGGTTCTCAGCAGGGAATAAAGGCATGGTAACCAGCACAGACATCCTCTGTGGAATATCCTCATCTGTGTGGTAGAAAGATAATTTCATAGTTCTTTAAATGTTCCAGCCTTTCATTCTTTGTCAGCAGTTAAGACCTTTCCAATTCTGCTACTAATCACCCAGAGGATTACACCACTTTATTTCCTGCAACATTTAAAGAACTATGTATTTTGATGGTCTTGTGGCCTTATTTCCTGACCTTTAACAATGCACCCACAACACAGGCAAACTGTGTTTTGCTGGTGTTGGAGTTGCCCGAGCTGGCCAACATCCCTTTTCTATTATTATTTATTTAATTTTAGCCCGCAGGCTCAGGGAGAGTGAGCAACGCTGCCTGCAAGACTTCCACCAGCTCACAGCCGGCACGCAGCACCCCTAACGCGCCCTGAGCACTCCCCTTCAGAGGCTCACAGCAGGCAGCCCTGGGCAACCGCAGGCACAGGAGGTGACAAGCCACCACCCTGAAGCAGATGTGCCATGGGGACAGGGAGGCCCCAACACGGCCCCTCCTTGGGGCCAGCGGCTGGGACACCTTCGGTGGCCTCGCATGCTCCCACCGTGGCAGGGGCAGTGCTGCACCAGGGAGATGTTTTTCTTTGTCCCCTTTGGCTCAGTGAAAGTTTCCCTGCTGCCAGAGGCAGGCTGGGTTCAGACTAGTGCCGTCACACTTGGCAGGTACCCCAAATATGCCTCAAGGGTCCTTCCAAAACTGTCAGAGTTGTCTGGGCTTCTGAGGCTGCTGTGACACTATTGCACCGCATACACAGAGAGATGAACCGTTCTCAAGTGTTTGTTATCACAGCAGTAGCACCAAATTAAGGCTAATTGATGAGACCAGTTATCTCCGACGTTAACTCTGGAAGGAAGCTGTCTCACTCACCCCCCCACCACCTTTTCAGAGGACCTTGCCTAGTTAACAGAGCATTCATTCCTGCATAGGATTTTGTGTAAATGAATATTTATGGATAAAACTCATTAAGATTACCCACAATAAATTACCATCAGAAATAATTTCTGCTATGCTTAAATAACATGTGTAGTCTTTACCACATGCAGGCAAAGCCTTAGAGAAGTTGTACTGCTCTGACTACACGTGTACGTTACAACGGTGCAAGCTCTCTAGTGTGGGTGCAATTAAAGGGGATGAACGTGTATACACAGGAAGGGAAACAAGCTCCTCAGATTCAAGGCAATTTTGTAATAATAACTATACACCTGTTCTAAGGTTAGGCAATAAAATGTATCAGTAAAAAAAAACTCCTATTAAGTGTTGTAATGCCTGTCATCCCTACCACCTACACAGTTGGTACTTGCACCAGTAAGGTGTGTGTAGACAGAAACTAGGCAACTCTGAACAAAGCAACCATGCATAAACACAGGCATGCACGCACATAACGAACTGAGCTCAAGCCTTACATTTGCACACCTTAAAGCTATTCACAAAAGCTCTTAACTCCTAGACATGGAAGCCTGGTCTTAAACCCAGCTGCAGGGCAATATCAGACTCCAGACCTGAAGGGGCTGCTGAATTTTTCCACTGGTTAAGCCTCTCCCACGGATTTATGCTGCCACCAGCCGACAGAAGAGCCCAACCCTACAGGCTGGCTGCACCGCTGCTGCTGCCAGGGGCTCCGACCTCCGGCCAGGGGACACAGCCACGCCCGAGGGGTCCCCTGCCCAGCTCCCCCTCCACACCGGCAGCTCTGCATCACCGCTGTCCCCTCGGGAGCCCTACCCCGTTTGCCATTCCCACTGCAACTCAGTGAGGCAACAGTCCTTGGGAGGTTTCTCAAGACCCAGTCCAGGACCGGTTCTTAATGTAATAATGCTCTTCAGCATTGAAGGTAGCTTTTGCAGGAAGCACAGCAGCTGTTGAGAAGGGAGGTGGTCTCTCTGGTGTGGGTTCAGGGTGTTTCCTGAGGATGCAGAAAGCCTGCAGTGGTCTTTCTGGCTCTGTTCCCTCTATTTTCCTCTTCCTCTCCAAAACCTTTCCTCTCTGGCAGCCAGTGTGACAAGAGCAGCATGCACTGGAGCCACGGCAGGGGTGGCCAAGGCTGAGCCAAGCTGGAGGTTGGACGGGAGCTGCCCTCCCAGGATGCCAGGGGGTTGGGTAGCCGGAGGAAGCAGCCCTCATCCTTGTCTCTCCTCTTGCCTGGGATGGAGAGGAGAGACGGTGGCTGCACAGGCACAACAGGCTGTGGAAAGAGTGGAGGTAAGAAACCCCCCATTGAGGCGCTACAGCTGGCTTTACTAGGGGTGTGTGGCACAAGATACATGGTGGCAAGTCAGAGCTATAGGGGTATATATGCATATTTATGTGTGGGGGTGAAGTAGGTACTGTGTCTGCCCATAGCTATGGTCACCAGTGGTGCAACTGGTGCCTTTCCTAACCACAGCCAAGACATGGTACTAACACAGCTCAATTAGCAGCAATAGCTTCTACTGGTTGTAAGCTGTAAAACAAGTTTTTAACCGACTGCCAGCAAAAGACAAAAGTAAACTAAGAAAGAAAGAAAAAAAATGTATTTGTTTCAGTTGCAGACATCTTAGGTAAGTGTAAGGAAACAAAAAAACACAAGTCAACTACATTTTCATCCTTGCCAAGAAATAATCACTGTCAGTGTCACTCTGGCACCGAGCCTTTAGGTCACCAGTTAGATGTCAAGTTATGCACCGAGAAATATAATGGTAAAATGCACAACTTTGACATGTCAGCCTTTGACCACCACCAAATGCTGAATTATAGTAAATTTGGCAATGAGGACCAACATCCGCAAACCCTCTCATTGCTCCCCTGCGAAGAGGAAGCCTGTAAAGCAGTTAACCAGGCAGCGACCCTTCCTGCCCGCCTGCTGCTGTGGCACCACGCATATGTGCCGCAGGCAACGGAAGGCAGAGGACAAGTTAACGTAGGGAAGCGGAAACGTTGGTGAATACTGTAAAGAACAAAGTTATCAATACATCCCGGGTGACCCCATTCTGTTTGTGCACACCTAGTCAGATGCTGTGGCTTGTTATGTCTGAACAGCAGGAGAGGTGAGAGTATTTACACTGAAGCTTCTCCTTTTTCCACTTCTCAAACCACTTCCACCTGATTCCCTGTGGGAAATCAGAAGGGGAAGGTGCAGTCATACATTGTAGTCTTCAGCAGCAAGCACAACACCCTAAGACTTAACAACCTAGGAAGAGGCAAGTTGAGGACTAATTGACACTTCCCCTCTCCCTCCCCTCTTTAAGTCTCCTCTTCCAGATCCCCCTAGTTCTGCATCCTTTTTCTACCCCCACGGTCCAGCAAGGGGCTGTGTGCAAGATCCCTTCCTCACTCTCTGGGGCCTCGGGGCAGCAGGGAGGCAGTGGATGCCAGCACGAAGCCTTGGAGCCCGCTGCCCAACAGCGCCTCGCATCCCAGGCTTTTCCCACTCAGGGCTGCGTTCCCCAGCCTGCCCTGACTGGCACCTATCTATCTCCCTGTATGCACGACTGGAATAATGGCTACTGATAATGCTATAGGACAGGTTTGCTGCAAGACAGTCAGTTGCAAAGGTCAGTTACAAATCATAGCTGCTATCTATAATTTCCATCAGCTAAGGGACCTTGCTCCCTGCCAAGGCACCGTGTAAAAGATGACCCGTAATTCAAATTTAAGACTAAATGTAGACAAATACTAGAGACAGCACAAGAAGTCACTGCAACTTTCTTTGATGTTTTCTAAACGTATCCTAACGTAGTCTAAGCCAAGTACCAAAGGATGTGCTTCAGTCCCATTGATTTGAAAGAGATGTTAAAAACAAAAAAAGTACTTAAGTGAATTGCTGAACTGGGGCCAAAACTTTAAAAAAAAAAATTGCCTTATCAATTTGTATAAAAAAATTACAGTGCAAGATGACATAAGCAATGATTAATTATTATTATGACTTACAGACAGGAAAAATGTAAACACATTTCTTCTTTGGATTTTCAGGTCCAAAAAGAAAGCATAAAAAAAGAGTCTATTGTGACCAAAGGATTCATATGAACTAGATATATGAGGCTCAAAATTGTTATCTTTGCTACAAAGTAGGATGCAATTCCCTAATGTTTGGCAAAAGGTGCAGCCACCCTGCCATTTCCAGCTGACAAAGCTCTGGACAAGCTGTTTCCAGGCTGTGCAGATAGCGTGCTACGCTGTACTCCTGCAATTTATACTATTCATTTTAAATCAGCTGGCCAGTGGCACGAACATTTATAAGCCTCCATGGAACCATTATGGTCAGCAAAATCCTCTTGCATTACTTTATTTGTGCAAAATCAGAGCAACAAGTAGCTTGTTTAATCAACTGCTTTCTATTAAGTGCTTTGCATGGTGGCACTAAGTTTCTTTGTCTACTAATCTTATCAAAACAGAATGACAAGAGAAAAATGACTGTAGGGAAAAGCTCCTTTCTGTCAGTGAGAGATAGCAGATGCATGTATGTGTGTGAGTGTCAGAGGGGAAATGGGGCTTACAGCTCTCTCCAAATCACTTGCAGGAATGGTCAGGAGTAGTATGCTGATGGGACGACATGCCTGCAAAGAGTTTAAGCAGTAGGAGATAGTCTACTTGGCATGAGCCTCCACATCACTGCCTGAACAGCTAGGGACCTTCTCCTTGCTTTTCTGACCAACTCCCTGCCACCTCTTTTCAAAGCAATAAAATTATGGTCTAAAACAAATTGCTATGTAATGTTAGGCATCAATCAAAATCTTTTGTCAAGCCCCACCACGTTCTGTGCCAACACATCAGTTATTCACCCTGGTGCGCACCACAGGGCCCACCAGCTGCCCTAGGCGCAGGTACCAGAAGGAGTTCCCAAAGCACCTCTACCCAAGACCTCCTCTCCTAATCCAATAAAACCTTTTTCACAGAAGCTTATGAAGCCTTGTGTTGCTGGCAGCTTTCTAACAACGTTGTTTCAGTCTTCAGCTTTGTGACAGAAGGATTACAGTCACGATAAATCAAATCCAGGGCTTCAAATTCCCTCAAGTTGGTATGTACACATCCCCCTTCTCCATCAGTCTAAAACCAGCAACACTTAGTCACAGGCTTCCTTTTCTGACCTCCTCATTCTCAGAAGCCATCCACTGTAAGGCAGATGTGGCCTGCTGGTGCCAAAGGACCACTTGCCCCTAACCTACACAACAGGAATCCAATTGAAACAGGAGCAGGAGAAAAACTTTTTTTTTTTTAGATATTCACATTTTAAAGAGTACTTTGACTTTGTAGGAGTTATCTTGAAACATTTGATAAAAGTATTGATCTCTTGCAAGTGTGCCAAGTCTGTTCAGCAAACATCAAGATTTCATCTGATTCAAAATGCATTCATGGTTGGGTCATTGTGGTTTTATCTTCTCCCTCTATCCCAACCCTTCCACATATTGAAAGGAAGTGCTGAGGGAATACAGACACTGTTGAACCATCCACCACCACCATCACCCCACACACACACCCCGGAAAAAGATAGATAGATAGATATCTGTGCAGCATAGGAGAAAAAGGGAGAAGATGCTTCCACGTACTACATCAAGCAAATTGCTCAGGAAGCAATATGCAGGGTAAGGCTGTATTACACTGAGCTACCATCCAGATAAGTTCTGAAGTCAAAGAAAGAAGAGTTTACTGCGAAATCAAGTAAAGACACTGGGATTAACACAGACAACTGGAATCCTTAATGCAAAGAAATAAGTTCACTTTGACTGTGTACATGCTGCCTTGCATCAGTGTTATGAGCATCAATGCATCTCCATTTAAACATATACTGTTATTAGCAGTGGGCTGTAATGAACTGAACTATTCACTAATAACTACCTTGGGAAGAGTCTGTGCACAAATATTAATAGTAAGGACAAGCTCCCCTCCCTTCCACAAGGCAGGCTCAGTGGGAGGGGGCACTGAACTCTGAATCTTGCCATTTTCCCCGGTGGCTCTCCCAAAGATACTGTGCCTTGCAATGCTGCACACACCCCTGCCAGTCCAAAGGGCAAACGCTCCCTGCACCCAGAGGCACTAATGCCACCTCTATTACAGTGTCCCTCCCCACCCACACAGCTGCAGAAGGCTCACACCAACATTTCATGACCCCTCCTACAAAATCAAACTGAGAGCCACATAGTTAGGGCTTGCAAGTAATAGGGATATTGGCAGGCATGCCAGCAGGGCTACCACTGCAAGTCTCCAGCTTTAAGAGCTGATGTAGTGGTGCTGGGAAGGAGCGGTACCAGAGCAGTCCACGGCAAGGCGTAAGAACGTACTGAGGGAAATGCACTACCGGTATGGGACAGATTGTAAAAAACTTCACTGCTTTGCCATCATTGTGTAGCTCCAGAGACTAATAGACTCATTAAGCTCTTCTTGGCTGCAAAACTGCAGACAATATAAAAGAGTCAAGTAACCTGCCCTAATGCCACAAACACGTGCACAAACTCAGGATAAACAGGCTCTTTACATCGCCTGAGAGCTCAGACTTACTTCCCTTCTCATACGGGATCAGCCACCTTCTGCCCTTCTGTGACTGCGACCGTAAAGCACAGGGACAGGCTCCGAACGCAGCCGGAGAGAGGTCGCTGGGTGGTTCCAGACTTCTGCACAGGAGAGGGAAAGGAGGCCCAACAGCAGCCACCTGGCTGCCTGAGGCTCTGGTGTCACATGCTGCAGGTAGCACTTTTTTTCCCACTGCCTACTGTGGAATAAGTACACTACAGTCAGGTTCTTAAGAGTGATGACACATAGCAGGTACAGAATTCAAGCTGCTCGTAACTGCGACACCCAGCTAATGAGCTCACACACCATTCCACAGAGGCTACCCACTTACAGATACGTGCATCGCTGCCTGTAAAATATTGACCTGTCTCTCCGATACCCCGTCCCTGCTGAGTGAAGCGGCAATCTGAAAGATTCTGAGTGCCTCTTGCAGAGAAGTATCTTTCGAAAGTTTCAAAAAGTCATTGAAAATAATTTGATGAAGAACAAAAACAAGAGCTAATATGCCCAGGTTTATACTCATCTAATGCTCTGATTGTCAAGTAAAAATTATACATTCCTGTGTATAATTAACCAGGCTAACTAATCTTGCTTGACAAACACAGATATAAACATCGGCTTTGACACTGAGCCAAAGCAACCACTCTAGGATCTGTGCCAACACTGAATTCCTCAGTCTGATAGCATAAAACGACTTGTCTGTTGTATTTACAGTTCCAGTGGCTCTGGACTCTGCCGGCAGCCGGCCAGAAGAACAGATTTGAACTTACCCATTATGCCGGAACATGTGCATTTGATTAGAAGAAAGAAAAATTATGCATATTTCTTCTAGATGGTGGCATTCATCAGACCTCCCATTGTAAACTAATTGCAAGGCATGCTGCTACACAAGTATCAAAAATACTTTGTAACATATAATAAACCCGTATATTTTTATAGGCAGTATTGCCTTCATCTCTATAGCCAGTTTTCTGTTATCACGCTCCTTACATCCACAACTCGCATCAGAAAATTCAGCATTTCACTCTGTACTTTAATTGCAAAAGATAGAATTTGAATGCTATAGAACAGAACTTTTCTTTCTTCATACATAAATGCAAAACTATTTCACCTCATTAGCAGAGTTATGAGGGACTCTGTAAAACTACTCAACCCAAGCCTGTGACATCTCATGCATTTTTTTTTCAGTTCTTAGGAACAGAAATTTTGCTAACAGCCTGCTAGACAGACCGTGTTTCAGAATCCACCTAAGAACACCCCTCATGCGGTAGGCAGAAGGACCCGCTCTGGTTTTCATGGCTAGTGGGTGTCTGCTGAAGTGCCACCACAAAAGACCTGCTTCTGCTGTGACAGTCAGAAAGGGCCCACCAGGGTGGGGTGAGCAGGCAGGTGTCACGGCTACAAGTGGAAGATGTAGAAAACATCCCATAAAATAGTGAAAGGCCCACACAGAGATTTTGAAGCAAGTTTTCAAGAGGGTTTGCATCCCACAGAGACTTCCAAATTAACTAATCTCATATTGCAAACACATTTCACTTCATACATGATGCTGGATGTGAGCAGCTGGGTTCTGAGCTGAAGACATCCAGTCATGGGGTTCCTTCAACACAGGTCAGCTCTTTGGATTCTGACTTCTTGCCTTACTTTCTAACCAGCAGGGCTCACTGGTGCCCAGCAGGTGCAAGATGAGCTCAAGGTACCCAAAGGCAGCCCTGACATAGATTTCAACCCACGATGGTACCCAAGAGGGTACCAGTCACTCACAGTAGGATACATTCCTGTCAGGACCAGGGTGCAGAGTCCCTGCGGAGCACAGCCACACCAGTTCAAAGTACCTTCCACCCCTCACCCTGAGGACCAATGCAGCCTGCTGGCAGCACGTCAGGCACTGACCTAGCCAACGTGGCCCAGGGCAGCAGGCACTGCCGGCATCGCTCTGGTTCCCTGCCTGACCACAGGGAGACCTGCTCTTCTCTGGCAGAGGCAAAATGAGAAAGGGGGAACTGCCACAGCCTCTCGTCAGCCAAAGAGCTACCCAGACATCCCGCTGCAAACGCAGCTTTTACATGTCCGCACACCAGCCAGCCCCCAGCCCCTGCCTCCCTGAAGGGGGGACTTCCAGGGCCCTGGGCTTCCCAGGCTCTACAACATCTGAGCCTGCCAAAGGGATGGATAACCCAAATTCCAGAGTACCTGGCACATCTGCAGCTTCTACATTAAAAAAAAAAAAAGCGCAGTAGCATTTAAAGGCACTTATGTCTTGAAGGAGACATTTCTCAAATGGCTTTTCTTCTGGAATATTTTCCTGCCTTTTTTTAAAAAAACCAACACACTGTTGCTTTTAGTTACTTATAATACAGGGATTTTTCTACAGGGCACTCCCTCAAGCACCAATTAACCCCAAGGACGGACTTTGGGACCTGAGGAGCCAGAAGCTGCAGCACATCACCCTTTCACCCTGGTCCCTGGAGCATCAGCTGACTTGGGGGCACTCCAGGTGACTGGCCTCACAGACCAAGCGGCAGCTTTGCTTCCCAGCCCCAACCACCCACCAGCTTTTCTCTACCAAGCATCAGCACTCCAGCAGAGTGGACACAGGTCCTCAAAGCCAGTGACCCTAGTCCGCCAGCCAGGCCTCCCTATGCACAAGGACGTGAGTCTTCTCATTCTAAGACAACTGAACCCAGGTCAACAATGCCTCAGTGATATCTTTAAGCCATTTACTCACTAGAAAAGGAGAAGGACTTATTATTTTTACTAGAAAATGGAAGCTCTCATTGAGGAGAGCGCAGAAGCCAACAAGCAGTACACTTTGTCTGTCGACAGAGAGTCCTTTAGAAGAATCTTATTTTTGATTGTTTAACCATGTCAACTAATATTTTAAAATATGACTTACTGCAATGATAGATTTGGATCACTGGTCTGCAGAGATGGAAGGTTACATTTCATTATCAGCCCTCAAGTGTCAACCAACAGCTCCGCAGAGTATCCAGTACCCTTGTGAAGTTTTACTTCTGTCCGTTCTCTTTGATGCGATCTTAACTTCCTTGCAAAGCTGTTGACGTTCATTTGGAAACATCAAAACCCTAACTGACTCATTTCTCTCATGGAGCTACAATGAAAGACTCCTTTATTGGAGAAAAATAGTTCTTGACTTCTTATGTTTGTGTAGCTACAAAACCAATGTGCAGCAGCACTTCACAGTAAGCAGACATTAAGCTGACAAATTCATTTACAAAGCAAATTTCTCCTGCTTTTCCAACACCTGGGCTGAAGATTAAAGTCATACTATTGGTTTAAAAGCATAAACCTCTAAATAATGATGAGGCTGATATTGCACAGGTTCCTTTTCATGACAAGAAGAGTTACCATGTAGCCAAAGGCTTACACTTTAAACAAATTGCTTGGGCCACTTAGCTCCATCTAATACCTAATATCCCAAAACAATAAGTTATAATAGCATACATCCAGGTAAGAAGTTCTGGTCCAGTTGCTCAGGAACACCCCACGTTCCTCCAAATGTTAAGCTGTGGAAGTTTACTGGGCATCCATTTATGTGTATAATGTAGCAGATAAAAAACACACTGAATTTACATTTAGGATTTCTGTGCACGCATTCACAAGACTTTAGATAAGCAAAATGGGCAGGTATAGTGGTGGAAGGAAAATGTCTATAGGTGATGTAGGAACCTGCACGCACTGCAGTAGTCAGCTCGTTAGTCACAGAAATAATCTTCCTGCTGAAGGCATCCCACATCTCAGTTACGGACAGCAGCTGCTATTCCAGGGCCTCACATATCCATGGTACTTATTATAATAAAGGCATTGATTACTATTAATTTATGATGGAAATTTCTCTGCGTTTAGTTTTACAAATAATACCAAGTGCCTTTCAGGCCTGAACTGTTGTTCCATGTGCTATCTAGAATCTGACGTCTTCCACGCTGAAGACAAGGGCCAAAAGTCTTTGTAGCAAGTAGCTTGGTATCTAACTTATAAAACAAGTTCTGTCTTGTCTGTTATTACTATTTGTACAAAAATGACTGCAAGAACACCATAACTCAGTTTTTAAAGTCATCTATACACTGCAAGGTCACCCTCCAAAAGACCCTTCTTCCCAGCTGGTGCCAACAGCCTTCACCCATCCAGTTGACTCTTTCTTCAAATACCTTGTAAAAGCAGGGGACAGCCTCCTTTTACTCCAGGCCAGCTTTAATGTAAGCCCCTGTTTCCCTCCCCAAGGTCATCTGCAATGCAATGCAGCAATGCAGTTCCAGCAGTAATCAGGCAAACAGAAGTCATCCAAAGAAAGAACTAGGATGACCTTAAAGCCATGCCAGAGCAGAATGGTTATTTATACCTCCCAACACCAGGCTCCCAGCAGGAATAAGTGAAATCCAGTCTACCCACATTTTAAACCAGATCTACCCAAGCTTTAACTGAATTGATGATCAGTAGATCCTCAGCCCAGGAGCAATGTTTCAACCTTTTATTATTCCCACTACTGGGAGGGGGGGGGGGGGGCTGCATGCACAGGTTTTAAGGTGTTCCCAAGCAACTGGTAAATATCACCATATTGTTTCCTTTGTTTTGGGGGGAAGGGGAGTGGGGGGGAGATATCTCAGTACGACTCACACATCCCCTTAGTTCAGTACAAGTTAGGACCACAAGAAATGCCTGACTTTTCACTTCTGTAATTATTTGAAAAAAAAGTTTTATCATTCCTGGCATAGCTCTAAAGCAGTGAATGCTTTGAAAATGTGCTACATATTATAGAATTTATAAGTCAGAAATAAAGAAGCGGGGACATTTTTAGCATTCAGGACAATGAGGCAAACTCAATTCCAAACCAGTCTGCTTTGCCGCCACAAAACAGACAAGGAAAGAAAAGCCAAGTCGTCCCAAACTGAAGTAATGACATTACAAGTGCAAATAAACTTCACTGGGACAGAAACCTATAATACAAGTGTCCTCTCCATTTATGAGCAATACAGCCTAGAAAAAACAGCTCCACGCTTCACACACACACAAAAAAAAAAGTTTGCCGTGCTCAAACCGAGCATCCCTTACTTTGTGCTGCACGCCCAACCCCGGCAGCACCGATCACCTCTGCAGCCGTAGGACGCTGGCAGGAGTTGACCATCGAAACTGTTTTGGCAAACGCTGTCAATGGGCGCAAGCGGCCGGGTCGGCGGGTCCGAGCCCGCGGGTGTGCGGGGAGCGGGTGGGGAGCTCTCCCCGCCACCCGAAACGATCCCCTGAAGGGCGGTCACGGCCAAGGCCAAGGCCTGGCTTCCCCGCCGGGGCTCGCCCCGCCGCAGCGGCCCCCCCTACTCCGCAGCCAGCCGCGGGGCGCAGCCGGGCTCCGGCCCCACGGCCGGGAACCGGGGTGCCGTCGGGAGCTCCCGGGACGCCTGCGAAGTCATCCCTGGTAGCACACGGGGCTACGGGCAAGGGCCCGGCCAGCGGCCGGTAGGCGGGGAGGCCGGCGGAGACCCAGCACGGCGGCGTGCCGCCTCGGAGCGCTGCCGGCACCGGCGGAGCAGCCCCGCGGCCGCGGTTATAGCGAGCTCTCCGCACACGGCCGCCGGCGGCACGGTCTACCGAGCGGCTGCCCGCCGCGGGCGTCCCCGGGGCAGCTCCCCGCCACCGGGAGCGGAGCGGCGGGGCAAGCCCGGCGGGGCTGCCGGGGCCGCGGACGCGAGGTGGGGGGCGCCCGCGGAAACTTTCTGCCGGGTCCCACGGGCGGCTGCGAGGCGGGAGGCAGCCGGTGCCGGCAGGCGGGCCGGGGCCCCGCGGCCCCTTACCTTGGATCGCTCCTTCACGTAGTACTTGCCGAGCCGGCTCCCGCAGTACATCACCAGCCGGTCTATCAGCGTGAGGAGGAAGTTGATGGCCTCGCAGCCCTCCTCTGTGCCCCCGATCCACTTGATCTGGTCGCCGCGGAGGTGCCGCTTGGCGACGCCGCGGCTGGGGCCGGCCAGCTGCCCGTCGGCCAGCTCCCCGTCGCGGTGCATCCGCTTCACCCGCTCCAGCACGCAGTCCCCCACCACCTCCCCCAGGAAGTTGTCCAGGTAGCAGAAGCCGATGTCGTGCAAGCAGGGCACCACGTACTCCAGGGCGATTCTCTCCAGGTCCAGCCTCATGATGTGCCCCAGCGGCATGGCGCGGCGGGGACGGCCGCACCGCTGCCCCGCCGGCGCCCGCGTCGGGAGGCGATGCCCGCCGGCTCCAGGCCGAGCCGGGCAGGGGCTCCGCCGCCGCGCGGGGCCAGGTGAGGCAAAACTTTCGCCGCGGCGGGCTGGGCTCCCCGGCCCGGCGTTGCTGAGGGCGGCGGTGCCGCCGGAACCCCGCGCTGCTGCTGCTGCTGCAGCTGCTGCTGCCGCTCCTGATACCGCTCCTGATGCCGCCGCCCGCGCAGCGCCGGGACCCCCAGGGCCGCGCGGGAGCCCCGCCCGATTTATGGACGGCGGCGGCAGATGGCCTCGCGCTGATTAATGCGCCGGCTACGTGCGGGATGTGTGCTCGCCCCGCCGCCCGCTCGCGCGGCCCCGGCGCACGTGGGTGGAGCCCGCCCGGCGCGCCTCGCCCTGCCCCCGCCCCGCCCACCCCCGCCCCGACAGCCAATCGGCCAGCGCGGGGCGTGGCCAGCCCGCGAGGAACAAGCGGCGGGGGCTCCCGCACGTGCGCCTGGAGGGTGTGGTCTACGGCCCCGCCTCGCCGGGGAGCGGGCGTGGCCAGCGCCATTGAGGAATTCTCCCCTCGCATGTCGGCGGGCCCCGCCGCCTTCCCCGCCCGGCCCCGCCGCCCCGTCCCGCAGCCGGACCGGGGGCACCGGTGCCCCGCCTCGCCTCGCCTCGCCTCGCCTCGCCCCGCTCCGCCGTGGGCCCAAGCGACGTTTGTAAATGGGCTCCCCCCGGCGCTCTCCCGCCGCCCCTTACACCGCCTCCCGCCGCTCCGGCACCAGACGGAAGCACTGCGCTGGCGGCAGGTACCGCTCTTCTGGGCGAGGAATGCGCTGGTTCTGACAAGGCTTATGCACCAGCAGCCCCCCTGAACGATTCACCCCCAGCGGGCCCGCCGGGGTGCCTGGCTCCGCCGGCGGGAGGCCCCTCCCGGGCTGTCGGGGACTCGGTGCCACGCGGGACAGCCCGTCCCACGCCGCGGCGGGCTCCGTCCCCCGCGTCCGAGGGGAAACGCGCCTCTCCTGGCGCAGCCGCCGCCGCGGCCGCCAAGCCCCAGCCCGGCCGAACTGCACGGGTGCCGTTAGAAACGCGTCAGGAAGAGCAAAGAGCGGATAACTCCCCAGCTGCGCACTGCGCGCCGGATTTGCGGCGCAGACACGCGAAGCCTCCGCAGAACGCAGGGGTAGCGCCGGGGCACGCCGCGCAGAGACGCCGCCTGAGGCCAGGCCGGGCTGCAAACCTGGCGGGACAAGGCGTCCCTGCCCAGCTCGCTGTCACTGAACTCACCGACATCACCCCCTACACACACTAATTCCGCCCCCCCGCGGCCGCCCGCGCCAGCGGGGCATCCACTCGCACGGCGGCGACCTGCGCTGACCCGCACGCACCGCCCGCGCAGCCCCGCACCCCCCCGGTCCAGCACCGCCACCGCTGCGCCCCGAGACCCCCGCCGGGCGCGGGCTGCGTGTTCCCCCCGTGTCCCCGGGGGGACGTGCCCACGAGTGGCCGCTCACCCACGGCCAGGCCGTGCGACGGGGGCCGGCGCTGTGGCACAGTGGGCACGGCAGAACGCGGCACCGGCCTTACAGGCATTTCTGCTGGAACCCAGCACATCTCACCCCCAAAAAGTGCAAATCCACGCTGGTCATTTGCTTCCCCTTCAAGCCACAAATCCCACCGGGATCACAAGCAGCCCGCGTTGCCAATGCTGCCTGAGCTGCAAGCTCCAGGGGCTGGCACACGCAGAAGCGGGTCACGTACCCCCACGCTTGTTGTCCTTGAACCCAGCGGTATCTGCCCCCGGGTGCGTCACACTCAGCGCAGGTCTAGTCCTCTAAAGTCACCCCCTGACAGCTCCATCACAAGCCAAGCAATACTTTTACATCAGATAAATTCATATGTGGTCAGATACGGATTGTCAAAGGACTTTATTTGATTTAGGTACACACTTCACATTAAAGTGTGGTTATAATTAATAAGATACAGTTCTGAATGTTATTAATCGCTTAATGCTTATCTGAAAAATCAGTCAGGCATGGTAAGCTAAGAGCAGCTATAATAATCAGCAAGGGGTGCAAGATTAATTCAACGGCAAAATGTCAATGTCATGAAATTTGGATGCATTAGGAAACACTGTTGCTGCACTGTTGTACTGTTCACGCATTTCTGTCAGGTAAAAGCCATAATGTGCCAAAATCCACTGATTTTTCTTGGATTCCCCCTCCTCCCCCCTTCTTGTTTACATGTACATGCGTGCACATGGTCCTGTGCCAGAGTCAAGTTCCTTATAGACCCTGAACATCCAGCCTTTTTATCGAGGGTAATCCTGCCACTTTGACAAGTCAAGGGCTCAGAGGGATATCTTCTGGCTGTACCTTAATCTGGTCATTACAGCTCTATTTCTTTCCTTTTGAGAGATTGAAATAATGAGTTAGGCAGATCTGCATCAGAAAAGCCACAGTACAGGGTTGGAGATTGTCTAAGAAAGCTGAGTCCACAGCCCCGCTTGCAGAGTGATGTTCACAGTGTTGTAAATACTTCTATTCCACAAGCATTGATAAGTCATGTTTTCCTCAGGAGGGCATCCACTGCCCTTTGTTGGCAAATTGGGTTTTTTGGTGGACAGTGTGCTTGTTCCCTCGAAGCAGGATGTGTTTTTCACAGCCAGCGTTTGCAGTAGCAGTCAGCCACATTACTTTTCCACAGCAAGATAAAACACCAGGATAAACAAGCCCAAAAAGTAGCGATTGTAATTATTTTTATTTACTTGTGCTATTTTACTTCATCTGTTTGCCCCTGCCTTTTGTGGGAAGTGTGATGATGATGAAGGTGTGTGATATTGTGACTGCTTAGATTGGAAACTCTTTTCAGCACACATACAGGTTGCACCAATCTCCATGCCATTATGCTGGTAACCTAAGCGGTCACAATCTCTATCACACCCCTTCCTCATTGCCAAGGAAGGGCAAATTCCTGCCTAGCCCACAGGCACTCTGCAAGAGCTCTCTCATTCCCCTTAGGGGCACCAATGCTGAGCAGAGAGGTGCTGGGCTGCAACTGTAGTAACTCCCAAGCTAAGTCATGGCCCATAAAGGGGCAAAGCACTCCTCAACGTATAGTATCCTGCACAAGGACCACCCAGAGGAACAGAAGAGGCGCAGCAGGAACAGACATTGAACCTTCCCAAGCACTTGTGACCACTCCACAGCTCCCCAGACAAGAGCTATCACGCAGCACGTACAATACGGGTGTTGCACAGGTCACAAATAAAGGCATGAAGGTGTGAAATAAGGAAACTCACAATGTCACCTGTACCTTTGGACAGGCACAAAGTTTGTTTACTGTGTATCACAGCCATGAAAGGCGTCACGTCACCACATTTTAATTAAAAATCCTACATCATTCAATTATATATGAGCTATCCCTCTGCCATGTAAAGCTCTGTTTATTCTTGCACTGTAGAAACTTTTCTTTTCCCTTCTAAAATTAATTCTATATTTTCTTCTTTTCCATTCTAGAATCTCATTTGCAAAACTTTGGAGTCCTCTATACCTGTTGTTTCCACCTGCCTCCGTGGTACATATTAGTAGAGTTCAGTAGACTAAACCAGGACATTAGCATGCTGGCAGAATGATTTTAAGAAGGTTTGTTTCAGAGGATGAGAATAATTGATGAGTGTCAGTAAAGCCTGGATACCTTATTACACAGTAACACACTTATTTTGACAGTGGAGTTTACGGATGAACCACTTCACACTTCTTCAGGGCAGTGAGTTTTAAATATTTTGAATCTTGTTTTCAAATTTTTCCTTTTGGAAAGCCAGACTGCTTCAGTGCCAAGAGCCCAACTGCAAAGGCCCCAGCGAGAGAAAGGGAAGAAGGAAAGTGTATTCTTTGTAGCAGCGAGAAACTGAAAAATAGTATTTTTTAAAGCTCATAATGTGATTTGTAGAGCTGGTGTCACAAGATCTAGTAAGACAATAATTGAAGCCCTGCCTACGGAAGGAAGTTTTCTGACAACATTGGTATGGTTAGACAACCCCTCTGGCGGAGGGACAGGCGGTGTTTTTACAGGGATGACACACCAGCACACCTTGCTGTGACTGCTTGAGTGGCCACCAACCCCACCTGCCCTTCCCAGCCCTCTGCTGCAGGTTTCAGCCTCTCCTCCGCAGGGCTGACAGAAGGGAACACGTGGGGTTTGTATCTCAGCCACTTCAAAAGTGCAAAGCTCAGAGCCTCAAACCCACCTTCAGTGGGGGCTCAGTTCTACACAGAAGCGGTTGGGGCATTGGCACCTGTTCCTCTGCTGCTGTGCAGGGAGCAGCTCCTGGCGGAGCAGCCATGTTTTGGTGTGGTGTCTCCTCCGACAACAACAGTGAGACTTGCCAGAACTCCTTTGTCAGCACCTTTGTCATATTATGTCATACTGAAAGCAGGTGTGAGGGCAAAAGTACGTGTCACAGCTTGAGCTGATCTAGCAACTCGCTCAGCGCCTCTTCCCCCACACCCCTCTTTGCACTTGCTTTGGCACACTTTGGACTCCTCCATGGCCAATCCCATCTGCTAAGGTGGCAGAAAAGCAATCCTGAGCAAAACAGTGACCAGTCACTGTCTGCCAGGTCAGGGAGTTGAATCGCCTCGGGTCAAGTCCCATGAGATCCACTGAAAGGATGGGGACCACCGGGACTGACCCCTTTGGGCAGGGATGAACAATTTGATACCTCAGCCCTCACTGGCATCTTTTCTTCGCTGGGGTTCAGAGTCAGTTAATGTGTGATAAAACTTCAGGGTAGGCTTTGACTCGGCTTAACATCTACCAAAGATTGCCTCATCTGTAGTAGGCTGTGAACACGCGCTAACCGATGCACCAGTAACTATCTTCCAAATCCTAGTCTTGGGAAAAGCCAAGACATTGTTAGCACTATGGGAGCTCAGCTAGAATCAGTGACAACTGAGTGTTTTCTCAAAATCTTTCTGCAGCTTTCTAGGTGTACAAATAGCCCTTTGGAAGTGAGATTCCCAGCTGATGGGATTTAGTGCCCCTATCTTCTTCTAGCAGTCCCTGAGATATGCAGAACTGTAAGCTTGCAGCTTTTACTGGCCTGTCATGCATCTCTCCTGGAGGAATGGATGTTTGTGGCAAGCTGTCAGCTGTTTGAAGAGCTGTGGGGTATTCAAAACCATCCTGCAGGGAGTTAGCCAGTGAGCAAAATGCAAGTAGAACAGTCGAAGTTGCATGGTACACCCAATTAATGCACAGTCTGACAATATAGCACTTGGCAGTTAATTTTATGGCTATCAGCTGTAAGGTTCAGGCTGCTGTTTGGGAAAAACAAAAAATAAGTGTGCTGAAGAAGGGAGCTGCCATTGGAGCTGTAAGAAAGGAGCAGGACGGGGCGTAGGCTGGGTCACTTCTTTCTGAGGCTCGATGCCCACTGTGCATATGTGATAACACTGCCTCACTCACACCCTCTGCAAAGGGAACAAAACCCAAGAGATAAAAACTGTCTATCAGGGCAGGGGGAGCACACATCCAGTGTTGTTAACACTTGTGTTCTGTCTAAATTGATAAAAAAGTCTTGCTTATCGAAATTATCCATAGGAAAAGTCTACGGGACTGCAAGGGTATAAAATCTTGACTCAGCGAGCACTCGATGGAGTGCCCTCTCAGCCCACCTGAGATTCCCTACCATCCCCACACTGCACTTTCCCTCTGAGCAGGTCGTATGTCTATTTACTTTCTTTTGCTTGTAGCTTACTGTGAAGTTTTAATCAGCTCCGTAGTCTATTTTTCCTACCTTTCTGTGTGTTGCTTATTATAATCCTATCAAAGATGATCAACATATGATCACTGCCTGCATTATATTAATAAGGATGGTGGTTTGCTTGCGGGCATTGATTTATGGTGTTTATTAAAGTACTCGTATTAATCACTCTGTGAGTCCTAGTATGTGTTTGTGCCGCCCAGGCCCATAACTGCTGAAGTGGATTCCCTGCTCTGAGTAGCAGGCGGGAAGCCTGCCGGGTCACGGCATAAGTAAATAGTGCAAACAAGGGAAAGCAGTAAACTTTGCTAGCGTAGTATTTTTGTAAAACAAAGATTCAATGATATTTAAATTGCTAACATCCCTTTTAGGTATCTCACCGTACAGACATCCATATATACGGTTCCATGTTTCAGAGGGGTTTGTCTTACCCTTTTGATATGGAGTGGTAAGAACTACATCTAAGGCACTACTTACATTTGAAATTACATAGAAAATTACCATAGATACCATTATGATTACCTTTTAAAAATAGATATTCCTTCCCAGAAACCATATCCTTTGCTACCAGGTGTATCTCAGTGTTTCTGGGATTAAACAGTAAATCCTGACAACAGAGAAATAAGTCTGCCCCAAATGGTGCACTGTAATACAATAGGGAATCTGTCTAGGAAAGCAATAATCCACCGATCGGAAGACTGAAGCCATAACCGAGTTAGCTGCATTGCCAAGGATGTCAAGTCAGAGAGCCCTAACCAGAAATCAAAGTTCTTAACATTAAAGAGATTTCTACTGAAAAGACCAGGCTTCGAAATCTTTCCTATGTCTTTTCTTCCTCAAAGACATTAACTGGTCATTTAGCGTCAATAGAGGTGAAGAGGAGGAAAGCAAGAGGTAAAGTGTTTAAAATATCTTCCCTCCTGGTTTGCAGCTGCTGATTTTTCACATTTCTAATTCTCCCACAGCTTCTAAGGAAAACAATAAATATATGATGTAAACAAAAATCCCCTTTCTCAAAAAAAAAAAAAAAAAAGGGCTCTTTGGGGATGGAATGGACAGTTTAGGGATCAGACTTTCTACTTTTTCAGTTCTGTTAGTCAATGAATGAGCAATAGTTTATCATCTGGGGTTTGTAATTAAAGCCTCCACTGTGCAATTGTCAGTACAGGCAAACTTCATTTCTGGGAAATCTCTAGCTGGTACTGATGATTACAGTTGGCTTTTAGCACTTACTGTCCTGCTGAAATGTCAGTGAGATAACAGAGGTGTCCAGGTTAGTTTGTTGTTCTGTTTTTTCTTTGTTGGTGGATTTTATGTTTGTTTGGGGTTTTTTTAAGAATTCTGTCTCTTGTTACATCTCTCTGACCAATACGTCACTCAGAGACTACCAAGCCTCCTGCAGTCCACTATTACCTGCTGCTGCTGTTTCACGTGGGCACCAGTGATACAGTCAGGAGCAGCCCGAGGAGCATCAAGAAGGCTCACAGAGCCCTGGGAGTGGCGGTAAGGGACTCTGGAGCACAGGCAGTTTTTTCATCAGTCCTCCCAGCCAGAGGGAAGGGGTTTGAAAGGACCAGTTGAATCTGGTGAATCTACAAATTGTTACAGGGCTGGTGTCACAACCAGGGGTTTGGGCTATGCAGCCTGTGGGACTCGCTTTGAGAAACCTGGTCTGCTGGGGGCTGATGGGGTCCATCTGTCAGGGAAGAGGAAGAGCATCTTCAGTCATAGGCTTGCCAAGCTGGTGAAGAGGGTTTTAAATTAAAGTTGCCAGGGGAGAGGAACTTCAATCCATCCCACTCTTACCAGTTTGATGCCAGTGCCAGCAAGAGCTTCCCAGAGCCTGGAGAGGAATCACACATCAGCAGAACACCTGAAAAGCAGCACAGAGGAGTTCCAGCCACTCCAGCCAGTAAGTCAGCTTCATCGGGGGCCCAACTTAAATGCCTCTGTGCAAAATCAACACACGTAGCATGAGAAATGAGCAGGAGGAGTTAGAGATGCACGCACACCTGCAGGGCTGTGATCTTATTGGCATCATGGAGACTTGGTGGGATGGCTTCTATGGCTGGAGTGTTGGAATGGAAGGATACAGGCTTTTTAAGAAGGGCAGGCAGGGGGAGATGAGGAGGGGGTGTTGCCCTTTATGTCAATGACCAGATGGATGGATTGCATGGAGCTCCACCTGGGGATGGAAAGAGCTTATGGGTCAGGATTAAAGCGAGGGCAGGAACAGGTGACATTGTAGTGGGGGTCTGCTGCAGGCCACCCAACCAGGAAGACCGAGCAGATGAGGCCCTCTATAGACAGAAAGGAGCAGCCTCACATTCAAAAGCCCTGGTCCTCATGGGGGACTTCAACGACCCTGATATCTGTTGGAAAGACAACACAGCAGGGCATAAGCAATCCAGGTGGTTCCTGGAATGTGTTGATAGTAACTTCCTTCTCCAAGTGACAGAGGAGCCAACAAGGAGGGGTGCTATGCTGGACCTTGTTCTCACCAACAAGGAGAGGCTGGTGGGCAATGTGAAGCTCAAGGGCAGCCTAGGCTGCAGTGACCATGAAATGCACAGATGAACAAGGAACTCCTGGAGAAACTCAAACACAGAAAGAAAGCCTTACAGAAGGTAGAAGCAACAACAAGTAGCCTGCAGGGAATACAGAGAAATTGTCAGAGCAACCAGGGATCAGGTTAGGAAACCTAAAGCCCTGATGAAATTATATCTGGCCAGGGATGTCAAGGGCAACAAGAAAAGCTTCTATGGATACCTCGGTGGTGAAAGGAAGATTAGGGGAAAGCTGGCCCCTCTCTGGAAGGAAATGGCAGATCTGGTTACCTGGGATATGGAGAAGGCTAAGGTACTCAATTACTTTTTTGCCTTGGTCTTCACCAGCAAGCGCACCAGCCACACCACCTAAGCTGCAGAAGGCAAAGGCAGGGACTGGGAGAATAAAGAACCACCCTCTTAGGAGGAGATCAGGTTCAAGACAATCTAAGGAACCTGAATGTGCTCAAGTCCATGGGACATGGTGAGATGCATCCGCGGATCCTGAGGGAACTGACGGATGAAGTGGCTAAGCCACTGTCCATCATATTTGAGGAGTCATGGCAGTTTGGTGAAGTTCTCACTGCCTGGAAAAGGGGAAACAGAACCCCCGTTTTTAAAAAGGGAAAAAAGGAAGACCCAGGAGACTACAGGCCAGACAGTCTCACCTCTGTGCCCAGCAAGATCATGGAGCAGATCGTCCAGGAAACTATGCTGAGGGACATGGAAAATAAGGACGTGATTGGTGGCAGCCAACATGGCTTCACTCAGGGCAAATTGTGCCTGACAAATGTGGTGGCCTTCTACAACAGGGTTACAGTGTTTGTGGGCACAGAAAAAACAACTGGCGTCATCTACCTGGACTTGTGTAGAGCATTTGAACACTATCCCACCTGACATCCCTGTCTCTAAATTGGAGACATGGGTTTCATGGATGGACCACTCAGTGGGTAAGGAATTGGCTCAACTCAAAGAGTTGCGGTCAATGTTTCGATGTCCAAGTGGAGACCAGTGACGAGTGGCATTCCTCAGGGGTCGGTACTGGGACAGGCGCTGTTTAACATCTTTGTCAGCAGCATGGGCACTGGGACTGGGTGCACCCTCAGCAACTTGCTGACGACACCAAGCTGTGTGGTGCAGCTGACACACTGGAGGGAAGGGACACCATCCAGAGGGACCTTGACAGCCTTGAGAGGTGGGGCCGTGCAAACCTCATGAAGTTCAACGAGGCCAAGTACAAAGCGCTGCACATGGGTCAGGGCAATCCCAAGCACAAATACAGGCTGGGTGGAGAATGGATTTGGAGCAGCCCTGAGGAGAAGAACTTGGGGGCATTGGTTGACAAGAAGCTCAACATGACCTGGCAATGTGAGCTTGCAGCCCAGAAAGCCAACCTTAATCTGGACTGCATCAGAAGAAGCGTGACCAGCAGGTCAAGGGAGGTGATTCTGCCCCTCTACTCCACTCTCGTGAGACCCCACCTGCAGTACCGCATTCAGCTCTGGGGCCCTCAACAAAAGGACATGGACCTGTTGGAACGAGTTCAGAGAAGGGCCATGAAGATGATCAGGGGGCTGGAGCACCTCTCCTATGAAGACAGGCTGAGAGAGTCGGGGTTCTTCAGCCTGGAGAAGAGAGGGCTCCGAGGTGACCCTATAGCAGCCTGCCAGTACCTAAAGGGGGCTTATAAGAAAGCTGGAGAGGGAGTTTTTACAAGGGCATGTAGCGATAGGGCAATGGCTTTCAGCTGAAAGAAGGTAGATTTAGATCAGATGTTAGGAACAAATTCTTTACAGTGAGGGTGGTGAGACACTGGCACAGGTTGCCCAGAGCAGCTGTGGGTTCCCCATCCCTGGCAGTGCTCAAGGCCAGGCTGGATGGGGCTGGGAGCAACCTGATCTAGTGGAAGATGTCCCTGCCCATGGCAGGGGGTTGGAACTAGATGGTCTTTAAGATTTCCTTCCAACCAAACCATTCTATGATTTTATGATTATTCTGTCAAAAAAAAAATCTAACAAATAATGATTATACATGTTGTGTATAGCCAGGCCATAAATAATGTGGTACCTCTGCCTACCTAAATTGTAATCTGTATCATAAATATTTTTTTGGTTATATTAATTAAAATATGGCATATACTTTGCTATTTTTTTATTTTATTAAAAATCGAGTGGACATTATTGCATAAAGATCACAACAAGATATTTTGGATTTGGGTTTGTGTGATTCAAAATGAATATAAATGTAAGCTTTTTCTAAATTCTGAGTTTGATGATTAGGAACAGATGTTCATGGACTTGGACACGTTACTGTATATATAATTACTAGAGCTGTCCTCCTAATCGTAGCATGCAGAATTGATCACTTACCATATCTAATTAAAGCAATTTTTCCTCCTAATGCAGAACCATGAAAGTACTGTTCCCTAAATTCTCTTCTGAATGGTTTGTTAATAAAACTTGTATCAAAGATTTGTTTTCCTCTCCTAAATTAATGTTTCTAATAAAACTCATCTATTTTGTAGGATTCTTGCCAGATGTTACTCTGAGCAAGTACTGCCTATTACTTTGAGTGCATAAAATGTAAAATACATGTTCATATCAAGTTATAAAATTAATAATTTACACATATAAATAGTTGCAGTGCCAGCCTTAAAATAAAACTACAGTCAGGAGTTTGTACACAGTTCCAAACATACTCATGGCAGAACTCATACACTTTGTTCAACTTAAAATATGACTTGCTTTTTTTTTGTAAATATATCTTAATTAAGATCTTGATACTCATGCACTTCTGAGGATCTTCTGGGTGGCTACCTCTTGCTCAGATTTCTGATTTTCTGATAAGCAGTTTTTGCCTTCTTTTAACTTTTTTCTGACTCAACAGTTGACAGCAAGCTATCTGGCCACATAACAGCAACAAAAATCAATGTTATTAGGTAATTATCATAAGTTTAAAATTAACAGCAGAGTTTACAGTAGCTATCAATCACACTTGCACAGCTTTCAGGTCACGTTGGGCAAATACTACATTATTCCTCTTAAACGTCAAGGTCCTTGTCCTGGTGTTTGAATAGGGTGGACACAGCTTTACCATCTCTGACATGGGGCTCCCAGTCTCTTTGCTGGCCAAATGACATCACCTTTCACAAACCACATGCAGCTCAGCAGAAAAACTGCACTTGTAATTAAAATTTGCTTTTTCAAACATACTTTGCTGTTCCAAGTAGTGAGTAGTATATTTCCCCAGCAAACCTTTCAGAAGGCAATGCAGAAAAGAAAACCCAAAATTTCATGTAGTGTGTAGGAAAAACAGACTCTTTAAAGAATTTTAAGTATTGGGGGGAAAAAAAAGATAGTGTTGATATCTTTTCTCATAAGAGTTGTTGAAATTATTTTTTATTGTGGTTTACGATGTCCTATGGGAAAACTGAAAAGGAGTCTGTGTGTTGCAGCCACAATATGGTGACGTCACTGATAGTTAAGGGGGTTTAATGGAGAAAGACCTTGTGGGATAACTGTCTGGCCTAATTAGTTATAAAAGCAAAAGGAGTGAAAAATATTTTAACCAAAGAGGATCAGCATTTATTTAAAAATGCTGTTTGGGTTGGGTTTTTTATGATTTAATTCACATACATTTAAAGCATTAATTTGGTAGACAAGCCAATGTTCCTACAGCTCATCTTGTGGCCAAAGCAAGGTTCCAGTTACTTCTAATTCACTGTCACAACGGATTAATTGAACTTAATTCATATTTTTAATAATTTGTTCATAGAGGCTGATGTTAAATTCTTTCTTTCACTGTCTTTTTGCCTACAAAAGTTTAGCATGTCAGGACATTGATATGTCCAAATAAAAACCCTAGACATGGTTACTGTAATCTGCTTTTGAAGAGGGGTGGTTTTGTCCCACAACATAATTTTTTTTTCCACCAGGGATCTTTTGAGCTGCCTTTCCTGCACAGAAATTGCAGTAATTAGGCTCAGTTCAAAATGTCATTCTTACTTAATAAACAGATCAATCTTATTTTGCAGTTCCTTCACTGCCTTTCTGAGGATTTACAAGTCAGAGGGTAAGGAGCTATTTACTGCCAAAAACCCAGTGGAGGTTCAATAGAAACCTCAAGGGAGGTCAAGCCTGGAGATCACAGAGCAACACCACTTCTGGGAATGTGGGTGCTCAAACGAGATGGAAGCAGCGATTATCTTCAGTGAAGTCTTACCCTGACTTAAGGAAGTTTGAGCAGGTACCAGTAACTGCCATACCCAGAGATCGGAGCTCTAGGCCCATGTACAAGGCTTTGTCTAGTAAGTGAGCCTCTACATGATTCATTCTTCAGCAATTTTCAGAGAAAAATATCTGGTTTCTTCTGGGTGTATGGAAGGAAGAGAAAAACACTGCGAGAACATTCATGACTAAGCTTGTCTCCCCATTGTCTCGTGGTGAACGGAAACTTCATCTGGGCTCTTATCTGCACTGCTGTGCTCTGAATGCTCTGACATTATGACCTGACAAAAAAGAAAGAAAGAAAAAAAAAACCCAACACCAGCCTTAAAATTGTTCCTTTTCTCTCTTCCCTAAGGAAGAAAAAGTTGTTTATGTTTTGCAAAAAAAGATTTTAGCAAATGACCGCACCCTCGCTTACCTAGGAATTATTATGTGATTATGTCTTCTGGCTTGGGGGTGAGGAACCACCTCAAATACCTGTGCCACGCTGTGTTGTAATTCGAGAGGCTGATTACACTGGGGTTTTTAGGCTTGCTCTAGGTACTATAGAGTCTGTCCTGGGGGACCAGGAGTCTATTCTTAAGGCCATGTTATATCCCAGGAGCTACTCTGCCTTTTAAATGTAAGAACAAACTGCCTGACAAAAAGCCCATTGAAATCTCGCATGTGACCTCAGTAAACTCTTGGGAAAAACATGAATCTCTCTTCTGGCAGAGTTATTAGTTTTTTAGAGGCCAGAATCTCAACAGTTTATAATATATTGATCATAGAGTGGATTGATTCATGTTCTTTTTTTTTCTTGACGTTTCTGTTAAAAATTCCTATGCCTTCTCCATTAAATACAGAAAAGATAAATAGACATTTTAAAGATCATCTTATAAGTAAGCTGCTGTTTCAGCAGCAAGCTGTCTGAGAGTATGTGTATTATTAAATATGTGACCAGGAATAGTTACATCATTGATGATGGGGATAGGCTTATTTTACAGACAAAAGTGGGTCACCCCATTAATAACACACATTTTAGTGCAGATAAAAGTAAACATGCACTAAGAAGCAAAGAGCATAGTTAAGATCTGGGTCCTTATGTGCATGTATATTTAGATCTATAATGGTTAAACTATGTATTATTTTGTGCTTTGGGATCCACAGTGAATTTCAAAAGGCCTTGAAGGTCAGGGAAAATAAGTTTGCTTTGCTGGGTCACAGCTGAGAAAGCGATGCAATCACGACAGAACCGTTGGTCTAAGCACAGGAATTACGCTGTGAGAATTTACTTGGCTTCTGTAGAGACACGTGTGCACCATGCCCATATCTACCTGGCACTGACACATCCTGCTGATAATTTAGCACACTTCTTTCTAGTAGCACAAACCCTTCCCAGGAGGCCACACGGAGCAATGGAAATGGTGACCTACACACCGATACAGCCATCTAAATGCAGGTCTGTTCCACATTCAGTGGAATTTCACACAGTCAAGTGTCCGGTAAGCTTTTTGAATGCTGCTGTCCATAATTCAAAGTCCTAATGACATTAAAAGGCTTTTTATGTTATGAGCTGCTACACTCCCACTTCTATTCACTGTCAGTGAACATGAGCGACATATTCAGCAAGGTGCAGAGAGGAAGCCATGTATTGTTCTGGATGGAGAGGCAAAGAACAAGTGCAATGAACTGTCCGAAAGCCCAGCATTGGCCAGGCCCAACCGTAACACAGAGATGGAGCCCAAAATCTCACCCAGATGCCTGCAATTCTATTACACCACAAGAAACAAAACTTGGCTAAACATTTCATACACACACTAATCTCTGTCAGATTCCTGAACAGTAACCTTGTATTCAAAGTCATGTTTGCTGTACATAAATTTTAAGTGAGCATCTCTGTCTCTATTTTCCCAATGGATGAAAACAGGTATGAGTGAGAATGTGGGGATCCTATCTTTCCTCCAGCTCATTCACATGCTTCCAAATCACCTTCCACTTCCTCTCCAGCAAGCTTTTTGGTTTTCATTCTCCACTACCTTAAAAAAACCCAAACAAAATAAAACAACAACAAAACCAACCAAACAAACAAAAAACAAAAAAAAACACCCCAAAACAGTTACCTGAAAATGCATCATAAGGTTCCTCAAACTCCCTAAACCCCTCTTTTAAAACAGTGCAGTAATTTCCAGTGAGTGGCCTCCCCTATGTTCACATAACCCCAAAAGGCACCTTTATTATTGCCAAAAGCACAGGCTGAATGCAAGAGCAAGAGACAATGCTTGGGGATGGCAGCATTTTCACTTCAGTGATACAGTACATGATAATTTGCTGATCTTTTTAAAGCATGTGATTCAATCTATTAATGAAACTTATGTAAATCATCTGAAGTGTATTACGCAGTATTTGTATGACAAAACAAATTTACAGTAATGCCATCATCTAGAAAAGCAGAGTAGTAAATTATATGATAGGTAAGGACAAACCACACTCTTTGATTATGTTACATGAATGAATGTGTGGTATGAAATGTGATACACGCATATAAGCAACTAAGGGAAAAGACATCTAGGATAGCTCACAGAAAATAAATTACATTATTTCCCAGCTAATATATGTGGGCCTAAACTAGAACATGATTTTTTGTTTGTTTGTTTGGCAATATTTATTTAGGGGACGGGAAGCAGTGGCAACATCTACACTGTAACATTACAGTTCTCTAAGGAGCTTGCCATGGCCACTGGGGGTCTGCTCTGCTCTCCTGGTGCAGACTCAAGGTGAGGAGCCACCACCGGAGAGGCAGAGGGGAGGCAGCCAGAGAGGTCACTTGGCAGAAGCCTATCAAAACTCAGTAGAGGTAGCCACACTCAGTCCCATGACTTAGAACCACAGAAACCTGATAGCATTCACATATTTAAAGGCAGTATTTTACAGGATGCTTAACACTTTGCAAGCACAGTGCACCCGAAGAAACTGAATGTGGCAAGGAAGGAAAGCGCTCCCCGTATTATTCCACCAGCCTTTCTCAGAAGGTTGTAAAAGACACTGGCTGCATATTTTCCCAGCTTGTCTCCTGCCACTTAGGGATTCCTCTTGAAAGACATTCCCTCAAGGATTCTGGAATAGTTTAACATCCTTCATTAAATACTTCCTCTGCTTACCCTTCCCTATCCCTTTACTTCAGTATTCCCAGGAGAAGTTTTACAAGATGCTGATCTTGCACAGCAGGGAGAAAAATACTCAGCACCCAAGGCCTTAAATGGAGCGTTTGCTTCAAGACTCTAATTAAGGTTTAAATATATGTTTTCAAGTGGGGAAATAAAAGAACTTTTTATTTGTTCTTTGTTTATTCACTTCACCTGTGACCTCAGGGAGCGAATTTCTGCAATGCCTTTCTGGACATATGTACCTATAGGTCAAATTTCTGGCAAAATTTCTGGTGAATGTTTGAACCACAGGGAAATAAAGAGTGGTGAGCATGTATTTTGCAAGCTTATGTCCAGAGGCCAACAAAACACCAACAGAAGCAGGAAATCCTACAGTGATTTCTTTCCTGAAGCATCCACTTTGCCACAAGGAGGATGATAAGCACCTGGACTTCTGCTCCAATCTGGTACAGCCATCCTTCTGTGAATGGCGAAGAAGTACTGAAAGACATGCAGCTGGATGCAATCCAGACAATGAAACACAAGGCAGAACTACTGGAAACAATACTAGGGAATATGCTGGCAACCACAGGAAATATTACCCCGGAGCTACAGAGCTGAAGGCATGCAAGCCATTGCCACTGGCCCATATGTACATCACGCTCCATCAGGTCTCCTCTTCCTCCTGTGGAGCTCTCAATTGACTTCATCATCCCGCAATACTCTGTTAATAAAGTGCAAGTGTTTTGTAACTCAATACCCTTTTATTGTAAGTGATAACCATAACAATAGACAGGAGAAGAACAACAGAGACAGTAGAGATAAGGTACAGCCTTGCTCTCACTCAGACAAGAGAACACTGTATTGCAATCACCTACTCTCAAAATAAGTTAGTACCGCATTCCCCATCCCCACCCAAAACGACAGTACACCCACGCACTAAAAGTAAACTTCATAAATTTTATGTACCAAAAACCAAATAGCAGAGGTAATCCAGCATAGTTTTCACGATGACTTTAAGCCATATTATGACGCACCTCCACTTGCCTGTTGGCTTTCCACAGACTTGCTCCACACCCTCTGTGACTACCTGCCACTTGTTGCCTCCTTTAGCAGGAAGAGAGCACCGCATTTCATCAGCCTGGAAAAGACAAGACAGGCAGGGACAACTAGTATCTTGGTTAACATCATGAATATCAGCTAGGTGACTGAGGAAGGGAGAAGTCCTTATTAACTTTGTCAAAAGGTTCCTGAATCGCCTGATGTTCTTCTCCAGCCTGGGCTGATGGTGCTGAGGCACTCCCAGTGACCTGCTACTACATGACAATTATTAGTTCCCAGTTATGCCCCTGGCAGGTGAGTGAGTATGACAAAAAATAGCACCCATGATCAATTAGGAACTTGGAATGAGTGCATATGAGGACTATAGTCTCCCTGTATGTTCTCTCACTGAAAATCCACAGCTCTGAGAACAAAACATGCCCAGAGGTTTTAGTTTCATTGCTGGCCAATATAACAACCAGACTCACCAAACTGTCCATCTGCCCTGCAAATACAGCACTCACAAGCAGTTATGCTTAATTCCTCTCACACAAGTTCTCCACCCTGGGGCACAGGCACTTCCAGCATCGTTCCCATTGCAGCAGGGTATATCCTGACCTAACAGTGGGAAAGGGCTTAATTACTCAGTCCTCATCCATGCAGGTGACGATAGGCTCAGGACTGAGACAGCCAAATAAATTAACAGATTAAACAAAGCGAAAGTCATGATGAGAGCTGGTGTGCCACCAGGGGCCCAAAAGCATCCTTGCTCCCGGAGATGTGGCTGTGGGGTTCAGGGTCCCTTTGGTGGCTGTAGGAAGAGGCTGCCAGGCAGCGCTGCTGGGAGCCTCAGCAGGGGCTGATTCCCCTTCCCGTGGGAGCTACATTGAGCCAAGCCTCTACCATTTTGCCTCCTACCTGAGCTTGACCATCCCAGGGCTGTCTGACCCCGGTTCCCCTCACTGAGCCTGATCCTGGCCCCCACTCACAGGCTGACAGCTCAGCCTGGCCGTATCCCTGTCCCCCATGTTCCCCAGCCTGCCCAGTCTCTGGCTGGGGACAGTGGGGTGGTCCTGCCTGGGAAGCCCTGCCCTGCCTGCTCCAGGGGAGCCCCAGGTACTTGCAGCACGCTGAGGAACGCTGTGGTCACACTGCTGACATTTCTAAGGAGGCACGGCAGCAGGGAGGTTACCCGCGTATGGTGCACTTCCACACGGCCACGCAGAGAGAGGAGCTGGGGCATGACAAGGGGACTCAGAATCAGCCACCGCATCAATAATATTTTTGGGGTGAGCAAAACCAACGACCTTGTGCCTCAGCAGTTGACTTTGTAGCTAATTTCTGGTAGATTCAGAAAGACAGAAGCGTCGGTTTCTTGCCAGTGTGGTTTCCTTTGCAGTAACATCTGTGACCCCACAGAATTTTTCAAGACCTAATTAACGATGCTAGAAGATAATGTTAGTTCACCAGACAGTTTGGGGAATAATGCAATTTATATATATATATGTGTATATATATATATATATATATGTTTGTTGGTTAAGGATCTTGAATCTTCCTCACGTCCCCATGAATCTTGTGTGGTAGCAGCCCTGGAATGCAAAAATCATCTAGGGAATTCCTCATCGCTAAGTTTAGCGCTAAAGAGCTAATGACTTCAGTATGTTTAGATGTGAGGTTAAATTCAGAGATCAGATTTAGATTCTTTTCTGAAAAAACAGTCTAAACCTAGTTAGGGTGTCCAAGTTCCATTTTTTACTGCCTTGCATTGGATTCTGGAGGCAGGACCTTGGAAAGTGCAGAACAATTGTTTTAGCAGAGCAGTAGCTTGAGTAAGAAAGAAAAAGGCATTAACTCAGTCTTTCATTTCCAATTTTCCAATCACTAAAATATTATCTGTCACCAGAAGAAGAAGCAGTGTTAAAAAAGACCACTGGCTTTAAGGAAAAACAATTCCACTGAATTCTTCAGAAAAACAGAGTTTACATATAAATTTAATCGCCATATCTTCAAAGGAGCCAGTTTATGTAAACTGACTTATATAAATCAAAATGTACAAAGGATCTAGATCACTGTATTTTCCTAAAATCAAATATGTCCCACTTTAGTTTTATCAATTGTTATATCTAGAATTTACTTTCCAGTCCATGTTAATGACTTCTGCCTTTGTTCAACCCTTTTTAATCTCCTGACCTATTTTCAATGGATAAGAAATTGCCTTTTGGTCATATTCCCACATCACTGAAGTGACTGATGAGTTTGGCCAGAGTTCTGTGCCTTTAGAATGCAAGAGCTGAAATCTGCTGTTAATGGCTACAGCTATCCCTAGAAAGACTGTGAAGAAGAACCAGAGTTGTACAATCTGCTAGTCTTGGAAAAAAAAAATATTACTGTCACTGGAAATAGCTGACCACCACTGGGAAACGGAATGTAAAAATAATTGTTTTTAGCTGGTTTTATGCAACCATGGCAAAAGACAGTTAAATCAATAATAAAGAAAAAGGATTACTCAAATACAGTCTTCTATGACTTGTGCTAGATTCCAATAATGAAAACAGTTTATCAACAAATATTGTAAAATCAACAAAAGATATAACCTCCTATCTCCATCTGCTTTCTTTTACTCAGCCTTGGAAAACTCACTAGAAGAGTCAAATATGATGATGTGAAGATAATCTGGGAGTTATAGAAAGTGCTTCCCATAATGCAGCAGCACAAATGACTCCACACCTTTGCCAAACCAGCCGATATTTCATATGCCTTCTTTTGGGTGATCTGGGCTTCACTAAACTTATAGTACAGAATAGTTTTTCCTGTATATTCTGTATACAGAATATACAGAAAACAATACAGTTTTCTGGTCTCTCTTGCAAGGCCTTGTGATGCTCTACGTGTACTTAGCATAACATTTGAACATGATAATGAACACTGGTGCAAGAGGGTTAGCTCTCCCAAAAGCAACACTGTGTCCTCTGAACTCCAGGCAGATCCCTACCCATAACCTGCTCCTCCCTCCTGCTGGCTGCTACCTGGCAGCAGTGTCCTCGGTGCAAAAACCAGTCAAGTGTCAACGAAACCTCTTAAATATTGAAGCCACTGAGGCTCATACAGGTCTTGCCTTCCTGCTTTACCCCAGCTCCATATAGGAGGAGGGAGGGAGGGACTTCATACTGCAGTTTGGGATAACTGCGGTGCAGCACTCCGGTGTACACAGCACCCAGCCTCCCACTGCGGCTCACAACCAGCGGCCGTCTGCTCACAGGCACATGTCCTAAACGTTTTGTCATATGCGAATTTAGGCAGACTTTATGATTCCCATATTTTATTTGTGATTTTGCTTTTGTGAGTCACCCAGCATTATCTTGGGCAGTGGAAGGCATGCTCCTTATGCACCGGCTCCATCACGATCCCCAGCTCCTGCCGTAGCCCCTGCAGGTGAGGGCAGACCCTGCAGGTCCCAGGGCTGAGATCCAGGTTGACTTGTCATCCATCTGGACTAGGCAGAAAACTTTGCTCCCATATCCAAAATCCAGCACTAAGCACTCACCTAGGACTAAGAATTGGGCTAACAGATCTCATTAGTAACTGCAGATTTTTAAAGAGTTGAAGCAAAATATCAATTGATAAAAAAAAAAAACCAAAAAAACTCTTACATAATATTTCTTCATGCTAAACAAAAGGGACTGTATGGCGCAGATAATTTTCATGATGATTCCATAGTAGATCATAAGCTTTCCACAATCTATTTTTAAAGTCCTATGTTTTTGAAGCTGGTGGTATATTCATTGAAGTTGTATAGCATGGATTTAATATTGCACATAGAGCTGAAAAATAACTATATATGAGAAAGACAAGTTTTCCAACCTATGCTATTTAATTTATGCTGAGAACGGTTACATTTAAGTAAGGAAGATGAGAAGAAAATAATGTAGGTCTCCCAATGTAATACACCAGCCTTATCATCTTTTTTCTAACTAGATTTAGATAAGACATGGCGCAGAGTGTGAACCCCTACTGACAGAGAGCAGAAGTATAACGTGACAGTGAAACTGGGAACTTAAGCATTTCTAAAGAGATTATCTACTGTTTAATGCAAGATACTTTTAACAATCAAAGAAAAATCTATGCAAGTTAATTTTGCTAAAGATACTGTCATTTTTCTACTAGCAAGACATACTGCATTTTGCTATTTTATGGCCACTGGTGCTATTCTATCATTCTGTAGAAAAAAATCATCTACAGAATTGTCCATTTCTTTTTGTGGTAAGGCTAAAATAAGCTTTCCACACTATATTAAGCCAGATTAAGATTGCATATTTTTAAAAAAGCATTACCTTCTGATGCTATCTGAAAACAGCAGCAGGCTGCACCAACCATTACCATTTTTTTACATTTAAAATGTCATCTGTATAGCAAAGGTAGCTGACAATAGTACTTTAAATCAGTTATGTTAAGTACTGAAATGGGAAGGCAGAAGTACATAAAGGAACAGAAAACAAAAAAAAAAAAATTCCAAAAACTGCATTCTAATGTGAAAATAAAACATTAGGCTTTATGATAAGGAAGACCAAGCAGAATATCTATACTAGCAACTTTCTAAGTAAATGTGCACTAGGAATGCAGAGCTTAGGGCATAACACAAAAGTTGCTTTGTAATGACAAAATTTCTTTCACCCCAAGGTGGATTTGATGCAGAAATGTATTTCTATGAAAATACTGTGGTGCATGTAAAAATGGAGATAATCATGACGACTCTTTAATTATTAGCTGAGACTTATGACAAAATATGTCTGCACCCAGTGTTGCTAATAGCACCTGGTTGATGTAGGTCTTTGTTCCTTCCACACAGCTCAAGTCACATGAGGATAACATTGACCTTATTTCAGGGAAAAATTATTCATGTCACTTCTTTTAGTTATAGAGGTTGTTCACCCAGTCATGCCTGACTGAAATAGAAAGGATGGATTTACAAATTCAGTGCCAGACACACCGAGTCGACAAAGTACTTTATTTAATCTGTAAAATTAGTTCCAGAGCTACAAAAGGCAGAGGAAGAGACAGATCCAGCCTGTCTGCTGGAAGAACGCTAATATCATTACCTGTCAACTTCTACGGTTTCTTCTCCTCCACAGACTTTTTCTCTCCACACCTAGCACAGTCCATACACTTGCCTAGCCACACTGCTCCATTAGTAATTTTTTTCCTTTCCACTCCCTCTACCATCTCTGCGCTACCATCTCTCACACAGAGCAGCCTCTCAGCTCTCTCAGGTCCTTATTTTTCTCCCTCAACAGAACCTCTGAACACTTGACATTCTTGAAGATGCCTCCATAGGATTGCTCTCTGAAAGACAGACTTAGTCCCCACTCCCCTGCCAGCAATCCTTCTCTTTTCTTTAAACTCCAAGGAAACGAGATGGAAACTCTGATGTGTCAAGGTGACAAAAGAAATCTATGTTTAAGCAAAGAATTAAATTCAGGAGATCTACAGTCTTTACAAGAGGACATCCTTCATGTCTTCCATATCCCCTTCCCCTCTTCCTTAAGTCCATTCTTACTGCTACTTGGAATTTAGCCAGGGCAAACACTTGTAAAACAAATGGTCCAAATTATAAGGAGTCCAAAACTTTTCAGTCCTAAGTGTCAAATGAAAAAATAAACCTGTCTAGGTAATGCTTCTTACATTTGGGGCACAGGCCTTGTGATAACTCAGACTATACACTCCTAAACCCCTGCTTGAACCTAGCCCTAAGAGAAGAAATTACATTAACCTACTTTCATTCTGAGTAAGAGTATCCATGCAAGAGGATAAATGATGTTTGAAGCGTCAGCCAGATTAGTCAAATATTCCTGTATACAGGAGGCTTAGTGGATTTTCCATTCAGGTACTACTCCAGTCAAGCCCTCTTCAGCATGAGAGGTATGCCTTATATCATAAGACACCTTATTTTGCAGATATATTTTCTGTGTTGTCCACTTTTGGTAAGATATGCTATGGGGCATAGCACTGGGCACCAGCGGTCTTAATGTTCAAGTGACTCATAAAAGTTAGCAAATGAGAATAATTGCTTGTTATGTCATACACCATTACTTGCATGGACATCACAGCAGCCAGTGCTTCTACTCACAGTTTAGTCCAATGTTTCCGCAACGATACGTAAGCACTAATCGGTAATAACTACCCAACGACAAGTTATTTGTAGAGCCTGAGGACCCAAGCAATGAAGGCATTAGCAGTGCTGCTTTTATAGTTCATGTTCATATTGGTATGGTAGGTAGCTAAACTGACAAAAGAGCAGCGTTTCACTGAAGTATCTTTCTGTTCTCTCTTGCGTAAGGGCATCCATTTCCATGTTTATTCCATTATCATTCACTAATACAGGAAATAATTGTGAGGCTGAGATTTTCTTTCAAATGGACCTCTGCATCGTTGACTTTATTTTACCTTTGCTGTAGTTATGCTGACAAAACCAGCTATGTGAGCTACGAATGGTCTTGTCACAGCCATTCTCTTTCTCCTGATGGCTTTTTCAGTTCAACATGGACTATCTACATTTAACTTTTGGAATCACAGAAATAAGGGCAGGAAAGGACCTCAGGAGGTCACCCATTGCCTCACCTGCTGCAGGGCAACACCAAACACCTAAAACACAGCTAAACAGACCGGACTTCTCCCTAGCTGTTAACATGTAACCCGTGTCCACGCAATAGCCACTGGTAGCTGTTTACCTCAGCTTCAGGATCTGATCTATTTATAGATGCTGTGACTTATAATAGATGATGTGATCCATACCATGCATTGCGTGTACAGCTCTTTTCATTCCATGCTCTTACTGTCTCCTTTCACAATGTTCTGTGTCCTTTACAGGTCTGGAAATCTACACGTTGCAGCAGAAAGAAGGACAGTCCCTCTACCCAGCGCTGTATCCGTGAGTAGTTTACAATCAGCCTGTGTGTTCTCTGGTAAATCCTCTGCTTTCACAACCCTGAGCAGTTATAAACAGCAACACATGATATCGTGTCTTCAAAAAGCCACAAAACTTCCCAAGAAACTGATTGCCCAAATGAAAATGCAGGGAAAAGAGCAAAACTAACCATAATGTACCAGGTAAGTAAAATGTCTGAGACTTTGTTTCCTGCTTTCTTTCATTTGCAAAGCACTTGGACTCGTGTCATTTCTAAAATGATGGAGTTTGCTGAGGCTGCACAGAGCTTTCCTTGATAATCCTTTTGCACAGTAGGAACTGCACTGGGAGAATGTGGCTTGGATGATGAAGCAGTCTCAAAGCTGGTGGTCTGTGTTCTAACAATACATTACTTATCCATATGTTGGGTTTTGTTTGTTTGTTGGGTCTTTTTTTTTCCTGAGGCATTCATCATCTTCATACTGCCAGGTATCGTTACAATTGCTATGGAAAGGTATGTAGGTAATTCTAGGAACTTGCATGCAACTATATAGAATGTATGCACAACAAAACACACTACGGATGTTCATGTATCTACTCACTAAGCAGGAATCTTGCCAGTGAGTCTGGGATTTCATCCTCAAGACTGCCCCTCCCTGCAGAGTTACAGGTGAGGTAGAAAAGCATTACTAGCTTCACTTCAGAAGGGGAACGTCTGACAATGAGCATATTGCTCTACCACTGTTGCTGAGTGGGTCTCAGTAATAATCCCAGCTCATTGCAATAGAAACTTGGTCCTTGTGCCTTTTCCAACAGCGTACCATTGGCAAATTCTACACTTTAAAACCTTGTGTGGATTTGGGTTGTGGGTTTTTTTCCCTCTGGGTAGAAGTTATCTGGTGCAATGTGCTTACACAATATAACTAACAGTGAATCCTAACTAGAGTAATCCCAGGGAGAAGAGCCTGATGGTGTGGAACAGATTTAGAACAACAGAAAGGGCACAGATCTGAAGTGTAACGATATATTTCAAGTGCAAATACCCATGGTCTTTTAACCTATTAGAAATTATGAGCTTCGACCCACTGTGTAGTAAGCAAAAAATAAACCATAAAACCATAGAATCATTTAGGTTGAAAAGACCTTTAAGATCATCCAACCCAACTCTAAACCTAACACTGCCAAGTCCACCACTAAACTATGCTAACCCTACTGCCTGCTTATAAAGGAAAGCCTCATAGCCACCTTGACAGAATTTGTACCCAAGTGCCCTCAAACTTTTACAATCTTACTCTGTATAGCACATGCCTCACAACAAATGTCAGGGGTTAAGAACAAGAAGTAGGATTTGAATTACACTGCAGAAATAGAAAACTGGATTCAGTGACAAAGATATTAATTTTCAGATGTAAGTCTCAAGCAAAAATTCCAGAACTATAGTCCATTCCTGCCTCAGGATGGTGCCCTATGATATGCTGTATCGTAATATGTCCCAGAGTAGGATAGCATAGTAGATTCACTGGAGAAGAACAGTTTCATTCCCATTTGGGTCTGAAAAATCTGGGGGCTGATCTTGATGAAATAACTGACTCTATGACAACATCTAAGAGCATCATTGCTCTGTGGTTTTAGCACCAACTCTAAAATGTGATGTGTCAAAGACACAAATGCACTGGATGATATACTGGAAACAGTTGATTCTCAGCACCCCAACTCTAAACAGTTTGGTCGTGCTAAAAATATTCCCAGGGATACTCACAGATGGCAGACATATCTAATTGCCTGTTAGCATAATGACATGCAGAAGACAATGTTTCCAGGTTTTCATCATCAGAAAGTGACTGAGACAATGGCCTTAATTCCAGTGACACAACTGGAATGGATGCAAATGTAGGACCCAATGCATATGAATCATCCCACCACAAATCCTAACTCTTCACTCAGTCTGTTCAGTTCCTTTTCAGGCAGAGTTCCCATTCATGTTACTGTGACTGCTTTCACAAGGGAAGGTCATGAGTGTAAGTCCATGAGTAGTCACTGCTCCTAAAGATAGATCATGACCCTTAAGTACACGTTTATCAGAAAGCTGATAGGTAACAGATGATGCAACACAGCTGATTGAAGAAGACCTTTTTTTGGCAAAAGAAATCAAATGGAGTGAATTAACTGTATGGATCAAAACCCGGTAAAGCACAGGTAGCCCACTGGAGAATGGAAGTTTTTGTGATTGAATGCTTCTGCTAACAAGAATACAGCATACAACCTGCACAAGAACAAGCTATATTCGTTACTCAGAAAAGATCAATTAACTTCACTGGGATTGCTTCCAAGAATAGGGATTTTGGATGATTTAGAAAAGTTTAGCTGAAACAAAAAACTTTCCTTAGATTTTAAGGACCCAGAAGAGCTATGTATAGCAATCCTAAGGCATACCTAAAACACCTAGATAAACCTTCTATAACAAATATGTACTGTCAAAGTAAAAGCGAGTGGGAAATCTGGCCACATCATGGATTTCCAAGTCTCAGCCTTAGGAAGATGGAGACATCAAGATGCTATTTGCCCAGCTAAGCACAGGTAGTGTGGCCTCCAGAAGCAGCTAACACCAAAAGGGAATGGAACTTGCTGGAAGTATGTTTAACAGCTGGGTTCGGAGCAGAACTGTGATTTTAACTGCTGCCAGTGGAAGTCTTAATCGATGCTTTTCTTCCTTGTTCTGCAGCTATTTACCTACGTACAGATATGTATATACCTCTCACAGCAGTACTGCTCTTAGGAGGGGAGACTAAAACAGTGGCTCCAGAGTGTTAGAGAGTCTGGTAAAAGCTGAGATTTGTGCAGAAAGGGATTTGTGATTTTCAGAAAGAAAGCAGGTGACAGCACAGTATTTGCAGAAGATTTGACTTTGGAATTATATGGGCAGAGGGACTATGGGTACACAATTTGGCTGTGGGTATACAGTGTGGTGGACCAAGATTACACTTCTTTCCTTGGCAATACCTGTCTCCCAGGTTGCAGACACCTCCAACACCAGGGCTTCTAGCCTTGCTCTGAGCAGGTCTCATCAATAAGGATTTGAAACTGCCTGCAGCATCCTGTGACTCATCTTATATAATGACTCAACGTGGCAAGCTGATAGAGTTTAGCCAGACTTAGAAATGGTGGAAAGTTTTCAAATTTTTATTTATTTATTTATTTATTTATTTATTTACATACAAGATTTCTGAGATTACCATCTACCCCCTTACTCACAGATTCCTGTTCAGAGCCCACTGACCATCCATTTCACAGATCTCACTGCAGGGTGCTTCAGTTTTGAAAATTGCTGAGTTCCCACGGTGATTCTATTCCTAGCATGTGAACAACATAGCTACAGCATTCTTCCTGGGGGACATCCTTCAGAGCATATGATGTTTTAATGCAAAGATAGAGACCTGAGAACCACAATCAAATGATCAGATGTGAACTTACAAGATTGTCCTTAGAAGGAAGTATGATGCAGGAAAGCAATTTGCTGATTTTAGAATCATAATGTTCATGGTATGTGTGTTGCAAGGCAAAACTCTGCATAACCAGACACTGGGTAATGTAGATTCAATGGAAGATGTGCTACCCATGTCTGACCATTTACCTCCCTATTACACTGCAGTAATCGTGTTACCCAGAGACAGGCCTCCTGGAAGTACAAGCAGGTTCTGAGTGATAGATTGCTGATATTCATGCAGAAAAGCAAGACCACCGAACCTTTGCACTTGTCAATATTTGTACTCTAGCAGTTGGTGACTAATGGCTTAACACATTGATTCCTGTCGCCACCATCCCCCTGTCTTCCAGGAAAAGTAAGATTCAGTTTCCCAACTCCAGGGTTTAGGAAAAAACCAAAAAATGCAGCCCAGCCCCAGCCTCCAAAATAAATATTCTTTATTCTCACAAGGTCCTTAAAATCTAAATACACCCCAGGCTTTTATTAAAAACAAAACAAAAACAACCCACCCACTACCAGCAACAAACCCAGCATGGACAGTGATATCTATTTTAGAGGCAAAGACGTAGTGTTTTGCCTGAGTTCACCCCGGAGGTTTCTGCTTGACCTGGAACCAGAGCCCAAGACTTCCAGACTCACATTTCAGTGCCCTGTCAGCTCGGTCAGTACAACCTACCTAGTACTTCCCCACCCAACTCTTGCCCGTAGATGTTCACATCCAGCTTATAGGCATTGCTTGGCAGAGGCTGGGAGGGGAGGTTCAAGCAGCATGCTTAACAGCAAAGTATCACCTCCTGCACCTCTCAAGAGCATCGCCGCAACCGAGAGAAACTGCTTTTCACCACTTCCACTTAAGTAAAGGACGAAGTAAACACAAACCAAATTCATCCTGTGTACGAGCGTGGTCAGCACAGGCATACTTCAGCAAAACAGCCTGCAAAGGGTCAAAAACCTGGAGTTCAACTCCTTTGATTGCCAAGGTCAGGCCTGGTCTTCTCACCCACTGAGCTTAGCATATATCACTACAGATCATTTTACTCCTCCTGTTTATGGAAACGGCCGTTTTTATTAAGTAGAAACTCTCTTCTTGGCAAAACCAAACAGACCTGTATTGCATTAAGCAGGCAGTCACATCTCATGCTATGCCAGGGTGGAACTCACCAATAATTAAAGTTTTATTTCCTTAATGAATCTCTGAAAGTATGCAGTTTCGGTTTCATATTTTATAGCTCTCTGTTTGAGAAGAAAAAAATAGAGGTGGGAAAGGGAAAACAAACATGGTCCAAGGAATCACTGAGTTCTCTTATGCCGTGAGTCTTCTGCCAAGGCTATCCACAGAAATAAAAGCAAAGGAAGGACGTTGATAGCAGTAGCGCTTCTGCAGGCTCTCCCTTTAAAAAATTAGCTTTGCCAAGACATCTTAGCACAATGCTTAGTTTATGGCAAGATTACAGCAAGAATACCGTATGTCCCTTAAGCTCAAGGGTCCCATTTCTTAGGTGAAATAAATTGCAACTGAGTATTTTGGCTCAAAACTTACTCAAATCTGGGATTTTGGGAAGCATCCTTTTATAGAAAACTAGCTGAATACATAGGATTGAGGCTTCTTTCCTTTTCCTATTACTTTTAAAAGGTTTTCCACAGAAATCACTTCTAGATTTGCCAGAAAGATAATGCCTGTGAGTATATCAGCCACATGCCTCAGTGGACCACAAAGACATTACTATTCCTAATATTGGGGGTAGAAATAGATGATCTTTAAGGTCCCTTCCAACCCAAACTATTCTATGATTCTGCTACTAGATTTTATGGCTTTCAAGATAGACATCTTAAACTAGAAACAGCAACATTTAGCTAAAAGTCCTCTGCATGAACTGCAAAAATCTGGTCAGGTAGCAGAGTGAAACAACTAAGTTATGTGAAGTGGCAGAAAGCTGTTGGTCAGGCTCCAAGATGATAGGGTGCTTCAGTTAAAAAGGCAAAATACCTGACCACTTGAGTTGTTACAAGATATTGCCAAAATAAACCACAATTATTTATTCAGATGATGTTCCTTGGCTTTCCTTTCAGGAAAGCTGCCAGAAAATAAATGAAGTATTCACTGAATCAACAACCCAGAAAAGACACTTAAAGAAAGGTCTGAAGTCAGACTATGCAACACGCTTCATTTAACTAAGCAATATAGTTAGATAAAGACTTGTTTTTCTTTAGCTCACTGAGATTGCTTTTTACCATTTAAAATTTAACAGGTTTGTTTAGAATGAAAACAATTAAATAGTGCAGTGAATTATGCCACCAACAAGAAAAGGCACCCAAAATAATATTTTTATTGCCATTTACAAGACATATCTTCCTCTCCAATTTCTCTCTTTCTTATCAGTGCTGCTTGGACAGTTTAGTCTTTAGTGATTTTGCTACATGATTTATTATACACAGGGGATGACAAAGTCAGTCATGACCTTTTAACAATCTGGGGTTTTTTCATTAAACACGTACCTAAGGGTCTGGGTTATGGGTGCAATAAATATGAATAAGGAGCAGCGGTTTGGGGTTCATCAGCCATCATCAATGTGGAAACACACAATGTCAAAAGCCAGGCAGTTTGAGGGATGAGCTCTGGGTGCTAACAACCGCTGCCTTGCATGGAAAATGTATGGGAATACTCCAAGACTGACTTGCCTTGGGCCACCTTCTGGGAGGTGGGCACCAGTGGAAACCAGGTCTCTTGTCCTTTGCTGTCAGGCTCCACCGGCTTTGTCAGGATTCGGGCAAGAAGTACAGGGGAGGCTGTAGGAAGGGTGGAATGGTGGCGGTGACAACCATGGCGAGCCAAGCGGGGAGAGTCACTTAAAGAAAGGCACACGGTATCTCAGGATGTAAGACCTGAGAGCCCATGGCACGCCTGCTTTTAACTGCCACGCGTGTGTCTCTGTATGCTTGAAGTAAAACAGTCACTGAAACAGAAAGGTAATATGCCTAGTTGCTGTAAGAGTAACTGCCGTAGTGTTAAAATACTTTCCGGCTAAAATCATTTAACTGATGCATCTGACAGGACAACCTGTTTCTTAATGCCTAAAGCCTGAGTAATGCAAACCATAAGAAGACAAGTTAAATTACAGTGTACCCTGTCTACAGTTTGTGTGTTAGTTAAGCAGATTAGCTCATACCCAGAAAAACAGTAACATAACCCTCTCCCACTACCTTTTTCCTGAGGAGGTATTGGCACAATTGATATAACCCCTGTACGTGATTTTCAGTAACTGTCTGGTGTCAAATGAAACTCGCAAAATTGTCTCATTAAACCTGACTAACATTTGGGTCTAAAGCACTCCAAATGAAGTGTGAGCCAATTTCTCTGTAAAAGACCTATTAACAATGAGCGAAAACATGAATAGAGAAGTTTTGAAGAACCCTAACTTGCTTTCTGTTGCTAAGGGATACACTTCCTTGGTATACCCCCATGTTCTCAGCAAGTCTGACTCACAAGGAGTCTGGCTTTCAGTAAATAATGAAAGCCCTACACTGCCGGAAACAATGTAAGAAGGGTTAAAAATAAAATCAAAGCCAATAAAATGCAAATGAAATATTACTTTACACACCCAGTTCCAGCAGACACTAGTTAGGGTGCTTTACTACTGAACTGCTCTCTATAGGCTACATAACGCACCTGGAAAATGGATGTTGAGACAGGCTGGATGTTGTTCCAGTTGGAAAGTGATGTTTTTACTGCTCTGCTCCCCCTTCTATTGAGCCCAAACAGCTCCTTGCTATTTGTGTTCCTTTTTTTCTTATTTTCCTTTTCGCTGCAGCAAATGCCACTGCCAAATGTCTTTCTCCCACGATATCTGCCTGTCCCTCTCACTTTTCATAACCTCTACTTGTTACATGGAATGGTTTCAGAGACACAGAGGTTAAGGCCAGAACTTACTCAAGTGGCTTCCAGTTTTGGATGTCTCCATACGGGGTGTCTGAAACTAGTGACATTTTGGGGATGGAGTTTTTAGTTCCCATGAAGTTCAGAGAAAGTGATTGGTGGTCATAACTTCTAAAATTAGGAATTACTTCTGAAAATTTTCACTAATCCTCTTTACCCTGAAGGTCACTGTGGGAGGCAAATCCAAAGTCATAATGCTGTTTTTGACATTTCCTGGGTGGATTACAGAAGAAAACCATAACCTCTCGTTCCTCCATATATGCTTACCTATTTTGTGTGCACAGTTGCAAGAACCTCTCCCCTCCCTCGCTGTTATGCTCCCACCAGCATGACCACTGGAATGACTGACTGGATTTCCTATGGTATTTCACTGAAACTATTCACTTCAGTGAAGATATTCATGAGCTCAGAGACTGACCTTAACCAAACAACTCGAAATAACTTCAATTATGGAGGCTACATCCTCCAAAATGCATAAAATGTCTGCATTTTAAAACCAATATAGAACATATAACCATATTATTACCAATATTATTATCTGTATAACTCTATAGATTAGCAATCAAAATATACAACCTGAAAATCTGAGACAATTATAAAAGAGAAGCAATCCATTGTAAAAAATGAGGAAAAAATACCGGATAGGTTTTTCACCATTTGTTCACCTGAAAAGCAAGTTAAGGGAAATTTTTCCACTATTTTGAGATCATGTGCAGAGTTATTAATCCTGTGACTCACAAGTCAGTAGAAGGTCAGTGGTCTTTTCATGTACACACACTAACAATTATATTATAAAAATGTTAAAAGAAAATCCCCATTGGGGCAGGATAATAAAAACCGGAAAAGAAATGTGAGTAATAGGGGAAGAAGAAAAAATTTAAAGGAGCTTACTTTAAAATGCAACATTGTTTTTGATTATTACTACACAGGTGTTACAAGAGGAAAAAAAGTTAAAAAATAACTGGGATAATTTTTTTATGCAAACACAGGAACTTTCTTACAAATCCCCTATCTCAACTTATTTCCCCTTTGTTTGCCATTACACTTACTATTAAACCTCCCACCAAAATAAATAATTGCTATGAAATCCTGTGTACTAAATCCTGTAGTTCTTGTTCAAGCAAAAATTCCCACTGACTTAAGTGGAAATTGCATTTGAGCATGGCTTTGATCAAACTTATTTTATATTCCAGATTGCTGTAAGTGGAGCAGCAGGAAACTATATCAAGCAGATGGAAATTTGAGTTTAAAAGCAGTCCTCCTATAATCTGCTCCTCTTAATGCACTTCACATCTGGAGGGATACCCATACTAACCAGGATTTTGTTCATCCAAGTTAAAACATCCCTGAAGTTAGGAGTCTTCCTGTGACTCCTTTTTCCTGCTGTACACAGTCAAGTAGAAGGGGATACGGCTTTCAAGAACATTTTACATTACATGTAGTTATTTTAGCCATGTTTGTTATGAAGTTTACAAATGCTAAACACTGGAGTCTTTAATGTAAAAAGAGTGCCAGTGACTTTAGGCAAATTATGTGTAAGGTGTTCCTCTTTACTTTGAATTCTGTCTGAAACTACAGCAACATATCAATATTTTTGGACTGGATCCTGCTTCAACTTTTAGAACAGACTGAAGCAGTCTTCTTTTTAAAGCCCCCAGGTCTAATACTGTCTTACATTTCCTGCCTATACAAGCCACATTGGGACCTTCCATGCTAAACCAAGAAAAGCACTATTGCAAGAAACAGAAATAACTGTAAACAACTTTATATGAAAAAATTGACCCCTGGATTAAAAGCTGTTGACTGAGTTTGATTGGTATTTTGCTTTTGGCTTATATAGACTCACCAGTTGACCTAGAAACATTTCCTTCAGTCTCAGAAAGCTGAATCTTATGGCTCCTTATCTGTTCATGGAGCTTGTACGGTGCTGTTGCATTAGTAGGTGGACAGCAGAGATGGCCATCAATAATGGCAGTAATCTGTTCCCTGTTGTAAGGTAAATGATTCCCACATTCAAAAGAGATGATTACAGTAGCATATAAAGGCAGGGATAATTTAAGAAATTCACATGTCAGTAAGCTGTGCTATTAAATTTGAAAACTCTGCTACGTGCCAAAGAGATATGTTGAACTGTATGCACACTGCTAGGAAAGGCTGAGACATATATAAACTATGTAAGACTTTGCCCTTTCTGAGTGACTTCCATGTATATGAAGGTCTATCTTTAGATCTCAGATGTTTCATAAATCAGAAAGAGGATGATTAATCACTGGCATTATCTTTTTCAAGAAAGATCATGAGCAGCTCCTTCCATCCTTAAACAGTCTGAGTAACTAATCATTGTCCCATTTAAAGTTAAGGGGGGCATCTCTGCTGTTGAAAGGAAGTTTAAGGCCAAATGGTTGTGAAAATATTCATGTATCCTTCTCCCAATCAACGTGCTTTTGTTAGCCACTGTAGTCTGAGCAATTTCCTGTGCACTTGATTGCATTTTGTAGACCCACACTTCAGTGCCATGCTGTTCCTCACTACTCACTGCTTCTATCACCTACCATGAAGTTACAGCAGTACTGTCCTTCCCAAATCCCAAAGCATACTGTCCACACACTGAACCTCAGTGGGTGTCACTGTAGCTTGAAGATTTGGCTTGCAACTCAGTGAGATGAAAGGCTCCATAGAGTTGCACAGTGACATCTTGTCACCATGACATTCAGCTGGGAAAAGATGCACACAGAGAAAATGTTCACCTGGACACTTGATATAACTAGGAGAGAACCCAAGAGGGTATCCAATTTCTAAATACTTAAAATTAGGAGATTTACTACCATTCAGAGAGCACTATAGCTCTGTTGTCACAGTAACAAGTAACAGCAATACCATTGCTGAACCAAATCACATTTGCAGTCTCTCAGCATTGTATTCAACAGAATATATCTGAATGCTTTCCATTTGCTAGCACATGAAAGAAAGATGTTAAATTAAATGAGAAGTAGGGACACAGGATTACGCTCTCATCTCTTACTTAATATGAAAGCAACATAGTGGGAAAATCATGAATGCACTTTTTGAAATATAACACACAGCATATTCTGTAATGTTCTGCTGCAATTCAAGGCAATTCAACCTTAATCAAACTTCAGAACTCTGGTCATTCATTTGCAAATGTTAAGGTGGTGGTGGTATGGGGTTTTTTTTTAAAAAAAAAAGAAATCTGTGACTATTGATATAATTAAGAACTATTCAGCAGGTTGCTATGGGAAACTTTTTTTCCAGCTAACCCAATACCTCTAACAGAGATTTCAGTTACTTAATCGTTCATTGGAAATAGAAGATAAGTCTTATATTTAAGAATCTGCATGGGTGGCCTTTTTAAGATAAACAAAATATCTGTCCTCATTAAAAAAAAAAAAATCACCAAAACCAACCAAACCCAACCAACTTTAAAGCATCTTCTTTATGGGGGGGGGGGGGGGGGTGTGGATAAAAAAGAAAGGAAAAAAAAACCCAACCAAAAAACAGTTTAATTCTTCTTACATTTTGTCACGTACTTGCAAGGAAAGGAAAAGTAATAAGAATACTAGAGGAGGAAGAATCCCAATCTATATGGAGTGAGGGGCTGATTCATTTCTTCTCTTTGCTTGTGTCATTTCATTTTGATTGCTCGTTCAAAACACTCATCTCAGAGGAGGAATGTTTGGTGTCTGTGACTGGTTTTCATGCTGAGTCATTGCACCATCTAATTTGGAGATCTAAAACCAAGCATGTTCACTTTGTAGCCTGGTCAACAGGAAGCAATGGGACTGAGTCTGAAAATGTTTTCTCAAACAGGTACTGAAAGTGGCTCAAGGATGCTGAAAACCCCCTAAAATGTTTTCTGTGCAGTTTCAGAAAGAGCTTGGGGAACTTTCTTTAGAGAAATTTATCTTTTTAACAACCATTCCTTCTAGCATGCTCATAAAATGCCTTGCAGCAGCACACAACAGGCTCTGAACTGAGTACGTGCTTGTTAAATGCTGTTTAGATAAGACTTGCTCCAGCCAGCCGCACTGTTTTAATGTAAATGTAGATGAATGTCACTGACAGAACACCACCTAGCCCTACCCCTGCTGTTCCTAGCTGCTGAAATCTCCCCAAATCCTGTCCATCCGAAGTGAAAACTATGTCCCAAAGGTAGCAGAAATCTGTACAGCAGCCTCAGGTAGACGTGGATTCATTCAACAGTCTGGAAGAGAAAGCAAGAAGAGCTAGCGTGGCCACAGCTGCTGGGACAGACCAGTGCAGCCTAAATCCTACTTCAGTTCTCATACCTGAAGTTCCCTGTCGGCTGGAGCTAGGTTTGCAGGCATATTCTAGGCTATTCACATCTAGATTAATTATTCTAAAATTTCAAAATCATCAAATATGAAAGGAGAAAATATCACACTGACTACTCACCATGTGAACTGCCTTCTTGCTTTCACCAGCTCTATTTCAGTTAGTTCCTTTCAATGTTAATTAAACACAATAACCCAGAGGATGTTACAGAACATATTTAAGATGAATTGTCATGTTTGGGGCCATGCAGATCTGATGATTTCTATTATTACCTTGCCTAAGCACTTATCTTTCTATGGTATTTCACCTCTCTGGTTTTTCCATACTCCAGCACTGGACTTCAGCAAGATGTAATTCCCTTTTCTGTCACCTTCCCCTCCCAAGCCACCTATTTGGTGTTAACACCCCATATCACCAGTGTACAGGCATCTCAGCAATACTGAAGCTGCATCCAGTGCTGCTGTAACAATAGCAGCTTCAGTTGCAAACAAGTTTGGCATGATTTGGGCAAGGAACTGCCAACCAATTTACCATTTGCATGGATATAAAGGACAGAAAAGTTTTGCCCAGTGTGGTTTTGTATCACGTACAATTAGCTTAAGATTTCAATCTTGCTGATAATCTCAAGGTCAATCTTAGCTGATGCTTTCAAATAGGACTTTTGAAGACGTGACTTGCAAAGAACTGTTGTCCAAATATCACATTCAGTTCTTGCTAAGTAGTTCAGCCCAACTATGTAAGAGTTAAAAACAAAGTCCTAATCATACAGAAAAAAAAAAAAAAGAATCCAAAGTCCATTGTTAACAGGGAGAGGCAAGCACAAACAGCAGTTAGCAAATGCTAAATAGGACATGCAAAAAGACTTCCATCACGTAAACAGAGATAATTATAGGGTTACAGAAAATTCCCACAGAGTAGCAGACAAATTTGCAAAGTCATATTGCTGACAAGGACAACTACTGGGAGAAGACCTCTTCTGGTACAAGAACAGAAAGGTGGACAAGAACAGAAATGTCATGTCAACAGACTTAAAAAGAACACAGCAAACATGCAGCAGTATTGCCAGAATGATCAGATGGAGCTTAACAAATTCTAGTCTGTGTTTTAAATCAGGATATCATTAGAACCAGCAAAAGCAATATTTCTTGCTCTGTTTTCCAAGGCCCCATAAACAGTAACCATAAGGATTGACTTTTGGACACTCCAGTATTAACCCTAACACACCTATCAGGCTTATCAAGTAGTCTTTCCTCTTGTCTCTGTCCACCCCTTTCTTCCGCTTCTTTTTTTATTGTAAAAGACTTTTTAATTCTCTACCATTAATGGTTAGACTCGCAACAAGGCAGAGTTCAAAGTGCTAGAACACGAGCAGACAGAGCAAAGGCATAACTGTAAAGACAGAAGAAGATGCTATAAAGATGATTTTAAAAAAGAGTAAAGAAAACAGAAATAGGAAGAAATGCTGGAGCTTCAAAGCAATAATAAGTGGGAAAGGAAATGCTGTATATTGGTATGCATTTTGATAGGCTTATTCTTTGTATAGCTATGTAATGTTGTAACTCTTAATACAGCAACACAGAAAAGGGAAGTATGGGATGTAATTGCTCAGGCAGAGTTATGAGGTATGCAGGCATACGTGAGCTTTTGCACACAGACCAGAACAAACACGAACACTTATTGTTGATTTGATAAAGAAATACAGCATATTTTGTGGTGTGTGCCAGCCAGCTGCTAAATCACTGCTAAATTGAATGCGCCTACAGTCTTTACTGAGTGGTCTTGCTGCCCCACGCAGCGTCTGATTTGCTCATTACTGGCTTTCCCAGAGAATAAAGGAGATCACCATGACTAGTGATCAGTAAATGATCCTGCTAATCTGTTTAAGCATTCCTGGTTCATCCCTAACAAGAACATCTAGGTGCCTGGGATATGATTAAGGGCCACACACCAACAAGCTGTTTGAGTCTCTGCCTTCTCCCCCTTGACTGCAGGAACCCTTGCTTGATTATTAGTGGCACTTTCTAATTCATACGAAGTACTTACATTTTTGGAAGAAGGCCAGCAATACTGATCATGACACTTGCATGGACAATTTCATAGATCTCTCCTTGCAACTCCATTCCTTCACTGTGGAAACTTCCTTGGAAAAAAGCTTTAGGAAAACAGGATCGCTACTGCAGCTGTATAAAGTGGCAGCATTTCTTTCCAGCAGGCCTATGCAAACTTATACCAACTGTTTAATGCCAATATTAAGCATGGAATATTGCTAGTTGCCTACACTTCTTGGAAAACATGGGCATACCCACATATAAGCAAGTAACGGCAAGGTCCCAGCACCAGCCAACCCTGTACCTACAGGCCTGTGTTGTTGAGTAGGTTCCTAGGCCAATTCAGGGGTGGTCTGATAGCTCCAACTCTGTTTGTGCTCTGGAAACCGTGGTTTGTTCTCACAGGCTGTGTTGGACTGAAACTCAGAACTGGGTGTCTGCCCTTGCTGAGAGAAAGTAGGAGGGAGAATCCCGAAGGGAACGTTCACAAGCAAAGCCCCTGCATTTCCCAGTGCCGTGCAAGCACGCGCCTTCTCTGGCTTCTGGCATCACACCATTTCAATTTCCTGCTGCACTCAGGCAAGAGTATTTCTGTTGAACATTTTTCAATGAGCAGTCTCATTGGCATTAGTGCTTAAGATCCTTGAAACTGCAAAGAAGAAAAAGCAGGTGGGTCAATATGGAAGGCATTATGAGAGGGCAGTAAGTTTGAAGTGTTTCTATTTAAAGTTGACCTGCTTTAAGAAGGAGATTAGACCAGATGACGGACACAAATTTTCTGTGATTCTATGAATTGTGTTTTCAGACCAGTTTCTCTCAAATTTGCTTTCAACCATCCAAGTTTGTTGAAGTAAAAAGGAAGGAAATGGTATTAAACAGCAGAGTGATCCTATGAATATATTTGTCTTAGTCTCTTCTACTAAGCAAGAGAAATTTAAGTTCATTAACCAAGTCTCACTCTTTTTGCCTCATCAGAATAAAGGGTTTAGGATAAATCAAAAGCATTTCTCCATGGACCAGGATACAGTTAGTAACCTACATTCTAAAAGTAATCCATGAAAACCTTTCATGCTGTCTCTCAAAAACTGTGCCAACCCTTTTCACGGCCAGAATACAAAAGACTATGTGAGGTCTCTGGCAACTAAGAGTGAAATATATGTGAATTAAGCATGTTTTGCCTACATAAGAAAATACAAGAGAGGAAGAACTGAAAAAGCGTACGGTGGGACAAATTCAATTAATGAAAAACAGTCTAAAGCCTCCAGAAGACTGATGGCATTTGGCCACCAGACCAAAACATTTCTCCTTCTGCAGTGAGCCCCAAGACAATTAATTGCTGTTGTCCTTTGTGTTGTCACCTTTAAATTTTTTTCATGTATTCATAATAATTTTAAACAGACTGTGTAACTTGTAAGATTTTTTTTGTTATTGTTTTAGCTACTTTCTGGACAAAGTCCAGAAACTTGTCTTTCTGCCTCTAAAGTATGAGTCTCATCACATAGCACAGTAAAAATAAATCATAATTTGCATTTCTCAATAGCCTTCAAATAACTACATGGAGTAAAGCCAAACCCAGCCTCTTCATTGAAACAAACAGCTTGCATTTTCACATACCAAGATTGCTTCTCCTTCATCTAAAGAATAATTTCTGCTTCCCAAGTTCCACATGGCCCGCTGTGTGACTTACTACCAGCCACATTTTCTCCCTGGTAGCTCACGTAGTAAGTGCTTTGAGTCAGCACGTTCAACCACAACAGCAAACTGATAGGATTTCCTTCAACTACTGAAACGTTTAGGCACGTATTCAGCTCATGACTCAGGGTGCTTATCTGTAAAGCGAAACTCCCTCTGGGATGTGAAGCACCATCATCTCAATCACTTCTCCTTTTCCTCTGAAAAAACAAACAAACATTCAGCACACTTCTGAGTCTAGGTCCTTCCTCCTTTCTCATCCCTCACCCATCCCTGGCCAGAGGCAAGTTCTGGAAAACATGAAGAACACAGGCACAATTGTTCTCAGCTTCTACCCTGTGCTCACTATATTGGCAAAGTTCGAATCCAGTTGTTTCTGCCATTGTACTTTTAAACACTCTAGTTGCAGAATATCAGCAAAATCACAACACCATTATATGCAATAGGGTCCTGCCTGCCATTTTGGCATGCCTTCATTCACAAAACTTATTACCATGTTCTCTTATTTATCTGGCAGTTTATTAGACATTCAGCCCTTACAAATATCATGTGTCTTCAAAAGGGAAAGGTATTTTTCTTCCACAGCTTTCTTTTTTGACTGTATGCTCGATTTTTTTAAATGTAAAGGAGTCCCTCCAAATTACTGCGAAGTAGACAGAAAGGACACAGGTGCTACAGACACTTAAAAAGAGCTGCACAAGGTTAAGCTACAGAATTTAACAGGGAAAAGAAACAAAGGGATGGATTTGTGTCTGAGGAATGACATATGCTCCTTTACTTTCTTTTTCTTTTCTGACAAACAACCCAGATAAAGGACACCCATACTTGTTCACAAGGTAAGTAAACATGACAGAGAGGTCATCTACACAAATGTTAAAATGTGCTACCTATTCTGGGATAGTTAAAACAACACCCCAGTGTAGCTATTCCCATGCAGGCATCTGAACAAAACAAGAGTCAAATTCACAGTCAGTTTTACTGAATTAGATGTTTTGATGAAAACCTCAATGCTTCAGCTGAAATAGTTACACTGGTACCAAGATATACAGCCCATAACTTCAGTAAGAGATTTGGAAGGAGTAGGAATCCTGAACCATTGTAGTTCTGTGACTGTATTACCTTCAACAACCTCTTCCACCTGTATTCTTTGTTTTGTAAAAAGCTACCCACCAAATCTAATTCCAGAGGAATTCCAGATTTTGTGGCCATGACTGTATTTGTTAAAGCACAGAATAAAGCCTTCCTTGTAAAGATTTAGCTTTCCTAGTCAACAGAGTAGCTTAGCTATTTTTTCTAAGACTGCTGGCCAAAGAAAAGAAAGAAATGAAGGCAGCTGCCAGGAAGAAATCCTGGACAGATAGCAGGGACAGGCAGGGACAGAGACAGAGATGAAGAGAGATGTAGTGTGGATAAGGAATAGAGAAGTTTGAACTTTAGAGGAAGCCAAGGATAAACCTTGTGAGAGCAGTAAGAAAGGAAGTTTCTATACGTGCCTAGAATTACACCTGCTAATCTACACAATGCAAACCCAAAGGAAGTGACTCAGTGGTCGGAGCCTGACACACGAAAGGAAGCATCCTATATTCCAGGAAAAGGTATTTGGCTTATGCGTGGACATAACATTTTTGTTCAGGTCTTGAAACGCAACTGCATTTGGTTGTGTTTCTCATATACAGCAGTTGCCCAGTTCTAACTTACTATTTTTAACTCAAGCCCATCAAAATAGAAAGGGCAATTTTGGAGGAGGATTTGCAATACTTTATCTGCATTTATACAAAAGGAGTAGAGCCATAGTGCTCTGAGCACCTAACCTAGCCCAGTTTCTCTGTGTGTCTTCATCCATAACGTGGCGGTAAATAAAAATGAAGAAAAACTCACATATTTCATGTTCAAGGGCAGGCATGAAGTGGGAAGACTATACTGCTCACGCTGAAAGTAGTTTGTGTCATATCTGTTTTTTCATTTTGTTTAATGCAACATCACAACATAGTGCTGTCATAGTAGATACACAAATCCCAATTACTAAGAAGTAGTTGGGCATCAAGGCTACTGAATCCCACTAACTCACACAGCAAACCAAAGGGATTTCAGTGCCTAACTGTCTTCAGTTCCTCTACCTACAATGGCTTTAAAGAAGAAGAGAGGATGGATTAGCTGACGTAGCCTCTGCTTATCAAAATTACTGCCAAGTTGTACAGGTTGTGATTGTCATTTGCAGACAGGATATATATATATTGGAATTTTCCTCCAGTCAACTGCTCCTCTATTACCTTAGAGCCCCTGAATGCACCACCTGGAAGTCCTTGTCCTAGAGTCTGGATGGACCAATGTCTCATGGACCCAAGGCATGGGAGGAGCAGCAGTTAGCAGAAGGCCACCTTCATGCTACTCTGCAGACTCGCTCCAAGTGCCACTTGGCAAATCCATGGCATGTGACCATTAAGGTTTTGTAGTAAAAGGCAGAAAGTTTCCAGCTCCCGTTTTGGCTGATATGGCAGAAGTTTAATGTCAAAACATACCAATCACATCTTATCCAATTGCATTTTCTCTGTGGAAAGAATAAATACAGCCTCTGTGAAGCCTAGCATACTGTACATAGGCAATTAGGGGTTCCTGTACAGGCTCACTGAGCTGTATTTTGAGCCGGTGTTAGCCCTGGGGATGATAACTAGTCACTGTTCTTGTGAGACGTGCAAAATGTCAGGGGAATATAAAGAAGTGTTGCATTCAGGAAGTGTGTGCCGTGACTAATAGAGGATGACAAGGGGTGTGGTTATCATGGGATATTCACATCCCTTCTGTGCCTTGGTGAGATGTGAGAAAATAAAGATCTCCCTCCTCTCCCTGTCTCTCGGGGGTATGTTTATCCACTTAGAACTAAACCTCCAAAAGTTATCATACTGCTCCTATTAAAAGCCCTTTCGGAGCAGTTGCTCAGGGAGGAAGTTTATTAGAGATTCTGAATTGCTGCTCCAGCTGACTAATGACGGACACAAAACTCAGTTGACTTCACAGCAAATGGTTTATGAAAAAGCTAAGTTCTTGACCAGAACAATGTATTTCAAGCCTAGAACTTCTTTGATGTTTTAATATGAGGTCCATATGTAGGATGGGCTAATCCCATCCCTGATTCTCTCAGGGGACCGCCTATGTCCCTGTCTCTCAGTCTTATTGTGAAATCTCAAGGCAGGTAAGAAGAAGTGTATAGCTAAAAAGCCAATTGACATTTTCATGTAAAAAAAATAATAATAATCTGAATGCAAATGCAAGAGGAAAGGAACATACTGCTCTGAAGAAAACAGAGATGAAAGAAAGAATAGGGGAAGCAGGGAGAAGAGCACTGGAGGGGTGTTAGAGCAAGGACTTGAAAGATAATGTGTTGGTCAGAACAGGAAATTTAATTAAAAGATAGATCAGTGGTAAATGAAAGAGCAAGACAGAGAGAGAAAGTCAAATGAAATGGAATTTTGGAATGGAAGAAAGGGAGCCCAGAGCCTTGAAAAGGAAGTTCTACTGTGATAGAATACTTTCTTACTTAAGTAAGAAAGAGAAAATCAATTAAAGGATTTACAGATTTACATCTGTAGGCATCTCAACCATAAAGTACAGCTCAGCTCTTCAGAACAATAAAGCCAGAAAATTCATTCATTCCCTGTAGATTAAGCATAATGATTCCACAGAACTGAAAATGAAAACTGAAATCAGTTTTGGTTTTTTTTCTCATTGCAACATCAGGAGACACTTACAATGTGTGACAAAACCAGGAAGCAGTTGGTGGTAACAGGCAACCCCATCTGCATCTCTCTCTCCCTCACACCTCGTGACAGAATAATTCTCACCGCTATCATCACCACCCATATTTTCATACCCATGTTAAAAAAACCCAAACAGATGCATCAATAGAACATACCCAACTGTTGCTAAAAAAACGGACACAACAGCCAAAGGGTAGGGCTTTAGGGCCTCAGGCTTATGAACATGAGAACCAGCTGCAAGATTAAAACACATAAATTGTCCTCAGATTAATAACTGTGACTTCAAAACTCTGATAACAGTTACTTTCTTCAGGTTAGAGACTGCACTTTTGGAGGAGATCGTGGGAAGTTCCAGATCGATGGAGGACCCTGCGGGACAAGCCACCTCACATGTATGAAGACAGAACCTATCTCTGCCTTGTTCCTGCAGGGAGCACGGCTGGAACCAGACCAGGCTTTGGGGATGTCTCTGTTTAGCTGCAGTAAGAACATCCCATAACAACAGGGTATTTTGAGCAGTGCCCAAGTGATAGCATTAAGGTAAAAGAACAGCTAGTTTTGTGTCAGAATATCGTGCTAAAACCTGCACCAACAAGACTGCTTACACAGTCAGTAGCATCCCAGTGCTTTCTTCCATACAATGTTAGCAAAGCACTCCAGGAAATTTCAAATAACTGCAAACTGAGGCTAACTACTTCCACCTGAAGTAAAGTCTGGTCTGCCTTCACTGGAGCAGAAACCAGATGGGAACAATACTGGAACCATAACCACCACAGGAGATTGACCACTAGTGTGAGGCATGATGAAATTTCTGAATATTCCTCAGTCTGGGAACAGACCAAAGCTGGGGCAGAGAGTAGAGGCCGATACAAGGAAATCAGATGGCCAAGAAGCCATGAAAAAACACATTTTAAATAATTATGAAACATCCACATTCACACTGAAAGCACAAAGAACCTACAATAGCAAAGTAAAAAAGGAAAGATGCACTCGTTAAAAAAACAAATGAGCAATCTTCTTTCCCCATTTTTTACGCAATACCTACAACAAGCCATTTCTATCAGACGTATTCTTGGGAACTGTACTTAGGGCACTCAGAAATAAATCATGAAAACATTGGTTATTAAGGAAAATTAACTCAATGCCAGGGGCAGGCCCAAACAGTAATGGTTTAGTGATAGAAATCCTTCTTACACAGCTGTCTTGCACAATATGGATTGATCACATATTTAACACCTAAATACAGTATGACTTTATTGCATTATCTGGAAAGTTTCACCAGCTCAATAGACTTATGGGACAAGACTTAATTTCCTGGTTAGATTGTAATCTTTCAATGAAACATGGTAAGACAGAACTATGCGTATGTGTAGAGACCCATAGACTTCAGAAAGACCCCATGCAAGGAAACTTTTTATGGGATTGGACTGAGTGGTGATTTAATGATTGTGATGTGTGCTTCAACTTGAGAGACAGTTTTTTTAACTCTTCTTTAACCAGGCAGTTGACTCATCAGGAAATGAAATGCCATGGTAATAAGGGGACATAACACATAGGTAATACGCAAGCTTCCTATCTTATTTCTACATATGTAATGACACGGAGCTCTTACAAGCAGCACAACAGGTTGAGTTGGGTTCCCTGTGGTGCAGATGCTTCTGGCTGGAATTTCTTGGGTCTATTATTGTGCACCCTCAGCCTTCAGTTTGTGCTGTAGCTGAGTATTCATCAATTCCTCCACGTAGATGGATTCTTTGGTGTATAATAGTGTTAAGCTCACACTGCAATCATTTCTTCTGAAGGGTTATCAATAGACTCACTTAGACTTTAATAATCTTAAAGTACTGTAGTTTTTCATTCAAATGGGCTAGCCAGTTCAAAACTTACTGCAAGTACTCGCCTGTTAGAAAACAAGGCTGATTCTATTTAAAAAATTGTCAAACTAAGCTGTTAATTCCTGAAGGGACTTCTCTCTGTAGATTCTAAGGGACTGTTAGAGACAGCTGTTTCCTTATACAAGATATATTGCAGAGTTGGGGCCCTGGTAACCCGTTTTATCTATATCCCCATCTATATAATCCAGTCTTCTTGAGAAATGTTTTGTAAAGAGGATCTAATTTTTAACAGGGCCAGGATGGCTTCTACGGGCCAGAGAGAAGGCATCATTTATTTGTATTTAAAATCTATATACATAAAATTTCACGTATTTTTAGAAAGCATTGCCAAAACCTGCGCTCAGAAACATTAGGCATGGATGGAAATGAAAATTATGTGCCTTGTCCACAGCTTAGGGTTGATAGAGAACAGAATGGTTTAGAGAGGGAGAGAGAGTGCACAAGAGAGCACACAAGCTGTGGTTTCAAATAGTAGACACTGAGGGTGGAAACTCGGCTCCACTGAAGCTGACAGGAATTTCTGACCTTATGTATCTCCAGTTCCTGGAAAGTCCCACCAACAAACAGCAAGAACACATTCCCTCTGATAAGATTCTGTAACATAGCAAATATTTATCTTTGTGACCAACAGTTTCTGCTGTTTGTTTTATGATGTTATAGAATACTTGCCTCTGCACCTGAATTGGGGCAAGGTGAGCAGCCTCACTGCCTGAGCACTAAGGTGCTCTCATTGCATCACATACCCCCAGTTCTCCTGCGTTTGAGCTGAGATCCCATTGAACCTGCTGCCAAAGCACATGGAGGGGTTGGCAGCAGTGCTGAGGGTAAAGGTTGAAGATATCTTTCACAATACCACCAGTTTGTTCATCAAGAATAATGCAGGAAAAAGGCTGTTTCTTAAGGTACCTTTTCTAACAGCTTTGGTCGTTACAGCATTCATTAGGACTGTAATCTAAACTTCTGTATCATGGTGGAAGCTCTGGAAGGAATACACTATAAGGACGGAAACAAATATGCAAAACTGCATTTGTTTTTTTCCTCCATCAAAAAGAGCTTTTGACTAAATTGAATGAACTGGAGATACATATTTTGATGTCAAAATGTCTTGGGAAATGGACTGAGTTTGTAGCAGCTCTTTCCTATACATACTATGGCAAAGTCTGACTGCACACCCAAATGCAAGGCACAGCACTTGTCTGCTGTCAGGGTGAGGAGGCATTCACACGATTGGAGACACTGCCATCTCTGTTACAGAGTCAGTGAAACAGTCCAGTAACACACAGAACAAACGACATAACTATTAATTCATTGGTTTTAGAAATGTTCTTCCATGCGTGCCTTTTCCTTACCTAGGTAAAGGTGCAAGAAGCAGAAGCCTGAGGTAATGTCATGTTTTAACAGGCTAAATTCCCACCATGAAGTCACAGCCATGATTCTCATTTAAGGTATGCAGTTCCATGCATACCTTAAAGCTTTAACTTGGTTTGTGTTAAAAGATTACATTTCTTTAGGCTGAATTGTGCAGAAAAAAAACAGTTTCAATCGATAGTTACATTGCCTTGACTGGTCAATAAAACAAAGGCTTGATTGATTGACGCAGCTTCCCTTTATATGTGTAACACTGAATGAAATGAGGAGCATCCCTTGAAATAGGTGAGACTTGGCCACTCTATTTGCCTCAGTCTTAGTATTTTTCATTTCTGAGCTAGAAGAAACATTTTGGTCTGTTTCCCAGTTTAAGGTCTGAAAACCTTTCAAATCTCTTCCCTTCACAATAACTGTATCAGGACTTGATCAGAATCTCAAAGATTCAGGTACTGCTGTGGTTCTAGATTTAGCCTCTGTGAAGAATAAATCATTCCAATCTAGAATGAAGCCAGCTGGAAGTTATTCCCCCATAACCCCATCTCTGCTGCTTCCTCAAGGACTCCTCTAGGTCATTGCTTAACCTGTCTGGCTGAGTTGCTTTGACAAAATCTTTGGTGTAATAATACACGGTCAGGCAAGAGAACATCATAACATTTACATGAATAGTGTATGATCTTTACAAAGAACACAAAAAATCTCCTTTTTCACTTTTCAGAATGATCACCACTTCACTTTCATCCTAACAATTCTCATCATTTTTTTTAGGTTAGACAAAGTTACAATGTAATTCAGTCCATTACAAAATATCAGAGACTGAAACAGAAATAGTTCATGGTCCACTATGCTCTTCTGGTACAGTTATCATTCCCTATTATTTTAAAGCTCCTTTATTGCAACACCTGCAGATAAACACGAGGAGATTACTATTTAAAAGTACATTAAATGATAACAAAGAAATCCCAAATGATGCAAAATGAATCTAACTTTGCTACAGATGTAGGAGTGAAGACCAAATTTGCCCAAAACCTTGAGGTCCAGCTTTCCTTTGAATGCTAAAGCTTTTGTATGGCCTTGTATTATAGCAGAACAGAAAGTGAAGAAGGGATGAACGCACACTCTGGACTCAGAAATCACCTAATTGTTTGGGTATTTCTACAATTTTTCCACTTCTTTGCCATCCTCAGTTCCCTCATTAGAGAACATTTGAGGTCAGTCATGTCTCGTGGTTGAACAAACACCATTCCTGTCAGCTATTTTGCCCAGGTTAATGTTTGTCATCAGAATGAGTCCCACTCAAAGTTGTTTATCACAATGACTGTGATAACGTTACTTTGGCAGTACCCATGGGTTATCATTTGCTTTTCCAATGCACACAACAGTCCGCATATAGTTTGTTGAAGCGGAGGCATGTGGGTTGTTTTAAAATTCAACACAGGAGCTTTGTTTTAGCAAAAAGTAATAAAAAGTTCAGTGTGGGTAATGAGCACAAGTAAGTCTGAGCCTGTTTATCTGATTACGCACAAACAAATTTCTCTTTCAAATACTCTCCTGCATGCAGTGTAATCAAACCAGTCCACAAATAAATCAGTGTTGTCCTTGATTGTTTTTGTCCTCTCTGCTGCCAGATATGTACCCTTCATAGGGACCTGGAAGTGACATGGCCACTGATTTCAGTGGGGCCCAGATTTCAATCTTGATCTTCTCTAGTCCAAAGGAAAGAGCTGAGAGTGTCTTCAGGGGCCCAGGTATTCACAGAGAAATTCAAAACACTCAAAGAGGCTGTGGCAGCACACAGGGTTGTCAAAGTAGCAAAGCGCCTTCCATATTGATTAGTTCCATGTTTAATGTATATGATACCCTTGCAGTGTTTGCAAATAACCTTTTTTGTATGAAAACAGCAATGGCTTAGTCAAAGCCAGATCAAAGAGGCACGCATGATTCACATCCACTAAATAAACACTGATGCCTGATGGCAGTAATACAGCTATTTATATTCATTGCTTGATTTAACCAGTGGCATTCCTTTAATATGATAATAAGCACAGGCTGTTTGCTATGAAAAAAAGAGACTTGAGTGCTAAACTTGCTCTTAACACCAAATGAAATTGATATTGGTGGGCAAGTTGAGATGTGCTAATTAACTTCCCCTACAGACAAAATCAGAAGTTTAATTTTAGATTATGCTTTGGAATTTCATATGAACAAATAAGCAGACAACTTCAGTGGGAATTAAACACTTGAATACACTGGAGGGTCTGGTAGCCAGGTCCCATCAGTGACCTCTGTGTTTCACTGGAATCGCAATCCTGCAGATCTATCACTCCATCTCCTTTGTAGTACCCGGTGCTGCAAACATGAGGGCAGAGCACTCCTACATTGCATTATCATCAGTGGCTACAGCCCTAACACCTCAAAAACCAGCACTAAACTGGTCTGCAACTGGCAAGTAGCTCTCAGGAGCAACAAGTATCAGGAAGGCAGATTACAAATACCCCCCTCTGCTGAAAGGGAACCTGAGCTGGCCTCATGCCACAGATGCTCTCGGATGGTCTGCATTCAGCAAAAGGGCCTTCCAGATCCTGCTGTTCCACAGCCACTGCTGGTCACTCATTTTGCAGGCCATCCTCTGCCTGTGCTCATCACCCACATTACCTGACCAAAAGAAGAAAGAAATGTATCAGTATGAAAACACTCCAGGCCACTGCTGGGAACAGGATACTTTGTTAGGAACTTTGATGTGGCCCACTGTGGCTTTCCCCCACTTCATCTCTTACGGTATTCACATGGCACAATACTGACCACTGTAAAAGCAGTTTCAGTTTTACCCAAAATCATCCATGTTGCAAGAGTATGCATTCTTCACCCTGTTTATAGTAGTAACTATCTGATTTGCAGTGGTCAGTCATGTCCTTAGGCAACATGAAAATGGTGGTGAAATTGTTAAAACCACAAGAACAATGAGACAGTACCAGAGGAATCGCAGGATCTTTTGAATTTGACCACTACACTGGAAAATACAGCAGGTTTTAGTAGCCATCCAACAATCAAAAGTCTCAGCATGTAAAATCTGATGGACATTGCACCCAGGGTGGTACACAATTATTTTGAGAAAGTCCAGAGCTCTATGGATCTCCCTCTTGCTCATTGGGAACTAATCCAATGGAAACAGAGTGGACAGACTCCAAATCTACTAGTGTCATCACAGAAATAAATGGGGTAAAATAAAAATAAATAATAATAATAAAAAAAAGAAACAACAAAAAAACCCCCAACCTAGTCCCATGTAGACAAGGCTTCAGACTATTTTGAAGAGCATCACCTACCTTTGTTTCCTTTCATTATTCCACTATAATAAGAAGAATACTTTCTCTCCTGTGAATACCCGAAGGTTTGTAAACAGTTTCCATTTGGGTTATAGAGGTATGTTGTAGATTTGTTTTCATTCAGTCCTTTTGGCAAATTTCTTTTTGAAACTGACACAGCACAGCAGAAGCACATTAGATTTGATATTTGGAACTTTCCTCTCCACTTGCATATACCTTTCTCTATAATTTACTATTAGTTAATGTATTGGTAAAACTTACCTGATTTGGATAAATACTGTTCTTTGATGGCCCTCTGTGCCATAAAATAGCAGCAGAATTCTATTTCCTCTATTGCAGATAAGGCTGCTTCAGTTTTAGAGTTGTGCTTTGACTTATTTGCTGATTTGTTTGATAAACAGAATGGCTTAAAGCCTTGAAGGAAGATAAATACATGTTGTGTCAGAATAACACAGGAACAACTGGGCTGCTAGTACTTCAAAGACAGCTTGTGCTTCCTTATTAAAGAGCTGCAAGAGAAGTGAATTTGTTATTTCTCCGATAATTAATAAAGAAAGTAGCTATTACTGTAACCAGCAATTTTGAAAGAGATTTCAAATCCTTGTGTGTGTCCAACACACTGATAAAAAACATTAATTGCAACTTGAAGGAAACAGCAATCTCTTAAGAGATTTTTGCTTGGATAATTGAGAGTGCTTGAACTAAAATGCTTCCTATAACTTACATACTCAGCAACATCTAATGACTCTGACCTGCTTCTTCAGAAGTGGATTTGATGCTGTCCCACAGCCCCAAACATACAGATGTAACTGCACTTGCAGACCACAGACTGTTGCCTTGACTCATAACCATATTTTCTCTTGAAAAGATACCATGAAAATACATCTGTTTCTGTGGCTTCTGTCACCTGGGTGGCACTGGGGAGATCCCCCATCGTCACAGACAGCTGCATTCCTCATATATTAGGAAGCAATTATTAGTTTCAGGTAACTACTTTCATTTCCTCTGATCCCTTCTGTGAGGTTTAGAATCAATCACAGATTTTTTACAAACCTAATGTTGAGCTGGACTGCAAATTATTAATTTTTGGGGTACTTTATTAAAGAGTCTGGAAGGTAGGTAGTCACATACATTAATTTTATTTAGTTATTCCCCCAATGTTTGAAGAGATTACATATTGGTATTTCTCTGTAAAATGCCTGAAGACTGCTCTCATGGCCCTTATGAAGTTGCTCAAATTGAAAAATGTCTGTAGGCAGCAAATGCCCTTCAGTGTAACTTTGAAAACACATTATATTCTCCAGGAGTCTGGCTTTTATTTGTCTTTTGTAGTATTTGTGCGCTGTTTTCCAGCTTCTATCTAGCGCTACTTTAGGTCGGATGATTATTTTACTGAAAATAGTTTACCCACCTCTTCCAACAAACCTCTGTAAAAGTGATCCTAATTTTGTTAATGTAAACTTGAGCTGTCCCCCTGATAAGAGAAGACTCAGGCTGAGTGTTGGCTGAATTGTTTGCTTTGATGGGAATAAGCATTTCTTAGAAGTGGTTGAAAACGCAAAGCTCTCCATGGATATGAGGACTGCCTGGGAGTCTGCATCAGGTTCTCTACATCTGTGAGAAAAGGTGTTGCATCACAACTGTTGCTGGTGCAGGCTGTTTCCTCTTCTCATGAAAGAAACTTGGAGATCAACTGCCTTAAACTGTTGTGACAAAGATAAAAAGTGGAAGCCTGATTCTACCCGCAACACTCAACCTTACCACCCTCAAGCAAGAGAGGAGACCAAGTAACACCTACAGTGGCTAGAACATTTAGAGCTAAGCAAAAGCGAACATTGCAAACATGCTTGTTGAAGAAAAGATGTTACACACAGAAATGAACAAAAAAGCAATCCATTACAGGCTGCAGCTGCTTGGTGTGCTGGCAAAAAGCACTGCTCGCCTACAGGAAAGCAGTCCTAGACTAGTCTCATGGATAATATTCAGTTTCTATTGCTTAGCTTCTTGAAAGGACTTTGCAAAGACACAGATATGATTAGGAAATTTCAGAATAAGGAAAGTGAGGCACTTGGCCCAAGGCAAATCACTGACAGGGTTGTGAAGAGACCTTCATTACCCCACTCTTATTCTAACCACTTATCAGCACAGCCTCCAGTCCTAAAGAGGGTATTTTGGCATTACAGCCAGAGAATACAGAACATGGGTGAGGGCCTAATCTCTGTTCTGGCACTCTTCCGTCTGCTAAAAATGTCCTACAAGCCCTAGTTTCCGCCAAGGCAGGTCTCCTTTCTTTTAGGCAGCACTGGAGAAAGTCCTAAGGCTCCTTGCTGAGGAACTCCCTACCTCTCCAGTTTTGGTTCCCAACAGAAATACACCCTTCCATTCTCCAACAGGACTGTCTGGGGACAAATCTGGCTGGAACAAGAATGCCAAATCATGGAAGTCACCAGGAAAATGCAGGTTATATTTCTGAACGTATTACCGAAGAGTGACCTCCTGTGTCTGTACCAAGTGTTCTCATCTCTTTACGGAGAACAGCTATCAGAGTATGAAGCCACAAAATATATATTAAAAAAAAATAAAGTAAAAGGAGAATTCTAAGGAAATTAACACTTTTCTTAATGAATTCCCCACATGCACAAGTCTCAGTGCCTTAAAATTTCATGTGTACTGCACAACATATTCAACAGTAAACGGGCAAGTAATAAGTTCTAATACTGGCTCCCGCTGTAAATTTATTTTCTGCAGTTTTGTAGCACTGTGTGAAGGCAGGAAAAAGCCTATGACATGCACGAATACTGAGGACTCACTGCACACCTGCACTGGATGGAGAACTCCATTTTTTTACTTGGCTTCAGCTGTTTCTCTGCTGCATTTTACCTCCCTCTGAGATAAAACACAGAAGAGGAATGGTAAGAATTCTTGCAGATGTCACAGGCAAAATAATAACGTAAAAAAACCAACACTGAAATGCCTTCTGTGTGTGCTGTCTCTGAAGGGATAATCATCAACACTATGCTACTTGCTAGATCAAAACAGTTTTCTACCTGCAGGCCAGAAATGGGGATCATTTGGATTCCGCTAGCATCTGAATACAGCAGCCAGGTGAACATCCACCTGAAGAGGCCCTCCCAGGGCAGGGTGGCAGTCTGGTAGACACTGAGCCCCTCTCCTGTCAAGGCATTATTACCATAACACCAAGTTCCTAAAACAGCAAATTTCCTTGCTGTAAGATACAAGACTCCTTAAGTCTGCTGGACTCAAAATCAAAGAAAAGCATTGGAAAGCTTTGATAACTGACGGCATATGTTATCTATCAAACAGAACTTGGGACTGCTGCACATTCACAACAGCTATAAACAGCTGCTTCCTAGACAGACTTCTCTGCTTTGACAGTTTTTCCCAGCATGTATTTGAGCCAAAAACTCAGTGTTCTGCTCTTCAGTAAATTCACACAAGAATGGGTTTGTGGTTTAGACATTCCTACCAGTTTCAGGGGTCGTGCACGTAGTAAAATTGACCAGGCAGGCAATTCTGTAGACCAGTGGGGACTGGCAGCTCCCAGCTCTCCATTCCAGAGTTACATGGTGAGCTGGGGTCAGCACTTTCTCAGATTCCCAGCTTACCATGACAGACATCCAGCTCTTTCACAACCCTCCCTTTGATTCACCCAAAGCACAGTAAACCAGAAGGCGCTAAACCAAATGTTTCCTGCCCAATCATTTCTTTCTCGGGAAAACTTTCGACCCACTCTATCCACAATCTCTTCTAAGGGCTCTGCTGCTTGTACCTCCGTACTTGGCACCTTCCATTCCAACCCCGCTTGGGACGCACAGTATTTAGGACCTAGAAATAACAGGGTGCAGATGGCAGCCTATGTCCTTAGCCATGCAACAGCTCATGGTAGTGCTTTTCTTCAGCTTATTGGCAAAGCATGGAAGGGGAGGGAGGGGATGAAAGGCCTTTGTTATTGCTCTGTGCAGCCTGTGAGCCAGAACTGAACCTAGCTGGGTTCCTCCAATGCCACCATGGCTATCCAGTGCCCCCGGGACTCCAGGGAGAAGCTGCCGTGGGGACAGCGAGGGCTTAGCCTTCCAATACAGGGTTGGTTAATGAAGCAGAGGAACCTGCAAAGCCTGTAAGAGTGGGACCCAGAGGAGTCATGCCAGATAACTTCTTATTTTCTGATTTTCCTTTTTCAATTAAATTTGACATTTTTGAGAGCAAGCTTGGTTACAGACTATTAAGCTGTGGCTGAGAGCCAAGGAAGGAAAACACTTCAATAAGAAGAACTGAATGCTGAAAAGCTTTTTGTCTGCAGTACAGCATGCTAAGGTGATTTTAGTGAGTTTTGAGAAACTCAGCTGCAGTTCACTCCTGCGTAACAAAGAGATGTTCATACATTACTTGCAGAACAGGAAATGGCGACATTTTCAAGCCCATTTTCTTCCTTTCTTTTACATTCAAGAGGCTTCTCAGCTAATGAAATTGAGCAGTAATTGATATTTGCTACCAGCTGGGCAAAACTGTTGCGATCAACCTAAAGCGGAAGGCTTGCAATACTTGCAACTGACTGAAAACATATAACTGGACCATTGGAAGGAGCTGAATTTCCAATTTCAAGCATACTAGATGACAGATTCAGAGGATAAACGTGAGAAATTCCATGATTTTCATCTGAAATCTGATTACCCACAACAGCTAGAAGAACTTTCTGCATTTAGGAACCTGTTCATACCTGCTTCTTTGAGGTATAAAGCTAAAATAGTAGAGGGAACAAAAAAATTTATTATGAGGTGAAACTACCACTTAGTTGTACTGCATACTTCCGAAGCTATAGTTTTCACACCTAACACTTAGGGTCCTTATTCACTTATTACTCAGGAAAATAAAATTCCATTTCAGTAATGGAACAAAGCAAAACACTGAGCTACAAGTTCTGGAAAGATCCGTGATCTGGATTTGAAGATTATGTCTTGGATACATCCCTTAAAACAAATAAACAACAGGAAACTAAAACCACATGTGGTGGAAGTTAAACAGGGCACCTGTAATCTCAGAATGAACAAGTGTCAAATGAATGTTTCCTCTGAAAGTTTTGGGAGCAGTTTTTCTATCACACGGCTCTCGCGTGCAGGAAGAAGCCCTGGAAAAGACTGCCATTCAAATAGGAAATGGAAAGTGTTCAGCACCAGATGGAGGGGATCTTTGCAGAAAACGTCCATTGCATGTTAAGGCTTTGATCACAACCAGGCGGTAATGGAATACAAATTGCCATTAAAACAACTTATCTGTGTGAGAATTGTAGAGCAAAATGAAGGCAAAAAAGTGATTTCACTGGTAAAGATTATAATCCCCCTTCAATGCCAGTCCATTAATGATAGCAGTTGTTACAGCTTTTGATCACAGTGTCTTAACCCTTTGGCTTAAGCTATAATTGCTCATTCTTGCTGGAAGTCATTCATGTGCCAGTGAAGAAGGTCTGAAAAGTCCTTTCATATCACTGAGCCAGTTTGTAGAAGGCTTCTGTTTAAATGCTGTTCAGTGAGTCATGGTTATGTATGTTAAAATAATTATGAGTGGTTTGTTTAACAAAATATGAAATAGGGGGTTTTAGGCTTTTAACCACAGCTGAAAGCTCTAAAATCAGAAGTTCACCAAGCTTGTTACCCCTGTACCTATTTTCTGTCCTTGTCTGTCCTGCATTTTTAGCAAGGAAAAAGAAACTTTACAGTGAAAATCACTTTTGTTTCTGTGCAAGACTCATAAGCACGAGCTCATAATGCATTGCAAATATGATCAAAGAGTAGAGACGTAGGAGATAAAAACCAATGGGGAAATTGTACCCAGATGATGTATTTGAGCACTGCTATTGAAGAAAACCTCCTGAACTTTGATGCATTACAGAAGTGAAAGCACTGTCAGTGCAATGGGGCTCTTTACTGTGGAAAGTACTGTTCACCTGAAGACCTGTTCCTTAAGCAGGTGCATTTAACTGCTCTGAGAATAATTACTAAACAGTTTTAAACAGCAGTCTCATCTACAAAGAGAATTACAACGGTGCAGTTCCCAGGGGACAGGCTCCAATCCGCACTGTTCACCAGTCAGTTATTTTCATACTAGATTCATTTCATGTTCTAGATTCAGTTTTACAACAGTGAATGAAGGAGAAGCAGGGTGAGACTCATCTCACATGTGGCAAATGAGGGCATGGAGATTCTGAAATGAATCTAATGATTTTTGTGCCCAGGTAGATATCCTGGCATCAATGCTTTCCATACAGGGCTTTAACTGTTCAGAAAGCACTGGTCCCACTGTCTTGAGATATAGCTGTAAATGTCAGTGCACATGTATACTGGGACAAAAGCCTAACAGAAGGCACAAAGAAAATTAGGAAAAGAGAGGGAGTGGTCGCTTATGGAAAGTTTTGCTCATGTCACTTTCCATGACATTATATGGATCTCTGTGGCGGTAGCAGGAAGAAAAGGCTCACTTCTTCAGGACATACTACAGTTGAAACTATTAGAAACTGCACTGTATCTCTTCAGGAAAACCCTGATTCCAACACCCCATTCAGTACAAAGTCCCAATTCACCCACAGAACAAGTCCACACTGTACAGTACACAAGCAGCGTTCCACAGGAGAAAGAAAAAGAAGGTATGGTCCATGTAAAGACTAAGCCATATGTGTATACAGAAGAGGAACAATTTCAATCCTATAGACAACCTGATTTCAGACTTTTAAAAATTTTGATTCTATATCCTTTCATGAGGTTTTCTACCCAGAAGGAAGCTGCAAGAAAAAGGGACATGATGAGCACATAATAAGATCCTATAGGTGTATAGGTAGAGCAACTTGAAGATTCAGAATGCTAAAATAGTCAGAAAAGACAGATACACACACACCGAATTACTCTGAAGTTTGTAATTTTAAGTAAAATTTGGCTCAAATATTATATTTAGCTGCATGCAGGGAGAGTGGTTAAAACCTCAAAGAGGACTCAGCAGCTGCAATGACTAATTGTCAGCTATAGATTAGATCATTTTCAGGATGTGAAGACAGCGCTGTGTCTGCACTCTTCAAAGCAGAGCCAACTGACTTACTCCTGTGGATTGCTTCCACACACGCTTATCTGGGCTGATACAAACATTACCTCCATCTAGCCTCTCATCCTTGAGTAGCACCCATTGCCAGGATCCCCATCGTGATCTGGTGCTGTATAACGTAAGCAACAAAAGTTATGATTAGGACAGGCCTGGAAGAAGGAAAAGGGTAGAAAGGAAGACAAATGGAGGGAAGGGGAGCAAAGATGAGCTGAGAAGGACCAACAGTGCTCTGCTGTGGCGGGGCAAGACGAGAGGCCTAGTTTTGAAGTCAGAAAGAGGGGTTTGGCAGTTTGGGCAGTATTTGCAGTACCAGCTGTGAGTGTTTCATGGGCTGGATTTCATGGAGGCATTGCACTGAGTCACTGAAAAAGAAACTATAATAAATGTGCTTAGATGGAGGGCTTTTTCATTAAAAGCTATAGGAATCAACAAAGGCTTCTGCTTGCTTGCTTTGTTCTTTAATTGAAAAGTTTCTCACTTTGTTCTAATTCCCAACAGGTTTTCATTGCATTCATAGGACAATTAGAGGCTCCTTCCTCTGGCTATGTTTAATACCTATAAATTTCCATCAAAATCTTTGCAGGAGAGTAAGAAAAAAAAATAATCTGCTTTATAGTATTAAGTAGGGACTTGAAATACTGCAGGAACTATATTTTTATGACAATTTATTCGTATTTTTTTTCTTTCAGTGTCAAATCAACTAGCACATTTTCAGCACCTAATTGAATGTCACAGTTGTAACTCAAAGCCAAGCAAGATAAAGACTATCAAGAAAAGGAGAGGAAGCAAGAGAATTCTCATTCTCTTCACTTTCTTCTTGAAAGATCAAACCCTATAATAAGATAGGCCTGAATTTCATGAAATTTGGGATCTGTATAAGCTAGGGAAATAATTTTGTTTGAACTTTATGGCTCTTATGTTCAGTTTTAGAATCACATACTTCTAAGTCCCTTACAACATTAAGTACAGGCTGTTGTAATTGGAGCTTGTCTCACTGATATTTTCATGACATCATGTCCAAATCCTGATTGTATTTCATTTAAATTGTTAATAGCTTTTTACCACAGATCAGAGTCTTTGCATGTGAGTTTCTGAACCCAGATGAATCTTATTGTTATATTACTCTGAGCTCAAGAAAATACACCAAATTCTGACGGCTAAACTACAGAAATCACATTTATAGGACTTAACTGGCCTATTTTAACATCACATTTCAAATATACAGTATCTGTCTGAATGCTGTATTCAAATAAGCATGCCTTGGAAGATCCTGTAAGCAGACTCAAGGTCCAACACAGCTCCAAGGGCACTAGCCAACCTATCTCTACCCAGCCGTGCCCACAGCCCAGGACCCTATGTCAGCCCCCTGGGGCTCCCCCCTTCCCTGCCCATGGCCCAGGACCCCATGCCAGCCCCCGGGGCCATCAGCCCCTGCCCCAGCAGTGCTGGTGCCACAGCAGGGCCCGTGTCCAGCTCCCCACAGCCCTGCCCCACCATAGGCCCTGCCGAGCCAGGCCCGTCTCCACGGCTGTGCCCAGTGCCGGGGGCTGGGGCTGCCCTCGTGCCCCTCGCTGCCCTGCTCCGGGCTGGGGCGCTGGGACGGGCCCTGGCTGCCAGGCCTTGCCCTGCCACCCACCACAGCAAGGCCCCGCCACTCCTGGCCCCACAGCACCCTAACATCATTTTATCATTTCGGGCCTACTCATCTCAAAACACCCTGACATTCATTTCGCTGACTACTGGACTGAGTGTTTATTTATGTAACATAAAACCTGCCCTTTGGCAGAAAGAAGGCCTTTGTGAAAATTTATGCACAACACCAACAGATAAATATCAAAACTGCATTTCAGCATGTTATTCAGGAAACGTTGCCCTTATCATGCCCAAGCTCTTTGGGTAGGGATTGCTTCTTTTCCCTCCTGGTACTAAGTGCCCTGCGGTGGCTCAGCCCCAGCTGGCAGCGAAGCACCACAGCTGCCTGCTCCAGCAGGGCCAGGGAAGGGAGCTGGAAGGGCAACAGTGAGAAAACTCATGGGTTCACTGTAGGAACAGATTAATAATTGAAATATAATAGTAATAATAATGTAATGAAAAGGAAAAGAGAGAGAGAGAGATAAAACCCAAGAAAGACAAGCAACACAAATTAAAACACTCGCTCACAGCCAACCAAGCGGTGCCCAGCCAGCCCCTGCCCAGCGGCCTGCTGGCTGACCTTCCCCTGCTCTAGCTGCTCAGCATGGCGCCCCATGACGTGGGATGCATGTCCCCTCCCAGCTCCCTGTGCCCCCTGAGCCTGCTTGCTGGTGGGGTGGCCTGAGGCACAGAAAAGGCCTCGATGCTGTATTAGCGCTGCTCGGCAGTAATGAGAACGTCCCTGTGTTACCCATACTGCTTCCAGCATAAACCCAAGCACAGCCTCATATCAGCTGTGATGAAGCAAACAAACTGCCCCAGCCAAAACCAGCACACGCTGCTGGGCAGTAAGCACAATAAAGGAGGACTGTCACCTCAAAACTAACTCGCTGTTAATTGTGAGGTTTGGCTAAGGGTGCAAATAAGCTAACTGGAACTGAGCACAAATTGTCTTATCTTGGGAAAAGTTCACCATTTCACAAAGGCTTCAGAGTTCTAGATTGGGCCAAGATGGATCAAGGCCAATTAAAATCTTTTGTACCCAAAGCTGATCAGGTATACATAGGATTGTCCTGTCTGTCTTCGTCTGAATCTCTCCATCCCCACAACTAGTTCATCAAGCTTGTTTTAGCCAAGATTTAAGCAAAAATCATTACCTTTATTTTTCTCCTTTTCTTGGCTGGTTCTACACTAAAATGAAGATTCAGCTACCTTGGAAGTTATTTGAATGTATGGTGAATCAGAATATATATAGTAACAAATCCACCAAGGAAGTCAAATTGATTAAGAAGAAAAATATTTTAATTTTCCTTATTTAAGTTTGAGGATGTGGTGCTACATCTGGTACTAGGCAAAAAAATTCCTGTTTATTATGCTTTTCTCCACTCTATCCCTTCAACAAAATGCTGGAGAACACTCTTAAAATATCTATAAACCATACAAAGTATCCTCCAAAGACTCAGGGAAAGAAAGGTAAATCCTCAAGAGGTTACCACTTCCAACACAACATCCAAGCAAATAAAACTCCACAATCTGACATGGCATCTTTTTAACCAGCCACTCTGTGAACAACAGCTGTTTTGATGCTGTGGTCTTTCTTTTGTGAGGTATTTTAAAATATAAAATCTGAAAGTTACAGAAGTCAAAACCTTACAGAAATAATTTTGTTAGCAATTCTTCTAGAAGTCAAACGGAACTAGACATGGACATTCTAAAAGGTAGCAATGTAATGCTCAGGCATATAAGTAAAAAGACAGTACAGGCAGGCATTGAAATCGTGGTGGGGTAGGACAGAGATTAAAGATAACCACAGTTCAGACCAAAATCCAAGTGCTTTTATGTCAGTTATATGAAGTACGATGGAAATACCGAGTGAGAATGTAAAGGAAGAGTGGCTAAACAGAACAAAAGTCAGAACCAAAAGTACTGTGTTAGAGCAGAAAAAGGCTGAAAACCTCCATACGTTCCAACTAGTAGCAGGCTGGGTTGCCTCCAAGCCCTGAAAAGAAATGGCTTCTGAAGTTGCAGGTCCACTCCATAGAATTAATTGTCAAATCTTCCAAGAGGTCATACAGCCAGAGGACAGCAAAGGAGGAAGAAATATGATGTGGTTAAATAGAGGATCATTAGTCTGACCACAATTGTACACAACTTTTTAGAACAAACTTTGATGGAAAACATAATTAAAGACATGGAAGGAAGTGGAAAGAAACGCTGCACAGGTTTACTATAGGTAGAACATGCAAGACTAAACAAGTAATTATTAAGGCTGAGGAGAGGTGGCTGATTCAATCTACCTGGACACTGGTACAATACTTAGTATGATGTGGCATGAGAGAGGAATCATTAAGTCAGAAGCTAGATATTAATATAATATTAGATTATAAATTAGGAGAACTGGCTAAAGGGGAGATTACAGGGAAATTAGAAGCCCAAAGATAAAGGGTAATTAATAGGCAGTTTCTCAGGACTATGTCTTAGAATAAGTTTGATTGATATTCTCTTTAATGAAACTGGTGCAAAAATGTGATTGCACCATTAAAATTTGCTGTTTTGTCAGAACATAAAGGAAGTAATACACAGGAAGGTCATACTGTTATTGAAAAAGTGTTGAATGACCTTGAAAACTGAAGTGAGACATAGGCGATGAAAGTCATTTGTACCAAGTGCAAGGTCATGCATGCAGGTCAAGTGTTCTTGCTATAAATAGATCTATTGGGAATAACCAAAGAGGGAGAAAACCTGAAAGGAATGGAGTGATGAACAACCAGTATAACTCAGATGTGAAAAAGTCAGATTGTACACCAGGATTTTATCAGGCAAGATGTTTTGAGGAGATGCAAAAAACTACTAAAATTACTTACAAAACACTAGTAAGATCTAGTTTATCCATCCCATGTCTGAAGGATATGAACTCCAGATAAACCAGGTGCTATTTATTAGTCTCCCCATCCCCTTATCATTGAACCTGTTGAAGGAAACTTAAGTCGTATCTGTAGTGCAGGATCTTAAAGCATGTTCCATGTCTTTAGCTTGTGAGCTGTTCCCCGTCATGTCCCAGTTCCACATCAGGACAAGGCCTTGTAATGCCTTGATTCCCTCTTTTTCCCTTATGACCTAGCTTCCATGGAAAGGCAGCTTAGTTGTCTGGGATAGAAGGAAGCCACAACATACTGCAATGGGTTCCCCAATTCAAATAGGGGAGGAAAACGCAGCAGATATCCCATGGAGCAGCATACATATTGCCTAAGAGATGTGACATTTTTTGCCTAACAGCTTGATGACTGAGAGGTACGCTGTCTATAAAAACATAGTGAGCAGTGGGAAAAGAGAAAAGATGCAGGAAAAGCAGCCATCAAAAAAGAAAATACTAGCACAAGAACAAGCTGCATAAGCTGGCAATACATTTCAAAAGAACACATAAGAGGGCAGCTAGGATAGAGGATCATCCCTCTAGCCTTGAAAGCACTAAGGCCTTGGCATAGCCTTGCAGTAGGAATAAAAACTACAAAGAAAAGCTAAATTCAAACAGAGCTCAATCAGCTGTTGAAGGAGTTTACGTGATCTGGTTGTCTGGCTGTAGCCCTTCCAGTGACCCAGGAGTTCTCCAGAGCTACATTCCTAATTATAAGGTTAGTATTTCTCTAAATTTATCACACTCTAAATTCTTTCTGAACAGAGTTGGACTTCCAGAGGTAGGTAGTGAATAGGCAGGATGTTTTCTACAGCTCTTGCTCTGCAGTGTTGCAGAAGTCCTTGTAGTATAAGTGAATTCCTTCCACCTCTAACACACAAAAAATATCTCCCATGAAATAAAATGGAGACCATTCTCTTGATCATAAAGAAAAGTACATCTGCTGTATAGTGGGAAACTACAGAGGGAAGATGGAAACACTGAGAGCAGTTTGGAAAAGAGTCAAGGACTTTCTGATTTCAAATTGCCACCTTTGACTTTTTTTAGTGTTTTTTCAAATATTATCCCTGTTCCTCCTTTTACAGCAACTCCAAAGCCATCAAGGAACCCAATACAACTGTAACAACAGTGCTCAGGAGTCCTTTCAGAGGCTATATTGAATTTTGTCAGCTACAGATTTTGTAGTAAGGGACAGAAAGCCTGGAAAGATAAAATATGGAGTAGGAATTAGGACTTCTGACCCTGCTGCCAGAGAGCAACAGACTATTTTAATAATTCAATGAAGGCTACAATTTTATGTGTGGTTCATGTTCCACTTGCTTTGAAGAGGAACCCCATAGAAGGTCAGGGGGATTTTTCCACTGTGAGAGATCAGCAAGGCAGACAGCACAACTGGATTTCAGAATAACTGTTTTACTATTCGTCTTCGAAGAACCTGTAAGTTTCTGTAGGATTCAACTCTTCCAACTTCCCAGGAAACTCCATACTATTTAAAAGGCTGTTATGGAAATTGGCAACCAGCTTAAAATGCATTGGAAGGGGAAGGTAATGAGAAAATAATAGGTATGTTGTTATAAATTAGCATACCATACATCCCAGCATTATCAATAATGTGCTCCCTTAGAGGAAGAATAAATTGAAAGTAGTGGTAAAACTGTCCATTCACAAATTAGTATTTGTCAAACATGTGCACTTAAGGAGACCATAGCATAGCCTGTGACAATATATCAAACATTTTCTTAGATAACTGAAACTTAATGCTGTGCTGTTTAGCTTGAAATCATTCTACCTTGTGGCAGCTGGACAGTGTGTGGATGTCAGAAACTCTTCTGAAAGGGAGGAATGGACACTACTATTCAGCTTTACAGCAATAGGCAAACATGATGTAGTTTCTCAGGGTAAGATTTCTATATGAAAAGATGCTCCAGTTTTCATTCCCATGCAAGTGGTCAAGGTAAACTTCAGTAAGGATTTCCCGTGACCAGATAAAACAAGGAAAACCCTGAGTATTTTTGTCCTGTGAGATTTTATCTTGACATTATCTCAACGTAAAAAAAAAAAAAAAAAAAAAGTTTTTATGCATGAAAACTGATATCCAAGATGCTTATTTACTGCAGCAAAAAATAGATTGCAACAGATCAGATAAAATAACAGGGGTCTCAACAGGACCTGAAGAGTTACAACTGCTAACAAGATACTTATGAGGCCAGTAACATTTTCTGTCTTAGATCTGAGGTACAGAATATGTATTTCTCCTTATAAGGGCTCTGCTGCTCTGTTAATGAGTGAAGGAGACGCATTATCTGACTTCCCTCAGGCCTGCTCTTACGATGCTGCTTGAAATGATCTGATCAGTCTCAGGCTTGGCAGCTGTAACATCTGGTTTGGAACACTGCATATGTGAGTTGCTGAGCTGCAGACATATTGGGGCAGTTCTGTAAGAGGCTGCCTTCATTCTAGGGTGAAGATGACCAACTTCACTTTTAGACTTACACCCAATATTTCTTCTGAGTCTGAATCCTCTGCCTTTTGGAGAAGAGTAGCCAAGAATTTGGATATAAGCTACCCAGATGTGTACTAGCCTGCAGGAGTTTCCATTACTACTTCTAAGGCAGGAGACAGCTCAGGGAGACAAGCACATACAACTGAAGTGAACTCCAGTAATCGCATCGGGCAAGTAGACTGCTGTTACCGCCTTACAGACCAGTGAAGGCTTACACACAGGTACACATAATGCTCTTGTCAGAATACACATGAACATGAGCTGAGGTTTTCCTCATGGAATAGGTGCTACAAAATGTCTAACAAAATGAGAGAAATTTTAGAGTGAGTGGGAATAGAATAGAGAATTTGAATCTCAGGAGAAAAAGAATCTGTAATGCAAGGCGCTTTTTTTTTTTTTTTTGCTGACCATGTTGTTGGGCTAGAAGATATTTAGAGGCAACTTACCAGTTGCCCAGCTGTCTGCTATTCCCCAGCCTTCTTTTCCCAAATTTCAGTAAGGATTTGTTATTTTAAGTTTTAATATATCATTCCAAGTTTATTCACCTTGCTTCTTTAATTGCAGTCTCAATATTAATTTAGATGACTAATTTATGCTGGAATACACCATAGTTGTTTTTTTTTAATTACCTATAACATCAATACAACCTTAGACTGTCTTTACCCCTTTGACCACAGTGCCAGGTAAAAGGATCAAGTGCTCCTGGTGTAGCCTTGCTTTCTTCTTTCTCAGCTGCAATTGCAGTCACCATTCCCAAAGCATGGCAAGCAATTGCAAGAAGAAAGGCTTTGCACTCAGAATAAGTGCATATAAAACCGTATGTGAGTAGCAGGTTGATTTCCCACTATTTCGGGATGCTTTTCCCATATAAGGAACTGAAGGGAAAATAAACATGATTGAAAGCACAGTGAATCTGTGAGGAGCAGTTCTGACTGCAAGTGAGAACAAGATGGCTACAGAGTCATCTGTCATGTCAGATTAGATAAAACATGGTCTGATTGTAGCAGATTAAATGCACTTCACTCTGATGAAGAAGATCACCCAAGCATCACTGTTACGTGAATTTAGGGGAAACCCTAAGTCAGACAAGGAGTATTATCTGAAACATGTGAACCAGCCAGCTACTGAGAGGACTGTCTGTCCCACCTCAGGATGTTGCACAATGGTATAGAATCATAGAATCATTTAGGTTGGAAAAGACCTTTAAGATCAGAGTCCAACCATTAACCTAACACTGCCAAGTCCACCACTAAACCATGTCACTAAGTGCCACATCTACACATCATTTAAATACCTCCAGGGATGGTGACTTAACCACTGTTCCAGCAGCCTGTTCCAATGTTTAACAACACTTTTGGTGAAGAATTTTTTCCTAATATCCAGTCTAAATCTCCCCTGGCACAACTTGAAGCTGTTTCCTCTTGTCCTATTGCTTGTTACTTGGGAGATGAGACCAACACCCACCTCACTACAACCTCCTTTCAGGTAGTTGTACAGAGCGATAAGGTCCTCCCCTGAGCCTCCTTTTCTCCAGGCTAAACAATCCCAGTTCCCTCAGCTGCTCCTCATAAGACTTGTGCCCTAGACTATTTACCAGCTTCATCGTCCGTCTCTGGACATGCTGCAGCACCTCAATGTCCCTCCTGAAGTGAGGGGCCCAGCACTGAACACAGGAGCCGAGGTGCGGCCTTGCCAGTGCCGAGCACAGGGGGATAATCACTGCCCTGGCTCTGCTGGCCACACTGCTTCTGATACAAGCCAGAATGCTGGTGGCCTTCTTGGCCATCTGGGCACACTGCTGGTTCATGTTCAGCTGGCTATTTACCAACACCCCCAGGTACTTTTCCACCAGGCAGCTTTCCAGCCGCTCGGCCCCAAGCCCATAACATTGCATGGGGCTGTTGTGACTTAGCTGCAGGACCCAGCACTTCTCCCTGTTGAAACTCATACAACTGGCCTTGGCCCATCAGTCCAGCCTGCCCAGATCCCTCTGCAGAGCCTGCCTGCCCTCCAGCAGATCAACACTTCCCCCCAACTTGGTATCATCTGCAAACTCACTGAGGGTGCACTTAATCCCCTCATCTAGATCATTGATAAAGATACTATACAGAACTGGCCTCAATACTGGGAATGCCACTTGTGACCATCCACCAGCTGGTTGTAACTCCATTCCCCACCACTCTTTGGCCTTGGCTGTTCAGCCAGCTTCTTACTCAGCAAAGCATATGCTCATCCAAGCCATGATTATCCAGTTGCTCTGGGAGGATGCTGTGGGAAATGGTGTCAAAGGCTTTACTAAGTTGCAGGTAGACAACATCCGCAGCCTTTTCCTTGAACACAAAACGTGTCAGCTTGTCACAGAAGGAGATCAGGTTAGTCAAGCAGCATCTGCCTTTTGTAAACCCATTCTGGCTGGGCCTAATCACCTGGTTGTCCTGTACATGCCTCAAGGTACTCTGCTCTATAAACTTCCCTGGCACAAGGTCAGCCTGATAGGCCTATAATTCCCTGGATCCTCCTTCCAGCCCTTCCTGTAGATGGGCATCACATTGGCTAACCTCCAGTCAACTGGGACCTCCCCAGTAGCCAGGACTGCTGATAAATGATGGATAATGGCTTGGTGAGCACTTCCACCACTTCCCTCAGTACCCTTGGGTGGATCCCATCCAGACCCACAGACTTGTGCATGTCTAAGTAACATTGCAGGTTGCCAACCATTTCCCTTTGGATTATGGGGGCTTCATTTCTGCTTCCTATCCCTGCCTTCCAGCTCAGGGGGCTGGGTACCCAGAGAGCAGCTGGTCTTATTATTAAAGACTGAGGCAAAGGCGGCATTAAGTACCTTAGCCTTTTCCTCATCCTTTGTCACTATGTTTCCCCATGCATCAAATAAAGGTTGGAGATTGTCCTTAGCCCTCCTTTTGTTGCTAATGTATTTACAGAAACATTTTTTTATTATCTTTTATGGCAGTAGCCAGATTAAGTTCTAGTTGGGTTTTGGCTCTTCTAATTTTCTCCCTGCATAACATCACAACATCCCTATAGTCCTCCCGAGTTGCCTGTCCCTTCTTCCAAAGGTCATAAACTCTCCTTTCTTCCTGAGTTCCAGCTAAAGCTCTCTGTTCAGCCAGGCTGGTCTTCCTTCCCACCCGTTCATATTTCAGCATGTGGGGATGGGCAGCTCTGCACCGTTATAACTTCCTTCTTGAAGAATGTCCAGCCTTCCTGGGCTCCCTGGCCCTTCAGGACTGCCTCCCAAGGGACTCTGTCATCCAGTCTCCTAAACAGGCCAAAGCCTGCCCTCCAGAAGTCCAAGGTAGCAGTTCTGCTGACCCTCCTCCTTACTTCTCCGAGAACAGAAAATTCTACCATTTCATGATCACTATGCCCAAGATGGCCTCTGACCACCACATCACCCACAAGTCCTTCTTTGCTTACAAACAGGACCAGTAGGCACCTTCCCTGGCTGGCTCACTGACCAGCTGTGTCAGGAAGTTATCCTCCACACTCCAGGAACCTTCTAGACCATTTCCTCTTTGCTGTATTGTATTTCCAGCAGACATCTGGTAAGTATTTTGTGTCCCGGATTCAGCCAGGTCCACCATGATGCTTAACAAGAAAGTATGTAATTTTTATTGAGGCATACAACTGTTCCCATTGCTATATCAACACCATGGGCATATACAGTGGAAATAACACCCTCCTTACTGTCTGCATTGCACTCCAGACTGTACCTGTATCACCAAGGAGGGGTTTCACTTCATCAAATACAGCTCTTGACAGTAAAGAAGCTCATGTGTGGGTGTCTAAAGTAAATTCCTTTTATGGCTAATGGAAAACACATATGTTTCTAGTGTACAAATAATCCTAAAGTAGATTTCTTAAGCAGAACAAATGAATTGTGCCTTAAAAGTGCTCGTTCGTCTCCACCGATTATGAAAGGAGCCTGGACAAATTTAGATACAATAGATTGTGATGCTGAATATGTCTACAGTGATATGAAATTACTTCAACAATTAAAATTGGCCCTTTATTTACTCATTCTTCCAGCAGAAATATAAAAACAAACTCTGTCCGTCTTCAGGTTTAGACACAGGCTAGAATAACGATGCATCACACCTAGAAGAACCAAGTTCCCCTACATTGAGAGCAAATTTTTAAAAAGGTGCAGTGAATCACTTTTTCTCATGTACTCCTGTGCAGCTAGTCAGAAATTCACATGAACAGGAGATTTTTGAAAATATATGTTGCTTTCCACTACCCTTGTCACAGGTCTCCTCCCCACCCCCTACAAGGCTAAGAACAATTCCTTTCCAACCTGTCGTACAATGTCTGCAAGCAGTGATTGACAATGACCACAAGACAGGTTTTCAGCAAAAAAAATTGGGGCCTGAAAAATTAACCACAAAGCTTGCCTCTCTTTTCTGTCCCCTTTTGTGGTCACAGCCACTAGCTCAGCGCTCACTTTCCCTCTTCCCAGATCACCTCATCTTCTGGAAAAACATCTAGAGTTGTTAGAAGAATTGCTCTTCTCAAGTCTCTCTGCTCTCTCCAGGAGGCAGCCACTTTTATTTTAATTTAAGGGAAAAATCAACAGGAATAAATGAAGGTCTCATCCCCTTGAGTGAATCATCTGTAGCAGTTACAGCAGCTCAAAGCAGAGCAAACCCCATTTGTAGAGGTGCTTTCTCTGTCAGGCAGAGAAGAGTTGTATGGACTGCAGTGCTTGACCATCTGCCTGCCTGGCAGCCCAGCTGACACAAGTGTGTTGTACAGAACATTTATAGCTTACTGAAGTCTAAGTCTGTAGAAAACAATTAGACTGCCTAATGTGGCTTCTTGTCCCCATTCAGCTTAATATTTCACACACATACCCTGTACTAAACCCAAAACTTTGGTTAAACGTGATCATTTTACTCCTCTTCAGCTTAGTTCTTGCATGCTAGATGTAAAGGAAAAAAACATACCTGGCTCCAAAAAACATGCAACAACCTGCAAGGAGTTACTGAGGTAACGTGTAGTCAATGATCCAACTAGTAAATCATTCAACGTGTAGCAGAACATGGAAAAACATCCAAAGCCACCCCTAAGTCCCTGAAGGTGTGAACAAGACAAGGCAGGTAGCCATGAGGTCCCACTGCCACCACCTACTGCATGAGTGCTCACCACAGTCCAGTCAGTCTCTAATAATTCAAACAAGGACAGAAACTTCAGTCTAGAGTGCATCCTTGCCAGTTGCACATGAAGAGCAAGCCCATCTCCTTTCCACTTCCCCAGTCCCAGGCAGGTGATGTGTGAAAGCCTGAAAGATGAGATTTGATGAAAGCTGTACTGTAAAGCTACAAGGGTTGAGGGATGTTGAGAGAAATGCAGACAGTTCTTCCCCCTCATCTCCTTCTCAGAGGAAGCACAACTTCAGGGATCTCAGGCCAGAGTGGACAACTTCACCTATGCAGGTATTCAGCTCCCATCCATACAGACAAGCTGTAGGATGTCTGCCTGCCTGTGTAGTTCATTTTAAAAATATTAAAGTCTGGTGACTCCAGACTTCCCTTGGACAGCAGTTCAGCTATTTTATTACCTTCCCAGCTAAAGAAGTACATCTAATCCAAAGGCTGAATCTGTTTAACTTCAAGTTCCAGACACCGGAACTTGTTACTTCTGTCAGCAAGGTTGAAAAGCTCCAGACATCTTTTCCTAGCAAAAATATGGCTACACAATCATTGAGTTACCTTCTCTTTGTTTATTTAACAGTGCCTGGATCCAGCCCTAATTTTTTATTATTAGCTCCTCTTCCACTTCTCTTATTGCTCTATTTATCGAAAGCTGGCTGGCTGGTGGAAAAGGGAAAATATGGACAAAAATAAGCAAATTTTAAAAAATTAATCTGCACAATAAGCCTGTTTTCAGACTGGTTAGATTGTTTATGCATTTTGATTACCTCTACTAGTCTGGGGGATTTTTCTAGTATTCAAATTCCTCAACTGAGATACTTTTTTTATTACTATTGTTTATTAGTAAACTCATTCAGTTCAACCAGAGTGAACTGAATGTTTTCCCTGATAACAGAATGAGTATAACCTGTTGGTATGACTTGAAAAGTTACTCGTGAATTCTACAACTCATGAGTTTTCAGACTCATGTAGTTTGTAGCTCTGCACAGATAAATTTAGAAGGATTTTCAATGGCTGACCAGTTGCAGATTTTATTATAATAAGGATTCAAGAACAGACATTATCCATTCAGTCTTCCTCCTCTGTGACTAAAGAAAGATCTTGTCTTGTGCTGGAAAGAGAATCGTATTTCCCTTAGCACAAAATCTCCAAGTGTGTTAGACAACTACCTTATTTATTGAGTCTATTTACTGCTGTTGATGGATTGTGTACTAACACAATAAACAGTGTCTTGAGGGAATGAAAAGTATTTCTGCTTTCATTAGGGCTTTAACTTTTCTTTTTCTGGAAACATTTTCCTTCTAGGGTCCTCAAGGTGAAAACAGACACCATTTGGTACCTTGCTATAATAAAGTAAATATTTTCTTCTTCTAATCATATTGACCTTGTGATTTATTGCCACTCGAATTTATATTCCTGGGAAACTCTGAGAAGTTATAGTTTCCCTTTCCAGGAATACAGATGTCTTTCTGAGTTGTACCTGATTCACTAGCTAGCTTGAAATGAATGGAGAATTTTCTTGGTATCAGATCCCATATCAAGAATGAAAAAGTTGAAATTAATAAAGTGTCAGGGATAATTGATATTGTACCCCAGAAATGTTATTAAACTGTCAAGTTTCTGACAAATTCACAAAAACAGACTTAAAACTAGGCTGAACATTTCTTGTTTAAGTTCGATGCCAGCTTTATTTCTTGTTTGGGAGCAGAAGAAACTACTGGGAAAAGCCATAAGACATTCCTATGCTGTCCAACAAGAGGTCTCACACCAGTCATGGAGGGACAGACCCTTGAGTCAGGTGAGAGAGCAAAGTCCACTGGGAGAACAGCTTAGTAGGAAAACCTTTGCTTTCAAGAGGTTAGTGTCACAAGAAGAAAATTAGCTAGCTATGAAGTCAGATAGAGCTGTGCTCTAGTATGTACCCAGCGAGTCTCAGGACCCTGGGGTCATCTGTTCGATCTTCCCACAGGCACTCTCCCCATCTGTTTTCCCATGCCATTCTTACACCCCTTCCTGTCAGCCTCTGCGCAGAAGGAGATGAAAGTGAATCAGATTTTAACCTCTCATTCACTGGGAAGTAGATCTTACACTGTGTCCTGCACAGGGGTTGAAGGAACCTTAATGAGGTGTTGAAAACATGAGGTGGTTTAAATAAATGTTGGGTACCGCATGATCAAGATTCATAAACTGTCTGTGGAGACTGGAGCTGAGTGAGCCAGCTTATCAACCATACCTGACAGTCAGTCATTAGTATCTATAATAATGGGTCATTAGGGTCAATGCAAATTTCCTGTACAGGAGCCTCCAAGATTGCTGCAAGGCATTTCATTCATAGAACAAAGAAACAAAACAATAGTGGGAACTCATCACTTCAGAGATTTTCTAAACTCTTTGGATTGCCTAAAATAAATATTCAAAAGAAATCACAGATGCAGTTTGATCTGTACTGAAGTTGTAAAGAAGTCCATCAAGGATCCCTCAAAGGCACAAGGAAGGACAGCTTTACCTTTACATCCAGACGTGTAGGAAACACACTTGTTCCCGTTTCAGAGCCTAACCTTATTTTTTCTGAAGCCTGGAACAGCTGGTGGCAGACAAATCCCTATTATTGCCTGTAGGCATTCCTCAAAATATATCAATTGTCCTAACCAGTTGCATTTCAGATGAATTATTCTCGTTACCAAGGCAACCAAATATGTATAACAAGAGCGAGCCATATTTTCTTGTTCATGCATACCTGGGCTGCCAGAAAAACCTTAGAAATAGGATCACCTGAGCAATGCACGTGCAGTCTCAGGGGGACACGGTTCTTATCAGATTTGGGATGTCTGCCTGTGGAGCTAGGAACATCACCTCCCACCCCAGCCTGCACAGTGATGTTTGCAGCACTGGAAAGACCCAAGGGCTTTGGAAACCGTTACACTTCCCAAACAGCATGAGAGGAAGTAGAAGGCAAGCACTCCTGGGAAAAGCAGACCATTCTCAAATGTCTGCAGTTAGAAAACAAAGCTTGTAAAGTGTGTACTAAGAAATCTCTGGTTTTAACTGTATTTCAGCCACAATTGCTGCATGGAGTAGAAGATGGTTTATCCTGGTTGACACTTGCAGACAAGTTATGCTCATTATCAGCTCAACTGCATACATTGCTCACAGGCCATCAGCAGTAATTTTCTTTGTATAGACAAGACTTCAAAGCTAAGAGGAAAGACCAATCTATAAGCAGACTTAACACCAAAATACTTTTAATGCTCTTGGTATCAGCTTGTGTGTAGACTAGTCCTACGTGATAAGAGAAAGAAATGAAGAAAATGAATTTAAAAGCTTCTTGAAATAATCCTTTATTCCTAAAGTCAGGAAAAAACCAACATTAAAATGGTGACCTGAATGGTGACCTGCAGGCGATACATTTATTGTGAACATCACTTGCCTATCTCTACAGTAATATTTCCTTTGTTGAATTTTAATGTTTATTCAGTAAGTAAAAAATTCAATAAATAATAAAACCCTTCCTATGACAGTACACTACAACACAGTGTGGGACACAAGCTCTCTAGGCCCAAAAATGAAGGAATATTATTCAAGATCCCAAGTTACAACATGGTTGAATAGTTTTACGCAAAAAAAAAAAAAAGTATAACATATAACGTCCATTTCAAAGAGGTTTCTGTTTTCCAAAACAGCCACAGCTTAGAAACAAAATCAGCAGGGAATAAAGGCAAGAAGTAGATAGATTTCTGCTTGATATAGGCAGAAAGGTACAGCTCTAAACTCTCTCTTAGGAGGGTGCTTAGAGAGCCCTTTGTGCCATCGCATGGGCGTGATTGTTATTCCTTCTCACCTCCAATTTCAGGTATACAGTCGAGCTGTGGCAGATAGCACAGTGACATCCCAACCATACAGCCACCGAGCACCTCTTAGATAAAGACAGAAGAAGAAACTGTATTAAAATACATACCCTAATCAAACATGAGTCTATGATGTGTTAATAAAAGTATGTCATGGATTATGTAGTCCAAACTACAATTCAGTCCAGCCACAGGAGCATTAGAAATAGGTACTCTGACAACCTGCTACATAAGTCACGTGTGAGATGGGAGGTGGGTACGGACAAGGAGCCCTGTCCTTGTCCCATCTCCACAAGGTTTGAGCCAAGTTGCAAAGTGGAAGCTGATATAACCAAGCTGCAGACTGGTGGGTCATCACACTTACTGCATAAACAAAAGAACCCTAAAGAGTTTATAATCTGAGAACAGTAATAGAAAATCTGGGGCTAGAGGGTAGAAATGGGAGAGCCTAGAAAAGGGTTAAGGTCTGAGTTTAAGATGGTCCAGCAGTCTAATAAGACTTACTAGAGGAATAAAAGGGATGATAGGCTTCTCCTTACAGTGAAGTGCTAACTTACATTATACGTACTTATCAGCCAGGAAAGTCTTTGACTTGCAAACTGTGAAAAGAATAACAGTAACTTTATATGCCTTGCACAACCCTGAAGGTTAAAACACCATCTCTATCCAGACCTGGTTAAAGGAAAAGGACAAAGAAACACACTAACAAGGTACAGGGAACAATCTAACATGACATCATGGGAAAGCAGCAAGCACCCCAGGTACTTCACAAATTGCTAAGCAGAAAATGTTCCTCTTTTCAGTAATTTTCAAGCTTCCCCCTGCCACAGTGGAAAAAAAAAAATAAAACCTTACAGCCTTTTGCAGAAACAGAAAGTATTGTGATGCTCTTTTTCACCCAGAGGAAAACCCCAGAGGAGATATTTTCTTAGGGAACTAGCCCGTAATGTTGCTGAGCCAAGTTCACATCCCTCAGCAGCGCATTTCCAATAAATGGTCTCTCACATCTCAGGCCAGTGACTTCATTAGTCAACTGTAAAACACTAGAAAAAAGTCAAGGTTTTAATCTCTCCAACCTTATTAAAAATAATACACTTCTGAAGAATACACTGCATTTGACAAAACACACTGCTTTGAAAATATCCTAATAAGGTCTACCTGGTCATATGACAAACCACAGGAAGACTCTTCAACAGCATCAGCTAAAGCCAGAATCAGCCACAAAAGCAAATAGCTAGAAAAGTGTGGTGTTTTGCTGTCAATGTGAATTTAGATAGGTACCAGAAGGTTTCTTAAAAAGATGCCCACCTGCTGGAGGAAAATAAGCCTAAAAGGTGACCTCTGAATATGTATGTCACTAACATTTACTAGCAATTGATTTGTTTGCAATTCTTAAAGCCCCTCCAGTAGAGACAGAGATTGATCTTTGCTGCAGCCACCTCTAGAAACCAACCATCTGCCACAAACTGTCACTTTCGAGCAGCATTTGTTATTCTCCTGAAAGAAAGTGTTTAAGATCCTCTTTGGCTTGCAAACACTTCTATGATACAACAGGGAAAGCCAAATGACTTTCATCTTTTTGCTGTGGTAGCAACATCTGTGGCAATCACATGAACACGAGGCATAAATCACAGCCCCATTCCCAACCAGGAGCTTCTTAAGAGGACACTTAGTCCACACCCTGTCTTCCATTCCAGCATGATCAGTCCATTTCTCTGTGGGACCCTAAAGCTGTTCATAAAACTTCCAGCGACAGGGACCACACAGAAACCATTCCAATACTTGACTATCTCATAGCCTGAAAAATAACTTTAATGTCTAGTAGAAGAACCCCTTAATGTGCTTTAGCTATGCTATTGCACACACAGACATGTGCTGGTGCTTCCCCTCGGTACTTGTACCATGTTAAACCTACTTGAAGGCTGTTAGTTATTCTCTAGCTTAGACAGCCTCAGTTCTTCCAGGCTTTCCACACTTATCACTGTTTCCAAACCTCTGAAAGTTCTTACTATCCTTCTCTAGTCACTGTTGATCATCATCCACCCCAGATGTCAGTCATTCAGCACATACAGGGACAGACTCTGCTGGCAAGATCTTCTGGTATCGTCTACTGTTCATACGTGCTTGCTCCATATTTACTTCCCCATTTAGCTTTTTCAAGGTTTAGACATTAATCATCTGAGCCTGGAGGCCACAGGGAGATCTGATCATGCCTTTCCTATGATATCTGGTACACTCCATAGGTAAATAAGAATCACTTCAATTAACAAGATTCTCATCTACTGCATCAAGTATGAGAGTCTTGGTCTACAACAGGTCTCTGCAGGGAGCTGTATGTTACAGAAGCATAAAGTGTCACTGTCTCATTTGCATTTAGGCAACAAAAAAATTCCAACAGTAGTCTGCTGTACTCATCCTATACTACTCGGTAATCTTAAGACATTAAGCACACACATATAGATCTATGTCTATGTGTGCAAGGAATTGTTTTTATGATGATAATGCAGGCTACTTAGGAGGATGCAATGCTTCTTTTTAGATTTCTCCCTTCCCAAGAAATTAGCATTTCTGTAACTGCAAATTGCACATCTTATCTGTAGGGTAGAACAGTTACTTCCCCCCACTTAAAGATTAAACTATACATAAAGTTGGATCTAGTGCAGTTTATTGTGCGAGGAGGGAGGAAGGGACAGCAACAGTGCAGAGGGAACAGTGCAAATGAAAGGGGTCCAGTTGCATTTGCTTCCTAAAGCATGCACCAGACAAGCAAGCACAGCATGTTTCATTAGAAACAATGAAATCTCCTTTTCAGCTAGCTAGCATTTTGGCAAGGCTGCTGATAGATCAGAAACTCAGAACACAATTTGTTTGCCATGCTGTAGACTACTTTTGTTTAATCAGCCAGCCACTGTTGAATGTGTTCCTGCTGTCAACAACAAACCTCCAGACCCGCATTCACACGTCAGAGTGTGTGTGCGTTGTGTGCATGTGTATGCGTGTGTACGTGAGCTCTTGCTCATTCTGTGATTAAAAATGTAAGCACCTACTATTTTCAGCCTGAAAGGCAGCCAAAATCTTTTTGTTCAAGTTGGCACAGGGAAGCCTCCCCGTGCCCATTCCATCATATTAGCAGCACTCCATAAAACAGCAAAGGAGGATGGATAATTTTTAATTTTTTTGTGCCTGGAATTTAATGGTTTCCTTTGCAGCAAAACCTGACTTTGTGTTGGGTGCATTCAGGATGTAATTGCAAACTCTTTACAGGCAACTGGTCTCCTTAGCACTGACAAGGCTCAAAGCTTTTAACTAAGGGCCTGATCTAGCTCCTGCTAAACAAACCAAATCGGACCCTACCAAACCTGCTTCCCAGTAAGGTCCAAAGGTTTCATCACAGCTCTGGTTGGAGAATAAATGAGTCTACCATTGGGCATTTGGACATTCAGTTTGCATCTTTCAGAAAAATATTCTCAGTGGTAGGCTGAAAATTAAAATTGCTAGTTTACAAAATGTGGTGTGGAAACATTGCCTCAGTGATCAATTCAAATACTTCTTTGTCGCCTTCATCTTTCATGTATTGGAGTCCCTGTCAAGCCTGTTTTCTGTGGACTTGTTAACTGAGCCGACAGCACGTTCCACTTGGAGATTCTCACACCACAGTATATCAAGAGCTGCAGACAAGAAAGGAGGCATTGACTTACAGAGGGCAACACAGAAGTTTAGGTACCTCATAAGACAACACAGCAATATTTCTACTTTTTTTGAGGGAAAACAACAAAACCGAACTCTCAGTTCCTTGAATTTCAAAAAAAGCCAACAGTTTTCCACAGAAAACAGATATTTTTGTTTGTTTGTTTTAACGCGCACTTTATAAAACCTTTCTTTCATTTAAAAGAACGTTTAACCAACTTTATTTAGATCTTCTATATCTCAAGAAGTTTCAGCTGAAGAAAAGATGGTCAATCTATCCAATAATTTCTCTATAGGAACCACATAATAATGACTTTTTTCCCCCTTTTTGCCCTTAGAAACACCTGCAGGACTGTCTGGTTGCAGAATGTCATATCAGAACTACTTCAGCAAATGCTGACATGTCTTAATAAATATGAAGTTCATGCAAAAATATGCATAGATTCAAGTATACTCTGTACCATATTCAGTAAAGGCATATAAAAATACTCATACTTATGAAACCAACCTAAATACCATAATATAAAAATAGCAGCATCACAGCAGAAACACATCCTGTATAACTAGGAATTGAAAAGACTTTTGAAAACAGTTTATAGACTCCTCCCTTGATGTTACTCTCAGTTTCTTCTACTCCACTAACACATTAAAAAGAGCATTACATATTAAAGTAATATAAAGTATCCAAAGAAACCAGAAGTAATACCATGTTTAAGAGAGATGTGCACTGTCTTTGTTGCCAGAGGTTTCTTAGACCACAGTTCATGTTTTACAGATGCCTGTGCCTCACTTGCAGGAATCTGTACCATTTGATTTTCAGTTTCTGTATGTTCAACCACTTCCCAAGGCTATATCCTGTTAAGAAATAAGTGCAGAGAATCTGGGGTTATGCTCTACGTGTCTGTCTGTAACTGGGGCAGAGGACTGGGAGAAGAGGAAGAAGGCAAAAAAAGCAAAACTTTTTGGAGAGGAAGGGAGCAATAAATATATCAAAACATTGCTGTTTGCTCATAATTATTGTGAATAATAGGACTGCAATCATGATACCCAGAGATGCAAAGACATTGAGTCTCACTAATTACAAAGGCCTGTAACAGGTTGCAGAAACTTCTGCAGGAAGTGACCTTGGTTATTTCATCAGTCCAAGCAAGCCCAGCATCCCAACGGATGCTGCCCAGTGCAGCTGAAACCCTCAGAATTCACACAAACCATTTAAAACACTGAATGAAACAAAAGCATCCAGAACAAAAGCTATGATCTTCCAACCACCTATAGCCAGGTCTCTGTAACCCTACTGGATTTTTTTTTTCCCCACACACACTCATGGTATAATCCCCTATAATTTAACCATGTTCTGTTTGGAGTAATAGATATTATTTTCTGCTTCTCTAAACTGCCCTTGAACTTCAGCTGAGTGGTGTGTTCTGCTTCCCCTCTTGATTAGGACTGTTTAGAATTGCCGTGTCCTGTTAAGCAGCTGGCCTGTTTCCCCTCATAGCGAGCAAATTGTTCTCTTTCCAATACTAGTTATTTTTAGAAACAGGAGCTTTTGGATTAAAAAGAAATGTTGCATATCACAAGACATCACTCCTTGCCTTCAAGGCTGGGGTTTTTTTAACCTTTGCGGTGAGTCTGGCTCATTTACCTTTCCACTGTCTTCACCTCTTCCTTTCGCCTCCCATCACTGCTTCGGTCACACTAGGCCTGTCTTAAAAACAGCTCGAACCTTGCATAAGGAGGAGGATTATGAAACAGACAAAGGTAGGCCTGTCAACTGTATTAAAGTCAGGGGTGTTTGGATGTACTGTTACAACTCAGCGTATTGTACCAACCAGTTTTCCTCCAAGGCTAAATCAGAGAACGGGGCTTTAAATCTGAATGTTGCAGAAGGTTCTAGTATTTAACTGTGCAGGAGATCAGACTCTTCACACACGATGTGCAGAGAGTTTGAGATCTGTGAACTACTACTAAGGAATTTGCATTTATTTTTCTTATTTTAAGTTGAAATGCGCACTGCTACTAGAGAGCAGCGAGGCATCCATAAGCTGGAAAAGACTACCAATGGGGCTGTGACTGCAGCTTACCCGTTGGGGAATCACCGCCACGTGGCAAGATCAGATCTATAAAAGTGTTTTTGCACCAGTACCAGCCCCTCCCTAAAGGTTACACTTCAGTGGTATGCTCTCAGACAGTTTTTTCAGTTCTCCTTCCATTAACCCTGGAGCAACAGCAGCCTTGGAGTGAGGGAGAACAGAAATAAAAAGTCAAAGCATTGACAAAAGAAAAATGAAGTCCAGTTGCTCCCAGCTGTTTCCACCGACTGGAAGCGAGGAATCACTAGCAAGAGCCATGGCTTAAAGTGGTCTGGGCATATTTGAAGATGAAGTTCTCACGTGCATTTTGCATCCTGTCTAACAAACTTGAGTCCAGGAATAGAGCCAGAGCTGGGCAATCTTAGCACTCTGTGGAGCATGTATTAAAATGGTCCCAAAAGTAATTAGATAAATTGAATGAAATCTGACTTGACAAGTAGGGGTCATCCTATTCTGTGAAGGCTCAAGATGGAGACCAAGGGGCCAAACAACTAGTGAGTGAAGGGCACAGCTAATTAAAGTGTCTGCCATATTAATATTTATGTTAAGGTTTCCAGTAACTCTGGCCTTGACCTGGCAGTTGGGTATACAATGTGTGTCCTTCATTTTAATAAATTTCAATATTATTTCTCATATGGTTTTGAAAGTACTTTAAAACCAGGATGTTATACCTGCCTCTTCTGGGCTCAAGCTGAAATGGCTGAAAAGTGGAAAAAAAGGCTGGAAAAGAGTTAGGTAACAGTAAGTTTGAAAACAAGTCCCTCTGATTTAGTTAGCAGAAATAATATAGGTAAGAAACACACCTATTTATGAGTGCTTTCTGTCCAAAGCTCTTTTCCATCTTTATGATACTTTATCTTCATTTTATGGGTAGGGAAACTGAGGAACAGCCATGGAGGCTCACCGTGAGATGCATTCACTAATTGTTCAAAAATCACTACAGCCTGGGATACCTACACCCCAGTATTCCAGAGGTGCAGACCACTCCAGCTAAAAGAAGTGGAGCTGCAGATGCTTCATATTTATGTACAGAGAATTACATTGTAAGTTCATCAAGTATGTGTGTGAAAGAGGAAGAGCAGGGGAGAAACTCTTATGTATCAAGCCATAAAAATAAACAACATTAAAAATATCTCTCTTATCTTGCTGAAATAACAAAAAAATGGGTTTAATTTAATTTTTCATTCAGTTAAAAATGGAGAATATCAGATGTACTTGAAATAGGGCAGAGAAACTGATAGCCACATTCAGACAGGACGGGAAGAGAGGAGGTCAGTGGGGCTGGAAGAAGACATGAGGCTACTTGTCCCTCCACTAGGCATCCCACACACTTGAGTTAGATGGGTGGACATGAGCCCCCCCCCCCCTCCCCGTCTTCTCACTCCTCTGAGCCCTCCTCCCATGCAAACACCTGACTTTGCCTGCCAGCCCCAACACACACTCAGCCACATGCAGAGGGCTCTTGTCACCCTCTTAGTAAACACGAAGAATCGTATTGAGGTGGCCACATACTCGAGTGGCCCAGAGAAGCAGTAGCCTACAGTGTCAGGGCTGCCCCTTACTGAAACCACTGGCACAACACTGCCAGCCATGACATCTTCCAGCTTTTTCTACTGGAAAGCAAGCCTTGTGCCCACCTCACGGGAAAGCCCCAGGAGTGCATCCTCCTCCCATCACTTCCAAATGAAAATGGAGATCTAGTGGCTGTGCCAGGACTGGAGCTCGGGGCTTCCCTTCCCGCCCAGAGGCTGAAACTGCTGAACGGCTGCAAGTGGAAACTCATTTCTCTCACCTCACATCTTCCCCTTCCAGAAAAATTTAATTAAATTGGAATTAAAATTTGGCAACTTCAGCTTGGATCTATAATGACCAAGACATTATCTTTCAGAGAATAAACTTTCACAAAAAAAAACCAAAAACAAAAACGCACAAAAAAAAAACCCCAGCTAATTTAAGTCACCTCAATCTTTTCTTTGCGTAGAGCAAAAAAGACTAGAGAATCTCTGTACTGCTTGTTCTACAACACTACTGCTGTCAGCAAGACTATAGACATCTCTGGATGATTAAGCTTCAAAATATCCACAGCTAGCAGGAACATCGACTTAAAAAAATTGCCTGTATTAAGACAGGCTTGGGAATTGTGTCCTGGTCCTCTTTACCTTGATTTGTTTCTAATGGCGAGGTTTTGCAGCACAAAGGGCTAATCAAGGGGGAGGATGACATTTCTGAGATTCACATGAGAAGCGTGGCACAATCCAGATTCCATTTAAAATTATGCATATAGAGGGATGAATAAAGGTTTTCCAACCTGGATGATTTCACTGCCAAATTTCAATAATCCTTTAAATTACATTATTGTACTTCTATTTCAGATAACAAGAGGGTATCTGGTGTTTTATGTACAGTCTGTACCATTAAGTGCAACCACTGGCTTTCTGGCACCTTGCCTCTTTGTCTGAGAGAGTTATAAAGCTTGGGTAGCTGTGCCAGCACGCACCATTGTTTGTACCTGCTGCAATTCAGTTGTTACAGCAGCAGTCATAGCAATTTAGCAAGTAGAACACCCATTTTACTGTCTGTTTTATTACCAAGACAGTTAAAATTCATACAAGTAGTGCTCAGGGAACCAGCGTATAACAGTACATCTGAATTAAAAACTAAAGTATTTCTAGCTGAACTCATTAGCATTTACAGGAATGGCTAAACAGATTTGTTTCCCCCATCCCTTGTGTTGCTCCCTGCACAACAGCCATTTGTTCTGAGCCTCTTTTAGCAACTGACTAGAAGAAAACAGATAAAAAGGCAGTGCTCACTGGATGAACAGCTCGTGACCAACAACACTAACACCCCTACAGAACATGGAAGAATACTTTAAGATTTGTCTACTTTTTTCTACTATATACCTTCCAACAGCTAGCTCAGCAGATTTGATGCTTCATGCACCACAGTGCTTCCCAGGCATTGTAAACAGAACATAGGAAAATGGCCAAAACGGGACTTTGGCATCCCTAACTCCTACCCTTGGATGTCACTGATCTCCTGCACATCTCAGTTTTCAACTTACCTTTTTTCCGGAAGATCTGCCTCAGGAATTTGTGACAGTTTTGAGGACCTCAAGCATATTTCTTCCAGGATCAAAGACATAGCAGTTGTGTCCACCTCTCACTTGGGGTGCAGTTCTCATTCTGCACCTCTAGCTTCCTGCGAGGCATAGTCCTTCTACAGAAGCACAAAGGACTATGGTGGGTAGTGTCATAGCATGAGGATAGCATCACTTACAAATAGAAGCTGTTTCTAGAAACAGCACTTACAATGCAAACTTTAGAAACCTTTCCCAGATCTCCTCAGGTGGCAACTCAGCATCAATACTGCTCCAGCCAAAAGGAGGGCTCAGCAGATTAGGGATGGCTAGAAATCTAGAGCCAAGGAAGGGAGCCAAACAAGTCTAGTTAAGCATGGACTATGGAAGTGTTCAGGTCAGTTCAGAAGCAGTGGAGGAGGATCTAAGAGCTAATTAATAGACCTTGTATTAGCTGGATATTGAATAATATCCCTTCAGGTGAATAAAACACTTCAGAGTGTTTTCCCTCAGGTTAGAATTCAAAACTGTTGCATGTAACACACAAGTAAGGAAGTGTTTCTGCTTTTCAGCACACTATAAAGCTCCCTGTTTCTTATTAAATACTGTACAACATAGCGAGTAGTATATTTGGAATACTACAGGCAAATTTTAAACTGAAGGTTTAATAGATAGATAATAGATAAGTCTCTAACTTCTCCCACTTAGAGGTTTCCTTGTCCTGTTTTTATTTGTTTTAGGCATTCTAAAATGACAGGCTGAAATAAATCATGTAAGTGTCTACAGGTATCTAAAAGAACTAAGCCCTCACCACATGCTCCACACCTGGTGAGTTTAATAATGCTTTCCACAGACTGCTTGTTAGAAAAAAACATCTCTTGGTTATATAAAAAAGAGTAAAGATTTAAATCTGTTATTGAAGAGAACTAATAGGATTCTTTAAAGGTCAAAGAATCCAATCATCTGCTCAAGTACTTGAAGCTAAATAGTCCTAGCTATCAAACAACCTAATTAAAACCTACCCGGAAGAAAGTCAATAAGTTGTATATCAAGGAAAAAAAACACATCACTAATCCACACATCTTGTGGAAATTGGGAACAGGATATGCATAGGTCGATCATTTTAAGGTATTAAGTGCTAGGGATTAGACCTGCCTGTAGAAGCATGTGGCACCGTGTTGCACATTCAGAGACCTGCATATCGCAGGGGGAAGGTGGGGCTGGAACAAAGGGAAAGGTATCGGCCATACACAAACATGTCAGACTCGTTTGACAGACAAATCTATTTGAATGTCAAATTCATTTGATGTCTCTTAATTTCCTCACACACATAAAAATTTGCATTTCCACATCTTCTGCCCTTATCGTCCATCTTTCCTAGTCCATTGCACAGGCCAGCTGTTTGGAAGACAGCAGAACAGGTAACAGTGCGATGTGGCTGGAGCTACAATCTGCCTCCTGGACATTACTGCAGCTCTGCTCATCATCCAGGTGTAGAAGAGAAAAGGAAAACTAACTTTTTCAATGTGTTACATTCTGAAACTTAGAAGGACTTTGAAGTATTTGTTAAGAGTTCTGCCTCATCACTGTGATGTTTCTTGCCTGCTGACATACAATACACCTGAGTTTTGGCTGGCTGAAAGCAAACTGTAAACAAGTAGCACATGAAAGCAGCGCCAGCAATCTTAAGTGAGAAAGTGTTGTAACTGAGTTGAAGATTATGTGAGAATTTGGCCTTATTTCTTTCCCCTGCTCATTGCAAAAAGATACTATGTCAAACCCCTGCTAAGTTACTGATCAGAGTTCACTAAGGTATCAATCACTTACCAAGCAATTTCTCCTCTTTAGACACCATCTCTAAAACTGGTAATGTATTCACTGGCAAAACTAATAAGGTCTTGGATCATATCACCGGTGCCAGATGTAGCCCAATTCACAAAAATCTCTTGAAACAAATCAAATACTCTTTTTACTGCCCATCTGACCCGGGCCGATCTCAAGGGTTCATGTTTCCATTTGTGTTTTCACTCTGAAATGAACATAACAGCACTGAGTTAGCTCCTACATAAATTAACAGGACAATTAGGATCTCCAGTGGAATCCCACATTATGCAGCACTGCAGAAGATAAAGTTTTTAACAAGTGACCATTGAATACTTGTGAAGCAGCCACACAAGCAATCCCCCTGAAGGAGGAAACTGAGCTTCCACCTTTGCAGGGCTGTGGCCTCCTAGCTGAAGCCATGTTCGGATTTCGGGGCCAGGCTGATCAAAGGGAACTCCTCTCCCCCCCTCTGCATGGCTGACGTGCCTTTCGTAGCATCTTGCAGTGATTTACAGCCATGCTGCAGGAGGGAAGAGTCAGTCAAACCTGTGTTGCAGCTCAACAAAATTGCTTGAAGCTGAATAAACTGGTGCATTCGTGCCAGAAAGAACAAAATCTCTTTACAGGCAAACCCACAATGCTTAAGCAAGAAACATGAATGCAAATGTGCTCTGAAGATCCTCCCTAACCAGAGTAAAGCGTTCAGAGCAAAAATGTTATTGCATTGAAAGTAGACCTATTTCCATTTTTCTGTCATGCAGAGAACGTCTCAATATAATTTTTTAAATAGGTAGTCTAAACGAACTTTTACCAGGTGTTTTTTCAGAAAGCCAAAATACCTTTCTGAAGCTCACTGAAAACACCAGTAAAACTTGCATCAACCTCTGTCTGAGCACAAGCAACCTCTAAGGTAAAGTTTTTACATTTTCCCCTTCTCTACCTTTCTCCTACAGCTTCTGGTCCAGGCTCAGACCCCTCCTGCCAGCTGCTCAGAGACCGCCCCGATGCCCCTCGTGCAGCAGCCCAATGCTTTTGTCTCTGTTTCCTCACACAGGTCTCCAGCGCGAGCAGCAGAGGAGCAGCATGTGTCTCCTGCTGGCAGAGGGATGAGAAGAGGAATGAGGCTCAGCCACCAGCCGGGGAAGAAAAGGCAATTCCTGGCTCTGCGACAGGAATTTGGGAGGGAAAGCACGCTGTCCTAGAGCACTGCCAGCCGGCCTCAGCCCTGCTGCGCTCTGCAGGAACAGCAGTCTCTTTCCCCAAAAACCTGAATCCCTGATGCAGGATACACAGCTTCCAACTGAGCTTCAGGTGTCCCCATTTCACAAGCACATCTGCCCTCCATGAACAGGCCATGTGCATGCTGCCACACAGAGATATCTGGCCCAACTGCCAGAAACACTACAGCCGCATTGACATGGGGCTGGATCCAGCTAATTAGCCCCGACTGATAACTGGAATCATTAGCCTTGCCTCAAAGGAGAAGTACTTTGGCCAAACACTGCTCTGTTGAAGCACTGCCACTCTGCTCTGGTCCCAGGGCTAACGCTGGTCTAGCTCTGTGGTATAGCTGCAGATGTCTTTGGAAAGGAGGTGAAGGATAAAAAAAGGCATGATAAGTTACACCTGCTTACCGCTCAGCAGAAAAACAGTGTGCACCTAACCCTGAAAAAATACTAGGGTTTTTTCAGACATACAAATAAGAAGTTTCCAAAAATGTTTAAATTCTTATTTTCAATCCAGGAAAAAAATCAGAATGCTGAGATTGCTTTCATGATTTTTTTTAAATAGAATTTAAAAGTAAAGATCATTTTGGAAATTGAAAATCCCATTCAAAGCGTTACCGTAGGAAAGCTCTCCTGTTTGTTGCACTTAAGGACTACCAGTTGACATTTCTTTCTGGCATGTTAAAGCAGCACTCCAGCAGCTTCTATCAGCTGCAGCAGCTCAAGAATCTGGATGCTCCACAGAGGTACACAGCGGCAGGCTCCAGACAAAGGTCACAGGCTGCAAAAGAGGAATGCCAGCTGGGTGCACGGGTGGAAAAAACATCAACGGGAGTAGTAACACATTGGAAAAGGCTGCCTGGAGAGTCTGTGGGATCTCCCTTGTGGAAACATTCATGCTTGATCAGAGCAGGCTGAGCAGCCTGAGCTACCCGTGATGTCAGCCCTGCTTTGGGCAGCATGTCGGACTTAAATGACCTCCACAGGTTCCCTCCAGCTTACTCTGTGGCTAAAATATGGCCCATCATAACAATTTCAATGCTGTCAGCTGTATTTTATTCTTCAAATAGTTCTGGGCAGCTTTTGCTTTATATTAACTAAAGCACCTTATCACTTCTGTACAGCAAGTGTCTCCTGGTGGCTGAAATGAAGAAGGCTGATGTTTTCTCGAAGTGAATTATGTAAATGAACGTGAAATGACATGAACAATTGCCAGTACCTTCATGAAATTCCACACAGAAGTTTTCTGATATCATTTAAATATATTTCCAAATTCACAGGAAATTTGTAAAATACTGGTTTTATATAACAGAACAAGAAATTTCAAGATGTCAATGCTTTCCAGATTTAAACTCCTCTAATTTTAATTCCATCATGTAATGAAAAACTACAACAAAGCATGTAATGGACTGGTAAGGCATGAAATCAGCTTTCAAATTATTACATTTTCATTATGAGTATTGCCATATAATCATATATTGTATAGTAGTTCAGAGAAGTAAAAAAGGTCAGCACTTAATTAGTGAAAAAAATCCCTATTTACTGTCTAAATATACTTCAGGTATTACATATTAGAAATTTCTCCTTGCTTTAAGCATCTTGCAGATATACTCTTCCATACTGCTAGAAAATATCCAACCGGTATCCACTGTGTTTGCCCACGCTCAGATCAGCTCAGTGCCTCTCCCCAGCTTGTAGGTTGTACTCGAGAGACAGAGACAGGCAGATGCTCAGCTGGGGTGAGCCAGATTCAGACCCCTGAATCCCTTCACATGTACCGACTGACAGTCCCACTATGTCTTATTAAATTATGCCATTGCCACAAAGTTAAACAGCTCATTCCATCACCAGGACCTTGCCCCCATTTATAGCTCATTGCTGAGATTCTGTTTTGGTCTTATTTCCATAAAAATGTTTTATAGTTCCCTCCTTAAATCAATATTTCATGTGGTTAGCAACCCTAAAACTCTTTCTGGTACACATAAAAGATTGGGAGTTTTGGGTGTAGTCTTCCTCAGTTTTGGGTGTAGTCTTCATCATCTGCTGATTCTACAGGGTTATCTATATTAGGTGGTATTCATGCAAAAAAAATTGCCACAGGAAAAATGAATACACATTATTTAGCATTTCTCATGCCTTATAAAGAAGAGGTTTGAGTATAGGCAAGGATGCCTCCGGAGATTTAATTCCTCTCTAGCAGACCCCCACACCCATGCCCACACTGAACTGCATCCTGTGTTATCATTTCACCCAGCAGATTTCTGAGCAGCAAAGGACAAACATTTCTAAGCTTCCGAAGTAGCAAAGAACCCACTCTGTGAACTCAACAGGCTGTATATTTCTCAGGGACATGACACTGTAGCATTTTTTTCTAGGAAGAATAATTTTAAAAGCAGTCCTTACTACATGATTTCCATAAGAGTAAAAATGGAACTCATCCTCAGGGTGGCTGTGATCCGTCTCCCTAGGATAAGGGCCACAGCTTGGTCTTGGTTTGATTGTTTGCAGAGAGTACTTTGCCTCCAGATGTGGCTACATGCTCTGGAGGCTGTTTTTAAAAGTGATTGTAGTTGAATATGCATAGATATAGAACTCCAGTACCTTTGCGGGGAGGGGGAATGGAAAACATAGCAGGTCACCTTTTCAAAGTGTCCTGAAATTGCTTCTTTTTTTTCTTATCAAAGCCACATTCTTACATCTTAATACAAGGGCAGCATCTGTTATATAATTAAACGTTTCAGGAATATCTGGACTTTCATCTCCAGAATCAAAATTAATGAGTTTTTTTTCACTGCAAATCTATTGATTACATTAAGGATCATTAAAGACTTGAAACAAAAAAAGGCTTTACACTCAAAATTCCCAAAAGACTGACTTACTAGACCTTTACAGAGAATTAATTCGCAACTTCACAGTGAAAAGGGGTTTCATTACAAAATGCTGAATCACTGCAACAGCAACAAAAGTTACGCTGAAACCCTGGCAAAGCCTGAAAGGCTGCAGCCCATCATAGAATCATAGGAGGGTTTTGGTTGGAAAAGACCTTAAAGATCATCCAGTTCCAACCCCCTGTCAAGGGCAGGGACACCTTCCACTAGACCAGGTTGCTCACAGCCCCATCCAGCCTGGCCTTGGACTCTGTCAGGGATGGGGAACCCACAGCTGCTCTGGGCAACCTGTGCCAGTGTCTCACCACCCTCACAGTACAGAATTTGTTCCTAACATCTGATCTAAATCTACTTTCTTTCAGCTGAAAGCCATTCTCCCTTGTCCTAGCTCTACATGCCCTTCTAAGAAGTCCCTCCCCAGCTTTCTGCCAGGCTGCTCCAGCACCCACCACCACGCTGAGCAGAAACCCCCACCATTTTATACTCTTGCTCCAGCTCATTCCACCCACACCAGGGTGTTTAGAAGCCCTGAGAGCCTCAGGTGAGCCAAATCCTGACATCTCCTCTTCCTCATTTATGTCTGCACAATGGGTTGCCTAGGATTAAAAGGCAATACAAAAGGTGTCTAAAAAAAAAAGTATCAAAAGTAGCTTGCCATTTTTCTTATTCAGAGCACTGATATACCTGATGAAGCAACAGATGTGAGGCTGCTGTTTGCCATCACCACACTTTGCAGAGGGGGCCCGACTGAAATACAAAACTCCCAAGAGAGGGCAAATCTGCATCTGACTTCAAGTCTGCCTTACCCCTTGGACCTGTTGTCCAACAAACAAGTAAGGAACAGACATTCCTTCAATGTACCACTGAAAGTGGACACGCTTATTTTATAAGGCCTATGTCAGTAGTATGCTAGATACTGTGGAATTATCACAAACTGTTGACTGCTTTTCATTCAAGGAAATCAGGAACTGGGAGAAGCATATCACACTGACATCTAGAAGCAGAGGGCCATAATTCTGATTCATCGTATCTCCAGCTAATCTGGGTTAGAAGATGATCTGTGTGAGAAGACAAGGAGATAAGCGTGCTGTTCCTTACTTAGCTGTGACAGCACAGGACATGTTCAGAAGAATACCCTGGGCCATATCATATCTGCTGAGGGCAAAAAAAAATGAATCTGTGTCTTTTTAAGTCAAATTCCACATGGATTTAGATCAAGAAGCTGTACTGAAGTCAGCAGACCACATCACTCCTTGATGGAAGACCATGGATTTCCCACTGATTGCATCAGTAGATGGAAGTTTTGCCTATACCTGCAAAAATCCCTGTATTTTTTGAAGCTTTGGTAGTGCTGGCTTCCTGAGTCAGTTCCACAGCGTCCAACTCAGCACAGACTACCACACCAAGGACAAAAATCAGGAGAAAAACAGGGGGGGAAATTTTACTGAGTATCCTTTGAAAATAGACTGTAATTCTATTTAGATGTTGCACAGATCTCATGGTTTTGTTTGAAATTTAATCTTAGAGGTAAGCAAATCTGCTACAGTGTGGTTGCTTCATTCCCCCTTCCTTGACTCTTTAGAGCTTTCTTTGGGCCATTGGAAGCCACTTCCCTGGAGCTGCCTTGCAAGCACCTGCTTTGCTGCGGTTCAGCTAACAACCTCCCCCTTGGAAAACAGAGGGAGAGAGGGAAGACTGAACGATAGAGCTACACATAATTAGTTGTAACTGATGTGCGCAGCTGCATTTACAAAGTTAGATAGTATTACAGTTCTGAGGAAGGATAAAACAAAAATGTGGAATTCATCCCTTTTTATAGCTGGTTCAAAACTCCTGCTAATACCAAGCTTTAAACATACGAAAGGAGTGAGACTTACTATACTTATGAGTAAGCACAGGAGCTGGCAAGATGCCATCATATATTTTAAAAAGGAGAAGTCAGGAACTCTTAAAAAAACATGCAGTTAACATAAAACCTCAGAAAGTAAGGAGATGACTGTTTAGAAGAGAATGCCAAGTTAGCACACTCGTCCTGGAAAACTCCCCCTGCCCTGTTACAAGTAGTTTCATTCCAGGGCGAACGTGCCATCTTCTTGTACGAGAACACAAAGATAAAGCACAGCTCGACAAAGCAAAATAAGAATGCACGTTACTTCTAGTCCATGAGAACAAATGTTAAAAAGCGAGGACTGTGCCAAAAATCCCTCTTACTGTCACGTAAAGACTTATTGAACAAAGACTGTTTGTCTCCACTAAACTTTTTTCCTATACCTCGTACTTGGCATGTCAAAAGTTGTTGGAAAAAAAACCAAAGCAAAATTGCATTCAAAGCTTTGGTTTCTTCCTGCTTCCTTTTCATCTTTAAGATGTTGAAAACTCAGGTACTATCTTTGCATACACCACTATTCATCTTTAATTTAACAAATGATCTCTTCAATGTATTAATGGTTAGCAGTGCATATAAATTAGCATTTATAAAAATCAATTACATTGTCTCATAAGACAGAGGAGAAACCAAGACCTTCATCACTGGATCATTTGTATTTATCTGTTAATTATAAACCTTAATTGTCTCTCCTTATCAGATTAATTTGCATAAATTGCATAAGTTTAACGTTTAACAGGTTTTAACACCAGAATACAATTATTCTTTAAACATTCTTTCTTGAAATATTCATTATTAATTATAGCATTAAAATTAGAAGTTCTGATAATTGACCTTGGCTTCTCCTTGGTTCATCATCATCTGTCCATTGAGGTCATTTATCTCATGATTATGCATGCTTTGTGGCTTCTTTTTACTGATGTGCTCAGTTTTAATTGTACTTTATAGCCTGTCAGATTTTTCTAAATTTTGACTTAAAGCAGAATATTATGCAAGGTGCCACAAAAGTGGACTTTTTATAGGATGTTCATCCTCAGCATACCTACACACAAAGACATAGTGGCTGACGGGACTTTTTCTGTATCTGGAGTATCTGGATTATTAGGTACAACTATTTTTACCCAGTGAGGAAAGTCTTGTTTTCATCAGATGACTTATGAAGTAAGAGAGACATGTAAGCTCCCAGGTAGCCTTGGGGGGAAAAAAAATTAACCAAGTATTGTGTTTGGCAGGTCATCTAATAGCCTCTCATTCTTCATAACTGACCAGACGTCTCTAACTGCCCTTTTCACTACCTTTTTCTTTAGAGATCGTGGTTTATGGAGCCCAAGAGGTAATGAAATAAGAGAAGAGATGGCCAAGACCAAATACTGACAGACGTATTCAGTTGAATTTGGCTGACTTGAATGTAACGATTTTTTGAAAACTCATGCAGTGCAGAGGTGAAAACAAGTGGGTTCTCTCCTCTGTGAGATCATTCACTAAGCCTTACATACAGGGATTTACTGTCTGCACTTTTCTTCCAGTTAAAATTATTCATATTATTTGGTTAAGAAAATATTTTAAATATCATCAGATATGCTTCCAAGGAGAGAGGCTAATATTTAAAAAACATTAAACAAGGCTTTCTTATATTGTCTGCAGCTGCTGTTATTAAAATGCTAGAGGTGCCTCAGGTCAATAGCTTCTGAGTTCAGTGCACATTCTTCTTAATGAGTGAGCCTAGTAAGGAAACACTGAATCCAGTATCTACCTGAAATTACCAACATCTCCTTTGACTTGCCTGTGCTCCTTTAGCAGATTCAAAGTTATTGCACTCTTGACTGAGAAGCTTCACTGACATATTTCCAGCCAGTTGCTGGCACTGGTTTCCTGGGAAGTTTGGTTTCTGAATGGAAGTAAAATCTGAGACTGATTCCGTGCAAACCATTTTTCTGCACCAAGGGGCTTTCTTCTGCTGGGATTTCCCACATACAAAAGGGTGTGCATAAATCAATGGAAAAAAAAATTCATTAATATGTCTTATTGTCACTGCACCTTTAGATTTAGTATGCCTTCATCATAACCTATCTGCCAGGAGCATACAGCTTAAGACTTCTATGTACATATCCGATGGGGAGCCTAAGGAGAACTGGTCAGATTACTATAAGGTTACACCAAGTAGAAGTAATAGCAAATAACAGCAAATTGCCTGCCAATGCTTCCTTTCAGAGTCTTACAGATGTCTCCAACTAAAGGAGTCCATTGATCAATTGTTAGTCAAGTCCATCTTTATAATAACTTGAGGCTGCTTCTTGATCCACGAAAGGAGACCAATACCTGCCACTGACCTGGAGAGCATTGCCATTTTTTTATCCTGCATGCAGGCCTAGCTACAGTTATCCATTTCAACTCAAAGCCAGATTGCTAGAAAATGCTTCACTTGAACATCTTGATGTCTGATTTACTAGATGGACATCTTTCATGCAAATACAGTAACCACCTTGATTTACATTTAAGAGGACGGCAATACCTTGGGTACATTGTGCTTTCATTGCCTCATCTTGGCAGAAGAGCCTGAAGCAAGAAGCATTCCCCTGTGCTACCTGAGACGCTTTACAGAAACATCAAATATGCCTGACACAGGCAAAATTCTGCAGGAGGGAGCCCTCAGCACGGCGATCAGAAGCACCGCAGGGAAGCGGTGCCTTGCACGTGCGCTGGACCCTCTCCAGCGAGGGATTCCGGTTGGGCTCTTGCCATCCCGGAGAGTTCCTCTTCCTCTGCCGCTCACGTCCCCCGGGCCCTGCTCTCCCCAGCAGCACGTTACCAGCGCTTCCCCATGCCAGAGAAGCAGGAACAAACAACAGCATGCAGATACCTGTGGCTGAAACATTCCCTGCACCACGGAGCAAGAGTTAAACCCCTTAACAGCTCCGCCCACATTAATAGCTATAATCTCTTCCCTTTATTGCGCAACGTGAACATTAAGATGTCACAGAAACCCGTGGATTGTCAGAGGTGATTTTAAAGGCAGTTTTCTGTTACTCTCACCCTATATTTGGTTTCCTTCTGAGGAAACTGATCTAACCACAACGCGGTTGCATTCCAGGCAGGTGTGTGATCACCATACGGCAGCGCCAGGCACGTGGCAGCATGCCGTTGTGACACCCACATGCCACAGAACCGTGGCCGGCTCACCGGCTGCTTCCCCACGGCACATCTAATCCTGCCCCAAACCACACACTGCAAGCTGATAGCCACTCTCAAGCTGCAGGATGCATAAGCAGTTTCAGGTAAGCAAGTGTAATATTTCCGGGCTTTTCTATACCAAGTTCATGTAGCAGAAAATTTTTATATGGTTATATTTTTTTGTGCTGCTGAGTACTGGCCATCTAAGAATGAGGAGGTTAGTGGGAGCAAAATGAAGGTGGGCAGACAGGATAACCAAAGTGCTATATTCTGTCCATGTTCCCTGTGATTTTGTGAGCCCTCTGTCAAAGCAGTCACACATAATGTTTTTCTCAGATTACAGATTTTTCTCTTCTACCTTCAGAGAAACTCATTCAGCAGGCTTTTCAGCTGCTGGGCTCAATGCCTGTAGTTTCATTTAAAAAAAAAAAAATAACGAAGGAGAGAATCTGCAGCACTGGAATGTTTGGCTTTTTGTGGTTCAGATCATTCAAATCTAGATTTTCCAGACTGCCGTCTCTGGGTATGCCATCAGCCTCCAGCCTCTCCCCCTCTGCAAAATACCACCCTGTAAGTCTGTTGTCCGAGTCCCTCTGCTGTTGTTGTGCCCTGTGTGGTGGCAATGAGTCACGAATGTACCTCACTCCTACTGAGGTATATGTCTCTCTCCATATACTCCTACTTCTTCATCTGTCTCTTCTGACACCTCTACGTGGATGTCCAGGGACAGCTTAAATTGAAAGGATCCTTCGAAAGTCAAACTGCAAACATTTTTTTGTCCCCTTTTCCACTTTGAATGACCCCTTTCTGCATGTCCTTTTAGGCTAGGCTACCAGAGCTGTTGCCAAGGTATTAAGCTATATTGTCATTGTAACTTTGCACTCACTTGTCAATGCTGCTGGAAACACTGGCTGCCAAAATCATTTCCCTTCATCATTGTACCAGTTATGTCACCCCCAGCCTCATTTCTTTAAGTCCTTCTATTGGTTATCTTCCTTAATACTTCTTCAGTTGTGAGTGTGTCATTTTCCTACTCAAAGCAGCCGGGAAGATGGAAGACTACTTTGTGTACAGTTATCATGGAAGAAAACATGCTCATATAATCACACAGCTTTCTCCCTCCCCAAACCTGCACCTCAATGTCATTAACCAGAGCTGTAATCTCTTCGAAGCAAGAACTGCACCACCGCTCTGTGTAGCAGTCAGGGTCAAGCCCTGCTGGATATTTCCAAGAACGATCACTGACACAATGATGATCATGCTGATAAATAAGGATAATTGTTCCCAATTTCTTAAGGTTGCCATTCACAAATAACCCATTTAGGAACACACGTCCTTGAGATCTACTGTAATGAAGTCTGACATTTTTTTCAGCTGTTACTTTGCACAAAAAGCCCAACCTTTCATCACGACAATTAAAACCTTTGAGAAGCCCGTTTCAAGAGATGTACTGGGTTAAGTCTCCGGACAAACTAGACCCAGGTGACTTTGGCTGTACACTGTAAAAGACCAAGGTCTTACTCCACTGCCAAAGCTGTAACACCAGCTCTCAAATTCCTCTGCAGTAGACCAGATTGCATTCATCCAAGTATAACACAGGAGGAACAGGTTTAACCCTGAAAGCGTATTTTACTAGTCTCAATTCTAAGAGTTTTTCCCTGTTTGCCTCTAGAACATACTGGCAAATACTAAATCCTTTTTTGTGGCTGTGTAGGGCCCCATCCATTATATTTATGGAGAAAAAAAAATAATCCTGTGTTGACTTCTAAGAAAACTGAGGCCAAGTCTGTTTTCTTAGTCTTACATCTGTATGACAGAATACTCTGATCCCTTTCTTTTCCTGGAATACAAGCAGGTTTCATGTTTCCTCTGTGTATAATAAAAGTAGTTACCCTCTGGCCAACTCAGATTGTTGTTTGTGAAAATTGGTTTTCTCTCTGGTTTTATTGGGCAATGTAATCATTTGAATTGCAAGAGTACTGTCTGAACAAAACCTGGGATATCAAACCTATCAACTCACAGATTTCCCAGACAGTCAAGGGCTGTAACAATGCTTGCTATCTTTTTCTTTGCATAAGAAGTCAATAAAAGTACGAAAGAACCAGTTTGTACTGTTGAGACAAGTACATTTCAAAGCCCAGAAACCCAGTTAGAAGAAACTTTGATATTTAATGTGAAGATTAAGTGCATACTTAGAAACTCCTGCATGCACGCAACTCATGCAAGCAGCAAAACATACTTTTTTTTGACACAAAGTCCCTGTCATGTGAGAAGAATGAAGCAGGGAAAAAGCATTCCTTGGTGACCTTACAGTCCTTGCAGCTATATATAAAGAGGGTTATCAGATCCTTGCTACACCACAAGGAAAGTTTACATTCATCTCCTAAAAATATACTTACCTCTTATTCAGACCCCTAACAAAAAAACACCTGTCAGCAAGAGAATTATGGACAACACATATACCAGTGAGTGACAATGGCAGCACCGTCCCTTGCAGTGTGTAAAGCAGAAAATCAGTCTGTATCCTGATCTAGAAAGGCAGGCAAAGAAAAAGGCAGACAAAAAAACACAGAAAAGTAGCTAGGTCTTGTTTAAAAGCAGGTAACAAATATATCAACAAAACTAAGGCAATAAAGCCATACTCTACCACTTCTCATATCAAGCAAGGACTGACATGGGATTTGCTTTGCAAGAGGGGTCATAGTGAGTTATTCTGATGCATACGACACTTCTGATTTTTTTTTGAGCTTCTTTGGTACCACCTCAGCTGCCCCTACGCAGAGCCCCTTTACTTAGCAGGAGGCAAAAAAGACATCTTGTTCTTACTTTTAGCAGTTAAATATCTAACTAAAACTAATCATTGTGCTCTAGAATACATCCAACTTGCCCTGGTTCTCTACACTCATGCTATTAGTTGAGGCCTTGCATAAAACTTCTGAATGGAAATGACTAAGAGCTAAATGCTGCTGCATGTGGCTCCTTTCCTTAAACCACTTAGAATAATTGGTCTAACATTTCCAAGAATCCCACCCCAGGCTTCAGAGAAAGGCAGAACAATCTTGTATGTTGTATTTTTAGATTTAAGAAACACGTTTTGATTAAGATAGCTCTGCTTTCTGATTAAAGTAAAAAAAAAAAAAAAAGCGGCGCAGACCCTCTCCATAATACTGAAGTTGTCACTTTACAATGCATGCAATAATTTAACACTGTGTGCTCAGCATGCATGAAGTAACAAGCATTTCATATTAATGCTGTATTCATAATGGTATATCTGATCTGCACAAACAATGGATAATTGAGTCAAAAATGAAACAAAATAAACACACTTCTCCAGGGTGCAGAGTTTGAATAGAAGGATTAAAAGGGGTCTGAGGTTGGTTGTCATGACCACCTCTTTGCAAAAATATCAGGCGATAAGCCAGATATGCCCCCTGAAAGTTAGCATCGTGCCAGTGGGTTCAAGGAGCTTACACTGACTCAAAGCACCCCACAGCATCCTAACTCCACTGAATTTCTATTGATTTCAGTGGACCCTTAGACAAGGGTGGAAATCACATGTCAACCTGAGCCTTAGCCAGCCACTACTCCATAGCACCTACAATCCATTTATGACCAAATGCAATATAGGGAAGTGTTATATATGTAGGTTGAGAAGAATAGAAGAAATAAGTTGTGTGGGGTTTGTTTGGGCTTTTCGCTTGTTTGCTTTTTAAACAAAAAAGAAAAAAATCTAGGTTCTCATACTGAAGATGACTTTTGCCAAGGGTGTGGATAGGAAGAAAAGACATTAGATTACATGATGGGGTTATTTAAAGTCAAGACAGAAACTAGGTTAACAACAGGCAACATTTCAAGCAACTATCAGTAATAAGGTTTTAGCACAAGGGCCAGTATTTTTGGATTTAACACCCAAGAAAACAAAAGAGACCGTGAAAGAATATTTGCACATCCCATTTAAGTGTAAGACTTAACTGAAGACATTGAATTCTCTGTCAAAATTAGTGACACCCTAGAAGCTGCATTTTCCATTAGCTGCAGGAAAAACCTTTCAGCCGTACTGAATGGCAATAGCTATTATACATGCTTGGATGAGGCAGCTTCATTTCTCATTTATCAAGCTGGTTTCCTCTTTACAAACACCCTTCTATCCAAGTGCTCAGAAAGCTACTTTTAAATACCCTTTTATATTTTCAGAGGTGCATGCTAAGTGTGCAATTTTCATCTAAGACGGTAATTTTAAACTGATGAACCTTTAGCTATGAGGATCTAAAGGTCATTTAGGGAGCTCTGCTTTCCATGTAGCTGTTTCTCACCATATTCTCAACTATGCAGTTGATTTACTTCTGCACATAACCAATCCGTTCCTTTCCTGTCAGAAACATTTTTACTTTACTCCAGTCATTCTCACACCTCACCAGCTGCTTGGGCTAAAAATGATTTTCTAAGACGTATTCAGTCTTTTCTTTCTCTGCTGTCACTGCTTCAAGTGGAAAAGGATTCCAATACCTGGGTAATTTAGAATGTTCCCAGGGATTCCTCCAGCCCACTTCCATCTAGTAAAAAACACCAAGGAGGGTAGTAATACAAGTGCCACAGACATTCAGAATTTATCACCCCGCTTCCAGATTCACTAGCAATGTTTTTGCCGTTCCTCCTAGTCTTGAGAATCGCAGAGAATTTATTGCCTTAGTGCTGTGTTGCAGCTTCAAAGATCTGAAAAGCAACTTCGTGTTTCAGAAAAATGCGTTCCCCTGTTTTCTGAAGCTTAAATGATCTAAGTTCAGGATTTTTATTACTCGTGTCACTGAAATACAATTCTAGCTCCATGAAAGTGTCTAGTAATCAAATTCAGGGGGGACACAACAACACACAACAGGGGCAAAAACATGGTTTGGAATGACCAGATTTTTTTCTAACCCCACATCTTATTCTTTAGGACTTTTAACTACAGATTTTGACATATAGTGATTTACATCTAACTTAAACTAAAGCCACACCAAAAAAAAATACTAAATACTCAGAATGGTATTGTAGTATTTTCTTATGGTGTATGAGCAAGTCTGACTTTTGGGATGAAACTTCCCAATGTAAACTGAGCTGTCTCTTGTGGCAGACAGGTACCTACGTTGTTCTTCTCTGCCCCAACAGGATAAAAAAAAAGTCCCAGGCTTCTCTAATACCCTTATCAGCTTCAATCCGTAACTTATGTTTGATCTTCATTCTGCAGACTGAAACTTGCCAAGCACAGTGTTGCTCATGCCATTCCCACGTTCTCATCACATTCATTAACACCTTAAACTAAGAACAAGATGGGTTTGTTACTGCTGTGTTTTGGAAACAGAATGAGCTCTTGTGCTGTCAAAGGAACGAGGAGTTCTCGAGCTCTCGCTTCATTCAGCTGCCCTCTGCTCAGGCACATGTGGCAATCACCTTGCCAGGTTTCAGAGACCCATTCTGATGCTGCTGCACATCCTGCTGCTTCTAGTGACACCCAGCAATGGGAACTCTGTCAGGGAAGCTGGAAGTGCTCCCGGTCACAGAGCAGCAGGAGTAAAAGCTGTTCTACCCCAACTGACCAAATTGGTCTTAGACATGGGAAAATGAGGGCGGATGGGAAATGCATCAGACTGAAGCACATCCTCAAGTTCCAGCCATCAAAAGATTTCTATCCATTCTTCTTCTGTGTCTTTCAGGGGCATGGGCATCACTTCCAGATGCAAGCTCTCCCCTCTCACTACAAATGTCTAAAGCACCCTGAACCCTGAGTCTCAGATTTTTCAGGAAAGCATCCATATCAAACAGTGGTGCAAGAGCCTTCAATTTGCCTAACTTGCTATTTTCCACATACTGTTCCAACCAAAGTTAAAATTAAATGAAGCCTCACAGAATATCCTACTAGGTGCTTTTCAGGTCCAAACAGCTTGGCTGCCCTCACACAGTATCAAACCACTCCACACACATCACAATTTTGCTACGTTGACTGAACGCAGCACAGTGGTTTTCCTCTCTCTCTCTCTCTCCAGCTTAAAAAAATCCTATAGAAGATGCCATGAGTTTGGTGAGCTTTGTTTCTATCACTCTTTACATTCAAATCTCTGCAGTGTGGCAAAATAACCAGTCCTTCCCCCAGTGCTGCATGGGGGCTGGGCTGAGGAGCAGTTTCTGTTAAGTTCATTTATCCCATTCTTCCTCCTTTTGCTCAGAGTCCTTGGTAGTATGTAGCTATTTGGAGGTCAAATCAATTATTGTAGTCTAGGATGCCATTTCTGGGCTGGAAACAAGAGCACTTTCAGTTTAACAAGACTTAATAGAGGTTGTTAAGGGTGTCTGACATGTTTTGACCTTTGCTCTTCTATTTTAGAGTTTGAGTAGGTCTGATTTAATTAGACAAAAACAGTATAAGAGTGAATGCAAGTGCAAAGGCTCGGAACAATCCACGTATAGGAAAAATTACCAGTTTGATAACTTCAAACTGCGGCCAAACCTATCATGGTTCACACTGATGAGGACAGAGTCAATGGGAGAACTTTAACTGGTTAGAAATCATGAAGAGATCAGGCGAGCATCATAGTTTTGAGCACACAAGCAACACCCACCACCACTTTACTTTTTCAAGTTACGGTTAAGGGAAGTCTAAACATGGATCCAGTCTATGGTTTTATTTTTTTAAAGGAGAAGTCCACACAGAAGCACATTTTTTTTTCTCTGCATAGCCATCTCCTTTTCTATGCTGGGCATTTTCTTCTCTCTGAAGGAAGGAGCCTTTCCTCTAAGTGGGAGAAATAGCAGATAAATTAATCAGAAATCCCCATCCTATCAGAAAGCCTTGGGGTCCCACATGCAACTTCTCTCCAGTTTGGCTTGAAGCCTGAAAAATAGACACTAACATGAAGTTAATATGCATTTTCTGAAGCTGATGATTTGTGCAACTCAGCTAAGAGCCAGCTGGGGGTGAGTGGTTCAGAAAACGTCCTTTTCTCATTGGGTTCATTGTTCCTTACCGGAGTGTTAAGTGGGTAGTTTATTCCCAAATGTCACGTTTAGGTCTGTCTCAAACTGGTGCACTCTGTCATGACCCTGGCTTTTATTATTTTCACCTGGCCTCCTTCCACACATTATTGCTACTTCTATTGTCTCATCTAAAACTAAAGAGACACTGACATAAAACCAGAATCCTGCTCTGTGCCTATGGAAATATGTATCACACAGAGCCCCTGAAGTTTCACTATGTCAAAGCTTTGACAAGAAAATTATACTGTATCCTAGGTCTAGGTTATTCCAACAAACATTGAAAAAAGAATGTTGCAACTTGTAAAGTCAACTGACCAGCAGCACACATCCCACTGTCAAATGGCTTATTTATCTACATTACTGATGATACATCCTCTATCAGAACATTCATTTTGCAATATTAAGGTCAATATCTTGGCAAAGAAAAATAAATCACAGAGGACTCAGTTGAAGTATTATTTTCAACAGCTTTCTGGAAATCATTATATCATTTAGGCTGTAGGATTGAATTTTCTAACCTAGTGACACTCCTGTCTCCCAGACCTAAGATGTAGGTGTGGTGATTTACAGCATGACTCATATAAAATACATTGCAACAAACTCGTGCAGGTGGGGACAGATGCACATACAGGTGTATGGACAGGTGAAGCTGGAACTGATGTAATCAACGGTGGCAGGAATAAAACTCCTCAAGACATCACTTAATTAAAAAAAATAGTTTATGGTTTATAATACTGTATTAAAAATTAATCAAAAAATATTTAGACAATTGATAGGGAAAAGTTTACAAACCAAATAAAACAAAAATATATTTATCTCTAAATCTAGATATGTTATGGGGCAGAGAGGGGAAAACTCAGAAGTTTTCTTCTAGGAGAAAACTGTGTAGAACCAAAGGATGAAAACTTAGATAAACGTAATTAAAATATTTTCTACAGTAGATTCAGGCTTCATTATAGCTGGTATTTTGGAGTCCACACTGATAAAACCTAAAACATACTAGAGATATCCAAAGCAATCGGAAGAATTACATTTACAACTAACAGCCAAGTTCTGAGGTTATTGCTCTTTTCCACCCTTGACCCACTAGGGGTGAACAGAGAATAATCTGAGAAGGCAACAAACCACATCCTTGGGAAGCGAAGGAGACTTGTACAGCGAAATGAAAATGTGTGTTAGAAAACGTGGGTTTCAGTCAAATGAAGAGGTGAGCTTTTCAGAATGAGTAAACCCCAGCACACAACAGGGGATAATGCACCAGGCGTTAGACACTACAGGCAGGATTTGTCTAAGATTCTTCCTCTTAGACACCCAGGACAAACGTCAAGCTGCAAACTTTCAGTGACAGTTGTAATGAGATGTTTACGGCATAGCTGAAGAAAATAAAGGACTGAAAGATAAATAGAGGAGCTTGGCAACAAATTGTATATTTGAAAACCAAATGATAGGCTTTTAGCCAATAGCAAAAAATGGGGAGTTTATCTCGGGCAAGTGCTCTGGAATGAGTGTAGTTAAACTAAAAGAAAGATTCAGACACCTTTTGCATGGCTTCGTGCCAAGAACCAAAAATTCCTTTCGCTCTTTTTATGAGGCCATATACAGACTGATTTATTCCAGGGGGATGACAATGCAGTCCACATTTTTTGACAGAATGTAAAATACTCAAGCAGATTTGCATTGATGTCTTCCAGGAACAAAAATTAGTTTAGGCAGACTTTTCCTCACCTCTTCTAAGGAAACATCAAGGTTTTGCTGCCAGCAAATTACAGCTTGGGGACTTGGGACTCTGTTTGGCCCACACAGAAGAAAGTGCACTAAAGCTACTGAAACCAAATATTTGTTTTTTTCCAACAGTCATAGGAAGCAGAGACTCTTCAAAGGAAGCACTGGTCTCAGATGTGTCTTCAGCACTATTTGAAAATTCAGAATTGCTCAAGACCAACAAATGCCAAGTATTCAGTTTGATATGCTAAAGAATTTATTATTATCCATTATCAATTCCTGAAACCCCATGCCTGGGACCAGTTTCCTCCATGGGTTTTTTTGATGCTTTGTCTGAATATTTTCACTGTTTTCTTATTGTAGCAACAAATACAATACTAAAACTTTCCATTTCCTGAGATGCTGTATCAGAGCCATGCAGTAAATACAGATCTTAATTCACATTTCTCCTCATGGACCTCAAGAGAGAGGGTTTTCATTTCAGGGGGATTTGATGATCCAGCAGGAATACCTAATAGAAATTTTGGATTAATAGTTTCCATAGCTCTAAGGCATCTTGCAATAGTTTATTTCTGTTTACCACCAGCTCAGTTATTAACCAACCCCTCTGGCCACCCACCAAATTATATCATGCTCTTGGGAAACACGGACATTTACTTCTATTTAATCTTTAGATGGAAATTAATGAACCAATTTCAGCAACTGAACTCTTGCACCACTGCTTATTTCTTCCAAAGAGGCCAAAATACAAATATTGAAATGAAACAATCTGAAATTTTTTGATGTCATGTCACAAAGGAGGCAAGGAGACCCTGCTCTGCTGGTGAGTTCTTGGATTCTGCAGCATCCTGAGAATCAGAGTTGCACAGGATACAGGTGGAAGACCAAACCAGCAAGCTTTAAAAAGAAAAGGAAGCACCATCTTCAGGCCATAGTCTTCTGCCTTTTAGCCATGCAAATAGCATCCACTACCAATAACTACGTCATTACAGGGGCTGTATTTAATTCCAGGCCAAAAAGGCCCCTCTCAAACTTCCCACAAGAGTTTATACTCCAAAGGAGCTATAGAAGTGGAACTCAGTATTTTGAAAATATTATTTCATGGCTTGACCAGAGAGAGCCATCTAGGATGCATAGCTCTGCAAGCCAGTTATTTTGACAACTGTGAAATGTTTTTCTGTCCCCTTGAGACAGGCAGGATCTCCAATTGGCAATTTACTCTTTGGCTTTTTGGTTTACACATGGGACTGCCCAAATATTGACTGGCAGGACCTCCAGACACAACACTGGGGGGAAAAAGTGACCAAAACACATTCTGCATCCTGACAGATATCACACATTGGCTTTTAGGCCACTTAGTGCCCTTTGTGGTAGCTTCAGAAATGCATGTGACACTGAACTATGCCATCCTTTCTGCTACTGCAGGGTCTAGCCCTTTGGCATATTTATACATATAAATTGTGTCCAGGAGAGCCAGCATGCAACTGACCAACAAAGGTGATACCCTGTACATAATCAGGTTCATTATGTATTCGTACAGAACTCTGACATAAACCACCCTAATGATGTCTCTGCTTTTCCTGTGTCTGGACTTATTCTAGATAAGCATTTTATATTGGTGTTCCCCTTACCAAAAGTCCACCTGGAGTCACACTGCATCTGATTTCATTCTCACACTTCTTGAGAAACAAGATTTCCTCCCCCAGGCTTCACAAACAGCAGCCACAGACCAACCTTGCAGCACCCACCAACACAGCATCAAAGGAGGTAAGTGTCTGTTGCAGTATTTATTTACAAGCTCAACTTCCATGCTGCAACATCAGACCAGTCTTTAAGAAATTCCCTTCTTTTATGTGAGGTAAACACCTATTTGAAGGAAAACATATCTGACCTATTCTGTGAGGTATGAAGTCGGAGAGTGAATGATTCAGGTCCAACTCAGTCAATCTGAGGCGGTTGTGAAAGCTACGACTGAAACACAGATGTGACAATTCCAGTCAGCAAACTCCACATCTCAATGAAAACTTCACCAACAGACTGATGACCAGTCCATCTAGAGGGATGAATTTGCTAGGACCTCTAAAACAAGGGCATTCCTGCAAAGGAAGCAAAAATAAGTTGGTACTGATACTATTCACACTATAGACAAAACACACAGGTTCCCAGCAGCATCACCCTGGGACCTTTCAGTAACCCTTAGGTAAGTAGCTGTTTATTTATTAAGCTACTGCAGGAAAGTTTTGCATTTTGGTGCAGGCAGGAATGAATGAACTCAGTCTCTGTCAGGACTCACTGGCACTGTTACGAGATAGACCAGCATGAAAGACTTAAGCAGGAGACCCATGCAGACAGGCAATTCAGCTGGAGGAACTTCAAAGGCAGATATAGCAAGGTGCAGAGTGTATAGCATAGTACACAAAGAGAGCCTGTATTCATCTTGGCAGTACCCTGCTGTCCCTCATGTCCCCGTCAACACTGCTGCTACACCCAGCCTCACCTGACGCTGAGTTCCAGAAGACCATCTACACTGAGTTTGGCTTAGTGTTAGCACAAGGCCATGTTCACATCCCTTTTACCATGCAATCTTCTGCTCAGCGGATGTGGCACCATCGAAAAGCGGAGGATGAGCTTAAGCAGCAGTCCTGGTATGGCAGAGCAACATCCCTCAGCTTCTGTTGGCAGAACACGCGGAATCCTTTGCTTTATTGTACCAGTTTCAGAACCAGTTTTATCAAGTAAAGCTGGGACTAACAGCATGAATATTTCTTATTTCCAGTTATTTTTCACTTCCCTGTGCTGAGTATATCCAGCACAACTAGTACAGTCACTTCTCTAGAAGCAAAACAGAACGATTTCACCTACTGGAATGACTGAGAATGGTAAGACGAAAACCAAGACCATCTGAAAGCTATGCAACTAGACTCAAAATCTGCCTGAAGGCATGTAGTAGTTTCTACACTCATGCTTCTTTTGCCTCTCCCCCTTTGGCAAATCCGCAGGCACAAACGCTCACCATTTAAACAATTAGGCGTAGTCCATTTTCTTTGCTGCTAAATAAGCATTACCTAAGAAAAGGCAACTTATGGGCCTTTCTAGACTTACAAATCCACTCTGTAAAAAAATAGCTTGATATCAAACCAAATCAAATCCCCTAATGAGGTCAGAGCTACCTGTCTGGGATGTGAACCCAGTTTTTAAATGCGGTATTTTTATTGTTGATGGAGGAAATCAGAGAGCAACACACAGCAAGATAAATGAAAAGAGAAATCTGACTAGTAGCCGTTCTGTTGAGCAGACTAAACTGGAGCTCTAGTACAGCTTTCAGAAGCACCTTAGGCAAATTTCAGTGTGCTTTAGAGACATTTATTTTTAAATTTAGCTTAGGTATCAAAGAAAAGGATACCTGCATAGTGGCAAGGAGTCACTCCATTGTAGACAGCAACCCCTATTTTTAGCGCTCAAAAATAGCTGGCTACTGATTGTGGAATGGACATCCAGATATTTACATCAGGCAAAGACCAGTGGTGGTTATATTTATCATATAGCAGTTAACTAACTTAACATTTACAAAATAGCATGGTCATATATCATCTTATTAATGTGTATAGAAAAATATGTTGCTTCTCTACAGGAAGCAGATACACCTCAAGAAAGCCGCGAAAGTGGTAAAGGATGTAGGGGGATAAGGCGACAGCCTGAGAGAAGAGATATTAGTGATACACACATGAGATTTCAAGTCTCCATATGGCAGTTGCTTGTCTTTCATCATTCTGTCCAGCTGCTGGAAAGGCACAGCTGGTCAGAAATATCTGAGGATTAGATAAAATCCCTTGATTTTATGGGAGCAGATGTATAGAAGAAGGCAGGGGAAAGGTGGTAGTGGCAGGAAGTGGGGGGAACCACACAAAAACACCCACCAAGCAAAAACTCACTAACAAGGAAATGACAACTCATCACTGTAGATAAAAAAATTGGGGAGAGGGGGGCGTGCCAGGCAAAGGAAGGGGTGTGATAGCATTGGAACCTTGTCCTACAAAATATCTCAATACTGGTCTTAAAGATGCTTTCTCCTATGGAGCAGTTGTCATTTTAGACCTTTCCAGAGTAGATCCTCAAAGCAGAAAACAAAGAACCAGATAAAATTAAAAAAAAAAAAAAAGAGGGACTCCATATACATAAGGAGGGTGATCAGAGCCAGAGAATCACTGTCAGAGATAACAAAATGAAATCTTCATCTCAGGAGAATAATTTTCTTGGGGAGAGCGCCTTCCTGAAGGCTCCTCTTGAGCCCAGTGAGTCCTCTTACTGAAGGATTTGCAGACAGTTTTCCTTTTGTTCTGCTCACAAAAGCATTGAGAGGCATTTTGTGGCAACACAGATGGTGTTGGTAGGCTTACTAGTAGCCATGACAATTTTACATAAATGACAGTGTTTGAAGCCCAGCTCAACACTTCTGCACTGTAAAAGCTGGTCTAGAGCTTTTATAGGCACCAAATAACAAAAAAAGCAAAATATCCTTCCAGGGATAAAGAAAAAAGATAATGAGTACTTATTACCCAGAAAATTGTTTACGCTACACTATTTAATCAACCTTTGTAGTGTAAGTGATGTGAGCAAAAGCAGCAAAGGGAATTCATTCTCAGTCATGGACTGCACGAGGGTTTAGGGCAGTCCCCCTCCTTCCTCAAGCAAGAACAGAGATTGGAGGGGACATGGTGCAGACGCTATGTAAACAAGTACTTTGGATCTGTGCAATCACTCAAAAGCGATTTATTTGCTGAGAAACACAGGAGGTGCAAGAGTTCAAGTCCCTTAAGCACAGGTGATACACTCACACAGGCTTTTAGAATTTTTACTTCTCGTGCTTTAAAATTCTTCTGAGCATGTCCTGCTCTGCAGAGGGAATGCCACCAGGTTTCTACAGCAGAGCCACGGTTACAGGGCCAGGGGGAATCCTTTCTTCATTAAGAAAAGTTCATACAATACAATTCCATCTTACATAAGTAATTTGTGGGATTCTTCAGTTTTTATGGAGCATTCCTTAAGTAGATTGTTTCATTGCTTTTGCCACAGCACTGCTCTGGGCCACCTTCTTCACGATCCTGAATGGTTTTGTTTTCTGATATATATAGCACATCTGCAACTAACAGTAGGAGGTTGTTGGTTTACCCCAGCCAGCAACCAGGCACCACACAGCCGTGCACCTACCCCCCCTCCCCACCACCTGGTGGGATGGGGAGAGCTCAAAAAAAGTCAATCTTGCAGGTTGAGATAAGAAAAGTTTAATAATTGAGATAAAGTAAAATATTATAACAACAACAACAACTATAATGAAAGGGTGGTGGGGGTGCGTTAAAAAAAAAAAAATCCACCAAACAACCCCCAAGTGATGCACAATGCAATTGCTCACCACCTGCTGACCGATGCCCAGCCAGTCCCTGAGCAGCAATCACTGACCCTGAGCCAAGTTTATATACTGATGGTATGGACTGATTGTCCCATGGTACGGAATATCTCTTTGGCTCGTTCAGGTCAGCTGTCCTGGCTCTGCTCCCTCCCAGCTTCTGGTGCACCTGCTCGCTGGCAGGGCATGGGAAGCTGAAAAGCCCTTGGTTTAGAAGCACCACCACTTAGCAACATCAGTGTGGTTTCAGCATTATTATACTAGATCCAAAGCATAGCACTGCACCAACTACTAAAAAAAATAAAATAACCCTATCCCAGCTGAAACCAGGACAGAGGTGTAAGTTTAAATAACACTTCCAAAAGTTAATAAGAATGTTTTAAGGGGCAAGAATCTAGTTAAATGCATTTCCCAGAGGCAGATAGTTCTAAATATTTCCTTAAATTACATCAATCACTTTTGTGTGACTTGTGACAGTGATATAAACAGGAAACATAAAAGGCTTATATAGGAAATTTTGTTGATAATCATCTCAGTGGAGGAGGAAGACTTGACTGGAGGAAGTAAGGAAAGACTCTTCTCCATACAGAAGAGTCCAGCTGATTGTTGTTGTTGGGGGGGGAAAGAAAGAAACAAAACCCCCTGATGTTAACATGGAGTTAGATATTCCAGCGAGGCAGGTACATCAGGGGCTGCCCTGCAGCAGGGTCCCTGGAATCTCTCCCTGCTGACCTCAGGCAACCCCTGAGGAGGAGAAGGCATGCCGGTCCCTCTTCTAAATTAATCCTTGGCTTTTTTCCAAAGACCTCTCCAGAAAGGGTAATTAATGCTAATTACAGGGTAGAACTATTTTTTTTAAATTAAGTATACAAGCCTCCACCTCTATAAAAATGGGCTCTATTAAATGCTGAAATAAATAAAGACTTCTGATTTTTTACTTATTCTGAGCCATTCGCTACATCTTGCATAAAAAATAAGTTGTATTAAAATTAAATTGCTTTTAAAGCAGCAGTGCTCTCATGCTTGTGAGCGAAACTACAGCTTTGAACTTCTGTCAGGGTTCGTAAAGACAGAAAGGGAAAAAAATTGCAGGAGAAATACATTTTTCATTTAAAATTCTTTATGGAATGCCTGTTGAATAGCTCTAAACCAATGATTAAAACAACTATATAATTCGTTCTTTAAAGAGGCCAACTCTCCAAGTATAATCAACAGTTAACTTTTATTTGTACAGTATTTACAAATACAGTATTGTATTTGCTTGTTCTAATATTATACCACACCTTCATCTTTTTTTCTTCTTATTTACACAACATTCAAACATTTAATCTCAGTCTCTGGCAACAGATTTTTCTATTTCTTCCCTTCTGACAGATGTCTCAAGAATTAAGCTTTCTTATGCACTGTGCAACACTTCTGGCACCAATGATGGTACCCTGGGGGTGCCCAAGGCTAAAATTTGGTACATCCAGGCCGCAGTTTTTTTAAGTGTTCCTTCAGGCAGCAAAGTTAGGGAAATGAGTATTGCTTTTCCTGACACTGCTCATTATTTGCACTGCAGTAGCTCCCAGATACCTCAGTCAGGTGGAAGCATCTTATTGTGACAGACACTGAGGACACATGATGAAAAGATGTTCCTTACTCAAAAAGTCTGCAATCCAAGCAAAATTGTGATGGGAATAAGAGCCAGGTTTAAAGAAGCCAGAATCCACGACAGTTGCCTTCAAAGAGATAAGTATGCATTTCTGTAAAGAGCTGGAAAAGTTGAGGGAAAACTATCTACACAACAAACAATTTCTGCGGCTTAATAAAATGTTTGAAGGGCACTACAGAAGAGAATGAGAAGCCCTGCTCTGAATTTATAGTAATATTTCTATTTTGGTTCCTTGTCCTGAAAACACTGCCCACAGGAAGGTCAAAGCAGCAGGGCGGGGTTTTTTCCCCTCCGAATAGTCCAGTCTCCACTTCAGCTAAGCAGAGTTGGGTAACAAAACAATTTGAACGCGAAGCTCAAATCTGTTCTTGCTCAAGTTCTGTATGAGGAAAAACAGCCGCTGATGTCAGTGGAAGTAAACTGAAGCAGTGCCAGATTAAGTGATATCAAAAGCAAACCCATGTATTGTATTGCAGAGCTTTTTTACCAGACCTTCCTCCGATCATCCTGTTCAATGGCTTCCAGTGCCAAACTCTGCATCTGAGCCCGAGAGAACCAATAGCAGTAAGTCAAACTACTCCTCAGGCTGCCCACGGCAGGAGCACGTCAGGTCCTGATGTGCATCTTAGACATGGAGACTAAGACATCCCTTCATAATAGCAGCTCTTCTCTTGGAAAATTACAGGGAACAGAGACAAAAACCATTTATTTCTACTTTTTTAGTCCCATCACAGCCATTTTAGAAGACACCTAAGCAAACAACTCTTTGTCCGTCTTCTTTTTAAGAGAAAAACTCACCCTAAAAAAAAGTAAACATGCAGTTTTGATGACCACCACCTGAGCACTCATTTGAATATTCATAACATGCATTTTCCCGAGTCATTTCCAAATACTGTGAGAGCAAAGAGGGATTCTTCCAATCATTCACAACAGCCAGAAATATGCTACGCAACACTGCTTCGGTGCTGTAAGAAAGCCTTTGAGCTTCAGCTGAATGCCATTCATTTCTGAAGACATTACTCTTGGGAACCTACATCATTTTATCTTTGAGGAAACCTCATAAATGAGATTATCACGCAATATTAATAACTTCCTGGATTGCACAGGCAGTCAGGGTCAAAAGCAAACAACTTACTCTGTTCTTAATGTCATCCTTATTCTTCTCCTTCCCACGAGTTCTTGAACATCCCTACTCACAGTTTTGCACTGTTGTTTTTCATTTGACAGAAGATATCGGAGAGAAACAATAAGAAAAGATAGCAAATGTGCATAAAATAGGTGAGCTATTACAATTTTCCCCACAAAAATGACAATGTATTTTAAGCTTTTTTGGTGGGAAAATGGGAACACAATGGGTCACAAATGAAATGTTGCTTTCAGCGTTACTGCTTTTATGAACTGCAAACGAGAACCACCAGGTGTCTCAGCAGTGTGCAGACAAGGACTATCAGCACCAAGGCACTAAACTGACAGATTCCCGTAAAGCACGCAGCCCTTAGGTGCATGATCTATGTGAGATCCTGCTCTGGATCACATTTACAAAATACATTTACTCTCAGTTCCTCCGCTGGTCTGTCACAGCTGTTTGCACTTACACCAAATGAAGGTGATGCAGGTGAAAAAATTGACCACTGTGACTGGAGAACATGTTCACTTTGGTATCTTTAAGAGGGACAAAGGCAAATACTGGAAAAAAAAGACTTCTTCTCCCCACCACATCTCTGCATGCTTCCACAGCCTCTTGACTATCTCCCGTGTTTCCCTGTGGGCAAGATCAGCTCCTCTTTCAAATCCTGGCAACTGCCTTGCCTCTTTCAGCTTGAGCAAGCTTAGATCTCCTTGAGCTCTTTTCTTTTACAGCTCTTTCCTGCCAGAGTACACATAAATTGCGGAGACTGCAAGAGTCAGATTTGTACCTTTTCTTCTAAGAAAATGGTCTGCTTTTCACTTAATCTAATCCTGCTTTCCATCTTGGCTCTCCAAACACATAAAAAAATAATCTACTACTGGCATTTTAGCATAGAGTATTTTTCTGCATGACACTCACCACTGCTTGCATTTGCAGTTTCCTTTCTGCTCCCCACACTGTACACCTGACCCTTAACCAGATCCTTTCCCCAACATTATGAAACCTTCTTATGATGCACCTAGTCCTTTTAAAGCAATCTTTACTCACATCCAAAGATTCAATAATGTTGTATTTTTAAATGTTATTTCTTCTGTTATTCATTATTAACCACTTTTGGAAGCCAGTCCATGAACTTAGATAACTTTGTTACTCCCCAAGATGATTAATGAGGTGATCTTAAATATCAATAGCTCAACACCAGCATTTGGAAAAACTGTTTATGTTACACAGCAACAAAGCAATTTGTAACTTCCACAGAAGGAGTTCCAGAATGAAGATGCTTCCTCCGGTTAGATCTTTGTTTATCTTAACCATGACGAAAGCAGATCCCTTTACTCAAAGTTGCATGCTGTAGGTTTCCGACATGAGTGGTTTATAGTCCACTGGTTTCAGGATATAAACACAGAATATTTTCCTATGAAGTGAAGATGCAGCTCCGTGGAATTAACTTCTGTATTTATAAATCAAGCTTGTAAATTAAGCAATTTCCCTGGAAGAGATCAAGACACTGGAGTGTTCCTTTTCTAAACACAGTGAGACACTGTAAAAGTCAAAGCCGGTACGTTAGCAGGTTGCATATGAAGCCAGAGGCAAGCTGATTACACCGAAGCCTGCTTTTGACAGCTACCATCCTAACACTGACAACACACCGCACACCACAGTCGGGTTCCCTCCTCAGCAATGTATATTTCTACTGAACACATAGGTAAATTCTTTGTATAAAGAGGGACTTAAGCTGGAACTTCACCTGTCCAAAACTTTAAAAGAATAAAGCTGGCAGATCTAAAAAGCCAGGGTCAGAGGGTTTACAGCTTCATCTTTTTTGTTTGTTTTGCTCTGCTTGCGTCCTTCCAGTTTGGGATATGGTCAGAAATGGAAAATGAAATACCACAAAGAAGGGCTATTCTCAGAAGTCCCAGCTATGCTGAAAGCAGCAAGCACCAAAACCACAGCAAGAGCATCTCTTGTGAGGTGTCCCAGCTTAAACACCTCAGATAAGGTTTACCAAAGCCTCTGGACATGATTTTCCTAGCCTCCAAGGCTGTCCACTGTCAAATATGTGGATTACAGTAGCTTGTTCAGCAGGCATTTCCCATCCTTTTTGCTGGGAGTTGGAAGTCACATGGACATTTGACTTCCATAAAGCCAACTCTTAGCTTCCCAGGAGTAACCATGCCTTCTAAACCTGGCAAATGGACCAGCCTCACCTTGCTCCTTGCCCAGGAAGATTGGGGAGGACAGTGGTAGGAGGCCTGAACAGCCCTGGATGGGGGCAACAGAAAGCACCAGTGAGTACACTGAAGAGACGGGCAGGAACGCGCAGGCGTCCCGAGAGCCCAGCCGCTGCCAAGCTGCTGGCAAAGCTGCCCTGATACTCCCCTGTGCTTGTAGCACTGCCAACCATCTGTGGCCAGACCACCCCAGACCTTCTTCTATCACATCATGGAACAGATACTTGACAGTAAAGGCTGTTTAGGATGCACCAGGATACAAATCTTGCAAATGGATGAGCTCTCCAGCACTCATTGCTTCCCTTTCGTAAGTCACTATGTTATTTGCGTGCCTTCTTTTACCCCCTCCAGCACAGACACCAAAGGAAAGTCCCAGCAATCAAAGAAAGGAAATATAATACATACACACTGGTCTTTAGAGTCCAGACCATGTTTTGGAAAAAAAAAAATCCTTCCTAGAGCATGCACATCTATTTCACTAATAGCAATTTCCAAATTTAAAATGTCTGTTTATGAAAGACTGTACAAGTTCACCAGAGAAGGAACAGATGAGAGGTGGAGTGAACGGGATTTTAGTGATGTCCATTGTCCTAATTACAGTGAATAATATTTTGGCAGAGTGACTAGAGTCCCGATTGTTCCAGGAACTTCCAGCAATCAACAGACTAATACCTTACTTAGTCACACCAGAGACCTGATCTTCCAGTCCAACAAAGCATGTAGAATGGGCTGTAAACACATTAACAATCTAATAGACTTCTTTGGCATGACTGAGGTGCTGAGGAATGAACCTGAGACTTAAGTGTAGATTCTTCTGCTAAAGTTTTTCCTGGTCTTCTGCATACTGAAAACCGCCAGCCTCCGTTTCTTTTTCCCCCAAAACCTCTGTGATGTACTGCCTTCTGTGGGTCTGGATGAACTATGGGACCGTGGGAAGGATTAGTGTCCAGGTTAGTATGGGCAGCAGCTTGTAAGAGGGAAGGCAGATGAAGAAGGTTACAGGGATGAGCCCTGGCACGTGGGTTCCAGGGCACTGCCTGGGATTTGTTAATACATTTCACCATCTAAGATTTCTATCAATACCTTGACTGTTTAACACTCAGTTGTCTTTTCAAGTCTACACTTTGGATGGAGGGATGTGACTTCGCAGTCAAGGGTATTCTTATCACAAGCATCATCTCCAGATGGGAATAACACAGCTCATCCAATGCAAGTCCCTGGCTGAAAGCCACCAGGAAACACCAACCATTGCAGGCAGGGCCATCTCTGAATGTCCTCCACCCCAAGCACCACAATCTGCCACAACAACCTTCTTGAACAGAGCTAGTGGGATGCCCTGCTACCCACCAGACTGGCATGTTTTAATTTGAAAATTCACAGTTTATTGATGGTTTACTTGCAAAAGAACCCAGTGCAGATAAGAGGTGGGTGCCCCAGTCACTTAGGAATGGTTGGAGAAGGTTGAGAGGTTTGGGTTTTTTTGCAGTAATTACAAAGCTGGTAGCTAGATGAAAGCAGACTTCACCCCACAATTTTGCTTGAACTGAGAACCTGTAACCAAACACAAGCTTTACAAAAGGGTAGAAAAATAAAAAATTCCAGCTCTCAACTAAAAAACAAAAAAAGCTCCCTTTCCCCCTCTTGTGACTTCCTTTGATTCATGGGTCTTCTAGGGCAGAGAAAGCTAACAAGGAATAAACCTAGAATTGGAAATCAAATAATCCTATTTAATTTTATAGTTGTTGACACAACTTGTTACATGTGTTTCCTACCAGAATAAATGAAATCACAGTCATCTGATTTCCAAATTACCATATCTATTGTTTCAGAAATACAGGGTGTAAATAATTGCAGTGCAATCGCCTATGTCTGGACCTCTCTCATCCGGAACTGTTACCAGGATTAGCATAAATTACGGTGCCATCTAATAATGAAATCACTGAACACTGATTGTGCCAGCTATTTAAACCTGTAATTATTGCTCATTAGAAACGTGCTTCACGTTATTTGTCCCTTACAGACCCAAAGTTGCTGTCAAAAGGCTCCTGCAAAGAATTCTGCAGAGAAGTACACAGAGAAATTTCAAACAACAGGCATGAATTTCATCTGCAAAGACTGTCTGTGTGGAAGAAACCTGCTGCAGGCACCATTCATCCACCCTGAAAGACACTTCTATCTGTTACCAGAAGGAGAAGCTGCAAGAGGTGAGAACAGGAAGCCCCCAGTGTAATTCAGACAGGTATGAGCAATATGTGGTTTTCTACTTAAGTGGACTCCAAATGACTCCAAATGAAATAAACTCCTGACTTAACCAGAGGGAAGGCTTTTGGCAGATCTTATCACGGCTGGGTAAGGCTCAGGTGGGATAGGCAGCTATCTTGGACACCACACCAAAGGCAGTAAAGAACAGATGCCAGAAGCAAAGTGAAAATAACTATAACCTTTGCATGCTCCTCTGTAAAAGGCTCGCAGAAGACAGTCAAATAAGATTTCTCTGCTTCCCTGCAGATCAAACTCTTTACGAGATGAACTGGCTCAAAAGGGGCTCAGATAAGTGCTCTTCAGTCCTGAGAGATATTTTTAATCAATTTTCCTTAACAGAAGGAAACTATTCATTTTTTGCCATCTTCCTCCTACTGCACATACAAAAAGTTTTGCTGCAGAGGGAAAAGTAACAGTTTCTACCACTTTCAGAAGCAAAATGGTACAAAAAGCAGGAGAGGAAAGTCATATATCATTTAGAAAGACTCACCTTAGTTTGAAGATCTCAGCTGACAGATCCACCTTCCCTGACGACTCCTTTCAACAGTTGATTCAAGTCACAGCTTAGAGTTTTGTTCCTGTGCTGAGTGGGTTCAGTGGACACACAAACAAGCCAGGTGCCAGGGTGCACCTCTCCCATACAGACTGGAGATCCTCACTGCAACTGGAGGCACACCTGCTAAAGCTAGAGCACTCCTGAAAGTTTAGCTTATATGAGTGCTTCACATAAAAGCTCATCTTCATTTCAGCCAGCATACAGAAGGCTCAGAGTCTATCCTGTTTCTGACCAGAAAGCCCTTATGTTACTTACTCTCTAGCCTCCTGATAACTGAGTGATCCTACCCAGCTTCCAGCCATTTGCACCACTATAATGCCCTGATGCAAGGTCAACAAACCTGATCATTGGATGGGGCATTTAGCTAATTGGTTCTGTATTGTTTAATTTCTGACGATCAGCTGGCAGGCATTACGAGCCTTAGCAGAGGTTGTTATTTGGATAGCAGTTGGCTATAAAGCAATTGCAAATGCAGAACACAGGACAAACTCTATCCTTAAGTGATATGAGTACAGCTCTTCTTTTTCACTTCCCAACAACTAGCAGCTTCTAAAAGAAAAAACTTCTTGAATAGGTGGGACACATGTTCAGAAAGCAAGCCGCAACTGTTCTGTTGGCAGATGTTTGCAAATAAAATTAAATAATCCAGCTAAAGCCAATCTAAGCCTTTTTGTCCCAATATGATGCTACCTGCAGGTATTTACCCTATGACAAAGCTTTGCATACCTGAGTATTTCCTTATTTACATCTGTAGTCTATTGTCTTACTACTACAAACACTTGAAATTCAATGTCTGATGGAAATAATAAGATAACTGGGACTAAAAAAGTATTGGGAAGTTCTGATGTACCACCATTAGCTCTAATTGTCTGCATCAGTACTCGCTATGGTGAATATCTTTACAGAAGTATTCGTTAACAAAACAATAGCCCTAACAAAAAAAAGTGCCCTACTTGGCTGTTCCAGTCTGTATCTTTGAATGATGCAAAGCCTAAGTGTATTTCCTTTTTTATTACTAAATAATCTTCTTTAATAATTTGCTGCACAGTAAGCCAGATTCTGTTATTTGGTCTTTCTCTCCAACTGTTTGGCTTTGCCAGACCTTGCGGGTTTATTATTTCTATTTCCGGAGACTGTTTATTAGAGCAAAAAAGAAAATCAGCACTTTGATCATTTGTCAGTGTCTGTAACCTTCAACCTAGACTAGTCTGTTGTGTGGACAAGCCTGGCTTCTGTGGCACAGGATGAGGGATATGCCAAATGAAGAAAACTATATCCACTATACAAGGAATTGTTAAACTTCATTAAAACTCTTGAAACCTTTAAATGACTTGCAGTTTATGAAATAAATTGGTTTTCTTTATACACCTAACGAGATAAACTGCAATCCTATTCAAGTCATTGTTCTGCCTTTTCTGTTTGACAGTAGAAACCAGGAATTTTCTTTCCATTTGATTGCCATATTATATTTGGTAGTTTTATTCTGTTTTGTGCAAATAGAAGTGGTGACGTGTTGTGACAAGAAGACAGGCCTCATATTACCATACATGTATACTCCACAGAAGAAATGATGGCACATGAATAGGTTTATTAAAGAGCATTGCTGTCCTTTATGCACATGAGAGGATAAGGCATCAACCAACTTCACAATTATCTACCCACTACCTATTTGTTTATCCAATTTAACATACAAAGAACTAATCAAAGAGGAGAGATTGGGGAAAGAGAAGAATTCAAAATAGCAGCACTTTGCAAAGACACCACTGGAGAACCAAGATTTGTACATCTTGAACAAGATAACACGGCTCTGCAGTGACTCTACCATTTTAATGTGGGTTAATTCCCTTGCTCATATTTCATTACAATATTTTGTTAAAACTTTGATTAAGAATCATCTTAATATACCTCTGACAAAGGGAGAAAAAGAGCACTGCTATAGCTGTTGGTACAAGAGCAAACCAACAGTCATTCAAAGGAACTGCATTAGTGATACAAAACACAAGACTTGTACTGTTTTGTGTGTATTTTATACCTACTTTCATCTCCTTAGCATCTCATACGGGCTAATAGCTAAAGAAAATTCTAAAGAAAAATTAGGTAAAAATTCCCCTATTCCCCAGTCACATGTTTGCAGATAGAAATAAAGCAAATACTGCTTTATTATATATAAGAGGGGAAAAAAACTGTAGGTCGTAAAATATCCTGAGATACCAGACTTTAAATACCTCACTTCTTGATGGCCTGAAATAGCAGAAAAAGCTTCAGTGGAGGCAGAACAGGGAGCTGAATGCATCTTGCAGTTAGTAGCATACACTAAACATGGTTTAGCTCAGGTAAGATAAAAACGCTATTATCGCACTTAATATGTGCGAGTATATAATGGGTTTGTTGAGAGATGTATAAATATTTGTCTATTACAATGTGCATGTGTTCGCATGCAGGTATATTTAAATATGATATAACGTACTGGTATAAAAAAAAAAAATTGTGAGTTGAAATCTTAGTGCAGTTATGTCTCCTTAAAAGCCTGCCTAAAAACTGCAGGCCAGCAAGCCCTCTGCAATAGATGGCCTAGTTCCAAGCTGTTAGCCAAGCAATATTGTTCTAGCTTAAAAAAAATGCAAAAAAATTACAGCATGAAAATTGGTTTTATAAATAAAGGAGATGATAGCCCGGAAGCTTAGAAGTCATTTCTTTCCACATAAGAGGGTAAGATCTTTTTTGGTATTTCCACATGTAAATTCTGAGTCTTAACCTCTCTGGGAGAGATAAATGTGGTATCACACTCTAGAGCATTACATATTCTCTCTGTCTCTGTCCCTTTCTCTCTGTATATATTAATTTTATAGATCTTTTTATTGTCTCAACTATACTGGTTGCGTGAGAAGCAGAACAATAGGCCAAGTACTTCCATTTCACACATGCCACCTCTATAATTCAACAAAGAATAGTAAAAAAGATCTATAAACTTGTTATAAATCAGTGCCCTAAACTAAATTAACCATTGAAATAGATTATCATAAAAATAATGTCATAAAAATATTCTTCACCTTTGCAGTCCCCATGCGTGCACGTGCTTGCATGCGCCCACGCACGGGGTGCTGTGTGTGCGCCGAGGCCAGTGGCAGCAGTGCTAGCAGCGTGGCAGGCTGGGCTTGTGCAGCCCTGGAGGAGATGGCAGGCAGGCAGGGCTCTGAGGATGAGCTTTAATATCTCTGTGCCTGGGAAAGTAACTCATAAACAGATCCACTAAAATCTAATTACTCTATATAACTCACCTTTAGTAGTAGCGAGTCATCACCGCTTTCTTGTTAGCAGTGAAGCACTAGTCTTTTTGGTTATGTTCTGAGGCACTGTTGGAAAAAAGATAAAACCCAGTCAAGCTGTAGCCTACATTGCCTAATTTAAGCAATACGCAGCCTTGGCCAAGGTTGGGTCCCACTCTGCAGTCCCTACACACCAGCTCCCGCAGCATTTGGTCTGCATACATTAAGCTCTATGAGAAAGGCACGCGTAAATACAAGGGGAGTATACAGAGACGATTGCGTGAAGTTCAGAATGGGGCTGATAGGGCAGAACAGGACTGATCGGGCAGTGTTCAAGACCTGGTAGGTTTTTTCCATCCAGCTGATATTCACTCCAGAAGAAGGCACAAGAATGGCCACGGTGGCTCTCCCAAAGGCAATGCTTTCCTTGCCCACCTCCAGCTGCATCTCATCCCTGCACTCACATGTTGCCATCATTCACTTCACAGCCATCACACGGGACCACACTTGTATTCCTCACTTGTTGTCTGCCTTTTCACATCAGAATTGGGTCTTTGTAAATGTGGAAGTGCTACACTTCCAGCCAAAGCAGCAGCCACCTCGGAGAACCAGCAGCACCAAGGCAAGGGTAACTGAGGTCCAACAGTGGCCTCCCTCTGCAGCCCGCTGTTGCTGTTAGACTTTACCTCTCACTGTCTCAATCTGCATTTTGAGAAGGTGATTCTCTCAACAAAAGTGAACTGTGAAATCTTCCAGAAAGGCAATTCAGCTGCTGAAGTGGTAGAGCTGGGCAGCAGCCACCTGGCACGAACAGGATCTCATCAGTGCTGGGAAGCATTGCCTTTGGTAAGAAATGGAAATGGTGCAGAGAGCAACCATGCCTAGGCAATAAAATGGGTTAAAAACCTAGAAAACTGCTTTCATTCCTGCTAGCGCATGGAGAGGGGAATGTGAAGAGCAACAACCACCTCATGAATAAGAAAGAGAAAGCCTAGGGAAAACATGTAAGGGCTGAACTGAAAGAGAGGGAGTTGTGCTATGCGAGAGAACTGAAAACAGCAGTTTGGGGCACGATTGTCTCTCCCCAGTTTAAAGGACTGGTCACCACTCCAGGAAGAGCCTTCGAGGTATCTCCTAACTGGGGATTTTAGAGCTGGCCAGGAAACACAGATCACGCTGAGGAAACCAAATTATTTATCTCTGTTCACGTTTATAAGCAGCCTGGGTTTTCCACAGCTAAATGCTGATGCACCATGTGTACAGGGCTGTTTGTTCTGGTGTGGGACATAGTGTTGCTGTAAGAGTCAGACAGATCACTGTCAACTTTGTCTGAAATTAGCTATATCTTTACCTCAAAATAGCAAAGCACAGCCTATCGTTATTGGGGCTAGGAGAGATTAGGTGCCGAACTAGGATGGAGGTAAATTAAAGCAGCTTTACAGAGTTGTAACATGAATTTGCTAAAGTGATTGGCACCAAAGTTAATCCAACCTGTGCAGCAGTTCCCTTTTTCATACATTGCAGGAAACAATGGGGTTCAAAGCATCATTGCCCCTGAAGAAGAAGGACTGTGCACTTTGCTTTTAAATACCTCGCTCGGGTAGATAAGGTAAACTCATCCTTCAAGACAGGAAAGTCACCATGCCATTCCAAATAATCGTTGTTAGAAACGCACTGAACTGCTAGGCCAGTTAATAATGACACCACATTTTATTTATATGGCTCCCATCTGCTAAAGCCTTCTAGGCAGTTCACAATGGGTTTGATTTCCAGCCAGACCTTAGCATAGCTTCTGTTTATATGGATGCAAATAACAGTGCTTGGATGCCTGTGTGCATAAACAGGTCTAACTACTAATCTTTGTGGCCACAATGCATGGTTTTATTCTTTCATGCAACAACAAAATCTCCATCTGCAAAATCCCTCTGACAAAGTACACAAAGCATGAAAAAGAACTAAGTTTTACTGAGTTTTAAATGGTTTCAAACAATTCAGCATCAGGCTTGGCAGCGGAGGGGGACCATGAAATCGCCACAGTGTCTACTGCACAGCGAGGACCCCTGACGCGCCCCAGGATGGGGCCCACCCCTGCAAAGGTGAAAGAACTTCCTGAAAAGGTTCATTTCCTTCTCCCATCACCTTCTCTCTCACTCACCACAATGCCCCCCTCCTCTGGCCAGCCCTAACACCCTTTCTCACCCGACTCTGCAGGCATCTCCCTGCCAATCCCCGTTCTCTCTTCCCTGCCTTCTCTCTGAGCTTTGTTTCTGCTGTTTACATGTTCCTCACAACCTGTTTTCTGATGCAGGGCACTGACTTCTCCCGTAGCCCCTTCCCACACCACCCAGCGCTGTCACTGCCATGCTGCACCGATGCCCTTGCCTGAGCAGCACCTCCATGCCCTTGCTTGATGCTGCCTCCCACCCGCTTGTCCCTTACCAGCACATTTCGGCAGAGGGTGACTGGTCTCTCTCTTAGGTGTCTGCATTGGGACAGATTTCATCTTTTGTCTTTCGTGCTGAAGAAAGATGGAAATACGAACGGCCTGTTGAGCACAGTGCTTATTGTTTGGAGTACTTCTATCAACTTGATGGCAGCAAGTGCAGTGCCTGGCAGTGCTTGTAGAGCTGGGCCTTTGGATAATGGGTATATTTATAGTATATGCATTGCTTATGTACCGATAGCTGCCAAAGTAGTAAACAAACAAATGCTCTCCATAAAACAATGAGAAAGTAGGATCATAATCTTTGATCGATGAATGAGGATGACAGGTTTAAAAAGGCTTCCTCGCTCTTTTATGCAGATTGCTTTTCCAAACGCCTGAATCTCAGCCAGCACGAAGAGGCTGAAAGACTGGAAAGTGAGCGGGAAGAGCAGTGCCCACCCTGCAACCTGCCCACCCTCAGAGAGGAATGAGAACCTCTGCTTAGTGCCAACCCCATGGGGCAGGGGATGCGAGAGGAAGGTCCCTCTGGGCACCAAGAGAGGGGCAGCTCTGAGCCGCAGTCCAAGGCATGCACCAGCCAAGCTTCCCCTGCAGAAGCAGGATCATTGCTCAGGACATGGCACAAAGTCTGCCAGGCCTTTTAAGATAGGTCTGCTGCCCAGCAGGGACTTCCCAGACTGATGGAGACCTCCATGGGTGTGAGAATTGTCTTCCAAGAGAAGCTGTTTTGAAGAGCATGTTTCATTGAGGTTCACAGCCTGAACCTACTCCCTGAGGACAAATCTATGCATGGTTCATCCAACAAGTCCCCTAGTGGGACGCATTGGACAGACACATTAAAACTAAGATCCATATATTGGTCTGTAATTTGGGATTGTTTGGATCTAAGATTTAAACCAGTTTCAAATCTACCTGCAAGCTCAAAATCTGCATTTGCATTTCACTCCCTACACCCACATCAAAATGAAGATACGCTCAGTGCAATCTCATGCCTTTTTTTAAATCACATACAAACTAACCAATCTGTGAAACTGATCTTGCCTCTATACGCCTTCCTGGAAGTTCGGAGAGATTTAAAATCAGTGGTCTTGATCAAGACTCTCTAAGGTCCCTTCCAACCCAAACCATTCTATGTTCTACGACAAGACATTACATAACTGATTTGATTCCATTTAGATCTTTATTTAAGTGCTACTTTCTCGGTAAATTGAAATATATGTTGTTTAAGAAGCAGCTTAACTGAAAATGCGGGACAGCTGGAACACACTAACCCAAGGTAGCTGATGAAGTTTTTGAACTACTGGATGTGAATGGCCTGATTTTCAGATTGCTGTGCAGTCATACCTGCAGGTTAGATCAGTGGGTGTTCACATCTTTGAAACCCAGGCCATAAGAGACATACTCATTGAAATTATATTAATAACATATTAAAATATATAATTAGTGTGGATCCACTAAAATAATATTACTATGAAGGGTCTGTACTACCTGAATAAAAACCATTATTCGTTGATTGAAATACAAAATAAAATTAATGTTGATGACTCAACTAATATCTTAATAGTTAAACAGCAAGTTCCAAGGAAAGGATCCTCAGGCATTGTGGAGATGGGAAGCATAAACATGCCGTTTCAATTTTAGGTAGGCAGAATGCAATTATCTAAATTGGATACTGGCCAGAACAACAGGCACTACCCCCTCCTATTCTTGTTTTTAAAAATGTTCCCCGACAAAAGTGACAGCAGCTGTTACAAGAGAAGAATCCATCAGTTGCTCACACCACCCACCTACTTGATTTAAACAGCCTCGATTCCTACCACAGACCGGCAGCGAAAAGGAAGACACTGGTTAGTCACCTACTTGTAGAAAGCTGAATGCTGATTTTCTTCTTCCTCTTGGATTTTCTGCTGGAAAATATCAAATTTCCCACTCCAACAGAGATAGCACTTTTCCCTGGAAGAAGCAGGTTCAGAGCTGCTTTGAGTGGGGTGAACCTGCTGGGAGGATTTACCCTGTTGGCCAAGACATACTGAGACATGTGGGGGGAAAAAAAAGTGTCTCCTCAACCATCCCCTACCCCCTGCCACCCTCTTGTATACGTAGCTTTTTCAAGACGTGTGCTGCTACCTCTCCACCATTTCCCTTTGCACTCAGAGTCACCAGGATCTTTCCTGAGGAAAGGATTTTGCAGGTGGAGATGGCGACTAGCTCTGTGCCCACTGAGGTTAGCATGAAGACTAGAACCCACAGGAACGCTCCCTGTGCTGAGATGGAACTGCAGAGCAGCGTTCTCCTCCAGCATCAGCATCTTCCACCACTTTGCTATCCCAAAATAAATATCTCCAAAGACAAGTGGTCTCCCTTTAGTTTCTCCTCAAATTACTAGGCATTACATAGTCTCTCTGGGATTCAACTACCATCTCAATCACAGAACACCCTCTAATGGCCATTTAGGATTTACAAAAGCCCTATTTCAGTGGAGCACTCCAGCCTGGCTCCAGATGACCAAAAACTGCTGGTCAGGAGAGCACTGACATCCTGGAAAAACGGGTAGAACTCAGGCACATATCTAAATCCTTCCTGAACAGAGAGGAGATTATTCACGCTTAAAATATATATTTACATCCTTTACTGCTTTGGGGCCCAAGACTCATGGAAGAATTGCGCTGAACCAGTACTGAATCCTGCCCAAAAAAACACATTCTCTCTGTCCCTTTCCCCCTTAAATGCCTCCAGAGCTGTTAGCAGACCAAGCCTATTCTAGAACTAAAAAGGGAAATTTATTCAACAAGCACTATAGCAGGTGGCAGCTGCTAAACAATCTGCCACCAATCAGCAGTTTATGAAAGAGTAAAGAATCCAATAATAACTCACAGTTGGGGAGGGAGACACCGAGCCTGCAGTTACTGAGGGAGGCTCATAATTAGACAGAGTCAACTCTTCGGCAAAATTATTTCTCCTAAAATCTGCTTAACTGGTAAAGTTGGCACTCCCCAGCTCGGGCAGGCAGGACACCCACAGCTGAGCCCACTGCAATGTGACCTGCAGGTTAGAGCTGGGAGGCTTCTTGGGAGGGCTGTCAGTGCAAGACAAGGCTGGTGGAAAACCCATGCAATTTTATCTGTGTTCTTTTGCCCATTTCCTTCTGCTGGAGAAAGTCTATCCTTATGCAAGAGCCCTGGACTTTTAGGACGTTCAGCTCTTTCCCAGGCCAGAGTATGTAGATGAGTCAATGGCACGATCTTCTCCAAAATCTTCGGTCGTGCTGGTGTGGTGAGGTGGGGCTTGAGCTATACAAAGTACAGGGAAGATGAAGGTGGTGTGCCAGGGCACCCAAGGCCATCTACAGGTTTCTGTACCTTCTCATCACAAGTGAACGTAGCTTGCCGTGGTTACTTAAAGCTCAAAATCCTACATGTATGAAATCAGGCAAAATAGATCTGACTTCAACTTCTGAGAAGGACTAAGAAAACTCCATCCAGCCTCGTGGTAAATCTGTTTTTTCCAGTTATATTACAGCACCATCTACAGGCCTTTACTGATTTAAAACTCACATCAGACAGGTTGCTCCACTATCCGTATATAAATATTTTGTGGCTTCAGCGGCACGTCTAGTGCAGTGACAGACTGCACAGTCCAGCTCAGTGTAAACAGGGCAAAACGCCTTTTGACTGGGCTGAGAAAATAGTTTAGTAACAGATGACAGGCAGGTTTGCTCCTTCACAAGAAGCAGCAAAATTGTGACTGCCTTTGGATTTTAATAGTTTGATTCTAAAACACAATGTTAGGGGGTCCACCGGTTCAGTTTTATTTCATATGTTCAATTAAATTGCATTTCATTTATGCAGCTCTGTTTAGCACAGTGGAACCAGAGCTGGAAGAGGGAAAAATAAAAATGCAGACATTAGATTTCAGCTAAAAATGAAACAATAGATTTTTACTGCTGTACTATAGGCTTAAAATACTACTGTTCATGTGAGCCACGTATGCAGGAGCATCAAGAACAGTTGATCCACCAGGATTCATTATACTTATCAATAACTGACACAGATATGAGAACTCTCTACAATGCAAAACCCAGGTCATACCTGTCTAGAGACTATTTATTTGCAAAATTACTTGCCAGACTAAAAGAAACTTAATTGATCCTATGCGTTTGGAAGAACCTGAGATAATCACTGGTTCAGCGCGAAGAGGGTTGTGGTGAAGCAACCTCAGGATAGCAATTAATTTTATTAAAATAGTATCCCCACATGCAAAATGTACCTGCTGTAATAAAGTGATTCTGCCTTCATCTGAAGCATCAAACCACAAACACAACATAGGTCAGACATTCCTGACACCAAACACCATCAGTCAAAATCCAGAATCAAGCTCCAAACAAACGAGAGTTAGATGGGTTTCAAAAAATCCAGAGATTGAAAAAAAATATGTCTTTGGGAAAACTTTACCTGCCTCCTGATGTTTTGGCTCTTAGGAGGCAAAATGTTATTTCAAGCTGTTCTCTGCAGCTAGGGGAGAGATGGGCCCTCTTATGTTTTTTAAAGGAGAGTTGAGATTCAAATAACCACATGATGAGAGAGCCTGGAGCTTTAAGACAGAATATTAAGTATCACAAGACTTGTGATTATATCACAAGTGCTGGCAGCACTGTGTGAATCGGCACACAAAGCCTACTGGAAATTTTCTCTGTTTGAATCTCTGCCATGAAAATAATCTAGCTCTATACAGTATCTATGTAATGCAGGGACCACGTACATAAATGCCTTTCAAATAAGACATTCCCCCCCTCACTGCAAAATGGAGAAAGGGTAAGTGGATAGGGGGATATGCATGTGTCACAGTTACCACCCTATGTGACGATTCTGTTAAGTGATGTTGCCTTAAACACGACACACCCTACAGAATTAAAAGCCATAAAGTTACCGTCTTACTGATGTGTCACAGTACAGAGCGCACACCAACCGCTTCAGATTAATTGCACATATAAAAACAGATTTCTTTTTAAAAAGTCTGCGTGCAGAGAAGAATCATTAATTTCACTTGAAGTGATTCCCAAACAGGATATGGAGCCTCTAACAGCCCTTTGGGTCGTGCCAATTGTTTTGTGCAGGTGTTTAATCCAAGTGCTCAACCGCACGTAGGGAACAGTCATTCTGCAAGCACCGGGTGGAGTGGGAGCTGCACGGTGGTGTCACATAGCTGCAAGGGGCTGATTCCTCAAAATCAGCAGAAACCTTGGGAAGCTGCTAATTCTTGTAAACAAGAGCCTGGGTTTTATGGAGCAAAATGGAGCAGAAAACACTGAAGTACATGAGAACCAAATCCCTTCTGTGAAAGCCTCTTTTATTACACTAGTGAAGCACTAAAACCTGCTATAAACAAGCTGATTGCTCATTTCAGCCTCTCTATGTCTGCAGCCAGGAAAAGCAGCAGCAGCCGCAGACTGAGTTGAGCTGCTGGGATAGGAAACACCTCCTGAAGGTCAATGCTCCTTGTATTTTTAGGTTTCATTAGAACTTCCTCATTCACATGGACTTGAAAACAATATATGCATATTTAGCTGCAACTGTTGTATGTACAACACATCCCACCCTTGGCTCCGCTTTATAATGCAGCAGTTTGAGACAAGGCTGCAGAAGGATGGGATGGCTCTGAGGTGAAGGGAGAGGTCCCAAGGTGTCATAAAGGGCTTTGGGACCTCCCACACCTGATCCTGAGGAGTCTGACGAAAAGTGGGGCTCCCTTAAAAGCCAAGACGGCATCTGTGAAAGAGATGGCGTGCCCACCTCTGACTTCCAGGCAAGCGGCTGTGCTGCAGGAGGCAGGGGCAGTGTCTGGGAGGAGGAAGCAGGAAGGCTGCAGCCCACAGCCTTGCACAGTCCAAGTACGTTTCCAAAGGGGCAGTGACTGCTGAGCTCTGTGTGGGGCTGTCACCAGAGGCTGAGTCGTGGTCTCAGACCTCTCCTGACTTTTTGTGCCAATCTTTTTATACAAGGCCACATGCCACAGCTTTTCCTGCTCTAGGGGTATCAAGCAAGTCCCCACAGTGGCTCCCATGGGACAGGTCTGAAATTAACTCCAGGCAGAGCCAGTGCAGTAGATTCTAGAGAGGTGAAATCAGGACCTTAAGCTAAAAAAAAAAAAAGGTGGTGAACTTTTAAATGAGTGTAAAGGCTGTAGATTATGCTGTTGATCAAAACCCAGGAGCTCAGCCCCGAAAAGGGAGATGTGGTCTCAGGAGAATCTGCACTCCAGCCTGTCTTGACCCAGAGTTAGCAGTAGCTTTCACTCGACCCTGTTAGCTTTGTAATTGCATTAAATATTGACAATATTTAATGCTGAAGCGCAGAAACTCCCACATGGAAGCTGTGTGACTCACAACACCCGGCGTGCCTGGGACGCACAGCCACAGACACGCAGTTAGCGCTTCCCAGCCTACCTTCAAAACGTCACGCCAGCCAGCACCTGCTTGGCATCTGCTGCTCAGGATGGCTGCAGCCCTCCCTGCCCTGCACAAATACCACCGAGGCTTCCTGCAACGTGGGAACGGGAGAACTATTTCTTCCACTGAATGGAAAGGTTGGTGCCACGGGCAGGGGCCACGGCTGGAAGGGAGCACACAACCTCAGCCTGGGTTTCACCAATGAAAGGTAGCTGGCATAAAGTGCGTTCACTAATGAATTATTCTAAGATAATTAACAGTCTGAGGGAGACGCAATAGCTTAATGTTTACTGTCAAGGGAAGCTAGTACCAAGCTCAGCACTACCTTGCCAACTCACAAAAGGAAACAAGGCAAAAACAGAGGGGAGGGAAACATCAAGGAAGAAAATACAGCATCTGTGAGCTGTTAATTACAAAGGTGCACACATTGGAGTAGCAAGGATGTTAATAGAGTGTTATTAGGAGACAAGAGAACTGTTTTCAATAGCATTGTAGAAAAGCCAGAGCCCAGTGGACCCAACGCCGGGCTGGTGCAAGCAGCATTTTCCTGAAGCCCACGCAGCTCTGATGTTGGCGCTCTGCACTTTCTGCCTTGCACAGCTGGTAAAACTGCCTGCACGGTACACAGGGAGCTGCGGGGGTCCGTGGCTTTTCACACGCTCAGTGGTCGCATGCCTGGTCTTTGACATATATTTGCATGTTTCAAGCCATAAAGAGTGTTTGTTTTCCCGTCTGGGTACTGGCTGTGAGTGTAAAACTCAGCCCGCTGGGGTGCTGGGGAGTCGCAGCCCCATGTACAGAAAGAGTGGCAGCTAGCATACACTGCCTCCGCAGGGGAGACACCCACGTGAGATTAGTAGCTTACCCACGTATAACAGGGATAAATAAACAGCAAATAATCTGATATCAATCTTATTCTGCTCTTTTTTCTTTTTTTTTTTTTTTTTTTTTACTGTGCTCAAGGCAACATAATTCAAAGCTTCTGTGCAGTCATTATGCACAGAGCCAAGTTGAGCTCCCACTTATTAAGGAATATTTAGCACCCTTACCCTGAAGCTTTCAGATCAGTGGAGTCCACATTCTTAATCTCACGTTGCTCTTGCTAACAATGTGGTTACTGTAATGTTGGTCCTGATCCTCAAAGGAAAGAGGATATTAGAGACGAAACCTCTGGTAATGAAATCTTGTGTAATGAAAGAGTGTTTACAGTGAAATGTTCACATGTTGCCATCAAATCAGAGCCTCGCAATGCGATTTCCGAAAGCCTCTGTAATTATACAAGCGCCACAAAGTGGGGTTGGTGGCGGGCAGGTTATTTAACATTGATTGCTACCGCATAACGCACTGTAACTCTGCAAGCAAAAAGGGCCAAGGGATAGCAGTATTTCACAAAATGCACACAGCACAATTAAGAATCACAGGCTCGGAACACTTATAAGTGCTTTCAGTGTATGTGACTCCTTATTAAAAATGAACTGCATGCAGCTCAAGGGAAAGTCTTATACCTGTAGATACCAATATTCCATAAGGGAGAAATCTTTCCAGTGGATGGTAAGAGAGTGAAACAGCCATTAATGAAGAGGCAGCATGTGAAAAAATTAAGCATGGTAAAGAGAAAGTCCACGTGTTACGAAAGTGTTGTCCCTGTGGAACAAGGTGGTTTAGCCTACCTCATACCTGGTGACAGGCAAATCAAAGCAATCTTCTTGTCACCAGTGGTATCAAAATTCTGGAGTCTTCACAACGCTGTAACTGTTAACAGAGGCTCCGCATCTGCAAATCCTCTGCCTGTGATGATCCCACAGCAGAAAAAGAAAGTTATCCATGTTAGGAGGGGTTGCAGGACTAAGCCCTGAAGATAGGAGTTCAAGCAGAGGAAAGCAGAGTGACTTGCATGCATAGGTGCTTCCACTTGTGTCAAGAAACACAGTTAAGATACTTGCTTTTGGCTTGTCCTCTGAGTTAAAGCTAAGTGTGACTAAAACCAGCTTAATCTCTTGAAGATCTAATGCCCACCGTGATACCCGGCAGCTCACTGCTACAAAAAATGTAAAACTTTGTATTTGAAACATCCTTTCAGGATGTTCTCAGCAATATCTGTAGCTTTCAGATAGATGCACCCATGTTATCATCAGCCAGCTGATCACCCTTAATGGTACCCCACATGAGTTACTCTCTCCAGAGAACAAGATCCATAAAAAGACACTGGTGTTTGGCTCTTGGTCATCAACTGATTTTCAGAGGTGGTGCAGAGGATAGCAAGGCAGCTACTCAGCAAGCCAGAAAGCCAAACTCTCCTCTGCATGAACCAGTGTGCCAGAAACATGCCCAGTGGCTCAGCCAGCTTCTGCCAAGATCATCTTCCATCAAGATCACTCTCGTGATAGTGCAGGTGCAGCCTGCGAATCCAGTACATTCAACAGCAGAGCCTGGAATCTACATTGAAAATTGGAACTCGTTTGATCTAGGCACTGTGCAGATACACTAGGGACAGGTCTGAAATGGGATATTCAATGTCTGAACAAATAAGGTAGTTAAAGGCTGGGAGGGAAAGAGGCAGCACAACTCCCCAGTGATCACAAAATAAAGGAAGAATCAGGAACAGAAGTGCCATAGCCTACCCTGTCTGTGTGCTGTTCAAGGACCTTTCGTTTTCTGTTCATTACTTGTTAATTATTTCTGAATGCTGGAGAAAGCAAAAAGCTAAAGACAAACAAGCCCCCACAGAGTTAGAAAACATCCCTGCTGTAAGGCAGGCTCAAATTGGTTGAGTCTGCAGCCAAAAGTGTTCCCAGGAAAGGGAGCAGAGCTTGCTGCTACAAGAAAAGGGTCAGCTGGTTTCTGAAGCAACCAGTTGGTTGGTTTCTGAAGCCAGCGGCCATATGAACAGAGGAGGTAACGCTTAGAGGCAGAAACTGGGAGAAAATGGAAGCCGCGCACAGGTGAGCAGGCTGCATCTTTCAGAGGATGGGAATGTGCACTGACGGGCTGCCCTGTGCGGGCAGGAGGTGCCTGAGACACAGCTGTCCCATGGTAAACCTGACTGCCTTGGGGCAGGGCTGCCCACGCACGCTCTGTTGCAGCTTCACAGCTTCTGAAAACCAGGGCAGCTGGGTTACTCTAACCCCGTGTCCCTGTAAACTAACCAGTGGACTTAAAACCATGTCGGGGGCCACTGAAATCCCACTTTTCTGTACCGAGGAGCAAGTGTCTGGTGGGCTGGGTATGCACTTTGGCAGGCAGCATTCAGAAGGATTTGAAGACTGTATGAGGTATGGGCACTTGTGTATTACCACAGCCACTCTGGCTCAACACAGATGCTGTAGACGTTTACCCAATTTTCACAATAAATTCACCTCAGACACCAAACTCCAGAAAGTATCTTCCATTTTGAGGTTTTAAATCTCATCAAGTCACAGGTCAATAAAAATTAAAAAGTAAGAGAGCTGTATAGAATTTTATGGAAATGACACAAAAAATGTGATTTCCAAAAGATATTTTTTTTCTTTTCTGTAGGGCCAATCACTTGTCTAGAAAGAAATACCCTTCAGTTAAAGCCTTCATAAAGATTTTAAAATCCTGATAATGCTAAAGGCCAAGGTTTAATTTTTCTGTACTTGCAGTACCTGTGCTTATGCACAGATACTCTCTATGGCTTTGCCCAGCATTTATCTTTCCTTTTTTTTCCCCCCTCCACAAAATTCTCAGGTGAATTTCCAACATATATCCATAGCTACTTTAATATAAAGTTGTTTTGAAAAAGCATTTGGAGGAACTAATTACCAAGTACAAAAGAACTGAGCAACAGTTTCCTTTGACAGACTTAGCAGAAACGTTGGGTCAAGCAGCAGAACCCACCTTTCACAGCCGTTTGCAGCATTTATTACAACAGCGCATAAACAAGCAATCTGAAACTGCCTGCTTTTTACTGCTGTGCCCTTTACTGGGTGAATTTCACCATGAGTGACGGGGACAGATAGCCACCCCTTACCCGTGTGACTGTGACCTGTTGGCACAGCAGCGCAGGAAGCGTGCAGGTGGGTGCCACCACCACCACCAGCAGCAGCAGGTCCTCGGACGGGGCAGGGGCAGGCAGCTGCTGGCTCCCCAGCCACCATCCCTGCTCCTGGGGATGGGTACCTGGGAACTTCTTCATTCGGAAACCGCATTAGTCTGACTGTGCTTGACAACCACCAATTGACCTAGCCCTCCAAAAAAAAGCATCTAATCCTTTTTTGAGCCCATTTAAACTCTTGGTTTCTGGCCAGGTTCATAAAAAAAAAAATAAATCCACAATTCGATTAGGAACTGTACAAAACAAGAAGTTCCTTTTATTTCCTGCCTGAAAAGTTCACAGGTTACTCAAACGAAGCTACAGCACTGCTGAGCACTTTCATCTCCCATCAGCTTCAAAGAGCTCCATGAGCTCTTAGCAGCTATCTAAAAGTAAGCCCAATATAAACATAATTACACAAACATTTCCTTTCTCATTCATGTTTCTCAGCTCCACAGACATGTTGACTTTTATAACGATGTTTTCGACATATTGGGAAATGTGTAATCCATTACATAGCCATAAATATAACTATGAAATTACACTGGTTTTCTGATCTCCTAAAGAATCAGCAAGGATGTGAATGTCCCAGCTTGCAAAATCAATACACATATTCAACTTAAATGTTTCAGTCAAACTTTTTAATTTCAAGTTCAAATCATTATCATGAGTGCTGCTCTGATGTTCCTTCAAGTAACAAAAATAAGAGCAAAAGCTAAGGAGGAAATCAGAAAGTAAAGCCTCTGTGATGAGAACGTCAAAATAGTTTAAATTTGAAACGGAGGCAGTGGCACCCATACGGAGTCTGTATTACTCATTGCTATTCCCCAGCTGGGCAGCTTTGCCAAGCATTATATTCTGCTGGGTTTCAGCTATGCTTGTGTTGGGCGTTGCTCCACAGATGCAAGATATAGAGCCACAACAGAGGGAGTCATTCATATACATTGTGCTCCTATACCATTCATTCAGTTGCAGAGCCGTAATAGTTGCTATGTCACCATGAAACCTCTTTTCTGGTCAGCTTTTTTATGTTACAGCTGAGACTGTACTTATGTCTTTTTAGTGACTTGCTAAGGTAGCTAATAGACACAGGTCTCTCATTCACACAGATGCAGGCAGAGTACAAGTGTGCTTTGAAAACACCCGCACGGTTTCACAGAGCGCAGGTGACTGACGTGCAATTCATGGCCATTGTAAGGTACAGGCAATCAAAGCAGTGATGGAGAGCTTCCACGGGGAAAACATGGCCCAAATAAAATTCAGCAAGGTTTAACATACTGCAGGTGATGAGGATCCTGAAAAATTCCTCCAGGAAGCCTGTGTAGTATACGACCATTTCAGTGTGGTAAATCAGAGCGATGATTTGGTTTGAACTAATGTCTCCCTACCACCAGTCCTGCATTGATCATGCTACCAGACCCGAGATAAACAGCCATCAACAACCCCAAGAAGCCAGAGAGAGATCAGTAGCCACTGGCCACTGGTGGGGTGGGAGATTTCCCTCTCCGCAGCAATGCCCTGCTAGGAACAAGAATGCAAAGAGTGGCAAGTAGGTTGCAGGCAACACACAATTAATCTGTCTACCTCTAAACATGCACAGTGCAATTAATTTACAGGTCAATCTCTCATCCCCAGATCCCCTCTAGTTCCCCTTGCAATGCTTTCTAACAGGTCTCAGTGGTTCAGCTGCATAGTAAGTCTCATTAGGATGAGAAACTGGCACGAAGAACTAATCTCACTGTTAGAAAAAGGCAGTTCGTGTTCATCTTGGTATTTTTTGATACATGGAAAAAGCACTAGATTAAATAAAAACACTTGGTAGAATTACTTCCGATGCCCGTCTTAATTTTAAATCGTTGAATAAAAATTATGAACATGATCTGTGGATGGAGATACAAACAAAGAAATAGAATGGGTAGAAATAAGATCTGAAGTCTATCAGTAATTTGATTCAGCTTGGTGTGTTCATTAATGGCTGCAGTAATATGCTTTTTTTTAAGCAGTTTATGGTCTGGTTTGGATAACTGGAAAACCATAATAATTGGAATCAATGTGACAGATTTAGTAGTAGGACACAACATTTTGGAGGGGTATTCTCATTGAGTTCTGTTGCTTTCCATGGATCAGCTCTAATGCAGGGCACAAAAGACCTTGATCTGTCTTTAGTATAATATTATCCAGTCATACTTTTTACAGTTTATTTGTAAATCTTGAACAGAAAGCAAAAGTCTTGAATTTGTTCCATCAGGCATCTGATAAATATCTCATAAAGCCATAATTTCCCTCTGTTTTGTCCTACCCATTACCTTCTGCCCTACAGTTCTGTTGTTTTGTGGTGGATTTTTTTGCAGGAGTGGAGCAGGCAATGGATTTTTTTGTGAAGGTACGGTTGCACCTGCTGCAAATTCAGTATGCCTGCAGAGGGAAGCTAATCTAAATCCTCTTCACCTGTCATTTTCCTAGGTTACAGTCATGTTTCTTGCAACGTGAGATGTATTTTCAGTTCAAAGTATCCAGATACCCTTTACAGAATTTCCAAAGGTGCTCAGTGTTAATCTGGTGGCATTTCCTTTAAAAGTGAACTTTCATTTGCTGTTAGTGTGGAGAGGACAAACTAGCACCAAGTACTTTTGAACCCACCCTTAGCACACTAAATGGAAAATTACTTTCTTTAAGGATCGTACTTCTATTTTTTTTTATATACCTTCTTTACCCACTCTTATTCTTCTGCTTATCTACAGTCATCACATGGGTCTCATATCTTCAGAACCGGGTCCCTTTTCTCAAGTTGTAGCCAGTTATTAGACCTAACTCAAAACCCAAGTGGTTTAGATTTGTTTCCTTTTCCTTTCCTTCACCACTTTTTTTCCTCTCAATGAGGTTCATAAAATAACTTTCCTAGCCTTGCCACATAAAGTGTATTCCCTCTGAAGGCACATCAGAGCACACTTCCCCATACATTTTGTGGTCTCAGTTCTTAAAATCTCCAGGAACTTGCCTGCACCTGAAGTCAAATTTCCTAGCCTATTATTTCCTTTTACTGTAGTGCTTCTTTCATAGACTAAGATAATGTTAGTTTCCTTCATGTCCATTTATACCCCTCTGCCTCCCTACAGAACTATTAAATATTGTAACTCATTCAGCATTCTCCTACAGAGACAAAACTCAGCATGCTCCTAATCCCTCCTGCTTGCCAAAAACAAGCCAGCAACCAACTCATCTGAGAACACAGACGCTGAAATTTACAGACATGGCCTTTTTTTGTAATCTCTCAAAATAACAGAGCTCTCTCATAGGTTTCCTTGGGATTCCATTTGAACTAAATAACAGCTTTTTAGAAATACACACTCTACGTTTTAAGAATTTCTGCTGGTGGGAAATCCATTACAACCTATATGAATTTGGCTAACTGCAGTTTTATCTTGTAGACTGTGAGCAAGTCAACCCTAAACTTTCCTTCAGAGTAGCTAATCAGACACTTGCACATATGGCTCATCTTGCTACAGCCTTTTTGGGTGGCAGACCTCGGCAGGGGACAGGTGCTCCATCGCAGCGGGGTCTGGCAGAGGGGCAGTACCACTAGCCTGCTCCTACCCTGCCTTCTGCAGTGCAAGCACTGGTTGCTCCGGGAGCTGACATTACACAGAGTATTCATCACTGTTCCTGAGGCTTTGCCAGCAATCTGAGCCGACAGAAGGTGAATAGAAAATCCATTAACTGAACAACCGAACCTTCTTTCTGGGTTTTCCTTTTAACTTTCCACTCTAGGTTTGCACAGCCCAGTAAAACCTTCATTCTTAGCAGCAAAAAGCTACCTTTTCAATAAAAGGAAGCTTCAGCAGCTGTGAATGCTAATATCATGATCTTATTAGTAATTTCTGGTGACTATTACACTGATCCTCCCTTGCTCTAGTCAATGTAAGAATTTTTCACTTACACAAGTGGGTGCAGGATCAGCGTCCCCTTCATGCAACATTAGGCCAGCATCTCTGTACCCCCACTTGTGTGGCAGTCGTGTTTAAATCAGTGGGCATGCAGTTCCAAAGCTCAGGAATAGGTAAGTATATCTTGGTATCTTTACCTGAAGTTTACATAAACATCCAAGCCCTGTATAATTAGGCTTAAAACATCCTATATTATATGGCAAGACTTCTTGGATTCCTAGGGTCCTGTTCCTGCCAGACCTAAAGTTCAGAAATGCACAAAAATGTTAAGGAGCGCACATATCAACTCACACATATAATCCTGTAAGCTACACCTTGTAGATAAAAGTGTTTGTTTAGGGAGGGGGAGTGGACTGGGGGCAAGAGGAGCAGGTTTTCTTCACACAGCAGAGAGGATGGCATAACTGCTGAGTGAGAAGAAATGTTTTCTACATTTATTTGCAAGGGGGAGACTGGAGCATTTCTGCTGCTCGTGGCAGAGGGAGGGTGCAGAGACCCTTCTCTGGCCAGCCAGATGTTCAGAGGTAAAGCCCAGTGAAAGGGGAAACCAGACAAGAAATAATTTGCAAAGTTCTGGCTTTAAAACACACTTTTCAGGAGAGCAAGGGAAATGCAAAGTAGACATCGGCACCTAACCTGTCCTCTCCTTCTCTGTAAGGCATAAGGAAAGGAATCTCGCTTGCAGGGAAGCAATGTGGCTGATGTAGCCCTTAACAAAATGCTTCCTCCAGGTGCCTCGCTCCCACAGCTGGGTCCTCGGCCCCCCAACAGGGGCTGCAGTCCGCCCGCGATGGTGTAGCTGCTGCCGATGCTGCTGGCATGGCTGGTGCTGCTCGCCAGGACCAGGACCCCGCAGTCACTCCCATTCCACAATTCTGGCCCACAAACCCTTTTCCTGGGTCAGGCCCTGGAGCAAATTGGCTCTTACTGCCTTGCCGAGAAAATGCAAAGTACCCCGCCGCCTGCCGCACCCCAGCGCTCTCAGGGTCTCCTTGAGGAATTTCCCACCTTTCCTATAACCAGCGTTTCCACAGGCAGGCCAGGCAAGGAAGGCCGCCTGGCGATCTCTCCCCACAGCGTCTCTTTGGACTCAGTGCTAAGCTAAAGCAGCAGGTAGCACTTTAGCTGCGAGGAGGATCTCAGCGGCCCTGCAGACACCGATGCCAGGAGACCTCCTTAGGTCAGGAGAGCCAGGCCAGGGCCACGCCGGGGCCGCCATCACTGCCTAGGCCAGCAGCACCGCCGGGCACAGGGCAGGCGGCCCTCCCCAACAGCAACTTCGCCAAGCTTAAGCCATGAAATCTTTCCAAACTCAACAACTGGCCTGTCAGTCCAGAGTCTGTCTTGAAACTCTGGGGCTTTCCCAGACAAAAAAAAAAATTAAAAAAAATAATGCTGAAATAAAGTGAAGCCTTCATGAGCTAAACCACAGGCAACGTCTCAATCCCTCCCCCCCTCCCCACTTATGTTAACCTTAGCAAATCTGGGCGAAACTCTCTATATCCAAAAGAGCGTGAAGCAATATTAAATTAACCATTAGCTTCAATTTATGACAAATCCTTTACTGAGCTTTAATACTTTATGCAAAGAGAGAAATGTTTGCATGTGGGCTTTTTGCGTGCATACCTTTTGGTTTTTTAATTAGAGGCTGTTTTCACTAAGTCACATGCCTAGCAGGAAGCCTGGCTTTCATCCGTCTTTCTCCTAAAATGCAACCAACCTAACAGGGCTCGTGCAATCAACTGCAATGGATCTGATCCTTAAAAATAGCATTTGAGAAAGCAGGTGTCTCCGGCGAGCCTCACGCTCCACAGATGGGCGAGACGATTAAGTACCGCAGCAAGTGCCGCCTCGCACTGCAGAAACCATACCAACAGATTGGTAATGGTGCTATTCTCATGAGAAAAGCAGGGTCATTATTAAATGGATGGAAACTGTTGTTCATAAAAGACATTTGTACAAACGTAAACCCTTCTTTACTGCCACCTTAAATTTATCACAACGCAAAGAACTGTCAGTAGGAAGGTGTTCGGTTTTCCACCACCACTACAAGGCCACTTAAAATAGATAGGTTTGTCACTGGTGTGTTAGTCCAAAACTATACATTCAAAAATTGATCAGTATACTCATCCACCTCAAGTCCTTTGCATTCCCGGTGGAATCCCTTTCATTCCTGTACAAGGTAAAGTTAGTTACTGATTGCATGAGGTGCTGGGAGCAATGCCTATGTAGGGTACTTAACACCTTTCCTTATAAAAGAGAGAGAGAAAATTTTTCTTCCTGAATAAATTTGCATGCAGCTATTACTTGCAGTAGCCCTATGACATCTGGTTTGAAGAAAAATGCCTTTACTTTCTCTCATAAAATTTCACTTGTGCTTTGCTTGGTTAGCAGCTGAAAAGAGAAACCTTCTCTCTTCTCTGGCTTCTGTTTTTCTAAAGAATCACAGCTCTGCACGAAAATGCATAAACAGAAAGCAAGCACCCTGGTTTTTGCTGGAAATCCAAGCAGCTGCTGCAGCACTTGGAAAAGCTGTATGTAGACAAAGAGGCTGACTCTGCTACCCAGCTACAAGGTCTGTGCTGCTTACACCCCAACACCCAGAGACACAGAAGCACTGTCAGAAATATGGGAAAACAGAAAAAAGACTGCCCTAATCTTCCCTCACTCTGCTGAACATCATCACCAAGACCCAACATGTAACCTTTACAGTCCTATTCACCACTGGGATAACAGGATCTCCTACTATCATTAATTTTTCAGTCCAAATGGTAGTAGTCTTCACTGAAATGCTTAAGGACATGGATGCAAGTCTTATAGGTGAAGGGAAAAGGCAATTCATAGCATCATACAGTAATCAGTTTAAGGGGTTTTTTAAAAGAAACTCAGGAAGTTCTGGTTTTAAAGCAACAATTTGGGTTTTAAAGCAATGCTCTGTTTCTAAAGCATTGTTTGCAATTCAAGCATTATGAAATATCAGCTCCTTTGGAAATACATCCCCATTTCCACATGGGCACACATAGGGGACACAGTCTTGGACTAGCATTTCTCCACAGGAACCTTCCTCAGTCAATGTGCAGACTGAAGGATGAAAATCAGAGCAGCAACTAAATCCCTCTGACAATGGATGGCTGGTTTTCAAATGTAGAATTAGCAAAGCCATAATTTCCTCAATTATAAAAAAAAAACCAACATGAAAAAAACCCCACACCTCACAGCAGTTTACTACAAAGGAAATTAATTTTAGTTAGTTTGTTATTTTTAAAAAATATTTTCCCCAAAAAGAGATGAACAGGTAGAGACAGACTGACCTTGAAGTGTTACACCGTTATCTTCTGTGATATCCAGCAGAAAAAAACCCCCACAAATTATTTTATAGGCACCTGGCTCATTATGTCTTACAAATTAAATCCTCATTTATCTATATGCACCAAACAGTACCTATTCATCGCCTTCACTTAAAAACACATTGCCCTTCTTTCTAGCCTTGTTAATTTCCAGATGCTAATTAAATTTATACTCATAAATGTATCTGTTTAGCATGCATGACTAGATCATCCCTCAATATCCATTGTACATTCCAACATGTTTACCTACTGCTTTTGTTTTGCTTTGTTTTGTTTGGATCCATTTCCATCAGTTTAAAGGAGGGAGCTTATGAATTTAAGTTTCCCATTTTGATGCTAGGTCGCTGGATTCTCAGGCTTAGTGCTTTTGTAAACACCTTTGGCTCAGCCTACTGTGAGGCAGAGGTATTTTCAGATTATAGCATCAGAATATGGAAGAGCAGAATGGGAAAAACACCCTGAAAACCAGCATTTGGGGCCCTCTATTGGGTCTTCCAGCAAAGGCAGAGAATCTTTTCCTACCCAGCCCTGGCCAGCCCACACAAAGCCCAGCTGATACTGTTTTCTGGATGCTCTGCTCCGCTCAGTGCAACCAGTACAGCTCACCCTCACCAGGAAGGAACTGGGACTGTCGTGATGGAAAACAGCATCTGAGTTCTGGTCTGACACCTCTTGCAGGTTTGCAGGATCCAGGCAGGAGGACGAGGCGGTAGCACTGACCGGCACCTCTCTGGTGAATCCAAAAGTCCCCTTGACAGGCAGAGGATTCTCTTTTGACTTCTGTACCCAACCATAGCACAGAGCCTCGAAGAGGAGCAAACCTGAAAGGTCCCTAGAGCTCTGACCCCTTCTCTTCTCCCACCCCTCACCACAGCATTCACCCTTCCCTGACCAGACTGGCAGCAGCCCAGCCTTCTCTGTCCCATCCCTGCAACTATCTCCTGGATTTCCCCAGCCACCACAGGGCTCCTAGGGGAGAGACAACAAAAGGCAGATATTTCCTCTTCTTTGTTTCCAAGCATGCACCAGCTCCCTAGTCTCAGAGCCTGGTTCTCGCCACGCTCTCCATTCTTTGGTGTTTTGCACTTCTTTCTGGGCATCAGCTAATGCCACTAACTTTGGTCTGCAACTTAGCAGCTGGGATTTGCTGTCATGAAGGACACTTGCCCCACAAAAACCCCCAACAATTTCAACAATCATTTCTATTTTAAAATGGGGTTAAAAATCTGCTTTTTAGCAGTGGAGAGCATTTTGAAAGAATCTGCAAGTTTTGTTCCTCTTCTCTCTCCCTTACTAATATTTCCTTACTGAAATCTCTGATTTTGTTATGCTGAATTAAATCAGCCAGGGAGGGCTTCAACCATTTGACGTTTCACAGTGCAGGCTACATATTGACACACTGCTACCCCAGCTCACTGAAATTAAACTTTAGTTCTGTCTTCGACTCCTAAGCAGCTCACCCCAGGCTGCCCCTTCTCCCCTCCCACGCTTCGTCCCCCGGCACAACCACGAAAGCCCATGGCGATGGCTTCCAGCACAGCTCTTGCAGTCAGGGAGCTCTGTGTAGCATGTGAAATGCACCTGGCCATGGGTCTAGGTTCAGAGCAGCCGTAGGGCACAGTGCCCACGAATCGCCACTAGCAGCGGCCATTGCAGCTGCTTGTTGGGGCACAGATGAACGCTGATTCGATCCCAAAGCTACCCGATTTGGTTGGCATCAAGCGTATTTTGAATTAGATCTGTCCAACGTGAAACAGAACCTCCCCACCGTTTTCTGTATGGAAAATATGACTGTGCAAAGCCTGCTTGTTTTCTGTTGAGAAAATATAAGTGAAATATAAATGGATGTAAGTATAAATGCAAAACTCTACGTTGGTTTTAACTTACCCCTAATGCAAGTCCCCAAAACTACCAAAATATATCACTGCTCACAAACTTAATAAAAAGGAGTCCTTAAAAAAAAACAGAAATATTCCAAGGAGGATCACTTGACTGATGTATTTAGCTTTTAAGCACCACAGAAATGGCCCAGTAAGAAGAAAAGAGCAAATACAGCTCTTGTCACTGGGGCTGATTTTATTGCTGGTAAAGCAAGGAGTCTCCCACCCACTGGAAGAAATACCTGAGGCTCTCTGTGCTGCAAAAGCAATGGCAAGCAATGCAGGCAACTGGTTAGCTGACACACCACCGAACCAACGATTTGCTTCGGCATGGGATCTGCAGCGATATTTCATTCACTCTAACACAGACAATCATTATCTGCATGTGGGTGCTGAGAGGACAAGGCACGAGCGTGGAAATCAAGGTCAAGGAAGCAAGAAAAACTCCCTCATTTATCCCATGGAACAGTTATTCTATTCTGCAATAACTCGGGTTAACAAATAACGTAATAAAGATTGGCGTGCTGCCAGGATGACTGAATTGATTCCTACGCTGCACAGCACAAATCTTTTGATCTCCCCATAAAGAATGGGAAATTATAGCCACAGTGGGTACCTTGCAGGAAAAGCAAATAAAAATGAAATGAACATTTCTAGCAGTTTTGACCTTGCTTTGGGGAATACTGCTTTAAATTTGATTGCCCTGCCCACTTATTATTTCACGAGAAGACACGAGCAAGTCACAAAGACAGTTTTTAGTATTCTCTTTGATGAGGTAGAAAACCAGATAGTCTTCTCCCACCCACTTTTTTCTTTTCAGGGGTTTGGTTGGGCTTTTTTTTTTGGCTTTTTTTTTTTTGGTTCATACACTCAACAGAAAAGGTTTTATCCAGGCTTTGATTTGATTTTCAGGATTTCTGGTGGGAAATTCTTACAGCAGATATTTTGCTTCCATTGGGGTTTATGGTGCTATTCTGTCTAATTATTTCTGGCATTTTGCCCATCAAATTGTGAGTTTCTTCAAAGGAACGAAATGACAGGAGGCCTCCTTTAGAGCAATCATGGATGGGGTTTGAATTTTGTTGTCTTGGAAACAAGCTAGTTCTTGTCATTGAATATATTCATAAAATAATGGTTGAAACATCACTGATAATAATGGGCTCTTTCCTTGTCAAATTTCATGTTCTGGGGACTTTGCTGCAAGAGGCTCTGTCAAAGAGTTTTTGCAGATGTTGAAGCTAATTTCAACACTTTGGTTTAAAATCTCCAGCTCCGGTGTCCCACCCCACCGCACCTGCAGCCGGCTCTGCCCACGGGGGTGGCCAGCAGGGGTCAGGAACACCCCAGCACCCCTCTGCACCCTGAGGAGTGAGAGCGAGCCACGTCCCTGCGGCAGGGACACCAAGGCACGTGGCCTCTTCTCCCTGTTTGTCAGTGCCAGATGGCTCCAAATCGTGAGGCCGGCACCCAGCATGGATAACTTTGTCTGCGTTGTGCTGATTAGGTAGAAAATATATTTTTCCCCTTGCCTGCTGATATAAATCCCAAGGTTCAGGATATTTACACTCTGCGCCAGGGGTCTTCCAGCTTCTCAGCAGGTGCTTCGCTTTTCAAACAGATGGATATTGATTGATGAGTAAAACCCAGAAACAGAGGTGTGTTTTTTCAGGAAGGTTATTCAAATCAGGAACCCGCTATCACTCTTTGAGCTTCTGTATCAATCAATCTGCCTTTGGTTTCGGTTTTTCATATATATTTAAAACCAAGAAAAAAAGAGACCCTGTATCCAGATGCTGTTGGTTCCTGACTGGTGAGAGCTGTGCAGGACTTGACAAACTCCGACAGCTCCCTGAGACCCCTGGTGTGTGTCCGTGTGGACATGCACATGTGCATGCGTGCCTGTGGCAGACACATACGGGGGGCGGCAGGGTGAAGCCATAAAAAGCCACCAATGGGGGCAGGTCATAAAAAGCTTCCATTCTGCCAACTTTTCCATGAACCGTTTGGCTGGATATAGTAAACCTGTGGGACACTTGAGAAAATTAAAACTCTAAATTATTACTAGAGAGACTAGCCATAATAGATCTGCTGTGAGAATCTTAGTAGCAGTTTTACGATTTTTTTCTGTCCTTCTCAAATCACTACATAATGACACTCAATACTCAAATGTCTAACAAGGCCATTTAACATAGCCTGCAGAAGAGGATTCTCCTGTGAAATTTTACTACAGCCTCTTTAGCACAAAGCTTTCTCAGATTATTAGTAATTTGCATTAGGTCTATTTAATTTTGAAGAGTGCCAGTTCAGTGACCACATGCATATTAGAGCTTAGCAAGTGCATGTGTCTAAAAAGTTACCAAAAGGTCATAGGAATTCTACAAGGCATTTGGGATTTTCAAATTTTCTCTTCATTGCAGTAAGGAAAACCAGCGCGAACCCTTTCACGAGGTCTCATCTGAGGCGTGATGGGTTGCAAGCACCAGCTGTGCGATGCGCACGTCCCTGCAGCAGAATCCTTTTCTGCTACATACAAGAGTCTTTTAGCAAAACTTTCCTGTTTCTCTATGAAAGAATAGCCTGGTGACGGTAGAATTCCTTCCAGGCAATCTGAAGGAAAAGCACAGCTTTTCTTGTAAGCACTGCTAAGAGCCACCCCTTCCCAAGCAAGAAATACGCAGACCGCTGGTGTGACATACCCGCTGCCACCGAGTTAGGAGTCAGCAGAGAAACTCCAGAGTACTTGGAGACAGCGCTGCCAGAACAATAAAAAAACAGCAGAGAGCAGCAAATAAAAACAATATAAAGAAAGGTCAGTTTTATTTCAAGAAGACATTCCTACCTTCTCCTTCCAAAATATCCAACACCATGCCCTGAGCGTTCCCAAAGCCTGCAACAAGCATAAGACCTGAAGGAACAGCTGTGATAAACTCCAGGCATCACCTGGGCTTCTCTGAGACCCCAATTGCTTGATAGCTGTGTTTCAACAGAAGGGCCACATCCTGCAACCAACTTTAAGGTCATGCCCCAGTGGATGTAAAAATTGGTCTCAGAGCCCTGCAGTCTCCTGGCACAAACACGAGAGGATGAACCACTTCTTCACATTGTCAAGATAGAAAAATGCCCTTGTGATGTCTGCTCTCCAGTGCACCAAGCGCAAGGAAACTGTTCATAACCTCACCACTCTGTGAGTATATTTTTATGCCTTGACTATTTCACACACATGCAATATTTCAGACCCCTATCACAGCCACCCTAGCACCGGAAAAAATATGATTGTCCTGGCTCAGGAAAGCAAGATCTTGCCAACAAAATTAGCTCATCCTTGTGAGTCAGACACTCCAATCAAGATGATGGAGCCTCCTACAGCAGGTCTGAGAGGAAAATGCAGCCTTACAAGGACAGAGCATTTCAGGCTGTCCCACATCAGGATTCAAAAGGGATCTGCATTATCCGTCGTACCATTGCATTAGTCTGAATGCACACCGAAGCATGGGAAGGTGAGGAGCAGACAGGAGGGGGAAAACTCTTTGCAATCTGTTCTTCATAAGTCAATGATTATGAATCAGATATCTAATGAAGCAGTAATAGGAATGATGACTAAGTAAAGTAGCTAATAAAGCTAATTTATGTGAAGTTGAAATTTTTAGTACTGTGCATTAAAGCAAGCATGATGTCTCAGCATAGTAGGGGCAATGTTAGTGCTATATATACCAAGCGTTTGCAATGCTTCAAGATGATAATACAACTAGATATGCTGAGCTTCTGCATTTCTGATTAAAAGCTTTGTTCTTCAGCACAGACCAACCTACCGGCCTTTCCATGCCACCTGCACGCTGGCTGGGACACACCCTGCTCAGCAGTTCTGGATGCCGGCATATCTGCCCAGTCCCACCAGGAAAGAAAAGAAACAAATGAAGAGCCTAATAAGGCAGATGTTTTTCCTAGTACTAGTGTCTCCATTTTCCTTGCCTTTTTTTTTTTTTCCTGCCTTTTTTTGCCTTTTTTTTTTTTAAACATAAAACCAAACACAAACATCTGACTAACCTTGACTGGAACGAACCTGATACTCTGCAATGTGTATAGTGGGCCATAAACTATGGCACATACAGCTTCTCAACACCGCATTTCCATTTTAACTGCTCAGCTATGAGAGTATTTCACTCATACTGTAACTCAAATGATTACAGATTACTTTAATGCAATTTGCTCTATTTTTGCTTTCATGGATTTTAGAAAATTAATAGACATGAGCAAGCTTGCCAAAAAGTTTGAAGGCAGAGACAAATGAAGGTCTTGGGAGCCCAAAACACAGGCTACTTAGCTACCCAAACTATACCCTTCTGAAAAAGGAAATATGTAGTGTGATATATTTGTTTGTTGTCACCGGCTGGAAGGCCTGCCAGGATAGCCTCACCGCTTTGGCATGCAGTCAAGTTCTCTCCCTGTACACAAAGACAAACCAAAGCCAGGGACACAAGGACACCTCAGGGCTCTCACTACATTTGGCCTGAGAACACCTTTCCTAGTGAAAACGCAGCTGAGGTGAATCAAAAATGAACGCTTGGAAGAAGCCTTCACAGTTCAGGTTCCCTAGCCAAGAATTTGAACGCACCCATCCATCCATGGGTTCGTCCCACCACAGAGGCAAAGGACGCGGGTGCATGGGGAGGCAGCATGCCTGGGATCCCAGAGGCACAGCAGCTGGCAGCTCCCAGCACTGAGATGCAGAGGAGCATGTTCAGGAGCCCTGACAAGACAAAACAGTTCATATCACCCCTAAAGCACATCTCACCTCGTCTGCCCCGCAGGGACCGGTGTTCACCATGTAGGACGTCCATGATGTGGGGAACGCCAAGGTGTTCGTGCACAGCTGCCTGCAACCCAACACCCTCACCATCCTCAAATGAGAGCACAGACTTTAAAAGTTGATTTTTCATACTGGTACCAAAAAACATATGCTACTATATTAAGATATAATTTGGGGGCAAGAATGATCAACCAAATGCACTAGCCAAAGGGCTAGTATTTCTGAACACAGGCATTTTATCACTTATCATTTCTCCTAACCATTCCCTCTCCCCCTCTGAGCCTCCGCCCACGAAATTGAAAGATTTCTGGTAGAAATGCCTTTGTTGTATCAGCTTTGGAAATATGGATTACAGTATTCTGTGAAAAACATTTATTACTCTGAACTATGACTCGGACATCGTTGCATTTCTAGGGTTATAGATTTTCTTTCAGCTAAACTAAGGCTGTAAGTCACAGCGACAGTTGTAATGTGTGTAATACCACAGTACCAGATTCTATTACATACATATTTTTGCTAGAGGTTTATGATGTTAAAAATATTTCTTCTTTTCCCAATACCTTTCCCTACCTGTTGTGTAAATATATTGGAACCTATAACACTGAAGTCAATTTCCAGATGAAATGTGCATGGGAACAAGTAGTTTGTCCTTTTTCAAGAAAAAAAACCCCAAGGATGGGGGGAAGGGAATACCGCATACAAACTAATTATATTCAAGCACAATATTGAATTGTAATAAAAGATGAATGAGAGAAAGTGTGTGTCATTGTGAGGAATGGGGAAGGTTACAGAAAGCTGAGACTAGGGAAGGATTTATCATGTGTGATGCTTCAGGCATTGTGTTGAAAGATCTGCAGACTTATTTGCAAGAGTGTTTTACGGGAAAAATAGAGCAGTCTACATAGGAAAGAATTACTATAGATTTTTATCTTTTATACAAGACAAAGATACAAAGATAAAACACTGTTTCTATTAAAAAAAAAATCTATGGAAGAAATCCCAGTTGCAATACAGAGGGGGAAACCTTTCAAACTGAGCTCTGAGGCCATCAACTGCATAAATTCAGGGAACAGACATTTGTTAAAATACAGCTAATCCATAATTTTTAATGTAAGCACAAAAGTGTGAGGGGTTTAAAAAAAACCCACCACACAACAACTGCAACAACTAGAAAGCTTTCCAGTTTTGCTTGCAAAACCTCAGTGCACATACACATGCAAACAAACCTTTTGGCTGGTTGTTAGAATTCAGCTCTAGTACAGTCATAACACAGCTGTGGAAGCTGGAAAAATAATGGCATTTGGGGTATATTAGTATGCAAACGGGCATGCCAACACTTCCACTTTGCTTCCAGAATTCCTCCAGCCTGCACATGTCATGTTTCAAACCAAATAGGGCTGGAAATCAGGAGGGTCAAGTACAGCTGACATCTCCTCTCCCGTTGTTCCTCCTTAGCGTAACGCCAAGCTGGGGCAACGTGAGGCTGATCCACTGCGCCTCCAAGCAGAAGCAGGATCAAGATGCTCTAGCACCACTCCTAGCAAGTACGAACCTCTTCTTGGTGTTGTGTTTAATGGCTACAGAAAGGCTCTGGTTGGGCTGGGTTGTGCACCAGACCCCCTCAGAGTGGGCCAGGAGATGAAGTTCCCTACCCAAGAAGCTTTCCTCTTCCATCATGCTTCCAACCACAGAGCTGAAAGCCCTCTAAAACAGGCACATCTGAATTAAGCTTCAGGACGTATTTACCCAGCTCACAAGGGTATTCAGTTCTCTATTTTACAAATGGAAAAACTGGGGCACCGAGAGGTTAAGTAACTTGCCCAAGGTCATCGAGCTGAATCAATTTCAAAACTGGGATTAGACTGAAATTCACTCTGAGTGTCTGATCACAGAAACACAGACAGCATTGACTTTTTTTCCAAAAGAAGCTACTTATATGCTAAGCTATTTAGGGTTGAAAGGCAGAAGTAAAGAGCTTATTTGGGGAGCGAAGGGATTTGTTTTTAAGGAGTTTAAATTTGAGTAGGAAAGAAACAGAAGCCACTGTGCAGCATCCCTTTCAGAACTGGAGCCTCCCTTTGGGTACCCAGCCAGCTACCCAAACCTTAACCCTGCGTGCCGCACAGGCCATCCACATGCCAAAGTCCAAACTGTGGCACCCCAAACAGAGCCATCAGGGCAGGGAGATCTGATTTCACCCCGTGGGGCTCAGCATCCCTGCGCATCCCAGCAAGGGGAGGAAGGGGACCACAACCTCCAGCCTGAGCCGCTGGCTCCCACACAGCAGCCTCCCCAGTGGCACTGTGCAGGGCACAGCAACGTCAGCAGCTGACACCAGCGAAGAGCCGGGATGGAGGGTCTGCCTTCACCCTCTCTGACCACCCCATCACAGCCCATTTGAAGGGGCACTGGCATTTCAGCCCCTTTCCGGGAACTCCATTGTGTTCTGATTTCTCTGTGTGGCATTAAAAATAACATTAGGAGAGAGGGCTCACCAACCACAGAAACTCAATTAATGGGGCTGTCAAAGCTCTGGCAGACTTCAGTGCCACCAGGATTTCAGATGCAATCCCCATGACAACCTTAGCTTGACCCTTCCATATATATGAGCTATGATAATGTCTACACAGCTTTAAAAATATTTCCGTTTTTTTAACCACAGGCAACTGCATCTGGGCCCTTCCCCATGATGGATCACATGAAAGGGGATGTAGCTCACCCTTCTGGGCTGCTGCACAGCCTTTTATCTCCTCTGCAGCCTTGGAGGATCCAAAGCTTCAGCTGGGACCGTATGAGTTGCATGAGCTATTAGGGGAAGAGAAGACTAAGGGTCACTAGAACAGCAAATACCCCCTACGTTCCGCTGCTAGTAAATTCATGTCTATTAATTGCAATAAATTATCAGGTTATACTGGCAAAGTGACATGCAAGAAGTTCTCAGAAAAATAGATAATGACAGGAAAAACAATCAGGCTACATGTTTTGTTTGCCATCCCCCCAGAGACTATGTAAATGAAAACATTTTCTCTTCTGCAAAGAGCGGTACCATGTAAAAAACAGTATTTGCAAAACTGCTGATAGTCATATGGAGCATGAATACTCATTACAATTACAAGAGCAACTTTTAACTGCCAGCACCAAGAGCAATTCCAACAGCAACACCAGCAAACACAGCGATGCCTTGAGGCCTGGCAGGAACAGGCATCCTCTGATACCAATTAGTGTATGGCCACAGAAGGACATTCTTAATCTGAAGAGCGTCTCATTCAAAGATCCATTCAGAGATCTACCATCTTCTGCTAGAGGGGTTTGAAAAAGACCAGTGCGTGAATGAACACTTACTTACAGATGGGAGTTGGCTCTCCTTCTGTATTCTGGAAAACATGGGGGAATTACTTGAAAATTTCAGTCTCTAAAGTGAGATTTCCCATATATTTAATTTGTTCTGGAGCAAATTTTCCTTCATGTTTTGCAAAACTCTTTTGGAGTTGTGGAACAGGGAAATACCTCACCACTTTTCTGTGTAAGTAATGTTTTAGGCACTGGCCTATATACAGTTCAAAAAGGGGTTGTGAGATTACAGGCTGAGCTCCACAGGTTAACTAGCAGGTTTAAAAGCTTAGCTGTAATGTTACATTAACATTGATTTTTGTATTTAACAGCCTACTGAAGTCTAGATTAGCACGAATCCGTTCAATTTTCCTTTTATCACAGAAAAAAAAAAAAACATTTTCATCTCCTTCCAATGGCTATACCTACGTGGCCATCACCACCACGCTGCTTGCCCTGCAAGGGGAATCCACGCAGACGCAGCACAGTCATGCTGCAGTTGAGCTGCTGCCAGGGCTTGCGTGGGCCAGGTTAGTGTAACAGTGACGTTTCCCCTGTGACAGCAGTGTAAATACGGTCTCCGAGTGTAAGTCAGAGTTGTGTTACATCCTGTGTGCAGCCCCTGACCACTGCACGTGGGAACAGACCCAGTGACTTGCTCAAGATCGCACTGGGAATCAGTGAAGTAGCCAGGGCTGACCCTAACTCAAAGCTTCAGCGGGTCCCTCCAAAGCCCTAGACGACCTTCACACGGCCCTTCGAGGTGCCCACAAGGGCTGGGGTCCTCCTTCACCCATTCATTTGGGGAACAAACAGCAGAGAGGATGCTTTTGCAAACCAGGCTCCTTGAAAAAAGCTTTCTTCTGGATACTAAGAGCCAGCTCTGGGAGTCAATCCGGATCGGTAAGTCTAACAAGCTTCTGGAAGCCTTTCCTTCCAACAAAAACTTTCGGGGAAGGGGGAAGACAAGACACACACAAAACCAACACAGAAGTCATACATACTCCGCAGAAAAGAGTAGAAAGAAATTGCACAGCACTAGACAAGAGAGACCAGCTGATGGGAGATCAGAGCGTGCCATGGTGCTCGCCAGCAGCCGTGCGCAGCGGGCCTGGTTTAATTCACTTTCTTCGAGCAGGAGTGTTATTTGTGAGAGCTTTCAGCGGGAAGTGATCTGCAGACACCTTATTATAAACTTCTGCAGAGGTGAAGTCGGTGCTGAAAAGCACTTCTCGTTCTGTCTCCTTCGTGCCTGCCTTGTTCCTCACACATCATTTTCTTTTATCAAAATGGATGGCGGTATCAAAATTGAAAGGAAGTAGAAGCTGTGAAAATAACAGACCCAGAAAAAGAATTTTTAATTTTGCCTCAATTTCTTTGATGATGAAACCAGTGTTGAATATTAAGCAAGTCCTGAGAGTTGAACATCTAGAATAGCTGAAAGTTTTCCTTCTGTCAGAAATGTGAGCAGAATTCCTCAATGATCCATTTCAGCTTGTTATCCAGATACAGATAAAACTCTCCTGAACTTCACTGGCCAGATCCTGCCGTGCTGCATCCATGCCTCCATCTTTGGACTTTCCTGTAGCATCACAGTTAGTTTGTCTGCATTTTTACTAGAAAGGGTGGGGAGTCTTCCCCATTAAAAATCAGGGTTAGATTCTCATTAAAATATGCAACAACAAAAAAATCAGAAACTTATCCAGTAAATGAAAAAACTTTTTTTAAAAAAAATTTATGATACCGATTATGCTATGATTCTGTTTCATTTATTAAAAAGTTAAAAGTACACCTTAAGGCCTCAGGGCAAAGGAAAAAAAATACCACTTTTCTTTTTGACAAAACCCAAAAACTGTGGAAGGAATTTTCCAAATTAGATTACAGTAATAGTCTCTTCTAGCCCTAAAAACCTCTGAGCTTCCCTTGATGTGATTAATAATAAAACTGTATCTAGAGCAGCTATATAAACAAAAGGTCCACCTTGCCAGCCCTGTGCGGGGACACTAGTAATTTATAAAACCTGAAGCAGACACACCGCCGGAGGCCACAAGGGACTGCTTCCCAAGAGCAGCGGTGGCAGAATCCTGCTGGAGCGGTGAGCTGCACCTCCCAGGATGGAGCAGGGGCACAGGGCAGCAAGGGGAGGCAGAGGCATCACCAGCCTCCCTCCGTGCCAGGGACTCAGCCCTGGGTGATGGTGGGTGAGGAGAGGATGTGGTTGGGCGAGATGTCCTGAATGCTTCCCAACACAAGGAGATTGAAGTTACAGAACCTTTCTAAAAAACATTTTTTTCTTTTTAAGTTGGAAGGCTTACAGTAACATCAATAACTCATTACTGAATCTAACTTTGGAAATCTAATCCTCTCTCCTTCATAGTCACTTCCAAAGACTTGAGAAAAGTTTAGATGAGAAGAGTGGGCTCCTCATGAACATTGTCAGCGCAACCTGGCTTGCCTATGGATTTAGAAACAACCCAATCAGAATCCCAAGGTCATTCTAGTTCCAACTGGGGTTTTTTTCCTACACACACATAAGAAACAAATAAATCCATTCCTTATATATAAAAATCAACCATTGTTTCTTTATTATTCATTAGACAAGCTCTACATTGTAAAAAACTCCGCAAACCTTGACTTTTCTACGTTGCTTGATAACTGCAAATAACGAGACAAAAAACTCCTTGCCTCCTACCTCCTTGAACATTAGATTTCATCTTTGCTAATCTTTGAATTGCATTGCATGTTAAGGGTCTTAATGAGAACATCAGTTATTAATTTTTAATCCAACTTTCTGAGGTGATGTGGCTGATACAACTGTGCTGCCCATACCTACTGGTTCTGCTTCCTGCCAGGAATACTGAAGCTGTTGCCCAGTTTTAACCAAATCTGACGTGACTGTACTGCTTCTGTTAAAATGAGTTTCTAGTAGGTAACAAACTGTATCATTAGATGCCAGAAAATCTACACTGGAGATAATTTATATGTGCTGTAACCACAGGACAAGCTTTGATCAATCTTTGCACTTTGTTTGACAAGAGATAAAACTCACCACAAGATGCAAATCCGTAGCAAATTAAGTGCTGTAAACTCTAATGTTCACCAAACTTGCAGCACAAGGACTGCTACGGAGAGTCCCGCTCCACTCCCCAGCGTGGGAGGGAAGCACCCAGGAGGCATCGAGTCCTCCTCATCTCACCATCCAACCTGTCCAGGTTCAGAAGATCTTTCTCAACAACATTCTCCCCACGGCCATCAGAAAGGTTCTTCAGCCTCACGCAGGGCTTTTCAAGTGTCACTGTTATAAAATACGAAGACTGGACAGACACTTCTATGGACATTAAAATCTGACCACTTTTGCTCATGTCCTGCTCACCAGTAGGAGCAATGGTGAGCTGGGTGCCCAGCGCTCACTCCTGAGCACACCTAAGAAACTTCTGGAGCACTCAGGAGCAAAGGCAAGTGAGAACTGCCTGAGTACCATGTTACCGGGGGAGATCACACGGGCCAGCTGCCGGTGAGTGTGGCTGATCCCAGCGGTCCCTCAGCGGGACCAGCGCCCAGCCAGGCTCTCTGCAGCCTCGGGGGCAGAGCAGCCAGAGCCAGCAGGCTGGTGCCAGCCTCGCTGAGCACCTTTACTCCACAGACATCAACCTGCAGTTAATCCGTCAGCTCACACCCAGCTACGCTTCCCATCCCCATATCCACAGTCCCCCATTAGCCTCCCCTCCCTCTCTGAGCTGCTTCTGACTTTCCTGTCTGGATCCCGCCCAGCACCGAACCCGCTAACGGGCTGCACCCTGCCTCCAGCGGGGCGACGAAGCAGCAGTGCCCCAGCACGCTGACCAAGCAGAGGTGGGTAAGCCAGCGCCTGCGACAGCAAAACACGCTCTGACAGCAAGGATGGGACCTTGGATATCAGCGGTGGGGCGGCCCAGAGCGGGAGGCAGCAGGTAAGAGTGCTGCCTGCAGACCTGATGCAGATGCAGAAAATGAAACACGTGAGGAGGCTCTTAACAAGCCTCCTGCTGTAATTCCCTTGTCCAGCTCCAGAGAAAGCTGGGATGGCCACCTTGACTCCACAGAGCCATTTTGTCCGTCTCTGAGCACTGCTAAATCACCCCATCGCAAACCTAGAGTGGTGAAGATACTCTCCACCATCTTGCATCAAGCGTGGCAGGGGCTAAATGGAGAAAGCCAGTGCTGTCACAGCCCTGCTCCCTACCTCCCCCTCCTCACCAGCTCCTGCACCACTGTCCCCACACCAGTGTCCCATCATACCCAGAGGCTTTGACCGCTTTTTGGGACCCAGCATGACTGTTCCCAGCAATTGTGTTTACTGTAAGTTTGTTTGCCAGATGCCTTTCATTTTGGCTGCAACAGAAAGTAGGACTGATGTTTCCAGGAGGAAACACCACACTGGATTCCCGACTCCCGAGCCTGCCTTTTTCGCTAGCACCCGCTCCCGACAGCACCGTGCGGGAGCATCTGCGGGGGGCTCGGGAGGGCAGCAGGTCTCTGGAGCATCACTTCAGCATTAGCACAAGTTCTCCACCCGAACAAACCAACCCGCTGGCAAAAAAACTGGCAACTCCGTCGCACCCAGTGGACACACGGCAGCAGCTGATGAAGGGTTTTTCACACAATACACAATCACAGCACAAAGGAGAGTGATCCTTGCGCTAGAACACAGCCTCGCGGTCCCCAAACCCTGAGCACAATTTTGGCCTTTGTTGTCAGAAATAGTTGAATTATTTCAAGGGCTGACAAGCCAGCTTGGCTTGTGCTGGATTGCCCCCTGCAGCCGAAAGGTCTCATCGTCCCCAGCGCAGGGCTGGCCTCACATCGTGGCACGGCGCGTGAAATCAGGGCGCTTGCAAGCGCTGATCCCTGAGAAAAGGCTCTGCGATAATTTTAATAACATTTTCCTTCCTGGCCATAACCTGAGAAAGCTGGTTTGCTTGTTTATTTCCAGCTGTTTCTATCTGATTACAAGGGGAGCTTGGCAAAAGAAATTACCTTCTAAGAAACGCTGCAGCCTCCCACATTCTTTTCTTCTGCTTGTGGATGGCAAACATCTTTTTCTAGGTAATTCCTCTCCTTTCACAATATGACAAGTTGGGGAGAGAGAGAGGGAGAGAGGAAGGGGACAGGGAACAGGTGATGAAATATTTTCTAATCCTGCCAAGAAAAGGAAAGCAGCATAGCAAAGGTGATGTCAAGAAAAGGCTTTTTTTTTCCCCTTCCATACACTTCAAAGAGATATACCCTTGTATAAAAGATACGGCGCAGAAGGCCAGACGGAGACAACTCTGAAGAGCACACAGAGCAGAAACACAGAGAGAACAAGGCTGGGCCCATTTTGCTTAGCAGCAAAGGCAGTACCAGATAATCAGTTATTTTACTCATGTACTTACGTCTCTGCCTCACCACACTGCTGTAAAACTTTTGAAGTATCTCGGTTTACTTGCTAGTAAATGCTGGACTTCAAAGGAATAGGAAATGGATGCTGAATGGCAAAGTGACCTTTTATTACTCCAGCTACAGTTTGTAACCTGGAACGTGACAGAACATTTTTCATTCTACTTTAAAAAAAAAAAAAAAATCCCACTAAGAATCACACTTTCAAAGCAGCTTCAATCAGAACATTACAGGGGAGTTTTGACAAGATACCGAAGTGTATTTCCTGGTTCCAGTCATGTCGCATGGACCATGGTGACAGGAGGTTATGGCTGTACCTCATTGCAAAAGTCTCCTTCTGGCTTCATTAGCTGCCATTATAGGCTCTTCGCTGGCCTCAGATATTGCCCTCTCATTCTGTCTCCAGATGTTTTCATTGGCAAAAGCAATCTTCAGTTTCTATATGTAAGAGGCTGCCAACGTGCAAGGCAGGTAACTGAGGGGTCCCCAGTGACAACCCTTTAATTCAAATCTTCATGCACCCAGCGTTATATGTCAAAATGTGGTGGCCATTTTGGAAACATATCTGCTTGCTTTATATTGTCTCTTAAGGATACTCTCACCAAGAGAATAGCCACTACAAAACATCTTTGGGTCATGTGTTTTGTGAATTTGCCTTCAGCTAGGGTAACGGGAAAGGATTCTGGCAGATGCTGGAAACAAGCTGCTGCCATTTGAGGCTTCATACTCCCACCAAATGAAAGCAGCAAAAGAGTAGCTTCAGACTTTGAAACATGGTACGTAAGATATACTAAGTCTCCTTTCCAGTGCCTACAATATTTATTTTACCTTGGGCACTGGTAAGCCTGGAAGTTAATATGGGGTGCATCAGTACATCGATACAACCCAAGGACAGTGACCATTTGTGCTAATACACCCAAATTATCTTGATTAAAAAGTACAAACAGTGAAGATCCCATCACTTACCTAGACATCGGACCCTCGCTCTAAGGCTGGGTGGGATTTCTAGGCTGGGCGATACGATACGACCAGATGTGATGCTCGTCACATCACCAGTACTCACATCACATTCGACCACAGCGCCCATGCCCCAGTTTTGGCACGTTCAGGCATCCCTAGGCAGCAAGGGCTAAAGAAAGACAGGGGACACAGCTCCCCAGATCATACCAGCACAGTAAAACCTGGCATCACTCCTTGTGGGTACCTGCCCTCAGAGACTGGCGCTCCCCAAATCTCTCCCAGACTCAGATGAGACCTTTGATCAACCCTAACCCCACACCCCCCACCCCATTTTTTTAATCCTTGAGATGAAGGCTGGAGGGCCTGACCAAATCCTCTTGTATCAAGGATGCAGAGAGGATGAAAATGTAGTATTTAGCAGCAAGCTAAATATGGAAGGACGTTGGAGAACAGGAGGAGTGAGCTGCAGCATCCATGTGACAACAAGCAAGGCCAAGCTGATGAAACACACTGGCAAAGAGCGTTCAGGACACAGGAAACAAAAGGAAGTGAGAGAGAGAATCCTGAGAAGGAGAAGGGGAAAAAATAATGTTAGAAATAAAAGGGAAAATATTCAGCAGTTTGAAAAATAGGAGGAATATAGCTGGAAAGAAACATTTTAGGCACAGGTAGGGGAAATAGGAAAAATGGATGTCACAATTAGAAATTCATACAAATTACATAGCAAACTGAGAGACGGAATGAAAAGTTCAACAAGCACAACACTGACAAGACTGGCACATTTTCCACAACTATTTTAGGTGTGTTATGATGTGACTAGATGAGGGCCTCTTTCCTTTTGCTTTTCCAGAAATTGAGAGCAATACGTGATGGCATGGACAGATACTCCTGCCTAGGCAGAAAAGCAAGCCCAGTGGTTAGGAGGATAAGCCTGGACTTACGAGACATTCAATTTTCCTGTTCTGATCTGGAACAAATGGACTGAGCACAGCAAAGGAAGGAAGAAAATATTATGGGCTTAAAAGGAAAAAGTTCTAGAAAAAGAAAGAAGAAAAATATGACTAAAAAAGGGCAAAAAGTACTGAACATGAAACATTACGGATTTTACATCCTACCAACATTTCAATAATGCACTTTGGGAAAAAAATACTGAGTTTAACAATCACACCTGTGAATTTAATTTCCCTTAGCTTGAGAAGTGCCGAAAGTTCCTCAGCCAAAGGTTGCTCTGATGACATCCTTGCTGGATCCTGTAACAGTCAGCTGCTTCCCAACTGGCTCTAAACATCTCCATCATCCTTGCAAGGGAGGTGGGTACATACCTAGCAATAAAAAATGTGCATGGGCAGTTTTAAAAGAAATCCAGCTGAGCTACTCAAAGGGAAAAGCCAGGGAAACCCACCTCCCTGATGGAAGAAATAAGAGAAGGCCATAATGCTTACACCACCCCAGCTGAAACCAACAATTAGAAATTCCACTCCCCATTTAGACTGTGTTTTTTTAGGGAAAAGTGTGTTTCTCTCCGCCTGGTGAGGAATAAAGCCAGCCTTTTGGCTGAACGTCAGAAGATTTGTGAACGAGAGCATGGAACCTCCATAAACAGCTTAAATCAAGGTTTCCTTCCAAGCATGCTGATACTGAGAGCGCGTGGGAGGCAAATTTAGACATCAAACAAGGGCCTGCACAGTAGAAATCCATCTGGCTACACTCAAAAATGGGCATTCACTGACTCAGAAGTGCTTTTACATTATATACTAAGCCATTTGGATGACAGTAAAACTGAGCCAGTCAGGAACATCATCGTGTTTATATCTGCCAGTCCTGCCAGAATAAAGTTGGTACATCATTTATGAGCGTTCAGCATTCCACAAGGCTCACAATATGGGAAATTTATCTACGGCCTCCTGTACATAAATAAATATTGCATTATCTCCCATGCTGGTACTACTGATATTGTGTGGGAACAGATTTTGTCTTCCATCAGCAGACTGGTGGAATTTAATAACATTTGTGGTCATCCTGTCCAACTGGAAAGACACATCACACCAATCATACTGAACGGCTCATCATCAGCTGAATATATAAATCTGAGAGAGCTGCAGACAGCAATAGAGTGACAGAATCTTTTATTGAACATGGATGCATTTTTCTCTGACAAATGGGAGTCTCCAGGGAGTTATAATTTATTGGTTGTGCACCAGCAGTGTGCTCAGTATTGCACATGACTCAATGAGAAGATGGCCCCAAAGAGTTTGTGATCCAAGGTACTGGATTTTGCAAATGTTCTGGTTGAAACATTCACGTACATAAAATTAACCTGAGGTGTCTGGTGGATTGGGTGGTGTCTAATGTCCATGGAGAAACAAAGCAAGTGGAACATAACATGAAATACAGAAGAACTATCATTGCAGTTACACAGACTAATGTGTAACTAATGTGTTTCTAATGACAAAGGATATCATCATCAGGTAACTGGTTGCCATCAGATATACAATGGTAGTCCAGTGTCTCTAAGGCTTTCTTTCAGTGTATAGGATGATTTTTTTTTTTCCTCTCACTAACACACATGTTCTTTCTCCCCAGGATACATTATACTGGCCAAAAGACTTCAGACCAGTTCACAGCCTACTGAGCCGTGCAGCCCCATGCCTAGGACTATGTGGCCATTAGACGTTACCTAAAGCTTGTGGCAAGTTCCCGCTTCCCCTGTGTAGGTTTAAGCCAGTCTTAGACCTGAAGCTTCCCTCTAAGAGGTCCCTCAGCTGTGCTACTTCCCCATTATTTCAAGGTGGCATTATAAGATAGCCCAAATACTCCCATGTTTAGATCGCAGCTGACTACTTTTGCCGTGGCTTACATCATTTCTCTTTGGATGTCCTCCCCAACTTCTGCCTCAGGCATCCTCAGAAGGGGCCAGTACAGGCTACGTTCCCAGCTTCCCTCTCAGCAGGAACTGAAGTTGATCCTAATCCAGGTGTGGGACCCCTGGGAAGCCAAAGGGACAGTTACTCTTCCATGAGACCCCGCTGAGGTACTCGCATGTGGCTTTAGCCAAAGTCTCCCCAAATTCCTCCCTTAATTTCTTGACCCCTTTCAGCTGGCCAAGGAGTTGTCCCTTACCTCCTGCTGCTTTGGTGTAGGCTGACCACCCACATCTAGGAGGAAAACCAGAGCCAGAACGTGAGGCAGAGGCGCTGCTGCAGGGCCTGGGAGGAGAAGGCATGTTCCCGGGGCCGGGGAGCGCAGCCAGGGCAGCAGCCAAAGCACGGCCAGCAGCTGCCTGGGCACAGGGAGCAGGAACCAGACTGAGGGAAGGAGACAAAAAGATGTAATGGTGGTGCAGCAGCTTTAGGAAAATCCTAGTCCTATGAAAATCCCTGACACGGCATCCTTTGAGTTCAGGGGAAATATGATTTCACTCCAATTATTGTTCCAGCACGTGCATGCAAAAGATCCCATGTTCCCTTCCTCTCCAGCGAAACCTGAAATCCTGCTCCATTAACACCGCTCTGCATGCTGCGCCTTGTTTTGCTCTCTGTCTGTCCTTTGCATGAATAGGATAGGATAGGGCAGCGTAGGATAGCATAACGTAGCAGTAAAGTCTGTGTAAAGTTTAAGGCATAATAAAACCAGAGCACACTTCAGGTGTAAGAACTGGTTCTAAGCTGATGCCGGTAGGAGCCAGGTAAATTTTTACCGCTTTCCCCACAGTCCTTGGACTCTTTCTTTTGCAGTCATGTGAAGACATCGAGAAAGCTGCTGAAATTTGATAATACAATAAATCTGTCTTAAAAAGAGGCTGAGTCCTGGCATCATCCCCATTTCCTTTGGAAATCCCATGTGTTATTTCTGAACCTGCAGACACCATTATGTTTTTTTAATTTAATTAAGTTCCAATAAAGCTGCTTATACTGGAAACAATAAAACTCTTTCTACCATGTCACTCTTCCTTCTTTAACGCACATACAAAACACACAGAAGCCTCAAGAAAGCTCCAGGCATTCTAAGAAAAGAAATAACCAAATACCACCAAATACTTAATTTTCTATGCTGGAAATGAGAAACAGGTGTAATTAAAATAACACTTTTTAAATTAAGTGACCTCTCTTGACCAACCATCTGTGAATAATTCAGATTTTTTTCCCATTATTACTGCAAAATTAAAACTAGGGCATATAAATGACGAGATCCTTTTTAACTATCTTTAAGCACCAGCAATATATATTTTCCACCAGTTAAAATCCTTAATGATACCAAAAATCTGTCAAGCATAACTCCCCCAATTCATTTGCCTGAAACCATCAATATTTTATCATGCATTTGCAGTTGGCTTTAATTTAACAGTCCAGGTTACTAATCAAACAAAACACCCAAGTCATTAAAAGTTAGCGTGCCATTTAGAAAGTGCATTTCACGTTTATTAAAATATCTTTCATGGAGCCATTAGAAGGCTAAAGTTTTAATTACAATCAGATATTTAGTTCTACTTCAGTTATGCTTTTGGCACTCTCTTGCAACTGCCTTGATTAATCTTCCAGACAGAGCTCATCCATTACCTCCTGAAATTATTTTCCTCTTAACTTCTTCATAATTCATCTTTTTTCTTCCCCCCTCCAAACATGTAAAATGCATTAAAAAGGTGTGCACAATACCTGCCTGAAAGATAAGTCATTAGAAAGATTCCATTTCAAATGCAATTTATTCTCAAAAGTACCAAATAGCCATAATTCAAACAGATGTATTGAAATTGAAATGTAGGTTTTCTTGTCTTTGTTGTCATTTTAACTATTTTCCTACAGATGAGAGACTAATATGTGCTGCTCTTTCTCCTGTCTCAGGTTTTGAAATACACAGTGCAGCTGAATTTTGCCTGGGTAATTCGGAGGGCACCTCAGGCTCACACACTGCCTCTGTCACTGAGAATTTCCCATCTCTTTCCTCCTTCTTAATATAACGGTCACATTGCAATACATTTAACCAAACTTCTGTGCTGAGGCCATTACAATGGCTTTTTCCATCCATTTTAACTAACATTGTGTGAAACCTCAGTCAGCAGTAATGAGAAAATACTCTCATTTTGATTGATATTTTAGATCTTTGGTGTAACTTGGGCAACAGACCCTTACACTGCATTTTGCAAAGATTCAACCTAAACGGAGGTAAGAATTTGAAGAAAGACTGAGGAAGCAAATTTGGAGGAATGAATCTGGCCCAGAGACCCCTCACATTTCCAGCTGAGCTTTCACATTTCCTCTGGATCTGGAGTAGAGACATATTCAAGCCCTCCAAACTCTAGATCTGGGACCCGTGTCTCGTTCTGTGTGCTTGTTTGCTGGAGGTATAGCCAGGTTTCGATTACGCACACAAAAGCAAAACCCTGAAGAAACCCAAGCGGACAGCTGAAGATCAGGCTTGCTCATCCACAGGTTTAGATTCTTGTATACATTGGTATTTTCAGCCCGTTCTTCAGGGCTCAACCTCATCCTCAGATTGAATGGGATCAGAGAGTGGTCTTCCCTGTCTCCGTTCTGCAACATCGTCCCTTATTTCTTCCGTAACTGCAGTAAGTCTATTGAGGTATAGACCCGAGAGACCCTGCCAGACCTCAGACAGCCCTTTCCACCCAGCTAATAAGCTCTCCTCTTCCCCTTGCCTCTGTGCTCACCCCACAGGTTCCCACTGCCTATTTCCAGGTGCCTCCTGGAAGAAGACAGGCTGTCCCATGCCCCCATGTCCCCACAGCCAGACCAGGAGCCAGCCATCAGCGGGGAGAGGTTTGGACACACTCCCCGTGGAAGGCTCACAGCAACACCAGATGTGGCCCTTCATCGCCCTCTCCTCTTCCATCCGCTGGATGCAGGGCCACATCCACCTGCGCAAGGAAACCCTCGGTGCTCGCGCTGGTCCAAGCCAAATGCAAATCAGCATCTGTCTACAACAGCATCTCACTCCAACAGCAAAGCTTGGTATTTCAGGCCAGCAGAAATCACATGGCGGGGGAGGCAGGGAATAGGCTAGGTCCAATGAAAGCCCTCTACCCTCATTGATGCGATCGGCAGAATTGGCTCCAGGCAAGCTCGGGAAGAGAAAGGCAGAAGCGTTTCAAAGCAAAGCTCAGTTACTTGTGCAGCAAAATGGGAGATGCTTGCAAAGCCTGTCTGCGCAGCCCTTGTGTGGCACCGTATACATTGCACTGAAAAGCCTGCCTGTACTCCTTTGCAGTAGACAATATGGATTTTTTTTGGTTTTAACCTATCCACTCCATTTTTTAATATATATATTTTATCGCTGAAAAATACAGCAAATTAAACAGATCACCTATTGGGTTTTTTTTCCATTATATTCTTAAACAACATTTGAGGTAACTTAAGAAATGGGAGCATGTAAGGAGGAGGGAGAAAGATGGGAAGTTACAGGAACAGATTAAAGAGATCGATGGAATATTGCAATTACCAGTAACCCCAGGTCTCCAATGAGCATCACATACTCCACGCGGACTGAGGAAGCACGGGAACAGTAGTAAAAGAAAAGGAAACAAGCAAACAGGGCTGGAATGATGTTCAGGTTTGGAACCGGCCCTGCACTGGCAGAAGCTCAAGTTTAGGGTTAGAAAAAGGTCTTTCCGCTGTGCCCATGATCCCAGCGTGGGCAGAGCATCCCTACTTTCCCGTGCCCTGGGGGGGAGGAAAGCAGGCTAACCCGACCGTGCGTCCCCGCGGCAAAGCCCAGTGGCGCAGCACCATCTAGCGCCAGCTGCACGGCGGAAAGCAGAGAGGAGAAGCAGGTTCTGCCAAGCCGCCCAAAGCCAGGCCCTGCTGGAGAACGAGCCTTTGGGGGGATCTTAAATACGCGGCTTCACGACAGCCACACGGACCAAATTCTGGCTGAGGAGCTGGGGAACGGGGCTGCGACAAGAGAAGCCGAAGAAGATGTGGGGCTATTTACAGCTCTTTAAAAAAGCGAAGGGCAAAGGTCATTCTGACACTGGTTATGCTGTGTGAACACGGCTCAGCGAAGGGGCTCGTACATGTCGCTGAACCTCCTAGACAGTTTTTGGAGGAAAACTTTTCTTTCCTTAGATTTTTCAGAGGTGGGTTCCCTGATCACCCGTGGAGTTTGGGACCTTGTAGTTGTATAAATCAGTTATTAGATTTACTCCCAAGCCGACCACCGAGCAGCAACAAACCAAGACTGTGTTTAAGATCCTTTCCACATAGGACATCAGAGAAAATTTCTGCAGATGGAACCGTTTAAGACACACGGCCTGCAATCCTGTCCTCGCTGGAGTGCAGCGAGTGTTATCATCGACTTCAATGGGGCTATGATTTCTTTCATTCTTCCTACAGCTCATTATATGGCAAGTGCCAGATGCTGATGTAACTTACCCAAAGCCTCCCATCGCATGTACTGCACTTCACTAAATTCACAGGTGTACCAGATAATGAAATCTATTGGAGCTATAGGCAACGTTAGAGAGCAGAACATAGGAAGAAAATTGACTCCTTTTCATACATGGCTTAAGTATTGCCAGCTGATTGCTCTACTTAAGTGAAGCAAAAGCTTCAGAGAAGCATGTTGACTAGTCTGTGCATAGCAATCATTACACAGCTATAAAGTTGGAAAACGCAGACTTCTCCTGACAGCAAAATTCTGCTGTCCCTTAAGAGGGCTGGGGCTCAAGGAGATAACACTTATTTCAATTACTGAACTACTTTTTTTTTTTTCCCCTAAAAAGTATCTTCATTTTCTTGTAAGTAGCTGCTGAACCAACTAGAAACAGATTTATTCCTCTGCTTATAGACCCTCCTTCCAATATGGCTCCTATGTCTGTCAGACCATGGGCACCATAATAGTAAAAAAAACCATTATTGATGCTAATACATCTAATAATAATAAATGTTAAGGAAAAACAAAACCCACAACTACAATAACCAGAGACCAACAACATGTCAGTTGCTCTTTTGCCATAGGTGAGATATATTAAGAGGAGTGAAAAGCATCAGTTCTTCTTTCTTTACCTCTTATCTCTGATGGTAAGAGTAAAGGAATATAACAAGAAAACAAAGGGAAAAAATCTGATGTGGAACTAATGCGACATTTACCACTTATCATCTGATTATTGTACTTGCACATTTTCGTTTCTCTAATCTTTAATCTTCTTGTATGTAGATTGAAAGACCTGCAGGGTAAGACTTTTTCTACGTGTCTGTGTAGCACCTAATGCAGGGAGATCCTGATCTTCCCTCTGGCCTCTAGGAACTCATGAAATTAAAATACACAAATTATAAGGGTCTCCAAGCTACCCTCACCAAAGAATTTGGGCAGAACATCACTTAGTTTCTCAGCACCCTTAGGTACTTTGCCAGCTTGCAGAACTGAGTGCCCTAAATCAGGTGCCCAGCTTCTGCTGGCCTCAGAAGCAACTGCAGCATGGAAGGTGGGCCAGTGCCACCATACAACCAGGAATGCACACATTGGTCAGGAAGCTTTAGTGGAGCCCTGTAGACCTCCTCACCTCCCCGGTAAATCTGCAGCTATTTTAGGTGTTTGCCAACAAACCCAACAGAGGCGCGAGCACGCATGTTACCCCAGAGCACACGTGGTGTGCAGGCAGCCGCAGCCGCAGCCTGGCCCTGTGTTTTCTGTCAGCTCAGGCAGTACTGTCACCGAATGTCAAATAACTGGGTCTAACCAAGGGAGCCCTGAGCCCAGGTGCTGCTCGAGCAGAGCAGCGTTGTTCCACAGCCCCACAGCTTCTGCCTCGCCAAGGGCACACACAGACCCGCAACTAGGTGTCCTGAGGTGACTGATGGGAAATAGGGGGGGGGGGGGGGGGGGGGGGGGGGAGGGCGGGAAATAAATGGCATGTGTTAAACCAGAGAAATGCTAAGGAGCACTCCTCTCTGATCTGGATGATGATGAGCCTTCAGCTCTCTCTGGAGTTACGTAGCTAAGCGAGCCCTTCCTGACAGACCCCGGACGCCAGTGGCCACCATCCTCACCTACAGCACAAGAGGGTTTTGGTACAGCCTCCCCCATGTCCCTCTTCAGACCCACACGTCTCACATCACAGGTGTGCAGCATTCAGGGTCGGGATGCTGTCAATACCAGCAGATTGAAGCTGTTCTATTTTTCAAGGAACACTTAAATATTCCTTGGGCCAGGGTAAGGAAAGAAGCTCCAGCTACATCCTGAAAGCCTCAGCTCAAAAGAGAGGAATAAATTCCTCTTCTAATGAATACTTGGGCATTTGATTGTAAGGGTACATTAATATTAATTGTTGTGTTTAAAGCCAGCTACAAGATCATTAAAGCCTTTCTAAATATTACTTTCCCCACATAAGTAATAGCCTACTGTCATAAGAATTTTGGTAGCCATCAAAAAGATAGATGAGCTAAGGAAATACAGATACAAGATCTCTACAAAATAATTTGTCTTTTTAAACAGTTTACGTTCCAGTACAGTTTGAGAAACTTTGATTAGAGAATGACTGAACAGTCACATGATGCAAGCTGTTCTCAACACCCGCTGTAGAGTTTAAGCCGTGTTCAAAGCAGACACAGGAGCATCGCTTGCTTTTTCAGTTTCTAGATACTGCCCCTCCGGTGTTTTATGAGTATACCAGCATATTCAACTGTCAAACATGCCACTTGCATGCGGGAACTGAAATTTGCCTTTTTCACCCACTAGTATATGGTTACAAAAAGACACCTGACAGAGCAAATTAACACAATTAAAAAGTATATAATAAAATAATTAATTAAAAAAAATAATAGAGTGAGGTGACTTCTGCCACAAAAACTCTGGGAGACAGAGGCCACTGCCCACAGAGGACTCCTACCTGCTGGGCTCCTACCAGTGCTACAGTAGAAAAGGAAACCCTGCAAGCCCGCAGCAAGCGAGCTGGCAGAAGACAAATCAGACTGCAGATTAAGAAGGTATCAGCCAAAGAAATCAATACACAGCTCCAACGTTCCTGACTGCCTGACAGTCCTCCATGGCGACTACACAAACTCCTTCCAGGAGGGCAGGATGACCCAGGAGAGGCTTTTGCACTAACATCCTAATTCGAACAGAGACAGTGCAATGCTCTTCCCAGATTTGCAATAGAAGGTTTGGATACGTATTTTGACTGTTTACATTTTATAGCAAGAGCCATTGTTTCTAAAACCCAGGCAGCTCACAGAAAGGAGGGTGTCGCAGGATGCTGAAAATTCAAGGGGACAGACAGCAAAGCAGCACACGGCTGTGACCCACCCTTCTCCAGCTGCAGGGTGAGGGATGAAAACGCACCTGGACTCCTTCAGGCCTTTCCCATGTCTGATTTCTTTGATCCCACCAATGATCTCTCAGACTCAATCCATACTGAAGGGCTACTCAAATACCTCAGGAGTATTTGCAGCATTCAGGCTACACATAGCGAAAATGTGTATTTGGAGAAGCAGAGCAGCAGCTACCAGCAGGTGGTCCAGCAAATTGGATAATTTAATCTCAGCAACCATCTACTCCAGATGACAGCTCTCCTTCCTTGGTGCTTCTGAGCAGTGGGGAACACCAGCTGAAGGACTCTGTTGAACCGAGACAGTACAAGATGTTGACTAAGTGTCAAAGAAGATGTTATTTCAGAGGTCACAGACCACTTCAGTAACTTCCAAGGAACTTAAACCAGCAACAAGGATAAAGAAATTGAAAAAAAAAATAATAGGATTTTGTCTGAAGAGCCGTCAATAAGAGGCTGTGCAGAAGAGCTGATGGCAGAAAGAAATTCACAGTGAAAGGTGGTCAGGAATACTAAGGCTGGTATGGAGTCAAAGCATAAGGAAACAACACGGTAACATTTAATTAGTCTGGAAGGTATTTCAGGTAAAAAAGAAAATAGAAAGTCAGGTATATGGACATGCCAGCAATACCATTTTAACTGGGTCATAAATCATTACTCATGGTTTGCTAATGTCAAGAAAGGAAACTAGTAATAGTACTAGACTGGATAATCAAAGTCAACAGTCAGTTAAGGTGATATTAATTGTATTTGACTGATGAGAAGGGGTGGGAGAGTGAATAGCTGGCAGAGGGAAAATGTAAAATTTGATGCCTGCTAAATGAGGCATGATGAATAATGGTTTTTCTTGTCAAAACCACTGCTAGATTCCCCTCAAGCTGTGAGCAGGTATTCAGGAACATGTGTCTGGTTTTAACCAGGGGTCTGATCCTCCTCCTAATAAAGGCAACAGAAATGATTGTAACTGATGCAAACAGGAGCTGAAAAAGACCAAAACCATGTCCTACAGCCACAAGCTGAAACTCCATCTTATTTCACAACATGTACATCCAAAGCAAGTTAAAAACAATCCAGGGAGGATAGCTATTATCTTGCGTGAACAGCCAGCAGTTGTTGACAGGAGTTAATAGCATTTCCCATGAAATTGGGCTTAATCTGTTTTTTTGTTGAAACCTATTTCTTTTCATGTATTTATTAACAGTAAGTAGAATTTCTGACAAGATGCTCTCTAACCAAAGCGTTAAAAGTGAGTCTCAGCTAAATAAAATAACATAGCAGCAACAAAAGTCATTCAGATCTTAGGATAAGATTATTCAGACCGTTAGAATCAGTGGTTTGAGTTTATCTTACTTGCTACAACTTTCCAGAAATTGTTCAGCTGTTAGCCTACTCTATTTATGCAAGAAGTTGTCCTGTTTCAATGTGCATGAGGCTGAATTGCACTTTTTTGGGGGGAAAGCAGCAACAACTACATCTGTTGGCTGCAGTCTGGTGCATTCTAAAACTGCTCTCAGTTTCCATTTCATTTTAGAGAATCAGGACATTTCCTATCATCGTTATAATGAAATGATTTTGTGGTAGGGAAAATAATAAATCATTGCTCTCTTTAGTTTTGTTGTTATGCAGAAGACAACTCTGTCCAATTATTTGGACAACAGCCCCAGGGGTTATGCACATAAAGACTTACTCCACATAACAAAACAAAAAAGATGCTGAAAGTCAGGAGCAGAACAGAAATGTGCTATAAAAGCAACAACGCCTGGGATTCATTCATCCTAAGCCCCCTTTCAGACATTTTTTCTGTATCATTGCTGAAGCAAACTGGCACTAGATGTTTAACAGCAGGCTGCAGAAATAATTTAGGCACAGAACAAGCAAAGCATGTCCTGGGGACGGACTGCTCAGGGAGCAGAGCCACAGTCCCTTCAAGGCCCCACTGAATCCAATGAAGAAAATGCTGAGCAACAAAGGGCTGTGTAGTTAAAATCATGCAAGGAAGCCATGTGGTCTCCACATCCAAAATTAAAAAAAAAAACAAAAACAACAAAAAAAAAAGATCAAAGAGAACCTCAACTGGTCATTCCATTGCAGAACTTCTTGCATTTCACCCAAAGCATCTGTCTATTACTGGTCACCTCGAATGACCATGAAACAAATTAATCCAGTTATAGCTTTACTGCCATGTGCCAGACACACAAAAGGAAATTATTGTTTTGAGAGATACAGAATGAAAATGGAAATGAGACCACATCACTGGGGTTTGCACCCAAATTCAAACTTCCCCCAAATCTGGAGGGACCGACAGGCCAAGTTCTAACTTCGGCCCATCTTTGGCTGGAGTTAGGATCAACTCATGAGCTCAAGGGTCAGCAAAGTCCGTGTATGAATCGTTCTGATGGCAACTAGACTATGTAGTGTACGTTGCCATTGAGATCAGTAAGCACGCCTGAAGACCTGACGGAGCCCTCCCAACCCTTGCAGGCAATATGAGGCGCAAGTAGAGGTCAGGCTGGAAGGGAAAAGGGACTCCAGTGCACAGCAGGACTTAACCAGCATCCGCCTGCAAAGTAAATTCAAACGTGCCACCAGTCGTTTTAGTGCTAACGACCTGATCCCAGGGAACACTAATTCTGATGACTTACCTTTCACTGACTTTGCAGCCCTGTAACTAGCCAGGTCTTTCTAGTCCAAGAGCTCTGCTACACTGCTGGAGTAGTTGGGAGCCTGCCTCTGCTGGGTTCTTCTCGCTGCAGAGGTGGCTCCAGGCTTTCCCGGCAAAGGACACACACACATCTTCGTGACTCATGCACACCCACACACTCAAGCACCACCTAAACACTTCATCTTCTCCCTTCCTCGGACACAGCCTGCACAGCGCCTGCTGAGATGCTCCAACATTCCCCCCACCGTCAGGAAAAGCAGCAACAGCAGGTTTCCAGATGACCTGGAAGCACCTACCTCCTGTCCACCAGTACTGGGAGAGGTGTCAAATCAAGCTCTAGCCTGGGTGAGTGCCAGAGAAGTCTGGCTTTCTGGGCAGTGTCTGAGCAACAGAACAGGCAGAAACATGCGTGGACCCCATGCAGACTGTAGATCGCTGCTCAGACCACACACACTGTCATGCATAATTCAGAGAGAAGACACTGCATGCTATTAAAGCCTTTTATGTAACAATGCCCATGATGTGGAAAGTATAAGTAAATAGTTACTCATGCTTACTACCCAGGTAGTAAATAATTCGAGGGTTTGATAGCCCCTATTTTGAGGAGGGTTTTGTGTTGTGTCAGTCTTCCTTAAAAAACATCTTCTATTTTTTTCAGATCGCAATGCTTGTGAAAGTAAAAATACGAGCGCTGGAGTGACACAAAACAAACTCCACAAACTTGTAAGCAGATTCCTACAAACACTTCTTCAGCACAGCCTGCAATACCCCTGCTGATCCTATGCAAAACCTGCCAGTTTTGTGCGACTGCCTGCTGTTGATGTGACCTTTCAAAGATGTTAGCGCTGAAGCGAGTTACAGCAGAGTTCAGCGTGCCTCAAACAGGCACTAGGAAGAAAGCACAGTTGCGTGTGTTGTTCGGGAAAGAGGAAAGTGCTATTATATGTGTGCCTTGCTGGAAACCAGCCCTTCATTTCTCTCTAACAACAGGGTCTCCCATTCCGTGCTCATTTCTGGAAGGAGTATACATCAGTTTGTTTGATAACATCACTGTAAGCAACAAACAACAAAAGGGAACTTTCACTCCTTTTTTGGTTTTGCCCTTTCCCACAGCCTTGTGTCTACATGCAAGATTTTTTTCTCCTCTATTGCTTTAAATTGATTTTAGCATGATGCCTCTTAACCAAAGAGACGCTGAGGTTGACAGGGACCCTTTGCAGGTCACCTAGTCCACCCCCTGCTTTTCTGCAGATTTCTAATCTCTGTGTTACAGGCACACAAAAGTGGAACACAGGCAGGAGACATTCATTCGTGCACTTTTCAAAGGACCCAAAACCCTTTCTATCCTATGAATTTTTTCCACCAGACAATAAAAAAAGGTGCCCTCATAAAGCACAAGGAGAAACAGGGAATGGGCTGCTGCAGAAAATTCCCAGAAATGCAAGGTGGGGATCACCTCTCAACAGCAAACATGCAGAGGCAGACAGAAACAAAGCCTTCATAAATTCAGATATCTATTAGCACAGTCTATTGTCAGTGCTAAAACTGTACTTTGGCTGGGTGTCATCTCCCAGAAACAGCCCTGTTTGAAGCGACTCTACCTGTAAATGGATATACAGTATTTGCAGTGCCAGGTCCTTCCCCTGAGGTACTTTGACCCAGCCTGCAAAACCAGCCCCCAGGTAAGAGATGCCTTTTACACCTGCTCACGCACACGTGGGCCAAGGATCTCCTTGTGGAGGTGCTTGGTGGGATGAAGAAGGGCAGGCACAAATCTGTGAAGTTTTGGAGGCGATTAATGGATTTTTTTATTATTATTTTCAAGCTGAGTGAAACATTTTGTTGTGTTAGAGTGATACACAGGCACTCTGCCAGTCTGAGGTAAAAAGGGAGAGTAGGCGGGCAGCATCAGCACTGGCTGTGTCTGAAGAGTGGGCTGGGGGAGCAGGGCTGGGGCAGGGGGGCTGGGGCAGGAGGGCAGGGGCAGGAGGGCTGGGGCAGGAGGGCTGGGGCAGGGGGGCTGGGGCAGGGGGGCTGGGGCAGCGGGGCTGGGGCAGGAGGGCTGGGGCAGGGGGGCTGGGGCAGGGGGGCTGGGGCAGGGGGGCTGGGGCAGGGGGGCAGGGGCAGGAGGGCTGGGGCAGGAGGGCTGGGGCAGCGGGGCTGGGGCAGGGGGGCTGGGGCAGGGGGGCTGGGGCAGGGGGGCTGGGGCAGGAGGGCAGGGGCGGGGGATCTGGGGCAGGGGGGCAGGGGCGGGAGGGCTGGGGGGCTGGGGGGCTGGGGCAGGGGGGCTGGGGGCAGGAGGGCAGGGGCGGGAGGGCTGGGGCGGGAGGGCTGGGGCGGGGGATCTGGGGCAGGGGGGCAGGGGCGGGAGGGCTGGGGGGCTGGGGGGCTGGGGCGGGAGGGCAGGGGCAGGGGGCAGGGGCAGGAGGGCAGGGGCAGGGGGGCAGGGGCGGGAGGGCAGGGGGGCTGGGGCAGGGGGGCAGGGGCAGGAGGGCTGGGGCAGGGGGGCTGGGGCAGGGGGGCTGGGGGCAGGGGGGCAGGGGGGCAGGGGCAGGGGGGCTGGGGCAGGGGGGCAGGGGCGGGAGGTCTGGGGGGCTGGGGGGCTGGGGCAGGAGGGCAGGGGCAGGGGGGCTGGGGCGGGGGGGCAGGGGCGGGGGGGCAGGGGGGCTGGGGCAGGGGGGCTGGGGCAGGGGGGCTGGGGGGCTGGGGCAGGGGGGCTGGGGGCAGGGGGGCAGGGGCGGGAGGGCTGGGGCAGGGGGGCTGGGGCGGGAGGGCAGGGGCAGGGGGGCTGGGGCAGGGGGGCTGGGGCAGGGGGGCTGGGGCGGGAGGGCAGGGGCAGGGGGGCTGGGGCAGGGGGGCTGGGGCAGGGGGGCAGGGGCAGGGGGGCTGGGGCAGCGGGGCTGGGGCAGCGGGGCTGGGGCGGGAGGGCAGGGGCAGGGGGGCTGGGGCAGCGGGGCTGGGGCAGCGGGGCTGGGGCCAGGCTGCACGACTTCCCACCGCACACAGCAGAGGGCTGTGTTGGGCTTCGCAGAGCCAGGACTGACAGCCAGGAGACTTTCTCAGCTGTGGAAAAAACACAGACCCCAAGCAGAAACAAATCCCCGGGTCACTGCAAGATGGGCAAGTCAGGAAGGGCCAGTCTGACCTCCTGGCCTTCCCTCCTCCGAGCGCCAGAGCTCCTGCATCCCTTCTGCTCCATCCCAGTAACTCAGTACAACGGGAACTTTCAGCCACGCAACCCATCTTCCCCTAAAACAAGCTTACCTCTCCTTTGGTCTTGCCCAGTTTTAATTCCAAACATTTAATTTATTTTGCTGCACGTGTTTATTTCAGGAGAGAGTGGCTCCTTTTCTGCCCCTGTATAAATAAATCAGTTGCTCACTCTTCGCCAGAGAAGCACACACCGTTCTGCTGGCTCCGTCACAAAAGAGATGTATCAGCACTGGGAGCATTTCTGGAACAAATGTTATGGATTATTAGAAACCCAGGAAGTACAGAGCAAGCGCAATGAAACAGGGCTGTTATCTGAGAAAGGAGATGGGTACTTCAATATATCCTTTAAAACAATACAGATACCGTGTACCTGATAGCACACAAAATATTTTATTTCAGTGATACAACGTGGGATATTCTGAGATATACAGTATGCACAGTCGCTATAAAAACATGCCAAGAGTGCTACCACCATAGCCTTAAAACTGCAGATATTTGTGATGGAGTTTGATTCATAAGCAACGAGAGAGAAGCCTAGAAGGCTGTAATGAGCAGAAGCTTGAAGTCAGATCAAATGCTCTTGCTTTTCGGGGTGGAGTGGGAAAATAAAAAACTGCAGGATGTGAATGAAGGAAAAACAGCGCCAGACAGTTGTAATGCCCCCTCGGCCTGAACAACTGCCTAGCACCCACGCTGCTTCTCCGTAATGGATTCAGTCTCGCTGTAAGGACAAAAAATGGCCCAAGTCAGTGCAAGGAAGAGCTCTTTCACCTCTCGCTTGACTATGCACATGAGGCTGGCCTACCATCTCAGAGGCACTCAGCTAAGGACAAGCTCTTCTGTTCCTGGCATAACTTGGGAAAGATGAGTTTGCTCTCATTTTGCTCGCTGTGATGTGTCAATACTCTGGAGAAATGGCAAGTATTGCGGTCTATTTGAATCTGTTGATGAGCAGCTGCCTCTCATGTAATTTTGAGAAGTAATAGTTTTGGTGTCTCCTGGAGTTTTATCAAGGGAACTCTTTCCTAGCAATAACACGAGGCAGAACATCAACAGAGAGGAGTTCAGTCTTTATGGCACTCACGGTCGAGCAGGCTCAGTACCCCATTGCTACGGTTTGAGTCACTCAAGCGCTGAGTGACTTTGCACAGGAACAATTTGTATAGGAACCTATTTTGAGGAGGACAAGGGTTGCTCTCAGAGGTACAGCAATTACACATCAGGCAACTCAGCCTGTTCTCAAATGAGTCACAAAGCTCTCCTCATCAGAGTAAATGCCAAGACACCCTGGCCATGAGTCACAGCTGTCACCCTCCATTTTAAAACCTTTGACTCTTTACAAATTGTCAGTGGGATCAAGACAAAAGCATGATGATGCTAACCTTGAAACACTGGAATTAAGCATTTCCATCATCAGACAGGTCTGTCCAGTAGTACTATTTCAGGTGACTGAATTAGCACCTGGAACAGAAGGAGAAAATATATGTGTGTATATATATAACTAGATAGATAGATAGATAGATATGAAAGAGCAAGAACTGTCAGAAACTCAGCATCTCACCTAAGCTGTATAGCTGTATATTTTAAATCTCAAGAGTTATATGAAATAAATCTCATTTAAATGTTGTGATACTGTCTCCCTTTTTGTTTTCCTGTATGTCCAGTGCAACCTAGGGATGAGGATTACTCTGAATACAAACAATCTTATCAAAGTAAAGATTAGGCAGCGAACATTGTGTGAGAAATTGCCAAAAAGATTATACTTAGTTTTCCATCATCTGAAACAATGGTGGGTCTCATTCAAGAGGTACAAATCAACAACTGAAGCCAGATTTAGGAAAGCACTGCCTGTTTTTTCAGACAAAACTGGTCTATTCATGCCTGATAAACACAATGATGTACTAATACAAACAAAATAATCTCACTGTCACATAGCTTGCAGCTTTGTAATCATTTGCAGCTAAATTCATTGTCACTTTACAATGAAGCTTAATTGGCTGTAGATTATCACATTGTATTTTATATACCTGGCTTTGTTGTAATTTCAGTTAACACTGCTGACAATGTAACCTCATTATTGTTATTATGCTGAGAAGGAGCAAATTTGCACGTGCTGTCTATCTGCCTCCAGAACATCAGCTTTATGATAGGCTGTGAGGTTCATCACTACTGAGCTCACTGTCCTGCAATATTAAGTTCAGAAAGCAGTAAACAGCTAACATCACAGGATCTGGCCAGCGCAGATGTGACTTACTCTTTGCAGCGCCAAGAGCTAACTCCGTATGGCGTACGGTGTGAGCACCGCAGCCAGGCCTCCGGCACGCGGCGTCACCACCGGGTCCCTGGGGATGGCAAGATGGAGCTGCTAGAGGCAGGCACTGCTCAGGCACAGTATCACCCACATCTGCCTCCCTTCTCCGTGGCCATCATGAAATCCAAGAGGAGGTGATTGAGGAGTCACTAAGGTGCATTTATCCACTCATTTATTTAAAGTATGCACGTTCCACTAAGCAGGGGAATAGACTGCGCAGGGATGTTACAAAATCACCATCACTGGTGATCTCTCAGGTTACACAGACATTGGTCTCGCTCAACGTAGTGGACGCTGCTGATCTCCAGAGCTGGTCCTGCACTTGGGTGGGAAGATGCATAAGGCAACGTCCAGCCTCATTTTTTCTATGGATCTCAGATTTAGCTATCCTAACATCGCCTTGACTTTTTTGTCGAAGTCTTCTTTTTTTGCCTATTCACCAAAACAACCACCTTGTTGACTCAGAAACCCACAAACGTGCAGAGAAGTGAGAGCCACCTCCCCGCTACAGCGGTCTAACTGGTTTTGAGCATTAGTACGCTGATCACTACACCACCTCAGAAAACAAAAGTAAACTGTCACCCTTCTGAGCGCAGGGAAACAGAAAAGGGGCACTGCACCAACCAGTCTGCTCAAGATCACCACCGAAAGAAAGCACTCACCACAGGGTGGAACAGTATCACATACCAGTCCCCTCTGCCCAAACATGTGGATGTATTGCCCAAGAGTAGCTGGAACACTTCAGATCAAGCAGTCAGGGTAGATTAGACATGAAAACCACACTGCAATTGTAGGTGTGGTAGGAGCATAGCCAAGGCAGCCCCGTGCTGGTGGAGCAAGCTCAGGTAGAGCAGCGAGGTGACAGCACAGGCTCAGCATGGGCCAGGTACACATGTAACCCACCCACATGTCCCCAGCCATGTTAAAACTACCTGTTTGTCAATGTCGGGGTAAGTAACCTGGCACAAAGCTGAGGGAACACCCTTGGAAGGTTTTTCCACCAGCATTGTTTCGATTCCCTGCTAAAGACTGGTCGCTCTCTAAAAACCACTGCTGCTCTAGATCACCAGCTGAGCAGGGTCCTCTGACAGAGCAGCCATCACCTCCTGGGACAGGAGCAGGTCCTGGACACCCCATCCTGGACACCCTATCCACAGCCAGGTTCCTCCACACACGCTGCCACCAGCCCCCAGCTGGAAGCTCTGTAAAACACCAAGGGTCCGGCAGCACCAGTCTGGCCAGCACTTCACAGTAATCCCAAAGGACTGGAAAGGCACAGCTGGCAACACTCAAGCTTCAAAGATGGGCCCAGAGAAGCCCAGATCTCTGCACAGCTGGGCTTTGAAGACCAAAGAAAACAAACACTCGCACAGCGTTACCCGGGCACTGCTGCCACCCTGCCCTGCGTACCGGCCACGACAGCAAACGCTGAGCCTACAAGAGACTCCCCTCACAGGACAGGATGCATCTCAGCTGTATTTATATATATATATATAAAATATATAAATATATATAAAAATATATATAAATATATATATATAAAAATACAGCTGAGATGCATCCTGTCCTGTGAGGGGAGTCTCTTGTGTATTTATATATACATATATATATAAATATATTTATATATACATATATAAAAAATATGAGTCATTGGCTCTTTGTGTTTTAAAGACAAAAGCACTGTTGGTGGCAAACAAATGTATTTGATACAGTACAAACATACCCTTCTGCCAGGTTTCACTACAGAGCTGATTTATATACGGGCTTTTGAAAGCTACAAAAGCAAGTATTTGTTCCTTCCCCATACCAAATGCTTCTGATAACAAGACGCAGCAACCTGGTTGTACAAGCCTTCCCTGACAATTAGGGGAAACCTCCATTAGCATCCAAAAGCTGCGGGCTGGAGTAGGCTGTAAGTAATAATCTGGAGTAGTTTTATGGCAGACCAAGCCAGAACAACACACCGGACTCTGGCTCACCAGTGGAGCTCATAGGTAATCTGTAACTAGCACTCCATGCTTCTTTCCAAACCAAAATACGTACAGCCGCTGTACAGAAACAAATAAGTACAACACAAGCATAAATCTAGATGTTGAGAAAGCTCAGAGAGTGCCAGGTAAGCAAACAGGAAAAGTTGTGATTCTATAGGGTATGTTAAAAGTCAGACCAAATAAAACCAGATCAGTAGGATAATAAATATGGACATGATATTATCCGTAACCTAAAATACAGATATCCTTGCCTCAAAACCCTTAAAACAAGGAAAAGGATAACAAACCAAAGGCTTAGACAATGGGGTGAACCAGGAAACAGACTTTCAGTACAACCAGAAAGGGCAAAAATTTAAAGCAGTATAGGAAATAAAAAGGAAAAGGGAGAGCAGAGAGGGGAAAGAGGGACAACAGCAGAATAAAAGCAGGAGGACAACAGAAGAGAGCAGTCTTGTCAATTGTCATTTTCCTAAAAAATAAGAATTCTGGCTCCAAAATGTCACTAAATTAAAAAACAAAAAAAAAGAAATAAAAAACTGGAGGATTTTGAGAGTGAAAGAACCAACCACACACACACCTTTTTTTTTTTTTTTTTAATAAAGAAGGGGCTTAACCTCATTTTGTTTATTAAAGATTTTGACTGTGTGCAGAGCCTGCGCTTGGGTGTGCCTTGCTTGGCACTGTGTTGCAATATAAACAAACTCCAGCTGTGATGCGTGAGAAGCCTAGGAGCAGTGGAGAGCTTAATATCTCTAATTAATGTCTGTTTGGACCTAAAATGAGGCATTGGAGACTCCAGATAAACTTTGGCATGTAACATGTTTCTAAGGGGAATTAGCAACTAGATAAATATGAGTTTGTTACTGCTGGGCTCTGGATATATTTGCAAAATGGAGATGGTAATGAGATGGGAGTATTTTTTTCTGTGCTGTGCCCAGGCACATTCTCCCATCTCCTTTTTCAGTGCAAGAGCTACGTCAGGTCAAGAAAAGGAAAGAGATGTGAAGGAATACAGCTTACCATCAGGGCAACCCTTTACGTGCGGCACCTACGCGCAGATTTGACTTGAAACATAAACCAGCTAAAGGATGGGGTCGTCCCACTGTAACACAGATCACTTTTTCAACACAGACAAGCTTTTCATACCAAAAAGTGTCCGAAAGTCATCTTTAAGTGGGGATAAACATGACCAGGTTTTCAAAGCTTTCATTAAACCCACAAGCCAGAAAATAAACACCACCTTTCTGCTCCCTGTGCACCGCAAGAAGACGACACGGGGCGCACGCTCCCACCGCCGCTGGGAAGCCGAGTGTGTCTGTGGGTACAAGCCATCCCTCAGCTCCACCGCCCTCAGGGCACAGAGCTTGACTTGGCTCCGTGTTCTGCTGCCAAGGCTGAGGTAAAACACACTTAAAGCTTAGATAAATGCCATACACCTGAACGCACAGTCCAGAAGCCAGGATGTTTACCCTTTGCCCCGGTACTACCCCTCACCAGGCGATGCTATGTACTGCTGCGCTGTTTTCTTACGGAGGCTCTCATCAGTGCCTACGTGCCTGGGCTTAACCACAAGTACTTAGATCCATAATAAAAAAGATATCTAACCCATCACCCCGCCATGCAGCACGCCCCCCACCCTTCACAAACGTTGGGAAAACCTCACGGTGGTCTGGCTCCGCCGCCACTGCCCTGGCGCTGCAGAGGGGGGCACTGGCACCGACCTCGTGCTTCCCGGTCCCCAGACACTGGCCAGAGCCAGGTCTGCGACACAAGAGGAACTGAGGCTGACCAGGGACAGCAAGGTGGTGGCGGCAACGAGCTCAGCTAGCTAAGAAGTAGGGTCCTATAGGAAAAGGATTATTTCAGCTTCTTGTGTGTAAGAAGTGAGCTAAGTCACCCGGACTGTGGCAACGTTGCTTTCTTCCTGTCCTGGTTCCAGCTGGGATAGAGTTAATTTTCTTCTTACTAGCTGGTGCAGTGCTGCGGTTTGGATTTGGTGTGAGAACAATATTGATAACACACTGATGTTTTTAGTTGTTGCTAAGTAATACTTAGTTAAGTCATGGACTTCCTAGTTTCTCAGACCCTGCCAGCAAGAGGGCTGGAGAGGCACAAGAAACTGGGAAGGGACACAGCCAGGACAGCTGACCCAAACTGGCCAAAGGGATATTCCATACCACAGAATGTCATGCTGAGTATATAAACTGGGAGGAGTTGGCCGGGGCCTTGGGGTCGCTGCTCGGGGACTGGCTGGGCATCGGTCCACGGGTGGTGAGCAGCTGGTAGCATGCATCACTTGGGTTTTCTTCCCTTCCCTTAGTCATTCCTCTCCTCTTTCCCCTCCTTTTCATCATTATTTTCATCATCGTCATTTTATTTCATGTCAATTATTAAATTGTTCTTATCCCAACCCTCAAGTTTTAGCTTTTTCCCAATTCTTCTCTCCATCACGCTGAGCAGGGGGGAACGAGCAAGCAGCTCTGTGGTACTTACTTGCTGGCTGGACTTAAACCATAACACTTCCACAGCCGTAGGATAGATCAGAGGAACAGTACGCTCACAGAGTACAAAAATTAATTATCACAGTAACAAACAACAACACACACACACATACTCTGGGATAAGTCAATATAAAACAGAAAGTTGGTTCCCCTTGTTCCCAAGGCAAAGCATAACGCTGTGGATGCCTAAAACCCTCCAGCACAAACGGCCCAAACAGTCCTGCCTCTCACCCAGCACATCCCAGTAACTGCCTTCCTCAGCCGCCCATTTTCCAGCCAGGGCACAGCCTGCAGAAGTGGCTTCCAGCAAACAGGAGTCAGTAGCGCCCTGTACAAGGCTCCACTCTCGCTTCAGAAACACTTTGTGAACAGGAACTCAGTTTAATCCAGATCCCTGCTCTCTTCACACACCGAAATCCCTTGCAATGACCTATCTAGTGGCTCATAATGGAAACAGCAATTAATAATCAAAATTTTGAAATGTAGGTATCCAGTGTTACTGGCATAATTATGAGCTTCCACTGAGTAAGACATGAACATTCAATGCCAGGCAATCCCACCTTGCAGGTTATTACCATTTTTTCAATACTGTATCATATAAAACAGCCTTACTTCAAGTCAGGATTGAATCATCCTACCAAAACCACAGAAAATTAAGATGCATGGTTATTTACGACTGCCAATCACCCACAAAGTATAATAAAATGTCAATTCTGAAAATGTAGTTTCTATCTCCAAAATAAAAGGCATTAGGAAAATGTTACTTTTTTTTTTTTAAGAAATACTTTGATTTCCACAGGCCAATAAGAGCCAAGAAGTCTATACGAAAGACATGTTCACACAAAGTATCAAAAATTTACACCATCCTTTAGAAATGCCTTTGTTCCTTGGAGGAAAGTTTTGAATACTCCTCAGCTTGAGGTCCCACTTTAACCCAACCTGGAACACAGTTAATAGCAGCAGAAGGAGAGAAGGCACGGAACTAATTTGATTGCATTACCCAATTTTTGGCCCTTCGTTAAGCCAAAAGAGATTGTGTTTAGCACCGGTATAGACCTGCAAGAATTAAAAATATCAGATGTTTTTCCTTCTCTGTTATCCCTGGTTACCTTCTGCTTGCTCTGCTGTTGCCAAACTCCCCATTAAAATTAGAGGGAATTGATCTGCAGACAATGGTAAGCAGTGGAAACCTTTCTCCCTAATTTTCTAGGGCACGCCCCGGTCTCACTCTAGTTGCGTACACAGTGCCAATGGGGTAGCACCATCACCAGTGGTGTAGCACGGAGCTGGTGGTACAACAAACACCCTAGCTACATAAGGGCCAGGTGGAGTTTTATATGATTCCGAGGGTGAAACAGTGTCGTAAAGCTAATGGAAGTAAGTCCTACTCGAACATCTCTGGAGGGAAAGCAAAGAGCCTTTTCCACCCAACTCCCTAAGCACAGCCTAAAGGGCAATATAAATTGTAAGAAGGTTTTTAGGCAGATCGCCAGAGATACAGACTCATTACGAAGTACAGCAAATGGGCTTGCATCAGAAAATGTATTTTAATTGTATTCTTCACTGAAGTTCAATGCACCTAACTGCCCTACAGAAGTAAGGTAAAAAGCAAAACAAACCTCCCATGTTGCCGCTCTGTGCTGCCACAGAGTGAACTACATCCCATGCTGCAGTCAGGCCAGGCTGCCCGCAGATCCCGGTCCTGTGCAGAGCTGAACCGTTCGGCCAAGGATTTTGCATCAGCAGTTCCCTGTTGATTTGCCTTGAGGACAGAGATCTCCAGCTTCCAAGACTTCAAACGGGCACACTTTGTCAGGGCTAAGTCCACTTCACAGAAGCATTTACACCGAGTCCAAGGCAAATACAAATGTTTATGCTTTGGGAAGAGACTTTTGCTTGTTTTTCACAAATATTCAGCTCCAGTGGGTTTAGGTGGCTTAAGGTTTGCATTTTAACTACCGACTTATGGAGGGAGAATAAGCAAGGGGTAAATACACTGCACTCGGCACACCACACAGTGAGGCAGCACAATCTTTCCAAACGGTTCAGACGCACAGAGGTGAAATCATAACACTTGGCACATCCGCAACACGGATCCCACTGACTCAATCGGGGCTGGGATTCCTCAGCGTTTTGGCCAGGCTAATTACTACTCTTTACACCAGAGTGACCTAATCCCTGCACTATCTGAAGACAACGAGGAAACCGAGGAGAAAAGGCAGTAAGAGCACTGGCTCAGGACAAGCGGAGGCTTGTCCTCTGCTCGTGGCTTGTGGTGATGCCATCACCGCCGAGGCACGGGGCTCAGGAGGTCCCAGAACCCCACTCCCTGCAGCACAGCTCCCACAGCCGCGGCGCCCGACCTGCCGGCAACGCGCACCAAGCACAGGCAGAAAGGAGCCAAGGGGAGGCAACGGGCTCCACCGCTCCTTAGAAGCACCTGAAGTGCCAGGCTGTGCCCCTACCAGCTTCAGCAAGGTTTCAAAATGAGCTGCATGTGTTCCCTAGTGAGAATCTGAACAAAATCTTCTAAAGAAAAAGAAGAGTCACAACATTATTATCTGCTGCTCTAATCCATACATCCTATGCTACCATTTCTCCCCCCTTACTCAGTTTCCTTTTAGTCACCAAAAAGGGGGCTTCCACCAGGCATCATCAGAAGACCACCCAGGGGTTCCGTGGAATTTGTTGGTTTTTCAAATTTCGACGACAATCTGACAATCTTCCCAGCCTCAGTGTGCAAAGCTCTGCTCTCCACTCCGGCCAGCAGCCCAGTCAGCGTTCTGTGCCCCTCATCGGCCTTCAGCTCCATCACCTGTGTCAGGCAGCCTTAGGCAGATACGCTCGCCTTAAGGAACACTGAACCGCCTCATTTACTTAGGTCAAGAGAAGCCCTGCAGAGAATGTGTTCAGCTCGGGGTTTCTCACCAGCACTCCCCAATGCCCTCCTTATCTTCCCCCACCGCTTTCCATCTCCACTTTTCCCCTGCTCCACAAAGAACACATCCAGCCTCCGGAGATCTCAGCCTTGGCTTTGCCCTTTCCCAGCTTTGCCGGCTCAAAGTAAACATTGCACAGTTTTTATGCCTGCCAAGGAGGACAGCATTTGGGGGGAAGAAGAGGGAAGTACTTTCCTGGGGGCGGAGAAATTATTATCTCTTCCCAAACGTACTTCATAGTCACCCCAACTTCAATTTTGAAAAGCGCTGCTTTAATTCAGGGCTCCTGCCATCCTTCCACCACTGCTGTGCTGCATCTCCCCTTTAAAAGGAGGGTAAGGTGGCACGGGGCGCAGCACACAGCTCAAGATCTCCTCCTTTTCTGTACAATGCAGGCACTTTACTAGCTCAGGATGCAATCTGCAAACACTTTTAAGTTGCTTTTCTTCAGATATTGCACAAAATTGCTAAGATGCCTGTGTAATAACCTAGGGTGGGAAAACAGGTCCCAATCAATATTTCAAACCTCAGTGGCTGCAGTGCTGCGAGGGCCAGAAATGATCAAGCTTTATAACTGATTAGGCCACATGATCTATCTGATACATATTCAGTGGCCTTATGACACATGTCCTACCCTCCTTAATAACAGATATGCATCTCCTCTCTTCCCCGTCTCCTGTTCCTCCCATCACCTGGTATGGGTCAACACTGCGTACAAGAGCTGTACGTGGCTCCACAAGAGTATGGAAGCATCTAAGGAGAGGTACTGCTCCACCAGCCATATGGTTTGCTCTATCATGTGCACGTGAATGAGCAGTTTCTTCTGGAAGGACAGGTAAGCTAAAAAGAAAAGAAGTTGCTGTCTTATTTTGAGAATGCTGCAAGGTCTAGACCACCTCAGGCATTAAACCTGCCCTGTGGTAACAGTGACAGCTAAAGAGGAAAAGAAACACAAAGATGTCACACCAAGGATTGATTACAGTTGCATGGATGAGGCTCACCACAAACACCACCCCCACCATTGGCAACATCACCCCAGACACAGTAACAGCAGGCCATGACACCCCCAGGCTGCTTTTGGGAAGGGAGCACAGCAGGACACAGCCCTGTGGATGGCCCTCTGACACAGACGGATGGGACAGGAACGGGAGGAACATCTGCCAGAGCTGGTGCTAACGTGTAGGCAGGGATCACCTGGGAACGTAAAGGTGACAGCCATCAAGGAGCGATGGACTGAGTGATCCTTTGGAATGCTGAGGAAAAGATATTAAGAAAATTACCCTCATGACAAGGTAAACTCAAAGAAACTTGGCTGTTATGAACCCCTACTCTGTATCAAAGAGGAAGGGGAAGGGCGGGGGGGGGGGGAAAGGAATTAGGGTGCCATTTCCTCAAAGAAATGACATAAAAGCTCTTTATTGATCTCAGATAAAACCAGGGAAGTGTACGGAAAACAATCTAGGTCATACTACTGAAGATGAATATAAAAGAAAAGCAAGAGTGCCCGGGGACAAAATCAGGAATGACAAGACAATGTGAGATCTACCTAGGAAGGGACATTAACACAAATACTCCAGCAGATAGACGAACAGGAAATTCAGAACAGGAATTCAGAAAAGAAGATATCAAAAACTGGCACAAATCCGAAACATTTAATGTCATCATACAGGAGTCTTCACTGGAAAAGTCAGGAGCATGCAGATGGTTAATACAATTAACACCACCAACAAAAAGAGTAAGATTATATACAGCATGGTTACTTAAGTATTTCTTAAAAAAAAATTTTAAAAGTCATTAAATAAAAGCAGATTCACAGATTGCTTGATTTTTTAACCCAAAAGCCCCAATAAGAACAGGTTATAACTTGACCATCCTTCTCATATTTGTTGGGTATTATGTTGTTTGTTCTAGGATAATTAAAAATAAATAAAAAAGAGGAATTAATCCCAGAAGTGTTTATGGTCATCCTGAAGAACTCATAAGCAGTTTCTGGCAGACAGAAAATCTACCGTGCCTCTTACACGGGGAGGAAAAAGAGGAGCTGGAAATTAAAAACCTGTCATGTTCAATTACCAGAAAACGACTAGAATAAATCATACCATCTGTAAACCCACCAAAGGTACTAAAGCAGGTGTACAGTAGGGAACAAATCATACCAAACCAATCTAATTTCCTTCCACAACAGCCCAACATGCCTTATGGACAGGAAAGAAGCAATCGATGTCAAAACTCAGGTCTTTGATGTTACCTAATGTGACAGTCTCACAAGTAAGCTGCAGAAACAAAGATTAGATGAAATCACCACAGGATGGCTGCAAAAGTCATCAGAAACTATTCCTAAGGGGTAATTCCCTGTCAAATAGGAAAGATGCATTGAGGTGGATATTTCATGGATAAATGCACCACTTCCAACGTCATTCAGTGCCTTCACTAATAATTTGGACAATGGAATAAACCAGCTTATTAAATCTGCACGTGAGAAAGTAGGGAGAACTGCAAGTATACTGGATGGCAAACAGAGTTCAAAATAAACGAACTGGAGAAGCAGTTGGGAAAAGGAGGCAAAACGAGCAGAAGCTGATGGCAAGCATTGCATTTTCACAGTAACACCCCCTGAGTGACTTTGGGACAGGAGATGGCTGGCGAGGTAACAGCTGGTGAGACGAGGGGGAGGTCACAGGTATCAGCCAAGGCAAGTCAACGGAATGCCCTTGTGAAAAGGCAGACATCCGACAGGGATCTATGAACAGGATTCTTTCAGGATGTGTCTTTCAGGATGCAATTTTTCGACTTTAGTTGGCACTGATAAAGCCTCAGATGAGAGAACATCCAGCTTCAGAAAAGATTTGGCGCAATTTAACTTAAAGAAGATTGTTAATTCCCCACCTCATCCCTCCAGGCCTCAAGTATACAAAAACCTGTTGCAAAGAGAAAAGGAACAGTCATCTTTGTGCACGGTGGGCAGGACAGGTAGCAATACATGGAAGCAGGATTATGGTTAGAAATGAGAAAAAAATCTTTGTAATCCGAAGGGTAACAGCCCCACCCCACAACAGATTACCTGGGTTTGTTCCTTTATTTGTACAAGCATATGATACATCCAAAAAGCATCTTGAAAAGACATGTAAAGACAAGAACAATCAGAAAACCTTTTGGCTCCCAGAATTGTGGATGACCCCACTGATCATGAGAATAGACTCCCTTCTCTTCAAAACCATGCGCTGCTTTTTGCTGTGCTAGCAGTCCCCAGAACGAATTCCCAGTTGGAACAGAGCTCTACAAAAGCACACAGCTGGGAACAGCTGGGGAATCAGCCACTTCCAGACAGATGCCGTTTCCTTTTCACTAGTGCAAACTTGCCCTCTCACTGACAGCATCCTCGTCAAAGGATAATTCTTGGGAGGTTGTTGTTGGTTGATGGCTTTGTGAGAAGGTTGATTCGACTAAAAACCTTAAACTTGCAGCTCGTTTTAAAGCATGGCAGTTGTTTGATGCTTGCAATCCACTTGACATTCTAGCTTGTTATACCAGTACATCAAGCTGGTATGACAAACAAGCTAATTAAATGGAGAGCAGGGACTGTTTTCACAAGCTTCACCCACACCACAGAGGTGAGCTCTAATTCCTTGAGTGCTGTCACTTAAAACAAGTTGTTGCCAGGAGGGTTGCAGGGATCAGGTGTAGTTATCTTGACACATCAATTGAGTTGTCAGTGGGAAATCTCTGTCTCGTTCCAGGAGTGAAATTTTCAATCAGGTATAAAAAAAAGGCTGGAAGCTAATGCACTTGGGGCCAAACACATAGTGTAGATCACGGGATACCTAGCCCAGACATGTGCTAGTAAGGATGCTACAGTCTCCCTGATACTCTCCTAAATTCATTTGGATGTGAAAGCAAGGACTGGAAGCTGGGTTCCCCCGGGGGAGTGATCATGCATTTCAGCTATGTCAGTAAAGCTGATGCTACCCTCGGCTAGCAAGGGTAACCACATCTCTTAACCACTGAACCAGACACAGCAACAAGAGAAATTCAGGTGACACAGATCCTCATTTTTGCCAAGATCTCAGAGCCCTTATAGTCCAAGGAAGCTAAAAGTCACCTCTCCAAGAGCACGAACTCCCTCCCATCCTTTTCAACTACTGAAAAATGACACAAAATAAAGGTCTAGTCTCTGACTGAAGGCACCTGAGGGGCACTTTTTAAGTGTTCTGACAACAGCAACAACAACAAAAGCTCATTACAAAGTGCTTTTTTTCTTTGTGATGAACATCTAGGACTGGGAGACAACAAAGCATTCCTTTTTAACAATTCTTAACCACACAGCGTTCAGGAATTCACAAAAAAAATCAACAGCAATTCTATAATAACCAAAAGGGAAGAAAAAATTACTCTGTAAATACTGACTGCAAAAACAGGCTTGTTTTCCCTGGTTTATAGTTTCAGGCCTTTCGTGAGAACAACCAGCTCCCATAAATAAGCTACTTTCAAGTTCCACAGGGAACAGCCTTAAACTGCATTAGTGGAAATTAGATTCTTTTTTCTGTTCCCTTCCAGGAACAATACTTTACAGAAAGTGGAGATGAGGCATTTTGATTTCTTAGCAGCAAAGTCATTCACGACTATGACATGTTAAGTCTCAAGTACAAAAGTCCTCGGGTGTGGATAAGGATGAATCAGCCTTTAAGCCCAGAAGACAACCCAGGACATGCATTCCAAGGCAAAAACCCACACCATTAAAGTGCCTGTACCAACAACAACAAAGTACGGGACAAGTCCATGAGACACCTATTCTGAAAAGAGAGCTCATGAGAAGGGTAATAATTCTGCTCAGCTCACAAACTTTTCCGTTTTGGAGGAAACAGACTTCTGAAATATTGCAGCACAAGCCTCTCCTGATTCTTTTTCTCATTTCAAGCTCAGAAAGCAGTGTTTTCCATGCTGTTTTCAGTTTTGTTAACTATAACTTTTTATTGCCTAATAGCATTGAGGGAAATGCAATGCTGCTGTAAAGATCATCTTGGGCCCCTGTCACTACTGTCATCTCAGCACCTTCCCTGTACTTTCGCTCTGTCATCCTATGAGTTTCTAACGCTTTGGGTTCTGTATAATTCTCCTAATGCTTACTGCTTCAGTTGCTGTTATGATCCAGGTGAATTCTTTGGTATTACGTCCTTCGCCCAACTTTTTCCCCTTAGTCCCTGAAGAACAGAAAAGCTGGTTCGAAGGGACTTCCAGAGATCACCTAGTCCAGCCTCCCACTGAAAGCAGGACTGTTGCCAGCTGCAGTTCCTATCAGCTTAATCATGGACTTGCCCAGCCAAGCCTTGAAAACCTTCAAGGACAGGGATTTCACAACTGCTCTAGGAACCCGTTCCTAACTCCTAACCATCTTTGCAGCTTCTTCCAGATAGTTCCTCACCATCTTTCTGGAACCAAAAAGCCCCAAACCAGACACAGTATTGCCGCTGCAGCCTCAACAGCACGAAGAAGACAATTGTTTCCCTCCATCTGGTGGCCACATTCTCCTACTGTAGCCTAGCATACAGGCTGCCACATTTATGTTGTGAACTCATGTTGGCTCATGTTCCACACACGCCACTAACTCCCAGGATCTCTCTCAGCAAAGCTCCTTGTCAAACTGCATGAGGTTCTGCCAGACAAATCCCGAAGCCAAGCTCTACCTTTCAGCGTATTAACTCCCTCCCTCATTGATGAACATGGTCCAATAATCAGGGTCATCTATGAAGATACTGAACATCAGCCCCAGTGTCACCTTATAGAGCACTCCACTTTCAGCCACCTTACAAATGAACATTGAGCAGGTGATTTAAGCCCAGTGATCCGACCAGTCCAAACCAGCAAACAGCCCACTGGCTTTACTCATACCTCCCCTGGTCCAGATGAAAATGCTGTGGGAGATTGTGTCAAAAACCAATCTAAAGTCAAGGTACAAGAATATCCACCACTGCCCTCATCCACGTAACAGGTCATTTCATCATTTGCTTGCCTAGGCAATGCTTTTAGACATCTCCTTTGTAGCCTGCCCTTACTTCTTTCTGCTTCCACGCTCTTTTCTGGCCTCCTAGCTCACGAACAAGCTCCTCGTTTACACACGTAAGGTAAGCCTTCTGCAAAATAAATTAATTCTTTTCACCCTCACAGGCAGGAGGTCACAGCAGACCCTCGCCACAGCATCACCAGTGTTACTTTCCATGTGTTGCTCTCCTTTGTTACCATAACTCCGTGCTTTACACTTGGTAACTCTAGTCTCCCGCTGGCAAGACACATGTGGTAACGCAGCTGGTGAAACGAAATGGACACTGAGCTGTTTCTGTTCCTCCTGGCTATGTTTCCTCTTATGTCAACCATCCTTCTAATCTAGAACTGAAACTTTGTAAGAAAGTATACAGTGGTTGAAACCACTCTAATGCACAACGCAAAGGGTTTGTCAGTACCTGTATGGGGAGTTCGAATGTTGCTGAAGTATCAGGCAAAGGAGGTTTTCCCAGCAGGACTGCTTCTTGCAGTGGGTAAAGACATCCATAACACTGGTATATCATGGGATGCATGTATGTTGGCTTTAAAAGGAATAAATATTATCAATCAACTTAAATAAATATTATCAACTCAGAGACTGCCAATCAGTGCAGCATCTGCTCCCCAGACTGCAGGTGCCAGCCAAAGGAGGAATGGAAGGCTTGAACTACGCTGGCCACTCATCCGAACCAGCATTATGATTTTTAAAAGGCACAAAACAGAACGTTTGTGCTCACACATGCACATCACATGGAGCAGACACAGCACTGAAAACTGAGATGCCATGCAATGTCTCAAGGCTGCCTGCCTTCTGCCATGCAGCGCAGTGCAGAGACCAGAGCCAGCATCTCTGGGTGCTCCAGCTTGTGCAGGACTCCTCACAAGCATTCCCAATCTTTTCAATGCAAGCATGCCTTAACGTAACTCTCTTTGGAAGGAAACGCAGGGAAGTTGCCTGAGCCCTTCTGCAGGGTACTTTTGGATCTTAGCATTAGGCACCATCCCATTGTGCAGGCATACCCTGCAGTTGCGTCCTGACCCAGAGCACCTCGTTCCCACAGCAGCTGCGTCCTGTTCTCTGGGTATAGACAGCCCCTTGATCTCTTTCCAGTGGAGCCCACCTAACCATTTGATCAGACGCCAGGAATGCAGCAGGCTGTCTAAATATGGTCCCTGTTTCTGTGGTCTAATACAGACAGCCTGGGCATGTTATCCTCGGTCACTCGGATCTGAGCACTGTACAAACACACAGGAGGGGGTCTGCAGATGTTTGGGGGTTTTTTTGAAACAAGGCTAACGACAAAGAAATAATTTCATATAATCACCCACTAATTCAATCCTGAGTTTGGGAATTATCTGCTAATTCTGATTAAAATTCAGCAAGTATTACCCAAGCATATAAAATTCTCAGGTCTTGAGATGTGATACAGGGGGGTTTCTCTCCAAAATGTTAGTTTTGAGCCGGTAACAGAACATAAGCAGAAGAATAAGCTGTCACGAGTCTGGCACCTGTAACTAGATACTCAAATTCAGACCAAGCGTGCCTTTGGGTAACTCCTCAGATGATCTAGGGGCACAATGCTATTATGTCAGCAAGAATATTACGCAAAGATGTCTTCCAGAATTTCATAACCTTAATGGTGTTATTAAATAACAACACTGAAAAACATTTTCTGAGGCATCACTTTCTTGATTTTTTTTTAAGTATACAAAGCAAGAACATCTTGGAGGAAAAACAATCCAAATGGAAGAGAGTACAACAACTAATCATTACAGAAGCTAGAGAGGAACACAAACCTCAGCAAGAGGATATTCGGTTTCAGTTCTTATGTGATCATAAATACTTAAGTTTTTCTCCCTAGGTAGACCCAAAACAAGCAAACAGAAGTCACAGAAAAGAAAACTAAGATCAATCATTGTCAAGACAAATTTTTTTAAAAAAAATTATTTGGGGGGCTATGTAGTACATCATCTTGTCATCGTGAAACATGGCCATGAAATATGCTGTCCATCTCAAAATGCAGGGAGCACAAAATGCAAGATATGCCAAGACAATTCCACCTGCAGATATGGGCATGAATAAAACCCACACACGTCAGATATGAGGTCATAACTGTATGGATATCAGTGAAGTGTTGATCATCTGTTAGTTCCAACTATCAGACAGCTCTTAGAGCAAGGAGCTTGTACAGAAACATTCAGGCTTACAAAGATTCACTTCCAAGAACTGTCAGTTTTAATGAGAAAGCAACCAGCTACAACGGCAAATTGAATCTTGGGCTTCTTCGTCAAACATTATCTGGGTAAGCTCTTTAATAGGATTAAATACAAGAAATACTATGATTCTTTTTTTTGTGGGCAGATAGCAGTAAGCTGTTGATTAATCACATGCTTCATTTCCAAAACTCAAGCAATAAAGACTGGAAGAGCCACCAACAAAATCAGTCAACGTTTCACCATTAAAACACCCTCAACGTAGTCCAGCCTAAAGAAACTTATTGCTGTGACCAGACTGATATTGTACACCACACACCCTTCAAGGTTAAGGGAGAGCAATAAAAGAAAAGAAAACTAAAGGGGGGGGGGGGGGAGGCCGTGGAGAAGTCTTCTGTTACCCTACAAAAGCATGTTTCAGCCAGTAACAGGCTGTGGCAGAAAATCACCACCCCAATCACCGACACGGAGGATGGCTGTTCCCTGCACAGACACATCATCTTTCCCGAGGTTCTTACGTTTGGTTTGTAGCTTCAACTGGTATGCCCTATATCCAATTTAGCAATTACTGCTCCGTGATTATCTGTCTGCAGCTGGCACATCCTATATCCAATTTGGCGATTACTGCTCCACAATTATCTGTCTAGCTTAAGACAGGTGTTGAGGCCGCAGGGTTTTCTATCAGTTTATTTCATCAAAACATCCGTTTATGTAACACAAGATATAATAGTAAAGCTTTTAGGATGATCGTTGAATCTCTAATCCCAAACACCATCACTCCAAACCTTTAAATAAATAATTACCATCACATCCTACCAGTGCTAGCAGGTGCCTTTATGGCATGAAGGATCTCCAACCCACATGAAAGCACGGGTTCACATGCTCCAACCAACCAGTCTAAATCCACACTCGTACTACCAGGGCAGTACTCTCACCCCTTAAACCAACCCCTCTGTAATGCAAGGCTCCTAGCTTGATGTTATATTTACATGAAATATTTACATTCTTCTGTCTAGAACATTTTGGGGTTTAGCACAGGTATCAGCTTCAGATTTGAAAATAAGGCTACACTTTCTGTTTAGGGAAATGACTCCTACATTTCTCAAAACAGAAAAACTCATTTCATAAAGGTTTAGGTTTCACAGAAACCAGAGGCTTTCTGTAAGAATTTTCATCCCTCAGTTCATCCTGTTGTCTGTCCAAAGACAAACAAAATGAACATTTCCAGCCTCTCTTCCTTGGTATCAATTCCACTTTATACACCTGCTGTTTGATTTCACATAATGAACCAAATTGAGATTAGAAACACTGTATCTCATTTAAAAATTCCTCCAGAATGAAGAATGCCATTAACAGAGGGTCTTTTCCACACCAGAAAGTGGAATCTCTTTAATGGACTCCAAAATGCCGAGGAGGTACATGCTTCCAGGTCCATAAATCTTAGCGACAGCAAGACACGGGGAACCACTGTAAGTGTAAAACAAGTCTCCAGTACTTGAAGGGGCTCCTTCCAAAATAAAGCATGCTTCTGTACATTCGTATTACAAAGTCTAAATACCCAATCCATAAACAGATGCAGCTTATAAACTGTACATGTGCATCATCATCTTATTCACTATTAAAATAAGCAATACCTACCTACGAAATAAAGTGCTAGCCAGGCCTTAAAATCAGTTTGGTTTGGGCTTGTTTGTGGGGATTGGTGTTTGGTTTGGTTTTTTTTAATATGACCAGAAGTCCACCGACGAATACAGTGAACGCTGTGAAGTGCACATGCCGGGTCGCTCACAGAGCGCACAGGGCACTGCATGGCAGTGCAGCAGCAACACCTGGGCACAGCCTGACTTCCAGCCAAGGCCACCTCCCAGCTTTTGTACATCGTGTTAAACATTTAGCAATAAGGTATTGTGTAACCTAATTCCCTGTTTTATTTAACCGTAAGTACTTGTAACATTTGAGATAGAGACCTGCTGCCATTGCAAAATCACTGATGAAAAAGCTCAACTTCTAGCAATGCTTTATACATCGGATCAACCTTTGGGTCAGGTTTACATCAAGTCCTGTTCCACTCTTACCTGGCTAAACTCTCGGGGAGTGGATATGGGTAATTTCTTAGTCTTCAGCCATGCAAGGACAGTTTAGACGGACTGAGGATCTTGTGATGATAGACCGAAGGTTACTAAAAGCAGAGGAGTTTCTCCTGAAATACCACACTGGGGTCTACATCGGACGTACAGTGTCATCTCTCCCTATTACACAGAGGGGAAGTTGGATCCAGCTCTGGACTATGATGCCAGATTTTCCCCTTAAACTATCATTACACAAACAAAAGGCAGAAGAGACAGCAGCTGTTATGGTCAGTGATGACTGCTGTTTAACACTGACCTAGCAGATCAAACAGAGAAACAATGCAAGCCACATGGAAAGCTTCATGCTTTTGTCTTTTTTTAAAAAAAAAGAAAAACAAACCCAAAGCAAAACAAAAAAAACCCTGCTGGTGTCAGGATAACATGTCAGCAAGAGGGGAAGAAAGAAACTGTTTTCCTACAGTAGCCATTATAGAAAATACGGGCAAATTAGCAGGTGAAAGGATCTTCTGGCACTGAAAACCTTGCCTGGGGTCACAACTCCAGCTCAGATCTGTCAAGAGGATGGCTGCTGTCTTCACAGCATTGTGCACAGCCCACTAATCCCATGGTATCAGATCCCTTTAAGCTGTGTCTCTTCACCTCAATATAACCTCTGTTTGTTGTTAGCCAGCTGCAGGTACCCCTTCTTCAGCATTTGTGATGCACACTTCATTACTGCACCTGAATGAAACAGAGCAAAGTCGTACCAGCTGCACCAACGTGCAGTAATACAAGGCACATCTGTCATGCACGATTCACCTCTACAGTGCTATGCTCCTTTCACACCTATTTCTTTTTAATACTGAATATTTACATAAATGCACAAATGCTTTTCTTGCTAAGTTTTGCCAAGAAGCTCTCAATTTAGGATCCCCTGGTGTTTTTCCTCATAGAGTAGTTAAGAAACCAGAAAAAAAACCCAAAACACTGCACCCTCTGTCTCCAAACTAATTGCTACATAGTGATTTCTGACAAGAAATGAACAGTTTATATACGTGTGTGTGTATATATATATATCAAAAAATATAACTGATCCAGTACATGCATGCAAACACGTTCTTCATCTGTTCCGGGCTCCCGACTGCCTTTCTGCAACGCTGTGCCCGTTTGCTCTTCTGGTAACGGCAGCTCCTCTCCAGGTTACGGCAGAGGTTTCCCAGGGTTATTTCTGCAGCACCCCCGCCCCGTGCCAGCCGAGGTGCCCCCGCAGAGCCGGCTCTGGAAGCCAGCAGGGCCGCAGGCTACGCAGGCTCCTGCCAGGGCGCCCCGCACAGCCAGCCCAGCCAGACCTTGTGCCAGCCACAGGCGGGGGCTGGCTGATGGAAATGGTATTATCCCTCGTGCTATAACACAGTTAATGCATTTTTAAAAGCTTATTTCTGATGACTCAATCCAAACCCCAAGAGCTATTACTATTAAAAGACTAACAAAAAACCACTTGCAGGGCGCTCAGATATTTTTTTTTCTCATTTCTCACGATTATTTTTTCCAACTTTATTTAAATTATTGATGGCTCAATTATTATCACCCAGTTTAAACAGAAGCATAATTGACCAGCTGCCTCCAAATGGTATTTAAACTGCCTTCCACCTCCAGCTTGCACAGGAAAAGCTTACGGTTCTATCACTAGGAGGGTATGATCCCCCCAGCTAACATGGCAATAAAGGAGACTGCACTGAGAAAACAACCTGGTAGCCTTATGATTAATTTATTATTCAAATTTTATGATTAAATCCCTACCAATACCCTTACTTTAAAAAAGAAAGCTTACTCTGTTTCAAAATTATTAGCCCTTGAACCATCTCTTCACTAGATCCACTTTACGAAAAGGACACGGTGCAGAAACTTTCTTCTAGAAATTCAAACTCTAGTGACATATAGTATTTTATTAAGGAAATTATTCCATCTTTAACAAAGTATCCAGAATCTAAAAGAACAGTCCAAGACTGAGATTTTTGATTTATAATTAAAAAATGAAATGCTGAAAAAGACTGTAGTCACATTAGCAAATTGAGTTCAAGTATGGTATCAATCAAGCCCACTCCAACATAACACAATTGATTGGAGATTATGATTATTTGGGGGGGGGGGGGGGGGGTGTCAACAAAAAGCAGCTAATAAAAGCTGTCTATCAAAGCCCTTCTATAAAGCCTTTCGCAATTAAAAATCACGCATAATGTTCCTAATGCCACCACACAGAAGTGCGCCCCCCCATGCAACTAAACCCTTTTCAACCATCGATGTGTATCAATTATAGCAGTAGTCCACAAACATAACAGTAATGATTTAATCCATGAACAGCAGGAATTTGTGCTACATTACTTCAAAGAGAGTATGTTAACTTATCATTATCTCCATATATACTTAAAATACCCACATACAACTCTGGAGACGTGAAAACAAAACCAAAAACCACCACCCCAAAACCCTACCTATGTTTAGACAGCCAGGTATTAATAAAGGAAGGCACTAATTTAGTGGGAGACTCCTACCAACTTCAGTAAAGCTAGGGTTCGGCTGAGAAGTTTAAGCCCTATTGTTTATAGCTCCCAAGATGACAACGGAGTTTTTAATCAAATACACATGAAGTTCTTAAATACAGGGGAGGAAAACACCCTTTTCTCATGAGCGTGCATCTGAGAAAATTAAAAGACAGCATGTTCAGAGACCAGTTGAGTTGTATAACTTGGGTATAATTCCTGATTTCAGTAGAAGTTGCATAAAAGATCTAACAGTACCCATTATTACTGGGCCATTAAAAAAATCACAATTCTTTGGTCAAGTATAATTTTTACCCTTTTGGAAAGTTCTGAGAAAAGCAAACAGCATTCAGAAACACATTAACTTCCCAAATAAAGTTTTACATCAAAGTTCTGCTTTAAAGCTTTTATTTTTTAAACAACCAAAAAAAAAAATCCTCCACTTAGGAAAGTTATCACCATCTTAAATATCAGAATACAAAACTGAAAAAAATCCCTATTAAAAAAAAAAAGACAGGACTTCAGCCAAGTATTCAGCTACTTATTGCTGTAGTTGTAACTCAAGTCCATTTAAACCCCTATGTTTTGGTCGTTTGTAGCAAGAACATGTTTGGAATGCTAGCAGCAATAGAAAACCCCTGTAAAACCTAACCATAGTTACACTGTTGAGTGAAAATTAGCAAAAACAATAACCATTGGAACCTACGAAAGCATCTTGTAAAAGTACAATTGAACTGGTAGCTAGAAAAACAGGGTCGATTTAAAGTGCTATCCCAAAGTCTTATGTGGGCCTACATCAGTAAAGAAAAGTCCATTCCCCTCCACAAGATGAAGCCCAGAACCACAACACTACTCCACAGATAAGGAATGCAGCCTTCACTCTGCCTCAATGCCTCACCTCCCCCACCCTCCTCCAAGAGGTGGAATACAGACAATTGAAATAATTGCCAATTCCAAATTTAGGTGATATGCACAAATATACTGTTGAACAAGGCTTGGACAGCAAACAGTACACCTGAGTTCAGTCATACAAACTAACTTTGTAAATAGCGTTAGACGAATATATCCAGGTCTCTAATATGAATCTAGATGTATTTTCTTACAAAACGCATTAATAGAAATGCCCAGGCAAATACATACCATACAATAGCAAAAGCTTTAAGCCCCATTTAATAAGATGACTTTCCGATTAAAAATAGAAGGCAATTAAGATTTACTCAAAATTACAATTAAGAAAAGCTTTCACAGTGCAATATTGAAACTGTCACAAAGTTAAGAAAATACTGATATCAAAGTACAATCACAATGTTAAAGTAGACAAAACTACTATACAAGGGCGTATCTTGTAAAATTAAAAGGAATGAACACAACATAGGGGACATCTCGCGTCCCTGCTCTACATATCTCATTTCCTAGTCTTCAGAGTCGTAATTGTGTCTTTCTGCCATCAGTAGAAGTCTTGTTAAAACTAAGAGGTTCATTCTTCTTTATAGACCAGATTTCAAAGCCCGATCACTTCTTGCAGACACGTTCTTCGTCACTGCACAATTTCAAAGTAGTGCAATATTGCCATGATGTGCTGAGGCATGAACACATAGCCTGTGTACAGTGCCATTCCAACAATGGAAACTAGCATGGAATCTGAATTACAGTTGAGGAAAAAGTGTTTGAAAGAGAAAGCGCATCAGACATCGCATGACTAGAGCATTAAAACTTTCCTGGTAACTATCTTGCAGCATTTTTAAATCAGGCAGGGTCAACCTTATTCAGCAGTTACAGCTACAGGAAGAATCAACTGAACTCTGAAAAACAGAACACAGCGGTAGGAGCGATTAGCTGAATTACAGAAGGATTCCTGCAACTACCTGTGTAACACCGGTTATCTACTGCCTCATCATGAGCACAAGAGAACTGGCCAAAGTATGAGAAGCATGCTGGGGGAACAGAAAACAGGCACTGGGAATATACAAGTTTTCAGATGCATCCTCCTACAACCGGACTTTTGTCAAGCTGTAGGGTTCTTGAAGCTTTACCTACAGAAATACTGGCACCAGATTACTAAAAGATCACACCTTTAAAAATTCAAAGTTTCAGAAATTCAAAAGCACCTGAAATTAATAATAGCCTGTTGATTTCATTCAACTACCTGCAGAGATTCAGTAAACCCAGGACAGCAACACTATAAAAAGCACTGGAGATAACAAGCATGATAACACTGGACAGCAGTACTCAAGTTTCCACTGGTGAAACCAAAGAAGGTGCACATGCTTTGCATCTTTGAGAAATCAAGTCACCACAGCACACATGTAACAAATGCTCTATGACAGACTTTCCCGTGGCAGAGCAGAGGTTATTAGTTGTGCTTATTAGAGCATACTAGCTGCCTGATGTATTTTTAGTCCCGGAAGATTACACAGTAAGTTACTAAAATGAAGGTCAACTCACAGATCCACGCTTCTGTATCAGCGCTCACTTCTGATTCTGGAGCACAAGCAGCAGCAAGACACACAGCAGAGCCACGCACCATTGGTTCCCGAGGCCACTGTGTCTGCGCTGCATCCGTGCAGCACCTGGCAGACCTGGCCCACCTATGGCAAACGCACCCAGTTCGAGGACAAAAGCCAGTTTTGCTGACCTGAGACTGCAAGTGATACTTGGGCCACTCTTAACATTTGTAAGTTAAGTGGCAACTACTTCATTGCAATATGAGCATTTTACAAAAGTAAACATGCACACACACTTTCATTTACTTGAATACTCTTGAACAAGTGAAAAAGCTGCATGGTTAACACGGAAGCAAAAAAAACCAAACTCATGATTAACAGAATTGCAGGAAAAGCAAAGATGAAGTTTCTCAGCAATGCAACTATGGCATAAAGAGGAAGGTATGTTAGCAAGGAACACAACATCATGAACCTATGCAGCCCTACCTAAACAACTGTGCACAGTAGGTCTATAAATACTAGAAAAGATAAACAGTAAGTTACCTCCACCTCTACTGACTTTATACAGGGAAAAAAAATAATAATCTGATTGCACAGCTGTAACTTGGGCAGTCACTTTTCTGCAACAAATTTGAGTTCCTTTGCAAAAACGAGGAGTATCAGTAAAACCTCCTCACTACCACTTACACCCTTCTCTTTGTTAATGTTTTGGTTAATTTCTCTCTTTGCCTCTCAACGTTAATTGGAGATGGCTCAGGGCCATTCATATGAGACATCGTTTTAAGTCAAGATCAAAACAGCCACACTTAAAAGAAAAATACTTGCAATGCAGCAACACCTGGGAGAACATAACCCTGTATGGAAGGGCTCGGGAAAGAAGCAAACCTTAAATCGTCTTTATACAGATGCCTTCACATAAGCATCCATCAAATTCTTCCACTCAAAAAGAGCCAAGCAAACTTACCAGAGATTTAAATACTCATTTAATAAAAATCATGTAAAAAGTATCGTGCAAAAGTAAGCTTGCAAGGTTTTGCAGCATGCATGTTTACTTTCCACTAGGTAAAAAATACAGAAGAATTCATTAAAGACACCCGTGCTGCACAGAGAGCTTTAGATTTCGGTGCAAAAGCCAGGAGAAAGAACTACCGTAACTCTAGAGAAGAAAAATTAAAGAAGTAAGTTCGAGATGCAAACTTCTGCCCGCGGAGAGCCGCGCCCGGCGGCCCAGCACCGCGCGGGGGTTACCGAGCCCGGGCGGCGCGTTCGGGAGCCAACGTGAGGAGCCCGAGCCCCTGCCCGACCGGGGCCGGGGCCGGGGCCGAGCGGGGGCTCCGCTTCCCGGCCCGCCGCGGGCACCGGCCGCGCTCGGCGCCTCAGGCCAGCCGCCCCGGCCCTGCCCTCCTCCCGCCACCCCTCGGCCCTCACCCCGGCGGCCAGCCACCCTCCTCAGCGCGGCCACGGCCCAGCCGCTTCCCCGGCACCGGGCCGCTCGCTCGGCGCCGCACCCGTCCGGCGGCCTCGGCGCAGCCCCGGAGCCGCCGCCAGCGCCAGGCCCGGTGCGGCAGGGGGAGCGCAGCCCCCGGCCCCCCGCACCCCCACCCCCCACAGACACGGCCGCCCCGCCGCGCCCCGCGGGCGGAAGGATACTGAAGACGGTGCGCTCCCAGGGCTCCAGCATGTAGAGCGCGGTGACCAGCAGGTACTGGTAGTACAGCCACGACATCTGCTTCCAAGCCGAGCCCAGCGCCATGGCCTGCGCCGGGCCCAGGCCGAGCGGAGACGGGGGGCGGCGGCAGCCCGGAGCCCGCCCTCACCGCCGCCGGGCCCCGCCCCGCGCCGGGCGGCCGCGGTCCCCCGGAATGGAGGCGCTGAGGCCTGGCCGCCGCCACCCCGAGCCGCACGGTGGGGACACGCACCCGCGGTACCGCCGCCACAGCCCAGCGGGGCCGGTCGTGCCCGCGGCTGGGCGCGAACCCGTGGCGCGCTGGAGGCCCCGGTGACGGCTGGGGGCCGCGGCGGCGTCTGGACGGGCGTGGCGGGGGAGCCGCGGGCGCGGGGGACGGGCCTGGGCGCCGCGCGGCGGGGCCCTCGGTGCCTCCAGCCGGCGGGGGGCGGGCCCGGCTGTGTGGGACCGTAACAGCAGACAGCTCCTGGCGAGATTAATGGCACAGAACAGGAAAAATAATGAGGCAACATGTCAACTGTTTAGTGTAAGCGTTGCTAGCTTCCCGCTTCCCTGAGGCGCTTGGGGCCGGGCTGCAGATTGGCCTGAGATAAGGAGAAATTCCCAGAGACTGGCCTGGGCCTGCGGGGCTGGAAAGGCCGCTGGGCCGGCAGCGTAGGCCGGCACCCCGGCAGGCCCTGGCTGGGGACCGGCTGGGCGCGACCGAGCGGAGCATGAGGTGCAACCCCCGGGCACCGGGGCCAGGCCCAGCGCCAAGCGCACACACCACGGGTTGGGAACCGGCACTGACCCGCCTTGCTCGGTAAATCCATTCGCAGTTGTGCTCCTGAGCAGTGTGATTCTGCGCTTGCAGCCACCCCACCCCTGCCTTCTCCCGTGCTGTACAGTGAAACACAAGGAAACGCAGGCACAGGAGGATGCGCATCCAAGTTAGTTACACCGCTGCAAAATACAGTGACGGTAGCAGGAGATAACTGTGAGAAATAAAACCTGCTTAGAGGCAGAGACAACTTAGGACTGTACTAAAATCTGAAAAGGGATTTAATTCAAACAAGACATTTAGACACAATCTATGCGGATTTATTTTAGCACAAGAGGAGGAAATGAGAGCATTTACGCTATTAATACCCTCACCCAACTGGATACAGGAACAGTTGTCCCTATCAAAGACTACTGTTGCTTGTTGCATTCACTGCCGAAGGAGTCTTGTGTTGGTTTCTGCTTGAAAAAGCAGTGGTAATCATGAAAGCCGCCTTTCTATGTCAGCACGTACAAAGTTCAAGGACAAGAGGGGCAATCAGCGCAACGAAAGCATTACTCCCATTTAAAGCTGCAAGAACATTATCAATATGGGACAAACGAGGCCCAGCCCTGGCTGCTCCTATGCTTCCCAACAAGAAGCTCTGCAATTCATGTGATAAGGCAAGCAAGAAGCAGCAGCAAGAAAGTTCATGGGACAGTAATGTCTAGAGGCATGCCAGCTTCAAAATCTCCCACCACATCTGCCCTAACCCACCAGGTGGTGCCATAACCAGGCCCCTTACACCTTTTCAGTATGGTGCACATTCATGAGACAGGTTTTTTGGCTAATCAGCCCCTTAAGAAAATTGACAACATTCCTCTGTATAGTTTCCCCTCTTTGGCCAGCTCCATTCTAGCCCTGCTTAGGGACTGCCACCACCAGTTGTTCCTTCTGTACCACACGCATTGACACCTGAGTCCTTGAACTACAATCCTGCACACTCCTGTTTCCAGTAGCTCGATGCAAAGACCCTGGCCACATTGAGGCCAGCATGCCCTACAGCACAGACAGTATCCTCTATCACGTCTGCTCCTCCACGCTTCTATTTAGAAACAGTTTTGTATGTTAAAAATTTTCCATATACACCTCTGGACTCGTAGCACAGTTACCCAGCTCTAGATGATCCCATAGCTATCGGTATGCAAGTTAGACATTCCACTAATCAGTCTGACTGTATCTAAGTAGAAAAACCTTACCTCAGGCAGATCCCAAGCCTTAAAACAAGTATGGCTCAATTTTGATTGCAGGCTGCACGTGCAGAGGCAGATATACCATACTAGCCAACCAAGTGCTCAGCAGTTGCCTCAACAGTTCTCTACTTTCTCAAGCAGAGGTTAAGTTGCTGCTGACTTGAAAATAGTAAGTCCATGTTTTCCTTGTGTAACCCTGACAGAAGAACCAACCTATTTTTTTCTTCCCAATCTCATGTAACACTGCATAAAATGAGTGTGTGTGAGTTAGTAATATACAGCGCCAGGGACTACAAAAGGTAAACCAAAGAGTCATAAGATTTTATTATAATATGAAGCACAGAAGTAGTATGTTTTCCAGATTCCTACTTCCTAAATTTAAATATTTTTGACAATTCCTCAAAGCACATACAACGAATTATTCCTAGCACTGCTAAAATAAAAAGCATAAAGATGAGATTTTTTTCAGATACACCCTTGTTCAAAGTGAAGTGCTAAAAAAATAACAGGCTATAAAAAGGAGATGTTACTTGCTAATAAAAAACAAGAGTTCACCTCTTGGGAGCACACCTGGAGGAAAAGAGGGAAAATCTATTGTTAACATTGCAGTGGTTTCATAGAATAAGCAAGAAGTCCAAGTACCAAGTAGCAGAAACTCTTTATGCTTCTATGAAGAAGCTGTAAACAAACTAAAAAAGCATACAAACCAGCTTCATGGTCATAGATCTGACCACAGATTTCTTCTTAAAATGTGTCATCATCATAAGGAAAAAGGACAATAGAAAAGTCCAATATTTGCTTCATGTACATATTCACATTTAAAACTCTTAACTGTACTACTAAGCATTAATATATAGATTTAAACAATCCATGCCAGAAAACTTGATATAAGCTAATCTTTCACTTCGTATGAAGTTTCCATTTTTGAGATCTTAACAGGCCCAAACCCCAAATATGATTCCTTCATCATACCCACCTGTGTGCAAATCTACCAAGAATACCAGTCTAAAGAAGCCCAACATCCTGTGAGTTGTTTACCACGTGCCACAGAAATGACCAGTGCAGCTATGTAGAACCAGTTACTATACAGTATTTATTCTAAGCAGTTCTAATACACGTTGAGATAATGGATAGCATATATACAGGGAAGGAGCAGAATACACAGATAATACATTATATTTACAAAATTTTAAATCCTCAGTGATGCAACCACCTGATGGTGTGAAAAGAGTATTGTTCTCAAATGCACTGTACTCTGTTCAAACTTTTCAAAATACCAATCATTAAAAACTTCTCTGATGAAAACGTACACTAAAAGACTGTATTTGAAAAAGACTAACATGCCTGCATTTCTGACACTTCAGTCTTAAAACAGTGCATGATTTTTTTCTCCTGCCTTTACACATCAGCAGTGGCTGGCTAGAACATTGAAGAAGTGAAAAACTTCATCTTTGTCCATTACTGCCACCTCAGTTGAACATTCAGTACATAATACTGGATGATACACTTCCTCCTCTTCTTGATTAGCTTGTATAGAGGTAGTTTCTTTGCTGTGCTTCATTTTCTTACTTCTTTTCTTTATCTTCTTTCTGTATTTCAGAATTTCCTCTTTGTTAACGATGCAGTTCATCACAAACATTGCTCTATACTGTGTTTTGTAAGATTCATGTCTGTGGAGAAGACGAGAAAATGGAAGTCATGCAATTGGTAAAACACTGCTGCTAAAAAATCCATTACTGTCACTGGAAATGGAATTAAAGATAGGAAGTACCATGCTAGAGGGCTGAAAGCCAAATATAAAGTTTTATAAATAGAAGTCACAACTACAAAAATCCTAATTAAAAAAAAATTAGAATTGTAGCCATGTGTATTGTTTTTAAGGCATTTTTTAAAAAAACACTGGTTCTCGCTGAAATAAACACCCTGGAGTACAATGGTATTGATACAGAATTAAGCATTGCTACATATAGCTGATGATAGACAAAAGATCATGAAGTTTTGAGTGCAAATGACTCACTACTGCATTGATATCCTAAAATGTCTTGCAAGGTTGAAACTCCTTATTTATAAATAACAAGCACTGACACATCACACTTGAAAAAGCAAGTCAATAATAAAATATAAAATGTATTTTCAGCTGTCATCAGTGTAACAAATGTGTAGCTGGAGTATGTAGCAAAATTCAGAGCTGCTGTTCAATTCAACACAATGTCCCTCGGGCAGCAGTTTCACAGCAGCCAAACCCAACGTAACAGGTGGCTGCAGAAGTCCCATCTCAGGTTCTGCTGGCTTTATTGCTTGCATAATGCTGTGCTGAGCTATTTCAGTTTATTAAACCCACAAAAGACCAGTCTGAGAATAAAAATGGATGCTCTTCTGTCAGCTTAGCAAACTGAAATACTTCCCTATTGAACAGGGTCAGGGAGTACCAAAGCCAGCAAAGGGAAGAGAGTGAGAAACACCACCAATACTTTGATGATTTCAGGCTGCTGTGGAATTTCATCCTCAATCACCAATAATACTCAATGAACAAGAGGTAGTTTACTCCTCATTTCACAAAATTTCTTTCTCCTTTACACCCAGTTCAAGAGCCCTCTCCTTAGTACAGGCTAGCAGTACTAACTAGGTTTGCAGTACACTTAGATACTGGGTAGCTGCAAAACACACTAGATTTTCACCTAAATGATTTCCAGGCACTTTCAAATGTAACTATACTCAAACCCACACTGCTAATACTGAAACCAAGTAAGAATATGCTACATTGATTTTGCTTTATCCTCGCCTAAACAAGGCACTTTTGCACAAAAATAACCTGGATTAATTTTAATGCCTCTAAACACCAAGCCAACATATTTAAATAAAAAAATAAATCAGCCTGAACTGCCTGTTTAGTATCCGTGAGTTTGTGTTTTTTTAAAAAATAGTTTACGTTCTCCACTATGCTACAGTTCTACTCTGTTCTTCCTCATGGCTACGTTGTAGGTTAAACTGATCATCACTCTTACAAACCAGCATTCACCCATAAATCTGATTCACATATACCTGCCTTCTCTTTATTAGTACCACCTTGCAAGACAGTTGATAAAATCAATTGATCAAGGATTACACTAACAATACTACTGACTGAAAAAAAAGACATTATAAAGAGACCCCTTACTGTTCACTAATTACCTCTGGCAATCCAGGCATAATGTTGTCATGCAAGCAGGGCAATTCAAAACAGCATCACTATTTGGAACAGCTGAAGGTTTTGTCCGCTGCTGTTGAGGCACTCTTCTCTGATTACGATACCTACCAATTCAAGAAAAGAGGAAGGAGAGTCAGAAAGTGAAATTACATGCCCTTGCTGTTGGGCATATCAATTCAACCATCAAACCTTTTTTATATTAAAATACACTGGTTAATATTTGGCTCCTTCCTGACACCTTTTTCAGTAACTCAAAGCACATAAATAAATAAAATGGGGGCAAAAAACCACATACTAGTATCTATTATCTTATTTTGTACAGAGAATTTTCACTTGGTCAGACAAATAGATCTGGCATGAGAATTTGTGCCTAATAACCCTCTCCTCTGATGAAGCAGGTATCTCAAGTGCTATCTCTGCAGGCAACGTACATTAGTATTATCCCTTTCAACAGATGTACATGGAGAATATTACCTCTGCTGCAACAACCACTTTTCTAATTCACCATTCAAAAACTCCTCATTAAAGCAGCTTTGCTGTTCCTATTTTATCTGAACATTTTGTGGCTTGCTAAATTCAAAGCTTCCAAAAACTAGAAATATAGTATTTAGCAGGAACAGACATTAATTTAGCAATCAAAGTATGTCACAACTTTCTCAGCCACAGCACGGTTATTTAGATGGTATCTACAGACAAAACTGGCTTACAGAACTAGGAATTTGATTTTTAAAACTGCAAGTTTTAGACTTGTGTAATTTTGAAGACTTAACTTCCATAACACACCCATAAAAATTTTACAGACTTTGAAGCTTCATATGCTGTAAATCCTAAATAAAAAATATTTTCACTGCATGGACTTGACAGCATAGGCTTTTCCTCTATATTCACCATTTTCATTTAAATTTCTCAGTTTATGTTAAGCATCCTACACTTCAAATGCTTACGGTCTCTTACCCCCTCCTCTGTGAGTCTACCCACTCTTGGTCTCTGCTGTCTTCTTCTGGGTCATATAGCAGTTCATCATTTGAGAGAATCTGACGTTGCTGCTGTTTTCTTTTTTTCCGGATGTCCTGTGTAACTGGCAAGATTTGTGCAAGCACATGTTACATCCATCAGACATGTGATGACACTCTACTTAAATAATAAAAAATACCAGTTTTTCAGTCTTCCTTGTCCATACTCTCAATAAATCAAAACTGAAACATAAAGGCCTAGCTCATCTCTCCTCCAAATGTACCACCCCAAAGCATTAACACACCTTACATACATTGGGATACACCATAAAGTTGAGGGGACTACACTCTGATTATATAGGCTGGTAGCCCCCCCCAAAAGGCCGCCATCAGGAACAGCCCCTTGACCCCCCCCAGAGGATCTGACAGGGTATGAGAGAGTGCTACTGGAAAGATGTCCTCTTCTCTCCTCTCCTCAGACATGTACCTGTTTTGTCTTCATCCTCTGAATCAGAATCAAAGTAGATGTCATCATAATATTTTGTAGTGGTGGCAGGTCCAGTCTGCCCAGTACTTGAAGAAGTGCCTACGTGTGAAATTCGAGAGAGCAGTGGTAATAACAGCCCACCAAAAGGACAGTGATTGTACAGCCCAGAAGAAACCTTCATTTTCAAGTCACTCTATCCAAAAGTGCTCTACTTTACCTGGGTATGTATAGTAACAGCTCTCCCAATTTATTCCAACGTGCTGATCACCCACACTTCTTCTGTTATTTCATTTACAGGTGCTCTCTCAGAGTAAAGCTGCTCCCTCCTGCTCTGTGATGAGCCTCAGGTATAGTTTAAAGGAAAGTTTCTCCCAGGGTAAACTCCCTTTAGGCACAGAGGACACCACATCAAATATACCTGCCTCAACCTTACATAATTCATACAATCTCAGACACTCCACAAATCTTCAGTCACATGACAGAAACACAGGTGTGGCACACTGTTTCATGAAATCTGACTACAATAACATTCACCGAAAAATTCCCCCAAAATTTCAGGGCTGCAGAAGTTCAAAAAAGATCTAGACGAATTGCCAAGCACGTGTCACAGCCCTTCTGCACCAAAAATCCTATTCTGTGCTGGGTGGGTGCGGTGGTTTAAGTATCACTACATCTTAATTGCACAACCGAAACCTAAAGATCAGATTTGCCCACTAACGCAGATGAAACTAATAAACCCGCTGAACGCAGAGTTAAGTCCCTACTACATTGATTCTCCAGGAAATTAAGGACACTTCGCTAGGTGTTTTGTAATAGCTAAAAAGAACATATGCTCTACAAATACCAAAGCAATCCACAAACTCCAGAACATGCATCTTTAATACTTTTAGTACTTGGTGTAACAATCATAAGCAGGTATGGAAGAGATTAATACTTTTCGTAACTTTTTTCCCCCAGCTGATTTGGGATTTCAATCTACCATATGTGATTCCTTTCTTCAAAGGCTCCAAATCTTGATAGCCACCTGGAGCTAGCAGTCAAAGTCTCACAGACCACAACCTGCTCAAAAGACTTCTAAATACAGGTGAAAGAACCACGTAAAGAGGTACTGGGAACAAAAGGGGACTGATCTAACAGGTGCATTCACTGAAGCGGCAGCTAGTGACCATTTCTGCAGATATGATCAGCCATTTGAAGATATTTCGGTGGGCTTCAGACAGCACTCAACTGTCACCACCACCCCGACAATACCCAGTCATGAGAGTAATACATCAACTTCACACCTTAACTGGACCCCACTTAACTCGCAATTTCACCTCCAAGCAGATGTTAAGCGCGATTTACCCATTTCTGGTGATTTCCATTTGACTTCCATAGTCCTCATGGTGGTGTTCAGTTCGGCTTCCATCTCCTTCTGGAACTCATCGTCACTGGAAGACTCGCTCTCCCCGGTCAGGCACTCCCGTATCAGCTTCCGCTTCTGGTCCGGAGTGCCGTGTAAGAGCACGTCGACCTCATCTTCTGAGCTACAAATATTTATTAAGCGTTACATGCCTAATTATTACAACCAGCTTAAAACATGGATGGAGTCACTTGGAAAACGTACATCTGAATTGTGTGGGTACACGAGGCAGCACTTGCTCATGTATTTACGGGAAACGTATTTATTAAAACGTTTTATTAGCTTGTTGATGTTAAAACGCTGGTTTTAATGCGAAGGGGGTGCAGCCGGCCGGCTGCGGCCTGCCAGGGCGCCTCTGCAGCGCTGCCAGCGCGGCTCCGTGCGGAGCAGGGCCCACTTACACACAGCCGAAAGCAGGGCTACGAGCGGGAACGCGCCGGTTCCAAGGCAGCAAATGGCCGCGGCTCCCGGCGGCGACTCTCCCGCAACCCTCGGCGGCACCGCGCGGCCCAGCCCGGGGGTCTGAGGAGGCACTGCGGCCTCGCCGCCCGCAGGGCCCCGGCCAGAGGAGGGCGGGGAGCGGCGGCCCGCTGCCGCCAGGGCGCAGCCCCCCTCCCCCGGCAGCGCCAGGGCCGCCCCGGGCCCGCCGGCACCTGCTAAGCGCTCGCTCCTCGTCGCTGGGCTCCTCCACCACGTACGGGTCGTCCTCCTCCCGCAGGCGGCTCATGGCGGCCGCTCGCCGCTGCCAGCCCCGCTTCCGGCACAGCGCCCCGCCCCGCCGGGGGAGGGGCCCGCCACTGCCAGCCCCGCTTCCGGCACAGCGCCCCGCCCCACAGGGGGAGGGGCACGGCGCCCGGCCCCGCCCCCCCGGATGGCCCCGCCCCCCGGATGGCCCCGCCCCCCGCTCTGCCCCAGCGCCGGGGGGGTCCCGCTGCTGCCGCCGGACCCCGTTTTCCATCGCGCTGCGCGGCTGCGGAGGCGGGCGCTAAGAGACACACCCGATACCAACAGGCTTGGAAAAAATTTAATGAGCCAGTAACACTGAACAGCGAGGACTAATCTAAAAACTGTTCCCACGGCCTACTTAAAATATTTACAATTTTGTTCACTGTATATACATTGTAATCTTTGTCCCTTATAGTCTATTTATAGATGAGTTCCTTAGGAATTATACCTGTTATATTTGGAAAACGATCAGCACAGCATTATCGTAGCAGCCACTGATGGAAAACATTTTATGCGCTGGGAGAGTTGCTAACAGCCACCTGGCACTGGTGCTCCAAGCCTGCGGCTGGTCAGCTCAGAAACTTCTCTGCCTCTGAAATGTTCTGATGCACAAGGCACCAGGGGAAGGACACCGCGCTGTGCAATTCACCCTACTTGAGGGGAAAAAAATAATAATAAAAAAAAAAGCAAAACCCAAAGCACACACCTCTGTGCGGCAGTATGGGGAGTCTGTTAATCAGAGGCGTTGACTTACGTGGATCTGCACCTCCAAACATCCCATTCACCCAAAATCCTGCTGCTCCGCAGGAGGGCCACAAACCCATATGAAGCAGCAATCCCACTGTGAAGAGCAATTTGTCAAGTAAAACCTAATTTTATGACATCTTGAAATTACACAACAGGACAGCACCTCTTGGAAAAGTTTCAAGGTTCAAGTAAGAGAGACAAAGCAATACAACAAATAAAACTGGATCCAGAGCTCTAAGTTTTAAGTCTAGTTAGCCGAATGAGATCCTTCTCGGGCATTCCTTTACTGGGGACACCTTAACTTTTTTTCCGAAGCAAAGCTTCTTAACGGTATCCACATGGGGCAGTATTGCATTTCATTGGTATTTTATGCACCTTCTGAACTCCCTTCCGCTACTTTTATTTCCCCTTTCTGGAAAAAGAAACCAAAAAAGTTCTCTGAAAAGCATTTCTGCCAAGGAAATTGCAGAGTCAGCCACCAAGCTCAAAACAATTTAAGTACACTGGGTAGGAAAGTAACAGACAAACAGATAAACCTGAGAATGCAAGTGAAAAATTACTGGGTGCGAAGTGTCAGACCAATCCAATACTTACTCAATGGTTTTACAGGGTGACTAGAGAAAAAGCTAATTAATCTGATTTACTAGAAAATATTAAGCTTACAGATGATACAATGTCTGCATAATTTTAGAAAAATCATCAATTTCATGGTTTATTTTACAATAATTGGATTAGTCTACAAGTTAAGGCAAACATACTAATGCATTTGCTTTTCTTTTTAAATCATAGTTATAAAGGTTACACAAAGTTCTCCAAAATTTCTAAGAAATGTTCACAATTGAAAAAAAGATTAAGTTTCTTGATATCAGTACATGGAAAAAAACCTAAAGACAGTGTATACAATGCCATTATAGTAACAATATTCAAATATCTAATGGTAATATTTAGGCCATTTGAACAATGTGCTTCAAATGGTGAACTTCAGAAATTACTTACAAAGGTAAATAAGGTTGGTAGCCGTATCATAGTATTCATAACATGAACATAATTATATTGGCTATTTTCACAAAACCAGAGCATTTGGTTTCTGAACAATGAAAGCATATAATGATTAAATAAACAGGAATATGTATGTATAACAAGTATGCTGTTGCTTCATATAGTCTGGAGCTACTTTCAGAAGGTTTTTTTAATTCTTTTGAAAGAAGGAGCTTGCTTATGTGCACTTTGTCAAATGTTTTCTCCAGTGAATTGTAAATGCCTACGTGAAGTCATGAAAACAAAATCCAGAGGAGGGCAGCCCTTGTTAGTGGGAGGATGGAGTGTAGCTTATGTGTCACCATTTAACACCGCCAGGCAGCTCTGCAGCAGCTGTAAGTTACCCTGTAAAAATAAAGAAAAATATGACCACATTTACCTACTTTCTTTCACACTTGTGATAAAAAGATGTTCTTTTTAAATATCAGTGGCACCACTAAAGGAGAACAGGCAGGTACTAAGCTTATGTAGAAATATTTGTGTAAGTAACTTTTATCTCAAAGAGTTGTTGGCATGTAGGAGCATTGTGTCATGGAACTAAATGGAGCCAACCTGAGATTCAAAAATAAGCATTTAGTACCCTTTCCACATTTCTTCCTGAGGATCTAGCCTGGCCATAAAAACTATTCACTGCAGAGCACCCTTTTAGCAATGAAGTTCAAAGTTACAAAGTTTTCCTTTTTTAATACAGTATTGGCATTATTGGAATATTACTCCCAAAGCAGAAGTATTCATATATTATACAGAATACTGAATTCATCAAGAAGTGTTAACCAATTGACAGCACTCGGGATCTCCTTGCTAGAGCAGCCATCTAAGCTCCTAGCTCTGTTCAAGGACCGGCCTTGTCTGAAAGGCAACAGACTGATTTACATGCTTAGCCAGGCACTTAGCCATTAGAGCTGGAACTACAGAAGTGATTATCAGATCATTAACTAAGCCTTATCTCTAAAGGCCAAGTTCTGCCATTCTTTTCAAACACCTGTACGTCAGTTTTTAATCTTATTTAAAGCAATCTAACTACCATAAAAACATACAGGCTGACTTTCAGATTTCTGAATGAATTTACAGAACTGACACTTTAAAAAGACAACCTTGTGAATTAAGCAAATGTGATTGACAAGTAAGACAGGATTTCCCTGGGGGGGGGGGGGGACGGGGGGGGGGACGGGACCAACAACAAAAAAACCCCCCAACAAACAAAACCAACCAAAAACCCCAAAAGCAACCTGATATTCACATTATTTTGTGCACTCCTTTATGCTTAGATAACTTTAAACTATTGGCTACTCACTATGAAAGAGCTGTACTAGATTTGTTCCCAAATCTGAAATTTCGGTGTAAGAAACAACGTTAGAGGTTGTCAACAGTGTTAAAAGTACTTCCTATCAGGTTCAGACAAAATGCAAGAACAAAGCAGTCCGAATGCCCAGTTACAAACATGGGAGAAACTGCTTCCTTCTAAAAAAAAATTTTGGATCAAAAAAGAAACATGTAAAGAAAACTTCAAACAGACAAAAGTATGTAATTAAACTGTATCAGTAGCTGTGATCTGCATGTCCATGACAAATAGTCTACACAAGTACTAAAGAATCTGTAATTCTTACTTTTTCAGTTGAAAGCATTCTAAGTGACCTGTGGTATACAGGCATAAAGACACTCAGCCCTCAGCCCACAAAGGTAAGAAATTGTAATTCTATCCCTCATATAAGGTTCTTATAATCCAGATTAAACCATTAACTGAATTAAAGGCTTCAAAGCAGAAGATTCCCAGTTGTGCCTACTGAATCCTTTTCAGGCTTATCCAGGAGACAATGACTTCAGTTATGGCTTCAACTGCTTTTTTTGCCCTTTTATGCCTATACTGGCAGAGGAGAGTCAGAAGCTATTTAGATGGCTTGTAATTCTGTGATATGAAGAAGTTCAGTATATGTGAGATGCATAGACTTGGTGGCCCATCTTTGTAGTGTACAGAATTCATAAATTTAAGGTCTTCGTTACTGAACAGCTGATTACTGGCTGTAATGAACAAAAAGGAATGCTTCAGTCTTCAATCTTCAAATGCAGTACTTCAGTCTGAAGTACACTTGTTGCAGGTAACATGCATGCAGTCCACAAAGTGTGACAGTAATCTTCTGGTCATCTCCTTGCAGCCCATCAGCAGCGTGAAGCATACTTGCAATTCACAGGCCACTATGTGGTACCAAAGATGTCCTTTACACACCAGACTCTGCCAGTCTACTGAAATTTTCTAAATAGGCATATCATGCATTTTCATTAAATCTAATTTACAAAGTTCATAAGAACAACCTTATTTAAGTTATAATAAATGAAGGACCACAAAGGCTGCGAGCCGTTACTCTTTTTGGCTGCAACATCTGACATTTGATTGAGATCAGCATAGCTCGAGAAAATCCTATAAATTCAGATTCAGAAAGTGTTTCTTGCCAGCTCAGACTCCTAAGCTCTGGAAATTACAGTTCTTGGCAGAACCACGGTGACAGAAACATCCTTTCCAGGAAAGAAAGAATTACTGACAAAGCATTTAACCAAATCCCTTAGCGCTGGATTTTGCTTACTCCCTTCTTCTGTCAGTTCCAAACAGACATCTGTTGCTAGTAATGCAACAAATTCTTTTTCCACAAAAACCCAGAGGGGCAAGAACGTACATATTACTACTTGTGGAAAGAGATGTTTAGATTTTGGGTTTTTTTTGAGGAAGTGGCTGTCTTAGTTACAATTCATATGTCAAAATACTCTGAAAGTATAGCCAAGGTTATAAATACTTTAAGTATATGATTATAACCTTAGCAGTTTCACTAACTATAAAACCTCCCTTCTTGAACATGAAGTCCAACACAGGAACACCTCAAAATCCACTGTTTAAAATACTGAATAGGTTTAAATGCAGCCTCTGCACTAAATGCCCACACACTTAATCAGGTCTTACGTTAGCTACAGCTGCATGAAGTCATGAAGAAACACAAAGCGAGCAACAGAGAAGCTAAACACTACCTAGCGGGATAATCAGACAGAACGGCCATAGAAAAAGAAACATCAGTCTGTTTAGTATAGGTCAGAGACCACGCAGAATCTAAAGTTGCAGTTTGGCAGCTATTTTAAGTAAATCTAGGGTACACACTACTGATGAAGTGGCAGCTCTCTTTTATTCCCACACCCTCCCAGCCAAAACTGTGTGCTTTGACACAAGGGATGCTGTGAAAACAAGACTGAAAGTAAAGCTCAGAAAAACCCAGAGCAATTTTTAGCTCCACCTTACTACGCAGCTGAACATTTAATAATGCCAACACAAGGGAAAGGGAGAGTCATGCATCATCATCCTTACTGGCAGTAGTGTATACTTGCATCAACTTAAAGCAATCTCAACCCACAGTCTAATTTTTAGCTTTTTCAAAAGACTTGAACTGCAACCAGGAAAGGATAAGAGAATATTAGCAGATTAAAACAAGTATTTGTAAAGAAGTAGTACCTGAGCAGAGAGAGTGTATTTAGTATTTGTATATACAGTGTCCTTGATCTACTAAAAGCTTGACTTCCCTATCTTGATTCCTTATTCAGTCTTCTAGAGCCACACGGCCAGATACAGCTCAGGAAATTGAAGCTATGCCTCAGAACAGTCTCTCAATCCACTGGGCATTCCGAGTTCTTCAATGCAGCGATCTCTGTGTTTTGGGATTTGTGTTTTTCATTCCGCACAGAGCAAATAACTTTTAACAGTAAGAAATTCAGCAGCCTTCCCTGTGGCTGAATTCCTCCCAAAGACAGCCTCTCAGGTGAGTGCAGCACCCACTGCTGCATCAGATTTCACCCCTGTGGTTTCTGTGCCAGGCCACTCCACATCCAGGAGACACACAGCTAGTCTGATTCACAGACAGATCCACCTGCATGCCATCTAGTCTGGAGGCACTTGTGCCAGCAAAACCCACACAACAGAAGGCTTGTAGCAAGTCTTGCAGCAGTGTTATCTGTTGCCCTCAGCCAGCATTTTTGCTGGAAAGAGCACTTAGACCTGAGTAACACAACCTGTTAGGAAGTCTGGGAGTGCTGTGCACCACATGCCATTGACAAGCCAAGCAATTTCCAGCTGGGGGCTGCTAAAACGTCATCTGCCTCCAGTAGCTGCGAAAGCATGAAGACAGGGACTGACACAGCAGCAGGCTAAGCACTTTGTCCAGAACCTTAAAGCAGGGGGGTTTTGATCTGACTTCATTAATTTATTGCCTGCCTACATGAAAAAGTAGCTTGCTTTTTGCTTCTGCCAACCCTCTTGGCTCTACTGCAAGAGGGATTGGGTGTCTACAAACATCCCAGTTTAGCCCAGCCAAAAGCAGGGCTACTTGGCCTTCCTGAAATGGGTGCATTGCTCATGATTTGCATTGCAACAACTATAAAAACATCCCCTCCGGGACAAGCATAAACCTTCATGTTCCTCCCTAACGTTGCTCTTCACACATCAGGGCACAATTCTCTCTCAAAAAAAATCCCATGTCTTTTCATATCTTCCTTTGACAGAACTACCTCAGAAAGTTTCCACCAAACCATTTCATCCTTCAATACTCTCTACAGACTAATGAAAACCTATCCATAAGACTATCCTCAAATACACTGCTTATAGCATTAACAAGAAAATTTCCCATCATATAAAATTGAAAAACATGATCTATTGCACTTGTAGGAATTGTAGAAATAAAAGCACAGTAACCAAACTGATCCATCTGTGGTGGCTTGTTTTGATAAATATGAAACACAGGCTTTGAAAAAACAGAACTTTCAAACCTAGTGAGAAACAAAATACCCTTTCATTCGGCAAGTCACAACATTTATTAAAATTTCAAGAACTGTCACCCTCAGTCAAAATGACCTTTTATGTTGTAAAGCTTTAAATATTCCAAACTGTCTAGTGAATCTTACAGTGTTCCATGATAAAATTAGGTGAAAAGGGTCAGGAAAAAAATAGTTCATCTTCAAAAACAGGACTACAGTTCAAAGTTTCTATTACTTGTTAGTGAATTTACTAAGACAAGGTAAGTCACAAACTGAAACAGACCATCTGAAGAACTGTCTTAAACACGGGCTGTGGTGACAAAGAAGAGTGGCTACAAAAATTCAAGCTCTTCCAGGTAAACTGAGGACACCAAAAAATACCTATCAAGTAAGTTGAAAGCTACAGAAATTAAGCATTTTCCCCATCTTCCAGAGTTATTAGCTGTCAAAATTCACGAGAATACATAACTTCGATTTGCACAGAGAGTTAATACAATTGACTCTTTAAGGATACTTTAGAAGATAAAGACTTTTTTTTTTAAGCATTCCACTCCAGGGCATGTGGGGACTTCAGCAAGGGTCACTTACAAGAGATGATGAAGAGTCAGTGACTGAAGCAGGACAGAAGTGCTGTGGATTCGTTCCCTTATTGAAGCATGATATGGCAAATCAATAAAACCTGTTGCATGTTTGACTGTTAGGACAGGAAAACCTGTAACCAGTACATTCATGACCAAACATGGGCATTTCTGGGAGACGCAGGGCTGGATATAGACAGCTGTTACACACAGAGAAGTAGGAAGGCTGAATAGTGCCAATGTATTACGAGAAGTTTTAAGACTTTGGGGGAAATACAGCTGAATTTCTGATACAGCACATTAAAGCAAGCACTGTACATCTGAAAAGGAGTATTCCAGACTTTATTGATTACTTTACCAGCTAAATGTCCAAACAAACTGAACTTATACCTTCAAAGATTAAAAAAAAAAAAAAAAAAAAGAAAGAAAAAAGGTCCTCAAACCAGCCCTTTTTACGGTGCAATAGTTTTCCAAACAGTGGGTTTGGCAGAATGAAGAATGACACCATCAACACAACTGAAATGAGTGTAAAGTAGCAAAACAAGTTAACTGAGCAACACTATACAACTCTTAACTAGTCTTTTCAACAGATCTATTCCGTGTAAATTCAAAGCTTAGTAGTTAACACACTTTCAGATTTGTGATGAGAATGAGAAATACTAGAGTTGACTTCTAAAAGAAAACTACCTCCTGCTACAGGGCTGTTAGTAAAAGACTGTTGTCTATGAAATCAGAGGAGGTAGTTTGATTTAACCAAAACCATTCATCTCATGGATTAAAGGAATCAAATGCATTGTGAAATTTAAGGACAGTACAGTCCCTTTAAAAGTTTTTTTCCTGCAAAAAATTATTTTACTGAAAAGACTCTGTGACATTCTTCTTTTGTTAGCACTTCACACTTTAAAGGTAAAAAGGTTCAAAAACCTTACTCAGAGTAACACTGCTTTGACTTCAGACAGGCCTGTGTGATCTCATGCTTAATAGTTAGCCTATCCTATACATCAAGTGACCCCAACATCTGCATGACAGGAGAAACTACTTCCTATCTCACACTAAAATGGCAAGATGTGCAGCTATGAATACCAAATAGCTAGATAAACACAAAACTGAAGCCAAAATAGTCTTCAAGATTTTTCCAAAGGCACCTCAAGCACACTAGTCCCTTAGAGATACTTCACTTGTACTTTCCCCCCCTCTACTATTCAAAGTTCTCCTGAATGTGAAACGTGTATCACACAACAAATGCAGCCATTCTAGTTATGCAAGCATATAATATTTAAAATCAGTTTAAATACAGACCAAAAAGCAACACAATTACCTTAGCATGCTTTAATTCCAGTTCTGCTAGTTCCACCAGATTTTTTCTGAATGCTGCAACTCTTCTTGTCTTAAAGTCTATCAGTTCTGTAGAAAATAAAAATGGATTCATTAACAGTATTATTGCTAGTGCCCTCAACTGTTAACAGTTTCCTTCAGGATGGAAGAGCTAAAGGGTGAAAGAAGGCAACAGGAAAAAAACTCAAGTATAATCTCAGCACATTCCAGGCTCAAAGATAATGCTACACCACTGGATGAAAACAAACCACCATTGCATCTGTGGAAGCAAAGCTCTTTTGAAAGAAAAGACTGTAATGTGGATGCTCTTAAACATTTAATTCTCTTATTCTATGTGCACTGCTCATTCTAGGCTGATATGTGAAAGTCTTTAGGGAAGATGCCAAGTTAAAACTAGAATGAAGAACAGAGAAAACAAGTACGCATTATGCATATACCTTTATGACTAAATAGGATCATTCATTTTCCACTGTCTCATTAATAGGAATCATTAGCCAGATTTACAGAGTCAAAAAACTCTTAAATGATAAAAACAGAAGAGCACTCTGTTTAAACCTTGAACAAATCTGCTCCAAATGAGTCAGATTCCTACTAATTCACAACAATTTTAGTGTAATAAAAAAGAAAAAAATGAGAGTAAGGTTCCAGGAAAAAGGCAACATGTAAATAACGTTCTATTTCTGTAGAACTATTGTAACTCTGCAACTTCAGTGAAATCTCATTTCATGATCTCTCCCTTTTCTAATGTAGCGTCATCTCTGTGACAGACTGCTGCCTTCGCAGAAGAATGCATAAAACCAGAAGGAGAAATTTCAACAATACTTTAAAAGATTAGGTTTGCCTTTACTGATAGCAATTATAATTTTGTATCCTATCTTATGCATATAAAAGAAAGTGGTTAACAAGTAATTTGCATTTCGACTTTGTTCTGCCTAATGGAGCTATGAGAAGCCAAAGGAAAATATCACTGGAACTTTCCAAAATAAGTAAATGCTGCTTAAAAGATAATAGTTCTGCTTAGGAAATGGAACAAAAAATCTGTTTTCGTTAAAAATATCCTAAAATCTGTTAATTTTCAAGCAGTAACGTAGGATCAAAGACAACCCAAATACCTTGTTTTGCAGATTCAGAAATTTTCTCAAATTTCTGACAGCATATTTGCTGAGTAGTTTCAGCTTGCAGCACATCTTTATTTTTTGCTCTTGCTTTATCCAATGCCTTATTAGCATTTTCATAATCCACTAGTGACCTAGATCTTCTATAAAGGAGATCCTATAAAAAAAAGCATAAAAGGATGTATAGAGTTTACGAGGATCTATCCAAGGATTTTAGTATATACAAAGTAATAAAAAAAATAAGAAATATCAGATTCATTTTAGTCTTTCCTGCTGTATTTGAGTTCTTACTAAACTATTTGAATTCACTTTTATTTCATCCTGCAAGTCACAGGAATGTCCACACTGGATCAGACTCGCAATATAATATTGTTTAGGCTGCATCATGTCTGACAGAGACTAGCAACAGATGGCTTAAATGATATTCCAAAAAGCCTACACAAAGAGGCAATCACGGGAAATTTCACAGCTTCTTAGATTAGAAACAAACTATGTTTATATTATGTATTTGAAATACACACAGGGCCCAAAAACCAGCAGTAGCATTTTTTGTGCAACAGTTATTGCTGTCATCTTCTAACTACAGACATTTTCTGTCAAACACTTCCTCATTCTGTCATGTCACTTTATCATCTTACATCAAACAACACTAAGAATGGAATTTTCTGTAGGTATAGAATAACGAATTTGGCCCATGTGTGTTTGTATCAGCACTTGGAAGTCATCTGGAGTATCCAATTTTAATTTTTTTAAAAAAGGTAGAATTGTTTGCAGCCTACAAGCAGCAAACACATTGCAAACACATGAACAATTCACCAACAGCTCTTCCACTGTTTCTAATCATGCTTCACAATTTGGCCTGATAAGTGGATCACACAGTTCCAGTCAGTCCCACAGTCAGCAACTGCATTGTTACTCCTTACATACAACAGAGATGTATATATACATACACAGTATAATACAGTTGAGGGAGAAACTGCAGGCTAAAGGTGGCAGCATTTTAACCTATCTACTGTGTATTTCTCGATATGATCCTTTATCTCTCTCTCTCTTTTAAAAAAGAAACATTATTTCCCTGAACAAAACCCCATAGATTCACCTTAGCAGCTTGAGATTCCCTTAAGTAATATTTCAGAAGATCAGAAAGTTTAAGATCCTCATCAGCAGATACCCGGGCCTCTATTTTCTGGTAAAACAGTAAGTAAAAGCATCAGTTTAAAAAAATCTAGACTTTAGGTATTCGTTTGTATGATGCAAATACAACATAAAATATACAACAGTACATGACAGATTCTTTTTCAAAAACTAAGATCATTTGTGACAGAATACTTAAAGATGGATCATAAGAAACAGTATTAGAATTTTGTATTAAAATGTAAGCAATAACCTACTGTGCGAGCAGTAATTGAGAACTAGCTTCTACATTAAACAGCACTTTCTTCCCAATTTCAATTATATGTATCGCATATTACAAAAACTGCAGAGAAACAAACTTATCTAGTATAAAGAGTTGCACAAGAAGTTGTGTTGGTTTTGAGATCAAAGGAAAACACATTTTTAAGGCACCTTCGCAGGACAGTTATGCAACTGCATCTATTAAATGGTCCAAAAGATCAATAAAGTTACTTGCTTGTATTTGAAACAGACATGTATACGAATTTAGAAAGAGTCTGCAAGTGCATTTTTTAAATCTTAATTTTTAATAAAATTTCTAAAAGGCAAAATTTTAGGTCAAAGCAAGAAGTTCCAATAACTTAATTTTCTTTAAAGTATATATTTATGCAGATACAACTGCCTGCATTTATGAAATGCACACGTTTTTAATTCAAAACTCTTCCTGATATGTGTGGCATGCATCTTCTGCTCTATCAAGCCAAACAAATAAGGCAGAAGAGACAAAATATCTGAAAATCTGGCTAGGCACATCAGCAGTAGTATTTCTGAGCCAATTAATTGCAGAAACAGATCTTGGCTCCAGAAAAAAAGCTTCATGACTGACATTTTTTGGATTGAGGATTACATTTCTTCATTTCTTTTTTCCGTAACAAATTCTGTGATACCCAGTAACAAGTATGGAAGGCCTCCAAGCATTTTAGAGGAACAGCAACTTTACTAGTGTATTGCACAGAAGACAGGAAGACTGCCTAGAAATGTTTAGTAGACTGAAAGCTCCTAAAGATCTATCATTTTACAAATCAGATGACTGAAATCTCATGCTTTTTCATTGCCTACCATACACTGCTCAGATGCTTCATAGAGCAGCATCCACAAAACATCCACATATTAATGTCTAGTTGACACAAGATGTCCTGCCACTTCCGGGATGTACACAAAAAACTTATCTAAAAAGTTTTCATAGTACATACCCTTGTTTTGTCAAATAACTCTGACACCTTCAGAAAAAACCTGCACAAAGGAAACAGCTTATATTAAAACATTAATTTGAACAGTCTCGTTACTTTCTAGAACTCAAAATATAATCTATGACTGGCAATAAAGACTGTAAAGCCACTGCTTAGACTTGTGATTCACACAACTCAGACAACATAATAGTTTCAAATTGTAGCACTTCAAACATCAGGGAATTGTACAACTTCCGAAAAGGCAAGGGACAAAGCAAGCATAATGGATGGATGTTTTTTACTAAAGAATAACGGCACAGCTCCTCAGGGATTCTTTATGCTTCTGTGAATTAAACTCCAAACACCACCACTCTGGTTAATGTAACAGTCCTTACACTATTATCAAGCATCCTTCACTCAAATTGGAATGTACTTCACACAATAAACATGACGCGTACCCTACTTCAAATTCAGGGAGGCTGAGCAACAATGTGGCACATCTTCACCACAGGAGACAATACAAGGGCTCAGCGTAACAGCAGCCTGAATTACAGTCAAGTCGTACCATGGTGACACAAGACAGACGCAATTGCTGATGGACCCTAACAAACTACATCGACTCTCAATACTATAATCAAAGTAATTGATATGTAAGCTATCACCACATTTGGAAGTATATCACTGTAATTCAGGTAAATTAATAAAAATAAGTTAACTTTCATACTATTCTCTTACCTGTCATCACACCAACTCTAGTAAGTGTACATGTTCACAAGCATCAACATCTTTAAGCTAGTTAACTAAATTCTACTTTCAGATACACCAAGCTTCATAGTCAAGCAAATCACGGAAAGGTGGGAAGACAAACACCTGTACATACAGAACCTCTTCTATTTTCAAAATTTTAGGGATCTCTGTAGACTTCTTTCTTTTCCTAAAGGCAGTAAAATTGCCAGAACAGCAAAACTATTTTTCAAGATGTTGGTACAGGGAATACCCACAAAAATCAGTATACTCGGGCTGAGACCTGTTCTTGCTGCACATGTCAAAGCACTTAAAACACTTCAGCTGGTGAAAGAGTTGGGTTGTTTTCTTGTTCTGTGAGGACTGCTCCACCTTATCTGTGTAATTTTCTACAAACTGCAGAAAACAGCATTTTTTCCAGACAAATGTTAAAGCAAAATTATTAAAGCAGACAGTTACAGAAATTAAATACTAAAGAAGAAAATCTCTTAATGTGATACAACTATAATAAATACTGTTTTTCTCATAACAAGAGAGCTACCAATCTCAGCATGTCACCATTAAGACTGCTACTTAGCAAATTCCCCCATAAGTTATTAACAGTATCTTACTTGCATATATCTGTGGAGTCCTGCGTTCCTAATGCATATAATGAAGAACCAATTCTATTATAGTCATCTGCCACATCTAGAAGAACAAAAAAGCACTTGTTTTACTATTTCATTCCTCTTATTCCTGAAAATTTTGAAGTTCCTCTCTTTCTTCAAGAGTAGATGTTTTTCTAAAAGGAATATGCTTTAACATAAAAGCAGAAATAAAATTTCAATCATGTCACTTATTATGAAGGATAACTTCACACAATAAATGTGGTGCTCTCACCAAATCATGAAGTCCGTAATTTATCTAGAAATATTTAATATAATGAGCACCTGCTTCTGCTGGGTAAATTTATTGTGCAACTTTTATGTTTTATTTTGGTGAAAGGTGTACAAACTCGATGGCTGAAGTCTGAACAGACATCTGATTCTAAAGCCTAAAGCTATTTGGAAAAAAAACCCACAATCTAAGAATAACAAAGGATAAGTCTGTGTACCTGAGAGCAGAAAACTGAATGCAAAATCCAAACTGTAAAAATACAGTGCTATATGCACAACACCTCTTCTAGCACACACCTGATTTTCAGGAAATTCTTACCTCATCAACAAGCGGTCACTGGTTGAAGCAGCATTAGTGTTCAAGCATTTTAAACAATGAAATAAGAAGCAGGGTTTATAAAGATGGCTGCATAATTTGATCGGTGAGGTATTGCTATATAGTAATCATAAAAATAAAATCTTTGCACTCATGGCTTTTTTAAAAAGCATTTAGTATAAACTCAAGTGGAAGATGAAAATGCTAACAGAGCCACGCAATGACAGGAAAATATATTTGCTCAATATTTTTGAAGTTTATATGCCTTTAAGCAGTTTGGGGTTTTTTTTGTAAGTACCACAACCTTGTTTTAACAGATAAGCGGGTCACCTTCCAACCAATTAATTACTCCATACATCCCAAGGGAATCAGTGCAGTTGGTTACAGTGAATGGTATTAGAAAGCCATTAGCCTCCCCTTCTATTCCTCCCATTTAGACATAAAAATAGATTTTCTGCCGGAAATAGGAAGTCAGTATCTTTGCGAGCCCTGCAGCTCTCTGTCAGGCCTAAGTTATCCATAAACTACAGATTGCTCATTTCCAAAATAGGATTCCCAGGCCGTTGCTCTACTCCCCTAGCCAGAATTTCAAAAGGTGCCATTTGTCCCAATTTGCTGTTTGATAATATCAAAGTTGTCAATAAGCATCCTAGGCGATTTGAGTCTGAAAACCAGTAAAGCTTTGTCATGAGTTTGATCAATCCTTTCCCATCTGATCCTCTACAACCTAATTTCTAACAATTTTCTGGGTTCTACAACGTGAAAGTTTCTCACTGCCTAAATTCTGGCACCTAACTACCTGTGAATGAAGTTCAGTTTTCATTTTAAGAAAGCAAACACCAGAAACCATTTCAGGTGGGAACCGAATGAAGACAACACAGGGTCCCTTAGTACTTCACTAAGCCATAACAGACTCCCTCCATCTCCTACCACAAATACTAAAGCTACGAAAGACTCACTCTTCACACAACAGCAAGAGAAGCATCTGGAGAGCTTAGTAAATTCTTGGTTTAATACGTCATTCAATATCCACTTTACAGTCCTTACCAATGGAGATTCATAAAAGGTTTGTGGTCTGGTTTTGTGTGAACTACATTACTGCATATCGCGGTTTAACCCTGGCCAGCAACTAAGCACTGCACAGCTGCTCACTCGCCTCCCCCCATCTCCTGGGGAGGAGAACGGGGAAAAAGGCAAAACTCACGGGTTGAGATAAGAACCGTTTAATAATTGAAATAAAACAAAATATGGTAACAACAACATTTGTAACGAAAAGGAAAAGGAGAGGGAGAGAGGAACAAAATCAAAAAGGAAAAAAACCAAGTGATGCACAATACCAATTTCTCACCACCCACCGGCCAATGCCCAGCCAGTCCCCGAGCAGCGATCCCAAGGCCCCGGCCAACTCCCCAAGTTTATATACTCAGCATGACATTCTGTGGTATGGAATATCCCTTTGGCCAGTTTGGGTCAGCTGTCCTGGCTATATTTCTTCCCGATTTCTTCTCCCCCTCCAGCCTTCTCGCTGGCAGGGCCTTAACAACCAAAAAGTCCTTGACTTTTACTTAGCAACAACTGAAAACATCAGTGTGTTATCAACATTGTTCTCATACTAAATCCAAAACACTGCACTGCACCAGCTACTGAAAAGAAAATAACTCTATCCTAGCTAAAACCAGGACACTGTAGATAGCAAAGACAGACTCTGTGAATCAGACAGAAACTTCAAGAAAGTAGACAGAATCTATTAGTTCAATTTTGCCTTATCTGGGCACAAAAACCTAAAATCATGGGCAATAAAGGTCAAATTTTTCCTGAGCTTCTCAAAACTCACTAATTCTAAACCAAAGATTTTCCATTTTCTCAAATAAATGCACTGCACATGAGAAAACTATCCAGAGCTTCCAGAAATCATGTTAGTTAGCACTCAGCTCAGGAGGAGAAATCAATGGCTAAATGGAAAATTTCACCTCAGTAAGAAAAGGGAACCCACAAATCAAGCAACATACACATTCCAAGTCTTCATTCTAAAAGGCTGCAAAATGTAAGCCTGGCTTCCCGGTCTAGAACTAATGGCCCAAATAGGAGTTTGCTGCTCAGCAAGGTAATGCAATGCCTACTGTGCCAAGAAATTGCACCCTGATGAATGCAAGCTCATCCAATCAAGAACAAGTTTGTTAGGAGTAAAATCACATATACTGTTATATTACCTATCTTTACACTTTAAAAACTAAGAGTCAGACTTCAAAAAAAAATATTGCATGAAGCGCGTTCCTCTTCAAAGAGACAGCATGAAGAATCAAGATATCTTCAGTGTCACATTAGGCTTTCCTACTCCATCCAGTCTATTGCAGCAAAGGCTAAACTTCGAAAGCCAGATTAAAACTTAGACTATCCAAAGACTACACTTGGAGAAATTAATTCCCTTTTTGCATGCAAGAAGAAAACTAAAAATTACTGCTCCCCACAAACCACTTCTGTACACTTTAACTAGTATTATTTTCACCCTATAAAAAAACTCACTTTTATGTGATCTTGTCATTTTATCAGATTTGGCAGAGGCATCTTTGACTCTGTTGTGATATTCTACAAGGAATGTTCTTTCATGTTCAAAGAAGTCATCCACATCCTACCAAAAAAAAAAAAAAAAAGAACAATTTAAAACCCAGGATTTCACTCACTCTGTACAGAGCAACTGCAGAGTAAATTTGCCTATACTGCTGTAACATGAAATACAATCTATTTTTATTGTCTAAAATGCCATTTCTGTAAATTGATTACTTCACTTATTTTATCACAATCTGAAGTTTTACGAAGAATTTCGTAAGAATTAAGAACTCGTAACAAGCATCTTAAAGGTCTAGATAACTAAACCTGAAGTGAAGGAAATAATTTCACTACTAACTACCACTTCAGTGACAGAAAAACAGAATAAATAAAAAGACATCTACCTAGAAAAAGGGGAGGGGGGGGAAGACAGACACCCTGTGTCCACACAGATGCTGCAGACACAACAAAGACAGTATGAACACCTAGCTCAGAAATGTTGATATTGATGACAGATTTCTTTCAAGTTGGTAAACATAGGTAAATTTTAATATTTTCTGTATTACAATGAGATATTTGGTTTGTATTTATTTAAAAACCCCTCTAAAATAGCACAGATGCTCAATACCACAGAATAGCCTACAACATGAGCTTTGAACAATGTGCTTAGGAAAACTGCTGGTTATGTTGAGTTTGTATTTTTCTCCAAGTCATAATTAATGCATGGTTATACCCACTTCCCAGCAGTTTCAAGACTCAAGATTTTACAACTAGAAACTTTAGCTCCACTAATTTGCTTGCAATTGTAAAGTTACCACTAGAAAGAAAGGAGATCAAAATCATCTGCAGATTTTATGCTTGTTATAAAAATAGTCTTTCGACTTCTGGAAAAGTCAAAATGAAATTGAATTTTCATTAATTTTTTTTTTCTTGGTCTCAGTTACATTCTGGCACCTACTGGGAAAAACAGTATCACCACTACTGCTGCTCTTAGCTTTGAAACAGTAGAAGCATACTACAAGGCTGGCCAATATTTACACTGTTCACAACTTCTGAGCTGCAGCAGTTTCAAAGCTAGTGTACCTTCCCACTATATAAAATGACAGGCTAGAACAAAAAACAGATTATCAATTACGTATGGATTCAAAAATGCTTAACTTCATAAAAAAAGTACTGAAAGCCCTCCCTCACAGAAACAATCTAATACCTCTCAGTTATCTCGCATCCAGGGCCACAGGTCCTTTCCTATGCTCTGCCTCTAATTCTTAAGCTAGATATCAATACAAAAAAAAAAATCCCTTTTTTGTAGTTATGTAAAATTCTTTTTCACTAAAAAAAGGGGACAACAATGTTAATACATTTTAGATCTTGATATGTTAAGCAGTAATCACCTTTACTCCTGAAACAATGACACCATCTGCTGATTTAACCATATTTTTAAAGAAGTCTTCAAGTTTCTCTTTCTTATTTTTCCCACGAACACTCAACTGAAAAACAAATTCATTTATCAAGTTAGTTCATTTTCTGGAGGCAAGAAAAGCTTTAAAAAAAACACCCAGAACTATATACCACAACTTGCTACTCCTAAACCAATTTTCCTGCTCTCTGCGTAGTCTTACACTCTGTATTAATGGGACAGGGCACCATGCACCCAGAATGACAGACTAACTCATTTACTGCACTGTTCTTTATCACCTAAAATACTATTCCAGTATATAAATATTTTTTTAAAAAAACCCACACCTTCTAGCACCTGCAGATAATACCAAATGTATAAGGCGTACATTTCAGTTATCAATAATACAGTATTTATCATACATGGTATAGCTGTTGAGCTAACCTAGTATAACCAGGTTTTGCTTTTTTAAGTGTAGAATAGCAGATCTCTGATTTTCAGACCACAGAAGCATTTACCCCTCACAGCACTGAGGATGATGTTGGCTTCAGCCTCGTCACTCCCTTCCTGTCCATCTAAATTTGTCCAGTTTAGGTAAACTGAGTTCCTGAACCAGTAACCATTTCTACATCGAGCAACAAGAGGATCCTCTGTTAACATACTTGGAAGTTAAGCATGTACTCAATTGAGCCAGTCTTTGCAATGACTTCCTCATCACTCAATGCTGATTTCTGCGATTTTAAAAAGCAATTAAAATGTGTTTGCACAATATTAGCAACCACTAACTGCAACATCAAAGAGCTGTTATAAATCCAGAGTCCTCTCCATTACCTCAAAATTAGATAGTAACTCAGTACGTAACATGTGGATAGCCAAATTAGTCCAATCAATATCTAGTAAAAAAATTAACCAAATTTTCACCTACATTACTAACAATAAGGCTTTACTTATCAGAACATTTAATTAGAAATCCTCTCCAGCTTTGTTAGCAACAGTATTTAAACCATCATTCCAAATCCTAAAAATTAGCATTCCATCTTTGTTGCATCATCCTTCCCCACAAAAAAAAAAAAAAAAAAAAAAAGTCAGAGTGGACAAGTATAAACATCACACAAAATCCCCACCAAAAGCTAACATTTGTAATCCAAAACACAGTGGATTCACATTAGTATTTTTGATGCTGAGGCTACAGCACATAGTGCATTTGGTTCCCCAGGTGACAGGAAAATGAACACCTACAGACTAAATGAATTTCTAACTTCTACAATACAAGTATGTCTGGTATGAAGGAATTGATGCAATTTGCTCCAGGAGGTAAAGCCCTCTTAATCAATTTTCCATCCTACCATAAAAGTACATCTTGATTTTTCTTGCCAGCAACTCAGTTTTCAATACTCACATCCTGATTATATTCCAAGAATACATGGAAATTTAAATCTTTTCTCAAAATAGGATGTGCTGCCACGCGACACAAAAACACTTCATGCATTGCAACTGTCTTCTTGAATATTGCCAAATATTCACTGAAAACAAGAAACAAGATTTATGTAAGAATTTCACGTGAAGCAATTAAGTTTGATAAGCCTACTGAGCAGCTTTTAGAGACCCTCAGTAAGGATACAAAATTATAAGTTGATATAGTAGAGGTTATCACTACAATATTTTACATATACATAAATAAATAGTACAATGTTAATACTAGGGGGAAATTTGAAGCCCGAACATATTACAGACTTTTAATGAAGACTCAACAAATACATTCTAATTTTTAAGGCTAGCTAACACAGACTTGTTTGCTCAAAGTGTAACCTCATTTAATTGTCCTTTCCCCACACCCCAAAAATCAAGAAATTAAGATACAGACTACAGTCACTAAACACTATGTAGCTGATGTGCAAATTCCTTCCTCCCCATCTCCATCCCCTTGCCTATTTGCACCCTCCTTACTTATTTAAATGTTCACGTAGTTTTGTTAGCTGTTTAGATAGCTGTGTTTTATTCCATGTTAAAGCACCTAGCCTTTTTGGGCCGAAGCTTACGTGGATGACTTGCTTCATAGTGGTTCTAAAAGTGAAATTAAATGCTGCATTTGGTAGGTACAACCAAAAAAAATAATCAAGTTTAACCATGACAATCGCATAGTTGCCCATTTCAGCCAACTCATTAAAGCAATTACTCATTTGTGATTTAATTAAGAGGAAGGCATACTTATCAATACAAGTTTACTAGAATTAATTTTGCTTTGCAAATTCATTAAGACGTAACTTGTCTAGAAATGAGGAAGGGGCTCTCTTCCCCATTCTGACATCAAATGGTGAAATGATAATCAACACTTTTGCTTCCACTATGTGCAAGGAGGGTAAGATTTACATACCAGCAAAACAGCAGGGCCAGTGTTGGGAGATGTTTGATCTCAGTGAGAGTAGTAGTCATTCAGTGAAGACAAAAAAGGAGGATGCAGAGGATGGAGGTGGCAGTAGAAGAAACCCAAAGTTTTCTGTGTTATCCAACCCCTAACCAGACCACAAGAGAATCATGATCAGGGCCGCTGGAAAACCACAGATTCTTTAAAATCTATAGTGTTTTGCTAATTTCCAGTTTTCTGCATATGAAGTGTATATCTACTCTGCCATAAATTATGTAGTACATAACACTAACACAGAGCTTTTTCAAGACATTTGCTCACAGCAGCTGGAGTTCGGAGAGAAAGCAGCAGTTCTAAGAGTTCTATGTACTTTTCTTGCCAATTCAGAGCTCTTGATAGACGCAGTCTAGAAGCAGCGTAAATATACACTTGAAAACTGAAACCAATGACAGGAAAAAGATCAAAGAAGTGAATGCATGATAAGGAAAGTGGATGAAGCAAGGAGAAACTTCACTGTGTAACTCAATATGGAACAAAAAAGCCTTAGAGCAGATATTTCAATATACATTAAATTCACAATAAGGGAAAAATATTATTTTCAGGAAGTATATTCTCCTTGTGCAAAAAAAAAAAAAGGGAGCATCAAAAGTATTTTCTAGTAACCTCTGTATTTCTTGAGGATTAGAAAGTTGGCATTTATGTTTACAGTACCAACCACATGCAGAAATCCCTAGTTCAATCACAGTATGTATAAACCTTAAAGTCTCATTATGCTTCTAAAATGTGGAACCAGAGCTAAAAAAGATAGAGGTTACCTCCTCCCTTTGCAGGTGTTCTGTGAAGAAAAGGATCTAACTAGTTTTTCCCTTATGAAAGGATTGCTCAAGAACAAGCTGATTTTTTTTCCTGTTTCAGAAGATCTTCCATGAAATTATTTCTACAATTTTCCTAATGGCTCTGATCATGATCACTAAGATAACCCTGGTTATGCAACAACTAGATTCTCAAGCCTGTCCCTCACAGAGAACCATTCCAGTGAAATCAGAAACACAGGACAGCAAACAGCACTAAATGTTGAGGGATATAAAAAAATACAATTAAAAAGTAGTAATCAAGTCTACATACGCCTCCAGTTCTTGTTTCATCTTGGTGAATTCTTCTTTAGTCATTGATCCTTCCCCTTCTCCAAGTTTCTGCAACTTCTCCCTTGAGGCATCAAAGTCAGGCCTGGGTGGTGCTGGTGGAATCTGGAATTGAATCACATTTTTTTTAATCGCTCATCTTCTCAGCCAAACAACATCCATTCAGTACAGGAACTGTAGATTGCCTGCAGCTTTTTAATATATAGCTCTCTCTTTCATCACGCATTACAGCACTTATGAATAAAGTCATGAGTCAGACATGCTGCATTACTATACCAATGTTGGCCAAGTGTCTGTGAAGATTACTAAAGTATTAACTAGTGGCTTCAGTAGTTTAATTACCACCTAGCTTTCCCATTACAATGAATTAAAACTTGAAATCATTACTTTATAATTAGTTTTGTTTTAGCTTATTTGGTAAGGACTATTTCTTGTTCAAAGAAAACAAATTAATTTCACAATTGTTTTCACAATTCGTAACTCCCCAAAACTTAAAACCAAAAAACCATTCCATATTGTTTGCAGGCACTAGCTCTTTCTTGCAGCACCATTCACATTAAAGATATATCTGTGGAAATAACGAAGCACACAGTAAACAAGCCTCTAGGTTGATCTTGTAATACAGTACATTAGCATTGAAAGAGAAAACATTGCATTCAAGCTAATCCTGAATTGCTATCGGTAAAAGGGACACAGAACAAAGCTAAAATATGCTTAAATTTTAGCTCACCGATGTTTGTCCATTACATTAATGAATTAAGAAAAGAAAAATCCAGCATCTACAGTTAACTGTCTGAAACTAGTTATTACCCCCCTGAAGGTCTAGTCACTTAAAATAGCTTTTCTGACTAAAAAAAAAGACTAGCTCAAGAATGGTATGACACATCACAGATTACATTGATCATAATGTACCCACTAGTCAATGATAAATATGTGTTTACCTTCCAAGTCAGTAGACATCCCCCCAAACACAAAATGAATACTTGACTTTCACACCAGGATGACAAACGTTCCTATTTGCAATTCAAGTATGAACAGCAGCACCCATTTTTAATAGGAAGTATCATAAGGAGACAATTTTGGGACCTCTGTTGCCCAGAGGCCTGAAATAAACTTCAAAACATAAGTTTTTGTGTATTAAGGTTCTCTGTAGTTCTAGATGGTATTTGTGTTGGTTTTTTTCCCCCTCCAACTAATTGATGGTAAAATGATTCTGATCTTCATAATGAAAACTGGAAAAGTCTAATCACTAGAGTTCAGTTACTGCACTCTGCTATTCCAGCTAAAACAAAGGCAACATGAAACTTAATTACAAGTTAAACATTAGCTTGCAAAAACAATATCACCAAGTTATACAGTTCACCTATCTCCCACACTTTTAACAGACTGGACTAAAAATACACTTGGATACAGAGTAAACTACTCAGTCCTTGGGAGTGAAAGACAAGAAAGTATGACAACCTACAGGAACTTTCCTCCAAGCTTGCTTCAACTATTAATTTTGTGTAATTGCATAAAATGGAGTACTGGAGATCTGATCTTAGAAGGAACGAACATTTGCCATTTCTATTGCACATAAAAGCACTCGTAAGTACTTTTGATACAGCCAGCCAACAGAAAACAGTGTACACAAACCAAAAGAGCTGCACGATACTTACGATATAGCCAGCATAGTCCTCGTTCTCAACAAAAGAATCATGAAGCCAAATGAACTCTTCATGTTGCCGGACAACAGAAAATTCATTTTGTTTGAAATTTGGTAAGGAACTCTAGAAGGGGAAAAGGAGTAAGAATTACAAAAAAGAAAACCAATCACCACCATCACCACCCCAAAAAAAAACACAAACCAACAAACCCAAACACCAAAACAGAAAAAAAACCCACAATGTTTTTCAATACCATAAGAAAAACACCTTAAAGGAACAACAAAAATATCCCTGTAAAAATAAGCCAATCATCCAAGTAAGGATTTGACAAAAAAAAAAGTTCATATAGCAGTAATTACCCATCTTGATTAGTGCAGCAATCAATTGGAATGGGCTGTCCAAAGAGGCTGTGGAGTCTCCAGCCTTGAAGATATTCAAAACCCAAATGCACAAGTCCTGAGCAACTGCTCTCATTCCCCCTGATTTAATAGTGGGGACGGAACTAAATGATCTCCAGAAATTTTATTCAACCTTAACTATTCTGTGCTTCTGCAATCAATAAACATTCAAAACAAAAAAAGCAGCAAAACCAAAATCCAGCAGTAGCTAGAAATGATTCTTCAATGTAATTCCATTATGAAATACATCTGAAACTATGGCTAATTAATAAAAAATATACTGAAGAATACTGAGGTATATTAAAAATTCTACCTGCAAATACGCCTATTAATAAGCATGGGAATAGCATGACAACACATCAGTACAAAAAGCTGAACATCACCTTTTTCTAAATAGTTTTTTAACCTCAACTTTTTAGTGATCTTTTTCTTAAGCACTGCAGCTACACAGTCTCTTAAAACATGAGATAATGCTCCTTTAATTTCCTTTGGATTGTGTTACACTTTTTTCAATAAGCAGAAGAAAATGTTTAGCACAAACCCAGGCTTTTACCTTTGTATGGACGGTGAATTTCACTTTGTCCCTCTCACTGAGTGCATCTGAGATATCCACTTGCAGAGCAGCATCAGTCTGGAGATCTACATTTATTGCTCTAAGCTAAACAAAGAAAAAACTATTTAGCTTAGATTTTAAAAAACAAAAAGTTAATTATACTTCCCTTAACATCCCTCGAGAAGAATCCTGATGCTGTAATGCTGAACATCCTTAAAAGACAAGACAGATTATAAAAGCCCCAACATTAAAACATTATTTCCAGCAGAAAAAGAAATACCAGCAGTATTCCTTATGGCACACATGACCATACAAATAATTTCCTTTACCATACTCCTTGTTAGTGCACTATTTTTGTTTCTGTGTATGGTCAAGACAAAGTACATGTATGGACAGCAGCAAATTCAGTAGTTTTTTCTCTGCGTTCCCACCACTCCCCTGAACTGACAACCTGCTTTAAGTAAACATTCTTGTAAAGGTACTAACAGTTGGAAAGGTACTTTTAAGGAGAAAAGTGGTCCTGTATTTCAAAGAAGCAGGAGCTATTAAAGACCTGGTTTACTCACATTGTCTTACACTATTCTTTTGTTTAAGATGTCCCATGATATACTGAAAAAGCTTAAACAAAATGATATCCTGAACTTCACAGAGCTACGTCTCTTGGAAATATTTTTCCACAAGACACGAAACCTGAACTCTCTCACAAAATAATTCCGAAGTTACACTGAAAAGAAAATGAGATAATGATCAAATGTAAAAAACCTGAAAGATTATCTCAGCACTGCAACGTTTGGCAGTAACTGGGCCAAAGACTTCAACAGTAGTTGGTGAAACTAACTCATCTAAACCCCAAATTCAAATCCCTTCACCTTTGCAGCATTGTTGTGCTAGAGCAATTTGTCCCACGACAGTTTCATTATCAGGATCAATAGACATTTAGAATATGTTTACAAGTACTAAGGCTAACTGAAATCTTCTCCAACTGCATTGTCAAAAATTATTTCAATGTCATGCTCATGAATAGTGAGACACTGTTTTCTTTGATGTTGCATTTTTTTCTAGAAATATCACATTCTACAGTACAGAAATGCTCTTCCATACAAAGATACAGACTTTTTCCTGCAAAATTTTTCAGGACTGAATTTTGAAGTCCGTGCTCAAATATCAGCAACACAAAGTACAAAGGTTACACACGAGCAGACTTTGAAGGTAATGCTGCAAGGTACTGTAACAGCTCTAGGAGAGAAGCATCAACCGCCACATCTTGTTTTCCCAGGTTATCTTAATCCTGATCTTAAATCATAGTGGCCAGCTCTCACTCTAGTTTTCTTGTTAACCTCAATACATGGACAACTTTGCTGCTTACATAGCAGCAACCAGACTAATATATCTTAGAATTAGCATATTAAACCAAAATCATACAGTCTAGCATATTCTGCTAGGCTAGTAAAATGTAGCAGTTCAATAGCTACTACACAAACAGTAACAAGCTTTTCCATACAGCAAAGCTGGAAATCATTAAAACCACCAGGGTAACATATTCACACGCATGGTTCAGGAATCCCTTTTTGTTTTGTCTTCCCAAGGTTTAGGGGGTCACTGCCTCACACAAAGGCATATTATCATGCAACAATCCACTGCAGATCACTTCTCAGAGGCAGAATCTCTTAGCTCCTACTGTGTTTCCAATGTGCTTAACGTCTAATTTAGGAAAGAAAAATATAATCTGACATACCGATGTCTGCCTTATGCCATGACACCACATTTTTCAGCTTGTAAAAAAGTTTTTAGTGGTTACATTGTCGGGGGCACTGTTTGTTTTCTCTGGTCCTCCAGAGTACATTAATCTCAGCAAATAATCTGGATTATCTAAATGGTTATTTTGTAGTATTTCACAGGTCACAGAAACTAATAAAATGCTTTTTTCTTCTGTATTTTAAAAAGTAGTACAATCCAAAATTCTAACATTCAGTCTAAGAGCTGTCAAGTTTGTCACTGGTCTATATGCAGTCTCTAGTGCAGCACACCCTGGCCATACACACTTCTCACAACTTTAGAAACAAAATGCTTATCTGTGCTGAGAAAATTAATAACTACCTAAACACGACTACTTCACTCATGATATACAACTGTAAAGGACTGTTTAATTTATACTGAGTTAAGTTTGTAACCATTTTGAAGAGCCTAATCATATGTTAAATTATGCTGTGTAGCCTGACTGCCAACAGGGAACATTTTCATCTGCAATGGTAATGAAGCATTTATGAAAGGTGTCAAAGACAATCAGAAAGTTGAAGGACTTTAAATGTATTCATGTGACACAACGGTTCAAGTTGCGTTACTGGGAATTAAATTCACAAACATCATCATCACACAACAAACTTAAGCAATCTCTTCATCACTACTTCCAAAAGAAAACCACCTCCAATGCATGGTTTTCTAGTCACGATGGGAAAATGAAAAAATAAAATGCTACAAAACCTGATCTGGATGAAAACTGAAAGTACCTTAAATTCTGGAAAAAACGGAGGTTGCATAGAGTCCCTTTGTATCTACCTCCCTGCTCCTCCCCCCTCCCCAGGTCTAATACATTCAACACAGCACAGTAATTTTATGCTTAGATACATACTCTACGCCCATGCTGAACTACTTGCAAAACAAAAGCCAATTTAGTTTAGCTGTTTTCCAGTTTCCTATGCTATACCAAGAAAGTATCTGTTTTATTCAAAGGGTCTAGAAAATACCAGAAGCCAAAACCAGGGCTAAGCAGTATCACAGTATTAAAAAAGAACACAACACAAGGAGAAGCTTTAGCACCTAAGCTCTTACTCAAGGATCAATTATACTTCAGATGATAGTGGAAGGAAGCTGGAAGAGACAAGAGGAACAACCAAACATAACATTCCTCTGTAAAGTCATCTGCCAACAACAGTAACTTCTATATTCTAAGCTCTTTCAAAAGTGTTAGAGAAAAAAGACCCTTTCTTCAGTGGGGTCTTTACAGGCAGATAAATACACAGAGCAAAAGAAACAAATTATACTTCTACAAGATTACAAAGTATCTTCACAGCATTAAGTTTCTAGCAGACCTGTTGTAAAGGATAGCTCATTTCCTCTAAGCGAGTAAAACAAGCGCATTAGCCAAGCCCTCTAAAGTTTATATAGATATAAAATACACAAGACAGTACTAGCAGAACAATACTATATCACCTTTCAAAGGGCGTATTGTTTACATTAGAGACAGCACAAAAAAAGGCCTAACAGGAACAGAGTTACTCAAAGTGAACTCAATACTATGTTCCTAAGTGAGATTTAGAAAAGCAATTCCCTCAAGTTCATTTTAAGCCAACCATTTATAATAAGTTCCTTCTACAGACCACCCACTGCTGCTTCCTCAGAGATGATTCTCAGTGCTCTGTTTTACAATTCTTCAGAAAAGGCTCCATATGGTATAACACAATTGTTTGAGAATTACCGTTCTGTGTGGCATCAGCATAATTTCAAGCCCTCTTTTCATCTCATCATCCCCACATCAAACTTAACACAACTGTAGCTGACCAACATGATTCTGAAGAGTTAAAAATGCAGTTGTCATAGCAATACCTAAATTCTAGAGGGGAAAGAGTACTGATTCTCAAAACTAAAAGCTCAACTACTCTAACCAGAAGTTGCCATCCACACTTTCAAACAAAGGCTTGACCTGCTCATTTTTTAATCAGAGGAAGGCGACAAATCAGAACCAGGGAAACACTTTATGAAAAGCTGTTTATTTTTACTACTGCTACTAAGAAACAAAAAAAGTTATTTTTTTTTAAAGCACAGCAAATCCATTCATAAACAGAATAACAGTATTGCTTTTGATGAGATTTTCTGTATCACAATCAAAATCATGCATATAAAAAGCTGGGTTTAACCCCAAGGATTTACAGCAGTGAAAAAATTAAAACCTCAGAGTGATTGAAAATAAAACCTAAAAAAATTAGGGAAAGGCAAAGGGTGCTGTTGTCGTTTAATTCCTCAGTGCTAGATGAAGATGGAGGGAAAAAAATAAATAAATAATAAAAAAAAGGCTGCACTTGGCCAACCGAGATGATGTAAGTTGTCCAACAGCACAAACAAGACTGCTAAGAGATTTCTTAAGGCTTTCAAATTACCCTGTGAACTCCGACTACCTGTAGGTTTAGAGGGAAAATTGATAACCAACCAATACAACAAGTTTCACATGAGATCAGATCTGCATTGCTATGTTCTACCTGCACCTTCAGACAAAGACAACTGCACTTCAATGCCTGTTCATAAATAGCAGGGACAACCTATGTAAAATACAACTCCATAGTTAACAAGTTCTTCAGTCCTTGTTCTGAACACACTCAAAGGACCACAATTCCCATATCTCTTTTTTAACCGGTGTTCTTACTAAAGTAGCTGTATAATTAAAGGCAAAAGCTCTACAGTGGCCAGCATTGGCCTAATACAATACTAGAATTCCTCTTTTTGATTTCTAGTCATAAACTGGAGCATAAAATGCACTGAATTTCTATCATGTGCATACAGTCAAAAAGTACTTAACATCATATCTGACACCTGAGTACGGCACCCATGACAAAGGGGTATACCAACAGAGCGGTTTTCAGATTTTGTATTTTTAGTAATATGCTGGATGTAGTCACTTTACTACCCAGCAACAGCCAAGGCAACCTAAGCCAACTCAGAAGTCGCTCTCCTACCTTGCCCAGAGCCAGTCTTTCTGAAGAAACTAACTGATGGGGGTAATTGGTCTGAGTAAGTTATACAAGATTAGCTGATTTGTTGCTTAAGTGAGGCAGGCAAGTTAAAGATGGATGCAGCAGCCAGATGACAACTGAAGGCCACAAACAGCAGGGCAGAGAAAAAGGTTTTCTCAGCAAGCAACATAATTTGTGGCATCCTGTCCCAACAAGAGAACTTCTTTGCAATAAAGAGTTTATTATGCAGCGTGTGCCTGCCATGTAGACGTCCCATTGTTATCTATGGGAGAGCCTCCAGGCCCCAGGAGAGGAGGGAGAGCAGCAGTTCCACCTAGGCCCTGGCCCTCCATCAAAGATGGAACCCGGTGCTCCCCGCACGGCTGGCCGACCCGCCAGCCCCACAGCCCCGCCGGGGCGGGGGTCCCACCCGTGCGGGGAGGGGCACGGGGGGCGCACACGCAGCCCCTCCGGAGCCCGAGGGAACTGCCCTTCCAAAACTTGGGTGACAGAACAATGAAAGACCCAGGGCAGAGCCCCCTCAGGCCGGCAGGAGTTCCAGAGGCTGCGCTACTTCCACCTTAGCGGGCAAGGGGCCCGCAGCCCAAGTGCCCGCCGCCGCCCGGCATCCCGGCTCCCGCGGCGGGCTCGGGCCCGGCCGCGGCTGAGGGGCCTCCGCCGGAGGGGGCCAGCCCTGCCCTCCCCACCCAGCCCCGGCGCCCGGGTCCCCGACGCCTCCCCGCGGCACTCACCCCTCGGTCCTCCTCCGAGAGGAAATCTGGGCCGTCGTCCGAGCCTTCCTGCTGGGGGCGAAGGGGAGGAGGCGGAGCGGGCCGCGGGGGCGCGGAGGGGCACGGCCGGCGGGCAGAGGGGGAGGGGGGGAGACAAAGCGCACAGGTTAGCGACCCGGCCGCACACGCCCGCCCCGCCCCGGCACCGCGGCCGCCCCGAGACCCACCATCATGGCTGCTCGCAGCGCTCTGCGCCCGCCGGCCCGCCCGGAGCCCAGCGCCGAGGCGGGGCTGCGGCGCGCGGGGGCGGGGTGGGGCGGGGCGCCCGGGCGCGCGGGGCGGTGGCGGTGGCGGGGAGCTGCACCTCTCGCGAGGGAGCGGAGGGCGCGGGCCGCGCGCGCCTAACCCCCGCCCCGGGGCGGGGGCCGCTGAGGGAGCGCGCGGGCGGGGCAGCGGCGGGGAGGGGGCGGCCGCCGGCCCGGGGCTCTCGGCGGGCAGGGGGGAGCCGCCCGCCGGCGGGGAGGTGGCGGCCGCCTCGGTTTCCCCCGTTGCTGCCGGGGTGTGCGCTGGCCCGTGCTGCGGCGGCCGCGCTCCTGGGGCTTCGCTGCCGGGTCTGGCGAGCAGCGCGGCCCTGGCGGGCACAGCGCGGCCGCGCTTCGGCGGGGAGCGCTTCCCCCGAGCGCTGTGCACAAGCGAGAGCTTTGCACAAGCAGAGCTCGGGCGCCTGGCACGCCGAGAGCGAGTGTGCAAAACCTCCGAAAATGCGCGTAACGGGGACAGATGCTCTGCCGGCCCTGGGCCTTAATCACAACCGATGGCTTCCGTGCTGGCCTGCGCCTCGTCCCATCGTTCCTGTCAGAGACGCACTTCGCAGCACCAGCCCTTCGCCAAGCGTGTGTGAAAGACACTACACAATCACACAGTGCTAGAAATTAAGTGGTTTCTAATGTGCCTTTGATTTATGGGCAGCTACCTGACTCAGATTGATGACTGCCTTTCACTCAGATCAAGAAATGGAGGCATTAGAGGCCCTTTTGTCTAATGACAGCAGAAAACACCAGCATCTACAAGCTAAACTGAACATACGCGTGGAGGGTGGGGAGTCCGTGCCTGGGACTGCGTTTTGGTTTGGATCAGAGCTAGAACAGCCAAGAAACAGCCTCAGGGTGGGGTTTCATGATCATTGTAAACTGATCTAAGTGTGTGCCATTGCCAAGAGATGGTGGCAGGTGTGGACATTAGCGCTCCCATGGGCATACAGTCAGACAGATGAGGATGTTGATCCAGCTGCAAATTAATCCTGTAACAAATTATTGGTTTCCATCAGAGTCCACTCCATAATCCAGCCAAGCCCATAGTTACACAACCGCTATTGGGACAGGACCACCACTTGCCACAATAGCATTGTGGATTTAGACAGGGCTCAGCCGATCAGGAAACTATACGTTGAGAAACGGTACTCACGCAGCCTCAAGGTAAGTGAAGAGAAAGCTTTGTGGGCTCTGTACTGCTTCAGTGTGCTTTGCAATTTGGAAATGGAAATTGCCTCTTGGAAACTGCTCTTAGTACAGGTGCAGAGAGAAGCCTTTGAATATGCAAACTGTAAACAACTAAAAAACCTGTTCTCTAAACCATTTTCACATACGCTGTCTGTTTCTGTCTTGATACAGACGCATGCAACATCATCCAAAGTACTGACCTACTACTCAGGTCAAGAGAAGTAAAAATATTTTAAAAGGTACTGAGGAAGTGTATGTGGCCTCTGTTTAAGCACTGATCTTGTCATGCTGAAGGGGTAAAGACAAAGTCGCACAGGGAACTGATTTCCTGGTGTTCACCTGCATGTGTTAGCATCCTGTTCTGCTCACAGTCTGGGCTCAGTACCATACTATCACTTCATCTGGCAAACATCTTTTTTTCTGGAAAAACTAAAATCAGTGACAGAACAAGCACGCTTTTTTAATGTTTATTGTTAGTACATTTTTGTAGGACCAAAGATCCCAAGTCAAAGAGTTGAGAAAAGGCTTCACAAGTAATAAAAAGATAATTAATTCCCTTTTCCAAGAGACAGCTAAGCAGTCCAGCTGACTGGCATGAATCTGTCAGGATGACTGTCTCAGGTGCATCTACAAAAAGTGAGGTTATATTGTTTTCCAGTGTGGCTCTGGGAGCAATTTGGTCATGTTTTAGTTGACATGGAGGCTGATGAGGGACATATCGCAACACAACAGCAGTACTGTGGCTGTAAAGGTGGTCTGTACCAAATGATACCAAATCATTAAAAACCAATACTATCCACAATACTCATCTTTTGTCCTGCCCTGATCAACTTATCCCAGCTCCACATCTTGCCCTACTTTCATCCCATGCCCCTCCCCACTGGCAGACCAAAGCTTGCTGCACACTGTTTCTGCCTCAGCAAGTGAGAGATGGATCATATATGCCATGGGGACATCCTAGCTAGTAGGTGGGAGAAGAGCACTACCTCTTAGTGCTCTTCTGTCAAGACTCAGTTTAATAACCTGGCTGAGAGGCTGCAGGATCGCATTCAGCTTCCTTTGACAGCTGAGCTCACCCTACCTACGAGTTTTTTTGCACAGTGTTTGCACACTGTCCTTTATGTCTGCATAACAATAATAAATGAGGTCAATGAACTAAATATAACCCAGCAAGAATGAAATTACACGTCATCACTGGGGCAATCTGAAGCCCTTTGGTACCATCACATTCCTCCCCTCCTCCACACACCTGGCTGTCTACTTGACACCAGCTCGAGTAGACAAGACACTCTTGCTGTCAAGGGCGGTTCCAAAGAATGTTTATCAATATGGTGATAGGCACTTTATATATATAAATATATTTTTATATATTTTATATATGTATATATATTAAAAAATCAGGTCTTTAGCAGACCTTGATCCCAGTCAACCTGCTTCACCAGCAGAAAAATTATGTGGGATAAAGAGAGGGAAAACTGCTGGGATGGGTGAGTTGCATTGTCTCCGATAAGCTGTAGCCCAGAGGAGGATGCAGGAGTCTGAAGCCAGAAGAAAGGAAAGTCTTGGGGCTCTGAAATGACATCTTGAGAAATTATTCCCTTTACCAATGACAGCTCATTTTTGCTTGAGGATATACTCCAAGTCACTGAGCTACTCATTTTTTCACTCATTTTTTTCCTCCCTATCATCTTTTCAGCTACCGTGCTTTATTCTATCTCATTCCTAGCTGCTGACTCTTGAGGCAAGGGTCATCGTTATTCTGAGTTTACAGAGCCGTATGTATAAATTAATTATGGGAAAACTGCTGCACTATTGTCACCCACAGGTCTTCAGATTTTTTAACATTCCCCTGCAAAAACTCATAATGGCAGTAGATGGTGCTGTATACGTATTTTTAGGAACGCGTTTCGGCTGAGGTTTACCCAACCAGTCACATTTTCTTTGTGTTTGGGTGTGATAGCCCTGGAAATGTAGAAGCCACACAATTTAAGAAATATTTGTCTTTTATCAGGGAATCACTGCCGAGATCTAAAGACTTTCCACTCCAAGGCATCATGTCATATAGTACTACCTATACTGTGTGACTAATGGAATGATTCAATGAATGCAAGCACTTAATGTATGCAAGTGCTGTAGTTCTGATATTTTGTTAGCTGATACGTATTTTTAAAAAGTGTGAAGAACTATTCTTCACCCACTTTTCATTTTTGAGAAGTCTCTTGACTTCCTTCTGTAAACCTAATTACTCTCAGTTTCCTTCAACCTCATATATTGTTCGTGTGGAGCTGAAATACAACATCTCGCAGACAAACTCTGCTCACGAGGACCAGCTTTCCCATATCAGCGCCAGACTGATTCCCTTTTGTTTCATCTTTGAGATGAAAATATTTTATATTCCTTTACATACTTCATTTAAATTTTCTGTACTGCTGCTAACTGAATCTGTATCAAGGAACAATATCATGCAAGCTATATTGCAAGGCTTTTTTTGCGGCAAAGCAGATAATTACATTTTTAAAAAATGAAATAATATTTACCTTTTATTTATGTGGGAAACTAGAGCTTTTAAGTGCAATGTTTTCAGATGATTAAGTCCGAAGGAGAAAAAGGCTTCAAAACTTTATTATAAAATCAGTCTGAAACCCTCAGCAATAGAGGCTTTTTACTTGTTATGGAGACAGATCACTTTACAGCACAAAATACTATCAGGGTGATCATATTCCTTTAGGAACACAAAGAGGATGTGAGCTGTAGGATTAAAAGAACAAAGAGGGAAAAAAGGTATAATATTCTAGAAAAGAAAGTGAAATATAGCTCAGTACAGTATGTGCCTAGTAACTTTTAGCCACTCCGAACAGCAATAATTTCCATCAGAAAAAAAATTATCTGTTTCTCACTGTGGAGTAGACTTCTGTGAATTCCAAAGCATAATGGGGCCACATGCAAATAATAAGGATGTGTGGGTTTCTATTCAGACTGCAGGGACCCTGAAAAGCCTCACTCTGCAGTTTTAAAAATCCTGGCCTCCTTGTACCAGATGCTGACTATATGTATGCACATACATTGTAATGCAATTTAGCACACTTCTTCCCTAGGAAAGAACTAGAAATTTTTTTTTTTTTTTTTTTGCCTTTTTAAAATTCATTTACGTGGCATTCTAGACACATTCTGTCCTTGCCTGCCTTGAATGACTTAATGCCCATACACAGCTACACTGATGCAGAAAGTTGAACTATCCAAAGCCTCGTTTTTCACCAGTGCCATGAACTAATGCCAAGAAACTGTAAGGGAAAGAATATGTTATAAAGTAAATAGAGATAAAAATCACTTCTTCTGAGCTCTGAACCTTCTGAGGGTTTTTTTCTTCTTTGGATTGCATACTGTTGTTAACCTAATCATTATATTTCTATAACAGATTGTAGGCAATCATTCTACACAAATACTTCATTGTAAATGGGTGCACAAGGAGACTGCATCTCCCATAGCTCCTATAGGATCGTCTAGGAAAGAATCTGTGAAGAAGCCCTCTCCTTCCCTGGCACATGGGGATGCATATAAATGTTTATAAATAAAATCACAGACAGATCAGCTTTTCAGCTGCCTACTCCAGATTTAAAGCCATTGAACTTATCTCTTTTCCTAAACTCCAGATCCTTCTCCTTTATAAGCCAGCTGAAATATGTAGAACTTCAGAGAATATTCTGAGATAATCCTTTTTTATCATTCTTTCTCAATTCTTAATATGTCTTTCTGTAAGAGAAAGCCAGAATTTCTGGCCTGGCCGTTGCTCCAGTCTAAGGGGTTTACTTACACCAAGTACTGGCACAAAATCCTTTAAGTTACTATAACAGAATTTATTATTATAGCAGCAACAGAAAAAACTTTTTGTTGACGTCATAGCTGAAACAAGGGAGAATTCTTTTGCCACAATGCTTCTAAGGTTTTTAATTTTAGAGCTGCCTGGTTTAATACCTGGGTTGTGGAGGGCAGTAGGAATGCTTTGGTATATCAGCCTAACAGCAGAGTCTTAACTCTTACCAATCAGTAACTGCAATGGTAGGAGCATTATGGGAGACTTCTCCAAAGCAGTTTTATTACTCTTTTCACATCAGATCTTGACGAGTCTGAGGTAAAAATACCAGAAGTCCATTTACAGTAGTGTTTTCATCAAGGCTACCACTGATGATTCTTGTCAGGGCTAGGGAAGAGTAAAATACATTCAGGAAAAAAGCTTAAGTATAAATAAGGCTTTGTTGATGAAAGTGTGAGCAAGAAGCATAAAAAGCAGATTTGGTAACACTGACCTCATACACGTCATTCCTCAAAGGCCAACTCTGCTCCAGCAGGGCAGCACCAGGCAGGGCAGACAAAGCAGCTCTTGTCATGTCTTGTCACTGGTACAATAATGGGTATCAGGAAGGACTGCACAACGCTGCTTATTTTGCCAGAACAGACTGAATGACACTTTCTGCCTAATTCAGTAGATACCTATTGTTGGGGACTATTAGTCATTATTCTTTGTCTTTTGCTCCCTGTTACCTTATTTCTTTTTCTCCTAATACTTTTTGTTTTCTTTTCAATTATTTTTCCTTCTTTTTTAATATTTAGTGTTTTTCCTTCCTAATCTCTCATTCCCCTTCCAACCTGTCTTTTCCATTCTCTTTGTTGACCACTCTGTTCCATGCCCCAATTTCCTTTGGTCTTGCCTGAGGGCAACTGTTTTCTCCAGCTAGTGGCAAAATGACACCTCTCCCCTCACTCCCAAGCCTTCAAATTCCTCTCTGTAATCACTCCCAGCTCCTTCCATTTTTGCCCCTTACACTCAGTCTTAAATTCAGTCTTCTGCTCTCCTAACATGTTCCTCGCTGGCTTCTTGCTGACTTGAATTTCATTGTTGCCCTCCTTCATATCTGGCAGGTAGCTACACTCTTCTAAGTTCTCCCCTGAAAAACTTGGATGTCTCCTGGCATATCCTGTGAACGCCAGTAGTACTGGAGCATCACTTGCAGCATGAGAGAATGTGATGACTGTTAACCTGGTCTGCCTAAGACTAACTTTCAAAGGGTTACCAAAAAAATAACTGGGTGTCCTTTGTTTTCCTACACTTACCAGGTGAGCATTACCTGACCAGCATCCTGAAGAATTTCTGACCAAACAGGTCCCATTCAAAATGATCAAATATAAGCAAGAAAAAATAAACAACCACAAAACACGCTCTTTCTGATAGGTTTACTAGAGAAAAAGCTGAGTTCAATAGGTGCCATCAATCAGCATTAAAACAACAATCAGCTGAGGCATTATTTAATGGCATGGGCAGCTCTGCAAACATGCTGATGACTGACTCAAAAACAAAGCTGCTTCCATCTCCTGGTGAAATACATCGTGATACTCACATTACAGCATAGCTGCATGGCAGCAGCCAGCCTAAGACACATCCTGTGTTTCATTCACCGCTTCAAATACCTGTTTGCCCAGCGGTCCAGCCAAAAAGAATTCTATGCTGCATCCAAATGTGTTGCTTTCCCTGTAGTATCTTCAGAGCCAAAGACCTTAGGATTGACTTGAGGGGCAGTCAGGAAAAAAAAAATTTAGGCCACATAGACGCTGGCGGGCCAAGCATATCACCCTCTCAGTTCTCTTTTCCTGACTCAACCGCTATGGAGATGCAGATAAGAGCCATGGGTTAAGATGCAGCCACACAGAGCACTCACTGTTAGGCTTCACTGCAATTTTGCTTCCAGCTGTCTGCTTTTGAGTTAACATCTCCTGAGGCAGCTTAGTTTGACTGATGGTGCTCACTGCAAAACAGCCAGGATGTGCAGGGCAATTGTAATGGCTGCACTGAATAGCTGATTCCCACAGTGTGACTGCCAGAGCTTGAGCTGCAGCCCATGCTTCCAGACAGGCTCGTTCTGTCTGGTTCATCGCACCATCTCTCTGGATCTGGAGATGCTTAACATGAAACAACTGTAGAGCACAGTTTGATTAAGCCCATCAAAGGCTGTGCTGCTGCTGGAGGGGAAGTCACACCTTCCCTATGCCCCTAATCCCTCTGTGCCCCAGTGCTCCCTCAGTGCCGCCCCAGGGGCCAGCAGTTGAGGGAGCTGACCCAATTTACCTGCTTTTCTTGCAGGATCAGTTTCCAGCCCCCTCACTTGAGCCAGCATGATAGGACCGTAGAGAGAGTATGAAGGGTAGCACTCAACTTTTCAGCAATGCTGCAGTTTTAGATTGGCTTAAACGCATCAAGAAACCTCTTGTGGCATTACTAATGGATTATTTCAACCTGTGCTTCAGCAAAGATGAGCCCACAGGTACATTACTATAAAGTACCCTGCTGTGAAAACCAAGTAAGTGCACCAGGAAAAATTCATGTGGCTCCCGCTTTGGTGTTTTAGAGTAGTGTGGTGGGTTTCACTGATGGACAGGACACACCATCGGGCAAACACACTGAGGCTGTCTCAGCACAAATTCAGTTGCAATAGCTTGCATCACAACGGAGGTCTGCACAAAGCATGCGTGGCTACAGATAATGGAAGCACTTGTCCATCAGCCTCTAGCCAGCACAACATTATGATGTTGACTGGCCAGGCTATAATCTGGAACGAAGGCTAATGGAATAGCATTTGGATCTCCATTAGCACCGTATTGAGTTGCAACAGTCCCACAGTCAAGGCCAAGGTAGTATGACGCTATGAGAGGTTATATCCTTGTAGGCTGAAATTAGAACTGTAATTCTGTATTTGAGAGCAAACAAGCCTTGTGTTGCAACATAGGGAACTGAAGCATTTGGTATTTGAGACAGACCTGTACTGCATGTGCTCCAAAAGAGAGATACTTGTGATGTTCTTGAGCAGATCCAGGATCAGCTCTTCAGAGAAGACCTGAGCTCTGTTACAGGATCAGAAGAGTCAAGGTCTGTTACAGATGGTTTCGTCTCAGCTGGTCAAGTTATGGTGGAGAGAGGAAAGGAAACCACTGGTGCTTTGACTTTGTTTTTTCTTGTTCCACACTCATGCCTTTTGACTTAGGGATTTTTGCATCTGAGTGGATGGATCTGATGGTGAACAGGTAAACCACCCTCACTGAGAATTTTAAGTGTCCAAAGGGAATGCTGGGCCACGTGGGTGGCTCTGTGAATGGGAACTGAGCAATGGGAGCCAGCCTAGGAAATGCTTCCAGTCCTCCTACTGGGAGTAGACTCTCTTCTTCGCAAGGTACAAAAACAAATCCAGAACATTAGTTTGGGTTTGGGAAGGTCAGCTGTATCAGTTGTGAAGATCATAACTTCTGTGTTCAGATCTGTCCACAGAAGGCAACTGTGACATGTAGGGCCAAATCTTGCTGATACATGGAGTAACATGAGCACCAGAACTTCTTCTTCCGGGGCAGTGTTTGATTCCACACAAAAGGCAGGAGGTTCAGTGTCCTGTCCATTGCTGCTGAGTTCCCAGGCCTCCCTGTTAGCTCTATGCCCCTGTGGTAGACATTGTACCAGTTTACAAAGCAACACATTCCAGGAACGGAGCAGGGAGCTGTGCCTCAGGACTGGTAAGGCACCCTCATCCATGGCAGGACAAAAAAAAATGATAAATTCAAACCCTGCTCTGGAGTGGTTTCCTTGCACTTTGTGCAATAGGGCTCTTAAAGACAGCTTTGGCACTGAAAGGACCCGCAGAATGGAGCTACAAAAGAAACACAGACCCTTAATAATCTTTATTTTTGAGAATTATTTTAGGGAGATTACCCACATGAGTAAGACAGTCAGGAATGCACCTCCTTCCACTCAGCTCTTCTGCTAGTGCAAATCAATGTTTTTCCATTAAAGTCAATGGAGCTTTGCTGATTACATGAAGTCAAGATCATTATGTACAATTTATTGGCTCCAGTCATTTGATCATACTCTACAATGGGAAATCTTTTACCTCTGCTGCTTTTATAAAACACAAAGGACTCATATAGTTTCTGATTATTGTATTTTGCTCTAGTCCCACCTTCTCAAAAAAATTCCTTTTGTTATTTCTCACTTGAGGGGGCAGCTATGACTAAGTGGCTGAACAAAACCTTCAGATTTACCAAAGCTGCAATGCATCTCATTTCCCACCATTTAAGGCAATGCTATTCTTGGAATTTGCACTTTGAAATCTCCCCACCCAGAGAATCAGTGCTGTAGGACAAAGGTAGGCACCAGTGTAAAGCCAAATTGCAAATGCACCAAATAAAAGGTTTAGGTAAAATTTTGCCTTTCACATCTCATAGAAAAATAGTTTCTTTGCTGTATTTCTGATTTTATATCTCCATATAATCACCCAACTGTAGCACTGAAAACTGAGGAGTTCCAGTAGTAAGTCCTAGCAATGCATTTCCCCTCCAGTCTGGGCTGACCCTTCTTAGCTCTGGACTTCCTGTAATCTTGTCTCCCAGTCATACAGTCACAAAATCAGCTCTGAGCCACTAAAAGCTAAGCCTTTTGCTTAATCATGACTACTTTATCTTAGAATATACATTAATTTCTGCCCCATAAAACTCCCCAGTGTGCTGTAATGGTATGATACTGTATCAAATCCTGTAAGCACAACAGAAGGGAGTTACACCAAGTTGGTACCTGTGGGACAAACTTACGGGAAAGGACAACAAAAAGTGTCATACTGGTCATTCATTAGGTGACACTCTTCCCACTATGACGATTTTGAATCAATGCCCTAAGGTACATGGGGCTCTGACTTCCACATGATTCATAAAATATTTTGGCTGCTTGAGATGCGATTGTGTGTGATGTGCATAATCTTTGTGATGAGCTAAAGCAAGTAAGAGTAAGGTTCACTCAGGTTCAGTAAGGCTCACTCATCGCTACATCTACACACTTGCAGCTCAAGTCCCCTTGTAGCATTCCAGCAATTCTTCTAACCCCCTCCTCTTTGGGTCACTTGCAGTTCACATCTGGTTCTGGATCTAAAACACATCAATGCTGAAATTTATTTCAAGGATGTGCAATGTCACAGCTTAGTCTGAAGTGCTGCCAGCTATTGATTCATGTCAGGCAGCAAGGCTATCGTGTAGGGCTCCAGAGTAAGGTAACAGCATGCCCCATAGTTGAAAGTTGGCTAAATGATGCTTATAAAATTTGTAAATGCCACCCACAATAAAATTTATAGCTGTTTCATTGTTTTCATATTTCCCCTCTTTTGTACATTTCTGAGACGCTATTTTACAATTATTAATGGAATATTAGAAAATCACTTGATTTGTTCTAATTCTTGGCAGTTTTGTTTTTCACGAATTACCAAATATTTGTAGCTGAATTTATTAAAATAGAAGTGAAATATTGATCTCTTAATATTGTTTTTTAGATATAGTCAAGAAAGAGAATAAGTGAACCAGGCAGCTGCCAAAGCATGCACAACTGAGCTGAATATGATTAGGATTTTATGACACACTTGGAAGGGAAATGTAATAAAAGATAAAGAGGGTTATGGAAGTGGGATAAAAATACCTACTTATCATTGCCAAATTATTCTAGACTCATTTGATATATTTATTTTATAAAATGATTGCCTGTTCTTTACAGAGGTAGACACTAGACCTGATCTTGCTGGACTCCTGAATGCATTTTTGCATAACATTAATTAAGATTAAAATCAAGACTAACATATGAACTGTAAAGTATATAAGAAACTGACTGAAGAGGAGTCTTCTTTCAGAAGAAGAGGGAATTATTTCCCTTTCATAGTTCATAGAGCTTCATAGATTCACTCTGGGAACAATCTTATTTAATCTTCTCATTAAAGAATAAAATATAGGATTTTTTAATACAAAATAAAAAATAGGAAGGAAATGAGCTAATGAAATCTGATGACAAGACAAAACTGGAAGGTACTACTGATACAGAAGAGGACTGGAGTATCATGCAGGAAGATCTTCATGACCTTGAAGACTGCAGTAACAGAAATAGGATGGAATTCTGTAGTGAGTAATGCAAAATGATGATCTTAAGGGGCCAAAAGAAATTTCTGTAAGCATGAGGAAAGAGCAGAGGAGGAGAAAGAAGCAGATGTATCAGCCACGTGGTATATATCTGACTTAATGGAAGAAGGCATAGGATCCTGCAATGCGGAGACAGCAGTGCATTTATATCTTCATAAAACATAGTGATAAGGCCTGGTCAAACATGTTCAGGAAAGATAGATTCAAATGGAACCAGGTACCAAGAGGTGCTGCTGGGACAATTAAGGGGGTGAAGAAGGCTATCTTACTGGAAATATCTTGGTGTGAACAAATAAAAGAAGAGAATATATCAGGGGATAAAGGAAGGGAAAGGGAAGGCTATTCAAAGTAAAGAACAACACAGATACAAAATAAAATGCCCAAGAATATATTTAGGCTGGAATTAAAATAAGGCTTCAGAACATCAAAGCAGGATTTTGGAACATCATCTCCATCATAGTAGTAGAAAGAAAAAAATCTTTTTAAGGTGAACTTGCTAAATTAAAAAAAAAGGGGGGGGGGGGGCAATAACAAATGGTTGGAATTAAAGCCCCATTGGGTGGCATCAGGCTCTCCATTCCCTGTCAGCCAGATTTGCATAGAAAAATGACATGCAAACTTTCACATGCACAGCATGGAGTCCTGACCTGTACCTCATATGCTTACTGCAGGTTTGGAGCTCTGCGATCAGACTCGCAGGCATTTTGGGTGCTGTGGAACATCATACAGCCAGGGTATGGGTAGGGAAAGTCTGTGTTCCCTTGGCTGCGGCAGCCCTATGCTTCAGCAATGCACAAGGCCAAACAATTCCCACATGGGAAGAAGTGAACAAAATAGCTTTGTTCAGCAAGTTCAGCGAGTCCACTCTGCAAGCCCTGGCAACATGGGTAGTGCCATATTTGCAGCAGGAATTTATTTTTATAGAGGTAGCTTACAGGAACACCTCTCTCACTTCCCAGGCTGTGAGTGTGTGCAAATATTTCTTGGCATCTTATAATTGGAGCTTAAGCTGAGAAAAACATGTTCACCTCTGATCAAAGACAGTGATGGAGAGATGGTTTCTGGAGGAAGCAAATTAAACACACAGTGATGTTACGCCGTAAAAATAAATAAAGAACTCTTCTGACAACTGAATCTCATCCTTCAAAAAAAACCCACCAGGCTTACTAAAGAGAAGTACTAAATAGACAAATAACATGGGTAAGGCAGATGTTAAACATGGAGACAATCTCTAAAAGCTCAATCTACAAAGTGCGAAGGGAGCTGGATGTGATGATACATCACCACGATGCTACAGACACTACCATGTCTGATTTCTAGATGCCTGCTCCCTAATCACCGACTAGTGACTTCTTCATACAAAACGTTTGTACTGTTCTGAAGGAAGAAACCAGGCAAACAAGACCCTAACCAGTAATCAGTGTCCTTCAAGATGTAAAGTTCTGCTGCATTCCATCTGAGGGTGACTGTGTTAAAGCACTTGAGAGGGTGACATTTGAACCTTGGCAGCATCAAAGGATGAGTCTTGGCCATTAGGCCAGGCTGACAGACAGGAACACCAGTGAAACCCCTAACCTGCAGTCCAGAGACTGGAGTCCACAGATCTGGTTAGGGCACTGACATGTGAATTAGAACCATAACTAGTCAAGACAGGTGAATTCAGGCTTCTTCCATAATCGGTGCATTTTCTAATGTTTTTTCTTGTGGTTTTGTGTAAAAAATGGAGAGGACTCACCCATTTTCTAAATAATATGACAGTAAGACTGGGCTGTGCAGTGTTTGTGCTGAATCCAGTGCTGTCAGAGTATGCTAGTCACATTTAGAGTACCCTTACTGCACTGGGCCACCGGGGACACTGAGGCAGGAGAGCCCAGCTTTTGCCTTACAAATGAGCTTTGATGTCAATGCTGGATTCTGAACTTAAAGTCACAAAAATGAGCTGCGCTTCTGTGCACATACAGAACACAAGGAGACAGTACATGGTGCTGATCCAAAAAGGTCATTGTAGATAAAAATGGCCACATGATAAAACAACAGCATTTATGATTGCATTCTGTACATTTAAAAAGTGAGCACTACTAGGTTAAATTAGTAATGCATACTTAAAATAATCTTTTAAGAGGGTTATTTGTTAGATTATTAAAAGAATCATGGCTGAACTTCTTGTATTCAATATAATATATATTAGGACCCATCACATTTCAGTCTGGACTATATTACCTTTGTTGTCTAAAGCTGCAGATCTGTGACGCATGCTCTGAAATATGCATATGCTGGTAAAGTATTTGTCTTCATCTACTGTATACCCAGAGCACTCCCCTGCTGCTATTAACATCACTCCATACTGTTCTAATGATTCTAGACACTAATGAACTTGTAATAAGCATTCCTAACTTCCATTGATTTTAATGGAGCTACCTCTGATTATCCCTGGATTACAGCAGCCCTGACAAAAAAAAACCCAACTTCATATTAGAGCACTCATGTACTGGTTGAATCCCAAATACACATCAGGTGAGCTATTTTGCCTATTAGTCTTGTTTTCTAACTAGTATGTAGTAAACTCATCATCTACTTTTCCACTCAAAACACTACTAGATACAATTCACCTGGAATGCTAACAGAATTTGAGCAAACAAAGTTTGTCTCCCTAATTAAACAAACAAAGCAAAACCGAAACTTTCTAGAAGTGCTGGCGCTTGGATATTCAAAGCTCTGGGATGTGTTGTGGATGGATCATGCTTGCCTACACCCTTAGGAATACCATGGCATGGCAGGACTCCCAGTCTCTGAAAAGCTTGTAGTCAGGACTTCAGAATCTGAGGAATCCAGTTAATTCATATCGCGGATCTTCATGGGGGAAGGGTGGCCAGAACACTGTTAAAAGGACTGAATAGTGGAAGCAAGAGCTGGAGTCAGTCATGCATATGTCTGATGTAGTGTAACTCCAAGTTTCACCTTAGGTTAAACATTAAAATACCCTTACATGTCTTGTGTGGCATTATCAGCAGCTGAGATTTGATGGACTAAATTTCACCAGTGCTGTACAGGGATCAGAGTACTGAAAAATAGGCAGTTTAATGTATGTACATCACAAGAAGCTTAGATTCAAGTGATCGTCAGGTTTTCCAGATTTTGGCCTGAGATTTGCCAACAGAGACACATATGCCTCTGTCAGAATCATTCACTACCTACCAGAGACCCAAACAGCCAATGCTTTTGATCTATGTTAAATACGTTGTGAGTGTACACATCTGCTGTGTAATACACAGAGAATGTCCAATTCTTCCTGGAAGAGCTGGACTTACTGTACAAGACGTATGTAATACAATAGCCCAGCATTGCCTGGAAATGCACAGAGCAACATGCAGGAGCATGGTGGGGGTCCTGAACACCGCCTTTAGCTCTTCCACAGACACCCTGCATACCATATACTGAACTACAAGACTGAGGCAATTCTCAGGAACATCTGAAACATTTCAGGCATTGAGCCTTCCTAAACAAGTGTCCTGGTTTCGGCTGGGACAGAGTTAATTTTCTTCCCAGTAGCTTCCCAGTGCCGTGTTTTGGATTTAGGATGAGAACAATGTTGATAACACACTGATGTTTCAGTTGGTGCTAAGTTGTGTTTATACTAAGTCAAGGACTTCTCAGCTTCTCTCACCACCCCACCAGTGAGTAGGCTGAAGGGCACAAGAAGTTAGGAGAAGACACAGCCAGGGCTGCTGACCCAAACTGGCCAAAGGGATATTCCATACCATATGCCATCATGCTCAGGATGTAAGCCAGGGGAAAAGCTGCTCGGGGACTGGCAGGGCATAGGTCACTGGGTGGTGAGCAACTGCATTGTGCATCACTTGTTTTGTATATTCTAATTGTATTATCATCGTCGTCGTCATCGTTGTCATTATTGTTATTTTTCCTTCTGTTTCTGTCCTATGAAACAGTCTTATTCTCATCCCACGAATTTTACGTTTTTTCCCCAGTTCTCTCCCCATCCCACTGAGGGAGTAAGCAAGTGGCTGTGTGGTGTTTAGCTACCTGCTGGGTTAAGCCATGACAACAAGCAAAAAACCCCAAACAAACAGCTTTCCAAAATATGTGAGAATTGTAGATCCCTGAATTCCCTCCCTGGTTAGGCAGGTATAAGCACAAGTACAAAAGAGAGGGAGCGTTCAGCCCAGCTTCTGCAGGAATCCCACTCCCATCCCGCACATCATTACATTGCCTTCACTGTGTTGTCGAACAGCACCCTCAGATGGCCCTACTTCATATATCTCTTCATCAGACTTCTCTTTTTAAGATCAGGAAAAGGAAATAAGTCCTCACTGCAATGCTGTCAGTTTCTAGTGTTTGTGACTGCAGAAGAAAGCCCAAGGAGATGAATAAGCATAATAAAGGTCTCAGAAAAGAAAGCAGATGAAAACTCTTAAAAGATACTGTATTAATATAACTTCTGATTATACAAAAGGCTACTTCATTATTTATTGAACCTTTTTTTTATTGTTTGAATGTGTAAGGTTGTATTAGAGCCTTTAATCGTTGTAGCTGTTTTCTATACATTTTATAGTTTTGAGATTTTCTTGACTATGAAGCAATGAGCCATGCAATTAACTTTCAGGTTTCTGTGCTGATACACAGGTTTTTTCACACTATTTCTATAGCTTCAGTTTTTCAATATACCATAAATTCATGCATCCATAGCATCTCCCCACACTTTAAGTACTTAACACTTTTGTGGAAGTTTACAGCTGAAACCAGATACTTTAATGATTGCAAAAATGGACAATTCAGGCTTCTGGCACTGAGGAAAGCATAAAATAACCCAGTTCCTCATCTAAATGGTGGAGTCTGGATTTCAGAGTTAAAGCCCATGGACAGAATGGAACTGTTCAAGCATCTCAAGAGATTATTTTAAACTGTTTGCCACTTTGGTAAACTGTAACCAAGTTTACTCTTTCAACAATTTCTTCATAGGGTTACATATTTTTAACAAGAGAAACCAGTAAACAGATCAAAAGTGGGGTTTTTTTTTCCTTGTTTGCTTTATGTTTATGTTAAAGACTAAAGCACACTGCTAATATGAGGGAACAGGACCAGAGGAGAATTGGAGCTAGCAGAGAGCTCTCGTGGTGAGGAGAGGAGGTGAAACTGAGGTAACTGAGATAAATGGGAGGATTGGAGGGAGCAGGTGAGCGATGTCTACATGTAGGTGAGGGCAGAGCGGGAGCGGGGAATACTTTGGAGGAGAAGGGACACAGAAAGCAACTCAAAGGGAGTGGAAAGGCTCAATTTTGTAATTTTCCTCTTTAAGGAAATAAAGACAGTGAGACACTTACACCTATTCAAAGGGTACTAAATGTTATTGTCTATGAAAATGACAAATTCTAATCTGAAAATATTTTTTTATTCCTTTTGCCTACAGCATGACTTGTAGCTTCACTACCATTAAATGCATTTAACATCAGTGATAACAGACACTATGTCACCACAACAACATTTCCTTGCACTCTTTCACACTGTGCCCAACAGATGGAAAAGCGAGCCTGAAAACATTATAGCAATTCCCCAAATTAGATTAAATGAGCTGGTTGCTTCTGTAACCTTCACTTTAATTTTCAGCCTTGTAAAAGACATTGAAGAACTACATTTCCACTAATTATGAATCACCTTTTTAAAAACAACATATGTGAAAGCATTGAAACATTCATCACAGGTATAAAATTTCTATTCTATATTTATCTGAAGAGCTCCAGGTTTATAACAATAGAAAATTATCTCAGAACAATATCATAAAGTAAGTAGAATATTCGTCTCTCTCAAATGCTGGTGCAAGGTTGATGAGATGGTCTACGATTATTTCAGGATTAAGCACTACAATAATAATCTCATTCCCACTGAGTGCTCTTAAATACTCTCAGCAAACCCATTTGTCCCTTTTCCTTAACTGTGATCCCATCCCTGTAGAAAGAAATAGCTCCATAAAACTGGGTCAAGCAGTTTACTCTTTCCTATAGTGACTGTATATTTCATATACCTATTACCTCCTTCCTTTGGTAACAGTTTAATCCAACCAGTATTAGACTGAAACACGATGCTGTGTAGTGAAAGTGAGAACACCAAACCCAAGTAACTAACAAAACAGAAAGAACAGATCTTCATGGGCAATTTACAGCATAAAATCTTGTTAGCAGAGAAAAATAAAAGCTTTAAAAAATTACTGATATTTTTGCCAAAAATATGCCCTTCAATAATGCAAAGTTTTTATCTCATAGCTCAAAAATATGTGCATGTTCATATTAATACTGTAAAATGTGACTTACAAAAATCCTATGTTCTTGTCTGATAACCACTGAATGTGATCCAAACACTATTTTAAGAAGAAACTGGGAGGATCTGTATTTGCACACAACATAAATGCTGCTGCAAAGAGAAATAACTCTTCTCATCTTCCCACAGTTTGCTATTAAGCAGAAAGACTGGTTATTAACACCATTTCTAAAAAAATAAGAAGTAAAAGCAGGAAATTCCAGGTTCCTTAAATATCTAGACAAATAATATTTAAAGCACAAACACGAAAGTGTATTATTCCGTTTCCTGGATATTAGTTAGTAAACATCTGAAAAAATCTTATCCTCACTGTTTTCCAAAGAAAACAGCTGTTAATTAAAGTAAGAATCTGAATTACTATTGGTATTAAATATACTTTTGTGTGTCATTATTACTTTGTTCACAGGATAACTGCAGACAGACGGAGCCATGTGCTTCTTGAACCTGGTGTGCACAGAGCTGTTACTGGGAATACCTTGACTTTGTATTTCACTGTTAGAGCAACAGCAGTCCTAGGGTTCCTGGGGATGTCTTGAGCTTTCAGTCACTGACTTCTGAGGTAGGGCAAAGCAGCAATGCATGATTCCTGAAAGACCAATTCTAGAGTAGGCATAGCCTCATGATGTTACAGAGACGTAGCAGGGACAGAGCCAGAGTGCCACATACTCAGGCTCTCACCACAGCTCTTTTCTGGAGTCTACAAAGGTACATGCACAACTCAAGTTTGACAAGACCACGCTTTGTACGTGCTATGACAGGTAGCTGAAAACAATTATGATGCCCACTTATAATTCCAGTGTGGTATTTTGGCCTTATGCTCCACAGTGCTACGAGAAGCTTTCTTTTCTCCCTTCTGGTAATTAGGAAAAATTAAAATTCATACTTGAGATGGCCAACTGTATTACCATAAGAAAAACCTATAATCACAGTCTGTCCATTTTACTCACAATAAAAAAGGAGTTAAAATGCTTTAGACGTTGATATACCACAGTAACTTCAACATATCCCAGGATAGTAAATTTATCTAGCTATGTAAGAAAGCAAAGCAAGCTGCTCTGATGTGAATGCTCCAACACTTCTTCAACCCTATCACAAAAGTCTGTGGCAGGTGGTCAGTCAGGAGCTCACTGGAAGACCACTTTGAGTTGTCATCCTCCTGGCAAAACTGAGACCAGGCTATAGAAATAAAATTAATTTAAATTATTACTAGTTTTGACAGTGATGACTTCTAAATGTTGTTTATGCTGTGTTCTGAGCATTATATTGGCAATACTGAACTCCAGGCAGTTGAAATTGTAATGGAGTTGAAATGACTGAATTAAAATAATAATGAGACCAAAGCAACTACCAGAATTATCAAAAGGTTATATGTCTAAATACCGTTTGCCCTGAAGATACTTCCAACCATTGCACCTGTGAAAGTAGATCTATAAAACTGGCTAGAATCAAAGCCAGGTGGTTTTGTCAGAGCAGGTAAAAAAAAAATAAATTTAACAGTGGTTATCACTGTGACCCTGAGAGCTGTTTCACTCAGCCTTACCAGTGAACAAGGCATTCAGCCAGCTTGTAAAGTCTTTATCTGAGAAAAATTATGATGTTATTTTCTGTTTCCACAAATTTTCTGGGTTGGGCTGCTGTGCAGAAACCTGAACAGGCTGACATTCTCATCAGAATAACCAAACAGTCAGAGATGGCATGCAGGGCCAAACGTGTTCAGTGGCCATGTAGGCTAATGCCATGCATTTGTTTCCTATGGGTGTTCTACAAGATGCCTTTCTACTTTAGTCACACAGAATAAATATTGTTTAGGAATTCGGGTTACTTGGAAGGAAAGTTCTGGGAACTGATTTTGAAGTGTGGATGCAGAGAAATAATGCAGCACTACGAAGGGAACTCACCAACGTAGAAGAAAAAAAACCTTCAGGTGACAGATTCTGCATCAGTATAGTCAACAAAGAGCTAAAATTATGCTACTGCTTCTTAAAAGAATTTATGCAGGCAATGAATTCCGTGGACCAGGAAGTGTTTCATCTCCAAGTCATGCTTAAAACACAGGGCTAAGATTCTAAAATATGACCATAAATTATATTTGTCACTTGCAGTCACCTAACTAAGAACTACACCTCTTCATCCTTACTCCCAATGTAATGGCTTAATTATTGTATTTGGTGTCATCAGAAACTACACATTTTTAAAAGGTTGTTCAAATGCAGCTTAGGTGCATCACCTGCATGATACTGCTAACCAAGAGCCCCACTATAGCACAGCTTCATGTTTGTGGGAGTACAACAGATTTCACCAGTACAGAGCTGTACGTTCACATTTCATTGCTTAAAACCATTGAGACAGTTGAGGCTCTGGAATCGGTATGTCCAGGCAGAGCAAAAGATAACATGAGCTCAGTCTTTACAGCTGCAAGCTCATGCTGAAATTAAAAAGGAAACAAATCCTCTGCTGTAACCCCCTCCCCGCCTCCTCCTCACCCGCCCAGATGTACAGGTCTCTGTGAAAAACTGCTTCTTCTAAACCTTCCTCTGCTTCTCTGCACCTTGTTTGCTACATGCACATTCAATTTTCTGGTGAAACAGCCAAAATGGAAGAAAAGCTTAGCTCTCACATTAGCCTTAATAGAAGGTCACAGATGAAAGCAGTGCTGCCACTAAAGGCAGCAGACACAGATAAGGCTCTCTAAACTGGTTCTCAAAATCACATCTCTTTTTTCAAGCCAATGTATACCCTGCAGCTGTGCTCAGCAGAGAGTAACTGATGCTTTTAACTTCCTGCATAATAGAAAAGCTTTTTGAAGAGCATAATATTACAGCGTTTAGTTTTTCTAAATCAAACCCCTACAATCACAAACAAGAGAAGGGGGAAAATAGATACTAAAAGGTACAAGTGGAGATTGTCCGTAAAGCTTTACAGAAGATGGCGGGCAGATGGTGGGGATTTGCAGTGACACAGCTGTTTTTAAAAATAAAGAGGTGGAAGAGGAGAGGCACGATTACAGCTACTGACACATTCCTAAGCCTGTTCACGCAAGAACAAAAATTAAGCTAGCAGTGGGAAATTATTTTTTTTTAAATAATCTGAGTTGACATGTAGAAACATTTTAGAATAATCAGTGGCACCTTCAAGTTTCTTTTCCAATCATCAGTCTTCTATAACTACAAAGTAAAGGTGACTACAAAAGCACTAACCTACTATGAGATACTAAAAAGACAATGTCATAATTATTTCCAGTGCCTCTAAACAGCACACATTTTTGCTGTAAACCTTTCAATTATAAAAAGACAATTACATCAAATCATCGAATAAACAACAGAAATTGTTATTTGTTTGAATTTCCTATGAAGGGCTTTGATTTTTCACATCAGTATTTTTTTTCAGACGTTACTAATAGATTGCATAGATAAAGCAATGCAAGGAATAGTAAGATGTATGGGGGCTATTACAGATTTAACAGTATGGGAGGCGAAACAGGAAAATGCCCGAATTCAACAGGGTATCAAGCACTGAATACAAATATAGTAAGAACAGAGTATTTTTAAACTGAGTAGTAATTTATATAAAAATACTTCATTTCATAGAGACCTTTCACTCATTTTTAATGCATATTCTCATATATGTCTCCTACAGCTACAAAAAGCTTGTCAGGCGAACACTAAAAAGGTTGTTATTCTAGTGTAAAAGCCTGTCTTCCCCAGAGAATCCAGTGAAGCTCTTTCTTGACAGGTTTGTTTATGAAATCAGCCGTCTTCCAGTTAAGCTATTCCTAGATCCAAGAAATTTTACGTTGAGAGGTACCACTGATACCAAAAATACTTTTTTATCATTCTTCACGGTGTCACCTTTTTCACACTGCATTAGCTCGCTTTCTTCTGAATATTAAAAATGACTTGCCAGTGTAAACTACCTTTAAAAAAACCACAAACCAGCTAATTTTCTGAACGTACGAGCTAGGACCCAACACAACAAAAACGTTATCCAGCACCAAACCACTAAAAAATTTTTCATACCTACCTCCAGAGCCACTGGGGCTGGCTTTTGCTAGAGCTGGGTATAGAACTGAATGGGCTGTAGGTGAACCCCATCACAAAAAAGCACGTATTCCACGCATTTACTCCATGATCTCTCCCTCCACAGTATCTGGGCTGCTCCCAGTCCAAAGACAATAGCGAAGTGACTGGTGTAGGTGCTGCCCTAGCACACAAACTCACTCAACATCTGAAGACATTTAAATTAAGTTTATTTATACCAGGTTTTCAAAATCAAATATTTCAAAGAAACTCAATACTTATAGACAGGTGCTACATTGATGATCTTTGATCCACCGTTAAGTGCCGTGTTTTCATTCTACAATCATTAACTCGCCACCACAAACTAAGGGGAACTTACAGAACTTTATAAAGTAGGCAGACATGGAAACTTGGTTTATACTGGAATTGGCATAAGAGAGTAAAGCTTATTATCAAATTGTGGCAATTACTGTATTCCATCACTCGTTCTGAGGGAATGGTACAGCAGCAGAAGACTCTTCCAATTAAAAGAAACACTTTGGGTTTTAACTGAACATACGCAAAATCCATTTGAAGAGCTGACTAGGAGGGATTCTTGAACTCCACTCCATATAAATTTAAACTTTGCATTTCTAAAATCGCCACAAGCACAAACCTCATCTCCTCACCCTGATCTTGGACCGATTTCCCTTTTTTGGAAAAATCAAACCCTCACGTCTATACCTCTTCCAGGATTTACCAAATCAAAACAACTGCTGGTTTTGGAAGTATTTTTTTAGAAGAAAAATGCCATTTCTGCACAAGCTACTCCCATGAAAAATTTGACATTTCTTTATCAATAAAATAACTGAAGCCAAGATACCCAAAAGTCACGTCTACACGGAGATACACAGAAGATACTCAACTTGAGAGGATTTTCCTCCACTCCTCGATCACAATGAGGCCCTCACCATTTTGCATAATGACAGAAAACAACAGCTGACAAACCATTTTGGAACAGATGCCAGCTGTCTCTCATTTGTTTTATAATTCAAACAGTAACAGTTCTGTAGCACTTTATTGTTTTGTTTTGTTTTTTTTTAAAAAAGCAAGCCATCTAAATTGGATCTCGCATCAGTCAGTCATTTCAAGAACAAACTGAAGGCAAGCTGATCCTTTTGGATCCAAAACTTGTTTTGGTAGGAATCTTTACATAAATACAGTTTGTGCTTCGATTTTATATCTACTTGGACTGAGTGAATATACACCTAAGCTAGTTTAAAAAAAAAAGAAGTAACCTTTAATATTCAACTTGGAAGCCACAGACATCTTTCCAGACTGTTTGCAGCAGAGACAAACGATAAATTTAAACACAGTACTGCTTTAAAAAGTATACTGTCTAAAATGAAATTCAATTGGTTTATTAAAATCTAACTTTTTCAGTTTTGGCTTTTTCTAAAGAAATCATTTGTACCTTGTGAAAAATCAGTTAAAAGATCATTTCATTATACTTTACTGAACTCAAGTCAAACATAAAGCACAAAGTAGATCTTTACATTAAACTGGGCTTTGCACACAACGCGAATAATCAGAAATAGACTATTTTGAGGAATAAAATGTGGGTTTTTTTATCTAGACAACATGCATACCATCAGTTACTTCTCAACCTTAAAAGGTACCTGAAAGGAGAGTTTTGTAGAACAAACCCAAGACTCATTAATACACTTAGTTAAGTCAGTGGTCATCATGCCTTTTTAGTTAAATTCTACTGAAGTTTAGTCTACATAGAACAGCTAACACAATGAGGTGTGCAAGTCATAGGGATAGCCAGAAGCCTGAAACAAAGTCTTAAAGTTCTACAGGACAAGAGAGCCTAAACACAGTACCACTAGGTCATTTAAACTATTTATAAAATAATTTAAAAAAAACACCCAAACACAAAAAGAAGATTTTGCTTATTATCTGCTTCCTTGTTGAAAAAGGCTGTGGACTGAACATAAAGGGCCCATATTTAAAAGCTCCACAGTTCTACTCTACCAACTTTTTAAAACAAGGTAATGATAAAGAGCATTCCTTCTAGCAGCGTGTACAGTTCAGCTGCCAGTGGCTGCCTAACAGCGCTCCTTTATGCATACCAGGAGAATCATGTCCAGTTTTGCCATTTGTGGATAACGATGACAAGATACAAAAGCATGTGTTTGCCATAAATAGCTCTGGCTAACGGAGGATTGCTCACACAGAGCAGATCAAATTCTCTATAAGGAGAGCATTATTTGGCTCCCAGCCAAAACATGTCCCCAGTGCAAGCCTCAGTAGTGGCAAACACTTTCCAGTTCTATTTACATAGAAGCTAACAAGGAGAACGGTTCATTTAGGCTATTTCTTGTACCAAGTCCATCTTAACTGCGATACTCAAGACACAACAATTATTTACTGGATTCAAATTCTGCATAGAATTGTCATTACACATTATCTTACCAAAAAAGACAGTGAGCTGTAAGATTTCGTGCAGGGTTTTACTCTGACGTGTAGAACTTTAAGAACCTTCAGGTATGAAACACACTGCGTGGTTAATTACTTCATATTTTTACGTTTCTGACACATTTCATGGAACTAATGGTCTCCGATAGTGGTATCTTCTTTAACGGTAAACTAGGAGCAGGTCCTTTATCGAATGACCAGAACAGAGCCACAAAGTATTGTAAAGCAGTGCCCAAATCACAGTTAGGAATGAAAAATTTGCAATATTTAAGATGCGATTAACGATTGTTTATCTTTACAATACTTTTCACAGAAGTTATTTGAAATATGCTTAATTTAAACATACTTAAAAACTATATTTTCCAATGAAAACAAGGCAACGTTCTGTAATAAGCCACAAGTTTTATTGCAACGTGGCCAGGTTTTGATCTCAAAAAAACAATGTTCCATTTAAGGCTCTTTTTAATACAGAAATTGCCACCATGACTGATGTTGTACAAAACTTTTAGTGTTTCAAGACTCACATGGTAAACAGATAACTTCTACTTCTGTTCAGTAGTGTACATTCAATGGAAAACAAAAGGCATCGTAACAGCTACTTCATTTATAAAGATATGCATGTAACAGGAATGAAACTGAGGTACTACAATAATTTGATGACACAGTTACAGCAACTTAATTGGCATTCCTTTGGGGCAGGGGCAGGGGCGGGTCAAACATATTACAAAAAAGTGCTTTAAATGCATAGTGTTGTGTGCTGCCATGTCACAAAAATAGGCTTGTCAAGGCAGGTGAGGTGTATGAATGCACAAGAGCCTCATGGAACTGCAATCAAGTGCAACTGTAAGTAATACTGTATAGAGTCTACCATCCGACCAGTGGACAATACTTTCAAGGCATTCAATTAGCTTACCCTTTGCTGTCTGCTAGACTATTCACATTAACTATCACATTCATTGTACATGTTGCAAGGAATGCCTGCAACGTCAGTTTTGGCTAAAAGTGTGACGTGAAAGCATTCCTTGGATCCTACATAAAACTACCAGGATTAAACAGTCTAATGGCAATCACTGGTAGACTGCTTAACAATGACATCTCCTTCAGGGGCATTACGGAAGGGACTTATTTTTTGAGGAGGGAATGGGACAGGGAGACTAATACTATTCCAATTGAACGAGCTGCAGAAATGGAAGCTCCTTAGATCCAGATGGCACTTGTCTGTCTTTTTATAAGGGTTTTCCTTCAAGTGAAACTACCACGTTGCCTCCCAATTTCTCTCCAAGTGTTGAACGGTCCTTAATATCATCCAAACCATTTACTTGCCACTCATGTTTAATACCTGAAAGAGAAATGGACGACAATGTACTTGTGAGAACCTCAACATCTACAAGGCATTATAATTAACGAGCAAAACATTTTTAGGTCCGCACCTGTAAATTTCTTTTTAATGGCATCTTTAGAGCTTGCGTAGATCATCTTGCTTTTTAAAGGTGCACTTTCAGGAGCCCTTTAAAGGAAAGAAGAAAACCACAACAAAACAGTTATTCAGTCACCCAGTGTCAACTCCAGAATATTCAATTTTATCAGCAAGCTCTGCTTTTACACACCAGAATATAAATACCAGGTCTTCTTTCTTAGATTCCTTTGTCTCGTACGTGGCATCATACAAAGCGTATCGGCAATCGTTCAAAGGTAGCAACTTCACAAAAGCTGTATAGGGGTCCTCCACAGTATCTCCAATGTCACCAACCAATATCTGCTTTGACTCCTCTACAATTATTTGTTTTTTGTCATCACTTAAGCAGAAGAGAACGGCTTTCTTTCTTTTTTTAATCTCTTCTGGGGTTGAAGATTTCCTTACTTTCATATCATTAAAAACCTTTATGACTTCATCATTCACTGTTACTCCAGAAGCCTGTAAAACAAGATCAAAGGAATAGTTTAAACAGCAAAAATTAACTCGCTAGAAAAGATGGTAGCCCACAGTGCTAGATAAAGAAGTCTGCCTGCCCTGTAAGAACAAAAGTACTATACCCAACCTGAGCACACACTATGAGTTTGGTGATCTTTGCAGGACTGGTGCAGAAGGCACAAAGGAGGCATAGATCCTGTACTGTCTTGCTGCAGATCTCAGCATCTTCAGCTGTGATTCTGGACAGTAGCTTTATACAACTAAGCGCACCACTGGACTAAAGCAGCTTCCCATTACCCTCTCATGCACTTGGCCCAAATGGGGGGAGGAGGAGAGGGGTGGGGGAAGAGTGGGAATGGAAGAGAGGAGAAGAGTGTCCTTTTGGTTTAGGATGGGGTGGGGGTGGATTTTTTGTTATTTTTTTTAGTGGAACAAATGCTACAGCAGCAGCTCACATCCAGCACTGTCATGACTCTCATTTTGTTGGGTGATGTAAGGCTCTACAAGCAGCAGAAATGTTTTCTGCATTGTGTCAGCTTCAACCCCGCGCTTCAAGAGCTCCCGGGTCTCCCTTCACGCTGCCGCACCAGTATTATTCGATCGCGCTTCCTTCACACAAAAACACAGCTACAACGCGCACAGCTCCCCGCAGGGCTCGCTACGCCGTTCAAACCCCGAGCCTAAAAGCAGCGAGAAAACCAAACACCGACAGGGCAAACGAGGCGCTCACGGCACAAGGAAAGCCGTTCCGCAAAGCCCACCGCAAGCGAGCGGCACCCGCCCGCAGCGCCCGCGCTCCGGGCCCGGCAACAACCCCCGCGGCGGCGGCGGCGGCGGCCCGGGGCGGGGCGGGCGGGCAGGTGCGCGGTTCGCCGGAGCCGGCGGCTTTGTCCCGGGGGAGCCCGCCTGCCCCCTTTCCCCGCTTTGTTCGAGGGGACGGCGCTCGCCTCCGGGCAGCCGGCGTCCCGCCGCCCCGCGTCCACCCCCGCTCCGGCCCCAGCGCTTCCAGCCGGCCGCCCCGGGACACGCCGCGGGCCCGGGCCCCGGGCGGGCCGCAGCGGCGGCTCCCCCGGAGGGCGCCGGCAGCCCCTCTGCCCGCGCCCGCCCCTCTCTCGCACGGCCGGGCGATGCCGCAGGGAGCGCTGCGCCGCCCGCCCGAGCCCGCCCGCCGGCCCCCGGCCCCGCCGCGGCCCGCCCCGCCACCCGCTCTTGCCCCGCGGCCGCTCCCACCGCCCCTTCCCCCCGCACCCGGCTAAAATTAGACTAAAATGGCCGCCGGAGGCCGCGCCGCGCCGGGCCTGCTCGGCTCGGCTCGGCCCCGCCGGGCCCCGCCGCCGCCGCCGCCGCCCCTGCGAGCCGCCCCCGCCGCCCTCCCCCGCTCGGCCGCGCCGCGCCGCCCTTACCATGGCGCCGGGTCCCGGGGCGGCGGCGGCGGCGGCTGCCTGCGGTGCGGGGCTGCTGCGCGCAGGAGAACGCGGCGCTGCGCTGCGCTGCGCTGGGGGCGAGGCGGGCGGGGACTCGGCCCGGGCGGGGGATGAGCCGCGGCGGCCGGGGAGGGCCGGTCACATGGGCCGCGCCGCCACCACGTGCCGCCGGGCCGCGCCGCGCCGGGCCGCCCCCCGCGGGGCAGGGCCGGGCCGGGCCGGGCCGGGCCTGGCCTGCGGGCACCGGCCGCCCTCCCACCGCCCGGGCCCGGGGCCCGGCCGCCCGCGCCGCGGGGAGGCGAGGCCAGGCGCCGGCGCGGCCCCGCGGGTGCGGCTGGCGGCGGCGGGGCGGGCGGCTCCTGCTGGCTCCCCGGGCAGCTCCCCCGGCCCGCCGCGGGCCTGCCCCGCCTGGCTGCCGAGGGGCCGGCGCGCCCCGGCGCGGGGCGCGGGCAGCCGGTAGCAGCCGCCTCAAGGTCGGGCACGGTACGGCGGCGGGGGCCGGCCTCGCCTGCCCGGGGCGCGGCTGGGCCCGGCCGAGGCGCTCGCCGCCGCTCTGACGTCGCGATTTCGGCGTCGCCCCCCCGGATGCCCTCGGTGGCCGGGCGTCGCCCGGGCCGCCGGCTGAGGGACGTTCTGTGGCGGCGGAGCCGTGCGGGGGAAGGGCCGGGCCGAGCGCGGGGTGCGGGGCAGCTGCCCGGGCCGTGGGGCCGGACACGGAAGGGGCAGCATCAGCGGGTGGGAAGGAGGATGGGGTGGCTGGCCAGAAGACAGGCAAGGGTACGGATCAGCCTGCGGAGCGTGTGCCGCCTGCCCCTGCCGAGCTGGACGCTGCGTGGGGCGCGGGACACCAGACACGGAGCGTTTTACCGTCTGTCCGGCCGAGTGGACCAGAGGGCTGGCAGCGCTGTGCGCCTCCGGGGCTGAAAGCCCAGAGACCCGACACACGCTGGGCCTCGAGCACTGCACGTGTGAGCGCCCGGTGTGTGCATGGCCACGCAGCCGCCTCTCCCCAAAACACCCCAGTTGTTACCAGTACCTTGGTGGAAACCAGCAAACTAGTGTTTGTCAGCCTACAGGTATATACATAGATATATACGCACACGTTCACAATGCATTGTGTGAGGGATGTGGGATTTTTTCCTGTTTCTCCATTACTATACGCCGCCACGTTGGCCAGATGAGCAATGATGTTTGCCATCACCATGATGAGTTACATCTTGCCCTCTCCATATGCAGAAGTCCACACCAAATTGCATTCTCGATATCTAAAGTTTGGCCCGTCAGCCCTGAAATCACTAACCTGCAGCTGTGTTACCCCTCTGCTCCTTACAGGTAGGCGTTTGGGACTCCCTACCACCTCTGAGCTGAAAACAGCATTAGACTCAACTATTTTCCAGCTGATGGCCACTTGTTTACTCTTTCTGCCTGTTCTGTGCCAGCACTGTGGGACCCTGGAAGGGGTACCTTTATTGCGTATTTGCATTTGAAGAGTTACCCAATTCAGTTTTCAAATACAATATGTGCTGCTTTTTGATCAGACAAGTAACTAGTCAGGATCGGTGAAAATTGTTACGGGAATGAATAGCATAAATCCTAAACCGGTTGACCCTCAAGACACAGTTTTATGGTTGGCTTAAACCAACAGAAGTCCATGGGAAGGTCTTGACAGCCCCATTTCTGGGCATCTGCTGCTCTTTTACAACTTCATGGACTGGGGTGGACCTAAGTGGTTTCAGATCCTCATTGTCAGGATGGTTTAATGCATCCCAAAACAGCCTCCATGACACTGCAGCATGGCATGGCATGCTGCCTGTGTGACACATGCCCTTCTCAGTGTCCCAAACGCAGGTCTGCATCTTTTCAGCCATATGCAATGTCAGGACACCACTGTGGCAAATAGTGGCATGAGGGTTCCTTCACCTTTGATAGCAGATGTAGCTGTGCACATGTGCGATACATCCTCTGGAGCCTGAGACCACAGCCACCACCATGGGCTCAGCAGGCTTCTTCTAATGCTTGTACACTACCATGAAACTGCTGTGTTTGAGTGCCCTGATCTTGTGCCCTCGCAGTGCTCCTCAGCCGCCCGTGCAGGGCCTCTGCACCGCACATCCCAAGCTTGTAAAAGGAAAGGTGGCGAAGGAGTTACCAGCTCCGGAGTTGCATGGGTAGATGCTCCAGGGATGACAACTCCAAAACTGTGCATGACTCACCCTCTGTCTTTACTTCCATGGAAACTGAATAATGAATCAGAAGTGTTTATTATTCTCTTCACCTTGCAAGTTGCGTACCTGAGGCACCCAGGCACACAGGGCTGCTGCTGCACATCACTGACGGGTACCTGGCAGTTGTCAGGGTACAGAAGAAGCAAGGGCTGAAGAAGGACTATTCTGTGACTTCATGGAAATCTCCAAGAAAGAAATGATTTATCCAGAATCTGAGAGCATTTCTCAGGGGTGAAAAAGAGGTCATAGGTAAACAGAAAGGGGCCCTCATTTTCAAGAAAATGAACGATGGACTCCCGGTGACTGCAGCAATCACAGAAGGAACTTGTGATAGAGCCCAGGGGTGACCTCAGAGGCCACAGAAATGGCCAGCATCCAGCCAGGAGCAATAATGACCAAGCAAATCTTACTGCTGGAGCACACTAAGACAAAGCTGGTTCCTCACCGTGGCATCTCGCTGAACTCCAGAAGCATTGAGTTTCACTACCCTTGTGCCACAAGACCTGCATCCCACCAGGCACCACTGAAATAGCCCTATGATTCAGAGGGCCCAGCAGCAGCAGCAGCAGCAGCAGCAGCAGCACTAAAAGCTTTGTGAATGATACCCTGTGTGGAGCACATGCCTCTGAGGAAGCCCTCCAAGCCTCCCCTCACCCTCCGGGGATGGAAGCTATGACTCACCGTGAAGCAGAAGGCACTGTTTGTTTGGATTCAACTCCTGGATGCTCATTAGTGTGAAGTGACTATAATGGACTAAGTTGCCTTATGCACTGAAGCTCTCTGGAATCATAGTCCTTTCCTTCTGTGTGCCGTGCATCCTCTTTGCTTCTCTGTCAACGTCACTAAACTCAGTGCTGCCATTTCCGCCACGTTTCCCATGGAAGCAAGGCTACTGCTTGCCCTCCTCGGGCATCCCCTCTCTCACGGGGGCTATTCCTTGTCCCAGTGACTTTTTAACCTGTTAGCTTATTTGAGTTAAATCTGGCAGAAGGACAGAGGTCACAAAAGTAATTAAGATCCTTAATTAAGTAATTAAGTTTCATAAAATAATTCATTTGAGATAGAAGAAAGTGGGGCTGTATGCCTTACCAGTTCAACTCGGGAACTTGTTGGTTTTTGCTAGGAGACATCAGATCTCTTATGGTGTGGCCAGATTACCTTCAGGAAGAGGACTCCAAAGGGAAAGCAGAAGAACCTGCGTGTAGGTGTATGCTGAAATAACAGAAAGTCTTAACACCATTCAGTCAAAAAAATCAATCTGTTCGGAGAGGGAAATCCCTAGGAAACTGCATTCAATGAGATCTGTTGCTCAGGGCACTTCCCTTCCCCCTTTGCTCTCCTGTTGTACCTCTGGAAAATGTCCAGTTTCCCTCCAGCAATTCTGTATTTTCAGTGGGAGTGCAAAGAATGCTGGATAAAATCTAACCTCTTGTAGTGTAAGAGAGTGTTAGAGAAAACCTCAGTGAAAGGCAAACGCTGAGGTTTTATGCCTTTCCTTACATTGCGGGTACCTTTTTTTTAAAAAATCAGGTGGTAGATGTATCTGACTGTAAGCGGGGGAGCCTACCAAGGTTTTGCTGCAAGCTGGTGAGACCTGCGTGGGCTCCCACGCGCTGCCCCTGGGAGCCTGCAGCGAGGGGCAGAGTGCGTGTGCTGGTGTGGAGCTCAGCTCCCCAGCGAGCCCCGCTGCCAGCCCAGGAGGTGCCTTGGCAGGGTCACTTCTGCCGGCTGAAGCGACTTCTTCCCCTTCTTCCACCGGTGTGGTCCCAAAGGCCCTCTGCGGCTCCGAGCTACCAGCCAGCTTCCTCATGGCTCGGGCAGGGCTGAGGACCAGCGCGGTGCCCGAGGAGCCAGGCCGTGCCTGCTGGCCTCTGCCCACCGCGGGGACGGGTGAGCCGTGCCCGTTGCGTCACCCTCTCCCGGTGCCAGGACATTCCTCCGGCTGAGTCACGCTCCAGGCTCCCGCCACGCTCGGCAGCCCCAGCGCGGCCACGGGGTGCTGCCGGCCCGCCAGCCGCTGCCCCGGCGTGGGTACCCGGGCTGCCAGGCTGCCTGCCGCCCTGCCAGCCCCAGCCAGGCCCCGGGGTCCCCCCGCCGCCCCTCGTGCCGCGGGGGGACAGGGCTCCGGGAGCTGGGGCACGATTCCCTCCAGCTGCGGTGCCGGCTTGGGAGCTGTGATACTTGGGTTGGTTTAAGCAGCCCCTTCCTTCCCCTGCCAAGAAGAGCTGCTTTTCTGACGGTGCGGCCCAGCCGCTGATGAAAATCCACTTTTTTTTTTTTTTTAATTTATTTATTTTTTTTTTTTATTCCCTTGGAAAGCTCTTCAACCATCCGCATTCGCTGGCTGAGTTCACCTTACGGCAGGAGAGCAGGCAAAGGGAGGCAGGAGGAAGCAGCGTGAGCCCAGCGCAGCGGGCACAGATGCTCGAGGAGCAGCAGCCACAAACCGTTCGGGACAGGGTGGAATTCCCCCCTCTCCCCCCGTGACTCCCAGCGCCGTGCTGGTAAGTCACACGTGCCAGTGAATCATAGCGCTGTGCAGCCGTGGGCCTGCCATTGGTCAACGGACAATAAACGAGGGATTTAATTAAAATGTTATGTCTTGTAATGACATCATTTTAGGGGTGGTATTCAAACATAGCAAAAAAGGAAATAAATATTCTTCCAGTGAGAGAAACATGAAAACTAATGGCAGAAAAATGGCTACACAGAACAAAAAATTCCCCTGAAGGCTAAAACAGGGAAACTTTGCTCAGCCTTATTCATAAAAACAGAAAATAGTAATTATTTTTAAGTAATTAGCACATATTTGACATTCACAAAGGTTTGCACATTTATAGCACTAGAAAAACTTAACTACTGTTTACCCTGCTAGCCTTTGTAGATTCCCGTATGCCCTGCAAAATGCATTTTCCCCATGAGCAGTTTCTTCCCCGGTCTCTCTTTTTGCTGCTTCATGTTTACAGCTGAGATAAATTTACAGCATAACCTCAGGTGAGGAAAGATTTGTAAGATCAGCCACTGTCTATATTAATTACTCAATTTATTCACTCTTTTTTTTTCCAGACAACTTTCACTTCCATGGTAAAGACAGTATTTTTATTTCACTTCTACTTGTAGCGTTTTTATTTCAAGGTCGCAAAGCTCTTGTTTAAAATTATTAATGAAGTTTCCTTCCTGATGAGTGTTATTTATCCCATTAATGGGTTGTCTGGGATCACCCAGGAAGGCTGTGGTGAGCCCCGGCACAGGGCAGGGAGGCTTGGGTCCCCGTCCCTGCTTTAAACCCCAGACCACCCCTCCTAAGGAAGGAAACGTAGGTCAGGCAGAACGATTAGTTTCTTGGTACCTCTGTTTCAAGCAAACAGCAAAGTCAGGCCTTGCTTCTCAAAAAGCATCCTCTGACAACACTAGGTTCGAGGAGTCTGATGTTGGCTGTTACCCCCAAGTACCGATGTGCCAGAGGGATGCATATATCTATACATACAGTGAAGCAGAACCTCGGCTATATAGCAGACATGGATGCAATATGGTAAATCCCATCTAAAGAGAGGAAGTGTAAATAGCAGCATCGTTTTCTGGGAGCAAGGTGCTTGCTGTGCATCACAGAATAGTGCTTATTACAGTAAAATGGCAAGAAGGGAGCCAAAGTGACCTTTAGAAAACCAGGCATATATAGCCGACCTATACACTGGGTAAGTGGATTGGGGAAAGAGCTGCCAGAGTGCTTTGGAAGAATAGGCTGTAACACTAAACAAGATACAGATTTTATTATTTAACTATTCTAATAAAATTAAAGTGCAGAAATGTTCTTCAAGCAGCCAAAATGCAATGGTGTAATTTGCTAGATGTATCAGTCACCTGGAAAAACCTCTTCTGGATAATCCATGCCCTTTGTGTTCTTGTTCCGTGTATGCAATATTTTCATATAAAATGAGTTAATGGCAGAGCTCCCTAAAAGTGAAAATCTCTCACACTAAAAGCATGCCAGTTGTGAAACCAGCAGGAAGAAAAACCGAAATGTTTTCTGGTGCTGCCAGCCTGTTTCCAGCTGGAGCACACCGCTTTCAGTTGGAAATACATTATTCTCACTGTCTGCAGCAGAGTTGCTGCTGCACAGAGGAGGGTGGTGCATGGGAAGTCACGCCTGGGAGCTCCTATTGAGGCGCTTTCCCGCAGCCCACGGCATCCACTCCCAGCTGCAGACGAATCCAACAGCGTCATGCTTCTTCCTGGCACTCTTCAAGGACATGCATACGAGTAACACAGAGGAGATGCTGTTCGTAGTTTTGCTGGTTTCTGTCAGGAATTTCTAGCAGAGCCGTACAACTGGGATGCCTAAGGTTAGCGGGGACGTCAATCAATGTGATGGTCCCAGGAGGTGCTTCTTCATTAGCGATTTCACCCCTTGCTATCCTCTTCAAGTTTATGGCAAAAATTCCCTGCCTTTGCCACCAGAAGAAAGTTGTCTGCTACTACAGTGGGTGTTCAGCGCTGCTGTATGCCTCGCTCGAGCCATGTGTCTCTTACTGCTGCAATGTCCCTTTGCTATGCACGTGCCTCAGCAGCGTTCAGCAATTTTTGCTCTTTCCCCCATGTCTTACAAATTGAGTGATAGTCCTTATGCTGGCAGTCTTCAGGTTTTTCCTTCCAAGCTTAGGAAGTCAAATTCTGCTGCCTCCTACGCTAGGATTTCAATAGGCTTGCCACAGCACAGAAGCAGGATTTTATTTCTTTTTAAAATCAGAGTGGAGATAAAAATACAGTCTGTTTTCTTACTCTGTGCTGTGGCTCAACAGCTGGTTCTTTGCTCACTCACAGCATGTAAAATTTAGTACATAAATATAACAAAACTTATGCAAAGAAGAAGTAAGGACAACGGTAGCGTCACCAAAATAAAGTCCACATCTACGACTTCCCTAACAGTGGTTTCATCTTGTTCAGGTTTCTGAAAACTTGTTCGGCCAGAGCAGTGACTCCTCTCGGCAGAGGAGCGGGACAGCTGGAAGGGGTAATTTCTTAAATGGCTTCAGCCTGGTTCACAGAAGGACGACTGCCAACAGTTAGGAAGCGGTCAGACATCTCAGCAGATGACACAGTTTAAACTGGTGCACCTCCAGGAGAAGGTGGCAGTGATTTTAGAAAGCTTTTTCCCTTCTGGATAGATGCATGCAGGCCTTCAAGATGCCGTGGCTGTCTGGCATGTAAGGAATATAACGATTCAACTTTGTTATGCTCTTTTTTACAGAAAAACCTCCCAAAAGTGGGCCCCCTGAGACAGCCAGAGTTCCTGGTGGGACAAGGAATCTGTGTTTTGCAGTGGCTGGACAAGTGCAGAGCAGCTCTGTACACAGATTTCACACAGATTTCGGGCTCTAATTCCAAGTCTTGCAGCTTTGGCCTGGTTCTGCTGCTAGCCTCCATCACTCTGTGCTTCCCCTCCTGCTGGGGTTGTGTCATCACGTTGGAATAAGATCCTTGGAAAACAGGCTGTTTCTAATCATGATCAGCACTTCTATGACATTGTAGGTCCGCTTTAAGGAGACATCTTTGCAATACAAAAAATAATCCCCAGGAAAGGATCAAATCCTCTGCAGGAGATGGAGGAAGCCGTCGCAAAAGTGCCAAGACAAGGGGAGATGAATTCATGTGGCCTATTTAGATTGGAAGCTGCAAAGGCCAGACAAAATGCGGGACAGGAAATGTTGGTTCTAAAGTTTTAATACTATTAAAATTGCTCTGGACAGACCTAGGACTCAGGTAGCAGCATTGCATCTGAATGGAAGGAAATGCTGTCTGATGAAGGTTGAACCGAAGTACTGGTTCCAAGAAACCTTTTAGAAGCAAGATGGACAGCTATGGAAACAAGAGCCGCACAGACTAAACCTACCCAAGCATTGCAAAGCCACCGCACAAAGTATGTTGCTCAAAAAGTTGATCTTGCCTTTTAAAACCACCGAGTTTTTCTTTTTCAGATAGCAACCTAAAAATAAAACATTAGCTAAGCCTAACATGCTAAATACATGAGTTGAGATCACTTTCTGGTGATTGAGGATGGGCTTTAGGATGACTGGGGCACAGGAATATTTATAACCATTGCTGGATCGCGGGACCCGTCGGTCAGTGCGAAAGTGTCCTCTGGTGACAGCAGTGCTCTCGAGTGGTGCGAGCACTGCAGAGCCCAGCATGTGACCGATGGTGGGATCTGCACTGGAATGCTCGCGAAAGGCAACTATGAAGCCCTGATCCCACAGGCAAATCCCCACGCTGCCCAGAATCAAACATCCCAGAACTGCCATCCCAAACCCGACTGTTCCAGCATCCTGGCTCACACTTTGCCATTTCCAACAGGTGATTCCCAGCAGCCAAGCCACAGCACAGCCCATGTTTTCAAGTCCTTCCCTCTCCACCAAACTAATTTCATCCGGGAGGCTCTCAGAGGAGAAAAATTGGAAAGCACATGGATTATCATGTCTGTTCTTATAGGACTATTAATCTAAGAAATACCTACCTATATAAAGCCTGAATAAATTGGTACGCTAAGAATAGCAAATGGACAAAACTCAAGCTGGATGGTGTGTTTTCCTAGCAGAGCAGGAACATCCTCTACGGGACAGCTTCGTGACAAGGGGGATCATGGCACGAGCCTGCCATTTTCAGTTCCTCCCCATGGCACAGTTAAACCAGGTTTAAAGTGTAGACGGTGCCAGAACAACTCCGTGCTGTGACACGATGCCAGCGCAGCGCCACTCTGCTGCTTAAATAAAGCCCCTTTCTTTTGTGGTTCTTCGACACACACCGAGGAAAGGCAAGGCAAAGGACTGCCGAGAAGAATAAGTGAAAGCTGATCTCCTGTGGGCAGCAGCCAGCGCTCCGGAGAGCATGCTGGCGTGGAACATCCTTGTAGGAAACTTGGCCCTATCAAACATTTCTATCATCAAAAGCGAGTGACCTGAACAGCTGGATGTGCCGCGTGCGGTGGGGAGCAGCGCGCAGATGGCGGCTGCCTTCTCCCGCTGCGGCCATGGGCGAAGGAGCTCAGCGGGGTCCAGCACCTCACACCCCGCAGCCCCTCGCGAAGCAACAGCTGATACACGCCTCTGTTTGGAGGCCCAGAAAACATCTTTTTTTTTTCCTTCTTTCGTACTTAAAAAATTTCAATCATGGAGTTGCACCTAAAAAAATATATATTTAAAATTAACTTCAGCGATTTTCCAGAAAAGCAGCGCTACCAACCCAGGAAATGGATATATTACGGTAGAGAAACAAACCCAAAGTTGGCCTCAGTGCACTTTTTGGAAAACATACGCAGCTTGTGCCCTTCTGCCACTGAAGACATTTCAGGTGTAGTTCATATTGATGCTTAGCATTTAATGCACTCCAAATACTAAAAAGCATTGGTTTGGAAAAGTATCCGTCTGCCAGAGGGCAGCTGCGGGTGCGTGGCCAAGGGCGGAGTGCTTCTCAACAGCAGACCAGATTTGTCTGATTACTTAAAAAATAAAACCAAGTTGAACGACAGACCCAGCTGCATGTTGTGAGTGAAGCTCAGGCTGGCGGGTGCGGGGGAGGCAGGAGGAGGCTGGGCTTCACTGCCAGCACCACTCCTGGTCTGAGTAAACGAGTCTTACCAGCACATTCCCAGGTACTGGAGATGAACCTTGTAAAGACACAGAAGTAAAACATTCGTGAATGATAACCAGTATTTTAATAGTCGGTGGCTTACAGCAGGTGAAGATCCAAACCTTTGCGCAAGTACACACACATACGTACACAAACACAGGCACGTGTCAGGGGTGGTGCCACTTCAGCATCCTGATTTGGAAACAGATGGGGAGCAAGGTGATGGCTTTACTACCTGTCGTTTACCTTTTGCATTGGACTTAATCCGTGTTAATTAATGTTCAAACCTAAGCACCCCAAAATGGGAAACTTACTTATCAGTGGTAACTGGAGATTCTCCAGGAGGGGTCGTTATACAGGCGTGACACTGGACATACACACAATCAAGTGCTTCAAGGCAAAGTTTTAATAGAGAGCTGCTTAAGGAAGCACCGGATTAAGGTTGCTGATGAAGGGCGGGAGGCAGAAGGCATCACTTGGTCTGATGGCAGTAGGCTGAGAAATCTCAGCATTTCCCCTTAAAGCTGCCGGGTAGGGTACAGTGAGCACCTCTGCAGAACCAGCCCAGCAAGCCCTGCTGCGGGGGGCACGGCGCCAGTTCAGTGCGGGGGGGATCTCCCGCGGGACGGCAGGCGAGCCAAGCACCGTACAGAAAACGACCTGCGGTCAGCTGGGCACTGGCAATATTTTTGGAGTGAGAAGACTCGTAGGGTAGAAATAGCCCTTGGTAGCCTCAGGGAAGCGTTGCCTGGAATAGTTTTAATCAGTTATGAGAGTGATCAACACCAGACAACGTGACCAGTGTTTGGTGTTATTTATTTCAATACAAACAGATAAAACTTAGATGATCAAGGTCGTTGCAGGGTAAGGGTTAATTCAGTGGTTACATCACTGATTCAAAAATCATAAACCACACATGTAATCTCCTCAATCCTAAAGTACTAGATTACCAGTCCAGCAGCAACATGATGTTGGGCAGGACTCTGGTGTCCCCAGGGATCTGCTCCCTGTGCGTGCCCATAGCAGAACCCCCGTTTTGGCCCACGATAGTTCAGGGGTGGCTGTTTGTGGGGCAGCTGGTGACTGCAGCAAGTTGGGCTGCTCAGGGTCCACCAGTCTCTGCCTCCCTATAATTGTACGTGGACGTTCAAGCTGGTTTTCAGCTGCTTCTTGCTGGTTTCTAATGCCCATATTTGCTAAGATTATGCTAAGGTCATCTGCCTTTACCGTTAATACTAACATTTATGTGATTTCTCCTACAATACCTAAAACCTCACCCTCCGCAGAAGAGCCATCCAACACTGGTTGCAGGGTGGTGGCCCTGGCCCAAACCCTTCACAAAGAAGGGTGCTGGATCAACATGTCACATGCCAGCCCAAAGCAACTCAAGCTTTCCGGCATCATTCAAGGTTTCCAGAAGTTAAAACTCCCAGCAGGTGAGCCTGACACCAGGTATGGCAGTCAAGGTGGTCACCTGCCTCCTAATACAGCTGGAGGGACCCGGCACAACAGCTTTCCTACATTGGTGCCGCTAGCTGACACCCAAGCACGAGCCACCAGCACTGGCTCGACTGCAACCACCACACAAGGCTACACCCAGCATTTGAAGAGGCCTTCTCCTTCTGGCCTCGTCCTGCTCGGGCAGGGAGAGCAGCTTCCACTAACAGCAGCCACCACAGGGATTTCCATTCTGCTTCTGTGGCAGCCGGTGGTGGCCAGGAGGTGAGCGAGTTGTCTTTGAGGAAACACCGAGATTTCCTGGAAGAGACTCTTTGAGGTGGAGCCAATGTCCTCCAAAGAAACCGGCCTCACGATTATGAGAGCGTTATGTACAACAGGCATCAGTAGCAACTGCCGCGGGGGGTTCCTCAGTAGTTCCCAGCCCTGGCATGAACAAAAGGGGCAGAATTGGCACAACAGGAAAAACAGCAGTCTCAGGATACCTGCCAGGGCTAAGACATATTGGAGCTACCAAAACGGGAAGGACTGTGCTGCTTGGAGGACAGACGCCGGCCTCTGAGCTCGGGGAAGCCTACCGCCCGTTTGCCCGAAGCGGCTGGTACGGCCTGATTAGCCAGGGCTGCTGAATCCGAGAGGGAGCCGTTGCCCTTATCCACTTCTGCACCTTTGGGGAACTTTGGCTTGGAGCCCCCAGCAGATACTGCCCATCCCTGCGTGGTAACAGCACATGGGATGGCCGGTCACGGCAAGGCACGGCGTGGAAAGGTGGACAAGGAGCATGAATGTAGCTCAGCCCCTAGGACCAGGAGGGAGGTATGAAGCGATTGCCCTTTTCCCAAAGGGGTATGCGTAAGGGAAATGAACAGCCATGAAAAAACATCTTGACACGACTCGGAAAAAGCATAGCTGAAGTTTGGAAAAGCTGCAATGAAAGCACCAACTGGGGAGCCTGCCGCCAGGCTGGAGCCCCTGGTCCGTGCCCTCCAAGCGCCGCGAAGGCCAGCGCCGGTCAGACCTGCACTGCACAAGCAGCGTATGTGGGTATTTTAAGCACAATTAAGCACAAACCTGCTCAAAGCAGTGGGCACTCTTCAGTATTTCACCTGCCACGTATTGAAGGCCGGCCTTAGGCTTGCAAACTTGGTGAAACCGATAACCTCGCTCACAGCACGAGCACACAAACAGCACCATCACCAGCAGGGATTTGGGTTAAACCATTCCCACCCGCTCTACCCACACTCCCAAGGCTGTGCTGCTGAGGGGAAGGTACTGAAGGAAATAACCTTGGAGAAAGAGCCACAGGAATGAGCAGCTGGCAGTAGGTTGGGGACAGTAGCAATGTAGATTGCATTGGCCACAGGTGGACTTGTTCAGCTCACTGTACCCCCCGCACCCCAAAAAAAAAAAAAAAGGAAGTATTCACATTTAAGTCAATGGGGACTATTCGTGTGAATGAGAACTTGCACAACTGTTTGTGCAACCTGCTAGTCAGGATGTTCACATCCTCCTGGGACCAGACAGATGCAGGGATATCAAGCACAAACTTCACCCTGCAAGTAACTCTGCTGCTGCTCGCATTCCTTACGGAATTTAGCATTCATTGTGGTGGGAATAAGAAATGAGTCTGATCTGGGCAGGAGAGAGACGTCAACTCTGAACAAGGAAAAGCTCACATAGGAACTCTGAAGTACTAAGACATTCCTGAACAATTTCCACCACTGCTCTCACTCTCAGGCTGTTGCTGTTGGTTTTTTTTAAAGAAAAAAGCCCCAAATCCAACACTTCAAACTGATCAGCCTCCCATCTACCACCAGCCGTTCCCCAGGCTCAAGGGAATACCCCTTCCTGCCACCTCTAAGGCAAGGTGAGCACCACAGCAGCAGAGAAACCCCACCACTACAGAGCAAGGAGTTGTTCAGGTCTGCAGCACGCACAGGACTTTGTGTACAAGATCAGCCAGCACAAACACCGGGAGAGGAGCTGCTGCAGCAGCAAGCCTCGTGTTTCAGTTTTTCCTACCCTCTTCACTCCCACCTCAGCTTCTGCTCCATGCTGTTTCCTCAGAGTATGGCGTACCTCCAGGTGGGCACAACTGGTTTTAAAAGGGTTGTAAAGCTATTGACTCGAACCAAGTCGAGGGCTGTACCATCAGGAACAGTAAGGACAGCTGAAAGAAGCTGCTGCTCAGCTGAACAGCTATGAGGTTTTACGCTGTTAGAATAAAGATCCTAATTAGAGAACCATACAACTTATACACATACTACTGACGTTACTCCTTACACACCAGTAACATTTGCATCACCCAGAGACCAAGTATCACAGTGGCTGCCACTGCTGAAAACACTGGTTGGGGTACTCGCATCGAAACCCAGTTCTGCCATGTTCTCTCCAGCAACGTGTCCCAGTAAGTTACTGGGGATGACCGTGTGGCAGTATAACTCAAAAGGAAATGCCAGAAGCTCAAAATACTTTGAAAAATGTGTCATTTTATTTGTACACTTCCAAAGTTGTACGTAGAAACTTATAGTACAGTCCTGTAAATTTACTCATTGCTAGAAGAACTGCCAGGGACATGGGAAGGTATTTATTGATTGATCATCAAGTTAGAGGGGAATAAAAACCCGGAAAAAAATTAAAAAAGTTATGGGACTCTTTTTTTTAATCCCCAAGTACAAATTTTATAAATACAAAACAAATTCACAAATTACTTTGAATGCTAAATAAATATCTACTTAATAAACTCAGACTGAATACCTCCAGCCAGCACTGGTACAGTACTTAAAGATATGCAGGTGTACTCATTCATGTGTAGTGTTGAGAAGATATGCTCAAACAAGTTTTAAACATACACACAGTTTCTCCAACTGTGCTACAGCAGAAGATTTTATCTGAGTTGATAAAGCCCTCAATACCACAGCTCCTACAAAATCTAGAGGATGAAACAAGGTCATTTTGTGCAGGAAAAAACAATGTACTTCTGGAAGATATTTGGACACATGAATGTATTAAAAATGTACAAAACCTCTGTAAACCAGTACTGTATCCAGTACATCTATCAAAATTATTAGACACTGAATAAAACTGTAGCAAAGGTAATCTTTCCTACGTTCTCCTGAGTGCTTAATATTACATTGAGAATATAGTGCAGGCCACACTTCAAGGTGGTTAAACAGTTGTTATTGCTTTATACAGGTATGACAACTGCGTGATTTAACATTTCATTTTAATGAACATAAATTCCCTCAAAAATCCTTTGGAAGGCAGAGGTTAGATTCGTGACTTCCTTGCCACGGGAGCGGCATGGTCCACATTACCAGATGTGATTGGAAGTCCAAGCTTTTGAGCCTGAATGTGGAAGAAAGCTTGAAGTCTAGTTCCAGCTTTTGCTTCGCTGGTGTTGCGAGGGTTGTATTCGAAGCAGTTCGAAAACATCAGCTCAACATCTTCAATGAATTCCGCTAGGAAATAAGAAGTAAATAAATTGGTTCAGCATGTCTCAAGGCAGAGAGCAGTATGCTAAACAGTATGACACCACTGAATGAGCACAGTGATCCTACACAGCGTTGCAACACAAAAGTGTCTTTACATATGTGTCAGGTTTCTATCATCATAGTAATGAAGTGCCATGTAAACATTCTTAAATTTCTGATTATTAATAAAGGAAATACAAATCAAGCAGTAACAACAGTGCTTTTCTAAATGTTTCACCGGTGTCACTCACTGACATCAAAGGCTGAGAAATTACCAGCAGTTTCTCAGCTGCTTATGTCTTATCTATCTGTACAGGATGTATTTTGGTAATAGAAGAGCCGTGTTCAACAAATCTTACTACAAAAATATCAGTAAATGCTCTTTAAAAACAAAACAAAACAACCAACACCACAAAACCCAAACCAAACAATTTCAACTTTCTAATCCTCTGGCACAGCTCTATTTTAGGACAAGAATTTGTTTTAAAGAGAGAACAGAGTTCATTACCTCTTTCAATAAGTAATACTTACATGCTAACTTATATTCACATTTATTCACTTTTTCACGGATTATATTTAAGGCAATAGGTTTTTTGATGATATCATAGTAGTCTGGTACCTTTAAAAAAAAAAAAGAGGATTCATAGACAAACAAATGGAAGCTTAAAATTCCACCTGTGTAAAAAAATTAAGCAAATCGTGTATTAGCAGAAAGCATTTTGGCTTTGTTTTAAAATAAACAGAGGAGTCTCATCTCAAGCAGCCTTCTCCAGTTCCTGAACTGAGTATTAGTTTTCAGGTACTGCTTTTCCATTTTTTATATAATTAAAGCAGCAGACCACAACAAACATTAGTCAGCAACTCAATGAATAAATCTAATCCTAAATACCCTGTGAACAACTGTAAGAAAACTGCATGAGCGATTAGCATTACAGCGTTCCAGCTGTTCCCATCTGTCAAGCACAAAAATTATTTCCCAGATTGTAAACCCTTTTATTTTCCTGCAACATATTACAATATTAAAAGCTTGTTAATCATGAGCAATCACTATTTTTATTTCACTACTATTCTCCATCTTGCAAGAGAAATGAAATCCTGAGGTTCCATTTAGTTGTGCTGAAGAGAAGGTAGCAAACCTTTCTGCAGCAAGCAGGACACAGTACGCAAGCAGCAGAGATGAACAGCTCCTCAAACCGGTGTTTATGCGATTCAAGCGAGGGGAGGAAAAGGACTGCCTAACCCTTAAAAGCGCTGATCATCTGAATCACACATTCTGAATTCCAGGTAAGGACCAACTCAGGGTGACTGTGTCATTCACAAAGCTGGGCAGGGAGGTGAAAGAAGAAGATATCTGATCCAAATGTGTACTTTTTTTTTTTCTTTTAACACTAAAAGATACCCACATGCAACATTATTTATGTTTTAAAACCAGGTTCTTGGTTATGGCCTGTAACTTTACTGTATCAATTGCAACCTGCAAATAAACCTAGAGAAAGAATTAGTAGAGAAATAGAATTCGATTGACAAGTTTTTTCATTCCTTCCCATTTAGGAGTGCTGTTTATTTACGTACTAAAAAGGAAGGTAATTTTCTCTTTCTGGCCTGCTAGGCACTGGTCATTCAGCGAATTCTTTACATTGTCTTAAAGGCAGCAAAAAGTTTAAATCAAAATTTCTATCATGGTGAAGAAAATTTAGGTCATTCAGGTATGGATTTTTCTTTCCAAACTATAGAGACAATCCCTCAGTGATTGATTCAGACAAACTAGAATGCACTGAATTCTAGCAGGTTCTTTCCAGAATCAAAATTAAGTTGAATTCTCGATCCTTCCTTGCATTCACCAGATTCCTGCGCTTTCCAGTCTAAGTCCTCTACTCTAGTAGGCAGACACTAGTCTATTTTTCCATTTAAAATTCCTCTCTTCCTCTGTGCTTACATCTTTCGTTCACTTTTGTACATCATTCTTACTGTCCCAATACATTAATCCTTCCAGCTACCTTTGACTGGTTTCACAGTTTCAAGTCTTCACTTAACAGCTATCACTGTTAATTTTAACAGAAATTAAAATAAACCGAGCTCTGGATCCTGCAAGAATGTCTGTGCAGGGTTGCTCCCGAGGGCTTGGAGAGGACAGGCACCTTGTTCAGTTCCAACAGAGCCTTACAACTGACGAGCCGGTGCAGCCTGCAGAAAAGCAGGTGTGCTTTGGGAGCTTTTACTGTAATACAAACCTCTAAAGCAGCACGCACTTTGGGTATGTACTTTACCATCAAGTACTTTAAAATCTAAACAAGAGCGAAAAAGCTAAGCTAAGAAACCATTTTTTTTACTGCATTATAACTAACAGAGGCAAGTTGTTCCTGCCTTGTTGTTTTATTGCAGGTCTGTTCTCAAAATACCTTTGCATAAATTGAAGATTAATTCAACGAATTAAGTAATAACCACAAGCTTACCTTTAGCAGTTGTGCTCTATTTGCATGTGTGTATGTGTGTCCCCAGATCAAAGCATTTCACATTTTTAAATGTCTGATGGGAAACATTTTTCCCAATAACACGTCAATTGTAAAGTTATTTCTGGCACCAAATACTGAGCTGAAATGCAAGAGTTCTCCCAAATCCCACTGCTTAGCTGTATTGCCCTGTCTGGGCAAGGCTATAAAATCCCAAGTTTTACTGGCAGCAAACAGGATTCTCAACAATTATCATTCCCTCTACAGTTCATCAGTTACCTGGATTTTGGAAACCAGTTTCATGAAAGGCCAGCTGTCATCATGTCGCACCAGTTCCACTACGAGTTGTTCGAAAGCTGAGAGTTCATGGACTCCCCCTTGACGTCCTGAACTTCTCCTGTTCAATGAGGTTTGAGGAGATGATTCTGGAAGAAAAAAACCAAAACCCAACACCCCACCAGATAAAAATAAAAACCTGACAAGTAAAATTAAAAAAAAATTAAAAAAACAAACCACCATTATTCTTGTATACTAAAATTGCAGTTTCAGGGCACAACTCATGTACTTTGGCTTCGGGTATTGACTATTCTACAGCCTTGTTATTAACCACTAAATGTCTCTCTTGCCACACAAAATACTAAGTACCAGGACTTAGCTGAGTTCCTCCTCCATTCTCCTTCATTGCATTAATTTTGGAAAGGATTTTTTCACCGATTTCAATTTTTAAACAATTTGTTAAACACTTAAAAGAAAAGCTCTATTAGAGAAAACCAGAATAAGCTGCCTGCTCATAACTTTTACTTCCACAAAACCTCTATTCACAGTGGTTTTATCTGCTTTCAAGAGTAGTCAGCAGGGTGGTTAGAGGATAAGCCCAGAAACTCCCAACGGTGAAGGACAGAAATGGTGCAGAATGCAAGGCTGCCACGCTGGAGTGCGAGCTCTTTTACATTCTTCAGTCTCACACTGGGTCCTTTATGTTTTTCAAAGGTTATTGTAGCTTTCCAAGTATTTCCCTACCATCACATACTTGGTATTAACTTAACTGGCAAGGACACGGTTAGCCCTGTACCAGATAAATGACGTTTTTCTTCTGGTAGTAATTTCTTGTTGTACGTGTATATTCCGAATTTCACTACCTTGTCTACTTCTGTGTTCCTCACTGTTTAACTCTTCAGTAAAACAAACCCATAAAAGCTATAAGTAAACATCTGCCTTTGTATGGGTTAAGGCATAATTATCACTTTCACATTCTCTATCCACTTACTAGCAATTGCTCCATAATTTGTGTGAATATGAAACTTCAAATATGGATAGGCTAAATCTCCTCAGCAAATTCAGTATTTGTTCTTTAGGTGACAATTTTTTTATTTTTATATTTAAGGTTCACTTCTATCACCGCAAAAGAAGGGAACTGTCTTGCTGGAAGCAGTAAAAATGCCTTCAACCATTCACTTCTAGTCTCCCTGCTCTACCACACAAATACTTTAGCAAGAAACAGAACACGGTTTTCATCCTGGACAAACACATGTATTTCTCTGACCTGTGGATTGTCGTTTCCTGCCTCTTCTCTTGGGCTCAGTAACAGGAAGAGCAAGCTTAGGGTACTTCCTAAGCCGTTCACCCGAGTCTGTGGTATCAACAATTCTAAATCCAAGTGAATTGGAAGGGCTGTTTTCCAGTGTGTTATCAACACTCTTTCTTCCTCTTCGTCGTCTTCGAGGACTGAGCAATTCCACAAATACATCTGCTTGTAATGAACTTTGGCTCTGACGAGTGGTCCGGCTGTTAAGTCTTAAAGAAGGCTTTGTCACTGATGGAGGGGCTGATTTTACCTTTCTTAAACCCCTTCTGGTAACCTTAGATGAAGATTCAGTTTGCTTAGACGCGTTTTGCTGACTCCGAGAAGCGTATCTTGCCTGACGCTGGCTGTTCTGGCTTGAGAATGGATTGTTGAGTTTGGCTGCTCTCATTTTTAATGGAAACTTGACCTGGGGTCTTCCTTGCTTTGATGGGCTATAAAAAGTGAACGATTATGTTTATTTATCCCAAAATTCCACTCCTATCTTTTCCCCTCAGTTTTCTAATTCAGCATTTAAAAACGCAACCGTTGGGTTGGGCTGGTAAGCAGCTGGCTTTCAAGCTGATGCAGCCATCCAATTACCGTTATCTTAAAGATTGCTCTGAAGTCTCTTAATCAAATATTATGTGGAGCAAATACATTAAAAGAAATGCTCAAAATTCCGATTCCCCCTTGCAGCTTGTGCAATACAAATGCATTAACTGGATTTTTGAACAGTATTATAAGCTACATAAGTAAACTGCAGTTCTAAAACATTAGTTATAGAAGTTATGCTCTAGTCATTGTTTATAACTAAATGCTCAAGACTGTCCTTCCGTTATAGGAGAGCAGGAAGATCCCAGAGATAAATTTACTTCTCAAGGAGACATGAGTTCTCTCTAACTACTGAGCCCCAATGGTCAGAGCTGCACATAATCTTGCTTCAGTCGATTCAAAAGATGGTACCAAAAGGAAGAAAAATACTCTGAGATTAGGAACGTTTCCTTCAACTTTTATGCTCCTGGCATGTGTATCAAATTCATCACTTTACTGAAATTATCACATTGGATTATTTAGTAGTTGGGGTTTGGGGTTTTTTTGTTTGGTTTTGGCAGGGGGTTTCTCGGCGTGTCTGTTTTGTTTTGTTTTAAACAGTTACTGCAAAGTCCTCAAGCCCTCCCAAGCCACGTAGGCTCTGATGGATGACCTTGTCTTCCCTAATGTTCCAGTGTCTACTGTATGCAGCTAGTCCTCCAAAATCCAGAACTGGCCAAAACCAACTCCAGGTTTTCTCCAGAAAATTTTTAGTGTGGAGAGAGTTTTAAACAGTATATTTAAACACTAGCTGTACAGAACGGCAATTCTGATGGCCATCTCTCACCCATACATCCAAGGCTGGAATTTCCATCCTGAAAAGTGAGTCTCAGTTCCATGGCCCTAACTTTTGTTAGTATTAAGCCCATTAGCAAGAGCCAAATTCATAACAAGCTGCCAATTTTTAAAATAAGCATCTTCAGACTAGATTTTCAAGATTATGCAAACAATGACTGTACCTAATATCAAGATGGTATTTCAGTAGGAAGCATCTTTAACAGATGCTTATTTACCTTATTTCTTCTTCCTCTTGAAATTCATCCTCGTCATCTTGCTCTTCTTCATAATGCTCTTCCTCACTTTGTCCCATTTCATCATAGTTTGCCTCTCCTTCCCCCTCTCCCAGATGTTCAGCAGTGTCTTCATCACTTTCCACAGAAGGTCTCTGTCTGGAGGAGAGGCGTCTAGAGCGCTGTTTTGGTCGGCACTCTGGACAAAACCAGTCTCCCTCAGGAATGACCTAGGAACAGAAAAAAGAAAAAAAAAACACAACCACAAAGCAAGCATTAGCAATATGCAATTAAGTCATAAGAACTACTCAAGTTTGGTGTGAAAAGGAAGCACTTTCTTCCTCAGGTACCTTCAGCTTGGGCCGGATACAGTAAGTATGATAGCCTCGATCGCAGCCATCACACAGCACCATGCTTTCTGCATCGCCTTTCTTTCGACAAACTTTACAGCGAGCATTGAGGATGGACTTCGACCAGATGACACTTCGATCCAACGTAGACAGATGAAGGAAGACTTGGGACAGGCTGGTAGAAGAAAGAAGTGACTCTCTCCAGCGATCCAAAACTGTTTTATAGGACCGTCCACCATCACTGGCATCTTCCATTAAAGAAGGGGATTAAAAAAAAAAAAAAAAATAAAAAAAATCAAGCTTCTTTTTCAAACATCCAGGTTATTCTAGAGTATGAGGTAAGGCTCTTGACTTTCAAACAGATAGCAGTAATATACTGAGATAATATTGTAACCTTTGTCTTATCTCTTCAACACTTGAGTATTTCCTCCTCAGTTTCCAAGCTGCTGAAGCTGTAGGATTTTACTCTTCAATAACAATTCAACTTAGAACTTGCACATACACAGGACACGAGTACGACAAAAGTCTCACCGAGATGTCAACCTGGAAACCTAACGATTTGATTCAATTTATAGGGTATAAATGGAGATTACTTAAGATAAAAAAATAGAAATATCACACTCCAAATTTACTTTCCCTTGTATGTACATTTTGAAATCTCAAACTATTTACATTTAAAGAAAGCACCTGGCATTAGGCAGAGACTTGCTGGCAAAACAACTTAAAAGGGCTCTTCTCACCTGCACTTGCCCCGGTGTAGCCTAGCAGACAATCTTTTGGCCCTCTTCCCGCACCTCAGTGCCTTTTTTTCCTGCCCTGCACTCTGCCTTCACAAGAACCTGCACGTCCGGGTGGTTAACCAGAGCAGATGACTGGTCTGGTTGAAATATAACTATTTTCATGATATTTTATAAGCAACATAGCATACCAAGTAAGACCTGAGATCCTAATTTAGTTAGAAATAAATGGCAGGGGCAGGGGTGAGAAATTATGTTGTATTTTCAAACATGTTTGGTTTGCAATCCAGGCCACCAAAGCAGCCGCGCAAATATAGATGCAGAATAGCGAGGGGGGTGGTACCGAACGGGAATGAGCAGCTGGGAATTACAGAAGCAAACGTGCTGTTTGAGGAGCTGGAGAAACAAGGAGGTATAAATGATACCCTGCGCTGCTGCTGCTGAGCAGAAAGGGAATTTCTTTATGACTGTTGAAAGCTATTTCTTGCATTCTGAAACAAGGTTGGAGGAGAGGAAGAGACATTATAGTAGTACTTTTGATTAAGGAAACGTCCACAGATTTCCCTTCTAAAAGGGACAGTCCAGTTATTACTGTGTAATCTCTAGCTGATTAATGATGCACTCCGGTATAAAATGCCACCTTGCCTGCTGCAGTAGTCACAGTGGGCACAGGAATGGCCTATGGTCCACCTGCCTGTCAAATCATTTTTCTTGAGCAATAGGAAGAGAAAATACCTAGTAACAAACAATATAAAAGAACAAAAATGAGACCAATTGCTCTCCTGGGCAAGGCCTTCGTGCCTTCTCATCAGCTGGCTGCCAGAATTTGCCTAATCTTGCATACATTTGCATTAGCAGCAAGCAGCGTAAGAGAGGGGATGGGAGAAGGCAGAGGATAAACAGGCAACACAGCTTCATAAATAAAACACAGCCACTCCTGAACTGCAAATACAAATCTGAATTTCCTAAAATTTCCTTACTTTGTCCTTAGGTTTCCTGTCTCAAATTCAGTCTTACCAAGGATAGTGAACAAGGGTCTTTTCACAGTACTGCAGTATATCTCTAAATGTATTTGTTAACATTCAGTAAGAAAAGTTAAAACCATTTGTCAGGACACTAACCTAACGTGAGACTCACTTCAGTTCTGCTGCAGATTTCTACTATAATTCTGGCAAAGATGCTTTATCTTAAGCATATATATAGTTTGGCAAGCATTTATTTTGCTCCCAGTGGCAGCTTGACCATTATTGCTTTTTTTTGGTGGTTATTTTTAGCCTGGATTGGTTCACCAATATAGTTCATCACACAACACAACAAACATTTGCGCTGCAGAACTGCAGTTGCAATATAGAGATAGAAATTACTGACCACGACCTGCTTCAGCACATCCTGCTGCTGAAAGAAACACGCTAAATGACACCTGCTGTTTCAGATCCCAATTTGTAAAGTAAGAACACTACTTTTTTCTTCCGTCATCTTTCTCATTTATATTGTTAACTTGGAAAGAGAAACGGCCTCTTCCTTTGTGTCTGAGCAGCTCTACATTGCGCAGTGGGATACCCCTCTGTCAGCTAAGCCCTCCAAGCCTTGCTACAATGCAAATGAAGTTGTTTGACAGATCTATGCACTCATCTATCAATAGCTAATTGAGTTCAGGGAAGGGTTTTCCATTTTAGTATTTCTAGAAAGGATATGCAGTTGCACAATGCTGCAAAGTCTCAAAAAAACCCAGGGGCATTAAAAGGAGGGAGGGAGGCAGGGAGGATTATGTGAACTTGCAGATTTCTGTCCCAAAGTGATAAAAAGAAAATACAGTTCTATCTCTGGTTGCAGAAAGCTTACCAAACAAAAAAAAATATTTTTTTTGTTACATCTTTGAGCTGCATTTGTTTTTGCTACCCATGTTTAAACCTTTAGCTTCAATATTGCAATTCTTTCAACGTAAGGAACTGGCTAGAAAATTATTAAAGCAAAAAAACCAAATCCAAACCAACCAACCAAAAAAAACCTTATGAAATATTCAATACTTCCTAATTCTTCGCAATATAAGTAACATTTAAAATTTACTACCTCCTGCCTAGTCCTGCCTTCCACTCTTCCTCTTTTTATCCACCCAGTGGTTCCTTTTATTATTTTCTGCATTGCCTAACATTAAACTCAAAGTTATTTCAAATACCTTTTTGAAGCGTGGTGGATTATTTTTTAATTAATTTTTATAGTCCATACTTGTGTAGTCTAAAAATGTAACTAGAACAGCAGTTCCCCAACATATGCATGTGGAAAATATAGGTAGGGAAGGGGAAGAAAATAGTACGCACTGAGGAATTGCACATTACAGGATTTGCTTTGACTCCCGCTGCAAACAGGTAGCTTAAACTGAAAGCTCTTAACCCTAACCCTCCCTTACCTTTCCACCCACCTCTGGTACAAATGGCTATAGGAGCAGCTTGCTGACCGCGGGTTTCTCTCTCAAACAACTTGTCTGGTCTATGCTACCGCAAACCTCCTCACATCTCAGAAATACAGCCGGTTTATGGGCACGGTTCTCAAGGACCAAGAGAACTAGCTCCTCTGTTGATGTGAAACTACATACTAAAGATATTTTTGTGTAGGAGTGTTCTTTTGTATTAAAATGATGAAATTACTCTCCCAGGAAGCAAAAGCCATAGTAAACCTCATCTGCTCAAAATGCAGGGCAGCTTCTTTGACTGACTTCTCTGAAGAGTCAAAAATTCTTCCTCAAAAAAACAGCCCACTTCCACCTTTCCTGCCTCTGCTCATGAAACTCCACAGGGAAGTTAACAAAAGCACAAGAACAAAGCATGCATATATACTAATGCTATCCCAGTCCACTGCTAGATGATGTTCACTGCTATTATGAGGAGGACAATTTTAAGTAGAGAAGGAAATAACTTTGGGAGCAAAAGAAACAAAAATAATAAAAATCTAGAAAGAAAGGAATAGAATAAAGACAAACAAAAAGGCGTGAAAAGGCTGGATTTTTTGCACAAGTTAAAAAGGAGGTAAATGGTTCCCTGTATTAGTCACAAAGGTGCTCCCAGGAATTAGAAGCTAACCTTTCGTATGGAAATCTGAAGGATACTTAAAAGTCCTGCACCAGTGCAGAAGGCAAGGGTTTTGTGGCTGCTTCACTGAACTCCAGGGCAACCAAATCACTTCATTTTATACCTCAGTTTTGACATCTACGAAATAGGAATGATGAGACCTACTTCTCATTTGCAAAGTGTTTTGAAACTTAAGGAAAAGTAAATTATACCAAAAAGAAGAAAAATTAAAAAAAAAATAAAAATTGCTTGCATTTCTTTCCCCTCAAACATATTACTCATATTTGAGAAGCAGCACTTCAGAGTTTCCATCAAACAGCTATTTAAAAAAACACGGGGTGTGTGTGTGTGTGAAGCTTTTTGACATCTTAACTCAGAATTTTTGCAGGAAAAACGTGTACTGCAAGCTGCACCCCCTCTTTTTGTGATGCTCTCTAAATATTACCTTGGACTGGACTGTGGACTGAAAAAAGAAAAAACAAATTTTCATAACTAGAGTATAATGGAAGGATTTCTAACAACAAATAATAATTAAGAAGTGCATACAATTCAAGTCATGTTACATTTAATCACCAGACCACAGAAGATCAGCAACCATCTAGCAACTCTGCAAGGCAGAGGGTGCTGTTTCTGGGGTTTCTAGATCTTTTGCATTGCTATCTTCTGTGTCAGTCCTTTCTTGCTCTTCCACTTGAATATTTGGTATGCACTTCAACTCTAAACTTATCAGAATCACCAGCAAAGCTCTTGGCAGCCTGATAGAGCCCTGGAACAAAAACAGAGCAGAGGAGCAGCTGGTCTTTTTATTGCTGTGCTGGGTCCCCTTTGTCTGCTCTGCACCCTGGAGGCCACCGGGATAAACTTGCCAGTGACTACAGTGAATTTCACAGCGCTGTCTTTAGCACTAGAAGCTGTAAATAGAGTGAAAACTAAAAATTGTTAAGTATGGCTCCATTCCATAATAGGAATGGAGCACAGGGAGGGGGCAGAGGAGAGGGAAAAAACACCTCTCTCTAGTGGAGGCAGCAACTGAAATAATGACAAAGCACGTTCAGTTTGGTTTAAAGCAGAAATGCAGGGGTACTCTTTTTTTACTGAAAGCGTTCCCCTGTACTGCTACCAAAACAGAATTCCAAGCACTTGCTCAACTTTCAGTGTTTTTACTTCAGTGGTAAATAAATCAGCCTAAAAAGTTGGGTTTTTCAGGTTTAACACTGGAAATAGATTGCAGGCATTTTGTCTAGGGAATGGTTCTATGAAAAAGTTGGAGCAGCTATTAAAAAAACTCCTGCTAGAAAAAAACCGAGTGTACAGATACAATGATCTATAAAAGAACAGGCAAACAAAAAACCCACAAACCAAAGCCCAGTAGTTACAACCCAAAAGCTAATTTCTATCATCAGAGTACTGTAGACCACTTCCTAGAGGGGTCAGTCCAAGAGGACATCAGTTCCGTATGCAAGGCAGTCTCCAAGAAAGAAGCAGTGTCCACTTTTTATTAAAAAGGTTTATTAACATTACTAACACCTCCTTGTCAAGCTAAGGAAAGAACTTTGCCTGTTGTATCTATGCAGGTTGCAAACTAAGAAACAGAACTTGCTGTGTGCGATAGTATGCAAAGGCATCCCCAAGTTTCCGACTGGGAGCTTATGCTGAATATAAGATTATGCAAACTTTACACTCTGTTTTCTTAAACATTTCTGAAACACTGAAGAGTTATATGCAGAAAGGGCTGCGTCCAGAATTGCTGCTTGACCTCTCAACTGCTTGAGTTTGCCAGATGCCTCTCAAATACACAGGTTTCCTTGACACTTTGCAGTAGGAACTTCTGGACATGATCGGAAGGTGCAAAGTTGGAGCACCTTTCATATAATTAATTGCCTACTGGTCAGAAAATCATCAGTGAATAGGCATGTGTTTTAAGCTTTCTTTACTACGCAGCCACTCAAAGTTGTGGCTTCTCCAAGAGCTCTCTAGTGACAAAACTAAAACCTTGCCTTCATTCAGACTTGTCTCCTGCTAAAAGCAGCCCATTACGCAACTGAAAACACGAGACACTTGGCACCAAAGGTAAAGCAAGGAAGAGGGAACCTGACACTGTTGCTTAATGGTTAGGGCTTTAAGCCAGAGCGGAGACACCTGGGATCCTTCCTACTCCCTCAGCTATGCAGGTTATTCTGTACATTAATCTTACAGCAGTACCATTTTTCAGAGCAGAAGATACACACAGGCACAGCATGGTAAACAAACATAAGCAATTTAAGACATGCGAATCACTTTGCTTTCCCTATATGCTTAGGCTGTGTGACAAAAAGTATCTGAAGGAAAACAGGATTCCCAAGTTAAAAACAAACAAGAAACTCCACCATCATTCAAAAGATCAGTGAAAAACACGAACCATCCTTAGATTACGGCAAAGTTGGGACCACTGGAAAAAGACACAGGAGGATTGCTAAAAAACTTTCTTTCCAGTACTTCAGGGATACTTTTCTTCTTTTAGTCCTTTTCACTTCAGTCAGGGTACCCGATCTATGGCCATAACCTACTAATAGGCATGTTTTTACCCTTAGGGGCACATGGGCACACCATGGTAAACTCACAGCTGTCAGCGAGATGCTCTTGCCAAAATACTCTCAGAGAAAATTTGGAAACCGAGGCCTATACTGCACAACGTATTTACAGCCTGCACATGCAGAGTAAATATGACAAATGCTAGTCCCATGCACATGTTGTAAATCTAGCCATATAGCAAGAAATAAGCCATTACAAGCTTGGTGTGGAAAAGGCAGACATGCTTTTGTTGATCAGACACTTAGCCGAGTAAAGCTTTTAAACAGCTGCAGTTTAAGCTACTCCTGTGTTCTCCCCTTTCATCTCAATCATTTGCTGCACTTCCCTCTTCCAGAGGTCATTGCACTGACAACGATTGCGGAAGGGAACCCGTGCCTGCGTGTCAGTCTGGCAAAAATCTAGTTCAAACTCATCTTCAGTGGCAACTGATATCCAGCCACCAGACTCCACGCAGGAGCAGCCAAAATGCAGAAACAGTTTTAGTCTGACTGTGCCATGGGGCACTAACATCTAGTGTTAATACACCAAACCCTGTACTTCCATATTAAACTACTGAGTAAAATCTGCCAGAGCCTCAGGATTTCGTATGCAGTCATTATCAGTGAAGCATATGGACTGAATAGGACGTATAGCATAGCAGTTCATGCTCTGGAGGACCCCAGCACGTGCTGCGCTGGTAAGCCACGCTGCACTCCTGCGGGTGAGAAGTAAAGCAGTCTGGCTGAGCATGGTTTGCCCTCAGTGCAGCACCCAGAAGGGAAGCTTGGCTGAGACAAGCTGCCGAGACAACTGCCTAGGGAAGGAGGAACCACCTTCACCCAGTTCTCCCAAGACAAAATGCCAGTTTTGAATTGCAAAAGGATCCTAAGGAATCCACATCTGAGGGAGCACTAGAAAACAAGGTGAGACTTAATGCACTCTGGATCCCCTCTCACCCTTGGAGCATGTCAGAGGAATTCAAGGAAGAAACATGTGATAAAGTCAAGCTATAACCGTGCTTTGGTATAGATTTTTCTTGTAACCTTTTGTTTCCAAGTTTTACAGCATAAACGCAAAACCCGAGGATCTGAAAATTTCCAACGTAAATCTTTACTGTACTTTACTGTAAATATTGTTATTTGCGAACAAGGTGATCCGCATCAATCAGGCCTATATTGCTTTCACAGGAACAGTATAAAAAAGAGGATACATTTTTACAACTTAAACAAGCAGAAAAAACTTATTGTATAGTTGCATGATATCTTGGCCTCAACAGTAATGCTGAATTACAGAGTTATTTCCCCAGAAAGCTCACTCATTTCTGCCTAAGAGTACAACCTGTCTCCCTGTGCTTAGTAGGGCCACATAAACAAGAGCACTGCAATGATCCAGGTTAAATAGGCATGTATTTAAGAGTTAAATATGCTGTTACCTAATTAACACATGCAATTGAGGGCATGCAGAATAAGAAAAAAAATATTAGTATTTCCTCATGATCCATGGCCTTGTGAACTATCTAATTTTTTTTTAATTTTACAGTGGTACATAGCAAGAGGTTAGTTATTTGTCCTTTTCCTCAACACATCCCCCTAAAACCACCCAGCCTTACAAAAGAAGCAAGTGGGTTTGGGGTAAGGGTTTTCTGGGGGGTGTGTGTGTTTGTCTGTTACAAAAATCTTACACAAAATTAAGAGACATACAGTTTCAATTCTGAAAGCTTACCAAGAGGTGCTTTGAGAAACCTGCGCTCAATTCCTTGCTCTATTTGAAGCAGTGCGGATGCCAAGTAGTGGACCACATTATTGACTGGCTGAGGAGTACTTGTACTCGTTGATGCAGCACTTGGAGCTTCAGTTTTTAACCCAACAAGTCTGGAATAGAAATGTATTAAATTATTCTTATTTTTTTAAAACATACTTAGAATTTAACACCATAGATATTTGTACAGGTCTGCATCCACAGTATCTTTTTATTTTCACTTTATTTATATGCATGGACTATGGACATGAACAAATACTGCACAGGTGTGATTAGTTATCCCAGTTCTTCTTAATCTAGATAAATCATCTTTAGGTAACACAGTTATCTAAACTTCAAGAAGTGTGGATGACAAATTTCAATGCAATTATTAAGATTTCCAGAAGATTTGATGGAACACCTGTCAGCAAGTTTATGAAGAGATTTCTGTGAAAAGTATAGTCCCAATAACTCTTCAGTGAGAACGCTTCCAGTGGTGGTGTAGCCTTTTAGGATACTTCCATCTGCAGAAGTTCAACTACAACTATCTCCATATTTAATAAGATTTTTTAGAAGAAAATAAATGAAATAAAACCAGAAAATAATTTTTTAATGTTAAATCAAGAATTGTTAACTTGTATGTTCTCATCCTTGAAGGGTTTTTCTAAAATACTAACTCTTCCTGTGAAAGGGGGGCGGGCAGAGAAGGGTAGGTTTCCAATAAAACAGCTGCCTTTGACCGAAGACTAAGTAATCATTTCAGTGCAGTGCATCTTCCTGAACCACAAACATTAAGTATAGTGTAGGAAAGCAACTCACACTAATGAAAATAAAATTCAATTTCTACTTGGAGTATACATATATATATATATATATATGTACAAAAAAACTAATTAAGACTGTCTGGATTCTGCTTTATTCTGGTGAATGAGCAATGCTTTTGGTTGTCCCTGTTCTTTTTTTTCCACACTTAAAAGGTGTTCATTACATTTTGCAGTCACACACATTTTGAGAGCCTGAAAGCAAACAGAAAAAAGCTGCATAGTTATTTACATTTCACTAGTCAGACTCCAAGGTCTTAATGAGATGTCACTCGCTCTGAGGTGGATAAAAAGCCCAGCATCAAAAGCAATCTGTCACATGATTTCAGAATCCCATAGTCTGTTTTAATATGCAAGACTTTATTAGAGTAGACTTTATTCAGAAACTGTGATGGAGTCAGTATCAAATGGAAAAAAATAATAATGAAGCAACAAGCTTCTGCCGTTGAACTAAGAGCTGGCAACGGAGCAAGTGCCCAAGGTAACTGGAGACAGATAAATTTTAGCTTAATTAAAACAGCAGAATATTTCTATGTTGTGGTTTTCAGAGAGCAAATGTCTCTAAATTGTGTCATTAACATAAAGAAGGACGACCTTATCCATTTTGCACACAACTAAGTAACTCTGATCCAAAAAGCAGTCTTACATGAAAATACTAATTCAGCAAACTAAAATAAAAATTTTTTCCTGTGATATTTCAACATTCACATCCTATGAAGACATATAATATTTATTAAAGGTAAGTCTTTATATACACTGAAAAGAACGTAACTTCTGAGAATTACTTATTAGAAATCTTCCGTTTCTAGTCTGACTTAGAACAAACACTGATATCCTGCAGAATCCCACATCTGTGCAAACATTTGTTTTAAAAAAATCCCAAACCCAACAATTAAAGCTGCAACAGCATATGATTTGACATTTCCTCTCTTCTACGACATCACAGCTTGCTTTACAGAAGGATTTCATAAAGTTACAAAATTATATCTGTGTTTTGCTGCACTGCTAAAGGTTAATCCAGACCACAGCCTGTTGCACTGATGGTTCTTACTGTGACTCATAAAGAGGCACACTGGCCAGTTCAACCAGCAATTTGTTACTATTACCATTTTCCCTTTTAAGCACTCCTACTCTTTCCACAACATGTGTTTTGTGGAGTGTTTTGGTTTTGGATTTTTTTTTTTGCCCTTCTGGAAAACAAAACAGAAATTGCCAGATTAACTTTTCTCAGAGTTTTAAATGATTTTAAAATGCATTCACATATTCCTTATTTGATAATTAACTACACTGCTCAAAGTGAACATTATCTGAACAGTAGTAGTTGTAAAAATTGGTGTCTTAAGTCTTGTATGGTAATAGAATAGTTTAGAAAATATAAACCAATGCAAAAATCTCACTTTTTATAACTCAGTTCTTAAATACTATTGCAAAGAATTTGACAGTAAAAAAAATTTTGAAGGTTAAAAAACCAGAGCACTGCTATAAAACTCACTGGAAAGAGCCATTATTTAAACCATAGTTCTTACCTGTCTTTCACAATAAACTTCTCCTGATCATCTGTTTCCATTTCTTCAGATTCTTCATTCACAGTTTTGATTATACCATTTTCTTTGTTTTCATCATTCAGAAACTCATACCGCCCATGTTCTAAAGCTGCTCTCCAAGACTGTCTGTCTGTAACCTGAAGCAAACATAGAAATCTGAAGTTTCTAAAGAAACAAAGGCCACAAACTTTTAGTGCCCATTACTGTCTACACTTAATTTAATTATGCTTTCAGTAACACGCATAGCATGCAAGAGTTCTCATTTAAGTTACAGACTCGACGGCACCACCACGCTCTTAGGTATTCTACAATTCACAAATACCTTAATAGCCCCCAATGTTCCTTGGTAGATCCTGTCTTCAATGTCCAAAAGAAAGTCTCTAAGTCTCAGTTCAAGCTGCTTCTCTGCAGATACGTGAGATCCATCGTGGGCATTCTGCATCCTTCCCCGTCCTGAAGGAGGTCTGATGTCACTTTGAGGTTTGTCTGCAAGAACACCAAGTAACTTTGTGTTAGTGGACTTTGTTCCTTAAAGTAGCCGCCGGTGGAGGGAACAAAATTAGTACAGGGCATAACAAGCTAAACACACAGGGAGGTGCAAAACTCCCTGTAGTGACAGGTGCCAACACCAGTACCTCCACGCCAACTCAGGCATCTGATCCAACCAAGTGGAGCATACTTTTAAGGCAAGACCTATAGACTAGAATCCACTCATCCCAACGCACACTATGAGAAATCCTTGCTAATTCAGAAATCATTATTTTGTCTTAAAGTGCTTTCTAAAGTAGTAGATACTCAACAACTCTCTGCTACAAGTGCATGGAGAAAAAGAAGAGTCACATTTCTAGTATTTTTCATACTTAATATGTCCCTGACACTACAGAACTCCTCAGTTTTCTTTCCTGCATGGATCTTTATCATGGCAACACTGAAAACAAGCATGTGAAACTAACAATCACATAAACTAACCTAACAAGATATAATCCCTTTTAAAAAAAATCTTACTTCAAAACAAAAAAAACAGATAAAGATAAGATGACACAGGCACAAACTAGAGGACTGTGTCCTCTAATTAAAGGCAGGGAAAAAAGGAACAAGACAGCAAGTTGATTTATGAAAAAGAAGGGAAGACCTGACAATGCGCTGTCAAGCAAAAACCTCTTCATAAGAGAACTCAAAAATCATACAAAAGCTCAAAAGCCACAGGAAAGAACTGAAAGTACGCCCAGATCCTAAATTACTGCTTGCAAATCTGTATAGGTGGTAAATGTTTCTGTTCCCAGGATTTAACTTAAATCCTATGAGTACAGTGACGAAAAGGTAGATGCAAGAGCTCAGAGATACTCAAAAACTACCATAAAGCTATTGTTAAGGAAGCACAGGATGAATTTCTAAGACACTCTCAATTGCAGGAACAACTCCCTCTAACTAAAAGTAACTATGCAAATATTCTCAAAACGTATACTAGCATACTGTGATGTCTGGATGTGGGAAACACACTTTCCGACTTAAAAGAAGGAATGAGATTTTCTTCTTTCGCAGAACTGAAAGAGCAGCAACTGCCTTGCAAATAATTGATGAGGGAATGGATACTGGAATAAAATCAAGTAATAGCACATATGATTTTATTTCCACGCTCTTCTGAGTGGAATTGGAAAAAGGGAGAGGGGTGGTCTGTAGTACAAGAGAATCACAGAGCACTTGTACTACAAGTCACATGAGTGAAGGCAGCAGGGCAGCCGCTGGAGTCCACAGCGGTACAGCTCCCTCCGAAGTACAGCTACACATGGCCACTTCGCACTGCGTGTCACACAGAGGTGGCAGCACTGGTATTGAACCACTGCGTTTGAATTTTCTTGGTCTCTATTAAAGTAAAGTTCAAAGCTTTTTTTGTTAAAAAAAATTAAATCGATGTTATTCTACAATTCTAACAGAAAAAAAGATCTCCGACTGTGGAAATCAAGTTGCTTCGGGACAGAAAGCAACACACAAAACACAGATAAAGGTGCAGCAACTAGGAAAATAAGGAACCATACACACTAACATATCAGGAAGTGGTATTTTCTCACCAAAAAACCATAAACATAGCCATAAGGCCTCCAAAAGAAGTAATTAGTATACAGAAATTGTGTCCTGTGCTAGTTTCCACCAAAAGAAATGATAGATCAGTTATGAATTTAGTAGTATCTGATGTGTTTGCTGCATGTCCTGGCCTACTCTCTCCAGTAAAACAGCTCTGCTGTGAATAATTCTCCCTTGTCCCAATACAGATAAGCTGAAATCCTTATGATAATTTGGCATAATTAAAAACAAAATGCAATTTCTTAAACATTACCCTAGGGAGTTTCATTCTGTTAACATCCTCTACCCACCAACGCACCACAAACAGCCGAATGCAAGCTTATGTAAGCAGAACATTATCAGTGATTTGAGCTAACACATTGCCAATAAATGGCAAAATATTTAGCTAGGAGAACAGGGGAAACCCCCTAAACCCTAGGTCTATGATGGTTTTAAGTACACTCCTACATTTTAAACCCATAAAAAAACAATACTGCTCTGCAGGTGTCTCCTCCTCCTGTAACAAGCATCTGCCAAAAGAGGAAGAAAAAGAAAAAAAAAAAAAGTGATATCACAGAATCCACTGCACCGATGTTAAGCCACGTAACAACCAACACAGCTACACTACTTTTTTCCTCCCAAAGGTTTTAGTGTGACCCTGCAATATGCCATCATTCCTTTGTTCACAATAGCCCTGTAAAGGCTTCTGAACAATTTCATGCATTATAACATTATGAACAAATACATCCTACTCAGAAATCAAGGTATTAGCAATTGCCTCCCTTTGCAATGTTTCTGTCTCCAGTGTCATAATTTGTGTTTGCTTTTATCATACGGGAAATGAGGACATCAGATGATCAATACTATGATTTACCTTCAGCAGATACTAATCTTTATTCTCCAGTTAATCTTCTCCCAAAGCTCAAATTACTTCCTGAAGACGTTTGTTTAAAAGCCAATCCCTTTTTACTAAGCAGTGAGATAACAGAAAAATTACTGCTTTTTTTAGCATAAACCACAAGAAAATAGCAAAAAATCCATCAAGAAAAAACAAAGGTAAAAAAAAAAGAAGAAAGGAAAAGACCAAACCTATTTTCCATAGAGTGAAACAATGCTTCAGAAAAATTCTTATTTCTTTGGAATTAGAATTAAGTGAGACCTAGAGCTTTCTAGAATATTATATAGTGTTAACAGATGTGGAAGCAAATTAAGACCAGGAACCTTTCATTTACCTGGAATATGGAATTTTTCCACAGGAAAACTGCTTAGTTGTTCATATATTCTACTCTTCTCTTGTAAAAGAGTTTCTTTTAAGGCACTCTCCCTATGTCCTCGGGAATTGAGAGCCTCCAGAAGTTGGTCCAGTTGTTCCCGAGAATTGTAAAAGCACCAACGGTTTGGTTTATATACTGGCCTTGGCACCTCTACAACAACACTGGTATGTGAATCTTGGTCAATATTGGAGGTAGATTCAGAAGATTTCAAAGACTCTCCAGTTTTACTGAATACCTGAGGTTCATTTGTGCAAGACTGTACACTATTCTGAAAGGAAGAGGTTCGAGGCAACAACATGTCTTCTGTAAGACCAGAATAGTCCTCTTCTATAAACAATCCAGGAACAGAGGGGAAAATCCAGTAGCGTCGGTACAGACGGTCACGACCTAACGGGGTGATATTTGTGCAGGCTGTTGCATTCTGAATTTTTTCTAACAGTTCCTTCTCTTTCTTTTGTTGCTCCTGTTTTAAAGCTTCTTCGTCTTCAGCAGTAAGAGGTTCGCTCTTTTCACAAGTAGTTTCTTCTTGTCTTGTAAATTCTTTATATCCATTTTGCCCTCTCCTTCCTAAAAGTTAAAGGAAGAAGTATGATAGCAATATGTTTATAAATTCTTTCTTTAACCAAAAAACTCGGGTAAAGGGCAGGTTTTGGTTCTGTCCTTTTCCAATTATCTCGACTTACACTGTCAAAGACTATCAGCTCAGTCAAGAAACAATACGAGTTTTATTAAAGAAAAACTCAAGTGATTAACACCCTTCCCTCGATAAAGGGGTAGCCATCTTCAGTGTACCTTCACTTTGCAGAAACTAGAGCAAGTCTCATTTGCTGACACTGTCATTTTTAACACCACTAAAAACAAACCAAAATTTTACGAACTTAGAAGTATGTTACGGAAGTACCTTACCCTGCTAAAGTAAAAATCTAGCAAATTCATTATTGAATACAAACTATGTTTTCAGCTTAATTTATCATACTCAAAATGATCAACTTAAACCCCTCAAAGACCTCCAGCAAGACCAGAATCCCTATGTAAGAGCTTTTATTGCAAACTTAGTTACGTTATCAACTACTGTTTATTTTAAATATATATACACTACTTTTTTTCCCCTCAACTTGTACCAACTGAAACTACTCGCGTTCACATCTTAGTTTACTAAAGAATCAGGTCCTGATAGTCATCTAGAAAAGTACATCCTGTCGTTGACACACACAACAGTGCAAGATGCTGTCAGCACTCAATTTCTACTGATATCCAGCATGACCTTCAGTTTCTCCAATTATAGGAATTGTGTGCCCTCCAGTCACCATGTCTCAAACATGGGCATTTGAGAAACTTGAAATTCTGTTTAAAATCTCATTGCTTTGCCATCACAGAGCTACAGTGAACAAGTTTACAAGTTTTGTACCCGTGTGCAACCTTAAGCCCACAACGATCCAGGACTTCCATTGGCACGGATGCTAGCACAAAGCCTTCACCGGAAAAAGGCACAGATGAGCTAGCAGCCCAAAGCCATCAGCAATTCATCCTCCTGTGGTGGTATCTACGTTTAGTTACTAAGAGCAGGCTATGCCATTTATTGCGCCACAGCTCCTACAAGCACATAGCTGAGGAAACTAACTCTGAGGCTGTCTGGTTGCATTCTTGTATAGAAGGCATGCTGCTGCTTTAACAAAGCCAAACTAAACCCAACCACTCAATGTAACGTTTTCTTTTAAAAAAACATGCTGTTTTTGCAGCTTCCTAATAAAAGGAAGCAAACCCACAATATACCCTTGTAGATGAGACTCCTACAACTCCATGAACACACTACTCGTAAATGCAATGGTTTGTCAGGCAACAACCTGGGTTTTTTTAGACAAAAGAGGAATCTAAACAGCAAGCATGGAAGACAAGAAGAAACGGTGTGAAAGAATGTACAGCTGACCACTACAACTGCACCAGGCCAGCTCAATGTGCTGAGTAGCCCATTATGATCATGTTCGGGTGTGGAGTGTTTTTCTTCCCTTCTCCTTTAAGAAAACTACAGGAAAGATCGATACTTCATGAAAATTTACTATAAACCCCAATAACTTCCTGGGTGCTTGCAGGCTTGTGTGTGTGCACATATGTACACAAATGAACAAACAATTGCAGCATTACCTCTTCCTCGCTTTTTGTTTGGTCCCAGCTCTTCTTCATCCTCTGTCACTGTGTCCATGTCTTGCTCTTTACGTTCAATTTCTTTGCTCTCCGTACTAGTATCAAGGTCCTCCCGTTCCTCCTCCCTAACACAATAAAATAAACAAGAGGTGACTGACCAACCATGTATTAAGAGCTGAAGGAATGAAAAAAATACACATTGGAATATGGCATCTTCAACACAAACAGTATTTTCCTCTCAGGAGTACTTAAGCTAGTAAAAGACCTGTAAGGCTTTTTACAAATAAAAAGATAAGTTGCAGAATATATTAAAACCCAGAAGAAACTGTAAATGGGAAGTTCCATATTAAAGATTGAAACCTGGTCTTTGGAATTCACTCCTTCATTTGAGTAGCATTATTATCATCAGATTCTTTTTGGAGACATCTTAGGGTAGTTCTACTGACCTGTATTTTTTTTCATGACTAAAAAAATAAAAATGTTTCCTCATCATAATGTATGCCACTTTATAAAATGCTTATTACACATTTTTTCCCTCACCTAGAAAATGTAAATTAAAAACCTACAGAACTACATGCAACCACTACAGTGTAACTTTTTTTTCCCCACAATTATAGTTTCAAAAACATAGCACAGATCTGTCTTTGGCTCATGCTCACCTTTTGCAAGCAGATTTGTTTAACTCCCTTCCTCAAGCAGGTAAAGATACAGTGTTTGTATATACTCTTTGCCTTTTTTTTTTCCCTGGAATCACACAGAGCTACATGTGCATGAACCTTACCACCTAAAACCATACAGTTTTAATAATAAAACAAAAAAACCTTGATTTTATGGAAATCACCTGGGATAGAACAAAATTTTTTTTAAAATTGTTATTAAGTTTGATTCACGATCTGTTATATGAGGCCAGTATTATCTACCTCACATCAGGCTAATTCCTCAAACTAGAAAAACTGGAATGGTCTATTATGAAGACGTTCATAGATATGAAATCAATGCACAACAAAAAGTAAGGCAGAAAACCCCAAACTAGACGTTGCAAGTTTCTCTTGTCAGTAGGTCAAAGTGTCAAGCTTTCAACAGAATTCTGAATATAATAAAAATTGATTTCAAAAATAAAATCACTTTCATAAAGTAATTCTAGAACACTAGGAAGAAAAATAAAATCAACATTAAGGGCTATATACTTAAAATATACCTTCGTACATTATAGTCCAGTCAATGAAAAAAATACACAGATAAGGGCTGGCCACATAAATTAAAAGTATGCATCACAGTATCATATGTATCACAGTAATACCAGGTATCATACCCAACAGATACTTCTACAGCAGGATTTCTTTGCTCCTCTTCCTTCAGCTTTTCTTGTTTCTCTTTCATTTTTAACTCTTGTTCTTTTAACCTTTCTTCTTTTCTCTTACGTATCCTAACAGTGAGAGAGATACAGAAAACCAGTTGCAATTAGTCTAGTATCTGACCTAGACACATCTTTTCTCTTTTATACTATTGCATCATCTAAAATGAACAGTAACGTAGGAAAGCACAACGTTTAGCCCAATGAATTTCACTCCTGTCTAGGGTCTCAAGAAACCAGCATACAACACAAGCATTACTATTGTTTCTCTCATGCCTTTTGCAACTGAGGAATTAATCTAATTTGTAGCAACAAAATTTAGCCTTCCATATCCTAGTTTTACCTTGCCGCTGCCGCCTCTCGTTCTTTGCGATGCTGTTCTGCCTTTAATTCTCTGAACTCCTGTTTTGCCTGTCGTAACACATCAACGGAGTCCTCAATGAAGTCTCGAGTGGAGACAAGAGTAAGAAGTTTCCCACAGAGGGCATGAAGGATCTTCATCTTTTCTCCTAATAAAATTCAGACCAATATTTAGATTTCATTATACAACTGATAAATAATCCTTACTCTTAAACGGTCCAGACTGAAGACTCACTCGAGAAAAAGTGAAAGTCAAACATTTGTAGTACACCAGCTGCACTCACAAAGAGGCATTTCCTGTAATTCCTGCTTTGATCTGAGACGTGAACCTTTATTTTTAATTTATTAACATTTAGCACCACAGGAAGAACTGAAATGCAATATTATAGTCAAAAGAGAGATAAAGGAACAGTAGATAGTCATTTAGTAATTTTTTTTCCTCCATTTCCAAATAACAACCAAAAGACCCAAACCACAACAACAACAAAATCAGGGGCCAAATCAAACACTCAGATGCTTCTCCGAGTGATCCCCTTTTGCAAGTAAAACTAGCATTTTTTAAAATGGAACGTATGGGAAAAAGCTACTCAGAAGTAATGACAAGAGATTGCAGAGCTAGGCATTATCTGATGGGACCTGCTTGTGGGGGCCTAAGCACAGGGGGTGGGCGTTGGTATAGCTGATCTCCAAAGGTCCTTTCCAACCTAAATTATTCTATGATACGGTGAATTTTGACCATAATTGATCCGAAGCGGTTACAAAACTGATCACTTGAGCAATCTAATCATCCCATACATTTATTGTCTTTTATTACCTGGCAACAAATCATAGACTGAGGTACTTGAAAGTTTCTTCAAGAGACCAGGGTTACTTAATCTCAGCTCCATGCAAGCATCATCAGTAGCATCAAACCCTCCTCGTTTCTGGTAACGGTATTTTGCATTCGCTGATGTTACATCAGCGCCTGACGCTAGAATGTGAAGTCTGAGAATCTCAGAAAGAGTGCAGCTATCAAGATCCAAGTTTTTCAAATTGCAGCCTACAGTTGAGAAGAATGAACAGTTATTTTATGTAGACATTTAAACATACATAAATATCAAAAATTTGCTTTAAAATACCAAGTAAAATAAAAACAGTAACAAAACAAAGAAGTGAAACCCACACATACCCTGATGTAACTGGGGCCATGCAGCTGCCAAAGTTGCAACTGCAGACAGTGCAGATTTTGTGGGGTCTGCATCTTCATCCAAAGCCTCTGTTAAATCTTTAAGGAAATAAACACTTTATTCTAGTGCAAATTAAAACTTGTACTGTGGAGGGGAGGAAAGCAAGCTATTTTTCAAAAGCTGCAGTCAAAGCAAAAAGAGGGCCGATAGTTACAAAAGCATCAATATACTCAAAACTCAATTCAACATCCAAATTAGAAGTTTACATAACTTTAAATGCAACTAAAAATCCAACTAAAAGCTAAGGACATGCACCACATGCTATACACTGTTCTCCCTATAAGCTGTTACAGCAACCACAATGCACAAAACATGCACAACGGCAACATGAGAGGCAGCAAAACCAAATCCATAAACACGCTTGAAAGCGAAAACAAGTAACAATGCAAGAACACTTAAATTTTGTTCCCTCAAATGAGCTGTTATTTCCTATCACAACTTTGCTTTTAGGAAAGACCATCTGAACCAATCACACATTTTGATACTGGTTATCACCATTCAGCATATACTTTTGATCTGTAACTTGGATATAGCCTTACTGTTCTGCACAAATACAATTACTAAGGCATTACAGAGAAACCATATTTCACCAAAACAAGCATCTGCACTTAATAAGGAACATCACACATTAGCAAACTGACCAGGAAAGCAAGGCAGCGAGAGGCAGAAACAGCAAAATTCCTATTTCTTAGCCAAAAGTTTCCTTAGCACTTACAGGTATTTCTCCAGAGGGTTGGTCGAATTTTTTTCAGCGTTGTATGCTGTTTCAACAATTCCACTTTGTTCAAGTCCAAATCATTAAGCAGTTACAGAGTCACCAAGTCAATAAAGAGCCACAAATCCAAACTAAGACTACATAAAAAGCAAATCCACAACAGAGTCTTGCATGATAACTGACATTTAAAAACTGTCACCTGGACATTACAAAAATTCACCTCTGTACCTCCCCTCTTGCTGCAATCTGTATAACACTGTTTGAGAAAGAACTTGACACAGAAAAATCTCACACCCATGGTGTTTTCTGTTGCAGGAACACTGCCTGTACAGAATTCAAGTGAGCAAATGTGCTGACTACTACTAGTTTGGTTAGTCAGGATTACAAAGCTGAGATCACATAATTATTTCATGGGAATGAAGATGTCTAAACAAGAGTGACAAGAAACTGAAGTCGCAAGGCAAGTAAAAGATAATAGATGAAGTGCCTTTCCCACAGCTCTGCTAAACCAGAAATGAAATGGCAGGGTTTTTTGCAGTTGCCAGCCCCACATCGTCAAATTAAAATGTGAAAGTTTATTACCTTTTTTCTGACCAGTACTATGAATAATAAAGAATCTAATCAACTTTTCTATGATTACCTGATAATGGAGTCCTTGCGCACATTGCCGAAGCAATGCTCTCAGTAGTTAATAAGATACAGCTTAATGGCTAATTTCAACAGTGATTAAAATACAGTCTAAATTTGTTAACACAGTATCAAATCTGTAACTTTATTCAGTTAACAAAAGCAGCCTCTATTGCTGAAGATAACACACATGTTTATATAAAAGACATTTTATAGATTGGACATTAACCTTAATCATAAGTATAGGCACAGTCTTCAAGGAAGGATTTAACGGAACCTTCCTACACCTCACACATGGTGGTCTTAAGGGGGCACCACAGGATTCATAGATTCATTTGACCTCAAACAGGGAGTGCTCTTAAGTTCCTATCTACCTCTAATGAAATAAAGACTAGCAGGAAGAGTCAAAGCTTCTCCTTTAACTAGTTAGCAAGTTTGGCAGTCCACAAACGCAGGACCACGTAAGTTTGGAACAAAGCTGGCACCTCCTTCTGATCAGTGGTTAGCGTGTACCAAATGCCTTTGAAAACATGGGCAACTTCAGCCTTAGAGTGAAGACCAAAAGCAGAGTGACTTTGAGATCCTTTACTGGAAAAAGAGACATTGTAGTATCTAGGAGTTGTGGATGCATACTTCCAAGTCTTCAAGGACAATGAATACCGAGTTCTCTGTTACAGCTATGCTGGGGAGTTTTAGTTTTTCATCTTGTTAGGTCCAGAATTCTTTTTTTACAGCTACAGTTAAAGACCTTCGAGAAGACTTAAGAAAATGCCTTTTCCTGACCCTCAGGAGAAACATCTAACCATGCTGAAGGAAGAGGAGGAAGGTGAAGACAAGTTTCCCCTTGCCTCCAAAACATAAGCAGTGCTGTTAAAAGCTTATTATGCTTCGCTGGATACAATTGTAGTAAGAATGAGCTTGCTTTTTCTCCATTTCCCCCAGATCCCACCCTGTCTGCTCAGTTTAAAGCTTTAATTTCAGATAAAAGAGAAAAAGCAAGTCCATTTACATACAATATCCACACATAATAAGACAAGGTTAAACAAAGGAATGCCATAAATCATGCAGTTTAAAGTTAATTCCAGTGGAATTTCAGTTTTTCAGCAGTAAAATTAAGGATCTGACCTTTGGTCTCAGCATCAGCTATTTGATCTTTGGCCACTTCCTCTTCCTCTTCGGCCATTGCCTGAAAGATGGCAGTCAGGAAGAAAAACAGCAATTCACACAGTGGGCCTTCAGTGTCATTTCCTACAAGAGCTTCCTCTAAAACTTCTGTGAATAAAGTTTAAGAAGCGTCACTTTTGCCGCAAAGCTGGAAAACGATTATGTACTGAAGAATGAAAACATTTTTTTTCCCTTCAGGTATTATAATCAAGTTACTTTTCCATAATTTACTGCAAATATTCCTAAGGTGATTGTATCAGAGAGAGTGCTGACAAAAGAACGTTATTTACTATATAACTGCAACAGTGAAGTACAAGTAGACATTTTAACAAACAGATTAACAGCTTCTACATTGAAATTAATTTTGATTTTATAAACACTGCAGGAGTTGACTAAGAAAACTGGATTTATATGCACTTGTAAGCACTGACATATTAAAGCTTCACAGAAAATTTTGTAACACTGGTACTTGGGTGCACTTAAGATGTTTGGTAGGACAAGGGACATCACAAAATTGAGGCCCCTTGCCACATAAATGACAACTTGCCTAAAGTCACTCCTTCAGGAAATTCATCTTGAAGATCAAAAAGTTCTCCAAAAGCATATAAAAACTCCAAAACCATCAGAGCATCACCAAAGATCTCAGGAGGAAGTCTTGTCTTCACTGGCATTGGAACAGGAAGTTCCTGCAATACAAATGGGACAACTTAACACTGTATTTGGTCTCTACAGAGTACACAAGTGATTAAAACCAAACAGTCTGTGATTCTAAGGAGTACATCTATTTGGTTTCTTTACATTTTACTGAAAATAGTTCTGCAAGACACGATCAGTTCTCATGGTAGTAACTGCAGCAGTACTAACTTTAAAAATGGAAAAGCACACAACTTGGACATGTCTTTTTAGGTAAGAGTTTATTTATGTTCATGAAGTTGAATGATTTTGTATCTTTGTTCCACCAATTGTCAGGATTTTTCCTTTAAACCTGTATTATTTCACAAGAGCTTTGAATTTAAGCTGGAACTGTCCAGACAAGCAAAAATAAACATATTTTTTAAAAGTTACTCATTATTGCTTGCTAAGACAAGCAAACAAAACCCCAACACATTCACACACACCCATCTAATATTAGGATATGCAAGATCATGTCTAATGAGTGAGCGCTCAGGTATTTGGTTTTTTGCATTGGTAAGGCAGTTATGATAGCTGTAAGACATGTTACGGGGAGCTGATCTAACTATGTAACAAGACCACTTAACAGAGACACCACCTCCAAATCACAGATGACACTATCTAACACTGAGTTTGACTTTCAAATTAGTATCTTGATGTAACTCTTCAATATTTGCTTTCATTTCATGTTTCATAGCGGAGTCAAACAATTTTGAGAAAGATGGCTCCTTACCGCAAAGGCAGTAGTTCAAACACATTAACAAGAATGCCAAATATTATGCTTTCAGAAGAAAAGAGTAAGTTATTTCATGCATTTCCTCTAAAGGCATCTTTTAAAAAGCAGTCCTCACCTAAACTCGTCTTTATTCATATTCTTGGTAATTTTCACTGTAGTGATGATACCACTTCCCCCTCCCCTTTTTCTTTTCCAGCTGAAACACAGCAGCACTGTTTTGCTTAGCTTCCTCTTGTTTTGACAATGCTCTTCCCTTTCTTGAGTTTCTTCCCTCTTTCTATACACAGCTAAGTTCTCACTCCTATCTTCAATGGCCTATACAGCTCTCCTTGCAAATACATTCAATTCTCATATTCCTCCCAACCAGTGCTATCATTTCAATTCATTTAACGCTCTCCTCTATTCGTGCTTGTCCTCTTTGAGTCTGTCATGTTTCAGTGTACCTCAAATAAACCCACATCCTTGTGTTTCTGACAATTTTGCCTTCTTTCACTATCCCCTGCCAAAATCAATCATAATAAGGTGTACATAAGTGTATAACACTAGACAATCTTCCATTATGTACAGCCACATTATATTGCTGTTCAGAATATTTACGTTCTTTGGGAGGTAAACTCTAGTTAATTTCTGTAGGTTTCCAGGATCATCCAGGAAGATAGATGCTCATTAAGCAAGGATACTGCTAGAGTTTAAATCAAAAGAATGCCAAAGGGAGTAAGCAGCTAATGTCCGTTCTACCTTTTGCAGCCAAAAATTTGGTTTCCTCAGTACTCAGATCTTTTAAGTAACTCAGGTTTATTCTAGGTGAGCTCATCTTGCATATTTAACAGAAAATTCAGGCATACTCAATACCCTCTATTCAGTGAGGCCTGTGCTTTAAAAAGACATCTGTTCCACATTAAGACTGCGAACAGCCTGTGAAGTTTTTCTAGAGAGTGAAAAAATGCAGATGCAGATGTTCCTATTAGCATCACCACTGGGAAGTATTATATGACTGCAGGCGATCACAACCCCTAGCATTTAGATCAGATCTAGATCTGTCTCTGCGTTAGGGAACCTAGCTTGGCGACCCTGTAAACTAAGAGCATGAACAGTCCAAATTCAACCATACCTTAAGGTCATCACATTCCATGTCTTCTCTAGGTTTACTCCACTGTTTAAGGTATTCCACATATTTTCTTTTTTCTTCACGCAGCTTCTCTCTTTCCTGAAAAAGGGTGTGACAATTGTATATAAGATATGGTCAGATCACCCTGTTCTATTTTCTAGAACTGCACCACTTCCTATTTCAATCACACTGAAAAATAAAACATACTTATTAGAATGAAATAATCTTGTACAAAACAAAAATTACTAGATGATATTGGCAACATTGTTTAGAAGTAAACTGTGGTGATACTTTGTTGGATTAGACACTTTTTTCTGTTTGTTTTGGTGGTTTTTTTAAATGGAAGTCGCCAAGGAAAAAAAATATCTAAAAATAAGAGTATTTATGAAGGTAGCCACAAAAGATGATCATCAAAACAGATAGTGGATGTGGATGTGCTAAAATACACTGGAATAAAATCAAAGTGACAAAAAGTTATTTAGCAATTTCCATCCAAAGAGAAGCCACGAGGAAACCCAGAACCATTTAACATGCTGTGAATCTGATGCAGTACACCGTCTTTAACACTTCAGTAGAAGACAACTATCGAATCAAATACTGTCATGCATTTTTGGGAAAAAGAAACAAACAAAAAAACCCAAAAACCCCCAAACCCACCACATTACCTCAGAAGTAAGTTCAAAGTGAACTTTTTGTGAACTAAAATTATAATATAGAGAACGTTATCCAGAAATACAATTCCATAATCATACCCTGTAACTAACTACCTATTCTTCTAAAGTACATTTCTATGAATGAAAACAGTTAATGGAAAATAACTTGAAGCAGACAGCAACTAAGGAACAAGTAAACTAGAAAGCCATTTATACGAAACCCTATACTGCAAATGCATTACTTTTTCCTTTTCTATCTTGAGTCTCTCTTTCTCTTCTTTCTTCTTCATTCTTTCTTCTTCCACAATCTTCTTTAATTCTTCTCTCTTTTTTTCCTTATCTTCTTTCTCCTTTTTCTTGGCTTCTATAGCATTTGCCTTCTCTCGTTTTAATTTAGCCTTTTCAAAAGCTACAAAGGAAAAAACAAACAAAACTAAGTCATTTTAAATAAAATTATTTTTTTGTGAAAGAAAACTGTGCTAAATAGACTGATCTTTTTATAATTACCATATGAAAAAGATATTGTTATGAAGACTGAATTGCTTCTATGCCAATCAGAAATTCAATCACTTGAAAGTTCTTTAGAGTATCAGAATTTTAAGCCTAAGTATTATACATGTTTTATTAGGTTGTCATCACTGTAATAAAGTCAGATTTCTCTGTTTTTATGAGTATACAGATGTTTATTACTTGTTTATTGGCTTCTATCAAGTGACATACAAAGATGAGAACTGCTTCCAACCACATATAATTACAGCAACAGATTTAATAATGACTGCTTAATAAAAGCATGTCACAACTAGGTGTGGCATATAATCATGAAATATTTGTAGAAGTAAAAGCCTTTAAATAAGTGATCTTTAAATATTTAATTATTACTGAATTACAGAAAAGTCAATACATTGGAAACCTACTTAGTATTTCATTGGGTTTTGTGCAAGTTTTACTTCTGTTACAGTTTAAGCTGAACTTTAATTGATAATAAATGTTATTGCCTGAGGAGTTCCAGATTTCTTTGTAGTTGTCTGCAGAGAAACAGCAGGATACAGAGTTCCAGTTTCTGTGGACAGACAATGTCTGCCAACCCACACACAGGCTAACAAATAGAAGGGGGTCGGGGGCTTACCATTTCAATTGAATAAACAAGAAAGCTAGAATCACAACTGCAGAAAATGAAAAAAAGATCCTTACTTTTATTACCAAGTGAATAGCACTCAAAGATTTTGATTACGTTTTCCTATAAAATTCAGAAAATGGGCTAGATTGCTTTTACAGATAGCTACTACACATATCAGCAATGCCTCTCACCCAGCAAACAAAAGCAGTGAAGCTGATCTCCAGTATTCTACATACCGAGAAAGTTGATTTTTCAAGGTACTTGGTATTTTGCTACCTTTTCACATCATTAGTAAAGTACTATTGCAGGTCTTCATAAGAGATTTTCCAAAAGTCAGTAATTGACAATCTAAACAAACGTTATTTACAGGTAAAATTCATACTGGATTACATTAATTAGTATATTTGAGAGTATAATTTTAAGTGTCATATGGATGGGATCATACTTTTCAAACAACTAGTATAACATGTTGCTGGTATTAAATTAAAGAACTGCATCTTTAAAAAAGTTTATCATCATGGGCAAACACTGGGCCACAAACAAGCACACAGAACAAGTGTGACATCACCGTATTTTTTTATTGTTACTCTTACTTATTTGATGCATTCACCATCATTTTGTCCCCTCAACAGAAAGAACAGAAAGCATTTACAAACTCTGAATATCAACACGTTGTGACAGCTTTTTAATGAGGTGGCAGAAAATATAAACACATTTGGATCTCCGTGTCACACAGCTTATCTCAAGGCTGATTGTTCTTCCATTGTTTGTAACTGTATGTTTCAAGGGCATTGGGTTTTGGGGAGCAATAAGATAACACAAAGATAGAATTAAGCCATAATGTGTTTTAACTAGCCTTCTAAAGGCTGTAGTTAACACCACACAAGAAAGGAAGCTGATCAACATCAAAGCTTCTGTTGCCTTGTTCTGCGCCATAATTTCCAGCACATAAATAAATGCTAGTTGTGCAGAAAAGTGGACACAAGAGTTCAATGGAGCCTGTTAAACTCCAGTGTCCCCATGTCCTAGGAGGAAAAGGTTCTTAGCAGCCTCAGACAACTTTGCAGTTATTTAAGCACATGTTGGACTAGGTAATTTCCAGATGTCCCTGCCATCCCCAAACATTCTACGATAATAGAAATGAGGTAGAAACCAAAAGTTCACTGAAATGTTCCCACAGATGAAAGCCTTTCCTTATCAGTGCTTACAACCCTTGTCTGAGCTTTGCCTCCTCAAAAGAAGCAACAGCATACCTAGTTAAACCCATACAAAAGGCATGTGGGTTGCCTTACTTCATTTGAAATCAAGTTTAAATAGATCAGAAACAGGTCAAAACTAAGCCAAAATAATTCAATCAATCAAAAATAAAGACCTCTTAAGTAATTTGTTCTCTTTTAATTAGAAAAATTTGTTAAACATACTGTAAGTAATCTTGCAGAACATTTAGATGTACCCTAAATATCTACACACAGATATCTTCAGAAAGACCCAAGATTTCCTTAGGGATTATTACCAGTTTAGAAAGCATTGCAGTTCTCTTAAGTTTTGAGGTAGTTTTTCCATTTACAGATTTCTATCATACAATAGATTGATTTGTGTTAAATGTTTGTTCTGATATACCTTCAGCTGGTAAAATTTAAATATAACCCTACACTCCAAACTTCTGCAAAAATGTATTTTGATTTTATTTATCCAAGAGAAATCAACACAGCTGGACTGCAAGCTTCCTATATTTTTTCTTATTTTAAACTGGGGAAATAAAGAGAAAACAACCGTTCTAACCACTGAAAGGAGCACTTTGCAGTACAGCGGTGGCAGGGCACTCTTATTACATTTTCCCTTTGAAAGGTACAACCCCAAAAATACTCTAATTATGGCCTGCACTCAGACCTGCAAAAACTGGTTCTACTAGTCAACAGGACTAAACTTCAACTTACCCATAGCCTGCATATCTTCTTTTTGCTTCTGGAACCTTGTCTTTTCCTTTGCTACTTTACTTTTGCTTCCTTGGGTATTTTGTTTAGTAGTAACATCATCCTCCTGATACACAATTTGGAGACGGAGGGGAAAAAAGAAAAGAAAAAAAAAAGAACATAATATCTATGATGAAATGACCAGCAATAGATGGTCCCAATTTTTCAACTGTTCCCTAAAACAATAATAAAAACAGGCTATAAGGGTTTCCCACAAACATAGTAATTACTCAGAGATCCTGCCTAATATTTTTGAGCAGTGGTGTGGTGTAGAAAAAACAAACCTTTTTCTTCCAGTTTTCTTTTTAAATGAAGTAGTTTAGAGCACTAAGCTTTGCTGTGTTTAAATAGAGGCAAATGATATAACTGTATCTGAGGGCAAGTGACGTAATTATATCTAAGAGCACAGATCAAAAAGTTTTTCAGCAAGTTATTTATTAATCATTCCCAGAAGGGACAAGCATGCCTTCACAACACAATAAAAAGCTAGTTTCTTGGTGGGATCACAGAAATAAGATAGATAAAAATAGGAAGATAACATATCAAGTATGGTCCCTTTTACCAGCTTAATTGCTGTTAGATTGCTTTATAGTTATGTAATATACCCCAATTCATCCTTAAGGAAAAAAAAAAAGCACATCAACTATGTGTTCCAACTGTTCTGAAAGTTCAGTGAAAACAGAAGACTACACTGATGTGCCTTTATCTGAAATTAGAAATGTTATTACTTACAAGACTAGTAGATGCCCTCTTTGGAGGTCTCCCTCGCCGCCTGCTTGCAGGACTGAAGATAAACGTGGGTGGCTCATCAGGAAAGAAGTAGGAGAAATTTTGTTCTGCTAGATTATATTTTGCAATTGATGTTGCCTTAGTAAGAAAGATGAAAACAGATATTCATTGTGAAATTCTTATCTCTTCATAAATATAAGCTAATTAATCATTAATTCACAAAAGACAATAAAAGTAAGTACATCCACAACTGGTTGGCTTAGGAGAACTCTGAAATACTCTAAGTCACACATCTGAAAATAGAATTTGGTCTCATTTGGCAAGATTTTATTTCTTTAGATGCCTTTTAGCAAACACAGCTGGACACAGTCTTCCTAGCAAGTTGGTGAAATGTGCTGAGAAGGACTTTTGGCAGAAAGTCAGTCAGAAAATTAATTTACTGAAGAATCATATAATTCTCTATCATATTTAAACACTTTTGGAAGAGGAGAAAATTTGTGACTTTTCTCATTCTGAATTGTCAAAGTTTCTTTGCAAGTTGACTCTCTCAGTCTGGTGACTTAAGGAAGCCTGCCCTACCAGGTGATACAGGTGAGGATGCAAAGGAGACACCCCAAACAGGACATATTCACACAACCACTGAAATGCAGGCAATCAGCAAGGGAACAAGGAGACACTCCACAAAAAGTCCAAAGAGACAATGACAATGCACGCATATACAGACTGTAACAATCTTCCTGAGGTACCAGGACGCATTGCTAATAAATCACTGGACCCATGTGTCACGCATCACATCAAGGGTATGATTGCTAACAAGCCCAAGGAAGGAGGTGGTTTATCCCTTTCAGCTCTATTTTCTTCTATTTCTTTAAAAGAGACAAACTTGAAAGTTACGAACTTATTGAGATATTAGTTGTCTTTGTCATTTTCCACAACTTCCAGAGACCAGACTGTCCTCTCTCAGAGCCTTTACACAGCTGTACCAGGATTCCCCTTACACACAAAATATAATAAACAAGTACACTACTTTCTGAAAACAAGATGAAGATAAGCAGGATTTCAGGGTCAAGACTGCAACAGGCAGTGGAAGAGTCAAGGATTTCCTGCAGCACAGCAAGGCAGGGGAAATTGCTGCCCACTTGGTCAGTGTGGGAAAAGCTGCTCAATTCCTTCAGCACAAGGAAACAGAAATTCTCAGTTATCCTGCACAGATTAAGATGTGAACTTTAGTCTGAACTTGTACGAAGTATCACCATATCTTTCCACATAAGATGAAAAAAAAAAAAAATACATATTCAACATCTACGGCCTCATCAAAAGCCCATTCTAGCCACATGAACTCTTCAGTACCTCTGTTCCACTTACGAACAGGATACTGAATTCAATCTACAGTAAAATATTTTCCAGCTAAAAGCATTACAACTGAATAATATTAACTTACTGTACCAAAACAAAATAGTTTGTCTTTGAAATACCAGCTACACACCTTCAAGAATGAAAACAACTCGCATTAGACTAAGCAATTATTAAAACACAGTATATTTTTAACATTTTTCTAGGTAAAAGCTCCCATTTTTGTTTTGGGGACTTCTGTAAACTGGTAGCTAAAGGGAAATTCAGTGAATTTAATTCTGCTTCATGTACAGAAAAACTACCATTTTGTTTACAAATTAACAAAATCTTATTTTTACAAGAAAAAGTTGCAGTATTCATCATTTTGTTTTGGAAAAGTCGAATACTAACTCAATATACTATACTTACAAAAAGCTAATCTTCAAGTAGTTTAAAAGAAGCTCTGAGCAGCTAGTAAAGAGCAGCAAAAAAAAGACTGAGTAGGGTCAGTAATTCTATCCCACAAATTATTCCTTCTTATTTACCTTAGTTTTAATGACTCCATCATGTGGTTCACAGTGTTGTTTCAGAAAAAGTTTAAGTCTATCACGAGAAAAGAGATGTTTCCTCCGGCTGTATCAGGAAAGAAAGGTAGCATTATCAACTAACATATTTAATAATTAAGTACAGCTGACAATATGTGCAAGAACACATGTAACAGATCATATGATTCGACCATTTTCTCAGTTGTAAGTTACACCCTTACTACTGTAATGAGCAGCTGTTCTTTGCAATCTCAATTCAATTAAAAGTTTCCTTATGAACAAGAAACCCCAACGGTCGTTTTATGCACCTGTATTTTTTGTGTTGAAGATCCTGGTATGCCCTCTTCTATACACACACAAACTCCACAACCTATTCATCCTCACTAAATCCTCCAAACGTTCCTTTCTATCACAGTAGCTTTTAAAATCCCCGAACAAAACTGAAATCTGATTGTTTCAGAGAAGGGTAAAAACAAACAAGCAAACAAGGACAGCAGGAAAGCAGCATTCATGTCTCTAAATGGGGAGGTAAGGCACTGAACAAGCGAGAGGGGTGAATTCACACACTGCTTGGTCAGGCTGCAGCACTCCTCGCTGCAGGACAGTGGGCTCTAAATGCTTCCTGGCATCCCAGGGAACCTGCACCACTTCATGGGAAGAAGAAAATGACTAAGAGTAGTTAATGAAAAATCTAATCTCCATTCATGCTGGAACTAAATGACTTGAAATCACTGAAGGGTTGTGTTTTTCTCCCCAAAGTATCCAGTTTAAGAAGTTTTGATGCAAAATCTACTCTAAAAAAAAAGTTTTAACTAAATTCAAGACAAAGTTACATTATTTAAGAAGCAAAAATTCTTTGCAGCTTTCCATTTTAAAGCAGTCAAGCAGTTTGACTGCCAATGTCTGCTCCAACTTTTCAAACCAGCAATGCTACCACAGAGAGGGAGCACTCACAATGCCAATAGTTCATTAATATTATAGAATAGGGTTCCCAAACTTTTTTTCCACCTACTCCATCAGTCACAGCAGTAGGCACAGGTATCAGAAGCAACAGCAGGTCTCACCTGCATGCCAATGAAAGCAGAGACTTGTAAGGAGTTATCTGTGTTAACAGTAGTAAGGCTTGGAACCCTCGCTACAGAAAGCCTGCCGCATACAGCATCTTGCTCCAGTGCCTCTCATTAGTAGTTCTGCTATTTTAAAATGTCATTTTACATCAAAAACATCTTACAGTGACTCACACAGTTATGAAGTACAATTTTACCTTTCATATACACATTTTTACCTTAGTTGAGATGCTTTAACGATAACGGTCTCATACAGTTCTTTAACAGGTTGGACTTTGTATTTGAACAAAGAAGGATCAATTATGGCTTTCTTCTCCCTGAAAATTTTTTTAAAATTTAAGAGTTAACTGCATTCACAAAACAGTCTTATACTGTACATGCTTAATGTATTTATAGGCATACACAATGGACCTCTTGAAAATATCCAGCCATACTTAATACAGGCTGTAACTTCCATTGGACCAAAGAGAACCCATTAACTTCTGCCAAATCTTCTGCCACTAGATTTAAATCTGCATCAAAGCTAATTCCAAGGGATCAGGGCTGTTGGTTTTATTAGCAGGGAGATGGGAGATGAGAAGGGAAGGAAGAACAAAGAGGGAGACAAGTACGATACATCTCTCTCCCTCAGAAAAACATCACCTTAATACTCAGTACTAGTGATGGCAACAGGAAGGCAGGAAAAAAGGAGAAAATATGATGAGGATGGAGTAAAAAAGTTAAATAGAATGAATAAAAATAGTAGCCACAGAGCTACAGATCACATCTCAAAATGAATAAAAGACAGGCAGAATATCTTTCAACTATCAGTTTAGAAAGAGCATCTTCACCAACAACATTCTTAAAATAACAGGAATCGTAAGGCAATGCACCTACACTTTAAAATAAATGCTTATCGAGTTACCTGGGTTCTTCCCTCCCAAAGTGTACTTTCCTTTTACAGCTATCAGCTACAGAGAACTAGATTATTTTTTTCCCCCCCACAGCAAATATTTCTTCCATTTTAACATAGCAGTAACTGTTTTCTTACACCTTTTCCTAGGAGAACAACCACCCAGGTCTGGTGTGCTACCAAAACTCCTTTAAAAAACAAAAGAGAGGCTTTCTGCTACAGACAATATACTTTAAATAGTGTGGTGTATTTTTGGACAGGGTTCATGAACAGAGTTAAACTACCAACACTTTCTTTAAATAATGTTGCATTTTGCTATTAAACAACAGAACTTCTCCTAGAGTGGTAATTTGTAATCAAAAGCTATATTGCTTTATCAGAAAAAAATTCAACCGTCGTCTTGTTTCATCAGTAGGGGAAGATGAAAAAGTTATGAGTGAACTAGGAGATTTAGAGCTATGTATTTCATCATCATTGTCAGTCGTTCTGGCATTTACATGATGCTTGAAGGTGGAGTCCGAGACAGAACAAAGTAAATCAATACACCACTTGTTATTCTTTGCTCCTATGAAAAACACACACAAGATGTAGTGACTGTACTTTGCAAGGTTGCTGACTGTGAAATTTGCTCCGGTTCTTATTTTTTCCTACTAACTCTGTGAAATAGAAGTCCATAAGAAATGCACCGTTCAGATGTCCGATAATACATACATTAACAAATACAAGTGAAGCGTAAAAGAAACAGTACTTATCCACAGTTAGTGTCATTTTAGATGAGAATAATTCCTGAAGAAAAATAGTTTACAATGATTAATAGTTTACAATTACCTACAACGTAGTTAAAGAAATGAAGGGACAGAAAAGAAGATTTAGACTTGGAAACAGCAACACAGCTACTGGACTTACAGATATGCACTATGATATATATATATACTTTCTGCATTGTATGATGCTATCCAAGTTAAAGTATCAAGCTGAGTCACTCAGACTAATTAAAAAAATGTGACTAGCTGGGTGGGGTTCTTTTTATTACATTAGCAAAACAGAGAAACTTGATAAAGGAATTCATATACCCACTGGAAAGACTTTAACATCTCTGCCTACAATTTTAAGTTTGTTAAAAGAAGCTTTGTGTTTTGGTCATACCATGACTTGGTCTTCCATGTTCATCTTCAGTCTCGGGGTAGGAAAGCTAAAGTAATAAAGGTTGTCACTAGGAATTTCTGCACTGTATCAAATCAGACTTGTTCCCTCACCATACACCTCTGTGTTTCCAGCCCTTTAGTCTAACAAGCTGAAGAAGGTCACAGATAGCTTATTTATATGTTCTGAATAGATTCTAAGCTCCAATACTGTCTGTAATTAAAAGCAGGGCCCAAAGAATAATCAAATGATCCACTCCTCTGTCATTAACCTTTACTTTTCAGTTTGAGTAAACCTTTCTCTCACCTTCACTGGAGCACATGTAATAGCCCCAACCTAATTTCCAAACATACGAAGTTTCTTCTGTTTAAGATACTCACTGGAAACTCAGAAACCAAGTTAATATATTACTGAAATCTTCCCCTATAAATCCAAATTTAAATTAAAAATTTTGCTTAGTGCAGAAAAGGAAGAAAAAGGTCATTTGGTACACATAGAAGGCTTGAAAAATTATATCATTATCTAGTTGCTTTGGCATAAAAGTAGTAAATTTTTATGTTTCACTTTATAAAGCATTATATAAAACACAGAAGAGTTAGCAAAGGTTAGACCCATTGTGCAGCAGAGATCTCCTACAGCAAGCCTTCACAGGACAGCCCTAACGGAACCCCAGATCCAGAGGAAAGAATATAAAATACCTTGTAACAGATGAAAACTGGAACTGACTCACCCATATTGTACTGCTTGCTACTGCACTCAGGTAAACGTGCCTAGCACCTGACGGAGTCTTGCATTTTTTTGAACGACGTTATTCTGAACCATCAACAGACACTACTTCCATGAGCCCTTCAATTACTTCAAGATGGTGACCACATGACCTGGATATAAATTTCTGCTTACAGTCCTGCTGTGTTATATTCAGACAACAAGGTCTTCAGGTAGCTTTACCGAAAAACTTCTGAGATCGTGTCCTTTTGAGTTACCTTGTCCAGGATACAACTATCTAGTCTGAGTCTTGCTGGAACTACTTATATCTTGTGGGACTAATAGAACTAGAAAAATCTCACAAAAAATACCGAGGGTAAGAGGATCAGGAATGCATCTAAAATGAATGCTGTACCGCTTTTCAAGAAAAGAGACGGTGGCTTCTTCTTCTCTTTGACTAAATTTGGCAATGAAAAAAGCTCCCTTGAAGAATACTAGCCAAGTAACACAATCACTTCTGGCCTCATGCTCCAGTGCAAGCCTTACTCAGAGGTCACCTGTCGGTATATTGACCCTGATAGAAAAGCTGGCCTCTTCACACCTTTGAAGGTGGCCACTGACAAGCTACTCTATACTAAACAATTAAAACTGCCCATTTGGAGCCGCAAATGTTTTCTGCAATCTAGAACTTCAACAGGGAAACACAGCAACCTCAAGACTGTTGACAGCATACTGGTTATACTGCTGTAGGGACAAGACAATGGCACTTTGCAACAAAATCCTGACTTTGAGCCTTTTGATGAAGATTTTAGGCTGCCTTTGATCCGGGACTTTGGTCTTTCCTTACAATACAAAGTAGACTAAGACCTACCATCATTGTTATTACCTTCAGGGGACGGAGGGATGAGAGGGGAAGAAAGAAGAGAACAAAAGAGAAGAATTAAAGATGAGGAAAGATTTGTTCTACTGAACATACAGTATAGCTTTAAGGACAAGCTATGACCACACTTTCTGACATATCCTGTTCATAATTTCTTCTCCAACTACAGGCAGAAAATTAGGTTGAAGATAGCAAAAAATATGGATGGTAAGGTATTACTGGCATTGTTTCCAAAAGCTTTATTAGCTCTGCTTGCATCCCAAAATTTGCAGAAACAATCAATCCTTCCCCAAAATAAAGATGATACTTCACACTGAATAAGCACCCAAATTTACTGCCACAAACCAGCCAACAAGCCAAAAAAAATTTTTCTAGCATTGATAGTTCACATTACACATAGCCCTGGCAGAAGGAATGCCATTAATTAAGTTGCAGCTAATATTGTATATATTTGGCAGTAGAAGCCCCTCAATCTTCAATCTGCTGCTGAGTGCTAGTGCAAATGCAAGAGTTCAACCTTATCCCTAAGTCTAGCACACTGCTGTTCTATGATGACCACTATCCTCCAGTACCAGAGGGTCCCAGGGCATAGCATCAACAATTTAAGATCTCAGAAGATTGCTACCTTTTACGTTGTAACCCAGGCCTTATACAAGGCAGCCTGTTTTTCTGAGGGAGTGCAGGAGCAAGAGTGTGCTGGCCTCCTTCTCCCTGTACCACCTCAGCTTTTACTGCAGAATACAATAAAAAAGGTCAGCAGGAACACTTGTACAGAACGCGTGGCTATTTCTGCCTCACACAGACAGGAGTAGGGTCAGAGAAAGGTTGGGATCTCTAATGACATCTATTTTCAGTTAAGATTCTCTAGCCTTACAGATTCTTTAGGAAAAATATTTGCAGATGGCCCATCAATCTGTGCTGTGCTCCCCTCCCCCTCTCTCACAAGCACACTGAGCATCTGCTGTACCATTGTTTAACGGCACTACAGCTTTGCACAAAGGCTGGGTCTCAAAACCTGGAGATTTGTGTGCAGACGGAGGCAGAACTGCAGTTCTGTGCATATCAACTTGACATTGGTCCCAAGGTGAATAACATCCATACTCTCCACATTCAAGTTTCTCCATAAACAACAAAATATAGTCCCTGAAGGATTAGGGCTGCAAAACAATGTCATTCGGTTCAGTGGGGTTTCTTATTGTTATGAGTAAGGCTATAAAGAATCTTAGATGCCAAAATACAAAAAAATGATAAAAATGCTCTACTTTCAGATAGGTTTTACAGGTACCGCAAGTAATACTTTCCAAGTTTGCATATACCCAGAATACATCCAGAAACTAACCAAAATGGTATTACACTCTTGCACTTCCTATAAAAAGACTGACTTGAAACTTTCAGTAAGCATTTTAAAGCTGTAAGAGGTTTGCAATTCAAGCATAAGTTTTAGTTAGGTATGCTCTAGAACAGTGCTTCAAAAATTTTTATATTCTCACAAGATCTCTCTTAAGAGAAAGAAATTATTTTCCCTCCCTTCTCTGCATTGTCAAAATAAGTAATCAGCTGGGAAAAAACACAGACTGGGAGTGTAAGATTCAGTCTTACTACCAGCTCTGCATACATGGAAGTGACAGCAATATAAAAGGATCAATCCCACAGTCAAGCTTTGTGCATACTTGCATAATTCCAGGAATAACCTCCTTTCAAATGCCATATGCCTCATCGTACACAGAAAATGCGTTTGTTTTCTCAAAGATGTAGGAACTCTCCATGAAAAACTTGGACGTTGCCTTCAAAAGACAGCAGAGAACTGTAGAAATTATTTATCCCCTGTTCTTTTCTTAGCCAAGTGAGGAGCTCCACCCTAGTTATTGAAGGCATGTCAGCACATGGGAGATCTCATGAAGCAGTCAATGAGAATAACTTCTGCATCCACGTGACATCTCCAACTCAGTAACAGTTCACATAAAGCCTGTATGTTGCTAGATACAAGATTCAGGCCATCTTCAAAACCTTTTCTTCCATCAGCATTGTGCTTGTGAAGCACAGAAATCTGTCTTCTCATTATACTGCTAGGATAAGCTGCATATATAAGCTCAGTTACTGGTTGGTAAAGGGATATTCCAAATTAAATACCACAATTATAGCCAAGAAGCTCTCTTATTCAAGATTATTAAGCTACTCCAGCCTATAGACAGTTCCTTAAGACCAAGACACACACATTTCACCGCACCTAAAACCATAATCAAATCCATAAAATACAATGCTATGTATTTATATGGACACACGGCACAATGAGAAAGCTTTGTATATTTTTATATTTTGGACACAAACGCATTATGTGTCTAGAACGACTTTTCAGAGAGTTCCTGTAAGAGCTTGTCCTCTTATAAAACATTCTCAACTCAGAGTCCCATGATGGAAGTAATACATCATGCTAAGTAGTACCAGACTGTAGAAATGCAGAATATGGCTGCCTTTTCCAAGCTATAGCAGCACAGGTTCTGCAGCAGAGAGAGGACTAATGACAGGCATACCTGCTCTTCCACCATCTCTCAACAGAAACACTGTCATTCCAAACAGATTAACAATGATTATTCTGTAGGTACTCCATTTCTCATAACACACAGTTCTCTGGTGGTTTACACATAGCATAACTGGCACCTGTGAATATTCAGCTTGTCACCTTCAGCTGGCTGAACACTCACAATCCATACAAATCATTTGTTTCGGTCAGACCCTGCCATGTCTGCTTTAGTTTCATTTCCACTCAGCCCAAATGCTTTATACTGTAAAAGTATCATTTACCCATTTTGTGCAGAGCTATTGTGCGTTTCTGAGTCGTCACTGTCACTGATGACAATTGTGTCTCCGTCAGCACCGCTACCATGGCCGTTTGCCATTCCGTTGTGATGCGCTGGAGCTATGACTTCCAAAATCTTACATGGCAACCTGAAAAAAACACAGACATTTATTATAGTCAAAGTCTTTCACTAGCGCCTGGAGTCTAAAGTTGTAGCTGATGTTATTTTAAGAATACATCTATAACTGAACATTGTATTGCCTACTAAATAAGTAAATACCTAAGCACATTGCGCTGAAATAGAAGGTAAAATACTAATTTCATGAGTTCTATCTAATAAACAAACAAATTAATCTGCTTACGCAGCTACCAGCTTCACTACTAAGGACTCTATTCACTACATTCACTAAATGAACTCACTGGTAGAATTATTTGTGGTTGTCAATTTTTTTTCTCATTTCCCACTTAAGTAAACTAATAAGTTAAAGTAATATATTAAGTTAACTAGATACCAAACCCTTTACATTTGACAGCAGTCTAGGAAAAGCAAAAAAAATTTCAGATCCAAAAGTATTTTTACTTATAAGAGATCATCTTCTACTGCCGTCAATGACCTAAATAAACAAGGCTGAAATGATCATTATGCATCTAATCTTAATAATGGCCCATTTATCTGCTGACACGTATTAACGCTCCATCTGGCATGCACACAATTGACAAAACAAGTCTATCCCTGTGCCATCCTGAATGCTAGTTATAAAAGGCAGAATTAACTACATATTAAAAAGTATAATTAATCAACACTTCATGCTGGGTAACTGTATTGTAGCTGGTTCTTAACCACTTTCACCCCTTTCTGGAATTCCGTGGTTCATATTTTTTAGTTTGATCTCCTAAAGCCTTGTCTGCTTCATGAAAATTAACTATTGCAGTCAATGGATGCTGTCACATACTACCATTAAAAGCTCAAAGGGTCAGGGGAGAAAGAACACATAATAATTCTCTCCTCTGGACACCAAATGCTGTCACTTGAAAGGAATAAATTGGAGAATACATGAAGCACAGGACTTGTATTAGTGTGGCATCACACCTAAGAGAAAAACAAACAAACAATCCCCAACAAATCTATTCTGCCATGCAGTCAGCTCCGTATTATTTTGTATGAAGGGGAGGCTGTGATGTTCCAAATATTGGAAAACCAAGATACTGTAACGACAGCTTTTCTCTTAGGACAAATTCTAAGTGTTCTTCTATCTGAACTGAACATTGGCAAAAAAGAAACAATATCAAAATATCTCTCACACACTGCTTTCTGCAAGCAGACAGTACTATCCAAAACTTGCACACACTGAGGAGGGGGGGGGGGTGTGTGTAGTAAAAAACTAGGGCGCACAGGAAGAAAAGTTGAGAACAAAATATCCTAGGCCATATTCACTTGTGAATTTAGCTAGGACCAGTAACCCAGTTAGTGCCCATAGCTGTCCTCTGCAAGTCTCTCTCCAACAGGAACAGCGCTCTAGGATGCTCCAACAGGATATGTTATTTGAAAACAAAAAAAAAAAAGGAAAATTTAAAAAAAACCCAAAAACTTATTAACATCCTTATATATTCCTAAAGAAAACAATATGACTAATGCTTAATTGTCCACAGGGACACCAGCTGCCTGCATGCAGAGGCAGCCTGAGTCCGATGGACTCACTGACTGCAGGCAAGCTGCCATTCCAGTGCAGCCAGCCCTCGTTCCCAAAGCTGGCTGGTCTGGAGCAGGAAGACACATTTTCCTGGCCAGTGGAGCCCAAGCTAATTAACTGTGCAAACCTAAACAGACCCCATGTAAAGAACCAAGAGCACCCAAGTATGTAATGGCGACAGAGCCTAATGGCTGTTCATAAACTAAGTCCAAGACCAACAAGGCTTATTAAGGTCTGGCCCAGCACCAGACTCCAGCTGAGTCCTAAGATACTGTCATTACAGTATCTTCATTTTCCAGTATTCAGAACATCACAGCCTCCCCTTCATACTAAATAATACGGAGCTGACTGCATGGCAAAATGTGTGTGATTAGGCTGTTTAAATCCAACAAAGATCACCTGCTAAGACAGGCTTCTTAGTATACCAATTCTTGTTTCAGATTATGAAATATATTTCCTAGCAAGTTCAAATCAATTTAAAAAAACACTTTAAAATTAATTTCTAACGGAAAATAATCAAAAGCACCAATGATTAGGGCTACTGACACTTGTTTACCGAGGATTTATCTGCTATTTGCAGACCACTAGAGGGAGCACATACACACTGTATTTGTAATCGCAGTGAGACGGCCACCCAACGCCCTGAAAAAACAGACCAACACACACACACGAATCAATCTGCCTGGACAAAAGGATTCGGATATTTAGTTACCGAGTATTTTTCCAACATTTAATTTACCTGTTTATCCATCAGACAGCCCTGTAATTAACGGGGTATCGCATCTGCTGTAAGAACAGGCATTATGTATTCTACACACTCAATTCAGTAAGTAGTAAAATCCCCAATACAGCTGCCTGGGGTTTGTTTTCCCTTTTTAGAATAACTAACGGAATAAGCTATCACAGAAAGCAAGTGATTCTCCATCCTCCATTTCTTCATTCAAATCATTACCAGAAATCTTTGGGGAAGTAATCAAGTGAAACACGCACTACCTGGCTCAATAAAAGCATAATCCAATGAAATGCAATGATTACTGACTGACAGGAGATTAAAAGCAATGCAACCATTCCTTCTGGCATTAAAAAAAACAATAATCTACGAATGAAGACCTTTTTTAGCCCCGCTACAGTCAAGTCATGGCTAGTCACAGCCAATTCCCTGGGCTAAGAGAGGCAAAGACTCTGCTTCTAGCACGAATGAAGATCTGCTCTTCTCAGTAACCTCATCATTCCCTGAGTTTCACTTATTACAACTCTTATTTTGTATCATAAGGCAGATATCATAACAGCAGAGGTGAAAGCTGAAGCAAGATACCCAAATGAAGCACACTACTTGAAATACTTTCTAAAAAGGATACCTTGCGCACTCACCATTTCCCATGAAGGAAGAACTAGGGGCACCTCAGTCTAAAAAGACAGCACCAAGGAAGTAAACAAATGTGTATCCTAATATCCCTGTCAGTCAGGAAACACTTTCTTCAAGTAACAACAACAAACATTACGGAAAAGCTTACAGCCACACAAAGTGAATCCCAAAAGTATTCGGAAAAGGATCAGACATTGATAACAGAGCCATCGTGAACTTTTACACAATCGTCCCAGCAACTCTAGCTCTGACACAGACAGCCAAAAGCTAGAACAGTAAACCTACAAGGGGATTACCCTATAACTAACAGTTTTGCGAAACTCTTTCTGCACAACAGGCTGCTACCAACAACAGGGTACAGGTCCTCTGACCTGTCTCAAGGACAGCCTTTATGCTTAGACCTTTATTTTCTGCTATGCTCAGAAACCAAGCTCTCTGAGGTCTCATATGTTATGTGAAACATTCCAAGAAGTGGTGCACGGCCTGTATGATTAAATAGGGGATGGTCTGAAGAAAGAGAACTACAACACAGGACCCAAAAGTTCTAAACAAAGCCATAGGAGATATTACCAATGTAATTTTTTTAAAATACCAGTGCATATTATCAAATATCTCAAATGAAAAAACCCAACCACTTGAGATCTCCCACTAATTTCCATGAATTTTGAGTAGGGCCTATCAATTGCACCGGTGAAAGAACATAACTGATTCCAGCAATCTAAGGGCAAGAGACACCGACTGGAGACTGTGGCACAGGACATAGTTTCTCCAGAAACCCAATTCCATCAGTCTCTCTCTCTCTAGAAGAATGATTCTAGGCTGTGCTTTCAAAAGCAGCTAAACACACCTATCAGAAAACTTTTAAAGGTCAGCCTGAACCTTGCCACTTCCAGAAGAACAGTAAGGAAGCAGGAGGCTGAAGGTATACAAAAGCAAACTGCACCTGCAGCCTCAGGCTGCTGTTCCATGAGATGCAGAGATGTCTTAACAGTTCAACACCACCAAAGGGGGAAATCTTCCCTCGCCATTCCTCCTTCCAGCCACATACTTGGTGCAGCGCTTGCCTTTTGTAGATCTGGCACTCGGTACTTTTTATATTGATTGCCATTAAATTGAATTCAACTACCTGACACACACACACACAAAAAAAAAGAAAGAAAAAAAAACCCAGACAAATTAACACAACAAAAGCTGGGTAAGTTCGTGTCACACCAGCTACTTCAGACAGTGCACTGAAGGATCTGGTGACAACTAAAGCATGTGCAAGAGGCAAATACTGGCCACAGACTAAAGCAGAGAAGGAAGGAGAAGTACTAAGACCTCCCTCATTTAGAGTCCCTGAGACACTACAATTTCTTGAGTAGCCCAGTGATTTCAGCAGTTTACCCTTCCTAACTGAAAAGTGACATCTAGGCAAGTGAACACTGGGATACTAGGAAAGTCTGTTACAGGGAAATCACACAACTAACAAGGAAGTTGGAGTGCTGGCGAGTTTGAAGCATGTACCAAGTCTTGCCCAAGACCAGCATGATTCAGGAAAACCCAGAACAAAGGCTAGTACAACTTACTTGCCAAATTTCTCCTTCATTCAGCTCAGCAACTCAAAGGCATGCACACAAACTATTATGAGTTGCATGACAAGCGGGTTATCTCCACCTACCTCTGCTGAAGCAGAACACGATTTGAGGAAGAGAAAGAGAAGCTGCACTCCACTACATGATGGACCAAAACCAGCCATCACAGGATGCCAAGCAGAAACCTCGACCCTGCAATTATTGGCACCTACACTTACATGGAGAAGTTCTTCCCAAACGCTGAGTAGGCCCTTCCATCCAACCAAGGCTGGAGTTACAAGCTGTGAGAGGAGAGACCACTTCTATACTGCCCTTAGATTGAGCATTCTGCACAACAGCTTTTGATCTGGCTGGTGCTAACTACTGTGATAGAAATAATAGTCTGGCACTCTGCTATGTCCTCATTTCAAGTTAAAAAAAAAATATCCCTTGAAGGCCCAGATGAGTTATAAATGTGCCTCTGTATGCTTTATAATAAACAAGCAAAAAAACATCCCTTGGACACAGAAGGCTGTTTCAAATGTGGCAGTGGAGGACTATTGCAATACTTTGAGGCCAACCTTTAACATAAAGAAAACAATGATCAATGAGTCAGAAGCAAAAGGAAATTTACTTTTTAAAAGACGTGCAAATCAAAGTTTTTCAAATGCCAAAATTAAAAAAGCACATCTTTTCTAACAGTATGTAAAGTTAGTTGAATACAGAAAACCCCAAAAAGAGTAATACAAGAGGCTATAGTAGCATGTACCAAGTACCACCAAAATGGTACAGCCTCATTCTGTTTTGTCAGCTTTTACGAAGTTTTTAAGAAGTAAACATCAGGTAAAGTGCAGCAACTCATATCCCTGCCCTAACAGTTCTCATACACTTGAAAGTAATCAGCGAGGTATAAGCAAGACAAGATCTGAAGGAATAAATGACATCTTTTACTAAGCTAACTAGTACAATTTAATGTATACACAAAACAAAAGCACACGACAAGGAGACAAAATTTCACATAAGTAATGGCTTCCTAACTACAGCAAGAGCTGCTGGTTTTGAGTTTTAACATCTTCATTTGTCTGTCAAGTTATAGTCCTTTGCTAAGGACAAGAGAACCCTACATATACAGTAGCTGCATCAGCTGTCTCCTGTGGAATTAAGGACAGCACTAACAGTAACAGCAATATAAGCATAATTTTGATTGCCCAGCCTTCGGTTCATAGTATTTTACTGATTTTTAAAGAAATATATAATTATAAAACAAACCAACTAAAACCTGTACCTTTAAATTTGTGGTTATAAAAGAAGAAAGTTCACACAGAAATGAGAGCTAACAGAGATTGGCAGCATCCAAAAATAGTTGTAACAGCTGTTCAACAATCTATAAGAAAGGAGTTGGAGGTTCTCTCCCAGATTATCATCATCTCATATCATTCCATTAAACAAATACAAATATATTTATTAGTCAACAAATACAAATATATCCCAAAGGACTTCAGGGCAGTGGAAAGCGAATTCCTTAAACATGATTCTTCCAGTCCAGGAGCAGACTGATCCTTAAACAGCAATGCTGGGAGAATGCAAACTGTACTTGCTCTAGGAATAGGTAAACTCTCCAGTACTGTCAGCTATGCTATTTCATATGCACCACACTAACTTCGCTACTGGAATTCAAATACACTTTGTGAAATAAAATAGGAAACTTTCTTTGTATGCAGGAACTTATGCTTAAGCCTTACCACTACAAACAAAAAAAACCAGAACACCACACAACCAAAAAACAACAAAACAAAAAAACCCCACTACACTATAACTTTTTGATTATATAGACATTGGCTCCAGTGCCTCTGCATCCATTCAGCTTTGAAGCCTATATATCAAAGGGGAAAACTGGTGGACTAGAAAATAATTTAAACTCACTGTAACTCGTTAAAATCTAAACATGGAAGACACTTCACCTTTTACCACCCAGTGGTCTTACATTAACTTATCCTAGCGCTCAGAAGACAACTATATAAATAAGCAAGTAACACCCTGTTGTCAGTTTGAATGAAAATGTTGGAAAACTAGCTATAACCTTATCTCTTACAAGGATCATCTTCTGCCATCCTAACTCCATATCAGCTATACATAGTCATGACCAGCAACACACTTCCTGTGCCCCAGTTAAGACTTACAGAGATGAAAACAGTATACAAATCTTTTAATTGGCCTAATGCAGTCGTTAATCCACTACAAACAATCCTAAAGCACTGGGACACCAGCCAAACAATTGGTGAGTTAAAAAAAGATGTTTCACTTACAGACAAGGTTGTTTTGTGATTATTTATGTTTCCTACAACCTGGCAATGGTCAACATCAATATTCAGAGTGGAGAATGGATGTTAACCTATACCTAATGTATGACCAGATGCAGCAATCTTCCTAACAGAGAATTTCATCTACTACTTCTGCAAGTAGGTTCATTTTAGAAACACTATGTTCTCTTAAAGCATTCTGGCATTGCTTGCTCACAGACATTAGGGAAGTATTCTTTTGCAGTGGTGTCATCTAGTGGTCAAATCAAATGAAAAAAGATAATCATTGTTTATATCTGCCATATTCTGTATGATTTCTTCCTTATAAGAAGGTTGCCTTTAAGCAACCTATTTTATTCTGCAGGTTGTTGACTTTTTAATTAGGTTTTGTACCAACTGATTGACAACTGGTTGCCCTCCATCCTCCATGGGGAAGGGGATGCATCATCACACAAGCTATTTTTAAGGGCAGAGGAGGAAGAGCTGAAGAGCTAGTAGAGTTGTCCAACCTAAAATCTCAGATCTCTTCCCTCCTCAAGTCATACTGCAAGCTTACAAATTAACTAATTATCAGATTGCTCCCTTGTATACCCCAATAAAGACAGCCATTATTACTTGTGATAGCACCCAGACTCAGAACACTGATGATAAACCACAATTGGTTGTTTACACGTGCTTTAATCTAATTTGTTGGAAGAAAAAACTAGATTTTTTTTTTTGTTAAAAAAAAAAGCACACTGCTGACCTCAAGCAGAAAAGCACAAGTCCAACAGCTGAACAAGTTAGGCTGATGATAGTTTTATTTGGTGTGTCTGAGGCATTCACTGAGGTTATTTCAGGTAAGCTTTCACACCACACAGTTTTATTTTTCAGGTAACTGACTTCAGATTCCAAGATCATAGAATTGTTTAGGTTGGAAAAGACCTTTAAGATCATCAAGTCCAACCATTTCACAAGTTTTAAATACCAATAATACAACACAGTACTAAACCAGCAACAAATGGACAGGCTACTGCAAAAGATGCTATTCCTTGCAGAAAAACAAAAGGGCAAGCAGTACATTACAGTTTTTAAACTTTCAGTTCTGAAATGCAAATATAGGAAGTAATTCCAGTGATGTGGCCAACATCTTTTCCTGTGCTTCCATAAAGTGTGAGCTAAAACATTAGCTGCTTATTTTACATCTTAACTGACCATGGTTAACGTGAAATATTGCTCTGATTTTTTCCCCCAACAAAATCTCAAAACATTTCCATGCTTTTTTCAATAAATTACTTTCCATAAATAGCAATGTGACATTCTAAACAACAGTACTTACAGCATCGGCTGTTTTCAATTCCTTGGCAATTCAAACTTAAACTTAATTTGAGATTAGGTTTGCTGTCTATATCATGTTTTTGACCAGTGTTTCAATTAACATTGTCTTCTATGAAGGCAGTACTAGGAAAATGTTTTTACACAAGTAAATTTAACTGTTCTTTAACTGGGAATTCAAGCACCTCATGTTTCAAAGCTACCACTTTGGAGAAAAGTCAGCCCCAGTTTGGCCAGAAAAGCTGGACACATACAAACCAAAAAAAGCTGACTATTTTTAATCAATACATCATCTGAAATGAATTAAAGAGCAAGTAGAATTATCTCCTTGTTGCTTCTACTAGATTACCAAACTGCACACATAATTTTCAGAGTGTGCCTGAAAAAGCCACTTCATGGCACTGCGGGGCTTTCTCTGCAATTTCTTTCTGGTTGATAAGGGCTGTTAAGACAACAGACATACCAAAACAACAGAAAGACAAGAGTATCTCCCAAACTCTTGGAGTTCCTCCTACCAGACCTCAGCAACAAGGTGGAAGCAGCCAAATTCAAAACTGAGCAGCACAACAAAAGACTAGCAATCAGAAGAGCCTGACGGGGACGTTAAGACCAGAAAAAGCAACTGGGCATCAGATTCTGCAACAATCAGAACAGACTGGTTGGGATACAAGAACCACCCATCTCAAAAAAATCACCTTCTGCCTAGCCTCTGCACAAATCACTTGCCCTCTTACTCTTTCTAGATCATCTTCCCATTGCTTACAGTACTATAGACTACTTCACGTGCTCAAGATAAAAAACATTTACATGTTTACATGCTAATCTTTCTAGTGTTTGGCTTCCCTTCCATTTACTTTGTGCAAAAGCTAGAAAGCTGCACCAAAGCAATCTATCCTACAAGAATATTACATGTGCAAGGTTAGGTGTTACAAAATATCAATATTTAAATTGCTTGAGCAACCCTCAGTTACACATGCATTAAGTTGTAGGCTTCCCATTAAATAATGCATGGAGCTCAGATAACAAATGATCCTGCTGACATAGCACGTACAAAAACTTCATACATAAATGCAGTGGAAGAGTTTACACTTCACACCACCACAACACAACTGGGTTATCATGCTCTGCCAAATTCTGTTGGTCTCATTGAATGCTATTACACTATAGGTGGACTGTAATCATTTTTGCTAGAAAAGATCACAAAAATGTAGCTGCACGTGACAAACGTGCAAATCGCTCTGTTGAACAGCCGTGTTATTTACAAGTAACATGAGCGGGTATACTTAATCCCCAATAGAGTACTTCAAAATACAGGTCAAAGTCAGCTGTAAATTGGGCAGAAGAGTAACTATACTTCACCTCCTTCCACTTTGTATGCTTTAATTATGTATCTCTAAGTATAAAAATCCCCCTGCATTACCATGTTATTTGCACTGTTTTAGTATTAGAAGTCTGAGCTATCTCTCTGCTATAAATTTGTCTAGAATATCAATAGCATACAATCAGCTAAGGCAAAATTTTCATGCTTCATTTTACCAGACACAAGGTTATACTTACGTAGTTGCAAACATACTATCTCTAGCAGGTTATTTTTTTATGGAAATAGATTTTATCTGAACCTTTTGAATGGTATCTAGCCCGCCCCAAATGCTTAAGAAGTTTAGCTTATATCCTATTAATATACTGATCTGTGAAAGTCAAACACAAAATTGTTAGATATGTATCTCAACACAACTCTGAATAACCAAGACGACTGAATTAAATGCTGGTAAAAAAAATGATAGTGCTATCTTCATGAGGTAGAATCATATCACAACTTTATCTGAACAGAATTTAGCTTACATGGTAAGTAGAAATAATTTTGTTAGGGCAAACTTAAAACAGATTTATGACCGTCTAAAAAGACGAGTGAAAAGGATTCTGAATTTCAAAAGAAAAAGAAACAAGACAGACTTGCATTTATCACATATATAAGCCTACATTTCATTTAAGCTTTGACAATGTAGCATGCACATACATAAATATTTTAGCAAAGGTTTTAGAAAAGTAACAAAGGCAGGAAAGTTGTTCTTGGGGGGGGGGGGGGGGGGGGAAACATTCTTCTGAAGTATTCTTTTTGCTGTTAGTTTGGAAACTGACAGTATCTTCAAAGGCAGAAAACAAAGGCATTTCATCCAGTAAATGAAAACCAACACCTGAACTGCACTGACAATTCATAATATTAAGGTTTCTAGTCAAAGCAGAGGAAGAAAACCCCACATCTTATTCTTTAAGCAAAGTGACCATAATACTAATTGCAACCTGAGTCTAGTCATTAGACAAGTATAAAAATGAGAAACATGGAAAACGAACTTTGGATATAGGTTTTCTATAGAGAAAGCAGCAACTCTACTGAAGTTGTTCTTGTCCTGGCTTTGTGACTGGGACTTTGCTGGTTGAAAGGAATAGAGTAGGGAGGAGATGGAAAGCTTTTTTATTAAGCACTGACCTTATATACATACCCATACAGATTTCCTTACAACTTATCTCCTGCAGCACATAAACAGATGTTTCTTCCTGGTGTAGTACAAAGTTTGCCTTAAATAAGGTCTGGATCAGCCACTAAACAGCTCACACCAAGTAACTATGCTCTCCAATGACAGTTTTGAACCAGCCCACTCCCATCATGCAACATACACCAGATTACGCACAGACACCTCAGGCTACCCACAGAAGCCCTGTCTACTCTGCAGTGTAAGCTGGCACCTTCCTTCTGAATAAACAAAATAAAGCAAACCCACAAACTAACAACAAAAAACCCAACAGGTGACCGACCCCACAAGGGCTGTAGCGCACATTCTGCACACGTTCCCATTTTAAACCTCAGTTAGGTGAAATGGCAAACTTACTTAGACAAAACACAGACCTTTCCCAGTTCTCTCCCACAAGCTGCTTTAAAGACAGACTCAAGCTAGCTATGTGTTGTAAACCAGCTTATTTATACTACAGAGCATATGTACCAATAATATGAGAAAGAAAGCATCTGAAGCTCAAAACTCTTCCAAGTTTTTAATCAGTCTAAGATAACAGTAAAAACACTTGCAACATGCATACATCAGTATGAATAAGCATGACACTAACTCAGTGGGGAAAAAAACCATCACACTAAAACCCAGATAATTAACTATTGCAAACATTTTACAATTCCCAATTTCTCCAAGAATGAAGTCACAATTTTTCCAACTACCTAAAAAGCAAAATTACATTGATTCTTTAAGCTTTCAACACTTCACCCATTCTAAGTACACAAAACACCATGTGATGAATTACATTCTACGTGATTTCTCAAAACTTTCATATGATTTTTAAGTCACAGCTTCCCCTAGTTTCTCATTAAATCGCATTCTACAAACCACCAGCCTTTCTCACACCAGGGGGCTGACATGCCTTTGCAAATCCACGAAAAAAACTGTAGTGTCAAGACTCAAGAGAGCTGTCCTGCCTCCACAGCCGCTTCTAAACTAAGGAAAGAGATACCAAGCCCAGCAATACAATCCCTCTCTTAACTAAAGTAGGAAGGAGCAGTAACAGTATCACTAGCTTAAGCATCACAACTCACTTCAGTTGTGTTTGATGGAGTTTATTTTCCCGATTTTTAGTTTAAAAAAGCAGACACAAAAACCATTCACACCAAACAAACAAATACATAATTTGTTTTTAAATATACTTACCTTGCACCATTACTTCTAACTACTTCCACTGTTTCACCAACAAAATACCGATCCTTGACATAAGCAAAGATTTCATCACAGATTTCATGAAGTCGGGAGCGATGGGTAAGGGTGGCCAAGTAGAGAACTGGAATGATGAGTGCCTCTGGAAAACTTTGAAGATTATGTCTGGCTTTCTTCTCCGATTCCAGTGCTTCCTGATATGTCAGTCCTGGTTTCCCTGTGACAGCACAGCTCCACACAAGGCTGTTGCACAGAATGGTGCGTTCAAAAAAATCACTGAAAAGGAAGGCGGGAGGCGGGGGGGGGAGAGAAAGAAAATGGTTGAGTTCTGACTAACTTTTTCAGTTTGCTCACAATTAGTACAGCAGTGAATTCCTTTTACAAGCCTGAAATGCAGAAGCAGCTCTACTCCCATACAGGCTATAGATAATCAAGGGTTATTTAAAACTTTTAGCAATTTACCATGCCATAGCTATTGTAAAACCAAAGTTTCCTCTCACTACAGACTACAGTAACAGCATCAAGACCTAAAAGTCCTGCAAACAAATATTCACATATAAGAAGCCTTATACATAAGAACAATCACACTGAGTTTAATAGGTGTCATATCCTCCTCACATCCCCCACGTTTCCACAAATATTTGCCAAGAGGAGGGTGTAAAAACTGTACAAACATAAAATAACCCTAAGATCACAGAAACATGTTGCAACTTGAGTAAGTTTCAGCATTTGAGTGCCCTAGCTCACAAATGAAAAGATGGGAGAGGTAAAGAATTAATGTCAAGTACGTCTCTAAATAGTTTTTATTCCTTCACTGTTTGCATTGCTCTCAGTAAAAGCATTAAACTATTTTTTCCTACAGATTCTTCTCCTCCCTTGATCCGCTAGTAAATACCGATTCTCCTCCTTCCCTGTATTTCCTATTAATGATAAAATCACATTGTTATTGCTTGCTTACTAGTTATTACATTGGAATCAAGAAAGCAGCACTTTCACTAGTATGTGTCAATTTTTGACAGGTATCAGAAAAACAGTGGTTTGTTAAAACACTTTCTAGATGAAGTAGATTATGTAGCTACTCACAAAACCATGTTAAAACATATCATATACTATGGGCAGTGATTGGACAGCAGAGCAATCTCTCAATATGCCCCACTTCAGATAAGGATTTTTATTTTCTTTCCTTTAAAAATCTTAGAAGAGTAGTATTGATGAGTATGGAACACACAACACAACAACTTGAGTTTTATTTTGCCTTGTATCAGTTCAACATAGCTATTTCAAAGCAGACACAGTACTTTCTGAACACTGCACGCTACACCAGAAACCTAAGTTTCAGCCTTTAAAAAAAACCCCTTACACTGCACAGTGTTCCCATTTTCAAAAGGATACAGCTATTCAAATAATTTCTAGTAATGGTGTTAGAGAATTGGACAGTTCACACTTCTGAGAGGGTTTTTTTTGCAGGCTCCCTGGAAACTCAGGTTGGTAAATGTGCATCAGAGACTGATCCAGGTGACAATGTTCACTGCAGATGGACAGATGAACCACAATATTTTGTAAATGAAAATTCCAGACTGAGGACAATGGAGAGTCCTGGCTCATATAATCCTTTCTGTATGACCACAAGATTCCTCCGAGTGTGAGAGAGATGCTCTAGGAAGAACATCAGTTGTAAGAAGGGGAAAAGGACAGAAGAGGAAGAAACATATTATCTGAATAATATTTAATGGCTACAAAAATTCAGATTTTTAAGTTACCTGCATCTACTTAAAATATTTGATAGTACATGGGTCTAACACTCATAAGTAATAAGCAATAATGTGGGTTTGCTTACTCTAAACAAGAAAAGGAGAAGAACAAAAGAGAGAATGACAGAAATTAATTCAATATATGAAGAACGGATGGCTGTCAGTCATTCTTTGTGCATAGGACAATATTTTTTTTTTTGCTGTCAACCATAGTGAAACACTATCTTTAAGGTGTAAAATAGTTACTTAAGCATTTTAATGAATATATTAGACAAATCTGTGGGGGTTTTTGTTTGTTTTGGGTTTTTTTTAAGGTGATGGAATACATAAAACATTATCTCTTCAGGTCTCTTCCTGCCCTACATTTCAATACTTCTGTATTAGATTCACAAGAATTTTTAGCAGTCTTACTGACTTCAATGGATAAAGAAATGTTTACTCAAATCTTCATGCAGCTGTGTCTCTACATGTATTTTTGTGTCTCACTTACCGAAGAGGTTCTCGATAATCATCTTTAGCTAGGAAAGAGAAAACCACCCTAAGAGTTATTGTAAAACGTACCAGAACATAATTTTCAAAAATTATGAAAGTAAAAAGGAAAAAAATGGGGGGCAGGGGGAGCAGACAGGGAGGAAAAGGCTGAGGTTGATGCTGACGGTGTCCCTTTAAGAGCTGCTGTTATTCTTTGTGAGGGGACACCAGGCAGTCATACTATTTAAAGCAACAGCATTGAACTTACAGGAACAAAACAAAAAAACCCAAAACCAACCCACCAAACACAAAACCCTCTCTAAAATTTTTTAATCCATGATTATTACAAATGCAAATTTCTAAGATTACTTTAACTGAAACATGTTTGAGGAAAACATGTTTCAATTTACATACAAGAGTAGTTTGTGTATCTAGTTTCATTCTCCCTCATTTCCTCTTTTGTTTTGTGCGGATTTTCCCCCCATGAACTTACGAGGGAAGAAAAAAATTTACGTGAAAAAATTTACATTTGCATTTGAAAGCATTATTTGTCTTTAGCTAGCCATTACCTATAGCACATCAAAACCATCTGTGGCTTAGTCTGTTAACACAGTTTTATTGCGATGTTTTAACGATCTCACTTTAACTTGGTTTAGAGGGAGGAGAAAACAAAATCCCAACAGTATAGCAATACATGTTATTTGTAGGACTCTCCATCCCTGTATCTCTCTGGTACACATCAGTTATCACAAAAAGGTTTACAAAGAGCAGACACAACAGCTACCAAACCTAGAGAATGGCAGCAGCAGCGACACCCCTTCTCTTTAAGTAATGCACTTGATCATATTCTACATTCAACTTAAATTCACAACAGTAAGTGTATCTGCTGCTAAGTTACATATGAAATCTTATCCACATCTTTATCTAGGCTAGGGTATGACAGTCTCTGGGGCTTCCTCGCTGGTTCAAGATCTCTGTAACTCTTGACAACATTGAGAAGGAAGTTCATACAAAACACATCCACAGAGCTCACTCGCATGGTCCCAATCTGCCTGCGAGAAGTCAAACAGGACTGCAGCACTCTGGTGAAGATGTCCACATCAGCTCAGCTACTTGAGCAGCAGGGACTAAAAAAAGGAGCTCGTTAATGATGACTTCTCAGCTGGATGTCTTTCTTCATTTACATCATATAGTTAGTTTTCCATGCAAGGTAAGGTAAACAGCTAAATAAATTATCAGCAAATCATTGAGAAGTAGTTTAATATGGCTACTTGGTAGGTATGTGATCAGAGGCAGTTCATTAACAGAAGCTAGAAATAAATTACTTGCAATCTCTGCGCTGACTGCACTTGTAATGGATATAAAAATCCAGACTAGAAGTGACAGATGCCTTTTTTTGAACTAACCGAGTATTCCCATCGAGTCCAAGAGCTACTGTATTTTTATTGTGTTCCAGGAACATGCTTATTTCACACTATTTACTTTCATTCATCTTCTTAGCATATATTAAAAACAGGTTGGGTGTGTGTGGTTTTTTTAAATAGAAGAATTCTATATTGGAGAATGACATGACTTTCTCATATTTTACAAGTAAGTAAAATTTGAGAGGAAAAATGAAAAAATAAATCTATGGAATGGCTAATTTTTAATAACTCATTTTTAATCCTGAAGCCGTTATGAGCCTCTAATACATAATCTATTTAGTCTATGGTAGGAGGGTAATCACAGAAGACCAACTCTGCCATTCTGGATCACAAAAGTGGTTTTATACTCTACCTCATCTCCAGAAGAGGTCAAGAATACATATTAAAAAATAATGCACGAAAGAAACAAAACTGAGACATCTATTCCTTAATATTTACAGGCTAATTACGCATTAAGCAATGTATTTCAAGTAATGAGTTTCTCTTCAACAAAACATATTTAACTAAGGACACTTTAAAAAGCCTTTTGAACAGACCTCTCTTTGACTGAAACCAAGACAGGCCAATCTATAAAGAAGTTTCAGTAAGTTTTGAAGATGCAAAACTGACTCTTCCCCCACTGTGTCTTAGAAAGAGGAACATTCCTACCACTGTATCTATACTACTCATCATTTTCTTTTTCAAGCTGTCTCCACAAGCAAGACTTCCCATACTTTAATAGCAGCTTTCACTGCACATCTATATCAGCTATTAACTTTCACAGACAAGGTGTCAAAAACTGGTGGTAACATCCCACCGGTTTAATGTGTTTCTCATGCATCCCATGCATCTTGTGCACCCTCGCACTTGCTCTTCCTGCTCCTACTATGTCTCCAGAGACTCTTACTGTTGGTCTGTCCCTCTAACTAGAAGTACAGCCAAGCATGAAGAACATCAGTTCCCCCAGTCCCTGTTACTCCTGATAAATACAATCAAACACTGCCACCTCACTGCACCCCTTCTTCAAGGGTTACAAAATTGTGTGATGGTATTTCAGATTAAAGAGGAAATACGTCCTTAACGAGAAAGTCACTTTACAAAATACTAGTCTTGCCAAATTCTCCTTGTGTTAGCGTAATGACTTCTTATATAGAGAAGAATACTACTAATGTACTGTTTGTATTAATCTCTGCTAAAGCTGCCATGGGCATGAAAGAAACTTTTCAACACGAAGTTTGTGCTCTGTAAAAAAAAAAACAAACCAACAACAAACAAAGAAACCTACAAAAAAAACCAAGAAAAAAGCCAAACAACTTAAGTCTCAACCCTTTGTTGTCCATATAGTTGAGGAAGAGGGTGAATTCAGGTTACCATATCTATACAACCCACTTATCTACTCAGACTCTAATTTTCAAATTCTCCCCTCAAAAAATTTAAGTTGCTATTGCAAAAGCAGATTCAGAGAAGTCTGATTTAGACAATGGTTTTCTTTCATGAAACAGCTAATACAGTTTTTTTTTAAAAAAGTGGGCCCTCCCTATCCCTACTAATCTAACTGTCCTTGCTTAGGCAAAGAAATGAGAAATGATGTTTTCAGAAGACATTAGCCATTTGAAGAATCACTTTGCCACCAGGAGAAACAAGAATGAGCACCTTTAAAACTTGCTTAAAGACAACCCTATGTTCTCCATTAGATTACGCCACAAACAACTAACATTAATCTAAACTTACTCATCTGTGCCAGAACACCTTGCTAAGTACAAAAATACTAAACTTTTCAATCCAAAGCATCAATTTTACCCAACCTAACAAAAAAGAGACTTCTGGTTTTGAATTAAAATTAACATATTTGAGAATAATTTTGAGAATTAGAAAACAAAGAGAAAAAAAACGAACCCCAAAAAAAGCCCACCCGACATACACAAGAAACAAGCACAGAAGAGTTTTCTGCAGTCTTCCCAAATACCACATTCTAAGCCCTGACCTCTGAGGTAACCACCCCCTGACATTTCTAGGGATCGCCTGTGTGAATGCAAGTCTAAATTTATCCCTTAATTTGTTACCTTTGGTTAAATACAGAATTTGGTCTTTCATACTTTTTCTTACTGTCAACATCATTGCAGTGTAAATAAGCCTGTCAGAGTACTCAAAATATTCACCTTTGAGAGCAAAAGATGTTTTAAAAGGATGCTTTTCATGCTGAAATTCTAGCAAGAGTACACGTACCCGAAATGTATTTCAGTGCAGTGTCAACAAATACATGAGAGTCATCTAATTACGTGATAATAATAATTGTAACCAGAAAAGCAGCTTTTAAAATACTGGAAGCTGGGGGAGGGTGACTTAATTCCTATAGAAACAGAAGGCTGTCAGCTCTTGCTTGTTAGGTTCTTATACACCCTATAATGAAAACACTCCTTACAAAACTTCCAACAACATATTCAACACCCCCCCTTCTCCCCCAGAACCGATCGTCCAGGAAACGCAAAGCATTACCCTTCAAAGTTACCTAATCCAGCTTCTCTACAATTTTATTAGGTGAAGTGCATTTGAGTAAGAAAAACAAGTCTAAACACGAAAAAGATTAAGGTGTGCTCTAATTTCATATGCTGCAAACGAAAACTATTTCAGATTTAATCTCACCAGTCTGCACGTCTTAAAAAAAAAAAAAAAAAAAAGAACACAAAAAAAACCCCAAACCAAAATGACCGCTTGGCTGTGGGGCCATCCTGCAGGCGGGGGGGTGCTGGATGGGACCGGGGGTGCAAGCACGGACGGTTACCGGCTTTTGAAAAACGGCACCGTCGGTCCATTGTTCTTACCGGTGATAAAGTACGCGGCAGCAAGTTCGGACCTACCCGTACAATACGTTATCAACGGTTAACGGCAATTTCGTAATTTCCACTGGTCTTTTTACACACGGAGAAGGAAAAAAATATAGAAAAAAGGAAGGGACGGCAAGAGAGAGAAAAACCCTCACTGGAGAGGGAGACCCTGCGGACACAGGTGTGCCCCTCGGGTGTACCGGCCGGTGGTGCCGCCCGGCGGGGAGGGGAGGGGATGACCGGGCGGCGGGACCCCGCCGGACAGGTGCAGCGACCCCCGCGCCGGGGCCGCGCTTCCCCCCGCCGCAGGCCGAGCTACCGGGCGGCAGGGCCCGCCGGCCATTTCCAACCGGGTCAGCCGGCGGCTCCCCGCGGAGGCGGGGCGAGCGCGGCCCTGGGCGGCGCGGCCGCTCGGCCCGGCAACAAGGGGTTAACGGCGGCGGGAGCCGGCCGGGGAGCCGGGCCGAGCCCGGCGGGCTGCGCCGGCGGCGCCCCCTGCCTGGCCGGTACCACAACAAAAGGGCGGCCGGCACATGCCGAGCCGGGCGGCCCCGCTGCCCAGCGGCGCCGGCTCAACCAGGGCCCGGCGCGGCCCCTTCCGCGGGGCGGCCTAGTGCCGTCCGCCGCCGACACGCGGCTGCCGACGGGGGCGGGGGGAGAGCCGGGCCCCGGCAGCCGCTCAATACCGCCCGCCGCCTCCCACACGGGCAACTTTCACTTCCCCGACGGGGGCGACACAGCGGAGGGAGCGGGGGGGGGTATGTGTGAGGAAGGAGCCGGCCCCCCGCTCCCACCGCGAAGCGAGGGGCCGCGGGATACCCTGGCCGAGGAGGGGCAGGGATTCCCCCTGCCCCGGGCGAGAGATCCGCCCTCTCCCCCCACCCCCTCGGGAGGGCACGGGCTCGGCGCCAGCGCCACCCCCCCCCCCCGGCCGGGCTCCCCGCGGTGCTGCCGGGGAATCCCCTCCCCTGCCGCCCGCCCAGGTGTCAGCCGTTCGGGGGTTAAACCGCTGCTGCCCGCTGCCGGAAGGCGAGGGGGGGTCAGGGCGGACAGAGGGACGCGGACACGGGGGTTGTCTCTTACTCGTAGTCCCTGAAGATCTCGTTAGTGACCCTGCAGTAGAAAACGCGCTCGTCCGGCCGAAGGTCGGCGGGGGGCTTCTCCCTCACGAAGGGCTTTCGGTGCAGCAGCGGCATCGCCCCGCTCCGCGCTCTCTTCCTGCCCCAGGACCAGCTTCGAGGGGGAGGGAAAAAAATTAAAAAAAAAAAAAAATACGGAGGGAGGGAGTAAGCGAGTGCGGGCAGCGCCCCCCCTCCCCGGGCCGGGGAGGAGGGAGCGGGCCCGGCGTGTCCCTCCTCCCGGGGAGCCGGAGAAGGAGCGGGAGAAAGCGGCGGCGGCCTTTTGTGTGGCTGACGCGCCGCTGCCTGCCTGGAACTGCGCGCGGAGCGAGCGGCGGATCCTTCCTCCCGCCTCCGCCTCCCTCTGCCTCACAATGGGGCCATGACGCCGAGCGCCGGGCGGGGGCGGCGCCCCCCGCCCCAGCCGCGCAACGTGCTCCGCTCGGGGATACCCCGGCCGCCGCCGCGCTTTGTCTGCTCAGGCTCCCCTGCCCCCGGGTCACCCCCTTCCCCCGCCTCTGACCCACACACGCCGGGCCGGACACCAACTTCCACTCCCCCGCCTCCTCCTCCTCCTTCTCCTCCCCGCAAAGCAAACACCCAGGAGGGGCAGCGCCGACCACTTCCCTCCCTGCTTCCCTTCCTGCCGGGACGCTGCCTAACGGGGGTCCTCGCCCTGCCCTTCCCGCCCCGCGCCGCCCCCCGGCCCGGCCCGGCCGCCGCGGGACAGCGCGGCCGCGGCGCGGGGGCTGCCGGCCCTCCGGCCTGCCGCTGCGGGGGCTCCCTCCCCTCCTGCCCACCTGGTGCGGCCGCAGGCTGCCCTCGCCGCTGGGCCGGTGCGCAGCGCGGTCCCCCTCGCCGCGTTTATTCCCTTTCCTCTGCCCCCCCCCGGCTCCTGGGAAGTTTTTGATCTACTTCTTCAAGCCCTCAATCAGGAAGAGCTGCGGGGAGGAGCCTTCCCCCGCTCTCCCCTACATCTTTATTGGCCGCTCGGTGCCTTCCAGCGTGTGTCACACAGGAAGACAGCGAGCTACATTATTAATTAATGGCTGAGAGGGCGCATCCTCCATTTTTGAATTATCAGCAGGAGATCTCCGGTGCGGGGGGTGGGCCCAGGCCGGCTGGCCGCGGCCGGGAAGGCGGCTCTTTCCGCTCGGCGCTGCCGGCCGGGCCGGGGTGCGGGCGGCACGGCAGGGCAGGGCACGGCACGGCGGCCGAGCCTGCAGCGTGCGGCGCTGCCCGCCCGCGCCTCCTGCCAGCGGCATTACCGGCGCTTCCGAAACCGGCGCCGAGCAGCCGTCGAGCCAGCTGGGAGACCCCCCCGCCCCAGCCCCTGGGAGAGCCGCAGCCCCATCCCGGAGCGATCGCTGCCCTCGGTGCCTGCCCTGCGGTGCGGCCGGCGCGGCTCCTGCGGGGCGCTTCCCCGCGGCCGCTCCGTTTGACAGTGTGGTGCCGGGGACGCTTCCCTCTCAGTTACAGCCCCGAAGCCGAGGAGCTACCAGAACAACAGGGGCACACGGATCTATTTTGCTGAAAGTGCGATTAGACACACAATTAAGATGAGCGTAAGAGTTGTACCTGGGCCCCTTAGCACCGCCTCATTTTTTCCCAGTTCACCGAAAATGTCACTACACAGTTTTGCTACTATATTAATTTTTCACCACTTTTTTTTTTTTTTTTACACTAATGCCTTTACAGCGCCATTGGTAATTAAAACTGGGGTGTTAATTTAATTGTGTTCTTAAGAGTGCTAGCCAGCTTGAAGACATAAAACCACAGAAAGCCTACATCCATTAGAGTTCATCACCACGAGGTCCAGCACTTGGTTGAAAAATCCACAGAATAATTGTAGAAACTCCACACAACTACTGAGGTGAAAAATATCTGAAGGCTGATACCTAAACAGTTTAAGTTTACAATGTAAAATGCTGCTCCTGCAAATGAAGGTCCCGGGCTGTTTCCTGCACCTGTGCATTAGGTTGTTTTCTTTACCTCTGCAAGTAAAGGCAACGGCCGGTGCTGCTGTAGCCTGTGTGACTGAAACCTAAAAGAATGTTTACATCCAGTCCACGAATTACTTTGTGTAAAAAGTGATCAGGTTTTAATCAAAAGCACTGAGAAACGTTAATGCTCACTTACTCCATTAGTTAAGTTTGCAAAATATGAAGCTTGAGATACAAAAAAGGTTAACCCCCGAGTCCTACCAGTTTATTTTCATTTGCCAGCTGGCTTCACTTTCAGTTTTTAATTACTTTCTAGCAAAGGGCACAAATGCAGCTTGAGTTAATGCACTTGTATCTAACATCTGGTAATTTTTAGTTCGTTTTGCATCAAAACTGTACAGTATGCCATGGTTATGACATTTAGTGTTGCCAGCTCTTATGATTACAGTGAGATTTTGCAACACTTAGCTTTGTTTTAAGCTCCAGCTCTTCAGCAGATGTGATTAAATTGGAACCTCAGGTCTCCTTAAAAATAATTGCATTTCTAAATCTCAAGTTTGAGATAAAAGCTTGAATATGCAAACTCAAAAGGCTTACAAATTAGAAGGGAAAGAAAAGCTTTAAGTTTCAAATTTTTGTAAATCTCGTTATTTTAAAGATGTTTGGGAACTTGGCTGATTTTTTTTCATGCTCGGATTGTCAGCACAGCATTATTTTAGCACTAGTTGGTACCCATGAAAAATGCATGAGTTGATAGAACTGTGACATCAAAAGCAAATTCCCTTTTCCTTTTTGCTCTCTCTTGCCCTCGTTCTCTTTTCTTCTCACCTTTTCCTCCTCCTCTTGTTCTTCCCCCCTCATTATTCCCTCCGTGATTTTCCAGTGAACAGGTCCTGACTGAGTAATAGGGTTGCACTGTGTTTTCATGTTCTTAGGATACAGAGGAGCAGTTCATTTAGTTTTCACCTCTGGATTCAACTCTGTTCTTTAAAGTCCATGAATCCAGGGTCTGATTCTGCTCCCAATAAGGTCAGCAGGAACCAGAACATTTTTTTATGACACCAGCTTATGTCTACTAAATGGGTGTTGAGAATTCAATGGAAATTAATTCTGAGAAATCAGAAGAGGGTTACTTTCCTTCCATGGAAATATTTATCATATTTTTACACTGGTTTAGTTTTTGCAAAAATCTGGGTTTTTTAACACATGACTGAAAGTATAGTTTTGATTCAAGATACAGGAATGGGTTTATTGATGACATTCAGTGGGGTTTTTGGTGTGGATTTTGCCACAAAGCAGCAAAAAAAGAAGCTGCTTTCTTTTTAAAAGATTACTTAAACACTAACAGTCATACTAAACAGAGTTCTGTAGCCAGGGAGGTTGAAGTTCCCGTTCATTGAACTTCAGGAATAGTTGTAATGGGAGCATAAAATCTTATAAAACACTTGGTCTCTATGATTTACAAGGGTAGAACAATTTCCTAGGGACAGTGTCAGCCCAGGCTCGGGGCAGTCCCACAGCTGCCTCCTCAAAGCTCCCCACAATCTGCAGATTTTTTATTCCTTTTCACTTGCTCCCTGCTTTATCACAGTTTTCTTTCCTTGCCCTATCCTCTTTCTTGCTGTCCTTAAACCACCAAGAACAGTTATATGTAAAGATACTCCAAAATATCTATTCAGCTATTCCAAAATATCTATTCAGCTATAGCCATTACCAAATAATTCCACATGTGACTATTGTTGTTCTGGAACAAGCCGAGCACATGGAATTATTTTACCAGAGCACTGCCACTTTAAATTCACACCTAACTTTATACTGGAATAACTAATGTTTAGCCAAATCATATACTTGGAGCCATGCAAAAGAAAAAAAAATTATTCAGTTTTACCTGTGTTATCATGCAATTGGGAGAGGTGGTTTTTTTTTTGTTTAGCCACTTGCTGACTTGCTTTTTTGTTCCTTTTATTTTTCCCCAAAAGTTGCTGCTTTGTTCTCTCAAGGTTTGGCTGCTGTCAGAGAAAAAATTCATTTGATTTCTTCTTAAAGAACTTCCTTGGACTTTCAACAGCATGCTAGGTTCTCAACTCCAATTTTTTTAAAAAACACACAGCTGAGAAGATAAATGAAAAAAATGTACTTATTTCTGTAAATTTATAGGTTGCTAGTGAGTTGTTCAGTCAAATGACATATTATCAGTAATCTCTACCTTTTTCTCAGTTGACTGGAACATATAAAAAGGAGAAGTATAACATATATGTGAGCATTGACTCATTTTAACGCACTGGGTAGATTTTGAGGCGATAGTATCATCCCTCTTCTTTCCATACACTGTTTTGAAAATCCTTCACTTCCATAATGCAAACAAACCATAGATGACTTTTCTAAACCTTATGGCACCCAGCAAAAACACCTTATTTACCTGATTAGGCATTTTATAACATACTGATACAGCTTTTTTTTCACCTTTTGCCCTTTCTCTGCTACCTTGCTAAGCCAATTTACTCTTTTGATCATATATCTTTATTTAGACTTTAAACTATGTGAGCAAAAACAGTGTGCTAGTTTTATCAATCCACTCCAGCTGTGGGTAACAGTAACATTTGGTCTATTGTCTTTTACTGGCTGTAAAGCGCTATGCTCAAGTTTTTAATAACATACTCATAAATAACATATTTCCGTAAAAAAAAAAAAAAAAAAAAAAAAAAAAAGGAAGAGATACACAGGTGATTTTTCACAATACACTTTATCTGTCTTTCATTCTAGCTCAGTTATGTTTCAACATGCTTTTAAAGCAGTTCTGTGATCTCAAGGATAGGAGGTTCCTTATTCTGCAGCTGCAGGACACATTCAACACTTGTTGTTTTCCCATGAGTCAAGTCACAAATAAAGGTAAAGAATCAATCCCTGTCATCAGTGAATTTCTGTTACAGTCACATTTTTTGCTCGTTTCCTAATACTCTTAACCCAGGCATTCCACAGTTGCAAATGCAGGCATAATCTTTGGGTCTGTTGCTATCATAGAAGGCAGTAAGTCATGGCCAGAGTTTGCTTCGCCTATTGCTAAGGTTAAATAACACTCAACACTGCAGGGCCCATCCCTCAGGAAAGTCCTCGGGGAGCTGAGATGTTCTTTTATCATCAAGAGTTATTCTACAGAAAGGCATACCATCTTCTTCTTTTTTTTTCACAGTTTAATAGGCTTTAGACATACAGTCCTCACTGCTTTTAACAGACATTGCATGCTTAATAGCCGTGCAACTCCAGAAATGAAGAGATATGTGCCTTCAAAGTTTACTTTAATCATATCCTATATTTTTCCCTCTCAGAAAAGACTATTAAAAGTATTTAAGATGATGACCTTATACTAGTGAGGAGGAACTCTGACCTCATCTACTTTGCAGCGATGACCATGTATGATTGGCTTCTAACCTGATTACAAAATGATAAAATGATGTTGTGAAACCACTGTTAATTTCCTAATAGTGTCTCTGAAACCAGCTTAAATTTGGAGAGGATTGGTACTGCATTTTCTTTCTTATGGTTGTAGTGCACAGGATACAGAGTATTGACAGTACTGTAATTTTCTGACACTAAAATATGCTGAATTTCTCATTGCTAACCAATATTTAGAATGAATGATGACTGATGAATGATTTTAAAGGAATGATGGGTGAATTTGCTATGTTTTGCTACATATGCACATTATCACTGCTGGAGTGATGTATGATATTTTACAATAGATTTAAATATCCTCCATCAGCCTGCTTGAAACCTGGACCTGAATCCATAAAGTATTATTTATGCAGTCAAGTTTAAGACTGAGAACTCTCAAACGGCGTAATACTAACCTACCATTTACTAAGTTTGCATTCATCTTATTTGAATTACTTATATTGAACACCCCTCTGTCCAGCTGATGAGTAGAACCAATAATTTCCAGGATGTTACTTTATGATTTTGTTATGACTATACAGTCCCAACTTTTTTTTTTTTTCAGTAACACTGAGATTAGATAAACTCGCTTGTGTATTGAAAGAGATCCCATGCAGCGCAGTTTCTGTTGAGGAGTGTATGAAGACAAGTTGGCCCAGTAGTTGATCTGGGTTATTTAGCCAAAGATTACAATGACGAGCCAATCTGAAACATGTATTTCTGCTCAAATACAGACCACATTGGATTTTCATAGTCATTCATTCGACAAACGTGATGACTCATGACTGTGTCTAGTATTCTGACTTACCCATTTAATATGAGACTCCTTTGGCCCCCACCTTGTTTTCTTCTGTCCTGCTACTCATCTCTCATAGAGGGCTGTAGGAAGGATGAGGCAAAGAGATTAACCATCTAGGCACTATTCTGACGGTAGATGCCCAATAAGAGCAGAATTGAAGAAGCCGGTAGCTGGCTTGACAGGGACTCTGGATGCCTCCCCACTTGACAACACATGGGTGAGTTGTGGTGGGTGCAGGTGGAACAGCCCCACCACAGTGCTCCTGCATGTGCTTAGATGTTGACCACCACTTCAGCCCAGGCAGATGAAGGCTGGAGTCAAGCAGTAGCTTGCCCTGCATACAAATCAAGCTGCAGTTTTGATTTCATGTTTTTGCAGGACACTGCTTTTCCATAACTGCTTGCATTAACAGGGTACTGGCAGAGTGATCCAAGGCTGGTGTGCTGAGTCCTAAAGCTGGAGGGGAGCCCACCATACTACATCATGACCACGGAACATATTCTTTAGGGGAACGCTATACTCAAGGGAGATCCTCCAAAAGGAGAGCTCCTGAGGCACAGCCAACTTGATCATTCTCCCTCCTCTCACAGATTCAGGGACAGGCATGTATTAGGTGAGTTGGACACTGCTGTCCCACTTTGAGGCCTCGCACCCCAAAGAAAGTGAGATACTGATGGATTTTCTACATTTCTTAAAAGTCAGGCACTCATGAATGTGTTTGGTTTACCTAAAGCATGCATGTAGAGCAGAACTAAAGGGAAACCAACTTAAAAGGTGGTAAATCCAGTGTGTGCTTTGGTCTTGCTGTCTTTGGAAGACTTAGAGGACAGCTGGAAAGTTAGTAGGGTTGTTGCCATACAGTTGCTATGCATTCATAGCAAGGAAGAAAATGTAAACCTTTTTGTTAGCCCTTTTCTATCAACAATTGATAGAAAGAAATTGTTAAAGATTCAGCAACTCGTAAAATAAGAACTGAATATTTTTTTTGTTGTAATTTCCAGTCATCCAAGAAGTTCATAAACAAAAATCAAAGGGAAGACTTCACACTCCTAAGACCACCTTCACACCTGGAAGTTATAGTACGTGAGACTTTATTCAGTATGACCCCACAGCGTGGACATAGATGCAATGTTGTAGAAGTGCTCATATCCACATAGTTTATTTTTCTGTAGGAACACTTTCTAGCGATGCAAGTTATCGTTATGCATCTCTAAATGTACTCGTGTTTAAGGTTTAATTGGTATAAGTATCTCAGGCTAAAACTCTTTTTAAAAGTTTGCACCCTAGTTATCATAATTACAGAATGTCATGTCATGAGAAATGTAAATCCAGGTTTACAGATACAGTCACACTTAAAACAACATACTAACCATCCCATTGCCCCCCAGAAATCAGAAAGCTATTTGTAACTGCAAGCTTCCTTTAGGGCAAAACAAAAGGTCACCTACAGCTCTGCCTAGTCCCTAATGGATGCAACAGGTTAGACCCTTCCTTTAAAAAAAAGCTTTCAGTTACACTCAGTACCACTGACTCATCTGAGGTCCAGTGACAGAAATGCAGCTAGTAATGAGAGAGAGGAGAAAGTGTGCAAGGTGGTTCATTTATACTTTACCTCAGTAAGTACCCCCACTAAAGTCAGTACCAAGGAGAAAGATTTACAAGGCCAGATCAGGTTTAAAAATACCCATGCCTTTCCTTCACTGTCCTGAACTACCTTGATTTTTGTTTTCTTATGTCTGTGAGTGGGTGTTTGTGCCTCTGACAAAACTGAAGTTCAGTGAAAGAATTTCCTGCTTCATAGATAGGTTTTTAACCATGCAAGGCTTACGCATGACCTCAATTCTCCATTTCTTGCCTGTTGTGCAAGACCGTTTAGCAGCAAAAGGAGTCACAGCCTCAGCATTATCTAATACTTGTGCATAATGCATGCACACATGCTTGGATAAAAATGTTTAACAGCTGACATAAGTTGAAAGAAAACACTTCTCCCCCCCCCCCCCCAATAATACTTCATTCACACAGTCTGAAGGAATCTCCTGGCAGGAGGACAATTTGTCATAAAAATCAGGAGGAGGAAAGGGAAAGGTATGCCAGGAAACACAGCTCAGGTCTGCACCAGTGGCTGGGTTCTCGACGAGTTCCACAGCGGCCTGTGACTGCAGGCCACCCCGAGGCCGGCGCACAGGAGTTCTCCTTAAGCTTCACATCAAACCCGGTTACAAAAAAGTTGTGACTTTCCACACAACTTTGCAGAAGCAAAGAGAGGCAGCACTCTTCCAACTGACAAGAGTTCAGTCCCACTGTGTGAACAAGTGAACGCCAACAGGGAGGTTTTATTTGCCGCCATCCTTAGCGCTAGGCCGCTGCGGCCGCCCTGCCGGGCACCAGCCCCACAGGCTGGCCTGTCTGTGGGGGCTGGGCAGAGTTTGGCGCTAGTTGTGGGATCTGGAGGGAAAAAAACACTTTCAGGAACTACATATTTTGTGATGAGTGTGGGGGAGTCCGAGGCCGCTCCTAGGCCAGCCGGTTTTTAAGAAGCAGGGCAGTGCCTGCGCCATGGTGGGGCCCCCGTGCCAGCTCACAGCTTCCCCGAGGAAGGGCCGGCGCCTGGCTGTGTCTGTGCCCTCCTCCCCGCTTCACTGCAGCACGGGAAGTTCCGTCTGAGTATGAGGAAGAACTTGAAGGTGACCGAGCCCCGGGACAGGCTGCCCAGAGAGGCTGTGGGGTCTCCTTCTCTGGGGACATTCAAAACCTGCTGGGATGTGATTCCGTGCAGCCTGCTCTGGGTGCACCTGCTTTAGCAGGGGCTGGGCTAGATGATCACCAGAGGTGCCTTCCCACCCTGACCATGCTGTGATTCTGTGATTCGTGTCTGCCTAAACCGCGATCGGTTTGGTTTTTGCGCAGCGTGGGGACATTCATCCACCCAAGAGACCTGGAGCCCCTCAGGCTGCCAGCGCGCTGCGCGGCAGAGGGCAGGGAGGGCACACCGGGCCGGCGCGCCCCCTGGCGGCGGCGGGTGACGACGGGGTCCCGCGCCTCCGCCCGGCCGCGGGGTCTCCCCGCGGGCAATGGCACAGGCGGGCGAGGCCGCTCGCAGGCCGCTGGCTGGGGCCGGCCCCGTGGCGGGCGGCCTGTCTCTGCGCTCGGCCGCAGATAAGGCGGCTGGTTAAAGCTTAACCCGGGCAGGCTGAGGAGCCGAGCGGTGGCGGGAGGGAGGCATTATGGCGAAAACCCGTGCGGTTTGTCCGACCTGTGCGGGAGGCTGAAAGTCGCCGCTGCCTGGGCGGGCTGCCTGAGGAGGAAGGCTCATGGCGGGAAGGCTGTGCAGTCCCGTCGCCTCCACCTCCTCCGCGCCTCTGGCCTGTGTCTCCAAATGGCAACACATTGGGAGCCGGGGCCACCAACGGGCCAGCCTCAGCGCCCCAGCCGTGCACTGGCGGCCCACCGCGAAGGGTCGCCCCCTGCCCGAGGGATGCCCACGGCCCTTTCTGCCTTTCAGGTCTTTCCCAAAATTGGGTAGGAAGCGCCTTTTGGCCCCAAACCACATGAGAACTTGAAGCACATAGGTTATGGGTGCTGGGTTTGGCTGTCCCTTCCATCGGCAGTGAGGAGGCGGCACTCGGTTCGGCGCCGTGAGCCGAACGCCAGCCGGATCACATCCAGCACTCCACATCGGCGCGTGGTGTGCGTGAAACCTCTCAGAAAGCAAGAGGTCCTTCTGCTGAGGTCGTAGAATGTCGTCAGTTCCAGTGGGCGTCAAACAACAAAATGCCACTGGGAATAATTCAAACTTTTTCTTCAGTTAAACCAGAATTAATCTATAAAACTAGTCTTTCATATTTCCATGGTCTGTAGACCTTGTGCATGTGACCATCCTTTACTGCAGAATTAAGTCTGTCCCTTCTGTACCTTTATTTTGTAAACTACCAATTCATAAAGATTTAGGGAAGGATAAAATCTCCTGTAAATTGTTATGGTTTCACAGTGTTAGGGAATGAAGGAGGGAACTTACCTGACTCCTCTTTTTTTTTAACACAGTCTACTCCTAAATCCAACTCTTAGATGTATCGTGAGCTTTGCATGCAGACCAGACCGTGAACTAGTTTAACTAGAGTTACTTTGGCATCAGTTTAGCTGCTGTGCTGTGAACTGTCAGGTGGACACAGTGAGAAACAAGGCGTAAACCTTATATTAGCACATTAACACAGGGTTTTAAAGGTGTTTAGTTAAGCAGGCGTAAAAAGTGATCTAGATGAGCCAACACAAGCTTTGTGCATAGACTAGGTTTTTAGCATTATTTGAAATTAAGCTCCTTTTGTCTGGAGTTTGCCTGTGTAGGAACTCTGCTTAATTCTGTATCAGATGACTCGTGTAAGTGTATGCTTGTCCCACCAAAGGGAGATTTGCCTTGAAGTATCTGAAATATGTGACATAGTATGCTTTCCTCTTATAGTAGTAGTAAAGCTAAAAATCCAGCTCGATCAGCTGACTTACACGCTTTTTTCTTTACACTAAAATGTAAATTATTAATTCCTTTGGTAGTCAATACCCATGTATTTCAAGACATAAGTATTTTCCCCGATACGAGTATGTTTCAAAGCCTTTGCAAAAGGTCTGTGAGAGGAAAAGCTCATTAGTGTGCTTGAACTTCTAAAGAAATTAGAGGGAGCAGTAAGATGAAAAAAGTATCCAGGAGGAGAGAATGTTACCCCCATAAATTCAATCATACTAAAATTACTCTTCGGTTCATTATGAAACCTGATTATTTTTGCCTAATGAAAATAATATGGATGAATATGATCTGCAATTTTTCTGAAGGAGTAAGTGACTACACACACATATGCAAAACCCTTATGGGCAGGATCTTGAAAGATTCAGTGCTGTTCAGTATGTCAAAACACTTCAGCAGCTGTAAGATCAGAACCCAAAGGACTATAAGCAAGGATGCAGCACCTGGGAGGGTGATTAAGGTAAAGTGAAAAATGCTTATATGGGTCCTATTGTAGCTGCTATTTAAATAATCTTATCTGAACTTAACCATTGTACTAGAAAAAAAATAATCAAGACTTGCAGGTTACTTGTGCTTATGCAACTTGAAAACAAAATCTATCAGTTGAGCCATGTCCTTGGCTCTACTCCAATAGTTCAAAACAGGTCTAGAGCCAGCTTAACTGCCCCAGCCATAACTATTTTCATTTCTCCAGGAACAGCTCTGCAGGGCACAGACCCAGTGAGAACGCCTACGCTTCCCTACTTCTGAACTCTGACTCCCAAAACACAGGCAAACCCAGAAATGGCATGGGCAGCATGTACGAGCTCTGCAGTGCCTCTCTGCCTTGGGCACGCTCCCCCTGGGCTAGCAGCAGCTGATTAATTCTTTAAACAAAAACTTTAAACAAAAACAAAACCAAATTCTTTAAACAACCCCCAAGATAGTTAAACAAAATGTTTGCTGTAGCTTTCCTTTTTTTTCCCTTCCTTTTTTTAATTTTTTTTTAAAAATTCTTCATCTTTGGAGATAGGAAAGAATCAGCATTGAGAAACTATTCTTTTTTTATGTCAATGAGTAGGGTTCGGGCATGTTTGCTTTTCCTTGGTCTCTAGTGAATTATCCAAGGTATCATTTTAGAGTTCCTGTTGCTTGTTTTATACAAACACACTCTCAAGGTTCTGTCTGGTGAGGAAGTGATGAGAATTTGTGGAGTAATAAAGAAGAGTTTACAATGTTGAAAACTGTTAATAATCAACATCAAAAGTCTTTAATCTGTTGACAGTCGTATACTTGACAGCTGGCTGCCCTACTGGCTCTTCTTTCATGCTAAGCGGAGGGTGCTCCAGGATATGTGTCTTTGTACAGTGATAGCTCTGGAAACACTGAGGTAGCAGCTATCTAAAGCAATGGGTTGAATCTGAAGGCCTGAGCAAGAAGTAGTCCAGGCAGTATGTGTGATTTTCCCAGGTTGATGTGAATGAATTAAGAGCAAAGGCACGAGAAAAAAAAACCAACCAAGCAAATATAAAACCCCAAAACAACCCCAAACCAAAACAGAACAAAAACCCAACTCTCTGACTAGCAGCTGCCTAGAGCAAGGGGACGGAAATTTTGGTTTTGTGTTCCTGTTGCCTAGAGTCATGTAAGACCCTTGCCCTTTTATAACTAGCTATGAATCCTGGGGCTGGCTGGGTATCACACTGTGTGAGAAGGAAGAAAAGAGAGAGAAAGAGCCCTTTGGGGCATTGAGTGGGCCTGAGGGCCAAACACAGGGTTTGGGAACAAGAAATTGCTTACTCTGTTTATTTACAAAGACTTTAGAGGAAGGACTAGAGCTGGTACTACCCCTTTGTCCTCTCAATGGATGCACTAATTCAAAGATTCCAATAGTAACTTCTAAAGCCAGGAAGAAAATGTTATTTTCCACTTCTATGACAATCAGATGTTTACTGGGAGGAACACTCAATGTGCACCTAAGAGATAGGTGATGCCAGTTATGAGGAAGAAAGGACTTCACACCCTCAAACTAAACTAGTTTGGTTGCCAGTACAGTAAGGAGCCTAAACACTGCAGAAATAGGTTCATAGTCATTTGAAGTGTAGTAGGTAACAAAAAGCCTTACCTAGAGATACCATAAACTTGCAGGGCTTAGCAAAATGAAATGATGGCTAAGGTTCTCCAAACATGGGCTAGCCTTTTTCCAGGTTTGACTGAGAAGGGATCAGAAACAGGACACCTGAGAAAGGTGCTGATTTCAGCCCATGTAAAGCTGCTTCACTGGCATAAGTGAGTATCATATCCTGTCCTCTGTTTCTGCAGGTGCATGAAACCCTGTTTCAAAGGATTTTCATCAGTACCATATTTTGGAAGGTCAGGCAGCAACAGCAATGAACACATGACAGCTGAAAGATTAAAAGGCAACAGAGGTATCTGTTTGAAAGTACTCTTTTCATTATTTCAACACTCACTTTCTCCTAATTTGCTCCATTTCCTTATCGCTTCACATGAACTTTGTCTCATGAGAAGATAAGACAAAGATTATGCACCAAATGATTGGGCTTACTCCCTATTCCGACACTCTGCAAGGAAAGTGGTATATAAATGTTATCTGTACAAGGTGAATTTCACTTTGCTTTTCACCACCCAATTTTAAAAATATTAGATTTGTAACATTTCTGTTAGTGTTGCCCTTTTCAGCTTGTTGGGGTTTTTTCTATCTTTGAACATGTTACAGTTTCCTAGAATTTCTAGTTCCAGAATTATTTAGATGATTAGGAAAAATAAATTGCTAGTGTTACTTTAAGTGCATCCTTATCAATCAGAAACACAGCTCAGCGTTGGGCTGTCATATCCAGTTTTACAGCAGTGGTATACATCAAAAGTTAGCTTGCTCTGATGTTACAAAAAATTTTTGGGGGAGAAAGAAGTCACAGTTCCTTGGGATATTTATGGTATTTAAGAATGCTTTTAAGTAACTTGTAATGGCAGATGCCATTGGGTACTCTGTCATAAGTGGTTTTCTTATTCATAACAAGTAATGCATATTATGGTACCTTTCAAGCTAGACCCACATTAAACTTTGTAGAGAAAATAAAGACCGTGTCTGTATTAATCTATGAATTCCATTTGGATTTTGTTAATGCCATGTTGTGTTTTGATTTTTGTTTTGAATACAGCTCTTAAGTGGGATTTTTAGCCATCAGTTTGGTAGTATACACATGACATACTTCAATGGATTATGTTTAAAGCTCTACCACAGGTACTGACAGCACACACAAAATGGTGTTACCATGGGGTAGAAAATGGACTTATTACAACAGGACTAACCTTTGAATGGCTTGGGCAAGAGGCAAGTGCCTTCCAGCTGCTCTTCCAGGTGCTGGCCCCTTTTTCCCTTTCACAGGAGTCTACCTCCTCGCACCTCTACTGGGCAGCCTCTCCCCAGAAGTACATTCTCTTCCCTAAGGGTACGTGGTTGCAGACTGCTGCCCCAGCAAACAGGGAGATGGCTACAGCTCATCCTGCCTTGGGTTAGAGGACCAAGAAGGGCTTGGAAGACTGCTGGGAACTCAGAAAGGCTGGGACACCAGCTCTGGGATCTAAACAGCTTCCAACACTCCAGGAGGTTCCCAGACGTGTAGCTAACAGTTGGCAATGCACTGGAAAGTCAGAGTTAGAAATTATTGACCTGTAAGTGACAGGATCAATTCATAGCACCTCAGGTCTTCCTGGAACAGGACCAGGCCACATTCTAACAAAAATTGCCAAATTTAGCCAGATTTAATGTTTCATTCAGGCTTCTCCAGGCTAGAAAGCCCCACTCTCTTGGAAATGACAGTGGCTTCTCATACTACATGTGCGAGGCTCCTAGCACTACTACATGAGTTTTTACCTTCTTTCAAACAACACGTTTCTGTCCTGTACATCCCAGTCCCACTTACTGTCTCTGGCCTTACCTTTGCTTCCAGCTCTGATCCCTTCCATCTGCTGCTCTTAATCATCCAGTCATAAACATCCCTTTTAACATCTGTGCTCAGCCGCTAGCTTGCTTTTCTTCTAGAATGGCTGTTAGTTATTGATTGTTCAAAGTTATACTGTAATTAGCAAGTAACAAGTGATTTCATAGCTGTTTAAAAACTTCCAAGAAAAAGTTGGAACTTCAGGGGCGTGTAAATAAAAATATTTATAGTCATTATTAAATAGGTTAAAAAGTAGGTCATTCTTGTTTTATTTCTTCTCTTTCCTCTGCCATTTAGCTTTCATGTGTGAGGATTTTCCTTTTGTAAGTTACATAGCTGCCTTAACCAGCACTTCTACCCTGTCTTGTAAAACCCAAAGAAACTGGACTGGGAACCTCTGGCATGTTCTCATTTGAGGCCTGTACTCCAAACTCCATCTTAAACACTGTTAGTATGAGAAGATGTAGTTCTGCTGATTTCTGAGTGGTTTTTTTCCTTGTTTATTTCCTTGGGGTTTTTTGTTTTAATACTTTTATGTAGAACTAAGCAGAGGAGTTTCTGCGTGGTGTGCCTTGACATGCTACTTGAGTCACTCTGGCTTTGTTGAAGGACTGAATTGACACCCGTCTTGGTTTACAGCTCTATTCGTAGCTGCCGAGTCCTGCCTACCACAATCATTCCACAGCCTCATAACTCAACAACCTGTCCCTTTTCATGTCAACACAGCATTTCTCTAAAGAATGCTGTTGACCAAACAAATACCTGCAGAGAGGATGAGACTGCTATTGCATGTGTAGCTTTTTAAAAAAGTCAGTCGGCTGCTGAGGTGATGAGAATTCAGGGAATTCTGTGCTATAAATGCACAGATGTTTGTGGTACATATACGGCTTGCTTGCAGACAAAGCCAACACTTAGGAAACTTCAGCATATCGAGAGAAATCTAAACAGGAGATGTTAGTTCTGTCCTAGTGAATTATGTACCAGGCACAGAGACTGCAGATTCTGAGGATTATTTTTGAAAAGTCAAGTGTTTTGAGTCTACACCATTCCTAAATGCCCTGAGTGAAGCGGGGGCTGAAATAAGAGAAGTCAGATTCTGGTGGCAAAGGAAATCTTTATATTGCTGCTAGCCTACAGTTTTCAGTTATTGCCTTTAATTATTCTCAAATTGTATCATATTAGGCATGGCTTATTCAGGTGTTTCTCAGGGACAACGAGTGTTTTGTTTCAGCAAAGCATAAGGGTTACCAAAAGAATGACTCCCAGCAAGTAATAACTCAGTACAGAAATGTAGATTTAATTCAGAGGAAACTATTTCTAGGATGTGTCATCACTGACAGAACAGACTTTGGTTGGTATAAGCTAGTTATTAATGGCTTTCTGATGTTAGGCATGGTATAGGCCTGAATGTGATTAAGTTAGTAGGAATTCTACCACCCTTCAGTGACAATGACGTTTAGTCCTGAACTGAAAAATAGAAACTTCTTAGCAAGAGAGTAGCTATTCTGAATAATTCAATTAAAATATTAGAAAATTTCAGGGTAAATGGAAAGAGCAGACCTCAGCATGAGTGATTAAAAAGAACTACAGTTGTTAAGTTCTAATTATTATGCAAAGGCTGAGAAGCTTAAAAAATCCCTAATGTTGCAGTTTACCATTACCAGCCTTTTGAGTACCTTATTTCTAGGTGATGGCATGATTAACATCTAACTATGAAGGCAGCTCAAATTCCTTACAATACTGCTTTAGCTGCTACTAATACTATCAGTCCCAGCAGTATCCTTAAACCTAGTTTTCATCATATTAGTACACAAATAATTTGTTTCTCAACTGTTACTTTGAAACATATTGATTTTTCAGCCTACACATGTTTTTACTTGTTTGTGATCTTATCTTATTCAAATTTCAGAACCACACAATTCACTGCTAAGATAAAGAATGCAAAATTATCCACCCAGTTTGGCTTCAGACAAACAAATGCAACTCAAGACAAACAAAGGGAGCTGTATTCAAGCGTTATTTGGCTGTGTTCTTAATATTTCAGTACTTTGTGGAAGGAAGCAAGTTGGGTAACAAGCTGTTTTGACTTCATATCCAGTACACTTTCAGGTTTCTCTAGTCTCCAAAGCCAAGAATCCAGTCTAAAGATGCCATAAAGCTTCAGCATGCTTAAGGCAAGGCAGTGCCGTGCTTTTTTTCAATCTTTGTTGCCATGCTTTGGAATACAATAAAAGTTTTGCTGTAGATAAAAAGAAAAGCACGTCTGAGACGTTACCTAAATCTTCTACGCCTAGTCCATATATGATTTATGCTCAGAGGAAGGAACCTTGGGCTGAAGCTGGTTAGATCTGCTTTTTTTGCTGAAACAAGCTCTGAGCTTGAAGTGTTGCATTAGAAGCACTCTGCTTTGACAGACTTTCAGCAGTCAGAGCTGAAGCCGCTCTCCAAAATGGGGCACTACACTGGCCGGGTCTCCAGTCTCTGACCTGCTGGCAAATGGTCTGTGGATACAGCATCCAAATCATCCATCTTGATACCAGCTGACACGAATTCCTCAAAGAGCAATTTGTGACTTTTCCAGGAAAAGCTCAAGCCTCACAAGTGTGGACATTGGCATGTGACTGTTGCTCTTGTTATCATGTAGGAAACAGGGTCAGCTTTGTAGAGAGCAGCCTCTTGATTGCTCTGGGTTATTAAACTGGCAGCTTGAAAGCCGGCCTCCTGCAGCCCCAGAAACATCCTCGCGAGACAGAGCAAGCCTGAACTGCAGCCCTGTGAAGACTGTGCTTTCTAGCTAGTTAAAACTGATTCCTTGTCTTCTAGTGCAGTTTCATTTTGGAGCAACTTGTTTGCCCCCATCAGTACCAGGAAGAACAAGACCTGACTTTTTGAATAACTTTTGTTTGTCCCCAGCAGGACTTGACACTTCTTGCCCATGTTATGCAAGGCTGTCCTACCCTACGTGTGACAGAACTGCTGGCAAGATCTACCACTACCTTTCTTTACAGACAGGGCTGCTCTTTCAGTCCTGACTGAATGGAAAGTGTTCACCAACTTGTGTTTTATTTTAATTTCCCCTGCACAGATCTGGAAAGTGCCTGCCTATAAATACTTGCTTAGAGGGTGCTTGGGGAACCACTGTTTTCTCCAGGGATTAGATCGTGTTTTCAAGTCATATCTTGCCATGGAAACAGACAGGTAATGAAGGATCTGAGCTGAATTTCTCTGCATCAACATCTCAGTCATTCATTCAACCAGGTGGCAAACCTTCATTACAAAATAAAGGCTGCAGTCCAAAATTATGGTTCCAGTAAAAGCAGGATCCCAAAACCAAAGGGTTCACAGTTTAATAGAGATGAGCAATCTTTTCCAAACAAAATAAGTAGTGCAGTGTTACCTACCAAATATGATAAGGAAATTTTCAAGTCTTACCTTAGAAAGTTTTCCAGTCAATTCTGAATGCGTTTCAGACTGGACTGTGGATTAAAAAGCGTATATTAAAAGAGAGACCAGAATGTGTGACTGAATTCTGATTCAGTCTTTGCAACCGAATTCCAGACAACATAGAATGATTTTCAAGATGTTCTTCAAAGCAATGGAGTATGTATTTTAAAGTGAGCTTAATCTTGCCCAGATTTTGCACAATATCATTTGGAAATGAGTGCTATTGCAATTTTTTGTTACGCTTTAATCTGTTGCAGTATTCAAAAAAGCTATGGGAAATGAAAGTCTATGATCCTGAAAATATCACCATTAACTTTAATAAAATGACCAGCATGCTATTAGGGGCTGCTAAATACCAAGAATTAATAAATAAATGTTTTCTTCAAGGTCTTTTCTGAACCAGTACAAAACTATGTGAGCATTAACAATAAAATTGTTCACGTTTTTCAGGATGTGATTGAAATCGTCATGAATTTCTGAATATACAAATCAATCAAAACAGCCGGTCAAAAAAATGAGGGTTGGGGAAAGACGAGACCGTTATTTGTCAGTACACCACACTGAAATGCCTAGAACTCCTGCAATGGATGTAAAAGGTTTGCTGTGGAACATCCCTCTGTGCTCTTGATCAGAACAAGAGACAAAGAGTATTCCCAAAAAATTCACCATGTGTTTGACAGCCCTTAGCGAAGACTGAAGAAAGACTTCTGAAATCTGGGTTTGTCCAGCAGAGCACATAGTTTCTATCAACTTTAGCAAACCTTGTAATAAGTCTCATTGTATTGTTTTAAAGATTACCTAAGAAACAATCTATAACAGTAGTTTACAGTAGTGTCATTCCTAGGTAGGAAATACCAATTGCTTGGTGCTGGAAATATATGTTAGCTAACTGGAAAGTGTTGTGGAGATCAGAGAGAATGTCAGTAGAGAAATAATTTTCTTATCTTTGGCTTTGCTCAGCCCTTTTTCCTCTTTTGTGTGAACAAGCAGCAGTATCACTTTGTTCCTTATCCTCATTAATCCATGGAATTATTATTTTGTGTCTGATCATCATTCAGCCTGGTTTGTAACTCGCTCATGACGCTGGCCCAGTAAAAAGGGTGGTAGGAGCATTCTGTCAGAAGGTGAGGGAAAAAGCTATAGAAGGACTATCTAAGTGAAAATGTTTGGAAGTCAAAGGGAGGGCACATGTTTGACTTCACAAAAGAAAATGCTGGTTTCTGTTGCAACGTTGGTTACACAATCACATAAGGTTTTATTTTTTAAAAGCAAGTAAAAAAATTATAGTGCATCAGCTCCTCAACTGGTGTAAATCAACATGGTTTTATTGACTTTGATGGAGCTATGTCAATTTATACCAGATGAGGATTTGGCCCACTGTATGGAGATATTTTTATTCCTCTTCTCACTCTATCAGTTAAGGAAAGGGTAATAATCAGCAAGCTGGAAGCAATTATGTGTGTGTGAGGAAGGGGTAGTTTCATAATAGCTAACTTGATATTATTTCCTGTAAAATGCATCAGGAGAATAGAGCTTGGAGCCTGCTGACCAGTTTGTTTTGTGAAGAAATATTTGTTCAAATCTGTTTATAATAATTTGTCAAACGATGAGCAGACTCGGCTCAAGCACTTGCCTTCCACTGACACCAGAGGCGGCAGTTCTGGTGCTGACCAGGACACCAAGTGGCAGCCGACGAGGAAAGACCCAGGCAAAATTTGGCTTTCACTTGCATCTGCATAAATCTGGAGTAATTCTACCAAAATCAGCAGAAATATTCTCTATTTACAGCAGTGTGCCTAAAAGCAAAATTTGGCAGAGTTTTCAACTGAGCATTTATAAGCTGTTTCTGGCAGCAAATAAGAATGGGGGAGGGGAAGATTATTCATTGCAGATGCTTTGTGAGATTAACAGAGGCTTTCTGGTGACAATAAAGTCTACTAACATAGTCACTTTTGGAAAATGCTTTTAAAAATATGATTTGAGGGATTTTTCTGTCATCCTTTAATTCTTAGAGCATTTCGTGGTGGTAAAAAGTGCTAACTGAGACCTCAAGTGAAATGATCGGAATTGTTCTCTTTACCCTAGTGAGGCAGATGACTCCCAACCTGCAACACCAAGTGAGCTAAAGCAATTGATGGGAAACTAAGATTCTAAGAAACCATTTTGGATAAATGTATTTCATAAGGTTCAGCTTTAATATTGTTAAAGCCACATACAGAAATACAGAAAATATAGAAAGCTACACATTGACAAGGGATCTGAAGACAAACTAGTCACAAATAAGACTGAAAATTGACAGATTTTTCAAATCAGTTTTTTAAGTTATAATGCAGATTATTCTAAAGTATCAACACTAGCACTGTTAACACTAAAGTATCTCAACCAGCTTTTGCAATACAACTCACTCATCTGTTGTCTTTGCTGTCAGGGATGTTTTAAACATATTTTTGTTTTTCACTTACAAAAGTAATTATAATTACTTCATGCTCTATTAGAGTGGATGCAGTTATTCTAGGCTAACAATGCCTCTATCACTGTAGCTTGTACCCATATGGCTACCTCTTTCTGAACAGATCTACAGTTAAATTAATCCCAAAACCAGCATGGAGGTGAACCCTTAAGCATTAGCAGACAACTCATAAAAGACTGAAAGATACGTGGTTCAGAAATTGTTCTGGAAAGATGTATAAATGCAGTTCTTGCCCCGACTACAGAGAGCCCCATGGCACTGTGCAGCCCCTCTTCCCCATGCCAGCCCTCTCCAGCCATCCCTGCCGTCTTTCCCTGGGAAAGGTCAAGTAGCCTATTAATCACGCTCTTGTCTTTGATTTGCAGTATATATATGTCCACCATTTCCTGGATCCTTTTGAAGCAAGGAACAATAAGAAACTTTTCAAGGAAAGAATGGTTTTCTTATTTTGGGATTCTTTTTTCAATAGCTCAAATATAACCTCCTTAAAACCAACATAAGATAAAGGCGCTATTTCAGCAAGTGCAGGTGACAGTGTTCTGACATTGAATTTAAATCCACTTCAGGTATAAGCTGCTAAGTTGGGGTTTTTTTTATTCTGCATGTTGTTAAAATGCATCTTTCACTGGTTTTGTTACACAGCTTTTTAGCTACTCATGGAAATTCATGGGGTGCTTTTCCCCAGTAAGTTTCAAATGTATATGCTGTTGTGGCCTGGAAAAGACAACTGCAGGGTCATTATCATGTTTCTAGTGAGAACACAGAATTGAAAAACAAGTGCAGTATTGTAACCAGAACCACCTCTTGACTGATTGAATTTCTATGCTTATGTGTATATATATATGTGTTATATATATAACATAATTATTGGAGTTTTTTTATAAATGCATGCACCCAGATCCCTTTTACTATTTAATATATTGCACAAAACGTAACTGCTTACAGACAGCCTTCCAGAATCAATACCGCAAAACCAATTCACACTAAGAATAATTTTAAAAGGATGAGAAAACTTTAAGCATGACACATCAGTGAAATGAAGGTAGGCTCTTTTCATTATTTTTCTGCTTATGTTCTAGTTCTTTACAGAAAAAAAATGATGAAAAGATAATCTTTAAATCTGGTGTTTGCTGGGAAGATGACATCCCAGCTAATTTTGATGTGGACAGAGGTTATAACTGAAGTCAGGAATACACAGAAGATTAAATCCTAAACCGTAAACCTGTTTTTACAGAAACATACTAAGGAAACAAAATAGAATGACATACCTAAATCAAAGCATTTCTAAGTAAGGCATTTGTCATATTTTTCCATGAGCTGTAGGCAGTTTAAGATGTGCTGTGACAGTATTTGAGAGTGTTGCATTTTAGTATTGCTCAGCTTTCAAGGTAAGGGCGGTTCAAAGCCTGAAGATGAATTTCAGGAACAAGCTGAGCAGCAGCCAGGAAAAAGGTTAATATTATAGTAACTACCAGTCCATACATGTCAGCTAATCTTTAACTTGAGAAAACACTGGACAAGATCATCATTAAACCAAGTGAAGCTTGAATGCATGAATGAATTTGACTCTAGTGTCAAACTACATAAAGGATCAGGTATTACACCAATATCTGATCCTATATATATGACTGGAGTTAGTGCTTAGCACAACAGAATTTCAGGCTGTAAGCACAAGTTCTCTTAGGCAAGATCTGTGGGATGCGGTGCATCCCTGTTTGGTCTTGATCAGGGACCAAGATAAACTTGTCACCAGACAGAACTGAAGTCTGCTCAGAGATCTCCAAAAGACACCTCTTGGGGTCCTGCAGGAATTGACACTAATCACTTGATGCTTTATTCACTTACTGTGACTGAGGCACAGGAGGGAAGGGACCCAAGTACTGTCTGAAACCCCTGGCCAGGCCGAAATGGGGTAAAAACTGACAGACTACCACAAATTCCCTTCCAAGTGCTCTATCCCAGTCTGAGAAGAAATATTAATCACGTCTCTACTGTCTAAAATAGAGCTCAGCCATGCTGAGGTACATACTTAAGGTTCTCGAAGCCTCCTAAGGTTTTTTGTGGGTTGTTTTGGGTTTTTGGGGATATATTTTAATTTCTTTTTTTACTACACATGTAGTTAATTTGTTACCAGTTGGAAAAAAAAGCTTTGGAAGCAAGAGGCACCCACCTCCTTTTCATCATCGTGTTGCCACAGGTATTGTGAGGACTGGAAAAAATAGGGCTGGAAGAGATCTCTGAAGGTCATCTAATTCATCCTCCATTCTAAGGCAGGTTGAAACAGCAAAGATCAAATTGCTGGAATATCTTCACTCATATTATCTGTTTGTAGTGTGCAGCCTGTGTCTGATTCCATGACAAGGTTTTACAAAAAGAATCAGTGTGGGACTTAAAGCTCCCCAGGGAAGAAATGAAAACAGGAGTGGAAGTAACAGAATGACTTCTAAAATGCTGTCACTCAGCTTGGCCTCTGATCAAGTATCAGTTTAGTAGAACTGTTAATTAAAAAAACTTAATGTGATTACTGTTGTTAGTCCTGAAATTTAAGAAGCTAGTGTCAAGGCCCACAGAGCCTGAGACCAGGTACAGTCTAACTACTAGAATGGAATTTTTTAATTACTACAGATAAGAGTATTGGGGGAAAACTGTCATGATTCAGAATTCAGAAACCACATCCTCCCGGTTTTCTAGACATCCCACTCAGCCTGTGAGAGGGAGTGTTGAGAGTGTAGTAAGTGGAGGCAGATAACCACATCCCCAATCTGCTGTCATCCTCAGACAGCAGAATTTCCGATGTGCCTTCTGCTTAACAAAGAGAAGCGATGAAAACAAAGAGGATGTAAGTAACCTCACTCATTAACAGGTGCCTTCACAATAATTACTCATAGTTGGCCTTTTGCCTACAGGCAAAATTTCCATTGGCTTTTTAGCAAATTTATGCCATGTCTCCTGTAGAAAACTGAAGACGAATCAGCTAAAGGCATGAAGACAATGTGAACAATCTAAGACATCTTAAACCCTACAGAGATCCTCTCATTCAGGAGCAAAGAGTCTGCAGAGCTCTGATGGATCCCCTTCTGAATGTCATCTTTGTCAACAAAGGTTTAAGATGCCATAGTCATGAAAAGTTGGCCTCTTTTGCCAGGTAGCTGAGCAGGATTCAGGCATTTGTGAGGGACACCCTCATTTAGAGCTTGGTGTCTTAGCACAAGCCCACCTTCATTATTGGCTTTAGCTGAAACACCAGGCTGTGGACGGGAAGGGGCAAGGTGTGGTACCCACCCTGTCCTGCTCGGGGGGGGGAAGAGTTGCAGGTTGGTTGTGTTAATGCATTAGATGCCTAGCTAGATTTGACAGAGGGTGCCTGTCCAAGTTTTCAGTTCATTTTAAGCACAACCTACTAAATAGCATCAAACTAAAGCTGCCTGATGTGTAATGGAAACATCCCATCTTGGGACTGAATGCATGTTAAATGCTCTGACAGATGGGCTCTGTTGGATTGAACAGCAGCAATCTTTAACGCTTTACCTCCCGCATGTCTGCTCTAATGATCTTCAAGTACTGCACCACAGCCGAGGCCTTTCCATCGCTCTGTCCCAGTAGCAGGGGAAAGCGAGAGCAGATGCTGACAATGGCAGTTTGGCCACACTCTGGCCTGGGGACCGTGCCGGCTGAGGCAGCAAGCCCCTGCCCTGGTCACCGCTGGTGCAGAGGCAATGGCCCCTGGCAGTGAGGTGGAGGAGATGGGAGGTAGGCAACGTGTAGCTGTCACTGCTAAACCTGACAGAGTCCAACCACGACGTCTCACACTCAGCAGATTTGCCAAAACCTTCTGTAAGCGGCCTCATGCTGGCAGCTTCTTCACACGCATAATAATTTGACCACAGTGAAAGTTTTTGCTTAAAGCAAAGCATAAGAGAGTGCAGAGCAGAACAGATTTGAAAGCCCTTTCACAGCTTTGATCTGCAACTTTTTGAGTTCCAGTAAACCCCTTTCGCCCTGCCAGCAGCCATCCCCACAGGAACACGAACATGGGCCCTGTCTCCTCCCTCTTGCAACACCCCCTCCGCCTTGCGTCTGGGTATACCTGCCAAGTTCAGTGCATCTCTGCGTCTGGCACCTATGCAAATCAAGCAATCTGTATCTAATTTATATGTGGTCATATATACAGCTTCTGAAAAAACACTGGCTTTAGGGGTGGTAAAAAGCGTTAGGCTGAGCCTAGGCATTGCAGGGAGAGGTCCTTCAAGTGTTCAGGTTCTGAGCACAGGGGGGATGGGAAGAGGCCTCTAGCTAGCCAGCCTGGAAAGACCAAGTTTTTTGTGGGAAACACAGGTAACGGTTGAAGACCAGTGAACATAGCCATGGAAGGACAGAACCTGAAAGAGGACTGTTCCCCACAGAAAGAGGAGTGCTAGCTGCTATCCCATGCTGCAGCCTGATGTGCCGTTGGCAGAGCTCTCCTCCTACCAACCATCTCCTCTTTGCCCTAATCCACCTCTTCCTCTGCGTCGGATGCCCAGTGCCTTAAAACTGCCCTGGGAACAGGGAGCACCCAGAGGAGGAAGGGAAGGCTGTCTGCCAGCTGTGCATCACCCCAGCTCCTGGGGACAGACACAGAAACCACAACCCACATCAGCCTCCTTGCCTGGGGCCGTTTTCCTTAATTCTTTCAGAACAAGCCTTGCTGCTCCTGATTTCTCCTGCTTTTCTTTCTTGCTTTGCCCCTCTCCCACCTCACAGGGAGGATGGCTGGGAACCAGCATCCAGGTGAACCAGTTTGGGGAGAAAGAGATCCCAGCCTGTTGACCTCTGTACTCCAACTCCCCTTGCTGAGGTGCAGTGTAATGGGACAGCCTGTGTGCATTTCTGAAAACACTGTAGGAAGAATAAAGGAGGGAACATGACTGGGAGAGGTGGAACAGTTCCGCAAGGCAGGGGAGAGAAAACTGGCTGGGTCACGCAAGAAGCAAAGTGGGAAGCTATGGGGAGAAGTCCTGACTTAGCAAAGCCAGTGGCTGCTGCAGCAGAGGGTTGGGCTCTTCAGGGCTGCGAGCGACGGAAAGGGCTTGGCTGTGGTGCAGCGCTAAACAGGGCTCATCCCTAGGCTCAGGTCATCACTGGGGCTGCAGGGTTTACCTCCTCTCTAGGGCACTGAGCAGTATATTGCTGCTTTCCCCACCAGATGACCACCAGGCTGCTCTGGAGGTGCTGAGAAGTTTGCGCCTTGTTTCTCCTGTGCTGTGATCACAGCAGTGAGAGGAGCCCATTCCCATGGGCTGGAAATACTTGCTTTGGAGCCTAGGTAGATCTGCCAGTTAATTTAGGCTGCGAGCATGATATCATCCACACATATGGGATGCTTGCCTGATGTCCTCTCTGCCATACTCCTTCACCACCATTAAGGCCTCCACAGGGAGGGGGCAAATTAGTTTCTGACCAGCTCCGTGTCTTCTCCACTCCATGCCCTTGCAGCCACTTGCAGGAAGGACAAAGGAATAATCCCAAGTCTGGGTAACATAATACTGTAGTTACTAGACAGTAAAAACCCATACATCAAAATTACTGATAGGCCAGTAGCTCTGGGTTTATTGGTCTGCTTCTGAGTCTCAGTAGAATACCTCTTCCTAGCTACTAAGTAAAAACTCATCCCTGTTATTTGTGAGAGCTAAACGTATGTACAGCTATGAGGAAATGTGGGTGCTGCAGCTAACTTGTCTTAATTCAGAGCGTGAATATCAACTCAAACTGATGATGTTACCAGAGTTTCATGGTAGCATCCTCTGTTCTGTATACAAAGTTCAGGCAAAATAGTTGACCAGAAGAAACCAACCAAACATAACCAAACAGAAAAACAGAAAACAAAACCAAGAAGGGTAGAGCACAGTAGCTTAGAGGAAGAGGAACGTAGTGTGGGATTGTATGTCATACATGTACTGTGAAAGAGGATCAGTCTGAAAAGGACTGGAAAACTTCTTGTTATCTATGTAAGTGAAAACGATTCTAATTCTCATGCTGTGCTCAGTCGTGCTGCTCCTGTGAGAAAAGCCCTCTTAGAACTGAACAGCAAAACAAGTAATTTTAAGGTTCCTCTTACCTGCAAGAAACCCTGAGGAGGATGGGAAGGAAGAAAACAGTAACCTTAAGAGGTGCTTTTCAGCCTTCTAAACATTAGCTGGTAGTAGAGACCCTGGCATAACTGTTAACCAGCTCATATTTGGCTACTCTGCAAGTTAAATTAGAATTTATTTATTTATTTATTTATCGGAGCAAGCAAAATAATACAGGTATGGAAGAACTTCAAAGGTAGCTTAAAGCCATTTTTCTTTCTCCCCCAGCCCACACCTTTGGCTGTAGATCAGGATCTGAGCATCTCTGCATAAATAGGCTAAAGATCCCTATTCAGAAGTCTCAGTGCCCTGAGTTAGAGGTGGAGAGCCAGATACTCAGCTGATAAGAACTGAAGGAAAATCACTGAAGTCTTGCATGCATGGAGTTACTCCAGCAGGCATCCAAAACAGCACACTGGCCTTGTATCTAACAATTTCCATGTTCAGCAGTTCTTGTAAAAGGAAGACACGTAAATTGTGCAGACTTTGTGCTTCAGAGATGCTTCACCTCACTCGGTTACCTGATGGGAAGGGATGAGTAGTCTGTGCCACTCATATGCTGGTGCCAGACTTCTGGCACTTGAGCTAGCAGGTCTCCCGTTCCTGTGTGTGCCTCCAAGGCACCAGTTCCAGGGCAGCAGAGCAGCGTGCCTCACGGTGGAGGTACATCAGCCCCCAAGTCGAGGCACGGAGCAGAACACAGGCTAAAAGCCTCTGCTAGGCATAAGCTGAGGCTCCTCTCCAAAGCTGGCACTTGTCAGGAGGCAGTAAGCAGGAGCCTGAGGGGTCTGGGCTCTGAAACAGCCCTGCGGAGAGGTGGGACACAGCAGAGCTGGCAGCGGCCAGGGACACACCAAGAGGCAGCAGGATCGCACCAGCGGGTAAGAAAAGCTGAGAAGGCAAGAGCCAGGACAGTGTGATGGCAGCAGGAGGTACCCCAAAAGCAGGGAGGAGAAGACGCTCTTCTCAGAGCCTGGGTGAACAAAAGTAGTAGCTACATCGGAAAGGCAGCTCCCAGCTACATCCCACAACCGTGCGTGCAGATGTAACGCAGCAGAGGTAGCACTAAGAGCTGGTATAACACTGCCACCGCTAAATGTCAGCAGTAGCCTAAAGAGGGAACTTCACTCTGAAAAACACATCACTGTGAAATCCATAGACAAAACTGATGTCTGCTTCTATTAGCACCAAAACAGCAGTTTGACCTAAATAGCAATTTCTGTTCGGTGTTGAAAGACAAAGAGAAATAAAGTCCAAAATATGAGTCATTAAAAAATAAAAAAAAAAAAGCCCAACAGCATGTACTGTACTCCACAATCAGCCCCGTCCCGGAAGAGGGCCAAAAGCTGTACATGTTTTGGAGTCTTCTCTTCCACAGCAAATCTTAGTGCAGCTTCAGAATTTTTGGCTGACACCTTGATGACACTAAAATAGAGAGTCAGTCTACAAAGCACAGATTTTAACTAGTCCTTACCAATTCCAGTAAGTGCATTAGAATTACAGACTCACAATATTGCAACACCACATGTTGTACTTACATGTGCAGAAGTTTTGATTATAAAATCCTTGGATGCTTACTGTGACCCACTCGTTGCCTGGCTCTGTTTCGGATTTTTTTGCTGATGGCCTTCTGGGTTATTGCCCCAGCAGGAACAGAGCTCTGACAATGACCGACCAGCCATCGATCCAGTCTTTCTGACATGCCCAAGTGGGAAAGGATTAGTGAGAATGTCCGAGATGCTTCTGTGCAGGCTTCTGAAAGGGACACCCCTAGCGTATAGGCTACTACATACCTAGCATAGTAGTTGAAGATTACTTGACCTTACTAGTTCAAGTAATAGTTTTCCCCAATTGCCACAGGTCCTAACTGAAATGTACTTACTATTCCAAATGTTTGCAAATTTACCAAGAAAATGTACCAGTTTGTGCACACCCTCAGCTTGCACACCTTACTCAGGATGAAGGAAGACATGCAGGCATCTATTCTGTCTAGAGCAGGACACTCCTCCTCAGCATCCAGCCCTAGTTAGTTGGCAAGCGCTTTTGCAACAACATGCTTAGCTTCATTTTAAGACACTAAGCCTTGTGGTTTGTTAGCTTTCCATTTAATTTACTACTAAAATTGTTAATTTTTCCTTTGTTTGTTTCTTTGTTCAAGCAGCTAGAAGCAGGCAGCTCCACCCAAACCCTTCTTTTCATTACACTAGTGCTGCTGCAATGTTTACCTGAGTGTCAGCTTGGTGCCTGTATTGCAGTGTCTGAAACGTTTTGCCAGGAAGCCATCAGTGATGTCCCCTTCCCCTCCTCCCTCCCCAGTACACCGTGTACTATTTACCTTCTTAGCGTCATTTGTAAAATAGAGAGGATTTATTTTAACAGCTATGTGTGTATTTTCATGCTCGCTATTTTAAGTCCCTGAATATACGGACCACAAAAAGTGCCCCCACCGATCCTAAAGCACACCACGAGCGTGCGATTACCTCATGTACACAATCACAATAACGACACCAAATTCAATGCCCCATCTGAAAGGTAGGAAATAGCATTTCCTTTCTTCTACCTTTGTCCACGGACATAGCAGACTCTGGAGGACAAGCAGAGTCCCATTCTGTGGGAGGATGTATACACACACGTACACAATAGTCTTGCTCACACAATACTGCAGGCAATTGGGGCCTGACTTCTGCTGGGGCTGCCAGCAACTCTGGTCAAATATTCTGCTTCAAATATTGGCGTGAAATCTCCGTCCGCCTTTCCCCATCCTTGCTATTTCCAGCCCAGGCTGACAGTTGTGGCTGGCTGCCTTCCAGGCTCCAACAAACCTGGGGAAGCACAGCGAGCGGAGCGGGAGGAGAGGCAGAGCCTCCCCTCTTCCCCACTTGCCCCCCGGGCTTTTGGTGGGTGCGGGGCAGGCGATGGGAGAGCGAGCCCTTGCAGCCTTTTCACACGGAAAGGGGCAGATGAGGAAGAGCCCAGAGCTCTGCTGCACCCTGTGATGAAGAATGAAAACTGCTTTTCTCTTCTTTCTGTCCCATCAAGTCAAAGACAAGGAGCCTCCTGAAAAGCACAAATCCCAAAATCCCCGAGAGAGGGCCTACAGGTAAAGAAGCTGGAGGGACTGGGATGTCATGCAGGTCATGCAGTAGAAAAAAAAAAAGATGTGGGGGGTGCAAAATGCTTAGTAGAAAAGACTTGCAACTAACAGGAAACTTCTCGATTGGGGTTTTTAAAACCTATGTGTTGGCATGCCTGAAGGAGAGAAGTGAGGAATGACTCCAGCATGTGTTCGCACGGGCACTCCTACGTTACAAGCTACAAGGGACTCTGGAGGTGATCAGCTCTAAGCCTTCGAGCATACTGCTACCTTCTTCTTGTTGGAAAAGACTCATCCCCAAGGCCACAAAACCGTGTCACTTTTAAAAATGGTGAAGCTGTACTGAGTTACAGGAATTTAAAATATGTGTGTATTTAAGCATGATGTTCCATCTCTGTTCCTTCCCCAAAACACTGTGCCACATTAATCTGCACTCAAATAATGAGTGAGGTATAGACATTTCCAGAAAGAGCACGTAACATGCATTTGTTGGCCAAGCAGCATTGCCTCCTTCTCCACTTCTTTCTACAGATACAAGCCCTGCTACCGCAGAGGGCTTGCGACAGCCCAAGGGCAGCTTTGCGAGGCCATTTGTTACAATGCTGGCACCGAGCAGCAGCATTGTGCATACGGAGCTCCCGCTTTACCAAGGGGGGGGAGCCAGAGCCTGGGTCTGTGGTGATGCTTTGGAGATGAGATGGAACTGAGTCCACTCATTTCTCTGGAGTCCCTACCAAGAATTCCTGGAGAGTGCAGAGCAGCCCCTTAAAAACATTTCCATTGTTATTCCAGTCAGCGTTGACCCCTAGAAGCTGCTCAGCTAACATTACCGGCTACGTTCGCTATTATTGTCTTCCAGGAACAAAGAAAACATGCAGGCTGCAGCCACGCTCAGGCGGAGCTCCTGCGTGCCAACTGCTGCACCACCACCAGTCCTGGTACTGGGAGCATGGGGAGAAAAGGTGGCTGAAAAGAGTCAAGAGACAGGAGAAACCTAGGGAAGAGAAGAGACGAGGACATAGATGGTGAGGAATGAAGGAGCTGGATTTGGGGTTTTTCAAGCTTGCCCCACTGTCAAGTTTTCCCAAGCATGGGTCATTAGCCCCTTCCAGTACCACTTATTGGGAAAAAAAGACACATGGAAAATGACTCACCTTTGCGAGCCGGGCTGCCCACACCAGGCAGTTGATAATTTCTTGAAAATACAGTCTCAAGCAAAAACATTTTCCTGTCTGCAAATTTAATCTATCATTCTCACAGCCTGACAGTTTTTGTGCTATTACAGTGGATCCAAAAAGTCTCCCTTGGTTTACAGAAGTAGTTCTCCATGGATTTACATTTCAGACAGCTCGTTCCGCACAAGCCAGAGCACTACATGGATAGTCATGCTGCTGGGGAAGAGCAGAGCTGCTTTCCATGTGTGCCAGAAACTCCCGGTGATTACAACAAGCACTGCAGATGCACAGCTCCCTCAGAGTAATTTGTCTAATTCAGGCCTACAAATGTGAAATTTCATGATTTACGAGTTGTTCCTCACCACTGGGTTTCAGTGTTGTAGCTGGAGTTAGGACCTCTGTCAGGTCATACACGGAGCAGTCTTCCACGGGACAACGTAGCACACCGGCCGTGCAGCCCAGGAGCTGTCTGGGGCAGCAAGCAGCTCGAGCTGGCAGCTTGCAACAGCCACCGTGCCATCTGTGGTAGCTGTCACGGAGCTGCCTTGCACGTAAAACCAAAAATCTGGTTACCAGTGGGGGTTTGTTTCTCCCCCTCCCCTCCTCCCAACACCACTGGCCATCTAACAAGCAAGGACGGTGTAAAAACCGAGGGCACTAGGAAATAATCATTTATGCGTCTTCAGCACTGCGGTTAATCCAGGCTTCCTTTTCGATGCTGTCTCGTGAAGAAAAGGGCTGGAAAGTTTATCTCAGAGAGGTACTGATATCTCCTTTGCCTTTTGGGTCTTCTAAATTAGGTCAATTTACAAAGAACAGTGTGGCTGTTCAGCACTTTTTGCATGACAGTATCAAAGCAACTGATAGTTAATTCACAACCTTGCTCTGATTTCGATTTCTTATTCCTGTTTTCACTGTAGACACTGAGGCAGAGAAAAGTTCAATCATCTGCCAAATACCACGTAATACAGCAGTAGCAGACCAGAGAACAAGGACTCAGCACGCTGGATAGACCCTTGGCAGCTTGCTTGAGCTGAACAAACCAACTCCGAGTTGAGGCAATACACACACGCTCAGGAGGAGGATTTTAACTGGTGTCCGAGGCCACCTGGGTGTGTGAAGAGAGGACTGATTTGCCCACTTTCGCACAGGGTTTTGCAAACCTCCTCACCCCTTACTTTTGCTACCCTTGTGTATAGGAATCTGTATCAGGACTAAAAGGGGCCAGAAAACAAACCTTGAAGCCGGAAAAGGGACAAATTCAATTAGTACCTTATTTCACACACTAGTTGTTTCTAGCTGTTGAGTGGACAAGTTAAGCAGCTCGTAACATCCTTAGGAACGGCCTTATAAGCTCTGGCCCCATGGAGCCAAGCTAGGAAGAGATATCTAAGGGGACAAAGGAGTAACATTTCTGAGCATCAGTTTAACAAAACCAAACTGAATCAACCACCACCTCTTCTCTGTGCACATGTCGGGGTGCAGGTTTAAATCAAGGGCCTGTTAAGGGTAGGAGAGGAAGACACAAGTTTCAGCAGCTTGAACTCACCTCTTGAGTTTCTCCTGATGTCTAAAAAGGACAGGGGGAGCTTCCCTGTTGCACCCTCTGTTGCATATGAGCTCCAGATGCGTGCATGCTATTTCCAGAGTCAGAGGATACAGATGTCATTAAATATGCTGGTGATGTGTTCCAGTCTATTGAAATTTTTTTTATCTGAGATCAACACCCAAAAAAAGTATTTGAAGACTCAGCATGAAGAGGGGAAACAACTGCAATGAAAGCTATAGTTCCTGTATTACCAGAACAAGGTGCAGTGTGCAGATTATAGCCAGTATCGTGAGCCAAAAGTCCTGACAGTTGATTTGGGAGATCTTGCAGGGCCTCGGGAAGAAGTAAGCAACATTCTGACACGGTGTTTTCCTCTCACATGATAGTAGGGTTATGAAGTAGCTTTTTAAGACCCAGTCAGTCTTCCTTTTATAGCAGCCTATTTATACACTCCAAATTCAGTCACAGCTTCCACTGTACTGTACTGATTACTGTAGTGCTCATTTCCTCATTCTGAACTGCACATACATTTCTTTTATCATTTTTTATTCTCTCCTTGTTAGATCTATTAGCCTTGCATTACCTCCACCCCATTGCTTAGCCTCTCCTAGATTCCCTCTCTAGGGGCATTTGTCTCATTGACAAGTAAGTAATCAAAAGTTCAGTTATTGTACTTTAATAAAATAAACATTTAAAGAAAACCTTTTGATCTTTGTTCGTTTTTAAAAGCATGAAGAACAGATTCAACACAGTATTTGGGCAGTGGTTCAGTATCACTCAAGTTAAAACATCCTCTTCCACTCCAAACAGGCCATGAAAAATAAGACTTCTTAAAACTCACTATCTTTTCTGTAGTACCGTTTACTTACTATGTTAGTGAGTGCCTAATGGACACTGCTCCGTTTTGCTTCCAGTATGTATTATCAAGTTCACTGACCTGTAAATAATCTGAAGACTGAAACCCCATTTAAAGTTTCCCCATTCACACTAGACGCAAGTTGTGTAGCAAACTTTTTAACAACGCTTCTAAATTCAAAACACACTTAGTCCAAAACTCCTGAAGTCAGTATTTTTGCACTTGGATTGTTAAATGTTTGCTAAAAACCGAAACATTCTTCAGCTGACTAAAAGCTTCACATCCTTAGAACGTAAAATCTAAATATAAATGTGGTAGGCGTATGTGGATCTTTTCTCTCTGAGGAGGCTCTGTTACGAATTTCCAATGTTTTACGCCACCACCAAGCCTCCACTAAGCCATGACACCTGTTCAGAATTTTCAGCTTCTTAACCCCTTATTACACTTCCTACAATCCCCAGCAGAAGTGCAGGAAGTGGAACAGAGTTCTGTTGTCCTGGACTTGCTATATTAATTCTCAGTGGCTCCTCAGCGTCTTTTGGTATTTGAAATTAATACCCACCTTAAAGACAACTAACTCAATGGAAGCACTTGCTTCTCATAACTGGTACCAGTAGATGCTCCGGTTATCAAGAAGACCCTGGAAAGAAAACCTACAAATTCCATGGGAGGCACATTAAAGATAATACTGTTAATAATAGATGTTATTACTGATAATAATAAATGGTCTATACCAAGACAAACAGCAAACTCTGATGTAGTGCAGCTTTGAAGTGACATCATGCTAAATGCATTATCATTCACATTGATAACAATTTACTATTCTTAGGTTTATTTATATATATAGCAAACATTAGCAGGGCACAATGCTACTGCTCAAAAATTCTTTTAGCATCAGTACGAAGCCACCCTAGCATTTCTGCAAGTATTAAGCCATAAGGATACCTCCTAGTTAAAAGTCAATATACCCTGCTGGGACAGAATGCCTTCATAAGAAAACCTGTTTCAAAAGACTTTTACATTACACACCACAGACAAGACTCAGATTAATCCCAGTAAGAATTTTGACCTGATTTATTCACACAAATCAATCCAACTTCATCTTAGACCCAAAATATATGTTAAAAAGATACTAGTAAATTTTTCCAGGTACTAGAGAATCTTGTATAAATGTATTTGTTCAAGTGCTTCTTTGTCAGCATCCTCTTCCATATACACATCATAGTTTAGCTGCATCTCTTCGACCCATTGGCTGAGCTGTATATCTGTCTGAAACGATGAAAGCAGATCCTTAAATTAACACAATGTTGAGAAACACAGCAGGCATTTCAAGGTTAGTACAGTATTAAGAAGGCAAGACATAATAAGATAGATGAATCATTCCAAATTATGCAGCAACGATAAATTAATTTCTGGAAATGCCATTTAACCTAAATAGGGGAGAATAAAGATAACTTATAAAAATGATCTCAGTCAATAGTCTAGATAATTTGCTAGCATGTTACAGCTGCTTCTCTATATGCATTTGTGTAAGCCTCAAGCATCCTGATCAGAGGGAAACATTCTGAGAGAAGTGCTGAGGGAGCAGCTAACTGTACCACGGAACAATCACAGGTACTTTCTTGTTTTACACCCAGGGAGTATTGTATTAAGACTACAGAGGGCTTCTCAGCTGCTCTGTAACCATTGCCTGCTCCAAGGAAAGGTCAAATGACACCACTGCTGCTCCTGGGGCTGAGGATCTATTTCACCCATTAGCATACAGGCAACTTCAATTTCTCTTAAAGCAGACCGTTGTGGCAAGCAAGCTACTTTATAAATAACCTTGTCATGTACGATCAGTGTTTTGTTTCCTAACTAAAGCCCACCCACACAATTTGTCTAGGCATCATACACATAACAACTGTAATCTACCAATGACCTATGGCAGAACGGACCCAGGGCAGGGGCTGGTCCCTCGGAAGTGGTTACTACTCAGAGAACAGCAGCACAGGGTGTTCAACATGTTTGGAAGTTGCACTGTCATCATGTTTGTTTCCAACCACAATTTAAAGCTATGTCACTGGTCCGAGACACCTTGTGGTAATCACCTGGCTAGCTGGGAGGCCACATCTCTCCCTAATCTGTACTGCTAACAACTCACACTGGCATTTTATGAGTCATTTTCTATGCTGACAGCAAGTCAGAACACAAGAGCATCCTCAAGGATGGTCCTTCTTTAATATGTCCCTTTCTCCTACTGGCTTAACAAAACAGTTTGTCACGTTTCAAGGCAACGTGCAAATGTAGAGCTAAATAGAGAAAACACTGCAAGATTTTGCCTCTAGAAGTTTATAAATACATCTGTACTTCTCAGGTTCTACCCCTATCCCTGGAATAAGTCTGATGGAAATTGGCATGATTATCACAAAAGTTACTCGCATCATAATACGGATTTGCTAACTTTTTGCGGGTTTTTTTTAACCTCACAGCTAAGGTATTGTTAATACATATGATAATACAATGATTTATGCAGCCTACTGATACAGGCTGGGATTTCCATTTCACAGGTGGGGACAGTGAAATTACAGGAAGGTGTGCTGGAACGTGGAAATAGAACCCAGAGTCCTACATCTTCTAATCTATTCACAAAATTACATATCCTTCCTCACAGCAATACCGGCAAGCAGCGAACCCCAACGACAGACCTGCCACTTCCATAGGAAATGTGTTGGCTAAAACCAGCTGAAGGAACTTACCTGGTGCCTTGAGAGCGATTCCTTAAGGCTTGGAACTGTCACTAATAAGGACCCTCTTTTCCTTACATTACAAGCAATAAATTCCCAAGCTCTGAAACATATTTAAAAGTAGGTCACCAATTTTTAGGAAAAAACCCAACATTTGATATAAAACGAATCTAACGCTTTTACAGTTTAGTGGCCAGAGGTAGACTAAGCTTAAAGACTTGCTATACATGCTTATCAGTCACTATTAATAACAAAGCAAATGTCTTTGTATGAACAAAATAAAGCTTCATCTTAAAAACAGAGGGAATATTTGGTCTTACAATGTTAGATTCTGTAACTTTTTAACTCTGATATATACATGCATCTAATTTTGTACTGTCAACACCTTCATGATGGACTAAGATTAAACATTGACATTTGGTCCCTTTAAGCTTCTGGTTTTGATGAAAACCCAGTCCCTGAGTGCACTGTCTTAATAAGCTTAACAACAAGCTGTTCTTTACATACATACTTTGCAGTCGTGACAAAATACTTCTCTTAAGACGTTAGCAATTGGAGTATTTAAATACAGCCCCCAGCCTGCCTTTTTTTTCTGATTTTGCATGTCAGATCATTTCTCACAGCACGGCAATTCAGACTAAAAATAATTTAATTTCCAGCATTCTTCAAATGTCATTTGTCTTCATGGTACTAATGCAACATTAAACCACTGCCCCCGAGTTCTCGAAGAATAAATGAATTCTCGGTCATGTGCCTGGAAACAAAACTAGCAATGTGGAACACTCACTACCCTTCACCTATCTGTGCCTCTCTAACATTACCACCTGGGATCAAGGGCAGCAGGACAAGACTTCGCTGGAACTGCTAATGAATGTCAGGGTGTTGGCTGGGATGGCAGCCACAGGCACCCTTTCTTTTTGACTGCCCATTCTAAAGGCACAGTAACTTTGGACAGTAAAGTTATTTATGTTTTAAACTGCTGGATGATGTTTTGCTGGATTAGCAAAAGCTCATCTGTCAGTGTCTTGTACCTGAAAAAGAACCTTAGCCATGCGCTGGCTTGCTACCACATCCTTATGAAGATATATTAGAAATATCATTAACAACCATGTTTTGCAGTGCATCTATATTAAAGCTCTGACATCTACAAGTCAGTGACCTGTCTTCTTTCCGAAGATGGAGCTTTATGCTGATATAGTAATTTCAGATCCTTTAACAGCAAGATACTAAATTTTAAGAGACCAGTACAAGGATGCAGGGCAAGGTTTGGATAAACAAAGCAGCAGTGTTTAGTGGGTTTAACAACAAACAACTGCCGTAACACCTTAGCAATTAAGTACAACAATTAAGCGCAGGCAGTTTAAAACAATTTCCTTGTGTAATTTATGTATGTGACTTCAAAAAGCACAACCTTAAGGTTCTCCATAACTCACAAGGTTACACACACATTGCCAAAGAAATAGATAACTTGTTCAGACACATAGCTTACCTGGCCTGTTCCTGTCTGTTAAGAAAATATTCAAAGACATTATTCATTACAACAACATCAGCCTTCTGAAGAAGTGAAGCCTGAGTACAGATGTCTGCGTGAACCACCTGAAGGAGAAAAATTTCACAAGGCATAAATTAATTTAATACACAAACACAGCCATCAAGTAGCCGTGAAGCCTGTCAACCTACTACAGCGCCTGCTACCACCATTTTGAACGAGTCACAAAAATGGGTATTTCACTGGTTTCATAGTCGATAAAACTGAAGTAAATAACCAGAAAAAGCTTCAAAAAATTCAAAAATAAAAAGTCAGACTTATTTCCTCTAATTAAGATATATGATTCATTACGTTAAGTGAAATAAACTACATCTGACTTTTGGTCTAGAACACTGTGTGCCGTAAAAGAGGAGATGATGTATATGATGGCTGTTAAACTTCAGTTACCTATATTTTATCCCAAATGCTCACTGATTTCCAGAAAAGAGCTAAGATGGCTAAAGCCTTTTTGAGGCTATTAAAAGGCATCTGACAGACTCAGCAGGTTACTAAAGGATTATAGCTAGAAAAGACACTACAGATCCAGGTTTGACAGCTGAATTCTCACAACCTATATTGGCACTAGGAATGCTGGAAAGGTGGGATGCTCAGTGGCACTGGAGGACAGCAAGTGCTTCACCTTACTAAACAACTGCCTCTAGTCAGCACAGCAGCTGGTCTGATTTTATTTACCTTCACCTACCAAAAAGGATATTAGCACGTTATGTCATTTTCAAGCAGGTGAGATCATAGTGACAGGAGAATATGGATGCTCATTAACACTCTGACAAGATGTATTTGATTTCCTCTTAAACACAGAAGTACATCACATCCCAAATCTGAGGAGAAACATGAATATTTTGGAGGGATAAGGGAGAGAAAGCCAATGTGAATACTACTTGCATTCCACACATTTTTTGAAAGTGCATCCCTATATGTCAAAATGGATGGAAAATCTGAACAACTTCTTTTCCTTCCTGTGTGACCTATTACTAGGTTGTGCTGGGAATATACTAACCTGATGGATTCAGTATTTCACGTTTTGTCAAATACTTCCAATATTGGACAGATGTAGAAAGGAATTCTTAATTCTGACAGGAAAGCTGAATGTTGGCACAAAAGGTTAAAAACACTTACGTGTTGAAAAACCTTTTGCCCACTTAACAATACATCAATACTTTTTGGGAGGGTAAATTATGTATTCCTCCTCATAACGCACACACAAAGCGCACAGCTCTGATTGACACTGGAAACAGATACTACCACCCCTGCAACTTCTAAGGGTTCAAGTGTGGAGAAGATGATAAATTGCCCCAGTTTATGACTGCTTCATGCTATCAGAATTCATTACAGCAATTGCAATTATAGACAAATATTTCAAGATCAGCAGTAACAGAAACAAAACCCTAACAAAAAATTAGGCATCACAGCATTTCATCTTTGAAAGCTATACGCCATGGGTTCTCTGCAAGCGCTCCAAACCGGTAAAACAAACAGCTTTGTCTCCTTAAACACATTACCATGCCAAGCTGTTCACCACTGCCTGTAATGAGTGGAAAGGAAGCAACTGTGCTCTTGTGCCTTACCCAGAACTGGCAGGTCAGTGTCTGAAGGCTCCATCTCAGTGAGAAATAGGCACAGTTCAGTTGTCAGAATGACAGATCAATTTTCTGCTCTCACCTCTACTCTGTGGACATCTGAACTATTTATCCGCTAGTTCATGAAAGTTAACAGGTTTTCAGGACAATTAAGATTGGTGATAATTTATCTTATAACAGTGCACTGTGTAGCAGCACAGGAGCTGATTAAGAAGCTCAAGCATCCAGGCAGCAGAGAAAGGATACGGACCACTCCAGCCACCATCAGCAGTCCTACATACAGCAGGTCCTGCTTGTCAACTCCTGTCCTCTACATAAAGCCACTGCTAACTGTTCATTAAAATGAAAGACCATAAACTGGGGTGGTAAGGTATTATGGATACAGGCAACAGCCTCCTGCAGTGGGGAAGGATGGACAGCTAGGGGCAAAACACACCTCAGCTAGAGCTGCCAGGACTCGTGTATCAGAACCCAGATTTGCCCAGACTGTCAGTGGGATCTGGATCACTGTTTCTGAGGCTAAGGGACATTTTACTTCAATCTCTTATCTTCAGTGGGCACAAATAACAAAACCACAGGACTTCTGTACAAAAAACCTGAGCAGCAGTCCTTTAACCCAAACACAAGTGGTGGACTGTTTCACCAGCGGACTTCTTGCAGCACAAGAAGTCACGATTAGCAGTAAATTTTCTTAATCCCCTACTAATAGCACTCCTAGTATTTTAAGCCTCAGTTCAGAAAGATGCTTAAACTACTGGGAAACTTTCAACACGTGTTGATGTTTCCTTAACTTGAATAATATTTAAACCTCAACGTAACATTAGTCTGTATTTACAGAGTGAGTAGGTGAGCGTGCTGAATAAAGTGACCGAAGCATCCCATCCTCCCCAAACACATCCTCATTCCTGTTGGGGAATGTGGGACCACAGAAGCACGTGTGGGTGCACCATGGCCCAGCCCCAGGTGCTGCTGCAGGTAAAACACTTTTTTGCTGGGTTCTTTTTCAGCTGGACCATTCCCCTGACCCGTTTGGCTGTGTGCTGGCACAATAGAGGAGGCAGCAATCGATTTTAAAACTGCTCTGTTGCTCAATGGAATACACACCAAGCCTTTCATGGTTATTTCTGAATTAAGGTCTCAAGTTTCCTAAGATCTGTTGAACTGTTTACTTTCCTCCTCCCAGCATTTAAGTGCTCAAATGGTAAAAGATGCTAAGCAACTTTCTATGTACTTTAACAAATCAAATGTTGACCAAAGAAACACAAGGTTCACGCAGAGATACAGCCACTAAAGATATCATTCCATCCTGCTGCCCTTTGCGAACACGCTCTAATAAAAATCCAAAATATTCTGAAAAAAAATTTGTTATTTAAGAAGGGTCTCTTAACGGTTTTGCAAATTTGTGTCATAAATTATTATCACCAACTGGATTCTGACTATTTTTCAAGCTGGTATGTATTTCTTGAGAGGATTCATTTGGGGGTGAAATAAAAATCTGAGAGTGAAATGTTCAAAGCAGTGTGATAACAGGAGTCACATGACTAAATTAGCATCTAATGAGACTCAAATAGCTGAGTCCTCAGGCACTGCTTTGAAAATGTATTATCTTCTTATCTTTACGCTCTGAAATGAATACTTCAGCAGAATTACAAGGTGTGAAGGAAAAACAAAAAGGCTTATAAAAAAGAATATACCAGGCTGGAAAGCATGCATATAGACCTCCAGCTCCACTGAATTAAATTGACAAGAGTTCCTAACTGCACTTTCAGTCTCATCACAGTAAGGTGTTACAAACACAAAACATATGCAACACCCAGAGGTTACGGATAATCTGGCAGCAACTGGGATTGAACTGGGAAACCCGATGATATTGCTTATCCTGTGTTAAAATATTTTATGTTTGTAATTTCTTTCCAGTTTTCAATTGTTTACTTTACTTTCCAAGAAATTACTACACCCAGCAGTTTGTGCGACTCCAGTCAAGAGCACACGCATACGACACAGGATTAAAGCCAGTATGCTACCCAGCATATTCTATTTACCAACTTTAGCTGGTAACAAAATAACTGGTATTCCCCAGAAAGGCACAAGAACATATTTTTTTTCTCATTAAAATAGTTATTTCCATAAAGGAACTGGGGAAATGGTTCCCATAATGATATCACGTTGTTTGAAACCCATTTTGTTTGTGGAAGGTACATAGGCGCTGACATTCCAAGAAAGGAAACACCAACAGCCCTAAGTCCTTTAGGTGTTCTTAGCCACAAATCTGCACATCCTACAAACATCTTTGTGCTAATGTTAATGAAACACAGGCATTTAGTTTTGTTATTCATGACAGAAACTCTTTATACACTCAAAGTCACACAAGTTAGTGGCAATAACATCATTGATCTCACTGGGAGAAACAGGTAAGATGTACCCATTTTGCATGAGCCAGTACGTAAGTCCATTCAGGGAAGAGGCTAAGTGACTCAACACGTTATCATATTTTGATAAATTCCCTCTTCCTCTCTGCCGTAAGATTTTTTTTTTTTCTTAATGCAAAACCTTTGTTTAAGCCCAGAAGAAGCAAAGGCAGAAACTTCTCACAACACTGTTTTACCAGCCACTCAGGATACCTAGTACGCAGCGGTTAAAAATACATACACTAAACCATGTATTTAGTTACCTTTATTCTGTCAATGAACTGGTATTTTGTAACCATCATTTCTTGCAACTGACAAAACTCTGCATTCATTTCTACTCCATACAGTTGGGATGCTGAGCTATAAAGATAACCCTACATTAGGAAAAGGAAATTTAGTAACTGTGATGCCTTTAAAACAAGTTCAGAAATTTAAATTTAAATGGAAAAAAACCCCCACAGGTTAAGATTAAGAAAGCATTTTAAAACAGCAAGTTGAGTAATGTCTTTCAGTGGACGTGATGTTGTTCAGAGCTGAAGCCCTGATCTGGCAATTCCCACTTATGTCTCAAAAATTTTAATAAAGGATCCAAAATGACATATCAAAATAACAAACAGAATAGTAAAGCACCGACTTCACTTCCACTGCAAAATAGATGAAAGTGGTCTAAGAAGGAAAAAAGCAGTATAAACCAAGTTACAAAAATAGTGGGAAAGGAAAGACTGCACATTTTTGTTTCTTGGGAAAATGGAAGAAGAAAATAGCAAGGGGGCAGAAAGAGACATACACATAGTCAAAGTGAAAATGGAGGACAACGTGCCAGTAATGTAACGGGGTATTTTCATACAGCGTCTTTGCCAGCACCTGTAAGTATTGTATTACTGCCGTTTTCAGATGCTTCATCCAGGTACATACGAAAAAGGATAAATTATCTCTTAATAATAAGCCCAAAATAATGGTTTCAGTTTCAGACTGAGATTTTGGAAAGTTGTTGGGAGACAGTAGGAAAAAAAAAACACAAGTAGCTGAGCCTACAGGGCCGTAACGAAGACACTGCTTTAAGCGTCACTGTCTCCACTGCACACCACAATTACACTTTGCCAACAATGGCAAAGGCAAACAAACAACGCTAAAGATAGAGTATCTAAGATACCTGTGTACTACAATCTAATTATTAACGTTTCCTGAAACCATTCAACTGAGAGAGTAGAGAAGCAACCTGTGAAGGTGAAGCCACCCCTCCTCCAATAAGAGCCAGGCACATGGTTACAAAGGAAAACTCTCATTTTAAAACGTTTCCCCTGCTTTATTTGAGACTATCTTCTACCGTACCAATACAAGCTTTTAAGTACTTCAAATTCAGGCTAGGAAAATTGTTACCATTTAAGGACCCAATGCTGCAAATATTTACAAATGGGAGTAACTTTCCTCATTTGAGTAGCCACAAAATAAGATTATTCAGATGAGTAAAATTACATGCTTGAGTGTTTCCAAGATTGAGCCCTAAACAGCCATTGACTTTTGCAAGAAAGTTGTAATGTGTGTTTTGCATTGCTGTAGGCCATATGTTGCACCAGCCATGCCAAAAGCAATCAAAATTGCACTCAAGTTTCTCGATGGAAGTATTTTATGTGCATTTTAAAACGCAGAGCAGGACAATATGTTTTTGGAGACAAATTCATATCAAAGTCTTCCTTTGTATAATTTAACAGTTTGTCAGCTTCACAAAGGAATTTAACATAACTAAACTATATATAGACATGGTCAAGACATAGAGGACAAACTTACTTACGAAGGAGAGGCAGAGCAGGAACTAGCAAAAGAGCAGCACGTGTGACAGCAATATGCTGCTCTGTTGGACAACAGACTTTCCCTCTCCGTAAGCAAGATCATTTGTACTCCCTCTTGCGAGGAACAGAACCCGAACTGAACCTGCTAGTAAACAGCACCTTACACTGCTCAGGGAGGCAGATCAGAGGTGCCGCTCAGAATGACCCGTCCAAGATGGAGTAACGAGAGTAGGTAGTCAGAGAGGAGGGAGAATGTTTGTCACAGTAATAAAATATGAATTCCTGTGCTGGAAGTTACCGCAAATAGCACTGCACCAAGCCTGGAGCCAACGTCAACCACTACCTTTCCTGTCAGGTCAGGCAGTACATGTTGATAAAGAAACTTCAGTTCCATGAGGGAAAAGGAATGCGAAATAAACTCTGGGAAATAAGAACAGAACAAAGGTGTTGGGTGGGCAGTACTAACTACTGTGTTATTAACCAACGACATATTAACCTGAAGAGTTATCATCACTGAAAACCCGCACGGTTTCCTGCCTGAACTACTGCTGGGGCCCCTGGAAAACCAGGGTTTGCAGATCGGAGGTGGTCTGCCAAGCAGTTTGTCCTGCGCCTGGGGATTCCTTCCCTTACGTGGAGAACTTTGAAATCCTTCATGAAACTGAATTACCTTTTTCTGCACAGTGACATACATTGCAAAATACAAAACAAAGTAACTTGGAAATGCTTAAGTGAAAAAGGGAGCACGGTACCTAAGGCTCAACACAATACATGCAAACCTTTTTATGGGTAGACATGTTAATAGCTTGAATTTCAACTCCAAGGTTTTAAGGAACGGGATGTTCTCCATATAAACCATTCCTCCTTCAATGCCTGTGCTACACTGGTAATAGCACTGATCTGTACCACACCACACAAAAGCTTTAAGACAGATGGTGCTTTCTACTGCTTTTCAGCATGCGAGAGGAGACTGAGGCTACCGCATGGACTTCTACAGTATCGTCTTCCTCAGGCATCTTCCTTTTCAGTGGTACATAGCCCTGCCTCTTCCCTGCCCAGTTTTTGTGGGCAACTAACGTCACTCACACACTGCAAATTAATTCAACTTACGTGTGCAGAAGTCTCCTTCCATTGGTTATGGGAGATAATTCTGACCTGTGTACTGCACCAGTCTGGACAAAGCCCTCCATCAGCGGGATGTCGTGTTGTCCAGATGAGTCACTGCACAAACCAGTTTAGTTAAACTGAATTTGTTTCTTGTGTTCCCAAAAGAGCACTTACCTAAAGATGCAGTCTTGTATGAGCCACACTCGGTGCAGTAGCTCCTACTCATTTTCCCCTCCTCACACAATGAATCAACAAAATCATCATCATAAAGGAATGCATCGACATGAATCATGGGCAGTGGATGCTGGTGTATCTAAGAAGAGGAACAAAATCTAAGGAAGGCGTAACTAAGTTTCTTAATTTCACTTACACTGGTACACAGTTAATTGTCCCTCCACCCCACCTTTCCCCAAATCCCTAAGATTCAAGTTTTTCCCTACTCAAAAGTTACAAATCAAACTTAAACCATAGAAACCCTGCATGTAAACTGGATCACCAAATTCCACTGAAATAACCACTAAGTGGAAGTCGACAAAGGAAAGCAAGCTGGTTTCGGGAGCTGAGCAGGAGACCCGCCATCAATTCTGTCTCCTTAGTGCCTGCTGGCTATAGAGGAGGTACAGGGCAAAGGAAGCTTTCTGTTTCCTACTTTAATGAGGAGACTATAACTTAAATTTAGGAGAAAGGGCAATTTTGCTTCTCAGCTTCAACTATCTGAATATTTTCATCTTCGTGCCTTATGCCTCAATCTAGAAACACCTCTGATTAACACGGGTGTTATTTTCAATCAATAGCACACCAGTTGGGATGCTTGCCTTCTCGCCGTTTCAAGGGGTATAATCTTCATCCTCCTACTCCTCTCTCCTCCTTCTCCCAGGCTTGCTGCATGTGGCCAATCCACTTTTCCTGTGTAAGAGCCACACACCACTTTTCTGGGAAATGCATTAACTTTTCACGTATACTGACAGCTCAAGTAGAAAAGGTGCTCTCCCCTCCCACAGGACTCACAGCCCACCTCATTCTGAGCCATCAGAATCTGAGAAGAGCTGGAAATCATTTCTGGGCTGCCCACATTATGACAACAGCGAAACACTGGCCCCGTGTTTCTGTTTTCTTTAAGGGGGCTGGGAGTTTGTTATGGAGCTAGCATTAAAGAATCACTGTGACAGGTGCCATACCACACAGAATGAAAGCTATGCCAAATAACTTATGATCAAAGTATTAGGAACTATGAAGCAACTTTCCTGGGGTCACACAATCCTGCAGCAACAGACCTGAGAATGAAATTTCCTATACCTATACTCACTCCAGTGCGTGTTCTTTATTATGAACTACTACTAAAACTGAAATCAGCTTTGTTCCCAAATAAATGTTGTGGTTCAGCAAAAAAAAAAAAAAAAAAAAAAAAGACTGTAACAATTAGCTTACTTTCTGAACAGCTTGATGTTCCGAATTAAACATTGCCTCGATGGGTAGGTGATTCCGCAAATCTTCAGCGATATTTTTGAGCACAACATCACTGTTACTCACCACAAGCTCATCAAAGTCATCTATAAATCAAGAGAAACAAGAACCCCTGAACAATCATATGCAGATCATGTGGACTAAGTGATGACCAGTACAATATACAGTTGCAAGACATAAACAATACCAGATGGATAAGGTTTTTATTTGAAATGCATTTTTCAGCCTTTGTTAACTTTTCCAGCCAATGACAGATTTGGATTGTAATAACTTTGCCACTTAAAATAAACGTAGCACTTTTTTGAAATCTCAAATTATTTTCATATTTATAAACTTATAACTCACATATGATGGTCTGGGCTGCCACCAAAGTGATACTGTTTCAGTTTAAGATATAAAAACATCAAAGATGTTTTTGAACTATTGGAGAAATTACAAAACTCATAGTTGCCTGAATGCAGGCTTTTTTTTATATACAAGTCTCTTTTTATACATACCATCTTTCTAATAAAGTGCTTACAAAAAATCAGGGATAATGCACAGTTCAACAGTTCAACTTACAATAAATTTCACATGACTTAAACCATCAAAATATTTCAAATGTGGAAGAAAATAGGAATGGATGTAAACCAGTACGTTTTTGCAAAGCCACATTGTAAATTCTTGCTATTTCCCCAGAATATCCCTGCATTACCTTAACACTTCTTTTTTTTTTTTTTTAAAGACATCTAGAAAAAAGACTGAGAGGAAACCTTGGGAAGTCACCAATCCTTTCTTCTTCCAAGGCTGAATCAGTAGTGTCATTACTTCTCCCAATGACTCTTTTAAAAAAGATTGCTAATGCTGGAGACTCTACAACCACCCTTAGCAATCCATTCCAGTGCTTGACCACACTTACTATTAGAAAGGAATACTTTTCTTAATAACTCATCTAGATTTCCTCTGCCACAATTTAAACTCAGTACTCTGTCCCACTCACAACGGAAATAGAAGTTTGTTCCTCTCCCGTATATAGCAACTTTTTATTTCTCTGAAGACTTATCATGTGCCCCATAAGTCTTCTTTTCTAGAAAAAACAAGATCCACTTATTCAGCCCTTTCCTGCATTTTTTTCTAGGAGTCTGATCATTCTCATCACTCCTTTTTGGATATTCTGGACTGTCTCATCCTTTATGACCTACAGTATTGAGAACTAGACCCATTACTCCAGCTAAAGGTTTATTTGCACTAACCAGAATTTTCACATCTTGCAGCCAACGCCCTGCTTACACACCCCAGTCTCACGTTAAGAGGATGACATTCCTAACTGACATTCAGCATGAGATCTGCTGTACGTCTCTACCCTGTTCTTTTTCTATGGCGCTTTCCTCAAAAGAAGGACTAGATGAAATTCCTTCTTGTCTGGAGATCTTACTGCTCTGAGGACGCCGATCTAGTTCTAAACAAAGGCACATCTCCGGTCAAAACTACGTACCTGTAAAGGAAACACAGAACAAAAAGCAACCACAAACCTAATCCTGAAAAACATACCAAACCCGTCTACTGATTCTCATCTAAAAATAGACATATTTGTCCTCTCTTCCTCACTCTTCCTGGTTTATTTCTTGTTCTGTTTAGACCACCACCATGTTGGGCAAGGAGTGTGGTTTTAACATCTGTGTGTATCACTCATCAAAAGAGGATCTGTCAGCTTTTAGAGGTGTTTAGAAAAGGTAATGTTTATTAACATTGCTGTCCCAGGTGGGAACATTAGTCTACACAAGCTCCATGGCAAGCAGGTTCAAAATAAATCTATAAAATACGCTGCGAGTTTCCCTATGCTAATACATTTAATCTTTTCTAAGAACACAGGCAATGCTAGAAAGAGCAAGACATTTTAAGGCTAGTATAAGATACAGAGACCAGCTAAACTTTTAACTACAAAATGCTTCTGAAACACTTTTTGCTTAAGCACTGTAGTGAGAACCGTACCATTGAAGAAGCCCTCCTTCATTAGCGCAAGACACGCTCTTCTTAAAGAGTGTAAATGTAAATGGTTCTTTCAACATGTCCCAACACTGACTCCAGAATCCCCCGTAGTAAGCAGCAGAAACTTTGCATCATCTGGATTCCCTCAACATATATTTCATTTATTATTTATTAAATGTATTGCAGGAACGCTCTAAGGCCCTAACGTGCAGAATACTGTTGGTAGTTACTATATGACAGCAAGACAACTTGCTGTTCCAAAGAGCTCATAGATAAGTTCTCCAGAACCTCAGCTCCTAAAGATATGCAAACTTTGTATCGAGGAACACAGGAGGACAGAGGCAGCAGCTGCAATGGCAGCAGCATGAACACCACAACAGGTGCAATGCAGCAGCTCCAGCTTGTCAGCATTTTAATTTGAAACCTCTAATGAGCACCCATCTCCTGTTAACCTCATGGTCCATGCAACAGCTTGCAGATTTATTATGAACATCCCAGAAGCAGCGGGTGATTTTTCTTATCAGCTCAGGGAAGATTTCTATGGATGTGACACTACAGAAGTGAACCCAGAGACTATGGAAAGGGAAAGCGGACAGATTTAGCCATTGCTTAACTGGGACGGTCAGCACCACGACAGGCCCTCAGAGTGCAAGGGAGCCAGAGTTTGCTGAGGTGGATAACATCTGAGGAAGCAAGAAGGAGTAAAATCATGCTACAGACAGAATGAGAGAGTAGAAAGCTGATATTAGCAGCTGTACAGACCAGTGCCTGTGGGCAGTAAGCCCCTACATCTGGCACATGCTTTAAAACAATACTATTACTATGCAAGAGAGCTCATCCAGCTGTTATACTGCCTGTTAAGAGTATCAAATTCATATACAGCGTTTAATGAAATGCAGGAAGTGTTCATAGACCACCAGGCCGGACACATCACACGGCAAATGCAGAGCTTGAGCTCCCTTTCTCGTGGAGCTGGTAGGTCAACAGGATCTGCTCCATCACAGCCTGGGCGACCTGCTGTGGGCCACATGAGCGGTGGACGGCTCTATCCTCTCTGTCAGTGTCCCAGCTCCACAGCGGAGAAACAGATACTTTCAGAGGGAGCCAGGCAGCATGCCCATCTTCCCCAAACCCAGCATACCCCTCCCCTGCCTTGACTTCCATTTGTACGATACTTGTCACAAGACGGACCATCTTACATGGGGCCCTCTGAATTCTTGCAAAATTAAGTATGACATGCAAGAGTTCTTGTGGGTGCCCTGTACGAAACAGGTCCTAAGAAAAAATCTTACAACACACATGCAGCTCAAAGGAAAAACTACTGAAACCCTGATACTGAAAAATATTTGACAAATGGAAATGCTCTTTCCCCACTATCAGTTTATAAAGCATAAGCATGCAGGAACAAAAAAAAAAAAAAAAAAAAAAAGAGAAGGAGGTTTGAGCACACTCCCAAGGTGACAAAATGGCAGCTTCAGCAGAAGCTGTGCATGCAGCGCTTTGTGCTTGCCTGTACAGTCTGTGACTGAACTCAGACCTGGAGAGTCGCCTCTTTCCTGTCAAAGCAAGAAACAGCAACAGCTACCACAATAACTCATTTACTTTTGCAGTATGCAAATATTTATAGATTGCCATCAAGTACAGAACACAGGTGCCAAATATGAAAATATGCATTTCTGCCTCTGCTGGTGCAGTTTTATCAACTCCACCCTTGTGTTTTAACAAATTGTTTGCTCTTGAGAATCTCAGTATCACCTTACAAGGGATCTTCAAAGAAGAAACAAAAATAGAAAACTATTTTTGGTATCATTTAGTGCCTGTTACATATATGAAATGGAGAGTGTGCAAGCCAACCCCTGCGTTCATTGAAAGTTCAGGAAAGAACTGTACAGTTCATGAAATACTGCAAGGTGAATCACAACCATTTGTTTATGGAGGAAGTCTGAGTGCACAGTGTTTGTATTTTACTTCAAAAACCGGTTTGACTGGATCTACTCAACAGGCATTTACAAAATTTAATTAACACATTGCAAAAAGCCTAATTAACACCCTGGTGCTGCTCAGCCTTTCTATGGCAAATATAACACAAAGCTAAGAAAACATCACAAAGCCTCACACTGGATAGAGTAGACCGCTATACCAACACCTAAACACCCCAGCACTGTGAAAGACATCACTGAAGATCAGCAGTGCCTAATTTCCAAGTGACAACAGAAAATTACATGGAAAGAAGAGCATTTAGCAAAGGCAACCGTAACAGGAAGCACCTTATGGTCTTCTAGATACATATCCAGACTCACAGAAGTAAAAAGCAAGTATTAACACCCCTGTTACTTAATATGTGGTTAATTTAATCATTCAGTGTGTTTTAATGATACTAAACAAACAGGTCAAGAAGCCCCACATCTCTAAAACTTTACTATCTTCTTTTTTGGCTAAACAATTTGAGAAGCAATCTCCGACCTGAGCATACCAACTTCTTCAGGAACTCTAAATACTATTTATTTCCCTAAGCATACTTAGCTACTGGTAGAAAGTAATCAGCTTTTTCCGACAGGAATATAACTAGAGCTTATTTTATTAGTTCTTTAAGTCTTTTACATTCATAAATCGAAAGCAGCTTCGAAGTTAAAGTCTAAACGAGGTAAGTCACATACCTACTTTACAATCACTAGTTTTCCCCACCATTATTAAGTTCCAGTGACTAACAACTTAGATGTACTTGGTATTCCTGAGACCTCTCTTGCAGCAGTATCATTTGTCGCAACAAAGGAAATTAATGCCAATTGCCAAAGTTGGTGATTCATCAAATTACAGGTAAATCCCATTTTAGTTTACCAAACAAAGTAGTGGAAAAATTTTAACAAAGGAATACATTCCAGTCAATGTGGCTCTGCAATGCTATTTTGATCTCTTCTGAAAGGTTGTTTTACATGGATAAATCACCTCGACCAATTTGGATACGAAGCCTTGTACTCAACTGCTTTTACACATACACACACACACACAAAATTACATGCTATACTTGTTACATTGCAGAAACCCATGCTTTCAACCTTTTCAAGAGACTCATTCCACTTCATTTCCACCTGCAGTGACCATGTTACTGAAAGGAAACACTGAGGACTATTTCCTGTAAAAAGAGTCCAGTTTTTTCTCATACCATTTCCTATAGTCCTGTAAAAATCATCATCTGATAATTTTACCTAGCAGGTCTGGGAACACAACAATGCCTAGATCATAAAGTACATAACAGAAAAAGCTGGACAAACTTGGTCTGTTCCTAAGAGTACAATGAGAAGTTTCTTCTCCATATGCAGAGCGATGTACTAAAGCAGCACGTCCACCACGGTCTGGTTATGTTAATTTTGTCAGATACCTCTCCCTCGCTGTCTGTTAAAAGCCTGAACTTACAGCACTGTCTGCCCTCAACTTTCCAGTCACAAAACTAAATCCTATGCCAATCTCTTAAAAAGCTGGTTTGCTCCCAGTGTAAGTGAATCCACAAGAAAAAAAATATTTTGTACATAATTATATGTTGTTTATCCTTAACTTAGAGGATTTGCAGTGGTTTATTCTTCGATGATTTTTTCGGAAGAAAACTTCAATACATGAACCATCAGCAATTCAGACCAGTATATCACTTTGAAATCTTAGCTTTCTATTTCAAGGTTTCTAATGAAATAGATAGAATGGGAAAAGTTTGTAAGGTTGTTGTATTTTACTGTTACCTGACTGAAGAAAAATTTAAAAGCTTGTATTAGAACAGTCAGATTTAGCCCTGCTGAATTATTTTTTTTTAAATCTATATTAGACTCCAAACCAGTACATGAAAAACCATAAAGGGTCTTTTTATAATCTTATCTGTGTTTCACTGACATGAATTGAGAGGTAGGTTTTGTAATGTGCATTAAAGCAGCAAAGTGTTCAGTAGTTGCCAGTAAGTACACTGGTTTGGTGACTTCAATCTCAAACTTGACACTAGGATTCCTGTATTTACTACTTCTGATTCTTGTATACAGATAGCCTGATCCATTCTTTCCATAAGCTTTCACTGCTTATCTTCTCCATTCTTACCAAATGCAACCTCCCCTGCTACTGAAAATCTTAAAGGTTTGGGCAGTGGAGGAGTGAGAGAGAATACGACCATGTACACATTTGTATAGAAACTATACATCAAATGCTGGGACCCAACTGAGGGGGATCTTCAGGGGGGTTTCCCCAAGTGGTTTGAATTAGCTCTTGGGCTTCACCCAAGTTTTCTTAGCCAGAACTTCTGGAATGTGGTTATTGCAGAAGGATATTAAAAGTATTAATCATCCTATTATAAAGAAAAAGTTAAGACACCAAAGGTTCCTGTTACTCTTTCCAACTCTTATTATTTCATTTTCTTTGAGATCTAAGACTTAACTCAAAAGAAAAAGCTGCAATGCAAGTCACCGTGAAATGACGTACATTAAACGGCAGTGTGTGGGAAGAGCTGGCTGATTGCGAAACAGCAAAGCAGTGTTGCTAAGCAGCCGCCTTAAAACAGTAATGTCTTCTTCCATCATATGTAAAGTTTTTTAATTTCTAAAATTCACAATACCCCCCCCCCCAAAAAAAAAAAAAAAAAAAAGTCATGGTTATTTTATTCTGTATTTGTACAAAGAAGAAAATGAATAGTGTCTTGCATACTCTTACATTCCCATAATTACTAAGGAAAATTAGTCAGAAATCATTAGAGTGAGAACCTGTTCACTGTTCTCTCAGTTCCACATACATGAGTCTTTAGATAACTTGCTTTACTATAAAGTAATTTGGCTCTTGCATGGAAAAGTTTCTCAGTAACATTCCATGCATACAACACACAAGTCAGAAAACACCAACTAATTTCAATTAATAAATAAGGCTCTCTTTGCAATAACACTACTCTTTAAGGGCAACTGCTTTCTGCGGGGCTTTTACTCTAAGACTGCATGTACACTTTACTTGAGAGGCGTGAGGGAGGAAAAAAGCCTGACTACAGCCAACACTGGCATGATGCCCAGCTCTCCTCAGCTGGAAGTAAAACTTTAAGTTCGACATCTTGACAGAAACAGGAATAGGATGACAGTAGGAGGTGGGGGTGAACCCACACGCCACAGAAAAACAACTTGTCTGTGAGGATGCCATTTTTGTTTCCATTTATCCTATCCTTGTTTGCTTAGTTTTTTCATTCAGAATATTATCCCCCCCCCCCCCCCATACCACTTTTCTTTCGTTCATCAGAGGTTTGTTTCTTTGCAACATCTGTATTGGCAAAGACTAGGTTTTTATTTCTGTGTGGTACAAAAATCTGGTAACTTCTTAGCATCTCCCATAAAACTGTTTTCTCTCTGCACAGAGAGAGCCCCAAATTTCCTAGCTGTATTCAGGGTATAACAGCAGAAACCGCAATACCAGCTCCTCACTATCCACCACCCAACCAGTATTAATAATTAAAGCACTATCTAGGTGTTACAATGGGCAGCGTAATTACTCAAACCCAACAATTCTGAGGGGAAAAAACCCAACAGTAAAAGTTACTGTCAGTATGCAGCCACAGAAGCAGCTCAGAGAAACAATACAAAGAGAAGTGTCATCAAGAGTGTTGTGTTGGGGACATCGCCCAAAATATCTGCAACTCTGGGGAAACTGCAAAAAGGGAAAAGGAATGTGACCTGCTGGACAAATGCCTCTGCTTACTTACTCTTCAATGCTACAGGAAAATAAAACTGCTAAGAGAGACAGCTCTTTTACTCCAGGCCTGTATACTCGGAGTGAAGAAAAAGAAAATTGGAAATAAAGCAGGATGACACAGCCATCCAGAAAAAGCGGAGTGGAAAAACATGAACAGATTAATGGCCCGAAGAGGCAATGAAACATATCTTGATAACAACAAGAAGTTCCTACAGACAGACATAAAGCTTTCTAATTCTCTCTCCTCTATCATATATCTACGTGTACATATATATGTACATTAGAGGGGGAGACCACAGCACCTCAAGATAGCACAAAAATGGGGCAAACATTAATATTTTACTTAAAACATCATAATCAACAGATCCAGAAACTGGTAACTTGTACAAGCAGTAGCATGAGACCACATTCCATAGGCTCTAAATTTCTCCACAAATGCGGCAATCTGGGAAGTCGCACATGTCCCAAATGACACATCTGGGTACAATTACGGTTACCTACAGCTTTATACTGCATCAGTACTCGGCAAAATATAATCACAAACTGTAAGGAAATACCAAAGATGCAGATGCTCAAAATACAACTTAATTTCTCAGACAATAAATTAATAGCATCCAGTCAGGGTATTAATAATCTTTTTTTTTTTCTGAAAGAGAGAAAATTATTGCAAATTATTATCAGAGCACAAGCCTGTAAACAAAGACAATAAAATATTATTGAGAGTTACTGCAAGAAACCTAAACCAAAAAAACTTCTGAAGATGGCCCGTCAAGGAGACTACAGAGATGAAAAAAAGCCACTGAATGACAACTACAAAACTAATTACGTTAGTCTTAAGATGATGCACATTGTGAAGCAGCAGCAATCAGCATTGACACAAACAATATAAAACCAGAAGGACACAGATAACTCAGAGGTACTAAGCACAAAGTAGTTCAAAATTTGGAATAGAAGATAGCTTCTGTCTTCATTATGAAGAGAAAAGATGAAGTGAAAATATGTATTTCCTTTCACTGAAAGACCTAGGCACAGATCTAGATCATTAAAATTCAGGAAAAAAATCTTTGAGAGATCATAGAAAGAGAGATCTAATAAAGGCTAGGAACCATAGCGTACTTGTATTTCATGGAAACTATCTATCTATTAGAAGTTTTGGAAGCTGTAGCATAAAAAGAAAAATTTTAGAAGTTATTAATTGACAAAGGATTTTTGCAAGTCTACATAAACTATGCCATCGGCTAAAAATTTCCATGATTAAGTATGATCATTGAATCAAAGTGGAGAAAAGAGCGAGCGTGTTTCCTAACTGAAACAGTTCAGCATTTTCAAGTTTCACTAGTAAGTTCCCATGTGCTTTACTGTATTTGTAAAAAGGAGTCAGTAAGCTGAGAAAGTCGTATATCCACACCACACTAATACAGTGTAGAAGGAGCTGTAATGATTTACGTTACGTGAACAAGCAATATGAATGGCTGCATATGAAATTCAATCAGATTTTTGAATGAGAGCATACTGGATGGAAGAAAACCACTTCTAACAAGATTATTTACAGTAACCCAGGCACCATTTAGCAAGCAGAACATGCTACTGCATCCAGGCAAGGACCCAAAAAGGAAGGGATGAAATATTGCTTGTAACAGATTGCTCTGCCATTATGTCTATATGCACATATGTGTAGACATATACATGTGTACATACACTCACAGAAAATAAGCATGTTTAGTTACAATTAACACTAACTACATCCATCGAACCTCAGCCTTCAAGTTTTAGGGAATCCCATCTCTGCTCTAACCACGAAGGCTGACTTGCAGATGCTCTGAAACATCTGGCAATATCTTTCCTAGGAAAGAACCCGTTGGGGTGGGAGGTCCGCGTGCCCATGGAGGGCAATGAGCACCGTGTTCCTGGCAGGCTCCTTTCCTGTAATGCCAGCAGAGGACCCGCTCTGCCAGACCAGGATCTTCTGGCTGCTCTCCACCCAAGTGGCTGTGGGAGCTGCAAACCACAGGGCACCAGTTGAGTTTGCAGTTCAGACAGCTGGACAACATCTAGGTGCCAGAGCTGGCCTTTGTGCAACAGCCCCCACGTGTTTGCTTATGAAAATGTTTCCACTCTAAAGAGGTGCTGGAACAAAGGAACTGAACAAGAATAACCCTAGCACAACAGGGCATGACTTGGGGAAGTAACGTATTGTACAGCAATTTTCTCCTCCCCAATGCATGACCACCAGGGAGTGAGTTTACCGTGCCAGCAGGCAGTGATTAATGAACAGGACACATGTTTTTCACTGCTTGAAACGATCAAAGGATTCGAGGGGGGGGGGGGCTTCAAGATTCTTATCTGCAATGGCAAAATGCAAATATATCCACAGACTAGGCAGCGTTTGGTCAGTTTATTCAGTATGGCACTATGTGCCCACAGCTCCAGGGCACTGCCTATGGTCAGGTTTTCCATGTCATCTTTTAGTTCTGGTGCACAGTAGCAGCTTGCGCACTGACCCCCATTTCCCTTCTTCGTCTGTCATGAGGCACTTGATTGCAGCATGTCGATGAAATTATACAGAGGCACAAACGGGAAAGTAAACAGAAAGCTAAACAGAAAGCCACGTTAACCTAAGATGACATCAAGTGGGGGAAAGCGGTGTTGGCAAATTAGCTCAAACCTCTATTTTCAAGCCTCTGAAAGGCTGCTGGGAACACGTGTGAAGTTAGCTGAGCAAAGACAAGACTAACGCCTACAAATGTCCCGATGTGCCAGGCGCAGGGCACCTCCGCAGGACCCCTGACCCCGCCCGCCGGAGAGCCGAAGCGGTGCCCACCCCAGCCCCCCGCCCGCACCCCCCGCCCCAGCTCGGGCTGACACGGCGCTGCCGGCAGCCGGGAGAGGCGGCGGGGGCCGGGGCAGCCTCAGGCACTGCAGCCCCGCTCGGAGGCGGAGAGCGGCGGCTTCGGGCCTCCCGAGCACGGCAACCCGGGGCGGCCCCCTCGCCCCAGCCCGGCCCGGGAGGGACCCCCGGCAGCCCTGCGCCAGCAGCGGAGCCCAGCGCCCGCCCAGCGGAGCGCCCAGCCCGGGCACGGCTCCCTCTCGGGCACCGTCAGCTCGCCAGCGGCCCCGCAGCGGAGGGACGCCCCCCACCCCCGCCCTGCCGCCCCTCGCCTCGCCTCGCCTCACCGGCGAGGCCTTCCCGCGGGCCCGGCACCGGGGAGTAAGGGGGTGCCCGATCGGTGCCAGCACCGCACCGGAACGGGACGGCCAGGCCGCAGCGGCTCGCCCCGGCCGAGGCACGGCTCACGGCTCAGGCCCGCTACGACCACCGGGCCTCCCCCCGCCATCGGGGCCCCGCCGGCTGCCGGCAGCGGGCCGTGCCGTGCCGTGCCGTGCCGCGCCGTGCCGCGCTTACTGGTGTTGCGCATCCAGTGCAGCAGGCGGGGCAGGTCGGCAGCGCACGTGCCCCGCACGGCAGCCAGCACCGCGCGCCTCGCCGCCTCCAGCTCCATCGCGCCGCCGCCGGGGGGCGCCACCGCCTTCCGCCCGCCCCGCCCGCCAGTGCCCCGCCCCCAGCGCGCATGCGGGGCGGAGCCACCGCCCGTGCCCGGCCCGGCCGCCCACCAGCCGCCTCTCTCCGCGCATGCTCGGGGCCACCGGGGCCTGCTGCCGGCGCCGCGCCCGGCCCCGCCTCCCCGCTCGGTGCGCACGCCGGTCGCGGGGCGCTGCTCCTTCCTCGCCTGCGGCTGCGCCACCCGCCCCTGAGCTGCGCAACGCCTGTTTCTGGCGGCGCCGCTGGGCGTGGGCCGGCGTTTCCCGGCGCCGCCTTCCGGAGGCAGGGGGCGGGCGCGCCCCGGAAGCGGAAGCGAGCCGGGGCCGGGGGGTGAGGGCGAGTGGTGACGTTTCCCTGGTCGGCGGGTAGCGGCGGCCGGGGGTGACTCGCGGTTGCCAGCGGTGGCTGCGGAGCGCCGGGCGGCTTCGCCGCGGCGGGCTGGGCTGGGGCTGCGCTGGGGCTGGGCTGAGCTGGGCTCTGCCCGCAGGCCCCGCGCCGCGCTCCCGGTGAGTGCTCGGGCTGCCGCCGCGACCGGCACAAAGCGGGACGGCGACTGGGGCGAGGCGGGGGGGCGGCCGGCACCCGGGCCCCGGCGGCGCCGGGGGAGGGACGGCGGGCCTGCTCTCCGGCAGCCCGGGTGGGGGGCGGCGGCCGGGCCGGGGCCTGCGGTCTGCCGGCCCGCTGCTTGGCGCGCTGCCCTGGCCCGGGGAGCGGGGCTGGGGGGAGCCCCGGGTGCCGCCTCCCTGGGGCAGCAGCGCGGGGCCGGGCCGCGGGCAGCTCGGGGTGCGCGGGGGGAGGCCGCGGCCGGGCGGCTGGCTGAGGCTGGGCCCTCGCTGCTGCTCTTCCCTGAAAATGGGGGCGTCAGGCCGTGTGCGGGGCAGCCGGTCCCTGCTGTGGCTCTGCAGGTGCCGTCCCATCCCTCTGCCAGATAATTTTAGAAGGTGCAAACTAGTAAGTTCGGGTCGAGTGTCGCTGCAGTAGCTCAAGCTGTTTCCACCTGTGAATCAGCCCTTTTTTTTCCCCCCCTGGTTATAGTATTAGACTTTCAGTTGATCTTAGCCCATGTATGTATATATTCAGTGTAACTTAGTTGTACAGACTGAATACGTGTCCCTTTTACTTGTTATCTTTCTAAAATAGCTGTTTAAACAGCTGTTGTTTGTTAAAGCTGTTGTTTTGTAAAAATTCTGTGCGTTAAAGAGTACTGTTAGTTTTTAGAGGTTTCTGCTAGAAGAATAGGCAGGCATAGGCAGCCTGTCACTTTCAGATTTATATCACTGCTATTTTGCTGCAGCTTAACAAAACCTGTGCTATTTCTGCTGCCCCTTTTTTCCTGAAATGCCTGCTTCCAGGCAGCAGGTTAAGAGGTCCCGGGACTATACAGTAGAATGATGATGACCTGGGAGCTCAACGTGGAGGTGCCCAGGCTGCTTCTGCTGAAGGCAGCTGCTCGGCACGAGGCCTGCTTGGTACAGCCTGGCTTTTTTACTGTAGGGCCCTGCCAGGTTTAAACCTCTTCAGTGCTTTTGTGTAGTGTTTGCGTCAAAGCTAAAAAGCTTTTCCAGAACTACAGATGCTCTGAATGCAGCATATACACATTCTGCAGTGCAGGCACTGCTAATGCCCTTCTGGCTACCTGCCAATCCAAGTTGGCTACCTGCTAAAATAGGTTATGTGTCTTTTTCTCGGTAGTGTGGCTCACAACTTGGATGGACTGTACTTGAAAAGTTGTATTCATTTCTGTACTTGGCATACCTTAGTCATTCTGATGGCTTATAAATCCTTAATATGCTAGAGAAGCCAGTGGATATTAAAATGCTTACTGCGCTAAGGAAATGAGTTTATGTGCATTATTCTTATTATAAGGCTGTTGGAAGAAGCTTTTGGAGTCTGCAGTGGAAACATTTGTTTATTACGACAAAATTAACTTTTTGCAATAGGCAATCTGTAGAACTCTGGAAACTAATCTTAAGTATTGAATCTTCACCTGGCTACTGTGCATTGGTCATCCTATCAAATCTTTTAGCTCTTACATCCAAGTGTTCTAGTTAAGTTTTGTCCATGGCTGCAGTTTTAGCAGCTCAAAGCTTACAGAGATGCAATGCTATTTTTAAAGGTATTTTTCATATTATTGTAATTTTCATGGGAAATGAGCTTGAAAAACACTTTGAGCATCTGTTTTGCTGACACCCTTTGGTAGGTCATATTGATGATAATGCTTTTTCAGAATTATTCTGCAAGAACATGACTTGTGTGCCTTGTAAGGAAGACTTGGGAGTTTTCAGTATCGGAGGGGGTTGGACTTGCAGTTCAGTTGTTTGGTTTGTGTTTTTTTAATGTGCCAACTTCGTGGCCATATTAACTCTCAGTTAGACAAAGCAGTCAGGAGGTTGGCTTACATGGGTGACTTGTTTTATCTACGTTGGAATGTATCTTTGTACTTATTTATAAATACATTGTAAGCCTTGCTTTTTGGGGCCTGTGCAGCTAGTAAATCTCTGTGTGTATATAATGAGCTTCTTTCTGTCTTACTTAAGTTGGAGCCCTCTCTTAAATAAATTAAGAATGTAGCTAATGATGTATTCATCATTTTGCTAAACATACCAGCCTTTCTTGTCTGTTTTCTTCTCTACCCATTTGAAGGGGGAGGAGAAGTCCCAAAAATCTTGGAAAACTTTCAGCTACTTTGATTATAGAGGCTGCCATTAGCTGGAAAGTTTGCTTTCAGTTCTGAAAGGAGAAACTCAAATGTGAGATTCTGAATTCAGCTATCAGCAGGGAGTAGTTTCAGGTGGGTACAAGAAACCAACTGCGAAATTGGAAGATGAACAAGAAGTACCTGAAGTGCTCCATTTCAGCAGTAACTGTGGTGGTAACTTGTTTTGCTCTTTAGAGAAATTTTGGGTTGTCCTTTTCCAGAGTTCTAGATTGCAGTTTCTGCCATGTATTCTGAATATCTTGCCACCTTGTAGAGGAGGTGGGAGTGGTTTAGCATGTTGACTAGACTATGCATACCCTTCAGAAATTAACTTTTTCTTGTTTCCTGAGTATAGGTTGCAGTATGCTTTAGGCTTATATGTAAGATTTGTGTCTGTAGGGAGAAAAACCAATCTGGTGTTCCAATAAAGCCGTTAAAAAATACAATGTGAATTTTGCGTATTAAAATGCAAGTACGTTTGTAGGGCTGCTGAAATGGGAAATTGTTTGGTTTGGTGTAAGGTAGATAAAATAGAACCAGTAAATAATGTTCAGTTTTGCTAACAAAATATTTTGCTTCTGATCATACTGTCTTTACAGGATGCAGAGCTTGTAGGCTGCTCTGCTTGATTTTTATTCTGTCATGTAGCATATCACTGATAAGATAAAAAGCAGTTAGCATTCTTGCTGGAAGTCTGTCTGGTCTGTCTTTTCATGGTGAATTCAATGCACAAATATTCTAGACAGTGAAATGCTTCCCGATTGCATTGTGGTATCTCTCTTTCAAAGTAGGCCATCAGGATAGCCTAAAATTAACTTCAGGCCAGTATTTCCTAAAAATAACTCTAAAAAAGTAAAACTTGTGTGCTTTTTGGAATCCAAAGCAGGTTTCTGAACTGAGAAGATACTGGAATAATTAATTTGCAAAGCATAGCTTCAACTGGTTTTAAATGTCATTTTAAATTGTTTTCCAGATCCTTCTGAGTTGTACTTGAAGCCGCCAAAATGGTTCTAGCAGATCTTGGAAGAAAAATAACTTCAGCATTACGCTCACTGAGCAATGCTACGATTATCAATGAAGAGGTATGTAGTGTGCATATGTGATGGCACTAACATTTATACAGCAAAGTTCCAAGAAAAAGTTCTCAGAAGCTGATAAGGAGCTTGAAGTAGATTGCTGTTCCTTCAAGTAAAATTTCTAGCTGGAAGTTTTAACTCCCTGATAGTAGTACCAAAGCTTAGAACCAGATTCAGAGATGTATGATTGCCTCAGGCAATGGTCAAATGGTCTTTGGGCCTGGTGGTTGTACTTACAGAGATGTGTTCTAAGGAGGTGATGCTGGAGGAGACAATATGTGGCTCAGTTTGGGTGGAAGGTAGGCTGTGAGACTACATAGAGTGCCTCAGTTTCCATGTGTGCATGCATGCAGCTAAACTACGGATCTGTGTACTAGGCTGCTAGAAGCTGAAGTGTGGAAGAACAAATAGCTTTCAGTGTAAACTTTGCTGTCTGAAATGTGAGGATTATGTTGTTTGCTGCCTTTATACTCAAGCCAATACGGTGTGTAGTTCGGGAAGCTGACTCGGTATAACGTGTATTTTTTTTCTAATTACAAGTTTTAAGTGTTTTCTATTATATGGACGGAAAAGCAAGATGGATAACTAATTGATGTGATGGTTTAGAAGTGCTTCTGAGTAAGTAAATTGCTAGAAACACTTTTCAGATAAGCAGATAGGTGTCTTAAAGTGACTAAAAAGTAGGCTTATTGAGGGTTGTGGGTTTGGAACCGGTACACAGAGGAAACATTTTAATAAATTTTCAGCTGGGAGACAACAAATGCTTAACTTAGTCAAATATAGACCACTTGTTTTTTAGCAGTAGAAGCTCTTCTCCTGCAAGAGCTCAGGCTGTGCGAATGAGAGCATTTATGCAAGAGTTAATTTCAAAAAATGTTTTTGTTTAAGACTTTTTACTTTGAAAAGTCTTAGAACTACTAAACTGGGTTCCTAGCCAAGGCACCTGTTTGCCTGAAAGGCATACCCCAGAGCGGCAGTCAGGTTTCTGAGGATTCAGGTAGTGTGTCCATCTTGTGTTTAAGGAATGCTTTTATTTACAGAGATTGTGTTGTGCTAAGAGGTTGTTTTGTGGCTTTGTTACAGCAGTTTCTAAGGGGTACCCCTAGGGAGGCTTAGGAAGTCTTGCTTCTGTATGAGTTGCTGTTGTCCTTAATGCAATAGGAAGTGTTCTGTGTTACCTTGTTCCAGCGTGCATATTACAAATGGAAGACCCTTCTTTTCCAGTGCTACCCTTTCATATTTAAATTGCTTTTACGCAGGAACAAATGTGTAGACTTCTTTGTGGCAGTCAATATGATGATAGGACCGCATGCATCTAATCTGTAAAAGCCTTGGTTATTATCATAAATACACGTTCACATATACGTGTATATATACATAATTCACGTTCTTATTTTGAACTAATACTGACCTAGTCAATAACTGTGTACTGTAAAACCGTTTTTCTTTTATACTCCAAAGGTTTTAAATGCTATGTTAAAAGAAGTATGTACAGCATTACTGGAAGCTGATGTTAATATTAAACTTGTGAAGCAACTCAGAGAAAATGTCAAGTAAGTGAAATAATTAAAATGCATTTAACTTGTAAAGTTTGTAAAAGTTGTAATTTGAGGTTGTGGAAGAATAAATAACTTCTAGCCTTATACAGTTATCTTAGACACACCCAATTCACCTTTAACAGGAAAATACTGATTGCGCTAAATGTCTAGCCAGACCCATCAAAAGAATCTTCATCAAATTTAGCCAGTTATTGCTGTTATAGTCTTGTTTCAAAAAACTGTTGCTGTCCTCAGTTGAGTGGTGTGATAAACAAGTACTTTGTTACTTCCTAGACACCTTATCTTCACATGTTCTGTGCTGGATATAAATAGATCTGTGTGTATGACAAGTACCTTGGCTATTTTCAGATACGTAACTCCAGCAGATGCAAGTCTGAAAGATGTGAATATTTTAGAAACCTGGTGTTTCTTCTGTATGCAGGACAAAGTCTCCAATGCATGTCTCTTCTTAAATACGTCCTATCTGAAAACTCAAGGCAAATGAGAATGCTGTTCCAGTTGCAAAGCCTTCATTTATTACTAAGTTAAAGTAATGCTTGAAGTTATGCTAGTGTTTTGTGGTTTTCCTAAACTCAGGTCTGCAATTGATCTTGAAGAAATGGCGTCTGGCCTTAACAAAAGAAAAATGATTCAGCATGCTGTCTTTAAGGAACTTGTTAAGGTAGGACTTCAAAATCCTGTGTTAGGTCACTTTTCTTTTACAGCCTGGGCTGTGGAAGCAGCACAGTAACAAGCCACGCTTTAAGGTGGTTGTGTGGTACCTGTAGTTAATGTTTTCTGTTGTAAGGCTTCTTACTATTGCAAACAGTATTCTGATTGAAACTACTTCCTGGACATCTCTCAGACTAACTTAAAGTTAGCTTCAAGTTCAGCTGTTCTTACTCTTCAATTGAAATTTAAAGGCCAATTAAGTGTAAAGTACTGTTAGCTTCTAGACTGTCTTGATTGTCCCAGAAACATGCCTTTGCAACCCACATGAAGATTTGTTTAAACTACTTACAAGACTTTGAAAAGGTGTTAAGTAACAACCCAGCAGTTCATGGCAACATTTCTCTAAACTGCCCGCTTGGTCAAATCGGCACCTGAGTATCAGTATTCCGTCCTCTTCCCAGTTGACAGTATGGTCGCTTCTTCTGTAGTCTGTGCCCACCCCTGTGATGGCTGGCTGGAATGTATGTACCTTCTACTCGTTTGAGAAGTGAGGCAACAACCCTAAAGAGTCTTCTGTACTGTAGGTTTCTCACCAGAGGGCCATCTTAGGCCGTGATGGTGGGGTGGAGGTCACTCTTCTGTGTTGGGTGTTATACTTGTGCCATATATACAAGCCACCCTGACTTTGGTGCTTGGTGTTAGGCAGAAATTAACATATACTGTTATAGAATTATGCATAATGCTATATACTATAGATATCTTGCATGGGGTGTTGCTGTTCACTGTAAATCAGCAAGCATCTAAGCCAAATGAAGACTAGAATATGTAAAAACTGGTTTGCTCCATTGAATAGAAAACCACAAACCTAGTATGACTGTGACACTGACTGTTCCGTGCTTCTGAAATTCAGTTCTGCAACATATATTGTACTTTGTTCTTTAGCTTGTAGATCCTGGAGTCAAAGCATGGACACCTACCAAAGGAAAACAGAATATTATAATGTTTGTTGGTTTGCAAGGCAGTGGTAAAACAACAACCTGTTCAAAGGTAACTTGCACTGAATGTGTTTGCATATTTTGTTTTTTTTTCTTGGGAGGTGGTGGTGGTCATTGGACTCCTTGGGTGGAATTTCCTTGTGATTTGTGCTGTTTCTACTAGTAGGAAAGCACTAACTAGTTACAATGTAGAGATTTCTTACAGAGGACTGTCTGAGATGAGATTAATGTCCAAAGTAATATTCTTTTGGGGCAATTTATGGCTTGTAGGACTTCCTTTAAGATTTTTTGGAACTAAACTCTTGATGAAACAATACTGTATATGGATAAGAAAGATTCTTTCTATTCCTTGTTTTCTGGATTTAAGACTAGAACTATGAGCCGAACCTATCTCATTCCATTACCTTTTTAGGGAAACCTGTGGAAGTTGGCCTCTGTGTTAGGTATCTCCGTTAAGTGCGAGTGCGTGGTGTGAAACCTTCCAGCCCCAAATTCATTGAGAAAATTTGGATTTGTATTTTTAAGGCTAAGAAAAGAATGCTCTGAATCAACCTTTAACCTATTTATGATGTTTGTTGGAAGGTGCATCTTGGATTTTTGCAGTCATCTCTTTGAGGTTCACGTACAGGCTAAACTGAATATATTACTGTTTTGATTTTTGTAAGACTTTCCTAGTGCTTCTGTAGGCAAACTGTATTTTGGAAGTTTGTCTTTGGTCAATCAAATGTTCCGTGAATGTACATTGTACCAGTGGAGCCGAGTGTTAGAAGAAAATAAGGATTTCATGTATTGTTTTAAAACATGTCCTTGCAATGGAAATACTTTAGCTCTGCTGGAAGTACAGAAACAGAGTTGTAAAAGTTGTAGCCATTACAGTACTTAATATTGAAGTATATAACTGCTTTGGTTAGTTTCTAAAAGCTAGTCCTATCTCCAGTATCAACAGTAAGCAGAATCCAGGAGTTAGTAAAATGGGAACTGGGATTATTTGTAGTCATTCCTAGCTCAGGAAACTGAAATCAGAAGCAGAGCCAAGCAGCTGTTTTCATCTCGCCATTAATAATTATTTGTATAGCATACTTTTCTAAATAATGGAGGTGCTAACATTAGATAACTCTACAGTGTTACTAAGTGGTCTCAGTTATAGGAAGGCTGGCTTGGCTTTGTGTTTTCCGTGTGTACTTTAGTGATTATAAACTGTTAGTGTCATGTTTTCCTGTGGGATTTTGATAACTACTTGGTTTGGATTTCTTTTCACAGTTAGCATACTTCTATCAGAGGAAAGGTTGGAAGACTTGTTTAATATGTGCAGACACGTACAGAGCAGGTAATACAGTCTTTAATGATGTGGTTCTTCATCTCTTAACACAGAGATTTTTTTTAAATAGTCACTTGACTATACCTGTCTTACAGGTGCTTTTGACCAGTTGAAGCAGAACGCCACAAAAGCAAGAATTCCTTTTTATGGGAGGTAAGCATCTTTTAGAATCAGTTTGGAGAGCGATTCAACTCCAGCAATGGATAATTGTTCCTTATTGAACATATCACACGAAGTGCCATTCAGTGTGGCCTAATTGCGTAGATTTTATGGTAATATATGGGCTCTGATCAGATGAAAACTCTGCTTAGTTCAGTACACTGTCTGCCAGTAGCAGCAGGTAGGGATAGTATAAGAAGAGATCAATCATTCAGGAATAATTCCCTAGAATGTTCTTTCACTGTATAATGGGCCTTTATGAGACACATTCAGATTTTCAGGAATTAATCTTTACAGATCAGAGGATATGATTTTTGGACCCTTAATTTTTACTGTCAAGTAGGGGCAGCAGTGGACCTAAAATAGCTTTTATAAAGCAGTGAAGAACTTTCCCCTAAGCTTCACTAAAGGTGTACTGTCTAGGTGCTCAGTTAAACCTTCAGAGAAGGGCTAGTAAAACTTAGTGCAGTCTTCAGCAGGTGAGACAGTTGTTTGTGCTTCAGTTCACTGATCAGTAAGGGCAAATGGTTAGGAAGGTGTATTTTTAATGAATTTTTGCTTGATGTAAGAGGAAGTCCCCCTTGTAATCAAGGTAGATTTGCAGTTAACAACTTTACAGTCAAGTGATGAAAGCTTGAATTAGTTTCTTTGGGAACAAAGAATTGCATATATGTATGTGTATATATAGATAGTTGTTTCTCTTTGTGATCAGTTATACAGAAATGGATCCTGTAATTATTGCTTCAGAAGGTGTTGAGAAATTTAAGAATGAAAACTTTGAAATAATCATTGTTGATACAAGTGGACGTCACAAACAGGAGGACTCTTTGTTTGAAGAGATGCTACAAGTTGCTAATGCCATAGTGAGTAGTTCCAAGAAATACGATAACTTCTGTTACAGTAATTCGACTACAGTTCATTTATGTTTATGTCCTGGTGTTCTGTGTGGATTTTGCTGTAACTCTTAGATTATATTAGAAATTACAAACGTATATGAATAAACAAGGACTGGATGATCAGTGCTTGATAGTTCTGTGTTGGTTTTAATTCTTGTAACTGAAGGATACTTGCACATAACTAGACTGCTGTTCCTGCTTTAACTTTTGCTCTTCAGGATTTTTGCACTGAGAAATTAGATAAAAGAACCAGTCTAGTCTGGTTTCCTGTAGCTGTGTGTACTAAATTTGCTGTGACTGTCATGAATAATTGCCCTGAGGCAGAGAAGATGATTGGATAAATTTCAACAGTTTTGATATGTAAATGAAGCTAGTGTTTCTTGTATGGGTTTAAAAAGTCTGGTTATTTGTTTGATTTTGTGGTCTTGCATGACAATATGACACTTCCCACACAACTCCTGCTAATGGCTAACTTGTTTTCAGAGGAATGGATGTTTTAAAGCTCTTAATGTAAAACGGGATGGAAGATGTTGTTAGCTGTTAATTGCTTTGGATACTAATTAGCTTATTGGCTCAGATACTGGCTAAAATCACTCAAAACATAAGTAATAACTGTAAACCTATTAAGTTTTAATGTTCTGTGTTGTATGAGTATGTGAAAGACTTATCTACAGCATCAGAGCTTTCAAGTGGTCCTTAGACAATACTGTTCATAAAACAGTTGTCCTTTTGTTTTAAACTGCACAGCCCTTACATACTGTTATTGCAATACGTTCTGCTACTGAACGTAGTGCACGAACACTGTTTAAGAAAGCAGGAAGTTGTTATTTTTTGTGTATCTCATTTCTTCTAGCAACCAGATAACATTGTTTATGTGATGGATGCTTCCATTGGCCAAGCTTGTGAAGCTCAAGCTAAAGCTTTCAAAGACAAAGTAGACGTAGCTTCTGTTATTGTTACTAAGCTTGATGGACATGCAAAAGGAGGTGGAGCTCTCAGTGCGTAAGTATTGTGACATAATGGTGGCCAACATCTGGCCATGCATGGACAACCATGAAATGTGTTAGCGTCTCACAGAAACCTGTCCTGTGGAAGTGTCACTGTCACAATGCACAGAATCTGAGGTTTAAGTCGGTAACACTAACCTTCTTACCTTGCTTCTGGTGGATGGGATCCCCCATTGATATTTAACGTCAGAAACAGGTATTATGATGTACTTCCAATACAGCGGTGTGTATTGTCACGTCAGACTTCTGAAAAAAGCATCAAGTAGGTACATTTACTGCATCTTGCATATCGGGAGTTTTTACAAAAAATACAAATTTGGACTTAATAGATATGGCTTACCTGAAAAGTTTTGATTCTCATTTGATGCCCAAGATTTTTTTCCAAAAGGGGACAAACTTCAGCTAGTCATATCTAACGGCCTTACATCTGCAGCGCAGATCCAACTTCTGGATTGCCAGTGTCCAGCAATTAGGCAAACCATTAGTCTGCAGTCATACTTTCCTGAATTCCATTCTTGTTAAGACTTCTGTGTGCTGTATCTTGACAGAGTCGATTGACTAGAAAAATGTTACATTTCATCTTCATCCTTATATGATGGCGTATCACATAAATCTCCAGCTGCGTTTCAGTGATGGAGCTTGTATGGAGCTGAGATGATTTGTCAAAACAGCCAATGTTAACTGGCACCAACTTACTAAATCACTGTCTGACTTTGATCTCGAGTGTTAGAGTACTTTAACAGCAAAATATGGCAGCTTATTTATAGCATAGTGGTGGAAAACTAAACTTAAGAGCAAAGTGGAAATACCAAAATCATGTTGCAGCTGTCGTATGCTTGTATGTGTTAAGTCTGCTGTGTTTGTTTTATACTTTCTGTAGGCTGGAAGCTGATTTGATCTAAAAGCTAGTGCAAATGATTGATTAGTGAAAAGGGTCTTATTTTTCCTATGTCTAGGCTTTTTTCTGTGTCGAAAATGGGATTGCTGCCTGTCATCAGAGGTACCTTGAAGAAAAAAGTAATCAATGCCTGTCTCATCTGACCTCCCAATATTAGGATAAAACGGAGATGATTTATTTTTCTTCCTTTCCTCTCGAGTTCCTTAAATGCAGCAATGAAAATAAGCAACTTCTATTTCTGTCTGATTTTCTTTTTCCCTCAAAGCAGGGTGTGTGTTTTACAAAGTGCTAACTAGAGAAATGTCTTGTCAGCTCCTACCAGCTATCTATCCTAAATCTTGGATGGTTTTGCATTAATAGTTTGAGGAGTGAGAAAGATGCTTTGGACAGGATGCATTGTGTTGATGATGCCTTGCTGATTATGTTAATAGGTGGTACAAAAGATGGGTGAGTTTTGAGAGGCCATTTCATAAAATGTATTTTACTGCAGAGTTGCTGCCACGAAGAGTCCTATCATTTTTATTGGAACTGGCGAACACATAGATGACTTTGAACCCTTTAAAACACAGCCTTTCATCAGCAAACTTCTTGGTATGTACTGTGTATAACTGTACTTAATAATAATCACACTTTGACTTTCTACTATCCATTTTACAGTTTATTTTTTTTTTTTAATGCTAACTTCAGAGCTGGGTGTTTGGTTTTTTTTCAGGTATGGGTGATATCGAAGGATTGATAGATAAAGTAAACGAGTTAAAGTTGGATGATAATGAAGCACTCATAGAGAAGCTCAAACATGGTAAGTTACTCCCGAGGCCTGAATAGTGGGTGTATTACCATGACCACTGAGTTAATTTGTGTTATGTGTTTCATGTGCATAATACAGAATAGATTCTTTCTCTAACAGATGTGGCAGGCAAATAAATTATGTTTTCCAAACTGTCAAAAGTATATCTCAAAGTCTGTCAGACTGTAACTGTCTATAACTGCAGAAAAACTAGCTTAACTCTTAAATGTCTAAAATGGTTTAGCCATGTTAATAGTGAAGAGGTTTATCTATCTACTTATCTATGCACTAGAGTATTTAGCTTGTAAATATAAAGAATAACTGAGAAAAGACAGTAAGACCAAAATGCCAGTATGACTCTCACTGATTTTTTTTTTCTTGTTGTTACTGTACTTCAGGTCAATTTACACTAAGAGATATGTATGAACAATTCCAAAACATCATGAAAATGGGACCATTCAGTCAGATCTTGGTTAGTTACACCACAAATAATTTTGTTTTATCAGATTTTCATTTATATTTGACAAACTTATGTTGTAAACTTAAAATTATTCATTGAAACTGGTGTTAAAAATCTGTGCTTTGTTTTTCGGAAAGGTAAAATGATTTGCCTGCTGCAATACATAACTAGACTAAAACTTGCTGTCCGTATTTCTGGCTGCTTAAAGTTACCTCTGCCTATTCTGACACACTTCTGTTTTTCATTTTTAAAACAAGGGTATGATCCCTGGTTTTGGAACTGACTTCATGAGTAAAGGCAATGAGCAGGAATCGATGGCAAGGCTAAAGAAACTGATGACTATAATGGACAGTATGAATGACCAAGGTAAAATAAAATTCACCTACACTTTTGTTTTTATCCATTGAAAAACAAGCTTATGTAGCAGGATCTTTTTGGAAACAAGTTGGATGTAAGGCAGCATCTACAGTGACAAAAAATTACGAGGAACACTTACCATTCTTAAAAAAATGGTAAAGAGTACATACTTCTCAAACTTTCTGAATAAGTCTAAATGTTTAGAGATGCCTTGACAGTTGCCTGTTGCTGCTCTGTCTTGTGTACAGGTGGGATTTTGAAGCATTCTATTTGGAAATTAATGTATTTTTATTCTTCATGCTGTAACTGTGCTTCTGAAATTATTAACGCTGTACTTGTAGATTAAAAAGCTACATTCTTTAATCTGTCATTGCTGTCTTGCTTCCTTCCCACCCTCAAATTTACTTGGTGACATAGCCTGGTCTCTGGAATTCAAGGTGTGTTGTTTCTAATCCACATGCAACTCTTGCAGGAGAAGTATGGTCTTAGCTTTGTGCTAAACTCACTAGCATGGCTTAAGACCAAGTGTGCTGAGAGCATAATTTATCTAGGCAACTTTTTCTATCATGTTGATTAACATGTGAACATAATAGCTTTTTAGCACTTCTCCCTAGAATATTATGTTTCAATTATTTATGTAAAATTCTGCATTGTCACTTCTAAAACTAGGGTTTTGTTCTCTGCCTCAAAACTAAATTCTCAACCGTAATGACAACAAGTTTGCTACCAGCTGTAACAGATTTTAATGTCAGTAACTGAATGGATTTTTCTTTCTGCACTGTAATTGCAGAACTGGACAGTACAGACGGTGCCAAAGTTTTCAGTAAGCAACCAGGAAGAATCCAAAGAGTGGCAAGAGGTTCAGGTGTTTCTACCAGAGATGTTCAGGAGCTTTTGACCCAATACACCAAGTTTGCACAGATGGTGAAAAAGATGGGAGGCATCAAGGGGCTTTTCAAAGGTAAAACAAAACAATAAAAAAAAAAAACCAAACAGAAAAACATTTATTAAGTCAGTGCGGAAGTCACTTGATGTGTGAACACAGAGGAAATGTGAGGATGTCGATTGGGTTTGGGAGAGGAGAAGATGAGTTGTAGCTTGCTCATTTCCATGATGTTTGAAAGTTCTTTTATGTAACTGGTAAGAGCTGCACTGTTCTTCATGACACTAGTGTGTAACTTAGCAGTGAAAACTACTGTATTTTTGGCTTTATCAATGTAGACTTCATTGCTGCTACAATACTGATGTTTCAGTCTGTTATGTGGTATGCAGGGACTGTTGATCCTTAAAATACTCTTTAAGTGGCTGATGTAGTAACTTTTGATCATGAGACTGGAATGGTTTTGAATCTAGAATTAGGAGGTAAAATTCAGATATATTTTAATTTCAGCCCAATATATATTAATCCAGTTGCTTACAATTGCTTCTTGCATTTTTTAAAAAAAATTTTAGGTGGTGATATGTCAAAGAATGTAAACCCATCTCAGCTGGCCAAACTGAACCAGCAGATGGCAAAGATGATGGATCCAAGAGTTCTTCATCATATGGGTATGTGTGGACTTTTTTACAGCTTCAAGAGAGAACTACCAATTATGGTTGAGTGTTTGAAATACGGAAGTGAGGAAGGTGATGTGAGAACGTGTTGTGTATTGTGTATTAAGTATTTCTAGGTTGTCTAACAAGAATCAGAACATCTAGTCCGTGTATTGTGAATGCATTGCACGTTGCACTTGCCAATGAATGCTTCATCTAGTTTCTTCATTTGGATTCACCTCTCAATGAGCAGTTGGAGTGTTGCCTGAGGGAATAGTAAAGTGATGACTTGAAGGATGACTGTGGTAAAGCAAGTATCTTCCTAAACTTCCCTTTTCTTCTAAGCTTTGCCTCAAATAATTAAATTTGACAAGAGCAGCTTTAAATAAAGACTACTATACTGGAACTTCACTAATTGATAATGTCATTCCTTCAAGGTTTTTTTTTAGATCTCAATGCACAGGTAATCTTTAAACCTGTTTTAAGCTTGGTGTTTCCCAGACTTTTCTGTACTCACTCAGTTGTCCATTTTTGATAGCCATTTAAACCTGGCTTGACAGTCTTGCATTTGTCTATTACCGAAATAGCATGTGTGCTGTAATGAGGCCTCAGAAGCAAGATAGCTGTTCATCAGAGTTAAATAATACATCCATGTTCTTGCTTTTTCTGCAGGTGGCATGGCAGGATTGCAGTCAATGATGAGACAGTTTCAACAAGGCGCTGCTGGGAATATGAAAGGCATGATGGGATTCAATAATATGTAAAGAAGCCTTAATAGAAATGGACTTGGTTGACTCTTCATTGCAACTTCAGTGAAAGAATTTGCTTTCTTCCTTTTTACAGTGATGGGGGGGGAGTGGTCTTTTGAAATCTTATTCGGGCTTCTCAGTTTCTACATCTAATTTCTGAAAACTATTTTTGCTTAAATTAGTTCCTCTCCACTAATACCTGATGGCACAAAGAGTAATTAAATTAAATGATGTAAAAATTTAATATTTAGAGACACTTTTTAATTGTTTACATCAAATGGCAGCCATTATATTTGTAAACGACCCTGATCTTTGGTTATAGTAACATAAAATGTCACAAATATACTGTAAAATAAAATTTAAGTGGTTATAAACAAGAGGATGGCCTGTTTCTTCAGATCTTTCATAACTGTCCTTGCCCAGTATGTCATGGGATGATTTCCTTAGTTTGATTTGTTTCTACGGGCTGTTGAAACTCGTATTTGGCATAAATGCTATAAGAATACTTCAGTATCTGAAACAGTGTGCTGTGCTCTGGTTTGTGCAAAACTCTGTTGTCCAGAATTCTGTCATTCTTTCCTTATACACAGCGAAGTGACTAAAAGCATGCAGGTATGCAGATACCAAGCAGTCTCGTGTACTAAAGATAATATCAGGCTGCAAATTAAGCAGTTCTTTTATGGAGACAACTTCCAGTACATACTAGATGGCATTCTGTGCTGGTACTGAACTTAAGAGAGAGAGAGAGGGAGAGCTGTTTCTGACAGACCATGTTGCCCCAACTCAGCTGCTATCTGATCTTAATTACCTGTAGCATTTTTTTTTTAATAGCTGTTTACTGTGTTGGTCTCAAAGGTGGAACCTACAGACACGCTTCAGAAACTAGGTAGACCAGATGAACTTTGAAATCCAGCATACCTCTTGGCAAGCATGTAAGGTCTTTCACAGTTATCTTAAGGCGAGAGGGCATATTACAAAATTTATTTTAGTATACTGCAGAGTGCTTGGATTGTAAATGACATACAAAGCAGATGCTCAGTTCTGTACTATTTGTAAAATAGTTCTTTAATCTTTCATTCTTGTGTTTCTGTAATCGTGCATTCAATAGTGCATTGTGTGTGTGTCAGGCCTTCTCATAAGGGGACGTTTTCTGCCTTGCACTAGCCTAACTGCCAGTCGGGTATGTCTATACTTTGCCTGGGACTTTGATTTGTCACAGGATCTGGATAATGCTTTAATAATATGGCTAAGAAAGTGCCTAAGAGCCCATCTTTGCTCCAGACTGTAATTCTTCAGAAGCCGTTCTTCATGACCCAGGGTTGAATGACGGCCCTTGCTGTCGCGTAAAGAAGTGCATGTTACAGCCATTGGCTCTAACCTTAAACAAAGCAGAACTACTCCCGAGTCCCATAATAAGGAGGACGTTTCAAATGCTTCTGCCTCCAGCAGTTTTTTCCCCGTGCAGCGGGTTAGCGCCCAGCGCCGCTGCCTGCCGGCTGGGACCCCCGGTGCACACGGCGGCGGCCCGGGGCCGGCGCCCCCGCTGGGCGCTTCTTCCCCTTCCGTGGTTTGTCCTTTCGAATGCGTTGCACGGCCGGAGCCAAGCGCAGGCAGGGAAAGGCTTGGCAGGCTCGGCCCTGCCGCGGGGACGACTCCTCAGTACTGCCGGGTAACTTCCTGCGCTTCCCAAGTACATTATCTGTCATTTTGCAGATTTTTACAGTACTCTAGCAAGATGACGGGCGCGTTTCCCCCCCGCACGCAGCGCCCTCCCTCCCCGCAGAGGGGCACGCCTGCTGCCCGCCGCGGGGGCCGTGCCCGGCTGCCTTCAGGGCCCCGCTCGCTGCCGGGCGAGCTGCGGGGAAGGGGGCAACGGCCGCTGGCACCCGCCCCGGGGTCTCTCCCGGATGGGCCGCGGCCCCGCAGCGTGGCCGGCCCCGGCGGGACCCCCCCGGCCCGGGGCGCGGTGGCGGGCTGCAAGCGCCGCCCCGGCGGGCGGTGTGACGGGCGGTGCCGCCCGGCTGCTCGCCTCCCTGGGCCGCGGCGGGCCCGCTGCCGCCCTCCCCCGGCGCCGCGGCGGGCGGGAGGATGGAGCAGGGGCTGTCCGCCATCACCCTCTACTGCGCGCCCGCCGCCGGCCCCGCGGCTGCCTCCTGCGCCATGGAGCCCGAGCAGGTGAGCGGGGCGCCCGGCGGCGGGGCCCGGGGCAGCCCGCTCCGCGGGGGGGCGGGCCCCTCGGGGCGGCGGCGCTGGGGTCCGTCCGGGGCGTGGGTGGCGGTGGCGGCCTGAACCCCGCCGGGCCGGGGCTGGGCGCGGGGGGAGCCCCCGGCGCGGGCCGGTTCTCGGTGGGGGTGGCGGGGCGCGGGGGCCTGGGCGCGGGCTCGGCCTGCCGGGCCGCCCGCCCTTCCCTCCAGCGCTCCGTAATTACCGGAGCGCGGCGCCTCGGGTGTCAGCCGGGGCCGGCAGACAATGCCCTGACAAACGAGCCTGATGAATATTGCATCGGGGCAGGCTGCCGCCTCCCGCCGCCCTGTCAAGGCCACCGGGGCGCGGGGCTGGCCGGGGCCGCCGGCTCCCGGTGGGAGCGGCCCCGGTGGGAGCGGCCCCCGAGAGCCCTCCCGTCCGTGGGGCCGGTGCCGGCGCCGCGCCCCGAGCCGCTCGGCGGCGGGGGGGGGGCCCTGCAGTCGGCGCTCGCCCTGTTATTGTGTCTTCCGTTTGAGAAGGGCTCATGCTGTTTAATTTCGGTTGAAACGCAAGGCTGGAAAGTAGGCGATAGAGAAAAAAATCCCAACCCCAACCAACCCACCCACTCCCCCCCCCCCCCCCCCAAAAAAAAAAAAAAAAAAGCCTAGCCAGGGAAAGCAACACAAATGAAATCGGTAAGGCAGGCAAGATAACACGGCTAGAAATATTTCTTATTATTACCAGCCTTTTAGTAGCACTGTCGGGTGAGTCGAGCTGTGTAAATTGAATTATTCATCTTTCTGAGGGGGAGCGGACATCGCAACTTCAGCGTTTTGGGTCATAAGTTTTTGCAAGGAGACCTGAGCCCAGTGGCTTCCAAGATGCCAAAGTGACCAGCCTGCTCTCCCTCTTCCTTTTTGCTTTTCTTCTCCTCTCTTTGATGCAACTTGACGTTATTGCATCACCTAGTATGAGTTGTGTGAGCTCTCCTAGCTTCCATGTAGGTGTCCTGGCACACCTCATCCTTAATCATCATTTATTTATTTTAATGGCATTTTGGATGTGGCTGAATTTCCATTGCGCTGGGTGTTGTACCAGCGCTGTCAGAATGTGTCCTGGTCGCACGCGGTTTCTGGCTAAAGGCTGAGGTGAGAGGGTGGGTGTGAAGAGGGTGAACAAGGAGCAGCGGTTTCATACGCTGACTTCCTGACGGGCAAGGTTTCCATGGGTGCCGTAAAGCCAAGAAAAATTCCAAGAGGGTATCTAAAAAGAAAAATAAGTCACTTTGCGGTGTTTCCCACGTGCGTTAAGAGTGTTAGCCAGCGTGGCAGAAGCACAAGGCCTTTGTGTCTAATTGTTGCGGGAACAGAAGCCAAAGTAAATACTTTTATGGCACTCGGTTAAGACAAATGCTGAGTCTTTCAAGGTCCGTATAATGTGTTGGAAAGGGACAAGCCTGTGGAAAAAGGTGAGGTGGGCAACCTGACCAAAGCCACGGACTAGAAGAATGATCTTTGTAACCACTTCTTGAATTGGAAAAGAAGTTCAGATGTGTAAAGGAAGATCAAAAGTGTTCAGCCCCCAAACAGGAGATGCTGCAACATTTGAGCTGTACAGATCTGTATTGCCACGGTTTTGGAAAGATAAAAGAAAATTTGTTAATGCTGAACTTCCAGCTTGCAGCTGGGAAGGTTGGCTTTTATTGATGCTGTGCATGTAAAAATTAAAAGGACCAATGTTACAGTGATGAATAAAACCCACATCCAGGTTTGTTGACTAGGTAATCACAAAAGCAACAGCTGATATATATTGTTTTATTTAATGATTTAGGACTCTGAAACAGATTCGTTGTTCCTTGAGGAAACCCTACTGTCTCAAACTACCACGTTTGTCTGCAACTTTGTACCAGTACCAGCTACGCAGAGCTGCTTGCTGTAGGTAGTGTAAGTGGAGTGTGGGATGGCTGTGCAGGCAATTGAAGCCTGCTTTTTAAATTTTAACTACAATTTTTTTCTAAGTTAAAATATTTGAGGCGTTTGAGTTAAACAAGCCAAAATCAGATGAAGAGACTGTGCCTTTAGGGGAACTTAAGGAGAGGCTGATGTTGCTTGCTGTGGTTAATCACAGCAATATTTGTGATGCTGTGTTGCAAAAAATAGTGCTCTTCAGCACTGTGACTAAACATGAAAAATGGCATCATTGTATGATGCCAATAAAGGAGCGTGAAATGTTCATAAAAGACTGATTCTGTGGTGCTCTTTGCTCCAAAAACTACAGAACTGAGTCACAGTAAGTGGTGCCCGCTTTTATAGCGGCAGCAAGGAGCGCTCCCTGTGCTTAGGTTGCTCCACTGTTCTCAGCGTTTGTACTTCTGTAGCTTTGCTGTTCTGCTCGTGCTCTGTTCCCGAGACTGATACGCAGCAGAGAGAGTGCGCTGGGCCCCAGCGAGTCGGTTTGGTCTTTCTACATGAAAATGTAACTCTGCATGAAAATGTAATGCCATTTCAGCTTAATTACCCTCTTGGAAACTTGCTGCTTCATTCTGCTGCGCTCCCCCAGGAAAATGCCCAAAATGTGCTGCGGTAGTTAAAGAGATGCTGGGGGAAGCTGAAATGACTTGCAGTTTTGAGAAGTGGAGGTATGAGAGCTGGGAGAGATGATGAATGTGTGCGCTCCCTCTCCACGCTGTAGCGCTTGGCACGTGATCTTTACCTTCCCTCCCTCTTCTCTATGGGCACGAGAAAAATCTGTGCCTGGAATGGAGGAAGCCGTTCTGCTCTCCACGGCCCCCTCCTGCCCCTCTCTGCTGTGCCCGCTGCCTTTCCCAGCTAACTGAGCCCGTTTGTGCTGCAAAGCTAATTTGCGTAATCTAGCGTTAAGAGATGGGAATGGTGATGCTGGGCTTGCAACAATTAAGGGATGTCTTACAGCTCTGTGATAAAATACATATTTTTATTAATAATTTTGAATTGTGACCTGTGGAGACCATTGAGTTTGCATAGGCAAGAAGTCGAAAATTGGAATGTGCCCATTTTATGCAGCCTGAATTCTGCGTACATGTACACACATCTCATTCCTTACGATACGGTTTCAAATAACACGAGCTCGTGCATTTTTAAAAACTTTCATGGTACGTTAAAAACATGTGGCTGGCATTTTCTACCTTCTGTGTCCTTCTCTGCATGACAGAAGCGTGTTCAGAACAGTTTTGTGCATTTGATGCAGTAGTATCTAAAAGCTCTGCTGAGGCGAAGGCTCTGTTTTGAGAGCTACAGTACAAAACCTTACTAAAATTCTCTGCCTGCAGGAGTTGCTAGCCTAAAGAATTTTTGATTGGCCTTTGAACTAGGAGTATATTTTTTAATGCTTGTGACCCAAAGACTGCATTGTAGCATTCAGCAGCTGGAAGAACAAACCCAGACATTGTACTTCTCTTTTTATATGTCTTTAGCCACAAAACTAAGGGTTGTTCTTTTAGCACCGTCCCTGGCACTCACCGTGATCGCTGCTGAAAGCCCACAGAGGCAGATGCATCTTTCTAAAGCTTGACCCCGGCTGCTTAGTTCTCCTTTATTCAGTTCTGTTGTGTCCTGGAGGTGTCTGTCTAAGCTTGCAAAGAGGTGGTGGCTACAGCCTATGAGCTGCTTGATTAATTTCACTTGAGACTAATTCCAAAACCAAAGATACTTTTATATATTCACACGTATATGCTCATCTAGTTACTTAAAGAAAAGTGTCCTGCTAAGAAACTCACGTATCACAGTGCTTTTTAGGAATAGATGTTTTTAATACCACCTGTGCATGCTGAAGTGAAGGCACTCATCTTTTTGTTATTTTTAGTGGAGAGGTCAGTTTTCAGGTATCTGCAAACAATAATGTTTCAGTCGTATCTTTACCTACAGCCAAGCTCTTACAAATGTCCGTTGTATATACTAATCAATCTAAAATATTTTAAATACCCCATGAATTTTTTTAAGGAGGAGCTTTTCCAGTTCTGGAAGTGTGTACTTGACATAATGATTTTTTTTTTCTCCTTTATAGCAACTTGCAAATGGAGATAGAGGCTTTGAGAATGTGGAGCTGGGTGTCATAGGAAAGAAGAAGAAAATTCCAAGGAGGGTTATTCATTTTGCAAGTGGAGAAACAATGGAAGAATATAGCACAGATGAAGAGGAAGATGAACAAGAGAAAAAAGATCTGTTGCCGCCTGTAGATCCTGTAGGTGTTTTACTTGATAAATTGCCACTTCTGGTTTACTGGGTAACTACCCATATTTTATACTTTAATTTTTGTGTCATAAATCTGATTTAGTACTTTGTATTAAAGGTTCCCTTAATAAGATTGGTGCTAGGGACTGAGAAATCCGAGAAATATTCCTGAGTTGTTTTGTCCTGGAGTCCTTCTCCACTAAAGTAGCCCTATTAATTAGAAATGGGTTTAATTTCTTCACAGTTCTGGTCTGTCCTCTCCAGCATTTCTCCCTCTAATAATATTTGCTTGGTGTCTCCTTGATTTGTATTATTCTTTAAAAAAATGCGCAGGGAAGGCATTTGTTTTCTGTTTGGTGACAGTGGAGAGTTGAACCTGTAATTTAGTGTTACCATACCAGCAATTTGATATGATTAAAAAAAGAGTATAGCAGGGAAAGAAACAAATGACTTGCAGAAATAAAAGGAAAACTGGTGTAATTCATAGTATGTGAAAAACAGGTTTTAAAGGACCTGCCTAGTCTGTGTATGTAATGTTCATCTTCTTGTAAGCCATTAAGATGTTGCTTGACCTGTGAATGGAGTCTCCATTTATGGGGTCCAAATTCAAGTGGAGTTTTGGCAATTGAAGCTGTCTCCAGTAGCGTGTGACGTAGCTGCTAAAGTATGTTTTCCTTTTTGTCATGATTTTGGGTCTATACTTCGAGGTAAAAGGAAATATATAGTGTTATACTCAGTTGGCATCTCTGACAATCTGGTTTGCGGTGATGATGGTGTATTTGCAAGGCTCAGAGCCGCGCGTGCCAGCTGTGGCAGCAGCAGCTCCCTGCTCTCTGGCAGTCAGCCCTAGAGAAGAGCCACATCCTTCTCTTCATCTCTCCACATCACTGAGTCTCATGTTTCGTTTATGACACCCCCACGAACTGGTGTCCCAGCCACCTCTTTTCTCTGCCCTCCTTACCCCAATAAGCTGGGTCTGCGGACCTGTTCCCTGCCTGCTGGTGGGCTCCCTTCCTGGCCCTCTCTGGGCTCTGTTGCCTGTATTGCGATAGAGGTGGAGGCTCGAAACTGGCTGGGTCCTTCCCGATGTGCCGGGAGCCGTTGCTTTGTGCAGCAGTTTGTCCCGCCTGGTTGCACGCTGGAGGCAGACGCTGGTGTGTAGCTGCTCGTTCCCATGCTCCAGAGAAGAGTCTTGGTGTGCACAGAAACTGGTACCCTGTTTTCTACTTGGCGTTGCTGTTGAAATGACTTCTGCACCATCATTTGGGAATCCATAATTAAGAAATGTTGTGGTTGAAGCTCTCAGCTCTCTTTTTTACTGTATAGTGGTAGGGCCTGTATTTATTTACATGCATATCCACCCTGGGAGAGCTTGCCCTTATTGAACGGACTGTAGTAAAGAGGTTGACTTTCTGCTCATTCTCTTTTGAAGAAGTGGTGAACCATAAGGGCTTTGCTTTGGGAGGGACTGTCAACTGGTTCTTTTTTTCCCCCTCTGTAAAATGAATTTGTCTTGAAGGGGAAAAAAAAAAGGTGGTTTGAGGACAGAGCTGCAGTGAGACTGTGGGCATTCAGCTGGGATTTGGTTCATAGCAATTCCCAGGTGAAGCTGTTGCACTTCATCTTGGTACCACTATTTCTTTCTTGCTAGGTAGTTCTTGTTTACAACGAAAAGTAACATTAGCCTGAGAGCATGTAGGGTATCATCGGTATAAAATACACTTGACATTTTTGGTTTGAAAATAAATGTATTGTACTCGCAAACAGTGAGTAGATGTTAAGCTGCCTTGCTCAGTTTTTTTTTTTTTTTATCTCTGCAAGGATCTACAAAAAGAAATGCAAGAACTGTGAAACCTACTGAATATTACGGTAATGTTCAGGTACCTTTAGAGTCAGATCTGTTCCCCACTATGCAGGTCATGTCAGATATCCACAGATGTATAAGAGATTTTTCCCAACTATAATTAGCAGGGGACCAGATCTGTGTAACTTCTTGTGCCATTTCTTCTCGGTAGAAGAGTTCCACTGTGGTGCAGCAAGGGAAGGCTCATAAGCCTTAATGTATGTGTTGTGAGGCCAGAGAAGTGCACGCTGCTGTAGAAATGGACATTTAACTAGAGAGCCCTCAAACGTGCACAACAGCTGGGAATGCGGCATGATTGTTCTCCTGCTTTCCTAACAAGGATTTTTTTTCTGAATAGCAAAAAGTATATTGCATGGCACAGTGACAATGGCTTTATTCTCCTTTTATAGCTTAATTTTTATTACCCTTTTTAATAAAAGGACCCCTCAGACCAGAACAGTTTATTGTGGAGCGCAGTATGCCTTATTATGTATTGCTTTTTACTTTGACAGAATTAACTTGATTAGAGCAAGGGTTGCCATTAAGTGAAGTTTACCTTATCTGCTGCATGCTTCGTGTATCCCAGCTGAGACACTCAACTGAGAAATGTTAGTCCAAGCTGAGCTTTGATGCTTTAGCCAACAGCTGCCTTACAAATCCTACAATAAAAACATTTTTATAAAAGCAATTAAATAGTCAGTTTGCTGAGACCAGCATGTCTAAAACTTGTTATCTCAGTTGGGATATGAAAAAGTATGTTGCAAGTAATAGCTGTTTCTGGTCCAACTTACTTTTTAAAAAAGCACATTTAATATTTTGAATAGAAACTTTGCATCGTGAAATTTCAAAGCTCAGCTGGTATTGGCATCCTGGCAGCCTCTAAATTAGTTTAAGGGAAACAATTCTGATAACTTCTATAGGTCAGCACTCACTTCATTAACATTCTTGGGCTGGAGTGTCCATTCTGTTGTATTTTGGTTGTTGGTTTTTTTTAAAGAATGAATTGAATCTAGAACACAGGGTATGCTTAATACATTTCCCCCTGGATTTTTTAGATAGTAGCGTTCAGTATTATCTGTGTGTTCTCATATTAAAACATAGATGCTTTAATTACGTAAATGCTTTAATTTTAACTGAAACTTCTAGTCTGTCTAGAAGGACTTAGATGCTTACACTTTATATGTAAATCTCATTTTGCACCTGTCCACCAAAACTTTATTTTGTTGTAACTAAACTTCCCTAACCTGTTTTAGAAGATAATTTTTCTGTTTATCCTTGGAGGGCTGCTTGCTATAAGCTCTTTGTTGCATTCACCTATTACATGAATAGGCAGAAAGTGGAGTGTAAATCTTTGCAGAGCAATTGTCAGTAATGTAACTGTTGGTGATAACCTTGGAATTCATCCTGAGAACATCTCTGCAACAAAGCACCAGAAGAGATTTAATTTTATTAACTTTCAGTGCTCAGAAAGATTGAAACACGTTTTTGCAGGGAGATTATCTTGATATCCTGTAGTTAAAAGGAGCTTAACTTCAAACAGCAAAAAGTCCTCTCTTGAGGACTGTTAAACATTTTTCTTTTAACAATTTGGGGATGAGGGAGAAAAATAGTCACTGACCAAGTAATGGCTACTCATAATATGGCAGAAGCTTTTTGATGGAGGATGGTATGTGTGTCTCTGATGTTGTTTTCACTGGCTTGTCTTAGGTGCCACAGTTTGACATGGTGCATACACTAAAAGACCTGTTACAGCAATGGCCAGTCAGTAGTTAAACTAATTTGAAATGCATCTTGGCACAGTAAACAGTGGAAAAGTATCTATTTGGTGGTGTATATTAACTCTTAAATACGGGATTTGTTTTTTCTTAAATCAGGAAATTATTTTTTCCTTTATTTTGCCATTTTCTCTGGCAAAGATAAACCCTGCGTTCTTCGGAAAGTTCAAGTGTTATTAGGGACTGACTGAAATCTGGCAAGTTCAGGGGAGTGCGTGTGTGCTCCATTCAGCAGTACTGTACTAGGAAACAAAATCATGTTCTGTTAGACCAGAACCCCCTTGGTTTTATCAATGGTTGAATCCATTGTGCTCATTCCTATTTAAAATGCAGCACTTGGATTAAAGTGGTACGTTAAGATTTTTTGTAATTTAAAAACCAGTTGTCATAACCATTGTGTTTTCTATTTGAAACAACAAAATAAAGTCAGGAAAGCTGAATAGTATAATTAAGCATTGTAGAAACGTGTACTAAAGAGGCTGATGGCGGGAGACATCCTGTCCCCTTATAATAAGCCAGTGTCCTGTGTTTCATACTGCTGCCCCTTGTTTCCAGTCAAGAAATAGAGTATTACTGTGGCCTTGCATTGACGAAAGACTGAACATTAAGGCTTCTTTGGCCAAAGGAGGTTGATGTACAGTGTCTGGGTGTGTGGTTCTTACTGAGCATTAGTAGGACCTGACTTGGGTACTGTTTTCTGTACCACTCAGTGCATTAAAGCTGCTTCACGGAGTAGGGTTCGTTTGTACTGAGCCATTGCCTAATGGCCCCGTTCATATCACCCGAGCAGTTCTGATTTTCTCCAGTACCTCTTCTCGCCTCACATTGCCACTCCTGCTTCAGTCTCCGAGGTGCTCTGGGAAACCACCCGAACGTACCCTTGGGAAGTGAAGGGGGGAGAAAATAAAGGAGAGTTATTCCTTGGAGGTGTTCCCTTGTTCCTGGTTGTTCTTGGTGGTTTACTTCCCGAGGCATCTCCTTTCTCCTCTTGAATTCGTGTGAAGTAGCTTCTCTCATGGTTTTGTATTGCCTTTTGAGATACTTCAAAGGATGCTCCTTTTTTAAATTCAGGGGACCAGCAAAGCCTTGCTTGGCAGGGGTGAAGAAGCATCTTGCTGGGCTTTGTCAGAGAGCAGAGGTTTCCATGAAGCTGAACTTAAAGTGCTTCCAACGTACCAAACTGGTTTTTAATTGCGGTCGGGGAACAGTGGAAATAGAACCTCTGTGTCTGCCAAGCCTCAGATGTTCCCTACATGTGTGTTGCCACAAACGTGTTGCAATACTCTGTGTCTGAGTTAGTTCTGTCACGTTGAAGTTCAGCTGGTCTTTTCACTCTTAAATGTTCCAGGGGCTCTTGTAGCTTCTTGCGTACAGCCGCGCAGCAGGTCCGTTTGTCCTGCACGCTGTGTTGAATGCTTTTTCATCTTGTCACCTCATTATGAAGGATTGTACAGAACCTCATCAATGCCATTATTTGCACCTGTGGCAACAAGCTTTTCCAGCACTTTTCTTGACTTCCTCAACTGAACAAACTCCAAAATGATTGTTGTTAGCCTGTCTGCCAACTGAGTGCATAATCATCGAGCTGGATGCACAACGAGGTGCTTTTGTGCAGGCAGGATAGCAAGCTGGTTTTGCTTACATTTTTACCTTGGCAGGACATTTTCCATGCCCGCTGCCAAAAATATATAGCATCTGGCTTTTTTCAGCCTGCCCAACTTGAGGTTCTGGCTTGACAGATGATTTCTTGCTGCCACTGATTTGTAGAGGCTGTGCTTGGAAAACACCAAAGTCCTGTAGCTTGCGTACGTGCGTACTGAGGCTGTCCCAATGAATCCCTATAGCCATATTATTTACAGTCATATTGGTTGTCCTGTACAGATAGCTATTAAATAAGATCACAGAAAATGCTTACTGTCACAGTGTTTAGCAACAAGTTATAAACACATAGGGAACTGATGGAGTTAATGGGTTTCATGTAATAAAAGCTGACACTCTTAATTGCTGCTTTCTACTACCTCTACAGAGATCTTGCCTGAGTACAACAGACCGTAACTATAAACATGTTTTAGGTGACTATGAAATTTGAGTTTGCCCTTTCACAGAAGTGAAAGCCTACAGCTCCTTCCCCATTAAGACTGGAATCTGCTTTTCTCCTTCTCCTTTTTATTACATGGCTTGTTTTTAATTTCTTTTCAAAGAGAGATACAGCCTCTTTCCTTAGTGAAGAGGATAGTGTAGGTATGCCCGTTAAGTTCTAACTTTCCTTTAAGTTCCTGTGTGGAAGTATCTCAATTTGTCTGGAGGTTGCAGTGCTTTCTCTGTGGCAGCAAAGACACCACAGGTGTGCAAAGGGCAGCTCCTCCTCGTCTTCCTGGCCAGTCCTTCCTAAAGAGTCTGTCCACTGCAGCGCTCCAGTTGTGCAAGCCATCCACTGCCTCTCTGGGGATCCCAACAAGATCCCAGCCCTGCAGCTGCACACAGGTCTCCATTTCCGTGTGTTCATGCCCCATGCTGCGTGCCTTAGTGTGCAGGCACTTCAGAGAGACTTCCTTGCTCATGCAAATGCTTGGGGTGACCCCACTTGAGCCCTGTTTTGTTGGTTTTGTGTTCCTCGTCATTCATGCCACCCCAGGTGCTTTCCTTGTCAGCCTGTCCCTTGCTGCCTCAGAGCTGCGGTAGCTCTTCCTCCCTCACGGTTCCTAGTTTTGTTCCTCAGATGCAATTCCAAATGGCAATTTGTATGCAGTTGTAAGTACTGGGAAGTGGTCCCTTGCTCAGGGACCACTTTGAAGGTTTGGTTTTAAATAGTCTTTTGCAGCTTTCTCGTTATTGTAATGAGGGGCTACTTGGATAACCCACTTCTCTTCTAGGGCTGATGGAATTCAGAACATTATGGAAAGGTCTTTCTAGCTATAGGAGTTACCTTGGGATTGAGGTGGATGCTTGTCATTTCCCAAGTCTGGGAGCAGGAAACAAAACTCAATGAAACAGATTCTCCCAGATATAAACTGTCGTTATATTTATATCTTAGGGTGATACTTTGCTTCATGCATGTCTGGTCTGGACTTACTTTAAAGCAAGAATATTGTGGTAGCTGGCAAACGGGAAGCATTGCAGATCTTTCTTCTCAATCTGTTTGAGCTTTTTTATGTATTAGTAAGAGCCATGAACAAACACTTCTATGTATTCATACTACTATTGTTCTTACAGACAACGCTCACATGGGGCCCCTACTTGTGGTTTCACATGCTGCGAGTTGCCACATCAACCTTATCAGGTATTGCTTTATGTAATTTTTGGGTAAGCCAGTAGTGGAATATTGAAAGTCATGTTCACAGACCATAAATCATCTTTGTGAGCTACTGGTCATTTTTTTCAAAACTATGAATGAACCTGTATTTTAACGTGTAGAGACATATTCTCTTGCCTTAGACACTTTTTTTTTTTTTTTTACTTTCAATCAACAACTCTTGAATGGAAGAACAAACAGGAAACACCCTTTTGCTGAACACTTTTTTCCCCCCTTTTCCTCCATTAGCGCTGGCAAGGGAGTGTATCAGCTTTCTATTTGGTTTTGTATGGAAGCGTTTTGTGTGACATTATCTGAAAAGAATGCTGTTTGGAGTAACTAAACTGACAGTTTTTATGAAGACAACTAATAATTATCCCATCTAGTTGTGTGCATTACAGCAGACTTCTGAGGTTACAAAATAAAAATAAGGCTGTTGTCAAGAGTCTTAAACTCATTGCATAGAAGTTTATTTGGCGTGTGGACCTCACAAAATTCTGCCAAGTTTTAAAAATACTTGTCCCAGTCTATGTTCCTCCCAAGGTGTAAAGTACCTTTATTGGTTTTTTTGACAAATGTGGTGTTTCTGTCATTGTATATCTAATTTTGTGTATTTTTAAAAAAACTATAGGCAGTTTATTTTATTAACTAACTTATCCTTACTTTTAGAAGTGCTTTTTCTCTAATGTACAGTGTAATTCCATTCCTTGTCATATCTGTTCTTCATGCACAAAGATACTGCTTTCCTTTTTTCAGAAGTCTTTTATTAATTTGAAGATTAGTACTTCCTTCTTCCCACTTCAGTTTTGCTTCTTACATTTGTAATTCGAACTGGTCTTCTGCACAGAGCTCTAGACGCCAGCATATCTGTAAAGTTAGTTATTGTGAATATTCATTGAAGCAGTCAATTGCCAACTTCGAATTTGTTTTCCTTGAAGACAACTAACTCCTTTGCGTCCTCGGCAGATTTGTAATTTGAAGTGCAATATATTTGGCTTCCTGCTTGCCTTTACTCAAGCAGCAGTGCTGTAGCCATCACCCTGGTAGAGACTGACTGACACAAACCCCTGGTTCCACACTTGTGATGCTGCATTACCTGTTCTAGCAGAGCAGCGCTGCGTGTAGCCTCCAGCTTGAAAGCTGAGACAGCTGAAAACCTAAATATTTTATTAATCCATTAGGATGCAACACAGAACATTGTTAAAACTCCTACTGACTTGAAGTATGCATGTATCAATAAATAACTCTCTAGTTCACTGGGTCCGTTAGACTGAAGTGCCAGTGCAATTGGTAGCCATGTATTTTTGTCTAACCTTACTTGTCAGTTCCAAGTTCAGTTAAAGGCTTATCCTTTAACTGATCCCCTAGCAAAACAAACCGGGGTTCAAAGCTGAAACCAGTAGAATTCAAACGAATGCCGCCACCATCTATATTTTCGTTGACTTCCATGTTCTTCTCCTTTCATTCATTCTTTATCTTAAAGGACAACTACTGGTATATTGGGCTAATAATTACATACAAGTAGATTAGCCTAGCAGGTTTTGGTTTTGTCTTTTGTGTGAAGTAGGACTATGGAAAACCATTCAGGAAAGATGAGGATACCTTTTAAAATAAAACTGTGCTTAAGAATTTTCTTCTAGATACTAATCATATGTAAACCTCTCTTTATTTTTTTTTAGTGTGTGATTTCCTGGGAGAAAAGATTGCATCTGTGCTGGGGATAAGCACACCAAAATACCAATATGCCATTGATGAGTATTACAGAATGAAGAGAGAGGTATGTGTGTGAGATAGGGCTCTTACCTTCCTTTTCTCCAACTTGCCTTCCCTGGTATTTTAAAAAAAAAAAGAAATTAATTTGTATTCCAGCATTAAAATGAGGGTTTAGAACCCCTATTTCAGTTTGCCTTCAGTTTTCATTTGACAAACAATTAATGCCTGCCTATACATCAGCCTTTTCTCGCCAGTTTATCAGTTAGAACGGGCTAGGTCCCGCTTGTACAATGCATTTTCAAGTCAAGTGTGAGGAAGTTGGATGGAGCACTGGGCACTGCAAAGGGGTGGCTGCTAGGAGTATACTTCCAACTCTTAAAACCTGTTCAACAAAGTGTCAAGGGTAAAGGTTACCATTTGTTCTAAACTATAACTGGAAATGATGATAGGTAGTCAGTGCTTTATGCAAAAAAAAGCCTTAATAATTTTTATTTGAAAGAGAGAGGAAACCTATTTAAAGCTTTACTATGATTTTTTAATTTTTGATAGCTTTTTATTATTGAGCTGAAAAAGCTTTAGAGAAGGTAGACCTATTGCTGTTGACTAAAAAGTGCTTGTCTAGACACATGATTTTTTTTGGTGTTTATTTAACACAGTTTAATCCTCACTTTGGGTGATTTTATTTTATTTTTTCTCCATAAAAGGAATTCTGGAATATACCTCATTTTATTACCAACTAATGCCTGTTTTTTAGTGGAGCAGACATCCTTGCCTCCTAATAGGAACTGGTATACTCTTATGGAAAGACTTCAATTGAATGTAAGTAAGTGGTAAACAGTAGCTTACAAATCCAGTTATCTATTTTTAGGAGGAAGAGGAGGAACAGGAAAACAAGATGTCGGAAGAAGCAGAAAGACAGCATCAGGAACAGCAGAACAAGCCCCAGGCTGAAGCTCCTGTCCGGACAGACCAGCCTGAAGCAACAGCATGCACTTCATTTGTGAATGTAAACTTTGAAAACGAGGGAGATGGCCAGTCTGTTGGGGAAAACAAACAAGATGTAGTTCCTGTCCCTCCTTAAGTGTAAAGGTCTGTATAATGTAGGAAATAGGAAGTGTCAGGTGTCACAATCTGGCTATAAGAAGCAGGAAAAATAGGATTATACTTGTTCAGTGAAATAACAACTTCTAGCATTCTTATTGATCAGGAGAGAGCTAGGCAGTATCTGTTCAGTCTGTCTGCCTAATAAAGGCTGAGGTGTTCTGCCAAACTGGCACTTCAGTTAAAATGAAAATTGCACTACAAACATTTGGTCTAAAATTGAATGTGTGAGCTAATTTCTGTGGAAAGAAGTAAAAATGTCTTTTCCTTGAATTGCTGTGTCTGTAACCCCTGTGGATTGCAGATGCAGTGCTGCTTCCTACTTCTAAAACACCTATTTCTGATTTGCACATTGTTTGCAACTTGGCTCTCTGTGAATAGATTAATAGGAATCAATACCCTGTAACTCAAGTCATTATAATAGTGTCTTATTTCCCCTATTTATTGTCACTATTGTATGCATGTATTTTTTTTCTGTTGTTGTTTAACACGAGATAATGTTAGATTTAATGTTAATTAGATTTAAGGGTCCACTGACTTTTTTTTTTTTAAATTAAAGAAAAACATTAAAGGAGGCTGTAAACACCCTTAAGAACTTACTGACAAGTACCAGCACTTTTGGAGGCTGACAGTGCTCAGCTGTTCCATTCAGTGCTGCAGCCAAGTACAGAACTAGCATCAGTGTAAGATGTTCTCACTCCCAAGTCCAAAAACAAAGAGATCCACCTGCTTGAATACTTCATATTGCTCCCAGCAGTCTGGGAAACAAACTAAGGTCTTGCTAAATTATACTGAATGCACCAGACACTGCCTACATTACCAGTCTAGAACTATGAAAACTTTTTTGGACATAGTTTACCTGAGTCAGTGTACTTGATTAACCTAAACAGAGTACTTGTTTAGTGTTAAATTACCAGTAAGGGATGTGCCATTGCAAGTGTAACCCCTTTAGCACAGAATACATGAATAACTAGAAATCACAAAACCAAACTTATGATTCTTTTTCTTAAATAAACAAAACTTCGTTGCAGTCCTGCAACAACAGTAACTTTTTTTTTTTGTCTAAGTGAAATGCAGGTAGCTCCAAAGCTTTTAAATAGCCCCAAATACCAATTAAGGTTATTTTAACTGCAATGACTGTCATTTTGCTGTGGCTTGTAAAAGGTGACTCATTTACTTTGTGACAATCAGATGTCAGTGCCCCAGTCACTTTTGTTACAGAACTATTATAGATAAAGGAGCAGAGAATCTGTACTAGTTACCATGTAAAACATTACTTCAGTGAAATTTTGTGCTGGGTATCGTCATATGTCCCTGGCCTTGGTCCCACTACCAACTGAGGAGCCTGACGTAACACCGGAGGCTGGCTGACTTGGCTATTAGTTTCCAGCGTTCAATTATATATTTCAGACAACCCTCTGCCTGTAGAGCACAACTTCCCTCTCCTCTCATCTGCCCTTACCATTCCAGCACTACAGAAGGTCTTATGAGGAGGATTCATCAGCTCTATTCCATCCGTTTTGATACTCTGTTCTTTGCCTCTTTTTGAATTGTAAGACAGAGGGTGCTGACAGCTGTGTAAAGTCATTCCTCAGCCCAAAACACCTGCAAGGGAGAGTTGGTTCAACACCTGGGGAACACACAGAAAAGCAGCTTGTTGAGAGTTCTTATACTGTCAGAGGTAGAAAGCCTCATGTAGCTCAAGGGTAAAACCTTTACAGCTGAAGGATATTTTGCTTTTCTGCCAAGACATTAGTGTCAGTTGTGTTGGTTTCCCCTCCCCCTATTATCTGTTGCATCAGAAATGGTCTCACTGCCTTGGGTTTAAACTTCTTTGTATAAAATACTGTATTACTCACTGTGCCTTAACTTAATCCTTCCTTCAGTTTTTTGCAAACTGTATGAAAGTGGTTACTTTCATAATGGTTTAATTTTTCTGTAAATGCATTAATTGGTTATTTTATATTTAATATAATTTTTGAACTGGAAGTTGGCTATGGCTTTTCTTTTAAAATTGTGTGGTCATTGAAACTTTTATGTCTGCACACAGGTGCACGTGCCTGTTCATAGCTTCCATCTACTGAGTCACACATCCTGCTGGAATGTTCAAGTGCTGAAATTCAAAATACTATACTATCTCCACCCCTTCCTTACAATCTCATGTAGTAGTTTTTAGCATATTCAGTGTGTTCAGCACTACTCAGATCAATAAATAATGCAGGATTGCAACCACCTCTGGCCTGGAGCTATTGTAATTTCATCGGGAAGATGAAACATTTCTACAGCTGTGTTAAAGAGTAAGAGTTTCACTGCTTTAACTACTGCTGTAGCTCAGCTGTACAGTTAAGTTAGCAATATAAAATACTTGCACAGGAGGTTCAGTTGGTGAAAACCTTTATACAAGTGTTTGGACTAGCTTTAAATAGACCTAAAGCTAGTGCGGTTTTATTTTTGTTAATAAACCTCTTAAGAATTAGGTAACTACTCATCAGTTAAGTAGTTATTTACTTACCCTTTCTGTTAGACACATAAAGCTGGACATACATGTAGAACAAAAAGGCTGAAAGTCTTTACCTCTTACTGAAGACTTCTGCCTTTACAACAGAATGCTCATACAGAACGCGGTGGGAGGCTTGGGATGGCCAAGTGGATACAGGCCAGTGCTGAAGATACCAAGAACCACATCTTTACTTTCACGATAAATTCACATTTAGAAAGGCATATTCAAATAAGGATAGGGCTTGGTACACAGGGATAAAGTCCAAAAATATTTATTACAAAAGGTAGTTTTTACGTCTTAAACACTTGCTTTTTTGGTTTCAGAAACGAGTTCTGCAATTCTGGTATGTACCGCATTTTATATTGTAGGGGGAGGAAAGGTCCAGAGGGGAGTAAGATGGAAGAGCCATTGGTTCAGATAATGAACATTTCCAGCTTCCAACAGTTAATGCATCAAATTGAGAGATCCCTATGGATACAGTCTGCTCCTGTTCAAAGTCACGTATCATCAACATCAGCAGTGTTGTCATTATCGCTGGCCACAAGGACCTCTCTGTTCTCATATGTCCAGAACCCATTCAGATCAATTAGAATGCTGGTAACAGTGTCTCCTTGACTGCTATTGATCAAGTCTTGAAGGGAGATTTTGTACGGATCCTTTGGCTTCACCATATCAAAGATTTCGTCCTATGAAAGAAAAGTCAAATTGGGGAAACTCCCCCCCCCCCCCCCCCATTAATGATAATAATAACAGAATAATGGCTACTTTATGCCATATACAGAATGATCTTTGGGTAACGGTGACACCCACACCAAGTTACCAAAAAAAAAAAAAAAAAAAAAAAAGCACATTAAAAAAAGCACTGTTCAGTCCCAAATCATATAAGATACAAAGAACAGTTGGCTACCAATAGTAGCAATGTGCTCAGCTCCCGCATCTTAATAATTGGCTTTCCTGGGGAGGCTTTGGCCTCAAATTGGCAACATGAAACTCAATTTGCTTGTATGAGCAAGTTTTACAGAAGCTCTTGTATTTATTTAAGCACTAAAACTGCTAAATGTAAAGTAGGCAGTAACAAAGTGTTTTATAGACAGGTTTTTAGTCACCAGTCTTCCCCCACCTCTAAGGGATGATCCTGAACCATAGAATAGACATAATGAGTATCTTCAGGTGTGAGAAACAGCAACGTGTATTTAACAGGTATTTTTGTCTGTTAGTAAGGAAACCACTATAACAGCTGCATACCAGATTTCTTACAGAGCAACTGCTGAACAGAAAGATATTTTCAAGCCTGTGAGTAGGACAAATCAGATCATCTCTGCTACTCTGCACATAAATATATGACCTAGAAACTATGATGTAAGTACATTATGAAATGCTTATTCAAGTATTTCACATAGTACTCTATTCAGTAAAACTAACCTTGACATCCTGAAAAGAAACCGGTTCTTGTCCATGGATTTTCATTTGTTCCTGAATAGCCTAGAAAAAACACCCAGAAAAGTTATGAATAGGTAGTGCAGTATCACACTAATACTATATGAAACTTTTTAGTGCTTCTGCATCTTAAGCTGTATTGCCCTGTAACAAAACATTCATGTTACAGCTTGCAATCAACTCTTCCACAAGTGAGGCTGGGGTGACTTAAGGCATCATCAATGCTACGCATCTCTGGCTTCACAGTTCTTAGTCAGTATGGTAAGAATCCAACTTCCATTATGACCAGTGTTTGCGCACACTGCAAATGGGATATGCAGCCACTTGAATATTATCACTCAACACTCAAAGCTTAAGATAGTAATACACTCAAACCAGAAGGTTCAGTTTGCTGACAAAGTGTGAGATACAGGCTAGGGAAAGAGAAGGGAAGAGACCAACCAGCAGACAGACAAAGCAGTGTGGCTACTCACACTTTCCAGGATTTTGAAAATGGAGCTTATATTCTAGTTGATCAAACAACATCATGAAGGAGACTATGGATTTGTCTATTTGAGTATCTGTCCACACATGCAAGGGTCCCCCCAGTTCATGCCGTAAGCGGACATTTCTCACTTTGAGCAAAACAGGATTCCCTATTAGTTCTTTTAATGTGGTACTATTTAAACAGCTGCATCACCAAACCTCTGCCTGCAAGCAACAACTATGAACAAAACTGTTTCACTAGTGTAAGTTGCATAGCCTTGTCAGCACAGCTGGATCAGCACAGCCTCTGTACGTGCAGACCTACCCACCTTACGCTAGCAGAAAAGCAATTGTTCACAGACTCAAAAGGAACTGTTCTGATTAAAGGAAAACTTGGAACATTCAATTTCCAAAAGTTTAAAGGAGGGACACATTTTGGATACGATCAAGCACCTGCTGTAGTCCCAAGACATAGAATAAGTATGTAACTGGAGACGTGCACGAAAATAGCTATGCCACAGCACCTCATACAGAATTACCTTGTTAAATTGCTCTTGTGTTAGAATTACTTTAGTGCTACAAAACCACTAAATTTGATGCTTTTGTAAAACTATATTAACATTTTACTAAAATCAGAGTCAGAGACAGTTGATATGGCCCCTGGCCTCCCTCCTCCTACTGCCATGAGAACAGAAGCAGAGAAAGCGGTGGGAATGGTGAGCTGTAAAAGCAGGGAGAAAGGATGAGTCATGGCTTAATTTCCCTAGGACCTGACCCTGTATTGCCAAGTTCTGGCCTGACAGCTGCCCATCAAGTGTATAACACAGCTACAACTGCTAAACAAAGTTCATGGTGAAGTTCAAAAGGCACATGCAAAAATCCTGCCTGCACCTGCAGCAGAATAACCCCATACAGCAGTATGCTCTAGGGGCCAGCTGGCTAGAAGCAACTTGGCAGGAAAGGTGCTGGAGGTCTCAGTGCACAAGAAATTAAACATTACTTGCAGGGTTCCCTGGTAGTGATGAAGACAGATAAAATACTGGGCTGCATTAGGACAAGCATAACTAGCAGGTTCAGGGAGGTGATCATTCCTCATGACTCAACATTTGGATGCAATACTCCAGATGCAGCCTTACAGCTTTGGGCTCGCCTTTATGAGACACTGGCAAACCAGTGGGAACCCACAGAGGGCTGTCAGGATGACTGGGGAGGCTAAAGCACAGCAAAGCTGAGAGGAGAGGCTTGAGACAGGGATTCATTCACCTAGAAAACAGAAGGCTGCAAGTGGTAGAGGAAATCTAATTACTGTCTTCAACTACCTAGCAGGTTGTGAGAGACAACAGGGCAAAACTCTTCTTGGAGAGACACAGTGAAAGGGCAAGAGGCAGTGGACACTGACTGCCACAAGAGGTATTCCAATTGGGCAAAGATGAAAGAAAGGGTGAGTCAGACACTGGAAGACATTTCTCAAAGAGGCCACAGTCTCCCTCCTTGGAGATACCCAAAACTGTCTAGGAGAAGGCCCTGAGCAACTTGACCTAACCATGAAGCTGACCCTGCTTCTGAGCAGACAGTGGGAGATGGTGACCTCCAAAAGCCCATTCTACCCTATGTTATTTGATGGTTCCAAGGCACTAAAAGAAAAAAAAAGTTGTGGTTTGGGGTTTTTTTGTTTGGTTTGGGTGTTGGTTCTTTTTTGTTAAAAACAAATCAAGAAAAAAAAAGGAAAAGAAAAAAATAAACCCTTCTTTTTTAGAAAAGGTCGTCCAGGTAAGAAGTCTTATTTTTACAGAATGGTTGTAGTCATATCAAAGTTCATGTTCAACTAGAGACTTATTACAATATAGAAATAATGTGGATATAAGATTATGTCTTGAGCAGGCCTGAATGCTTTACTTAACGAGCTGAATGAAATACATACCTTGTTAGTCATATGCTTAAAGTATGACAAAGTACAAGGGCATTGTTTATTTTTACAGTTACAATACAAAGATCCACAAAAAGAATACAGAAAATTCAAGTGCTTGTCCCTGTGTCTGAATAGGTATCGCTGAAGGAATTTTGTATGTGAAAAAAGCATCACACTCAAAACTCAGGCTAAACCATTCACAGCAAAGATACCACTTTATTGCATCATATTTCCCCTCCCAAGATACCTCAGGTATGTATTTAAAAAACAAACACACACCCCCCCAAGGCAAAACAACAAAACATCTGCTCCCCCAAAAAACCAAAACCACCACAAGCCAGAACAAAAAAAACCCACTCACACACAAAACACAATTTTGAGGAATACTTCACAAGCCTTAGGTTAATTTTAACAGCAACCAAAAAAAAATATAAGCTTATTTTACGTCTGTTTTGGGAGTAACAGATAAAAATACAGAATATAAAAAAAATGCAAGAAGCTTTCTGCAATCAACACATTGAATGAAAAATCCCACAGCTGTACAGACCCATCACTGCCTTTCATTATTTTCATCTCTTCTACTGAATTTTAGGACTACAGTGGAAATTAAAACCATGGCCAATGACCAGTTAGAACCGTAAGAGATTTTAATAGGTAATCATTAGGCAACTTTGGACAATTTCAATTAAAAAAGAAAATATTTTTCCTAAACAAAAAAACCCAGTTAATTTCACCTGCAGATAAAATGTCGAAAATACTTTTTGAATTCTTTCCAAGTTTTGGAATATTATTTTTTTAATATTTTAAATCTTCTTAGAAGTAGTTACCAGTTTCCCAGTGGACAGTAGTAATTTAAAGTGATTTCCTGCAGATCTGCATGCAGAAGCACACAGGCTATAACACTATAAACACAGAAAATGGCCTACCTGTACAAAAAGACTTACCCTAAAGAAATAATTAAGGGAAAAGACATTCAGGTATCCTTTGTTCTCTATATCAAGCAGTTTGAAAATATATTGCAGAGCTGCAGGCTCCTTTCTGTTTTCTAATGCAAGCACAAAGTCCAGGTAGGTTTTATAGTCCTAAAAGTAGATACAATCATGTTTATTACAGTCTTCTTTCAAAATTGATTTTGCAAGCAGGAACTCTATAATTGGCAACTATTTCATTGTAGGGGATCACTCTATTTTCTGAAAAAGACAACATGAAACAGAAAATGGCTCCTACCACCAACATGAACAGAAAGTTAAGTTTTTAATGATTGCTGACAATAGGAATACCTGCCATTTTACAAGTAAAATAGATTCCAAGCATAAATCCAAATTAAACATGCTATATACACTTTTTAAACAATGTTTAATACATCTTTAGAGTGCTGCATGTACACAACTAGTGAAGAAAAGCCATATAAAAGGGTTTAATTACCACAAATTATATGCCCAGTGGCAGTAAGCCTACCGGTACCAAACAGTGAACTATGCAGCCAATCAAAGTATATAATCCTCAGACCAGAGTAGGTAGTTTGGAAAATCATGTGGTAGAAGCTTTAGTAGACATCACAAATATGTATCACACTTTTTCATCAGTACTGATTCTTGGTTTCCCAGTCAAGGTATAGTTGTGACAAGGACAGAAATCCTTCAGTCCCATGTATATAATAACCCCGTCTACCTTAAACACCAGAGTTGTGCTGCCATTCAGAAGGAACTCGCAAGGATGGAAAAAAATGGGCTGACAGGAGCCTCATCAAATTCAACATAGGAAACACAAAATCCTGCATTTTGGGAGGAACAACCCCATGTACCAGTACATGCTGGGGACTGACTGGTCAGAAATCAGTTTTGCACAGATGGACTGGGAAGTCCTGATGGGTAACAAAATTGAACACGTGCCAGCAATGTGCCCTTGCAGCAAAGGCTGCTGACAGCATCCTGAGCTTCACCAGGAACAGCTTTGCTGGCAAATGGAAGAAGGTGACCTTGTCCTCTACTCAGCACTGCTTAGACCACGTGCAAGCACTGGATCCTGTTCTGGTCTCCCCTGAACAAGAGAGAGGTGGACTTACTGCAGCACGTCCAGTAAAGAGCAACTAAGAGTGTTCCTCATGACCTCAATGATTCTGTGACTCTACAAAAAACTGCTAAGGCAGCAGGAGAAATGCATAGTGAATTTGCAGTTTATCACTTTTAGAGTTCAGTTATCTGAATGCAGGCAACAGGAGCAGCAATATATTAAGTAAAGCTTTCAAAATAAACATAGATACAAATTTTTATTTTAACTTTAGTTAGATTTCCCATTTTTCACAGGTATGGAAAACTTACAACAAAACCACTCTTGTCTTCATGAAGAAGTGGACAGGTTAGCTAACTTGCACTAGTCTCAAATGTACCACTTCTCTTTGGTTCTCCTTAAAGAAGTACATGTACCTAAAAAGCACTGCTACATCTATGTATTTTTTCAACATGTCCTTTATGTTAACGAAATGTACAAGCAGCTTTATTCTAGGCTGTCTGGATTTTATATCTCTTCTGCTTTTCCAGAGAAGCAACTTGTCTTTAAGCCATGTCGCAATCACTTTGGTGTTAAGAAAATTAATTTTCTAATCTGCAGCATGGTCATTTGTGTGCACAATGATAAACAAAAGTTACTTTAAATCAAGCTACTTTTTATTTTAAAGATATTGATTATGAGACATTTCCAATCTCAATAAGCCAAACCTTTTATACTGTGAAAAAAAAGGAGATATGTGATTACCATTTCACCGTCATAAGTTAAGCATTCCTGAAAGACACGATCCAAAAATATGTTGGTCAGAGTGCCTGTGCCGTATCGAGACAATTCTTCTTTGCTGAGCATGCCATTGTGATCTTTGTCAAGGTTTAAGTACTGGCCTAGGGAGAAGATACAGAGGGCAAAATATAATATACCTGTATCAGCAAAGAACTGTTTCAACAGAGAAAGAAAATTTAGTGCTTTTTAAACATTTATTTAATTTTCATCATAAAGTTAATGCAGTTAAGTGGGAATATGCTAGATCCACAATAATATTCATAGAGCATCATAAATGAGCACAGAGCATGGAGGGAGGGGAAGTGGGATTCCCATAAGGTGATAATAGTTCTACCCTAAGGTAACGGCTCAAAAGTAAAGGCTGGGTATAAACAGATAGGAGCAGAAGGTTAAGACTGTATTTTTAACAGATCTGCTGTAAGCATGAAAAAAGAGCTAAAGGTAACGCAAAAGCATGAATAGAACAGTCAAAATAGAAGGTTACAAAGGAATTTTGCACATCGTGCAACCAGCAAAAATGACAGAGGATAAAACTGGTAAAGAGTAACAGTGGAGAACTGAAACTGTAAAGAAAGTCAGGAAGATATACCATAAGGATGACTATAGGAGTTGGAAGGACAAGTTACCAGGAAGATTTAGAGACAAACTCAGGAAAAATAACACTAAGAATGTGACTAAGTCATTGAAAGCAGAGAGGAGGGGGTGGGGGGTGGAAAGGGGAAAAAAAAAGCACATTCACATATAAAAGGAACCTACCATAAACTCTTAATGCAGAAGGAGCAGAAAACCAATTTGTTTCCTGACTTTCTTTAGAAAGTTCTTCATCCCTTAACTAAGTGAAACATAAAGTTAGAATTCAGAAAGAATAAATTAAAATACAATAGTATCTGCTAAGAGAGCTTTACCTCCAGTAAGTCATCCAGGAAGCTGCAAGCTAAAATATCCTGTATCTTTATCTTCCCTGCAGCAAGAAACGGAAAACACATTTTAACAGTTACCCAGCTACATATCCATTTAACTGTTCTCATTTAGGTAGTTCTACTTAAGAAAGAAGTATTCTGAGCAGAAAGAAAATGCCTTTTTAAAAAACCCAAACCAACCAAAACCAAATTCTAACATCAAGGATAAGGCTGTAATTTAAAAGCTAAAATGAAAATAGCTTTTAAAATGACTGAATAAAACTAGCCTGATATCGGCAGAAGAGGAATTAACCTCAAGCCTTAAAAGCCAGGAAAAAAAAAAAGTGAGCATGCAACATCAACTCAAAATGTAAAATAAAAAAATGCAAAGAAAGCATACTTAAAATATTTTTTGGAGTAAGAGTCTGTTAAGTGATGTGATATTTTTACATCTTCAGAAACTCAGATATGTCACAAAGCTAACGGGACAGAATGCACTTCTGCTGGCATAGCTTTCACTGGGGTGCAGACACTGCACAAAGAGCTGTGCAAAATAATGGCATTATAACTTCACACACCCCCTCTATGTGAATTAACCGGCCTCAAGACACAAGGGGAGAAGTGCCATGGCTTTTACATCAAGCCCACAAAAGACTCATACCAATGACTGTCCTCCATAGATGATTAACAGCACCCCCCTGAATACGATTGAACCCGGTAGCTCTGAAAAATACCTGGGTCTATGTATTGACCCATGGACTGGGATATCAAAACCAGAACTGCTGGAAAAAGTAAATGGTTACAACAGATTGGGAAGAGGTAATTACACCGTGTTTGTAATTACCTCTGCCAGAGGCTACTGCCTACGCAACTCTGATGTTTTCAAGGGGCACAGCTAGATCTTGAAATCACATGCAGTTTGTGACTTAAATCAAGGGCATACAAAAAAGCAAACTATTGTCTGAGAGAGCCACATGTGTAATAAGGATTAGCAGCCATAACTGCAAACCTTGTCTAATGAGTTTACCTGATATATACAAATTTAATCATAAAAGCACATCACAATAACCATTCTTGAGTACTTCCACAGTTCTGTGAATGTTCTGCCAAGCAGCAAAGTTGTTAGTTGCTGTGTTTTCTATTCACCCTAAACACTTATAAAATTAGCTACTGCTAATGATGCATTATGATGGAACAATACCGTATTTTTTAGTTTCTATGAGTTAACACTATAGTACCAGAACTGATGGGTATCTCATAGAAATTCATTAGCTGTAGAAGTAGATTATTAACCCATGTAAAGACTCATGGTCTTCAGTGGAGATTAATCTTCAAATACAAGATTGCTGAACAAAAGCCTACAAGGACAACTACATACTCCTTTGAAAACATAAGTAGCTTTGGTGGAAACATTTAAAAAGTTAAATACTCCCACATATTTAGAATTCTGAAAACATGGACCTACCTGTTCTGAGAGGATCCAGAAAGAAGAAGAACTTCCTAACTGCTGTGCAGACATAGAAGGAGTAAAAAGATTTTTCTAAACCATCCAGTTGTGGCAAAGTAGGGATAAGTTCTAAAATGTAGTTTTCTAAATCCTGCAGAATTTAGAAAGAAAAGAAAATAAACTTGAATCACTACTATTGCTGCACGTTTGCTGTATGCCACCCTGACTTTCAAGCATATTTTGTGAAAAATACAATCCTGCAACAATGCAGGAAAGAGCAGAAAAGCAGGCAGAAAAGCTTCTGTCTCTGTGCAAGAAATCCTAGGTCATATACACGTACATGTGATACCATGACTGAAACAGTTTACAAATAAAGCAGAACATTAACAAAGCAGATGATGTTTACATGTAAATATAAACGCATTCAACTGTACCTTTTTCAAATACCAATGCGTAAGTCCTAATTGGATTATCCTATTGCTGAATATTCTTGAATAGATCTTTTTTTAAGTAGAGTGGTAACTACAACCTTCTTATTTATTTTATAGTATTAACCCTTGTTAGAACAGGAGAATAATTCATTGAGGACCACTCTACCCATCCTTTTCTGTGATTTCTACTATATCCTACTAAATCTAGAAAAGTGCTAGTGACATGAAACCGTGGAATCTACGATTTCTTTTTCAGAGCATTACCTGTATATTAAAAAGGCTAGCAGCATTCTTGCCACCAAATCTCTAGAATACAGAGACTGCTACTTCATTGAAACAAGCGTGTCCACCCCCAACCTAGTTTATGATACAAGCTTTTACAAGATAAGACTGGAAGAAAACTGGAGCCTTTCTGATGCTCTGTCATTTGAGTAAAGACAGACACTAAGTTAATCAAAAATTTACTTACTGATTCTCTGAGGTAGCCCTGTCCTGCCACGTCATATAAACTGAGACCTATTCTTGTCTGATGAAGCCATACTGCAAAACAGAAAACAGAATTACAGTGCAAGAAACCTAGGGGTCTTCTGAGGCCTCACCAAAATCTGAAGTTGTTCTAAAGGCCACAAGGCACTGCTGGATGTTAAATGCCTCTCAGTATTACCCATTTTTCTGAGATTTAAGCAAAGCCATGATATGTACCAGCCCTGCTTCGAAACACAGTTTCAGTCTCTAAGTTGGTAAGAGTCACTGGTGATATATGGTGCGCTGTGGCCAAGACTGCCTTATAATGGACAGATGTGAGAAACAGCTGAGCAGACAGCACATTTTCTGTGGTATGCAGAATCGTACGGATTCTCTCTTGCTGACCTAGAGAGATGTGTGGCAGCACATTTTCAGTGCATTAGAACCAGCTGTACAGTGTCATACACAGACTGCTTGTCAGATGGCTACAGCCCCTTATGCACCATGAGACGCTGCAGCTACAGCCAAAGGTCCTGCTCTCTCTTCTGAGTTACAGCAGGACAAATAGAATAGCACAAGCATCCATTTTTGCAGTGAGAAGGGGCATCAATCAGACAATCTATTGTCTGTACACGCTTGTACAGGGACAACATGCTTGAGGCCATTGTTAAAGCACAGTAACAGAAATAGCGTACAGATTAGGCATAAAAACTATTACTCACACACTCAATGTTAAATTTAACATTAATTTTATGAAGACACAGTTTAAAAGTTCCTCCTACAAAATATGAGCTTTCTTCATACCAGTATTAATCTCTTCAAGGTGTTTGTCAAGGTAGACTGAGTATCACTCAGAGATGACAAGAGGTTATACGGTGAGGCTGTTTCTTCATTGGCTGAAGTTTAAGTTTAAGGGTAAGTGCACCACACACCCTGAAGTGATTCAAGACACTTCTACTAGGCTTGACTTGTTTTGACAAAGCCAACAGACTTGATCACCTTGCTGCCTGAAGGGGGGAGCATTACTGGAGGCAGATGGTGCTTTGGGAAATGCTTTGCCATTATCCAGTTACTAACTTCACCATTCTCTTGTGACCTCCCAAAGGACTTTGTGGATCATTAAGAAAAGGGAAGAAGGGCTGTAATCCAGGGACTGTAGGAAATACTCCAGCTGGAGGTAGAAAGGAGAAAGACAGAATGCTACATGTTCTGCACAAGTATATGAATGTGTACATGCAGCTATTCCTAAAACTAACAGGCACATACAAGAAAAAAAACAAAAGCTCATTAATGAGTTCAGCTGGTTAGAGAATACCGTCACATCCCCGAGGCACAGCGGTTTAAGATGTTTTAACCTCAGGGTGATAGGGGCTCTTCCCTGCTGCAGCACCATTCTGGAGGCTGACTGCTCTGCTGCATGAGCTTCAAACTAAGGTGAAATAAACACTGCAGTGCCCCAACTTGGACCAGGTCAAGCAGCTGCAGAGCTGACTCCATCATCTACCACTTTCCTCTCCTGTCAGTGCCACACTGAAGGACATTTAACATTAAATACAGATGGAAATCACTAATTCCAATCTAAAGCCTTTCTTTTCAGTCTTCCTTTAATACCTGGCTCGGTTTTCAGCCCCCATACAGAACGCTGTACAATAGAAATGATCTCAGCTACTGCACAGACTTGCTACTAGGCTAAATTTATTAGGCAATTCCAATGCTGTAAGCTAGAAAACACAAAGACCTTATTCAACTGACCCAAGAGGGACTTGCAAACACACACTGTAATGGAACCTTATGTTGGCCAGAGTCTGAAAATGAAATCTGATTGAGATGGGACATAAAAGAAGGCTTCTTGTCTCTTAGTTTGGTGAGTCTTTTTGGTTTTGTTTGTTGGAGGTTTTTTGGGTTTAAAAAAGGTATCACCATAAATACACAAAACTTAATATTTCTGGGTGAAATAACTGAAATAAAGAGCTCTGAATGAATCTCTGTTGTGCCCATATGGGTAGACCTTTTTGAAATGCATACAGTTTTCACAGACTTCTTCTCAAGTCTCCTACCCTGCAGCTTATAGGTTTGCTGTTTGTTGCAAATGGCCCTATTACTCCTTTCTCGCATAAACTGCCCATCTACTCACCAGTTTCCTGCTCAACACATCTCTCATCTCTTGCACCAAAAAAGCTTAAGTTAAACAAGCTGAGCTGCTCTGGGGAAAGGTGCCATTCTTCCCTCTTGAAGGCTCTACCAGACCTAAGAGCACAGTAGCCAGGGGACAAGGCAATGAGGCAACCTTCCTTTCTCTGAGCCAGCTTCACCTTTTTAAAGAATCTAATCCAGATATTTAAAAAAATAAAATCGCATTTTTCAGCCCAAGTGGTTATTTAGAATGAAAAATAGCTGAAAATATGGTAAAGCTATAGTGACAAGCACAACGACATATTGACATACTTGACAAGCACAGTTAGAAAACGTAGATAACACCACTATGTAGAAGGAAGGAAAAAGAGCAAACAAAGCTATCTGCCGGACAGTCTGATGACAGCGGTTAGGATCACACTTGCCACATAGCTTTACTGTTTTGTTCTTTGCAGTACTGCCTGAATAAAGGAAATCAGAATAACAATACATATATATACACCAAATAGATCAAGAATATCTCAGGCTGACAGAAGACGAAGATTTCAGAGACAGGGTGAACTCCCACCTCCTAGTAAGCAGAAAAAAAATCCCAAGCCTCCAGGAAAACATGATTAGTAATCAAGGGCTAGATCTCACTGCTGTTGAAGAGAACAGCAAGTAACTAATAAAGCTTAAAATAAGTTGTTTTATTTTCAAGGCTCTTATTAACACAGATGAAGCATCAACTAACCTTTTCGCATGACATAATTGAAGAACTGCATGATAGATATCCTCCCATAAGGATCATTATGGAGTAATTTAGCAAAGATCTTAGCTGTGAAGAACTGCCTGCAAAACAAACACAGAGCTACTCCTACACATCGCAGTATACTGCACTCACAGATTCATTTACAGTATCTAGAACCTGTGACACTTTACAATGCTGTTTTAACAATATAGAACGTGTTCTGTGTATGCAACAATGTTAATTTGCTACATTACACCCATCAAGTGGGATCCTGCCAAGTAACAATGGTAAACTCAATAAAAAGCAGCTGCTTTTTCTGCTCATGAGGCTCTGCAGTGATGTGGGAGCTTTGAGAGCTTTCACTCACTTCTCTGTGGTACAACAGATCTGGTAACTTCCAATCTTCTACAACAATATGCACATAAAAGGAACTGCCAGTACTGACACCTGATCTGCTTCCGCCCAAAACTCAATCACAAAGCTACGTGCACAACAGCAGTCGCCAACAGGAGCATAAAAAAAGGAATATTCACTGTATGGTGTACACAGAACATCTGGTAGGAAATCTTCCATCATAAAATATTAGGGAAGGCTGAGCAGTATCACTGGAGACACGATTTCCTCTTCAAATACAAAGTGTGCTGTTTACTGGCCACTAATATCATAAAAATGCCCATGCTGATAAGAATTTCTTCTTCAAAAGGATGCAGTACCCATCTTGCAGACATCTTTATAAAAAATTCCCTCAGAGATGTAGGGCAATACACCTTTGCCAGGATGCAAAGCAACTAGTTTATCAATTACTATACGGACATGACTTTATCCCACCATTAAACTGCTTCCATCTATTTTAGGAACTGAAAGTTACAGCAGCACTTAGGTTTAGCCGAAGTAAGCATATACAAGAGAAGTAAGCCTTACTTGCATTTAGGTCCAGCTTTTTCACCAACTTTCAAGAAGTTCTCATAGTTGATCATTGCTTCTTCCCCAATCATTGGTGATGTCTGATGTTTGTCCAGTAGAAACCATAGATTCTTAAAAAGTGTTTATATTTGGTTAAGAAGGTATCTCTCTAGAGATGTCAATGTGCTTATGACAGAGCATTTAAGAAACGCAGCAAAATGTGGTTTTGCTGCATGGTTATCTCAGTTTATCAGTACACATCATCAGTTCAGCCAGAAAAGCAAGCAAGCAATATTTCCACTGCTCTAAACTGGTGTTAAAACACAGACACACTCTCACTCACTAGGATTTCTAGGATCATGCTCCTTTTGTCTTTGCACTACAGTAAACTCAACCATCTTTGGAGTCTCTCAGTGATACATAAAGAGAATTTATTTCTTCTTGGGCCCACTAGGAAAATTGTTGGAATGTGCTAGAAAACCAGAAGCCGTTGATTTAGTCTTCATATACATCATAATGAGGAAGCTTTGCGCTGACATTACCAGCCCAAGATTGTGCAGCACTTCAGCTTTAGCTAGTAGTTCACAACCAGCCAACATGCCTAAATACAAAGGACCTTAGCACAGAAAAGATTCTGTTGACAGGAGATAATCAAACTCTGCAGAAAGAGAAAGTCTTGTCAGAAGCCATTACGAGACATACAGAAAATATTTTCTTACCTGCAGCTCTTCGTTATCCAACAGCTCCCTACTTTTCCTTTGCAGAAAGACTGCTCTAGATTCTTCTCTTAATTTCTGAAGCAAGACTTCGTCTTCAGCTGGCAGCTAGAACAATTGTGATGTTTTAATTTTCTGTACATGTACAGTGGCAGCATTCAAAAGCTACAAATCTAGCAAGACTCTTAGGTAGTCCTGACTCACACGCTTTGATAAAGCTGTTTACCTGATAGAAAATAATGACTTATCTACCAGAATGCTGCACGGCATCTGCTTCTTCTATAGGGATAGCACTTGCATACTGTCTCAAACTATTTCAGTATCAAAATACTTAAAGCAGGACATCTTTAACATGAGAAACAGAAACCTACTTATACCTGATAAACCACTCAGTAAGCATTTTCCCACATTTGCAAGGCAGGAAGGCTCATGCATAGAAGACACTTACTTCAGTGTTTTTACTCAGGAGGAAGCAGCACTTTCTATTTTGTGGTAGGCCTGGCTCTCAAAAGCATGTCTACTAAACTTGTTTTGGCCAACAAAACAGATGGAAGAACACTTAGTATGAAAGATGTTTATATGCAAAGCTGTACAGCACTACCAGAACTTGGATGGTTGCATAGGTATTCATCAACTGAAACAGGTACTTGAGAACTTAATCGACAGAAACTCATGATTCTAAGGAATATGAGACCATGTGAGATTAGACAGCAGCTGAGTGGCCACATGCAGAAGTGTCAGCAATATCATGATGTTGAACCTGCGCTCCACATTCCCCCATCCCAATCTGATTCACTTTACACATAAGCTGCCGGACCAAGCGCTTTTACCAGATGATGCAAGCAACAGACCTATCTTTAGTCTGCAAGACCAATGACACACCATTTTCATGAAGCAGCCTCCCATCATGTCCCAACAGAAACAGGGAGATATGTATTTGTAACATTGGTATGTCAAAATTTACTTAAAATAAAAAGTTTCTCTGAAAGAGAAAGAAGACTTCCTATCTTCAGTTAACAGCCATGCCTATTGCCTGATTAGCAAACCATTTCATTGCCTTTGATGAGATGCTTACTAATTATTTGAAATGGCTGAAATCTACAATTATACAAAATAGAAAATAATGCTTCGCAATCTACATCATGCAGATTTCAATCTACTTAAGCTACTGAAGCTGTAGTGACCCTTTGAATAAGCACAACTTATTTTATAACACAGAATAGCCTCTTATTGGAGTTTATCTGGATACCTCACTTACCCTGTAGTAAAATCGCGGTATGTTCATATACGATGTATTGCTACTTTTTCTTCCTCCTTTCCATTCCATGTAATATTTTGTGAACAATTCCATTTCTTCATCTTTTAGCTCTTGCTCACTCTTTTTAGCTGATTAACATAGAAAAGAATTTTCATGTTGTACTCCTGAGCTTCAATGTAGGAAGGAACTTGAAAAACGGAGTTAACGCTGAGGGTTATACAGCTAAGCTGTTTAGTAACACAAATACAAGGTGGAAATTGATAGAGCACAGGCCTATTATGTAAATTACATAACAGACATACCAAATATGTCACGTATGAATATCTACAAAGCAGCACTTTCAGTATCTGCACGCGCCTGAGCCTCTGTAAGGGTATGTGATTATAACAGATACATAGCTACGACTGACGGAGCTACAGCATTCCTCGTTTACAGTGTTGTTTACAGCATCGTTTTAGCTACTGCTGACCGCACACAGCAGCACAGAGCCACCTTTTGCTCTGTAACGTCAGGGACACCACCACACGCCAGCAGAGGCTTGCACAAGCTCTCTGCGGGCTCGCTCACGACTACAGTTGCCAGCCGAAGCTGTCGCAGGGGTGTGCATGTACCCCCGCCACCCAGCCCCCACAGCGCCCCTCAGCCCCGCCCGGCTCTCACGACCCCCCAAAACAAGGGCGCTTGTTCCTCCGCAGAGAGCCCGCGGCCTGCCCGGTGCCCCCGCCAGCCCACGCACGGGGAGCTAAAGCAACGAGACAGGCGGCCGCTCGCCCCTGCCCCCGCCGGGCCCGTCACGGGGCTCACCCGCGGGGGCACCCGCCCGCCCCGCCAGGCCGGCCCCGCCTGGGCCCCCCAGCGCTCCGCGACGAGGAGCGCCACTGCCGCCCGGCCCCGGGCACTCACGGACGCGGCGGGCGGCCAGGCGGCCCCGCAGGCTCCGCTGCCAGTCCATCTCCCGGCCGGCGGCCGCTCCCGGCCCCCCACCGGCCGGCCGGGCCCAGGCGCACGCGCGATGCCCCCTGCCCGGCGCGCCTGACCCCGCCAGCGCCGCGCCCGCAGCCGAGATGGCGGAGCGAGCCCATCCGCCCTGACAGGGCGCGCGGCGCAACGTCACGTCCCGCCCCGCCCCTCCCCTCCCGGTGCGACGCGATTGGCTGCCTGTCCAGGCGCGGGCTCAGCCGCGCTTCCGGCCTGGTGGCGGGCGGGCGTCGTGCGGCCGCCTCCTCTGCGAGCGCCTCCCTGCCGCTCCGCCGCCTGCGGCCGCCGCGCCCCGAGCAAGGCAGGCCCGCCCCGAGCGGTAAGGGTGCGGCCCGCGCCGGGACAGCGCCTCGTTGCGCTCTGGCGGGTAAAGGGGGATGGGCAGGCAGCCCCAGCTGAGGGCCGGGCCGCTGTGCGCGCTGGGAGTTGTAGGCCGGGCACCGGGCTAGGGACGTGAGGCCCCGCGAGGCCTCCTCATGAGCCGCCTCAGCTGCCTGCCCGGCTGCCGGTGAACCTCTCGGTAACTGCATTTATAACCTAACGTTTACGTGGGATTTCACTGTAAAATTACCGCCAGTGGTGTTGCTCTGTCTCTTTGCGGCGGTGTCACCAAGGGTTTGTAATTGGGGAAACCAGTTAAATGGAAGCTTGTTACAGGTTGAAAAGTATGAGGAACCGAGGTAGGAATCCCGTGCTGGGACTGCTTGAGGGATCAGGGTTGAGATTCCTGACCTGAAATTGTCGAGTTACTTTGAACTTCGTGTTTGCAAGCATGCAGCTGTAAATGTGACAGGAAAACACAGAGCAGGTCATGATATTGCATTGTTATTTTTATTTTTATTTTTCTTTTTAGGAAACCTTCTGACTCCGATGAAGGCAGGAAGAAAAAACCCGCCCTTTTCACCTGGCTGCATCAGAATTGCCTGGCTGCATACAACAACTCAGTATTCATCTTTACCGTAACCAACAAACAAAAATTATAAGCTGCAAAGCATCTTCTCTAGAAAGAAAGATATCCTCGTTTTGGATGAATGTTCTCACAGTCTAAGAAATTGATTTTTGTGGAAAAAGAAATTCACAAGTTTTTGGTTTTTTAAGAGGCAGAAAGGACTGGTAGAGCAAGCATTTTGAAACTGAAGCTTATACAGCTTGACAGCCCTTGGGCTTTTATGGTAAACATCCCCATACAAACTGTATTTTCCCTTTCATAAGTTTGTTGTATACAGTGAGCTAATAGTGAGGTATTTCTTCATGTCATGGCATTCTTTTCTCAAACTAGTCGACAGAGTTTTCAGGCTTTACTGTGGAAATGTTGTACATTCTGGTCTGTTTCAAGATGCCAAAAACTGTTTGCTGTCTCTTTCAACACCCCCAATAGGGAAAAGATTACCTGTTTGAGTTTTGTAACATCTTCCAGCACTGCGTTACCAGTGGATCTCAGAGGAACTGATGGCTTTCCTACCAAGAAAGGGTCTGAAATTGAGTATGAAGAAGAAAAAGGATGGGATGAGGAAACTAAAGAAATATCTGAAAGGCAAGTCCACTTTTCTTCTTCTGTTGGAGCTCCAAAGAAGCAGTTAATGAGTCAACTTCTGTCAAGGCGTAAGTTTACCAACATACAGCCTCCAGAAAAACCTTTGCAAGCTGAGGAATGGAACAGACTGAAGGATAGCTTTCGAACACCTGAAATATTTGAAGAAGTGATGTTGAACAGCATGGTCAAGTGCAACAGCCCCATTGATGTGGCTAAGTCCTTGCTGACCCATGTAGCAAACAGTAAAGGTGACATTGCATATAGTTTGTTGGTCAAATATCTGGCGCTGTGTGTCCAGCAGGGAAAAACTACAGAAATTTGTGATGTGTATGATATAATGAAAATCAGATTTAAGATTTTAGAAAGTGGGGCTTATACCCTTATTATCAGGGGACTGAGTAATTCAGATCAATGGAGAATGGCCTTGACTCTTTTGGAAGAAGTAAAAAAGGCGATGATTCCCTCACGAGCAAACTATGAATCCTGTATCATAGCAGCCAGCCGTCATCAAGAAATGAACCTTGCATTTGAACTTTACCATGAAATGTTGGCTAAAGATTTGGTCCCAACCTTGGATATCCTGCAGGCCTTTTTTGACTTCAGCAGGGGCATGAAAGGTGCTGAGTTACAAAAAGAGCTGTTTGGTATGCTCTTATATTTGAGAGACAACCAAATATACCCTCACAAAACATTTATGCAGAGTATAAAGCAATGGTTTGAAAGGTAAATAATGTTTCAGTAGCAAACTCCAGTTCATGAAAATGGAATTTCAGATTGTTCCACAGATGAACACTAATAAGATCCATCAATATCTTATTTTGGTTGTTGCTTCTTCATGAGACGTGCATTATCATGAAAACATGCATTTTATTTTTGCTTCCAGTTTGCTGTTCAAGTGTAAAATTCTTACTGATTTCACCTTTTCTTGAAAGATGTTACCTGTTAAATATTATTCTTTGGTACAGAAAGTAGGAAATTGTGATGGGTTGTGGCTATCCAAAATACCCAATTTCATCTCTTTCTGGCGTTGATACATAAGGAATATTGACAGGTGCGAAGGTTTTTCCTGTATGTCAGAGTGTAAAAGTTGTAAGTTATTTGAAAATTAGATAGTTTCTCTCTTTAAAGGAAAGAGGTAGCAAAGTTAGCTGAGGTTCAGTGAAGATTAAATGCTGACTTTGTATGGAATAATAGGAGAGGAGTAATCTCAATAGGCTCTTTGTTTTAGCACAGTATTTAGCAAGCCATGCACTTTGTTTTCATGAATAGTGATGGTCAGACTCCACAAATTACAACTAGTTAACACTGCACATGCACAGTGTAGTTCATCTGGGCCCGTTGCATGTTTGTGATGCTGCTGTATGTGAGCCCATCTATGATTTATTTTTTTTTTTAAATTGTTGACTTTGATTTATGTGAGCTACTCATCCCTTTTACAAGTTAGTCCTCCTGGATGGAAAATATGCCTGTGGGAACGCACTACCATTATTAGAACAGGTTATACTGCTGTCCCCTAGCTATTCCCTGGGAACAGCTAGGGAGCAGAGTAGGCTTCAGTCAAGATGAACTGGTTTAGTGGGTGAAAATCTGTCATGGGGTGCTATTTTCCCACTGAGTAGAGAAGGACTTGTGTGTGCTGCATGTGCAGGAAACTCAACGTAATAAAACAGACCTTGGCAAGGAGACTGCAGGGGTAGTGAGTATGTAGAAGAGCTATATATTGCTTGTATATAGTGGCAAACCAGTGCTGCAAGCTGAAGCTAGGCAAACTCCTGTTTGTGTCTTTAATACCATTTGACTGTTGGAACAATTCATGAAAGATTGTAGTAAACTCATGTTTTAGATCTATGTTGGCCTTTTCCTTAAAGGAAGGGGTTTCAAACATGAAGAAGAAACAAAGTCTGTAATAGGGGAATGAAACTAGGTGATCAGTTAGCTGTTTGGCTTTTATCTGTGAACTTGTAAAAAATGCTGTTTTACTTGTGTTCCAGTTGCTAGTGCTGAAGTGGTATATGCTGGTGTTGAAAATAAATAAGCAATTTACATGGAGTTCCCAAAAAGAAATAGAATCTGATAACTTCTAGCACTGTTAGTTTTGCAAAGATGATGCAGATTGGGAGGTAACTTTTCCTGACAAAGGAAACTGATGGTACAGTATGCACAGAAGTGTGCCTTGTGAGTGTAACTGAATAGGTGTTAGTTTAAAAAATTCTTCTGAAGAGCAGACCAGCACTGACTTGTACTAGTGCATAAAGCCAGATTCAATAGAGATCTGAGTGTGCAACAAAGAATCACGGTATTTTTCTGTTGCCTGTTGTCTTTATAAGAAAAGAACCATTATGTGTCAGCATGAGGGATGCGAAAGGAGGGCAGAAGCAGGATGGTTATTCTAAAGTCCGCAGCCTGTGTGTGCAGCCTATGATAATAAATGCAGTGGCAAAGGGAGAAGTGTCTGCAGTTGCATGTAGGCATAGGTATTCCTATTTTGTAACCTATTCTGGTTTGGATTTTGTGGGTAAAAAGGAATGTTTACTCCAGCACGATGATGGTGATGGTGCTGATAATGATGTGGAGTCAAAAAGTCTCAATGCAGCTCATTTTGATATGAGCATATTTTTCTTAATCTCTCAGGATGACACCTGCATAGAAATCTTGATTCCTGCTTTACCATCTGGTTTGTGAGGTGGTTTATGTATGTAGGACAGCAAGTTAAAAATTGTCAATGTGGCCTCTTTATTTGTATGGTTCTTAATATTTGAGGACAACATAAATTGGGGAGGTTGATGGTATTAGTTCTCTGCATGTTGTTAAATGCTGGTTCTTTATATAATATTTTTGGGCGTTGATAAATTATATATGAATCTTTTTATGCTTTCTTTGCAGGGTAGATAATTGGTCTTTTACTTCTAAATGTTGACCAAAATAGAATAATTCTTAATCTGTTATTCAGGTATTGTTAAATATGAATCTGATGTTTTTATCTTTCCCTCTGTACATACTAGCATACCAGGAGGGAAGTGGAGAGGACACCTGACCAACATTAAAGACAGGTAAATGCAACACTTTATTTAAAAGAATAATCAAGACAGCACCTCACTATCTTGAACTCTTATTTCATAAATGTAAAGAACAGCTTCCCTTATATAAGAAAATATTTTAATTCTTGAGGATACGAACCTTTGTTGTGAACGTACGATTTCCCAAACTCCAGTTTCCAACTCATTCTTGTGCATTAAACAAGACCCAACATGCAGATTTGGAAAGGAGTTAGGCTAAGCAGGGCCAAGGCAGAAAAACACAGGGAAAAGTAAGAGCTGCCATTTTACTGTTTAGGAATTAAAGACTTACTTTTTTGCTTGGCTTTATAATACCATTGTTTAACATATTTAACAAAGCAGTTTCGAAGTGTAAATGGATGCCTTCTTGAAAATTGGTACTGTTCACATATTGCAGTTAATTCGTACAGATGGGAGGGTTCTCCCTTCCCACCTGATTTTTAGAGAAGACAAGATAATTCTTATGTTAGATTTTCACAGGGATAACTTGGGTATGTGTTTCTATTACAGCACAGTTTTCTTAATGCCTGTAAATTCCTATATTAAATGTTAATCTATCTGAAACCTGGTTCTTTGTTTTTGTAGCAATTTGGCAACTATAAATGTATTAATTATAAGAAGGTCTCCAATGGATTATTGGGGTTTTTTGTTGGTTTATAAAAATACACCATGATGCATAGTCTGAAGTAAAAGCACAAGTAGAGTCTGTTGCTTTGAAGTCTATGAAAGAACAGCATAAATCACTGCCCTAAGAGTAAGGGTCGTTCACCGTAAAATTGATTATTAATACGTGTGTGTTGTTACTGTACTGTATTATAATTCACCAAATTCTAGACAACTTTTTTTCAGCCTTTAGAGTTTTAAGATTCTAAAGTTGATTGGCTTGGATAAGAGGTAGCTTGTTGTCTCGCTGTCTGTAAACTAAGGACAAAGGCCTTAAGGTATCTCTGAAACTCATGTGGTGTTTGTTACTAGACTCATCTTTGTAGTTGGCATAACTGATGTCTTAAAACGTGAGTCTTGAGTTTAAAAAAATCCAGAACTATGTTTTCCTAAGTGAGTTTGACAATTTATTAGGCTTATTCATAGGTTATTCTAATTTTGTATAAATACTGGCAGTTATATCTCAGATGCTTATATCCAGGATATTTTCTTCTTTATCTAGCACTGAGCTCCTAGCTTCTTTGAGCTGTGATAATTAGAAGCTTGAAACCCCTGCATACAAACCTTGACGTTTGAGGACCATTTTAAATTGAGAGTTACAAAAGCTTTGGATTTCCAAGGTCAGCTATAGAAAGCTGCAGCTCAAGTTTTTGGGCCTATGTTCAAACTACTGTAGCATGTGTGACTTCACGCTTGGTATGTAGGTGCCATGATACTCCAAATCTATCTCAGAAAAGTAGTCCTTCAAAAATGTAGTTAAATTGTCAGGTAGCTGTAAGCACAGCTGTATATCCTGCAGAGGTGAAAGGCTTCTGTGTGGGAATTTCTTTGCATGAAATCCTAAAATGATCAATCAGAAGTTACAAAATTTGCAAGGTAATTTGAAAGGTATGGTTGCAAAAAAGCAGCAATTAGACTTGCCCAGTCTTGCAAGATGATGAGTGTTTCTTTTGCCTGTTTTGCCTCTGGTCCCTTTGGGCATCCACATTGCAATTGCACAAGAAGAAACTGGCTTCAGGAGCTTTGCTTGTTGATAGGTTGGGGTGGGTTGACTTGTTGGGGTGTGGGGAGATTTGTTTTTGTCAAGTAATCGGAAAGTGGTAGTTGCAGAAGGATCTACATTAACTATGGGACAGGTCCTTAAACTTTAGGCTTAATGATTTTGAAATAGTCTTGTGACAGTTCATTAGGCCTTCTCTGTTACCAAACTGTGAAGTTCCTTAATGCAATTAGATATATTTAATGGTAACTTTACAGCTATATGAGCAGTCAGTCTCATTGCTTATATTAATATGTAAGCCAAGCCTGCAGTAGTCACAGTGGCTTGAGCCCCTGGAGCGTATTGTTTGTATGCAGCACTGAATGTCCATTGTTGGAATTCCACGAGTAACTTTTTTGATTTAGTAAATGCACTGTCAGCATTGCAATTAATGCAGTCTTGGCTTTTGGAATGTGCATTAATGTATACTAGAGAATTGGGAGAATTTAACATTTCTGATTGCCATGGTTTTAGAAAATTACAGCTTGGCTTTGGCATCTCTAGGATATCTCTGTGGAGACAGCTGGGGAGAATAACTTGTTCCATTTTAATACTTAAAGCTCAAATCCTGTGATTCAGTTCTGAGATTGTGCTTGTGAAAATAAGATACTTGGATGGATTTAGAGAAGAGTGGTTACTCCTTCCGTTCAAACTATGCCCAGCTGGGTCAATATAGGCTTCTGAACAGAGCAAGACAGAAAGGAAAAAAGTGAAACTTCAACAACATACCCTGCATGTAAGAGAAGCTTAAGTGGGAGCAAGTGGCAAAAAAGTCATTGTTCGGGAGTCAGGAAGAACCAAAGACCCATTCAGACTAAGTGTCATTTTATTGCCTGTTGGAGAAGCTACTAGATTCTGCTTATTTTCTTGGTACTATGACTGGAGTGTCCAGTCTGGTTATGAAGATACAAGCTGGATCTCATGTCTAATGTTGTTGCAGAAGGGCTTGAGAACAGACAAGACTGACTGTGAATGTCCGTAGTGTATGTTGATGTCCTATTTGACTATTTCTTTTTCCTTATTCATGTAGTTTCTAGGTTTAACCCACAATCAGAGGTGCAAGTCAACAAGTCTACCCATGAAGTCTGTGTATATTTGTAGGTCATTGGTTTGTCATTAGAAAGTACCTGCAAAACCTTCAGTTAAGTTTGTAGCAGGGGGAAAAAAAAGAGGTTCATGTAGTTTGCAATTCAAGCACAGAGATGCAGGTTGTTTTGTCTCAGTCCTCCACTGTTACCCCACCTTGCACACTGGTTCTGTGGTGGGCCCAGAGGTTCATGGTAGTGATGCATGACATACATTTTTGACCTGGGTATGGAATTGTGCATTGTATTGGTTAGGTGTTTAGCTGATAGGGGCTAATGGGAGAGGCAATAAAGAAAGGATGAACAAGTGGGGTATGGAAGTGATGACAGTTCCAGTTGTATTTCCTTCAGATGATGTGTTAGGACAGAGGTTGTGGCTGTGGAACATGAAACAACAGAAAAGGTGAGATACTACAAAAATGTGTTTTTTTCTTTCTCTCAAGATACTGTTCTGGGGGATCATACAAAAATCCAGAGGTGGCCAAGGAAGTTAGTCCTGTCTTGTTTTGCATCCTGAAATTATGCATGTGCTGTGCTAGCAGGCTGTAGGAACAAAAACCCAACTCATAGCAGCTGATGTGGTTCTCACGGTTGTGGTTTGTTTTAATGGCCTTTTCCTGTGCTGGGGAGTTTTTGTAGCACTAAGTTGGTTAGACAAAAAGTTGTGCCTCTTGGCTGGCATGGATCTGTGTGTTCTCTGTAGCATTGCCTCACTTGTGCTGTTCTGGAAGTTTTTTTGGGATCTACTATGACATGTTAGCACTCTTCTTGAGGAAACTTCTAAAGAGTTTGAGGTCTGTTTTTTTCACACCCCCTATTGTTCTATTCTGTAATCTTTTATGATGGATATCCAATCTCTTTTAGTGTTAAAAACATGCAGATTAGTGGAGAGTTCTTGTATGTGTCAGAGACAAAACGACATATGATTTGTAGAACCACAATTCTTATCGTAGCTGCTGGCCCTGCAAGAGGGAGACTAAGAGTACTGAGAAGTGGATGATGTGAAAGATAAATGAAACTGTCCTGGTGCTGCATGAATCGTACAGTCGCTGACACGGCTGTGCATGGTGGAGTGGTGTTTCTGGCTCTGGGAAATTAACACTAAATGATGGCATTGGTTGACTGTAGCTGTAGAGGTTTTTCATCTGCAGCAGTCCACATTCCTAGATCCATGTGAGGATATTTAGCCTGTGCTACAGAGCAGGAACGGAAGTTTCTTAGCAATAAACTAGTGGTTAGTTACCAGGAGTTACCAATATAAAGCCACTGGCTGTTTGGGTGCAGTCAGCCTGATACTGGAAAATCACTGGTGGAACTGGGCATCATACAGGCATGCAGTGCCAGCGTGACTTAGTGTTGCTGTGGGCTTTCAGAGCAAACAGTATTTCTGTTTTAGTCACAATGCACTCAGTCTGTTCACTTTGACCACCTTTGAGAGATCTGAACAGTCTTAGCCTAGAAATAAGGGGAAGTCTAATAGCGAGACAAGTGGCACAAAGGCAGTCTTCCTCATTATTTGCTTTTCCAACCATACAGCAGATTTATGTTACCTTTTCCTTCTTTCTTTCCTTCCTTCTTTTTGGTGAGGTTATTCCTACAGCTATGGCAGGTTTGGTTATTCCTAATCTTGATAAACCAGGCATAAATAATTTAGCTTTTTTAGGAGCAGTTGGTGGCACAATAGTGGAGCATTTTACTGGTGTGTTTTCTTACAACACTTACAGCTAGACCAAGGCTCTATGGTCTGCCTGCTATCTTCAACTAGTATGCCTACAGTTACTGCATATATTCTGGCCAGGGCAGGGCAACTGCATTCACCTTCCTATATTGAGATCTGGGCTGTATATATCCATGGTGAATTTCCTGTGTAGTAGGGAAACTTCCAAATATTAGAGATATGGAAATCTGTGGTAATGTTGAGAATCGAACCCTGATCTCTCAAAGCCTAAATAAATGTTGGTGAATATTTAAATACTTTTTTCTTTTTTTCTTTTTTTCCATGCTCTCATGCAGAGTTTTAGTACTAAATCTTGCAACATCTCTGGAGTTAAATTTTTGATCCTGATCCCACTAAATCACATCAAAATATTTCTAGTGAGTTTAGCAGGTTTTGGATGCATCCCAGAAAAAATACAACCAATTTTCTGATGATTGTACTGTGTTGGAATTCTTGTAAAATATTGTGCTCACACTCAATAAATTAGTAAAATTTAAGGTATTTCTTATTTAGAAGCCTTTATCCTTTTGTTTTCTCCTTTCACTGTTATTACAGTGGACAGTGCCCGGTTTGCAACCATCAGTTGGAGGATAGTAACCTTACTGAAGAGGATTATAATAATCTCAGAGAAAGAATAATAAGGGACGTGATACATGGAACTGACACTTACAGGAAAACAAGCCCACAGGTAGGTCTTGTGCGCTGTCAAGTTCATTGACTAGGAGGGTAATATATAGTTAATGGTCAAGTACTTTGAAAACACCACATACCATTTTTTCTTTCCTTTAAATGTTAGTAGGCCATTAGATACATCAAATACTTCAGTATCTTTTTCAGTTGTGTTTATAAAATGGGTTTAAATCTTGACCTCTTTCACATTGTCTTTGTTCTTATATTTTCAGACAGCTTTAATGGATACTGAAATAATTAAAATGCATGTGTGTTTTTTTTATATTAAAAATTTTAAAAGGTATGGAAATCTTTAGATCCTTAAAAAGCTAAATTTTAAGTATGGAATAAACCCCCAGTAACTAGAACAAAATAAGACATCTAGTGTTTTGAGCTTGCAAAAAAGAGAAGTCCTGGTATTTCTTAAATTCAGTATCATATCTGAAACTTGCATTCATATTCTGAATATTTGATTTTTTCAGTTGGGCAGCTGTTTGCCAGAATCAGTAAAGAACCAATTACCCTTTTGTTCAGTCAGCTTTCACAACCAACCAATCAGCCAACTAACTCTCACTTTTAAAGTTATGCTTTCGTATATATAATTGGAGTATACGTCAGGAGTATCAAACTTTTCAAAGGTCAATGGAAACGTAGGGTGCAATCCCCAGGCACTATATGTCACAGTTCTGTTTCTTGCTCGCTTTGCGGAGAGATTAGGGGTTCAGCAGTAGTGATGCAGCTGGAAGCTGAGCTCCGCTAGATGGTGCCCACACCACGTCTCAGGGTGGTTTTGCTTTTCTCTTAGCAGCGTAGGTGTCACTCTGCTGCAGCTGATTTGCCTCAGTTCTGCGCCAGTTCAGCAAATAAGGAAGAGGACGCTGGGTTTAATTCTTCAGGCTTTCTGCAGGCAGACATTGTGCGTGTGTAACAGTTACAGAAACCTGAAACAGCTCACGTTGGGGTGCTTCTAGTACCTGCAGCCTATTGTTTAGACATCTAATTTCCACACAGATTTTCTCCTCAGTTCAGGACTTTTGGCTGATCTAGCTGTAATTCGTACAGAGGAATAAAATTATCCTTAAAAATGTAGCAATAAGTTTAAGTATTTAATGGGTGCTGGTGTTCTATAATATTGTAAGGTAAATAAAAGGATGTGTTTTATTACACAGTGTACAACTACCTCTATCTGTTCTCTGAAAGCCTTTGTGAAAATTATGGTTGAGGTTGGTTTATTAAAGGAAGCAAACCAAGAAAACTTTATAATTCCTTAACTGGTTAACTGTATAGTCTGTGAACTTTCATTTCTATTCCCTGTAGTGACTGTTCGCTTGAAAATGTCAAATTTGCCAAGTACACAGGGCTAGATTAGCAGTAGCAGTTGAAGGCAGGTAGATTTAGGAAGGGAGTTCTGGGTAACAGGACGTTCATGCCCAAGCTGAGCAGCTGTGCAAGTGATGTTACTCCTGTTTGAGAACCTGATTGATCAAATGAATGCGATCTAATGAAACAAAGACTCAATACATTATTTGAAATTTTGATGTCAGTAGATTTTGTTAGTCCATGTGATAGCTGAAATTCCGCATGTACAGCTCTGGTGCCACCCACTTGCTAGTTTCAGGATGACCTCGTTCCAGTTTTGTATCAGGAGGCAGTCACTGAGAGGCTGAATGGAGATGAACTTGGTGTGTTTACGCTTGGCCATACAGCTTAAAATCTGCTCCCTCAGTGAATTTTGAGCATGGATGTGGGGGTAGAGGCAAAACAGTGTCGTGATGTGTCAGAGGTTTCCAGAAATAAATTTGGGACTTTTTAGTCGCTTTGTGCTGTGAAAGCAGACATGTGGTGATGAAAATATGCTGTCCATTTTGGGTATGCCAGGCTGTGTGAATTCTCCTGCAGTGAGGGTTTTCCAGAGGGGAAACTAGGTGATGAGGCTGAAAATAGGATGTAAGCAAGTGTATCTGAGCAGGGGAGTTTCCATTTTCCAGTCAGTCACTTTTCTGTAGTAGCCGCAATTCAAATAGAAAACATTTTAGTTTTCTATTCCTTCTTTTCTCCTAACTAGTTTTCTTTAGTGCATCTGTGTTTCTTGCAATGAAATGATTATTCAGGGAAGCAGTTTGAGTTGTTTTGAGCTCTAAACATTCTTTTTTCCAACAGTGTTTCAACTTGAGTATGTAATGCATTTGGAATCTTTTTTTTCTTTCTTTTTTTCTTCCTCCATTTAGGAATAGTCTTTTGTCTTACATTTGCAACAGACACCATCGTTGCTCTATTTTTTATTTTTCTCACTTACAAATAAATGTGATCAGTGTAGAAAAATAGGAGCAAAGATTTGGGTTTGAGGATTCCTCAAAAGTAGTTGGTTGTGCTATGATGAAAAAAAATCTTTTTTGTAATTAGTTTTAGGAAAGAAAATCAAACAACTTAAGTTTGTATGTCAGAGTGAACACTATTTACAAATACATTGAAAAGATGGTTTGCATGAACTATAAACCTGATTATCTGTGATAAGGAAATACCTGTTATACATTAAGAATAAACATTGATTCAGATCTTTTATGCATAACTACTGAAAGGCCTGTTAGAATGTCGTATGACGATCTAATATAGCAAGCTGCAACATTGCAGACTGCTGTAGAAAGAAAACAATTGTAACAAGACTGTCACCTTTTGTACTGATGCCTGTATGATGTTTTCGGTGGGATGCCTGTTTACTCTGACAGCATTCAGTTGGGAGCTATGCTACTGAGCCTGAGTTGATATAATTTGTATGCTGAAAGACAGAATCAACTTGCTGTGGTGACTTCTGTGTTGCAGCTGCTCCCAGGCATTTCTCTCAGATAAGCAAATGCAGTAATTTCATGCCTTTCATGGCTACTTCATACCCTGATAAACCTGAAAGGACTGTGCAGGGGGAAGGAGGCACATAGGAGATACGTATGTGCTGTCAAGAAGGCAGGAAGACATGGGTTTGTGGGCACGTAAAGTCCCCACACTAGATGTGAAGGGATTTTACATATTCCTCTAGAATATAGGAGGCTGAAGGGGGAAGAGGAAGTTACCCATTCATCTCAGTGTTATTTTTGTAACTGAATGAGGTTGTGCTGTTTCAAGGAGCCTTGAAAATAAAGCACTCTCCCTTACTTTTAGATTGGTGCCTTTTCTTTTCTATAAAGCTTTGGGTTTTCTTCCACATGTCCATGTTTCCCGACTCTATGATTTGCCCTAAAGCCCTGTGGGGTATATGTCATTCCTGTTCTGGAGTAGTTTATTACTTTCAAAAACCCTGTGTACTCCAAACTCTTAACAAGACTGTGTCTGACACAGTCTGCCCCACCCCCATCTGTCAGAGCCTTCACTCCCAACTTCCAGTTTGATCTCATTTTTCTACTTGCTTTGTTGACTCTCATCTTGTGGTCAAAGTCAGCTAAATTGCCTGCACTTGAGTGGTTTCCAAGGTGAGCTACCCTTACCTGCCCTGAGATGCCTGGATGATTGTGGCTGTCCATCATGCACCTGGATGTCATGGCTTCTTTGCCAGAGCTGAAAGAGAAAGCTGGTTAATGCTGTGAGGCCTGCTATGTCTCCTGAGAAGGCAGGGGCTGAAGAGGAGAAAACCCCTTCCCAGCTATCGGCTGATACTGTGTGCATGGTGTGTGCCACAGCCCAGGCTGTGTGTGCTGTTTAGCTCCTCGGTCTCTATTCCCTTATATATTAGCTCCTCCATGGCACTGCCAGGGAGCAAAGAACATTGAGGGAGGAAATGTGGAAGGAAGGAGAAGGCTGGATGGAATTTCTCCTGTGGAGCACAGATATGTGCCACATTGCAGCAAAGGGATCAGATTCCCAGTAAAGTGTCCTCTGTTGTAGGAGTGCAAAAATCTGGCATGTTGCTGAATGCTGCAAAGCCCCTTGTACTGGGATGGGGGCTATTTTAAGCAGGAATAATTCCTGTGGTTTCTTCTTAGGTGGGAGTGTCTGAAAGTTGTGTTGTCTGTTCTGTGGTAGGGTAGGTCACTTTGCTAGGCTTGGTTTAAAATGACAGCACTTGGATTCAGAGCTAGCTTCTGCAAGAACTGTGCTGGCAAGACGGAAAAACCTTTCTGGTGCCAGTGTGGGTTGAAAGCTTTCTGTTAGGGGTGGTGAGCGGTAGTTAGAGTTAGGATTAGGGCTAAACCTAAGCTTCAAGATTGTAGAGATTTCTGAGCTTGCTCCCCACCCTCTAGCTCCCACCCCACACTTTTTTTTTTTTTTTTTGTCCCCCTTCTTTCCTTACTCTCCTTTAGGAGGACCACGAGTAGGATGAATGCTGAGGCTGGTTTAGGTGAGCAAGTTATGACTAATATTTGGATGGGTGTGAGTTACTGGTTTGTAGGTAGGCTGGGGTTTCAGGATGGCAAGGATGGAAGAACCTGTTATTGCTGAATTTAGAAAGTCCTGAAAGCGTGGTGTTTGGGGATTAGTGTTTTGGACAGCAGGTGCTCCAAAGAACTTGTGGGAGTCTTACAAGTCCATTAAGACTGAGTGAGAGCTAATGCCAGTGGAGATGAAGGGCTTATTGGCAGCCTTTTGGTGTTGGGCTATGGTTAAGACTAGGGTAAGAACTGATATTTGGGAGTTAAAATACTTGAAGCACTCACTTAATACAGCTGTGGTTAGGCGAGACCATTAAATTAGAGGTGGCATTGGTAAGGACAAATGTGTTATCTAGTCTGCAACAACAATCATCAAAAAACTTGTTTATAGCTGTTGTTTGACTATAGAGTAGCCGCTGCTGAACAGTTTAATTCTATTTGGTTTGCAGAATAATAGATTCATGACTAAGTCCGTTGTTGCCTTGTGGCAAATTTTTAGTTATGGGAAGGATAATTAGCTTGTAGGTGAGGATAGGGTTAGCATTGCAATTAGAATTAAATACACTGATATCAAGCTTGAAGACTTCTGAATCATGAAGATGTATGGTCATAAGTCTAGGGAAGCCTACAAAGATGAGACAACATTTGCAGATAGTGTTGAACAGCTTTTCCCCCTCCAGATCTCTGCTAAATATGGGCCACTGGACTCAGGATAGGGTTAATATTCAGTAGGGCAGAATCCTACATTGCCTTAAAAAACAGGTTTGCTGCTAGATCTTGTAACATCCAGAAGGACAGAGGAGAGCTGGTCTGAGTGGGGCTCAGGATTAGCTGTGGTTTGATTCAGTAGCACTGGTTTGACTAGACCTAGAGTTAGTTTTGGGGTTATAGAGAACACTAGCCTTAGAGCTTGATCCACTGCTCAGTCTTGTGGGTCAAGTAAGCATAGAAAAAAGACACGTAATGATTTATGATGGATGTTGAGACAATTGCAGTAGCAGAGTACTCAGAGTCTGAGAGCACTGCAGCCCAAACTGCAGCCTTTTTCCTGCTTATTTCTGTCCTTCTGTCTCCATTTAATTCAGGGTGGATGTTAACACTTCTCTTGTGATATGATTTGCTAGAGAGGAGGGAACTTTTGGGAGGAAGGAAAAGGAGGGGAAGAGGGGAGACCGAACTGGAAATGGGTGGTGAGAAACAAAGGCAGTTGGAATTTCTCTAAGGGTTCTCTTGCATCTTCCCTTACCCCAGAGGCTCCTGATAATGGAAGCAAACAAGCACAGAAAGTCTTTTGGCAGGAGGATAAAAGACTTAGCTGCTTCCTCAGCAGCAAGAATTAGATCTAGATGAAAACATTATAAATTCAGTGTGTATTTCTTTCCCTCAATTACCTCAGTGTTAGAGAATCTTTCTTGGAGCTCAGTCAGATCTTTTGGGGTGGTCCACGCTCCTTTCTTGATTCATATAGCAAGAAATGAGTTGTGATTTTGTTCAGGTCACTTGGTCTCCTTTGCCATCAAATGGTTGTGCAGTAAAATCAGGCCACTGTGCAACACAAGAATATTCCTTTCTTCCAATCCACTGTCTAAACCTGTTTTATTGTCACAGAATCACAGAATGGTCAGGGCTGGAGGGCACCTCTGAAGATCATCTAGTCCAACCCCCTGCTAAAGCAGGTTCACCGAGAGCAGGTTGCACAGAGATGTGTCCAGGTGGGTTTTGAATGTCCCCAGAGAAGGAGACCCCACAGCCTCTCTGGGCAGCCTGTCCCAGGGCACAGTCACCCTCAGAGAAGTTTTTCCTCATATTCAGATGGAGCCTCCTGAGTTGCAGTTTGTGCCCGTTGCCCCTTGTCCATCACTGGGCACCACTGAAACCAGCCTGGCTCCATCCTCTTGGCCCTCGCCCTTAAGATATTGGTAGGCAGTGACAAGATCCCCTCTCCATCTTCTCCAGGCTGAACAGGCCCAGCTCTCCCAGCCTTTCCTCATCAGGGAGATGCTCCAGTCCCCTCAGCATCTCTGTAGCCTCTGCTGGATCCTCTCCAGTAGTTCCCTGTCCCTGTAGAACTGGGGAGCCCAGCACTGGGCCCAGCACTCCAGATGCACCTCCCCAGGGCAGAGCAGAGGGGCAGGATCACCTCCCTCGACCTGCTGGCCACGGTCCTCCTAATGCCCCCCAGGGACCCATTGGCCTTCTTGGCCACCAGGGCACACTGCTGGCTCGTGGGCAACTTGCTGCCCACCAGAGCTCCCAGGTCCTTCCCCGCAGAGCTGCCCCCCAGCAGGTCCCCCCCAGCCCATACTGGTGCACGGGGCTGTCCCTCCCCAGGGGCAGGACCCTGCACTGGCCTCTGCTGAACTCCATCAGGTCCCTCTCTGCCCAGCTCTCCAGCCTGCCCAGGTCTCGCTGAATGGCAGCGCAGCCTCTGGGGTACCAGCCGCTCCTCCCAGTTCTGTATCATCAGCAAACTGGCTGAGGGCACCTTCTGCCCCTTCATCCAGGCCCCTGGTGAGTGAGTTGGGCAAGACTGGACCCAGCACTGACCCCTGGGGAAGCCACTAGCTACAGGCCTCCAGCTGCACTCTGCACCATTGACTGCAGCCCTCTGAGCTCTGCCATTCAGCCAGTTCTCAATCCACCTCACTGTCCACCCATCTCACCCACAGTTCTCGAGCTTATGTATGAGGATATTGTGGGAGGCACTGTCAAAAGCTTTGCTGAGGTCAAGGTAGACAACATCCACTGCCCTTCCCTGATCTTCCCAGCCAGTCATACAATCACAGAAGGCTATTTGGTTGGTCAGATGTGGTTTCCCCTTGGTGGATCGATGGTGGCTACTGATAACCTTTTCTTCCACATGTTTGGAGATGACTTCTAGGATCATTACATTTCCATGGATGGAGGTGAGGCTGACCAGCCTGTAGTTTCCTGGGCTCTCTTTCTTGCCCTTTTTGAAGACTGGAATGCCAACAGCTTTCCTCCAGTTCTCAGGTACCTCTCTTGTCCTCCATGACATCTCAAAGATGATGGAGAGTGGCTTAGCAATAACATCTGCCACCTCCCTCACCATTCGGCAGTGCATCCCATCAGGGTCTATGGATTTATGGTGTCTGGTTTGCTTAGGTGATTTCTAACCTGATCCTTCTTGACCAAGGGAAAATATTCCTTTCTCCGGACTTCCTCTTTTGCCTCCAGGGTTTGAGAAACCTGAGGACTGGCCTTGGCAGTAAAGCCTGAAGCAAAGAAGGCATTCAGTAACTCCCCCTTCTCTGTGTCCTTTGTTACCAGGGCACTCACCTCATTCAGCAGCAGGCCTGCATTTTCCCTAGTCATCATTTCCTTACTGATGTACTTGAAGAAGCCCTTCATACAGTCCTTGACCTGCCTTGCCAGATTTAATTCCAAACAGGCCTCAGCCTTCCTCATCACCTCCCTGCACATTCTGACAATGTCCCTATATTCCTCCCAAGTGATCTGTTCCTTCCACATTCTGTAAAATTCTTCTGTTTGACTTTTTGCCAAGAGCTCCTTGCAGTCCTCCACGGTCTTTTTTAAACTATATTTTGTCAGTTCTGTGTTTGGAAACTCGCCTAACATGATACAGTCTTTATATTCCAGTTAGTGCAATCAAGTAAGAAAAATCTGGTTCTAATCTTAATTTTATTTGAACACCAGTTGCTTTGTTAAAAACAGTTACTAACCTTGTTTCCACTGTATATCATCTGAAGATCTTCCTAAGCAAAATACAAATGTGGTTTGTTGATGCAGTGATTTTTCTTCGATCTGCATCTTCCTTACATTAGCTAGAATATATAAAGAAATAAAAGAAATTGAAGGATTTCGCTGAGGTTTAAGAATGGCATATCTCGATACTTTTTTCCTGTTCATTAGCTGATCACAGAGGCAGACAAGACCATAAACATGAAGTCAGAACAGTAACTTTTAACTAAAGAATAAAACTAATCTGAGTTATCCAAGTAGCTAATTTTTAAGGAGATTATTTTATCAGGAACCTCTTGGACACATAGTCCTTTACTTGCAGCTCATGCATTCCACTAAATAGGATCTTGAGACGTGTTTACATAATGCAGACTGTGTATACTGCCATCCTTTTTTTAAGTGTTCGCTGTCTCTGAATACTGCTAAGTTCTGTGATAATGCTTCTAAAGTAAAAGTAATGTGAGCACATGTTGATTTAAGACACTTTGAAATGTTACCTTATGGAATTTAAGCATTATTGAGTGGTCCTTTACCATTTGTTCCTTTGGTCCATTATCAAAGCTCCTTGTAAGTTGAGGAGCTGGTCTCCGGCTGTGGTCAAACAGGTTCTTCTTTTGCTGCAGAGGCCTATGTGGAATTGTCTAATATAGGGCTTCATTATGATTTGTGATAATTAGAATAGCTTAACAAGTTATAATAATTTCATGTTATCTATCCAGTGCCTTATTTCTTAGGATCATTTAAGTTGATACAGTTTCTCCAGAAATCTGTAAAATATAAGTGCGCTTTCTTCCTATACTATACATTGTTTCATCTTTCTGATGCTCAGTTTAATTTGGTTTTGTATTAGTCACTGGTTTGGCTTCTTCTGTGCCATCTCCTTTCCTAAATATCTGTAAAATATTTCATATATCTGAGAATTAGTACAGAACTTTGAAAGATGCTGTGAATTTTTTAGTATGACCATTTGTTTTCTTCTTTTCTGCCTTTTTTTGCTTATACAGTGTTTTAGTAGCTTGTTATGAAGTCTTGTGTTAGGTTTTTCTGAAAATCTAATTAATGTCATCTGGTTCTATTTTACCTACTTTTTCATTGACACAAGAAGATAATTTTTAGAGATGCTCTTCTGCAAAAGGTGCGCATTAAATGCTACCAGATCGTATTATTCCAGAGGGTTTGCACAATTTTTAGTGTTCATTTCAACCGTATTAGTGTACAGATGCTGGATGCATAGATTTATAATTTTCTGAAATGTTTCTAGAAATATTAAAATAGGGCAAAACATGTAATGCCATTCAGTCCCCCAGAACAGTTGCTGTTTCTGTTGAAATTGCAAGTATTAGTTAACATAAGCATTTGGTGGCAGTGTGGTGTTTAAACTAGCATAACTAGCCTCAGCATCCTGCCAGCTGTTCGTTCCTGCCCGCTTTGGCCCCTGCAAGTGTGCCAGGAAACAAGTGAGCACAGCCCATGGTAAGCGGGGCACAAACCTAGCTGACAAAATAATGTTTTGTTTACTTGTGGGTGTTTTTTTCAGCCAAATCAGTTCCTTGTTCAGATTTGCTTCAAACATCTGTACCAGCATAGCAGAGAAAGAAGCATGGAGGTATATCTGGCTGTCTGGTAATAGTGTTGCATTTTTCCACATGGATGTTATGGACTGTCTTGAGTGCTAGTCTACCTCACTTGGGACACTGTCTTTTCTACAAAGTTTGTGATGCATTGCTTTTGTGTTATTCCACTGTCTTTCTATAATGCCCGTTAACATTGTATTTAAGCACTCAAGTCAGTCTTTTCCTGGTTTAGCATTCTCTTAGGTGGTTTGCCCTAAGATGAAAAAAAAGCACTGTGTAATCAAAATGTTTCTGCCTTTGCAAGGTTTTTGTTTGTTTGTTTTAAAAGAAAGCTTGGTATGGTCCATTTCTATACTCTTGTACTTACAGTGGCAACCTCGCAAAGATGAGGGCAGCAGCACGAACTGGTTGTTCTTCCCTCCATGTTAAATGTGCTGCCTGAATTGTTGAGGTCCAAGTTTTGCATTGCCCTTGTGACTGACCTTCTGCTGTCTGATGTAAGCAGGCAGGAACAAGTCCTGCAACAACACTGCCTGGTGTTGACAGAGGTTTAAGAACAGGCAACACAGAGCACATCTCAGCCAGGTTGTCAATGTGCCTGCAACTACCTTCCTGTTTGTGATGGTATCTCTGAAAGCTACAGACGCAGGAGTTTGTGACTCCTGGGTTATTTGTTAACTCCAGAAGCATTTAACAGAGCAAACAATTTGTGTGCAATCCAGAGTACAAAGTGTTACCATACAGATACTGAGAAAAGCCTTCTTGCTTATAAGGGTTTGAAGGGGATTTCCAAGCTTTGAAACTGTGGGGGAAATATTCAAACCCTTTAGGCATAGCAACAAACAGATTCAAGAGTGCTCCAGCAAGGCGCCTTAAAAAAAGTTGGCTGGATTTCAGTTTGACAGCTGAATTTTATTTCTCACACTCTGTGCTCATTCCTGTGTTTTTCTTCTGGTACCAAGAAACATTGCTGAAAACAAAGCAACCCCCATCACTTCGTATTTTATGAAACTATGAAAAAGTGAATGTTTTCACTTCTCTAAAAGCTGCTTTTATGGTGTTGAAAAACACCAGGTTTGATAATAAGGGTAGTTGCATAATACTTAAGTGCAGTATAATATTGTCTTAATTAGAATTTGCTCTTTCCTTGCACTTGAGTGTGTTGTCATTTAATGTGGAGAGGGGAAGCACTGCTTTTTCTGTTGTACAAAGCTTAAACTATTGTGAATGCTTCTCGAAACAATGTATGTTGAATACTGTATTTTTGCACTTTTTAATTTGACATTAGTGTCTCCCCACTGTTCCTGATGAGTGGGCATAAACTTTGTTGTTCAGAAGTGACAAGAAGCCCTTTCCACAGCAATATTAATAGGTTTTGATAGGGTTTTTCTTCTGGTTGTTTTTTTTTTTTTTCCTCCTTTTTTTCAAATTCCATATTATGGCATGAACATAATAGCCTTTCTTATATTAAAAATCCTCTTTGGATTTGCTCATGTATCTCCATTGTATGTTATACTACTTTGGTTTTTGGCATTTATATCAGTAGACATTTTGGATTGTTGAATTTGAGCAATACCATGATTTTTATTTCTAAACACCAACACATTTCCTATGTAGACTTGCAGAGAAAAATGCTCAGGTGATCTAAGCTTTCTGTGTTCTGAAGCTTGTCATACCCTTAGATCTGTTATAGACATTAAAATTATTTCACAGTGTTCTTCTTATTGCTCTTATCAAAGGACATGCTTGTTTAGATATGTTTTCTTTGTTTGGTCTTCAATTGTACTGTTGATTTCTGTTATCATATTTAACATGGTAAATCTGCAAATACTAATAATTAAGTCCTTCCCTCATTTTTGTTGTGCTTTTAAGGCTTGTATTCTGTGTGCATACTGGTATCAGAAGAAAGACATACATTTCTTTTATAAATGTGTTTACAGAAGTTGAAATGTATTAATACTCTTACAGAAGAGTCCTATTTTCAGGTTTATTACTGCTGCAATTTCAAATATTATTGGCTGTGTAAGCCAGAGCTGAAGTCTTGAGGTCACACTTTTTTTAAAAAAAAAAGTTATTTTAAACCATTAATTAAAAAAATTAGCAAAAACAGTCTTTTTTCTTTCTTTTTCAAACAATAATTCCTATACTTCTGTTTTTTTAAAACCAACCTCTAGCTCTTGTTTTGCTGCTGTGTGCCAGGTTGAGAGATAAATGTCGTAAGATGTTGTAGTTTCACAATCCCGTCCATTAGGATAGTCAGGGCTATGTATGGGAAAAGGCGATCCCAGTAGTCTCACCTGCTCCCAGTCTCCTTCCATGTCCTGGCTGCATTTTCATGCCAGGACAAGCCTCTGAGCTGTAGCCTGAGCAGGGGGAGTGGTGCTGGCTGAAGACTGTTACGTTGGCTCAGTTCACATGGGCTTAGTTGGTCCTTTTCAGTCTTTCTCCTTGTGCCAGCAAATGTGTGTGCATAGGTGGAGGGGGCAAGGCTAGGAATGGCTGGCTGAGGGAAGGGGGAAGGTAGGAACACTCTTTCTGTTCTTTCTGTGGCAGCACCAGTACATAACAATACAAAATGATGGTGAAATAGTGCATGAGTCATCTAGCTGATGTGGAATACCAGAAAAATGTGAGACTCTTTTTGTGCTTTTGCTGAGATACAAATGGACTGGAGACACCCACATGCTAGTGGTTAAATAAAAAAATAATTTAAATGTCTTTACTTCTTCATGTCAAGATAAATTCCATTGTGGGTTTGTTATGGCCAGTCCTTACTTCCAAATCAATTTAGTCAGCGTGGTGTCCATTTGCAAAGATAAGTTTTCTTAGTAGAAGTTGCGGTGAATCCTTTCTAATGGTTGTGTAGTTGGCATTCCCCTGTTTTCCCAGCTAGGCAATGAATGAAATCAGGTGGGAGTTTTTTAAATTCCCTTTTCTTTTGTATGTGATGTGAAACAGGATATCACTGGCGCCTCGTGAGCACCGTGCTGCATTGTGATTGTTCCTGCTGTAGGGAGGCGTGTTCACGCGGTGCGTGGGATGCTGGGGGAAGTCTTGCAGTGAGGTAGCAGCCTTGCTGTATTACAGCACTTCTCTGTGGCTCCTGAGCATTAAGAGGGTCATGTCAATGAGCAATGCTGAATGTGTTTTTAAAGTTTTGTCCCTTCAGTTGCCAAGTCTGTTGAAGTGAGTTTGAGTAGCATTTCTGAGGCTGGGACAATGGACTTTCAGAAACTTTGAGGTGAACCTGGACAGAAAAAGTTAGAAATGAGTATAAGGTTTGCAGTGTTTGGTTTGGTGCTATGACCCAGAGAGAGATACATTTTGCTACTTGGTGTGTTGAAGGGATTCAGCAGAAGTGCCCCTTGTATTCAGCTGTGTGTTTCCATGTAAACATTCCTGCAGCATACTCAGGGTTGTATGTAAATCACATGTTGCATTCTCTGTTTGGAAGGAGAAGCCTGTGTGAATAGCTGTCGTCTTTTTGCCTAAACCAACCTTCATGTTGTCATTGTACTGCATTGATGATTATTGTGTCTGGCTTCTCTTGAAGCTGTAGCTGTGCTATACTTCTTTTATTGCTTATAAAGAAGATCTTCAATGTCTTCTTACAATTGACCGGTGAGGGAAATATATTTAGAGAATTGTGAGTGAATCATCTCTTCATTACTGTGGCTGTAAGTAACATCTGCATAAAATCCAGGCAAATCCTGATCTTTGAAAGATCAACATCCTTTGAATTGTATGCTTGCTTTCTTTGTAGTGGGTTGACCTTGGCTGGATGCCAGGTACCCACCAAGCCGCTCTATCACTGCCCTCCTAAGCAGAACAGGGGGAGGGCAAGAAAATAAGATGGAAGAATCTCGTGGGTCAAGGTAAAGGCAGTTTAATAAAGCAAAAGCAACGGCCGCATGTGTAAGCAAAGAAAGACAAAGGAGTTACTATCTACTTTCCATCAGCAGGCAATATCCAGCCACTTCCCAGGAAGCAGGGCTTCAGTATATGTAGTGGTTACTCTGGAAGACAAATGTTGTAATAATAAATGCCCCCTCTTCTCCTTTCTCTTAGCTTTTATTGCTGAGCAGACATCATATGGTATGGAATATCCCTTTGGTCAATTTGGGTCAGCTGTTCTGGCTATATCCCCTCCCAAGGTATTGCCCACCCCCAGTTTAGGGGTGAAGGGGCAATGTTGGAGAGACAGTCTTGATGCTGTGTGAACACTGCTCAGTAGTAGCCAAAGCACTGGTGTGTTATCAACAGCTCTGTAGAAACCAATACAAAACACAGAACTATGAGGGCTGCTATGGTGAAAATTACTCCATCTCAGCCAGACGATACACTTCCATAGTGTAAATCTGTGTGTTTGAATAACCCTTTGTACTGTACCGGATTATGTAGCCTGCTGATTATTCCCAGGGTTCAGCCTTTCCTTTCCCTGTGTCCAAAGAGGATGGGAAATGTGACCACTCAAAAACTGTCACTCAGGGGAGCAGACCTGGATCTTCTCTGTTGTTCTTTATGTTGGTTTTTTTCTGGAAAAGGAAAGGAGCACTCATGTGTGTTTCTGGAGAAATATGGTTGGTGAGGAGAAAATTAACCGATCCTTGGGGATTTTTATTCTCTCTAAGGCTTTTCACTGGAGTCTTCTGTATTTGGTGACATAAATTGAACTTGGCTATTTGTCTTCTGCACTTACTCTGCTATTAACTCCTCATCTCCCTGTGTGGATAAGAGACTCCTGTGCCAGCAAACCTCTCCCTGTATTGCATGGTTTACTGGTAGCGAAGCAAAAAACACAGCAGATCGGGGAGGCTGGCAGGGGCACACTGTCAGGCATCTGTTGAGAACGGAGTCAGAGATGTGGATGGGAGGAGATGGCAGGGAAAGGTAGGGTGCCCAAGGGAACAATGTTGAAAAGGCTGCAGCATCTCCCCAGCTCTGAAAGTAAACCCTAGAGAGCCAGGAGCTGGCTCCTGAGAGGTGCTGAGCCTATCCTGGTGCCCCTCAGCAGAACTCTCCTGGCAGCTCCTGCTCCATCTGCCCTGCTGGGAGAGGACAGGGAGTGAGCAGAGGGAAGCACTGACCCACTGAACTTTGCTGCTGCTCCCCCAACTTGTGCTGTAGTGTTCCCTCAACAAAGCACTCGGCCCATCAGGGAAAACTCACCCCTTTAGGAGCTGCTCTGTAACTATTGTCACTTGAAATAAAATGCCACTTTAAAAGTTCTTCACAGAGTGTTTTTTTTGTATTGAACTGAGCCCTTAAAGACAAGATTACATGTATGCCACACTTTATAAAAGTGTCTCCTTGATTGTAACCATGTTACTTGAAATAATATTGGCATTTGTTGGCATTAGGAAAATAACACTCTAGTGGAGTGTTTACCATGTGTTTTTCATCTGCTTTCATTTTATTTTGTCTTTTCCATTTATACTTATCTTTGTCTCAAAGCTCTTCTATTTTATTTTCATTCGGTCTGCATGTGTCTTCCTTCCTTTCATCTTTTCCACGTTTCGGACAGCCATCCAGTGTTACAGTGATGACATTGAACCATGAGGAATTCTACTGCATGGCATAAGCCCAGAAGTCAGGAATTTTTGTTCTTTGGTGATTTTTGTTTCTCCTCCCTGCCACCTCCTTGGCTGGTGACTTCCTTTCTGTGTCTCAGTGTCCTTGTCAGATGGCAATGAGAATATTCATGAATATAAAATACATTGAGATTGAGAACTGGCTGAGTGGCAGAGCTCAATGGTGCAGAGTGCAGCTGGAGGCCTGTAGCTAGTGGCTTCCCCAGGGGTCAGTGCTGGGTCCAGTCTTGCCCAACTCACTCACCAGGGGCCTGGATGAAGGGGCAGAAGGTGCCCTCAGCCAGTTTGCTGATGATACAGAACTGGGAGGAGCGGCTGGTACCCCAGAGGCTGCGCTGCCATTCAGCGAGACCTGGGCAGGCTGGAGAGCTGGGCAGAGAGGGACCTGATGGAGTTCAGCAGAGGCCAGTGCAGGGTCCTGCCCCTGGGGAGGGACAGCCCCGTGCACCAGTACGGGCTGGGGGGGACCTGCTGGGGGGCAGCTCTGCGGGGAAGGACCTGGGAGCTCTGGTGGGCAGCAAGTTGCCCACGAGCCAGCAGTGTGCCCTGGTGGCCAAGAAGGCCAATGGGTCCCTGGGGGGCATTAGGAGGACCGTGGCCAGCAGGTCGAGGGAGGTGATCCTGCCCCTCTGCTCTGCCCTGGGGAGGTGCATCTGGAGTGCTGGGCCCAGTGCTGGGCTCCCCAGTTCTACAGGGACAGGGAACTACTGGAGAGGATCCAGCAGAGGCTACAGAGATGCTGAGGGGACTGGAGCATCTCCCTGATGAGGAAAGGCTGGGAGAGCTGGGCCTGTTCAGCCTGGAGAAGATGGAGAGGGGATCTTGTCACTGCCTACCAATATCTTAAGGGCGAGGGCCAAGAGGATGGAGCCAGGCTGGTTTCAGTGGTGCCCAGTGATGGACAAGGGGCAACGGGCACAAACTGCAACTCAGGAGGCTCCATCTGAATATGAGGAAAAACTTCTCTGAGGGTGACTGTGCCCTGGGACAGGCTGCCCAGAGAAGCTGTGGGGTCTCCTTCTCTGGGGACATTCAAAACCCACCTGGACACATCTCTGTGCAACCTGCTCTCGGTGAACCTGCTTTAGCAGGGGGTTGGACTAGATGATCTTCAGAGGTGCCCAACCCTGACCATTCTGAGGGGCAGGGGAGAACACAAGTGCCAACAATTTATTTTTGTTGAAATGATCATTGTCTTGCTCAGCTTTTTATGGTTTCTTAATAATAATATTTATTTAAGGCATGGAGAAATGAAAGATCATGTAAAATGCTATTGATTGTGGTGATGCTAGATTGAGCCCTATGTTGCCTGTGTTCTTGTGAGTGTGCTTTTGACCCGTATACCCCCGTTCACTTGGAAATTAAGCCTGAAATTTTGCCATCTGAGTGAGGCATCCTTATCTCACTTGGTTGGCTTGTATTCTTAATATAAGTAACCCTTTTCCTAATATAACTTGTCAGAAGCATTCTGACTAAACTTGAAGTTGGTGATCATCTGTTACTGCCTGACAGCAGTGTATTTTCTGGACAAATACATGTTTTCTTCATTCCTTTCTCCGAGGAAGAATTGTATATGCTGAACAGGTTTTGTCTGGGTGCTGAGGTGATGGTTTTTGTTTAAACTCATATGTTCCCATATGGCTACATGGGAGAAGGCAAGAGTAGAAGAGGGCTTCTTGAATTTTGAGCAGAAGGCATGAAATTTGCAATTGTTTTGAGTTCCTATGAAAGTTTATTTATAGCCTTGGACTGTGAAACCTCTGTTACCCGTAAATAAGTCTTACTTATTACTAGTAAGGTAATTTGTGAAACCAGGTCACTGCCCACCAGGATGGCTTAGGATTCCTATGCCTGTTAAAAGCAGTCAGAAGCAGAAAATAGAAATCTTATGTAAGTGTCTGCTAAAAACACTAAATCTTTACTCAAAAATCAAGGGAGAAATTCCTGAAGATTTTATTAAAGCTTTGTATTCTGTTCTCGTCCTATGGGTTCTCAAGCCTAAAGCAATTGTGGTTTTCCTTCTGTTGAAAAAAATGGATGGATGCTGTTGGCTTGCTCAATCACTGCATTATGTTTCTGACCTAATAAGAAAGTTCATTGTTTTGCTAGCTGTCTATTTCTCACAAATGGAGTGCTGTGTTTCTAAGTGAATGTTCATTTAAATATTGATTGGCATTCAGAGATTTCAGAATTCTTACAGAGAAACTAAGTATGATGCTTATTTTAGACTTGGAAATGTTAAGATTTAGTAGTGTCACAGATTACTGGTTTGTAAGGTTGCTTTGTTTTGCAACTGTTGTGTAACAATGGCATGTATCTTTATGAAAGTGTACGTTCAGATTATTATTCTGAAAATCTGGATGACTGTAAAGTTTGGGGTTTTGGTTGTAATGTAATTTAAAACTATATTGGAAATACCCACTGTAACATGGCTTTTGAAGATATATTTTTCTTTTCCTTTCCTTTCCTCTCCTCTCTCTGCTCTTTTCTGCTCTTTTTCCCTCATGTGGTTGTTTTAGCAAGTGTGCAAGCGAAGATGTGAAGTGTCGCCAATGAAGGAAAAGTGAGAGATTTTGGATTTGTTTCTTTTTTTATTAAAAAAGTGAATGAAATCTCTTTTTATTAAACTGAACATATTATTCCCCCATGTTTATTTGTTTGTTTGTTTATTTCAGGAATTTGAAGCTTTTCAAACATTTGTGGAAAATCGACTTCCCTTTGATATTGTTATTGATGGACTCAATGTTTCCCACATAAACCCCAGAAAGATACAGTGTGAAAATGTAAGTGCTGTTTAAATATTCATTAAGAGTTTTGTGTATGCTGATTGTAAAACAGTAATTGCCTCATTATTACTTATTCTCTTGAGAAACTGGTCAAACATTGTTGTAGCACGTGTTACAGTGAAGTTCAAAGAGTTATCTAGATTTCACAGATTGAAAATCATCAGTGGGAAGATGGTTCTTCTTACATATTTTACTGTATTAGCCTTAAAAAATCATACCTAAATTTCCTCATGTATGCGATGCTCATAGATACAGCTAAGGTATCAATAATAATATTATTAGGACATATACTGTCTGAGTGTGTATGTTTTCATAGTAACAGGGATTTAGGGAAACAGGCTAAATCTACCATATAGAAAATCTACTCTGATATAGTTAAGCTGGTAAGAGTTCTTCTTAAAATAACCCCTTAGTTCAAACCACATCCTGTACAAGTTTAAACTTTATTTCTCTGCCTATTGACTTAAGCATTTGAGTCCTGTTCCTACAAGGGCAGCTCAAACTGTCTGTAGTTCTTTCCACTTGGTTATTTGTAGAAGGATAATCCTGCTTTTTTACCAATACCTATTTTTGAGATTCCTTAGTACTGCCTTTTAGCATTTCACTAAGAAATGGCTTAAGAGTTTTTTCAGTGTCAATCAAATATTTACTTTAAATGAGGAGTAATGAAGTAACTGCTCACATGTATTCCAAAGCCAGAATTTAAATTTCCATGCTCTTGAAATTAAAAGTTATAAATGTGCTTGATAATAAAGGAGGTAATTTATTTCTAGTAATTACAAGAAATATGTTTTTGTTCTAAGAACTACTTTAAAACTACTCTTAAGAAGAAGGATATGCTTTCATATATGTAGTTAAAAGCAGCTGAGCTAGGGAGATTAGAGAATCTTGCTGAAGGATGTTTGTTTGAGAGTGGCAGTAAAGTTTCATGAGATACTGGCTCATGAAGAGGGTACTTTCCTTATTAAGAAAATAGGAAAGGAAATTTACACTTTGTTTTGGTGGGGTAAGGAAGGAATTGTTGATTTTCTGAGAAGAATCCCAGACAGCAAGTAGCGGAACAATGTTTCAAGATCTAGGACAGATCTATGCTGCCAAGGAGGGGGAAGAGAAAGGAGGGTACTTCTGCAAGGCATGCCTGTCCCAGTGTAGGAGCTCTGAACAGGATCCTGAATGGTCTTTAAAAGCTGGAGGCAAAGGAGCAAAGAGCCAGCCTGGTTCTGATGGGTAATTATTGCTGATTTCTGATTAGAAATCTTGCTAGGAGGTATCAGCATACTGAGGAGCATAAAGTGCCTTTGAGTTCCTCCTTAGCTTCTGCTGTATTGGAAGGACTTTGGGATCCATGATGCCAGGGAGCCGCAAAAGGATTGAATGGAGGCATTAACTTTTCATTTAGGTTGGTCCATATAGATAGAGATCAGATCTCTCTTGAATCATTTAGGAGGATTTTTAGAAAAGATCTGTCTTTCCTTTCTGCACAACAGAACAGTAACTTGGGCTCACCCCATCTTACCTCTAGAAGATTCTCTTAGCTAAAATTTACTTGTTCTATGAGCTAAGTTGCCATTAATTATTATTGCATTTTGTTATGCACAAAAAATGTTAATTGCTGGAGCTTCCGGCAGCCAATCTTTTGCTGTTCCTGTTATCTGGATGCTGGTTTAGATCGTGTGAAGTCACTACATGAGAGAGGATGGACGTGCCCATTGATCCAGACTTACACCTGTTGATACTCACTGTCTAGATAGTACGTTTTCTGGCAAGCAAAGTGTGTATTTGCACTCTTAAGCAACAAAATTGCTCCTTCGCTGCCCAAAAGGAATACATATGAACTACTAAAGACTTTTTCTTGTATTGAGCATCCCTATTCATTGAGATACTTCTGCATTATTTTTTTATCATAGATGTGTCTTTATACATGATTGCAGTATTACCTATTGAGTTTACAGTCTTTTCCAACTGGAAACATTGTTTAAATGTGAGATGGTGCTGCATGCTAGCGAATGCCCTTTTGTTTCTTCATGACTCTGAACTCCTGCGTTGTAACATGTCAGGAAAGGACTGTGTCTTTGTTCTTATTTTGTGTACTTCTGACAAGAAGCATGTATTCTCATTTGCTTACTCTTTTTTTCAAGACTGCTAAAAACAGAAAGAAAAAAAACCCCACAAAACAACCCACAATGCAAAGCAATCCTTTCTTCTGTCTCCAAACTTTTCTTCCAGATGAGGGAAGGGAAGGCCACAGGAATCTCTGCATATGTTGCTTTCCTGGTTAGTGGTGTTGCTGCCAGGTAGTCCCCCATCTGCAAATGCTGACCTTGTTGAACGCTGTAGTCTGCCCTTTGTCTCACAAAACATCCTCTTTAGGAGGCTGCTGTCATCACTCTGGAGGCAGCTGAATGGAAAATGTGGAGTGGGAGTGGCAGGTCCGGGGCATTCACAGCCTGCCCTATTAAACTCTTCAGTGTACATAGGGAAACATAGTGCAGAACTAAGAGGATGGAGAGGAGCAATAAATGCAAGAGAAGCTGGAAGCAGAGCACAAAGGATGAAAAAAGCTAAGAGCGAAGGCTGCTGAGATCAAGCTGGCTGGCTAGGACGGCATGACTGGCACATTTCGGAGAAGCATGCTGTGACTCGTCAGTGACCTCTTCTGTTCGACTTGAGAGGAAATAAAGGAACAGTACTTCCAAGGACCAGTGTTAAAAGCTGCCCAACCCGTGTCAAAAAGTTACATTATTTTAAGCCTCCAGGTGAAAGTCAGGCTGTGCTCTTTTCAGGTGTTCATTACTGCAGCTGTTAGACCCAGTCAGGATGTTGTTTTATCAGCGTTTCTGTTCCAGTGTATAGTTAGGATGCAGTGATGATTGAAAGAGAAAATGAGATTGTTGCTCTCCATTTACAACACACTGTAAGTGTTACTATTTGCAAATTGTTAGGTTTTTTGGACCATATCCCTTACGTGATTTAGAGAGAATAGTGAAATAAAGGGCATTGTTAAACATAGGAGAAGGCCTAAGATTTTTGTGAAAATAATACGGTAATTTAAATGAATTCTGGTCTTTATTTAAATTTGACAAAAAGCAGTGTTCTGCTTTGTGATTTAGCTTTAAGAACTGTAACTGTTTTCTGAAGACCAACTCTAGCTAACTCTTAATCATACAATTAACTTAAGAAAACATTGATGAAATACTCCTTTCTTCTTTGAAACATCCTAACATTTGTAATTCCATTTAGGCATTCCTTAGGCATTTTGGGAAAGGGCTGGGTTCTGTGGACAAGGCACAAGTACCTTGAGGGATGAGAACAGAAGGAAAAAAAGCAGAAGTTGAAGGAATGATTTTTACTCATTTCATTCCCAAAGTGTTCTGACATTCTGGAAAACTAGATATGTGACTTCCAGTAGCCCCAGGCAACTTCAGTCCTCACAGCCAGCACTTACTTAGCAAATCATCATGAATATTATTGACTTGGCAGATTTACAGGAACATCCTGTGGCAGTTTCTCTAGTGTATGGCACTGTCAGTTTGTAATTACAATCCCCTCTTTTTCCAGGTTGGTTTTATACTAGGTCTGTTTCCTGGTACAAATCACCATGTGGCTGCATCAATTACTGACAAAAAGAGGAGGTAGCACGAGAGTGGGAATAAAGATTTTCGGGGGCTAGGGAATGGTGAGATCATCTGATTTGAAGGCACTGCACACACAATGACTGTAAAACTGCAACACTGGACATGAGCCAGCACCTGTTTTCAACCCTTTGCTTCCTTACTGCAGCATGTTAAATTAGACATTAAAGTTGACTCCTAATTAAAAGATAGTATAGAACGGAAATTATTTTTGCTACATAGTCCAGATAGCAGAAACACACTCCCATAAAATCTAAAATCATTCAGTCTTGTCTTTTTCCAGGTTTGTGGGGGGTTTTTTGCATTCTACTGTTGTTTAAGACTGTACCTGATGTGTATTTGCCTTGATGAGTCAGTCATTGTTTGTACTGCAAACGAGGTAGTTTATAAACTGAGATATCCTTGCAGTTCAACTAAGCAAAGTTGATTCAGGCAGTATCATAACGTTGAGTTAATCCTTTCCTCCAGATGTGCCTAATTACATAAATCCTTAGCCAGCACAATGACGTCTGGTACTCCCTGTCCCTCTGCTGCCATAACTCCCCATAGTACACCCACCTTTCACCTTGTAAAGGTCAAGAGAGGGAATTTCCACACACTAATTGTCCAGTTCTCTTAGTAAACACAAACTGTTACAAAATTCTTAAATGTATTCTTTCCTCTTTATCACAATTTTCTGTAGACATATTCCTTGGAAGTGAGGGGGAATCCCAAGTACAAGCAGGATATCAAGGCTTTGGAGCATCTCGCTTTGCTTTAGGGAGAGTGAAAGGACTGTGATGAGCTGTGCTCCAACAACCCCTAAACTGTGAAGGGCTGGGGTGAGCGGTGAGAGAGCACAATCAGCAAGCACAATTTAAAGGGTACTTTGCTATTTTTAATTTACATTGAGATTGGTATATTGTAAATGAGGTATGTGGCCAGCTCCTTTTTAAACTGTACCCATCTGGTGTCAGGCATAACTGAATATATATTTCAAACGTGTGTTGGATCAAAGCTAACTCACAATTCCCTTCTTCAAACAGTTTAGCAGTTGGGGTCAGCTGTGCCCTTACTTTACCCACTCTGATCTCTGTATTAAACTCAGACATCTAAAAGATTGGTAAAATAGTTCCAGATTGAGTTCCTGAAGGCTGACAGTGCACAAAGGAATAGTTTTTGCTCTTGGCAGGTAGTTCAAAGTGATCACTTCCAAACTTAATCAGCATTTCTATAAATGGACTACATAAGTTCATATTAATTCCCACGTAAATTGCAGTAGGCCTGTACAGCAGCTGATGAAGTCAGATCCTTACAGTTCCCCTCCCAGTCTGGTGGCAGCAGCTGGCATGTCACCCATACCACCCCTCCCACCTGCAGCACCAGTCAGCTCCAGCCAGCAAAGCCACCAGACCTGCCCTCCTGCACCTCTCACAGGCTGCCACAAAAAACCAGGCTGTGGCTGGTGTGTTCTGTGGCAGGCAGAGGGGACAGGACATGCCTTGCAGCTCTTTCTTGTCTCTTCCAGTGGAAGAGCGGCAGGCTTGTTGAGTGGAGGCTGCTCTCTGAATGGGAGAAGGGTTCTTTGACTAAATGAATTGTGTGGTCTCATGTAGTATAGTAATCATGTGAACAGGTGATTGCGTTTTGGTTTTCCATATGTTAAATTTGAGCTTACAGTTTGGGGAAAATAGTAAGTAAAATTTCTCTCCCAAGTCACTCTTACTAAAAATTATCTTGAGGCCATGAAACACAAAGAAATTAACACCTGTGCATACATACATGGTTGACAAATACATGTACTAATGTGGTCAAGTTTTCATGTGGTAATTTTTCCCATTCTTCAAGTCTGTCTTAACTGTGCAAGAGGCATATGAGAGATCAGCTGCACAATTAGTGAGGCAGTGATATTTGATACAAAATATGAGCTCTACTCCATAAGCTGTCCAGCTAAACAAGCAGTTATTAATAAATTTGACCCAAAAAAAGTCAGGCATGGAAAAGAATTTGTTTGTTCTTTGACTCATTTGGCAGCATCTGTGATTTGTTCAAGTCAAGTACTTTACTGTCTGTAAATGAAGCAAGAACTAAGTAGATCCATGAGTCATTCTCTGTTCACAATCAATACATCCAACAGAGGTCTTATTTGTCATACTGTGACAGTTCATCAGTTCTTCCTCCCACCAACTCTTGTCTTACCACTCAACAAAGCAGTCAGACATATGTTTGTTCATTTGCTCCCAGCCTTTTCCATCTTTTTTTCTCCCACCTCCCGCGTTTTAATGGTACTCCTAGTTTGCATTTCCACAATAATGAAACATTTGCCCTGTTACTCAAAGTTGGAGAGGTTTCTGTCTTTGCAGAGATTTCTGTCTTTGCAACATGTGTTTCATTCTTTAGACCTGTACTTTCATGTCCTTTAAGTATTGCACAAATCATGAAGATGAAGATTTTTCAGTGTTTTCACTGAAAATCACCTTGGGCCTCTGTGTAATGTGATCTTAGAAGAGAAAGAAGCTCAAACACTAAGGACTACCCTTGAAATTTCACTTATTTTTAGTGTTAGAGATATGTGACTGGAACATACAATGTTGCATTCATCTCTCATCAGTTAATTTCTGGGGTTCCTTGAATATCTCAGCAGGTAGACTGAGACAAGTTCTTCTCCAAAGCCACATCTGAGAGATTGATGTTTATATACTGCAGTCTTCCCCCTCCCCTCCTATATTGGTGCCATTCTAAAACAGAATAGATCAAGCTCAAAAAATCTATCGGGCATTTTGATAGCTTCTCCCTGTTGCTTTGTTCTAAAATCAGATACTTCCTTGACTCCCCTTAGTATTTGCAGCCTCTGTTTCTGGCTATAAAACTTAATAAAACCCATGTGATTAAATTAACAATCTCTTTCAGTTTCTGTCTGGTATTTATAGTTTCTACCTTTGTATTTGGCAATAACAGCAAATAAAAAGTTAAGGTAAGTACAGGAGCACCCAAGCACTCCTCCTTTTATGAGGGGAGTTGCATCATATCTTCTGTAACAAGAATTCTTCTAATCACTAGGAGTGTAAGCTTGAAATTCAGCAGGGCAGAACAAAATGTGCTGTGATGATTCATGTCCCAGTGAGCTTGGTAACTGTAGCAACAGGTTGGTTATTGTATGTTGTAGAGGAGTCCTGCTAAAATCTGGGTGATGAAGTGAAATGACAGTATTTTCTGAACTGGTTGAGTTTCAATCTTGCTGTTTTCACTTCTTCCTTAGAAACCACAAGATGAGTTTTCTTTGGGCAGCCCAACTGATTCACTTAATTATGGAATTGTTAGGTGGCAATAAGAGGTGTGCTGGGCCTTAGAATCAGAAACCTGGTCTTTAGGGAACAGCTGCTTCTTTAGAAGTGATTCTTGTATGGAAAGTCTCCATAATAGTGAGAGACTATGATGCTATTAAGATACGGGAAGCAGGCCAGAAAATGTGATGCTTGGGTTACTGTAGGCCAATTCTGTGTTAGAATAAATATTTTATTTGAGCCGGAGAAATGCTGGGTTTTAGTATCGTCTTAAAGGTAACATAGGTAAAAGCCTCAGAACAGTAATTGCATTCATTCACGTACATCTGGATTTATTTATATATTTTGAAAAGTGATTGATTTTTGGTTCACAGTTGGCTTTTACATCTGATACACTATTTTTAGTAAAAGCAGGAAAGAAAATATTTGGAAGCTGTGTTATCTGAAGGAGAAAAGGTACAAGTAAACAAAAGCCTAAACTGCATTTGGATTTATTTACCAATAAATAAATACATTTTATTTATGTTACAAAAGTCTACATTTTTTGAACAATATATTATTCCTAGAGATTTCACTATATTGAAATATATATGTAAGTATATGGTTGTTTCAAACCAAAGTATCTAACCTGTCTAATCAAGACAGTGGTCAGAAGTGGAGTAGGATTGCAGGAACAAGGCAAGTTTGGAGGGATGATTCCAGTTGTTACAGCCTCCCAGATTTTTTTACTGATTTAGGAACTTCTGGGTGAAAAAGTTGTGTCCTGACTAGCAAGTTTAATAGCCACTGTTGACGTTTCCTTTGATAAATTTAATTACCTTCCCCAGTTTATTTTTGCCTTTGGTTTTCAAACCATCCCGTGGCAATGAGTCCCACAATTATATAGGATGTGATAATGCATGTGGGTTTTTTTGTTTTAAACCTGCTGCCTGTAAATTCTGTATGATGGCCTCTGCTGAGTAGTGGTGAATGGTCCCCCTTTGCACTTTGCAGCTAACTTGCCATTTGACAGATGACACTTTAATGACACTTCTCAAATGACTAGCATGTATTCTTTTTATAAATTATCTGGAAGGAAAAGTTGCATACAATTGTGCAAAAGAGTTATCACACAGATTTTTCTTTCTTCTCCATTTTTAACTGTGTTCCTTTCTTGATAGGGTCTTTGTTCTACCTGGGTGTGTATGGTGGCCATCAGGGCTATTACTGGGCTAAGAGTAAGCCTCTCAAATTGGGCTCAGGAGACCAGCATTTTATTATGTAATGGTTGACCTCCTGTCTGACTGCGAGCAAAACTGTCCTGGTCTTGCAGGTTACCTGTAATGAATATAGCAAGCCAAAATTTCCTGTGGACTTTTCACTATTTTTAAAAATATATTCTTATTTGTCATAGAATGAAAATTCCTAATAAGCTTTTTTTTCCTTATTTAAGTGTAAGAGATGGGAGGAATATAAGATTTTTAAAAATTAAAAATTAATTGCACTTCAGAAAGGTTTGGGAGTTTGTGTGTGCCACTGCAGCAGTCCATTGCGGTCTCCCATGGGTGACATGTGGTGTGCCTCTGCTGTGGTTTAAATTACAAGATAGCAACAGAGGTAGCAGGAACAGGGACCAGTGATTTGACATAATCTGTCTAACTCCCCACGTCCAGTGCAATTGAAACATGGTCTGTAATAGTACAAAATGTGAAATGCCTAGAAGCCTTGCAAGCATGTCTGTTAATGGTTGTAATCAGACCTGATCTATCCATACAAAACTTAATTAAGCTATTACCAGACATGCTGAGACTTGCAAATGATTTTGTTGTTTGGTATCATGTGAGGAACAGGAGTGATGTAGTAAGAATACCAGTAGCAAGAACATAATAAGAAAGCTATGACTACCTTTGCTGTTCTTCAAATTTTCAGGCTGATTTCTAGCACAGGCAACGCTAATCAGCGTGGGTTCTTCCTCTGTCGTATAGAATGACCTCTAGGAAGTATAGGGATTTTTGGGACTGCTTCTAGGAGAAAAGTCATAGCAATTTGACCCAAGCTGAAATAACTGCAGAGGAGGTCCTAAGTTGCAGAATCTCCTGAAAATGAGCCTCATACCTGCTGGGTCACCTCATATGCATGTTGTGCTAGTGTAGCAGGCCAGTGGCTTACTGCTGTGGAAGTCTATCTTGAGTATAAGGTCATCCCTATCTCCATGTGTAAAGCAAGAGAACTCTCCCTGATACTTGTGAAAACTAAACTAAAACCTTGTTTGCTTCTTAACATGATATCCCCAGTTGCTTACATGATTTTACAACTTTTTAGATCTTCCAAGTTGTATTTTTCTAAATGATAGAGAATGAACTGAAAATTTAAAACTGTATGTATATATTTACTTATTAGTAGCCATGATGCTGTTACACAATAGAAATCTTTGTTCCTCATCCTCCAAGAAAAGATGCCTATCTCAAGATCTTAAAAATTAGTCACTGAAAAACAGTAGATGAAGAAATAACCTTACAAAGAATCATTTGTGTTAGAATTCTCCTTTTTATGTGCATCTCCATCAAATAAACAAACATATTCTCTATTCTATAAATACTATTTCCTAGATATAATCCAAAAATAGTATATTTTAAATCACTTTGAATGCTTAATCTCTGGCATTGTACTTACTGCCCTGTCTTATTGTTAGGAAACCTCCTTTTTCTTGAGAAATTCTCTATTTCAAATCATTTACATATTTTGTACTAATCTTTACAAGTATCTACTGGTTTTTCCTTTCCACCCAGAGATACTAACTTGTGATGTTGTTTCTTCCTGATTTATTATTCACCATTCAGTTCTATAATGATCCAAATAGTTCTTTCCACAGTTCTAGCTGGAAACATGCATTGAAGTTAGAATGAGTCAGGTGAGTCAGAAGCTAAAGAAGCTGTCCAAATTGTGTAAACTTAATATACTGTATTTTTCAACTGATTTTATGAAGTATTAACAGATAGTTCTGTCTAATTTTTCCAAATAATTTCTACCATTTCCAGCTACTGCATTGTCCTATCCTTGCACAGTGTTTCCTGTAGAAACTGTTAAAACTGGACCTGTGCTTCTGTCATATTGATGGTACCAACGTACCTTTTAAATTCATCAGGAAATATCAGTGATGCTTATGTCTGTATTCATCATTGTCCAACATTCATCCATTTACCTGCTCAACTCTGTGCTCACCAAAAAGGAACAGTGAGTTGGCAGTAATATTTCTTCTGCCTCTAATATTGTGAGTATCTTTGTGCCTTGAGCTTTTAAGGAGTCATGTTGACATGGCTCCATGAGCAAGCTGTGTACATTGTGTGCCATAAGCTCTCTTAACAGAAGTTAAAAGCCAGTTCAGCTCCACTGGTTCTGTGGAGTTGTTCCTGACCTACACAGTATACCAGTGCAGGAAGATCAACCTTGCTGATGCCTTTTCTCCTTGTTTATTTCCTAATTGTGTGATATTTGGGTAAACTAGGTAGTGCTTCACTATACACTGAAATAAAAGAAGTATGATGCAGCTGCTTGCTAGGGCTGTGGTTCATTGGAATGTGAGCTTCTACATTAAGTGCAAGTGTGAGGAAAGCACAGTGGAAGATGGATATTCTCTGAATACTGTTTATACTACTACCTGATTGATTGATTGATTAATAGGAATTTTCTTCCACCACAGCCCTAAGGTGCCACACATTTGAGTAAATAAAATGAAGTAGTACTAAGAGGGTTGCAAGCAGGTGGTCATAGAGCAGGACCAGTCAGTCTTAATGATGTTGATTTAACCTGCTCCTTATTAGGAGTAGTTATCCTGGGCTTATCTAATGTTAATGTTGCTATGCTGCTTTAGCATCTGAATTAATTTACATGATATCCCTGTAAAATACTGCACTGTACTGTTTAAATCCATTTATGTATGATGGCCCTAAGTCTCAATAGTTAAAGGAAGTGGCTTAAATAAAAGAATTAGAGACTTTTGACATTTTCACTTCTTATTGATATGTATGTATCTTTATAGTTTCATGTCTTGCAGAACGGAAAGCTCTTAACTTTCCATTGAATTCGCAACCCCAAATGTGCTTTCAGAAATGCTATAGGTTAGGGATTTCTTTTTTCTCATCCCACTCACTCTCATTTCCACAAGCCCGTTCACCCTGCCAGCCTAGCTAACATAACCAGTAATATGACACAGAGTTTTAACCCGTAGCTGTCTGATAAATTTGGTAAACAAAATTCTCTGAAACTATAGCTCTTTCTTGCACTTGAGCACTGCTGTTCAATCCTGGGTGCTCCAGGAGTTGTTAGGTGGGTATCTGCATGGAAATGGACAAAGGAGAGAAAGATGCAACAGAATTCCTCAAATATGCTGGCTGTTATAGTTATATACAGATATCTTGAAACCGTAATGCTGATTCCTTAAAACAAAATTTGCTTTAAAAAGATAAATCCTTTTATGATATAGGGGGTGGGTGGCTCTTATTTGGCTTCTGTTCTTCAAGCCGTTCCCGTGGTCATATTTTCGTATTCTCAAGCTTGTTTCTCTTGCAGGGGCAAGAAATGACTAAGTAGACAAAGATTTTCATGCCACCAGTTGTTCCCAGGAGGTGGAGCTTTTAGGCAAATGCCAAATATCATCCATAATTAATTTGTAGGAGCTGACAGTATTATCTGTTTGTCAAACTGCTATACCTTATCTTCTGAGTTAAAGAAAAATACTTTAGATAAAACAGTGGCCTGCCCAGTGTCCAGCTATTAAGTATTGCGGACTGTTATCAATAAACCTGAATGAAAAGCATTGAAGTAAATTAGATCTTGTGGATTGTAGCTATTGTGGGGGGCTTTCAGACCTCCACATATAGATATTGCCTGCAGTGTTACTAGTAAAACGGCATGAGTCTGCAGTGATGTACAATCAAAGTTAATGGCTGCGTTAATAATGCTGACCCATAGTTTACATTCACTTGTGATATACTCTGCATCAGATTTTTGTTGGTTTTGCAGGAACAGTATGTTACTTACCAGAGTGTGCAGCCGTGATCCAAATGAGACGGTTGAACCTCTGCCTCATGAGACAGGCAGTGGAAGGTGTACTGGTGTGTGTGAAAGTCCCCCAAGTTTCCTCCAGCCTGGCAAATGTCAGTTACGCTCTTCCCAGTATCCTAGATTCCTTCCTTGGTCCCTCCTTGCATGGTCTGCCCAGGGTAGGTGAGCCTGACTGACCACACAGCTGCTCCTCCACCTCAGACCTTTGTGCTTTAGTTTGTTTCTGCTGATTTTTGTCCTGTTCAAGAACATTTTATGTGTTCTCTTTCATATTAAATAATCTTTCTGACCTCCAAAGAGAAATCACCACTCACTTGAGTAGTTCTGTTAATGTATTTATTTGTGCAAAATTGTTCTTATATTGGAACAGTTGTTTTTGAAGGTAACCTCTTTATCTCTGAATAGTAATCTGTAGCACACAACTGGAAAACAGTATTAAATAGAAACAGAAGAAAAGCAGTGTGAAAATAGTGTTATAAATGTTTGCTGCGTGTTGTAGTCAAATTCTTTTTTTTGACTGCAAGCAATCAGTCGGTTTACTGATGGGTTTCCTTGGTTATTGTGTCGTTCTTCCTGGACGATAAGCCTGTTGACCTGTGAACATAGAAAGTCTTTATTTTAAAGTTTTTGTGGAACTATCAAGTTTATTAAAACATAGGATATCACTGCAGAAGCATAGATTTAATATGTCTTGAGCAGCATCATGCCTGTGCCTTCTATAACCGTGATCTCCCCAGCTGCTGCGGCACCTTTCCTCAAAGAACAAAAGTACCATCTGGGACTTTTTGAACCACAGATTGGAAAAGGGGAAAGCACTTAACATCAGACTAGGTCAGTGATGGTGTGCAGACATCTGCATAGGACAGTGATGAGAGCTAAAGTATTGGTATTTTTTAAACTGTCAGTTTCACTCTTACAAAGCTGATTTCAGTCCTGCACCGTGTTATTGCCTATCTGTGGAAAGGATCAGTCAAGCTTGTGCTTTCATTTTCATAACACCCTATCACCACCGCTGCCACCATCACCCAGAGATCCTGCTCAACATTTTGGATTTTCAGTACCTAGGTGTAACTTCTCAGCCACACTGTGAAAATCTAAGGCTGGCATGGCTGCATTTAGTTCACAAATGTTCCCTTCTAATAGCTAGCTTTTTACATTTTTTCTAAAATGAGAAATGGTAAGAGAAACTCTCTCATAGCCTTAAGTTGCTGTATAGAGCTGCTACAATAATAGCAGAAATGCAGGAGTACCACTGTAAGGGTAAAGATTGGATTTGCAGTGAAAGATGGCAGACCCCTGAAGCTGTGACTTCAGCTGGGAGAATAATTCCATTTACAGTCAGTGGCTCTGACAGATAAAGTTTCACTTCTGAAGCCTATACAAAATTAAGTAAAACCTCATACCTTTTCTTTTTTATGTAATTTGCTTCCTCACAAAAATAAATGTGATTTTTATGTAGTACTTGGTGCCATGAAGCAATGTGTATTGATCAGTAAGAAAATACTATTGTAGAAACAGCAGTGCAGGCAGAAAGAATTCAAGGATAAGAACAAAGATTAGTATCAATGTGTGAAAATGCATAGGTAACATTTCATGTCCTTTCAGCTTTTACATGTTTATTTTCCTACCCTTGTATAATCATGGATAGACAGAATCACCTAGTTCATGTCCTTGGAATGGAGCATTGATGCAGATAACTCCTTTTAATACTTTGCAAATCTCCAGGTTTTAGTACAAAACAGTAAGTGCTCAGGAGAGTCTGGACAAAAAAAATTCCATGTAAGATGACCCATATGTATTGTCAAGATCTTGGTATTTATTCTTTGTTGCAAGGAAGAAGATGAGCAAGAGGAGAGATGAAAATGTACAATGGTGTCAGCTACGTAGAAAAAATACCTCAGAGATCAGAAAAAGAGAAGTATCTTTTCCCTTTTACATGATTCAAGAAAGAAAGATATTCATAGAAGTCATGTTCATGAAAGGAAACATTTTACTGCCAGTCCACAATTAAAATACAAAACTTACAGCTGTTGGGACTGGGCTATAGTTAATTGTGAATTGCAATTTTCCCAGTCACTGCCTTATCAAATTGCTACCTTGGATTTCAGATTCACCCATTCTCTTCCATCTTTATGCCTACTTTATAATGGCTGAGCCAATATCAAAGGGTCTGCCTGCATGTTTAAACCAATGTTACCTTTTTTTGTGAGTGATTGGGAATGAAAATTGTATTGTAGCTGATAAACAAAACTTTATGGTTGAGAAACTTGACTGACACTGCAGTGATGTACAAAATTAAACTTCTGTGCACCTGAAGAATGTTTATTTGTCCACATATTTCTTGAATTGTTTTAAGAGTCAGAAAAAATTGCCTGTTTTTCCCTTTTGCGGTTTATACTATAAAATTCAGCAGTTCCCCAACTGTCCATCTTTTCTTTAGCCGTCATTTCTGGAGTTCTTGTCATTGTTTATTTAATAACGTGCTATGCTAACTATTGTAACTACCCATTTTTCTTCCTTTGATTCATGGTTGACCTTTATTCATCTAAAGATTGTGACGATGAAAATATTAGCATTCAAAAGGAGTGACATTCAAGAAGTGTGACCAAGAATAGTCAAACTAAAAGGTGTGTTAGGTGTAAGGTCTGACAGAGTGCCTGAGATCTTCTAGAAGTGACAATCCATTCTGAAAAGCCAGGCTCCAAAAAGCTAGTGACTCCTCCACCTGGTGATCCTGCTCCTGCCTCCCCACCCTTCATGTCATACACACAATTTAAATTCTATATTTAAGTTGTGTATATGTTTCTTTGGTCTCTGCATGCATCCCACCTTGATTCTGTTAATTCTCCTAGGAAATACTGCATCACTGTCCATTGAACAACTACTTGTCATGCCTTTTGGAAATAAGACAGAACAGAATGTAGCCATAATTAGATTATATCTTAGAAAGTATCTATTTCAAAACCTTTTTCTTCTTACATACCCCTCTGCTGAGAAGGATAGGGACCTATCCCTATCTGCATAGGAGAAATTCATAACAGTCTTTCCAAACTTAAAGATAATGTACACAGGTTTGGTTTGTATTGTGCTGTTCTCTGAGCTGATCAGTAGAATAAAAAATGGGTCACTCTTGAAGCTTTTTTGAATTTGGAAGTTTTACCTACAGTTTATAATATAGCAGCATGTAATATCAGAGCCTCTTTACAAACATATTAGTTCTACATTCAGAACTGTTTCAGAGATTTGTCTTGAGCAGGTTGCACCTTCAGTTGAAGTTCAGTAGAGTTGTAATTAAAGATACCTCTGTTACTGGCATAATAGCCAGGGTACCATGAACACAGGAAAGTACTGATTATGCTGTTGGTTCTGTACCTGATCTGAATCTGTTGAAGATTACTTTGCCTTATTCTCCCCACTATCCAGGACTGGAGAGGGCTCATTAGCTTGGATGCAGTCCATGGAGTATCAATTTTGACCTGGAAGTGATACCTACATTCACCCAGTGCTGCACTTGAGCCAAGTCCTCCAGTCAGTGGGAACACGGGACTGTGCAGGGGCACCAGGTGTCTCTGTACACAGTCAGTTTGGACCTGGCTGCAAAAGCATCTTCAGGATGCCTCTGAATACAAACTTACTCTGCAAACAGCAAAGCTATATCTAGGCATCACCTCATCTGAGCAAACTAAGTCTACTGTACTCTCCTCAATCTATATTAAATCAACTCTTTGCTTCTGTGGTTTAGTTCTCCTGCTCAGTCAATAATCTGCCTCTGATTAATAGAGTTGACTGTGAAGTCAAGAGCAAAAGCTGGTATCTGGAAATGAATTGCAAATTTTAATGAATTGTGATAGGGAGTGAAGACATGTCTCTAGTGAATGCATCAAGAGAGGGTAAGTCAATTCTAGGTGTGGAGTCAATGTAGACAGGTTGAAGCATGTTAAACGTGTGATTGCTGTCATTGCGGTGTAAAGTGCTGTCACTGGTAGAGTTTTGCGTGATGATGTGTGTGTTGCATCAATCTAAATACAGAATACAAATAGTCCCAACAATATTGTTTCTGCAGTATTGCAGAGAACCACAGTGTTGTAAGGGATAATTCCCAATTGTTAGCTGTTGGCGGTCTCAAGAGCATAAAGTAAACCAGGCTGATTAAGCTTAGTGACTGTTACTTACTCATCCGTTACTGCTTTCCCTTCTAAGTAGTTACCCCCTTGCTAGTCAAAGACAGATAATCTGTAGGGGATCAAGAAATGTGTATGCTGCCCCTGCATTTGAGAAAAGAGGACTTTGAGACTAGTTATGCTGTGTCATCTGTAATAATGTAGAAACTATATGAAACAGCTTCCATTGTGTTTGGTGCTGTGATAATGGTATTGAGTCTGCTTTGGGGAAATTACCAGTCCCAGTGGGAAAGTCCAGCCTTTCTTGCAGGCAGCGCCCTTGCCTACCCTGGGTAACCTGGCTGTGCAGTGGGAAGAAACTCTGGCTTCCCATCATCTCTCTGTCCTGTGTGTACTACTGAAGTACACAGGGGTTTTGAGCTTCTTTGTCTACAATATGTAAAAAGGGAACTAAAAATGATGGAACTGTAAGTCAAATACACATGGTGATGTGGGAGTTGATTACTTGCAAACTTTTGGAGACTATGCTCATGCTCAGCCCCACCTGACAGTGTACTTACAGCAGCTCTGTACCTGTGGGCAGCGTTGGGGTTTCCTCTGCAGTTTTATAGCCATGGTTTTGGGTGGGAGGGAGCACTAACAAGAGGTGAAAATAACAACAGAGCAGTTTGTTGCTGTTATTAGCAGATAATCTGATTGTAGGTGTGCTTTGCTTTTGAATGGCAGTGAAACCAAATGTTTAGACAACAGCAAACATGATTTATTAACAACAAATCTGATCTAAACTTTTTTTTGGATCATTACTTCTTCATGCTATACCTGTATACAGGTGAGACACTTTTTGCTGAATCACTGAATGGTGTGCCTCCCAGCAGCGGTGTTTAGGTGTTTTCCATCTGACAAGTGGGAAACCACCGGTACTGTCCAAGGAGAAAAGCTGTCCTGCGGCAAGCTAACCTTTGAAACTGGGACACATGGCACAGTGTGATCTAGTGATCAGAACAGGTGAATGGCAGTAAAGTCTTAGGAAATCTGTGTCCTGCTCTGCTCATAGTTCCTTGTATGAGGTAGAGTTATTAATCTGTCTCCCTTGTAATCCCTTATGCACTTGTGTAAAATGGAGATGTAATGATGCATTTACCTCGTAAGGCCGTTGTGAAGTTTAAAGAATGAGGATTCATCTTGCAGTGTGACAGAGATTCCCTGCTCTCCCAGCTTAACTGCTATGTCTGATCCCCATTAAATTATGCAGAATTGTCAATGTCAGTCATGGCAAAACTATTTCCAGAAATTTGTATAGAAAAATTCCCTTCTGATGGGAAACTGGTAATAGTTAGCTGAAAAGTGGTTCTTTTAAAGTGTAACTTGCCGATTTTTTAAATTTAAAACTACCAGTTACAGCATTTTTGGTTGCTTTATTTCAAATTTGCAAAGATCAGGCTTTTTACATGATACAAGGAATTCAACATCAGCATAATCCTGAGGAGTATGCGTTGTCTGTCCCACTGCTCTGCCTCCCCACCTCTTTTCACCCCAGCTCCTCTGATCCAGGAGTTCCTGCCTTTGTGTGTCAGCGCAGTTGTGATAATGCCATGACCTGGTTGACAACATGGCCCAACAAACAGATTATATCAGCAAAACAGAAAAAAAAAAAAAAAAGTGCATTGTGATAATGAGGGCAGGAGCTTGGTGGCGGAGGGGGAATTCCATAAAATGGCATTGCTGCAGAAACAAAAAGAACTCATTTACATGTGGGGAAATGGCTTGTATCTCTGGGACTGTCCCAAGGAAAGATAAATGTATATACTCAGCCAAAGTATCGTACAAATGTGCTAGTTTTTCACTGATTCACAGATTAGAGTGCAGAAATCAGAGTTAGGACATGCACACTGGATATATATATGTGCATTTAAATATGGATTATTTTAAATAATTAAAAAAATTGTAGAAAAATTGTTAACACTGTGAATAACCACACTAGGAGATACTTGGTACATTTGTGAACAGCTGGTTTTAACTCTTCCATCGATCTGTGTGTAGTTTCATACTTCTTTGCGGCTGTACCTGGCTCTATCAGTCATTTCCTACAGTGATGTGAACACAAAATTGTTTGCATTGTAAGTGAAATGTTAAGGTTTAGGAGAAGCTTGAGAAAGATCTAATTAAACAGAGACTGGGACAGCACAGGAGTAATTTAAATGTAACAGATAAATGTTGAAGGGGATTGCAAGCATAACATATTCAGCAGGTACTAATGAGCATGAGTTTCATGAAGGATCTAGTGATCTTCACAGAGAGCTGATTAAAATGTCTGTGTAGTTCAGAAAGAAATATGGACCCTGGTGTACCCTGTCAGAGGAAAAGAAAGTAAGACTGAATGCAAAGATAGTTATTGACATAATCTACTAAGTACTTCCAGTGCCTTGTTGCATGGCCAGTGGTTGTGCAGAACAGCAGCGATTCACACCTTCCTGCACCTCTGCCTCAGCCACGTCTTGCCATATGAATTGAAGCAGCTGGTCTAACGATGCTTATTTTCCCTTCTGTGCAAAATGGCACCTTGTAATTCCTGTTTTCAGAAACAATGTGGTTTTACATGCTCTGCTGTGCAAATTTGAAAGATACTAATATTCATAAAAAGTCATTCTTTCACTAATTTTGTAATCCATATTTTCAAGAAAATGGATAGCATAGGGAATGTGTGTATCGTGTATTTTTAAATTATTTATATGGATTGCCTTTTGAACGAATTATCCAACTGAGCATCTGATGTTTGCTGCCTGAATAATGTGGGAACATTTAAAGGGTGCATCTACATAGACCTTATTGCATATAGCATATTTGCATTGTGTAATGGCACATACTGGTTTTTAGATAATGTCTGGAAATACTGGATTAATAAAATACTCATGTCTTTTTTTTAAGTGAAAGATCACTACTGCTGCTTTTTTGTTAACAGTATTATGTTCAGTTTCCTCTATGAGTAAAACAATGTTACTGTGTGTCTCACATCTTCCCTTCTTGAGAAGCAGCCAGGCGTGGGAGTAGATACAATTAGGAAACCCCCCACGTAAGTTCTGTGATAGACCACCCCTGTTAAGCACCCAAGCCCAAAATGAGATAAAATTCTCTTTAGTAAAGTTGCATCAGGCAAGGTAGTGTGTAGAACAAAATTATTTTTATCTTGTGAAAGCAAAAATAACTTCTGCATTCTGTGTTTTAGTTGTGTAGGTAAAGGTTAATCTCTGTGGTAAGTAAAGGAGGGAAAGTGTGCTGTTACGCAAGAAGTTTCTAATTTTTTTAATGGTGATTCCCATTAATTTTATTACCATTTAAGCCTGTTCTGAGTTTATCCATTGCAAAACTATAGCTGTTTTTTACCAACGTCTCTATTTTTTTCCCAGAAGCACTTCATACTAGAGAACCTCATATGATAATGATATGTAGGAGAATAAAGTCCATATGACTAACAGGTACAAAGCATCACAAGTTACAACCTTCAGAAAGAAAGACTTAAGGGAGCTGGATCCCAGCCAGTCAGGTTTTTTATAAACTTGAGAATAGCCTCAATTGACCAACCCATATCTGGAAATCCAGCTGCCTTTGTATTGAACCATAAGTGTAATTAAAAGGTGTTTCTTTTTTTTTATTGGGCGTGAACGCCAGCAGTTCAGATACTTTATTGACTTACAATACCGCTAGTGCAGCTGTGTTCCTGAGACTTTTTTTGACTTGTAGTCTGCTTTTAGGACTGGTTTCTTCTGATGTACCGTCAGGATGCTCTTGCCATCGAGTTTTTTATTTTAGACTTTGTGGAATCAGTTTCTGAAGTATTCTTTGAAAAACATTTTAACTTTTCTTTTTCACGTGACTTTATGCTAACCTTCCCTTAATGTAGCAAAACATTAGGCAAAAAGAGAAAGTATTTTCATTTGGAATTTGTAAGTGGTTGCTTGATTTACTCATGATTGATAATTCATTCACTCTTGACTTCTCTACATGAAAATGTGTATGGATGCAGTAAGTACATTCCTAACTTTTATGAAGTTTCATGAACTCAGCTTAAAAAACCTTAATTCTCCTTTGGTATTTGTATCCAGCTATTTGCAGGACTGGGCCAATGCGTAAGAACCAGAAAACAAAAGTGACTGTAGACAAGTAAAATCTATGAGCCAGTTTTTACTGGCCAGATGAGACATTCCAAAAAGAAATGTCAATATTGAAAAAACTAATTTCAGTTTTTAATAATGTCACAATTCAATAATCAGATAAATTATGTGATATAGATGAGACTATATGTTATTACATAATATGGTTACTTTGAAAGCCTTCCAGTAACGTAAAAATGGTGGCTTTTATTTTTCTCTTTCAATTCTGTGTTCCAGTAAGAATTCTGTAACATAGCTCCAAAGACTCAGGGCATGCACCGGAGAGAATGCAGTTTTTATTATTACCTGCTGTTTTCTAGGCAGAAATTGCTGCATTTGGCCTTTTCCTGCTCACATTAGGTCCTGTATGTTTTAACCATGGTAAAGTAGATTGTCCGCATGTGTAGCTGATGTCCAGCGTGATCTCCAGGAGCAGGAACTCAGTTCTGACAGGTACTGTTAGGCTCTTGTGCTTTGCATTAGAACTGGGACACAGTGTCTCCATGAAAACAGAGACTTCAGTCCCTCAGAGTTAATGCTGGTAACGGCAACCTATAGGTCAGCAGTTAAAATTAACACAGACAATCCTCTCTCAGATCCTCAGATCCAGATTCATGGCATACTTAATTTCAGCCGTCTCCAGGTCCTTTGCTGAGAGGGGCAGTCCCACGCTTTTCCTGTCGTCATGACCTCCCGTGCTGTGTTCCCATCGGTCATGAGCCGTGTGGCTGCAAGCTCAGCCCTACAAAAAAAAATATCTGTTGTTGGATCAGGGAGCTCATGGGTAGTTGTGACATTGTTAGATCTGATGCAACAGAAGCAGTGGGAATGTGCAGCTCGAGAGAGGATTGAGCGGGACTGTGCCTTTCCTTGGCTACTTGCAGGTAGATCAAACTAAATGCATTGTACAATTGTACCCAAGATTTAGATGAACAATTCTTTCTAACCCCTGAAACAAAAGATGATGATATAACGGTAAGGATCACAAATAGGAGGAAAGGAGGGGAAAGAGCAAGAGAAGGAGAAAGGCAACTGGAGGTATTGTAGGGAGAAGACAAAACAGGGAAGGGGGAAGCAGCCAGAAAAGCAGGAAGAGGGATTAGAGAAAAATCAGAAGATTGACAACTAGTGGCAGCAAATGCAAGTAAAAATTAGGAAACACCTTTCCCTGGTGGTTGAGCATACCGTCCTCAGTCTTCAAACGTGAAACTTCAGTCTCAAGAAACAGTTCTCCTGTCTTCCTGGGCAGAACTGGAGTGCCGTTGCTTTGTGAGCAGTCCACAGCAATGACCTGCATGCTGACAGCCAGAACCTTTGCCCTCCGCGAGCTCTGTCTCCGTGAAGCAGACAGCGAAAGCTACAGACACAAGTGCCTGACCCGAGAAGCATTTATTGCCAAACAGGCACAGCCCTAAGAGGCTGCGGTAAAGTCCCTCTGCAGAGAAGCTGGCGCAGCAGTGAATTTGCCACCTCAGGATGTTGGTTCATAAGTGGGAGGCCAGTCTGGCTGTGGCTTTCAGAAACCCTTAATCCTGAGGTCACAGATTTCCTGCTGCTGCTGCTTGCCGCTTCCCCACAGGGCAGCCCGGCTCTCGTGTAGCTCTCCAGTTTCGACAATAGGTGGGGCTGGAAAAGCAATATGGTTTAGGGCTCGGTCCTCCAAGCAGCAAAGGCTCCAGTCATTTCCAAAAGTAGGTATTGCTTACATCCCAGCGTGATTCAGTTCCCTCAGCTGACTCTGAATTTCTGAACTCTCCATACAACTTCCTGAGTTCATTCATGTCATTCAAGCTACAAGAGCTGGGAAAGGTTTATAATAGCAATGTGTTTTCTCTGTGGTTGAGAGCAGCTTCCTACAATGAACTGGTTTAGTTGGTTGGGGTTTCTTTCCTTTGTCATTAGGGAGTTAAATTAGTTATCTACTTAATTTGTATTGCAGTTAAGAACTGTGGGAAATGAGGGTATACTAGAAGTCCCACTAGTTGAGACACAGATGTGAAGGTGCTTCCTGTCAGTCTGTTTTGACACCTAAGAGAATCTCTGGTTTTGCTTTGTTTTCTGCAGCTATTTGATGCTATAAACTGCCTGGCAAAACAGAATGTCCGGTTGCTTGTGCTGGGCCGCAAGCACATGCTGAGTAACTCTCCAAATTGGAGAAGAGAGATTATGAAGGAGATGCAGAGTAAGGCAGACTTCTTCTTTGCTGAAAATATGTAAGTTGAAGAAAATGGCTAAATGTAATGGAGATCGACACCTGATTTATGTGCATTTTGCTGTAATTTTCAGTACTGTTACTAGAATTTCTAGCTCTGTGTGTGTGAAAGAGAAACATAGCCCTTGCTATACTTGCTTCAAAGCCAATCTATATTAAAAGTTGCATTGTGAAGAATTTAATCACTTGGAATCATGTTGGCATTTGTATGCTTTATAAGGGTTTATAACTGTTAAAACCACTGCAGTACAGTTGTGGTCTGCTGTGTTAGCCCTGCAAAGGGAGGACACGAAGTTCATGCCTGGCCGTTGTTGCTTGGTAGCCCGGGAGTGTGGAGAGTCTGGAGCATTGATTTCCTTGCTGCTCCCAGAGGAGACTGTTCCTATGAGTGGAAACAGACCCTCTGCCTCTCTGATTTAAGTGCAACCCCCTTGCTCTTGTCCAGTCAATCCTGTCCTTGTCTTTAAACTCAGTACTTGCCTCCACCTCATTGCCCCCTCTCCTTGCCCTGCTCTCCTCATATAATGAGTCTCAATTTTCCTCTAGTTCTGGCTCCACCTAGTCTCCATCTGAGGTGGGCACTGTTGATCCTTAACCTATCTCTGCCGTTTCTTCTGTGACCCAGAACTTCTGACCGAGTTCCTTGTCCCAACAGCCAGACCAAGTCTCTTTTGTCTGCCTCCGTGTCTCAGATCTGTTCTTCACCCCACCTCCAGTTCTGGCTCTTGTTCTCTTTGCAGTTGAATCACCTTGCTTTCTTTCCTGCTATCTGAGCACCAAGAGGACACTGTTACTCCAGGATGGAGACCCTTGCTAATCTTGTGTCTTGTCACTTACTATTACAGTAATTCACAGCAATCAGAAACTAGTTTCAACCAAATTCTTCTCAGCTTCTCCAGGTACAGGGCAACTCATGCCCACTATAAATGTATTTTTAGAGATTTTCCCCCAAAACTATTTGTTTAATAGCACAGCTAGTGTTGAATATTTTTTTTTCAAATAATCGTACCATTTTTTGGAAGTATATTTACCCATGTAAAGAAGACTCACATACTGTTGCCTACATTACACTTTATTATTGAGTTGTGATGATTGTATTCAGCAAAGCTTTGGGGGTATGCTTACGAGTTTTACCAGTTCTGTTCCACATAGCACTGTATTGTTAAGTTTTGTGGCAAAAGATTGTATTGTTGTATTATCAGGTTGTGTTAAGAGGGAACGATGCTCTATGTAGCATGCAATTAATTTTTATTGCATTCCAACTTCTGGTGCCCTGTGGTAAGCAGAAGTTCTTTATTTTACCACGGAATTAGAGCAGTGATAGGAATTTTCAGTGTTGCTGATGAATAAATCTCAGATCAGCATTTGATTCATTTCCTGTAACCACTTACTGCCTTGTGAATGATGCCTGTCTTTTCCATTTCTTTTGTTAAGCTCTGAAGATGATGCCTTCTTGTTATATGCAACTCTTCAGTCAGGGAAGCATTGCAAGTTTGTTACTAGAGACTTCCTCCGGGATCACAAGGCTTGTCTTTCCGACAGTGTGACACGTCATCTGTTCCGTAAGTGGCAGCGTGGACACCAAATAGTGGTTTTCCCTTCTGCAGGAGGAAGTCGTATAAATTTTTTGGTAAGTTTTATGCCGTAATCAGAACGCACACAGAGCATATTCATTAAAGATACACAATTTCAAACTCTGGAAGCCAAAAGACTCTTGTTGGAGTCTTAAGAAATGGATTTGTACCAATGGGCTTAAAACTCCTATGTTCACTGAAAATTCACTGTATTCACAAAGCATGCCACAAACAGGAAAACTGTCAAAAAAAGAAAAGAAATGCTGTCTAGATGTTTAAAATGTAAATGTAAATACAAGTTTGTGTATACAAATCTTTCCATTGCTGTAGAACCTAAGTGCCAATGTTTTCATTTAAACTTTGAAATATCTTACTTTCCTCTGTAGCACTACTGTAAAATATCATGCTTCTAATTGTACAACAGAATTTCTTTCATCTTTATTTTAAAGAAGCAGGAAAATACAGGTATTTTGGTATTCCCTGTAATATCAGCCTAACATATGTTTAAAGTTTTATGAAGGAAAGCCCAGAACAGTTGGGTTTACAGTCAGTATTCAGCTATAGAGATTACTGTCTTCCAAGCATAGCATCATCTTATAGCAGAATACTACTGTTATTGTCTAGAAGACATGTATCCCTGTGAGCTATGAACAGTACATGAACAGGAGCGCAGCTCTTTTAAGATTTTTCTAGGGAAAAATGTATCACATAACATTCCAAATCATGCAGGTTTTTGTTATCTGATCTGTCTGCATTGTTATTGCATACTTAAAGGAATACTGCACCTATGTGGATTCATTTTCTTGCTGCTCTGGTTAAAATTGTAAACTACTACTTACCATTACAAGCAGAGATACAGGCTTATAAGAACGACAGCCTTTCATTCAGTGTTGCCATATATACATTTCTTCTGCTGGAACCAAATACTGAATGTAGGGTTACCCGAGTTACTCAGGTAACACAGCTTTAGCTACACCTTGTTTCTTTCTTTTGCATGAGGGCTAGTAGTTTTCACATCTTAATTCCCATACAAGTCATTTGTGTGATTGACATTTGCAGTCATAGCTGTCTTCTAGGTTGTTTGGGAAGCTGTCACAGGAAAGTAGACTTCCAAGACTATATATACAGAGTGATAGTATGTTCTGAGAACTGTAATTGCCAATGCTTATTTTGTATTTGTTATATATGTTGAGCTAGTATACCTGTAACGTAATGGACCAGGAAAATGGTTTATTATATTTGTTTGACTAGATGCTATTAAAAGTGTTAGTGATAGACCCTTCTCTTACATCCTCCTCAGCCCAGAGCAAGTGACTTCTGTAAAGAGGTACACTGAAAGAACAAACACAAGATGTTATTAATGTCATTACATCTTATCAGTTCAAGCCTATAAACTCCACATCCTGAGTTAATTCCCATATGATTTCATTTAATTTAATAGAAAACCAAACATTTTGCTATTTCTAGAAATTGAGTGCATTATGTTCAAATCATTATTATCTGGTGGAGACTGAAGACAGAATTTTAACCATTTACAATGACTCCTAGACCACAAAATACTAAAAGATGTTGTAGTTTTTCCTCCAGTACTAAAATTTAGAATTTGTTTGGTGTAAGGAAATAAATGAGAATTGTTAGAGATAATTCTATGGAGATTTCTAAGGTAAGTGTTGGAAGTTATAACTACCTGTAACTGGTATTTTAGTAATATATTGTGTAAAGTCTAAAAAAAAATTGTTTTGTCTGCCTTTATCCAACAGCCTGCTTTCCGTTATGACTGTGTGGTACAGACTACAGGTGATACGTGGCATATCCCCTATAAAGACGTTTTTGAGGAAAAATACTCATTCCACGCACCAAGAAAATGGCTCTGCGTTCAACAGAAATGATGAAGAATGTTAACTGCACAAGCTGAAGTGGTGGGGGTTTTTATTTTTAATCACTGTTGCTGACTAGAACTCAGCAGTACAGTTACGGGAATAATGTGTGAGGTCTGTAACTAAAAAAATTCAGTCACAGCATTTTGTCAAAATCATTCCTGCAGTAAATCTGTTGACATCAGTGGTGGGCCAGCAGGGATAAATTAGGTCTATTATTTCCATCTTTGCAGGCAATTTCTGTAGCCTTTCAATGTGACTGGAATTAAAACTTGGTTTTTTCTCTTGGAATTTCAGGTTGTGGGTATTTTTTTTTTCCTCAAGCTTTTCATCTGCACTGAAATTCATCAACTCTGTACTTCAAGAAATTAAGCAGGACTTGCGAAGTACATTGAAAATTTGTGGGGCTCACCTTGCAACAGTATTTTACAATGTCTACCACCAATAAATGGAGCTAACGGGGCCAAATGGTATGTTTACTATTTGCCAGACACACAGAGCCCTAATACTTCCTCGCTCTAATTAGAATTCATTTGATCACACTGAATGTAAAAGGTTTCTTACAGCAACATGTGTTTTGTTTGGAAGAATAAGGAAACAATCAGTGAGATATTGTGTGGCTCTTTCACGCTCCTAAATTTGCTGTTTCTGACAGGATTTCATGTCACTGCAATAGTTTGCTTATGGATATGCACAAATGTTTTAAACAAAAATTGATGATAACTACAAAATCTTACAGGCAATAATAGGACAAAACTGAATTTTTTACAGAGATTTCTATAAAACCTACCCCAAGATATAAAGCAATAAAATAGTATGTATTACAGGAAAAGTGTTCTACATCATTATTTTTTAAGTGTTTGTGTGGTAAACGTGTTCATTTATTGCACTTACCACTTTAATGTGAACCTTTCTCCCCAAAAAACTTTGAAATGCCATGTTAATCTCAGCTTACATGTGGCTTTGTCACATTTGTCTTGTACACTGAAAAATTGTGTTTGAAACTGAGCTGGACCATGCAGATCTTTTTGTATAGTACTTGCATTTCTGAGCTTTTACAGTGTCCCATGATGAGCTTTCTCAGACCTCTTAGCATTAAGCATGTTCCCTGCTATTTTTTTCATGTCAGAGAGCAATCCCAAGACTTGTTCTGCTCCACATATCACTTTGTAAAACAGCAGGTGTGATTTACATACAGTCATGTCCTTCAGGTACTGCGCAGAAAGTGTAGAGGAGCTGTGTGTACCTCTTGAGGTAACCTAGAACCATGGTTTTAAATGAATCATAATGTTGGTAGCGTTCATTACAGAGCCCCTTTCTGACAGAACATACCAGCTCCTGGTCCTTTAAGTTCTTTCTGTAGTACACCAGGGAAAGCAGAGATTGGATCTATTTCTCTCATCCCTCAAACTGATTTACTTTTAGTCTGTCAGAAGACTGGTTTTACAATTCTAAAGTCCGAGAACTGCCACATCTTGAAAATGCAAATATTACTTTGTTAAAGTAAGTGTCTTCTCCTGTACAGGCCTGCTTAGTTAGCAACTCTTGCTCTGTGTGTGGGTTACTTACCTTCTGGATGAAGTTCCACAACAGCATAAACTGATGTGAATCAGTGCTGTTATGGTCCCACTTTGGCACTAGCTCTGGTGGTTGTGTATTCCTAAGCAATTCAGCGCTGGGGTGGCTGAATGCCCCTTAAACCAGTTTTGCCGAGGTCAGACTTGGCATTGTTGCACTGAACTAGCACCACTGCACCAGTACTGGTACCTGAGGGGTGGGTGGGTGAAATGTCAGGCTGCAGAAGGTCAGTCCCTGCAGCTCTGCCTTAGGTCAGGTTTAGCTGATCAGAAACTGCACCTTCAGGTTATCCATTTCATTGCCAGACATATTCATCCATTTAATTTGTATTTTACCTCACCCTGGTGATTAACAGACATGCATAATATCAACATCTTATTGGTACAAATGCATCCTCCACTTCCTTTTGACTGAGAACAGACACATCCCCAACCAATCACTTGGCTTTCATCTAAAACTGTTCATACAGAGATACCACAATACCTTCTAAATTGTAACATTCTTGGTGTATCCAGGGGAAGATGGAACAGGATCTGTCTCTGGTAGTAATTTGTTAGTGATGTGGGCCCACACTGCCAGAAAGGCAAGTCCTCCAAACGCTGCAGCAACTGGTACCCCCGAAACTGTGGCAAATGACACTGACTGGAAGAGGAGTCAGTTGGTAGCACACCGAGTGGGAAGAGGAATCAGAAGGAACTAATGCTTAGCTCCACCTGCCACATGCCATGCAGACACAAACACACTGCCAAGGCAGACTTGAGGAAGACTGAACTGATTCAGCCTGCACTACAGCGGTTTTGTGAATAGCTTCATCTCCAAGCTCACCAGCTTGTGGATTACTGTCTTAAAAGGTACCAGTGAGAACAGTCTTCCTCAGGATCCTGCAACACAGACTTTGACTCTCATATGGCTAATCAGAGGTGATGAACACTAAACCCAAAATACAAGTACTCTTCTGAAACAAAAACGTGCTTTGGAAGCTGAACAAAACTGCTACCATAGATGGAGGAAACTTCTGGAAGCTCAAAGTAGTATGACTTCCACTCTGTCATTTCCATGATACTGAGCAGCTATTGCTCTTTCCTTAGTCTAAGTCAAATATTGAATCTTTGATTGCAAAGAGTGACGGATTTTCTTGCTTGGTTACTTTTTGGCAATCAGGCTGAATGCTTGATAATTACTTCCATTTTCCCATCCCCTTTTTCTCAAGAGGTAAAAAAATCTGACGTTAAACTGCAGTGTTATAGAATGGAAGAGCTTTGTACATGAAGGACTGCGAGAGTAGGAATCCTCAGCCTGGAGAAACACAGGTCTTAAGAGACACAGAGGTTGTAAGAATCATGAGTGTTGTGGAGGGGACGCATGGGGATCAACTCATTGCCATGTCCCAGCACCTAAGTGGCATGGTGCCGGCAGACAAAAGGTGAGTTTTCAGGTGAAACCACACAACATGTTGTTATGCTGAGCCACTCTGCCACGGCATGTCATGGATGCAAGTTCACGTGAGTTCAAGGGGAGACCAGCAACTTCATGAAAGAGAAATCCAGTAAGGGTTATTAAATAACCAGACACTACCTCTGCCTTGGGAAGTCCCTCCAGATGGCTGGAGACTGGGAGAGGACTCAGGGAGCGTGTATCATTAAAGGTTCTCTATAGTCTTAATATTTTCCCTTGGGCATCCACTTTTGGCCACAGCTGGAGATGGGGCATTGGGCTAGAGAGATTCTGCATCTGACCCAGCAAAGGCATTCTTACATTTGCATGTTCTCTGTGTTCCAGTGCTGGCATCACAGCCTCAAACATTTCATGTCTGCCCGCAAAGTGCTTCCCTAACGAACAGACAAACTCCGTGTCTTGTAATAAACAGTGAGACATTTTATTCTCCCATAATATTAAATAAGCAAAGGAAAGTATATCGAAAAATTGAAGAAAGCAGACTTTTAATTTATGGCATACACAAAATGCTCCTGTAAGCTGCTATTCCAACAAAGACTAAGCTCATCTAATAATTACGCTTTAAAATAGAGGTATGGATACCAAAACACAGCTTTTTCAACTCTTAATGACTGACTTTAAAAAATAAAAGCCTTCCCACAGAGTAGGGGAAATCCAAGTTGCTGAGAGGCAGAAAGAACATACATATATTCACAAGTGTAAATGTGGGGAATTTCCCTTTGTACTGGACACTGATAAAAAGTTACGTCTTTTAAACATCTTATTATAATGCAGCTGCGGCAACAATTACTCACTATGAGCATCCCGAACATCTCTTATGAGGTTAGTGTATTTCTGTGCTTCAGAGTTACACTAATTGAAGAGAACACGTGGAAATAATTGTTTAGAAAATTATGAGGGGGGGGGTGTTTTCCTGGCTGGCTGTACAGCTCACGATCATACTTTTCTCCAGTTTCCTGCTGTCTGCGTGCACACACCCCAAGTGCATCCCTAGCGCGCACCCCCCAGCTCACTCCCTAAGGCACACCCCAAGGGAGCCCCCCCAGCTCACCTCCCCCAAGGTGCCCACCCCCCACTCACCCCCCTCTAAGGTGCCCCCCAGCTCACCCCCCCCAGGGCGCCCCCCTCCCCCCCCCGCTCACCCCCCTCAAGGCACCACCCCCCCAGCTCACCCACACCTAGGGCGCCCCCCCTCCCCCCCAGCTCACCCCCAAGGCACTCCCCCAGCTCACCCCCCCCCTCAGTCGCCACCCCCCTCAGCAGCCCGAGGCTTCGCGCCGCCCGCGCCCCACGGCCTCACCCGCCTTTTCGCCGCGCAGCCGGAGGGACCCGGCTGCCGGCCCCCCCGCCTACACGCGTGACAGCTGCCGCACTGCAGCGGGCTGCGTTTTAGCTCACGACGCGGGCGCCCTGTCGCGACAGGCCCGGGCGGCGCGCATGCTCGGCGCCGCTGGGGCGTGCGCAGCGGGGGGGGAGCGTGACGGTGCGCGAGCGGAGGGGGCTCCGGCGCCTGCGCCGCGCGCGTAACCCGGAAGCGCTCCGGCGGGTGCCCTGGCTGCGGTAGCGGTGGGGCCCTGCACGCCGTGAGCCCCTCGCCGCGCCGCCCCTGCCCGCGCCCGCCATGTCCCGAGGCTCCAGCGCCGGCTTCGACCGCCACATCACCATCTTCTCGCCCGAGGGCCGCCTCTACCAAGTCGGTGGGTGTCCGGCACCGAGGATGCTGCCGCCGAATTGCCCCGTCACGGGCCCGGCCTGCTCAGCCGCCGCCGCTTCCCGCCCGGCCGGGCTGCCTCTGGGGAGGGGGGGGACACGGGACGTGGCGCTTCCCGTGGCCGGGGAGACTCGGCTCCCGCTCCGCCTGCTCCCGCGGTGTGCGGGGAGAAGCCTGGTGGGAGCCTGGAGCGGTGCCGGCCCGGTGGTGCCGGCCTGGGAGAGGGATCCTCTCGAGACAGGGAAAGCCTGGAGCCAGGCTAGGCTTCCTCGAGTGTCCCCTGCCGCAGAGAGGGACCTGCTGTGGCTTCCCCGTGTTTGATTTCAGGTGCTGGGAGACCAAGCTGACAGCTATCCAGAAACTGTTTACCTCTCCTAAAGTGTTCTTGCAGTTTCTCTTGCCTCACTTACAAGCATTGTGCTTGGGAATCCAAGAACCACAATAGCTGTTTCGAATGGGACCTGAACTGCTCAAACCCTGCATGCCAGAGTAAGAGTCAGTGTTCGGAGATATCCTATGCTTGCTCTTGTTACACCTGAGTGCCATGTGCTCTGTACATCATGGCCTGTGACATAGCAGCAACCATCCTTTATTTCCAGGCTTCTTTGAACATTCTGCAATTAAACTGCAGCCTATCTTCATTTTCTTCTGTAGGCCACTGAATCTTGTATTCATACTTATTACAGTGCACCAGATTCTGCAGAAGAGCCTTACGGTGCTCCTTCTGCAGAATACTCTGTAACAGCATAGTCAACTCACAGTCTGGCAGGCCAGTTCATTGTGAGGATTCTCCAGGAACTTTCAGTGGGGCCAGATTAATTGTTTTGGCAGCATCATCTTGATGCCATCTTCTCCTGGGGCTTAGTGGCTCTTCCCCAGCTGCAGTGGCTTCCCTGCATGTGCATTGCATGGCGTGCCCATACATCCATCTGTTCTCCAGGAAAGGAGGTGGCTGAGACCAGACTGTATGAATTGTCCATTGTAGCCAATAGCTTCTTTTGGTTTGTCCTTGAGTTTTTCTCAGGAAGAAGGCTGTGTGGAATAGGCTTCATGGGCAGGCGGCCCAGCCTCAAGCAGTCGTTTCTTCAAGGAGCAACTAAGAAGGTGCCTATGTGTAGGTGTCTGTACACAGGTAGAAAGTTACCTGTACTAGATGCCTACATACAGGTGCTGTCTTATACCTGGAGTGTGTATAAGGCATGCATGCAACTTGCGTAATAAGCCTTATCCATGTGGATGGTAGTGACGGGATGTCAGTGGCTCAGTAATGGAAGAGTCATGGGCTCTGACCTGCCGTTGCCGTTAAAAACAGGCTGGTTGGTTTGCATTGCCTTTCTGGCTGTTTCTCTGTTGCAGTACTACTTGTTGGGAATGGTTTCTGCATCCTGTAATAAAGAGGAAACTGAGCCTTGGTTTTCCACCTCCTGGGTATACTCAACCATTAGGTTAATGTATGAGAGACGTGCAGTAACTGTATCTTTTACCGGTGTCTTAGAAGCAAGTATCTGCATGTACTTGAGAGTGTGCACACAGCCTGAAGGTGTCTTAAAGATACTTGAAGTACCTGTATGCTATAGGAAGAAAAATAAGTAGGTGTGCATAGTTAACTTCCAGCAAGTATGAGCTCACTCTGTCTGCAGCCAGGCTGATAACTTGGGCACGGTGCCACGCTTGTGTGTCTGTTGGCCAGCACCTTGCCACAGCATGGACAGAAAGCTCATGTTTGCTTGCAGTCAAATACCTGAATCTAGCTTCTATCTTTCTCTCTTACGTTGTTTTTGAACCCTGTATGTCCTTGTCCCTATGTTGGATTCAGATTAACCAGGTGCTGTGAAGGATGGCCATGGACACGTGTTGCTTTAAGGCTGCCTTAAAACTTGAAGTTTTGCTGGAATTCGGCAGTACCTGAGTGGAGTTTTCCAGTGTAGTGATACTGGACTGAAATGCTTGTATTTTACCGTAGATCTGTCTTCTGCTTCCAAAGCTCATGTGCCTTTGAAGTGATCTCATATTAGAAAAGTAACAGTTATTTCATATTTATTTCTTGTTGCTGTGGTTAAAATCCTTCAGAGCATCAGTGGTGTCTTGCCACCTATTAGTTCCTATCTTCAAAGGTGATGTTTCAGCTAAGTGGAATTTGGGGAGGTGAAGAAAATTGTTATTGTTAAGTTTCTGACTGTTGTGATGTATTCAGGGAACAGCAAGGGGCTACTCTTTTCAGAGAGAATGTGTACAGTACTACTGAAATACTTACATAGCAGAAAACAGGCTTAAAATGCCACTAGCAATTTGAATTTGTTATACTGTAAGAGCCACTTCACTTTTTGGCTTGTGTCTTTGAAAACTGAGCAATGCAGATGGTAATAGGAACACTGTGAGAATGGACTGCAGTTCAGTAAGCCTGGCTGCCAGTACTTGCGAGCAAAACCAGTTTGTGAGGGCACCTATTCCTGTTCCCACCTAAGTGTCACAGAATCACAGAACAGTGCTCAAGCAGGGCTACCTAGAACGGGCTGTCCAGCACCATGTCCAGATGGGTTTTGAATATCTCCAAGGAAGGAAACTCCACAACCTCTTTGGGCAACCTGTGCCAGTGCTCTGTCACCCTCACAGTAAAAAAGTGTGTTCCTGGTGTTCAGATGGACCCCCCTGTGTTTCAGTTTGTGCCTGTTGCCTCTGGTCCTGTCACTGGCCACCACTAAAGAAGAGCCTGGCTCTGCCCATCTTCTTTACAACCTCCCTTCAGATATTTGTACCCGTAAATAAACAGGTGTTGCAGAGACGTGGCCTGGGGCTTCAAACATGACCAGTATGTGGGCAGTGCTAGCTCATGCCTCGCTGGGTTCTGTGCTTTGCTCCAGGCTAGCACTGATCATCCTGGGGAAGGCAAGTGAAGAGGTGAGTGGAGCTGCACAGCTAGTGCAGAGAAAAGGGGAAACATTCTTCGTGGCACATTTGGGTAACCAGTAAATGCTCTGATGCCTAAGAGTAATAAATACAGTGCCATGGATAGATGGCAATCAGCCCTTCCACAACACTGACTCAGCAGATGGAACATTAAGATCCTATTCTTGGAAGATTTGTTTTTTCATTTTCGGATTATTTCTCTCCTGTTGTGTAGTCCCTTCCATAGATCACACTGCAGATTTTAAAACAGCTGAGTTTCTTGCTGCCATTATTTTAGAGGATAGTTTTAGCAATTTGCTGTGCAGTTAGTTAGACATGTTATAAATTTCAGTTTCATTCACACAGCCAACAAAGAATTCATCTGTGTTTAGCTGCTACCTGAAACTTGCCTTTCCTAACCAGATACTAGGAAGTTCTTAATGTTTATCATAATTTTTGAAGTTGCTGTTTCTGAGGCTTTTGAAACCATTAATCACGGGAAATTTATTGCATGGATCACAACAAGTAGATCTTAATCCATTATATTTATCTGAATAATGCTGTTTAGTTGGCATGTACATAGGTTTTGTTAAAAAGTGAATAAAAAGCATTGCAATGTTTGAACGTCAAGTCAGAAAATGTGATAGTAAGGTTAAAACCCATTGTCTGTGCCTGGTCCATCATTTCAGGTTTCATCTGTATCATTTAAAATCTACAAAAGAAAATTACATTCTTGCAGTGGTGATAATGCTTGAAATACTGAACTTCTGCATGTTAAAAAAATCTTCTGTAAGGATTTACAGTCACTGTAGGTTAAGGTTAAATATTTTGGTCAAGTGCGGAACAGCCTTTTTGTTTTAAAGAAATTCTGTTGTTGTTAAGCATTCTAACTGAACAAAAAGGCAAATTATTAGAAATATTTGGAGGAAGCAGTAGTAGGGGTTTTGTGAAGAGAGTCATTGACTCTCTTCACAAGTTAATTCCCATGAGAAAGTTCTTGTGTGTGTTGTACTAAAGACTTTAAAGATACAAAGTGTTGCACAAGTATTAAAAAGACCAGAATCTGGTGAGATTTTGGTGTTGGGGGAGGTGTCAGAGTTAATTGCTCTAATGTCACTAACACTGTTTTTTATTAACATTTACGTATTTTTCTAGAATATGCTTTTAAGGCTATAAACCAAGGTGGACTTACATCTGTAGCTGTTCGTGGGAAAGATTCTGCAGTAATTGTAACACAGAAGAAAGTACCTGTAAGTAGTCTGTTGGGCGGGGGGGGCGGGGACGGGACTGGAAGGAGATGAGAAGAAAGGTGGGGGTGAGACTCTGCAACATTGTTATTATATTTATCTGCATTGACATATATTGGTGTTTGAATTGAATATCTTATCATTCTGCTTATAGGTTCTAGCTCCACTTAGTGCTCAGTTGTCCATTTCCTCACCAAGTACTGTAATATTGGTTTTCTCCGTAGTTGTCAAAAGGATAAAGCTAAAATATGAAGTTGGTTCTGCTGTACTTCAGCATGCATACATTACTTTGGCTTGTAAGGGCTGAGTTGTCCTTAATTTCCTGATTTCTTTAATTCCTACTCAGAAATGTTATACCAATAGCATGCAGTGAAGATTTTCAGGAGTGTTTCAGCACAGTGGTGATACAGCATTGACAAAGGGGCAAAACCCTTGTGTTTGAAGGGCAGCACACAATGAGAATCCAAGTTTTTGCATGTGTGTTCTCAAAGTTTCTTCAGGGGCAAAAGGACTTCGGTGTTGGTCACACTTTAGCTGTCATCCTTTTCCAGATATTATGGGTTTTATCTTCGCTATTCTCCTATTTCTTCCTTCATGTGCCTATAGCAGTAGATAATGGAGAGCCTGAATGACAATTTGTAGCTGTTGGTTGATTCTCTTGGGCTCTTCTGTAGATACCGGAGCATTCAGAGTCTGTCTTTTGTTTTTCTTGTACTTGAAGGACAGTGTTTTCTATTAGATTATTTCTGTTTCCTCTTTAGGACAAGTTACTGGATTCCAACACAGTGACTCATTTATTCAGAATTACTGAAAATATCGGCTGTGTGATGACAGGAATGACAGGTATTTAATTCACCATCTATTTTAAGTATCTGAAGTGTCAGGTTTTTTAGGTAGTTCCCCAACTTTGCATCACATAAATAAGTACTCTAGGAGATTTGTTCCACTCAGTGTGGTTTTGGAGAACTTAAACAAGTTCTAATGTGTATATTTAAAGATGACTTGAAGTTGGGCCTGGAATTAGCGTTCTCGAGCAGTGCTAGGAATAGACATGGTACATGTCCGGTGAAATTAATATCGCTTCTTTCTGTCTAGCTGACAGCAGATCCCAGGTGCAGCGAGCCCGCTATGAGGCTGCTAACTGGAAGTACAAGTATGGCTATGACATCCCTGTGGATATGCTGTGTAAAAGGATTGCAGATATTTCTCAGGTCTATACGCAAAATGCAGAAATGAGGCCTCTTGGTTGCTGTAAGTATACTCCAGGAAATTAATCTTTTCGTTTCCTGTCTTAAGCTTCAACTTCAAGTATAAGAAATTCTCACCCATTTTCAGTTTGTGATACAGTTGTGATACAATACAGATGTAACCGAAGGAGTAAGAGGGATGAGCAGCCGAATGAGAGAGTAGTGTTGGAAGTCATGAATTGGAGCCATGATTATTACCATTGACTTAGCGTTTGAATTGGAGTAAATGATTTAGCCTCTCTAAAATGTCTAATACTATTTCACCTTAGGTTTTGGGGCTTAGTCTGTTTGCACTGTGCAGTGATGTCTGTGGATGGGAGATGCTCTTTTTACTGGTGTCTGTGTCTGGATAAATATCACTGTTAAAAAAGATCTATGGAGAGTGCAATTACATTCGTCCAGATTTTGTGACTTTTTTGATCTAAGTGCTATGTATAGGACAAAAGTCTGCATAATTTTTGCTCTGAACCATGATATATGTAATGCAGAGAAGTGCTTAAAAATTTCACTTGCAAACATTTATACACTAGTCTTGTTTTATAACAACAAATGCAGCTTAAATAAAATACGTCTATAGAGTTGCTTTTTATAGATATTTCTGGTCATCTGTGTGTTCTGGGGTTGGTTCTGACTTTTTTTCTCTTTCATTTGGCTGTGAGCTAGTTATAACTGTGCTGTTAGGCTGTCCGGGAACTGAGATAAAAGACTTAAGGTTTTCTCAATTACTTTTTCATTAAAATTGTCTGGGTTTCTTTTTGTTTTCTTGTTGTTTTTTTGTCGGTTGTTGGGTTTTTTTTAGGAGAATAGTTTCAGAATTGATGAATCACTTCTCGTAATCATAGTAAGCACTAGCACTTCTCACTAAAAAAAGTAACATTCAGGGTTGCACCACAGTTTCCATGATGGGGCAATTTTCCTATGCTTGTACCGCTTGTAATGTTCAGGAATTATTGTTTCTTTCTTCCCTTGGTATTTTGTGTGCCTTGATACTACTGGAAACTGTTGGGTTTTGGAGTTTTTTTAAATACATGAATAAAAGTGTATTTTTCTTAACTTTCCTTAACCTTTTTTGAAAAGATGATGGGAAATTTTTTTCTCTTGTAGTAATAGCTTATCAGCTATAACTACCAGTTAGAAGTTACACAAGTGTGAAGTAAAAGTAGTTTAAACCCTTGACCTTGTTCTGTTTTGGTGGTTTGTTTTTTTTGGTTTGGTTTTTGTTTTGTTTTTTGCAAGTATTGTTTTTGAGTTATTTGTAATATGTATATTGAGACTATACAACTGTAAATATACAAGTGTGGGTGAACACAAATGCGTTTCAGTGATGTGACCAGTTTGTGTTACTTGAAGTCTGTCCAACCTGAAAGTGCCTAGTCAAATGGTCTTCAAAGACTCGGGTTTATGTTCTGATATTTCCACATTCCATTTCAGTTTTGGGGTTTTTTTTCCTTTAAAAGAGGAAAAGGGATGTAATGCAGTGCTTTTTATGATTACAGTCAAGAAATCTAAAGCTGATCTTTTAATATTTCCATTAGTTTCAATAGATTTGTAAAGTTGCTTTCCAGTAAAAGGCACGTTAATAGAACTATTGTTTATACTTTTGAAGTGTCCTATAATACACAGGATGCGAACTGTGGTTGGGTTAACTTTGTATCGGGATTAAACTTGTGTATTTCCTGACTTTGTGATTCTTCAGGCACTGAGCCTGGCAAAAATGTTTCTGTTTAATGAGTAGCAGTCTTTGGGAATGGCAGAAATGTACCTTGCACTAAACTGAGTTTTGTACCTGATAATGAGATGCTGGTAAGAAATGGCAAATTAGAGAGAAAGAGGAAAGAGGTTCCCAAAAATGTACTGCTGTGCATGCGTGTTTTTCACAGGAAAGGAGTATCTATTCTGCTCTTCACTTGAATGAAATGGCTAAAATTGGGGAAGGAAATAAATTAACAACTTTTCTCTTCAAGGTATGATTTTGATTGGTATTGATGAAGAACACGGCCCTCAGGTATACAAGTGTGATCCGGCAGGTTACTATTGTGGATTCAAGGCCACAGCTGCAGGAGTTAAACAGACAGAGTCAACCAGTTTTCTGGAAAAGAAAGTAAAGAAGAAATTTGATTGGACATATGAACAAACAGTAGAGGTAGGCCAGCAGAAGGAAATAAAGATTTGTTAAAAGTATTTTCAATGAGTATGCTGTATGTAGGTTTGTGATATAGAGGAATGCAGATAGGCATTTTCCTGTTTTCTTACAGTTCTGCATTGCTGTCAGAGCAAGCGTAGCTGTTCCAACAAAAAATCGTTTGCAGGCATTTTGCGAATGTTTAAATAGTCATCTCATCTGCTTTTTTCTCCTTTACGTTAGCGGAAGCAGAATCTGTAATTGTGGCATTCCTACTGCAGCTGGTGTTTCGTTACTAGCCAGTACAGTTTTCTTTTAGTGGCACTTAAAACAATCTTCATGTTAGAAAGCATTTTGAACAGGACGGGATAGTGCTTCTTTGTCAGTTCAGTATATATAACACCAGTTGTTATGCCTACTGTGAAAACGGTTCTTCAAGGCCCATTATAAGAATGTATCCCACTTATAAAATTGGCCAGTGAACTTGTTTTATAAATCATCCTTACTTTTTCCCTCACACTGTCTATAAACAGTCCTCTTCCATGGCTCGCCTGTTTCTCCTGCCTGGCCTTGTTCTTATCATATATGTATGACAATGGTATGTTTCCTGCATCACAAGATCAGCAGCTGAAATGAGGAATAACCTAAGCAGCTGCCCCCCCTGTAAAATTAAAGAGATTACTGTATTAAGATCCCTGTGAGTGCTATGCAGATTCAGACCATCAGCTAAATTACTTCCAAGTCTACGTTACTGTGGAAGTACCATTTAAACTGAAAGTTCTTCAGCTTAAAACTCAGAATTTTGATGTCTATACCTTAATAAGTACTGATTTCCTTAATATGTAATTTCTTTAAAAAGATCCTGAGAGGGGTAAATAATCATAGCATACTGAAATTGAATGTATTTGAAATTACCTCAGAGATCCTTTTTTATCCTGGCTAAATATTTTTCATATTGAATGTGTTTTTCTGTCACTGCTTTATTATACTGTGCATGTCTCTTAGCTGAGCTGTTGGAGGTAGATGAAACTGTCTTTTCATATTCTTGTTTTTAATTCATAATACTTCCATGGTATGGCACAAATACTTCACTGGTAATTAATCTGCCAGTCAAATCCTGGATGTGCTTCTGTACCTTTTTGTTGTCTTTTTAAAAATGCTGAGACTGTGAATGTAGATCAGAAACGTGTTACTCTAAAAATCAGCAGTGACAGGGAGAAGCGAGTCTGTCAAACAAAAAAAAGAATCGCATTTTTGTAACGTTCTTCACACACACAGGCACGCTGCCTTTTTGTGTTTTTTTTTTTAAAAAAAAAAAGCTTGTGGTGTGTTAGGGATAATGCTCCAAGGATAAGAATTTTGGTTTTCATTTCGGATCTTTTGGTTTTGTTTTTTTACAACTTGGCAGTCTTCTCATAAGACATCTATATAGTCTTACAGAATTCTTGCAGAATCAATTATCAACATACTAAAAATAAACTTTAGGAAAGCCTTGTTTGGTATTCTACGCTTCCTGACGCATTACTGATCAGAATTAAATGCCAGCAGATCAGAATAACTGATGTGATAAGCGTCTAGCTACATAGCTGTTTTATGGAACTTCTTTTTGGGCTCAGTCATCATTTTAGGAATGCATCTTTAGCATTATTGTGACCCTACTGCAGAGTTAAGTACGAGTGCGGTTGCGAAGAACGCCTTTAAAAACAGGTGATGATTAGGGTGGGGGAAAAAAATAAGTTAAGCCATGATGAAATGCAGCTTTTAAAAACAACCAACATAACTTTAATTACCAGAAGCAAAGCCAAAATGGAAGCTATGTAAGTGACGTGTGCTTTGAGTAATCTTGGACTGTAATGGTGGTGTCTGTCTTGTTTGCCACTGATGAAACACCTTCTGTCCTTGGGACCTGGGGTTTTAATCTTTGCATGATAAAAGGTTTTGGGGTTGTTGGTTTTTTCTGCTATGAAAATGACATGCCCCTTTGGTTCCTGTAGATTGGGCTTTTTAGGGAGACGACCTGGAGAGGTACTGTATTCTGTAACAAGGGGAGACTATTTGAAACTTTTCAGCAGAGGTTTTGAGTTGGAAGGAAATAATTTAAAAATAACTTACAACTAGAAGGAAGGGTAGTTGTTCATGCTATGTCTATTAAAAAAAAAAAAAAAAGCCTTGGTGCTTTCTGTTTAATGATAGGGGGTTTTGTGTTCTTTCAGACAGCAATAACATGCCTGTCTACTGTACTATCCATTGATTTCAAACCTTCAGAAATAGAAGTTGGTGTAGTTACAGTGGAAAATCCTAAATTCAGGTAAGTGATCGGTGTTGATAAAATCGTGTGTTTCTCTGATCATGTGCAGTTAATTTTAACTTCGTGTCATGGTAAATCAAGAAAAAGATAAATGTCAGAAGGTGAAGTTTTGGAGGTTTTATTCCTTGTAACTCTTCAGAATATGTAGAGGTAAAATACACTGTTTAAAAAAAAAACCAAAAAACAACAGTTTTAAAATGTTTGATATGGTTAAGGGATCCAGTGGACAAAAGTGTTGCCTTTTGTTTCTTAAAAGGGTATTGGCTTTATGTGATGATTAAAATGTAGTTAAATCTGGTCTAGGTGATTTTTTTCATGTTTAAAAGAATAAAAAATTTTCTTTGTACTAATATCTGGAGTCCACTTCTAAATCATAGTTGTGACCGCTAACGCAGTAAAGTCTGGGTTTATGTTGGGGAAAATTTTTCAAGTCCCTTGATTTTTTAAATCCTTTTCTAAATGTGATCTTTAAGTGATTCTTACTTATCTTGTAATTGTAGCAGCTTTTAACATCTCCAGTATATAGTTAATAGATTATGAATTTGTATGATTTGAAATATTCGATTTAAACTTAAAAAGATTAAAAGATCCTGGATTTAAAAATCACTGCAGTGATTTGGAACTGGCTGAACTTTTACTTTTTGAGTACACTGCATTCCCACCTAGCACAAAAGCAAGACACCTGCAGTTTCCTTCCTCCCCTGTTATTGCCTGAATCTGAGTGCAGCAAGGTTACTTGGTCAATCTATCGAGGCAACACCTGGAAATCTTCCTGCTGAGGGCTACACCTCACATCAGATACAGTGTGCTTGACAGCCACCTCCCAAAACAATGTGTAGCTGCAGACATATGCATGAAATGTGGGAGAATAAGTTTTGGGGCTTTTTTGCTAATGCAAAAGGACCCTCTAGGTATGTCTTACCTAAAATATAGGTAAGTCTGGCTTGCTGCAGAGGAGTTCAGTTATTTCTGCCTTAGTTAGTCTTTCATTGCTTTTTTTATTGAGGAAAAATAAAAAAAGAAGAAAGAGGAACAGCTGAGTGGGGAAGAAAAGTCCTCTGCACTTTAGCTACTTGGTAGGTAGGGATTGGAGAGAGGCTTCAAACCTTTGGGTCCTACAGGTGCAGTCTTTTGAGTGCTTCCTAATCGGTTTGAAGTTGACATGGTGATGATGGATGGTTTTGCATTTGGTGGTGTGTGTTTAGGGCAACAGAACAGCACAGCATTTTTGAGAAAGTAATGCAGGAGCTGCATTGCCCCCTTTCTGCTGCTGCTCAAGGGTCAGGTGCTAGCTTTCTGCCAGACTTCAATTACCGATCTTATGCCCCGTTTAGAAAGGATGGATAACAAGCAGAGTGCAAATTGGTGTCCCCCTGGAGTCATCGTGCTAATTATTATATCCATTCTTCTCACCACGTCCCACCTTGTAAATAGATTGCTCATGAAGAATTCCCTGCCCTTTTTCTACCATGTGTTACCTCTTTGGTCTCTAGTGCCTTTGATTCTTCCTTTATTTTTCAAAAGGAATTGGAATGTTGGCCTGTGGCCCTGGTAGCAGGTCTTGAAAGGGCTGAAAAATGCATTGTATAAAAATAATTTCTGTACATACTAGGTTGTAATGTTGGAGTTTAAGGGGAAGAATAGTTTACGCTATTTAAGGTTTCTTTTTGTCCTTTCAGGATCCTTACAGAAGCGGAGATTGATGTGCACCTTGTAGCTCTGGCAGAGAGAGACTAATTAGCATTCCCATTTCCATTGTCTGTGCTTCTGGCCAGGATATTTGGTGAAAAGATGACACATATTAATGGCTTTAGGTTATGGGTGGAAAACAATGTTCACTATATGATGTATTTTACTCTGTACAAATAAAACAGAGGTTTTTGAAATACTTGGTGTCTCCCCTAATGTAATTTTTTTAAAAAATCTTTCAGTTCCCTGAAATTCTTATCAAAATGCTTGATGACTTTGAATATGTCTGTGATGATTGCTTGCCTTTCACTTGTATTTTAAGAGAAATTTTATACTCTGCACTGTATTTTTCATCTGAGCTCTTTGGCTCCTAGTGTAAAGTTTTATATCAGATTATGTGGTGTGTATGTCTTGAGATAATTCTTACATTTACATGCATTCTCTTTTCTTGCCCTGATGTTGAAAGGCTTATAACATTACTGGTTTAACTGTGGGGAAATTAAGACGATCTTAATGTTTGTTCAGGTGTTTATTGAGGATATAGGACAAAAATTGAAGGAGAAAACCTGAGCTGCACTTCCCAGTGCATTCATTTAGACTGATATATGTGGGGTGCAGGTGGTGAATTTAACAGACATATGCTATAATTAAACAGCTCTGAAGCTAACATTTATTTAGGGGAATAGATTCTATATGCAGTGTACTTTGGGATTTTGGCTTTTTGCCACCTACCTGGTTTTGAGGCTTTGGGCAGTGCCAGAAACAGTGTTGGGGCTGGATGGGGCCCATAGACAAAGTCCATCAACAAGAATGTCTCTGGGAAGCAGTTCCCCTTGCTCCTTCAAATGTTCTGGGTTAGGACAAAAGAGAAGACTGCAAAAACGTGAGTTGAGGTGAAGAAAAACGCATTTTTGTTTTGCTGCAATTGAAGAGGTTTCAGCCTCAGCAGCAAAAAGGGAGATGATTGAAGTCGTGAGGGAGGAGACACAGGAGAAAGGGAAGATCACCAGGCATTTTGAGCTGTTGGGTAAGCATGAGAGTAGTCTTGGAAGAATGCCAAGCTCTATTACAACTTAGCTTCTTACCTTATTCATCTGCTATGCTATTCCTTTATTGGCTTTAATTACTCCAAAACTGTCTTTGATTTTTTTTTTTTTGTCTGTTTGAGACCTTTGGGGAAGGCCTCCTGAGACATCAGAGGACTGGGATAGCTTAATTTTTTTTCTTTTTGCTTTACAGTTAAAGCCCCTTGAATGTGTACTTTTCAAGTTGGTTGTAGTAAAGGTGGTGCAATTCTATGTTTGGTGGTTTTAATAAAAGATAATGCTAACCTTATGTGATAACTAAATTGAGGAGATTCAAATGTCCTGTGAATTGCTGACTTTACAAAGCTTCCTGAATTTCCATTAGTGCCTCCAAATTTCAGTTTCCCTCATGTCAGATAGTGCTGGTTTGGTGTTGGTTATCTGAGAATTCTGTGTGGTTTTGCGCAACAATTGGCAGAACAAACACTAGTGGCACATTTGGAAAGGTCTGTGTCGTTCCAGCTGTCAGTGACAGCTGAGTTTCTGAAACTTCCTAGGACCTTTCTTCCTAATACTCCAGTTGTATAACAACCTGGAATTTGAGTAGTTACAAGTCATCATTTACTCTGCCATAAAATATAATCCACTGTTACTTGGTTCTTGATCAGCTTTGTGTATATACAACTTCACTAATGACTTCTTGAACAAAACATATAGAAAGGAAGATAACAATCGGGGAGCCATACGACTAGAGCACATTTGCATACTATTTAGTATCAGAACTCCCTGCAACGCCTTTAATTCTAAATTTTGGAGCTTGCATGTGATTGTGTAAGTCGGGTGGTGGTTCTGAGAGCAATGGGTGTTTGCTCATACCTTACATTTTTGCAATGCAGCACATCCCATCTTGTGTTCAGAGATGATGAAATAAGCTGCCTAGAATATATTAATGAGGAATGTTGGATCTTTTTTTTTTTAATTAGCAAAGTTAAAATCTCAACAACTGAAATGCTGGGTTTTGCTAGTATTTTGTCCTGTGGTGAAAATGCATGGTTCTCTTTTTCATACCAATTATGGGGGTTTTCCTTTTTCAGCCAAAGCTTTTTGTTGTTTAAGATAAGGCGGCTACACAGATGGGGATACCTGACCTCATGGGAAAACCCCATGTATTACGTGTACGTGTGATCCCGTTCCTCACCCCCTGGAGCAGATAGCACCTGCAACCAAACCGTACCAGCCACGGCTGGTGTTGATCTGTACCTGGTATCACCTGCTGCTTCAAACCTGGCGCTTCCAGAGAAACCAGAGTATGCATGATATCCCACCGCTTCTGGTTTGGGTAGAGCTTATTGAGTCATACCAGACTTGGGCTTGCTCCATGTATTTGTGGTTTGTTGTGCCAGTGCTGAAAACTCTGGTAGATGCAGTTACAGTGTAAATGCACGAGTAGTTAAGCAGGAAACAGGATCGAGACTTATTTGCATACTAGACCCAGATCAGTGTTATCTATACTGAACTGGGCTGCCTCTGCACAGCCTTGTAATTGTGTCCGTGTTACGTTCCCAGTGCGCTTTGTTTGTGCTGCAGATTGTAAGGATGCAAATGCCAAGTACACGCAATCAGCTTAGGTAAATCAGTATTTATTGGACTCCGTGAAAAGCATCTGGATTTCTTAGGAGCAACCCCACAAGGGATCCCCAGAAGCAGTAACGGCACGTATTTTAGAAAGAAATAGCCTAATGGGGAATCTTAACCTAAACTGTGGGTCATCAGGAGCTGTCTGTGTATTCAGCAGGGAAACACAAGATGTTAAGGCTGGCAGTAATGAGCCTCTCTAGGATTTCTGGTGCTTCCTAAGTGCAACGTCTGGTACAGAATCAGTGGACGGTGTTAGACCATACCTTTTCACTGTAAAGCCTCCAGTGGCGACAGTCTTAAGCACAGAGAGGTAAACGGAAAGTTCGGGTGGAGCAAGTATGTGTAGATACATGAAAGCAATTTTAATGATCTGGAATAATATGCTGCATTCTTCTCTACCTTCTCTGTCCTGTTTCTCATTAAGCCAAGGTCCGAGTATACCAAATAAGAAATATTTTGGTTCAGTGCACATTGTTGGAAGTAAGATGAAAGCACTAGATCTGTAGCTTGCTGGCATCTGAAGAAAAAATTAAATAACTTTCCCTTCCCCCCCCCCCCCCGCCCCCCACCACAGAAGCAAAGCCTGCTATTTTAAGTTCTGCAAAACAGCATCCTTGTTGGCTCATGAAGTCAAGTTTTGTGAAGCATATTCATGTTTTCTTGTAGAAAATCCCTGCACTAACAGGGTAGTAACAATAGGGCCATTACTTTTTATTTTGTAATCAGTGATTTTTTTTTTTTTTTCCTCAGATGGGAAGTTCTTAAATTGCCGTAGTTTGTTCCAGCCAGTTCTTGCTAGTAACAATTTGTTCTGTTCTCTTGTTTTGCTGTAACCCAAACTATTTGGAAACAATGCAAGACATCCTGTAGTTCAGGATCCGTTGGAACAGTGAACTTAAACCTCTCATGCCCGAACTAAACCAAGGATCATCACGTGCTTATGCAAAGCTGCTTAAAATAGTATCTGGATTTTGTTTATTTATCATGATTCTCACTCTTTAAAAAAAAAAACAACACCAAAACCAGAAAACAAAACAAAGCCTCAAAAAAAAGCCCACTTTCTCCTATCCCTTGTACTATGTTTGTACAGATTAACTTGCATTTCCAAAATGACCGTCAGAAACCTCAGCTATCAGCAGTATTTGCTGCTGCTCACCAAGCTTTTCTTAGCATGATAATCTTTTCTTTCATAGTAGTCTTACCTGTATCACCATCATCTATGAAAATTCTGTGCTGCAATGTTCAGTATGGGAACTGTAATGTTGTATTTGTAAACCAGTGAATAAACAGACCCAGCATACCAATAAGTCAAAATCCAGCTAACTGCATTTGGCAGAATTGAGTCATCTACAAAGAAGTGTGTGCTTCCATTTTGGGGGGTTAATATTTTAATCCTGGTCCTTTTTAGAACCTGTTAGCTACCGTTGAGCTTCCTGGCGCTGCAGATGCACCGTGTGGCCTTGCTGGGCGATTTGTTGTGGCTTAACTGATATATACATTGAACCACGAGCCTCTGCAATAAGTTTCCTAGCTAAGGCTTTAGCGATGTAGTGTGCGGTACAGCTCAGGACACACAAGCCAAACTGGGGGGGGTTTGGCCAGTAAATTATATCCGTTTGTTTTCTCTCCCAGTGATTTGAAGAACCAGTTACCAATATTCGAGTGAGCGGAGGTTATCTTTATTCGGCAGCGCTGGCTGCATGGGGGATCGCTCCACCAAAATCATGCACACCGAGGGAACCTTTCAGCCCCCTGTTTATAGAAGTCACTCACATCTATTCATTAACTTTCCGAGAACTCATCAATGTACGTTACACCTGGACAATTAGCACATTCCATTTAAGGACCTAGTATATCTTCAGCACATTCCATTTAAGGACCTAGTATATCTTCAAGTTAACAACATTAACATATCTTGTGCCTGGACAATGTCCTTGAGGAGTTGTCTCTATGCAGATTCTATTCCTTAGCGGTCATGTTTAAAGTCTCCATCTTCGTCACGTTGCATGTACAACAGGAATCTAAGACAAAATGTCCCTTTTAAAGATAACCAACACAAGGACTTAGCAGTCTGTGCATCCGTCATGTGGCAATAAGGGTCCTTGGACATCTCCCGACTTTAACTAAACAGAGGTGCGTCATCCTTTAGATAAGTGGTACAGCATTCACTGTTCACCAGAAAACTGCCTCGTGCGACACCCGCTGACCTAGAGAGCTGTCAAAGTAAGGTATTTAATCCTTGATGGGATTCCTTAGACTAGAGAGCAACCTTCTCTCAAGTTAGAGTCAAACAGTAACTGTGGATGGAGAAACGGGGCATAGATGTGCATAGACTGGCATGATCAGGAATAGGGATGCCTTTTAGTGACATCTGATGTTGCTGTGATGTTTGCAGGTATGTTGCTCTCCCTGTTTTGATCCCAGCTATGTCTGCCCTCTTCCTTCAGCCGGCTCTGGTGTTCATTTACATTTGTAATGAGCTGTTCTGTTTACTAAACTAATGGGCAGTATTATTTTGTTTGATTCAGTTCTCTGTTGGATTAGTGACCGTAATCAGTTCACTGTAGGATCAAATTGGCTGGTGTAAAGGAGAGGAGAGGGAAACGAGATTGCGCTACCTCTGGTTTAAGCCGCTGCGGAAACCACAGCCTGCATCACTGAAGGAACAGGGTATCCATAGACCATTATCCCCTCAGCTACTCTTTGGCTTAAACCTATGTGGTGACACCTGCTCCACCTAAGTGGTATTTGCCTCTCTCAGCAGATGACACCAGCCTTCATCTAAGCAGCATCAAGGCTCTACCCCCTTCTAGTCTGAAGAAGGCTTTTTGGAGGACAGTGCTGTTACAGGAGCTCCTCCCTGGTTCCTCTGCTCCTGTACCCCTTGCGTAGCTCAGCAATTTCCTGGGCTACCTGGGGAACCTGTTTTGGAAACAAGCCTATATTTAAAAAAATAAATAAACGACAAATCCATCCAGAGAAGTAGTGTTCACTCGGTTTGGACGCTAACCTTGCTGCTGGCCCTGCGGTGGCGGTACCAGCCCAGGGGGCAGTGCAGGACAGGGCGCCTGAGCAGGGTCCGGTTAAACAGCGGTGCAGCTGGGGCGAACGGCAGCCAAAACCCTGCCTTGCAAGCAAATTTTCAGGCAGAAGGGGTGTATCAGTCCTCTGAATCCATCGAAGCCTCCTTTCCGGATCTAATGGGAGGCTGGCGTGGCTGGCCTGGCAGGGGGGCTCCGGGCAGCGCAGCTTTAGGGCGTTTAGGAAAACAGAACTTGTAGCCTCAAGAAAACCCGTGGCGAGTTGGCTGCCAAATGGGGCGGCCACCTCGGGCTGGGTTTTAGCACAAGCGGGGTGGGCAGCTTTTCTTTAGTTCCCTTTCCACCTCTTGTAAGGGGTCCTTTAAACCCCCTGTAGCTGCTCATACCTTTAGGGTGCCATGAAGATGTTTAGTCGCATTGAATGTTAGCCTAGTTTCAGTTAACAGTATTTGGAAACACCTGGCTGACAGAAAAAAAAACCAAAAAACATTTCTTGCCTAAGGATGTGGTGAGCCTTGAACACAGGCTACCAGGTTAGCTTAGTTACTCACCTCCCCCAAAGGCAGCCAGATGTGCCTGTAGGAAGGCTGGAGGGCTGCTGCCCGGGAGGTTGGCAGAAGGGATGGGAGAGAAAGGAGGATTTTCAGTGATGATGGCGAAGGCTGCCTGACTTACCACAAGGTAGCGGTGAGTTGCCCGAACCCTCAGTCTCCAGAGAATTTCTTAACCTTTAGCTCTCCGGGGTTGCTCTGCCTCGTGGGTGTCTGCACACAGGAGAAACGTTTGTTGAATACTTGTTGGAAAGTTAGGTGGTGATATTCCCTGTTCTTATGTCCAGGAGAAATTTCCATTACTAACCTTTCTTATCTAGTAACAAACCAATAAAGTATAAAATAGTGTAAAATCAGCTTTGTAAGTGCAAAAATAGTTGTATCCCTTGGGTGACAACGGTACTCACCAGGAAGTAATTTTTTTAACTTTTTTCCTACTTCGAGTACTTTGCGCTGACACCTACGTCTTTCTCACTCCAACGCAGAAGCAGATCTGAGCTCTCGCGAAGGTAGTTCAGCAGGGGGCATAAATTCAAAGGCAGGAGTTACAGAGATGGGCTGCAAAATAGGTCTTGGAGGGGGGGAAAAGAAAAACCCAAACCCAGATGTTGTGAATATCCTGGCATCCAGGTGAGGGTTTTGATGATCTGAAAGAGGGCAATAAGGTTGTCCAGAAAAGGAAGATAACAGAAAGAATTAGTGAGAAGTAGCATTACAAGAGGTCTATATTACAGGAATGAAGTAGCAAAGGTCCTTGCCCTTCAGTGTTAGAGCGGAATTTAGTTATTAATAGAGAAAAAGAGGATAAAACTGATTTTTCTGCTCTCTGAAACTAGACCTGATGATAAATGAAAGCACGTGCAATGTGTTCAGCAGAAGGACGATTGAGAAACTGCTTCTGTTGATGAAGCACATATTTGCAAAATGATGGTACAGCCCTTATTTGACATGCAGACAATAATGAGTACGTGATGCTTTCCCACTCTGGTAGCAAATCAAAACACAATATGTGAACACTTTGTACGTGAATGCTTTGTAACAGGCATCAGCGTGTGTGGATAGGTACGTGCTGTAACCCAGCTCTGCCAGGAGTGTGGAGCTTTCCAAAGGGCTGGCGAGGCCAAGGTGTGCTGCAAGAGCCGAGTGGGCAGAGGGGCTTGTTTCAGCTTCTAGCCTTAGGTTCATGATGTTTGGCACTTGGCACAAACAAGCAAGGGTGTGGGTTCACAGTGTCTTTACCAGACCTAAGCTGGAAATGGCTGGAAATGGAAAAAGCGCGGCCCCACGCCATCCCTCGTGCTGGCGATGGCATCCATGTGGTTGCAAGCTGACCCAGTTCAGGGACTCCATCTAGGCCAGTACCTGGCCCTTCTTCGCTGCAGGCTTAACCTCTGCCTGGTCCCGCTCAGTGGCTCACCACGCAGCTGCGTGAGCTCCAACACTTGGAGAAGGAAGATCTTGCAGAAACAGGGAGGGTAGGACCCAGTTTAGCACAGGCTGTTGTATTACCACCCTGTCAGAGTGCAAAAAGCGCGCCCCTTGAGTTGGTCGTGCCACGCACTGCAGCTTGCCACAGTTACATCGTGTTGGTGTTTTAAACCATTTTGAGATGGATCTTTAGGTAGGAGAATAAACAATTGCTCTTTGCCAACTTCACGCGCACTGCTAGCTCCTGGCACTCTCCAGCAGTAAAAGTACAATCCTCCAGATGGTACTTCAGCCCACTTCGCAGGCACCTACTCATTCATAGCCATACAAAGACTGTGAAACTCTTTATGCATGTGTGTCTTTCAGTTCTGCGTAAAATGGGTGGTTGAAAGGGCTGGATTTAAGAGCTGCGGTTACTGTCTGGAGTGGTTCCCGCTGGTGAAAGGCTTGAGCTCCCTCCCTCTGGTCTTGACAAATACCGTGGAGCTGCTGAGACAGGTTAGCTGTGCTGGCTAGTACGTTGTTGCCTGCTTTCCCATCATGTTCTGCCTCTGACAGCCTTCGGAAGGTCTGTTGAAAAGAAATAAATAAAATAAGGCAAAAATCTTCAAGTATGGATATGCTGAAAGGTACGCATTTAACACGACTTGAGTGTTTTGCAACAACAGTGAAAAAAACCCTGGGCACTTGGTTTTGCACACCCGTTGATTTTTAGAACTGGGAAAGAAAACAGCGTTGTCCTCGGGAAGCAGGGTCACGCAAGGATAGCCGAGCTGCAAGGGATGCCAGCCCAAGCACCGCTGTGCGCTCGCAAGCCTTGTGCCACAGGCTGTGTGGGAGGGTTCAGAACCACAATTAAATATAGTCGCAGCAGAACCTGCTTGGCTTGTTTCTGCTGAATCTGTGCTTGAAAATTTTGATTAAAAATATCCTCGCGTGGTGCGGTCTCGGCAGTGACAGCAGCACGGTGGCCGTGTCTCCGCCAGCTCCTACATCCTGCCCGCTCCCCTCCAGCTCCAGCCTGACACCTCGGGGGGCTTCGGGGAGCCCTCTGCCACTGCCAACAGTGAGAAATATCACCAGCCATCTTTCTTTCCTCTGCTTAATAAGAAGTTATGGTTATTCCAACCAATTTTTAATGTGTTTAGAGTGGTCTCATTCAAACTGACCAATTTCTATGAACTGCTCTGGTTTTGTCCTTAACACCTTTTGTGCCCCGGTCCCAGGCACTTTTTGATCTGAGAGAAGGGATCAGTATTCTTTTTTGGAGACAAAAGTAACAAGAAGTTCTGCTGAAAGGAATTTATAAAATACCAGGATAAGGACAGTTTGAAATCCATCAGATTGGTGCTTGTCCTAGTCCTACCCCCTCCAACTTCCATACACTTAGCAGTTAATTGCTTTAGTAAAGCTAAACTGTAAACAGGAGAAACTTTTCAAGGCAATTTCCCCCACCCCCAGCTGCTCCTAGGCCCACCCTGAAAGAAGCAGAAAACCTGGGCTTGTTGTTGTGGGTACCATGCCCGCAGCGCAGGGCTCCTCCCGGGAGGGAATTCCCACACTGGGTAATGGTGCCACCACAGCACCAAACACCCAACGAGCCCGGGACCCAACCTGGTTGCAGGTCCTGTCAATAAAGTAGAAGTCTTCATGGATGTGCACGGCCTTTTCAGAATCCTTCCCCCTCTGAAAGTTTTTCTAGTGCCTCTGAATCTCCTGCAGCTGAGCCAAGCTGTATCTGCTCGGTGCAGAGACGTATCACGGCCTTTGCAGCTGGGACAGTGTGGTTTTTCTTCTTCTTTCTTTGGTTTTGGTTTGGTTTTTTTTTTGGACCAACAGTGATTAATGGATATTTGTCTGATAAGACTAGAATGATCTGGTCTATGTTTTTCTCCCTTGCGGCTGGATAGGCATTGACATCTTTCCACCTAGGGGCTGTAGGTCAAACCCAATTGCGTTTCAAATACTACAGTGCAGATAATGGCTTCGTCCTAAAATTCCCTGCTGAGTTCGCTGCTGCAGCTGAGTGCTTGAACTTGGGGTTCGGCCTCTTCAACAAGTTTTGGAAAAAGATCTGCTAGGACCAACTGAAATGACGGGTTAGAGTCAGAGGGTGTGAGTGGGGATGTGTTGCAGGCTGCGTGAGGATGTTGCAGCTTATCTGTGCCCAGGCACGTATGCACCTCACCTCCCGCTCCCCTCCGTGCTGTGGAGTGTGACTGCTCCCGCTGTCCTGCAGGGACGTGGGCTGGGAGATGTTGGGAAGGACTGGTGGGGGCGATGCTCGCTGCTGGGGAGCAGCTGCAGGCTCGCAGGGCAGCAGGGCACGGGTGTGGATGGAGCTCACGGGTCAGTCCCACCTTCCCCAGGGTCACGCGTCAGCCCCAGCCCTGCCAGCAGCGTTTTGTAGCGTCAGCAGGTCCACACGTAAATGTGCCTCTCTCGTGGCTTGCAGGGTCCCGCCTGGATTGCATGGACCTGCTGGCTGGGTGCTGTTTGCTGCCTGGGGTGGGGAAACTGCCACAACTGGAATCTGAGTTACTGGCTCAGCAAGGAGAAGTAAAGGTACCAAAACCCCCTCCTGGTTTCCCTGTTCCCAGACTGCTCCTCCATTCAAAAGTACCATGCATAAAGACAGCGTGGCAGTCCGGGAAACCCCTGTCTTGCACAGTTTCCTTCCTCTTTTCTTCTTCCTAAAACACAGTGGCTTTGTCATTACACAACCACACAGTGTCCTCTGAGCAAGGAGAGGAGAGAGCATGCCAGTATCCCTGCCAGAGCGAGCACTCCGTGCTGCTCCATTCATAACAGGCTCTGCAGGCTCACCCCCCTGGGAGACCCTTCTGGTGTGAGCAGGAGGGAGGGATCCCCCTTTTATCCTCCATCATCTTGTCAGGAGAATAGACAGTGCCTCTGGGCATGGACAATTTTTAAAAACCACAAACTTTTAAACTTTCTTTGGCCAAAATGTTCCTGATTTTAAGCAGGTAATAAGGAGCAAGGGAAAACAGTCTTGGCATGCAAGCAGGGAAGAGGTGCTGTACCACCAGCACTAACAGAGTTTTTACCGTTAATAGAAATATATTTTTCACAAGTGGAAAAACTCTTCGAATCTCTCAAGCCTAATTAGTCAGCGGCAGGTCTGGAGGGCTAGGGGCTGGGAACACTGCAAGCCTCAGTTCTCCTCCCCCAGCTATCAGCAGAACGAGGACCAGGCATTACCACGGACTGCGTGAAATCGCTCACCCCGGCGAAGTGCATTTGCTCTTCTTCTGGAGGTCAGGGATTATTTACTGGCTGCTGAAGAGAAGCCAGTTTAGCCACAGTGTCTATTACCTTCCTCTAGAAATCCCCCTGAGGAGAAGCTGAGTAAGCTGAACCAGTAGATGCTGAGGTCAGAGCAATGCTTTCCTCCTAAAGCAGCTGTTGCCACATACAACCAAACAGAAGAAAAAAACCAAAGAAAACAAGACAAGCAACAACAACAACAACAACAACAAAAAAAAAAGGAAGGGAGGGAGGAAAAATGTGCTCAGGGATTTGTTCTGTCACCATGTAGGTCTCTTGCTGTGTGCAGCTGCAAGGCAAAGCTGAAAAAATGGGAAGAATGTGTCTTTTGTTCAAATAAGGACTGCAGCAAGTCGATCCTGCTGTTCCTATGGGCTTGGGATTCATCCTTTTTTTCCTAACTAACCAATCTGAGGTTTAGATGCGTGTGTTTTCCTCCCTGGTCCTGCAGGCCTGCTGGAAACATCTTCAAGCGTTTCCTCCTCCAGGCAAAGGATCAGCAGAAATGGGAGATGGGGGGAAGGCGTCTCAGCTCATGGGCCAGAACTTCTGCTTCTACAGAGTTTCAGAGCAGCAGAGCGCTGCAGGGGGCTTGAATGAGACTAAGGTGGGGAACACAACTGCTTGTCACTGACCTTCTGATCAGCGTGTGGCCCTCCGAGTCTGTACACTCAGTGGAAATCAGGTCCTGACAGTGTTTTCCACTTGAAACCCTATGAAGGCGAATGAGAAGAACCCTGGGGAAATTGGTCGTAACCAGAAAATGGCATAAGGCACCTTACGAGCCTTATTGCGGTGTGTGGGATTCCCCCCTGACCTGCCTGGGGACACCTCCGTACAGCGAGCCATGGCAGCATCCCTGCCCGGCCGGGCGGCTTGGGGTCCTGGCTTGGACCTGGGAGCGGCAGAGGACACTGCCTGCCTGCACCAGGGAAGTAGGAAATGCTTCAGTAAGACCTGCCGGGTGTGCACTGTGCTTGCTTTGGTCCAGGTGATTCCCCAGAAAACCACAGTCCAGGCCAAACGGGTGGCTCAGCACTGGCACTGCCACAGCTCCGCTGCCACAGCCTGATGGGAGCGGCGCAGCAGCCTCTGCCCCCACTCCTGCAGCAGCCAAGCACCCCTAAAGGAAGAAAAGAGTGTGAGGACAGGAAGATCATCCTCCCAGCTGCTCCTGAGCCCACCAGAAAGCCCTGCCTTCTCCCCAGCATGTCCTGTCAGGGACTGTCCCTGGGGGGCACGGAAAAGCATCTTCCTTCCAAACCTGAGAACAGGAGTTGGTCTTTGCAAGTTACCACAGGAAACACTCCGCTTTCTGAGCAAAAACACTGAAAAAAAGCATCTGCATGGCACACCCATTCGCGCTGAGATCCAGTACACGCAGCTAGAAATTGCATCGGCTTGATCCAGGGGTGGTTTTGTTTTGAGGACCATGATTTCAGGCAATGTCTTCCTCGGCATCTCTCTGTCCCGATCTGCTTTGGTTGCCTGAAAATTGCCTTCCCACATTGCTCAGAGTTTCTGCAAGTGTCTGTGTTGCTGCCCCCCACCCTGGCCCTCACTGAGTTTTCCTGGGTTCTCACAGATGTTGTGGGTAGCGTCACACAGTTACCATCCAAACCAGGGTGGGACTGCCTGCCCCAAGGCAATTCCACAGTGGCATCTGCTTTCTGCTTCTCCAAAGTGGGATCCTCTCCCACTGCAGGGTTTGGATCTTCCCTTTCACAGCTCTTCTGCAGTGCCTGTGCTCAGTGCAGCACGTCACCGGCTGCAGTGGCTTCAAGGCAAATCCACCCCGTAGCTCTCTGCCTTCTAAGGAAATGGAAGAAAGAAGGGCACTGACAGCTCAGCCACGATTTAAAGCATCCATGAAGCAGAGAAGAAAGATCAGCCCAAACACGTGCCTTGCTGGCTTAGCTAATTAGAGTGGAAGTGGTGAAACCCTCCTTGATGAGCAGTAGCAGGTCATGAGAGCTGAGTCACCAAGACACCTATCTGTCAGCAGGTGATGTGGGAAATGCCAGCCATCTCTCAGAGGACCCACACATGTGATGGCACGTGCCGCTCAGGTCACAGATGTTCAAAGGGATCGGATTTAACTGAGCATCTTACTGAGGCAATGGAGGGTGGCTGTCACACCACGATTAACACAAGCGAAGGGAGTCCTGCATATAGCACCGTAAGGATACTTTTACTTTCAGTGCTGGCTTGCTTTATACAGCCTGGGTGCAGGCAGGAACTCCACCAAAACAAGTTTGCAAAAGGAACATTTTGTTTGTGGAAGGAACCTGGAATTTCCCAAGGTAAGAGCAGCGGGTTTAACTGATTGCATTTCCATCGAGCAGCTGGCACCCTTTTCAGCACCCCACCTCAGCCTCGCCAGCCTCCTTGCAGGCTGAGAGGGCTCCAGCTCCTCTGGCTGAGGGCCAGCCCTGGAGCTCAGCACCCGTCTACCTGGTGCCAGGCCTGTTTACCAGGTGAGCCCTCGTACGTGAGCAGAGGCAACGCCTGCATACTGGGACGGCAGTGCCGCTCGTCTCCTCTCCTCCCTGATGCACAGAGGCCCAGGGGGCTGCAGGGCTGTAGACTGATGCTGCCAGTCAGCAGGGTGAAGCACTGAGAGCCAGCAGACTCTTCCAGTTGTCTGTGCTTTCTCAATTTCAATAGGGCAGACACTCGGTCATGCAAGTTGCTGTTTTGTCTGGCAGTTTCTCGTGGCAGTCCCATCTACCAGCACGTCCAACATCTATTTCCCTGGTGTCCTCCTGGCCTTGGCTGCTCTCTTGAGGGGGGCCCTCTCCTACCTGCAACCTGCTCTGGGCTCCCAGGTGTTTGCAGGCAGTCCTACCAGCTTCTCCTGCTTGTTCCCGTGATAAGCCCTCAGAGCCCTCTCTGTCTTTTTATACAGAAAGTGGACAAACTTCACCTCTCCATTCCTCTGGACACAGCAAAGCCTCTTTGCCTGCTGTTAGGAAGAGCTGCTGCTGCTGCCCACCCTGGTAACTTGGTGGATTTCTAGGAGGGGTTTCCTGCATGCACTGGGCCACAAGCACTTCTCTTCCTCCAGACTCAGCGCTGGAAGAGGATTTCAGTCTCCCTGCTCTCACCTACCCCTCCCGCTGAAGGCTGTTCCCCCTCAGATGGCTGGTGGGGTAATTAGAGTACATTTCCCTGTCTTTGCTTCAGGCAGAATTATATAGGTTAATTTAAACCCGTCTAAGCCACCCTGGCTGGTTCTGTCTGAACTGAACTAGGGGAAAGCTCATGCAATCCTCCCTGCCAGCTGCAATGCAGGTACCACAGTGGCCAGGCTGACCAGGGACCGTGGCACTTCCCCCAGCAAAGCTGAGGCTGAAGCAAGCCCTGTCCTGGCAGCATGCTTCTCCACGAGGGGCCGAAAACCACAAACCAGTCCCGTGCTACATGGAGGCACTAGTCAGCTGGAAATGCCGAGCACAGGCTCTGCCTGAAGATCTGCCTCTCAACACCCAGACTCTTGGCTCAGCTGGAACTGGGTGTTTCCTAGGGTCTGGTGTTCGCAGCCTTTCTCTTTTCCTCCTGAAATACGCTAAAGGTGACAGTCTCCCAGGTGAACATAATGAACTTCCAGCTAGGGCATGCACCCAAGAAAGGAGTTTCTTGCCCCTCAGCCCAAGGGCAGCCACACACATCTCCATGGAAAATGGGCCCTGGACCCCCAGCAGGAGAGAGAGCAAGAAGAGGGGACGTGCTGTCCCCTTCCCTAATACCAGGGACTCAGGGTGGTGGTGCTGGGCCAGGCGCGGAGTGTGCCAGAGCATGGGATTAGGCTGCTCAGCCAGGAGGGAGAGAAGATCTAGCAGTCCTTCCTCCCAGAAGGGTGCATGCGATGTCCGTTGAAGGGTCCTCAGGTGAGGTGCATACCCGTGCAGACCCCCGGCTGCTCAGGGACCTGCAAGCCAAGCAGAGAGGAACCACTAATGAGTTGTGCACGGGGCAGGAGGTAGGCAGCTGCTGAGCACAGGCTTTCCAAGTGGCAGGCTGGGATACAGGCTTTCACAGCCTACCAGCATCCTGATTTAGGGTCTTAAATCTCTTCTGGGATCCGTGCCCAAGTGCTAATTTCCGCTATGCTACTGGAGAACAAGTAGTTTTTCCTGAAGCTGGGATATAATAGCTGCTGTATTTCTGTGGCACTTCAGATTACACTTCTGTGGGCCCTGCAGCATCAGCTCCAGCTGGGATTGGATTATGCTGCTCTTAATTCTCCTGCTGCTGGGTAGTTAAGATAGTCACAGACGTGGGCAGAAGCATCTGCCTGGACAGGTCTGCACTACTAGTTGCCTAGGAGCCTAAGCGATGGCAAGGTTATAGCCCAGTGTTTCCAGCATTGGTCATGGCTGAAGACAACACACCAGACTGGAAAGACGTCTGGGTTGTGACTGTGGTGGCCTTATTAAGTGTCAAACTCAGCCTGTTGCTCAACAAGCTGTTTTCTTCATGTAACCCAGTGTCCCTGACACAGCTTGAAATAGCCTGGCTGGCAAATAAATTGCAGTGCAGCAAGCAACGTGAGCAGCTCCCTCAGTGGCTCTGCATGCGCCCAGGGCTGATCATCCCCAGCACAAATTATGGGTTTGCTCAACTCTGAGGATGGGGCCTCTGTTTTGCAGTATAAGTATAAGAAAACACGAGCTCAGATTGCCCCAAGCACAGCTTTGATTCTTACGTTGCGCAAGTGCTCAGCAAGCGCGTGCAGCTACTGCAGCGCCTGCCAGAGTTAGTGCTGGGGCCGATGGAGGAGAGCGACCTTGGAAGCTGTCACGACATCCTGGATGCTGAGGATGTTGTTGCAAAACCTCCTGCTGGGGGCTTCCCTGCTCACGTAACCTCTGGCATCACCTTCCTGCAGAGTTGTCTCTGGTGGCCGATAGAGGTTGCCAGCTGCTGCGGCAAAACCTTCTAGGAACGGACTTGTTTATCCCCTTCAAACTGCTAAATCTGATTAAACGCAGCACAAGAGTTCAATGAGCTGGGAAAACAACTTTGCACAGGAGTCTGTGTGACCAGAGCGCTGGCTGTCGGAAGCCAGGACCGGCCGTGCTGGCGGCTCCAGGGTGGTTGGGAGAAAGAGGGAAAGCATCAGGATCACACCAGCCAGAGCAAACCCTGGAAGCTGTGCCAATTTGCAGGTAGCTCTGCAGCTGGGGTGGCGCCTGTCTCCAAGCTCTGGCACTGCTGTGTGGCTACAGCGTGTCCCTCCAGGCCTCTTGCCAGGAGCTGGAACGAGGTTGATGGCCCGTGGTTTTAGGGAGGTGACTTTATCTGGGTGATAGAAAGGTTTGGGGGTGGGGGGATTCCCAGTTTTACATGTCATTGGTGTTTGGGTGGCTGTGAACTCGTGGCAACAGAAAAGCAAGCTGTACCAAAATTAATTACAAGCTACTCCATGCGCAGCCCTGGCTGCTGAATTAGTGGCAGGATTCTGCCCAAACCAGGGCTCAGGGCAGCCAGGAACACGAACAGCCAGCCGGCATGCACGTGTGGGCACATGGAAGCGACCACGGGGGCAGAGCACAGCTCCGTCCTTGACGAGCGATCTGCAGGGGAGGATTCCTCTGACCTTTTCCCCGGAGATTTGCTGAGCACAGAGCAGTTACCCCGTATCTGCTGCCTCCCTGGACATGCTCACTTTTCACCCTTGGAAATTCTGTCTGTGCTGAAGCTGAGGATTTTGGCAGGCTGACATGGAGCAACCCCAGCAAAACAGCAGCTGGGACCAAGTCACTTGAGTGTTTGGAAATCCTGGACTCTTGGTTGCACAACTGCAGCGCCCTGGCTGTACTGCGCAGATCCTTCCCTCACGTACCGGAGGTCCATGCGTGCAACCCACTGAGCTTACCGCACGCAGGCAGCTTCTCTCAGCACAGGCACCTTTATTTCAGGCCAGGAAACCCCAAACAGAAATAGGGCAACCCCTGCCGACCCAAGCAGCTTGCTGGAATTTCTCCCTAGCAATGCACTGGGTGTTTTTTTCCCAGCAAACCATGACCCAGCTTGCTTGCAACGAGTCGCACGCTTTTCCTCGCCGCAGAGCTGAAGCCTACTGCTCGGACCCAGCCCCTTCGGCCAGCCTGTGGAGATAGGCCCTGCAGTGTGCCCAGCTGCCAGCTGCAGAGGCAAGGGCTGCAGCTCCCAGCTGCTTTGGCAGGGAGCCATGGCTTGTGTGCTGGGCTGCCTGCCCCAGAAGATCTTTGCATTTAGCTGAGCAGGAGCAAGTTGAAGTGGTGGAGTGTTAGTGTGGAGTTCAGCTCCTGGCTCTTTAGCTGAGTGTTACCTAAGCCTTGCTCAGAGCATGTCTAGATAGAAAATGCTGCTTTCTTCTAGCAAGATAATTCCTCTCCTGAGGGGCAGCACCCATGGAGTGTTGCAGTTGTGCATGTTCCAGAGGAAGTGAAAGGGGGAAAATATTCCAGCTGTTTCCCCCAGCCCTGTCTCCTCCTATGCAGAATGGGTTTCTGCTACCCAGTACTACAGTGCCGGGGAGCAAGAAAGGGCTGGTCTGCAGCACCCTGTGCTACCCCGGGGTGCACTCCTTTCTGTGTGCCCCAGATCAGGGGGACAGAAGGAGAGGCCACGGGAGCACTTTTCACAGCACAGCTCTGCCATTACCCCTGGTCCTGATTGACCTCCTTCTCCCTGCTGTGCTGGCCAGCCTGAGGCTGGAGGTACATCCCTGGCCTTGGCATTCCCGTTAGCTTGTGCAGGCAGCTCCTTGCTCCCTGTCCTGGGCACCAGATGTGCTCAGTGGACTACAGCAAGCAGGCAGGCTTGTAAAAGCAAGGCGATGCAATGCCTATCATTGTCTTACGTCTTTCGAAAGAGCTGGTCTTTTATCTCCCAGCACCACATCCCGCTGCCCTTGCACATCTATGCACACAGAAAAGTCCTTTGTAAGGAGGAAATGGCCTGTTTGGAAAATACCCTGCAATGCACTCTGCCAGCCGGTCCTGCAAAGAAAGCTCTGTGTGGCTCTGCACTTGCTGAGATGTGGTAAAAAAATCTCCAAGGAGCAACCTGAAGGAGCGACGGGCCTTTTCAGTAGATGCAGCTAAGTGCAGGGAAGGACCACGCAGCCAGGGTGTGAGGTGGGAAGGAAACAGGAAGACCTGTCACTGCTTCGTGCGTTTTACTCTCAAAGCAGCAGTTGTTTTCTCTGTTTCCCTTAAAAGAAAGAAAGGCAAAGATGATTCACGTCCCATTCCCCAGCTCTGCCTTGAAGCAGTGTTGGTGTGACTAAGGTACTCACTGCATCATTTCTTTCTCCATCTGATGCTGAGAAGGTGGTAGCAGGGCAGGCTGTGATTAAGTGGAATTTCTTGATGTTGAAAGACGTTTGAAAATGGTCCTGGTGATTAATAAAAAGACTTGAGGCTCCACAGGAAAATCTGATCCTATAAATACTTTTCTGAAGATCATGAACCTTTTGAAAGTCCCGTGTGTGAAAGCTTAGAGAATGGCATTTGCATAGAGTGCCTCTGCCAGCGGGGCTGAGCAAAGGTGAAACCCCACACACAGCAGCAGCACCTCCCCAGCCAGAAATCCTCCTGAATTTCCACGTAGTTCTGGTTACTGGAGTCCACAGCCTTTTGCCTTACCTCTTTGCACATAGCTGATGGAAGCCTGCTGACTGAGTAGATCCTAAAGCACCTGAGGGAGGCCCGGTGCACAGGGACAGCCCAGATCTGCTGTCCCAGCAGACATCAGAGTGGGTACTACTTTCATAGCTGGAAGCACCAACTGCTTTAACACCGTAGGTGCTGGTTTAACCAGTTCATATTCCTTGCGGCCACACAGAGGAGGGGACCGGTAGCACATACTCTCTGGGCAGCTCTGCAAACACCTCATTAAAAGCAGTCCCTGGCCTGGGGAAAGCTTACAGCCCAAAACCGGGGCAGAGATGCTGCGGGCCAGAGCCTGGTGTGAGCTGAGACTCTGTGTCCTAGGGCAGCATTTTGTGTCTGCTGGTCAGCGAGGAGCAGCAGAGATGCAGCCAGCCCTGGCCTTTGCCAGCCCACGCAGCTGATGTTACCAGAACGTGCTTTACAAGAGAGGTGATGTTTTACATTCTCGATGTCCTAGGTGCTGTTAAGGAGCAGGCTGAGCCCTCCCATGCTGCAGCACAAACCACTGACTACCTGTGCCTCTGGTTTCCCCAGTGGAAACTTAGAGTGTTTGTACCACAAGTGCTCTGAGAGGCTGATACCACATTCGGTCAGACTGACTGCTGTTATGGCAATTCCTAATTTAAATTGCTGGCTGTTTGCTAGCAAAAACATTTCTTTCCCTCTCCCTCATTCCTTCAGTGTTGATCAGCCTGTTCTGTCCTGGCTTCTCCCAGGGAGGTTTCCTCCCAGGACAACTGTAGCCCCAGTTGGCAGATGCTGGAAGCATACAGCTCTCGCAGAGGCCCCTTCTGGGGACTCTCAAAACGGTGCCAGCAGCGTATCTGGCATTGCACGTGAGACCTGTGAGGCGCTGTGCAGGGACAGAGGCCCAACAGGTTGCTTATTAGCAAGAGGGAGATGCTCTGGGTTTATGCAGGAGCAAGTTCATTAGGTGTATGATTACAGCTGTGCAAGAACTAATTCAGCTGCCAGCAGTAACAGGGAGGGAGACACCAATGTAGCTGCTGCATGACATCTGAGAAGAATCATCCTATCTGCAGCTTGATGCAGCTCATGCCACATACACACAGTTCAAATCATTTCCTCTTTCTTCTACATTTCTTGTAATGCTAAAGGCAGCCGTGCGTGTTGAGCTCGTGCTTTTAAAGAGCAGACCTTCAGTGCATATTTCCATCGTGTCTGCGTAGGAGCCAAAAAAAAGAAGCCCCAGCTGGTGTGGATGGGATAAAGGGACTTACTCCTTAGCCAGGAGAGCTGTCAGTCATTGCAGCAAGACCCGTGTCAGTCATAAGTTACAACTATGCAGCTCGCTTATGCCTGTGCTCAGGAGCCACAGAGCTGAGCAGCTTCCCTGCTGAGGCCTTCGCGTCTTGCAGATATTTGCATTTACCATCACTGCCCCTTTTTCTCACCACTGTTTCATAAAAAAAGGTAAAATGAAATCCCATGCAAAGCAGCTCAGTCACTCCGCGCCAGCTTGCACTTTCCTTTCCCGAAGAGCTCCTGGAGGCTCAGTTCAGCGCTGGTGAGCTCCTGCTAGCTTCAACCAAGATTGAAAGCACCTGCTGCCTCTCTGCTTTAACCCTTAATGGGCGACATTTGCAGTGCTTGCTCTCATTTTGAAGGTTGCTTTCTTCTGAGCGTCATGACTTTACATCCACTGATGGTGAGTTATGCCTTGAAGTCTGGATTTCCACGTGCTGGTGGCAGACTGGTGAGGTTAAGCGGGACTGTGCTCTGCATGCTTCACTGATCTCACACATCTTTGACTTCCTCCTGTGGTTTGCTGAAGCAGGTCCCTGACAGCTAACAGGGCAGGGCTTGGGTGCCAGGCCCTGGGGTGCCGCAGGGATGGGGACACCTCCTGCTCCAACTGTGCACATCAGGAGCACTTGTGCCTGATGGCTGGCCCCGGGCAGGGACTGAGCTGCCACCAGGAGCCTTGTGTGTGTCACAGCACTGCTCCTTGGGCTAAGTGATGATGAAACGTGATAAAAAAGTTTGCCCTGTCGTTAAAGCACACTTGCCTTTTAGTTCACCCGTAGAAGCTCCCTTTGCGATGGGGCCCAACGGTGCTGCCTTCTTCTTCACCTCTGCCCTGGGCCAGGGTCATATCCAGCCTAAGGCAAAAGCTCTCGGGGCCCTGCAGTGCCAGTGGGCAGGCGTGGGGGAAGGGACACCGTGGGCCAGGGTCACTTATGCCATGCCAGTGACCGGCGCAGCAGCATCTTCACCGACAGCATTCACCGGCGCACCCCAGCTCAGGTGGGATGCTTGCCACCACTGCCTGAAGGGAGGCTTTCCCCAAATAATTTCTTTGCTCTCCTCAGAGACAGGTCTCAGGTGCTATGAGGATTGGAGATACAGATGATGTTTCACGTGCCATTAAGCAAAATGATTAATAAGGCTACATGGAGCCGTCTATATCCTGTGCTTACAAGGAACATGCAATTTCTCTTGACAGCATTCAAGGGCCCAGCTGTAAACTCAGCGAAGTGGAACAGATGCAGAGAGAACCTTTTTCTTACGGCGTTGTTGGTTGAGAAGCCATGTGCGGTGGTGTTCCATGACAAATGTGCTTGCAATGCGAGGGACTTGCCTTCAGGAAGAGGACACACCGAGCTGCGTTTGCTTTACTGCTGAATGAAAGCATCTGCATGGGAAATACCTAACACTCCCCGGGTCTGTGCGTTGGCTTCACGCCTTGGGTTGAATCAGTCTCCAGGCATGGTCTAAGGCATGGGCCAAACATCCAGCAGTGGGACACCGGTTGGTGTCAGAATCAGCATCCGTTTACCTGCCAGAAGCCATACGCTTGCCACGGATTGATTTGCAGCCCCAAAACCTCCAGCACAAGACTGCCCTCAGGATCAATTTTGAATATATCACCTCCTGTGAGCTGAGCTTTCTTCTTGGTATATTTAGAGCAACCAAAAGTTGGAGGCGATGGGTAGAGGGAATAGGATGTACACGTGCGAGGGGGCTGGATGCTGTGACAGCGAGAGGCAGCCAAGCAGACCTGATGGAAGGCTGCCAGCTGTAAGGCGAACTGAAGACTTGCCCTCACACAAGCATGAGGACTTTAATAGCAATTATAGAGATGGCAATTGGATGCAGATTTGGGGGCTGGCTGTTCAGAGATGGCACGGTAAGCCCCAGGTTGGAGGTATGCCCAGTTCACATGACTCAGGAGAAGAGTAGGAGAGGAAATTCTGCTGTGTTGCAACTGCAAAAACTTAGGAGAAAAAAATGTTCAGGTGAGTTAGAAAACAAATACCTGAAGGTTCCAATAAGTAAGAAAAAATGAAATAAATTCTTGTCTTCTGAGTCTACAGAAGTGATCTGTTTCAGTTGGGAAGTTCTCAATACGATTTTAATCGTATGATTTTTTTAAACAATACATTGTTTCTAACTGAAACAAACCAGAGCAAAACAAAAAACTTGGCTCTTTTGAAGTATTCCACTTGTTCTTAAATTTGAAGTGGAAAATTTGGAGATACTGACACTCATTCCCAGGATGACGCCGTGCCGCTGGGCTCACACCTTCTGCACACACAAGTCTCTGTGAGAGATGTCTGTGGTCCTACTTGTGGCACAGAGCTGCCACGTGCTCTGCTGAGATGCTCTTCTCTAATTTTTTGCAGTGCATGGATGCAGCTCGGTCCTCTTGCCTTCCGCCCCTCAGCACGGCTGGTTTTAGGAAGAGGCTTCCTAAAGCACCATGCCTGGGAAGGCTTGGTCATGCTGCCGTTTGTCGGGAACTGCTCATGGAAGGAAGCCAACTGCCAAGTAACCTGTGCAGGTTCTCTTTCCTGCTTTGCCCAGACTTCTCTGATAGAGGAAACTACGAGTTATTAGTTCCTTACTCCACCAGCCCCTCAGATACAGGAGTGGCTTGCAGAGGGAAGTGGGTGATCAAGTCACCTTGGGAGCCAGCTGCATGGAGAAGGGAAACTGGCTTTGTGTGCCACGGCCCAGGGGCCGAAGGCAGCCCTGGCCAGAAGCCCTGGCCTTTCCTGGACCTGCTCACCTCCCATCCCCTGGGACAGAGCCAGAGGGGAGGATGCTGTGGGAAAAGCTTAAGCATTTCTGTGTGACAAGTGCTGCTGCTGGGCTGTGAGGGGGATGAGACCACCTCGGCAGTGGACCTGGGGGACCTGCTGGACCCGTGTCTGCTGCCAGTGATGTCTTGCCCAGCATTTGCACCGCGGTGGCACTGCTGCCATTTCCCCCTCTGCCTTCTTGCCATTTCACAGCTGCTGAACACACCCTCACGCTGTTTGATCGCCTGTTTAAACCTGGCCAACCGCAGGCAAAGCCTGCCAGCCTCCCACACCGCTGCCGGCTAACCCCGTTTCCAGCTAATTATTTCAGTTTCCACAGGTTTGAGCTCCGTCCCGCAAGCGTGATGGCCGAGGCAGGAGCCACAGCAGTTTGCCAGCTGTCCCTGGCTGCGGTGGGGTGCTCGGGCAGTGGGGCAGCCTGTGCTTCAGCCTGCTGCCGGGGTCAGGGCTGCGAGGATGGGGCACGGCGAGCTCTGGGGTGGACGGACAGGCAGGCGGTGCTGGATGTTTTCCTGCAGCTCAGGAAATTTCATAGAGAGGTGGATTCGTGTTGGAGAGGAGGTGGAGGGCGAGTGTGCTGGAGGGCGAGTGGGTGGTGTGAATCCCCCTTCTCAGGAGGGTTTTCCCCAAGCCAGGCTGCGCACAGCCCGGGGCAAGGAGCCTTCACGCAGCCTGGGGGAGGGCTACCTTGTTTGCTGGGGCGAAATGTTTCAGAGCAGCTGCTGCCAGGAGTCAGAGCTAAGTTTTTAGATGAAATCCAGAAACACCAGCCTTGACGCATGCCAGAATGGAAACCTTTCCACTTAGAAAAAACTGAAAGAGGAGGGTGGTTTCATTCTGCGTGCTGCACAGGCTGGGCAGCCATCCTCACCAACTGGCACACGTGCTGGGCTGTGGCTGAGGCACGGCGTGTCCTTTTCCCGTGCAGAGAGGAAAAACACCCCACGGGTCCTCCCATGCTTTCCAACACCCTCTCCCCATCTCTCCCATCTCCTCTAACACTGGCTGTGTCCCACTCAGCCCCTGGGCACTGCCCAGTGCAAACAAGGAGCCGCAGCCTCACAAAGACCTTCTGTAGGGCCTTGGGAAACTCCCTCCTCCAAGCTACTGAAATCCGGGGGTAATAATTAACCGAGTTAAGAGTTGCACTGTAATTGTAGCTGTGCACCCTTCAGGGGGTGCGTGCATGTGAAAAATATTTGTGTTCTAAAGCTGTTCCTTGCAGCACTTTGCACACATTTGCTCATATTTTGCTTTCAGCTGGAGGGAGGAAGAGCTTCCCCGTGAGAGATGGGCAGGAAAACGAATCTGAAGTAGCTTATGACTGGGAGTGGGAAAAGGATTTAAACGAAAGGGGTGTAGGCCTGTTCCTCCGGGGCAGGGAAGCCCCTGGGGCTGGTGGTGGGCAGGCAGGAGGCTGCACTCCCAGTGCCGCAGAGGCAATGGAGCCCAGCGCCGCAGCTCGCGGCTGCCGTAAAGGGGTAAAAGTGCAGAAGGGAGTGAGCGGGGAAAACCCCGGCTCTCTTCTGACAGGGACTGGAAAGTCCTGTTTGGAAAATTGGACAAGGAGACACTCCTGGGAAAATCTGAGCACTGGAGCAAGGGAAGGGAGGGCAGTCAAACCCTCAGGGTGTCGGGGGGAATTTCTGTTACAATCCCTCTGGACTTTGGCTTCTTACCTTATGGCCCGATAAATGTGTCAGCGTTTAAAGGGAGCCTTTTGGCCCTGATGTTAATGCTTCAGAGAGCTGTCTGAAGGGACAGGGAGGTGAGGGGTGCCAGGTATGTGACAGGCGCTTGCTGAGGATGTGAAATGGCTGTCCCAACAGCATGTGCCATCCTGGGTTGTGCAAGGAGACAGGGGTTTCCTGCTGCCTTGTCCCTTGGGATCCAGCACAGCTTTTGCTCTCCAGCAAAGCACTGGTGCTGGGAGCAGAGCAATGCCGGAAAATGCCCTTCCTCCAGCCTCCTGAAGTGAGGGCAGGCTTTCATCCAGGGAGAGAGAGGGCCCTCCCTGCCATCCCTGCTCTTCATTCTGCAATCCTTTCTTCTAGGAACAACCAGATGCTTAATTATTGCCACAGTCCAGATTTTGCAGAAAAACGATCTGTACTGGATTCCTGCCCAGCCCAGAGCCCACCACCACGGAAGATTTTCCATTAACACAAGTCACAAACGATACTTCCTGTCCTTCTCAGAGACCACAGTGGTTTTCCTCAGGTTTTATTGCTGGCTCCACTTTTTTCCTTCCCTCACTCAACCATCTTGCTCATCCAAATCTGAACTGAAGCTGCGAGGCAAAGCCAGCAGCCGTGGGGCTGCCACTTTGGGGGACAGATTAAAGGTCCTGGTGGCCTCACTGCCTCCTGGTGCATCAAGTCCTGCATCAGGTCGGCAGATGGGTCGGGCAGCTGGATGCAGGGTGCATGGTTGGTAAACACTGTCTGTTGGCCCCCATCTGGCCCTATAGTTCCTCTTGGTGTGTAAAATGCTTAGTCAACAGGGACCCCCTTCCTAACACCGAAAGGCTGAAGGCTGAGGAGGAGGACAGCAAGAGTCAAGGCCCCCAGGTTAGGACTGTGGCCCCTCGTGATGCCCCAGCCCATCAGCAGGCAGGCAGCTCCCGCGGCCGCCCGTCCCATCTCTGCTGAAGGAGCTGGGCCACCCACAGCTCTGCATCAAGCAGCGTGAGAGGAGCACGCTGCACTATAACCCCAGAGCAGCAGAGCGAGCAGGCACGGAGGGTTCACCGTTCAGCTGAAAGGGTTTTGCTTGTGACTGCAAAGGTCAGGCTGGCGCTGGAGCCAGCGGGACAATGAAGCCTCCTTGTGCACGTCCCCAGGTGCAGGGTTGCCTTTTGCCCTTGCTTTTAACACTTTCCAAAGCTGCACCGAATGGAAGAGAAGGGTTCCTGATTTACTAGGGGAAAATCAGGCCCTGGGCTTTGCTCTCCACCGTTGCCACCCTGGCAGCCTGCATTTTATCTGTCACCACCGTAAGGTTCTTGAGGAGTCCAGGGCTGATGCTGGGTAAGCTGAAAGGCAGGAGAGCAGGGACGGAAGGTGGCCCCTGGGTTGTGGTTGAGGCGAGGGAGGTCTGCAGGGAGCTGGAGTGTGAGGAGGAAGAGGAGGGTGTGGGAGGAAATGGAGAGTTCAGTTCTTTGTGCGCAATATAAGGAAGTATGGGAATATCCCTGCAGGATTACCAGAGATTTACAAGAACGGGCAGTGGGGAAAGGCTGAAAACAAAAATGCAGCCTCATGCTGTGCAGTGTCATGATGAGTGAATGACTTCATGGTGAGCTGGTGCCGGAGAAGAGGGACGGCAACCTGTGCAAAGGTGCTCACCCTGGAAGGGCGAAGAAGGCAAGCAGAGGCATATACAGACGTTGAGGGCAGTAAGAGTGGAGGACACAGGTATGACAGGAGCTGAGGAAAGGGAGGAGGCTAATGGAGAGAGGGTCAGAGTGAGGAGACTAAAACTGAACTTTACAGGACCTTGATCTGCAGCAGCATGGCTGTTCTTGAAGCTTGCTGAGCCACCCAGGGTAAGTGGTGAAGGTGCTGGGAGAGAATTTTGAGCCCTGAGCCAGTGCGGGGAAGCACTGGTAGAAGGACAAGCAAGAGCAAGCTAGCATGCTCTGCTAATAGTGGCCGTGGTGGCTGAATAAGGAAAAAGTGATGCTGGACAGAATAAACGCGTAAGGAGTTCTTTCTCCAAGTCCTACAAATGGGACTGTGCAACATACCTGCCAGTGTGCCAGGAAGGTAGCACAAAGGCAGGTTATCACCAAAACCACCCTCAGGAGATCTTTCTAAAGTCATAGGTGTGGAAAAGCCAGAGACAGGGTGGACATGCAAGAGTTAAGGGCATGTGTTCAAAACTGGGGGTGTGGGTGACCTACAGTGGGCAATCTGATTACAACATCAAGTGAACAGGCAGAACTCAGCACTACCAACGCACAAACACACAACATGCCCCAGCCTATTTTGCTAACAAACACACATTCTCGCATCAATCTCAGTCCCACTTGTTTTATCTGTGGTTCCTTTGCATATGATGGTTACTTTCGCATGACTGACAAAACAGTAGCATGATCAGCATGCGGTACCTGGGCAATGATTTATTTAGCTGTAAAACTTCCTTGTAGAATTTTTGCAAGATTATAGCAGCACCTTCCTAAGGTGCCGTTTGTCTTAACGTTGCAATGGGCAGCAGAGAACATACCACTGCCTCTGAAACTACTCGACCAACCTAGTACTACTGATAACTGCACTTTCCTCCCTCTCTCTGGCCTTCGAATAAAAAGTATTTGCATTCAGGTGGTATCTATTTAAATATTTGCATACTAGGTCCAGCCGTGTACCCGAGCACTTCCAGAACACTGATATCTATAGCTGGTGAATGCCTTCACCGGGCCTTGACAGCATTGCCAGCTCCTGTTTTGCAAGGGGGAAACTGAAGCGTAGCTAGTGAGAGGAACATTGCCTTTTCTATTTCTAGCTGTGGCGACATCGTGTTTAGTCCTTGGCATTCTTTGCTGTCAGAAAACCTGTAGGAGCAGGTGGATAAACCCTCCTAGTCCCCATCCCCAGCTCAGATTCAGCAGTTGTTTGGAGTGCAGGGTGACTCTGCAAGAAAAAAAGAAAGAGTTTGGCAGATTCTCACCCAGCCCCACACCTGGAAAACTGTGCAGGTTTGCAATGCGAGCATGACCCTGTCTGCCAGAAGGAAGTTTCAGCTCATACCTGGGCCATGCTCATGCAATGAGAGTGGAAGGGAAATAAAAATGACTCAGGTTGACAATTGTATATAATCCTTTCCACGGCAGCCTTTGGCTCCCATGCAAATAAGGAAGCACCCAGCCAGCTGTGCTGCTCTTCCTCATGCCATGAGCCCTCCTTAGAGCAGGCTGTGTGTCAGGAACCCCTCGGGAAGGGTAGAGCAGGAAAAGGACTAAGTGTCCCTGTGCAACCTAGAGCTGTGGCCTTCTCCGGAGCCTGAGCCGTGCCGGGTGCCAGCAGCACAGAAGTCCCCTGGCCGACGCTCTTGGCAGAGCTCAGTCCTGCGTCAGCAGCTCTGCCGCACCCCGTCCCTGTCCGGGGGGTTACGGCACAGAAGGAACAGGGCACGGTCACCCTTCACGCAGCCCATCCTTTACATGGTCACATGGCGAGCTAAAATCTGTGGCTAAAATTAGTCCTGTGCTGCGATGCACTGCCAACAGATCAGGTGCAGGTGAGAATTTGAGCAAAATGCTTCTGTCTGCCTGAGTGCTGCGGGAGAGAAATGTGCAGGAATAACTGAAGCGGGTTAAAGCCACATTCCCTGCTGCTGTGAACTGGGCAAGGAGAGCCTGCAGTGGGGAGAGCAGGAGGCCCACGCCTGAATTCCAGGGGTGGAAGGCAGCAGCACATGCTCCTGTGTGTTCCCTCTTCCCGTGGAAATCCCCTTTGGAAAATCCGAAGGTGTCCAAGTTCAAACGGGAGCCGGGCTGGGTGATAAACGAGAGGGCGAATGGGCATAGGACTGGGCTGCAGACCTCCAGCCTTCCCCGGCAAGTCCTGGCATGAGCTGCCCGTATTGGAGCTGGAACAAAAGGTGTCAACCAGGGTGGGTGGGTGGTTGCTACCACAGCCAGCCTCAAAATCCCTCTCTAGGGGCCGGGTGGCCTGGTGCTTGGGTGAGAGGGGGAACCCCAGCCCCCTGACCCGCCTGCCGCAATGGGTGCAGGAAACACCACCTACGACTACTTCCAAAATTAGCTGCAGCAGAAGGGCTGAGAGCTGTGAGCTGCTCAGATGCCTCGCCGCTGCTGAGGTGAACCACCTAAAACCCCTGAGCCTGTGACTTTATCGGTCTGCTAGGAGTTGAATGTTTCTTAAAAAGCAAACCAAGTGGATTCCCGTGTACGTCAGGACAACAAACTGGGCAATGAACCATTTCACAGACCAGGTGCAGTAATCTGACTTTTTTTAATAAATACATATCTCACATGTACCAAAATAATTATAAACAAAAAAATGTACACTATTTACACAATATACAATTGCTAAAAAGTGTAGCAATTATGACACACATGGTGTGAAACACACTGTTTCCAATGCCCACAGTTAACATTATTGCTACTTTCTCCTAGCAGCCAGGAGGTCCCCAGCGCCTGGGTTTGACTCCTCCGCCTGGGACATCCCACCGAGAGCAGCCGAGGTTGGTCAGGACGGCCAGGTTGCACCGCCAGTCCAAGACAAATTAACACGCAGTCTCCGAGAAGATGGGGTGTTGGTATGAGCCTGCTTTGCCACGAGAGGACACGTGTCCCTCATGGTATTTAATGCCACAAGATAGCTCTCTGTAACTAGCAGGCTGAATGTGTAGTTTGTTACCTTCACAGGGTTGAGAAGACTGGCTATGTGGCTCTATCAGGTGGTGTGAATAACCACAGATCTCTAGTGATGCTACACATCCTGCTCCTGTATTTAAACACATGCCAGAACCTGGAGCCGCCCTGTTACAATTACACACTCCTTGCTGGGCAGTGTAGTATTTCCCTCCTGGTTTTTCCCTCTGCATTGCGACTTTCTTTTTCAATGAAGAAAGTCAGTCCTTTTTCTATACATATGTACACAGTCACTCCTTTTCCCAGGAAGCTCTGCTTTAAAATGTCAGCTGTCGTCCTCCAATACGGCAGTCATCATATATAAGCTGCAAGAAAAAACATTAAGGCTGTTAATGCAAAACTCTTACTGGGAGCACCATATCCACTCTGGGATAACTGCCAAAGTCTGCATGCCCTGACTTCAGCAGCGTATAAAATTTCTACACTAAAATGGTTACGTTTGCCAGCACTGAGAACGTTAGAAAAACAAATGCTGGGAGGAGAAAACCACCCATTAACTTGAATTTTATCTCACAAGGTTCTGTGGGTGTCAGCAAGAGAACGGTGTTCAGAGAACCATGTGGCGTGAAGCTAACCTCTGTTCCCTTGTGTTATTTTTTACATTTTATTCTTAATCTATTTATGTGCTTGCCCCATCTGCCATCTTGCTGACGGTTGACAGCTTAACCTTACTTCACGGGCTATTTATACCCATCTGTATACAGGTAAGAGGTCACTCGAGCATGTCATCAGAGGAGGACCAACAAAAAAAACCTACACAGGGCAGGATTTTCCACTTCCTCTTGAAAAGGCGCAAACAGCTACTTACTTCATCCTCTGTGAATTCAGGCTCCGATTCACTGCTCTCCTCATCCTCGCTTTCTGGCAACATCTGCAGCTCGGCTGTGGTCAGCTGCTTCAGCTGTTCCTGTATGCTGGAGTTGTCTCTTCCCCATGTGAGCTGATAGGGGGAATAGCCCTGGTAGGTCACTTTGTTCACATCTGCCCCATGTTTCACAAGAAGCGACACCAAGTCTGAATTCTGCAGGTCGACAGCCAAATGTAGTGCCGTTCTGCCACTGCACGGCTCCTGCGTGAAAATAACACAAGGTTTGGCATGTTAGGAGAGCCAGAGCTGGTGCCAGACCCGTCGATTCTTATGACTACACAGCCTTGCTCATTTAAATTCACGGCGTATGTTACATACCTGAGCATTTACATCTGCTCCCAAGGACAGCAAGTATTCGACAATAGCCAGGTATCCTTGAATAGATGCCAAATGGAGACATGTATGTCCTGCAAAACACAAACGAAGGGAAAATCTGAGTAAGTCTAACCTAATGCCCTGTCATTCAGTTAAAATCAAGATGACAGGACAGGACTGCATCTAAGTTTGCAATTCATCCATGGCAAAAGGGTGTTTTCCAGAAGAGCTTTCCAGCTTCCACTAAGTATGAATAACAGGGTTGGATTTTGGAAAGGTTTCTTAGATATTTTATTCCAGTGTTTGACTGCAACTTTTTACAACCCAAAAAACCAGGAGCACCGCAGAGGTACTCACTAAGAAGGCAAAATTCAGCACCATGAGAGCCAATAATCAACAATGAGGAGGCCTACAAGGCAGTGACATTTTAAAGAATTCAGACACTGCTGTGTGCTTGGGGGTCCTCAACTCTCACATGTGCATAACGATCCTTCTCCACCTCTCCAGAGATCTTTGAGCTCTATGGGACATCAACCCCAGGCTCAGCACAGCACACCCACAGTGTTGTACAGCAGCGTGCCCGTACCATTGTAGTTGGTTGCCTGCAGGACAGCGAGGAGATGGTGTGGCTGGCAGTACTGCGTGAGGACGCTGACGCTCCTGAGGGAGCCCTGCTGGCAGGCGATGTGCAGAGGGGTGTTTCCTCGGAAATCTCTGATTTCCAGGTCACATCCAGCCTTCAGAAGATGCTCAGCAATTTCAGGCTGATCGGTGATCACTGCCAGGTGAAGAGGAGTCTGCAAGCAAAAGAGAAAACGCAGACTCATAAGTTACACTGCCAGCCTGGCAGCAACGTCTGGACAAAGAGACTCTTTGACCACTTGGTGATTTGTTCCCCCAATTAAAACCAGACCCCATAAACTCAGTTCTTTATGCTTCCCAACATATTGTAGAGTTGCCCTTTAGTCTGGAAGGGATGAGCTTAGGGCTCTCCGGATACTGAGCAGTCAATCCATATGAAGGGTATCATTACCATCCCGGCAAAGAGGGATGCAACCCATTGCATCATATCTGAAAAATGCGGGTGTTAAATGCCACTCTCGGGGAGAGGAAGCGTTGTACTAAGACCGGCTGGAGCCAGCTGGGGACTTTCCTGAATGCAGGCTTTGAGTTGAGTAGGCTTTGATTTAATCGATTCCGTCAATTAAAAAAAAAAATATTCAAAGCAGGTCTTTTTATGGGGGGGAATTCCCCAAAGGGCTTTCGTGGGGCTGGCAGGGGCTGATCTGGGTTCCAGGCTGCGGAGGTGTCAGTACCTGGCTGAGGTTGTTCTGGAAGTTGAGGAAAGCGCGGTCCCCGGCCGTCTGCCGGATCGCCTCCAGGCTCAGGGCCTTTTCCTCGTGAATGATCGCCAAGTGGAGAAAACTGCAGGGAAAAGAAAAAAAAAAAACAGTCATAAAAATAAATAAATACAACTACACGTTAACTGACGTTAAAAGCCCCGGACCCCACGTCAGAAGCCCCCACAGCGCCCAGGGGGCAGAGGCGGGCCCGGGGCAGGGTCATGCGCGGGTGTCGCAAGCCGGGGCTTTCGGCGGCCGGGGCTTTCCGCGGGCGCGGAGCCGCCCGGCCCTGGCGCCCCTCCAGGGACTTTCCGCCCGGCCCTGCCTCCCCTCCCGCCTCCCCGCCCCGCCGCGGCACGGCACGGCACGGCACGGCACGGCACGGCACGGCACGGCACGGCACGGCGCCTCCCCGCCGGCAGCGCATCCCGCCCCGGGCCCGCCGCCCGCGCCCCCCTCCTCCCCGACCCCCACTTACGTGTCCCCGTCCTCCGTCAGCTGCTGCGCCCAGGCGGGCGGTTCGCGGGGCTGCAGGCGTATGTCCTCCAGCTCCTTCACCAGCTGCCGGTACTCCTCCTCCTTCATGGAGTCCAGGCCGCTGTCGTGGCGATCGTCGAGCGGGAAGCCGCCCTGACGCTCTTTCTTCGCTTGCTCGTAGCCCTCCATCACCGGCGGCTCGACGGGGCGGCGGGCGCGGATCATGGCGGCGGCGCTGCGGCTTCGCTGCGAGTGAGTGGCGGCGGCGGCGGCGCTTCGCATATACACCCCGGCGAGGGGATTTCTGCGGGGGAGGAGCCGCCGAGGACGGGAATTTCCAGCCAGTCAAAGCCCGACCGACGGGTCTGGTCCTGCTCGGCGCCGCCGGCGGTGGCAGGGAGGGCGGATCGGCTGGGGCCGGTCCCGGCCCTCCCCTCGCAGCCCCTCCCGTGGCGGCGGAGGGGAGGGAACAGGCCGGCCCGGGAGGGGACTTGGCGTTTTTCCACGGCAGGGGGGAAGTACTCGCCTCCCCGGCGTCCCCGCCGGTACTTCCCTGCAGCGCCCCGGGCGGCCGCCCCTTGCCGGCTTTCCCGGGGGGCTTTCCCCGTCCTGCCCGGCCCTGGGGCTCCCGGTGCCCCCTCCCCGGCGGGCACCGGCTGTGCGCACCGCCGCGGGGTCCCGCTGCCTGCTGCGGGGGGGGCACACACTGCGGGGGGGCACACGTTGCGGGGGGCCCGGCGCGCTAAGAACCACCCGGAGGTGCGGGGCACTGCACCCTGCACCCCCCCTCCCCGGCTGTGCAGCACGGGGGGGCTGGGGGGGCTGAGGCCCGGCGGCCGGGCTGGGAGCGTGGGGAGCTGGGGTGACCCCCCCGGTAGAAGCTCTGCCAGCCGTGAGCTGCCCCCCGCTGCCCACACCTGCTCAGGAGCAGCCCCTCACCCTGCCAGGACCACCGCTGCTGAGAGGCGCTCCCTCGGGAGCCAGCGCTGCTCTTCAGAGCAGGAGCAGGCCGAGCAGCCAGCCCAGGGTACCAAGTTCTTCCTGAAAGTTCAGGGGACCCACCAGCACCCAGAGCAATGCTGGGGCGGCAGCCCATCAGCACGCTGCCCGGCATCGCTTTCTGGAGAGATTCGGGTATGGCTACGGGTGTCGCATGGTCACGGTACCCACGCGTGTGCGGGTGCTGCATCAGTGTTCAGAGCATTTCACATCTCTGCTGTGGAAGTTTCCGCTCTGTTTCAGTGGAGTAAAAAGGAGAATCCTGCACCACTCCTGTATGCCCAGTCTGGTCCAGCACTAAACAGGCCCCTTTCAAAAAGTACATATCCCTAATGAAACAAACCTTTTTAAGAAGAAACAACACCTTCTGCCATTATTCTTACTTTCTCTGGCCATTGCTAACGATTCCTCTCTGCTCCCTTTCACTGCGGTTGTGCCATCTGCGGGTAATGAAAACAGGGTAGGTGCAGGCTCTCATAGGGATAAAAGGCACTGACTGCAGGGCTGGCAGCACTGAATTTTTCCCTGGTGAATTTTTGCTTCTACTTCTCTGATGTGGGGGATTCCCATGAAGAATTTTTCTTCTCTTGCAACTATTGCAGCCCTCACTGAGTAACAGTGTCTGCATTTTTCCCCTTTTGTCATTTTCCCATGGGATGGCATCCCTTTGAACAAGAACTTATGAGAAAATCCAAAGATGAAAGGAGGAGCCAGAGGAGAGGGTGAACATCTGACTTTCTATGAGCAGATGTTCCTGATTTTCAGCCCAGCTGTGCCATTCCTGGACTTTTTTTCATCGTTCATCACTCGGCCTGGGACAACCCGGTGGTGCTTTTGGGCAGGTTTAGAAAAAAGCCGTACAACTCTTTTATAGGTTAAGGGTTATGAAAGTTTTGGGAGCTTCTTGAAACAGTTTCCGCTTTTTGATGTAAATTGGCAGGAGAGATTTAATTAACAAATGAATCCCCTCCTACCTGCTTCCCTGCAAAAAAAAAAAAAACAGGGAGGGTGGGAGTTGGAAAGCAAGCTCCTGCTCTGACTAGCAAGGGAATCGAGCCCAGCCGGGACCACGCTGCCTCCAGTTGGGGTTTTGCTAAAACTAAGCAGAAATTAAACTTCAAAACTTCCTGTCTTCGCTGTGATGGCTGCAAACCGAGTTCAGCAAAGCGAGTTCTTTGCTTCCTTCTGTACGTGACCTCCAGCTGCTCTCACAGGCGAACGCGGGGCTATTTTTAGGGAGCATTTGCCAGCAGAAACCTCTTTTCGGAGGCACGCGAGGTGCTTTTTATTTTGTGCGCGTTTCAACTCGGCAGTGCTGCAGCCGGTTGTAGGTGAGGGAAAGGAGGTGGAAAATGTTTTCTGGATGGAAAGTCGTGCTCAGGCCAGCCCACTTCCTGCCCCAGGGAGATGCTGCTGCCCCACAGCGCTCTGTGGCCTGGCCCTGGGTGTCACGGGGGGCCCCAGACATGGGCCAGCACCCCTGGGTACGAGGCAGCCAAAAGCACGGCTCGGGAAGGGAGTCAGCCCTAAACCCCCACCCGCATGTAAAGCAGTAGCCAGCTGCAGAGGCAGGGGCAAGCAGAACCTTTGTTAACATTAAAACAAATAAGGCTGCTGTCTTCTCTGTAAGCCCCCACAGCTAACGAGGTCGTCAGTTCTGCAGTATTTGCCTAAAGGGATGGCATACAGAAGATGGTATAAAGGTTTGGAAGTGGTGGTGAAGGTTGTTGATGCTGCTTTTGTGCTGCTGAGGTACTGTCCTTTTTTTTTTTTTTTTTTTTGTAAATTAACACATTCTAGCACTTCTATACAATTTTCTGCATGGTCCACATAAGGAAAAAGAGTTTAAAGAAACAAACTTGCCTTTTGGATCTATGGGTTTTGGGTATAGGGTGGAGCCTATCACAGCCCTGGTTTCCTATGTGGCCTTCACCTGGGTGTTGGAGTTCTGGGGGGCTCAGACAGAGCAGTACCTACCCAGGGACAGGGGCTGGCCCGGCTGGAACAGGAGCCGAACTTTAGGAACACTGCAATCATCTGTGCCAAACTGAACCCTCTTTGTCTTCTTGTGCATTCTGATTTAATATCTCTGCTATGTCTGCATTAATTTCACAGGGGTGGGTTTTTTACGCTCATCAGCTTGAGAGGAGATTAGCATTCTCTGCATTATTTTTTTTTTTATTTGGGATTATGTTGATAGTCTCCGCTGCCTGGTCCAGCTGGCACTTCAAGAGCAAGGGGCTACCTAAAAGTCACTTTAGCAATGTAAAAGGCCGTAACCACAAGAGGTGGTTTTGCACCTGATACCTAAGGGCGAGATTTTGCAAAAGCCTGGTCCACCCTGGGTGCCCAGAGCACTCGACTGGCAGGGCTGTGGAGCTGCAGGGCTGAGATGTTTGTTTTTATTCTAGCTTGCAGAAAGCAGCTGGCAGGGCTCCGAGAAGCAGCCTGGCGTGCCTGAATGCTGAAAAGGGGCAGTAGGGTTTTAATCAGTTTTTAAAGTACATGAAAGATTCTCGTGCTGCTTCCTCCAGCAAACACATTAAACTGTAATTTCCTGATTGCCACACTAATCATGAGAACCGTCTAGTGCTGTCGCTGTGGTGCTGTTGATTTACCAGAGTCAGTCCCTCAACTCCATCCTTTCGCGATTGCTGCTGCAGATACCTGTTAACCATTTCCTCTCATTTAATCTGGAGGACTATGCATGGCTCCCAGTAAATGTACCAGGAAAGGCAGTTCACAACATCCAGCAGGATCTTGGTCCAGGCTGTTAAAACCAAATGCAAAGCAAATTGGTGAAGTAAACCTGCTGTCTGCACGCGTGCATGCACATGCAGATACCCCTCTGGAACAGGACTCCAGTTTATTGCTCCAGAACTCTATGGACTTGGCTAGTGTGATGAAAGCCAGGGAACACTGAATGTTGTCATTCTGATAATATTTTGCAATTAAAATCTGCATATCTCAGTCTCCCATTTGCTGCTGCTATAGAGATAAGGACCAGGCAGCTCCAAACAATTGGTCCAGTGGTAAACAAGGAAACCCTATTTCCCTCCTGCTTCCTAAAAATAATAATATCTGTCACTAATCTGAAAGCTTAAAAAAAATGGCCAAATGAGAAGAAGGAAAGTTGAGCAAAGTCCATTTTTTTCAGCTGGGACACCCAGGTTGATGGTGTTACATGTGCCATATGGCCTGTATCCCTATCTTCTCAAACTTTTTCATCGAAGGCTATTATGGGTCAGTCAGATACTCCAAAAAGCAATGTGGTGGATGCAGTAGGAAGCATTTCTCCACCTTATTTTAGCTGATACACTATCCCAGCAAACAGTCTGGGGAGTAATTTTTGGCACATAAAACCAGGGTCAAAATTAGGGCATTTAAAATCCTACCCACATCCCACAGGTACAGAAATGGAGTTAACTCAAGTGTCGTGGCCAGAGCGTAATGGACCTAGATTTCTGGCTGGCTACACTAGTCTCTGGTTTTATTTTTAGACTGCAGCTTATTTTTGGCATCTCCTAAACTGGTGTATTGCATCCCTAAGAAGATCTGCATTTCTCTGTGTGAACTGTGGGCCGTTTATGTATCAATTGGTTGCATTTCTGGGGATCCTTAGGGATGAGATGTACTATATCAATTTAAACGGCTTTTATTGTTATGCCTTAAGGGTAAATATAGGTCAAGTAATTTGAAATTGGCAACCCCTTGGAAGACAAGTTTTCCCAGGTGTCGTTCCCATTTCTCACATGGAAGTTTTGTTAAAGCATGTTGCTTGTAAAGCTTCAAGCTGATGCTCGCTGCCTGGTGCAGTAAAGCTTGCTGCCACATGTGTTTCATGTAGGAAAGAAGACACTTGGGCTGGAGGAAAAGAAGAAGCAGAGGCAGGTCTCTCGAGCTCGTACAATTTTCCCTTCAGCAATATGAATAACGTTGCTCCCCATCAGTACAGCCCCCTCTGTGGTTCCAGACAGAGTGGAAGCACCTGGTGGGGAAAGTATGAACTGGGAGCACGCAAATAATTAAAAAGGGACTTTCCCTCTGCAGGGAGCTGTGACATTTGGTAATGCTGCAGTCTCTTGTTCTTCCCAGCAAGTAGGAACCTTGCAAAGGTGGAGAAAGGAGCACATGCAGACAAGTGACCCGGTGAGAATTCGGGAGGGAGAGCCCTGCCTGGCAGAGGGTGAGCGTGGGCAGCCAGCAGGGCTGGGCCAAGGAGGGAGGTGCCTTTCCTTACTGTTTGGGTTACGGATCCAGAGGGTCAAAGCTGGATCTGGATAGAAATTTCTCTGTTGTACCAGATGGTATTTTGAGAAAACTAAAGACCTGCGCTGTGTTACACTGGGCTGTCCAAGCGGGAGGCTGTGCACAGGCAGCGAGAGCATCCATCTCAGCAGTTTGCTCCGAGCCTCCTTGTGCTCCTGTGCAACCCTTGTGCCTAAAGCTAACGGGTGCAAATCATCCTGGATAAACATAAAAAGGCCAGTACGCTGCTTCTCTGAGCAGTGGGGGCCTGCCACGGCAGACAGGCACATGGCAAGCCTTAATTAGAAGCTGAACTGCATGTGGGCCCAGGGATTTCCCTGGGGACGGATGTGGCCAACGCAGGGGCTAACGCACCGCACCGAGAGCTGTAGTGGTGTGCCTGAGCTAGCAGGGGAGCTGCCAGGGGAGGAAGCAGGAAATACTAGACAATACTAAGACCATAACCCTGAGAGGAAAAAAAAAAACCAAAACAACAAAACCACCAGAACAACAGAAGATGAACTTTGGGCTGGGTGCTTCCTGAAAAAGCCCTGGGACTGCCAGCTGAGGGACTGTCTCGAAGCCATTTCCTCTGGTGCACACCCTCTCTGGAGGAGGGCATGCTCTTTGCTCTCTGCTCCCGTGGAAGTCCTTTGGAGCCCCAAAGCCCAGCAGACTGCATGGCTCTGGGAGGGGTAACCCCCATCTGGCACCCACAAATGGCCTGAGGCTGGCAGTGGGTCTCAGCAGCAGCTGCTGCTGAGATGGTGCTAAGCGAGGCTTGGCTTTAAGGACGCAAAATGGCCATCAGGGAGTTCCAGGGCTCTGCTTGGGAAGTTCCTATGGTTTTAGCTTCAGTTTTTTCTGGAGCGGTTATGGGCTGTGCTCGGAGCCAAAGCATTGGCTGTGCCAGCGGGGAGCACGCGTGGCATTGCCAAGGGCTGGATATTCCTCTGGTGCCACGTCCTGGGCCAGCCCATCCTTCTGCCTGCAAATGGCTGTCGAGAGTGGGACTGCTGTGCCTGGGGCAGCTCAGTTATTCTTGGCAGAAGAGCTCCAAGGGACAGCAAAGAGTTCGGCTGCATTTATAGGGGTGTTAGGTGAGCTCTGATTTATGGTCTGAAATGCTAAAAGCAGGCTCAGGGGGGTTAAATGCAGATTCTTCCAAACTCCAAACATCCCATGCTCTGCACTCTCTGGGTATCGCCTGCGCTCCCAGGACACAGGTTCACCAGATGGGTTATAAAAGAAATAAAATCCTCGTTTCCTCACACAGCTCCTGTTCCCTCGTATTCCCATTTATTTTCATGCGGCCAACTGCTTACTCTGAGCATGACCTCTCCCGGGGCAGGTGATGGCTGGCAGTGAGTTTGGGGCCACCATCACTTGTGGGATCGGGGGGACAAGCAGTGCTGCCCTGTGGGGCTGCTTCACCCCTGCTGCTGGGCCAGTGGCCAGCGGCTGGCTGTGCCAGCCGGTCCTGCGGTACTTGACCTGTCTGTAGTAAAGGGGAACTGGAAGCAACAGTTTGTCTTTCAGAGGGTGCCAGGACCAGTGATTCATTACTGGAGTCACACTGGGGAGGAAAAGGGAGCAGATGGAGGCGACACGCAGATTTTCCAGCCTGGATGGAGTTTAAATTTATCTCTTTCCAAGACTGCATCCATTCCTGGGATGATTTCCCATTTAGCATATGCCTTTTAGGGCGCTGATTTCTTCAGATTTCGTGGGTGTTGTTTACTAACTTATGGCTGTGGTGTTTTCCAGACAGAAATATCTCTCTGGGATAGGATTCTGCCTTTCTTGCACAGGCAGTTTGTGCACAGGCAATACATTCAGTTCTTCTGCAAACTCCCTGCCCTGTGTGTGCACCATGGTGACATCTGGAGGGCCTGCACGTGGCATAGCCCAGAGGGCACATGGTGCTGGCCTTCCCTAGATGTCCAGGAAGCCTGAACAAATGGGGAAAAGCTAATCCTTGATTTTTTCCCAGGCCAGATTTCTGAGCAGGGAAAAACATAACTTGCCTGGGAAAAGTCTGACCTCTGGCAACGCAGACTTAGGGCCATGGGTTTGGTTTTATGCTTGAGACAGGAAGATTCATGGAGGCTCTGACACACATTTGTGGGAAAGCCAGCAAGGGAAGTGAGATGGGAGGGGGTGATTTTCCCCAGAGCACTGCAGAGAAGCCGTATCGGTCCCTCTTTGAAACAAATTTTTGACAGTCACACTATTTAATTCTTTTGCCTGCACCCACAGGCATGAACCTTTTTCTTGGCTGCATCCCCTGCCTCCCAAAGCCCAGCATCCCACTCTGGCCATGGCAGCTACCTCCTATAGCCTCACCATCTGGCAATTCTTTGCCCCTGGAGACCTGGAAGGCAGAAGACATCACAGTCAAAGTATCCTTATCTCCCAGGAGCCTAACAGGACCTTGTGTCTCACCTTCCATGTAGATACAGCAACACCCAGTCCATCATGCTATATTCGTATCTTCTCTTCTAAGGGCAGTCCTCCCTCACCCGCACTGTCTGCTGTTCCTGTCACAGTGGTGTCACTCAGTGTGTCTGTCTGTCCCACTGGCACTTCTGTACGCTGACCTCTGCCCAGGACAGCCTCCTGGCACTGCTCAGCAAAGCTGCATGCCCATGCGGTCCTGCAGTTCCTTAAGACATCTGGGGTGTGTGTGAGTAACGAACAGCAGAAGGGCACCTGTGGACGGTGTGCATGAGATGCCCTCTCCCACCCTTCCCAGCGAGCAGCATCAGGTCCCTGTTACCTTAAGGTCACCCAGGCTGCCTAAGCACGGAGAGGGCTGAGCCCTCCTGCGTGGGGCTGTGCGACAGCCCCCCTTGCTCTCTGGGCTGGGGGTGCAGTGCCTCTGCTCCCCTTTTGGTTGGGAACCACCTGCCAGTCTCTGTGACCCCTTGCATATGTTCAGCTTAGCTGACCTCAAGTAACATGTAGTGGAATGAAAAGCGAGCCAGGTCACCCAGTTTCACATACACCATGACTGTGAGACCCAGTCATGCTCCTGTACCCCTTAGTGCCTTCCCTCAGCTGCCTCATCCAGAGGTCTCTGGTAAGCATTGCTTTGATGCTACTGATCCTGAGGTCATCAGTGGTCTGGGGAGACCTTGTACCTGGAGAAGATGTTGATCACAAGGAAGCAGGCATGGCTACACTTGCTGCCGTAGCAGTGGTCTGCTCATTTGGGCTTTTCCAGACAGGTTCAGGTGGGAAAACTTTAACATCAGCTCTGAGGTCTACATGGGCACTGTGCTGTGCAGGCAGAACCTCATCTGTGTCCCTCTGAATGTGGTGAGGGACACCTGTGGAGAGATGCCCGGAGCCTGACTACCACATGAGCCCTCCCATGTAGGCAGGCACCGCTGCAGGGCTGGGGCTCAGCCTGCGCTTGGGGCAGCAGGGCTGAGCCCCTCTGTGGAGGAGGGGGCAGGGGAGCAGCATAAGCAGGGTCTTTGCTCATCAGGGCAAGGGTTGGGTGTGCTTATGAGGGTGGAGGAGGAAACAGCTTATGTGGGCTGTTGCACTGCTGCTCTCACAGGTGGCACCCACTCAAGCAGAGTTTGGAAAAAACCCGTTTTGGCTTAGTTTAGCTCAGTTTTTAACCCTGTTAGGGTGAGCTGCTGTAAGAAATCATCCCACATATGATCAGGCATGCACTGGTGGAGGCAGGAACAGTTTCCAGATGGTTGCTTTCCTAAAGACCATCCAGAGGGATCCGAATGCACCATCTTACAGAAAGGATGGGGCCTCTGGGAGGTGGATTGGGCAGAAAAAAGCCTGTTTGCAGGAGCCCAGTTGTACACTAGTTTCAGCTGCATCATGAAAGTGAGTCATTCAATAAAAACAATTAGCTGAAGAAATATCACTAAACAGTAATAATTATCCAAATGTCCTAGCATTGACCATTTAGATGACTAAATCCACACAATCAATTGTGTTAGTGAATGTTAATTCAAATCTAATAACCTTCTGGTTTATTTGATTATGTATAAAGGATTCACCTGCAGTGCTGTGACAGGATGGGGCTGCAGAGCAGCCGGGTGCTCGGGCACCTGCCTGCCTTGTGGCCTCCGTGCACGTGTTGTCCCCAGACTGCCAACAGCAGATGTGTTGTCCACCGGTCAGGCTGGGGAGCAGAAGAGCGGTGAGATGATGTCTAGGGACCCTTCGGCTGGGCAGGCAGCAGCTATCATGGGCTTCAGAGGGACTTGTGCCCACACAGAAATGTGGTGTGGCCTCTCAGGAGAGGCTATGTTCTCCTTTCTGGCTCCCTGTCTGAAAGGTCTCATGGGGGTCTGAATCTCCTAAACTGGATGACTGGGTGAAATCACACAAAGACCAGAAATCCACGTTGTCTGCCTAAGAATAAAAAGGTAAGGAGGGAACGCATGCTCAGAAATTATTATTACAGTTTCAGCAAAGAATAAATCACAGTCTGTAAGTCATGTTGGAAACTGACACTCTGGAGCCGGCTTTTACTCTCTCCTTGTGTCCTCCTCACTGTGGTACCTAGGCTCTGGAGGCACACAGGTCTTCTCTGAAGTGCTTCAGGCTCTGGATGAACTGTGTGATACATGCTCCATTTTATTGTGGATGGATGCTGCTTTGTGGTATCTGGACATTGGCATTATGAGTATCGAGAAAAAATGGATGTTATAGATCCAGTGGGATTCAGCTTGGTGCTGGAATTGCCCTCAGCCTTTCTGCAAAGGTGCAGTGAGTTCCTGCATCCCTGCTGCCCACAGAGCCACTCTGAGCTAGTATCTGTGGGTGTTTGGAAGAGATGAATTCTGGAAAGCTTGTTCTTTATCAGTATTTCAAGAAAGGAATCATCAAGGGTACCAGGAAGGCAGCCTGCCCTGAAAACTGATGTCTACTGTGGTATTTTTACATCTCTGTAGAAATCATTATGTTTAGCTCTCCTTGCGGTCTGCAAATGCAGGAAGAAGCGAGCGCATGTGGCGCAGGGACCGGTGATGCACTTTCACAACACGGGGTGCCAGGGATGGTGAAAACCCAGCGCCTCCGAGCTCAGCGCCCATCAGACTGTGCTCACGCCTCTCATGCCCATGCCCCATCTGTTGAACCACGTTGTTCCCCCCTGGTGAAAAACGGTGCTGGCATCGACAAGGTGAACTTCTCGCTATAGTTGCCCGCTATCTGTTCTCGCTATGACATCGCAGGGTTTTCTAAGCGGGGCTAACACACGGTAAATCACCACCGCATGCTGCAGCAGGTCCGGCTCCATCCCGCTTGTGCTCAGCATCCGTAGCAGGTCCGGCGGTGGGGGCAGGAGCTGCCCCAGGATACTGGGAACATTGACCTGCTGAGGGAGCCTGGCCGCGCTGTAGGTAGCACATGGGGCAGCAGGGGCAGCCCTGGTACCACAAGGGCAGGGCTTCTCTGCCTCTCTGCTCCTGCCAGCATTCGTTGGCTCTCTGAGGCCGGCTGGGCTTAGGAGTTTTTTTAGGTCATTCCGTGTAACACGATCATATTGGAGTAGAATTCTTCTACCTAATCAAATGAAACTTCATGCAGTTAGTTTGTCATTAGCATCTACTAACGAATGTGATTGTGGGGATTTAGCTTCTCACATGGTTAATAGGAAGGCATTTAGATAATTACAGCTGTCTAGTGTCTTTCCACTGCTAATCGCTTTTACTGCCTGGTTCATTTCCAGACCAGCAAGTGAAACTCTGGCACATAGTTGTGCAGGGCAACTGCCGCTGTGGTTACGCATTGCTGTGTACCTGGTACGATGCTTTGTAAGCACGAAGTCAGTTCCCAGCTCCAACATAAGTTTCATATGAACTTCAGAAAGTCACAGCCTTGCTGTGATCCAGCTTTCCCACTTGGCTCCGCCATGCCAGGTCATGTAGTCCAGCACTCTTTCTCTGACATCTAGGGAAGAAAAAACAGAAGCAGATAAATATGTAATGGTTCTGCTCCTGGACGGTGAATCCAGCTTTCAAAGCTTTAGGAGCTTTCTAAGCACCTGTGTTTAGCAGCTACTTTTCCTAAATGCTGCAGTGAATTTATCTAATCCCTTGGTGGGCTTCTCCACATCTTTGGTCTCCACAATATCCTGTGACAATGAGATTGAATTATACATGTGCTGAAAATAAAACTCCACCAAAACTTCCTGGTGTTTATTTTAAGACTACGAGGTGGTATTTTAATTGAGAAAAAGGAATAATTTGGTTACGTGAAACAGGGAATGAGATTTGTTCTTTACCTTTTTAGGCCACCTGGGATGTGACTGGGTTGTCACCACCCTCTGCTGCCTCTTTTCCAAGCTTCAGCTCATCCTGCTTCTAACCTGGTTGGTTTTTGTTCATATGGGAGCCTTTCCATACCTGGTCACCTTTTACAGAACTTATATTTTTTCTGGTGATCCCTTTGATACAGAGTGCAAACTGTATTTAAAAAGGTTTTATAGAAAGGCGTCCTTTCTATAAACGACATAAAGAAATCATGTTTTCTGATTTTTTCTCTATTTATTCCTACTAATTCTGATAGTTCTTTCTGCAGTTTTGTTCACATGGGGTGCTGATATCAAGTATCCACCGTGGCTCTGAGATTCCTTTCCTAGTAAAAATAATTAATTTAAAGCCTTTGACATATATAAACAGATTTTCCCCCTTAAGTACTGTATAGTGCATTTATTGACGTGGAATTTAATGCAAAATCTGACTTCTTATTGCTCTGCTACATCACATTGCGAAATATTTCTGCACTTCTCCGCTGTAGTTTAATCTTTTCTGAATAATTCTGTACCAGCTGCAGCCTTTGCTGCTTTGCTCCATTTACTAGATCGTTTATGGATATGGTAAAGAACTGGCCACTGTTTTCTTTGAAGACAAAACCTAGGGGAGGAAAGACGTCTATTATACAAGCTCAGTGTCGTATGTCCCAGTGATGATGATAATGATAATTCTCATGAACTTTGGTGTGGTTGCTTTGTCCTTTGATGGCTCTTTGGTTAGTAGCAAAAAATGCAGTAGCTGTTTGGAACAGTACTGTCTTTTTAGGAGCTAAATGGGTCAAGGGTTTCCTGACAGCAGGGGAGATTTTTGTACTGGTGAGATGAAAAGAAATGGAAGGAAGCTGTTTCTGGCTAACAATTGAATTGAAATTAAGAGCTGTGCCCACTGGTCTAAGAGAGGGGAGTAGCCGGGCACCCTGAGACACTTGAGCATCCCTCCTAGCAGTCACTCCTCAGTTTATTAGGCCTTTTACATTTGAATATTTTATTTACAACAACAATTCTTCTTCGATTTTACCATGACTTGCCCCTGGCCCTTTGCCGTGTGCTTCTAGGGCAGGTTTGGTGCGGCACCCCGCAGCGCCCGCAGTGCCGGTGCGGGGGTGGCCGGAGCGCATCCCCCGCCGCGGGCGCTGGCGCTGCGCAGTGCGGTGCGGTGTTTCCCTCTAGTGGTGCCTGAGCCCTCCAGCAAAGCCCAGCGTCCCCGCCGAGGCTTTCCGAGCCCGCAAACCCCACCTGTCCTTCGGTGACCGGCCCCCGGGGGTGGCAGCTTGCCTCCGGGCGAGCAGCAGCGGCTGTACAGCAAAACCAGAGCCGTGTCCCCTTCTTCATTAGACTCCCAAGGCATGTCTTTATGAAGGAGGCTTGATCTCTTCTTGTACACCCCAAGTCATCGTTAGCTGTTGCTCTCAAGTCCACCGGTGTTTGGCACTGCAATCGTGGCACAGCCAAAAAGCCTACTTGCAGGAATCCGTATTTGGGCAAGTTAGGGTGCTGGAGCATGGAGGCTGTTCCCAATCTCCTGCTGCATCTTTGGGGAAGTCCATGTCAGGCTGCGTGCCTCTCTCACTGATTTGCTGTTATCTAGCGTGACAAGCAGCAGGCAGAAACCGAGGAGAACTGGTGAAAATAAGCATGCTTGAAATCTCCAGCAAACAAAGCATTGAACGTATTGGGACTGAGGCAAAATACCTCATATAGACAAGAAACTCTTCACAAATAACAACCAAAGGTATTCTCTAGCCACCACATAAACCTGGTAAGCTCCTTCTTCACAGCAATTTGGAGGGCCTTCAGGCTTTCTAGAGATGTTCTGGGTCAGGGGATTTTCACACCCTTGGAAAAATATCCCATGCCTCAAGGCAGTTGGAAATGGGTAGCTAAATCCTTCAGCTCCTCTTAGAGCTGATGTAAATGCCGTCAACAGGTGAGTGTATTTTAGAGATCTTTAAAGGCACAAGCTCAGTGCACCGTGGAGCTCGCCAGCTGGAGCCCAAAGGTGACGGAACTCTGCCCGCAGGGTGCTGCCCAAGGACAGGGTGCCCTGTGCCCCACCTCCCCGAGCAATTTGGAGTTACACGGGGCAAGCATCATTGAATACAAGAAAGCCCGATGCAGGTGTTTGTAACCTGTCCTGTGCACCATTCAGCAAATCAAAGACTTGGGAGGAGCCAGGTGCAGGACATGCAGACCGCAGCTGCCAGGTCTGTTTGCACTGCATCGTTACCTTGTGCTATCGTGTCACTGTGTTTCAGAGCAAACCTCTCTCCTCTGGCTCAGTTTGACTGCACAGTCTCTTCTGAGACAAGCAAGACTGTGGGTAGGGCAAAGGCTGAGGGAATGTCACCTGTTGCTGATCCATATTTGACCATCTTGGGACCCTCATGCTGGCAAAGTCAGTTAGATTCTCCAGTACTACCTTTGTCCTCACTTCCTCCATGTGCTTTCCTGCTGACGTGCCACCTCTCTCCCAGCCCCTTCAGCAGCAGCTGCTGGAAGCCATTGAACGGCTTCTTCTCATCAGTGTCTTGGTGCAGCTCCAGCTCCCGAACCCTCAAGCTGCACTGACTGCTGAATTGCAAACCCTCTTTTTAATTTTTCACATGTGTGCGCCATCATGAAAATGGCATTTTGCAAGGATTATCAAAAGTTCACCCTAGTAAAGCTCCCTAAGCATAGAGCATCCTTCTTCATATCTGGTTTTCCTCTTCCCCTTCAGAAAGACCTCAGACCTGGGGAGAGTAGGTGGCATACTTAACAGGTTTGGACAGATGAATATGGGAAAAGATTACATGGGTCTCTTGATGAGAAAAAGAAACGTTGTTTTGTTCCTCAGCATGTGGTAGGGGAAGCAGGTGATTCTTCTGATTATTGCTCTTAAAATTAAAAAGCTGTTACGGGTACTTTAGAACCGTATTAGTGTGTTGAAGTGGTAATGTTAATAGTTAAAATAAATAATATTATTAATTTATGTTCATTAATGTTATATCTTTTAAATATTATTGTTATTATATTAAGTCTTGTAGGAATAGCTTTAAAGGTTCTTAATCAACTCTTACTCAGGCAAAGCACCAGCACCGGGAACGGCAGAGCAATGTCTGGCAGATGCGCATCCAGCGCTGGGAGGGATGAAATCGCAGCACTTGGGCGGAACTCAGACACTTCGGTTCACAGCTGTGATGGTGAGAACTGCCTCTCAGCAGCCGTCTGACCCTGTCCTGAGGTCTGTCAACGCCACACTTCCAAGTGGCAAAGGACTTCAGCCACTGAGAGTCCGATGCTTCAGCCCCCATGCAGACCCAGGGCTCTCTGGGATCCTCAGCCCATTACCCTGCAGAGGCTTGTGTGAGTGAGCTTGGTACACGGGGGGCAGCTGGTGCTTTCTTTAGAAACAGCCTCTGCTCTCTTTTTTCACCAGGTCAATAGTTAATGTACTAGGAAGCTGGACTGCATCCCTGCCTCCCGCTGTGTCTTGGCAGCACCCAGGCAGTGGGTCTGCCATGCCTCACTTTCGGCACGGTGCTGCTTCGTGTAGACTCTTCAAAATTTTGTTTGTTGCAGAAAAGAGCAAATGGGAAAACATTTACACAGAAGAGGTGGTGTCAGCTCCAGCCCCTGCTCACAGATAGCCAGTGGCTGTTTTGTGGGAAAGAGAAGCTCTTGCTGGAGCATGGCCTGAAGCCCTGGACACCCTTCTCCCCAGGCGAGCACTCCCTTTCCTTCACCATCTTTCGCAGTCTCCCGAGGATGCTGAATGTTTACAAGAGGTCAAAAGTGAATGGACCTCTATCTATTAAATCTATTAAATACAAAGACGCCACTGAAGAATTGCCTGAGCCAAAGATTGCTGGCTGTTGAGAGGATATTCACAGGAAATAATGCTTTATGCTTCCCTGTTCCTAGACTTTTCCTCAAGCACCTGCTTTTGGCCACTGTAGGAGACAAAATACTAGGCTAGATAGGCTTTCAGCAAGCAAACAGGATTTTTTTAATAAAAATATATTTATAAAATCTAAAATATAAAAGATAGAATATGTTTATATTTATAAAGCTACATAATGTTAGCATGTTACAAAACCCCAAGGTTTTCGTGAATGAGTCTTTGGCAGTGATTCTAGTTGGATCAGAAAGATAAATATTTATCAAATAATAAAGTAATACAAATGAGAATAACAGCATTAAGGTTGCAAAGTTAAGCACTTAGAGAGAAGATGATATCAAAATAAGGGGGGTTGTAATCTTAGGATTGTAACTTGTGGAAAAATACGATTCTGTTGCCCTCCTGTGTGTACTGGGAGGTAGACTTGCTTTGTAGAGTAACAATCTGTATCTGACATAGTGTTGCTCCCTGGTTCAGATCACAGGGTGGAGGGCGACGAGGGTCAAATTAGCAGCACAGGGTGAGGGAAAGAGTAGCCTGCAGAGTCCGACCTCCACGTCCTGCCTGCGGGAGCCTGTGGGTAGGGAGAGGAGTTGCTGGTGAACACGGAGGATGGCTGCTGAGCACTGAGACCCTGCCTCTGGGAGCATGCCAGGGCAATGCTGGGGGTCAGTGCTGGGGGTCTCGAGGGGAACCACATTTTTCAACAGAGGGCAGAGTCGGCTTCTCGTTTCTGGGTGCTAACTGAGGGCACCTGGTGCTGAGCTGTTGCAATGTTTATCCCCGCCGCACCTCAGGTTAACTAAAGCTGTGCGTGGCTGCCAGCTCCACTTATTATCTAGCAAAATTTCTACTTCACAGCCCAGTTCTAAATTTCTTTTTCACAGGAAACAGGATTAACTCACAGTATATGTAAGTACATACTTTGAAAGATGTATCTTTGTTTATGCAGTGTCCAGGTAGTCATTTACAGTTATGTACTTTAATATAAAAAATAAGAGCGAGTGCTTTGATGGCAACAGTACTGATAGCCAGAACGTTGTCTAATGCTTTACATGCAAGTACATGCAAAGGGCGTTCTTGAAAAATGGTATGTGTTGGTATAAACATTCTTGCATTGTGATCAGGTATGTGTATACAGGTAGCTCGTCATGTTGCTAGCCTGATAACTCTGAGCAGACAGCAACTGATACAGACAACCTGTCCCCTGACAGACAAGCACTGTTTGCATTGCCTGATGCTGCAAGGTGAAGCGATGATGGCCCCTCTGTGCAGGACCTCCCCAGCCTGCTGGGCAGATGTCCTGGCAGCCTTTGGCACCTGAAGGTGGATTCTGCTCCCTTAGCCCCCAGATTTTCATAAGCCGACAAAGGTTCTGTGTTCCTGTCATGTCTCATCTTTCAAGTTCCCTGTTTGTGTCTGGTAACACTTCCACGTACCTTAATAGTTGCCTTCCCACCTCAAATGTAATATTTTTATATTTCAGGGTCGTGGTTGTCAGCTTTCCCCCTCTCCATCTCTTCTGCTTGGGGAGCCTTCCCTCAGTGGTGGCATTGCTGGACTTTGGGGTGAGGTTAGGGTCAGGGGTGGGCTATGGACACCAAATGTTGCTCATGCCTGTACAGGCTTCTTGGTCTGCAGTAAAAATAAGGGGAGTTTCCTTTGGAACAGCCATTATGTGGGAAAACCCACAGAGATTAAAGGTGGGTTCATCACGCCTAGACTGAGTTGCCTGTGATCCCAGCTGGGCCACAGAGAGACCAAACAGGCTGTCTGGAAGGTCTGGGTTAGGCTATGGTGAGTTGTCTCCGAAGATGTCTGTCTTCCATTGAGCATGGAAGGTGTTTAACCAATTGATTTAAGTTACACACCTATTTTTTTTAAGGATCTTAACATTTGGTGATGTGAGGAGGAACATCCTGACCATATGATCCTAGAGTCGGTTATTGTGACATGAAAGGTGCTTTTTTATTAAAAAAAAAAAAGAAAAACAAACAACAAAACCCTAGCCAGTTTCATAATCTATTAAAGGATGACTGAGAGCTGAGCAAAATAGTGCGCTTTTCTAATACGTTGCTGTAGTTGTGCCTTGCCTGGATAAAAAAGTTACCATGAAAAAACACACCTGCAACTCGACCTGAAAATTGCCTCCCAACAGTTAATGAAGATATTGCTTCCCTCTGTGATGAAGTTAAAATGTAATTAAGATTATGTTGCTTTGGAAAAGTCATTGATGATGTGGTGGGTAGAGGGAGGCAAGACTGCTGAGATGAAATGTGCTGGAAATTAGCATGAGGTGTTATGCACTCACAGCAACCTTCTGCGTGTTCTGGAGGTTTGTCATGAGAGTGTCTATTGAGGGAGGTGATGCTTTGACTGTGATACGCAGCATGAAAACATGGGATAAACAGGAGGGCTGGTGTGATAGGGAATTTTCTAGAGATTTAGGTCTAAACTCAATGTAAGCAGATTACTAGGAGGGTGGAAGTGTGTGTAAATAACGATTGGTATCGTTTATCTCTGTGGAAGCATGGGAGAACTTCCCCTCGAAGTGAGAAGAGCAATCTCTAAAACAAAAACTTCTAAAAGATTCTCTGCTCAGATTTTGTTACTTCCCAACATGTCTAGAAGTTACCGTGGAACTGCAGCAAAGAGAGTGAAGTTTTATTTTTGGTTTTTTGTTTTTATTGTCCATTCTTATAATTAAAATAATTGGAAACTGTCAGTTAGCAGCAAAGTTAAAATAAAAAGAAAAAAAATTGCACAAACTACCCAAACAAAACAAAAAACCCTATAGGTGTTGACACATCCTATCATCAGGTTTAGAAGGTAAGTACAAGAAAAACGATTGTTATCAGGTGTGAATTAACATACAGTGAGTTTGCTCGCAACTGAAGAAGGTGACAGATATAACATATGCATTAATAAAACTCCAAATGAAAGGTATGGCCATCATTAGGGATGGTACTTGGAGAAATGCTATTGATTCCAGAAATTGAATTTAATTTGATGGCTTTTACTGTAATTAACGCAATGGTTTGTACCTCCATAGATCTCTTAACATTATTATCTAAGGTGACAAATTATGAAATTAAATGTTCATTTAAGATGTAATTCAAATTTTCTAAAGGTTTTCTTGAGTCAATGGGTCTTGGTTAATTTCCTTAGAGCTAACAGACCTGTGCTGGTTTTTTTCTTATCCTGCCAGTTTTCTGCCGATGATAGTACTCCTGATTTACATCCACGCTGCAATGAAGGCAACATACACAAAGGAAACAGTCACAGGCTCTGATGACTCCTTGTCAGCCCATATTGCATATATTTTGCAAGCTTGAAAGGTATTTTCTTTGTAGCATTACATTTTAATGGTACTGAATGTAACGTGCACGTATAATAACAATAATTCACTTTCCTTTTGTTTGCCTATTTACCTTGTCATAGATCTGCTAGATGCAGGGTCTGGTTCTCTTCTCTTTTACACCTGTTTTACCCGAGAGCTGTTTATTTTGATGGAGTTACTCCTGATTTAGACCCGTGTATATGAATCTGTTATCTGAGAGAGGTAAATTAATGCTTTTAATCAAGACCACTCTTCTGCCTACCCATCAACATCAAAGCCTAGACATGCTATTAGTTATTGAGAAAGGAAGCACAGTGTGAGTAAGCAGCTGTCAGCTATCTCTGGCTCCCCCATTACCAGAATTTTAGCACCATTACCTCCAAACCATGAATACTTTTATCCTCACAGTCACTTGGAAAGGCTATATATCCCCATTTTACAGACCAAAGCCACAGAAGGATGCAGAATTTAGGCAGAAATGAGGCACCTAAGTCCAAATCTAATCCTCAAGACCACTTTGTGCAGCTGGTACCCAAAGTCTCCCTACTTTGAAGGTGCCTTTGTGGGACTTCAATGTCCACAACATACCTGAAGATTTCTTTCTGGCCATACCTTGAAGAACCTCAGTCTTGCCAGGGCATAGTAATGCATGGCTAAGCTTTCACATAATCAGAGCCTGTGGCTTCAGGCCACCACATACTCTGAGTGCGCTGAAATCCTCAAGCCAGGTTTCACATTTAATACCAGTGGAATCACTTTTTGGTTTCTTCCCTTTTGCCAGATACAAAAAGCTCTGGCAGCCTTATCACTGCTCTCACAGCTGGTAGTTGAATGAATAGATCAGCCAAGCGGGTGTAGGTGAGATAGCAGCAGACCCTCTGGGAGGATTCAGATCTGTCTGTACATGCTTCCAGTTAACTTTTTTTTACCGATTTGTATCCAATTTACTGAAAGCCATGAATCTCACTGAGGCATGGTGAAGAAGATGCAGTGCACCATCTCCATCTCTGCATGCCATCATCTCAGGCAGAACCATGCCACTGTGCTGAACTTGTTTCCTCAGAGATAGGTAGGAAATATGGGATTGTGTGCTACACTTCTTGTGGTCTGGCCGAAATATTCCTGTAGGCAGCCCTGCTTTAAGGTGCTTCATGGAATAACTGTTAGATGGAAAAATATGAACCATTCTTGGAGCAGGGGCTGGAACAGGTGGCTAAATTTTCCTCTGGTTGTCTTAGCCACCAAGTAACAAAGTTGATCTCCTTCTTCCCGCCTTCTTCATGAGTATTTGAATATTCTGAGAACAGGGACCTCATTTCTACAGGAGTGGAGAGTGCCCCAATACAGCGGACTCTGTCATCAGATGGTGAGGGACACTCTTAGGGCAGGGAAGGGTGGGCTCTCCCTGGACAGGTAAAAGCATTGAGTCTGGTTTCCAGTGTCTCGGGTGAATGTGCTGAACTGTCGTATGAGGGTGTAAAACATGGTGTAACACATTACAGAAACACATAATCCCTCCTTCGGTTTTCCAAACAGATAGCTAACATGCCTACCTGGGGAAGAGGGTGCCGGTCTCCGAATCCCAAGCAAGCAGAGGCACTTGTAATGCAGAGCTGGGGCATGGAAGTCCTAAGGAAGGTTGGAAATTAAGATGTAGGAGCCTTAACATTGTCCACTCGTGTGTTTCCCTGCGATGGCCGCTGTGCACCGTTCTCGGCGCTCCGGGAGATGTTGGACCCGCAGGGAGGGGCGGCGGCGGTACCGGCCCGGGGGGCGGGCGAGGTCCCCCTGCGCGCGCTGGGAGTGACAACCAGGTTTAAAGGGCACTGAGGCGCTTCGGGGCAGGGATAAGACACGTGGCGGGGCGGGGGTCTGCCCCGCTCTCCAGCCTGCTGATTAACGGGGTGGGGGGGGGAGCAAGGGCGGGGGGACCCGCGCCTGGGGAGGCGGGGGGAACCGGGGGAAAGCGCGGCGGGGCCGGCCTGGGGACCGGGGGAGCGGCGGGGCCGGGGACACGGCGGGGGGCGCGGCGGGGCGGGGCGGGGGCAGCCCGGGCGGCGCCCGTGGGAGCTGTCCCGCCCCGCGGTGCTGAAACGCCCCGTAACGGCAGCGCCGCGGTGGCGGCTAATCCCGGCCTGGCCCCGCGCTAATCCTGCCGCTCTCCAGCAGAGACCAGTAAGTACCCGGGACGTGAAGAGCAAGGGCCAATTAATTTTTTAAAATACACGGTCCCGCGTATAGACTGCAGTCCCTCTTTATTTGTCGGCTAATTATAGCTGTAATTGCTTTGCTATTTATCCGTGGAGCAGCTTCCCTCATATTGAGGATAACGGCATTAGGAGGCCTCGTGAAGAATACTAATTACTTAAACCCAGAACTTTAGATTTCAGGTCTTAAAGGCAAACGGAGGAATTAATTAAAAAAGGAGATTCGAGCCAGGGTAGGCTGTTAAATGCACTGAGACAATATATGTGCTAGGCTGCTGACCTGAGCAATATTCCTTACTGACAGCACTGGCAGAAAAGAAAACGAGGGAATAAAATTGATAAGCAATTCAGCTATAGAATTATTTTAAGGAGACAGAAAAGTGCACGTTTAGCAAAACAAACATCGTGCTCCGATACTGTTGTAATATTAATTGATGAAAAATTAGTAATAGGTACTCCCAATGGAGAAAGAGTTCTTTAAGCTAAAAAACTAAAAGCTAAACTTCTAGTTTTACTTCTGCACATGTAATTTGTCAGAGAAGTATTGAAAAAATTATAATTAATAGTAAAAAGACAATAAATTTCTATTAATGCCTACAAATACATCTTCGTTACTCACATAATGACTAATAGAAACATTCAGAAAGTAGTTAAGAGAGATTTTTTTAAAACCTAATGGCCAAGAAATATAATCGTACCGTACCTCAGTAATTGTTAAAGGAAGGACCCATTATCTTAATTATGTTTCTGGAGCAAACATTATTTCAATGTGATAAAAGATGACATGACACTAAAGGTAAAGCTACAGCAGATGTTACATGAGTAACAAGCCAATATGCCCACATTCTGGTAATTTCTCCCCCCCAGACATGTTCTCATTAATCTGTGATTAATAGGATTTGAGTATAGTAAATGATGTTGATCTATTGTCTGTCTTTGTCCCACACCATAGAGAGAGCAATTTGTCAGCTTGGGTTTTGTGTGACTATTTAATAGCAAAGAGAGGGAGAGAAAAGACGCTAATCTTCTAATTGGCATCTATAGAGAAAGGTCTAAGAACACTGCTTGCCTGGAAACAGCTTGCGTGCAATTCCTATGCCTGTGAGGCTGAGGCAGCCAGCCGTACAACCCAGGGTGCCTATGGAAAAGGGAACTGTATGGATCTATCACATAATCACCCACCGTTGAAAGGGAGACTGGAGAGCATGGCACGCCGTAGAACAAGGTGCAGTTGCTAACTCTTCAAAGTCTGTTAAGTTTCAGCCTGTTACATGTCAAGGGAGTACTTCTTGACTGGTGTGACTTTAATAAAGACAGAAAGCTTCGTCCTTCCCAGAGCAGAAAGAAGAACGAGGCAGGGGACGAACGGGGGGCAGTGACGGAGACCAGAACATGGGAATCAATGGAGGGAACATGAAGTACCCAAATGCCTTTCCAGTGATGTCAGGTGAACAATGGGTTCGTGCTAAGATGGTGCCACTTATAATCTAACTGTCCTCCTTAGGTGCTAAGGTTACCTAACAATGTGATTGTCCCTCCCATAGGACAAAATACAAAATAATTTCACAATTAAGTCACTAGTCCCAGCTCAGGAAAGCATGCAAACTGCTGTTTAAAACTAGGCATGAGGACAAGTGCTTTGCCTTTCCCCCACCCCTGGCTGTCTATTCAATGTCCTCCAAATGGTCAGAATCAAGACTTGATTCTGAGTGCAGCGGAGGAATGGATCCCTCTGGCACACCCACATTGCATAAAATGTGGGTTTGTTTCATGTAATGATTTGTTGAGTGGTGAACGTAGCTGTGGAGTTCCTCATTCAGTTTAACCACCTGAGATGTTCTGGGGCAATACAACTATTTAAGGTAGTGCAGCAACTCTCTAAAAATAGGATTTTTTTGGAGGACTTATGCCAGTTTTTTACTGGTGCAATTTAGGGCACATTTCTGTAAGTAGTTTGATCAATCCAATGGGTGGAACCAGTAAGTTGCATTAAAGAAGGGTGGGACTATCTTAAACCAGCTTTGCCACATGGAAATTGTGCTGTGGACCTGAGCGTAAAGTTGTTTCTACCTATATAACTCTTCAGTGGCTATAACACAAAAAAAATCTCTGCTGTCTCTGTTTTAATGCTAATGCATGTGAGCAGGATTTAATGGAAACTGATGAAGGATAAAGACTGGATAAAAAGATGTTTCACTAGAGGAAGAATAAACGCACAGACAGAATTGACTCTGATTTAAAATGGAGAATAGTGTAGGGAAAAGAGCTGATAGTCATGAGGTTAATAAAAAGGCTTCCAATAGTGTGTATTTGAGTTTACAGTATTTACTGCCACATTTCATAATCACATCCCTGTTTGAAGCCACCAGAGTCCACTGTTCAGGTGTATGAAACCAGCACCTGGGCATGTACAGCAGCTGACGTGGTGGCCGGGCTCCGCAGTGAAAATGTTGTCGGGATTTGGAGAGCAGATGTGAGTCTGGGCAGGGACAAAGCACGTGGGGAAGTGGGGAGAATTGTAGCATCTTATATATGAATTTACAAAAATCGAGCATTTCCCTGCTGCTTGGTGATGTTACTTGTGGGCATGCTGAGCACAATTATCACCAAGCACAGAGGGTAGCCCTTTTTCTGCCTTTGGGGGTGAGCACTGACATTTGTCCCCATTTCAGGCATGGCAGAAAGAACACAGCCAAACTGTCCCCATGGAAACACCCAAAAACTTTCCCAGTGGAAAGAGCTCCCTAAGTAGAGATGCTGGATCTATTAATCCCACATCAGAGCGTGCAGTGCCAAAACCCTGCCTGAGCTGGGGCCGTGTGAGTGAGCTGCAGTGTAGCAGTATATCCATGTCGGCACATCTCTGGTTTCTAGCTTGCTTGTCTTTCAGAGGGAGGAAGATGTCTGTCTTGCTTTGCCACACGAGCTTGTGCAGCACAATGCCAGGCTGTCATGCAATGTAGATTTGTGGTCTGAAACTTGGGGGTCTCCACCTTGTGCTCTGGTCTGATGAACCCCGATGGGACACTTGCTCTTCTTCTGGACTGCTGTGATCAAGCAAGGGAGGATTTCATCCTCCAAAACTGGAAGGTCTTGGGGCACCTCTAGGGTCAGGGTACGACAGCCTTGGAGAATTGCGGAGTATCCTAGGTGATCTGGTTGCCTCCACCACCCTCCTCAATTCCCTTGGTAGAGGAAGGAGAGGGCCTGCAGCCTGGGAGGACTACTTAACCAGCCTGTTTACGGAGAAGTTTTCATAGGTGTCCCTGTAGTGGTCAATGGGAGAAGAGGGGCAGAACACACCCTCCGTAACTCCAGCCTTCTGCCATCATTTGAGGCTTTTCTTGTTGTTGGGCTGTAGTGGCACAGAGATAATAAAGCCTTCGGAGCCTGCACACATCTGTCTGCAGGCAGGCGTTGTGCAAGGACAGGGGAACCACAGGGAACCAAAACAAGAACAGATAGCCACACATCCCTTTTTAGAGGTTAGGGTGCTTTATCCTGTCCCAGATAGAGAAAAAAATGTTCCAGCTCCCAGGGAGTTTCAATCTAAATGCATACACCTAGGTAAGCTCAAATCTTACGTAGTACTTTTGCACAGATATACGTTGTGGCCAGGTTCAAATACTGCAAGTTCTAGTTCTTTTATGATGAGGTTAGGTTTTATTTTTAAAATGCTCAGAGCTCTGAGAATGGGAAGGTTTGTAAGGAAGTGAGTAATCAAAATGCCCCCAAATGCTCTCTCTGAGTAGACCAGGAGGTGCTGGGAGGCTGCGGGTGGCTGTCTGTGATCTGGACTTCATCTGACAAAGTCCTCTGCATCAGGACATAAATTTATTGTGTCTGTCCATCAACACAGCTCATTACACGGAACTTGAACTTAAGCTGTGACATATTTTCCGATAGATTAATCTCTATCTAGCATGTGAAGTTGTTGCGAGCACTATTTGTTATTTGATATTTCATGCTCTCAGCCTGCTCAAAAAGCTGCTGAGCTAAGGAAGATCAAAATGCAGAGTGACATTTCTCTTTAGAAAGCCATTATTATAGAAAGACTGTTAAAATGTGAGAATACAGTGATAGTAGCGAGTGTTATAAAACTGTTTATTTAAAACATGACCTGCTTTCTGCCTGTCCCTTAATATCACTGTGCTTAGAGGGGGAAGGAGGCTGTATTTGAAGCAGTTATCTCCTAGGCTATAGCATCTGGTGATATTAAAATGTCATCAGATGAAAATATATGCAACAGTGTCAACCTCATTTGAATATGAAATGCAAAGACAATCCAAGGCAGACAACTGCTTGTTTAGAGTGATATCTGAATCCAAAGGCTGGATCATCAATAATAGATTAAGGGGTTTTTTTGCTTGTTGTAAATTAGAGGTCGGATGGGTATTGCTGTTTTGTTTTTTAATCATTTATTACATTAGGAAGGCTGGCTGTTAGAAAACACTAAGCAGAGTAAAAATGTAAAATACAAATTGGGAAGAATTAATTTTAAAATCTGACACTAGAATAAAGCTTCAAAACCCTGTATCAACTACACTGAAAATTAGATAGTAACATTCTGGTAGTTCTGTCAAAGTCAAATACAGAAGCAATTGTTAAGTGTTGATAGGCAGTGGACAGAAGGTGTAATCCACTGGGAAGGTTTTGATCCAAAATGAAACAGTTTTCTACCCCTGCTAGTCAGGCAGAAATCTAATTACTCTCTTTTGATCTCTATGGAGAGGTAAACCAAAGAGTTATAGGTTATGGACAGTTTTATTGATTTTTATCTCAGAAATCAACAAGTGCAGGCTTTACACTTTACACATACTTGCTTAGCTGGTGTTAGGATCAAATATTTCAAACTGGCTTTCCCTGCTACCAAGTCAATAAGCATTTTAGTTGTTTTGTTCAAGTTGTACTGTTGATGTTAATATTGCAGAACTTTTTTGCACTTAGAAGCTTTGGGGGAAAAGATAGCCAGGTTTATATCTGGGTGTTTTAAAGCAGAAGTCTAAACATTTGTTTATCCATTTACTTGTTTTTCCTCTTGCAAGAAGCAACGTTATAGCAGTAACTAGACAAGTATCTGTATTTTTAGCTTTGCGTATGAGAAATGGATCTTCATGGTAAAGGCAGCAGAACCAGAGTCTGAACAGGAAGGGTCTGCTGGTTCCTGGAGGTTTAGAATCCCTTCGATTGACAAGGTAGAGAAGGGTAACTGCCATGCAGCCGGTAACAGCACCTAAAACCATTTCTGGAGTGCTCCCAAGACATTTCTAAGGTAGTCCTGGAGTGCGAGGGAGGAGAAGGCTTTCTGCTTCTGGAGTTTGCAGTGAAACTTTGAGACCAACCAGATGCAAACTCCACTGCTCATATGTTAGCACAGAAACGTACCTCAGTCCTTTGTCCTGTCTCTGTGGGTGCAGACATTGCCACAAACACCCACTCTCATCAGCTGCAGCTTACGGCAATATTTAATCTTTAAACAACCCCACCCATTCTTCTCCAAGCTACTTACCATAAATCCTATGTAATTTTGCAGGATGAGTTCAGACACAGGCCAAAATGGTCAATGGAGAGGGAAGTCCTTGTTTTTCACGCAGACCCACTATAGGCATTTTTGATTAAGTTTAAATCTACGGGAAAGATTTCACTGCTACTCTTACCCTTAAAACCTTGGCATGCAATCGTGTCCCTAGCTCAGCAAGCAGGAGTTGTGCCATCAGGCTAAAAGATGTCAAGATTTCATGCCAGCTTTTTAAAGGTATAATTATTTGGGGCCTATTGTTGTTAATTACACATTTTCATGCAATCTAATTGGTCTTCAAGAATGTGCATCGAGTCAGGCTCTGCTTGTTCATGCACACAAAAAAGCCAGTCATTCGCATTTAGCTCCGCTGTCAGAGCCACAGGCACAGTCACAGAACCTAGGATGAGTGTAGCTTCAAGATTATTTTGATAGCTTCTCTTCGTCGTGTCCTGGGAGATAAGGCTGTTTCTCCCACAGCTGCATTTTTTCCTGAATGACTGACAACCCCTTTAGAGGAGATCAGCCCCTTTTTGTGCCCTTTCACTCACTCGGAGGTTATCAGCTAAAACTGCACTCAGCATTCAATCACATCTTTCCCCTGTGGCCGTAACTCCTGTTAACACAATTAACCTTCTGATGGGAACATAAAATGAATCTAGGGAGGGAAAAAGAGCAGAAATACATTCCCATGTTAAGGATTAAATGGCCATAGTGCTTATAGCAGTGGTTTTTCACCTCTTTCCATAACACTGTGTGGAAGGGGCTATTAGCAGGAATTCACCTGCCACAAAATTCTCCCTAGCAATCCCAGCAGCTCTTATTTTACCAGAAATATTTTTACTTCAGGGTTGAGGGAGAGTATTATGGGACATAAAACCAGATTTCCAGCCAGATGAAAATCTGTATTTGTTTGTGTTTTGGTTTGCTGACCACCCCTCCAAATAAATCTAAATCTGAAAGATACCAATTGACAGCCAACGTTTCCCTTTTGGGGGGAGGTGGGGGGATGAGGGGGACAAATAACGCTTCTTCTTTTGTGTTTCTTTTTCTATGACAGTATTTTGAAATGATAAACAGACCCATTGCATATTCACCTTTGTTGTCATTTACTGGCTGTGTTTCTGTCCTGAGCTCTGGGTTTCTCTGCGTGTGTCACCCCGGCTGTGCCCTAGCGTGTACCTACTCTAAGCATGTTTTAGCCCATGGTATTTTTGAGTGATCTAAATACACCCCCAGCCCTCCTGAAGCTGAAATATGAATATTCATTCATTTTTTCCCTTTTTATCTCACTCTCTGCTCCATGGGTGGCTCGTCCTGAAGAGGCAGGGGGCTGGGGTGGAGGCCAGCAATGCCCACCTTGGGTACCATGCACAGGCTGCAGCATGTTTTCTGGTGAAGTTTAGTTCCTCTGAAAGGGAGGAGCAAGCCTGACATCAGCTTTCCTCACTTTAATTACTGTAAGTGATGCACGCACCCCACAGGTGCTCTGCTGGTCTGGCACTGAATAAACCTCTGGTCTGGCTCGGCATCCCACTCTGGTTATCTTGAGCAAGCTAATGCTCTGCTTGGTTTTCCTCTACAAAAATGTCTGTGGAGGATCTTCCCTCAATTTTAAGTGCACCAAAGTCCTTGAGCAAAGACCTGGGCAGGTATTGGAACTGCTGAGGCAAAGCACTGGGAGGACACTCCCTTGGGTGCATTGGCTCCCAGCGGTGAGGTGAAGGTGGAATGGGGTTGGGATGCACTTATTGTCCAACCAGCTGAGCCTTTATCCCCTCTGTGGTCAGGAGAAGGGCTTGGAGGTGCTGGGCCTTTCGACTTTCTCTGGTCTTGCCTACTCAGAAGTGTTGTCCGGCAGCAGATACCTGGCTGTGTGTGGTTTCACTACTCCAGGCATTTGTAGGATGCTGCGGTGAAACCTGTGACTGAACAAGGGATGGAAAATAAATACCACTTTTCTAGCCTAGGCATGTCCCCAAGCACAGACAGTGGTTCAACTGAGCAGCAGCTAAATGAGATGAGGACATTTTGTGTTTTCCTGTAGGATTACAATAACGCTGATTTTGACCTTGCCCCATTTACCAGGTTTGCATAAAATCAGTAAGTGTCTGGGTCTAGCTGCTGACGGTGTACCTGCACTCTTCCTCTGCTGGTTGAGTCGGTTTAATGCAATGCCTCTGGTAGCAGATCTAGGGAACTTTGATCATTGTAGCATCAGGTATTTAGCATGCAAGTGCCAAATTTGTATTTTCAGCAGAGTAGAGCTAATTGCTTGAACAGTAACTGAAGCAGGCAGCGAAAGAGAACAAGCTGCTTTTTGATATCTGTAATTCTTACAAGTTTTTACATGTTGCAATATAAGGAATAGGTTTATAATGCAAACTGTAAAAACAAACAGACACAGCAAGATAATTGAATTTTTGGGACAGACTTTAATAATGCCCAGTCTGCTTTGCATGTTGTTACATTTTCAAGTTTCTTCCTCACTTTCTTGCTATAGCCCTGCCTTCCTAAACAGGGGTCTGGGGGACGATCCCCGTGTGTATGGACTTTCCAGTGTTGCTGCTGTCGATTTGCAAGTGTCATGACATTAAAACTTGTGTTGAAAACCCCACAGTTAATGCTGGAATGTGTCCCTGGCAAAATAAAAGAAAGTCTTTGCAGCTAGAGACAAATGCCTTGCACTGCTGAAGAAGAGCCAAGGGAGCTCTGTGAACCTGCCCGTTTGCAGATGAAGCAGCTGTTGGGCTTGTAGGAGAAGAGCAAGGAAACACAGCTGATGGGGAAAGGAAGATGCAAGGATATCAACTGACAACCAAAGGTTGGGCTAATTTTCATTGTAGGGTTTTTTTCTCTGTTTTGTAGCTCTTTTCCCTTTTCAGTTCAGACGAGTTAGCCGTTCGCCTGTCCTTGTCCTGAGAATTGATTGTTGCTTCCATGGGAGATTGCTGGCATGAAGAAAACACTTACAGTAATTAAAGTGAGGAAAGCTGATGTCAGGCTTGCTTCCCCCTTTCAGAGGAACTAAACTTCACCAGAAAACAGTTTTGTTTCAAAGCAGGCTTCATTCCAGTGGATGGAGTATCCATACAGACACAACTGAAACACGGCTTATTGTAGCTCTGCATCAATGGAGCACAACTGTGGAGCTCTGCGGTGGAGATCACACTTGAGGTAAGGGTACAACAGAAGAACTGCACATAAAAAGGCCAATAAAGGACGAGGCAAGGTTAAATAATATTGCATCCCTGGCTCGCTTGCCACAAGAGACACCAGTTAGCTGCTGCCCTTCCCCGTGCAACTGCCTCCAGCTCAAGCAGCCTCTCGCACATTCCTGCTGTGGTACCTTTAAAGGACACAAAGGCCAGGTGTGTTTGGCAGGGTCGCAGGGAGGTGGCCACCAGGAGATGGGGTGTGTGCTGGGGCAGGGGGTGCGTCCAGGACACAGTGTACAGAAGTGATTTCTGCTGAGCTGAGCTGGCTGTGAAGCTCGCAACCTGCTGGGCTGAGGGCAACCTTTCAACTCAGGTTTTCCCACTGAAGAGAGAGATGTAGATACAAACTGAATGGCTGAAAAAATGTGAATTCAGGATGTAGTGAGCAGCTCTTATCCTCCTGAAAGACATGTGCACTGGGGTGTTATGTAAATCCTGAAAGGATACAGCTGCCAGCTCATCCCGTTGTTGAAAGGGATTAAGTCTCCGCGAGCACTGGGAGCTCAGGGATTATGGTTCAGCATCCAGAAGGGGATGCACCCAGGGTGATTTACAGTGTTTAAGGGCTTTCTGCCTTCACTCAACACCTATAGCTGTTAGGATTTCTTTTGCTTGGTTTCTGGAGGTGGCAGAAAATATACTCTTACCAGGTTCTGCTGAAATGCAGAACATTGTGGACTCTCTTTTCCTAGATCCACACCTGGATGTGCTACTGAAAAACAGTATTTGAGAGATGGCTGTCTTTTTCTGCTAAACCAGGTCAGCTTTACCCAGAGCAGCTACCACGTATGTCCTCCTTCATTGCCCGAGACCCATGTCTGTACCAAGTGGATCTGTCACTGATCTTCTCCCAGAAGAGCCTTGCTCTATTTTATAGTCCACAGCACTTCGGATTACTTCTTCATGTAAAAGTTCACTGTTGCGGGTCCAGCCCCTGGGAATTACAGCATCTGAGCTGGCTCTGCAGTACTGGGGTGATGCCGTTATTAATCCTTCTGATAGGGCTGGAGCAGTCACTGTCTGGTGGAAGAGCTTGTGCATTACTACATAATACATCAAACCTCCGGTGTGGCAGCTTCTTCCAAAGAGCAGATAAATTTTCCACTGCCCTGTGTGCCTCTGTGCAGGGGTCTGCCACCGTGTGTACCGGGGATCTGCTTTTCAGCATCAGGGGACTCAGCTAAGAGAGGGGCAGGTGAGATTTGACTATTCTGAAAAATGTGACCTGCTTAAGATACCACTTAACACGGCCATGGGGTTTTGTAAGAGTCTTCTCATAAAGTTCTTGAAGAGAAGTAAAAGGGTCTTAACTGGGAAATACACGGAAACAATTCTGTAATATAAATTATTCACTCTTCCTCATCTTTTGCTGGTGGAGGTGGTGGGACAATCTCCTGCACCAGTGACTGTGGGAAAGCCATACCTTTGCCCTGCCTTTTAAATATATTTTTTCTTTCAGATATACTCCTTTTGTTAAAACTCTGGAGAATAACTGAGGCTGTACGGGTCTAGGCTGTCCACTGCTGTTTTACACTCTGCATGATCTAGTTTTGCTTATCTGAGGATGAAGCTCAGAAAACAAAAAAGAAACCAAGGGAAGATGCTAACAGGGTTGGACCTGCTGTTTCAAAATATCTGCTATTCTCCATTTTTCTGGGCTTGTGCTTCCTATCCCTTTTGTTCCAGTAGGCATCACTTGATGAAAAAGAAGTACAATCCATTGGTCTGCATTTCAGAAAGTAGTCTTTAAACTTCCAAACACAGAAGACATTTTCACCTGTATTTTCCAGGCACAAAACCTGCATGTGTAAAAATATCAGAGCAAAATTGGCAGTGTGTGCCTGGAGGTCCCTTTGAAAAAATGGATCCATTCAAAATCGTATTTCACCCTCAGTCCTAAATAACTGATTTATGTTCCAGGTGAATTTCTACAGCAATTTACAGTTCTTCTACTTTTTCAATTATCCATTTTCCCCCTATTGAGATCTTACTCATTTTCATTTACTTCTGCAAAATCTTTTTTCCTGCTCACAGCACCATTATGCCTTCCCCGACTACTTCTTTGAAATTAAGTGCTTGGTTCTTTATCTTTTCATCATTAATTACCAATGTCTTTTTGACCTCTGCTTTGTAAGCTACCGTGTCGTATTTCTACTTCCTATCTTCTAGGCTCGGTTTAGATTTTTTTTTTTTCTTCAACAGCCTGCTCTGAATAGCTTTGTTCTTGTTTTTCAGTCCATTCCCAGAATGGCCACACAGCCGAACCTTTGCCCTCCTCTCTTGTTTTTCATCTTGTCTGTATTATATCAATGGCCTAGTTAAAAATGCATTTTATAGCTCTCTGAGGCCAAGCTCCTCTCCGTTGTTCTAATTACACTGATTATAATCTATACAGGTATCTCAATAACCTTTTGCTACGCCTGTGGGCCAGCTAGCACCTCTCCTTTGAGGGCCAGATGCAGTCGGGTGCGAACAGAAGCGGGTGTCGCTGTAGGACTGGGGGTTTGGTTTAGGAGATGGGAATAATATGAACAGAAGCCACCCTGTGAATGTTGGCTTAGTGAAATGTTGGTTTAAAGGGCTGAGGATTTTTTCTTGCGGAAAAATGGTGAACTTTTATGGCAACCTCTTCAGTGAGATGGATGACACTTTGGTAGTTTGGGAAGGTTCAAGCCTGTCCTTAGGTATCCACATTATTTCTTGGGCTGGTTCCACATAGATCATTTCACCATACATTGCAGTGGCCTTTTCATTTGCTTCTTTCTTCATAAGCATTCCCAAAGTTCTTTATTTTGTAATTGAAAAAAAATCAAATAGTTCATCAGTTATTTTCCTGTCTTTGCCAAATCTCCCATTAGCGTCAGTGGAGCCTCATTTAGCCAGCGAGGTTAGACTCCACCATCGCCTTTAAGTATTCCTTTCTCGGGAGTGATGGCTAGGAAGGAAGGATGGCTGTTTTTTTTTTTTTCAAAACCGTGAGAGCGGCTGGGCCTTCTTGCCGAAATATATTTTATAAATGTGTAAAGGGAGACATGATAAATGCAGGCATTTGCTGTCATTTTGTTCTTTTAAATAAATAACTGAGTATAATGAGTCTCAGCCACAGAACGAACATAATGAACCTCCAAAAAAGATGTTGTCTGAGAGCAATATTTACCACTGAGGAAGGGATTGTTACAGAAACAAAAATTGTTTAGACGGTAGTGGGTGAGATAAGAATCTATTAAAGGAATTAAAAGAGAAGATGATTCATCACACATTTCTGCTTATTTGTAAGAAGAGACACATGAAAGGCAGGGATTTCAAAACATTTATATTAGAAAAACATCAATAACAAAGCCCCCTGATTTAATTTTTCAGTCTCTTGGGCTTCAAAAGAAGATGTGACTTTTCCACGTTTGCCTTGAAAAACAAACAGCACTGGAAACTAGCAAGGGCTCGGTTTGCTTCCCTGCATTTCACGTTTAGATCAGCCACCTATACATGGTATTTACACCATTTTCTTCTGTGTGAAAAACTAGGAACTGCTTTTGTTGCATGGACAGCCAGATCGCCAATTCGTTTCAAAGGGGTGAAGCGTTTCTCCCGATGCTGCTGCCGAGGCTGCTTGCGGTGCGCCGAGGAAAGCCTGTCTCACCTACTGCTCGTCCTGCATACGCTCCCGTGCTCCAGTCAGCCTGCTGCCCTCCCTGCTGAGAAACCCTCTGCAGCAGGGATCGGGGTAGTCATCAACCGCCTGTGTCCTGCTTTCCCCTGTCACTGGCACGAGGACATTGCAATGGTGTGATAGGGACGTACTTTTATAAGGTTATTTGGGTACTGGAGCAAGGTCTCGCAGCACAACTATGGTAGAAAATTTTTCTTCAAGTGTTATTCATAGCAGAATACAGAGAATGTAGATAATAATATCATGTAACAATTGATATCGATAATGTATGATTAATCTATTATATAACATAATAACACAGGATTTCTGCGGGTATGTTTGCTGTAGGGGGATAACAGAGAACAAAGCAATGAAAGCAGGAAAGAGAGAAAGAAGTGAAACCAAAGGAGAACGTGTACATAAACAAGCAAGCTGTTAGCCAGCGTTGTGACTCTGTTGGAAGAAATCAGGAGTTACAGTTTAGAAAATCTCAATTCCTTTTGTTGTACAGCTCAAGTTTTGATGAACAATGTTTTTTCAGCTGTCTCCTGTAAGTTGACATCTACTAAACAGCCTTTGAAAATGAACTGGCTTGTACCCGGTCCTGCTAATTTGGATGGGGCAGTGGGTAAAATCCTGACATGGTGGAAAGCGGCAGTGACTTCCCCAGCAGGGGAGTGGTACGTCAAGGACTAAACACAATTCTAAGGTTGAGCAGCAGTTGGGAAAGACAGAGCCGGGGAGGAGAGGGAAGAGCAAGATTTGGTTCTTCCCTGAGTGAGTGGTGCCCTGGGGAGCCGGAGCCGCCTGGCCGAGCATCACTGGGAAGAGCTGCATTGTTGCTGCAGTGCTGCAGCTCTGCTCCCCTCCTCTGACTCTGCCTCAGCAGAGCCCAGTGCTATAGACCTAGTGCTATAGACCTAGCCCTACAGCTCCCCGACTCCGAGGGAACGTACAGCATCTTCAGGAAAATGAAGCTGAGCTGAGTTCAGGGCCACGGGGTCAGTGTCAAACTCCTGCCAAGCTTCTCCAGTTCGCCCCATGGGCTCATTCCCATGGATGTTCCCATCTCCCAGGATACAGGGTACTGGGAGGGGAGGGGGGATGAAAGGGGTGAGGAGGCCCTGGCATCTTGCACGGTCCTTTGAAAGGTGCTCTTAGATCTAAGAAGGTCAGTGGAAAGTTAGGGGAGCTACACCCCTGTGTGGAGGCATCTGCCCCATCCCCCGAAACACCGCCATCCCCTCAGGGGCTGGGCACAGCAGGCTCTGGGGCTTTGCTTTTTAGGAAAAAAAATTACTCGTTCCTGAAGTACAGCTTGGAGGGGGGGTGGGGAGGGGGAGAAAACCCCCATTTTGAGAATTAAGGAAAACTTTATCAGGCTTTTTTATTTTAATGGCAATTTTTCACTTTACCCTATGCCATTTAAAAATGCTGAACTGCATTTTCGCTCCCACTTAAAGGTGCGATGAGCCTTGTAAACATGAACTGGGCACAGGACATTTCAGCCCGAGAGCCGACTGTTTTGCAGATTCATAATGGTCTAAAGAAAAGTGCCTTTACACTAAGAAATACCACACAGCCATAGGAGTCACTGCCTTGTTCGCTACAACACCCAGTGCTTATTTTAAATCCCAACTCCGCTATTCTTTATTGCTATTTTCATTTCTGATACAGTTCTGCTTGTGTATCTTCCAACTGAACATACTGTGCTTCTGTTTAACTGTCTATTTATAGTCATAAGAGAAATAAACATATAAAATAAATGCATCTTGATGCACAGCTGTGCAGGAGTACAGATGTTTTATTAATGAAAATGAATCCAGCTTTTTGTAAGTCATGGCAGCAATATAACATATCATTGTTTGCTTCTCCGCTAGATGGTCCCTGCTGTTTTTACATAGAAATTCCTGTAATACTTAATGGACATCTGGAAGAATTCAGCCAATTAATCGAATTCACGCAGGAGCTAGGCTAATGGCTGTCTGAAAGGCAGATTACATTAAATCAAACTTGCAATATGAATGAAAGTACTTAATCATACATGCAACATTCATTAGACGCGGCACAGCAAGTGTTTTGATTACTTTAATGAAAGATCAGGTAAAGTGCATCAACTGAACAGATTGAAGAGACAGCATGCTTACAAATGTTTGATTATGTTGACTATCAACAGAAACGGTGCCAGTAATTTATAGCAAAACATATTTGGAAGAGGAGGAGGAGGATGGAGCTGGCAAACTTGGGAGGGGAAGTGAAATTTGGGCCTCACCTCCAAGTGCTTTAATTAATAGTCAGGATAGCGAGACTTTAATCAAATGTCACGAAAGCAGCAAAACAGATGTATTTGGAGAATCCTGTATGGCAACAGCTAGGGATCACTTATGTTTGCAGTACTTAGAGCCTGATGCTGGTTTTGAGTCCCCTGTGTTTTGTCTGACTCTGCAGTAAACAGAGCCAAGTCCTAACCGGAAAAAAATATTTTCAAAACAATGAGATTCATGCTTGATTTTTCAGCCTGCAAAAGGTAATGATTTCAGCTTGGTGCCGCTCTTCCCTTCGGGCTCTGCAGGAGACTCCCCCCAGCCGCCACTGCCCTCTGCGGCGAGCGCTGGCTCCCGGCGAGGACAGCGGGGCTGAAGAGGAGCTTTGGCTGCGGGATATCCCCAGGCACCGCCGCGTTTCCCCTTCTCCGACCTCGTCAGCCAGCACAGCCCTTTGTCGTTGCCCCTGGGTGATGACCCAGCAAAGATGGGCAGTCTCCAGCCTGGTATATCTGCTGAGAGCCAGTGCTGCAGCATCGTCCCTCCAAAGCTTCACGCACGGTGGGCATTTGCCAGGTCTCATTTGGGGACGAGCAGGGCAGCTGACTGCAGAGGCCAAAGGCACACTTTCAGAAAAGAGCAGCAGGTCTCTGGTCAGTGCTGCTTTTCCTTTGCCCCTGCCCCTTCGTACTCCCCACACAGAAATGAAGCACTGTTTCCTTCTGGGAGCTGTCCTGCTCCTTCTCGCTTTTGTAAGAGGCAGGCACCCAGCTCAGGTGTGGCTTATTTCCTTGTAATGCAATTTTCCTACTGGTTTCTTCAGGTGCTGCTCTGCCCAGTTGTTTCTAGCCAGCTTTCTGTTGGTTTGCTCTCCTTCCCCCATTCCCTGCCACAGTTTTTCCTTACCACTGCCTCCCACGCTCCACCTGCCCCTTTCCTGCGCTGCCATCTGCTTTGCAGCGGCCAGGATGTGCCTGCACCTTATTCCTCAATAATTCCTGCCATTCCTTTGCATAGGCAAGCAAAGCTGCAATAAAATCCTTCTGGCAGAAGCTACCTGCAGCTTGGGCAGGCCAGGGAAGTGGGAATTCAGTGGGGCCTGAAGAAAACGGAGGGAGAAGTAGACAGGGTGCCATGGAGAGGGGCTGTGAAAGGTCTTGAGCGACAGCCCGGAAGAATTGCCTGTTGCCTCTCCGAACCAGAGGAGTTTCATGGAGGAAGCTGGCCTTCGCACAGGGGCATGAAAAAATTCTTGGTGAGCAGAAAGAAGAAAAAGGTAAGTATTTTCCTGAGCGCTTAGCTCCCTGAACCATGTTCCTGCAGGACTGGACGTGCTCCAGCACCAGCAGAGAAGAGCAAGGCAAAGTGTGGCCATAACAAAGTATGTGTGGCTGCGATTCACCTGGTCCTGCTCTCTGCTCTCCAAAAGCCTCCTGGATTGAGCCCTGTTGGGACATTAAGCAAACTGCAGGTGTCTCTGTCCTGCCTGAACTTTACTGGAGGTAGGCATGGAGCGTAGACACTGCTCCAGAAGCTTCATTTCCTCCTGCTGCCCTCCTCTTGCCTCCTCACTCCTTGCTCTGTTCGCATGCAGAACTGCTCACCTATCTGCATGTACATCTGCACGCAGTGCAGCTGCGACTCTGCCTCGCTGAAAGCCACTATTGCTATTCAATATAATTAATAACTGTGACCTTTCTGTACAAGGAGTATCTTTTTCAGTGAATTACAACATGTAATGATGTTTGTAGGAAACAGACTGCCGAGTATCTCATGCCAAAGGAAGCCAAAGCTTCCTATTTATGACATGGGGAGATCAATAAATAACTCCATTACAGGCAAATCTGTCATAGCAAATGGCTTCAGCCTGTGAGGTACAAGCCAAAATCCAGCTGAAATCTGTAATGAAATAACAAAAGTCGTAACGGTCCCATCGAGGCTCTCGGATGACTTGTACGAGTTTGGGAATGCCAGGCTGCTCCCTGGAGAGGACCTGGTGTCCCCGCGATGGGCTGATGCAGGCAAAGATGGGGAAGAACCCAACACGCGGGAGCACTCATTTGGCCCTCCCGCTGCTGCGTACTTACGGAGCAGGGGCCTGAGCTGCAGCATCACTGTCCTCTCAATGTCAGCTTAGTGATGGCAGCATGGCGACATTAACAGCATCACTTCATTTATGAAAAAAGAGGAAGGTTGAGTATTTCCATAGTGTCTTCAAATCCCTCTAGCCTGAGTACCTTCACAGAACCGTGTTTCCTACCTTCTCTTACAGAAAGCTTTTTGTTAATATTTGAGCAATGAAGAAAACAGCAGCTGTTAGCATCGTTTTCCCCTCGAGGCAGATTGTCCTCAGGTAAAACGAAACACAATTAAGGTACCAGCAAGGTCAGTTATATTAGACAATCCATATCCTCATAATGCAGATATTTCCTTCAGTGTCTGTCACTAGCATCAAATCCCCAACTGCAGCAAGATAATTGGCAGCTTCCTTCTAGGGGGAAGATAAAATGGCTTGTGCTGCCACCAAAAACAGCTTGGATTTTGTTTGTGTAAGTGCTGGAGCCTGGGGGTGGTATCGCTCATCTAGCTATATTGCTGGACAGTCATGTATCAAGGACAGGCTTCTGAGGCGGCTTCTGTCTCCCTCCCATTTACTGCTCCTTTAATTACAAACCAGATGTTGGGGGAAGATTTAAAAGTCAACTTTATTTGAAATTCTGAAATATAAAAAACTCAACCACAACAATTTTTTTTGTGGTGGGGAGGGGAAACATGAAGGAGAGAAATGTTCTTTAATCCTTTGCTTATAGTGTTTTTCTATTTTATTTTTAACTCTTATTTTTTAAAGTTGTGGTTATTTTTTCTTTTATTAAGTGGCCAAAGGCATTTTTCTTTTTTCTTTCTGCCCCCTCAGCCCCCAGAAGAGTTTTTAGGCTTTTCTCTGAGAACCAGACCTCACTCGAGACCTCTTCCCTCCCAGCCGGGATTGCTGTCATACATTCCTTTCGCTGTTTATGCCCCGAGACTGTTCAGAAACATCAAATGCAGCTGCCTGCTTGCTTGACAACCTTTTAATTGGGGACCACATTGCACCTCCTCTCCAGTGTCCACGTAGGCTCCCAGGTGACCAGCAAGGAGCCAGCGCTGGCCTCATGCTCTGCTGGAGACATGGCTGGGGCTGGGAGCAACGGGACTCCTGCCTCGCAGCCACAGATTGTGGTCCCTGGGCGGTGTGAGGGCGCTGGGACAGAGAAGGACCTGGGTGATGAGCTGCTGGTGCTGTACTCTTGAGGCCCCTGGCAAACAGATGGAGCATCCTCCACAATCATGGAATCATTTAGGTTGGAAAAGACCTTTAAGATCATTGAGTCCAACTATTAACCTAGCACTGCCAAGTCCACCACTAAACCGTATCTCTAATGGAAGGCACCAGGAGCTCTCTGCTCCAACAGGTGAAGGTATCTAGAGGAACCTGAAGCCTGGTCCTTGCTTTGGAAGGTCCTCAAGAAGTTGACCCTGCCATCATTGAGTCTGGCTGCTGAATCTTGACAAGGCTTGAATGGATCCCACAGGCTTATTTTAGCAGTAAAGTTGAGTGTACAAGGGTAAAGGTCCCCTCACACAAACCAGGAAGCTTCTGCCAAAAGGGAGGCAGAGCAGTGTCGTACCACTCACGCTCCCGTTCCCTAACACACCAGCATGCAGTCCCAGCCAGAATGGAGAGAATGGTCCGAGGAGGCAAAGGATGTAAGAAGATGTACTGGTTCCTCTTGTTCTCAGCCTGCCAGTTCCCCACTACTGGAAGTTTGATTTCCTATTTACTGTGGGATTAACACTTTGGTTAATCTAAGGTCATCTAAGGATGACTCTCATACCTAAGTGGCCAATAGGTTTGATCAAGTCCAACCTGATTTTATCAGACTGCAGAGAACGCACTGTAAGGTCAGGAGCAATGACATTGTTCAGTTCCTCGCTTAGGAAAGCCTCAACCTTAAATAAAGTTCCCCTGGTGTATGATGTTCAGGCGGGTTAAGTGCTGCACTCTCAGCTACGTGATGGGACTAGCGGCATGCAATAAGTCAATGGGGAAAAAAAAATCCAGCAAATTTCTACAGGATGTGTGTACACACAGAATTGGTAAATATTGTTATAAATTATCTGAATTTTCTAATTGTACCATTTTTTGGAGGGAATAAAAGCTGCAGGCAAGAAGACAAACCCATGTAACAGTCTGGAAAGCTTAGAAGACGCAAGATCTGGGTGTAATGCTGGTCCCCATGGTTAAACTCACTTGTGAATGTGGGGAGGGAGGGAAAATAATCTGCAATCGTAGAATAACGACCCTGCGAGTGGGAGTCTGGGCACTGGGAGCCAGCACTGGGGCAGGGGCAGCCTGGGGAAACCAGTATGTTCACTGAGACCACCAAGGCACAAGGTGGTTGCAACAATCTGAATCCCAAAGCAATTTTGCTGTGGTTTTTGTTAAAGATCCACGGGTGCTGGCACGTGCTGCACCAAGACCAATGGCGGGATGATGGGTTCCGCAGTTTTGGGCCCCACCTCAGAAACCGATAATTGGGAGGCAGGCGGGGAAGGCTATGAGAAGGCTGCGCTGCGAGGGCACTGCGGCACACGGCACATAGGGGAGGCACAGGGCCCCACGGAATCACGGGGAAGAGTGGAGGAGCGCGGCGGGCACGGCAGGCACGGCGGCGGGTGGGGGTGTGGAGCAGTGACTCCACCTCTGCCACTTTGGAAGGGGAGGCTCTAAGCTACCCCAGGGCCATGTCAGACCATGGCACTGGGGCCTGAAGATACTCCCCGTCACAACTCCAGCCTCCGGCTTTTCCTGGAAAAATGTTCAGAATGCCAGTAAAGGTGCTCAGTGCACCTGCTTTCCAACCAGCACTTCACCTCCTGCTCCTCCTCTGTCGGGAGAGGCATCGCTGGGTTCCTCACCCCTTGGGACAGAAGCGGAGCTGGACGTTCCTCCCACAGGCTATTTATGCAACGTGACAAAAGCAAATGAAATATTAATGGGAACGTTGCTTGCAATGGGAAACTGGAAAGACTATTTAGGTATGGCTTGGAGGGACAGTACAAACCAGTGGGTCTGTAAGCAGAGATCCAGCTACTCAGTGAGAAATGTAGCTGGGAAGTCCCAGTTACACTTGTCAACGCAAATATTGGGCAAAAATCACACAGCAAGTCAGTGCGCCTAGTTGGCCCCAGTTACAGCGGTTTGTACTAACAAAAGGTGATCTCTAGCCCGCAGAGCCTATAATCTAATCTAAAATTCAGTGCAACCATGAAAATGGAGGAAAATGGGAGAGTAATGTAAAACATGATTAAGACTTTGCTAAGCAAAAATAATCTGAGCACTTACACAGACAAGCGGTTGAGCGTTTTGAGCAGGTGGGGCAGGTTCTGTTCTTGCACCAAGGCTGTAAACCTTTCTTGCCACCTCTGGAAAGCCCCCTCGACCTAGAGGCGCCGGTCCTCCCTTGCTCCCGGTGCTCCCTCGCTTCTCCTGCTAGGGGATGCTCCCACCGCGCCGAGTGCGCCCGTGCGCCCGGGGCCGGGGGTGTCCGTCCCTGGGGAAGGGATGGAGGGAGGCTCCAGCGTGGTCCTTGTCCCCTGCACGCCATCTTGTGCGCCGTGCGAGCGGGCGGGCTGCGGGCAGGGCAGCGCCGTCCTGCCTCCCGCCGGGCGCGGTGAGGGACCGGGGGCACAGGGGCTGCGGGCACGGGCGGGGGGGCGGATGGCTCCCCGCCGCCGTGGCACCGCGCTCCCCACCCACGCAACGGCGTTTCCGAAAGGGCCATTAGCGGTGTGGCGGCACCGGCACTGCCTTGCCTCGGGGTGCCCGCGCTGCCCCCCGGCTCACGGCACTCACGAAGGGGCCGGGCATTGCACCGGGGCGGGGTGGGGGTGTGTGGGGGTGCGGGTGTGGGTGTGTGGGGGTGTGTGTGGAGCTTTGGGCCCTCTTGCAGTTCTGTGCAGCCACCCACGGGTGAAGCCGCCGGCGGACCGCAGCCGCTGCACTGAGCGGCGATGCGGCGGCTTAAGCGGGAGCGGCCCCGCCGCTCTTCCACCGGGAGCCCACCGGGGCACCAGATCTTTGCGGCTGCGGTGGGAGAGCTGCTGTGGCGGTGCCGAAGGACGGAGCGGGCTCCCAGCTCCCGCTGCCCCTCAGCCGCCAGCCACGGGGGCGGCCCCGGCGGCGGGCGAAGGCTCCGGCACACGCACCCACCGCGGGCGCCCCCCCGGCCCGCGGTCCCTCTCCCGTCCCGGCGCACGCTGCCGCTCCCCCGGCCCCGTCGGCCGCTGCGTCCCCCGCCTCCGCAGCCCCAGCGCCCCCTCCCCGCCAGCGGGGAGCCCCGGCCCGGCCCGGCCCGGCCCGGCCGCCGCCTCCCCCCGCCGCCAGCGCCGGCCCCAACTCCTCATTGGCCGCCGCCGCCGGAGGGAGGATGACGCCCGGGCGGGAGCGGGGCCGGGGGTATAAAGGCCGGGCGGGCCGGTGCCGCCGCGCTCCCGCCGCCCCGCCCCGCCATGCCGCGCGGCTTCCTCGTCAAGCGCAGCCGGCGCCCCGGCGGCTCCTACCGGGCGCGCCCGCGGGAGCGGGATCCGGAGCGGGACCAGCCGCCCGCCCCGCCGCCGCCGCCCCCGCCGCCCGTCGCCGGGGACAGCCCCGCCGGTAGGCAGGGGGCGGAGGAGGAGGAGGAGGAGGGCGAGGAGGAGGAGGGCGCCGCCGCCGCCGCCGCTTGCCCCGCGACGTGGCCCCCCGGCGGCGGCCGCGGCGGCCCCGGGCTCGCCCCGCCGGAGGGGCCGGCCGCCTGGGGGGCAGCGGGGCCTTGCAGCGCGGCGGGGCCGCGGGCGGCTCTCTTCGAGCGCTGCCTCAGCTCCCCCGCCTCCGCCGAGTCCTTCCCCCTGGCCGCCTCCTTCCCGCCCGCCGAGAAGCTGCTGCTGCAGCCCCGCACGCCGCTGCCCGCCCCGCCGTCGCTGCCCGCGCTGAAGCGGCCGCCGCGGGCCAAGGCGCCGGGCAAGAAGGGCAAGGCCACGCGGAAGCTGAGCTTCGCCGACGAGGTGACCACCTCGCCCGTGCTGGGGCTGCGCATCAAGGAGGAGGGGCCCGAGGGCCGGCCGGGGCCGGGGCCGGCGCCGCCGGCGGGGCGCACGCCGCTGGGCGAGTTCATCTGCCAGCTGTGCAAGGAGCAGTACGCGGACCCGCTGGCGCTGGCCCAGCACCGCTGCTCCCGCATCGTGCGCGTCGAGTACCGCTGCCCCGAGTGCCACAAGATCTTCAGCTGCCCCGCCAACCTGGCCTCGCACCGCCGCTGGCACAAGCCGCGGCCCGGCCCCAGCGCCGACGGCCCCGCCGCCCCGCCGGGCAAGGAGAACAGCCCCGAGCGGCGGCCCCGCGGCCCCGCCGCGCCCCCGGCCCAGCCGCCCCGTCAGCACCGCGGCGGCGCGGAGAGCGCCGGCGGCGCCCCGGCCCCCCCCCGGCCCCGCTCCCGGCGGCCCCGGCGGGGAGGCCTTCGCCTGCCCATGCTGCCAGAAGCGGTTCCGGCGGCAGGCCTACCTCCGCAAGCACCTGGGCACCCACGGGGCGGCGCGGCCCGCCGCCTACGGCCCGCCGGAGCGGGGGCAGCTCGCCTTCGCCTGCCACCTCTGCGGCGCCCGCTTCCCCTCGGCGGACATCAGGGACAAGCACCGGCTGTGGCACGCCGTGCGGGAGGAGCTGCTGCTGCCGCCGCCGCCGCCGGCCGGGCCCCCCGAGGGCGGCGCGGCGGGCGGCGAGCGGCAGGGCTTCCCCTGCAAGCACTGCCCCGCCACCTTCTTCAGCGCGCCCGGGCTGGCGCGGCACGCCAGCAAGTGCCACCCGCCGGAGAGCAGGCAGGTCCTGCTGCTCCAGGTGCCCGTCCGGCCGGGCTGCTAGGCCGGCGGCCGCCCCCGCGATGGGATCGCTCCGGGAGCCCGGGCGAGCCGAGCGAGTCCCGTCCGTGCTGTAATTCCTATGGAAAGTCGCCGTACTCGCAGCTACCACGGCGGAGGAGCCGCCCGCGGACCCCCGCCTCCCCGGCCGGTGGGTAGCGGCGCCGGGCACGGCGGCAGGCGCTGAGAGCCCCGCGGGGGCGGGAGGCGGAGCTGCCCCGCGCTGCCGGGGCCGGCGGCGGCCGGGCGGGGGGACCCGGGCCCAGCCGGGATCTGCCGTGGCGCGGGCAGTGGCCGGGGGGCCGGGGCTGGGCCCGCCGAGCGCCCGCCGTCCGTGGCCAGTCTCGGGTCGCAGTGCCGCGGTGCGGGCCGTGTTCGGAGGAGGGGAATTATTTTTCCCGAGAGAAGGAGCCCGGTCTAGTGACCTTGTTTAATAGCCTCGGCCCCCGAGCTTCTGCATTTCGGTTGTTGTGAGGTGTTTTGTTTGCTGTACTCTGTACTAAGGTAGTCGAGAAGGTAAATGTTCATATTAAGTCAATGTCGAGTCCTATGATAGCTAGCAAAACGTATGGAAAATTATTCGTGCTGTCAGCTTAACTGAAATACGAGGTGTTGATCTATAGCCAAGTACGCAGCTCCCGCTTCCCCCGCGTTCCCGGGCGCCGGCGATCCGCGCCTCCCCGGCAGCCGCCCCTTGCACCACCCGCCCCGTCGGGGCGCCCCGGCCCGGGTCACCGGCCCGGGCGGGCACAGGGTCCGGGTCCCCGCCCCAGCCTTTTCGGGCGGCCTCCGCCCCCCGCTGCCGTGAGCGGCACCGCTGCCGTGCGCTCCGCCGAGCCCCGGGGGCAGCGGGAACCGTGTGCGCGGGTGACGGGCTCCCTTGTCCCCAGCGAGACCTACCTTTGGCAAAGCAACCCGAGGGGCGTATTCCCTGGCTTTAACGGTAGTCTGGCCAAACGCTTGGAAATCCTGTCAAACGTACCAGCTACTGACATTTCGGTCGGTATTTATTTATTAATTTATTTATTTATTTATTTTGCCACGCATCGCTGCTTCTTTCTAAACGGGACTGCAGGTTGAGGCCAGAAATAAGGGGGAGCAAATTCAATAAAGGATTCAAAACAAAGCTTATGCCTTTCTTGAATTCGGCAGGACAAAGTGGCTCAGCCGGTGATTTCTGAAGAATTGATCCCGACCGTAGTCTTTGTTCTAACACTCTGAAATGAGCATGCAAAATATGTCAATCTTTTGATTAGCATCCTCTAAGGCCATTATTTTTGTAGTTTTCTATTTTGTTACACCCAACAAAAGATTCACGTGTATCATGCCCAAAGGCTGAATGCAAGCGATAAGTGCTTTATTTTCAATGTGCTTAACGGACTTCCTAGTTTTAGTTCCAGGACCTGGACAAATGCATTAATACAATATAACTTAAAGCAGCCAAGATTTGCTGTCTGATGAAGGAGGCTAAACTTGCAGCGAGCTCTTCTCATATGCCAGAAATAAAGCATATTATCTTAAGTTGTGCATTTTTCCATCATTTGTTGGTAACGGACGCTTAGGTAAAAGTGCCCATTTATGCAGTTAAATGAGTTCTCCCCTGGAAAAGGTCACTACGTTTTTTTTTAAATCATCGCTCTCCTTTCTCCAGTTGTGCAGCCAAAGACGAAGGGCTCCGGACCACAGAAACCTGACAGTTATTTATTAAGTGCTCCTGCAGTTAGTGCTCAAACCACCAGCCTGCAGGCGGGAATGTTCTGCACTCTTGAGTTCCCTGCGGAGCTACGCGTATTGTATTTACAAAATCTGGGGAAAAGTTTTCAGTATGGCATTCTTGCTTTGGGTTGGGAAAGAGCTCCTAAGAACTCATGTGTACTTATGAAATACTGATGAAAACTAAGCTGTGCATTGCACTTAACTGCTCCATGCGCAATATGCTATTCTTCTATAAATTGGAGTAAGAATCTAATCGCTGAGGTGAATGACTAATATACAAAAGCTGGTAAGAATAATTTTATTGTCTTATTAAATAGCATGTCTTCTCTTCAACCATTACAAATTTGTAGATACTACATCAATGACGATACATAATTTATCTTTTTATTGTTGCCCATATGATATATTTACACATGCAGTTAGTACTGATGTCATGCTACATTTTGTTAACAGCATTTTGTTGTTTGCCAGACTCAAAATGTGAGCATTTCATCTTCTGTAGGAAAATACCTCTGGGTGGGTGGAACGTGTGTACTAACCTGCACTCACAGGGTTGGAATTGTCAGCATTTCAGGCCAGGCTCCTGGAGCACGTTCCCTTTTCTTCCCTAGTACACATCATCAGAGCAATGAATTTCTATCAGGAAAGTGCCCTTTTTTTTTTTCCTTCCTTTTTTTTTAATGTAAGAAATAAGAATGTATTTCTAGACCCAGCAGCCTGGTGATAAAGGCTAAAACCCATGAAACTCAATGGCATTTACTATTGATACCGCTTGGAAAAGCAAACGTTATAAAAATATTTGGAAGCCAAGCATAAGTAGAATTTCAGCACAGTGGTGGTTTTTTTCTGGCATAGATTATGGCATCACCTGCACAGTTAATGAAATGATACATTGCTTCGTGAAGAAAGAGTTGGTGCTACGAGCAAGTTATTTTGTTTGGACTCTGTAATGCTTGAAAGCCCGCTGAACTATTTTATTCTTAACATAAATAATCTGTACACATCCTGTGCATTAACATTGTGACATCTGACAAAGACTTTACAAACGTAACTTCAATTTAAAATTGTACATTCATTTTCAAATTGTACATATTTCTTTCTTTGTTACAGAGAAAATTGCAGTGGGGCACAATAAATATAGTGTAATCAAACTGCAGTCTCCAATTCCATATATGACTCAAGATCAACCAGCGTTAAAAATGACTACTGTTAAGATATCGCAATCATCCAGGAAGGTAAAAGGTGCAGAGGACAAACTGCACTGCACTGCACTGCACCAAAAAAAAAAAAAAAAAAGTCAGCCTGGAGTTTGATAAAAAACCCAAAAGTTAAAATATTAAAGTAAAATTCCAGTGTCACTGTTTAAAAGAAACATACAGAAAAGGGGGATGCAGGGGATGGGCACACACAGATTAGAGACATTATCCTTTCATTGAAGGCGGTGAGTCACTGCGGGAAGGGTGGCCGACCGCTGGTCACTGGGAAGCTGCAGGCATCTCGCCACTTAGGACTTGTTGGCTGAGCCAGAGGAGCGGCGCAGTTTCATGGACATGCGGCTTTTGCTAGTCCGAGGAGACATTGGAGAGGCTAAGTCTGTTCCATCCACCTGTGCTGTTGCTGCTGCTGGAGTTTCTCCCGGCTGAGTCTCTGGGCAGAAGCCTGCAGAGGACAGCAAGAACCAGACAGGTCAGTGCTGCCTGCCGCACTCGCAGCACGGGATCTATTTCAGAAGGGGCAGAGAGGAATTTCAGTGCTGCTGTCACTCCCACAGCCTCTCCTAGCCCTTTACCGGCTGTGGGTGACGGTACTGCACGCCGAGCTAGCAACTGCCACAAACCCACCTCTAGAGAAATGATGCCAGAAACCACTGAGCTACAGGACTGCAGACCCCCCCTCACCCTCAGCACCCGAGGCAGCACTGAATGGGCGATGCTCTCCCGCTAACTGGGAGAGCAAGCACCTCCAGTTCCCTCGCGGGGATGGGGAGCCTTTATCCAAAACACAACCCAGAAGAATCCAGTCTTTAATGAGAACATGAAAGTTAAGAGCTTGTTGCACATGAAGGGAGCTCTGGGAATGCAGCTGAAGAGGTGGAGTGAATCAGGGGCCAGCTGGGAGAGGATGTCTTCTCCCATCCCAACTTTAGTTGGTGCTTCCAAAGGCAAATTCCTACAGGGCCCACAAGGCAGAAGCTTGAACAGATCCTACTAACTGGATGCACTATACGTTAACGTTTCTTTGTAAAAGGAACAAGATGAATTTGAGACAACGGCATGTCGTGCATTAGCCCAGCGCCCAGAGCTGTGCTCCAGCGTGCCCCGCGCCCTTGCTGCAGGAGGACAGGGCTCCTCCTTACAAACAGCCCATCTCCAAATCTTCCCTCGTAGGCACACAAAAGGAAAAGGAGAAAATACGACATGAGAATTAAGCTCTCCTTCCCGTGTGCACAAAATTAACGCTATGCACTCACATCCACAAAACTGAATGGCATTTTAATTAGCCATTTACAGAGACTGACAGCCTGATTGAACTCGACTACCTCAGTGGCCACCGATCGCTTCTGACCCATATAAATTACGGACAGAAGCTTAGTCCCGCAGAAGTCAATGGGGAAACCCCTGCTGACTTCAGTAAGCCAGAAATGACTTGCTATTTCTTCCACATCATGCTATTACTGGTAATTCTTTAAAATAATAATGCAATAATCAGAACCGAAGATCTCTCCCCCTCAGTACACATTTTATATATAAGGGGTGCAAAACCCATTCAAAACCGATCACAATTTATTTGGAAAGACTCCTCTAAAATCAAACGAGGCCATCAGGTAAGGAGTCTAAGAGTACATTTAAAACATACTGTCATAAACCTCTGTGATTTAGTGACCTGGCTGTCCTCCTTGCCTGGTCCATCACCTGCCTGCTCCAGAGGGAGGGCACAGCACTTTCTATCTTTTTCAAACTGACACAACCCATCGAAGTGACAGGGAGGAGAAAGGGCTGTTATTTGCTCCCCAGCTGGTGATGGTAATTCTGTTCATGAACTAGGTACTTCATGGCCAAACAATCTGGAAAAGCACAATAATGCCTGACTCACTATGCCTTATACAAAAAGGCAGGCAGGGAAACATGCACTCTCATTTTCTGAAATTCTATCTTGTTCTAATTTTACAAGGAATTAAAGCATTTCAAATGGTGGAAGTTAGAGAACAGAAAATAACCGTTGTTGTTTTGCACAGCATACCATTCACAGCTAGCGTGAAAGACCTTCCGTTTCAAGCCTTTGCCCTTTACCTTGATGTGGCCAATGCTTTCTAGTGGAGGTTTTGGAAGGAGAAGAAATATCACAGCATTTCTTTCTTTGTTGAGAATGAAGAAGTGATGAGGAAGGAGTGGAAAGAAGTGAGGAAGGGGGAGGAGAAAAGATAAAAGATAACAGGTGTGAGACATGAGACACGAACCGCAGAGATTGAAGGGTATTAACAGATGAGCACAGAAAACGGAATTTCGCATTTCATTATGCAATTGCTGCTCATGCTACAGGTTAAAAAGAGTGATGAGTTAGTTATGTGCAATGAAGCAACAGCTCTGAAATCCAGCATCATACTTACCAACTAAGCATTACAAGAAAAAAAAAAAAAAAGAAGGGAGAGAGAAAGAAAAGATTTCTATAACATTATCCAGATCCAGCAAACTTATTCATAGCAACTGAGATACATCCTAAACATTGTCTGAAATGCTTGCTTAAAGTCTGTGAAAACAGTTAAATACTCACACACATACACACAATTGAGAAGGAAAAACAAATGGCAACTTGATATATGGCTTCTGCTCCCCAGCTGTTTCACAGTATTAAGTATGCTAAAATTACAACCAGTCTCAACATGAGACACCTGAAATCACGTGAAGAATAAAACCCAGAGTATTTAAGCTAGTCTGCATCTAAGGGTCAAACCCTAGTGTGAAATTTTACCACGGGTTGGATAAAGACAATCTTAACACCTCCCTCCCCCCTGTTATTTCAATTACGGTATTATTTTGGTTGTATCTTAAAATTAACGCTTCCAATTCCTGCAGGCAGAAGCACTGATTCACACGTAATCCCATGTTTTTAAAGAAACTGACTTAAAACTATTGAAGAACAGAAGTCATGTAAAGTGATTTTCACATCTGAACATACCACACCAGAAGAGTGAAGAATAACGGCACTTAAAATAGATTTAAAGGTCTGACAGCAATCAACAAACTGATTAGTAACTAAATTTCTTTGGATTTTAGATAAGCATATATATCTATATATACATACATACGCACATACACACACGTGGATATAAAATGTGGCATACAGAAATTTTGCAGGTTTTGTTTCCCCTTCACAATTTTAAAACCTTCACTGTAAAATGTTATTATCTTTCTCTCTCTAGACAGTGAAATATTTAGTTATCCAAAATATAAAAATAGGGTTAAATAAGAAGGCTTTATTGACAACTGACCTAGAAACGGAAAGTTCTGTAAAATAAGATGTGTTGAGGTTTTTAAGAGTTCGAAAAATGTCAGGAAGTGATCCATATTTTTCAACTCTTAGGGCTGACAAGCGACAAATATCATAACCTGATGGGCTATGATATTTTGGGGCTGTAATGTAAGGCCATTTCAGTTGCTTCTGAACAAGGAGGTGGATCAACAAAGTTGAAATGCGACATTTTCACCCTCCATTTGAAAATTTTAGGATCTCCTATTAATAGCGTGTTGGTTGTTTGACTCGGAAATTAACTATTTAAATGTAAACCAGAATCCTAACTACACACAGACTTAGAAGTGAGGTGAGGTGGAGGAATCCAGAGGTATCATAACACACGCATTGCCATGACTCATCCCACTCATCAGTTCTGACTTTCAAAGAGGTGAGAAATTCACCAAGCAGAACTGACAGGGTGCTGGTAAGCCAGGGTGCATGGTAAGGCTGCTCTCAGTGCTTCTGGCTTTATCGCACCTTGTTGCCTGGGTCAACATTTTCCTGAGTGCCATCTCTGAGAATGACCACAGAGGAAAATATAATTTGTGCATGTTGGTAGATTTTGATGGTCCTTTAAGATACTTCATTGCCCCTCACCTGACCTCTAGGGAAGATGGCAATCTTTTTTGTGCAGCTTGTGCCCTTTGCCACTCTTACAAATTCCAGTCCAAATCCAGCCAAGTCATCCATGATGCTCAACAGAGCCTTGCTAGAGTCAAGTCAATTAAGTCTCTCACTAATTTTGGGAGATGAGGAAAGGAAGCAAGAAGTGGATGCAGAAGGACTGCAAACGCAGCTGCAAAGCGAGATGATGAGGAAGAGATCGTCTAAAGACCTAGGCGACTGGAACTGAGTAGGAGAGAAAGAACTAAGAGCCAGACACAGGAAAGAACACAGCAAAAATGATGAAGTTTATGGCAAAAGAGCAACAGAGTCCACGTCCAGTGAAGAATGCTCTTCAGAACCTGCCTGGAAACATGAGTGTTGGTCAGCTAGTATCTGTGAAACCTACTGGCAGAATTCCCAACCTTTCCACTAGCGGAGATTCAGGCAGAGATCAGACAGCTTACCCTTGCCACCATTTACTGCCCTATCTCAGTCTGCAGGAGGTGGGGCTGGATCTAGAGGTTGCAGTTTTGCTTATGAATCATGTGGCTGTTCATCAGTGTTAGGGAATTTCTCTTTTGCCCTACGCCTTAAAACAAAAATGGAAGGAATTACACAAGGAAAGTGTTGTCACAAGACAATAAATTCCTAAAGCCAAACGTTCAGAAACTAGAAAACGTCAGGATTATAATTTCTTTCTGTCCCCTCGCGTGTATCATGGGATGCTTTTTAATTGCACAGTCATATTCTATTTTTTTCAGTAAACCCATTTCATTAAATGTAGAAAGTTGATCTGTTTGGGTTTCTAGCTGCCCACACTGAATTTACTGCCTCAAAGTGCTGAGGAGCCTCAGCTTACCATCACCCAAGCAGTTGACTTATGGACAATAGTTAACACGTAAGGTTTCAGCTTCAGTTGTTCCAATACGAAATTTTGGGAAAATTTCAGTAAGTTTTGAGGTTTTGCTCTGATTTGGAATGAAAAAAACACTTCCTAAGTTTGGACTGGAGAAGGGATAATGAGAAACTCTTCCCGGCCCTGCCAGACATACCAGCCCTCGCTTCTGCATCTCAGCTTCACTTCCAATCACAAATTTCAACCAGCACCATCAACAGATGTTGCTCAGACCCTTCTACGGTGAGAAAAGCACCATCACTCTCACCCCCAAAGGGGTAACACAGTCCCAGAAAGATTCTCAGTTCAAAGTGACACAGCAAGCAAGCAGCAGGCGGGATGAAGATGCAGGCTGCTGGGGTTTTGTGCCCGGCTGAGGTGCTGATACCCCGACACCCCCCTGCCTCCTTGCCTGTACGGTGGCATCCCACTTACTTCAGGAGCGGGGCAGCAGAATTGTTCTGAGCAAGGCTCAGAAACACAGGCTCAGAAAAATACTGGAACGATTGTTGGGGTCAAAAAGTCTGATGCTAATGTAAAAAGACTAATGTAGAGATTGATAAGATTTACTGTTCTGAGGCACAATTTTCAGTAGGAAGAGAGGGGACAAAAGATAAGAGAAAACCCAAACCCAAGCCGTCAGTACATTTTGAAGCTCAGAGTCTCAGCGTTATGGGGTCAATACGCCCTTCAATATCATCGAGCTTACCATTGACAGTTCCCTCAGCCCAGTCTGCTGTCACAGAAACCTGGGTTGCTCGATCGCTCTGTAGGAGGGGTTACTCCCTTTAACAGAGTCTTTGCAGTTATTTCGTTTAACAGTCAGCACAACATAAAAAATCCTGAGGCAACTGAATTATATTCTGTGATTCAGTGCAGGTAACTCTCATTTTTTTTAAATGCACACATCTACTACAATAGTCAGGTTCCTAAACACGGGACGGTGGACTTGTCAGATAATTTGACAAGGCAGACTAAGTATCTCGATAAAACAGCAGCAGCCACAATTGTGCTGAAGAACAACCACTGTAAGGAAGGAAACGGCTTCTGCTGAGGGCTGAGCCTTTGGTAAAATATCAATTCAACCTGGGGAAACAGTTTGTTACCAAATGGCATGCTCTCTATTTGCTCCGATTATCATAGCTCGAATGAAAAAAACTGGCATGCTGAAACCGGCCAACGGGACCCCAACAACAACAAAATTACAACACCTGGTGATGGGCTGTAGGAGCTTCACAGTTTCTATAGATCTTTCTTAGAAGAAGAAATGGTATATAATATTTTATAAAAATTAAACATATTCAGCAATTGTAATCTTTGAGATCATAATCCAATTAAAGAATCAAGTCTGTAATATCTAAAATGTGGATTTTTTTCTAGTCTTTTCTGGTCAATTAATTTTCCTTTTAAAAATACACACAGACGAAGCAATTAATATTTAAAAAAATAATTGTGATGTATTTTTAGAAGCTGGTCAGAAATTTTCAGGCGACATGGACATGTCTGGCAGGGAGCCTGCAAGGTTTTGTCTGAGCCATCTTGGGGGTGATGAGTGCGTGTGGATTCCCAGGCAGGACTCCAGTGCCACTCCTATGTGCAATCCTGGCACAATTCAGAGCTCTGTACCGATTTTTCAAGAAATCTGCTTGTTTCAGGGACTCTGGAAACTTATGGGTATCTATCTTTTAATAGCACATCTGGTGGACTCTTTCTTGGGATGATGGTCCATCAGAGTTCTGGGTCATCTGTAGCCACCTGGCTTACAGGTCTGCCTTCGCCAGAACTGGAAACCAGTGGTTTCCAGACTAACCCCAAGCCCTGGGGCAACCTTTTTGGCAGATTACTGCCAAATTTCTACCTGCCTCAGGCTTTAGAATTTGTGCCCTCCAGAGTCAGCTTAGAGGCAGATGGTGTGGTGTTACTCCAGGCACTCTGTCCTGGAGCCGAGTATCCGAGCTGCAGGAGCCCCAGGCGGAACAGGGCTCAGCCAGCCTCCAGGCTGCAAGCGGGACTGCCAGAGCATCCCCCGCTTCCCTGGGCTGACATGGAAGCTTAGAGTCTGGCAGGTCTGGGGACAGGTCCTTGGACTCTGGTGCCAGGTCACACTGTGCTGCATGTCTGTCCTAGGAAGCTCCTGGCTGCTCCTGACACTGACGTGTTGGTCAGGTCCACTGCACAGCACAAGGTCCAGAAGAACGTGGTCCTCAGGACCAGACATCACGTTTCACAGTATACACACACGCATACACGCGGATGTGAAATACATCACAAGCTCCTATTAACGAGATTCCCACAGAAAATTGTTACATTTGATAGAAACGTTAAGTCTAAAATCAAGTTTCTAAAAATCATAATCTTTTTCCAGGTCACGTTAGAGAATGCCAAGGATGACTAGGACAATTTTTAAAGGCATACAGGAATTGCCACTGTAGAGCAGCGTTCTCTGATGCACCAAACTAGTACAGAAAAGCAGCTTTGCTTCACCCTGAAAGAATGAACTAGAGGAAGAGGGCAGAACGATTTAGCCTGGAACGAGGCTTCCGAAAGCGAACAGGCAGAACTGATACAAGTGCACTAGAATATAGAATATATGCTAGCCATAAAGTGTCTGAATACTTACTGAGTGCATTAGGTAGGAAATGTGGCAAGGACTGGTACCCCTGGTTATTGTTTTTAATGTTTCTAGTTACAGATTTTTTCCTACTCAAATGCTTTCATACATTAAATTATATTACTATTTTTAATACTGATTTAATCAGTTTTAAATTACATTCAATTGTTTCTCTCTCATCTTGACTATTTGCACTAGCATAACTATTATACCACTTAGACTTTGAACCTGCACCTCATTTCTACTTATGGTTTATACTTTCAAGTGAAGGAGTCTCAACGTTTTAACATCTCTGTCATTCTTTCTGCAGTCATTATCACAACTCTTCTATAATTTAGAGTTTATTTTTGCGATTAGGAAACAAATTTTGATGACAACTTGCCCAATTGTTCTTACAGAATTTATTTTATTTAGATTTACAGCTTTTCCACAGAAGCATTTTGATTTATTCATCATCAAATAAAGGTTTCAGAACCAGGAATTTCAAGTGTTACAAATTCTTCTTCTCCTTCTCTCCTATGTTATCACTGCAGAATGTCTTACAACATCAATGAAAGACAGTACAGGGTACAAAACACACCACTGCCATCCAGCACTACTTGTCATGCTGAGAAACAAAGGTCGACACAATAAAGTGTTACTCATTCAACAACTGTCTCTATCATTAGTTACCTTAATCCCAGAACCAGTGTTAGTGCTTCATGCAGACCTGAGGTTAGTAAAAGACTAAAACTTTAAGAAGATGTAGTGTTCATTTCTCAATCAGTGTGAAATTCTTTTTAGTGTGAACAAGGGCAACAAGGAAAGTTCGCATACAATTTGGTTACAAGCTTAGTGCTCTAGTAAAAGTAAGAGGAACAAAGGGGGTTTTTGGACACTTTGTCTTACCTTCAGATAAACAGAACTGATATTTAATGATCTAAAAAGAGGGGAAATAAAATAATGAAATAATCATAAGGAGTTCAAGAAATGTCAGAACAGGAAGGCCTTGAGTTACTCATTTTCTTTTACTGATTTTTCTCATTAGTAACTGAAAATGCAGTATCCTCTTATAAAACAGGTATTTTACTGGAAAGCAGAAATGACCTTAAAACCAACTTTGCAGCTAATAACCTGGAAACAAACCGGATGATTGCAAGGCGCTCAGATTTCCAATTTAAAACTTTACATTCTAAAAATGTAGTGAGCCATAAAACTCTCTTAAGAGGAAGGTGTACTTTATATTAAATAATATATCTACCCAAATTAGCCCAGATGAAGGAGTACCAGTGCTTCCATGGAGACTTTATACAGGGGAATGTGATAAAATTCACTGTAAAAATACAGGGTCTGGTTGCTATAATTGAGGCAGCTTGCCAACTCTTAATGCCAGGCATTGGCTCATGATGCCAGGCAACAGAATAAAGATTTAAAGGCAACTTTGCCCTGGTTCTCAAATATGTACATACAGTTTCTCCAATTAATGGTAACTCTTAATGATGTCCAGAGGTCTGAATTTTTAGTCTTTATAAGTAAAGATACTGCATTTCAAGTAAGAGTGTAAAAAAGGAATTATTTACTGTACTTCTTACCTGTCTCTGAGGGCAAATGGTGGTAAGGTGCTGGACAGAAAACCTGAGCAGCAAAATCCTCAAATGTTGTAGGCTCTAGATGATGTTGAACAATTGTTTGCAGATATCGAGCTCTCTCCTCATAACTGGTTTAGCCAAGAATTAAGGATGAATTTACATCGTGTACTGTAACTGTTAGATATCAGTGCCTAGTAATTCAGGATTCCTGTTTTTGTTAAATACATGTCATATATTTCACTGACTGTACACACTTACTTTTAATTCTTTACATAACTATAATATTATCTGAATCACTGATGTAATATTAACTGTAAGATAAACATGATTAATGTAAACCTTACAGTTCAACTATCTTTTCATGTCTGATGCAAAGTTTTCTGAAATTTTTTTCAAACAACAACCACTTAAATACTCTCTTCTAAATAACTGATTGGCCTGTACTCTGCCCACAATTAAATATAAAAATGTCACAATTTTTAAGCGACATAGCATGAAAAATAACCTTAGCATTAGCAAAATAAATGATTTTGCACTTTTCTGTAACAAACTGCTTCCTTAATCCCTAAACACACACACACAGAGTTAAGATAAATACATAGCGAAATTTAAGTATTGGGAAAACCACCTTGCCAATTATGCCATGAAAACAAGCAAGAACATTTGTAAAGAATCCGCAGGACCTTAAAATACTGGCTAACGGGGTGTCGGCAGGGCACTGACAGCAAAATACTGTACTTCTTCCTTTTCCCTGTGTTCTCCCTCTCTGATATTATTGACAAGAGACTGGTATCTTGAAGTGTTGTTGCTCTTGAAGAACCCTCTCCAGGCTCCTTGTTCCAGCAGGCCTGATTGTGCTGTTAGCACAGACAGAGCGAGAAAAAGAGAGAATATTTCTGCTGTTCATGAAAGCAACTATGGAAATGGCTGTCAAAATGTAGAGCAGCAGGCAGCAACATACAATTATCAAGAAAAACTACCATGCTGACTTCATGTCGTATAGTTCCTGAACTGAGAAATCAGTTAACCTTTTCTCTCGCAACTTTCAAAGTCCTCCAACCGGACTCAATACGTTGAATGAGGGGGATGTGCTGCAGTTATCTTATAGAACCGTAAAACGATCAGAAATTTTCTGTGGCATCTACACTTGTGCACACTTTTTTTTTCATAGTTTATTTGTAGATAGTGAGATTCATTTTCTCCTTCTCTCGTTCTGTTTTGCTAAAAACCCCCAGAATAAATCAGCATGTTGTGGAGGAATGGGCTCAGAATCAGCTTCTTGAAGGTTCTGGGTTCTGACTTCAGGTTTGGGGAAAAGGGATAGTGAGAAAGCCACTTTTCTGGATCAAATTCACCACCTGTGAAATGGGGATAATATTAATCTTACACACATTTTTTTAGCAATCCCAACATAAAAACTGCATTACAAGTGGTAAGTATTCTTAATAAGTGCAAACATTTAAAATAGATAACAATCCTATTTGCAGTCATGATAAGCAATAAAATTCCTAGCCCTATTAAAGCTGGAAAAAATACATTTTGTCTCAGCTTATAAAACTATACTTCAACAATTACAGAACTTTTCCCATGAAACCTTTTTCCAGTTGCTTTCTGTACAGTATTTATAGTAGATTTTGCAGGATATCTAAATAGAAAAAACTTACAGAGAATATACTATTTGAAAACAACTTGTAGTGAATTAAATGATCTTCATCGCATTTCCTTAGACCATAACTCGGTTACACAGTGAAACAATTTTTCCTCCAAAAGCCATGTTCCAAATCCTTTCTGGATCCCAAGAACCTCAGCAGAAGTCTCAGTCTGGAGAAGCTATAATAGGAGCACTGGGACAAGAGAAAATACAAAAATCTCCCATTGTAAGGGTTCTTAGGTTGGGGGATAAACACAGCACTGAGCCTTAACAGACACGAGTAATATAGCACAGTTTTTAAGAGGCTATGTACAAGTGGTAGAGGATGAAACTGATGGTTGAAGTCTAAATAATACTATGTATCTCACAACTTGTTGAAAAGCACTTTTTTCATTGGGGGAGATTCACAGCTGCTGAATTTTCTGCAGTTAATAGAGTCCTTTGATTCACAGCAGTGCCCCTTGCACAAAAAATACTGGCCTTTGTGTATTACCAGAAACTAATTTTCTATTTGGCTGAAAAGGGAAAAATGGGGTTATTGCTTCTCCCTCCTACAGAGCTTTTCATTATGCCTGATGCACTCAACTTCTAAGCTCTTCTGAGAAAAAAAAAATAACTGAAGAGGCAAGAGGTAGAAAAATGAGCTTGTTAGCACATTAGAAGTGGAGTATCTTGGTGGGCCCTAGAAATTCCCAGTGGTGTGTTAACTTATCACTCTATGCATGCTGGCACTGATAGTCTCCCAATTGATCACTCTCTTTTCGCACCAAAGGTGCTGCCAGGAAGCAAAGGCTGAAGGCCCACAGGAGAACAGGCTGCTATCAAAACAAGCTGTTTTTAAAAGTCTGCTTGAATGGGTAAAATGTTTCATGAAAAAGTAGGGTGGAGACACCTACCTGCTTTTAAAATGCTCTACTTTCAGAGGTCTCTAAAGGAAACCTTTTAGTTTATCCTATTATACCCAAAGCTTATACACAAATAAGGCAAAAATGAAGGAAAGTTACTGCTTTGAACGTGACAAGGACATTCCCATTCTCCAACCTGGGTACCTATCTCTTAACCAAATAAAGGAGTCTTGACACAGATGCTGACTGAGGAGGATAATGATGTTTTCATTACACAGTGGAGAGGGCATGCTTGTATCAGTTCTAGAAGTTTAATTCAAATGCACACTTGGTACACTCAGAGAAAAGTAATTCAGCTGGCCAGGTTGCCACTCGTCCTAACAATCCACAAAACCATCTGCAGCTTGTTACAAACAGAACCGCACTTAAAAACTAAACAAAAAACTGATACCAACACCAAGTCCAAAGCTTGCTGTATTCTGTGCTAAGAAATGACACACTCTCCTCCAAAGAACTCCTTCACTGCATTGGAGACTGAGTAGCCGGGATTGGGTTACTTTTCTCTTCTATTCACTTACACTTTGAGAACATTTTACTACTTTAAAACTCCAAATCTGTATGCTTTTGTGGCTGAGACAATCTTGTTCCATGTTGCGTTTGAATGCAACTATCTGCAAGAGCGACCATAAACTCACGGTAGTTAATTTCTACATTACTTCTAATAGGCTGGATATTTATTTCTTTAAAACGCTGCTCTCTAGGGAAGAGTTATCGGCACCTACAAATTGAGTGGCACATACAAACTCAATGGCTAGTAATAATCGGGCAATGAAAGCTGTATTCTTACTGTGAGTGGATGTTGCCACTGGCGTCAGCAATTAAGATGGAATGGGAAGGATGCATGGACAAACCAATGGATAAAGACTCTGGCACAGAGAGTGACTAAACACTTAAACAACAGCGTTGTGGGCTTTCTGCTTCTGAAGAAGGTGCTAACTGGAACAGAAGAGAATGGATAAGAAGGTAAGATATACATTGATTATACGGCACTCACCCAAACCTGTCAGCTAAAAATTTGCAGATCTATAATCCGCAAAAAGCGTAAGAACTTCTAATGAATTCGTTATACTTTTTTCAGAAGGTATTATTCTGAAAAATACAATCGCTACAAGAAAAAAGTCAGGGATCGTACCTTTATACGTGACTCAGGTTGTAGTCACTCCAGCTAAAACTTCATCTGCATTATAATCCATTTTACTTATCAGCTAAATCTGCAATTATTTCCATTAATACTGAAAATACTGTACTTTCCATTATTACCACAGACATGCCATTTTTTTAGACCCGTTGATTTGCAGTTGGGAACAAGCACCACAATCCTGACTGCCAGATCACCTACTTATGCTTAATCCGTCCCAAAACCAACATCTCATGGCCTCACCTAGTAGCTCTCCATCCCTGTTGACTGTATGATGTTCTGTTTTAACTCCAGCTCTGGTTAGATTCCGATGGCAGAATACATTACAACTTGCAGATTCTTTTTGCATAATCTAAGCTAAACCTTTTTCTAGCCATCTACATGAACAAATTATCTAGACTCTTACTTCACATCCCGGTTACAGCCATATCCTTTTCTCTGGCCTCAACAAATGAATTTTAATTCCTCCTTACACCTACACTGAGCATTGCAGGCACTGCTTAGATGGGTTATTCTCTTCAGGTACCGCCATCAGTCTGCCACCTCCTAGCACAAAGGCAGGCTAACTTACTTTAACTTTACAGTCCATACCCATTTGATCCATTTTATCAAAACTGCTCTTGCCTCCCGTCAGTTAATGCAGACAGTCCCTCTCATTCATCCTGACATTTTTGCACCGGCACTTTTGGACTTCTTTCCATGTGGCTGCTTCTGCCTAGCACCAGGTCTCCGCAACTGCCCACGAAACAATCCCCCCTCAAACTCTCCCCTTTGCTATGATGTTTATTGAAAAACAAACACGGAAAACACCTTGGAAGACAAGTCTGTTGCTGTGTAGGCTACACAACTATTTGTGCCATCTACTATTGTTTCACATTTCCCTGAATTTGGCATCTGCCTTCACTTGTTGCCTTCGGTTTTATACTTGGCTTTTTTACTTCTGAGGGACAAACATCTGTCTTGTGCTGCACTCCCACCTCAGCATAGACTGGGGGGTTTGTGCCACAATAATGCAAGCAAAACTTGTCTCTTCATCTACCATCTTAACTTTTTTCCTTTACATCCATAACAATTCCCTCACACTGCTGCCTTTTTTTTTTTTTTTAATCCATGGCTTTGTCATCCCTCAGTTTGGTGAGAAAATGGTTGCTACATTTCCCCACATCTCTAGTTGTTTAGTCTTTATTCTTCCTTTCCTGTATATTTAACCATGCAATCTCCACAAAATCCCATGTTCCCCATTGTTCAGCCTCTTCTACCGTCTCTTTCAAGTCCTTCTGCTGATTCATCTCCTCATAGTCATTTCCATAGATCTACTGTGTCATCCTGACCATGTGTTTTCTTCCCTCTTCTTATTCACACCTCCCAGTTTTAGAACTGAATAAAATGCATTACAATAAATCTATCTAGTATTTTGCAGTTAAAGAAGAGTGTATGCATGATTAGTAATCATGCATGATGTTACAATCACCCAGGGAATACCAATCCTAAAATGTCATTAACCTGAGGCTGAAAAAATGAACAAAAAGCAGTTTCAACACAGAGTAGAATTTCCAAGACTTTAATTAAGGATACGGCACTTGACAATTCTGTAATCTACTACCAGAGCATCTAAGCGCTAGGTTCACAAAAGGGCTGGAGAAAAAATCCTAGCGCCTGTTCCATCTGATAATAAACGTTTTTTGAGCAGGGACTGGAATCCAGGGACTCGACTCTCCCAGGGAAGCACCATAACCATCAGGCTATACAGATGCACAGGTACTTTCCCTGAGATTCAGAGGACGTCTTATTTTATGAAACGAAGGGCAATTTCAGCAGTGAACGGAGCGTGCCTGATTACAAAATGTCCTCAGTCCCAATGGTTAGAACAGTTTTGTGAGAGGCAGGAGATGTGGCTTCAAAATTGGAAACCGCTCTCATTTCCTGGCTGATTGATATAGCGGCAGTTACCTCCCGGTGTGTTTGTGTGGGCTGTAATCCAGCCAGTACACCTTCAGAACTCCTAGCACTGCTGCCTTGCAGGCCAGATGAGCAACGAAATAGCTACCTACTCGTTGGATAAAGAGAGGCATGAACTGGGCATGTGGCTATTGAGGATACAGCAAGGACTCAGGCAGCTCCAGTGTGTGCCCAGGGAACAGCGGCAATGAAAGCTTTAGATACCTGTGACCTTCAGAGATATCCAAGACTAGGCATTTGCTGTGTGGACATTCTTATCACCTATATTTTAGACTCGGGCACCTATAAAGGCCAGGCAGGAGGAACTTGGGTCAGTCATACAGAGTATTTCTGTAACAAAATGCTCTCAAGACTTCTGGGATAAAAAAATACAGAAAATTTTTTATCAAGACCTATTTCCTCTGAAGGGAAGGATTTATGCTGGGGAACCTACTCAATGACAGAAGCTTAAAAAAAGGCTAAAGAGATGCACAGTTCATTAATACATTAGAACGGTGATGGAATTATTTGTAATGTCAGATCAATATTTCATTTGTTCAACAAAATTTAAGAGGAATCCGCTTGTGAAGTACCTGAAGTCATCAATGGCAGAAATTCTGTATTTTTCCAAAAGTCAAAAGAAAGTATTTACCACTTCAGGTACCACAATAAAATGTTTAGCCTCAGCTTCCATTTTAGTAGATGGCTTCAAGACTATGTCTGGATGACTTAAAATGCATAAAGATCACTATAGTTTAAGAAATAACCTCGAAGGATGAACTTCCAAGCTGTAAGCTCAACAGTGCTGCAGGCCTCCCTACACCCCTACTCATGGGCTGGTCAAGTCCAGTACACTGACAACAGGACTTCTTTTTTAGGAAACAACAACAACCACCACAAAAAAAAAAAAAAATCGGGATTATAACAAAGAGGACTCTCTTTGTGAAAGGGAGTAAGGATGTAGGCTCTTTGCTCAATTTTCTTCCATCACTGTGTCTCATGCAGAAAAAAGGAACAAAAGTTGCAATGAGACACTTCCATGAAAGTCTGATTCATAAATCCTCCCTCCTGATGCTTATGTATTTATATATATGTGTACACCTGTGTAGTATATCACAATATAACTGTATATTGGAATATATGACCACAATACTGACGGTGTGTAGCACCTGAGATTCTTTGATTCCAGTGCTAAGAGGAGGTTTTGATGATTGCCTAGAAATACCTGTCAGAAAAAAGCCAGAGAATGCACTTCTGAATAGCAAGATAGACTTTTTCAGGTTAAATTACAAACTACTGTCGGAAATGCATGTACAGCTGCATCATTGGCAGTTCCACCTGCTAGCAAAATCATCTAAGAAGTCAATATATATTGATATGATTGTGGAGAGTATGACTTTGTCACCCAGGCATTTGGAAAATAATTTAGACAAGCAGAAACCAAAGCACCGCTCTATCCTTAACCAGAAAATGAAAATCCTCCACCCAGAGATACTCGCTTACAGGATCAATGGGCACTTGCAAAAGGTTTTTTAATTGCATGTATATGTTTTAAGTAAAGCTACATAAGATGGCACCCCCTTGTTTACCAGATTTGCCCCCTCAGCAAATTTAGAAGCATACCTCTTTTTTTCTAAAAAAACCCCCAAATCTGTAATATTGTCAACATACAAAAATGCTCCCGGGACATTAAAGACCAAAGGAAACAAAGAAACAGTGAGGCACAGTGAATGGCATATGATGGCAAGAGATTTTAAGTTTCTTGCTCTCTGGCCTGAAAAGGCATGCAAAGCCCACAGAATTAACTGCTACAGTCTGAGGTACTTCAAATGATGAAAGCATCAAAATTATCGGGCAGACTTTTCCTAGTAAATTACAAATCCTGACATCAGCATGTAAAAGGAGGATGGCCTCCTGTAAAAAGATAACAAGTACAGGTTAGGACCCAGGTTTCACAGAAGCTGAAAGGTAAAGTTAGCCACAGCAGAATCTGACTTCAAAAGGAAGACAAAACCCACACATCCCAGAGATGGAAGTTTATTCTGGGAAATCTTGCTCTGAAAGAAGAGATTGTGTAGTGGTTGTCAAACCTGCTGAACTCATACTGAGTCACAGCAATTTGTACTCTTTGTTGGCTCTTAGAATTAAGGATGTGAGTTGGGCTGCTATTGATCCAGCGTTGGAAGCCCTGCAACTAGCTGTGTTTTGTATGTAGGTGGGTGATCAGTATCAACTGGCCACACTGAGAGGAATAGTTACAAAGTTCTCTTATATTCTGAAAAGTGACTCTGTAGAAGTGGCATCATGGTGTTCGCTATTTATTGCATTTCAGTGATTTCCACATCTAGTTTGCACAGTATACAAATAAAGAGATTCTTTTTTTTTTTTTTTTTTTTTTTTCCCCCAGCTACAACTTCTGTTTACTTGAGTCAACTCGGTTTCTCAGAGTCTGTCTGGTCTCTTTTCTGTTTCTTAAACACTGCCAATATTGAAAATGGCATATAAATATTTTGCTCTGTGCATCTGTTTACACAGCTATGCTGTAAATGAAAGCAGCTTCTGCATATGCAATTGGAACTTAGCCACCAAGCTGATGATGTGTAAAGCAGAATTCAGTTCATTCTCCTCATATCTGATGCAAGTTATTCAGGTGAAAGAGAAGTAAAGAAATTATTATGCTTGACACTACCAAACAGGGGAAAGAATTAAAAATTCTACAGTCTTCTAAAGTAGTTTTTTTTCTCTACTGAAACCATATTTTTAATACTACTGACAGCATTTTGGAATAAAATGTAACAGTATATTTTCTTAGTCATAAAAATGGAACATAAAACTCAGAGGAATCAAAGTTACATTTTCAAAGTAAACTTTTATGTTGCATTTCATGAAAATATTTTAAAACTGCAGAAGAGGATCAGTGTTAATCATCCAAAATCACTAACTTTAAGAAATACGATCTATATATGTCAATCTACTAATTAAAGTAGGTATCTCATTAAAAATGAAAACAAATATGAAAAACATGTTAACAAACTAAGACTGTAGAGTTTAAGAAAACATAAAAGTTAATAACTAACATATTTAATAAAAATCTTTTTTCAACACAAGTTGTAATTGCAAAAGGGCTTTCTGAGGCAGTATCTGAAGTGTATTTCTTCATGAAGAAAATAAGGGAATACATAATAGATAAATCCATAGAAATTAATGCCATCACTCCAGATCTTGCAATTTGTTTCCAACACATGTAGTTGCATCATTCTTTAAATGAATATAATGAAAATTACTTTGCATTTTTTTACACTACTAGAAAGTTCAATACATCTGTGATAAATTTAAAGTGATCAGGCCAATTATAACAACACATACTTTTGCCATTTAGAGGCTTTTTTCTTTAAGAATACTAACCTTACCTAAAGGAGATTACTTCCAGTATATCTACCCTATGGCTAAATGGTTACAAGTCCTGCAAGGTAAATAGGCTAGATGAAGTTGCAGCCACTGAGTGTTTCCCAGTCAATGCTATTTCCGCCTGGTTTACTAACATGTTATATATTGAAAGGCGTTGACTCTTATCTGAATTTATATAAGAATCTTAATTTTTACAGTGTAAGCACTTTCAAAATTGCTAAATTACTGCAAGAAACTGTAATTGATGCTGACATTTTCATTTAAAAACCCAATACTTTTAACATTCTGCAACACTATCCTTCCAGGAAAATCCTTGATATATTGTTTATTTTTATGCTGCTCCACCAGATCTTACAGCTAACTAAATTCTTCAGTGGTTTATAACATCAGCTGGGAAGAAAAAGCTGTGATTCATCAGCGCAGACAAAGCTGAGCTTTAATCCATTCCTATAACCATATTGCCAAGTCTATATTGTTTACATTGCGTCTCAATTAAGAGACAGGCAGGACACCTGGTACTTCTTTATCTAAGTCCCACGGGCTGCCAGATGACTCAAAATCCATAACAGGTGCTAAGGCAGTGTGAGTGTAGCACCATTAACACAGGCTGGAATTGGATAAAATTTGGACTATGCTTAACCACTTAAAACACTCAATTATGAAATGAAAAATGTAACCAGGAGCACCAAGCTCCTTCACAAAAGGCACTTATAAAGATACGTAGAATTGAAGTGCAAGTGTAACAGACTTAATATAAAGTCTAATTTTAGTATAAATATTCTCCAGAATTAAACTATATAAACCCCAGCTATCTAAAATTAAAAAGCTGGGTTTTTTTAAGCTAACCATATAAATATATCTACTTATTAAACTGAATGTATTCTAATTCTGATCATCTGCTTAGGCAGCAAAACTGACAAAACTGATGCTCAGGCTTCTAGCAATTTCAAAGGGAAAAAAATCTGAATTAACAATACTTGTTGTTCAACTCTGCAGAACCCAGAATTTATTTTATTTTAAGGACTTTGGCAAGTGAAAGCATCTTACTGAAGGATTTATAAACAATGAAGTTAAAGTGAAAACCGATATGAGAAAAGATGCTCCTTTGCACCAAAAAGTGCCCCTGCAGATCTCTTTTCAGCACTTTTTCAGCTGTGGTGACTGAACAGAGTATTAAGCTTAGACACTGACAGAACACACTGCATGAGAGAAAAAACGAGTATCAGAAATTTTACAGTGGACAATTACTTAAGAACTATCTGTATCTAAATGTGCAGTAATCCAATTAAGTTTCTATTTAATATTGTAATTATCGAGAACACAATATAGTGATTTTATTTCCAGAGTAAGCAGTAACAAAGTACAGTAAACTGTCATTTAAGACAGTGTCATAGTATCTATGATAAGCAGCATATTGGCTTAAACTAATGCACTATATGCCTCTAGGGAACAACAGGCTCAGAGACTGGGTTTTAACATCAGAATCTATCCATTAATCTTGACTTAAATATAATCTACTCTGCAGAAAGAGGAAGAATGGGCATTCAATGAATTATCCGTTTGAAATACAGCAGAGGCATATTAACACAAACATATAGCAGAAAGGCTCGGTTTCGGTACTGTTTGTTGTGTATTGTATGTTTTACAAACCCTGAGCTGCATTTTAGCATGAAATTAAAAAGACTGTAAGATCAAATGGCTAGCAGTGTCGGAGGGATAAATACCTCAACACTGTAACAGATTACTCATCAGCTTTACCGGCCGTGTGGTTAGAAGACTAATGACAGAATTTACAAACACCCCACTCGTCCGTGTTTTACTAACAGGCTACAGAGGTGAAAACAAAACAGTGAAGGAAACGGTGCTGAAGCCCTTATGCGGGCAGAATTCCTACTCCAACTTCCAGGGAGGATTTATCTTACTAATGTATCCAAGATGGGAATCGATGAACCTATAAGGTATGTTGTGCTAATTGTTTTGAAGCCCATTACAGCTGCCACGGCTTCAGGCCCTCTTTGGAGCGATGCTCCTGCCAGCAGACAGAACAGCTCGCAGGCAGCCGTGGCTTCGCAGCAGGCAGCCGCGGCGGCACAGGGCCAACGGGCCAAGGGACTGAAGTTTATTAAGGATGTGGCACCAAACGTGCCGACGAGAGATGCTGAGGTGCTGCAGGCACCGCTTCAGCCCACAGATAATGTGGAATAGCGCGGGCCAGGGGGGAATGCACAGCCCCAGGCATTAACTCCTGATCGTGGGAGGGGATTTACCCCCACACCACACTCAGCATTGCACCGGTTTTAACTCAAGTCATCAAGGCTGACGAGTGTAAAAATACAGAAGTAAAGCTGGCTCTTTGCTCTCTGGTGTTAGCATGAATGCTGAAAGCCCACTGTCTTTCTATGTTCAAATATTTATATTTCTACCTTAAATATTCTCTCTGTATATAGACATATTCATCGATGAAAGAAACAGTAAAGAAAGTGCCTTTCATGAAGATACCACCACAATCTGTAAAATCACACAAATAAAAATTATATTGGTATTAAATATTGCCTACTAAAAAGACTGCACATACAGATACGTATTAATTTGCAATTCTACACGACCCAGTAACAAAGCAAACTCCTCTCATGATACATTTCGTCACTAATTACAGGCTGTACCTTAATAAACTTTAGAACTGCCTTCCTTTTTTTCTTTCATACCAATTTCTCTTTACCCTGGGTTGCTGCAGTGCCGGTATGAGATAGTCTACTTACAAGTCACTTTGGAGGCTATTAAAGTTGGTTTTAAAAACAATGTAAAACTCGAAGACAGGCTTCTGCTATTTAAAGGAAGGAAAGAAATATGAATTTTCAGTTACTTCCCTCTTTCTTTATTTTGAAGGGCAATTAGCGAAGCAGCCCCTTCACCCTCCTCCCCAATGCTGTCAAGCTGTTGAGAGCAGTTTGCAGCACTACAATGGTACTATTGTGAACACAGCCTGGGCTTCCTTCCCACAGAGAGTTAAATGGGCAGTTCCTGCTGCCCATGATTGGTGTCCAGCGAAACACTACTTAAGAGCCAGGTTTTATCAGTTCCACGCCAAAGAAGTGAAGCCAGGGAACCCAAGCCTTCCTATCATGCTGAACCATATGCCAACCCTGCTGGCCCCAAAGGTTTATCACTAAGAATCAGGATCCATCATGTCCCCTGTGAAATTTCACTTCACATACCTTCTGTGAAACGCATGGCTTCGCTGAAAACTGACCTTTTTCCACAATTGGCAAGAACAGATGGACGGTAACTATGGTTTGGCAAGCAGAAACTAAAAGATTTTCTAATAGTCTGCATTCTTCTGTGTTTGGGAGGAGAAGCATTCAGAAGGAGATAGATGTATTCGTGACCCACAGATCTATTCAGGTGCAGTTAATCAGCAATTAAACTATTTTCTTAACATCTAGAAAGTACTGACATTAATGTGATCGGCCAGGCTATGATTAGGACTCATGTCCTTTGGACCACCATATGGTAATTCCAATTACTATAATACTAACTTTTAATCCTTGCTTTATGCTAGTTTATTCTGTTTCTTTATTAAGTATGCGGCACATAGAGAATAAACAATACAAATACACCCTTCCTTATTATAATTTTGACCTGTTTAATTTGTGAATATTGTTACATGAAGTATATTCCATCTCCAGCTAGGTATTTCTACATACTGACAGGTATCATATATAACCTCTTTTTTTAGTAACTGAAATACAGACCTGTAGGAGAACAAAGACAACCAATGTGCTAGCTTCTATTAATCTCCTCATTATTTTTTTTTTGGTACCTATCATCTTCTAATCCCTCTGTTGGCACTGGAAAGCATGCCCCAACAGTCTTGATTATCATAAGTGGAATGACGCAGAAACAGTTTGCCAATATCTTATTCAACTCACTCAAAAATATCATTTTATCTCACAGACACTACTGTTTGTCAGTTTTGCTTGTTACGAATGATCTCCCGCACTTCCCACCTTATATTAAATACTCCGATATAAAATATTAGAATCAACCATATACAATGGTATGTACTTATTCTTTATATATAGACACAGCTTTTACTGTTTTAAAGTACAAATCTTTTCAAGTTGCTTGCAAGTCACTTATCTATTATTAGGGCTGAATTTATGACTAGAAAGGATCAAATCAATAAACAATGCTGTCTTTTTCGACATAAAAATAGGGCTATAGGGCTTAAAGAGTTTAAAAACATTTATTTCTTTAATTTTTAGAAACACCAGGAAAAATTGTTAATCTTCCCTGCTTTTATTCAGAGACTTGTGAGAGCTATCAAAGAAATCTGTATGAATTTTAATACCTTAAGGGGGCAAGAGTCTTAACATTTTAACAAAGGGCTTTTGTTATCCAAAATGTTTAATTAATTAATAAGGTTAAGTAGGTATTAACAAAAAACCTGTCATTTTGTGTTATGTACACAGCAATCAACTCTGTGTAAGATTGAACCAGTTTATCTTTTTCATTCCAGTTTAAGGACTCTCAGCCTTCTCCCTGCAAATTTTTGTTTAAAAGAGGGATCTATGCACATTTAAAACACATTTTATAATGGAAAAGTCATTGTTCTACTAACTTCCAGTTTACAACAGACAAAAATTTCTTACCTTAAAAAGATGCAGTAACAAAGAGGAACTCCCCTCCCTCAAGCAATCTGTACTGACAGATCCAAATTCAGGAGTTCTGGAAGGCTGACAAAGCACTTCAATGCTTTTCAGGGTAGCCCACTAACATCCTTTTATTCTAAAACAAAATGCCACTGGCATAAGCCTATCCATATTTTATACAGAAATCAGCAGAACCAATACCCCCCTTTGGATGGGTAATTCAGATGGGTGCAATTTATAAAGAATGCAGAAGTAAAAGAACCTAGAATATATTTTTCTTAACAGCATAAAAAGATTTGAGTCTCCCCATAATTTTCTACAACATCAGCAAAGCATTCAGCTCTTTATAAGTGCAATTATCAGCAGAAAATTGTAGAGACAATCAGTTTTGTCTCCTTTGATATTTTGCTTTTTTACCACTTTTAAGAGTCTCATACATCTCATTAGAGAAGACTAACTAGTAAATAAAGCTGTACTACCAATTAAAAACCAAGTTATATATATCTTGCGCCGATGATAACAGCATTATACTTACACCCATGTGCTTACACACACTATAGCTCTTCCAGAGGCACTCCCAGCATCCCAGTTTGTATCTGCGGATAGCCCGTAAGAGGCGGCAGAGCCAGCAGAGCTACCTGGGCCAGGGAAGGTAGGTTATGTGGGATTAGAAGCGGGGCAATTACTGAAGAAAATATGTTTACCTGAACATGTACAAATCCAGAACTGCTGCTAAAGAAAAGTATGTATGTGTTGCGTGAAAAACCGCGCAGACTATACACTACATTACAACATAGCTTTCAAGCCTCACACTTCAAGTTATTCCTCACATTAAAAATACATGAAAGCCAATTGAAATGATGTGTATGTCTACATGAAAATGCAGCAAACCCAGCAACTTGGTACACACAACTGCAAGTATTTCTCCAGCAGTTATTTGAAGTGTCTATATGACAAATGCTAAGGCAAGAGTTTAAAAACCTATCACAAATGTTCATTCAATCAGTTGTCTCTAGTGGCTAAAATCAAAGGCATTTAAAGTGATGCTTTGGAATTATTCATTGCAAAACAATCCTATTCTTTCAACAGGTAACTAATAAAAGATGGCTGAGAACAGGCTTGCACTACCCCTGAGGTCCAATTGTTACTCAGAACACTGCCTATTTTTGCTCCCTGGTGCTGCATTTTAACTCTAATTGCATGATCAAGGCAATAAATTGGACTCAGGGGACAAAAAAACCCTACAAAAGTACCTACCCTGACAAAACCAGAGGTTGCAAGAAAATGCACTTCAAACAGAAGTGAGGCAAGACGAGACAAGCGAAGGAGAGGTATCAAGGCTGGAAAGACAGTCATTAATACTGACAGATCACTGTAATTCTGGCTGTCAAGGTGATCGATTTAAGCAGCATATGCCAATCAATACTCTCCTCATTTACTGAGCAGCATGAGATATATATTTAGGTAAGATGTCCCTAAGACAGGATTTCAAACCATACTTAACGAACATAAATAGCACAATTTATGCTTTGGAATCTTAGCTGTCTTTTCATTTGGCCTTTTTTTAATCGGGCAAACCTCAGTGTGATGTTATCCATACGAAAGTTATTTTAAATGATTCTGTTACATCACACTGCCATCATGTATACCATTTCTTTATGTGAGATACTTTGAACTCTACCAATTTTCCATATAACGTATTAAAACACTCTTAAATGCAGCTGCTATTTAAGTACTGAGCATTTTGCTTATTTTGCATTAGTGGTTTGCCATTCTGAGTACCACAGCCACCCATGGTTTACAAGAAATCCAATCTTCCCGGTATTTCCCCTAGAATTTTCCTTACAACAGTCTCTTATTGTTCAAATAGACTTGTGACATCAAAAGAAAATACATTAATTTGATATAATAGTTCAGGGGGAAAATTCTGTGAGGATAATAAAAACAGCTCTTACTGTGACTGCACACTTACTGCATACCACACGCACACACACATGCATGACTGTATATTGAGATATAAAACTTTCCTCTTATATTGAGGTCTTATACAGAGAAACTGTTACATGATTTCTTGAAACTGAAACACCTGAACAGATACTTATAAATGCCTTGGAAATCTTCAGTTTTTCATGTTATACCATTGTATGTAGGCATTCAATTAATCACATTTTGAATTATAAAAAGATCAAGTGAGCTGTCAGCAGAACTAGGATTTGGAAGAACAGCAAAACTGAGCACATCAAAGTACAAGAAAGACTGAACATCGTATTCCCCACCTGAAGATTCTTGCTTGAACTTGGAAAACCATTTCCATTGCTAAACAGTAAAACAGATTTTAGAAATAACTCTATGTTCTTCCAGAAAAAACAGCAGGGGTCATATGATGAACTCATCCATGGCTCTTACTTGACTTCATATCAGATAAGCCTACAACGGTATGATTCAGGGATGGGATAAATATTCACTAAAATCCTAAAATTTTCAATTATTTGTTGTAAAGCATATAAAGTAGTATCTACAAAGTGCATCATGCATTATTTCTAATGTCTATTTTTTCCCACCTATGAGGTAACAGGTATGTTGAAACCTTATTAAATGTATCAAAATTGTATTGGCAGAAGTATAGCAAAGTTTGCCAAGATTCTTGGCATATGGCAGTTCAAAAAAATTCTAAATCAGAACATATTAATGGCATACATTATTCCTTTCACTATAACAAAATTAATGGCCCTGTGAAAAATAAATTCATGATATATATTTAAGGAGACAGAGCACCCCTTATGGCTTTTCCATTTGATACACAGTTATCATTGATGCAGTGTCACTGTAATTTTATTTTTTTTTTCCTTACAGACGCTCATGCTTCTATATGATAGAAAACTTACTGGACTTAAGAGAAAAGGAAACTGGCATTGCCAAAATCAGTACTTTCCAGCTTTAGCTTCTAAGTTTGTGGTTAGTGAGAAATCTCCAAAATCTTCACAAATTCTAGTTTGAAAATGTAAATCAAATAAATAAACTTAATTAAATGAAACAAATGTGGCCAGAGAATCTGAAGAATCTCTTTGCTTGCTATATGTCATTAATAACAAATACTTTCTTTTTAAAGATAAGCTTTCCAGTGTCTGCAGTTCTATCTTCCGGCAGATAATGGTCAAGCAGGCACAACAAACAGCGATACTACCAGTTCCAATAAAATCCTTTCTTGTTTCACATAGCTGAGTATCACATAAGAAAGCTTCTTCTGAGCTATGAGTTTTTAATACAGAGGAAACTTCTAACAAACCACTCAAAGATATTATTTTATTCATAAAGAAGTTACTGTCTTGTCAGATGCCAAGCAGGGTTAATAACTTCCCTTTCTCTGGAAGATGACTGTCTAAAAAGGTTAGCTACAATGCATCAAGTACCAACTGCTTAGGCATACAATGTAAAAAAAAAGATGGGGGATATGTAAATCTTCTAGTTTTGATAAAAGAATATTAATTTACCCAATCATTTAGGTTAAGCTTTATTCTCTAATATTTTGTAGGTGGAATAATTAAAACAGCATTATATTTTTACTATTTTAATTCATCTGTTTCATATCACCAAAAAAAAAAGAAATTCAAAAAAAGAAATTAGGTCAAAGGCTTTGTAGATTATTATAAAGAAATGAAAATTATGCAACGCTGGTTATGGATAAAACAGTCATCAGTATTCCAGGTTCTAAAACTTCAACAAACTGCGGATTTCAAAGATGCTAAATAGCATTTGTTACTGTGTGTCTAGCTACATATCGGGTAGCAACCTTTGGGAGAGGAATACTACATAAGGCAGAAAGCACGGTGTCTGAATTGCACTATCTGAAGCGCAGATCATTTGGAGTAATTGTTAACACTCTGAAATTTGTGTGCAATGTGCAAAAAGTGACACTAGTTGTTGCACAATTGGAATTTCATTCCCACAAGGTTACTAGTACTTCTCCTGTTTTGTTGTAATAATTTTAACAAGTTGGATCACTGGAGGTGCCTACCACACCAAGTACAGATTGTTATCTTGGTGCGCCTCTTGGCATCTGGCTAACATCTGTTGTTTATTCAGGAAGTTCAAGTAAAATTTCATATGAAGCCACCTTTCAATTGTTCAAAATATTTAGTATTGATCCATTTCCTACACATGGTAGATTCTAAATTCAGAATGTGGCAAAGTGCTTGCTCTGAGATGCAAGCCATGAATGAAACTATTCCTATCAGGAATTTCTTTGCACTTTAGTAAATAAAATATTTAACAATCCCCTAAACATTAGCCTCCTTGTTCTACATCAGGGTGAAAACAATTGTTTTCAACATTCAGTCCCAATACCACACCTGCAGTTATAAGTCTTGGAAGTTTTCCTAGCGTGTCTGCAGCTGGAGTGTATTCAGGAGATGGCATGTACTTCTTAAGATAAGGACAAACGCAATCAGAAGAAGAAACACATCAGCTATGAGATAGAGAAGGGGTGCTGCTGCTTCATTAGCATGACAATACAAGTATTCTGTATTGTCACTTGTGGCTGTATGCACGCATGCCGCCTGTTGGTGAGGGGGTACTGTTAACGACAAAGCCAGGCCACCAAAATATAGTGAGGGACTGCAGAATCGTTGAAGGGGAAACTAAAGCAAATGCCACAAATCAATGCAGACTCCCCCCAAAACAGCAATATCCTCTTCACGCAGCTGCAGTGATGAATATGCCAAGCATCACGTTAAAGCAGGATACCTGCCATGCGCGACTGATGTTGGCTGATAAATTGAGTAAATTTTTCCTCTTAAAATACTACAATACAGAAACATACCACTATAGTATTCTGAGCAAAGAATAAAAACCCGCAGCAGATGAAACCTTTGAAAATCATTAATAAAATCAAATCTTCAAAGTGTTTTGGTATCCAAGTTTGCTATCAGAAGTGTCAAAACAATGTCAGAAAGAGGAAGGTGATTGACGGAGTATGTCAAACTCAGAAAGCCACTTCAGCCCATACAATACATGCTCGAAGTCGGGGCAGACTATAAAAGGGAGATGAGCAGAATTTCCTGTATCCATGCAACCATTATTATACTATTCACACGTACTACCCATTGCCACATCCTGATTAACAGACTAGTGCAATAAGGAAAAAGTTGCAATCAGGTTACATGAAGAGGACTGAATATCCCTTCTGATTACAAATGGCAGCTGATTTTTTCAGTCAGGTCTGCACTTAGAAAATGCACTACCTGGGAGGATGGATAAGCCCTCCTTGGAAGCAGGAGGGCCAAATGCAGTGCCACTTTCTTACCATCCTGTACGCAAGCAAATCAACACAGTCCTAGTAAAATTAAGAGCTTACCCTGATCCATCTCCACAAAGATCTACAAAGTGACATTGTAAATATTCCTCAAAAGCAGACAAACACAAACCTACGCATGTATCACCAACTCCACGCTGAGTCAAAACGTGCCCACCAAGTATTACACAGCACAGCAAAACAAACCACACAGCGGCAGGCACAGAGTCACCCAGACACTGGTGCTGGCTTTGAAATGAACTATTTCTGCTGGTCTGCTACGCTAACAGGAGAGCTAATGCAGATGTGTAGGGCTTGAAAGGGGTTGTTTGACAGAAGCTGCAAGCCTTCTTGCTCCTTAAGATGCACGTTCAACTGAATGTCTACTAACCGTCATCAAAGTTCCTAATAAACTGACACTGTTCCAGTATATTTGATACTCATAAGTAAACAAAAATTAATTTCGAGCAGATTGCTTCAGAATTCTCTTTCACTGATACTGATACGGTCCTGGATACATGGGAAGCCTTGATTATCGGCTTCTTTTTTCCAGCTGGGTCTCTGTCTTTGGTGTACTTTCTAAAAACCAGCTTTTTTGTTCATTTTTTCCCCCTCCCTCTTCAAACATACTGCTTTCACCACTCTGAGCCCTCTTTTTCTTTGCTCCAGCCACACTCCCAACACAAGGAAAGACCACCTTAATCAATGAGTCCTGAATTCCACAACAGACATTAAGTCTGGCGGGGTCTCCAGAAAAGCTATTTAACCTCAGACCATAAAATACTCTTCCCCACAGCCTTCAGTCCACAACAAACTTAAAAGCCAGTAGTGAATTGCTTCAGCCATAGCTAAAATATGCCAGAGGAAAAAAGCAGGAGACACTGAAGACAGTCCTTGATGTCTTCAATTCCCTGCTATGGCAGGAACATAATTAGATTCAATTTTCAAATACTCCCAGTTAACAGACCATATCCATGTTACAGGAAACACCCACCAGTCTTTGCCATTCTTGTAGGAGGGAAATTCCTTCTTGACCTCAAATTTGGCCATGGGTTGAACACCAAGAACATGTCCATGACATTTTTAATCAAGAGTTTTTTAAACCACTGAGAGCCAGGCCAAACTTTGAAGTTTAACATTTTTTTGCTGTTCTCCACTGACACAACTGACTCAACCATAGCCTAATTCAAGCCAGGGAAGTTTGCAGAGTATTTTCTAATTTCACGCCAAGCAAACAGCTTTTGAAGAAGTGCCCACACCCCCATTTTTTATTTTTAAAGTATTCTAAAATGCACTGAATATAAGATACCCCAAGCCAGGTAGAAAAAGAATACCACCAACTACTTAACAAAGCTGCCCTTTAACATCAGTGCCTATCAACTGGTGCTTCATAAGCTTACCAAGTGATGACACAAAACCCATCAATCAATACTATATAATATTAAATATACATAATGCTTTCCAGTTACATGCTAACCATGTTAGGAGACAAATATTAACATTTCAGTGGAGGCCATGTTATGTCATAAATGACATGCAGTGCTTTGATGCACATAAAAAAGTACAATTTGGAGCACTGAATTCAAAGTGCAATACGCAGCTCTTAGGAACGGGCCAATTCCCAGACACTGAGCTGGCAAGCTATGTCCAAGGAATTTATTACAACTTCCATATTCTGTAAAGAAGCTTAAACATACAAGGCTGTGGGGGTTTCTGGTACTGAAAGTCTGCTATTTCAAAGTGAATTGTTTTCCAATTGCTCATCACTATACATCAAAATAATGCTATAAGCCATCAGTTTTCATGGTATAACGATGATAATACATTTTAAATTCTTTGATTAAGCCACTTGAGTAATGACAACAAGATCAGACCTCTCCAAACATAAAAATACAATGAATCAACATCTGTCAACTACAGAAATGGCACAAACGTCATTTAATGCGATCACATCAAACACTATCCATCATTCATCTGTAAATCCACTTCATCGTATCTAAGCCAAAACTCTGTCAATAATAACAGTGAGCCTTAGGAAAACCAGAGAATTTTAGCAACAATCTATCACATGACAAATACAAGTATCTCCAGCTTGGGCAGAAATTAAGCACAGAATTTATTTTGGATCAAAATTTAAACATCTTTTAATTTATGAAATGAAAAAATACTATGTTCTTGTTGTTTTAACTAACAGGTATATAACAGAACTCAATCTTAAGAAAGAGAGGTATAAGTGACTGACTTACCTTACGTTTTTTAATTTCTGGTGGTAAATCTGTTCTTCTATGATCAGCCCTTTCAAAAAAAACTACAATCTCAATTCCAATAAATAAGAGAGATAATATTTTCTGACATCTTTACAAAGACATGAACAACGTTTTGACAACAACTTTGTATTCTGAGCAGAATAATACAATCTGTATGACAAATATGTAACAAATTTCTCATGTTGACAGAAAGCTGCATTCACATCCTTTTTATAACTAGAAAACAAAACTAAGTCACATTAATGCTTGATAAATACTTAATAACTTTAAGGAAAGAAAGATTATTAACACCATGACATTGCTACTTTAGAAAGTCTACTCACAAAATGGTCATTAAAATAATTTTGTTAACAAAAAATGATAAGTACATGTTGTAAAACACTAGAAACGGGCAATTTTTCAGCATCGGATCTATTCTTCACTTAATTAAAAAAGCTGGTCTTCATCTAAATACTATTCTATGTGTATAAGTTTCCTAAGGGCACCATCACCATGAAACAAATAAAAATATTTTCCCTATGTTAATGGGAAAAAAATATGACAGATATGAAGATCGTATCTGTAGAACTGCAAGGGAATGTATATACTCCAGAAATCATGTGAGTGAAAGGATACAAGTTTTGGTATAATGGGATTAATGATTTCAAAGCACGGCTTGCATTTATAGCTGTTGCACGAACCATAATAGGAAGAATTTTTCCATTCACAATAGCACCATCAAAGAGTGGACCAAAAAATGGAACCTGAATAAAAAAATTAAGAAATTCAACATAAAGCAAGATCTTAGCTATAACAATTAGCAATCAACATTAACAATAGAGCACTCAAATATATCTTTTTTTCCCCTCCTCATTGCTAGATAATCAGACCAGTTATTGTGCTCCATGACAGACCTTTTCTCTTGTGGAAATATACAGCCATGTAACTGCTTGATATCCTTGGTAACAGATAACACAGCATTTGAAGAAAATTAAGCAACCATCTGAATATTATGTCTCATCAAAGCATTTTTCCACGTTTGCTGCAAAAATCCCAGGTACAGTCATGCATATGATGTTTACGAGGTTGAAAGGCTCGATGACAATATTGTAAGCGGTAGTAAACAAAAGGACTAATTGCTCAAAATAATATTTATCATGGCTTTAGATATAACATGTTCATAAGGACCAACTCAATGTGTAACTGTCATACAATTACTGGTGGACCGACCCTCACCTCCCATTTTCTTTTCTTCTTCTATCTGCACTTTTTATCTATAGTTTCTACACAAATGGACTGTAAGCCCTTTACAAGAGAAATCTCTGGTGAAAGTTTGGCCTCTAGACACTAAGTGTAAAGCTGTATTTGTGACATCAGTAGAAAACCTTGATGTTTAGTACAGGTAACACTGAAAAGGTTTACAGAGCAGATGGTTCTATTATTTTGGCATTATATTTCTCTCTAATCAATCATCATTTTGCGATTAAAAAGGACAAAATTAAAACTCAGTTAAGTATCTTCATTTCCTGTATATGTGAATAAAGTTCGGAAGCTGCTAGCATAAAAGCATGTGAAGAAGAGCAAAGTTCGGGCATCAGGCCAGCATAGGGAGCAGTGTACACTAAATATTCTTCCTGCTAAGATGAAACAAATGCTGCAAAAGAATTTCAGATCCCTGTATTATTTTTGCCCTCAGTCATTTAATGTAGTTTTGAGACGGAAGGCACTTCTCATGTACAAGGACAACTGTTGGACTTAACAACAATCCCTGCTCTTCGTAGTTTTCTTAACCTGCACACTCCCAGTAACGCAACTCTGTGTACTTAAAGTAGTAAAAGAAACACAAGAAACCCAGTAATAACAAGACCATGTACTGGGTATCGTTTCATGCCTGTCATCAGATAGGGGCAGTCATCATATAGAGGGAATTCCTATTTCTGTCATACTTCATTTATTAATATTAGTGCTTGTAGAAAGAATTTTAATAGTTAAAGTACAGAAATTCATAGCAAGTGACATCACACAGAGAAATTACACAGTAAAACCACTCATGACTACTTTTACTTCGTCAGTGTTCACTACCTTAAACCACTGTATGAAGAACAGGGCCAGCACAGACATTTGAGGAACAGTCGTTAGGAAGAGCATGTGCTCATATGCTTAAGAACTGAATCGCCTTGCTTTGCTACATTAATCTCCACATTCTGTGGAGGTAAAGCTAAAGTGAAAACTAGCTTTGTGACAAAGAAAGGGGAATATGACATGGATGGAGAAAGCTGGAGAAAGCTATTATTCATCCACCACAGTCACATATCAAATTTGATTTAAAAGTTTGCCAAGTTCATCTTAATATTTACATGATTACACAAAATATTCTAGCTTTGTTTCCAGTTTATGATGCTAGCAGATATGCTTGGCAGGATCCGGCCTTTGCAATGTTAAATGGCTGATTTTACTACGCGTTGTACTCGGAGCTCTTCCTCCTACCACCACTGCAACTGTCAATGCTAAAGACACATCGCTCTGTGGATTAATCTCTTATACCAAAACCTCAGACTGTAAACAAAACTCAGTTCATATCAAACATACAAAGGCAACACACAAAAAACCCCAAACCACCAAACTCTTACCTCAGGCTTTTTCATGATCTGGATACTAAACATATGGTTTTTCATGGGGTAGATAACTATAAGAACATCACCAAATTCTGTCGGAATTATTCCTCTTCTATAATCTCGAGTATGCTCCGACCAGACAATGTGTACTTCATCATTTCCTAAATGTCTTAGCTGGAAAAGCAGGGATAAAAACCCATCAGTTTAAACATATTCTATAGCCATACAGCTACACTAAATGCTCGTATTTCAAAAGGACAAACCCACTAAAATAAATGAAGAAAAATTAGTAAAATAACCAAATTACACTATAGTGCTCTTACAATTTCAATGACAGTATTAGTTCGTAGTATTGGGTTGTGCTATATATTTGTATACATTGGTATCAGTGTCTATTTAAATTAACATATGTCAAATTAAAAAAACAAAACCAAAAACAAAAGATCTGTTTTCTACTGAAAGCTAAATTTTTGTTGATAGTCTCTCAAGATCACAGAACGAGTCAATCTCATTCACTAAAATGCTTTCAAGTTGCCATCACTGACAGCCAGCAAACTACTAAATTCTATATGAACTTTTAAAGGATATGAATGAACATGTGTTTAAAAGTTTCGTATGTAAGCAGTCTTTAACCTCATCATTCTAGCCAAATTCCAAACTGGCTACTACAAATGAAAAGCTGTTAATGGAGAATAGCTACTGCATTTTCCATGGCCCCCGGATTAACTAACTAAATGCTCATTTCCCATGAAACCTGTATAACTTTGTAAAAACAACACCCTGCCCCTCAAAAACCCCAAATGGCTCTTGATTTGGCTCAGAATGGCCAAATGGGTTCCTCAAAATCCACGCTGTATGCTCAATTGTAATCATATAACCAGATTAAGGAATATCTTGAACACTTTGGAACTACCTGCACTGAAGCTCCCAAAATGCTTGTACTGCTAAGCATTACCATCTGATAAACAAATGTTAACATCACGGAGAGAGGCTTTGCATATACTGATTAAATACACTTGGATTATTAAACGTGAGTTTCGTTCCAGTAAGGGATATTTCTGAAAATTCAAGATGGAATCTCATTTTTTCCTTGCTTCACCAGTTACAGCTGACAATTGTCTTCACCCCCAGTTTTCAGTTTGTTTGCACAGCCTTAGGTCAGTAGAATTTGTCAAATAATCATCTTGATGCTATGCAAAAGACAGCACTGTGAACTGCTGTTAACGGGTAACATGCAGATACTAATCTGAACACTTACAAGAAGTTACTGTGTATAAAAAGACAACAATTTTCTGTACTCATTTTCAGAATGCAACTGTACTTTAAATAAAAGCAAAACATATACACAGTTATCAGAAAATTTTCATTGCAAGTATTCACTTGTTTATTTTACAAAACCTCCTGGAATGCTGCCTTCATCTTATCTGAAGGCTTATATTGGCTGCCAGAAGCAGACTTACGGAAAAAAAAAAAAAGGTAAAGTTAAAAATTAATCTGCCTCCGCTCTTCTCTGCTAGCTTTAAATTCTATCAGACTGAAAAACAGGGCTGTATTTCTGCAAAACAAATATTTTCTGCAGTGTTGGACTGGGCAAAGGACAGATGGCATCAATACCCTACATCTTGTCTGATGCTCAAAAAGTGATTTATTTTGCCTGGACCAGATCATACATGCATCTAACCCACAATGACTGCAGTTCCTTTTAAGTGAGCTGGTCTTGCCTCTTCTGTGTGTAGATGGCTGAATTATTCCGAACAACGCTTAGTTAGGGATGCTCTTGTGCCAACTGTAAACTCAGCTCAACAACAGACCAGGTTGCAACAACATTCTCTATGGTGAGTTTTATTTGAATAGATCAGAACAAAACCAAGCAACAGACTGAATGACTGATATGCAACACACACACACCAGCTAGATAAACCCTGGCTGACACTTAACAATGGCAAACATCACAGGAGACAACTAAGTGTAGAATTGTTCTGAGGGCTTGAACCTCTCCTGCCTTCCTTGCTGAAGCGCCAGTCAAACTATCTGCTGAAATATGACAATGACAGAAGGGTACGAGGGCCTGATGGCCCCACGCTTAGAAGCAAGTGAAAAGCTCAGGGAGGATGAGGCTGCCTAGCTGAAGAGAAAGCAAGAGGCAAATCAGTTTAGGTATAAAATCTTGTGGAGTGTGAAAAAACTACATGATCCTAGATTGAGGGGTGGCCATCTGGTGCGCTGACTGAACTGAACTCATTGAACTGGCTGCCAAAAAGCAGAACTAGGACTGACGGACCCACCACTGCTCTGCACCAGCCCTATTTCAGCAATATTTAACTATTTACTGAAAGAATTAGCCCTCCTTTACTTACCATCTATGGGTTCAAAGACAACAAACTCAGAAGCAGGGATGGTGACAGTGTACATCCCAAATAAATGGCGTTCAAATCCAAAACATATAGAAGAGTTCAGATAGTGCAGCTTCTTGAGGGCATCGCTGCCTCCGAATTTCATTTATCAAAGGCTGTCCCTGTGTACCTGTCACAGATATCCGCAGCCAACTAGACAGGGCACCAGCTCTTGCACAGCTGTGAAAGCTACCCAGGCAGAGCATCACTACTGACACGTGCTTTCACATCAGACTGACACTGATTTTAGTGGGATAAAAGCATACTGTGCCGTTTTTCCAGAGGAGGAGTACTGACAAGGGATATGTGTTTTTTCGTGCCAAGTGTGCTGAAGCCGTTGGTGACTTTTTTCAAAGTTTGCTTTATAACCCCATAGAGTGAGGTGTGAGGATACGTGCCAGGCTAAAAGCACTAACTTCTTCAGAGGAAAAGGAAAATGGATCAGATTATTCCGAGGAGTTTCAAGTCCCGCCAGGTGTATTTTACCTCATGATTACTATCAAGAACGATGTGGCAAAGATCCAGGTTAGATAAAGCACAGAATGGCATCTCTGTGTCATACAATGGTTTGAGAGTCAAAAGCAGATGGTGCAAGCAGGTGGATGAGGGTATAAACCATGAACGGCGGTTTAGAACCAGATGTAAATACTCAATATCAAAACTATGATCAGTGCCTTGTTTCCATTATAGGAGGTAGAAGACTAACAAAAATAAGAGACAAATAAACAAGATTGGGTGCTGCTGATTTCTTCTTTGTGTTTGGAGAATAATTAGGTTCTGGGTAAGTCATTCTGTTCCTTTTTCAGGAGCAAATCAGAAGAAGTTCTGACACTAACATAGTGCTCCTTATTGCTTCTTTCAGATGTCCACACCTTAGTCAGCAAGCAAAGCTTACAAAAAAGCAAAGCTTATGGTGGTAACTTGACCCATCAACACTTGATTCATGGAAGAGTTCCAATACCTGAAATTGTCTTGAAAAGATTTCCAAGGTCTGCTAGATTTTGCATAAACTTTTTAAAAAGACAAATTTCAGGTTTTCTTAATTTCAGTTCCCTACTGAAGGACCTTGAAATTGAGCAGTGCCCCATGACAAGGCTCTCCTGCAAGCACAGCAAACATTTGGAGAATCCATCATTCACTGTAACTATTACATCACAGGGGAGCCAGAGATTGAGCTCTTCCAACTGTAATCTGGATTCTTTGTGTCTTTGTATTGAATTGGAAGCATCCCAGAACTTGGTGTCCTGGACACAAGAGGGACAAAGAGCTACAACCACCTCTGCTCATTGAAACCTGAAGGACAGACAGCAACATGATTTCCCAAGAAGAAGGCGTGGTCCCAGTGTTACCTAACAGAATCAGATTTGGTGCACACAGAATGTACAGGTGCCAAGACTGAAATCTGTGTCAATGGTTACTCAAAACTCACCACCAGTTGTGTAAGCCACTACATCTTCACACTTGTTTCCTTGTCTTCCCAAATTTACAGCTTTGTACGTGCGTAAATCACAGTAAGCAAAACAAAGCGTAAATCCTTATTAGTGATGCAATAATATAAATAATAAAAAGCTCTAAAATAACGTTATACTTCAGTAAGCAGTAATACACTATAGCTGCAACATCTGGAACTATAGGTTACACACCAATATTCTAAAACTCTAAATACTGCATAAGTTCAGATCAAACTGCTATAAGGAGTTTATTATTTAAGCCAAGGCAAGACACAAGACAGAGATGGACAAATGCAAAGAAATTGTAAAAAGGCATTAAAGATTAGAAAAAAGTCTTTTATAGCAGCATTCTTCACGACCGAAAGTGTCAAGGTCAAAGAAAGGAAGGTTCAGCTATGGAAACAGTTTGGGCTATAGTGGATAAATTTTAACTGTGTGTATGGAAAAGCTATGTTGCAAGAAATGTTAGGTAGAAAAAAGAATAGAGTCTTAAGCACAGACTGAATGTAAGAATCTAGAAAGTGGACCAAATTAAAGATGATTTCAGGCTATGGGCACAAGTGACAGGCACAATGGTCATGTTATCCGTGGTGATCCAGAAAGGTGGCAATGAGAAAGAGATTAAGAGCTCTGTTTTAGCCATTTTAAACCTGAGCTGTCGGGAAGACAGCCCTGAGGAGATGTCAGAGACAAACAGATTTTTTTAGGCTTGCTTTGAAACTCTACTCCATTAAAACAAATATATAAAAATGACCGACTGTTAGGTTACCTGAAATTTCAAATTTAACTCAAAATACTTTAAAATATTCTTACTCTATAGCCATCATCATGTGTCAGCTCTCCTAATACATTTATGTTAACTGAATACAAAAGAAACGTGAAATAAATATAACCAGGAGGGATGATCAAATCTAATTTTGATACATTAGTGTCATATGCTGTACATGTTACAATAGCAGCCAGACTTAATACTAAGCTGCAGGCTATACTGAAATTTCCAAATGGCAGATTGTTCTAAGTGATACCAAGTATAATTGAAGTAATAAACGATAGTAAAAGCAAAGCACACTGTCAGGAAGAATTTAAGTATTTACTTTTTAAAATTAAATGAGTTAGGTTTGGAAAGGCAAGACAAGTGAAATAATGCAGGGCTCAATTTACAGAAAATTCCTTTTATTTATCTGTTGCATTAACCCTTGAACTCTTGCCAAAATTACTGTAATTTCTAATACCCACTTACCTAAAGGAGGGAGGAAAAAAGCTATTATATTTTCTTATGATACAACAGCTAGCCCCAACTTTTTTCTTCTTCAAAAATGGAAGTGTTTATTATAAAAAGAACAGAAGGAGCAGAAACATCTGAAGTAACGGCTTAATGCAGCTACTTTTGCCCACTAAATGTAAGCAGCACTGCTGTCTACAGCACACGCACCCTCTAGTTGAATTTTTCACAAAACTTTGTTTCAACAATTATGGTGTGTTTTTTTTTTTTAAAGCAACATGTGTATTTAATTGTTACTCCAAAAAATATTGTACTAATAATTTACATCTATAAACCTCCAAGTTCCCAACACATGTTAATACCACAATAAAAAAGCTAGCTATAAATACCAGGAGCAATAAATCTTTTACGTTGTTAGGACAATGTCACACATAGTCTAGAATCACGTTATACACCCAAAGCCCAAGATGAACCAGTATTCCGATCATTAACAGTATCACTACTACTTTTCATTTACAGATCTTGTGTATAATATTCTCACCTGCAATGCCTTCACTCCTTTATCAGGCTAAAGAAGGAGGAGCTAGACAGGTGATAAGCTGCAGAAGCACACACATAGGCTTTCTCACTCTGTGAGCTGAGCCTTCACAGTTTCACTTAATCCTGATATTTGCATTGCAAGTTTGTTCTTGTAAGGGTAGTGCAAATACTTTTTACTCTAACCTTTAATTTTAAGAAAACCAAAAGGGATTGCATTATCAGCATTAAATCTTTAATCTACTACTTGCAAATTAAATACCTATTTTATATAGGCATTTTAATGTTAAGTTCCTTTACACATTCAGAGGATTTTCAGCAGTTCTCTCTAAATTCACGTCTTTTCTTGCTTTCATTCACATCTTCAGAAACAAGTGCTTCAGAGGTATCCAAGACACTTAAAACTTTTATTTACTACTCTGTAAGACTGATGGAAAATAAGTTTAAAATTGGCTTAGCCTCTGCAACAGCAGAATCTTGATTTTGCAGTGGTTCGACTGGCAGGAAGAAGTTCTGTTTTAATTTAATTTAATTTCCATTTATAAGATGAACCTATCATGCACCTCTAGGCACATTTACAATATAAAAAACAGTGGCAGTTCTAAGCCAACTACTGCAAGTTTGCTTGTTTTTATCCCACTGAATGAAATAAGACAAAGGAAGTACATGAAAGACCTGCAGAGAAGCACAAAACTTTAAGTTTCTTTGGAGGTCACGAATAGTACATGCACTCAGAACAATTAAAATTGTTAGCACATACACAACAGCTCTCAAATTGTTTTTGAGGTCCCCTGTAGTGTGTGTGAGCTGGACAGCATCTCATGAAACACATTCCTTTTGCAGTCTAAGCAAATTAAGCCTAAGAATTAAGCCTGTTTTCCTACTCATGCCTCTTGATATCACTTGCTGGTTTCTCCCAAGATGCAAATTTCAGTTGATGTTTTTCTCAGGTTTGGGATGATTTTCATAGCATCTCTCTATGGTGCCTGTTACTTGATGTCTAATGCTTCTTCTCCTGCGGTCTTACCTGCTGAGTAGGAATACAAAGAGTCCCCCTCACTCTATCTCCTTTACTTATCCTACCTCCATTAAACATACGTGAATTAACACCTTTGAAATATGTCTCTACTAAATTCAATTGAAATGGGCCAAAAGGGCTTAGGGAAGGGAGGAGAGACATAAAGGCAGCCTCACAAGCCTCCATTCACAGGGAAACTGGGCTTAAAAAGAACAAAAACCACACATGGAGAAGAACAGGGAAAAGTGTCACGCAGAAGTGAAGCAGCTTGACCCAACAGCCCATCAGCAGCTGAGCTACAAATACAATCCCAATCTTTTGATACACCCTACATATCATACAGACCTCAAATACTCCAGATTACTGATGAGTGAGACTGTGGGTAAAAGAGGAGAGAAATAGGCCTGGGGCAAGCTGCAGTTGTTACAAAATCCAGCTGACACCATTTTCACAAGCTAAAATGACAGGAGGTCTGGACCTGCACCGAACCTCGCCTGGCAGCAACAGCTATACGTACACCGAGGTGATCGTGGAAACAGACACGAGATCTTCCCTGTGTGTTCTGCTGAAGTCCACATCATTCCAAATTATTTATTATTAATTAATTTTCACTCTGACCCATCTTCCCCCTTGTCAACATTTTTAATGTTCTAATTCAAAGAGATTATAACTAAATACTATGAGAATAATTGCAAGCTGTGTCATATAAAACCAAGTTTCTGTTTAAAAAATACAGAAGCCAGTCAAGTTAAAAAATATATATACACACACACACTGTTCTATACTAGAACAGCAGCAACAATCTTCTTTTTAAATTTGCTATTTTTACTAGTAAACCACTTTTATAAATCATTTAACAACCTAAGTATTACCCTGGCTTCTACTTCAGGAAATAAAAACCAGAAAGGATCCAGCACCACGGGCGTATAAGAAAAAACATTTTTTAATTAAAAAAAAACCAAACCAAACAAACCAACCTAAGATACAACAGTGACAAGTTAGAACTTATAGTCAGTCTATAATAATAACAATAATATTTTTTTCTTCAAGTTGAACACAAAGAACAAAAAAGTCATTAATAATTGAAGCTTGCCAGAGGCATGGCTATTTCTCTCTTTACTGTCTACTGTCTAATTTAATTACAAGTATTAAACTCCTTGCTGAGGTCAACCAGCTTCAGTTCCTCCAATATTACACTTCAACCAGTGCTCATTAACGTGTCTACTGAAAGGATTAGCACATCTGAAGATGTATGTATGCAGGGCCGGGGACAGTCTAATGATAGCCAATTGTTCATTTATAATAGGACACATGTTCGAGACTGTAACTTATTATCACTAATGTGGAATTTATTAAATTCTAAAGAAAAAAATACCAATACAGCAAACCATTTTTTTCTTAATGTGGCTATGAGAGATCATATCACTGTTGAGCATCTGTGCCTGCTCCAAGACAAAACACCTTATATACAATAATCACTGTTGAATTCTTTACATTTTTACCTTTTTTTTTAAGGCAAATTAAGAGACAGCGCATGACTCTTAAGTAAATACAAAATCATCTTAGAAAGTTCTCACCACATATGTATTAATTGGCATTTAAAGTCTGAAAGTACTAAAACGTCATGCAGATGCAATGCTTTTTCTTCTACACAAATCATTACCTCCCTGCATTTTTCAGAACTACATGTGTGATCCTGCCAACAGCTGCAATGATGGCAAAAATCACCGGTATGGCAAAATTAGAAATTGATAGAGAATAATTTATATGGCTTAACCTACTTCAATAAAATACCAACTATTAGCAGGTGAAGGTGTTACAGTATTTTATGGTTTTTTAGAAAAAGTTACTGGATTTTCTTTGTCTCTAATTCCTCTGGGTTTATTACCAAAAGAAAATCTGTTATTCAGAAACACCTACCTTTTTTGTTAAAGAGTCATCTGAATCAGAAGGCATTCTTGTTGACACATGGAACATTACTTCTACTGTCGAGGTAGCAAAATATGGAGTGGTCAATCCAGTGCTTTTGTTTTTTTGCAGTCCTCCCATAAAGCCACAATGGTTTGTGAGATTCACCTAGAAATAAAGCCCAGAAAGGATTACAAGAAAAAAAAATTATCAGCTGATAAATACATTCTTTACACTTTAAAATGCGCTTTCAACTGATTTTTTAAAAGTGAAGATTCTTTTCACAACAGCACAGTTATGCTTTTCTAAAGAGCTCAGACTCGCTGACTAGACTGGTAATAAGCTGCAGCACAGTGGCATTCTATATTCCATGGTCAACACAGATGCTGCTGTGAGGATGAGGTTAGAGAAAAGGAAAGTTGTGTAAACGAATATTTACTGCATTATGCCCTGATCACTTGACTGCAGTCACTTTCATGTGCTTTTTGAATTTTTCAGAATTCTGTGATATTACATCAGCCTTGACCTGAGCTCTGAAGAAACCCCTGTGTGTGTCAGACAGTTTTAAATTGTCTTTTTACCTTCCATAAATTTTCTTGAGAAATTTTCATTCCGTGAATATGAAAAAAAATCACAGGACACTAACTGGTAATTTGTAAATAAGTCTGTTGAGTCTCAGTTCTATGGGATATATATTATATTGAAATAAGTAAGATGCTTAGTGTGCTATTTCACTTTTAAAACACTGCCTAAAGGAAGCTATGTCTCCGATGTGGATACATTTAATCTCTGCCCACATATATTTCCTTTTCTATTAATAAAGGATGCAGAACTTAATGTTAAGAGGTTAAAATATTAGATGTTTCATCATGGAATATTAATCTAAACTAGCAACTCTTTAATTGAGGTAATAAAGGCCAAGAGAATTAACCTGCTAAAGAAGGAAATTTGAAGCCACTAATGTGGTTTGCTTTTTTTTCCTTCTGAAGAATCAGGAATGTGGGAAATAAACACCTATGTTCATGACAGTCATAGACTTCTAGCAGTTTTTCTATGTTCTTGTGGAAAAGTCAGAGCCATTACCCATACAGCTAATCTGGTAATGCTCTTAGACACCTAAGGAGCAAAAAAAACCCCCCAAAACCCCAAAATGAACACTCATGTGGACATTCCTGATGAACGCAAGTTGCAAGAAGAACAAAAACCCTTGCAGTTTCTTATGCAGCCAGCCAGGAGCAGGAGCAATTCCTGTACTTCTGTGCAATGGGCTGAGTTGAACTTCACTTCCATGGTAATCCTGTGTGGTCAGAAAGGAAGGATGCAAAAAAGAAAAACCTCTTAACAGTATCAAAGTAGTGATGGAAGAGCTGCAAGCCCATATAGATGATGGGGTATTTCTGGCTGCTGGAAGAGACACGGAGTGGAGTGTGTGAACAGATACATGCCTGCAGTGGAAGGCTGGAAGAAGGGAGCAAGAGAGAAGCTGTGCATTTGTACTTCTTGGATTCCCAAATTTGAACAACGCTCAAACTTCAATGGACTTAACACTTTAAAGGCTTACAAGGAAATCAAGACGCCTCCTAAACAGTTCATGAAAGCCAAGTACAGGACTGCATGTTAAAGAATCATCTCTGGCTGCACAAACTTTCTTGAAATAACTAGTATTGTTAATGAAATTAAAATGGAAATTCTTCTCTACATCCTACTTGCTAACCAGTGTATTTCAGTACTTGTGAGTAATGCTGAAGAGCCAAAGACTTGTAATATCTAAAGGGATCTGTAATTTTCTCTGTAAACAAACTCAGGATAAAATTTTTTTAATAAATACCTCCCAGCCAAGACCAGCTACAAAATCCTCATAGGCTTGACTTCCCCCAGTATTGGTAAGAATGGAGTGTTTATCTTCTTGTCCCTCGGCAACATAAAACACTGCAATCTTGTGTGTCTCTCGGCTGTAAAACAGAGAATGGTCAAAGCATGACAGGGCCTTTACTAATATGAAAGCAAAATACGCAAACAGTACAAACACAGCATGGCTTTTAAAACAGCAAAAAAGATAGTGGAAGTACAACTATATGGCTTCTTTCTGAAAACCCTCTGTACTTCCATATTCCCATTCTGTCTTTTCTAGTCTGGTCTTCTCTAGAGCCTGCAGTTTTGCTATACGCTAACAGCATTTACCCCTTTCACCATTTCGAAGGTGTAGGATGGTGCTGGCAGTGCCAATCACTAATGGAATAGCCGAGCTTCTGAAATAAGCAAAACCTGTGACACAGGCATCACCGACACCGCACTGCCCATTAACAACGACACTGCCTTGTGAATGCTGTGCCATATACAGCTTATGCAACTAAATGAAGAATCTTTAAGTACTATAGCAATGCCTTCAGTTCTCATCTTGTTGTTAGACACTGGAGCAACTGAAGGTGTTTTCTCACACTTCTAAAACCTCCAGGGATTTTATTTTAACTTTTACAAAACCAAAGGTTTTAATCCTGTGCCACAACTCCAACTAGAAGTCCATGTCTTCAAATGCTAATAGCATGGGAAAACAGCTAAAAATTAGCCAAAGCTTAAAATGTGGAAACTGATATACCAAAGCTTAAAATGTGGAAACCGATATACCAAAGCTTTAAAACTCTTCCATGTTATGCATACAAATGGTCATAATTTCAAGTTACTTTGAAGTTTGTTCCACGTCATGATATTCCACTTATAGAGTCTCACTCTGCAAATGACACCAATGTAACTTCAATATAACACCAATAACTACAACACAGTGCAAAATACATGAATAATTTACAAAACTATCTTAAAAATTAGTTCGGCGCTCACATCTTTGCAATTAGAGCCTTTTAAGTACAGACACACTTTAAACAAATAAGTAGACAGCCATTAAAAGAATTTACCATTGTCTGGAGTCCAAATTTCTGAGTTCTCGAAGTAACTTCTCATTTTTCTTCAGGAGATGAAAGCTCCTTCTAAATAGAGAAATTTGTAACTCTTTTATCACTTGTTCACTAATGGATACAGAACAGTACAAGAATGGTACAAGAACATTTCCAGGTCCATTCAAGAACAGTCAACAAATGCTTCTACCTTTTCAATAGTCCTTTCTTACATAAAATATTAAGATATCTTTTAAAAAATATACATGCATTTTTTTTTTTTTACTCCAGGAAATCATCTATATCCATTATAGCCCTGAGCACAACCTTCACTTCCTTCCACTTTCTTCTGTCAACCTATTTGATACAACTGCAATCGATCTCTTCTCTACAGAAGAAGAGATGGAACTCCCCTTGAAACATATGTAAGCTGTACACTTTATTAGGCCATAATATATACGCTCAGTGACAAAAGACACTCCCATAACCTACTGTCCTAGGGAGTTAGTGCATTAAACACAGAGCTTTTGCTGTTCTGAACTGCAGAAGAGAGCAGAACACAGCTCACTAGTCACCCAGCCAGCTGTAACAATTTAAAGAAAAAAACAAACCAATATGTCAGAGCAAGAAAGGCACTTTTAGTTTCTTTTAAACTGTGCTTAAGATGCTTCCCACAAAACACAGTGGAATGAGTTTAAGAGCAGTACTGTTCAAAACCAGACTGCCTTGAGGAATTAAAGACCCAATCAAGAAGGGTTATAACAGCAAAGTTTTCTCTGATTTCAGTGGTATTTCAGTGACACAGATTATTTTTGTTTTACAGAATACCCATTTCCCTTTCATAGTAAGAAAATATTTCAATGCCATTATTACGGAATTTGACAAGCCATGGCTAAAGAAGATTTCAGAAACACCCTTAAATACTAGGATGCTAATATTTGAACATACCCATATGTATATGCATGCATACACCTAACAACACCCACACAAAATTAACAGTGTAAACAGAGACATTACTGTTGTAACTGAACAGGGCTTGTCTCCTGTTGTTCTAAACAATACCCAAACATTGCCAACATTGAAATAAATAGTAGGGGACACGTCTTTCTTGTTAGCTAACTCAGATGCAATGCTTTGAGGATGCATGCAAGCATGCTCTTAGCAGGCAAAGCAGCAGGACACTGTCCAGCAACACAATAGCTGAGAATGTGACACTTTCAGAGTCTCATTCTGGCATAGAAAGGTACTGATCTTTGCAGGCACATACGTGGGAAGCAAAGAAAGCAAAAAAAGATGCCTTCTTTACCCATGGTAGTACCCCTTAGTACAGCTGGTGAAAGGATTATTAGAAAAGATACCACTCCTTCAATTTGCCTTCCAACACCGTTCTAAGGAAAGAACGTAAACAGCAATAAAGGCAACAGGTTCCTCCTTTCTGTCTCTCTAAATGACAGGTTGAAATGCAGAAGAAAACTGCCATTTCCCTCGTAGTTGCAACCCCCCTCTCTTGTTGGCTGGCCTGGAGTATTTTTGGCTTAGCCACTCTATGATCAACTATTATTACATGGTAAGAATAGCACAATTGCTTAAAAGAAAGCTCTTAAATTGTGAACCTTTTCTTTTTACCTTTTATCCCAAGAATTCATTCCCAGTATACTGAGAAGTAATCTGCAGTAATAAAATGCTGACTGGGGCTTTTGTGAGGTTGGCTCATCCTGCTCCATAGCCCTCATATTTAAATCATTGAAATGTTTTTCAACAAACTCCCTCTCTTCTGTGTGCTGTTTCAGAATTGCATTGATGACGTCGTTCTCCTGCTTCTCTGAGATGCAGACTGGTTGAGGAGCAGGAATGTTGAGTGAGACACCAGTTCTCTGTAAGCATTCAGGGCTTGTAACACCTAAATACTGCAGGAGCTCATCAAGGGCATCTTCTTCATCCCTAATCGTATCCCATGTTGGTACAGTGTCTCTAAACTTCCTTTTTACTTGGAGTGTAATTCCATCCCTTGCAGACACATCCTCCACATGCTCGAAAGATGAAAGACCATCTTCTGGTTTATCTTGTTGAGATAAAGAAAGTGCAAAAGATGTTTGTTGTGAAGATCCACATAAAGATGATGGTCCGTACAAAATGGCCGAATCCCACGAGTATTTGCCAGACAGATCACGCACTATAATCCTAACATTTGAATTAGCAGATGCAAGTCCAGCAGACAGTCCTCCCCCAGGCATGTCGTGTTCTGCTTGGATTTGTATGCAAGACACCAGAGAAGTATTGTTCAACACAAAGAACTGAAGGTTTGGGTTCTCAAAAAGTTCAGGAGAAAGTTCAGGACTTTCACTGTATGGGTTGTCATTGTTTTCACACACTTGGCTGGTTAGCATAGCAGGACCTCCGCTCATGGGATAGTGGCCTAAGTGGTTCACTAGATGTGTTATCACAGTACGAGCAGCAACAGAAATTAATCCTTGTTGCATGTGAGTTTTCACTACGAGAGAAAGAACACAGGCTTTTAAAAGAAGAGTTCAGAAAACAACGCTGAGATTTACATATTTCTTTTGGTCTCTGTCATGAGTTTGAAACGGGATGAGCAATGCAAGGTTAGGATACATCCAAGTCAGTAATGGAAAACATGTATTTTGATGAACTCTGGTCTCATACATCAATAGCATGAAAAATCACAGGAATGTTAAAGAAGCACCTTCATTATTTTACAGCCTACCATACCTCCTTTACCATAGTTTTGTAATCAACACGGTTCTTCTAAAATACACAGTTTCTTAATATAGTGAAAATAAATCTTAAATTGCTGAAGAAGGAGAGATGATAACTGCGTTGTAAGAAGTCCATTTCCAACTGTAATGGATTTTTATATTTATACACATCATTACGTTGTGAAAAACAAAGGAACATAGATGCACAAAACCTCTAATCCATCTTAATTTCCCTGGGGAGTATATAGCTGTAGATTAGGCTGAGAATACTACTGAATGATGTTAAAGTACCAAATCAAAGACCAGGCTATCTATACTGAACACGATCTAACAGTAGCAAAAATTTTCAAACCCCAAATCTCACGCCCTAAGTGCATTTTGAGAAGTTTCAGGCTGGAAAAACTTGGAGGAAGAAGCGCTTAGCTGTGCCTCTCATGTGAAATCCATCTTGTGAGATGAACTGGTATTTCAATATGGTTTTACAACCTCCTCCTTTGCTGCACACCTTCCACTTGGATGCAACGTTACCTGAATTCACAAAAGGAATTTCTTAATGTTTATAGCACACCCAGCTAACCCAGTACTTTATTGTTATTGGATTCTTCTATCAAATCCACTTTGCATTATCCATGACGTACAGAGCTGGTCAAAGTGACTCTGTCAGGCAGACAATCCTCAACTGGCTATGGGTACCCACCCATACACAAAAGTATTACAGTGCAGAATATAACAGGTAGAACACAAAACAGGATGAATATGGCAAAGCACACATTTCCCTCTTGTAACAGGACCTGAGTGTCCTAAATTTGGGATTTACAAAGGGAAGATGAATCAAGACCATACTTCCTCAGGATTACATCATATATTTTAAACTATACTAAATACTGAAAACTCCTGCAAATAATTCCCACCTTTTTTCTCACCAAAACTGCATCAAACAAGAACGTTCTGAACCACGTTACTTTTTCATTCAGTATTTACTGAAAAAATGTCATCTCTTGAATGTGAAAGTACGCTACAATTAAATTATCTCCTTTTATATTATGTATACACAATAAAAACCATGTTTACTAAACAAATTTCTTTTTGCAGTTTAAAGTGTCTTAATTGGTTTAACGGGAAAAATACAGGTAAATTTGTAATGCACATTGACTGTTATGACAGATCTTTAGTTTCTGAAGCACTGGGATGCATTCTCATTACAAAAATAAACAATTAGTACATACTTGCCTCCCTGCCCCAAGGTTTGGGTAAAGCATGTTAAGAGATGTTTGGGATTCTGGCTGTTCTCTACCTTTAGGGAGCACTAGATCTGAACTGCAAAAAGGGAAACACTTCATCCAGTAAACAGTTGGCAAAATCAACTAATTGCCCAAATCAACTTAATATTTATGCTATTCCAAAACTCAGATAAACTTAAATATTTTAATGAGCTAAGGCCCTGAAAACTAATATAAACAAATTAGATATTATAATTTCATTATCTATAACCTTCTCGAGGTTTAAAATCTACAAATACAAAAACATGCAGTGAAGTTGAATGAAATGCTCAAACATTGATAGCGTACAAGGAAATTAAGTTATAGTGCCATCTGCTGAAATATAAGAAGGAACTGTGAGCAAGTTTATACTAGACAAAGAAGAAGTAAGTTGGATTCTTGTTGAATAATTTATCAGTGCAGTACCAACCAGCACCTGGGTGATGAAGAGGCTGGCTCATCTCTGTCAGGATATTTACGCCAAGTGTTTAGCACTTGGCACTGCACACGTAAGGTAATACTCTTCCCAGGTTCCTAGGAGCAAAGACATGTGAGCTTCCCTGCCACCTGAAACCTCACACTGTGTAGGTTAAATGCCTTCCATTAAGTTCTGCAGAAAAACATGAAGAGATCAGAGGGACCTGTTAGCTTAAAAGTTATTACTATTACTGTTTGGTGACAAACCCTAAAGATCTCAAAACTGACCATGGCTGTATTGTGCCTGCGTGCATAAATTTACTCTCTTAGGAGCCTAAAGGGACACATGGAAAAGAAAGGTGATACAGTGATACAAAGAGTGGAACATCAGATTTAAATTTGGAAGGTCCCTTCCCAGTCCCACCACAGTTTTTCTCTGAAAAATTTGCTCTTGAATTAAAATAAAAAATAAAAGAATTGGGATATAAATCTGTCATTGCCTCCTTTATAAAATGAGCACAGTACTCCTCACTTGAGTCTCCTCTTAGAATACAGTACTGTTGATCTAAAAATGACACAGAAAACTTAAATCAGAAATATGAAAAGAAGCATACTGAAAAGTAAATGGTAAGATGTAACATGTAATCGGTTATGTTGAAATAAAATAACGCAATCAAAGCATTTTTGTCACACAGCAAATCAGATTCTGGTGATGGTTTCCCTTAGCAAAAAAAACCAATACCCCAAACTCAGTAATGCTTTCTGAAAATAGGACAATTTTAAATTAAATTTGCAACTTAAAGTTTACATATTAATAATTTGTTCCTAGAAGCACATCTCCTCAATCAGGACCAACTGGACAATCAATACATTAGAACTCTTTAAAATGAGTATCTAACCCATGCTCTTTGTTTCTGGAGGGCAGATTAAAATACACGGTAACGCAAGCCATCACAGCTTTACCACAATTCTACAAACTAAGTCATATCATTACATGTTACAGCAGCGTAGCTGGCTGCTTCATCAACCTGTCTTCCTGAGTAAACACATCTCTGCTCTCTTTACAATAGTACGGTCTTTTGCTTGGGCAATGTAATTTATACATGTACATGATCACTCAGTAATTTTCTGGAAGCATGTTAGATTAGCTATTTTTCTCAGTCCCTGAAACTACCTTTTGTGGAAAGGCTGAAGGTCCATCACCACTAATTTTATCAGTGGCATGAATGGAGGATTCCTGAATTTCCTCAAGATGTGTTGTTAACTCTTTAATTCAACTTTGGCTGAACAGCTTCTAAACAACTACAGTTATGCAGCAGAAGGAAAAAGTAATGACTGAGAGTGGAATTTAACTCTCCTCACCCTTTTAGCTATCTAAAGAATGATGCACCTGTAGACTATTCATCTCCGTTAGAAACCTGAATTGGAGAAGGGATGAATCACTCTCTAGAAACTCTTCTCTTTCTCCATGACATTTAGAGCAAGCCTAAAAGAGTTCAGTTTAGCTTACCTACCTGTATTTTACATTAGCTTACGGAAGTCTCACTCCTTTCTGATTTTAAACTTCAGGTACAGAGAAGATGCAGTTACAGAGAACGCATCTGTAGAAGACCCCTCAGAAAACACAAACTGCTAATCTGGATGTACCACGTATAAAGTGTTTTTTTAAAAAGTGTACTTCTTGTCTCCTTTCAGGAAAAAGGCAAACAGCAAAGCCTTAAAAGTATTTCTATTTCTTAAAAGAAAGCTAAGACTAAACATAAGATGGGGAAAACTTTTTTCTTCAGAAATTGAAATACATTAGGAAAAATTATTGATCTATGCAAAAAGGTTTAAAATATGTTTGAGGAAATATGACAAATGGAGGGAAATTCATGAAATCAATAATTGATAGAGCACTGTGTCTATGCAATGCGACTCCTACCTTCCAATCGCAACTCTAACCGATCTGTGATCTATGAAGAACAGGTTTCACAATGTTTTTGCCCATAATTGCAAAAAAAGGCCCATAAAATATTATTTCCTTATGATTAGACTATTCAATAGTTTGATTTTGCAACCTCTTAACGTTAGAAGATGTACAGAACTTTTTGTTTAATGCTACATATTTTCACATAACCAGGTTCCCTGTCAGCACCAGCGTCACAAAACCCCCTCAGTTTTACTTTTTCCTAAACATTTGCATCATTTAATATAAACAACAAAGTTTTGAGGGAGAGGTTCCCTTTCATTTCTCCCTCATATACGTTTATGGTCCTGTAAGGACAAGTCAAAGCCCAGAAGCTGGTGAGCAGATCACGGCACAACACAGTCACTTAGCTAGGCTGCACAGTGAATGGCTATAATGTACCCTGCCCTTGCAGAAAGCGTACCTCTTGTCAGCGTGACACTGAAACCAGGCTGCTTAGATGCCGTTAGCACAGGCAGCACCTGTGTGCCTGTACTGTAGCTAAAGGAAGCTGTTGTCAATACTAGCTAGAGGAACAATTCCTCAGCCTTCATGCAAGGCAAGCCCTGTGGTTCCTTAGATGTATGAAGGCACCACAGACTTGCTGTCGGCAAGTTCTGATGATGCAAGAAAAGCTTCCTACTGATGTCTCTATTGTCAGCTGCTAAAAGTTCATTCTGGTTTAAATATAAGACTTTAATATATTTAAAAGTCAATTTCAAAATTCTTCTTTGTGTATCTTGTATTGCAATCTACCACTTTACCCGAAACCTCGAGAGGAGACAAAAACAATTCCACAGATAATCCCAGCTGTAACAGATGCCTTGTGAGAGACAGCACTTGGAAAGTTACTGAAACAGAGAGGGAAACTGTCCTCTCCTCTCCCCACATCGTCTGTTCCCAGAGGATTTAACGCATCTTTGCCCTGCCGCTTGCTGCAGGGCTTGCTCCTGCCCCTCAACAGATCCTGTCCCCACTACACAGCTGGAGCACTGAAAGGCCCATATCCTCATGGTCTCATACCACATCATACTGTGGGGTTAAGCGTCCATAAAACTTGTAATGGATTTGACCTTGAACTACCTAAGGCATAACAGGGCATGTCAATGAAACTGATCAAAAGCACCCTTAAGAACTGTCTTAAGAATTGTCTTAAGAATTGTGGCACTTCAGTACTTTCAGCTTTGCTTGTGACCTAAGGAAGGAGTCTAGCCATCCCCACCTGGTCTACGTAGAACTTCCCTATTTCCCTACAATTGCTGTCCTGCCTATTTCCACTCCTTCAAAAAAGATATCACGATAGCACTTTTACTCTGCTAAAAAAGAGGTTGATCCATTGGCATACTGCTCTGCTGGTAGGTTGTACTAACCGACCCCCCCGTCTTGACGGAGTCCCAGACTGGTTGTTATCCACTAACTTTACTCCTCTCACTCCCCCAACAATGCCAAGGAGAACAGATGCTGTGCAGTCAGTTAAGCACTGCCAATTTTATTCTCTGCCTGGCAATGTGGACGAGAACTGCCAAGGCTGCAAGACCAGGGTTGCATTTTAATGCTGTAGTTTGCCAATTAAATATCACGATCTGACTTACAATTCCAGAGCCCTGAAACTTTAAAAACACATCAGCCTTCCTTAACTTATCTGTAGAGATAAAAGGAACATCTGAAATTAGTTTTATTTAGAAATTTTACAAGAAATCATAAAAGAACAGATCACATGCGGAAATACAAAATGAAGATATTGATGCTAAGGCTTTGTACAACTACATTCATTTAAAGAGAAATCTATTCAGGGTTGTCTTTTCAGATTGTCAGATTAAAAAAGCCACACAGCATTTGCTGCTAACCCATAATTACAGATTATTACAGAATACAAAAGATGCCAGGCATAAAAAGCTACTACAATTCACTACACTGTAATAGAACATGCAGTGGAAGTTAATTTTGGCAAATACTTTAAATATTAGCTTTACATAATATGTATAGGTGAGACTGTAATTAGGACAGAATGAATCCTTCGAAGCCTCTTTCATTCTGACCCAGCAGATGATTACTTTTTACTAATAAGACCACAGCCATTTGACAAAAAGCCAACTATAGTACCTTGCTTCATTCTTCAGTAAATTTAATAATTACAGCTCCTCCTGCCAATAGTTCTCAAATCAGACTTGTTCAATCCAATACTGAGCTTATTAGGGGACAGCTCTATGTTTAGAATTCTTTGGCCAAAAAAGTACTTGAGGATGATGAAGCATGCCTTAGACAAGGGCACAATGATTAGCCATTTTCTCTACATAAAAAACAGCACGTAGTCACTACAGACCACAAAATCACCTGCTGTTAGCACACAGCTGCTACAAAGAGCTGCTGCATTTATCTGATTCTTAATACCTTTAAGGAAGCCTAAATGGAACAACTTAATATGGAAGGAGAATAGCACTACACAGAGTTTCTGGTATCCGTATTAATCTCATCTTTTTCAATTTTCTTCCCAATGTAGCCATTTGATATTTACCAGATACACTGCATAATACATGCTACTCCTCTGCAGCTTAGTTTCTGGATTCTTTGTTTTTATATTCAAGTTGTGAAGAAAACATTCATTTCTGGGTCTCTTTAGGTTCTAAGCAGATGAAAGAAAATTCCTCTCTTTATAGACAACTGTGGTTTTAAACAGTGTAAACACAAACAACAAACCATGATAGACTAAAAAAATTGACAGAAACCTTTCAATATTGAAAGCTCACATAGGAAAAAAATCCAGATTATTCTTAGAAAAAGAAGCAAAATTAAAAAAAAATTAGTTTACTGAAAGTAAAATGAAAAGCAACATTTATCCATGTTGCAGTACTGAACACTTCTTGCTGACAGAGTGCAGAAGCATCCATATCAAATCAATCTTCATGTCATTCAGAAGATACTTATTTCAGTTAATCGAACAGTAATTGCTCAAAATTATGTTAGCTCATTCCATACTAATGGTCTTACCTAGTGTCTAGGTACAATTTCAAACATGCTTTAGACCAACACTTCAATACTGGAAGCCAAGATAAAATCTTTTTGAAAGAAAATGTATTTAGGCAATTTGACAAACCTTCAGTGACTGGCTGAAGTTTAGAAGACCTCTCCGAGTCTGGAGAATGCAGTGGTTCTGGTTCCTTCAAGCTTTCTAAATGCATAAAAGGATCATAATCCACGCATGCCAAATCAGAAAGGCTTAGAGGAAAATATTTAGGGTTGCTAAAACACTGAGACCCATAGACACATCCATGCAGAACCTAGAACAAAACCAGAATTTCATGACATTAACTAGTGAAATTACTACTTGATAAGATTTAGAAGGAATGAAGTTTATTTTTATTTAAGGTTTTTAACTGTTAGAATAAGGTAGGCAGGATAAAATTTGGAAAATTTTAAATGCTTAATGTTTTCAGAAACAAAAACTGGTCTGCAAAGAAAATTGTTAAAACAGCATCTACACTGAAGTGGAATTTAACAACAAGAAACAAAACTTACAACAAATCACTAAGCTACCTTTATTTTTAGATCTCCTATTTTCTTTAATTACATATGCTAGGTCTAAGCTGCTGGAGGTTTTAATCCCTTTCCCTTGCAAAAAAACCCCACCACCCTATCTTTGTTCTGTGTCCCTAAAGACAGTAATTACAACTTGGTGCTTTTTACTTTGCTTACTGCTGAATAATATTGCTTGGTATATAAAAGCTACATCCTCCTGTCTTAAATGTATAGCTGGTCTCCAGCAACACAAGCGTCTGCTATAGATATGACACACAAAAAGGAACTCGGTTAAACATCACAAAATGTAAACCAAAATCAACAATTCCAAATATATCAAAGATCAAGCAGTTACAGTAAAATGTACAAGAATTAAGGCAGCACTCCACATTTCAGCAGTAGAACAGAGGTCAGATTACAAAAACTTGTCTTTATTTCCACGAAAACTGACTACCTCCATACATAGCGATTCTCATTTAGCAAGTAAAGAAACATGTACCTTATATATACAATTAAGAACGGATCTTTCAGTCTTATCGTTTTCTGCTCCTGTAGTGTGAAGAGGCTGCAGCAAGGTCTTTAACGGCAAGGCCATTATCCAATCCAATAAGCACAGAAGTAAAGAAACCACCAACTAGAACAAACATTTTCAATTACAAATCAATTGAATCAGAACGTGCTACTTCACATTTATCACTGTATTTTACTTCTCTGTTTTACTTTCTTGTTTCAGTTCAGCAGAGTCAACCTTCTGCAGTAAGGGCAGATCACACTTGTGTAAGAGCCACTGTATCAGTAAACCCATGGCATCAGTAAAAACTTTGGCTACGGAGATACTTAACATAGACCAACCATACAACAGTTTCTCATCATGGTAAGTCTGTGAGCAGATGCTGTGCTTAAGAAGATACCTGTGATTTTCAAAATTGATTTGTAGGCTGCTGTTTTTAAAATGACAAATTACACAGGTCTAAATTAAGGCTGATGCGTCATTTTGCACATAAAGCTCACTGCAAAGTGAATCAAGGATTACACAAAACTGAACTATTCCAGCTGCATTTCAGGCTTTATAAATAGAATTTCCTTCACAACATGCCAATAATGCTATGCAGCACCAGGTATCATCTGACAGAAATGCAACTGCCTTCTGTATTGTAGGCTACTCAGGCAGCAAAAGAACCAACTCCCTCTAGGGGATGTTTTTAAAGACTGTAGAACAGAATTAGATTACAACCCACATGCACACCAAAAAATTAATAATTTACTGGCTTCAAATAATTATTTCTAATTTTTAAAACTTATCTGTGGAAGAGGAAACTGTGCAGATAAATAGCTGCAAGATTTCCTTAAGTATTTCCCAAGTTAAATAAAATTCTTTCAAAGAAAATCCACTTAACTAATTTACTAATAAAACACATATAAACATCAAGCTCATTTCACTAAACCACTAGAAGTTTGTCTCTCAGAGGCACTGTATAATAAACCTAATAGTGAAGGGCTCTGAGTATTTTTATATTAAACCAATTTTTAAGAAACCAATTAGGACTATGTTTGTCAAATTAGGTAAGCCAATTTTTTATGTGATATTTGACATACAATGATCAGCATTAGTTCATGGGGGAAGTTTTTAAATTACAGGAAGCATCCTCAAGTGGAAAGGTGGCTAGCTTGGCATACCACTGTAGTCTACAACAGCCCCTGACTTCTCGCAAACATCGAGGAGAGGCAAAGCAGAGCTCTGGAGCCCAGAATGAGCAACAGATGAATGCCAGCTCCGGTGGGAATGGGTACCCCAGAACAACAGAGCTTCCAGTGACAACTGCACCAAAGTGCCCAAGTTTAAATAATCATCGAGTCCCACAGTCCTAGAACAAAGCCAAATAATTCAGAAGAGACACAGCTTTCAGGAGGCAGAAAGTACTACTGTGAGTGTCAGGTGAAGAAAGAGCCCATCTTAGCTAGGGGACTCAGGCCTCCTGAAAATAAAAAAAGATAGCAATCATTTTGAAGGATGATGCCAATCAAATTCATCTGAAGACTACTGGCTATCCTGCCTAAGAATGTACTGACAATGGAAAGAGCAAACAATCATAGCCTTATAAATATTTTGTAATGTACTCTCTGCAAGTTGAGAATATGTTCTTACTATAAGACAAGTTTGAAAAGTCCACGTTACTTCGATGTTAAGTTGACCGAGAATAAGGAAAAAGAAGACTTTCTAATTATTGAAAACAATCCATCTCAATTAATTTTAAAAAAATATATTTTTCCATAAATACTTTAGAAATTCACTTACATAAACAATATTGCTATATTTCTGGGAAGACTATACTCTTTATACTTAAAGAGCTGAATTCCTGCTTTAAAACACAGCTTAAATTTTGTAACAAAGTTACGTCATGTACCTTAGTAATTAAATTGACACATTAAAAAGAAGTTAAAAATATTTACCCTCTTGTCCTGTTCATAAGAGGACGCTTCTGTACTGGGTAGCAGATGTGTAATAGTTGCTATCAGAATCTGGGGGAAATATAGCATAGTTTCTTTTAAAATATAATCTAAATATTTAAGTTTAAAATAATTTTTTAGGCAGGTAAATGCGACAAAATACTGATTCTATTATATTCTATTAAAGTTATTTTGAGACAAATTACAGTATTCCCTGCTGCCGTTTTGGTTTGTTGGGTTGTTTTTTTTCCATAAAGGCAACATTGAAGGAATATGTTCTGCTTGACTGATATAGGTGCATTAAGGACAATGACATTACATAGCCACTCCAGATATTCAAGCAGGAAGATAACTTGATTCAACACACTTGTAAGGTGCAGGAGGGAGCCTGACACGGGTCTGTGTATGGGGCTATCTGAGCTCCGTTGTTCTTAGAACTGCTAGAATCTGTAAACACCCTGTCCCTACCTGATCAACAATATGACTGCAGAGGAGCAGAGAAATGCCTGCTATACCTCTTAAGAAGCTACTACACAATTTTCTTTTCAGTTACCTGGGAGACCTCTGTCTGTTCTCTGTAGTTCATACTCACAGAGGCCATAGTCTACTTCCTTGTTATTTAAAGTGTGTCCAAAATAATTATTTTTGCTTTATACTGAAACTCCTTAATGGATATGCAAAACAAAATTGCAGATTATTTTAAGTAATCACTTTCTCACTAAACTTAAACATATTTGAAGATATTTAACTTTAGAAGTTTGGACTTTATTGACAACGTTCTCATGTAAATAATGACATAGTGGTATCTGAGAAAAAATAAGCATGATACAGGCATTATACATGTTAATACTGGCGTCAGCAACTGTGGTGTGAATCCCTATTGCTAATGTTAAGTAACATCATGCTTTTACTAATTCAACGTGTTGTGAAACATACTTGTCAATATTCAGGTATTTTAATTTCAGGAAAATACATTCTACTGTTGCACTTAAAGGAATTAAAAATTTCAAATTTTTAAAAATTACTTACTTGAATAATTCTTAAAGGTGAATCAGCTTGATACACTTGAAGCCTATGTACATAATGTATCAGCATGTTCAGCATACTGCAGGCTACCTGGGCTACTGTTTTATTTGGAAACTAGAAAAGAGAACACAGCACAGTAACAATGACTATGTGGTTTCACGTAAGAGTACATTAGGTGATAAGGTGGTCAGGAATTTCAGTAATAGTTTTATACATAACAGCTTCTTATGTACCTATTTACCAGAGGAACAGAATTAAATTTTACAAAATTTAAAGGGAATTATTTTATAGTCATAAACAAACATTAGCAGCTAACACCAAAGGTTTGGGATAGACAATCAGTGAGTTACACACAATGAGGGAAAAACGAGAGGAGCTTCCTAACTAACTTCAGACTGGTTAGTACAGTCTCGTGAAGCCAGGAAGAACAAATTAATTTATTATTACCTTAATGAATATTGCTATTAATGCATCACTGCACAAAAACAAGGATCCAGTTCTGAAATCAGAAGTCTTTGTTGAGAACCAAGGTAGGTGAACAGCTGCATACCAAAAATGCAGGATACAGCACCAACAGTGAGGCTACCTGTTCCGTTAATTTGCTGGTGTACAGCAATGCACCTCAGGTTCTGTGCTTACTCCACTTCCCTCTGTTAACTCTTCAAGGCAGGAGGATAGTGCTGCACTGCAGTCTGCCTTCAGCATTACTGAAATGTTTAACTTACTGTGCCGGTCACAGCAGAAGGCAATGCATTTGTACAATTAGTCCCCAGCCTTGGCAGTGGATGCACACACTGCCCTATACGCCTAAGCAGGAAAACAATGAAATGAAGAGACAGGGATGTTTCCTTAAATTGTTAATGTATAGGATATAATTGAGGCTTCTTCCTTCATTGCACTTGTTTTAAAAACAACATTAAGCTGTGCACCAAATAACAAACACAAAGTGCATTCTACAAGCAAATTTTACAAGTGAATTTTACTCATCTAGGAAATGAAAATCCTACAAATCCGAGCTAAAGACAAATTTGAGCAAGACGGTTATTAGCACAGCAAAACTACAGACTTCAGAAAGCAGTACAAACCACGCAGAAGAAGAAACAACAAGCAACAGCCCCAGGGGAAGGATTTAAAATACATTCTTATTCAACAAAATACTCTGTCTTTACTGAAGACAAGTATTCCAAATGATAATGCTGATGAACCTCAAATCACTCGGAAAACAATTAGGTAATTCACGCTTTAATCATGACAAATCCTGTTCTATTTCTCCAATGAAGATGAGTGTCATCAGAATTCCTGCATTATTAGAAGAATAAAAAAGTAATTTACATTTTTTAATGGCACTTTACTCAGCAGTGAAGCTTCACAGGTGTGTGCTGCAAGGTGGCCACCTACCTCTAAACTCAGAAAAAGGTACTATGTTGCAAAAATACTTATATTTAAATTCTTGGCTTCTTAGACTGTTTTCTTACTCAGTCCAGTTCTATTAACCTTTCAGGGAAGGGTGTATCCCACAAACCTTAAAAAAAAAAAAAAAAAAGGAGAAAAAAAAAAAAAGAAAAAAAGCTTTAAGAAAGCTGAAATGCCTAGGGAATGAAGCCTGAGGTGAAAATTCAGGATTTCAGAATAAAATTTTTGAATGGCAAAAATTAACATGTGGAAAATACACTGGAAGAAAACTCTGTCCTGGGCCCCAGCTCTTATCAAAGCAGTGCTATCAATTTTTAGGTTTAAGGTCTTGAGAAGGTACAAGCGTATGGAAAATGATGAAGTTCAAAGCTTTAATTAACATTTTTTATTTGTGGTAACTACGTAAGCATAAAGAAAGACTATGACTGGCTCTTGTAAGTCAGCCACAGAGACAGAAACCAGAGTGCACAGGGTAAATCCTTGTTCTGACTTTCCCTATTTCTCAGTGGATGGTTTCACGCTGTTGTCAGCTTCTCACTAAAACACGGCAGACATCTCACATCTGCAAGTCTTCCCAGAACTTGTGACAAGAACACCGGTATTTTTTATCCCTCATGAGACAGCCTCTCTTCATGCTGTGGAAAGTACCCTGTAAGAGCACAGTAAGCAGGGTACAGATTCTAATGTTCAAGCTTGAGTGACAACCAAAAAAAAAAAAAATTAAATAAAACTGAAAGCATAACAATTTGATTATAGAACTTGAGATCAAATGCAGATTGCTGGAAACATCCTTCATCCTTACAGGCCTGCAGGAAAACCCCAAAGTCACTGGAGAGGACAAAAGGCACGGCCAAACTATAGTAGCTTAATATGGAGTATCCAGATCACTGATTTTAAGAAAAAATTACCTGAGAAAAAGGTCTGGAGGCTTCTTTTCCAAGAGCCTTCAGAGGTGGCACAAAGGCAGCTGTGCGATGCTACATTTTGCCCACCGTTCTCTATCTCTGGAAACTGCTGATTGTTATAAAGAATAAGAATTCACTACTGCGATATTTTAAATGTAGTAGTGTAACTGTGGACATAATTTTTTAAAAGTCACTTGATGGGAAAACAAAAATCAAGCTTTGAATGAACTGGCACTTTGCCTGGTACCTAACTCTCAGGGGTTTTCTCCGAAAGGTAGCCTTACCATACCGTTCATCTTTGCAAGGGTCAGCTGCTTTCTAGATGTTACATTAGCAGTTTAATCCTGTCCATGCCTGCAAATAACCTGCTTAGCAGTCATCCAACCGAGCCTGTACAACACAATTTTGTGATGTACCTGCAGCGTTTTTGAGAGGAGCATAACATAATCGTGAGATGCAGGGGTCTGGATGACAGGTTAGGAACCTTTCTGCTCAGCCTTGAGCAGAGGTTAACACAGACATGGCAGTATCACATGCCGCTGGGAGACATCCCAGTTATATTCCAAGTGAGCTGCTGGACCACAGTTCTGAATATGCTTCTGTATTTCAGAAATAGGCATATAATTGTTGCTAACATTTCTACTAAATGTTAGTTGCTCAGTTGTACTTATCAGTAAATTGGATTAGGACTATAGCTCCCGATCCATTCATTTCTCCTGAAAATAAGAAAATAATCCATTCTGGGAGTTCAAATCTCCAACTGCTTGGAAGCCAGGAGATTGCTTAGGTAACAAATTAGAGCTAACTGTTTCTCCCATGATATATTTATGAACTTTTCATTTCACGATTAAACTCGATTGTCAATGTATACCGCTGCTCAGAACAGCAGAAAAGCCAACATACTCTGGATGCTTTTGCCAACACAAAGCAAAGCAAAAGAGAAATATAAAAAACTTTGTTTTCTCATTCAAGAAGTAATTTACATTTAATAATTGAAATACAAATAATTGATTTAATAAATACGTCAAAGAAAAATAAGAGAAGTCACAATGAATGTCAGGATTAAAATAGTTATGATAAATTGAAGAAGAAAAAAACAACATAATTTGCCTAATACCAAACTTGTACAGGAACTTGATAAAATGCACTAGTTAAGGGATATTAAAAAGCAAGAGAGTATTTGTGAGGCTGCAAAGGATGAATGTGATTTTGCAAAACAGGAAATTGCAATTTAGAGTCTAATACTAAAAGCCCTGAAGCTGATTTTAGACATAGACTCAAATCCTGCTTCACAGGATGTGATCAGCTGATTTGCTAAGATACTTTACAGATTCCCATTGCTGAAAAGAAAAGCATAGTTAGTCCCCAACATCTGACAGAAACCACGTACAACAGGTGTACACCCTGATTTTTATCAATATGTATATACAGAAAGACTACTGGTCATTAAATTTTGATGTAAACAAAGAACATGTTAAAAGATTCTGAAAATAAACTGAGAAATATTTAAAAAGTTGAAGATACTGTTCAAGAACATTGCAAAATGCTAGAAAATATGTTTTTACTAATATTCTGATTGTTCCATAAAATATGAACAAATATGAAAAAGATCTGCAAAACATAGGAAGACAAAAACACTCATCAAGGAGAAAAAAAAAGCCAAGTAAGTGCAGCTTTTTAACACAGATGATGAAAGGAATATACTATTGATATACTACCACCAATATAAAATCTCATGACCAGAGCTGAAATCCGGTGTGACTCGATTCAGCATAGTCAAAACTATCATTCACAAAAAGACAGGCAGACAAATGCAGAAAATCTAGTCAGAAGCATCTTATAGGCACTGCACCACAATGAACCAGCTGTATCTGAGTAAGCTGCATTCCCAGGTGAGAACCTCTGTGCATACTAGTTAGGTTTAACAGTTTCAATCAAACCAGCAAATACCAAAACAGTCAATCATCACAGATTTCAAGAACTTAAGAGTGAAGGTGTTTATATAGAATTGCATGGTGACTACCGGAGACTGTAAAGTTCTACCTTACAAACCAAGTTTCAGAACCTGTATTGGTGTAGGTGGGAAGGTTTTGGTAGCGGGGGGCTGGGTGGGTGGCTTCAGTGGGAAGGGGCCAGGGACCCAACTGCTGTTCTTTGTATGTTCCCCCCTCCCCTGCTGGGGGTGCTGGGGATGCAGGACTGAAAAAGCAGTTGAGTGAGAGTCTGGCTGCTAGTTGGGGCCAACTCACCGCGCCCATTAAAAAGGAAAAGTTAAATAGTTCTGAAAAACTGTAAATTATTGAGTGTTGCAGCATGCTTCATAAAAAACGCAAAATAAATTCTAATGATAGCTATAAAAACAGGTGCTCTTTACTTCTCACCAACATTAGAGTTCTCATAATTCCCTTGCAACAGGTAGTTTATTCACATAAACTTTGATGCCAACTCTTGACTCATCCTTGGATTCAGATTTTTTTCAAACAGGTACTGGCCTGAATCACGTCCCAGAATGAGCACAGAAAAGCACTTTGCCACAGGAAATCAAACATCCTCCAGTGCTTCCATGCATGCAGAACAGGTAGTCTACATCTCTCTCTCAGTGCCTAACCAGGGCCGAGAAGCGATGCTGCATAATGCCGTGTCTCTCCAACACAGAAGTGAACAGGCATAGAATGTAATGAGGATAATGGGATTTGGTTGGTGGGGGCAAGAGGGCAGGCGAGCAAAAAGCATGAGAAGCTTTGGGAAACTTCTTGGCCTTTGCATTTGTCACCTTCCCATTTTCTTTCCTGTCCCCTGCTCTTACACTGGATGCTGCACTCAGTCTGGTAGCCAAAAAGTACAAGGCAGCCACTTGGCTTGGGACAGACTTTTTGCATATGATGGCAGATGGCCCCCAAAACTGGGATCCCTTCTCGTTTCCTCTCTACCCTGGCCTTTCCCTTTTGCAATATCAGGAGAATGTACCACGGAGGCTTAAAAGTACTATTAATCAGGGCTGGGGAATGCCAATTAGTGAGGAATGTAACTTACCTTGCCATCCATGGCTAGCCTAGGCAGAAGACACAAATGCTGGAGAAGGAAAGTCTCCAACACTTTTGTACTCCAGAGTCTTTGTATGGATCTGTACTGGGTGGACACAGCAAGGTCTCGGTAATGGAGGGGCTACGGGGGAGGTCTCTGCAGTGGGCCCACCAAAGGACACAGCTGAGCCCATCTGCTGAGTGTGTGGCACCTTTGTGAAAACATATTTAATTTAAAAAAGGGCAAAAATGCCACACAGGCAGAGAATGAAAAAAAGAAGGAATGAGAAGCAGCAGGCGCACATGAAGGTCAGAGGAAGAGCAGGGGGAGGAGGTGCTCCAGGTGCTGAGGCAGAGATTCCCCTGGAGCCTAAGGAAAAGACCATGCTGGAGGAGAAATCCACACTGCAGCCGTGGAGTACCCCACACTGCAGCACTGGGTATTTCCTGAGGGAAGTGCAGTCCACAGACAGTCCATACTGGAGCAGGCTTATCCTGGAGGACTGCAACCAGTGGAGGGACCTACACTGAAACAGGGAGGAAGGAGCAGCAGACAGGAACCGTAATGGACTGACCATAACTCCTATTGCCCATCCCCTCTGCACTCCTTGAAAGAGGCAAGGGGAGGCAGAGAAGTTGGGAACGATGACTGCAGCTGAGTCTGAGAAAAGAGGAGGTGTTTCAAATTTTGTCTTTGTTTCTCAGTCCCTGGCAATAAAATAAACTGATTTCCCCAAGTCAAATCTGTTTTGCCCATGATGGTAGCTGGTAAGCAATCTCCTGTCTTGATCTTGACCCACAAGATTTTTCACTGTTTTGTCCCCCTGTCCTGTTGAGGAAGGGGAGTGAGTGAGCAGCTGGGTGGGAGTTTGGCTCTTACTTAAGGTTAATCTACCACAGGCTCCTAGATCTAATTACAAATAGATGCAGAAAACCCTGCTGGAACCTTGGGTCCAGGATGTGGGAAGGGGTATAGCTGGACAAAGTTGGGCAAAGACAGTAGTGGTTTTGCTGAAACCTGAATTGCAAGGATTATTAATGAAAAAAAGGGTGATGGACAAACTATTATGCTTCAAAGGGTAAAGGTCAGAGTGAAGTGGCTAATGATAGGTATTAAGATAGAGATACACTGGTTTACTTCCCAACACGCCGTTTACTCCAAACACACCATTTCCTCCAAACTTAAAGGGTACAGATTTCTTTTCACAGAGTTAAGAGATTAATCAATTAAATTTAATTCAGTCTTTTGTAAGAAATGACAATGAAACTGTGAATTAAGGATGCTAAAATGTGATCATGACTTTGGAAAGATAAAGTATCTTTACAGATAAAGACAGTAATACATTGTAAAAGTGTTAGTCTCCCACCTTTAAAGAAACACAAATCACATTCAATGCTTCCTTGATCTGGGGATGATGTGATTCATGAACTAGCTCCTCACAGATCCAAATACCAAGGCTGCAAAGAGCAACGCATCTGTAAAACAATGTTGGAGGACAAGTTGTTGAGAAACATGCTAGAAGAATGTGCAATCTTTATAATTCATTATATGTCTTGCTAAAGTCTAACTTATATATTTTTAATATTCCAAAAAGAACTACACAGAAACCTTTATAATGCTGTAACACTTGAAAATGAGCAAGAAATCCCAAGTATCCTGGTGAGGGCACAGGAAAGGACAGAAGCAGCACCCTTCTGGGCAACTGAAAAATCCAAAAGACATCAAGAACTCCTGCACCATTATGTGCTTTTTGGATTAAAAACACTACCAAAAATTAATGTACGGGAAATCCATACATATTTTCTTAAGACAAAGTAAAACTGCAGTGAGAGGCTCCTGCTCTCCAGCACGAGAGTTTCCTCATATTTGTTTAGAACTTCTGGGACACAGAAACAAGAAGGGGGAATGTTACTTGTTCACAGATAAGATTTTAAAGCTACACAGAATCGTGAAACTGCTAACAAGTAGCAAAAATGCATCTTGGAATTAATTCTACATGATAATGTAAATAAGTTGTCAAACCACCCTGATTTGTTCGTTGTCCCTGCTGAAATCTCAATTGCAAGACCACCTCCATTACATTTTGATTAATACAATTTAAGAATAAAGACAAGCTTGAGGAAGTCTAGGAAAAAAGTGACAAAAGTAATAAACAGCTTTGGGAAATATTGCATATGGAGGAAAAGTTGAAGGGTGTACTGAGTCTAGATCACAATTAAGGAAGGAAATGATAAGAAATCTTATGACATGCAGTAAGTCACTGAAGAGTTTAATTTGCAGTAGAAAAGATTTTTCCTACATATTGGTCATAAACCCAATCTGACCGTAAAAATTAGAGAAGTACAGGAACAGTCTACCTAAGATTTTTTTAACTTAAATTTTCAGGACCATTTAGCCAAGGTATTGCCAGGAACATTTTAAACACTCCAGTCTTGCAGCAGGGGCAAGTAATCTACACTTCCGCTATTTCCTTACGCGTTTCAATCTTTTTTGAACAAAAAAAAAAAAAAGAGCCTACGCGTTTCAATCTTTTTTGAACAAAAAAAAAAAAAAAGAGCCTAGCATGGATTTAACAATAAATGTAGACAGTTTGTGCCAGGTGACTCAGAAACCAAACCTTTAGTACATAGAAGAGTAGACAGCTCTAAGTCTGTGCTACTATTCAAAGTTTCCTTGATGCTACTGAGAAACATTCCACATCTGATGACATACTGATATGCAAAATATCCAGCAGTCTGTGAGGTTTCTACTAAGAACACCCGTTTTGTAATCACTATTCAGAGTAGTCTCTGAAAAACTGTGTAGTTACGTGGCTACAATGTTGTTATTTAAGTATCACAGCCTTAACAGCACAAGCAGAAGAGATGAACACTGAGTTCACCAACCTATCACTTCTTTTTCAGACTGTCAGCAGCAGGAGAGGTATTTGATTAATACAGTTATTAATTTTTGTAGATGGAGATCAGAGAGTAGAACATACTTCAGATAACTGACTTCCCTGAAGCTCAGTTGGGTCAAGTATTTAATGAAACACAAAACATTGAGCCTCTGTGGAAGAGATAAGGAACAGAGATTTATAGCTTATAACAATAACAGCACTCAGACTTGCTGGAGATATACAAAGCTATGAAGTTCAAGAAATCGAAGTTCTCCCCTGAGAAACTGCAAAGGCAATTAAGCCTCTACTAGTGGCTAAGCCGATGCTGCAAAATTGTAATGCAGATCCTAAATATGACCTCTGATAGTAACCCAGGTGAACTCCGTACTGCTGTGAAGCAGATGGTATCAGAGAAGTTATTACCAAAAAAGACAGTGGATAAACTGCCACTGAGGAGTAAGGCAGTTAAGCTTCAGGAGCTGTGGCAACATCATTATCCCTGCAATGAGGACGTACCCTTTCATCTCCCAGAAGGAGAAGGGCACAGGTAACCCAAGGAGATGGTGGGAATCTATTCTTTTTTAATCTTCATTTAATGCTGTTACCCACAGTGCTCTGACTTTGCATTTTGGGGGCAGTGTAACAGCTTTCTGAAAGGCTGGGCATGCACATGTGCCTCTGCTCCTCTGTATGCACCCTCACAGCCAGAGAGGATATGGGGACATGCACAATGTTCCCTTCTTTCCAGCCACACTGCCAGAACTGAAAATGACAATACTGCGTACTTCAGTGCCACAGGATCAATAACAATATTCTGAACCAACTTGACTTAAACCACCTTTTTCAAAGCAAAATGGAGAGTGTTATGATTTTTAGACTGAAGTTTTGTAAAAAACCATGAAAAATGAAATGAAAATGATGTCAGAAAATTCCTTCTTTGCCTGTGTTGAGTGATATTACCAGCTTAAGTGAAGAACAGGTAAGTGGGCTGATGAAAACTGCTTTTGGTTTTCCAGCAAAATGTTTAAAGTTTCAATGAATTGACCTTTCCGGTAACATTTTTCAGGAATGTATTTTGCATTAACAAGTGACCATATATTAGTTGAGCATATATAAACACTCCACTCAAATACAATGGCACACAAATGTGCTCTTCCTTGGTAGGCATTATAGATTCCTGCTCCAATCCCATATGCTGGACTCCGTAACGAAGCCTCTGGGGATGGGTAAGGAGGAACAAAATCCTAAGAAAATTAAGGAACAGAAAACAAAACTGGTATCCATCTTCTCTGAAGTTCTCGATTCGATGAAGATGCTTAGGTTTAAGCATCAGTGCAATCATTCTCAGTTTAATGCTAAGCTCAGTATTTTCTGCTTCTTTTCCATACTGTAAAGAAAGGCTCATGTACCTTGCATTATTTCTGTTTTTCAAATTAAATCATGTGGTCTAATACAAGATAACCGTACCTCCCTCATAAATAATCTTGTCCTTAAAGGAAAAGATGCCTCTCGTACAGAAAATCCCTGAGCTGAACACCAGGGTAGGCTGGGAAAGCACACAGCTTGTACTCTTACCTATATTGACACTCTTTCCTATCAGCCACTATCAGATAAAGGATACTGGGCTAGACCAGCATTTGGTCTGACAGAACATGTCTATTATTTTAAAATCTCTGTTTACAAACAATTTTGAATTCACACAGTGAACCACAGTTTTGACAGTGGTGAAGAAAACCATGAATAAAATACATATAAACTTTTACTCTAAGCTTTCTAATATATCCACCTCAAAAGAGTTTAATAAAGAAACGTATCTATTAATTTAGCAGCTTCTTTTTGTATGACTTACCGTGCAGGACCAGATGGTTCCTCTCTTGCTGAACTTAACACAGTTTTAATTATGAGTTCCTAAAACAAAGAGGAAAATACTCACTCATTTACCAGTAACTCCATCACATGAAGCATCAGAAAATTAGAATTTTATTATAGCACACACAGGCACGTTGCCTAGCTGAGTCTCTAGGTTTGCGGTCAGGTTGTTTGCTTACTACTACTCCAAACTTCTAGTCTGCCCCAGATGCTCATTATTGTGCTACCCCAAGAATAACCCACAGGTTACTATCCTGATTTCTGCTGATTAACCATTTATTCAACTCTTGCCGATAATTTTCCATAAAATATCAAGGGTAAAAAAAACCCTGTAACAAAGGACTCCCTAAACCTAGCTTCTGTGAATAGCACTCAAGGGTATTACAGAAAAAAAATCTATTACTTTGAGGTTTAAACAAGCATTTTTTCAAAATAATTTTCATTTTAAAAGACTTTGGAAGTAGTTGCAGAACAAGCAACTACAGTGCCTTAAGAATGATGTCAAGAATTTTGACTCAGCTGCAGCGAAGTGTCCCTAAAGCTGTAGGTTGTTCTCAATAAAGCTCAAGTAAACAGCCATTATATAATAGGAATGAGAAAGAAGGAACTCAAAATCAGTCGCCAAAAGGGAGCAAGGTATAAAGCAGCTTCCAAGCCATCATCTCTCTCTAAAAAGAAACAGTTTGGAAACTTACCGAGAGCCTTTCTTAGAAATAGTAATCATACCTGACAAACATACAGCAATTAAACACACGGACTGAGCTCTGCCCAGTTCCAGTATACTGGCACACTACCCAACTCTGTGTTACGATGGAGAGGGTAAGGTCTCCTTTTGTTTTTTGTCTAAAAGAACATACTGATGTTCAGAGGTTTTCTAAAGCCCCCAGGAACACAGGCAGATTTCAGCAGTTGTGAATTCTTAATAAATTAAATAATATATCTTGAACCTCTCAATCTTCTCATCTCAGCTGATTAGATCTGAGACCTGCAAATAGCCCTAATGAGAGTAGGCTTGAAGAGTTGAGGTAACACATCAGTGAGATAACACATCATTTCCTTTTACAAACACACAAACGCAGTTTATTACTAAGTTAATAAAAATTACAAAGTACGTTTAGTAGTATAAGGTTTGACAAGATTTTATGGGAACTTGAGCTTTGGTATCTATTTGAAATTATTTCTGAAAATTTTTAGAATATTAGAATTTTAGTTAGTGTTTCCTGGAAAAACATATTCAACATGTATTTGGTATCTGAATACCATCCAAATACTCTTAAAATTCCCACCTTAACATCCGTAAACTGAGACACTGCAATGTCAGGAATGTTTGGGTGAAGAGCTGGTAGTTCATGATATAAATTTGGGAAACAGACTAGAGATCCTAGAAGAACTTGTGCTTCAACTCTTGGTGCCTAAAAGAAAAAAAGGTGGGGAGAAATACATACTCGTACTGCAATCAGGAAGCTGGCATTTCTTAAAAGAGAACGACAGCTGAAACTACACAGCTATTTCTTTTCTCTTTTGCAAATTCTGTAGAGCTCGGCAATCCAAGACCACGCCCCCATGGATTGCTATTCATGCACACCACATGCTCCCATTTTCCAAGACGGTCAAAGGAAGCAGAGGAATTGTTAGGATTAAAGACAAATGACTGGGCTGCTAACTAGGTTTGGGTCTTAGGGTCAGCTAATTGAATGGGGATGGAGAAAAATGCTGGACATGGCATGAGGCATCGCTGGACATGACAAGTAATGATAGAAGAAGCTGACAGAGGCTTCAGGTAGTACCTTGAGGGCGGCTGGATTTCATAGCTGGTTGAAGGGGGAATTATGTGAGAAACAGTCAAAACTCACAGACAGTTGGAGGGGGAGTACTGGGGAGCTTTAAGAGAGAGTACAGCCATGCAAGGCCAACAGCACCTAGGTAATCATATCAGTATTACTATTCGAGACTGAAGTTGCCTGGGTAACAATATCAGAAATACATCCAAACAGCGCAAACACTAGCAGATTTGAGTTCTCAAGCCAGATCATCAAAGTCATTGCATAGCGAAGGTACAGTCAAAATGGACATTTATTTTACAACATCTTAAAGCACAGATAAATGGCAGACACAATTCCAAGACCTCTGAAGTAAAAGAAGATTCTCTGCTCCAATGACAATATTTGCATTCTTCATGTATTTTCTGGAGAGGACTTGCATGTGTACTGTTCTAGAATAAACCACTGACTCTTATCTGTATTTGCTAACCATGACATTAAATGCTGGGGTCAAGTTAACACCCTAGCCAAGGAAAAATACTGCTCAGTTCTCTCTCAAATCCTTCCCACTTGCACATAAATAAGAATTAACTAATGAATACTTACATTGAGGAAAGAAGAAGCAGCCACTCTTCCCGCTGCTACAATGAAATCCATAATAAGCATAGTGGCACCAGGCAAACCAAGTGAAAAAAACTGAGGAGAGCAGTGCTTGATGATTGTATTAACAATATCCTTGCAGAAGGAAAAGGGAAAAAAGGAAGAGTATCAACAAGGCAAACAACGAATGAAAAGGAGGTGGGTATTTACCAAAGGTAGAAAGTAAAAACACAAGAAAGCAAATCCATTGTGGCAATTAAGACACTCATTACTGAGCAAAAAGTAGCATAATAAATGTCTTAAGTATACTCCTATATTAATACAAGTAAACTGTGGTATACTTTATAGATCAATTTAAACTTGGACACTACTGTATGAGGTCACACCTTATATTCATTTACATTTAGCTTTTAAGATTTCTATAAATTATTAACCATTCATTTAAATATGTACAGAAGAGATATAGTGAGATGACCACCTATTACACCTTCTCAATGACATGCGTAATCCTCTCTGACAAGTATCACCTGACTATAACTTTAAAAAAGGCATTAGCCTTTTATATACATCCATATGGAACCAAATATAAAGAAAGAATTATAATTGTTTTATAACATTTCTGATACACAGTAGTCATTCAACACAGCATATTATGTTCTTCTAGACTTAGTGAGGAAGTTATTAAAATTAACCTACATGATGCAATGTTTTCAAAAGTACTGGAAAAAGTATAAAATGTTTTAATTATTAAAAACCATCCCAAGTTCACAGATAGACAAAAAATATAACTCTTTTCCTCCTTTGAATAATTCTCCAGTAGTAGTGATATCCAACTAAATGGAAGATTTGCAATCCAGCAAGAAAAGCAGCGTAAACTGGTTGCTAAGAAGACAGAAGCTGGCAATCCACCCTACCCATAGCTGTCTGTGGAATAATTCTGGACGAGTTCTATTTTGCCCAGTTAATGAAAACAGGGTTGATTGAACTTTTGATCTCCCTATGCCTCTAACCGCTCCTCAAAAAAGTTCACAGAGCCAACTTTTTAAAACACTTCTGATGCAAAGCTTTAAAAAGTGTTTAAGCCATGTGATACTTTCAGACTTGTTCACATTAAAACCTATGAAAAAGATCTACTCCCACTAATTAGATGCACTCTGTATGTCTTTGCTGGTTCCTATACTTGCTGTAGAAATAAACTATTCCAATATAGTGAGCACAATTTACTTTCCCACTAGCTAAACTGTTGCACCAGAGAGCAAGTAAGAAGGACGGCAGACTCTGCTTCCTCCTCATTCTTGCATGCTCCAGTCTGTAACATACAATCAGTGAAAAATGAAAGAGTACACTTTTCTGCCCTTATATTTGCTTCAAATCGACTACAAAAAAGCATTTCTGATTACAACCAAGAACAATAGGGCCATTTATCAAAGTTTAGAAAGAGTATCAGTCACATAACATTTTCAAAGACAAAGTTAAACTACTTAGCTGAAAATCCATTCAGTATTTTTGATAAAACAATTTTATTTTTAGTTGCAATATTGACATTAACCTGAATTCTGTAATTAAACTTACTTGATCAACATGAAGAAGTCCACAGTGCATTATATTGTAGAAATGAGTTAAAAAATCCCTGTTTGGAGAAACATCTTGTCTTCGCTTCATTGTCTTACAAATGAGTTTATAAGCATGTAGCTTTCCTTGTTTGTATTTGTCAGTCAGCATTGTTGCCTACAGTTTTAGAATGATATTTATTATTCATAAATCAAAGAATCACATTAAACACTGTTCTACACCCACATGAACTTTTATTTCTGTTTCACTGCTTAGTTCTCATATTTACCTTGAATAGCCATGGTGTTAGAATTCTCAGTGGTGGAATTAAAACTGGTGGAGATGGTGAAGTTAGGTTATCTGTTGAAATACCAAGATTGTCTCTTATCTGCAATTATTAAAAACAAAACAAAAAGACAAAATTTTAAGGGAAATATATATGGTGGTGTTTTTCTCCTTCTGAAAATCCTGCCCTATCAGGTTAGGTTGGAGAAAAGGTTCAGTTCTTTTACCTTGGCCAGATTCTGCCACAGTTCACACAGGTAATCAAAAACCTGGGCATGAATCTCTGGATCCATGATGCTGTTGACATCTCCCAAAATTCCTAGCATTCGCCTCCACATCACAGTTGCAACATCTGCATGCCACCCTGTAAGTGTTCCCCCAGCCATCACGCTACAACATTCTGAGGGGAATTCACTAGTTTCTGTAATGGAAGAAAAAAGTATAGTGAGACTCACCTCTCCAGAAATATATCTCCTGATATAACTATTATATACACAGTTTTCTTAAAATAAAAAGAAAAAAAAAGATCAGGCTTTCAGAGTAAGATACTCCTTACCCATTCAGCCACCTCAATGCTGGATATGTTTAACAATATGTCCGTTATCAAACTTGGTAGAGGAAGAATTGCCTTGTTTCTTATGTCCTTTCCACTGGTAACATTTGAGGTCTCTACTGGAGCCCTAACACGGATCTGACGGACCTAGTAAGGCCGCTCCTTTTGTAAGTGCTGTCTTACATTCTTTGGAGTCAATCTCCAGAACTACACTTGTCTGCTTCCAAGTAAAATTACATTACAACTTTACATTTTTCCCAATAAAACAGAAAGCGGATTTTATTGCAAATTGAAGAGAAAGGTGAGAGTAAACTTGTCTCTGGCTACTGTTCTTTAAGCAGTAAATTTATGTATGTGGAGAGGCATCATTCAGTAACGCAGCACCACAGCTTAACTCTCACCTAGCTCTCTCTACACATCAGTGTTATATGGATGAACATTCTTTTTAAGGTGAAAGACAGTTGATCTAGTTTGTCCATACAAAGAAAACTCTGATAGATTACAATGGCTAAATTCTACTCAGCTTACACTTAACTAGCTAAACAATCACATAAAACTAGCTAACAAGCCAGTTTTAAAGCAGCAGGCACCCAGAATCTCCTTTCTGCCCCTCTCAGATGGATTTTCAAAACACCTCAACACCAGAATTTGCTGAGATCTTCTGAAAATCTCACAGTTCCCACAAAATCAAAATTAAATCTGAATTCAGCCTAATCATATAGCCTCTTCTTTTGAGCATCTGGACCACTGTGGTAGAGACACTAATGGTTGCTAGGCTAAAGATTTCAAAGTACAAAGCAAAATGATGATATTTCTGTCTATCAGTAGGCTACTTAAAGGAAAAGAGTCTGAAATATACATCAGAAACAATTTTCTTTCCGTAAGACCAAGTAAGAAAGAAATGTGAACTTTGTATTTACAAAGTGAATGTATTCTACAATTCAATAGCTAAGATAGTAGAAGTAATTGTAAATTTGTTTAAATATGAAAGGGAAAAGAACTAAACTTCCAAGAAGAAGTTATAACATTACTTTAAAATTATGTCTTAGTATTTGTCCATCAATGATGAAACAGTCCGTGGCAGGGCCACATACTAGGTTAAGCTGCCGTAATTCCAAGCATCAAAAAGAATAACGATAAATGTGTGGACTATTAATTCACTGCTAATAATTCCAACAAAACGCAAGATAAAATGTAAAAGGTTTTTGTTTGCTTTTAAAGGAAATAACTGTAATTAAGTATTTTTAAAAGCACAGACGAAATAGCCTTGTACAGGATTGTTTACAATGTGTAACTGTGATACTAGCTACTTCACTATATTGCATTCGAAAGAAAGAAAGAACAGGTTTATATTTTCTATTCCAGATATTGCCTAGGTCATCTGGCGTCTGTAAAACAGAGTGGTGGAGCTTCTCATCCAGCTGCAGATCCTTCTGCTCAATATGATCTGCATGAAGAGTGGCAGGAGAGGGTGTCTGTGATCGGGATCCAAGAGCAGATTGGATTGGAGAAGCACTTTCAGAGCCTGCAAATGCAATTTTTTAACAGTTACCTTAAAAGCCTTTTCTATTTTCTTGAGCTACTGAAATGTTGTCTAAACACAGCATTAAAAAAAAAACCAAAAAAAACCTGAGCTACTTTTATGTATCAAGTTGGGCCAAGAAAAGATATAAAAACTGTAAGCAGATCTCCCTGTGAGTGGTGCTCTGAAAGAAAACAAATTACATGCAGGAAAGCTGAGTGATGAACATCAAAATCAGACAGGTAAATGGATTAACAGAGCTCTATTTTAGGTCCAAAAAATTATAAATGTGTTTCCTCTGCAGCACTTTCAGTGTTCTGAACCAGTCACATTTCCCTCTACATTCCCTCAGCAAGAATTTTCTCCAGCAAAGTGTTTAAGCAGACATTTTCCTGGAACAACTGTTTTTCCAGGAAAAACATGCAAGTTAATTTATAAATAAAAGCTCAAAGCAGTAACTGACAATCAGTAACTGACAATCTTTGATGTTTATCTGCTGACTGGGCTGAGAAAATCCATATGGAGGGAAAGTTCTGTACAATTAGAGGAATGTTATTTCCTCAAAGACAGGAAAATAAAAGTGTTTGAATGGCAGTGCTGCAAAGGCATTTTTCGATGATCACCACTGAGCAACCTCTCTAGGCAACTATTTGGTCTCCTCTACTGAGAGATCTGCGGAGAGCGAGCAGGTACTTATATTTTTTTCTTCTGCACTACCTTAGTTTCACTTCCTGAATTTGCCTAAAGGTCCTTATAAAAAGCTGAGTTCAGCCAGAACAGTCACATGGCAAAAAAGAAAAGAGAACAGATATTCACCACATACTTCCCTACACATCAGCATGTTAAAATGGAATAATTCAAATCTATTCATCTTGACCCTTAGATAAGTGCAACTGGCACCCAAAAATATTATGCATGAAGTTCAGTATTAGAGATAGACTGAACTTTATGGACAGCAATGAAAAAGTGAGCCTTTTAAATTTGTAATTTTCACAGGCTGGCTGAAAAGTGTTCTTTCTTGCGAGGAAAGCAAATTGTTTAAAGAACTTGACAGAAAATGTCAGTGTTACCAGAACAGAAATTGTGGTAAACAATCTTAATTACATTGTTAAACTGAAAAAGTCTCTATCTGCTTTAAATGGCAAAAGCAATGAAGCTTTTAATATCAATTTAAATCAACACTTTATGCAGGAGATGGGCACTACTGCTTCACACAAACTACTGTTTCATGCAACAGGTAATGATACTCTCCTCTTGCTACTGACCACTTGTTTTCCACATGCTCACAAAGATAACGGAAAATACACATTTAAAAGATGTTCAAATAAATGTTTTTCTACTTCTCTTCCATTCTGCTCATTAAGTGGGGATGGATGAAAGTAGATCAAGAGAAAGAGTGAGAATGAGCAATGGGGAGGAGAGAAAGTGATGGAGAGTGGGACAGAGAGGGAAGGAAAGGGAATGATATGGAGAGAAAGAGTGGGCAGGAGAGGGAGGGAAAGAGACCTTCATATGATGGAAAAGCATGGACAGAAATAATTGTGGAAAAGTTGCCAAACTACTGGAGTCTTATAAGAAGCACTAAAAGATACTCCAGCATATGTGGGTCCAAATTTGACTAAGACTACTATGGGTCCAACTTCTTCTAGGACTAGTAAACAGCAATCAATAGTAAATGCAATCATTTGCTAAGAATATGAAATGATGCGTATATGGCAACAAGAAATTTTCCTTCCTCAAATGTTCAAAGCAAAACTGTTTAGAAACAAGTGGTTTTCTGAGCAGCAGAACCACTGAAAACTCATTTCTTATGAGCATGTTTTGAGGTTGAGTTTCTGCACAGATTTGTTGGTATCTAATATAGTGAATTCAATTGCAGCCTCCCTGTCATGGGACTCTGCATAAATGCAATTTTCACTAGACAGCTGCCTCTCTTTCATCAAACTTTGAAGAAAATAATGCCCTTCTTTTTTCTTGTATGTCAATTTAGCAGAAATTAGACAATGAGGTCCAACACTGTTGGAGGCGTGGAACGGTCAGACAGAGACAGACAGTGTAACTGCACGAGTCTTGATTCCTCAGGAAACCCAGAGAAATGCATGTGACACACAAAAACTGCCTCTCTAAAACAGTGGTCCAAACAACAAGAAAAGACAGCCACAGAATCTCTCACTGGACAACTCAGTCATTAACTGCAATCTTATCAATTCAATTGTAGTGCAAACTTGGACAAAAATACCAAACAGTAATGGAATTACTAACATATAAAACCAAACAAACAGAAAAAGAACAGATTTTCTGTGAGGACTGCCAACAAGCACACAGCAAAGAGAAAAGAAAAAGAAGAGAACAGAAGTCAAGCTGAACGTTGTTGAACAAGCTGAACAACAATGTCCAAGAAACCTCATACCAGGCTTCTTTCAGCAGAAGGGCAATTTTAGAAAGTGAAAATTGTGGCAGGGGAAGTAAAGATGTCTTTCAGTATCTTTGAAAATGCAGAGTTGGTTTTCTCACAGAGAACAAGACACTATGTAGGTGTAAGCTTTCACCAAAAAATAGGTACTTGTTCCCAGGGCTGTACTAGGAATGGTAGTGTGTAACAGTTATGGAACAAGGAGCGTGAAAATTATATGGACATCTTTACTTCTCATGTATAAAATATGGCAAGAGAATGTTCTTTCAAATACTCATCAAAGAGGAAGACTCTCTCCTTCAGAAAGGAGCCCATCCAATCGGGGTTAACTGCATCACTTGGTGGTTGCTAACCTAATGGTTACTCTTTCTTCTCTTTCTCAAAAAATTGTTGCAAAGTAAACTGGTGGAGCCTCAAGCTCATCAACTGAGGCTGTGAAACACTGCTTCCTAACAGGCTTACTTTTTCATGAAAACAACAGGGAAAGTGCTAAAAGAAGAATTCTGAAGTTACACAAATGGAAACTGATCTCACATGGCACAGTAACTAACATTTTGCATATTAAAAGCCCCCAGTTAGACAACACAGAGGTTAAGACAGACATATGTAAAAGAATCCCATAATAATTCAGTGTGATACAGTATTTTGAAAGACCACTGTCAAAGCCTTCCAAGGAAAAAACTCTTCCTGAAAATTAGCCATTTGACTACCAGTAATGAAAGGACACTTGTAAGAGATCTAGCAGACATTACGCAGTAAGAGTTTTCTCCGTGGTAGTTTTATAGATTTTCTCAGGAAGCGTTTAAAATACATTTAGCACCAAGCCAAGGATCATATGGGTAACTTAAGTCAGACAAACCTTTTCCACTTATGTTATTTCACCCATTACTTTTCAACAGCAATCAAAAAGTAACTGAAATCCAAGAATCATCTTATATAGAATACAGATTCATTGCAGAAGCTGGAACTTGAATTCTTCAGGATGGATGGAAAATTTCTGAAATAAATGTGCTTTTTTAAGGTGTTTTTTTTTTTAACTACTTTACCAGTAATAGTTGCAGCTTCAGCAGACAATGGTTGCTGATTGAGACTACTTGTTTCCGAATCTATGTGGAGTGTAGTTAGACTGGCCACTTCTTGCTCCTCGGCACTCTGTTGCTGTGCTGAAATTGCATCGTCAGTGGAAGCTGGTGTCCCTGCCTCAGTGCCAAAGCTGAAATCTGTATGAGGAAAGCACTGTATTAACTTACAACCTAGAAATACCACTAATACAAAAAACCAAAAGCCCAGGACCTCCAAAATCCTCTATGGCAAACTTGTATGTGTATCTCCTATGCTACTAACACACCATTGCAAAATTTACATAAATGTAACAGCAGAAAGTAATTGACTAATATGAATATTCTCATTTCTGTCCCAAAACTGTGACTGTACTTCTGCAGAAGACATTCCTATTGTATGTCCTGTATTCTGCTTAGTTGCTGTAAGTGCACCCACATGATAATAAAGTAAAAATAAGAGAAACACACATTAAGGAATTTATTTGCAAAAATTACAATCTGGAAGAAATATCCAAGTTGGTTGCTGAAGCACCAACTTCCAACTAAAAATATTATGGCAAATAATATTCTAACAAATGTTTTTTCAACACTAAAGAAAAAATGTCATGGTAAAACGTGGGTTTAAATACCATCACTTAATTGCATAACATCTACGTATCTAAACCCTTGTAATTTGTTCAATAAATTCTACCATACAAACATCATTTCTCCCATAATTCATGAAGTCGTAATTCCCAGCAACCATAATAACCCCTTCTGTTGAGTAAGAGTGGGAATGGATAAATGAAATCAATAAAAAACATTATGTTATTACATAAAGCACACTAAATTTAACAAAGCATACTAATTTTACCATGATATTACACTCAGTATCTTGAGTAATCTATAGCTACAGAAAGACCACTGTAAAAATATTAGAAGCCCTTCTTTAAGTTTTACTTAAATGTTTTCAAAAGAATCAAAATAACTTCCAAAACAAATAACCTTTCATTTCATATTTTGCACAAAACAGACGGATACAGTCCAGGGAGAAGACAATATTGCTTTCTAACTTCTGTTTACTGTTGTTCTGCTTTTTGCACAGTAGTATTCCAGTTTGTTTAGTACACTATAAACACAACAGCCTCTCTCAAGAACTCTGCTTGCTCCATTAACTTGCTAATGATTTCAGTGGGAAATCAAAACGAGCTCTCTTTACAGAAACCTGCTGGCATGCAACTTTACAACAACAACAACAACAAAACAACAAAAAAAGGGAAATTCACGAGCAACCCATCAAAAATGCTATGACTTATGGAAAAATATACTTGCTTTCAAATTTGCGGCCATCATACTGGAAGGCACTGAAAGAGTCGGAGTGGCTGTCTGAACTGATGAGGTCACTGCTGCCCGCGCTGGCAGGGGATGTCCATTCGGAAGGCACGCCTGGGTCATCTATAGGGCGCATTTGGTTCTGTTTGTTCAATATATCAGGAAGGTCTTTAGGAACTTCCAGGCTGCCAGGACTGCTTCCTCTTCTTGTCACATTCTAAACATTGAAGAGCCATAAATTATCTTACAATCTTGGATGGCTTATTTACATAAAATGGAAAAAGCAATCCCACATTTGCAAATGTCAGAGTGGAATGAATAGTTCGCAAGTACCTAAACCAGAAGTTGTCAACATCCTACATACATAGTCAGGACTTTCCAAAACCCCAGACACGCAGCAGTAAGGTGAGGAACACATGCAGTCACAGAATTTCATAAATACAAATTTTATTTGCACCATGAATTTTTGGGCATATACCTTAAAAGGCTAAGATTCAGACTAGGATGTGCCACACATATATTAGGTAAAAATTGAGAGTGAAAAATAGTAAAAATAGTGCATTATCTCCATATTATGACTAAATTACTAAAGAAAACTTCTTCACCTGGGTTCCAGAAAAAAAAATGTCAAGGAATTTTGTGTTTTCTGACCTATAGGCTACCATGCTATATGGAAAAAATCTAATGTACAGCACAAGCAAATGAATTTACTAATTCATGCATTCATTTTTCTCATGATTAAGCCAAAACTTTGGTATTGACTTAGACACCAAAGCCAGCATATAGCAGAAATAAGGCATATAGATTTGTTCACGAAAAAGTAAGGTGGTTCTATCTGGAGTCTTTCTTTAAGGCATTTTTTTCACAGTAAGATTGTTTGCTTGAGAGGAAAGATAAAAGTAGAAAAGCCATTTTATGAAATGGCTTGAAATCTTTATGCATTATGAAACTGATGATGACTTCCTTTTACACTAGGCCCTGTCACTTCTCTATTCTTCTGCTACCCTACTACTAATTAGAGATTTACTCTAACTGACAAGCTTTTCATGATACAAGGTTTTAGCATTCAATAGGAATAACAACTTTAAACTAGTCTTAGTAAGTTGGTACTGTCTTTTAAGAAGGCACATCTATTTTTGTGTGCTAGATTACAAAATCAGTGGCAGTTTCAAAATATTTATTCAGACTTATCTTGGCTGTTTTTTGCTACCTAAGAAAAGTATCAGTTCTCTTGTCTGAACTATTAATATTCAATATGCTTGCCCATCTATGTAAAAACAAACAGTATTCCCTCTCCTTCTCTCTTCCGTGATCACCTGTAATGATTTCTGTTTTATTAATTTGCAGACTAAGTTAACTTTTTTTTTAAAGACTTCAAGTTAATATTTTTGTCTTGTAACTCCGCACTTAATAACAAGAACAGTTTGCACCAACAGTAGTTTTATAAACATGAGTTTAATACAAAAGAAAAAAAAGCATATCTGTGGACAAACTCTATAGGTCCTCTCTTCCCATTTATAAAAGGTGATGGTAAATAACAAATTTTTCTAATAACTTTGAAGAATCTTTTTCTGCCCCTTATTAGCAACAACTATACTTGTTGACAACTTTCTACAGGAGCATGTCTTAAAATCACTTTCTTAAAAAAAAATCTTTAAAATTTCTAAGCAGAAAAAAGAACTGAACAACTTTGAAATGCTACATTAATTTGTTATCCACTTGTTCTTGATTTGCAATATTTTTTTAGTACTTCCCTTTTTGCTGCTAGTTAATAAAACACTTATTTCCTCAGATCAGTTGTCTCATTCTGTAAGCATTCAACAGTAACCAGAAATTCTTAAAACTGATTAAAATTTCTCATTACGAATGACATCACATTCAACAACACTTCTGAAGTGTTGGAAGAAAGCATACGAAAATTGTTGGTTCAATTAGCAGAGAACTATTCATAAAAAATTCCTCAACACTTGTAAGTGAAATAAAAAAATGAAGGAAAAACATAACACCGGTGTAGTTTTGTAGTCTCTTGCACTGACTATACCTGTAGAGAATAGTACCATACTGCAGCACCGTACCTAACTACATACCACACCGAGGACTGCAAATTCACACATGAACTATTATTCTGAAAGTATCTGTGTACAAAGATATAGGTGCAATTAAGGCTGTTTTATTAAATGAAACTATTCATTTGACAGTCTGTGCTGCTTCCACAATGAAGATTTAATAGATATGACAACACAAATGGCATCAAATGTCATGAATCTATGTCAAAGGCAAGTGATATTCTTAATTCTTTCCCATTCATAAAATCCAGGAGAAATACATTTTAGTAAACTGATTATAAAGTCATTGAAGAGTTCACACATATAAGCAGACTTACGTATTACTTATTGCATATATTACATATATGCAGACTTACATTTTACTTACATATTACTTTTAAACAGAAGTTTAAAGGCTTACCAGTGCATTACCACTGCGGAGTCTCTCAGCTATAAATTCATCCATGAGGTCAGGAACATTTGTATTGCTACTGCCAATATCACTATCAATAGGGTGCAGCTTTTGACTCATGTCCTCTCTATTAGCTAAAAGCAAATGAACAACTGTATATAGTAAAGAATGCACAAAGACATTTCCAAACCAAAAGGTAACAAATGAAAAAAAACCTGCTAATTAAAAGAAATTAAAAAATAAAAATTGCCAAACATGCATTTTAAGAATTTCCCTCTTTTAAAGCAGATTCTACTTTAAGAATTAGTACGGCTTCTTCTTCCCACTAAGCAGGGGTTAGTCGATTTCCAATACCACCTTTAAGAGCAAGAAGCTTATAGGTAAGCACTACTCAAAGTTGTTAATGCTTGTTTTAAGGATACAGCGTATATTCTTCCTCCATATCACGACAAATAAGTAACCAATCCTAAAAATTTTATAAGATTCCTACAGACTCCTTCATTGCATTCCTAATGAAGAGCAATGTAGTGGAAAAAGTAAACTAGGTTGTAACGTCCTAATGACAAATGTCAACATGGCACTGTATACAGCTAGTATAAATAGTGCAAAGAAAGTACTGTGTAATAAAATTACATGCTAGTACATGGAATGAAACCTCAAACTCTGGTCAACGGTTATGAACAATTAATTAAATCCACTCATTTATCAGCATTGTATTTTTGATATAACTATACTGTTCATATTTAACTGTGGCTGTTACCCTTGACTTCGTGATCTTCACCTTTGAAGCCTTCAAGTTATTCCAGTTCATGTTTTCTCCATAAAAAAATTTTCCCTCAGGGTCATCTCTCACGAGACCACAGTGTAGCTAATTCTAACAATGAGGCTCCGTTAAAAATTACAGATTCCAAAGAAGTGGTACTTCTAAAATTAGTGCTTTCTAGACATCTCTTTTTTCAGAAGTCCAGATTCTGCAGGGAAGCAAATCGCCTTTTTGAGACCCGTGACAGTCCCGCTCTCCTGGTGCTATGCTTACAGACTGCCCTCAGGTGGCATTAACATCTCGATGCAGGATGCATTACAGAATCTTCTGTTAATCATGCCAGCATAACAATGGGGAAAAAAAGAAACCTACATTACTGCTGAAAGTTAATTTGTTGTTCATTTAAGGTTATGTGAACTAAGACAATGGATATTAGAATGACAGCCTTCTTTTTTGATCCGTCCACAGAGGTCTCATAGTTAGCAGAAGAAAGGCTAACATGAGACCTTCATGAACATCCATGATTCGAGGAAAAAAGAAAGCAATGAAAGATGTTGCCAAGATGTAACTGCATCCATTTGGATGAATGAATACAGAAAGGCCTACAGCACGGTTTGAAAAAGACTCAAAATGCCCCTTATGATTAGACTCACAGAGAACTGTCATAATGAAATTCATTTCCATTTCAGACTATTTGTTAACGGTTAACTAAACTGACCTCCAAATGTAAATTTGATGGGCTTTTTTGTTTTGGAGGAGGAAAAGGAGGAAGAGGAGGAAGAAGAAAACACACTAAATGAACCAGAAATACAATATAGTCCAACCTAGCTGGTCAAGAGCCAGGTCCTTCTGACAACAAACTACACTCAGAGTGGAATAGCAGATTTTGATAAAATATGCATACGCCAATCATTTAGTAGGCTGAATTTTAAGGCTCTGCACGGTAGATGAAAATTCAGAACGCTCCAGGCTTAATCCTTTATTAGGTCATTTACTGTCTCTTCCTCTTCCCTAACATGATGGTCTTCAGCAGCAAAGAGGTTCAACTAAATATCTTGGAAAGGAAAATTAGTAATTTAAAGTATGTAAAAGTAACTTATGCTGGGAGAAAAATCAGCTGGCTGTAGGCGCATGCATAACCAAACAGGGAAAGCAGTGATCATCCCAAAGCCTTTTGATTGCTTATCAGAGCTTGCTTCAGTTGCATTAAGCCAAACTGGTGCTGCCTTTCTCCTTTTGCGCTCTGCACACTGTTAGTGCTCACCTGCAGCTTTCCTTCCAAAATAGCCCATTACATGACTGTACAGATCCCTCAGTGGAGCCTCTGCTGGCATTCTGTTCTGCCTCTGTGGGGAAACATTTGCCTTCGGCTTCGAAAGAGCATGTACAACAGTTTTATAAACACCACCCAGGGAGCCCTGCTGTTGTGCTGACTCCTGACCTGATGCTCTAAAGGCACTACGATTATGGAACTGATTAACTGCGATACCTTCTTTTTGCAACATGGCTGCTTGAGTTTCTGTGGATTCCTTAATTTGCTTGCTGCCAGCTGGAGCAGCATTGATTGCATCTAGAGGTCTATATATTCCAGGTTTAACCAGCTCCGTGACAGCGGATGAGCTGGCGCTTGCATTGGTAGTGCTGTTGCTGCTACCACTACTGCTACTACTGAAGCCACCGAGTTTACGAAGTCTTGCTTTCCAGGCAGCCTCTTTGCTCTCAAGAGGATTGTAAAATTGAACCGATTCTGTAGATGGCCTAAAAGTAACATGAACGCTATTTCTTTTTTTAGTCGTTATTTTCATGATTTTGGCCCTATGAGTTACGGTTTCAGATATACTCCTTTTAGTTGGTGACAGTTTGCTTGTGCCTGTGTTGTGAGGCATCTGAGGGTTAACTTGTGCTTTAGGTAGAATTTTCTTTGCATGTGTAACACGTGAGTTGGTTACTTTTTCATTACACTGGGCACTTTTATGCTTTTCAGCTACCGCTGCTTCCACAACTAAATCTACATCAGCTTCAGTGGCTGCTTGCCTGTACAGGTATCTCTTCCCTTCTTTGCTGCTAGGACTACTTGACCCATGATCAAACACACTTTCATACTGTTTATCAATATTTAACTGTCTGGCTTTATCAAGCGCTTGATTTCTTGTAAAAATGTCTACTTGAGTAGGTGCAATATTACTTATAAAGCCACTTTGGTTTTGTTCTAGGTGCAGCTGTGTGTTATCGGCTCTTTCTGTAACAGTGATGCTATTCGTGCATTGACCAGTCTGATCTCTATTTTCTAATCCATCCAGTGGTAATCTATCATTCCTATTTACTGATGTATCACCTTCGTGAGCAGAAGCCTCAGATTTATCTATCTCAAAGTTACCGCAAAGTTCTTCTTTTTCTTTAAGGTATTCTCTCAGAGAGGAAAGGAGATCATCTTCACCTTCAAGGTCAACATATTGGCTTTGTTCAAAGGCTGTGTTTGCAAATTCTACCGGCCCTATTAAATGACAGAGATGGTCATAAATACTATCCCCAACTTCCAAGGAGGACTCTCTGCTATTTGTATCAGTGATATGGCTTTCAGTGGATCTATGCATTGAAGAGGTCTCAGTGGAACTCTGTAAGCTTGGAGCATGATGGGATGAACTGTCAATGACAGGAACTGCACCTTTGGCTCGTTCAACTGCGAATGGTTCCAGGATGTCAGAGGTGCTGCTGCTTCGTGGCAGTGGCTGTTCCTCATTTAATGCACCAAAAACTTCACTTGGAGCATCCTCACTCTGTGAAAAATGTCTGACTCGAGGTGGACGTGGAAGAATTTGAGCATCATCAATGTCTGCAGGAAAGAAGTATATGTAACACGCACTAAAATTTACATACAGAGACAATAATTAGTTACCACCACATCATGATTACGTGACTTTAAAAAGCCAGGAAAGTCCACAGCCTTGTTTTCTTAAAGTACAACAAAAATACTTTTTCCAGTACTAGAGTGTTAAAAACACACGCACATAATATCCAGTACAGAATGTAATATAAATGAGTTAGACCATCAGAACACAGTTTTAAATGTTAACATGCATGAGAACGAACAGTGAGACCATGGAACGTTTGGAAATACAGTTAAAGCTAGGGCTGTGCCAATAAGTTCAGTAATCCAACCAATATTATTCCAGCTATCTTGCTCAGGAAATGGATACCTGGAATACAAATTAGCTTAACGGTAGTACCCTTCACGGAATTTTCATCTTCAGAAAAATGCACAATTCCAAAGAGAACAAGTAAGTTTTCTGGAAAATTAGAAATGTCTACTGAAGTGGTAAACTATTACTTCTTCATAACTTGTATGAATAGGTACAAATGACTGAAATATCAGAAAGAATACTACCATACAATTATGAATATTATAGCATACATAATACAGTAATACCAGATGACACCTAAATAAGTACATAATACCTAAAGATTGAAGCTTTTAAATGACAGGGAAGAGCTGGCCCTATACAGAAGACGACTACACACAGTAGACAATTTAAAGATATACCCTTTTTCCCTAGGAGGAAGTTTTGTCTGTCATCTTCAAAATGCAAAACTAAGTACTTGATGGAGGCTTACCTCCCCCTCCTCTTCCAGTTTTACTCAAGCACATGTGACATTTCTGAGAATTACCAAATTAAGGACTCTGCTACTGAAAAACATCCTGCAGCCTCACAACAGTTAACATTAGAATAAAACCACTTTCGTTTATGAAAAGAGCAGAACATTTGTTATGACCATTTAAATTAGCGATTCCTTGTCTCTGTTGAGACTGCTAATACGTTAGCATCAGTACAAGTCATAGTTAACTGTAATGAAAGCTGCAGTTCCTATGGGGATCACCTAGGAACTGTAAAGAGGTATCTTCAGCCTGCTTCACATCACCCACCAGGATAAAGAATCCGCATGCTCCTCTTCAGATTTCATGATACATTACAGAAACACTACATACTACCAAATCACCGTTGTAGGCAAGACTAAGTATCTCTTAAAGACAATTCAACTAATTGCAAGAATTTGCGCTACCCCTTGCTGTCTTTTTACAGGATAGGCACTTGAGCAGTAAGGTAAAAACAGCTTTGTCAATTTTCTATTGTTTCTTTTTTACAAGATCCTTTATTCCCCAGAGTTATTTTTAACTACCTACAACTTAAAAAGTTGCAGATATGCTTTTAAAGTCAGGAATAACAATAAGAAGCTTATATGAACATCCACAAGAGTTACTTGCCACTATGAACAGACTTACCTTGTTGTTCTGTCTAGAGGGTTTATCTTCAGGTCCGCAATGGTGAATTTACTTAAAATCATCACAAAATTTAAGCCCCTTTCCCTCCCCTAAATCTGCTGTGTTACTGCCAAAGTAAAGAAACTATGTTGATCTGATTTTAAAATGTTTCAAACCGTTACTTCATGGATTTCTAGGCTTATTTCAGTATTATTTAATAATGATAACCTGAAGTCACCTTAAAAAAAACCTGTTTTAAACTTGCTCACACTTTTCAGAGAATGCTAAGAGCTGGAGATGAATTTCTCGTTTTCCTTCTGAGCGAAGCATAAAAACCGAAGGAATGAGATACATCTGTACTGAACTAAATGTACATGTTGGAAGAAGATGAAAAGTGTTATTTCCACACTCAATTTTTCAGAGAAGTTAAAATGTGAAAATTAAAGTTTGACCTGATGCAAAGTTTACTGAACTGTAAAGAAGCTATTAGAGAGGAAATAGAGCGCTCTATACTGGAAAAAAGTGAGCAGATATCCAAGTTGTTTCAGAAAATAAACATAAACTCCATAATCATCACGTATAACACAATTTATTATCTCTTTCCCTCTCTCTAGCTTTGATAAGCAACAAATTCCTCATCACTGTTCTTATTCAAGTTATTACTAACTATATCAATTAGCACGCTGAAATGAATGGTGTCTCTCTAGTTGGAGCTGTTAATTCAAATTCTCTATTGACTTCGGCAGAGCTTAACACAAGTTATGCTTATATAGTCTCAAAGCTACATTTTATAGCTGCAAAAAAAGGACCATAGAATTCAGTCAAAAATATGTATGATGTTATATATACGTAATTAATTATACTGTATTAATACAGGTAACAATGATACACAGATCTCATCTTGAGCCCTCAATATGCATCTTTTGTACCTTTTATAAACTCAACTAAAGCAGCAGCCTGAGGATTGCATACTGTGCATGCATGCAGTGACTATGATTTTCTAGGATGTTAAAAATTACTGGATGGAGAACTCCAAATGCACACCAAGCAGCTCCACACATTGAAATAAATTTAGCTAGATTTATTTCAATGTTGATCCAGCGTTAATCTTAGGTGCTCACGTATGCGTGTCTAGCACGTGCAAATACACAAACGTTTCCAAACAAACATGTAGTGCTTGTGCCAACAGAGATTTCTTTTTTGTAGAAGAGAGGAAGAAATGAAGGAAATAAAAAATATACTGTTACTGCAATATCAGCACTGAAAATATAGACAATGTTTAAAAACCCAAACAGCTCCTTTACAACCAGGGCTCGCCCTTGCACATGGGGGATATACAGTCAGACTGGGACACCATCAATTCCTAACGAGTCTTCACTACCTAGATTGCAATTGTGTGCCAAAAGGTTGTGTATCTGACACACTGCACATACTTAGGAGAAATGTGGGTCTGGTTCCCAATATGTTACAGTGAGGAAGAGATTGAAACTGGTAGTTCTAGCCAATCTCATCCAGGCACAACTTTCCTTAAATCAACCCTTACCTCTCCTTTTTCTGCTAGAATGCAGAAAGAAAAAGGTATTTATTCAGCATCAAGTGGGAGACAGAGATGCTAAAATACAAACTCTGGAGAGCCACATTCTGGCAAGACAACATGAGTGCAAGCAGAAGATTCCCATATAACGTTGGGACAGGTTTATATTTCATCATGGAAAGTTAGTTCAGCAACTGGAGAAAAAATAACATGTTTTGCTTCTAAGCTTTCATTTCACTTCTTTTATAAGAACACACTCATCTTGTGAGTTTCTGGGATTAAAAAAAAAAATTTCAGCCATACTGGCATTACAATTATGATTTCTCTGTATTTCATCTTAATGATGACTTACTGATTAGGGAGCAAGGCTTTAAAGGCTTAATATGTGTCTCCCTTTCAGGTTAAAACTTCCTTTGATTCTTTCAGTCCCAGTGGATAAGGAAAAATCTCCCACCTGCAATTCACGAGTCTGCCATTGTGGCCAATTGCTTCCAGGAATCTTGCCGACATCTCACTGCCACTTTTTTTCACAAGCAGTCTTGCACCTGAAAATCCTCAACAGTTCAATACATGAATAGTTCTTTTGCTAGTTACCCTGTAAACATGTAAGACTGTATTTCCTATGATACTAACAGGCTAAAAGAAAAGTTCTTTTCAGAAACATTGCAGATTTCCAACAACTGCACTATACCAAACCACTTTACTAACTAAACATCTTAAAGCATAAATCTCCACTTCCACTTTCTGGATCCGATTTGAAAAGCTGCAGATATTCTGCACATGGAAACACAGCATAATTTAGAAACTACATGAAGGAATTACAATCTTCGGAAAAGCATCTTCCATGATGCTAGATGATGATGTAAATATTGAGCTTTTGCAATAAATTTTGTTAACCTACTGACTGATCTTCAAGCAGAAACATTGTCTCGATAAATAACAAATTATAGTGGGGTATTCTGCCTTACTTTCGAAAATTAATACACTGTACTGTATATAAGGTAAAAGTTCTGGCAAAAATGCTTTCTTTTGGACTATCTATCAAGATTCACTAGTAAGTAATTCAGTGAGTCAATCTTTCAATAAGGAATTTCACATCTAAAAAGGAGATGAATACTATTTCAGAAAACTTAAGATTAGAGCATCCTATTCTTTTGGAATCATTTGAAATATCCTCTCCTTCAAGTTGTGTCAGACCTGAAAGTCAGTTTGGATAACAGGGATATTCATATAAACATGAAATAAAAGGAAGGGCTGTCACAGCTAGCTAAACATCATTCATTACCGAAAGTATGCTTATGATAGAAACAATTTGATTAATTGCCAAATCACATGCTGTAGATCTGGACACAAAAGGCTTGCAAAAAATCATGTATTTACTGTAAGAAGAGAAGGCAAGGAAAATCATAAAGCTCCATGTTTAAAAAGAAAGACTAAAGAGTGAGAGCAATAAAAAAATGCATAAAATTAAAAGAGCAAAGTGCACTCTGATCAGGTGGATAGTTTTTCCTTTACTCTGCTACCTCCCCATCAACACTCCAATGGCTTGCTTTTCTTCACTGGAGCTTTTTAGTTTTCTGGCAATGTTCAAGATTCCTCGGCACACTATGAAGCTGTTTCAAACCCATCTGTTTGAGAAGACACCAAAACCAGGAAGCGTCTAGGACGTTTTCTATGTTAGAAATGCAAAGGTCTGTAAAATTATTTCACTTTTAAATAAAATTACTTTGGTCATGCAGTTTTTGTATCAGATGAGTATCAACAGAAAGGACAACAGCAAGAGAGCCATCAGGTTTGGGACACATTAGAAGAAAGATGTAAGCCAGGACTTTTCAGAATCATGGGTGATAAAATTGACTGCAAAAGCACTTTTGCCTTCTTTACGACAGGATAATTAAGTTATCAGTGACTATATGACAAAATAATAGTTCACTGTGAAAGCCCATTCCCTTTTGCAGGTGCTCTTAAGATGTTCATTAAGAATTGACTATTTCAACAATGTTATGGACAGATAAGATCTATTTCCTAATAGGTCACTCGTGTATGATTCCTTTTAAAAACACTATCTTCTAAGTTCTAACAATTTATATCTCAGAAGAGCTATCCTTTGCACTCATATGTTTATTAATTTATTACATATAATTTGTATTTTTTTACTTTTTGTTTGTGGTGTCAAAATTTGCATTCACAAACTTTGTAGTTTTTCATTGTGAAAGTCTGGTCTCTCTAGAGTGGGTTCCTTGAACTTTCCTGACTCTCCACATATGTTTTCAGATTGAATACTAAGGCACCAAGTTTCTGTTTCACAACAAGACGACTTAATTTGGGACACATAAAAAAATAAAATTATGAAAATACAGTCCTTGGTACTTTCTGGGTAATAAAGGCAGGCAGCAGGAGAGACAGAAAAGAAGAAAAAGGAAAAAAAAAAAAAAGAACATATCTTCCATTAAAGAATTACTGCCATTAAGTCCTTATATTTATACACAGTTTTGACTATATATATAGTCTTCCACTGTGCTTTTTTGTTTTTGTCACTCATTGAGACAAAGGCATAATATGACTGTCAGCCTTAACACACTACTAATCTACATCTATGTAATAGCTGGAGCAGAGGGGGAAAAAAATAACATTATCTGTACACTTTCACGCACTCTATTTAAAATCTGTGCCAATTCTAATTGTTGAACCTCTTTGTCCAGAGCAAGCTGCTGTCAAGCTTCTAGTCAACCACCTTCCTGGACCAAACGTAATGTTAAGGAAAACTACAACTCTGTAAAAAATGGATCATTTGGAAAACACCACCAAAACACAGCACTTCAGAATTCCAAAGTGTATATATAGATTTTTTTCATGGTTTTATGTAATAGTGAAAAACAGACATGCTGGTAAAGCGTATTATCGGACACCATATAACTCAAGACATTCTTTCTGATGGGAACTAAAGTATATCATTATCATGGCTGTCCACACAACGCCTATGATACTGAATTCAAAAATTTATATAGAAAGATGTGAATTGCAAATCAAAGTAAAATTACTTTCTTCCTTTCCCTCCCTCCCTCATCACAAATAAAAAATTTAGATTAGTTGTACTCTCTGGTAGACAGAAGCTACATCATTGCTTACCAATAAACTGAAAAACCAAGAGATTTCTCTATTTTTCACTTTTATGATTGTAAACATTGGCACAGCACTAACTTCTAACAGTTCCAGAATGAATTGCAAAATAGCATGATATTTTACATAACTCAAAATATTAATTCTTAATCTCTTCCCCTCTCCCCCCATCCCCCAATTATTTTTTACTTTGAAAAATTTAATGACTTAGCAGAATTTGAAAGCAGAAGGTTTAAAAAAGTGATAAAGGGGGTGCAGAAATTAGCAGAGGTGGCACTACCTGAAAGCTCATCAGAAAGGGGAGTGAGAACAATATCAGGCAAGAAGGGTTTGGAAGTATGGATCAGAACAGGAGCACTTTTAGCACTGCGTATATAGGCCGATGGCAGAGCACATTCACCAATGGATCGGCTTCTCATGGCTTTAAAAAGGAAAAGAAAGAAGTGGGGAAGGAAAAAAGAAGAGTGACTATAATGAAAGGCTTGTGTCACAGAAAAAGCAGCAACAGAGAAAACAAAGATAAAAAGGAAGAAAATTCAAAAATTAAAACATTTCAGCACGGCAGATATTGGCAGAGCTGTAAGAAAAAAATCAGTGGACACATAAGACATTTTGAGTTTTAAACTTTTATGTAAAGCAGCAACAATGCCTTTATTATGACGATTACAGAGATTTTGCATTCAAATCAAGAAACTAATTAACACTTTTTCCCATTGCATCAGGGGTTGAAAAATCAAAGTTAAAGTCGCTCCACAAGCACTCAGCACTTGAAACTTTTAACAAAAAAAGCAACTTACACTACATTTGCATTTTCCTAGTTTCCTTTGGTTTATTCCTGAAAAAGCATCTCTGAATTTTACACAAACCCAAACTCTTGAATTCATGATTGTCCAAAAGAGATTCAAAAGCATAAGGAGAAAATTACCAGTTCTGTGTGGAGAAATTTCCGATACAACTTTTTATAGTTCTACATTAAAAATGAAGTGACTTAAGTTAAATGGATTGACAACAGAAAGTATTAATTTCTTATTCATAGGGTCTGGCTTTTAATCAATACTGGATAAATCTGGCTAAAGTGATCTTAATTCACCTTTTCATACCTCAAATCCTGCCAACAGTCCTACAGAATGGAAAACTTACATAAGAGTTGTGGTATCAAGATCAGGGCTCTATCTGTAGCTTTTCTAATAGATTTAAAATTAATCTTTATGACATTTGTTTTCCTTTGTCAGAGTAAAATACAGCAAGAACCAATACTGCATTCAATCTCAAAGTACACTTGAAGTAGTATTATTTCAAGCAGCTTCCTTTTCAAACTGTTGTATTTGATAACTTGTTTTAAAACAGTTGCTGATAAACTTCTTTTAAGAAAACTTAAGCGCATCTTATCTGTATATTGTCAGTGGAATATTTAACCAGTCCTTGAACTTTTCTATATATTTTTTCAAAACAACATGGACTGTAGACTTAGAATCATAGTGCTCCTGATCTGTATGGGAATCAGAAGTACACAAATGGAGTGCAGTGAAAAGTTGAGCACATCACACTACTAAATCAGGTTAAAAAGTTGTCCCTTAACAGCAACATGCAGGTAACTTGGGTAGGTCAATGTACATAGAGCAGAAAACACATCTGACAAATGCAGCACAACTTAAGTAGAGTCTTAACATCAGTTTGAAAAACAATTCAGAAAGACAGACATTTTAAGACTGAAGCCATTCTCTGTTAAACTTAGTTTACAAGACAGAAGCCAATTTTTTTTAAAAAAGACAATTATATGTAAGGCTTTAACATCTCTTTGTTTATGAGATAAGAAAATTCAGGATACACTGTTAGTTAGATGCATTACATTCATCATTATGCATCTTAAAATGAATGTAGGTAAGAGAAAAAATAACAACCTACATAGTAAATCTTAAGGGTCTTTTCTAATCTAAAGGATTCTACAGTTCTAAATAAAACAAGCTTTTAAGATCAGATACTGTGTTGATTACAAATCTTAACATAAAGTGATCCTTGTCATTTGACTGGATCTTTTGCACCGTATTACGTTGGTACTTGCTGGGGAGGGTGGGCAGAACAACCCATTCACAATTTGGAAGGTCGAAATCTTACAGAAATTTTTGAAGGAGAATTGCAGCATATTATTATTGAAAGCAAAATTAACTTTGAGATGCTGTAAAAGGAAAATGTAATCTCAATGAATTATCATTTTAAATGTGTGACATTCAATTAAGTAGTTAAGTTGAGGCAGACTTAATACCAGAATGTGGACTAGGTATTCGACAGTTTATAACCTTCCACTGTTGTCTACAGACAAAAGCAGAACAGATCAGTAAATTCTGATGCGATATTTTTATAGAACTAGAATCTGCTACCTAAGCCACAAATTCTGTGTCTAGCCTTACAGAAGATTTTTCAACCCATATGCATATCACGTTTAAAGGCCCTTTTCCAAAAATTACTTTACATAAGTTCAGGCTAAAAATGTACAGACTGCATATCAGAAAAGCTGTGATTGTTATTTGAGTAACACACACATACACACATATTTGGTGCAGCAATAAATGTGTGCTGGCATGACGATGGCTCAAAAAATAGAGGCGCACAGATGTACACAAAATGTGTACAACATAAAACAGATGAAAAAGAAACCCCAGCTTTTCCTTACCATAAAATATTCAACATGCACATCCCCCCCTACTCAAGATATAAAGAGTATATTACTCACAAAGGAAATACACTATATCATGCAACATATCTAAAGGTCTGACTCAATTCCAGACTTAGCTTGTGGAGCTAATGTTAAACTGAAGACCTACTAGCAAAATGTTCTATAGAAAATCTTACTTATTGTGACTATAAACCAGTATTTTTATTCTGTGACCCTGTGTTAACTGGCATAATTAAGAAGCATCCAAACAGCTCTCTCAGCAGACCTGAGAGACAATTACAAGTAACTGTTTGCAGGCAGTTAAGACACAGGCTTTTGTAACATATTCTTCATTAACATTTTAAAAACCCAGAGTTTTGGATTCTGGCTCTGGACACTCTTTTTGGGTTTTTCATCTTTTAAAATCATCCTACTAATGTGATGCTTGTCCACAGATGGTATTCTACACTATGAATACAGCTGAAATTTTAAATGGTTGCAGTAATACACATTTGGCATATTAATATGAAATATGTGAGATAATTGGAGGAAAGGAACAAAAACATGGAACCTGAAGTACAGTGAAACTAAAATCGGATTAGTTTGCTGCTAACCAGGTCAATATATAGCTTGATTAGGATAAATTTCAGTCATTTTAGAGCTAACATCATATAAATAGCCATCTTTCAAATAGCAGCAAAACAAAACCATTAATAAATTGACCAAACAACATAACCTTCTGACAGAATATCTGCAATATTAACAGTTTGAGAAGGAGAAATTTTAATGTGAGCTTTACCTTGTTAAGACAATTAAGATTTAAAACAAAAAACACCACAACAGTTAATCACAGACCCTGCAGAGAAGCAGAAATTACATTTAAAGTATCTGTGATCCATAAGGAAAACTTTAGTCAAAGTAGGTGCTGTCAGCATGAGATACAGGAAAACTGTGTAGTATTTTAATGCATGAAAAACACAGTAAATTTTGGAGTAGTAACTTCATTTTCTAATGTGCCTATACTGCTTATAGAATAATTAACTCTCCCACACCCACAAAACCCTTAAGAGAAAATAATTTTTTTAAATGGAGAACTTTGAAGAATATTCAAATAAAAACTTTGGCTAAATGACCTCTGTGACTTAAAAGAAAAATAACTGCAAATCTTTTTGGAAAAAGAAAGAAAATGTTAATTTCTGAAAAGCTAATACAACTATATATTCAGCTGCCAATATGCATCCCCAGTTTCTAAAACCATCAGAATGTACCTGCTTCCATGCAGTATCAGTGAAGCAAGGCCACACCATGACTGAAACCACTACTACTACAGAGACAGTGAAAAAGCAAGAGATATTCCTTAAAAGGTAATTTTCCTTTGCATAAGGAATAGCACTGAGATCATCAAGATGAGATAACAAAGAAATTCATAGTCCAGTTCATGTTAAGATATGCTAAGCAAATCATATGAACATTAATCAGTCTTCTTTTGAGCAATCCACCTAAAGCACTGTTTAGCATCCCTCATTTCTAACACAGGAAACAGTACCTGCAAGTAATGAAGTTGAGAAATAGATGACTCCAGAAATGGAAAATTGCACAGATCTGTGCCAATCTTTCATTAATGTAAGATCCGGGGTAAAGTAAAAGACAACACATTTTATACACTATGCAGACATAGACATATTTCTCACACTTTTCTTTGCACAGCTGGAAAACACTCAAGCCTATTATTTTGTGCAGCTTATGAAAAAGTGCACTTAAAAAGCCTTCTATTACCCACTTATCCATACCATTGCTCAAACCATTTGAGCTTTTTTCTCTTTCATACACAGTACTAGTTTACCATTATAGTTAATCCAGCTTAAGCATGTGATCAAACTTATTAAGAATTTATACATAAACTGCATCACTTCCATTTGCAGTAAATGTCATTCTAGTAACACAAGCTACTCAGCTACCTTCAAAGCACATAAGGCTGCATAACATACACATTTAAGTAATTATTATAGATGGTATACTTTTGCAGAAAGAAGTTATCAACGTGGCTACAAAAGTCGATTATTAATTCCTTACCCTCTCCCAAATGTCACTTATATCAGCTTTTACAGATACGTACCAACTGTTTTCTGCCGCACTATGCTTCTTGCCTTTTCTGTTCCTGGAGAGCCAGTGGTTGTAGCACTGCGTTGTCTCATTGGTGCTTGTCCAGGCTGATCACGGCTCCAGCCTCTAGAAAAGGACTTATCAACTGAAGATTTTGGGAATTCATGCCCAACTCCTGCAAAAATAGAATTGCAAATCTATTCACTTCTATTCTAGCATCACCAAATATTTGTAGTTGTGTCCTTTCGAAGAGTTTCAAAGCTGGATAGAATAAATCATGTTATGGAACCAAGCATGGTTTCAAAAGTTAAACCAGCTCATTATTGGGTTTTAAATGTATAAATGCACTCAGCCAGCATTAACACTGAGGGGTACTCAAACTTTTTCAGAAGCATTGGTGCTGCTAAACTAGTGCAATTTTCTTTTCTGACCAATCAAGTGCAAAACCACAAGAAAACTGGGTTTACAAAGGTTGTAGCCTGATAAAATGTGTAACTATACAGATTTTTCTTTTGCTGTTCCTATTAGACAAGACACACAAAATCATACATTACAGACCATTAAAATTGTGGGTGTTTTTCAAATAATGTAGTGACATTTGAGGAAAATGAAATAAAGATGATAAAATATCTTTAATATGAAATGCAAAAGTAAAAACATGCGATGATGGGCTCAGAGAACAAGGCTTTTTGGAAATTAACAAAAACATACTACACTAAGATTAAGACAAGATGGAACATATTCAGATTAGAAATTTATATTGAAGTAAATAAAGCTCTATGAGGAGCTAGCAAAAACAACTGTATGTAAAAAAAAGAAGTTAATTAAAGAATATTTGCAGTGTATGCCCCTTATCCACACTGAACTCATGTAATCCGAAATTATACATGATAAATAATTACAATCATTAACAAGGCATCTTCTTGGAAAGTGAGCCCTAGTACAACATGTTCATTATTAATAGCAAATAAACAGGGCCAAAGAAATTTGGCATAATTTGTATGACATGTATTACTTCCAAAGCTGGATTTAACTCTGTGACTCACATTTAACAACAGAGGCTTTTTCTAGAACTCTGTTACTGAAGGCTAACATAAACTCTTCTCAAGTGGCTCTGTATGGGTGATAAAGATGATTCAAAATGGTTTTTAAGCCTATATTCAAGTAACTATACACATTCTTCTCCCACATCAGACGACTTTTTTTTTTTTAATGGTGTCTTTTGCAAGGAAAAGCAGAAAGCTGAGTATGTATAGTATAGGAAAACAAAAATGCATGGTTCTGAACAACTTCTCGGTCAGTTACAAAGAAATGTAATTTTGTCCAGTTGTCACACACCAGAAGAACAAAACAAAAGTGTGAATAATGCCTCTGCCCGAGATGAGAAATGTGGAAGCGTATGAAATGTTTTTACCAAAAACAGCCTACAGGAACATCCTCTTTAAGAGAGGGAATCTACATAGATTACTTCTCACTGACAAACCCTAGGATATTAGCAGGAAGTACCTTGCCTCACGTTTGACTGCAGAAACACATCAATCAGAATGCAGCGAGATAAGTAGACTAAAAATGACACTTTTTCCCCCATCTTTATTACTCACCCTAAATATAACCCTGCCTCTCACTATTAGATCTCAAAGCACTTTTTAAAGGAGAACAGTATCACTACACATGTTTTACAGAAGTGGAAACAAAGAAATTATTGCTCATGGTCACATGCAGAAAGTCAGTCCCTGATCTGGGAAGAGAATCCAGGTTTTGCAGTTCTCAATCCACCCTCTACCCAGTAGGACAGTCTTCTTGTCCCTTACCAGTTCTAGAACTGTACCATTACGTGGCAAGTAGCCACCTCCTCTCCCCATACTATGTCCTAGAGCATTTCCCGCATTGTTTAGGAATCAGTTTAAAAACTGGTACCATTCATATGGATTATTAAAAGCGTCTTTTCGCTTAAATAGTCCAACAAGGTCACTTCAACAAAATGCGTCTTCACTATGGCTTAGCAATGAATTAGTTCCCAAGCAAAACTATGTGCACCTTACACTTCATCTTTAAACAACACTCATTGGATTTCAGGACCAATAGTCCAATTGTGTTTCCAATAGCCACTTGCTAGCTAACTCTTACCAGATGTGTAATCTTTGTTACTTTCAAGAAGTTATGGTTGGGACTCAACTATTTAATTGCTTTGATAAAAGGAGAAAAGCATAACCCGTTACAGTGTAACATTTTAGGTTAAATTCAACACACCTTTAAGAACTACATGGCTATTTGCTAGACTGAATTTTCATGTGAAGGTTTTGTGGTGGTTCTAAAAAGCAGCCTCACCTTAGAGAAATCAGGTTATTTCAGGTGATAAGAAACACCTAATTAGGTATACTAAAAAGGCCAGACCAAAATTATGCTGTGCCCAGGATCTCATTACCCCAGCTCAAATTCAGATGAGGTGTATACAGTGTTGTCTTACCTTTGCCTTTGTGTTTTTTCTGCTTCTGCTCACTTAATTTATCCAGCGGCAGGTCACTGAGGTCCAGGCTATACAAGTTTCTAGCTAATACTTTAGTTAGTGTCTCCATTGTCAGTGACCACTCGGTGGCCAGCTCTTCCCAGTATGTCAGTGATGACATTACGGACAGCAAGTCATCCCAAAGTTCTCGAGAGATGTACACATTTAGATTCGCTTTGATCCAAGCTACTATAAGAGTCTAAAAGAATAAAGTGAGAAAAGTTGGGTTCTGAACACAAGATGACAACACTCAAATACTACTGCTTAAAAGGAAGTTTCTAACTGCCACAGAAATTTCTGTGTAGTCCTGACACTTTTTCCTCACTTGTACACACAGAATTTTCATGAATCGTCAAGTGTTACATTCACATGGACTTCTGACTTAGATAAAGGAACGACTGGTTTGACTCATGAAAAGTCTTTTGGTATCTTACAAGTTTTGCCAAAAAGTTTTGCAATACTGTTCTCATCACATTTGTATCTTGCGTATGCTTGTTTTTTCCCTACTAAAGAATCTGGAGACTTTACAGATCTCATTTACAAAGAAGCCACCACAACAACACTCTGCAACTATAAACTTTGAAAGCATCTCCTACAGCTTATTGTCAGGAATAAAAAAATCAGTTGGTTAGGCACAGATGGCACAGAAGATTTTGTGCTGACCTGAGCTAATTCTGCAATGGAAGCAGGCTAAAACTGTACACACTGCCAGTTATGCCAACTCAACTAAAGGACAGCAATTTTTTAATTTCACAGTACCCCAAAAACTGTTGTCACAGTGTCATTAAATATAAGACAGAAAGTAACAAATGTAGCCAGTTCTTTAACGCACACCATTCACATGATCTGGGTAACAAGAACAACGATATAAGATGACAAACCACCAACAGTCGTTGTTGCATCTAATCACTTGGTCAAAATTAAGCTGAATTCATTAAAGTGAATTTATGTTTAATTGCCTGGAAAAGAGGTCCTGCAAGTCTTCCAGCTAAAGTGGAGTTTTTTCTTCCTTGATACTGCAAGAAAGTTTGGGGTGGTATTTTCAGCACAGATTCAGTAACCCTGAGCAGCACAAGTAGCATCTGTTCCCTGCAAAACGATATTAAACTCAGAGTTACCATTTTGCTGTGGTTCTGTATACACCAGGATACTTTTACAGATAGAAACCGAGCTTGATTTGCTCAAACACACTCAAAACAGAACAGTGATTACAAACAGCCTGACTTGGTTCTTGCAAAAGAAATTACTCCAATCTTCTTTTCACACTTGAGAGTGAGGAAACCCTGTTGCCCTCCTAACACCTTCTGCCAGGTCATTCAAGTACTATCACCTTCAACAACCTAAAATTACAGGCAAAGTTTACATTATTATGAATGTACCTCATCAAATATTTCTTGCGGCACAACCTTTACCATCATAGTCTAGAGTAATTTCTTTACAGTAACATGAAACTGGGCAAGAAAACATTGATCTAGTGGAATCTGTTTTCTCTTATTACTCCCAAATTTCACAGTGTCTAGCCTTGAACTGACTCCTTATTTCCTCACAAGAGGAGACAAGCTTCACAAGGTATGTAATGCCAACTCAACTTACTCGGAGTTTAGGAAATGGTAGTGACAGACTCCATGCAAGTCAAGTGAAAATGGAGTAAATCAGCCATTTGAAATCCCCTTGGCTACTACTTCCTTGCAATGGAGAATGGTGGCAATATACTGCCTCATTAGAGATTGCTAATTAAAGGAGAGGGGGAAATAACAGAATGAAGGTGGGGTCCTTTGCACCTGCTAGACACCTTAAGCGCTAGAAAGGAACTAACCAGTTAAACAGTACAGGAACTCTTGTAAACGGTTACAGATCAAGAGCAACCTACATCTGATTGTAACAGTTATCCATGCTTATCTGAGGAATTTTTATTTATCTGTGAATATGGTTGTGAAGCTTCATGTATGTTTTTGTATTTTAGCACTCTGACACATGAGCAAAATGCCCTGGAAAAGGCATCAGTAGCTCCTTAATAGTAGTCTGCATATCCTAGCTTACTTGTTTCTTCACTGAGGGCTAACCTGCCTCAAACTAACTAGGTCCTTACTACTGGCTTTAACAGAGCAGATAACCCCTGCCCTTGTGGTAAATTGTCTGTAATGTTAAAAGTCCACATATTTACTGATTTAGAGAAACTGGTTCACATAGTCAATACCATTCTACTGTGTTTACCACGAAGTAAACTTTCACATTTATATTTTGAACAAATAATCTTAAGATAAAAGCATTAGCATTTTACCATGTCTTCTTGTCCATAGTCACTTGGACTACCATGTGACGGTAGATATTAAGAATGCGTTTACACATATCAGTGTGTTCATCCAGCAGCGCTTTGATTTCATTTGCAGGTTCAAGAAAGAATATATTTGAAGAATTTATTATAAAAACCTATAAGTAGAAAAGAGTGGATGTTATGAGCTTGAAGCACTTTGATGTTTTCACCAATTCAGTTGACAGTAACCAAGAGGAGAAAATCGATGATTAACAGAAAGGCTGCACATGCACTCAGAAGTATATACTTAAATGTAAGTTACCTTGATGTGATGATAAAGCAATAAGACTGTTCTTTCCCCATTTTTTTTTCCTAAAAATATATTTGTGTATTTTTGCTCTGATAGACAGATGGTACAACAAACTACTCAATACAATTATTTTAATATGATGGAGAAATCTGTCCACTATCATTTTAATATGATTGAGAAAGTTCCACCTGAAAGCCAGCAAGTAACTAGTATAAAATATGGTAAACTACGTGAAATAGTCCTGGTAACAGTGTGTGCTTCGGCATAAGGCCTGTATTATGTTCTAGGAAAGTACAGCATTAATCCCACCGTGATCAGTAAGGCTTACCAAAAGTAGGAAACAGGTTAACTTCCCCAAAGTGGCTGACTTCAGTGGACAGTGAATTAGGGCTTTCAGAATGAAAATGATGGAAAAAAAAAGTAGGCAAGGACACTGTAGGTGTTACAGGAGCTACTACTGAGGTGTTGTTATATTTTTACCTACGTTTAGGAAGTATTTGACTCACAGTGAGCCCTAGAGTTACAATTTTTTTATTTGTCTTTCTTAATCCACATGTACAGGTAATCATTGGTTCTACAGTTGTAATTTCCCTCTACTGACAGTTTTGGATTTTAATAATGTAAAACTATTAGTATGCAGCTTTACATTCACTAGCCTCAATTAATGAACCTACCCGACTCGTAAGTGCCTAGAAATAACTCTATGCAAGAATTAAATGGACAGAAGTCTTGGGTTCTTGATTCACAGAAAAAGCCAAATATGGTTCCAGTTAAGGAAACCTCTCAAATTCAGACATGGTACTGGTTTCAAATGATGTTTTGACTCCACTTCAGGCATAAAAATATATTTGCTGGCCAAATAAACCTTTGTCCAAAAAAATTCAACATGAAGAATCTCCCAGACATTCTCAGATGTGTAAACCTTAGTAATACACTGCAAACAGATAAATAGACTTCACTGCTTCTTTTCTCAGAAACACTTCACATTCTATTCATATTCATTGCATGCAAAGATCATGAAGTTTAAATTACTGTAACATATTTGAATTTAAAAGTTATTTCAGTTACAAAGTCTGTTTCAATATATAACAGTGTACAGCACAACAGGAAACCCTATTCAGGAAATCATTCAAGCTGTGGTAAAAATAGTGAGTTCTAATTAGCATGGGCACCCACAGTAGAAGTGCACGTGGTGGAGTGGCAAATGTACATGTCATTTTATTTTATTTTATTCAGAAACAATTTTCTTCTGGATAAAAGAATATTACAGAGGCTAGAGTCAAATACACACCTAGATGTATGTACGTGCATGCACATATCATATATAAAATGCACACATATGACTTTTAGAGCATTTCAAAAGACTCTCAAATTATACATGGTTGATTTTCTATATCCTCAACTTCAGTGAAGCATTTTGCTGAACATTTGAAATTAACATGATTTCTACCCTGCCAAATTTTCTAGAAGCAGCTAGAAAACTTAAGTTAGGGAACTTCTGCAACTCTCCCATTCCTTAAGGATATCACTGAAGTAGAGACTTGTGGTGTCTGATCAATTTTTTCAAAAACTTATGTACTCATCCAATCTGTAATTCAGATAAAGATGAGAAAATACATGTGTAAACTTTATTATTCAGATTAAGAAAACCTCAGGTTTGGAAGGTTTGTGTGTGGTGACTAATAGCTTAAAAGAAAAAAGCTTCTAAACATTCTCATTACACACTTAATAAATAATCTAAAGACTGCCACTCAAATGAGAATTTGTTCTGTGATACAATGCAGTGCAGAATGCATGTCTTGACTAAAAAAAACAAAAAAGTTTTTCTGTGTTATCCAACACTTGTGTATACACTGTCCTATGTAAAGTCAATAAAGATACAGTGAACAACTGTCATTATTCTAACACTATTTATCATCATACTTTTAAATTTTAAAATAATTTTTCAGTTCAGAGATGCTTTGAGGGAGCATGGGATTGGGATTCCCTTGTGCTATATCCCACTCTTTATGTGCTGATAACAAGAGCTTTATTATGAGGATGAAAATTAGATATCAAGTCTATTTCATACCTGCAACACTGACTGCACCCCAGCTCGTACATTTTGCTCCTCAGTATCATTTTCCGACATTTTATGCAACGTGTCTTCGTAACAGCCATTTCTTGCCCAGTTTGAATTTCTAACGTGACTGGAGTTCATCCCTTTTTCCTGAAAAATACTTTTTCTTAAAATCCCACAGATTTGTAGACATGCATTTTTATGTTTTTCCTCATCCCTTTATTTGTACGTAATTTTTATACAGCTGAAGGTTGACATACTGTATAATCCACATCTTTAGAACAGTTCATGAAACGATGAAATTTTATGCTGAACAAACCACATTAAAAATCTACAAATAATGGATCAAATTGGTAGCCCATTTATGTACTTTTAATTACCACTGATTTTCCACAACAAATGCTCTGACATCAAATTAAACCACATATAATCTGTTGAGGAGACCACTTCTCTGCCTACTAGTGTATCAAAAAGGTGAACAAATATTGACCAACAATCTTTTACCTCTTCTCTTTCCTTTGCTTTCTCTGATGAATTGTGGTCAACAACATTTTCACCACAGTCTACAGCTGTGCACTGCATTATTTCTTCAGGTTCTTTCATAAATAAAGGCTTGTCTTCTTGCTGAATCCATTCCTGATACACCTTTACCACTTTCCTCATGGCAGCTGCTTCACATATTGGCAACAGAAATGCCTGGGAGTAGAAAAAGAAACAAAAAACCAGTTACAACACTTGAAATCAAGTTGCCCTCTATAATGTACAAGTTCTAGGGGATGAGGGGGGAAAAAAATACAGCCAGTGCAGGATCCTAACAAATGACTTACTCCTAAACCTAAATGTTTTCTCACTTCATCTATAAAATGAAAACATGAATAAAAATGTTTTGACAAGAAAACTTGTCAAGAAAGTACTTTGAAAACTTCACTGCCAAACGAGGAGATATAAGCATCCATACAGGCATATCTACTCAACATCTAACCTGTTGAAATTAAGATTCACTCATCCAAAGTATGCAAAATGTGTCAGCAGAAGTTTCTACTACAACATCTTCCATCCACAGGGCTTGGAAGAGTGAAGTTAAATCCGTTCTAAATGCCTAAGAAAAAATCAAGTGACAAACACTGGCAGCCATGTACCTTAATTTTAGCCAAATGAGAGTTTACAAAACAGTAGCCTTAAAACAAATAACTCCCTGAAAAGACTTCAGAATTAGTTTCAAAAAATTGTGCATTTGAGTCAGTGCGATGGCTGATCAGCGCCCTCTTCAGGAGGTTTTGTGGATCTGCTGTGCTGGTAACAGTCACAGATCAGAAACTTCTACCATTAGTAAGGCTTTAACTAAGTATAAATTCATTTACCAAAGACCATGATGCCCTAATTGTATTTTAAAAAGAACAAATAAACTACCCTAACACATAGTTCTATGGAGTCCATGCTTTGAATGTTGAAAAATCATTGCCCGTGTCTTCAAGGAGCGCCCACTTGACACAAGCGGTATGTTCTCTCTCTGGAAGCAGACATTTCATACCAGCATTGCACACAAAAAATAATTTTGCTGTGTATTAAAGAATTCATCTGACAAGTTCATCAGTCACACACTATCATACCTCAAGTCCAACAGTCTTCTGCAAGCCCACATACATTTTTTTTTGTACCCTGGAGCCTACATTGCATTATTTTCTAGAATCTTCCCACCATTCAGTACAACTGAAACCTCCTCCTGACTGGAACAACTTAGCTCTAATGTTTTAGAAACATTGCAAAGATCTGGCATGTTAGAAATGAACTTACACTGAAAACTTCTGGATAAACAATGACTTAAATGAGATCTCACAACCACACATGAAATCCAAATAATCTACATAACTCAGAGGTGCCTTGTGAAAAGAACAAATAAAATTGCCTTTGCTGTCCCTTTTCCCCTGGAGGGGGGTGGGCAGTTTCTAAATAGACTATCAATAAACCCTTGAGCAGCAGATGAATTCAGGTAACTCCATTTGATCTTCAATAATGTGTCCAAGGCTCTTCAACACACTGGACATAGATAAGCTTCTAACATTTATTTGCCTCATTTGAAAATATCCATTTGATCCAGATATACCCAAGTTTTAAAATGTTTAGTCTTCTGCTGTTTAAAGCAGTTAGTGTCATGCATTTCAGTTGAAATTTAGTACCTTTTTTTTACTGTTACTCAGAAAAGTCTCTTCATATTTTACCTATAGTACGGGGCATAAAGAAAGTCTATCTTGTTCTATTTTCCCACACTGAACTCAAAGTTATGTATTTTCACATCATTAATAAAGACTCCATATTCTGGCGTATGTTCTCAGTTTAAATTTGTCTGATAGCTTGCAGTTGAGAAACCCTATTTTGAGTATGCTCAGCTAACGTTTCTGGTTGCAGTAAAGTCAGAAGCAGAATCTATTACCTTCTATAGCCATCTGTCCCACCCTTCTGATGAACACTGTCAAGGTAAGGACATTCAACTGCTCCTAAAACAGCTCTTTAACAGCTGCAGACTCCCACAGGAGGCTTATTTTATTACGCTTGGTTGTGAGCTCTCATAGCTACATGAAAAGATTAAACATTCCTGTCTAACAGGACCTGTAAAGTCCAAGTTAGATGTTGTTGAAATGGTTATTAAAAAAACACAATTAGAAAAAAACAGGAACCAGGGATATTCTAAACAGAAAATATTTCAGAATTCTAACTTTTCAGTTCCGAAACCTTAAAGCAAGATGACAGAAAAAAATCTGTAAGTTTATGTAATGTTCTACTTAGCAAATACTCTTGAAATAAAAAGACAACACAATGATCATCTACAATAATCAAGATTCTTGCATTCTAAAGAGGGTTCTTTACCTGTCGAAATATCTCAGTTAGAAAATTAACATTACTTCTTTTAAAAGAAAAGACTTTCCGGACAATTTCAATATCAGTTAAATGCTCTTCATCAATACTGCAGAGGCTCGAAGAACTTGGTTCTCTCTCTGTTAGAGTACTGGTATTAGAATGAGATTGTTCTGGCTCTGCATTTTTATCCTGCTTATCAGTACTGTCGTTTTTGCTGTCCTCCCTTGAAGCCATGCTAGCAGCTGCTCTCTGAAACAAAAATAAAAGGCATATTCCAGGGCTCATTTTCAGTAGAGCTGAACAGTACAATATAAGTTGTATACAACAGTATAACTTAGAAGAGTACAAAGAATTCAGAAAAAAAACCAACAATAGGATTCACTGCACTTCAACGTTTCTTATGTCTATTTGACTAAAAACATTTGAAAGAGAAAAAAAAGCAGTATAGTGAGTCCTGCTAAAGTGAATTCATAAGCAGAAAACTTCTTCAGAAATTCCTTTTTTTAATTCTTCCTTAGTTATAATTATCAGAGCAGTGCACACTGCTGACATAATCATTAAGACAAAAACATGAAAACAATTTTTTTGTATATTTGGGTTTACCTGAATATTCTTTGGCACATTTTCACCTTCCATCCCAGGAATATGAGGTCCTGCATGAGGTTTTGGCTCAAGCCAGAAAGACACCAGCCATCGAATGACAATAACACGAGCCTTAATAAAAGGTTCCTTTGTGCAATATATTGCCTCATTGGTTTCAGCATCTTTCTTAACCATTACATAGTGTGGCTTTGGTCTCATTTGTGGTATATCTGTAAGAAAACAGAATATCTTAAAAATATGTGCCGAGAGAAAGCTCTATTTAAGAAAGAAATCCTAAACCCATAACAAATACACGTGAGCTTTCAGAGGTGCTGTTTTTTCATATTCCCTGTTGCACAACTCATCCCAAGATGTGCCAAAATGGATGCGATAGAGAAAATAGACTAGAAGACATCAAAAGGCTGCAATTTTTTCCTGGAGGGAGACAGTATCATTCATCCAACAGACAGCAACTTGACTCTGCTATGCAAAACCTTTAATTTTTATCTGAAAGTGATTTCTATAGACTCACATCCTTGCTTGTGTTTTTTTTTCTAAACAGGTAAACATTTCATTGTTTTTAGCTTTTTGTAAGCTACATGCTATACTCAACGTTTAAAGATATATGTCAGCAAACTCACTACTTCACACTTTCATTGAAAACAACAAAGGAGTTCTAAGCAGCAAAACAACTGTTAGCTAGACTAGAATATGGCCTATGCTAGAAAGCTGTTTTCACATAGAATTAAGATATTGTCAAATCTCTTAATTTTTAAGAACTATTTACAGTCAAGTTACTAAGCAACAATTTATGTAACTCATACTGTTTTACAGCCTTTTAAGAGTCCTGTATGTTTACTTATCCCCTACTATCAAACCTACTGCGAAAAGCAGATGCAGTTCACATGCAAGGGATCACCAGATTTCCTAACGCATCCTTGGAAAGATCTCTATGTTGGTGGCCAGCAATCCACAATAAAGCAATATAACCAGCATAAGGGTCATCAATCCTTTACTGATACAGATCCCAATATCTAATCATGGCTACAATGGCAGAGCTGTAATTCCAAACTGTATCCTAACAGCAGTTGCAATAAACACGGCCACTTCTGACCCTGCAATAGGTGAAAGATGAATACAAGAGAGAGAAATCCTGCTTCAAAGCCATGTGAGTTTTGCAGCTTCATCTAAGACCATGTCTGCAATAGCTAATTTTACTGGATTTGCTACCAGAGCAAGGGCACTTGCACCTTCCTGTGACTTAGCTGAAAGATGATTCCATGGCAATAGCTTCTGTACTGGCTTGCAGGGGATGTAATGAACGATTCCCAGTAGCATGCTAGCTGGCAGGAACTGTGGTTACTCGGGATCTATAGCCTACAATTCCATTTCCTCCACCCCATGTTCTACATGATGGTTTAGTACCGTTTAGCTCTTCTGGTTCTCTCCCATGCTAGTGGCAAAGATGTTAACCGTTCATCAGTATTCCTGAATCTGCTTCAGAAAAAAGTGACAGCCCTTAATAACTCAATATGGATGGAATTGACATGTGCAGTAAATATCTTATACAGATCGGGGGTGTGTGTGGGGGAACAGATAGACAGCTTTTAACTCGTGCATAATGATGCACAATTCTGCAGGGACAAGTATCAACAGCCCAGTTCAACTCCAGCCATGCATCAGTCAACTCAACACGTCAAAATTTCTGGGTTTCACAACCCAAGACAGGATGCAGAACAGTTCTGCGATAATAATCATCAGTCTGAAGCAACTACGGAACTTTCAGATGCTAATGGCATTTCTCTTGGAGTGGTATACCAACTCTACTCCTAGTTCTAGAAGGGTGAGTATGAGACCTGCTCCAATACAGTAAGTAGTGGAAAATTTGTCTGTCAGAACACACCCTGCTGCTATTTCAGTATCATGATTTTCATCTGATGGCAGAATATTAAAAAACATACAAACAAAAAAAAACAAACAAAAAACCCAAACCAAACTAAAACAAACCCCCACAACCCAAAAGGAAGGAGGCACGGAAAATGATGGTCCTGTCCTACCCAGATATGGAGAGTGATAGATTGGACAGAGATGGCATTTCAGCACAGTCTGACCTTCTCTAGAGCTGGCGGTATGTGAGTAAGACATACACCCCATGGTTTTACAGGCCAGAAGGCAGTTCAAAGATACTAATGGTGGGAGTCAAAGAAGATGCAAAGTAGTCAGGCTGAAGAATATAAAGTTGTTCACTGAGTATATCTTCCTAATGCAAGGTCATGAGTCATTTTAAAGGATCCAGCATAACTTCTGCCAGGTTACAGTATCATAATTCAGGAGGAACAAATCTGGATAGTAACTGATTATTTCTTCGCTGCTATCTAAGCAATCAACTTATGACAGCCATGTATACTTGTAGGCATTTGAAGTGAATACAGCCTACCTGCCAGACTGCTGTAAAGGTTTTCTTATTAACATTACAAATACACAACATCCAGCACCAGCATTGAGGATATCCAAGCTGGTATAGCTCGAAGCCATTTCAACAGCCACATACAAAAGTAGCGATAAACTCATCATGATGCTGCCAAATTGAGGAATGTTTCCAAAACAGACTTTAAAGTTACAACCACTATTTTTAATGGAAGCGTTATTCCTAGAGGAAAACTACATGACTCTTGCATACCATCCACCTAAGTAAGTAACAAATGGACAGAATACTTTCCAAAAAGCTTATAAAGAGTTTATTTACTACAAATAAAAACCAGTACATTGTTTTCATTCTATGGAAAGCAGCAGGATAGTAAGAAAACACTAATAATTAAAAAAATCTTAAACAGAAGCATGTATAACAGCACAATCAGCAAATGCCTGGTAGCATGGTGTTTAAAGATGCAAAAATAAGTTGTCTCTGGTATCTATCAGCATTTAACAGAGTGTGAAGGCTGCAATCCTGGCTGTATTTTCAAAAGGACAAGACATCCAGCAGACATACAGTAAACATGTCTTTGCAGCACACTGTCTCCTTCTGTAGTTTGATATCCTCTCTGAACATCCTTTCTCTCTATTCCCTCTCAACTGTATTATGTCCTGCAGCTGCTTCTCAAATGTATCCTCCTTCAGTCACTTCTTGTATTTTCACATTTCTGTCCATCTTGGAAGTAGATGTCACTGCTCCAGATGAGGACGCTGATGTAAAACCAAAGCAAAACATAAGCTTATTAGATTGACTCAAATAGCACAAGAAGAAATATTCCCTCTCCCCAACCCTTCATTTTTCCTTTCTGTTTTGGGCTTTCCCCACCCTCTGCCCTTCGCGCTCTGGGAACTTGATGTAAGCTGATGGCAAAAAGGGGAGGAAGCTATAGGTGGTGGAAGACATACACAGGGTAGAAAATGAAAAGATCAGCAAAAACACAAGGTGGACACTTGTAGGTTTGACCATGCTTACTTTCTCAGGCAAGAAAGGGTTCAGAAGGAATGCAGAGCTGCAGAGAGCTGTAGGACAGCCCACTTTGTTTCCCTTTATTTAAAGGAGCACATCTAAATGGCTTGGAAATGGCACAGAAAGGTGCTATGATGGAATAAACAATGCCCCTGGAATCTTACTCCATACCTGTAGTTCTTACTAAACAGTTTCTAGAGACAGTCTTACAGGATCTAAACAGATGTTAAAAGAAGTTAAAAAAAATTATCAAAAACCCAATCTCATGGGCTCTTCTAAGCCTGTAATATTCAAACCAGGATTTGGAGGAGGCACAATACTATGTTCTTGTAACTGGAATGCTTGGTGCTTGTTATTGCAACCAACATACTTCTCTGAAAATCATAGAATCAGAATGGGTTGGGTTGGAGGGGACTTTAAGATCATCTAGTTCCAACCCCCTGCCATGAGCATGGACACCTTCCACTAGACCAGGTTGCTCAAAGACTCATCCAGCCTGGCCTTGAACACTTCCCGGACACAACTTCTTTGGGCAACCTGTTCCAGTGCCTCACCACCCTCACAGTAAATCTACCTTAACAGAAAGAAAGGAAAAAAAAAAAAAAAAAAAAAAATCAATCCAATATACTATCTCCAGTAAAGCCCTCTATCAATGCTTGCTTACTAGAACTAGTTTTGATTTGTATCTCATGACTTCTCCTAAATTAAACATTACCCCAGTAGCACAAGAACCGTTTCTTAGGTTTGCCCTGTTTTGTGCCTAATGGCTGTTAATTTTGCTCAGAACAGGCACAGGGTTGTTTTCAAATAAGGTGGGAAGATGCATGCCAGAGAAGAACTTACGAGAAAAGACTATTCTACTTACCAGTGTTTCTGTTGCTTTCATTACTGTAGTCTTCCAAAATCCTAGTCATTGTTCCTGACTTTGCAGTTTAAGGCGCTGACAACAGTTTTGGAGGTCTGTGCCCATTTCTTCTTCTTCTTCCCCACTGTTCTCTTCTTTACTAAGACTCCGGAAGTTTCTTGTTTATGGTTCACAGAAAAAGAGAGGACTACAGGAACAATTCTATGGAAGACTTGAATCAAGATCTTCAGAGAAAGAAAAAATATTGTTTCCATATTTCTTGTTTCAGGATGTCAAGCAGCATCCCTCTTGCAGCTACTTTATCACTGAACCTCTTCAATATCTTCCCACAACTCTCTTCTCCTGTTGCATATGGCTGGATTTACACTGTTTCTTCTCCCCTAGATGAGAAGGCCCACTGTTTGCCTTTCCCAGGAGAACATAGTTTTGAAACATCCATCTCTGAAGAAAGCCACAATCCCAATACTTGTACATGGACTGGCAGAAACTAAGACCTTTTCAACAAACTTCCCCGACAGCTTGATTTTAGAATATGAAATTGTGTCTGGAGAGCACTAGTAATCCTTGTGAGACGCTGCATCAACAGGTAAGAGGAGTAGTGAGGTGTCCATATTACTCAAGTAATGAATTGACAGCTTAAAGCGGTGAAAATGTTGTTGACCACGATTCATCAGACACGGTATCACTGTGCAAACTAGAGTCTTGAACTATGCTGGTTTACAACCAACATGTGCATGGGTGCATGCAAACCTGAGCTAGCAAAATCAAGATGGGCAAACAATGTTCTAATTTAGAATGTGCTAAATATTTCTGAGCAGAACTCTAGTTTTTTTGCTAAGCGAACCTAACTAAAATTCCACTCTCTAGATGGAAAGATATATTCTAGCACCAACAGCTTTAAAGACTGGGTTAAACCCTAGCTTCCTCTTCCTACTGCAAGCTTTTAACAAAATACATTGACTACAAGCAAGCACTGTACAACCTAACCACTATGATTCTGTACAACTAAAGCCAACATCCCCTGAGGAACAGCAGATTAACACTTTTTCTCTCTGCAGCAGTAGTTTCTCTTCAGAGCATAATTTAAATCAACAACAAAGGTCACATTAAAGAACTGTTTTACAAGAACATTTAATGCACCTGAATCAGGTTAATATAGCAAGATTGACTCTAAAGAAAGGGTCAGGTGCCTCCACAAACAGAGAATTAAAACTCATGAACAGGAACCATAACATGTTCTTTCATAAGAAATAACTTTTGGAGAATGTTCTTTACAGTCAACGTGACTCAAGCAAAAAATGGCTTTGCTATGCTCTCTATTGGAGAAAATATGATTTTATCAGCTGTGTTAACACTTACCAAGTATAGGGTTATACAAGCTGGTCTCCTTACAGATGTTTGGAAAAATAGAAGGTAAGTAGTATTTCTTAAAATTTGAGAATAAAAATGAAAATCCCTTTTCCTGGTTTTCCTTGTTCTTCCATTCTAAACTCTTAACCTTAAAAAAAAGAGGTTGGATAAAGTAAACATCTAGAAGTAGAAGAGGAAGATAACTGATGATATTTCTTCTTTGTAAGTTATTTCTTTGGAACAAAATCATATGAATTGTAATAAAAAACTTCTAAAAGATGGAAGAGAAACTAGCTAGGAAATGTCAATGAAACAAAGACTTTCTCTTCCAAAACATTGCTTCAAAGTGAACTTGAACACATCAAATACTGAAACCAATAGAAATACATTTGCTTTTATGATCATCTTGCCAAGTCAGGGAGTAAATCCAAATTGACTGTTGTCTAATAGAACATTTCACAATGTTTTATAAGAAAAGGACAGCTACCCATGCTACTCTGAACACGTGTTAAAACAAAACGTCAAACCGATTTCAACCAACAAATGTCCATATATTCATTATAATAGGTACTTGGATTCATTCGTGTGGTTGGCAATATGAAACAAACAAGTCTGTCAACAGAAGCAGCACAAGATACAACTTTAAAGTTGAATTACACAAATCTACTTCCATGGATCACAAGTGCTAAGCCTTCCCCATTATGAAATATTTTCCTGCTGAAAAGCACAGGAAGTTCTTCTTAATAATGAATCCAACATGCAGTTTCCATCTTTGTCCTGGAGAATTCATCTGCCTGCAGAGCTGGGTAATCTGCCAAGTCCACCATAAATAAAATAAAGCAAGGTTTGCTTTTCTTTCCCTCCCCCCACTTCTTGGGGTTTTTTTCACCTTTTTTCCACTCTGTTCCCTACTCAAAGTCCACAGTTCTATTATGATCTATTTTTAGGGCAACGGATCTTTGGAATGAAACATACATACATATATATATATATATGTATGTGTGTGTGTGTGTATACACACACACACATACACACACACACACACCCAGTTTGAAAAACAAAGTTCGTGACCACAACAAAACCCACACAAGAGCAAGCCCAGTTGATCCTTCCACTGGTTGAAGGCAAAAGGATGGGGAGGGGCAGGTGTAAATGGGAAGGGAGCTGGAATCAGCGTTGCTAGAAGTGACTGAGAAGTCTTGATTTTTCTCCGTACTCTGATTCAAGACACTGTGGTACCAGACCTATGAATCTTCACACAGAAAACAAGTGAAGATTTTCTAGAAGAATTTCCTTTTTACAAAGAACACTGGAAGGGTGATGGGGAGGAACGTTTAAAACCTTTTAATATACATTTGCAGTTCTACTAGTAAATGTCATCTTGAAATGGACAAGCAGGTGTTAGTTGCTTCATATTTGTTTGCTTGAAAACTATAGAACATACCTGAATTACTATGTATTTCAAAAGTGCTTCTAAGAAATAGCTTGTTAAATCTTCTTGTCCTTTATCTCCCGATTGTGGAGGAACAAGTGGAGTGATTTCCTCTATAGTCACTTGAGCTATTTAAACAAAAAGAACAAAAGAAGTACATCTAACATTTAGACAGTTTCTTCTCATGCATAAGTATCTACCAAGTTACTGGGTAAGCAGAGAAAGTTACAAGCAAAACAATCTACCCATAGATTCATGGAAATTAGGACATTTTTAGCTAATAAACCACCACAGAATTAATTTCTTACCTAAAAACACAGTGGATAACAACTAAGTTCTCCCTGTGCACCCTGGAAATCTACCTGCCAAGACCCATTTTTCTAAAAGGGATAAGTCCATTTCTTTTGGAATTTGTGCAAACATAGTGTAACATTCCTGTTGCACAGATACCAAATCATTATTTACATCTCTCATGATTTTCTTCATTTAGCAGTTGATCAGCTATATCTGCGTTAAGTTTTACTAGCTCTGTCCTTCCTTTGTCTCTACAGTGAAGCTACTTCAGAGCTTATTTCTGTCTTGCTCCTGTAGTTAGAAGTTCGCATTTCACTCTTTGCACTCTACACTGCATTTCTACACTGCCTACATCCACTTTAGATTTGTTCCTTCTCTCCCACTGTAAAGATTTAACACAAAATAACTCCAAAACAGGGCTTAAAATACGTAGCAAACTTTCATCTGCAGATGATACTGCTATGAAATGAATCTGTTAAGTTTCAGTAAATTTAACTACCAGTCAAGTAGACACTGCTCACTTCCACACTTGTGTCAGCATTAAAACATTGGGTGGAGATGGAAAAAAGATAACAGCAGCACTTAATGTTCAGAGGAAAAAGTGGTTAGCTACTTAGTCACATTTATGTGAATACAGTTTGCACTTGTGACCCCATCCAATTGTAATTCATTAGTAACGAGCTTAAAATCCTACTAACAGGAATAAATTGAGTTAGGAGGCAAGAGGCTGCCCAAAATAACCAGCATCTGATACTTACTGCTAGAGTGAACAGTCAAAGGAAAAACTGCCGTTAACCATGATCTTAAGAAAAAAAAAAATCATCCTCACTCTATTGATAAAAAATAATGATGTTCACATGAAAATAAAAAAATAAGTAAATCAAAACTGGGAAGTAGAAAAAGCTGATCTCAGAATGCTCAAGCCTTTCCACTGATGCAGACCCATCTGACCTCAGGTTTTGCAATTTACAAGATCCAATTCTTTTGGAAGATTCTGAGCCACAAGAATACCACAGCTTTAGTTGCATGGTCATACACAGATACAGCAGGAAGATCAACCATTGGGCTTTACGCACTGCCCTAACAACCATTCTCTTGAAGGCCATACCAGAAACTGCTCCGCATTAACTTGCTCTCTGGAATAAGGCCAAAGCCAGTGCAAGTGTTCAACACAAGCAGAATCCACCTGCGCAAGTTTGTAGTAGATGCAGCATCTGCTTGTAGTTCTTCAGAAGTATGATACAAAATTGGTCAGTTTATATTCACCTACTATGTGTTAAGCCATACTTTGAAAAATAAGAAGAACACAAAAAAAAAAACCAACCCACCCTAAAAAACGATCAAAAAGATAAAGTTACTATTGCAAGAAGATCTGACAAACTGCCAAGAAACTCATTAAGATCTCCATAATCTCCCTGGGCACATATATATGTTAGTTCTTTGTTACTTCAACTTGCCTTTTCTGTGCTGAGATTTAATTACATAGAGAATTCAGTAATATTACCAAATTACTTACTTTCTTGAACATTAAGTGGAGGGTTAATGAGATTATCTAGCGTTCGGGGGCCATATTCAGATTGTGGTGATGAAAATCCAGGAATCAAGCAAGAAAACATCCATAGCTGTTCTTTACTACAGTTATTTTGAAGTGCTTGGAGCCACAAAAGAAAGAGACGCACACCCTCTCGCCGTATCTTAAGGGGGGGGGGGAAAAAAGCAACAAGTTAATTTGTCCCAGAACATACAAAAGCCTTTCCATTTGTCCTGGGAGGGAGAAGAAGGGGAGTGGTAGAAAAGATGAGAACAGCCAGACCATAAGACCACCAGCATTCAGCAGAGCCAAGCTAGTGCACCTGCTGCTCTGGCTGAAATGCAAGGACAACCCTGGCCCCTTCACTGCTGTTTGCCTCACAGAATCTCTTTCACAGAAAGAAGTGCAAGAAAACCATCACGTGTCTATTTACTTGTTCAACTACAGGACTGCAAGATGCCATGTGAATTTTTCAGTAAATACAAAGACCATCATAAAATTTCTAAATGTGTTCATAAGCTACAACAGAGTGGAATTTCTGCAGCAGAAGGACCCTTTTACTCTCTTCCACTCCTTCTTCAAGAAGGATGATGGAGTCTCACAGCAGTCCCCTCCTGGCTCTCACACTAGAGAATCTCAGCTCCAGCCCAGCCTGCAGGTGGTTTACAGAGGAGTGGCAGAGTTGTTTGCTGCAGTACCAAAACTACACATCACACCTGGGTGGCTTTTGTCCCGTGGTCAACCATTATTACACTACTCATCAAAGGTCTCTTTGGTGTACATGATCTTCCACTTCCAAGACAGCCTCAGCCTCAAAACCAGTTTCCTTGCCCCTAACAATGAAACGTTGCTTTTGTGCAAAATCCTTCAAACCATTTGCACGCATTCTTAACTTGGCTACTCTATATAAAACACATTACTACTGTAAGTAGTTCTAGTGAGGTAAAGCTGACTTTATGTGCTTTCTCCATAAAAATTCACCTTTCATTCTTGTCTTAAAAACTGAAGCAAAAGTAGTATGCAACTTTTTCCAATACCTTTAATGAATTTCCAGTGTGAAGAAGCTTCTTTAAAATCAACCCTAAAAAGAAGAAGAAATTTAAAAAAAAAAAAAAAAAAAGGCTTGTTTATTCTTTCTTTGTTTCTTTCAATGTTAAGAGCTCTCGGTCAGACTTGATAGTAACTTTTAAACAAGTCCTTGGCAATCTCCAATTTAATCTTGGTGAACTTGATATCCTCAGGCAACTCTCTCAATGCCAGAGGGTGGGAAAGAAAGATCACCTTTCATAGCTTTCTCATAGCCCATAACATCTTTCACCAAGGGTTTTCTGGGGATGTGTACATTAAAAGTAAATTATTCTCAAGTCATTAACATGCATAACATCAGCATTCCCCTTTACAAATACAGATCTCACTCCATTTTTGAAATTTATTACTACGAGACAAAAAACTAGGAAAAAAATAATACAAAAGCAGCTTTCCACCTTCCCTTGTTCTTTCTCAACCACTGTTCTACTTCCAGATTGCCAGATTTAATTCCATCTAGGAGGGCATTCATTACATTGGTGGATTTTTCTGCTTGCTTGTTCTTTTGGGTTTTTTTCTTCCCGTAGCTTGCAAGGGTTTCAAGACCATAATTCCTGTTATGCCACTTAAAGGTTAAGGATATGAGCAGCACAAACTTGTAATAGCTACTAATAAAACCTAAGATTTAAAAACAAAAAAAAAAGGAAATCAACTTACCAATACTATGAAATTGCCATCTCTGATGAATCCTTTCTGGAAGGAGTTGCAAAATTTTCTATAAAAAACAAAACCCAAGGATCTATATTGCAGGCATCACTCTCAGAATACCAAAGAGTGCTTTCACAAAGGCCACAGATTAGAAGCTGAAGGGTTAATTTAGAAAATTTCCACACTGCTTTCCTTGGAAGCATTACTGTCCTTTCAAGATAATCCCATTCCTAAAGCCAAGAAGTCCAAAGACTCTGACAGACTGTCTGGCAAGTCCCGCATTGGAGACTTCACACGCTACTGCAGTTTATCTGGCTCCACTGCCTCCCTGCTGGATATTGCTACTCACTGCAAAGGGAGTGGAATGGGATGAGTGTCCCAGTTGCTCTGGTTCACAAGAGGTTGTATTAGGTTATCCCACCTTTACAGAGGCTTAAGCTAGGATGCTAAGCTGTCAGCTTGCCTCTGTGACACAAGGAAACATTTGCTGCAGCCTTCTTAACAGAGGGGTAATGAGCTGCAGGAAAACAATGCAGAAAAGACCTGGGCTAATACCTCCCCAGTTAGACTGAAGGATGATCATCTTCAGATGGTAAGAAACAGAGTACAGTTAGTGATAGTGACAGAGGCAGTTAAAAATCTGTTATGTAGCACTTCAATGGTTATGCTAGAGGCATTAGCAACTTGTAAATAATCTGATTTCCCAAAGGAATTCCTGTCCACGGCCCTCCAGCAGCCTCTACAACTGCTTCCAAAGCACACATCACCTAACATCCCTTTATGCTGGAACCAGTGAACAGATGAACTACCTCTCTTCAAATTCACTCTCCTTGAAACAGTTAACCCCACAGTTTGAAGTACCAACGTACCTTACCAAAAAAACCCAAACAAACAAAAAAAACCAACTTGTATTCAGCCATGTGATAAGCATTCATCAACTTTCAATTTTAGATGTTTTCAAAAAACACAATCCTTGTTATAATTAGAAGCCTCCATGAAAAAGGAAAGAAAAAACCTTGACATTCTAAGCTATTTCTGTACTACAGTCTCTGCTCAGAAATGTTCCAATTTCATTACATTAGCTTCTAATTCATCCTAACTCAAAATATGCTTTTGGTGAGGATATTGTGAAATGCTATTTTCAAATAATAGATCTTTTAGAAAATAAAAGGGATCTGTAGAAACTAATTCTGCAGTAGTAATCTATTGTGAGAAAAATCAGAGATAGCATGCAATCAGAAGGTCAAAAAAATCATGACTAATCAGAGATCTCCCTTCTAAGAATTTTGAAGTGTGTACCACATTGGAATGGGGGTGGGGGAGGGAAACACCACCACCACAAAGTAATGAACTATCTGCAGACAGAGAAAACATTTTTTTTATATCTTCCTGCAAAACTACAAGTCAAATTCTTTGTCTTCTCACACAAAGCACATACATTCAACTCTAAGCAAAGAGAAGAAGGAATGCAGTTAGATGTAAAGCATATTTCCAGGCAACTGTAGAATAGCTGTACTGTTACTATTTAACATGACTTAATTCAAAGCAAAAAAACTCATACGGGAATATACAAATGATCTTACCTCAAAAATAAAAAGAATAGAATCTAATTCTTCTCTTTGAGACTTGTGACCTAGATGCAATTAAAAATAAACAGAAGATATGTTTTCATTATCAAAACAAAATGTAAAGAGCACTGACAAAGACCCTTAGATGTGTAAAACAAAAACATGCATTTCTACAACTATAATTTTGCATGCCTTCTGCAATAAAGTGTATTTCATAGGTATGGTTTGTAACAGTTAAGAGTTTGTGTAACTTTCTATTACGGCATCAACAGCTGGTAGAGATTATGTTAAACAAAACTCAGAATAATTCTGCAGAACACAAAAGGTATTATAACACCTTAAGAATCCTCACATTGCAAAAAGGCAAAACCAGTCATCAGAGAACAAATGCTCCTTGCTCACCTCAACTGCACGTACCTCTAATTGCTCTGCCTTTTTTAGCAAAGTCAGTGCTTACACGTATTTCTGCACAACTAATGTTGCCATTTGTGACCACAGATACAGCTTCATTTATAACAACCTGCTTTATTTTATAACAAGAACACAAGGACCGAACCAAAAAGTGTTCTATTTTAAATACTTACCTTTTTGTTTAAGACCTACTTCAATAGTCACGAAGTTTTCAAAGAACACATAATATATATGTGAGAAATGTAGGTCGAAAAACTGTTTGAGATCAATTGATTCTGCATTCTCTGAAAAACAGAACAGAACATTGGGTTTACTTCTTTCAAATATTCAGTCAACCACTGCATACCATTATCCAGAAGTAGGAACTGAAGATACTTAAAATTATTATTGGTAAAGTTCTTGAAGTTTTCATTCTTTTCAATTGAAGCTACTGGAATTCAGTATGGCATGCCCTAAGTGCCCAGTCAATTTTATATAAGGAAGCAGTGTCTTGCACAGTCATTGTTTGCATGACAGTAATGCCTGCAAACTCCATTCATGAACCAGAATTCCATCAGGACTAGCACTGTACAGATGAATGTTGTTTTAATTGTTAATTTAATAGAAATAATGCTAACTATGCTGCCCAAACTCTGTATCAGGAAGGCCATCGCTGTCCCTAACTGTAATTTCTAGACACAGTTAAGCTTACTTAAGAAATGGGAGAAGGATGGTAAGGACGGACCTCGTCTGCTCTTTAGAGAAACAGGTTGGGAGGAAGCAAACAGCAGCGCTAAATTCCCACTGCTGCTTCCTAACTCCCTCCAAGCGCCAACATGCACTTTCCTTTCCAGTCTGGCCCAGTCCCCCATACTCCTTTGATTGTCTGGTCTCAGGAGACCAGAGGCTGGTGAGACATTCAGGGATATCCTGAGGTGGAGACACCACTGTGAGCGTAGAGGGGTACGCTTTCTTTTGTAGCCCAGGAAGGTTTCCAGCCTCTCTTCCCACAACCCCCTAGATGGTTTTGTGCAAATCCCCAGCTAAAGAAATACATGATGATTTATCTAGATTAATTTTAAATTGATCATTTTAAACGATCAATTCTTTCAAGCCTCAGTACACACCAAACCAAAAGACACTCCCTGTCCTGTTATTTGGCTACAAAGGAGTAGAGAAACTAGGTGGACAGAACAATTGTACGGAAGCACAGAAGAACAGGGAGACAGTATTTTAAAAGGTAAAACTCCCCCCTTTCAGAATATTGATGTGAAACAAAACTAAAAAAAAAAACCCCAAAAAAGCAACAAAACAAAAAAAAACACACCAAAAAAACCCATGAAGAAAGGTGAGGCAAATGAAACCTTTATACCCTTCACCAGCTCTATACCTTGAGGCATCTTCTTTCACTGTAGACCTATCTTTTATAAGTCTTCTTCTAATTCTCTACTGGATCATAGGTTTTTAACCCTTTTTAGAATTACATCAATCTTTATCATCTCGCATGACTGGATATACAGCTGATACAGTATAAAGCACAGAAACAATTGATTGAAAGCATGGCCAAAAGCACGGCATATTTTCAATCCTATTTTATTATGTAGCTCTAGAGGATTGTCAATCCAATTTTATCACAGATCTTGCTATAAGAGTTTCCAACACATGTTCAATTTTGACAGAATGCTTTGATACTGCAAATGTCTTGCATAATCAGTGTTGTGGAGCCAGAGTGTTTTCAAAGAAGACAAAAGCTAAGATCAACTCTTAAAGCAAAGCAGCTTGGATAGCAATAAACTTAGTGGTCCGGAGCGGCAAGCATGTGCCTGACAGTCTACAACTACCAAACCTCCAGTTGTGTAGAAACTGCTACACCACTTACAGATCAGCAGTTGAACTGCTAGAGGTTACAGTCTGAAATACTACAGTAAGGACAACAAAAAACAATTCCACTTCAAACAAACTAGGCCATGATTTTCAGGTGGTCAGGACAAGTGCACAAGAAATGGGGCTATAACTAGAACATGGGCACAACCATTATAACCATGTCACTCACGGGGCAGAACCTTAAGTGAGTTCTAGATAATGGGCAATAAAATAGAGCAGGAAGCAAATCAAAAGGGTTTGAGATACGAGGATTAAAGGCGGAAAAAAGCAATGACTGAGACTTTCAGGAGAAAGGAGGGTGGCAGAAAAATACGTGGACTAAAAGATTACCAACTGTGTATGGGAACTGCTCATAGAAAGCAGTGCAACATAGATGCAGAGGAGCAGAAAACACTAGTTCCAAACACTAAACGGATCAGAAGCAGTTAAACAGGGTCTCTGCCAGTCAACACACAGGAATGCTGCATTTTTGCAGGCACATTAAAAGTTTCGTTTCCTGAAATAGGCCCTCATTCTTTCCCCAGACATGGGTCAACTCTGAAGCAGAAAAATACAGCAACCTAACCAAATGTATTCTTTAAAGACTCAATCTTAACACAACAGTTCATAATTCTCGGAGACACTATTTCCACATACTTCAGGCAACAGACTTAAGGCTTGCCTACATAACCAGCTGAATAGTGATTCTCGTTTTACCACATAATTACTGTGTGACACGTGCACACACACCACTGGCACTGTGGTAAGGCATTCTGCCTTTCCAGAGTTCTGTTTGGGGTGGGGGGAATTTCAAAGGATGATCCTTTTTTATTATTATTTTTATTTATTTCTTACTTATTTCTTTAAGAACAATGTGGTGTCAACCACCTCAGAAAAGACTCAGAGGTGCACTGGTAGACCTCCACTCCTACAATTAACACCCAATTAACACTAAAGGCATACCTTCAAAATACAGCTATAGTCTGGAAGAGTAGGATGAAAGTAAAAAATTATTTGACTTGGCATTCTAACAAACGCATTTCACCATAATTTCTTCCCAGGGTCACATCTGATAGCATAATCAAAAGCAAGTTTTTGGAATTCAAACCAAACAGTTAACAACTGAATTCTTGCAATAAATTCCACCACTTCCGATGGAAGAGAATAAAAGCATAACATATTATTTAATGCAATTTTGTCCTGGAATTATCTGAAAATAATACTTTTTTAAAAACCCAAAATTTCTGTTACTGCTGAAAACCAGCTTTCCTTCTAAGGGGGGGGGGGAGGGGGGGGGGGGAGGGCAGAATACACTTGTGCATCTGACAGGTTTGCCACTTACAGCAAAAGAGAGCTTCTGCTCATCACTGAAGGACACCTATAGCGATTCGGTAAGCTGCTAGTCCCAAAATTTGGAACCTTGTATCAGTCAAGAAGTTTGGAACTCATTATGCATACCCTGACCAAGAACTATGGTAAAGAAGAAGAGTGAAAAAAAAATATTAGATACAGCACGGAGGTAACAATGTAGACCTTCAAAGAGTCTGACCTGGAAATCAGCTAGTCTGGCCACCTGCACAGCTCATTCCATTTCATAGATGCCTCCACACTGAACACAATCCACATGACCAACACATAGAGAGACTACTGCTCTCCCTGATTACTTTAACGTTAAAACTTTCAGCTATACGCTGCTGTTACAGCTTTCTTAATTAAGGATCTGATTCTGTCCCCCCAAATAAATATCTGGAAAACATTCAGTTCACCTTTATCCTTGTGATCGGCTAAAGATACAGCTCTTCAATTCTCTCACATTAAGCCATTTTCTCCAACACTAGGTCACTGTCTCTTCCCTATGCTCTCCCAAAGGATCACAAATGCTGCATAGAGAGGTAAAAATCATCACCTCCACAAGGAGCACATGTGTGTCCTTTTCACATAGCCTCGAACCGGGAATTTGCAGGAAGTTGCTTGCCTTTTTTGGCTACTTAATCTTTTCTGCCTTTTTAAGAAGAGAGACATAACCTCATTTCTACATGAAGTGGGGTTACACAGAAACAAGCTTTCATCCCTAACTTACCTTGCATATATTTATTTATTTATAAACAAAAGAACTTTGTATTCTCCTACCACAGATTCATGTAGCTAACACAAACTAATGCATCACTTGTGTTCTCGGTACTTGTGCCCAGACTGGGAGGAGAGAAGAACTCAGAAATAGATCTGGCACCATACAAAATAGTTCAAAAAGTTTCTCAGAATGGGAGAGGGGAAAATGGGACATGTATTCCAAAAATGTAGCAACCACAGCTTCTACTCTACAAAGCATAATTCCACTACACTAAATTCAGGTTTCCAGCATCATTTATGGAAGCTGTTTGTCAAGAAGACGCAGTTCTCTTCATGCCTCACAAGAGCAAGAAACTTAGATCTTTGCTGACTTTTCCTTAATAGTTTTCTGTAACTTAAAAATTGGTACGGATCTGATCTCTGCATTAACTCTGTGTGTTCAGTGGTGGTTTTGGGCATCTTAAGGGGTTTTTTTTGTTTGTTTTGTTTGGTTTTGTTCTGGTTTGTTTGTTTGTTTTTTTTAAGGAGAAAGTTACATTTAAGAACAAAAAGACACTGTACAGCTTCTCTGTCCTTTTCTTCCTCCCATAAAACTTTTCTAGAAGTAGCTTTAGTTTTTTCTGTGTTCAGCATTAAGAAGCTAAGTTACCTTTTTGGTTTATGTTTTAGAAGTTGTATTCAATTTACAGATTTATATTCTATTTTGATGCATGAAACAGAGAACCCAACTAGAAATGGAAAACTAGTTATCTAAGCTATTCATATGACCCTCGTTACAAGAGCATTCAAGTATCAGATCAACTGGAACGCATATTTCCATTAAATCCACTGAAATTTGGAAGTTCTACTATTCCCCGCCTTATGAGAGCTGTAACAATGAACTAAAGAAAAAAACACCCCAACACAACAATCAAAACAAAAAGCTCTCCACCTCTCCTACCAACTACTGTGCTTACAGGTAACTGTGCTTTTAGAAACTTTCTTACATTTTCAAGTGGCCAACTCTTTTCTTAAGAACTCATTTTCATGTATTTTGAAATGGCCAACTCTTTTGAAGGTTAATTGTTCAGAACTTTCTGAAATGTTACATTCTTCTCCAGTATCTCAGTAAGATACTCAAAGCTTAAGAGCCCACAGTGATCATTCTAGTAAGGATAGATTCTAGGCCAAATTTTCTTGCAGAAAATTTGTTCTGACACAGAACTCTGCCTGACAGTAAACCCGTTTGTTCCAATGCTTTTATTATAGTTCAGTTATCAGCATATCCCTTTATAACCAGGAATAATTTGCATCCACAAAAGTATTTCAATAAAGATGTAATCCTTTAATATTACTCATTAGAGGGAGGATACTATTTCACCAGCATATCATAGTTAGAATTACAACACAAGACTACCACCTCAAAGAGCTTAAAAATTACTTTGTCAGACGTAACACATGACCCAGAAAAAGCAACACAGATTTTTACTGTGTATTTAAATTTATAAGGAATCACCTGAGCCAGATTCTGCAAAGCTTACAAGTTTACATGTACAACACCCCAATCCTCTGTAGAAAGAGGATCTCAGTGGGCTTTAACTTACACAATTCACCTTCTCTGTTTATTTTGTTTTCTACATACTACCCTAAAAATTACTATAAACTAATCCACAGCATCTGTTACATATTTATAAACAAGTTGTGCTAGCAAGGGAAATGTATCTATACTATTTAGATGACCACCTGCTGTATGGAATTAAAATACTATAAAGGAGGTAAACTTGTACTTTCTGCACAGATCAGAATTTAAAAGGTAAACAATCAAAATACTGAACTTAAAAACTATAACAAAACTCCACACAGATCTTAGATATATATTAACTTTCCTAAAGAGAACATTAACATTCACCAGTTCACACAAAGCATTGCAGAAATTTACCATGCCATTTAACAGAATAGTCTACATCATTACAGATCAAGTTGTGGTTAATTTTACATTTGATTTTAAGCATTTCAGAATTTAATTGTATGTTTATATCTTAAATTGATACAACAGTTGCATAACAAAAACATTATCCTGCTTTTAAGTCACTTTCCCTCATCCTTACCCAAAAATAAAACACCAGTGACAACTGCAGCAAACAATGACCTGGAAGACAGCCAAACTTGGTCTATTCCTGTGAAGTGGAGGCCCATTATAGACTGAAGAGTTCAGTAACAATCTTCAGAACAAATTGGTGCCATTAGAAAGCAAGAGGTTTCTAAGCATCCTCAGTTTCAGTTAACATACAATCAAAATGGCAATAGAAATTGCTCATTCTTAATTCTGCAAACTGAAAAATTTAACTGCTGCTTTACAGCAAAACAGTATAGAGGTTCAGTCACAGACAGTCTCTCAAACAGAAAAGCATGTCATTTAGAAAGGTTAAGTGGAAAACCTCCACCTCCGCTGGAACTAACTGGTGGCTCTGGCACAGTTAACAGACTGTCAAAAGTGAAAGACCTGATAAACCAGAGCATTTCAAACAGGGAGCTACAACTGCAAAAGTGTTAAGCATGGGCTTCACATTAGCCCTTACCGTTTCAGACCACGAACAGCTATTCTAAAAAAACCAAGTATTTTTTAGAAGATTTTTTTTTCAAAGAAAATATTCTTGAGGTTTCTGGTACTGAAAAAGAAACACAGGAACTTTAGGAAATCTTTGCAAGTCCAAACTCCTGATCACCACCATCTTCTAGATTACAAATATACAGGGGGGAAAAAAAACCATGAATGAACAAGCAGGCTAACAGCATCAACGAACATCACACACATACAAACTGCTACACATTTCACCAGCAGTGCTCTATATGAATGAGCAGAAGCAGCTGACAGCTCTCCAAGCTAATTCTTTCAGGTTGCTTGCAGACCTTAGAATACTTACACTAGTAAACTTTTAAGATATGCTTCCCTAACAACTCACGCATGTTCCAGAACTTAAGCTTTTATTTAAGCAATTTCAAACACTTCCATACTAATGTACTTATTTTCATCCCAAACTGTCACAAGGCTAAACCCACACAGACCTTTCCTTTGCCTGACCCTGGCAAGCGAGCCACACTGGCTGCTGCTGCTCTCTGCAAGTCGAGTGTAACATTAGCCAAAATCCTAAAGCAAAGCAGTTCTTCCCCCTTTGCTCCTGGCCAAAACAGAACAGAATGGGTTCAGGGTTAAGTCAAAACTGATAGAACATCAAGTCTCATTTCTTAAACTGCACGCAACCCACAGCCAAATCCGTGAATTACAGTGGTGAAATGTCCTCTGCAGTTAGAATTACCAGGAAAAAAATAAAATCTACAACTCTTGCCAAAAATAATAGCTTTGCACATCCACAGAAACTTCTGGAACAGCTTTCTCCAAAGAAAATTCCAAGCAGCTAGTTTTGCTGTAGCTTCTCACTTGCCTCTCACTTTAACAACCATAAAACATTTTTCATTTATTAGAGTATATAAGTGATATTGTAACGAGTGATGTAGATGATGTGCAACACCAATGAATGCCATCTAGCTGAAGCATTAGGGCTGAATGCCAGTGGAATAGATTATTTAAATTAAAATTCCTTTAGACAAATGCAATCTCTATTTAAATATATTGTTTAATATTAAACAACGTATCAGAATGGATGTCCAACGCAGTGTTTCATTCTGTCCAGTATAGCCTGACTGCTCCCTTTCAGAGATTGCCTACATGAGACGTTGAACACTAACCAACCACCAAGAATAACAAAACAAAATAATAAAAAACTACCCCATACTTCAAATACTCTGTTCTCTTAGCATATGTTTTACAGGCATTCTCTCCATGGTTCCCAGAGACGAAATCAGTGTATTTTTAAGGTATCAGATGCAAATAAAATGATTTATGAGAAACAATATATTCCTAATATATTCCTTTTTCCTTTACTCTGGATTAACAGATGACAGGCCTGTAAATCCTACTCTAAAAAAAAAAAAAAAAAAAAAAAAAAAAAAAAAAAAAAAAAAGGGTGTGGGGGAATTTCTCTGACCGATTCAGCCCTAAAAGTAAATGTTAAACAAAGTATATTCATTTGACTCGCACATAATAAGATTAAACAGAAATCATTAAATATTTAGGGGGGTTAGCTTTTTCTTTTTTAAATACATATATTTACAAATTCTGACAAACTACAAATTCAACAGGTAGCAGCAACATATTTGATATCAAACTAGAATAAAACAAGAAGCTAATATTGTTAAGGTATGATGTTATGAAACGGTCCCATATCTAGCTGCCTTAATTATTTACAGAGTTCTCAAAGCACTGTTTTAACAAAAGGACAAACGAAGCATGACTTGATGCTTGAAGGATTACTAGAACAAACTTTCATGAACTATCATTTGAAACTCACAGAATTTTAGTTTGATACTGAAGTCTGATTAATCAGCGCAAAACTGGTAAGAACAGCGCAATGCTGTTTCCACGTTATTTCCTCTTAACAATCCTAAAAATTGCAATTAGTTGCTAATCCACTGGGGACCGCTAAAAAATTTTTCTGGAAGATCATAGGCTTCATTCTGCAGTCAATACCTAATTCCATAAAGTACACTGTGTGCCCCCGATCTGCTAGAAAAGTCTCAGTGATTATACCTGCACTAATTGAAGCTGGCAGCTTTCCTTATAGCAGGGCCTCATTTCTGACAAGGCTGAGCCACTGTCATACAAGGGAATTCCATTCGACGTTCCCACTCAAGGTTGATACGCTCTTAACCACCACGGTAGCGGACACTGAACAAAACTGTTACAGCCTTTCCAGCATACAGAAACAAGACAGAAGAATACTTTGACAAAAAGTCACATATTGAACAAGATTGCATTAGGGAACTGGATGAGACTGAAAGTCCTAGAACAAAGAAGTAGAGGGGGGGGGGGGGGAAAAAAAGAAAAAAAAAAAAAAAAAGAGGGGGATGAATACTTCCCTACTAGAAGAACCTAATACGACTCAAGACAATCAAATCTCTTAAAGCAGATAGCTCCAGCTGTGTCAAGAAAAATACAGCAGCAGGAAAACAATGAAAAGCTGATTACCTTCGCTCACAGACTGCTATGTCCCAGGATATGAGATGTCCGTATCTGTCCAATTTTTCTTAGTGATAATAATATTTATTACTACTTGGAGGTCTCCTAAAAGGCTTTAAGCTCTATTGAAAAAAACCTCATGCCTGTGACATGCATTAATTGGTCACATGTTATATTTACTTTAGCGAATAACAATATCAATTCTGAACTGGTCACCTGAATTTCACCATTTTCCTTGGTTCCTGAATTATGAAAAAGGCTGAATAGAGACATGCTGAAGCAGAACAGAGAACCAGCCAGAGACAGGACATTGGAGTGAAGTGGCAAAGAGCAGTTATCTACCAGGGTTTCAGGAAAAAAAAAAAAAAAAAAGACACCTACACACACACCTTCCAACAAAAAAACCCAAGCAAATGCACCTCCTTGTATGCCTATAACTGATAGTTAGTCTAGCACTCAGTAGCTTCTCAAAGCAAAAATCTTTTACTGTAACTTCAAATTTGGTAGGCCTTAACAGACTTTTATTTCCTAGTCTTTTTCATAGATGTTTGGTTTCTCCATTATCTGCCCCTACAGAAAGAGATTCCAAAGCTTTCAATGTCTTTTCACTTTGAAGTTTTACACTTATCTGAGTCATTCCCATATCTAAATCCTCCATATACTGACAACAGCAGTAAGACTACTAAAGCTGCAATGACATTTGGTGTCATGGTACACCACCGTTCCACAAAGACACAAAATTTTCTATATTCTTTAGGCAGACTGTTTTTACTAAATTTAAACCGAGTTGTCACCAATGACAAGATACTTTTCCTGAAACAATACAACACACTGCACTCCAAGTTATCTTGTAAAAGGCATTTAAATAAGTCCATCTAATGTACGCTACTTCTTTATTTGTTAAAAATAAATGTCACTTGCCTTTGTGCCATCCATTCACTTAGCTTCGTGTAAGGTTCTCAGAAACTGTTCTGTCTCTTCTGTCCTTTACTAACATACTGTATTATCTTCAATACTTTTAGATGATGCCTGACTTGCACCATTGCCTTGCAGGATCCAACTGTCAATCTTTTAGCATAATGACATTTTTAGATTTCTCCTCTTTGGCTAATAGACAACCAGCAGTCTATAATTCACAAGCACTCACCTCTTTTCATTGCTATTCCATTATTTTAGCTTATTGGAGTACTGCTTTGGATGCCCCAATAAAATAGAGGGCAAGCAAATGTACTCCCTTTCCTCCCCTCAAGTCTTAACCAAGAATCCAAGGCCACACTTCAGTTTATCATTGCTGAACCAAAGACTAAAAAGTACAACAACAAAAATTAACTCTGGTCCCATACACCTTGCAGGCCTACTGAAAGGATTTTAAGCTTAAGAACAAGAGAAAATTCTCTCCTCCTGGATACGAAACAGCAGTCTCCAGTATGCAGGGGCTAAGAGCAATGAACAAGACAAATCATTTTTCATTCATAAAGACGCTGAACAGTGCTGAACTGAGATTTCCTCCCTTCTCCCCTCAGATAGTCTGTTGGCAATAGCTAGCTTGGCTCCCCTGAGCACATGGAAACATGCCAATTATTATGCTGAGGGAGTTGTCACTGAAGAAAAAAGATAAACAGGAAAATGCAGCAATACACTGCTCAAGCTGCAGGATGATGTCTGCATGCGAAGCCACCTCAGGCAGCAGTCTGTCTTAGGTTGGCACATTATTTCTGTCATCTGGTCCTGCAGACTAGCCAAAGAAACAACTGGAGAAGAAAGTGCATAGAGCTTATGCTTTGAAAACCAGTTTTTAGGAAGCAGGGAAATTTAATAAGGCAAGGAAGTGATCACAGCAGAAGATGGGCTTCAAATAATCTGCTACATACTCCTTTTGCACTACAATAGGAATACATAAACATCCTAGTCCCCTTGTCCCCCAAAAAAAGACCTTGCGTTTGTACCTTGCGCATCTAAGAATACCTGCACAATGATAAATCTTGTAGATCCACCCGAGACAGGCAATCTGAAGAGTACAGTTACAACCTTTCCTACTCACACAGTCATACACTGTATTCTGCCAAACTTGGAGAAAGGATATCTGGAGCTGTGCTTCAAAGGTTGAGACATACACGTGTGCAGGTGGGGAAAGGGGAATGGCCATCACATGAAAACATGCCCCAGCAGATTTAGTCTGTCCTACAGCCAGTAAGCAGAAACCTTAGACTAGACAGGAAGGAACATCTGCTTGACAGAAAGCTCACGGCTTGCACCTTAACAGAATGCATTCAAGTATCAACAAAGCTAAAGGAAAATCTTGTAAATAAAAGACGAGCAACTGAAGCATCAAATCTAGAATAGATTTGATCAAGATCACACAGACTGTTTTGCAGACTAAAGCAAAACTAGATATATTCAACATATTTTAGCATTAGGAAACCTAAATTCAGAGAGGCAGTTTCTTTATAATGCTCTTCCCTCTTAAGTTTCAACTGCTGATGTAGCTAAAAACAAATATACACCAACATAAAGCAAGCCACAACTGGCTCCATACAGCTAGTTAAGAAGAGTGTTAATATTCTGAGTGAGACAAGAGGGTACCTCTGGCTACTGAAGTGTCCTGGACAGCTAGCTACACAACTATTCCCCATTTCAAGTCTAAATAATTATTATGCTACAGAAAATAAGTTATGCAGCAGCAGATGCTGCCATACAGGAACACCTGTTCCTTCAAACACCAATACAGAAGGAAAAAAAGGAGTAATAACCATTTTCCTTTGAAAGGAAAGAATCCAGCTTTTGAGGCTAAGGTATTTAAATAACCCCAGACTATGGGCAGAACTCAAAATAATCTGTTCAGTACTCTGTGCTAAATACAGAACACAGTTGCTCTTGACCCAGCTCTGCTCACACGTTAATAAACTGCCAGAAGCAACACAGGCATTTACAGAACTGAAGGGCCCAAAAGGCGCTCTGGAGCAAACTTCTTTTTTCAAGGGCAGCTTGATGACAACGACTTACATTTTTATAAACACAGGCAACTAACAGATATTTTGGAATATTTTACTCTGTTTTTTCTCTACTTTTTTTTCCATTATGATATATATATATATTCTATATGATTACCATTTCTAATTCAGTGATTAGGTTAAACAGCAGCTCACATGGAACCGCGGCAGCACGTAAAGTGCTTATGTTCCCCCCTTGACCAACCTCCTTGACCAACTGCAAACCAGAAGTGTTTTAGGACTAGCTGTATGAATGCTGACCTACATCTACTCTAGCGAGCACTTACTATTGTAGCTCTTACCTCGAAAACACACACAAACACAAGTCGTTACTGTAAGCATTTAGGGGAGATGGATTAATAGGAGGGAGTCACAGGCACCATTAGTGCTCCCAGCCACTTCTACCGAGGCGCACCGACTTAGCAGCATTTATGTAGCTCTAGAGAATAACTGACGGGGGAAGCACACAGGCTTTTCGCCTCCCATCTACAGCTGCCAAATGAATTGCACCCTCAAAGGCGGTAGGAATCTGCCTGGCTCGGTACGACGGCGAGGAGCGGCGCATCCCCCGCCGCGGCCCCGGCACACCGCTGACGCCCCGCCGCCGCCGGCCCCGCGATACCGGGCACGGAGCCCCCGCCGTGCCGAGGCGGGGCGAGGCTGGGTCCGGGCCGGGGGTCCCTCTCCGGAGCAGAGCCCCGAGTCCGCCTCCCGCTCCGCCGCCCAGCCGGCCCCTCTACGTTCCCGGTCCTTCCCACGGCAGGACTGGGGGCCGGCGGCCCGCGGGCCGTGCCCCGGCGCTGCCCCCCTCCCTCCCGGCCGCCTCACCGATGAGGACGCGCAGGTGCTTGAGGCGGGTGAGCGGGTCCTTGCGGGTGTCCAGCACCTTCTGCGTGGATTTCCGCACGTCCCCGTGCGGCTTCTTGGAGAACATCCCGCCGGGCCCGGCCCCGGCGCCGCGCTCCAGAGGCGGACAGCGGCCTCCGGATCCGCCCGCTCCGGGGCCCCTACATAGCCAGCGGCGGCGGCAGCGCCGCCTCCTCCTGCCTCCGACTCCGATGCGGCGGGGGTGGAGGAGCGCGGCGCAGGTCCAGCTCCCGCGGGCCCGGGGGGGGCCGGGCCGGGCCTAGACTCCCCCTTCCTCCTTCCCTCGTTCTCCTCCCGCTGCTTCACGACAGCCGTCAGGTACGACCCCAGGCGTCCCTATGGCAACCGCGCCGTGACGTCACGGGCGGCGCTCCCCCGCGCACCTCCGAGGCGCGGCGGGCGGGGAGCAGGCGGCGGGGCGGGGGCGCTGCGCCCGCCCGGGGATGGAGCGCGACCGCCGGGGGCTCGCTGCGGGATCCTCCGCGCAACGCGGCAACAGCGACTGGTGCAGGAAACTCTTATTCCAGCTGTTCATAAGTGAAATATAAAGCTCATCCCGTTACACAGCTGCTTCTGCCCATGCGGGGATCCTGAAGCGTAGTGATGTAAGGCAGGAATCCCGTGGGGAATAAGGAAATAAAAGCCAGGCGGGGGCCGTATCCACCAAGGCAGTGACTCCAAACCTTTACTCAAGCCTCAGTTGTGCAACCGGCGACGATGCGTCTCGTAGTTCCTCTTTCCACACCGGTCCTCAAAGTGCTGCAACTCCTCGCCCCAGCTTCTGCCCGGAGCCGCCGCCTCCCTGTGCGGCTGCCGAGGCTGAGCCGCCGCCCGGGGCCGGGGCCGGGGCCGCCGGGTCACTCCCGCTCTCGGTGGGGCGGTCGTCCCCGCGCTGCAACTACGGCAAAGCCGGGGACGGGCTGAAGAGCCCGCATTTGTGCCGGTGCACAGAGAGGCCCGCAGCAACAGCCAGGGAAATAAATGTACGCGGTGCCATGTAAATGCTGCCCAGGGCTGAATTAGTAATACTGAAAATGCCCAACGTGTCTTCTAAAATCCTGACATCGCTTTACAATAATGAAACTTACGACATAGAGGCTTCTTGGACTTGGCGATGGGCAGCTGTTCTCGTATCATTCAAGACTCATGATTTCCAGTGTCTCTTTGTCTATTTTTAAATAGTCCCCGGTGCTGGGTTTTGCCTTGAGGAAACCCAGTTCCCTGAGCTGAGAGCCTGATTGCAACAGCTGGAGCTTTTAATATTGGCAATATTTAACTATTCAGGACTAGTTATAAAATTGTAAGAATTGTCAGCATTTATGTACCTGTTACATAAATAACCTGAGTAACCGCACGTCCAATAACAGTTGATGTTAAAGGCATAAGGGCGGTGGGATCCAGTTAGCAGGGGATCAGTGAAGGAATTGGTGTGGTCTGCCCTAAAGCACCTCATATTGTACCTGTAAATAAGATCTGAAACTAGCAACGTTGGGTAATAGCTAATATTACAATTATTTATTTTACCATGACACAGTACGTTTTGGCTTTCTAAGATCCGACAATCACACATTACATGCTTTGTTTTCTAAATTCCATGAATTCTAAGCATATTTTTGTATTTTAACAATCTTTTAAAAATATCTTTTCTTTGGAGGTTTTCCTTGCTTTTCTGATAGCTTTTAGGTCTTTATCTCAAGACAGAGCTTTAAAAATAATAAATGACAGGAGGGAGCAGTGTTAACCAAGATAATAATGGCTTCTACAGAGAACCTCCTCAGGCAGAGCACACCAGGCAGGAAGGGCATGTTCTACGCACGGCAAAAGCCATGATCTTGCAAAGGCTTGACTCTGAAGCATGTGACTTCGATGCCTTTGATTATGCATGGAGGACAAGGTTAGAAAATAGCAGGATTAGTTAGGGAGGGGTTAGGTTCTGCTGCATTCCAGGTGGTTATTACTGTACCCAATTCTTTCCATTTCCACTTTACAGAAAGAACTTTTCAAGTCTTCTTGTCCAGCTGTGAGGGGACCCCTAAGTTTAACTGAACTTTTAAAGGAGTAGTGTAGACAATTAAGTGCTGCAGAACTTTTTTCCCCTTCTTTTAACTCTCTCTACACAGCCCCACAGGGCACTCAAAGTAGTGGGAGCAACTGGGTCACATTCATACCATCAACTAACTTCTCACAGTTCACCTAGGATTTATGATTTCCAAAGAATTAATCTGTTGCCAAGTACTTCAAAAAACATGAGTATTTTTTGATATATCAAAGAGAGCACAAACCCTTCAGTTCTAGCCTGCTTCAATAGTTCACATTTCAAATGGATAGATTATGGTTTGGATTCTTGCATTCACCCCCTGAAATCCAAGTTTCTGTAACTCTTGTTCAACTAATATTTATACCTCATTAACGTACATGATTAAAAATGAGCTAAAATTACTCAGAATTTCACTAAGTATTAACTTATTTCTGGTAGCTAGCATGAGTTATAAACCTGATCCCTCAGAGGTGTGTGCTTATATTCCACTGAAGAGCTTTTTGCCCTCACAGTCCTTCAAGAGAAAACCATAAATTTAATTTTTTTAAAAGTGTTCCACTGCTTCTTATGTCTTCGTATTTAGCTCAACAGCTGATCCTTTTGAGGCTTTTTTCTAAGTACTCCCATTTCTACTTTTCTGTACTACCCTCCACAGTTTCCTTCCTATAGGAGTTGTCTTGCTTTTGAGAAAGAAGCCTCTTTAAATTGCACCCTGGGCATTAGGATGGTGTGTTGCAATCCTCTGGGTATATGGCTTTGCCTGTGCTACAGTATTCCTGTTTGGGAACCACCCTGAGAAACAATTTTTTTAGTTAAATTAATTGGCAACTATTTAATTTGAGAAAAATACTCCCAAACCTAGATATTTAAGGTTTGAATAGCCAAAACCAGGGTTCTGTATAGTTTAGTACTCTAGTGTAATGTATTGATACTGGAGATGCTGGCCACTTTGACCTAAGCAGTCAAATTATCAGGATCCTGTAAGATATTTCTAATATGAGAATAATGGAACAGTTAGCTGGGGTTTTTTTTGACAAAATCCTGTTCCTGTCCAAAAAAAGCACGAAATCCCATTTCATTAGCACAACCCTGTACCTCACAAAAGAAATCTGGAATTTATATGCTTCTGTAATTAAGGGTAAGACCTCTTCATGAGCTCATACTCTCCTGAGCAACCAATTCTTGCTTTATTGCTTTTTTTGTTAAGCCGTGCATCAGCATTAATACCCTTGTGTGAGCATCTGGTACAAGGTCAAACAATGCAGTCTTTCCAATCACCAAAGATCCCGACTGAATGCATTTTTCCATGAGCTACAGAATTAATGAAGCCAGATTTCCTCTGAATTTGTATTCTATCCACTGAATGCCATGTATCACCTCCTTCCGTGACCATAAAACTTCCTTTGCCTAGTCCTCCCTACTTGTTTGAGATGGGCAGGAGGCTGGACTGCAGTTAAGTCTTAATTACATATATACAGGTTGGTGAACTCACCGCTGTCCTTTGGAAGGGTAAAAGCTAAGTTACACGTTTCCCGCTGTGGGACATTAATAGGGGTTCCTTGTTCTAGATACTGTGTCACAAAACACACAAAAACTTGGTGTCTTTAACACTTGTGCTGTTCTGTAAAATTAGGTCTAAATTAGACAATGGCTGCAAAAGTAGCAGGGAGAGTGCAAGTGAGAAAAAAAAAAAACAACCAACCCAAACCAAAACCAACCCAACCATCATTACCTAAGCTTTGTTTTCCTAACATGCTAGGACTATGTCAGCCATGCTCAAAGAACAGAAGGGATATATGGCCTATCATGACAAGAAACTTTCCTACATATGAGTTATTTTCAACTGATGTAACCATTACTAATTCCTCTCCAGTGGTACCAGAGAATTAGACTTTTGCTGTGCAAAGTCACCTCCAACTCACAATGTTTGAGTTCTAATGTAAGCACTAGCACCCATATCTGATATGAAAGAGGTTTTGAAATGTGAATACACTGCTGATACAGTGGCAGTTGCAACTTCTTTTTTAACTGAAAGTACTCACTCTCTCTCAGCCACTGAGATGTTTTCTTTTTCTTTCCCAACTTACGAAATAAGTTATGAAATAACTTTTGCAATATTGACAAACCCACTAAAAAACTTGCAGAAGAGAAAAGCTCTGCAGAAACTCTGCATGTCTGCTAGCCTCTAGGGGAGACCCAATTTTTCACATATTTCTTCCTTTTCATCAAAGGAAATATTTTGCCCCCAATCTCTCCCCTTATCTTACCTGCAGAAGTAAGCAGGGCCTTTTATAAATAAGTCATATCTCTTTGAGTTTGTTTTGATTAGTAGCTCTAACCTTACTTTACACCATTTGCAGCATATATCAGAATATCTTGCCTAGATAATATACAAGCTGAGGGAGGAACATGATCCAACAGTCCTCAAACATAGCTGGTAGCTTGCACACCGTGACTGCTACTTTAACTTGTTGCTGACCTTGTCCTGCAGGGAAAATAGTCTTTTCAGTGTTCTTATGACCCACCTCCTAATACTGCACTTTGAAACTGAGGGTGAAGAATCTGATTTAATTTGATAGAGCATCCAGTGTATAATTTCTTTGTGTTACTAGATAAAAATTATTTCAAGTGGCATAATTTGTTTTGCCAGAGTTCACAAACACCCCACTACTACCACTTCTTTCTTAAGCCATACTACAGATGAGGCCCAAGAACTGCCTAAAACCTCACATGTATCTTTCAGATAAATTTCTCATGAGTCTTTTCTCATTGTTAATAACACATACTGATAGACTTGGCTAATATGTTGATGCCCTATCCACTTTGGAGGACCTTACACCCCACAATAAAAATTGTGATGACCAATCCAAGACAAACTACATTTTCAAACTGGGAGAAACTCCCAATGAGAAGATACATCAAACTCATTAAGACTATATTGGATCAAATACAGTAAAAGCTCTTTCATCCCTGCTTCTCCTTGAAGGTTTCGTCTACATCTGTATCCTGCTGATTCATGTTACTTATCTTCGGCTTCTCCATAATCTTCTTGTCAGAAATATTCAGGTACTATGCAGTTACTCACTACAACAAAAGCTGGCAGTCAGGTTGATATTCATAAAACTAGTAACTGCTTTTCAGATTCTAATGATACATGTTTCCACTTACTGTCTCCATTCAACAAATTAGGTGCAAAATTACAGCTCTGCTTCCTAGCTTTTTCTGAAGATGTCTGGTCTGATAGCCACCATCCTTGCACCAGGTACCACTTTTCTGTGTTTCACAGATGTGATTCAATAGCCAGATTCAGATAACTGGCTAAAGTGCCCAGATTAGGTCGTAGGAAGCTGATTGCCTGCATTTCCAGCTTTTCCTCTTCCCAAGCTGGGAAAAGAGACTTCACCATTTGTCAAGGTCTGCACTGGCCAGCATTTCATTTATAACGATTGTTATCACATCCAAATTTTTTTCAGTACCAGCTTTCAACAGAATTGCCAGTTTTGAATTTTACATTGTTGCCAGCTGGCCCTGTTAATGGACTATGTCTCTTTCTAATTGTTAAGAAATACCACATACCAGCTGTTAATCCCCACTTCACCATTAAATGTAGAGCCAAGCTGATAAACATGATGACAATCACCTTCTTCTTAACGTCTCTTTTAGTCTGATGAAGAGTATAAGACACGATCCAGAAAAATATCATAGTTTTATAGGCACTTAATGTTTCCTTTCACTTATCTTGATAAAGTTATCAATCTACAGCCTGGTCCTCTGGTAGCTGACTGGATTCCTGGCTGGTATGTGCACACAGTAAGACACAAATCTTTGCAAGTCCTCTAGTAAGCCAGAGAGAATTTAATCTTTCTCCTCTCCTTCTAGAACGCGTCTGGCCCTAGACAGCTGATTAAGATAGGTGTTGCCACTTTATATGTTAAGGGCTTATAGGTGGTCTGATTAATTTAATATTTCTGGGAACAAATTATAAGCTGCCACTAGTGCTGTGCCACCATATATAGTTCCTGGAAATATCCTTTTCTCTTAGCTTTTCTAGCACTCTATTTGGACAGTCAGGTTAACATCAACCAGTACCTTCCCTTCCCACCCTCCCCCTCCCCCCCCGCCCCCCCTTCTTTTTTTCCTCTTTTCAAGACAGTAGATGTTTGTATTACATTAGCTGGGTAACGCCCCCCCTCTCCTGGCTAAAACCAGAATAGAAGCAGCATGTAAAATCACGTATTACTAAAAAAATTTCTGGCTCAATTCCCCATCTCAGTTGCTGATTTCCACTGTGGCATGGGAACTTTGATTCCCTTCCGGGGCTTATTTTTAGCTCCCTTAGTCTAGTTCCAGCTGTTTGGATAGGAAATTACAATCAGGCCAAAGGTTTCCTGCCATTCCTTTCCCTGCAACGGTTTCCAGCTTGCTTTTTTTTTCTAGTCCAGAGTGTTTGATTCCTAGTCTTTTTTATCTTGCTAGTCAAAACGCAACACTTGAATTTGGAATTCTTAGACAATTTTCGTTTCTGGTTTCTTTTTGTCAAATCCCAGCAGATCCCCTGAAGGGAAATTTCAGGTCCAGTTTGTGAAAGTCACTGGTTTTCTTTGAGGACATCTGCAGCTCGTTTCAGGCCTTCACCTGGCTCCTTTCAGCCATTTGAGTATCAGGCATCACTACTAACACTTTTGCTATGTTAGCTCCAAGGCTGGTATACCTTTAAAAATGAGTTGCGTGGTAAGTTTTTAAAACTTTGAACCAACACTCGGCCACCTTTTGGGTTCCTGCAAGTTGCTTCTAAACAGGAGAAAAAAAACCGGACACAAGGCAGATTGCTGTCGCTCTGTTAAACAACCGGGAACATTAAAACAACCCGGCCGCGCTGCTCCGGGCTGACGCCCCGGCGCGCTCCCACCGCCCCCGCCTCGCCCGGCAGCGCGGAGCATGCGCGGGGCGCGGAGCATGCGCGGCCGGCAGCGCGCCTTGCCAGCACCTTGCCGTGCCCCGCGGGCGGCGGGCCGGGGGAGCGGGGCCCGAGGGCGGCGCGGCGGAGCGCTTGGGGAAGGGTGAGGCCGGAGAAGTAAGCGTGTTCTCGGCACCCGCAGCTGCCTGCTACTGCGGATCGAGGAAAGCGCTCGCTCCGGTGTGCGCTGCAGCACTTTAAGAAATCATAGGTGTTTCTCGTCGTATACTTAAAATTATAAAAATTGCGGTGGGTGCAGAGAAAGCATGCCAGGTTCTGCTGGGTGCCCAGCTGGCTACAAAGCGAGAGGCAACGGCAACAGAAGGGATGGAGTTCACACAGTGAAGGATGGGAGGCCGTTAATTTTGTCTAGTATTTGTGTTCTTGGAGGAGAGGTGATGCACCTACCTGCACTCCTCTCGGTGGAGGCTGAGGGAAGTTAGTTGCTTTGGGTATACAGAGATGTGGGAGAAAAGTGACTAATGTACAGCGATAGTTACTTGTGGGCAAGGTGGGCAGCTGTCACCATGGAGGTGGACCAAGTCCTTGGGGAAGCTCAGAAGTTATTAACTGCCTCACAACTTAACCTGCTAACATCCTTCCAGACTGTGGAGGCTGACTAACTCTGAGTCTCTCAACGTGAACAGCTGCTACCCGGCAAATACAACCTCAGCTTTGCTGGAGCAGCACATCACATCAATGAGACACACAGTGCTTTCCTGCTGCTCCTTCACCTGGCCCAGACTTCAGAAGTGAGCCAGTGCGGTACACGTGAGCTCACCGTCGCCACAAAGATACCACCTGTGCTTACCTGTGGGCCACAGCTACCTGTGTATTTTGTGACTCTTTGAGAATTCCTGCCAGACTTGCATATGTGCTGAAGTGAAGCTGATCAGTCCCTCGTAGCAAGGAGACAGTGGGACAGTTTACTCCAGTAAGCGCTGCTTGTAGCCAGTACATCTTACGTAGCACAATTAACAGCCACAGGCAAACAACAGAAAAGTACTGATCCTCAAAGCCAGAAACCCCATCCCAACCCTGCACAAATTGCAGCGTATCTGCTTAGTCCCTTCCCCCTGTCTGCTCTCAGTGGTTGCCGTCAGCCATAGGGCACAAAGTTAAGTCGAATTTAATTTAAAGCACATCACACGAGCGTGAAAGTGAGGCACACAGGCTCTGGCAAGGAGGTGGATATTCACAGTGAACCCTGTCCTCTGGACAGAACCCTGAAGGCCAAGGGGAAGGCGAGTTTCAAGGGCCGCCTTGCCCAGCTCCTGGGCAGCAGCGCGGGTGCGGGGAGACGTGAGGCCCCGCGTCATCCCTCCGCAGCTCCGATAGGGAACGGCAACGGCTGAACTCCGGCCCCGCAGGCCCACTCCCCCGCCGGGGCCACCTGCAGGAGACGCGGGCAGGTGCGAAGCGCTCCTAACTCCGCCTGAGCGCAGTGGAGCTCTCCGTGGCGAGCGGCCCCACGCATGGCCGGGGCAGGGGGTGCGGAAACCCCTCGCCCCCCGCCGGGCCCCTCACGGTCCCCCCACGGCACCTCCCTCTTCCCCCACGCCGCTCCCGGCAGACGACAACTCCCAGCATGCACCGCGCGCGCGCCGGCGTCGGCGGCTGGCGGCGCTCGGCCAATGGGAGGGCGCCGAGGGCGCCAGGCGGGGCAGGTTGCGCAGGGGGGAGGGGCGGGGCTCTGGGGCCGGCGGCAGCGGCGCAGCGGCGGCGGGAAGGGCTGTCCCGGGGCTCGGCGGCAGCGGGACGATGCCGGTCCATTCCCGGGAAAAGAAGGAGAACAACCACGATGAGATGGAGGTGGACTACGGGGAGAACGAGGGCAGCAGCTCGGAGGAGGAGGAGACCGAGAGCTCGTCCGTGTCCGAGGAGGGGGACAGCTCAGGTACGGCAGCTGCCGCGGGGGCGCCGCGGCGGTTCCCTCAGCGTCCGGTACGCTGCCCCGGGGGGAAACCGGTCCCGCCCTCCTGGCTCCGGTGGCTGCCGGTGCCCACCCCCGCCGTGACCCCGCCCCGCGGCCCGGCCCGGCCCAGCCCGTGCTCCGGCCCCGGGGCTCCTCTTCGGGCCGCCGGCCGGCGGGGAGGGACGTGGCGGGGCGCACGGGCCGGAGGCCCCGCTTGGCCCGGAGCCGGCTGGTGCCCGGCTGGGCCGTGTGGGCGCTGCGGGCTGTGCCCTGCTGGGCTCGACTGCATGGCCCGCAGCGGGGTCCTCGGTACGGGCTGCACGCAGCGGCTGGGCATGCTGGCGTACGTGCGGCACACATCTGTGTACATATATGTACGTGTTTCCTCGTATGCAAAATGTGAGTTTCAATCAGATGTTTTGAGGCCTGTCTTTAAGGGGGCATTGGAAGCCCTGTCAGTACGATTGGCCTCTTCTGCAATGCATTTCAACCTCTGTTGAAGATCCCTTCCTTTTTCCATAGCTTCCTCTGGACTGTGCAGTTTGGATGGTACTAGTAGGTGAAATCCAGTTTTAAAAGGATTACTTTTTCAGTGCTTGATTTCCACTGTGTTAGAAGAAGGTTATTATCTGTTCAAACTTCTCTTGTAATTACAAGGGGTAAATTATAAAATGGTCACTTATTGGGAAATGTGCTGATCATCAGATGCATACACCACTGCTCTGGAATCACTAGGTCTCCATAAGTAAGTAGGCCCCGTAAGCAGGATCTTTGTTACTTGAAGGGCAGCCGAAAAACAGTAGCTGTGTTTGTTCAGTGCTAGCTGTGGTCCTGACATGGGTTTCTGGCAGTTTAACTGATGTAGAGTGGTGTGCTGGGATCCTGTCCCATGCCTGTACTAGCACATGGACATGTAGCACGAGTGCCAGGCTTGGCACCTTGGAAGGAGTGGGACGCTGTGAACTAGACAAATTAGGGAGCTGTGAAATTATATTTTTACGTATGTTGGCTTGTGATTGATTTATCTCTGTGTGTTAAAGCCCTCAATGTACAGTTAATTCTTTTTTGTTATTAAAAGATCTGGGAGATCTTGAATATTAAATCCTATGGCTTTTATATTCACGCTGACTGATGCTGTTCAGGAAAAGTCCCGCTGTGGCCATTCCATGTGGACTTGTGGACCTTGCCCTTGCTTGGGCTGTGCATGAGCTAGCAGGGTGCTGGAGCCCCACAGCTGTGGTACAAAGACAGCCAAGCTGACTCATCAGAAGTAGAGTGAAGACTACTTGTGCTGGGAAGTGTGGCTGCCATACTGGGAGAGATGTCACTCTCTTAGACCTTGATCTGAGTTAATACTGTGCCCCAGAGTTGATTCCCCAGTGAGGCCTTGATTAATCCACAAATCCAGGTAATCTGCCCATGGTTTGTACAGAGTTTACTGAGTTTTTGTTGGGGTTTTTTGTTTGTTTGTTTTTTCCCCCCATGTCCATCCCCCATGCCTTTGAGCTGGCAAATATTGCTGACTGAACCCCATTTTACAAGTTAGGCTGCTGGTCCTTGGCTGTCCACCTGGATTGAATTGCTGGCTGCCATCCTTACCCGCCTTCCTGGTATGCTGTGCTTTCCTGTCCCCTTTGTTGCACTGTCTTCAGTGCTTTTTGGGCCTTTGTATGCTAAGCTGTCAGAAAGACAACACGTTGAAAAGGTAGCTGTTGAAAAGGTAGCTAGGGAAAACATCTCAGTGAAGAGTCTGGTATGTAAATGGCAGGCACTGGGGACTATGTGATCAGTGATTAGATCTGCTGCTATTGACCTGCAGTTTAACTTGTAACTTGCAATTTTGTGAGAATATGTAAACACCTCCAACTTTGATCAGTTACCAGGACACCTACACATTTTTGTGAATTTGGGACTAATGACTTGCATGGGTTTAGACAAGAGGTCTCCTGGAACAGGGAGTTCATTAGTTCTGGGCTGTTCCCTCATCTGAGGAAAGATCTTGCTTCTCTTGTCTAATGCAGTGCTACACAGGAGACCTCTTCAGTGAGTGAACTGTGGCCCTCATCAAGGTATGGGCTTGAAAGAGTCAGCAAAATTATTGTAAACATAGTGATATTTGTGTCTGTGTTAGCAACTAATTTGGTAAAATAAGCATAGAGAATAAGTAGTTCTGAGTAGATAGTGCTGAGGCTCCTACACCTCCAAAGTATGTGGGTTTGTTTCAGATTATGTAGCCTGAAATGAGTATGTATGGTTGGAAGCTGCTTGAAGGACAATTCATTGTTTCAGACCCTTGTGTTCTCCATAGATGTTGGAAAATATCTGGCCAGTACCTGAAGTGAAGCTTTGGGTTTAACTTGATAGGAAAAGAGCCTGATCCTGTGTTCACCAAAACTGCTGCAAACTGACCCAGCAGTGCCTGATAAAGTGGGCCAGTCATGGGGCTGGCTTCAAAGCTATGGTGTACTAAAACTTGAGTGTGTATGTGGCTTTTATAAAATTTGAAGTTAACATATCCTCAAAGATGCTTTGGTTGATTTTTATTGAAGGCAAATGATTCTGTTTGTTTACCCTTGTTTTGGTTTCTTTTGGGATTAGGGAGGAGGAAGGAAGAATTGTGTTTTAAGTGAATGTAGTCTGTGAATGTTTCTTTAAAACAATACAAGAAGTTCTCCAGATAATTTCCATTGAATTCCACAGAGAAATGCTTTTAAGGGAGCACTTAACAAGTGGTAGTTACAGGAAATTACATGCTTGTCTCAGTGTCTTGACAAATAGGAACATAGTCCATGGAAGCATATTGCTCCTACAGACATAAGATGATTAGCACCACAAAAAATAAGTCTTAATTAAAATTAGTAAAAGTAAGGATTTTGAAGGGAAGAACTTTTTTTGTTAAATTTGTCATTTGCTTCCATTTGGCTTCCCCTCCCATCCCCAGTAGATACCTGAGAATATGGGAGGTGTGGTTAGAAGCGTTAACTTGCCCTTAGAGCTGGCACTGTTTCTGCCCTGTTCCTGTTGATGCTCTGTATTTGGTATAGGGTTTTTATTGACCAGGATATAGAATAGCACATTAGTACAAGTAAAACAGCCACAAATTATGCTCACCATCTCAGATGAGATTTTGGTCATTTTTTCGAGCACTTTATATAGGCCACAGCTTATTAAAAAAAAAGCTATTTTAGGCACTGTTACATTTTAAGTACTATGGGATTTTTTTGTCTTTAAACCAGGCTGCCCTAGTTACTGAGTTGGCTGCTTGAATGTAGTAGGAAAAGAATGACTGTGATTTTGGAAGTGGTTAAAAATTGCCTAAATTGTGCAGTATGAAACTTTGTTGGAAATCTGAAGCATTGAGACAGGATGGGCCTGTTGTTAGCAAGTGATTTAATATGAAATGAGGAATCTTCTAGCTCTAGTGGTGAAAATTCTCAGCTGGAACATGAGATTTGATCCTAAAAACCACTTGCTTTTTCAATATTGCGTATTCCCCAATCTGTATGTTGCTTAAGGCCATGGGGAAGAAGTTCAGTAACTGGGGAACTAAGGAGATTTCAGGACTCTGAAAATCTTCGTTTTGAGGCAGGCTAAAGGTGAAAGAATTGAAGAGTGAGTTAGCGTGTGAATTGCCATTCAGTAGAATGTAGGCTTCTAGGCAGAAAGTCAAAGACTTTTAAGTGTAGCTGAGAGGAGATTGGAGAAAGCTATGTGTTACTTCATTGTCTACAAGAGTCAGCTGTGCCCTCAGATAGCAATGCATTATACTTTCCTTGCAACACAAGTTTAAAATGTAAGCAGCAGTCCTCTTCCCCTCTGACAGTGAGTGTCACACTGATCCTCAGCCAGGGTTACAGTTCAGTTTTCTTTATTTGTAGTCCCTAAACAGACACGAACAATAAAATCCATGTCAATTTAAGGAAAAGCTTCTGGGTGAATTCCTTACTAAAACATACTTGGAACCAAGAGCATAGCTGAACACATCTGAAACAAGTACTTGAGTTTGAGAATAAAGTGGGAGAACTGTTGGCATCCCTGTGCTTGTTCCTGTCTGGCTTCACAGGGAGGTGCCTTCAGATTATAAAGAAGCTTTATTTTTATAGCATATAAATGCTTTAGACAATTCTCTGAGTAATATGACTGCCACATTCCTTAAGTCTGACCGAGTTGAAAGTTGCCCAGTCAATTTTGGCTTGATTATTACATCAGGCATCGAAATGAAACTTTGCTCTTTAATCTGATGTTCAGCCTAATTCTGGGGTTCAGGATCTACCTTACTTTTGAGAACAGTATCTTAAAATAAAATAATGTCTCTTAACAGCCTGATACTCTCTTACCCCACCTTCCTCAGTGTGCTAAACATTCAGTGTATTTTTTTATCTTCTGTCTTTAATCTGCTTTCAAATACTTAGATTATATCGTGTTTTAAAACTTTGTACATGCTGTCTTCTTGTTCTAATTGTAATGTGTCAAACTGCAGTAGATCTTTGATTTGGACTTGCACCATTGCAATACAGATTAATGCTGCTCCACTGCCTGTTAATTTTCATATCCAGGCAGAGAAGGGCTAGTGTAGTTTTTAGTCTTTAAAAGCTTGCGATATTTTCAGGACGGAGCTATGTGAAGAAAACTTTATACACTGAGGGTCCAAGTGGAACATCTGAGTTCGTCACATCCTCTGAAGTAGCTATGCTGGCCCTGAAGCTGCTACTTTCACCTCATCATCTTTGCAAATTGCCATACTCTTTTTTGCAAAACAGTAAGGATGAAGACTTCTGCATGTCTTCTCCAACTGGTTGGTAATTGGTCAGTTGTACCATAATGGTAGAGAGCTAATTCCTGGAGATACTGCTGCTATAAAGCAGTTCCAGGACATGTAACTTCTGATTACAGCTTAACAAACCCTTTTTTTCCCTTCTGGGAAGGGTGGCATAGAGTCAAGAATTTTTTAGCTTAGATTTTCTGTTTTCTAGTCTAAGATAAGGTAGTGGAGGTAACAACTGATGTTTAGTAGATGTCTATGGCAAGTGTCAAAATTTTGGGCCCAAAAGTGGGTATTTATTATACTTTATGCTTATGTTTACTAGGTAAATTAAGAAAAAAATCAGCAATATAAATAATACAAAAACCAGTGGAAATAGTGTAATATTAATTCCTCTTGCTAAATAAAAGCATATAAAATCAAGTTTCTGCAAAATTATAGACTTCGCAGGTTAAGAAATGTTTCATTAGAGATGCAGTCATTTTAAATGGTCATTAAGATAAACTACAGATGTTCTTACATTAATATTTCAGCTTTGGAGTACTCTCCCAATTGAACAGCATGAAACCTGCTTTCAAAACCAAGCATTACTTTTTTTAAAAAATATTATTAATGAAACAAAACCTTGAATTTTATATGTCAGATGCAACGTTGAACCTGTACTTAATTTTCAGGACTTGCTTTTGCCCATACCAACTCGGGATACACTTGAATTTTCAGTGACGGTTAATAACTCTTTATGTTTAATGGTGCCTTTCTTCTGGTGTGATACACAATGTTTAGTTCTTCTGTTTCATGCATTCTTAGGATTAGTCAGGAAGTGTAACCTCTTAAAGTCTTACAGTGACAATGTTTCCTGTTTTGAGGAAGTAAAAAAAATGGTTATGGGGTTTCTTCTAGAATTAGATCAAAATTTTCTTACTTTGTAGTTTGTATGGCAAGTGATTTCTTGTATTCTGCTATAATATAATAATGATAATCTATTTATGGCTAAAATTCAGGCTTGCTTCACATTCATTTGAAACAAAATACCCAGTTTATTTAGATATATTACATTGTTCAAAAGAAATTACCTTTTTTTTTTTATTTTTAGAAATGGATGATGAGGACTGTGAAAGAAGAAGAATGGAATGTTTAGATGAAATGTCCAATCTTGAAAAGCAATTTACAGACCTTAAAGATCAGTAAGTATTTTAATGCTTTTAAGTGCTTCATTTGAGGATCCATTCTGTGAGAATATTGTGTGCAGCTGGTGTTTCTTTTCTTTCGTATGTGAAGAATAAGGATTGGGAGTTCTGAAATTATTTGCAGGCAGTTCCTCTAAATACTTTTATGTATTTGTTTATTCTCTGTTTTGCTGTAGGAATGGTTTTGAAGTGTTGTTGCTGTAAAGGGCTGGTGTGAGTCTAATTGCATCAAAATGCTCTAGCAGAACCAAGGAATTGTGATGTTTAGTGAAATCTGTGATTTTATTTATTTTCTCCAGATCTTTCTCATCCTTTGACATATATGGGACAGACCCAAGCACTGTCTTTGCTAAGTAAGAAATTAGGGCTTTTTTTGCAGGGTTATCACAGCAGTTTTTATAGTTGGTACCCGATACCAATACTAAAAAAAATAGAAAATACTGTTAGCTCTCTGTAGTTGCCATAATATCTACATCAGTATTAAAGACCTCATAAGGTCTTTTTTACTTTAGAAGAGATTAAATTAATAGCCACAGTTATTTAGAAGTGAGTCTCATTTGTATTAGAGCATACATTGTATGTATTTTAAGTTTTTTCACAGGTGCACAGACAAGCTAGATACATCTGTTCCAATTTAAATTGGTGGTAATTTGGCAACTAACTTAATCGGGTACCTGACAAGTGAAACTTTGAGGAGACCATGTCTATTTTTGGACATTTTTAACTGAATTTTAACTGAAAATCTGGTCAGTTGTCATTACATTTCAGATGTGTGTTTCTATTGTGAGATAGTTCTTTCTGCTACAGAACTGAGACATACAACTTGCTTTGCCTAATGGCACACTGCCAGGTCTATCAAATAGGGCCTGAAAAGGATTGCCCAACAAGCAATTTCTTGCTGCAGTGTCTAGAGAAGGCTGTTTGTCCTGCTGCTCTTCTTTGGGCTGAGCGTGGAGCTACCTGGGAGATGGAGCCAACTGACGAGTATTGGAACCAGTCGGTACTGACTGATTTGGCATTTGGAAAACTGCCAGCTTTTGCGTTCAGTCCTACTCTTCCATCTGTTGTGTGGCTTGGATGACTGAAAACAGTTTGTGGAAACAAACCTTACAGGAATAAATAGGAAGGAGGGTCATCTTCGGAAGGAACAAACAAGTATTTTGGGGGGTTTAGGGGTCATGTTTAGGAGGTGGTAAGGCTGTGGCAGGGTACATTGTGTAGACACTGGTTAGCTGAGAGATCAGGGTGTTTGTAAGGGCTGGAAGAACTTCGGTGGTGGGAATACTGGCAAAACAGCATTAGAATGATGGAAGAAGGATTATAGGGAGGAGCAGCTGTGAGTAGGGGGTTGATAAAGTTGGGAAAGAAGAAAAAGGTATATAAACAATAGGATGTGTAGTCACAACCAGTAGTAGAGATTAAGTGATTGTATCTGCTTCCTCATCTTTTTTTGGGGAAACTGAATTTGCTTGCTATGAGAGAAGTGGGATTTACTGTGTTGATAGTAGTTACACATTTTAGGCAAATCAGTGTTGGAAAGTACTGGATAAACAGTTTTACTCCATCAGCTGTTGCATGGTATCAAGTGCTGGGAGCACCCAGTCCATAACTGCTTGCTCTGATGTAGCTGGAACTTGGTGCTGTGTAACCAAATGTTAGTGACAGACCAAGTCATGCGCTGTGCACCCATGCTTATGTTCTAGCTAAATAATTCTGCTGTAGCTCTGTGTTAACGATTGTGCGCGTAGCATGCTTATCAAGTATTGAGCCTGACAAACTGGATGTTGATCGGCTGCGGGCTGTCAGTTGACTGCAGAACAGATTGTGTGTATCATACTCTTAATAGTTTGCAGGTAAGAAGGAGGGGAGTGATCATGGACTGTTGCTAGGTTAGGTATGCATGCCTAAACTACAGAGTTGTAACCAAAAATCATGAGCAGGCTGGTGGCAGATGGACAGGAACTATTTCTCAAGGAAGTCTTGATGTATCAGCATACATGAACTTTCTCTCATCTAGTTCATTACTTTATCTATACACTTTAAACAATTAAAAAAGCTACGTCCCTGTCCCAAAGACATCTGTTACATCTGTTTACACAAATATAACAAAGATATGTTTATCTGTTTACACAGATAACATTTGATCTGTTCTTAACAGAGTTCATGCATGTTTGCCTTAATTTTACAGCTTCTGATTGTGGGGTGCAAAGTAAAAAATGAGAACAGGAAAAGCTGGTTATACTGATGATTCTACCATTGAACACTATTTTGAAGTTATCAGTTACAAACAGCGGAGCTTTATTGTGATTGAAGTACTTGTAATTGATATTATATTACATTAAATTTTTTAAAATGCAAGCAGATTTCTTCATTGTCTGCCAGTAAATATCAGCTTTTATAGAAGGAATGAATTCTAGCTAAAATAAAATTATTTTAAATACACTTCCTTTTGGCAGGAGTGGAAGATGTCAGTTAGAAATTATCCCATGATATTTGTGATAGTATGCAATATGTGGATTTCCACAGGAGGTGAGATGAGGGTTGCTTCAATAAGAGCCTGCCTCTCTTTTTTTTCCTCAGTTTATGGTAGGGTGGGAAGAGAGATGTCAACAGAAAAGCAAATGGGTGTTTCTGTCCACAAAATGTCTAACTTTCTCTCCCATGATGTAAGCCATGTTGTTTTTATGTATTGTAGCACCCTTTCCTGTCTTCCTCTTCTGTGTTGATTCACCTCCTATTCCACCTTAATCCTATTAACAGCTGTGCGATTTTTTTTTTTCCTCTTCTTCCTTAGAGATGGAGATACACTTCATTTTATCATGACTTTCTACCTGATTGTCTGCATGTCTTTTCCAGAAAGGGTTAATAGACATGTGGAATATTGTTCAAAAAGAAAATATGTATTAGGAAATTCGAATGGTAACAAATGTTAACTTTGCTTCAGTGGGTGTTCCAAAACAAAGACATGCAGAATAGTTCTTTAAAGATACTTCTTCTAACTTGTGTTTGCTTTTAATTAAATACTTATTTTTAAATTTCTATTATTTTAAGACTTTACAAAGAAAGATTAAGTCAAGTGGATGCAAAACTACAAGAGGTCATAGCTGGAAAAGCACCTGAATATTTAGAACCGTTGGCAGCTTTACAAGAAAATATGCAAATCCGTACCAAGGTGGCAGGTAGGCATGTAAAATGAGTATTGCTGTATCAACAGTATGAACTTGCTATGCATTTTAAGGTCAATCTTAATTGTTTCTTCAGAATTGTTAAATGTGAGTGTGTTTTAAAGTTAGAAATACTGTGGTATGGTTTTAAATGTAAAATATTTTTCAAGTCAAAATGAATAGGTTGCTGAAGTCTTTGCACAAATTGCCTTATAACATTACACTAAAAATATGACTTTTTAATGTTTCATTTAATGGCTGTCTGCTTTGTGTAGTAAGCACAAAATTAGTGAATTAAAACCTGATAATTTTTATTAGAAGATTTGGGATCAAGTCTGCACACTGGTCACTGTTGAAGTGAAGAGATATGTAGGTGCTATCTCATAAAGGGCTTGCCAAATCATCTTAGATGATTGTGTTTTTCTTGATCTTCTAGTCTGTGTCTCTTCTACTCCTCTGCTCCCATCCTCCTGTTCCATCTGGGGAAGTAGGGAAGCTGTCCTTAGCAGTTTTATCTAAGCTGCATTTGAATTATTAAAACTAATGTTTAGATAGGTTTTTACGCTCATCAGAAGAAGCATGCAAGGACTTTGTCTTCCTACAATACCACTGTTCCATAAGACTATACAGTTGTACCCTGGAAGAAGATAAAAGTTCTGTACTTCCCTACTGTAAATTTTTTTCATGTTATAGCTAGACTCCTTTAGGAGTAATTCAGCTGTCTAAGGGTTACCTAACACAGGCTGTCAGAAGGCCGAAAGGAGAGAGTTGTGATCTCTCTAGCCAGAGAAGTTGTGCCACTGTCTTTTTTAAGAAATCCATCAGAAATGTGGTGCAGGCAAACTGTAAAATGGTAAACCTGCTTATACTTTTCATAATACTAGTGTTACTTGAGGCTATTCAGTATGTCTTCATTAGTACTTGTGGCTTCAGGCTATGAAGAGAATTTGAAATCTTTTGGTCCATTGCATTTCTCTCCCCCCTGGTCTATTCCATGACCCTTTTCTTCAGCTGGAATGTGTGGGGTTTAAGATCTTAGTCCAAATGTAGTTGACTAGTCCTAAGTAGCCCACTTGGGTTTCACAGAAGGTTCACAGTTGAACTTGCAGAAGGTTTGATATAAAAGCAACCTTAATCCAGGCTTTTGATTTTCAGTTTTAAGTGCAACTGTGTCAGTGCTTTTATGTAGTTGGATATGGATAGGCAGCATATTATGGATTTTCCTGATTTGTCTTCAGCAGCACTGAAGATCCATGTTCCAATGTAAAAAGAGTCCAGCATAAAAACAATGAAGTTTCCTTGAAGTTGAGACTAGAAATCAGGATTATTTGGGTTTTTTTTTTTTCTTTTGTCCTCAAGTGAATGAGACTGATAAAATTATTCCAGAGGAAGCAAGAAACTGCAGAACAGGCTTATTTGCTCTTTCTGTTTGAGAGCCTTGACAGAAGTGGGTAGTAGCAGGGCTTGAGCTCCAGCAGGTAGAAATAGGTCCTTAGTAGTTATGTGAGAGGGGAGGGAGGAAGGGGTGGTGGTGGGAGAAAGAAAAAGCACTGAACTATGGATGTAATTGCACCTGTAGTAGAGAAGAAACTTTTGTTTGTCTGCTCTCTAAGGCACTGAGCACTATTCACACAAAATGTAGGTCTTGACTTTTTCAGCAAGTCAGGAATACAGCTGTTTCTTCTAGATGTATTCATGCCTATACTGCTTGATTTCAGGCTAATAAGCAGTGATTATAAATTGGTAGACCTATATATGCCAGTCAGCCATAAATATTACAAAAAAAAAAAGGCATCATAACATACTGATGTAAGAAAAGAACATCTTGAATCTAGATCAAAAGAGACTTCACAGCTGAAACATGATTGACATAATACTTTGCAGTTCGTTACCAGCAATTCCTCTGAAAAACAGTATTGTTACTTTTGTACTGTATTAATTTATAGTCAACTGAATTCTAAGGGAAGTTGGTTTGGGGAGTTCTTCACTTGCTAGACAGCACCAACGTGTGTGCAAACTTAACTGCTCAAGATGATAATCTGGAACAATTTGTGGTGTTGATTCCATTGAATATATTAAATCAAGTTCTATCTTTACTTGCCAGGTATTACAGTTCAAATATCTTTCAGATTATTTCAGCTGTTTGGTAGATAGGCCTGCAGAAATGTATAAGAAATGCTGCCAATACTCAAAAGCAGTATCCTTTGTATCATGAGGTGGCTATTTCTAAGAAAAGAACATCTTGTTAATTGATATAATTAAGGTCATGCGCTATAAAGTAAGCGTTATTCCAGATATTAATTTGTGAAAGCTTGTTCTTTCATTCAGTTTTCTAGCTATTTAAAACTTTGATTAGAGAACAGAACAGGCCTTTTAGTGCTTCATGGATTTGAAAACTGAGAATAGCCAGGATAATTTGATCAGAAATGAGAAATAGACCTACTTTGTAAAGTTAGTGTGACTGCTGGTGTAATTTGTTGACTGATAGGGGAAAAAATTAAAATAGCATTTATTTTTCCTTAGATCTTCAGAATTAAGGGATTACTTGTTCTTATTTCACTCTGTTATGCAGTTGGCCACTTTAAGTGCCTAATATAATATATCTGTGTTTTCCACTATGTGCATGTTTTGGGACTTGCAGGGAGTCTTAAAAAGAGAATTCTGAAATCATATATTAGCTAAAGTAAGTAATATTGCTGTAATTTGTCTGATTACAGGTATCTATAGAGAGCTTTGTCTGGAATCTGTGAAGAACAAGTATGAATGTGAAATTCAAGCCTCTCGACAGCACTGTGAGGTTGTGCCAGATATTTTACATTGATAGCTAATCTCATCTAACTTTACTGTGTCATGCTTTGCAAGTTCTTTGCATGTTTTTATTATTGCTGCTGTTTGCTATTTGAAAGAATTGCCTTGTGATATTTAAGCCCACATAAGAGGTTATTCAAAGCTTATAAAAATTAGCTTTATGTTAGTTTGGCTTTGCATATAAGTATACCTAAGGTTTCTTATTTTCATGAAGATTCTTATTAATAGATTCCAACATGATTTTTTAAACCTTTGTTATAAAAAATTACCAAGAACAGTAATGAAAGTATCTGACATGATTTAGCAAAAATTACCTTATATTTTAATAACAACAGTAATAATAATAATGATGTCTTTTTAAGATGTCTTGGCCAGCTAGTGATAGAGTTGTCATTTTAAAAACAGTTACAGGAAATATAATTTCTTTCCTTGAACATAAACATTTAAATAGGGGGTACCGGGGTACAAATACTCAAGTACATGTATGCCCAATGCTGTAACACAGCTGTTCAGATCCTGGGATTTGCACCATAGTACTCCTTGACCCCCTGTTACAGTTGCTTAAAGGTGTTTTCTTCTGAGTGGTTCTCCATATTCCTGAAGTGTGTGGCTCCTACTATATGAATAAAGCAAGAATGTGCTTATGTACTTTTTTAAAAAAAAATTCCATTTTGTTGACGCCTTGGAGCAAGGTATAACTACTCATTACTGTCTTCGCTCCTGTGAATACTCCTGAGGTTGGACAGAATGCAGTCAGACTTGCAGGGTTTCTCACCTGTGATTGAATGATTTGCTATGGCTATATATTATTCTTCTTTAACATGGTCCTTGCCCCTTGTTTTGCTGTTTCTATACTGTGAAACCTTCAAATTTTAAATATTTGCCATTCAATAAGGGTCTCTTGGGAGAAAAGCTCTTTAAAATCAGCAGTGCTGCTTGTAGAATCACTGTTCCGCTGGAATATAACCATTCAGCAAGAACGCCTCTGATGCTTGTAACAGCTTTTCACACCTTGTTTGTCACCAAGTGCTTGAAGCAAAACATGTCTAAACACAAAGACTATTCAGTTTTAAAATGGAATTTTAAAACTGTCTCAGAACAGATAACACTCATTTGGCATTTCAGGTATATGTAAGAGGTTCTGCCTTTTCAGTTGCACTGGAATTTTTTTTATAATTAGGGTTTGAAAACTGTATGAAAGCAGGTCTTTGTAATATTTAAATACTTTGTAACTTGAAGGGAATGATAAACATGACAGCCATTTAATAGAGCGGGGTTCTTTGTTTTCGTCTATTCCTCAACTGTTTTGCTTCATTGCAGCAGACTATCTTAAACATTGGTAGAGGTAAGTTTCTGTTAGTATGCTGTGCTGTGGGCAGGAGCAGTTGAGGTGTAGACATTTGCTGACTTGGCTGTAGGGACTGCAGCTTCTGGTGGAGTCATGGTAGCAAATAGCTAGATGCAGTGACTTGTGCTGTTGAAAGTGTTTTTTCAGTGAGCAAGTCCAAGCCCTCTGTTTTCCAGAGTTGTTTAAAAGATGTTCCTCTATTTTCTACTTCTGTTTTAGGAAGTGTGCAAGCAAATCTATTTCCTTGAGGCTTGGAACTCAGCTTAATTCCAAGTACTGGTTTAGAGAGTTTATTGGTTTTTTGATGCTGACTTTAAAAGGGTAACTGATCTATATAGCTACTGTGTAATTTTGGTATTGGTCCTAGGTGGTGAACTATAACTGAGAACAATTTACTATAAAGCTAATTTTCTTGTTTTGAAACACTTGGAGATGCAAGAGAGTGTAGACTGCACAAAGTGCTGTAGAAAGTTCACGTCGGTGTGGTTTTGTTTGTCTTTGTATATAAAAAGTGCTAATGCTACACCTAACATTGAAGGCATTATGTTAATTTATTTGGATCAGAAATAGCCTTTTAAAAGGACAAACTAGCTAACTTTTCTAAAGCAGTACTTTAAAAGTGTTTCCTACAGCTTTAAGGTAGACAGTTTTGCTTAGAACAACTATCTAGATTATTTTATGTGCTCAATAAGTTCTTCTGTGGGAAGGTATTTTTCAGTTCTATGAAAACAGACAATTATAAATACTGTGGTATTAGAAGATAATTCTCTATGAATGACTCCAGGTTTATTAATATTGGAGACAGCTTATTAAAAAGCTTTCCATGAAGACATTCACTTTTCTGATTTGTAATGGAAGGTGGCATAGATGTCACTACTTCACAGTTATTCATTGTGAATAAATCTTTGCTATCCAAAACTAGAATACTGTATTTGTGTCAAAACACAAACAGCATGCAGCTAGATCTCCAGAGTAACTTTTATATACTTAGTTATTCTTGGTACTGATATTTGATAACTATATTTACACTTATGCCAAGTGAGCGTGCTTGTCTTTAAGGACCTAGGATCTCATACTAAGAAAGTGGATAGAGGGAAATGTCATATGCTTTATGAATTGTGAAAAATTTTCACCTAAAGCTACTCTTACCTTTCTCCCACTAAGGCTTTATATTATCATATATATATTTAGATGATAGTCATGTAAAAATGTGTAATTTCTTGCTTTCTTCAGAGTGAAAAGCTTCTGTTGTATGATACTGTACAAAGTGAACTAGAAGAGAAGATTAGAAGACTTGAAGAAGACAGGCATAGCATTGACATTACCTCAGGTGGATAGAAGTTCAAAGTTTGGGTTTTTTTGTTTGGTGGTGTGTGTTTTGGTTTTGGTTTTGCTTTTTTACCTTAATCTTCTGGTGGCTACTGATTAGTTGACTGTACACATAGTATGTCTGGTGAGTTTTGGGTTATCCAGTAGAATGCTATTCAGCTGTAGACTTTGGGTGGGGAGTAGAGTTTAAGCTTAAAACAAACTTTGGTCTCTTAATTGTCAGAAACCCTTGTGTGTATTGAGAGTATTAATCCATTGCAACATAATCATGTAACACTTTCATTTTGTTCAGAAACAGCACCTCACAGAAAATGTGGTGCTTTGCATTTTTGGACAATGTTTTCTGCTGTAGAAAGAGCTAAACGTGTAAGCATTTCTGATTCATAGCATATTCTTATTATGTCTTTCCAGAATTATGGAATGATGAGCTACAGTCCAGGAAGAAAAGGAAGGATCCATTTAGTCCAGATAAGAAGAAACCTGTTGTTGTATCAGATATCCTTTTACTGAAATCATTGTTCTTTCTAGTAGTGTTTACTGTTTAATAGCTAGTTTTATTACAGATGTCATCAATAACAAGTTGAAATGATAGTGTTTTCTCAAAATAGATGTTTGTCTGGCAGATAGTATTCTAATTCAAATTAGAGAAACGATGTTGATACATCCCATTATGAAAATTGAAATTAAGGTTCTCTTAATCTAACTGCCAGTTTAATATAGAGAATATTTCTGAAAGTTGATTTTTCTAACTCTTCAAAACTTAGAGCTACAAGGCAAAAACACGAAAAGGTTAGGCATTATGTTTACAAAGTGAACTTGACTTGTGTAACCTCTCCTGTATAGCTTTGCTTCTCATACTGGGACATCTTTACTTAATTTGTTACATCTTAACAATTTCATAGACTTCAGAACCTTCTGATTAAAAGTTTAAAATTCCAAGAATTGAGACATTTGACAAGTTGTGTATTTTTGTGGGTCTGGGGCTCCCATAGAGTGAGTATAGTGTTTTAAGAATTTTGCATTGATGACTTCTTCATAGCTGTTGACAAGCACGCAGCGCAGCTGAAACTTTTAAAGATATAACACCAAAGAGACAATGTCATCTTTCTCCAGAGAAAGAAAGAGATGCCTTTGTAAACGGAGTGTTCTCTCTACTCCTACCCCCAGCTTAACATCTTTATAGGGTAGACATGCAATGGCTTAGAAGTTGTCAGAATCATGGAGACTACCTAAAAGAGACAAACTTCTAAGTATTGATGTTGTATGGTATAAAGGCCTTTTTTTATTGCGAAGTTACTGCAAAGTTTCACAAGGTTTTATAACATTAGGAGAAGGGGGAAGGAAGAAGTTCTGAAAAAACTGTCATCACTGGGATACCTTCCTTCAGGATGGTTGATTTACTGGAACACATCCCAGATAGATTATTTGTCCTAATAATGACTGTTCTTCCATTAGGACGTGTCATAAATTCAGTTTAGTAGAGATATTTTTTAACTAGTGCTTAAAAGCAAAGTGGTATTAATCAGTGCAAGTTTCTTTTTAGCAATTTCAGTGCCAGGTTGTGTGAAAGTGTATTTTCTTTACCTCTTGGTCATCCCTGTGTTAGGGATGTCCATATAAGTAGCATCAGATTCTATGAATTATGAGCTACCTTGCTATTTTAGAATGCATTCCAAACAGAAAATACTAACATAGTATTAGGTCTAAAACCCCAGCAATTTCAGGCAATACATAAAGCTGAGAATTTTTAAGTTGTGCACTAAGTTAATTTGCTCTTTTAGCTTATGATTTTAGAACACTTATGAACTTGACAGTTTGTACTGTCCTGTGGAAAGCAATAAAATAAATAAGCAATATTTATAAATTACAAATAAAACCCCCACTAAAATAAAAAAAAACCTAGAAATTTTACATGGTTTTTGCTTTTTAATTCTTTAATTTAGAAGAAAACAAATTTGAAAATGGCTAAACATTTTTAAAATTTCAAATGGAATGCAAGTTAAAGCTCTCAAGTCCCATTTTAGGAGATTTAGTTTTCAAACATTCATAGCACCTTTTTCTAAACTTGTTTTTCAGAGATGAAATGGGGAGAAACAAAGTAAGAACTGAAGACTGTTGTAATGAAATAGATGTGCTATGTGGAGTTTTGTTTTGAAGTTTACATATTGTTCTAATACACAATTTTTTACTTTACAGTTGATAGAAAGGGGCTTTGCCTTTATTTCCTGTTTTCTGGATATTTGATATTCAGAGGTGTGCTGTCTATACTTTTCTCTCAAACAAATATGAAGCAGAATACTGTAAAAATAATGATTTTATTATAGCTGATACTAGTGTAGATGCTGATTTGCAGTTGTATATTGAAATTGCAGTGAATTTTAATGTAATTTGTAGTATTGCAAATAAAATTATTTTTTAAATCATTAAGGATGGAAGTTGTATCACATTTGTTTATCTTATCCTCATGTTGAACTCCAGTAGTCTGAACAACTGTCTACATACTATTACTTATCTTTCTTAATAATTTTTCAAGTGTACTTCTAGGTTGCATAATTCAAAGATGCATTTATTTTTGCTGAGCTTTCACTTCACGTAGGTATTCTCTGTGTGAAAGATGGGCGGAACAGAGCTATTAATATATTTGTATAAACAAATTAGAGTATTTTTATTATTGCTGTTTAAAAGTTTTCCTTAACTTTTCCACGCCCCTATATAGTTTATATGTTACAAGATCTTGATATACTTGAAGACTGGACAACAATAAGGAAGGTAAGATGAAAAGACGAGTGCCGGTGGCTGTGTTCTTGTCTAGTCCTTTTGCCTCTTAAAAATACATAAATGTGTTTCTTGCATGATCAAAACTGAACGGGTTTTTATTTCTTCAGTAGTTAATTGCAGTTCAAGCTATGTTACTGCTGCTTTTTCTGACTCTACCCAAATTGCACAGAGGAATAGAATGAAGTGGTGGAAAAGGTTATCTCTAAAATGGGTAGTCCATAATTTGCCATGACTTATTGATGTATTTTAAAAAATATATTCAGCTTTTAAGTGCAGAGTGCCTTTTTCAGACCTTTGCCATATTGTTAAAGTAACTTTGTAATGAAATGCTATCCTTGCCTTGCACCTGCAGTCAGAACATTTCCCCTAGTACCCTAGTGCTTCCCAGCTTACGGAATAGCAAACTACTTAAGTGAATTCAAAAACTTGGTGGGAAATGGCTTTGAGTCAATTTCCATCCTGATTTATACTTGTACATATTTCCTAAATATGTAAGTAAATAAGTAGTAAAATGTGATGCCTATGTGATAACTTGTCTGATGTTTCTCTTCCGATCACATCAGAGGAACAGACACAAAATACCTTTCCCTTGGTTTCTTTCATGTAGTGTGACATGATTTTAAACAATAGCAACAAACTGAGAATCTACTGGGGATTTTGCCTTTTCTGGAAATAAGTTAAAAAACCAAGAAGTGAACAAAAAGAGAAACTTGTAAAAATGCTTGGAGTTTTTTAAACCTACTTTAATACTGTGTGTGACCTAGAGTTTATGTGAGTGAAAATTTGTGAGCTTATGAATATAACCTATGAGTCAAAAGAGTAGGTTGTTTATATAGCATTTTGTTTTTCAGAATGAGTTTATGTAATTTTGTATTTTCTTGACAGAAGTACCTAACAGCAATTTTGAGGGTTTAATTTAGAAAATACCCTGAGTTATCTGAAATTAAAACTTATTAAAGAAGGTGATTTTTTTCACCCTCAAAATGCTATTTTATTTAGTTACAGAATCACCATTGAACACACTTTTATTTTAGATTTGTTCTGATTCTGCCTTTTGCGTATAAAAGCAAGTATCCTGAGCTACACTGCATGTAACTTCACAATTATAGCTGGCAGTTAATTAAAAAAAAGACTATGCTTCCTGACTCAATTTTCTTTGTGTTTCAAGGCAATGGCTACACTGGGGCCACACAGAGTAAAGCCAGAACGTAAGTAAACATAATCTGGATTCACAAGGCAGAACTTGCTATGTGCAGTGATGCAAACTGCATCTAGGCAAATCATACTTATTTTGGCCCTGGTGTAGTGATGGAGGATGGGGTGAGGTGGCTGGAAGATGCGGCTTCTGTCTTTTCCCTCTCTCAGGTGCTGATCCTTGTAGCTCGATTGCAGGTGATGGTGTTGACAGGTGAATTCTAGAATTTTTTCAACAAAAATTTAGACTTCTAAAAGTGGGTTACACCAATTAGTAGTAGCGAGTTATGCCAGTGTTTACACAAGATGAGGCAGGAAATAGAGTGTCTGGACCCTAGGGGTGCTTTCTGAAGGATGCTCCCGTTCACTGCAAGCTACAGCCCTGAAGCAGAGCTATGAGAAGCACGTCAGTGGTCAGTGCTAGGTAAAATCAGATACTTGAAGGTGGTGAGTAAGGAGGAAAAGGGAGAGAGGAGACAGGGAGGTGGCGTATTTCTTTAGCAGCGTATTCCTACTTGCATGTTGTGGTAATGTGCTGATGAAGTTGTTTCAGGTTCTGCCATTTGAAGTCTTCTCTATACTGCATTACTTCATTTGTGAACATTCATACCTGCGATATGAAGGTTATGAGAAAGATAGCTTCTGTGTGAAAATGGAAATATAACTTATCTGGCTGGAAGTAAGGTGTCTTGCTTCCAATTTTCATGCATTCTTGCAATTATTAAGAGAGAGGCTACTTTGATAAAGTGTGTATTCTGTGTAAATAAGTTGACGAAACTGTATTTAAACATCTAATTAACTTCTGCCAAGTCAATATTAAATTACGTTTGTTGATCATTTTAGCACCTGTCAAATTGGAAAAGCACCTGCATAGTGCTAGATCTGAAGAAGGAAGACTCTATTATGATGGAGAGTGGTATGGACGTGGACAAACAATATGCATTGATAAGAAAGATGAGTGTCCTACAAGGTAAAGATTATTGAGTTTATGCAGCTCTGTACATTCATGTTAAGCAGTAGCTAGGATGACAGCGTTGAAGAAAAAGGCTTCTTCGAAAATACTGCTACCTTAATAACATTTATTAGTTCACTTTGGAAGATAGGCAATATCAAAGAAGGCTGAGTGCTGAACTTCTGGGAGAGGCTAGTAAAGGTTGGAATTCACCGAAGGTAATGAGGTGTTTGTCAAGTTAAGATGTCACTAACAATTTAAGCTGAATAGCCTTTGAGTAAGTTTTTTTGAGAATCTTGGGGTTTTGTTGCTTTGACAATTTGATCTGTTGGCCCACCCAAAAATAATTATGGGAAACCGCTTTATACCATTAAAGTTAAGCTTTGTTTTCAGTTGATTAATGCTGTGAAGGAAAAGAGGTGGAACTTTTTTTACAGTATTTCCCTCTCTTAACAAAGGCTCTACCTGGGAGCTGTCATTTTGCAGTGCAAATTTTGTTGAATGTTTAAGATGATACCTAAATGTATTTTCTCTGTATGGATAATATTTTTAAACTCTAAAAGGTGGGTATATTTAAAACAATATTTTAAATTAAATGTATATCTTACCTTTTACTGAATGGGGCAAATCAATCTAAGCACAGTGTTGATTAAATATGCACAGCTAACCAGGAAAAACAACGTCATATAGCAGTAGTTTACTGTAAAATTGGCTGTTTCTTTTCTTCCCTGCGTATGGTGAAGGGGAACAGATTTTGGAGATTCTGGTGTTTGTTCAGGGCTGAAACAGAAAGGTATTTTAGTAAACTATATATTCTTCCTGGAATGTAAAAAATTCTGAATTAGTTTAGCAGAACATAGCAGTTACACTGGGCCAAAGAAAGATCTTAGTATCCTGTGTCTGACAAAAGCCAAAAGCTGCTGATGCTTAACAGGGCAAGCATACAGCTGGAACTTTCCCAGCCTTTCGAGATTTTAGCAGCTTTTAAGGCTGAAGAGTTTCCTGGAGGGAGTTTTGTCATGCTCAGTGTGTGATAGATCTTTCTTCTGTTAACAGTTTCACTCTCTGGTTTTGAGCCTTTTTTTGTCATCAGTTCTAGTTGAAAAAAAAAAAATTTTCCTGGCATGTAAGGGGAGGCAGTTGTGTTCATTATTTGTATTAATGTTTACCACAAGGAGCTTGAAAGCAGGGTTAATGTAAGAATGGTTCAATAAATCAGGCTTTGACTTTGTTTCTTATGGTCTTGGTATAATGACTAACAGTTGAATACTTTTCCTGCGTTAAGTCTTGGGCTTTAATCTGTTTAACTTTTTTCCAAATGCTTTGTATTCAATGTAATTTCTGAGTATGTTTTCCAACAGATCTGGTTTTTACCATGGTAGTCTATTGTGTTTTCTATGGGTGACTTGTTCTTTTAAACAATTAACATAGTTGTACATGTTGAGAGTTTTCTCATAGGAGAAGAAAATAGATAGGTGGCTGAAAAATCAGCTACCTCCACTAAAGACTTTGATAACATGCAGTTATCAAAGAATTCTGTTAAAACTATCCTTACAATGCAGCCAGTATTTTTTGGGTCTAGCATTTACAACTAATGCATGTTTTTATTTACTGTATGGAAATACAGCTGTGGTTTTGAGGCTATTTATTAGCTTATAAGGTTTCTGAATTCTTCTTGTTTTTCTTCCCCCGACCCTTCTTCTCTCATTTTCTGTAGTGCCATAATTACAACAATTAACCACGATGAAGTTTGGTTTAAAAGACCGGATGGAAGCAAGTCCAAGTTGTATATTTCTCAGCTACAGAAAGGAAAATACTCAATTAAGCATAACCACAACTGACTGTTGCAAACCAGAGATGAAACAAGTGGTATTGCCATGCTTGATGTGCCATGGGGTGAAAGTTGTATTTAAGTGTTTTGTATTCCTTACAAATTTACAGCAGTATCTGATGTGTATTTGTAGTGCTGTATGTAAACTTCATATGGATGGCCTTCGGAAACCTGAGGATGTTAGATCATGTGGACGGATGTTTTACCTCTAAGTTGGGTCCAGTGCCTAAGATTATGAAGTATGCTCTTCAATTATAATGTCTCAGAACTTCTCACATTTGTAAAATGAAAAAAAAAAAAAAAAAAATCTCTTTGGTGACCAGTTGGTGTGATAAAAATGATAACCATAATTACCAGCAATTCACTTTGTTTTCAGTGAACATGTCATGCTTCTCTTGTGGATGTAAATTTAGCCTGTTCAGCTGTTGCTTTTGAATAGATTGTAACATGTGTAAGCATTCTTTTATCCAAGATGGACCAGTTTATTAAAATTATTGCCCTCAACAGCTCTGCTAGTACTGACTGTTACATTTTGTAAGGTTTATTATGTAGCTTGTTCTGAGAAAAAACCAATATTTCGAGCTACATTTTTTTGAGGAGCACTTTTCTAGTTTAGGACCCTATTCCACAGTAAACAAATTGTTGGTGGCATTTTTTCTTCTTCCCCAGATTGCCTAGAAAAATTTATGCATAAAATAGGCAGTGTTGCTCCAAACCGTGTTATATGTAGCCCACAAAGAACAACTGCGAGGATTGTTATGTAAATACTGTTGCATGCTCTGCTTGTTTGGTCCACAGTTGTATGAAATACTATGAATCTCTTTATCAAAAGGAAAGTATTTCCCCAGAAATCATGTATCTGGGAAAATTTACACCGACTTTTTCACCAAACACTTTTCCAAATTTCTGTACCCTACTTCATCTTACTCAACACCAGAATTATTTCATGCAGCTTAGAAAGCTGAATTTCTCTCAAATCTTACTGTCTAGGCCACAGAGAAAAGTCCTAAATCTTTGATGTTAGTGTGATGTGCTTGGAGCATCTAGAATGATAGATGGGATTGCTGAAGAATTATTAATGCGTTGGTTATGTGCACTTTAATCTCCACTTATGGTGATTCTTCTTGGAGAAAGAAAGCATCCATTTGCTTTAAATGATCACAGCAAATAAGTATTTTTATTGTAACATATAAATGTTTTATTCCTATATTGTCTCTTCTAGTGCAGGGTGGTAACTACTTTCCCAACGCCAAATCAGTTTCTGCTGAGTGATGCTTTTCTACAATTCTGTGACATTATTAATCAAATGTACATAAAGTATCAATTGACATGTTGGCTTTTAACAATATGAACTGTATGTATACAGTTGTTTGATAAAGTTTTTGTAATAAAATATTCGTATTTTTTAACTTAGTATATAAATAAATCATCTGTGGTAGTGGACATCTTTATGTTGTTTTGCTCTTTGGTTTTCTAGTCTTGCTGGAATTGCTGTTCTACCAAATGCTAAAGGGGAAATCTGTTTAAATTTCAGAAGGCCTAAATCTTCTTAAAAACATTTGACTTGCCCTTTTTTTCCTTTGAATTTTCAGTTTGTATGTATATATCTTGTTTCTTTGTTTTTACACTTTTTTTTAATATCTTATGGAACCACTGTTCTGTGCTGTTTATAAATCAAGTGTAAGCACTGTTAAGAACCTCTTAGCTATTGACGTGCTTGAAATGATCTGTATTTAGGGCATGCTGGGCACCCTACACTGTTTCTGTGGTTCACCTCTTTCCTCTTCTGTATTTTGAACCTCTCTAGATGCAATTGATTATTTCTAAAGCTGTTTCTAATCTGACCTCTTTTGGGTGCAGAACTTTGCTTTGTGTAGCCTTGCAGTTCGGACTGACGTTTGGTGAGCATGGCTGCTTTATTCAGAGTATCAACAGGACACCTAATAAGCACAGCAGTATGGGTTAGTGATCAAACAACTGGGATCTACCTGTTCTGTTGCTGTAAGTCTAAGAAACCGAGCTATGGCTTTCCTTTTAACACGTAATCACTTCCCTGTGTACAATTATAAAGGTATGAGGTTGGTCTTTTTTTATCATTGGCTAATTGTTTCATGCCTAGACAAATCATATTTAATACATGCTATATATCTTTTTAGTATTTGAACAGTTAATGGTTTGCGCACTCCATCATAAAATCTAAAAGGTATCTTCAACAGATTTTTTTAGTCCTTTGAAGTCCATTAGCCTGTTGTCCATCTGTTTTATCTTTTACACGGCTACAGCAAAGCTTTTCAAGCCTCAGTAGCATTGTTTTAACCAACAAATAGGGTTAAGATCTGTAAAATGCTGAAAGGAGAAAGACGTTGGGCATATCTTCTATTCCTTGAGATACAATATATGAAAAGGGAAGTAAATGAAGAGTAACAGGCATTGAATGACAAAAATAGCTTTCTCTACATGTACAGGAAAGGCTTCTGTATCAGTAGTTGTGTTTCAGAGGAGATGCGGTTTGTTTTTTGCCAGTCACACAGAGCAAGCTGATCTGTTCATCTTTCCCATAATGAAGCATCTGGTTTATTTAGTTGAAACGCAATTGAACCTAACAATGTTTAGTGCGTAAATATCATGTGGAATTTAGCTTGGGTGTCTTATAACAAGCAGCTCTTAAACTTTCCAGACACTCCTGGATTTTGGCACTTTTTCGCACTGCTTGTTTTAAATCTGAAAAAAAAATACTACTATTTACAGCCCATGGAACATCTTGTTTTATATTTGTAAGCCAAGGCCTGCATAACTAGCTCACCACCCCCATCAAGTGGCAAGTGGTGATTAAGAACTGAAATTCTCACTCTTTGAAAAGCTGTACTGTCTTCCACCAACAGGTTCAATTTGTTCTGAGTGTTTTTTTTCTCTGGTTTTGTTTTTTTCCTTTGAACTGAAAAGAAAAAAATAGATTTTGGCTTTTAGCAGAAAAGTACTAATGCTGCTCCCAGTCTCCTGGAGATATTATTCAATTATTACTGGGGGAAGAGCCGCTTTTTTTTTGCCTTTTTTTTTTTTTTGAGGACATGGGGAAGAGGTAGGGAGAAAACATGTTCAGTAGACCTCACATTTACATAGTGAAAATCTTCGTATGGATATCAGGTTTGGTGGAGCCTTTGGCTGTTCCTCGTGGTAGCTGAATGGGCCATGCTTGCTTCTGTTTCTGCGTGCGGCAGCCCTGTCCAAGCACCCTTGTGCCTTGTCCAAGCGGCCAAGTAAGCTCTGTTCTGAGGGCACGGGGTTGGTTGTTCCTGAGAAGTTCCTCATAAGGCTGCTCTTGGAATTGAGACCAAGTAGCCAATATTTTACCTCTGGAAGCTCAGGTACCTCAGAGGTCTGACAGTCAGGGTGATCTGGGCTTCCAGGTAGTGCTGTCAGTAACTGTCCGGTGCCTGGAAATGCTTTAGTGTTTCTGCAACATATGTGTAGGTCAGCTGCGTGGAACATCTGCAGTAAATCAACATGGGATTTGCAGTCTGTGATTTAATCAAAAGCACAGCATGTATTCGCTAAGCCTGATATTTCCTGGAAATGCCAGCTTGACTGTACTTGCATGGCGTTGTGTATGCTTTTATTTCTCTGTATGGAAAATCTGGTCTTGATGGAACAGATGTGACTTCTGACATTTAAGACTCATTTCTGTTTTTTTCTGGAACTGTTGGACTGGAAAGCTGAGAAGCGATGTGCTGAGCTGACTCCTGTTTCTGTGCGCTGGCTCCTGTAGCCCTCATTTCTAGAAATCTTGACTTTCCCAGACTTTGTGTAAAGAGTTTGAACACCGAAACTGAGCTGAGAGATTCGCTAGCAGGCAGGCAGCCTGAGGTTAGGTGCAGTGCTGAATGCAGTGTTGAAAGGAAGAAATTCCTATTCCAGAATAAGGATTGGAGGGGTAAACTGAATAAATGAGGAAGCACGTGTCAGACACCAGCATTTTTTAAAAAATGGTAAGATGAGTAACTTAGCCCTAGTTACCCTGGGCACTGTCAAGGTGATTTCTCATATGAAAAAATACTGTATGATTTTGTACCTAAGGATCGTTTCATATGGCAATGGGTTCAAAAAAAGGTCTTTGTAGGTAAACTTTGTATTTGGCATTTCCGAGCTTTAAAAGTGTCAACGTTACTCTTTCAGTATGGTTTGTGTGTATGAAAGAATATAAATGTATAGCATTCAGGCTGTTTAGTAAGGCAGTAATCTCCATATTCTCCTAAACCAGTGTTTTCAGATGTGTTACATACAGACACAATTTTTGTGGTAAGATCCGATTTGCAGGATTTTTTAAAGACCTGGCTTATGTTTTTGAAGATAGTAATTTCTTTGAACAGTAGAAAAATACAGAAAGCACCCGGTGTTTGCGCAGTAGTTAGCAGCAGTAGAACCTGTATTCTTTTTTAGCATGTCAGTTTGGTAGGAAAATCTTCAGCCACCACCACTGTCTCTACAAGTAGAAGCAAGCTGGAATGGGGCAACACAAATGAAAATAAGCTGCGTCATTTCTTTGAACAGGGCAACAATAGCGGATCCTCCTTTTCCTAGAAGCAAAATTAATCTGCATCAGTTGGCACGAGCAGGAATGTTAAATCTGCCTTTGCTGCATGGATGTGGGGTGCGCGGTGGGGGTACCCCGGCTCCTGTGCTCTGGAGACCCGTGTTGCTGCAAGCCTGCAGGTGGCAGTGAATTTATGCTGGAGATACTTACTGGTAGTTTTAGCATGTTCTGTCTGGATCCTGCTAGGTGTTTGGGTTTTTTTTGTTTTTGTTTTTTTTTTTTTTTTTTTTTACTCGGTTTCTTTTAGTTGTAGCCGTACTACAACGGTTTTAATCCTAATGCATACTAATTAGGGATATTTGGAAAGAACAGATAGTACCCGGAGTTCTAAGGAAGGATTATCTTTTTGCTACTGTATCGTGAAAGAAAATTGCTATGTAAAGGCTTAGGAAGGAACAGAAGCAGATTAGATGCCTTCTAGTTGCTATAGAAACAAAATATGCAATTAAACAAAATGAAATATATTACAACTCTTACACTGATGAAAGTACTTAGGAAAGGCTGGACAATGAACGAGTGTTTTAGATTGCAACACCAAACCCAGAAATAAACAGAGGGTTCAGGTTTATTTTTCTAGTGCATTTTTTTGTGCTTGGTTAACTAAAACAAAATTTATTTTTTTTCCTAAAATGAATCTTAAAAGGAATGTCAATAATAACAAACAATAAATAATGCAGTGAGGATTTGCATCAATACTGTTGCAAATGAATACTATGTGATACTAGTGATACAATGAAATGAATACAAACCTCAAGTACGTGCTTTTTTGGGGGAAAAACCCATCATTCTGTGAGTGTGAACTGTTTAATTACACTTGCTTGAAAATAGTTTTTAATCGCTTCAATGTTTCTGATTCTGTAAAAGTATACCAACGGTTTCGTACCCTTGCTCTATAGCTAACAATTTCATAACAAAAAATGTGTGTCAGAAGAACTTTCGTTTAACCGGAGAGTAAGCGCCGCGGTGGGTGTGGGATGCGTTTCAGACGAGCTGGCAGTTAGTGCCGGCTGCCAGGAGAGGGCGCTGGGAGGCTCCTCGGGAGATGCTCTTTACTTAAAAGTTTAAGTTCTCAGAATTTTCTTCCTTGTTTCATAAAATTTCACTGTGTAAAGTTCAGAAATATGGCAGTGATTGTTACTTCTCTTCGTTAGTGTAAACTCTGAAGGTGACCACGTCCTGCTGTTTGTAAATTGAGGAGGCACGTTTCCATGGAAGGATCTCTTAGCACGTCTCAATGTGTGGTCATGGGACATGGGTGGACGTTGGTTGGCTTTGTATTTTACACCACTCCCCCTAAAAAAAAAAAATTATATATATATATAGAATGATGGCATATGATTCTTATCTCTATTGGTCAGAGTGAAGGAAAGGAAGGAAGATAAAAAATCCTGCACTCCAGTGTATGGTTTCAAGTTCAGGTGATTGTGATAAAACCTGGCTAAAATATGAGAATCTACCATGTGCAGACAATGTTTACCTTGGAAGTACTTTATGTGGTACAGCTGCACTTGTTTGCTAGTCTCCTTTGTGGAATGAATCTGGTTTATCCTTTCTTACAACCCTGATAAGCTCCAGGGCTCTGCACCTCCAGGTGGAAACAGTGGGAGACGTCAAATGGGCAGAGAGGGACAGCTCGGCTGCAGTGGCAGGGCATGTCCAGTCTACCTGCTCGCTCAAGACCAAGAGGGAAATAGAGGAAAAAAGGAGGGATAAAAATACCTAATTGTTGCAGTTTTCTGAGATAATTAATTTCAGATCTGTCTACCTAGCTTTCATTCCTCCAGCAACCAGCTGCTTCATCATCAGGTGTGTGTGTCCTGTGTTTGGCTGTTTTTACACTGATTTCTAAAGCATCTTAAGTGTTAGCTCAGGTAAGCAACCCTATCACAGCATAAGTATCTTGAAACAAAAAAAACCCAACCAACAAACCCTAGAAAAGTGTGTTCTGCAGCTAGTCTTGCTCTGACCTTGAGCGTGTGTGTGTTGTAGATGAGGGAGATGTGCCAGAACTAGAAGAGAGCTGGGCTTGGAGGGCTCCCTGGTGGCTGAGGTGGGTGCCTGGGGTGTGATGTAGTTACCAAACAAATCAGGGTGATCTTCAGTGCTGGTGTTTTCAGCCTCTGCATCTCTCAAATAGCAGAAATGCAAACCGTTGCATGGTTGTGACAATGGAGATGAATGTGTCACAGAGGAAATTTTAAATGCACAGAAGATAAGAATAGTTTACCTCTTGCTGATAAAGACTTGCAGGGTGTTTTTCTAGTGTGGGAGAATTATCTGGTGGGCTGTCTCCAAAATAACCGAACCTCAATTGCCACTGGTAAAATACAGACTTATTTTGTTTTTCATATAAGTGGTTATGTCTACAGAATCATTCCTCTTCTGTCAGGTTCTTGACCGTGAGAAATAAGGTTACAGTGAACCATTTGTGCTTGATTATTTGAACCTACCTTGCTGTGAGCTGAAAGCATGGAGGGTAGCCATAACTTTGATGTGTTTCTTTTTCCCAAGCTTTGTTAAAGTAAATATTGGGATAACGTGTCAACATGCCTTTATTTCTAGTCTTGCTGAGCTTCAAGGCAAGATCCCCCGTGCACCCAGCTCTGCAATAAACCAATGTCAGATTTCTAAACTATCACTGAGTTTTCTTGTTTACAGTTTTTGGTAACAAGTACACAACCTTCAAATTCATTCAAAAGAAGGAAAATCTTGTCCCAACCACCATTTGGAGGAAAAAATACAGGACAGTCTCCAAGCAAAGTGTGGGCTGGAAAGGCACATGTTTTCATTGAAAGAGTAAAAGATGTGGCAAAGAGTACAAAAGTTTAATCTTTTCAAAGGAGCTATATAGTACTACTTATATGTATTTTTAAATATCAAGGAAGGCCATAGGATGTTATAGCATATTCCATTTCTTTAACTGAAATAAGCTGGGATACTCACACTAACTCCACAAGGCAAGGAGGGCTTTGTACCAGGAAACACAGTGGTAAATGTGAATCAAAGTGGGATTGTGGCTGGATGTGAGAGATACCGAAGTGCCTGGGACACGTGTCCAGACCTTGTGGACCAGAGCTGAAGGTCCTGTGCCATCACAGCTATTTTGAGCCTCTTGTGCACAGGACCCAGAGCAGCAGTTACGCAGCTGAAGCTCTTTTCAGTCGTGCCGGGTAATTACAGCGCAGCCGCTGCCTGAATACTGATGGTGCCCTAGAAATGAGAAATTTAGTGCAAGTTGAGCCCCTGAAATGGTGTAGGGTTTGTTGGGGTTTTTTTGTTTGTTTGTTTGGTTTGGTTTGATTGGGTTTTTTTCCTCCCTAACCCCACACTGCTTGTTTGTCACCTCTGTTGCCAGCCTCTCTGGAAGCTGGAGGCAGCCTGCAGAAAGCAGAGGGTGTTTCTAGTGGCAAAAGCAATTGTTTGCTATGCAAGAGACCTGCGTGCCAGTACTACGTACTAACATGTATCCAATAAGCATTGATGATAACATAAGCAACAACTTCAAGAAGCTCCAGTGCCTGAGGTTCAGGGCTGAGGAGGTTCTCTGCAGGTCTGGGACACGCAGTTTCACCTCTTCGGTACCTGTCCAGGTGTGGATGTGTGTTTGAATCGGGGATGTTGTGGCCATTTGTGGATGATGACTGTCTGCGTGCTCACTCTCACCTCAAAATCTGGCAAGGCTTTGCTGCTTGGTTCCTAAGTACCACGGAGAGTGTGGCTCTCCATCTCTGCCTGTGCCCATGTAACAGCAGTTCCTCGGTGGGAAGCTGTGGGGTTTAATGTGTTCAACACTGGTTTGTCAGATGATTTGTTGTGGGAACCCTAGAACTAACAAAAATAGCCAGTCATATTACACAGAATGTATTTGAGCCCAATACAATAAGCAAGTTATTTTGCATTGAAGACTATGAGCCGTCCAAGGCCTGTGTTGTTGAAATGATTATTGGGTTGAGTAAGTTGAGTGAGACAAAGTCTGTACATAGTATCCAACCAGTAGCTGACCATTTAAATTATTTTACCATTTTAACAGCAGGAATCAAATCACAAATCAGTTTTGTGAGTGTATTGCTTCTGCTTCAAGAATCCGCTCCTGCTGAACAGCCTAAAATTCAGCACCTGTGAAAAAAAGTTGAGATGCTGTGATAAAACGTACTATTAACTGCAAAACATGTTTACTAAATTCTTGTATTTGTCCAGGTTCTTTTGTTCTCCAACTGTGCGGTCTTGCTGCTTGTATGGCTGGAGTTATTCATCAAATCTCTAAATAGAAAGCAAAGGAAAGCTTTTTGGGCTGAAATGCGTTGTTGTGTTGTTTTTTGGTGTTGTTTTTTTTTTTTTTTAATTCTTTCTTCCAGTGTTTCTCTTTTAAATAGTTTGAGATGCATATAAATATTCCTAATGATTAGGCAGTAGTCAGCCAATTCCAACTTGCCTACAAATGAACCATTTTTAATCAGGCTTCATCTGAATTGGGCTCTATCATAAAAATTTCACGTGCAACTCTGAGAAAGCTGCTTCTTATTTTAAGTAATGCTCTTTCTCTGTGGGTTTTTGTTTGCTTTTTAATTTGTTTTGTTGTTGTTGTTTTCTGGGTTTGGGTTTTTTTCCCTTTCCTGGGGTATAAATAGCCCAGTATTGTTTGGAATAATATAGAATCAAAATGTTTTCCTGGCCACGTAGGATTCAGGATGTGGGTTGTTTTACTGTTGACTTTATAATACAAGAAAGATTTTTGTTACAGAAGACTGACCATATCCCACTCCTAGTTTATTTTATGAAGGCAGCCATCACAGCAAGGGTTACCTCTTGATACCTAATATCAGGTAAACCTCATAATCTCCAATTTTAACTTTGGAAACGTACCTAACCAGTCTGTTGTTAGTAATCATTCAGTGATAATAATTTGAAAAAAATTTCAGCATCACCAGCTTTTGGGATTTGGCATCCATGCTTTGGAAGAGGCGATTCCAGTGTGGGTGGGCAGCTACTTTCCTGGCCCTGAGGTTATAACCCCCTGGGCAGAACTGAACAGCAGAAGCTCTCCTGGTGCTTTAAACCCAAGAGGCAGAAGATGCTGTAGCTGGTAGAAGAGGCGCAAGAATGACCTTAAACCTCAACCTTCAGGTCTCCTCTGCCCGCTCCCTGGGGAACAGCAGTGCAAGCGGTTCTCTCCCACCCACGACTTCTCACACATGGTATAGCCAAGTGCTTTTTCTGAAACCTCTCACTGCCTTGTCAGATACAATTAAAGCTGTTGAAGTTCAGAAGTTGTTAGTCAAAGAACTGATGGACGAACAGGTAGTATGGTGGAATAAGTCTCAGTTCTTTACAAGCTAGGTACATGTATTTAGTATCAAAAATAGTGAGCAAGCAAACCAAAGGCAGGGATAGGGTTTTGTGTCTTTTGCGTCTTTGTTCATAACTTTTATAATGCTTTATGTTTAATTGTAAATTTAATTCCAAATACTCATACTGCTGCCTACTGTCCATGTTTGTTTTCTTGATACCCTGTGGCCTGAAAGTTACCTCAGAATATGTAATTTCTTTTCTAAACTGCTAGGAAGTAATTTAATATAATCACAAAGAGTATTATGGACATATTTTAGTTTTCTATGCATATCAGCATGTATAGCAATTTAATTTTTACACCCAGTGCAATAAGTTTAAATACATATAATAGATACAAATTTTCTTTGAGAGTTCTTTTTTTAATGTCATGAGGAATTCTTCAGTAAAGCAGAAAAATAAACAGGATTTAGGGATTTGCAGCCTGGACATTGCCACGTGCATCAGCAACGCTAGCAGGCATGCTCCGTGGCTCTGGTGATCCCAGCCAGGAGACAGCTGTCCACCAAGGAGCTGACGAGCCATGTCACAGTTAACCTGAGAAGCTTATTTAGTAGCTTATATGTTGTGTTTATAGCTTTGCTTTCAGGCTTGTGTAATGATGGAGCCTGGAGGCAGCTCCCATTTGGTACCAGTGATCGCACCACCCACGTGCCCTTGCCTTTATCTGAAAATGTGGCAACAAGTTCTCCTGTGAATGTTCTCTTTGTTTGACAGTAGAAATGAGTAGAACTGTAATAAGAAAATCCCATAAAATCTTGAAAGCCCAAAATGGGCTGGGATCCATGCAGCATGCTGTACACTGGTTGGCGACCCATCTGATGCTGTGCAGCTCAGGATACTCAGCATCTGAAGAGATGTAAAATCATCTGTGCTATCCTCTGCTTTTTAATAGTATTAGCTCCACTAAATGATATTTTAAGTGATCCTTCAGAGGGTTTGAGTGCCTTTCTTATTGGGAGCATAACAAACCAGGCCCCCTTGGTGCAGAGCAATGGTGTGCTGGTTTTAAGGGAGAAATGGAAAACCGAATGGTACTGCTCTGTGTTGCTGGTATGGCTGGCAGAGGGTAAATGTACAGAGAAAAGAAGAGTGCTACTCTAGTTGCTCTGAATGCCTGCTGTTAAATTCCAGATGTTTTGCATCTATTTTTTTTGCCATAGATAAGTCTATTGCTGTTGGTTTAGCTTTGTGCACATTAGGTGCTCTCAAAATGGGAAGCTGAGTCCTGTACCTGAGAAAGCTTTAGGTGAACTTTTGCATTCCTTGAAAGGCTTTACTGATCTGGAGTTGTACTGCAGAGGGATAAAACCTGCCTGTGTAGGTCTGCAGGTGCTGGAGGATCAGGTTTGTGGTGTTGAGAGAAGAGGGAGAATTACCCACCATCTGTTCAATCTTATATTTAGAACTTGTGTAGTGCTAAAGCTTTGACTCTGTGTTATTGACAATATTTCCTCCATGCTGGTAGGTACAGGTGTGAGCTATAGTATCAGCTGAAATTGCTGTTGACTGTGTAATATATAATTTGTCTTCTAATGTTTTGCCCAAGACCTGTTTAGGAAAGCGATGGGAATTTTTTTTCATAGTGGTCTGCAATTTAAAACAAAAATACTTAGCAGTTTTACACATGCAAAGAGAAGACGGGGAGCGACGCGGCTAGCTGCAAAGTGTGCACAAGGTCAATTTTTCTGTGGATTCGGGGTTGGGTATCAGCACCCGGAGGAGCTCGGAGTCCTCCTGGCAGCACGGTGGCTGGCAGACCGCATTCCTCTTCTGATTTATTACTCAAATCAAATGGTCTTCGCAGTTTGCCACTGGGTCTTGTGGCTGCTGGGGTTGGTGCACGGGGAGAAATGAGGAGCAAACTCTTCAGTGCGTAGTGCCTGCCTGCATGTGCCCGAGGCAGCCAAGCTTTGTGGTCCTGGGCTAAGGATTTTGGAGAAGCCATGAGCGTGCGCTTTGAAGGGCTGCATAAGAAATCGGGTTGAATTCCTCTGCAAGGTTCTTGATTTTGTGGAATGATAGAAGTTTCATAGCAGCTTCTCTTGAATAAACAAAATGAATGAATTAAAAGTGAGAATACAAATGCAACTGTATGTTTTTTCCTTTTAAAATTACTTATTTTTCAATATAAATTTGTGTGCAGTGGGTACTTGCTTTTAGCAGCCAGTAATTTGTTATCATTCATGTCCCATAATCCAGACGGACAAATTTTGTGATTTATGGAATAAATGCATGTGTAGAATTCTGGTACTTGGAGTGTAAATTGATACTTGGTTATTTGGTTAATATAAAAAAATCTGATACTCGCATTATGCAATTTCCTTACAGTTGCAGACAATACCAAAAAATACTTGAACAACGAAAGCGTGTGCAATCTCTTTGCTGTACTGTTGCTATACATAAGTGATGAATGTTTACCAGCATTTGTTAATAAACCCTGAGATGCTCAGCATAGTGTAAGAGCCTTATTTTAAAGGCAGCTTCCAGTGTGGTGCACTGTGAATGGGAGGGAATGCTAGTAGAGGCATCGCTGTGTAACGTTTGCTCCACTACAGTGCCATCAGGTTTTCCTGGGTTTTTACAAAATTAAACTGTGAATTAATCCCCTGTTTTTTGTCTCAGATACAAAAAGCACATTATATTTCCAGAACTAAGGCTGAAAGAAACAACTGAAGGGAAGTTACCTTTGGGTTTTAGTAGAAGTTGAAGAGGTGCCTTTTGACATGTAATGATTCTTATCTATGCAAATTTTTAATGGTATAGCAGGCTTTTCTTTTTCCTAACAGCAGAGAAATATACTTGCCTATTCTCAACAAATGTTTTTGAGCTTTTCATTAAAAAAAACCCACAACTGAGCACCTTTTTGGAGTGGTGTTCATGCTTCTTCATCTTTTGGTCTTGGCTCTCCATGGTTGCCAACTGCCGATTTCAGCCAGGCTACCTGGGATCTGATGCCAGTGTGACTGTAGGTGTCACCTCAAGTCCACTTAAAGATCATGGGTATCAATGCAGTGCATGAAGGTAAAGCAGAGAAATAGATAATTGTAGTGTTTTTTGATGTATATCTCCATTTCCCTCTGCTACTCCGCTTCGGTGAATTATGTATGTCCTAACAGGAGATGTTGACGTTGTAAGTGAAAGCCAGTTTAAGTGGCACTTTTTAACTTCTCTATGTGGGTTTGTTTTTATTTATTGGTTTGTTTTATTTGGGTGTTTTCCCACTTGGATTCTCATTGCATGAGACACTGGCACCTTGCTTTAGCTGAAATTTCCGTAGTACTTTTATTTTTTCTGTAAGATTTAGCCCTAAGCACCTTAGGTTTGGAAAAATGAGTTCTAGATACTTAGGTATTCTTGAAAATCTTCTGCCTCGAGATCACTGGGTATTTATGAGAACCGGGATGTTAAGGAACAAAAGCTGTTTGCAATCATATGCCAGTTTGCATTGTTACTGTTGATCTCTCCTTTATTTTTTTCTTGGTCACTTGGTTCAGACCTTTTTTCAATTATTAATAAAAAGTACACAATGACAAAAAAGTATTCACAGGTAATAATCAACCTTAAAAATAATGGTTTAAAGTTCTAAAAATAAAATATTAACATAGAGAAAGCACAGATGCTTATGCATGCAAGCACAAAGGCATTATTGACTTTTCAGTTATGTACCTGCTGTCCCAGAAAACTGAACGTTATCTATGTTAAATCTGGAGAGATGATTGTTCTACTCCTTGTGCCTCAGAGCAGCTGTAAATAATACTAGAAATGACATCTACTTATCTCATTCTAAAATATCTGTTCCAACTCTTTTGAACTCAAACTGCAGTTTAGTTGAAACTATCTCATGTGGTAATTTTCTCATTTGTGCCTTTAATAGTTGTGCAATGGGCTTGTGATGTTTCAGCAGTTAAAATGCTCCTCCAAACCAAGTCTTCAGGGGATGAACATGCAGTATCACGTGTTGTGTTCATGAGATTTCCTGAAAGACCTAAAATTTCAAGCTCCAGCACTTTCTCCTTCTCTTTCTGTCTGTCTCTTCTGAGAATGGAAGAAGTTGTCTTGCTAGAAAGTGGGGTTTGTTGGTTTGGCTGATTGTTTTTTAAGTCTTTGATGTGCTGGAACTAACAGTAAAGCTGCTAAAAGGTAAAAGAAAATGAAAAATCTTTTCTTGCTTAAGTAACTTTGTAAGACATGCTTACCAGACATATTTCTGTGTTTTCAGGGTCAGGTTGGCCTCTAGTTTTCTCATACAGTCTGCACAGAAAAAGAATATATGCTAATTATATAAGTTAAGTATTAAATCCAAGGATTTCTATTCTATTCTGAGAAGGGCTGAAGAAGCCTTATAGAAAAAAAGATGCACAAATATTGAGCATTCTCATTATCCCATTCTGAGTTATGTCCTGCACTGTTATTTATAAGTGGCTTCCCTCTGATTAGATTTGAAATGTAAAACAAACAACTCTCACTGATAAAATAAAGATTAAAAAGTACAAGCACAGGCAATAACCAAAATCTTCCAATCTATGCAACTAATTGTATACCACATAATATATACATAATTATATAATACATAAATATAGTACTTTAAAATATTTTATATGGTTGTTAAGACAGTTTTATGGGAAACCGCTTCAATCACTAAATGAAAAACTAGTTTCCATTTCCAGAAATTAATTTTTTTCTTCTGTCCACCCCCCCCCAGCTGCAGTGTGGAAAGTTTCAGGTTTGCTCCATGCTGATAAAAATAAATCTTGCTGTATTGCCCTTTGCAAGAAAGAGGGAACACTTCATATTCATTAGGAAAACTGTGGGCCTAATGTAGAACGTGTATAATCTGCTGTTTCCAAATGCTACAAAAATAAAAGCCTCAAGTATTGTTAGCCAAGTAGGCATTTTCTGCTTCAAAGTATAAAGTCGGATTCACGTCTCCTTGAAGAAGAGAGGCCAAAAATAATATTATGGGAAAACTATATTAAGGAAGTAAAAGTCTAACATTCTAGCATAATTTACACTAAGATTACAACACACCCATACATATGTGTATTTATACGCACATGTATACATACATGCATATACGAATGTATGCCAGTCTCTCCAAAGACAGGCTGCAAACCCACTGCGCTACATCCAGTGCATGTAACTGACCCCCTAAACTGCTTGTCTGCTCTGATTTATCACAGCTCAGAAATGATCTTATTTCAAGAAATGAAGTATTTTGTCTGTGACTGCATGACGGTTTAGTATAGTGCTGTATCAAACCTATTTTATAAGCAGGGTTCGTTGGTGCAGGATGTGTTTACCTGTAGGAACACAAGTTCGGGTGCTCCTTGGTGACCCCATAGCAAAAGGTGAGATTTCTTCCCACGGGTACCTCGTGCTGCTTTGGCTGCATGGTGCCACGGGCGTGCGTCTGCCTGCACCCTGAGCACCTGCTGTCCTGCAGCTGGATATTCCCTGTTCCCTCTGCACGCTCCTCTCGCCTGTGTTTTAGTGCCCCCCCCGTCAGTCAGCCAGGCCTTTGCTCTGAGACGTGACCCTGCCTCGAAACAGAGGCTGTGGGAATGGTGAGCTCTTTGTTGCCATCTCAATTTGGCACAGATGTGCTGGTGGATGCTGTGACAGATGTGGCACAGCATGATGCCCAGCTCCAGCAGAGCTCCGCCTTGGCTAATGCCTGTGGCAGGAGGACAGGAGCCTGCTGGTGGCATGCCACTGGTTAACGTGCCATCCTTGTACCAGGCTGCTTGTGACACAGTGAACACACCGCTGGGAAACCGCAGGTCTGGGTGAAGGAGGTGACCCTGAGGCAGGCGCAGCCGTCCCTGCCTGGCTCTAGGCTGACGGGCAGAGGCTCAGTCTGTGAGCGGGGCTGCTTCCAACATGTGCTAAACCACACGCTGCAATGCAACGTGGTGTAGGTTTAGGCACATCGTGTTGGTCTCGCTTTTTTTTTTTTTTTTTTCTCTTCTACCTTAAGGCAGTTTTAGCATAGCCTTTGCCTTACCTGTACAAGCTCAATGTATAGCCTGTATAGCCACATCTGAAATTTGCTCATCTGTTTGCAGCAAAGGCTGTGTGTGTGTTCTGTGGATGGCATATCCCATTCCTGGGGGCAGTGGAGCAATGGATCATAGAACAAATCCACATACATCACACTTACATTGGTAATTTACAGCTTAGAACAGCAGCCTGGGGCAATGTTGCATTGGAAAAGGTGAAGAAAGAAATACCACGCTATCCTTATAGTACAACAGGTGCAATGCACATTTAAAAAAAACCCAACAATTTGTTTTTTGAACACTGTGATAATATTAACAGATACTTTTTAGAGTATTAACAGATGGATGTTTAGAAAAGAGCATTCTTTCCCCAAAATAAGATCTGTAAGCAGATGGAATGGTGACAAATTTAATGAGCTACTGAGTAGCAGCAGTGTTTCCTTTTTGTTAGAATTAAAGAATTATTCTTACTGCAAAAAGGAGTCAAATATTGTGAATGTGCCTATGTATATATTTTTCTTAAAAAAAAGGTAAACTTGGACTGTTGGGCTGAGCAATAAAATGTCATGTTTGTCTGATCTTCCTTTCTAACATCAGATTTTGAAGTCATCTGTTGTGTTTGCAGGAAGGTGAACCCTGAAAGTGACACTGCCTGGAAATTCTGTTTGTTTTCCAGCAGCAAGAAATTAACTCTGGGCTTTGCCCTTGCCCAGGGACTCAGTGCTGGGGAGCAGGATGATGTGGAGCCCGAATGTCCAACTACTTCTTGGAGCCAACATAGGAAACCATGAAAGCTACCAGGGCTGGAAATGAGACTTCTTCATGAAGGAATGTTATTTTCTGCCATTCGTGTCTCGGGAATGTTTTCTATTTGCTTTCTCTTTACAAAAAGATACTTCATTGATCTCATTATAGCTGTATGCCTCTAAAGCTTTGAGAATTATTTACTTACAGAAAAATCAGCTTTGATTGTTACGTAAGCTGATGCACTTGTTTGCAGATAACATGTCTCTCATCTTAAGCTGCTATGAGCTCATAAAGTTGAAACCAGTACTGTTCTTATTAATAGAGCTCTTGCAATATGCTGTGCTGACTATAATAGGGTAAGATTTAAGAAATCAACTAATCCTAGATCTTTGATTATATTTTGAAGAAACATATGCATCATAAAGCTTCTGTATGTGTTGATCTCTTACTCTTAGACTCATGCTTTTCTTTTTTATACCCGTTTCATTTTAACAGCCGGTGCACGTGCTGTTGCTCAGCTACAAAACACTTGAAAAAGTTGTGTGACACAGGTATTCTGCTGGGTGACTTTTGCTATATTTTTGTTTATCAGATGCTGTAGTTTCACTTAAATTTTCATTACAGATCTGTATTAGAATAGTTGCGTTTTTCTGTGAAGGGAGCTAATGTACTAAACAGTCAAACCCAGGGCAGTAATTACTCTGGGAGAGATCAAACGGCGCTCTTCTAAATCCCAGCGGTTTGATGGGGGTGAGCAAAGCCAACAGTCTTTCTTTTGCCTTGGTCTCCTATTAATTTTCACCCTTGTTTGCTGCAGAGCAGGAGCTTTCCTGTCAATCCAGTGCACTGCTTGAAAAAAATCCATTTGGATTTCACAAATGCAATTTCAGTGGGCTGAGCAGGAACAACTACTCTTTAACTTAACCTTTCTCTTCTGCAAGGGACTCGTGAGAAGAAGAAATTCCTTGGGCAATGGTGTCTCCAAAACCCATCAGAACACATCACAGGGGGAAAGTGTATCTGAAGCCAGTGCCAAGCCCCGAGATGTGAGTTAGTCTGATTCTTTGGTGAGTGACAGACACAAACCATGTGTGATTTAAAGGCTGGGGGGTGGGGGGAGTGGATGACAGCCAAATACTCTGATGAGAAGTTGCAGAGCTGGACTGCTAATATTAACAGCCCCCTATTAGTATTGTCAGCAGAGAGATTTCTTCCTTAATGCACCCTGCTGAGCTAGATGATCTCTTGAAATCTATTTCAGCCCAGCATTTTTACGATTTCACAACAATATCTCAGTATTTTGGCAATTACTCCAAGTCCTGTTCTCCTCCTTTCTCTGCCCTGTATTATCAAGTGGCTAGGGCAGAAAAAGAGGTTTGATTCAAGGTCCTTGCTCTTTAAAACAGGAGGCTACTGCTCCACTCGGGCAAGAAGGGAGAAGATGGGAGCACATCTGTGTTCCCCTCTGGTGCGGATGGAGAGTGAGGTGGCAGAAGAGGAGACCCTCGCCGAGCAAGGGGGGAAAGGTAACGCTGCCCCCCCAGCCCGCTGCAGGAAGGAGAGATGGAAGAAACTTTACGTGCTGGAGGGGAAGAGAGCATAGACGTTGCAGGATGCCTTAAGATGAAGTGGAATAGAAAGAACAGAGGATCACAGTGCAAAAAGTGTGCCATGGCCAGTGTTTTCTTCTCTTTACTGGTTGTCTCTGCCCACCTGGTGAAGGTTATTTTTATATTCCCTCGCATGGGAGTGGGGGAAAGCAGGTGTGTGGGGGCTTCTCTACAGGGTTAGTCAAGGACCTCTGCTACTACAAGCTGGTCTGAATTTTGATGCTGTGGGGTTCTCTGTTTTGATGTGAGTAGCTGGTAGATTGTAGCAGCAGTGAAAGGCTCTCCCTTTGCCTGGCTGGGAACCGGGCCAATGGGTTACCAAATAAATTAAGGCAAACTGGCAGTGCTTGCTTTCTTCTAGCACTGGGGGAAGAAGTGATGCTCACTCCCATATTTAATTCTTGCAGGACAGGGTAGCTGGAGTCAAATACTTCTGCCTGTAAGAGTTTGCACTGGAACTATATCCCAAAATTACTAATGATAATCCCAATAATACTAACTAAATACATGGTAAACCCCTTTGGTCATCACCTTTCGCACCAGGGTCTGTGACGGTTTAAAGTTGTGTGCATTTTCTTAAGTATTTTTTGTGAAGGATGGAAATCCAGTTACAATTTTCCTACAAGTTAACCCTAGGCATTCTTTTGCAATAGATTTTTCTGTTGTTGTTTTTTGTCTTTGCATTACAGAATGGTCAAGAATGTGCTCAGCTCTGATCCGACTGGAAAGCTGCCCTGGTCTGTGCTGATGGGCCAACGGCATCTCCCTCCCAGTCTGCAGCACGCCCGCATCCTGCAATGCCAAAAACTTCGGTGCTCCAGACACTGTAAAGTTGGAGACAATTGTTTTACGGTTGGGGTTTTTTTTTTGTTATTGATTGTTGGTGGGTTTAGGGTTTGGGTGTTTTTTTGGTGTGTGTCCATTGAGTGTAGATGTAACACAGGATTATTGCGTTATGAAATGCTGGGAGAGGGGCTGTTGTCTCATTCTGCACCCGTAGCAGGTGGGCTGTGAATCTTCACGGCATGCTGACTGACTGCAAATACAGCCAAATGGAAATTATCGCTGTCACTGCAAATGTTCTAATTGTCACTAAATGTTCTAGGTTGTTTTACTGGGGATAGTCGTCATTTTCCACGTATGAGCAATCTCTTCGAGTTTAATTTTTAAATTATCAGACAAGTGTAAAGGCGTTTAATTCAGGAAGCCGTAATGCAACTTTCTTAATGCGATATGAAGGCTTTTAAAAACACCTCTTTAAAAAGAAGCCCATTTGCATGAAAGAGAACCTTTTCTCTTGCTGCTTTTGTTCTGATCTCCTCTGAAGTGACGTCTGAGCTCTATATAAAGCTCAAGTGCTGCGTATGATTATAGGAATGACATGATATTAAGTGGTTGACCTACCTATTATAGAATTTGTAAGGCACAGAACTTTTTATTTCACAGTGATAAATACCACACTACGGAGAACTGAAGCTGCTGCTTCCCATTTGAAATGGAGCCATTTTTAAGCCAGCTGCAATATTTAATACACAGATAGCCTTTGCTTTTTCATGTGAATAGAGAGAAATAAATCTTGATCTTTTTTTTTCCCTGTCTCTTCACGGTACCAACCAGTATTTCAGAAAATGATCCTGTTCTATATTTGGATATATTAAAAAAATATATTATAAAATGTAAGAAAAAATTGTTTAAGCCAAAGCCTGCTTTAGTTAAATGAACTATTCCTTTGAGTATAAACAGGCAGGTATGTTAAGCACGTTTGTAGGGGTGAGGCCTTACACCTTATACATACGACCTTCCAGTCCTCACTATATGTTCTGCTACCAGACAACACAGTGGGAAGACCTGGGTGAAGCAGAAGCAATGAGCGTTGCAAATCCTAACATTGTGAAAAGCAGGTAAGAGCTATTAGTTGTGATTTTTAGGAAGACTTAAAAAAAATATATATATATATATATATATGAATATAAATGTTATCCTTTAAAACACTGTTGTGCCAGCTGGGGACTGAAGGCTACTGCTCATCCCTCCGGGAGAGGCAGGAGGTTCCTCAGTGTGCCGGCTGTGCGGAGCAGCGACACAAGAGAGCAACTTTTAGAAGTGGAGAATCGGAGATGTGGAAGGAGAAGGCCAGCTGTGAAGTTATTGTGGTTTGTGGTTTTATGCACATTTATAAAGGCATCGAAGACTAAGTCATGCGGAGCAGCAGGGGTTTCTTTCCCCGCTTCACCATTTAAAGTTCCACAGAGATCTGCTGAGCCTTTACAGTCATAGACATACAGAGTAAAAGAAGGGGAAAATAATGAAAAGCAGGTGATTCTATGCTAAGTAAAAGCAGTTTTCCTTGGGGCAAATTAATTTCAAAAAGTTTCTCCTGGTGTTATTCTGGTAGAATCTTTTAGGATATCCTTTTGAAATTTTATAGCAGCATTTAAGGTCAAAACATGAAAAAAAGTCATCATCTCCAACAAGTTCCAGCTATAATGAAAATTATTACAAAATGCATGATGGAGATGAACACAGCGTAAAGGGTTCCTGAAGTTTGCAGGTTAGACCTCTTCTCAGACAAAATTCCTATTAAATTTTCTGGAACTTCTGTATGCTGGATGTGAAATGGAAAACAAGTAGTAAAAATTAATAAGCAATTATGTACTAGGGAAAACATTTATTTTATCAGGATATCCTTTGTGTTTTCTACTATCTTTCAAAAGCTCATAGAAGGAAAACAAACACATAGAGAGTTGCGTGGAAAGGGTCATGGAAAACCTGACGTAAATGGATAGATGTCTATGAAGGGCTTATTTGTGTCTGATGGCAATTTCTCTATAGTATAGAATTTAAAGCAAACCCTTTTTTTTTTTCAATAGAGCTGTCCTGTTACCTTTGATAAGTAATCATATATCCCACAGTCAGGTTGATTTAATGATTATTTGAAAATGTTATCACTTTGTATCACAGGTTTTTTATGTTATCAACCTGAATTTTGAATAGGTTAATTATGCATGAGTGAAGAACCCATTGATAAATAATGCAAATCATATCCAGACCATTAAATAAACAAATACATAAAATCTCAGTTCAGTGTTTATACTGGCATAACGAATTCTGTATTCGCAGCAATGGATTTTGAAAAAAATTGCATCATCTTGGAAAAAACCTATACCTTCTGATAGTAAATCTGGGTACCAGTCCGCATGATGTCAATAGGAAAAAAACCCTGTGTCTCATTAATCTTAAGTCTCTGTATCAGTTCTGCCATTATAGTGGATTTTCTTTGCACTGAAGTGGAGGAATGTTAAATCTGTTACTTGTGCAGGGCTGGCTGTTTCCCAGTTCATGTTTCTGGCCCAGTTTCCCTCCTGTTTATATGAAGTGGAAGATGTCTCCTGCTGGTGAGCTGGGAATTCAGGCATGAGCCAAAGTCCAAATAAGTGATTATTTCCCCCAGGTTGGACTGCTAGGGAATTTTTCCTCTCACCTTTATAGTGTGGTGCTCAATTATTTTCCTAAAATCTTCTGGGAATTGTATTTAACCAATTCCCTGTAGCATGAAGGCCTAGAACACCGGTGTGGTTTCTCCTGTTTTTTTTTTTTTTTTGTGTGACTCGGCAGTCATGGGTTTTGATTTCAGGTTAGTTACAGAGCTGAGGAAAGCTTTCTGGTGAGTGGTCTGTGACCATGACCTGTGGCCTGTCCTCAGTGATTACCTGTCATTGTGGGAAACACTTCTGGAGGGAGGAGCTAGCGGGTTCCCCAGTCAGTACTGGGGCCAGTACTGAGTCCAGTCCTGTCCAACTCACTCACCAGTGGCCTGGATGAAGGGGCAGAAGGTGCCCTCAGCCAGTTTGCTGATGATACAGAACTGGGAGGAGCGGCTGGTACCCCAGAGGCTGCGCTGCCATTCAGCGAGACCTGGGCAGGCTGGAGAGCTGGGCGGAGAGGGACCTGATGGAGTTCAGCAGAGGCCAGTGCAGGGTCCTGCCCCTGGGGAGGGACAGCCCCGTGCACCAGTACGGGCTGGGGGGGACCTGCTGGGGGGCAGCTCTGCGGGGAAGCACCTGGGAGCTCTGGTGGGCAGCAAGTTGCCCACGAGCCAGCAGCGTGCCCTGGTGGCCAAGAAGGCCAGTGGGTCCCTGGGGGGCATTAGGAGGACCGTGGCCAGCAGGTCGAGGGAGGTGATCCTGCCCCTCTGCTCTGCTCTGCCCTGGGGAGGTGCATCTGGAGTGCTGGGCCCAGTGCTGGGCTCCCCAGTTCTACAGGGACAGGGAGCTGCTGGGGAGGGTCCAGCAGAGGCTACAGAGATGCTGAGGGGACTGGAGCATCTCCCTGATGAGGAAAGGCTGGGAGAGCTGGGCCTGTTCAGCCTGGAGAAGACGGAGAGGGGATCTTGTCACTGCCTACCAATATCTTAAGGGCGAGGGCCAAGAGGATGGAGCCAGGCTGGTTTCAGTGGTGCCCAGTGATGGACAAGGGGCAACGGGCACAAACTGCAACTCAGGAGGTTCCATCTGAATATGAGGAAAAGCTTCTCTGAGGGTGACTGTGCCCCGGGACAGGCTGCCCAGAGAGGCTGTGGGGTCTCCTTCTCTGGGGACATTCAAAACCTGCTTGGATGTGATTCCGTGCAGCCTGCTCTGGGTGCACCTGCTTTAGCAGGGGCTGGGCTAGATGATCACCAGAGGTGCCTTCCAACCCTGACCATGCTGTGCAACCCATCTCAAGCCTCCTTAAGTGCTGGAATTTCCTCAGGCATGTGAATTTTCTTCAGTGGTTTTCATTTTCTTTCCTTCTGTCTCATATGAATGATTTGAAAATGAATCAAAGCCTTGCAGGCCTGACAGAGGAAGGTGTCTGCCTTGTTCAGAAGTAACATGTTTTGTGGAGATGGTTACTTCCCTGCTGCCACATGCTTACCACCTACTATGAGCACAGCAATGGAAATCCATTGCCAAAGTTATGAGTTGTTAATTAGAGCAGAAACTGTGCCTCAGATGTGATTTAAAATTCACTTTGTATAGATGTTGCATTCAGAATCATTAGGAGTCCTGTTTTATTGTGTCCTGTTTTTTCTCCAAAAGTTAGAGGTGAGCATTGTGCTCAAGTGGTAAGAAAAGATGTTCATGTTCATCGTGGATGTGACTTCAACCATATTTTGATTTAATTACATTTTTTGAAAGAAATAAAAATAACTTAATGAGCCCTCTAAGAATTAATGAAACGGCGTAATAATGTGTCCTGTACTGTTGTGAATACCGAAACAGCCTCCTTTCTTGCTTGCAAGGTCCATTCATGTAGCTCAGAAAAAGTAAAGGAAATTATTTATGTGTACCTTAAAACCTAAGTTTTCTGCTTCCCGCGAAATGAGACTTTAACATTGCCTACAGCTGGTCTGAATAGTAAAAGAAACAGGAAACAAAAAAGTCCTTTGGAACTCGGTTCAAGGGGGTCTGACACACTACAAGAGATCCACATGACATCTGCACATTTTTCTGTACGTTAGCGCTGGAAAGAGGATAGAATTACCAGGAAATGTTGCCCTGTGATTTCTGTATTGAAGTGGCTGCATCTGTGCCACCTGTTGATGACATGATTGGAGCATTAGTTCTTGCTCTGCCTTAGCACTATTGATAACTCTGCTTAACATCACCACAGGGGAGGCTTTGTTGGAGGCTGCAGTCACTTCGCCTGAGCAATGGTGTACATTGGCTCCTACATTCAACTCTTTTTTTCTGACATTAGCGCATTTGAATGGGCCACCAGTGAAGCCATTCAGTGAGAACATGCAGCAGGGCTCCTGGGTGGCCCGGCGCTGAGCTGAGAACCCCCGTTAATGGACTGCCAGCCGCGGCCCATTGAGCTCCATGAACTCGGTGACCAAAGAAAAGTGAGACAAAGATGTCCCCCAGCGCAGCGCGTAGGTCAGCGCCGGACAAAGGCAGACAGGGACCAATCAAACCTGGTTCATTACTCCGCTGAAAGGGGACGCCTACCGCGACGGGAGCAAGGCTGCCGCCGGGCTGCGCCGCTCCTGCGCTGCGCCCTGAGCCCTGCGCTGCGCCCGGCGCTGCGCTCCTCCCTACGTTGCGCGCCGAGCCCTGTGCTGCACCCTGATCTCTGCGCACCTCCCTGCGCTGCACCCTGATCTCTGCGCACCTCCCTGTGCTGCACCCTGATCTCTGCGCACCTCCCTGCGCTGCACCCTGCCCGGGGGTCCTCCCTGCGCCGCGCTCTGCGCCCACCACCTGGGCTTCGGGAGCGCGCCGGCCCTAGGACTTGGCCCTCGCCCTAATCCTGGTGGGATCTGCATTCCCTTTAAGCTTGCAATCGGTGTAATTATCGCTGCAGGCTGCTTATAAAGCTGTGTGTAACCCTCTGGTAGAGTGTTCACCTATATAACGCACACGTATTTGTGCACAGACATTTTCACTTAGTTGCAGCTAAGCTAATTAAGCGCAGAATTAAATTTCTCTCATCTGGCTGTTCGTGCCTATTATTCTGATAAAGGTAACAATCTTTTTCAAACACTGACCAAAGACTGGTGAGTGCAAGACAGAAAGTGGCAGATACTATGTTGTGTCACTTTTCTAAATAACAAATATATTCAATATTAAAATCCCCTTCTGTTGAAAGAGGGTTTTAATTGCATTTGGTCAGTGATCCTAAAATACATGTTTCAATTTTTGTTTTGTTTTGCTTCTAACTTACACCTGCTGGAACTAGCAGCTGCTCTTTGCAATCATTAAAACTACTCTGTTGAGACACTTGGACGCCAGGTAGTGCGAGCTTTTTGTTTCACAGGTAAGGATGAAAGGGGCTGTGTGTATATGATTATGTGTGCTGTCTGCTCCAGCTTTTTGGCTAGGCTACAGCTAAGGTGGGCTCATTTGGATCAGTGGCTTGAAAGCTGTTGGTTGGCTTGGAACAGGAACAGCATAGAAGGCTACCCCTGTCCTTGCATCTTTCTTTGCTCTCCCTGAAGTCCTTTGGGGAAGAGATTATGGTTTTCCAAGAAGACTAGCAGAAGAGCTTTGAGAAACATCCTGAACCCCAATTTGGTGCTGTGAGCTCAGTTGTTGAATTTGCTCATTTGATGAACTGATAGGGTTATGCCTCTACTATTTATCTGTGTGGATCTTTGCTTTCAACCTTGTGGAAATATCCCTCAAAAATCTGTATGGTTGATAAAGTCCCTGCAGCTAGGGGGAACCATGTACGTGCGACTGTATTATTTCCTCATTCCTCACTTCCTTCAGGAAAACCCCTTGGGACTGAGCTGTCTGGCACTCAAAAGATGTGAACTTGCTTTACAATCAACCCCCCAAAGAGCTAACCCTGCCTTTTCTAGATCAATTCTCCTGTCTTCAAGATGCATGTGAGCTTTCTGCAGCAGAAGACAATATGACAAGCTCTCAGCTTCTTGTAAATAACAAATTTCCATTTTGATTGAAGATGAAGGAGGGAAATGAATAATTTTCTTTCCTTGGCATTTTCATACCTTACAGCAAATACTCTGTACCATGGTTTTTGTTTAGGTTTGTGTTTTTAACAACATTAAGACACAGTGGACCTAGCCTCAGAGACCTCAGAGAGAAAACAGGAGGTATGTGGGTGTAGAGGTGGGGAGAGGATGCTAAAGCAGTAAGAGTTGAAAAGTACTGTGGGCTTCTCAACTCCACACTTTATTAATTTTGAATAGACTGTGCTTTCAGGATTGTGAAGCATACAGTTGAAATCGACATTATGAGGAGAGAATTCTAAGAAGAAAAGACATGAAGCAGAAGGAAGTCATTTGGGAATGCTCGGGTTGGTTAAAAAGACAAGGGGAAAAGGGGAGCAAAATAAAGAAAGAGGGAGCCAGGTAAAACAGAGGACCAGGAAGGAGGAGATACTTGAGACTGATATGCTCAGAGAAGGTTAGAGAGAGCTCATGAAAAACCAAATCTGTGTAGAGTGGCAGGCATGACTGAGCCAGCAAGTCAGCTGTCAGTGTTTGAGCCCAGAGGTCTTACTTCCCAAGGCTTGTTTTTTTAATGATAAAACTGATATTCCCTCCATTACACAATCATCCATGGCTTTGTATAGCTTTTGGTGCCATTGCAGTTGTGATATTTTACAGCTGTTCCAAGACAAAACAAGAACTCGGGTAGCTAGACAGGCTTTGGAAGGATGAGTGGGAATCTGTCCTCACCTTGGTACGTTTTGATGGCTGCTAAGCAGGTAAGATAAGATGCAGTCAAATCTCTCATGTTATTTTCTTAAACACAAAGAAGCAGTATGTGGGGACATGCGATTCTGTATGAGCAAACAGTAAATATCCAAATTTATACTGCAGGTCAAGGAGAACCTCCAGATGCACAATAATGGAAAGCATAAGACACTGCACCTACCTATTGCCTTTAGAATCAGAGTTCAGCTGATTCAGTTCGTTTCCCTCACATGGCTACTGAAGCCTACAACAGCTCAGAACTGACTGCGTCGGAGCTGTTTGGACCTCGGGCAAAGCGAGGACGCAGGAATTTACTGCTAATATTAAGAGTGTTAAGAGAAGCAATCAGTGCAGTCTCTGGGGGGCAGCACACCACCACCTCCTGTGCCTGGATGTAACAGCCACTTCACATATCACCTTAGAAGAATAATTGCTGCTACTGCTAAGTCTTCAGAAAACTTGGGTTTGATTTCACCAGGCTGCTTACAATAGGTACCTTGCATTTATTTTTATACACTGATTGTAGGACTACGTTACTTAAAATCTTGCAACTTTGCAAATATTCCCAGCTTTGCGTGTGCTCGGTAGTATCAGTTTAATTCTGTTATGCTCTTCTCTCCTGTGGTTACCCTCTGGTATAAAATTTGCTAAAATTACCTTGACCAAAAATGGTTCTGGTCATTTCTCCACTGCTCCTGCCAGATCGTTTCCATCACAGTAAAGGGTCCTGACATACGGAAAAGCAGTCTTTTAGAAAGGATGTTCTTTTTTTTGCTTTTTGCCAAGTGATTTCTGTATTGGGTGTTATAGGATCTCTTGTGCACACCTTACTGGAATCCCAGAGGGGCAGCTTATCTGCTTGACACCCCATAAACCCAGTTAGACTCAAATGGGTCTATGGGATTCCCAGCATGTATTTCTTCCTATGGTATTATCAATATTCTAGAACCATGCAATGAATGTGGAAGAATCCAAGGGCTAACTTAAGTCATAATTTTTTTTGGTTATTAACTGTCTTCAAACATGTGCACTGTAACTGAAAATGAAAGGACAGTAAGGAAAATTTCCCTTTGTCCTTCCATAGCTTCTATGGTAAAACATCCTGCTACAAAGTAGTAAGCATGACACTCTTTTTACCTGGCACGTGTTTCTTCAATTATTAATTGTGGTTCTCAAAACTGAAAATGAACACATGTGAGTGCCCTCTTTGCCTGATTGATACCTCATATGCCCAATAGGATAGTTTTTTTTTCAGGAGACAGTTTCAAGAGAAAGGAAAAACTTTGCAAATTCCAGCAGAATTTGAGAAATTGGTTTTGATTGAATACAAAAAAAAAGGTGTTAGGGAGCATCCACAGGAAAAGCAAGGAGAACTCCTGGATCTGTTTGTAATCGGTAACCAAGACTGCCACCAAGAATGTATAAAAGTACATTCAGGTCTCCTTGTTTTTTTATGCAGTAAAGAGGTTGCAACACAGGTGTCCTGCATCCCAGTAGAATACTTTAACAAGGAGGCTGGGAATGTGTGTTTTAGAATAGAAATCTGTGCCCTATGCCCTGCTTAATCTTGGGGTTTTTGTGTGTTATGAAGTATTTTAGATACCTGTTGGGCACAAAAGAGATTGGCAGTTCAACCACAATGCTGGGAGACCTGTGTTTCAGTCTCTGTTCTTGAATATTGAGGTTTTTATTTTTTAATATGAAGCAAGGTAGCTCCAGCTGGAATGTCCAGAGCATCAGATGGGTTCTTTGAGAACTTCTTTAAGGGACTGCTTTTGTGAAACAGGTAAATCTTAGTTCTAAAGTTGTGCTCTGGATCACATAGGGAAAAACTGAATCCTGTGTGTGACTGTCCTTGTCAGTGCTGGAGCACTACCATGGTCTCCTTTTCAGGTTTCTGGAACGTTCTGAAATGTTGGCGTTAATCCAACACATGCATACAAATTTAAAAGTGTGTGCAAGTACCAAGTGATAGGTATACAAATAGCAGCTTAATTTTTCAAACTGATACGGAATGAACTGTTTGCTTACTCTTACTGGCGACTGTGGTGTGGTCTAAACTACATATTAAAAAAAAAAAATCCAAACAAAATGGAAGAGGAATTGCTGAAACTTGATTCATCATTTCTAGACTCAGAGGGATGCTGTGAACTTCCTTGGGATGCTGGAAAGCCTTGATGGCTTTTGTAAGTTTGCGAAGGGCACACCACTTATTAACTGCTGTTGTCAGAAAGTGAGAAAGATAGAGAGATGCAAGACACCATCATTGTGAACAAATGGAAGACAATAATTCTTTGCATAATGCTTTATTAGAACTCTGGAGGTCAAGAGAACAGCATCTATTTTAGGTGTGTGTGACATGGTTGAGTAAGGCCTTACTTTTCAAGCCCTTCATTTCTGCAAGCTCAGACAATACTGACGGGGTTAATTTACAAGCATAATCTGGGAAAACAGACAACAGATCATGTTAACTAACAGTTAAGATGGAAAGACTGTTAGTGCCACTAACTAAGATAGCTTCTGCATAATACTTAGGCCTTCTGCTAGCCAGTACTGCAAGTCTCAGGAGTGCCCCCACACTTATTCTTCAAATCTGTTATTTTCGGTAGGGAAATCTTTCTCTTTAAACATCTGCAGCACCCACCTCCCTGGCTTCCTGGACACATCATTGTGTCTCTCTAGTCCGTAATAAGTTCTTCTAAGTCATCTTTCACGTCAAATTGTGAAATTCTTTCCAAGGTTAACACTTGAATGCTGGAAATCACCCAATATCAATATATTAAAGTATTTGCACACACAGCTCAGATGTTGAATATGGTTGCCTAGAATTGCACCTATCCTTACCATTTTTGTATGAGACAAGAACAATGTCTAGGATATGTATCTTCAGCATAACCATTTAATATGCTGTACTGCACTGAACACGGTGTTCTGGTTTGTGCAAGAGGAAAAGTCCCTCTGATACATGAAAGCTACAGAAATATTCTTCAGAAAAGGTGATGGACTCAGAATTATTATTTTCTTTTAAAAAATAGTGCATTTCAATGTGAAAAAGTAATTTGGAAATAATTAAAAAATGGGTCATGTAAAAAGCTTCTACATCTTTTCATTAGCTGCAAATGACTGTAAGAACATCCTTTCTGTCATGAGGTCAAGAAAACATAAAAAATGAAGTATGCTTTTGAAAGTGGATCTTACCTGGGAGTACAAGCACTAAAATCCTCCATCATCTAAAAGCCCTTTTTCAGTTGTGGAATTTTTCAGTTCCTCATGGTCTGCTATAGCACCTATTACTGTATTTTTAAGAACAAATTCTCTAAAGGCTATGCTAAAACTGTAAGCTTCAATACAGCTCCATGGAACAGCTGCAGGTCTCTTAACTTGGCCTCAACAACCGTATTTGCCTAATCAGAATCTCATGATTATTAGCTCATGTTATTCCAGGCCAGTAGGTAAGAGCTTTGAATGTGGAAAAAAAAAAAAAGGCAAAAAAGTGCATATAACGATACCCTAGATATCTTCATATATTTGGATTTATTTCAAGTGTGACTTACCCTGATTTTCCAAGGGTTTACAAAGCCTGAATTTTTGAATGGTTGCAATTCAGCCCTGTAATGGTTTTACCCCAAGTCATCGCTGCATGCATCTTAACTTCAGCTCCATCTTTCTGTAGTTTTTATCTGACAATAAGCACTGATCTCTGTTTCGGAAGGAAGTCCAATGCATGTAGGTTCACTTATAATTTGTAGTGTGAAATCCTGTGTTTAAACACAACAGTGAAGTGGGGACATATGCGGTAAAAATAAGGCTTTTATAAATCTAGACTATGACATCTCTTTGTTGCTCAGAACCAATCTTGAGTACAGAACTGTTTTTATCCAGGAGTAATTTGTACATGTATGTCTATGGTTACAAACCAAGCCTTCATCTTTAAGAGCACGTTAAAAGGGGACTTAGAATTGTGAAAGCAGACATACGGTGAAGAAGATGTTTGTAGGACATGCCAGAGAAGAGAAGAAGGATGTATAAGGGATCAAAAGTTAGACTAGCAGTGTGAGGGAAGCATGAAAATGGGGCTAGAGAGGGTTTGAGAGGAGAGACAGGCAGCTGAGAACCCAGGGGCGACAAGCGACATTTGTACAGCAGGTAATCCGCAGGGGGTAGGTAGGTATCTCTCCTGGGAAGGAGTTTATGATGCCAGGTTCAGTTGCAGTGGAAATCAGAGCAAGCAGGGTAAACCAAAGGTAGTAATCTTGGTTAAAGAAGGAAGGTGACAAATACATTTGGTACTGAATTAGCAGCTTTTCAAATACTAAATGCCACTATACATGAAACAAAAATTCTTCTGAATGCGAAATAGCCAATAAAGGTAATTATTTTTTGCAAACAAACCCACAAAACAAGATTTCTGATCACCTCAAACTGCTGTTTTGTGTAATCCACAAAAGCTGGTTTGAATAAGGGGCCTGCCAGCAGGGAGAGCCCCAGGAAATGGGTGTAAAAGACACAGGCAGGTACACGTGGTAGCTGCAAGGGTTTTTCCAACTCAAGGCTTTGCTAACCTGGCTAGTTGGGGTTCCAGCTCGGCTCCGGCTCACAGCCACAGCTTGGCCCGGGTTTGGGGGGTGCAAATCATTAAAAACTGCATAGGATATTTTGGGGCGTCTGCCTATGTACCATCTATTAATTGTATTTAGTATTGCATGCCTTGTATCAGACTAAGACCTTTATTTTAATCAGGGGGTTGGTTGCTTTCCCTGCCTTGCTGACATGTCTCCTGCTGAGAAGATACTGCTGGAAGCCCCCCACCCGACAGGATTCCTGCGAAGGACAGCCGACAAAAGAAACCATTGGCAAAACGTAAGCCCAGGGTGCCCACAGCTTTGAGCTCTGGGAAAGGTGTGCTAAACCAGTGAGGAGGGTCTAGAAGGAACTGGTGCTTCGTGTTTCAATGGAGAGATAAGCGTCTTTGTGTCCGGTGTAACCCATGCCTGAATTCAACATTACCAGTCAGTCATAACCAATACACAGCCAAAATCTGGGGTCTGCCGCGGACTGGAGATGAGCTTCCAAGAGAAGGCTTAAGGAGAATTTTGCTTTGGGTGCCCTTGGTGCCAGCAGTACATCTATGTGCGGTGCGGCTGAGTGCAGCACTCCTGCCCTGGCAGTGTCACACGTGTCGTTTCTTGTTGCTAAATCCTTCAGAAAAAGACTGTGACATCAAATGCCATGAAGGCAGACAGCTTGGGTTCCAGGCAACACGGTTTGCCCTCTTGTTTCTCCTGGTTTCTTATAAGCAACGAAGCCATATCCTAAAGACTCTTTCTACGGACTGTTTTTGTGGGTCACACAAAAAGTTCCCAGCAAGGAACTTCCAGCAGGCTTTGTGGCACTTTCATCACGTAAGGAAAGAAGGTTAATGTATTTTTTTCACAAACTCTTCTGTGGTAATACTTCCTCATGTGCCTGCCTGTGGGTGTAAAAAAGGAGAAAGACCAGTGCTTCTCTGAGAAGCCCGAGTTCAGAGCTCTCCAGTCCCTCTGACAGCCTCTTTTGGAAAGCAATGGCTGAAAGGGGCTGCTGGGTTAGGGAAAAGCAACCTGCCCCTCTTGGCAGCTTCTGAAGTTTTCAAGGGACATAAAATAAAGCTGTAAAACCAGGGAGAACAGAACTGTTGTAATTAAGTTGGGAAAAGCTCAAACAGCCTAGCTGTTTCCTGGGATGGGGGAGCCACCATAATCAAATTCTGCTGTTCAGGCTTTGAGCAGGGGAGAAAAAAAAAGAGGAGTCAAAGCTCCTTTGGGACAAAGGCTCTGGGTGGATGTGGCGTGTCACCGCCCCAGCGGCAGAGCAGCACCAGCAGACCGGGTCCTCTGGAGGAGCATGGGATCAGGAGTGCCTGGAGGAGGACAGGGTCAGGACAATTGCTAGGTACCCTGCCAGGCTGGTGGTGTTGCTTGTGGCAAATGTTTGGCATATGGTTTTTCTTTTCCTTCTTTTCCAGTTAAGCAAAGATTGTTTAAGCCTGTGTGTCCCGCTCCCTCCCTGATAGCGGAGGTGGATGGTCCAGAATCCAAACGGTCCAGGTCAGGATGATATTTGACGCATATTCCTTTGTTTCCTCAGCTGCACTCTGCTCCTACAGTCGTTTTAGCAACTCTTTGTGGGTTGGTAAATCCAGTGAGATTTGGAAACTAAAGAAGGGTTTTGTGAGCTGAAGGACAGCTATATTCTTGAGCCTGGCCCCAGCAGACTTGCACCAGTGCAGCGGCGTAGGAGGGGGTCCACCTGGCGCGCGCTGCTCCTCTCTCTTGAGCAGTGGCCTTCTTGTGCCAGATTTCTGCAGAAAGGAGTGTGAGGTGGGCTTGTTTAAAGCGTTTCAGTGATTTAGCGGTTGAATCTGGCCCTTGCGCTTGCCAGGCAGTGGTGCCAGAAGGATTACGCGGGACACTGAATCACCCCATGGATCACCTCCTGCCAGGCTGTGGTCCTCCTGCCAGTGCGGTGGGAGCGAGGCTGCCAGTGTCTGCCCTAAACCCAGCACGGGAGGTGTTTCTTCCAACTGCGTGGTGCTTTGAGGGTGAAAAGTCTGGGCTTCCTCACTGATTTACTGCTCTGCAGTAGTGATGGGGGATGTTTTGCCCGTGTTACCCTCCTTGAGCTGTTCTGAGTCATTTAGTGCTGCCTGCTGAATCACCAGTATAAATTTCTTTTTTATGACTGTAACCCTAAATTTTTCCATCTAACTCTTTATTTGATTTAACTTGTTGAACCATTATTGAATTTGTACTGTGTAAACATCTATCTGTGGGACAGAAGAGAAATCAATTAGGGTAGGAACAAAAACCATACTTGAGAAGTCTTGAAGGACACTCAACTATATTTAATATCCATTGTGGGCATGGAAGCTTCTATAAGGTGACTGTTCCCTGACATTGGGAGTGTATTTACCATTAAATCATAATTGGAATACGAGATTGCATTTTATTATCCAGAACTGTTAAAATGTAAAAAAGGTTTTATTTCTACTGCAGGTCGGAAAGGTGTGAGAGTAGGTTGTACACATTTGAAAATTTATATCTTGAAAACAGTAGATAACGAGTATATCTTAAATGCTTTTTTCTGAATAATATATTGAAGCCAAACAGTACTATACTAGGTTCATCTGTATTCACAAAAGGGCTGTATGTTTACTTGAAGCTTTGAATTTGCATGGCATATATCCTACGCAGTCTTATAGAAGAAATATTTCCATTTTAGAATTCAACTTTTGTAACCTTTGGCAACATGTAGTATCAATGGCTCTTTGTTGTTTAAAAAAAGTGAAACTGTAAGCTATCCACAAGGATATGCAGGGCATTGCTATAGCAACACAGCCTCCCTTCCAGCACCAAGAGAGAAGTCATGAATAAAAGATGGGGTTCTAAAGACAACAAAATAGAAAACGTTGTTTCAACCCTTCTAATACCTGACATTTGCAGTTATTTTGTTAAATGCAAACCAAAAAAAAAAAAAATGTTGGGAAAGGGCATGCCTTTGCTGAAAGTATGCATTTATATATTGGGAAGGTCACCAAGCAGATATACACTTTTTGCATTTGCATTTATCAGCTTACAGAAGGGGAATAAAAATCAATAGCAGGAGCTGACAGCATGCAATTTCTTAAAATGTGTATATATACATAAAAGAAATAATCATCTTAAATATCTATCTGACCCAAAAAAATAGTTGCTGCCTGAATTAACATAATGAAAATGTAATGTTGGAAAAGCACCACCCATTTTCTGGTCTATACTTGAATTTAAAAAAAAAATTGAGATGGAAATTTTCTTTCAGAAAAGGAAAGATTCTCAGACTCAACAAATTCATATTTTCCTTTATCTGTAGAAAGATTATAATGACTGTCAAGCTCAATCTCATTTTCCTCCGTGCTGTACTCCACTTTCTGGCCCTTAGTATTTTTCGTGGAAACGCCTTAATTAATGAATTAACTGTGAGGCATAAGAACAGCAGTATGGTTTGAAAGGTTCCTTTTAAAAATGCATGTTATTTGTTACTGCATTTGAATTCAGATTAAATCCAGGGAGGACTACCGGACCATTTCCTGGCTACGATCTTGTTTACTAAAAGATTGTTCTAAAAAGTACTGTTAGTTTAGAGAAAACTGTGTTATTTGTAAAGCACTGTATTTGAAAAGGGAGGAACATGCACATATGATAATCTTGTCTCATTGACTCTTTGGAATAATTTGCTGTGTGTATCTACACTTGGACTTATTCTATTTGAAACTAAAACATCGTGATAGATGACTGTCAGTTATGCTGGCAAATTTTCACTGAGTAACTGTAAATGTGATGTAGGAAGCAATGTGAACCAGCAGTGGTGTCAAAACCCCCTTGTCTGTCAGTCTATAACTTGGCTTCAAAGCTGGGAAACTCCCTTCTTTCAGATCGTAAGTTTTGGTTGCTCTGGGGACACATTTTGCTTATAATTACATCTTTGTCTCCAGTGAGCTGCACAAGAATGAAGAAAGATTGTAGAACAGCATTGCTCCTCACCATCAGAAAACCCAATTAATTGTTCTTTTTTTTTTCTGCTCATTCTAATCCAGTCACTTTCCTGTGTACTTTGAGGTACAGCAAGCAGATGAGATCTCATCCCAGAGAATCCTAAGAAATACGTTGAGCAATTTTATAGCCTTAAATGTGGTGTGAATTGTCCTTGGGTTTGCAAAAAAAGAAATAACTTTTTTTGGGGGAGGGGGGCTTGTTACTTTGCTGCGGTAAGTCCCCTTTCGAATTTGAGCTGCTGCAGGGCGGCTGGTCATTGCCATTGCTCACGATCCTCTTTATTCTGCCTGGCAGTTCTGCAGTGCGTCACACACATTGGCACCTTCCCTTGGGAAGACTCATGGCTCTTTCACAGCCCTGGACACAGGAGGGCTGAGGCTGTTCTTGAAGACTCACAACTTAGTGGTGATGAGCAATGGTGTTAAGCTTTTCAGGTGAAGTTTTGAGAGGCAGGGTTCTCCTTACTGACTTCAGTTGTTACATTAGAGTCATCAAAGCGATGAGCGGTGCTTAGATCATGCATTAGTCAACTGCCACTACACAGCCCGCTTCCCTACAACAGATGCCTTGTCTGAAATCTCATTGACTTTTGTTTCCTGCTGTTTTGACATTTCCTGACCCTGGTCACTGATTGGAGTTTTAGTTCATTTATCAGTGTCCACAGGAAACAGATAACACGAGCAGAATTCAGTTTTCTGTCTCCCTGCAGAATTCTGGTTTGCTGCAAGAGATCTGCTGTAAGGCAATCTGGAACAGAAAAAGCATGCATCTGTATTTAATAATTTTGGAAAAATCCAGCCAATAAATTTGTTTCTGTTTTGACATCGCAGGATATTTCCTGTTATCATAAAACTTCTAAAAGCTGTGTTTTTCCAAAGAAATATCTCACTGTCTTCTATCACAGTTAGCCTTCACTTTGGCTATTGAAGTTTTTCTAAATGAAGAGAGCTACCTCCCATCCAGCTCTGTTCAGCAATACTGTTATGTGACAGTATTACCCTGCAAGATGAGGGGAACAGGAAAGGCAAAATATCACTGACAGGGTTGGGAGGGAAATTAAATTCTGCAATTGTTAGCATAATATTATTCTGATCAGCAAAATTGTAGAGTACCACTGCCATAACATGTTCCTATGTCAGTTGTTATGGGTATTTTAATACCCTTGGTAGTGTAATTTCATAATGATTCTTTTTTCCAGTCCTTCAGGTGACAAGCATGCTCAGGCAAAGAGCAACCATTTCATGTTGTCTTGGCCACTTTGAGCAAAGTAGTATTTAACTGTAGTTATTTAACCCCACTGTGCCATGTTAGAAGATCTCTTTGGTTTCTGGACAGCAACTTTAAGTTCCCCACAAAGATAATTCCTTGCTATAAATGTCAAAATTAGCCCATTTTGACTATGCTGTCAAGATTTAGGTTTGTTTCAGGCAGTTGTCTGTCTAACACACATCAAAAATGATCTGTTAATTTGTTTTTTTCTGTGGCGATAATGAGAATGTTTTTGTGCTGATCTGTTGTTCCATTATAACTGCAACTAAAGTTGCCCATGCCTTTTTTATGACTTGTTATAAAGGAGATATATCTTTTTCACTTGCTATCTCCTTCCTTCTGTCCTGCCAACTCAAGCTCACTTTACCATTAGAATGGCCACTGCTCTGGTCCCGCTGTCGGTGTACCTGAACACTAGGAAAAGACAAAACAAACTACCTGTAGGCATTGAGGTGGTCTGACTGATCCTCTAGATTGCTCTTGCAACTCTCTTTGTGGGAGGAATGGTTAATATTCATTAAACCACTCTTCGCTGCTACTGAGCAAGCTGTTTTTGTATGTTCCAGTAGAGCTCCTTAGCCCCTGGATCCCTCTCCTGTTTTTCAGTAGCCTGCTATTGAAGGCCCTTATAGGATGCTCTACAATTTACCTTTGTCTTATTCCTCATGCTCTCTCATTTAACACTGAGCCGCCTCTTCACGCAGTGCATGGAGAAGCCGCCTCCTGCCCTGGGTAGCAGAGCTGTGTGTGCCCTGGCATCCATGACCAGGACAACTTTCTTCCTGCCTCCAGATGGACTTCCAGGTACACCATTGCTTTATTAGCCGGTTGGATGCAATAAGCACATAGCCATCCAAATCTGCTTGCATACAGGTAATAATACGCTAAAGAAATTAAAGATTTTGTCATAAAAGTTTTATTAGTGTCTCGGAAATTGTGTTGCCATATTCCATGGGTAGCTTCTGCTTTCAAGGCCTAATAATTTTCATTTTAAACATGAAACACAAAATAAATCTAGAATTAAAGTCTCTGTAGGAAGCATGATGTGCTTTTTTTTTTTTTTTCCTTTATGGTGCCAGACTGCATCTGAACAGAGGACGGTCACTGTTTCTTTGTCATGGCACGTGGCTCTACTTGAAGACTCTCTGCACAGAGAACATGCTGTTGTAAGTAGCAGAGTAGCCAAAAATACTGCAACTCAAATTTGCAAATAGACCACATTTGATGTTCAGGCTAGGTGGAAAGATGAGGTATAACATGCAATGTGGCAAATATGTACAGATGCATATTGCAAAGGTAAATGTGGTGGGATTGTTTTCTTCTGTGTCAGGAGGACAGTTCTTTACCCAAAGCATTCCAGAATATCTGCAAAAAAGCATCCTGTCAACATGAAAATGAAACTGTTTTGACAACTTAACATGGGCTCTAAAAAGAAACACTGTGATTGTTTAATCAATTAGTAAAGCACTTTACTGCTTTATAAATAAAAGGTAATAAAGGCCGTGCAGTGCATAGCATTGCCTTAACTCCTAATGGCAAGGAGATTACGGTCTAAACAGGCTGGATAAATGTGCAGGGAAGGCTGAAGAGAGAACCTGCTTGGCCACAAAAACCCATCGAGAAGGGAATCAGTGGCAAGCTAACACTTTAACCAAAAAATAGGCATAGAAAAGGAAGAAATCTATTCAAGGAGAGTATCCACACATCCCTCAAATGTCTAGCAACCAATATTGTTATGGCTTTTGCTGTTTAGGATTCAGTTATAACTTTGATATTTAGGAAGGTTACAATTCTATTAACAAATTAATGGGCCAGTTATTCTATTTTTATGGATGCATTGGATGGCTCAATTTAATAGTAAATGACAAGCAATTCCCAGCAGAATTCACTGTCATTTTTGTTATTCAATAAAATATTTCTGAAGAAGAAATCCCTTTTTTACAGTAATTTCATTTTAGTCTTTCACTTTCAGGAATTTAATTTATTCCTTTGAAAAAATTATTAAAACCTATATAAACTGGCAGCGGTACTATTCTGTTAATTTCAGGGGGGAAAAGACCAAAAGGTACATTTTAATGTGTTTCTTGATCCAGGGATTTTTTTTCTCCTTTTCGGCCAAGAGGAACATTTTTGCCTAAATGTGGGCAAATCCAGAGTTTCTCAAGCTCATGTACTTCTGGGATACAGGACTTGTCACAAGCTAAGGCAGACTTTTTTTCAAGAGCATGTTGGTAAAAGCATTGGCAGAGTATGATACAGAAGGCTTAATGAATTCCTTGCTAGCCCTCTGTTAGAAAAACCTCCTCTCCTTACTGATACGTTTTAATATGTGGAGATTAAACATATCTAAAATGCAGAAAATGCAGCAAATACTTGTTAGCTTCTGTGAGTAGACATATATTCAGCAACAAAAACTTTCATTCTAATGTTTTATAGCCAGACAAGTCTCTTCAGAGCTTCTCAGCTACGCATCCTGTTGATTAAACTCTGAGTTAATTACATGCAAGAGTACTGGGGCAGAGTGTTGTCCTTGAAAACCTCACGAGGCTGGCAAGAGAAGATGTGCAGGTGATTGTCTGATACCTGGAGAACTTATCTGGCTTCTGTCTCAACTGAAACCTGTGCCTGTGCCAAGCACTCTGAGGATTCTGTTTTCAAGCATTACACTGATATTAACATGGCTTAATATTCATCAGAGGACTTATTTTTATAGCTCTTTCCATGAACTCCATGAAACCACAAATAAAGTTCAGTGGTGAAATTGTAAAACAGGGTTTGCAAGATAAATAATATTTCCACTCTTCCTTCCTGGCCCCGTGTTTCCCTGGTGGTTGTGTATGGCAAGTGCCTCTGTTAGGGATGAATGGTCCAGCACAGCAGAGATGGGAGGAGGAGGTAAGAAGTATCACTTGGAGAAAAAAGACACCTGGTTTTATTTTCTTTTTTAGCAACATGCTGTTGAACAACAAAAAAGCAAAACCAGAGAAGAAAACAGCTGGCACAGTAAGATCTCTGCTGTTTTTTCTGAACTGCAAACAGGCGTAAAGATCCGTAAGCCACTAAGTTTTCTATTCATATTATTTTTAGACCACAGTGTGACAAGACTGTGCTTGGATGTAACGGACACTGAGGTACCAGGGAAAAAGGCATTTTATGCCCTGAGTACCCTCTTATGAAAGCAATGGGTGTAAACTAGCTGAGGTTGGTTTAGACAGAGGCAATGTCCCAGGCAGCATCGCTATTTGAATGCAAAGAAGTAAATCAAGAGGGGATAGAAAAAGGAGGGAAGTCAAGTAGATGAATAAAAAAATACACATGGAAATGGAGGAAGACTAATAAGAATCTAAAAATGGCAGTAAAAAATCAGCAGGGCAAGGTATAGAGGGAAGGAGAAAACGTACTAATTTTAAAAAGGGCAGAGGAAAAGAGTTTTGTGTTTTTTTTAAATTAAAAGTTTGTTACAAAAATATATTTACGTGTAGTTGAAATTAAATTATTTTCAGTGTTGTGTGTGCATAGATTTGTGGATGCTTGCCTGTACCTTAGACTGTCTAAATTTGATTTCTCTAGAGTTCTTGCATGAGATGGTTGTGTGCAATATTTTATTATATTTTAAGTGTATTTGAAAGAAAAATATTGCTTTTCCAGCGTGAAGTGCATAGAAGGGGGCTTTGGTTGCAATCCATGTAATTACAGGATGGAAAATTCCTCTTGGCAGTGGCGCTGCCATTCTTCAGTTCCTATCATTTAAATTTCAGGTGGTCTTGGAAATTGTTGCTAGTTTCATACTCACTTAAGAAAGTAAGAGCCCCAAACATAGTCTTTAGTCACCTTTATTCATCCTTGAATTCTGTTCAAAATTTGCTTCACAGCACAGTTTTTTTAGACCACTCAATACACGTTCATGTATATGAACCTCTCCTCCTACCCGCTGTTTCTCGCTGTGCCGGGGTGGCCTTAGTGAATTTATCTCTGGGTAAAATGGACAAGGCTTGTCTTCATTCTGTTCTTATTTTGGGGGAGCTCACTGAGCTGGGGGAAAAAATGGTTGCAGGTGAAAAAAGAGGTAGAGAAAAAATTATGAAGTGCTATCCATGTCCCTGAACCAATTTAATTGTGATCCGGGTGATCTGATGACTGTCTCTGCTGAGCTGAGTCATTTGCTGACATTGACTCTTGCTGCAGCAACTCTCAGTAATTTGAAATGTGAAAAAATACAAGTCAGTATTTATATAAAATTGAGATTTTTACACTTTTGACCCTCTTTCACTTTTTTAAAAAAACACACTGCATTGAAACACATCTTGTTAAAATACTGATTTTGAATCAGTTTTTGTCTGTAGCCTTTGTTTTGCTCCAAATCCAAAGTGTCTTTTGTTGTGCTCATGCATAGGGCAGTGTTTTCAAATAACTCGAGGTCTGCCACACTCATTGGTAAAGCATGAACAGAGAAGATTGATGCTGTTTAGCACTTTATATAGATAAAAATTTGTTATGATCAACCGAAAATAAGCTTCAATTGAGTATCATTATGGCCAGTACAATGTGGCAATTACTGTCACACAGAAGAAACATTTGTTCACTAATTCATTTTTGGGGGTATTTTTCCTTTTGATATACTTAAAAATGAGAATGCAAAGGTATTTCTGACAAAAAAGTACTGAATTTTCCACTCTATGTGCAAATAATAAGAACAAGTTGCTGACAGATTGAAATAATTTCTGTGAGGTCGCTCATTTTGATAGCCACAGGTATCAAAATTGGTTTAGTACGAATTTCTTCTAAGCTCTTAACTGGAAAACTGCATTTATCTTTTTTTTTTTTTTCTTTTCCTTTTCATCTTTAGTGGTACAAATAGCAATGAACTCTGCTTTTTTTTTCATTTCAATAATCTGGAAGACAGAGATTGCTGAAATGATAACAAGGATCTCTTTTGCTTGCAAGATTCTGTATCTTCACGTTGAATGATAAAATGCAATGTTTAATCTTTAGCCCAGGTGAAAAGTTCTGCTATTTCATTAAAAAGGCAGGATTAGTCATATTCTCAAAATAAATAAATGCTGTTTTAGCAGCAACAAAAAGGCTAGCATCATAGATTAAGACAATCATAATGTAATATTTCACAAATAATCCCAGACTCCATATGTTTTGTTCCACTTTCTTATTTAAAGGCAGTGATTTAAATAAGATTTTGATGTTAACCATGTGCCATACAGTGCATATATGCATCAGTGGTTACGAGTCTTAAGGCTGTTATTTTAATCCAGCAACAGATTATTAGAAATTCGTAATGAAAATAAAATCCATTTTATCCTTGCAATTCTTTCCTAAAATCATAATGAAGATCTGCCCTGCAATACTAGACACAGCCATCTCAAATTCAGTATCACCAAAGGTAGAAAACCCAGAACTTCTTGCCCATCTCCCTGCCATAATATAATTTACAACAAGAAAGTACATACAAATGAAGAACTTTTCTCAAAAGAAATTAAGAGAAGCAGCCCAAAGGGGAACATCCTTGTAGGATACTGTTTAAAGCTACCAGAGACATCTTCTGTTGTGGAACTTCTCTCCAAATGAGAAAACAGAAAACCCTGGCAAGGCAATGCAAAACTGTTATGAAACTGTCCAAAAATGTTTTTGAGCCTTGACTTGCTAAAAGCATTAGCACAAGTAATAACAGCATTTAAAATGCATAAGTAAAAAACCTGACCCTGTAGTTCTGATAGAGTGTAAAAGAAGCATTCAAGAAATACAAGATTTTAGCAAAAAACCCACTTGACCCTAAATTAATTATTTCTATTGTTTTTTACCGGGAAAGAGCAAAAAAAGTTGAGTTTTTTTCATCATGGAGCCCTTCTGTATGGAGACCAAACTAAGGACCTCTGAGTTAGCTGTCATTAAAAAGGTTTAGGACAAATTGATATACGTATAGTAGCAAACCAACAGAAATAAATTGTGTTCATCTAAGAACTCTAGCAGAAATCAAACCTAAAGTGCTGAACTACTCCCTGTAATGGATAACTCTGACTTACATCAGCCCATACCTGAGGAGCAGAAAGTGATAGTTGTGAAGCCAGGCTTTTTAAAGAACCTGTAGGGTGTGAGACTGAAGTTCATTAGTGAGTCTGGGGAGCAAGCAAATTATCTGAAATTATAAAAAAGACCAGAATTAGTACGCTACAGTGTTTTAATGTGTTGTAATGGCAAAGAATTGGCACAACTTGGATATTTAATGTGTCTCACCAAAGGTAGCGAAAATTACCTGATATGGGATGTGGAATAAGTTTATTCCTGAATCAGCAATAGGTTAAAAAAAAAAAAAAAAGGTGTGTGTGGGGGGGGGGTGGGGTGGGGAGGGGAAGGAATAGGATAGATAATCTTTTTCCACAGGATTCAGTAGAGGAATGAATGGGGCTGTCTGCTATTCAACATATTCTTAACTGATCTAGAAAAGGGAATGAATGAAGAGTTTTTAGCTGATATGAAATTACTCAAGATGGCCAAAGCTTAATGTAAAGAGTTGTGGAAGGATTTTACTGTGTTGAATGATTGCGTGAGAAAAGGCCAAATTAATGCAAAGTAATCCTCCTGAGGATAAAACAGTTTTAATAATGAAGCTCTCAGTGGTGGGCTCTAAATTAGCATAGAAGATCTTGAAGCTCTTCTGATTAATTCCTTAAAAACATCAGCCCAATTCTCAGCAGCCATCAGAAGACAAACAGAGTATTAGGAAATATTGGGAAAAGAATAATAAAAAAAAAGAAACAGAAAGCTTGATTATGCACATATTGATGAGATAGGCACATAATGAATGATTTGTGGAAGTTTGTGGAAGGATATAGAACCTAGAAAGGGCAAGGAGAACAGCAGAGGGGAAGATCAGAGGTATGGAACAGCTTCTGTGTAAGAGATATAACTGTACCTGTACTCTTCAGCTTGGCAAAGAGACAACGAAAGGCGGGTGTGATAGAGGAATATAGAATTATGAATGACATGAAGAAACTGAATAGGGAATGATTACTCACTGCAGGGTACCCAGGGAAACTATTAGGCAGCAGGTTTAAAACAAACAAAAGAAAGCCCTTTCCTGCATAACAATATTACATTTTAAGATTCATTTTCATGGGATGCCAAAATTACAAAAAAGTTCAAAAAGTGATTAAGCAATTTATAAAGGAAAGACCATGAAGAGCTATTAAACATGAGATGGATGATTTTAAACAGGAGTACCTAGCAGCTACTCTCTTTCATATGTTCTTTTTTCTAAACATCAGCTGCTGGCCACTGGCTGAGAAAAATCTTTTAGTTTGATCTAGCATGTCTGTTTTTATGGAAAACAGCACAGAAAATACGGCTTATTCAATACTAAATATGTAAGCTCTGATTCTGCTATCCTTTCTACTGGCCTATTTTCAGTATAAAAGCTAACCAGGTTTCATAAGGGTTGCATGATCAAATGTCATATAACTGAGCACTTCAGAATTGTTAATCTTTCAATAATAATCCAATGAAAAACTTCCGTCAAACTATTATTTTTAGACATTTATCATATATCTAATAGCATACAAATATTTACGATATAGCTAAGAATAAGGAATAAAATAGAATATACAGCTTGAGACTCAAAGCAGTAAGTATAGTGTGGGTTAAGGACAAATGAGAGATATGTGTCTCCCCAGTCTAGCAAGGGATGCTAATTCTGTTTTGCTACAGTCTTGCTTTAGTGAAGCAAAAATAAGGAAGGAAGGAATGGTTCAGTATTTTCAACATCTTTGTGTTTATAAAATAGTACCAGTAGAACAGTAGTCCAGGTGTTCATCATCCTTTATTGCAGTATGAATGCCGAGACTTCCATTCATTTCAAGGGCTGCCCCCACTAAATATGTGGTTTCTGTGGGAACAGAAAACAGCTTGGTCAGAGAATGTGGGTGTCTTCATGGGCCTGCAAAGCTGATATGACAATGATGCTTTCTGTCTTAAGGCTCAACGTGAACAAAAATGCAACTCTGGTATCGGCACGTGGAAGGTCTGCAAAATGTTAGCAGGGTTTTCCTCCCCCCTTTTCTGAGGAGAGAAAATGAGATTCTCCTGGCTGCAAAGCTGAGCAAGTTATAGTTTAAATTTGCTCTGCTAAGTGAAAGCATTGTGCAAAAAAAGCCCTAAATATTTGAGGCAGAATCAAACCCTCAGAGTTTGTGAAATGTGAGTAATGACAGAAAATGGAAAGGCTGGCTGTTAATGTTGCCATCAGCAACTGAAACGCTGAGATGAACTGTCAAGAATCAAGTGTTCTCCTATTTATTTAAAATTTATAGACAGGTACTATTGTATTACCTGGAATATTCACTTCTCAAAGCCGAAGAATGAAAAAACCTGTTTGAACGGGCACCCTGCTACTCAGGTGGCTTCCTAATGGGGCTGGGACTTGTGCTGCCGTTTGTTTCCAGCACAAGAGCTCTGGCCGTGCTACACCGGGCACTAGCCCCGTGAGAGGATGCGTGTGCCACACTGGGCTCGGAGAGGCGCCCAGCTGGGCTCCAGCTGTAGGGCTAGCATGGCTGGTGCGGCAGGTTGGGCCAGCTGGAGATACCGTGTGGAGGTGCATTTATTCAGTGTTGGACATACTGCACAATGCAATGGGCTGAACGGTCCTGTTGAGTGCAGTGTAAGAAGAAGCACTGTCTTGGGCACCGTATCGACATCCTGACCTTCGGGACTCGGACACTCTCTAAGAAGCCTTTCACTTTGTCCCTGAGCAGGGCTTGGGTGTCGTTGCATGTGCTTCAGCATCCACGTGTAGGTGCTTTGAGGAATTTGTGTAAAAAATTGAGATGCAAATTGAATGCAGGTATCCATGAGGATTAGATTTCCAAACTACCGTCTTGAACTTTTGCATTTAAGTTCTCATCTGCTCTGGTATGCTTGATGCATCGTGGTCACTGCCAATTGCTTTCTGATTACATTTGATGTATGTTTGCAGCTGGTGGAACCAAGTAGCTATTTGCAGAAACGTTCTGAACTCACTTCTTGAACTCCTGGAATGACAGTTCGATGAAACCAGAATAGAAATGGGATTTGCATTTATGCCGAAGTAGGAACACTCAAAATGGAAAATTCCTAGCGTGTGGTCTGGATCAGCCAGTATCAATGTTGATTCGCTTTCTATGAGCTATGGAGAGACAGTGTTGGGTGAAAAAAGCAGGATGCAGCTCCTGCTGTTATTCTGCAGTTTTGAATAGAACATCCGAGACTCCATAGGCTTTGTTTCTTCATGCTGTTAAAACGCAGGTAGTAAACCTTGGCCATATTTGTAAATGATTTTGTATTTAATGTTGATGATATAATTTGGAAATTATTTTAACAAAGAAAATGAATATGAATATGAACATGATGTTCAGGACAAAAAGTTTCCTCGAAAAATTTTGAGCATGGTGTAAAAGAAACCTATAATCTTGGTGACCATTATCTCTAAAATTTTGCTTTGGACACCAGAACTGAAGCTGGTATTTGGCTTGTACACAGTCATACAAACGCTGGCCCACTGATATGAAACTGATATAAATAAGGTATGAATAATGGTTCCTCTCCTCCTAAGATATATAATACTGATAAAATTGTTGTCAATTCTTTTAACAATATGCAGATTATAATCCCTGAAAATATCTGATCACTTTCTCTTAACCATACAGTTTCTGCTGTCAAAGTTAAGATTGTCAAACAGGCAGAGTTGATAGACTTTTCTTTGGTAGTATCCATCCAAAACTAATGCTTTGGACAACACATTTGTTCCTTGTGTTTATCTGTAAAACTTAGTTCAGCAATTTAGTATATAATACAGAATCTAGTGCTGTTGTACTGCTTGCATGCAGTTATACTAGTGATAACTAATAACTTGGTGGAGGATGGGGGGAGCAGGCATATTTCTGTTCATTTTCTAGAATAAAAATGATGGAGATAAAGTGCAAAATATTCTTCATGTTAAGGCTAATTATTGCATTTTTTTGTCCCAAAGTTTTTCATGTATGGACCACATTTTAAGATGCATTATCCTCTGTAAATTGCATGACATTTCTATGGGGAGGTAGAGCAATAAGGGTGTTGGAGAATGTGACAGGGCATGGTGCATATTTTTTTTTTTTATATCCCCCAGTGCTAGCTGGCAAGGTCACTCTCTGAATGGCTTGTCTGCTTATAACCTTTTGTGTTGTACAAATTAGAGCTTTTCTGATGCAGTTCTCAGAAATTATTAAAAACTTAAATTAAATATTCTAAATTTGAACACAGATTTTGTAGCTTTCCTTTTGCATTAGCATTTTGGGTAGTCCCCAGATTTGTTTCTTGATTTGAAAACGTGCTTTCTGCTATATCCTCTGTCTGGTCGCATGTGGTAGTATTATGTTTTCCTGAAGCTGTTGTTGTTTGTGATGAACAGGAACTACTGGAATAATCTGTAACGACGCTAATTCACATTCACTTGTAGTGCTGCTGCCTAGATACATAGTAATTGTTCCAGGAGCCTCCGTTCTGATAAGGACAAATATTCATGATGAAGACATCACTGATTTTTAACTCATTTGTTCTTTAAGCTCAGAACACTGTTTGTTCCTAATGAAGAGAAGCAAAAGGGTAGGTGTATGATAGAGGTTTTGAGGGTGTGTATATATATGACTTTGGTAATCCTAATGTACTCTGACATGTTGGGTGAATACATATGATGTATATTGTTTATAGATTTAGTCTTGTTATGTCGCAATGTATTTAAAGTATGAATGTCTTGGATATTTCAATGTTAATGTCTTCCCTATTTTGCAGCCCTCTCCGTCCATCACTAGTATTAAGGCACTGTTGTATAAGAAGGAGGAATTTTCCCTGAAGATGAAATGAGGAGCATTCCTCAATCAGCTCTTGGTTTTGTGTGGTAGTAGTGCACGATGTTAGGATGCACAGAACTACACCAGGCTGGGCACCTGTAGGCTGTCATTAAGTTTAAAATTACTTAGTTGCAATCCACTCTGCTGTGTTTTCAGCCTTTAAAAACCCAAAGATAACTTTTTTATTTATTCCAGAATGGTTTAGTGTATGGCATTGAAATAGTTTTAATTTAAAAAAAAATATATATAGAAGAAACTAATCATTTAGGGTGTTTTGCTTGCTTGCACGGTATGGGCACGCTAACTATGCAGCTGTCAATTGCAAATGCAGTTGTCTGTAGCCAAGTGTTTTTGCAATAGTTTTCGAGATCAGATTCAGAAACATTATTCTTGAGTGTTCACTTGAAGTCGGGATATCTGATAGAAGACAGCGGTAGAAAGAGATACAGGTAGAAAAAAGCGTGTAGAAAAAGCCATTGAGACAATATCAGCAACTTTGAAGTGACCATTTTTAACCACGAAGGTGAGGTGGTGGAATCAATACTGCCTGGCATTTAAAAATCAAAATAGCTTACCTTGCTTAAAGTCTCTGAATGCATAAAATAATCGACCCCATTTGTGTCATAACATTCTGTTGGGCTCTGACTTAATGCGGAGTTTTCTTCAGCTGCGGAGCTGCAGGCTTTGCTTTCAGAGCACTCCCCTCTGAGTTTTATCTCCAGCACTGCTGCTCAGCTCTGAGTGGCCATGGTGTTCATGAGACTGACAACCAGCAAATCTCAGAAAGTGAGAGGACTGCCTTGGTGTATTCATAATACCATATTTTGTTTATTTTACTGTATTGGAGTTTGATAAGCTGGGTATTTGTTTGGCTTTTGCTCTTCACGAGCAATTTGACATATGTTTTATCTCGTTTAACTTCCCAGCTTCAATCTTCTTGCTTTAGCTGGCAACTGTTAATTTGAACCAAACTGAGAAAATGCTGGAGAGCTTCTTTTGTAATGGCAGTTTGCTAATCTGACTTCTTTGTCCATAGAGAAGCCAGGGAATTGGCTCTCAGAATAGCTTCTCTTTGTTCTATCTATAGTACCCTTAAAGGCCTTTTAAAAATGGTGATTGGGAATTATCATATATAAAGTACAGAGAATCTATATGGGAGAAGGGAATGTAAGAGAAAATAAATTTGCATTCCAGAAAAATTGTATTCCAGAACAGAGTGGGAAACCAAGAAAAACTGGTTTTCTTTTCATCTTCTAAGACAGAATTTTATGATCTTTTACATGGCTTTGCTCCTAGGGAAATGAATACTTGAGGTTTGGATGAAGATCAATTAAAATCAAACTAAATATATATTTATTTACAGAGTATATCGATTTTAGAGGGCTTATTGATACCTGTTAGAATTTAATATAACATGTTCATTTAAGGATTACTGGTGTATGCTTTACTGGCTACCACTTCTCCATTTTAGTATTTAAATTATTTAATAAGAGGGGAACTTGGTAAACAATAAATAAGCAGTTTACCTGTTCTTCCATCAGCAATTGTGGACTGACTGCTTGTTTTTCTAACTTATACGGACTGTTACTGTTTACTGGCATTCTTCTGTTAGAAACTCATTTATAAAATACACTTCTCTACAGTTTAGGGCTTTACAGTGGTATCTCTTGGCAAAGAACACTTCTATGAGTTGTGTATCTAAGAAAACAAACACAGCTTTTCCAACTTAAAAACTAGTTATTTATTTCCACCTTACCCATATTGACTCCATTCCTTTCAGTAACTAGCATCAATAAGTTTTGCCTTTTAAAGTGCGGATGTTTCCTTGCAGTATCCTTTATTAAAGCATATTAACAAAATGCTGAGAAGCAATTGCTTTTGGATTTCCCAGAAGGTCCAGAGCCCATGTGCAGACAGACATCGTCTCGTTTGGGGAGATCAGCTGATGGAGTTATCAACTTACACAAAGATTGTAGATGGAGTAACTGCAGAATCTTTCCAAATGGGTAAGTTGTGCTTTCCTAAGTTATTCTCAGATTTGACTTGGTTCTGTGCTGACTTTACTCAACTTTTTCTGGAGACCGTGCGTGAGAACTAAGCAGCAGCCCACTTCAGGAGATCTACAATGCAGGCAATATTCTCACCAAGATAATTACCAGATAATACCCTGTTAAAAGTTTCAAGCATAAAGAACATAAAGATAGAAAAAAAGAGGCCATACTGCCAGTGAGGGAAAATAACCATGTTATGTGTTGTGCAAGGCAACAGCAGGTCCCTGACATGTACCAGCAGAGGCAGCTGTGGCCGTGCAGCCAAGCAGTCCCCACCCTGACTGCTCCCTGAATCCCCACACTGACAACTCCAGCGATTTCCACACAGTGGACCCACCCCCAATTCTTTGCACATTTGGCTTCCACATCCATTTGCCACAGGACTTGGCCTATTTCTGGCTGCACAAAGCTGACAAAATGTGTCGTGACTTTTTCTTTCTTCTCCTCTTTGCCCTTCCCTCTGTTCTCCGAGGCTAGTGAGCCTTCTGTCCTACTTTGTGCCCTACCTGATGACCACATGAGTGCTCTCCTCCAACATTGTCCATAACTTCACACTTTCCTCACAATAAACAGCACGTTTTATATCCCTGTTCTAAAATTATGAGACCTTTCTGCCCACCTACTTCTTCCTTCCTGTTCATCTCACAGATGTCTGATCTCAGAGATGCTCTGTTACCAAACTCTGCTTCAGTTTCTGTCTTCCAATTCTACCCTTGATTCTCTTCATCTGGTTTTAGGATCTACATTTGACTGATATTTCTTTCTGTCACTACAGCTTCTTTTTAGACAAATTTAGTAAACAAGTATTCTAACCATATCCTTTGGACTTGTTGGCCAAGTGTGACTGTGACATGTTTATTTCCTCTCAACCCTTCATTTGCTCAGATCCTGTCCTCTTCTGACTCTCCTACTCCTGACTGCTCCAGGAAGGATTTCCTTGGAGAAGCTGTCTGATTCACCTTTCTTACAAGTTTTGTAGTGGTTCTGTATGGACTGTGTCTATTTTCCTTAACTGTATCTCTGGATATCTGCCTGTGAAAACATGAATTTGACAACCTTTTCTAGGCTGTTGCCTCACAAACCTGTTTCTCTACTCCAGTGTTGGCTTATTTTGTCCAAATTAAAATCTTAGACCAACTTCCTTGTATGTCCTCAAAGAGGCCTGTGAAGTCAAGTTCAGTTTGGAGACAGCTACCAACCTTTGACTCTAATTGCAGCCTACAGTTTCATTTTCCTGAGTCTGAACACTGCTAGGCTTGTCAGCAAGGCACGTAGCATGGGTTTGCTCAGTAGGTTATTTCTCTCATTCAGACTGTCTTGATGATTCCTGCTGCAATATTCCAAATGTTTCCTGTCTTTCTGTCCCTGTAGCAGAAGTTGGCACTATCTTGTACCTCAGTTACTATGACGTACTTTTTATCTTCTGTTGTAATTCTGTTCCTCTGTCAATTTTTCTTATTGCTGCAAAGATCGTCCTTGCATTTAATTCCCTTGCTTTGCAAAATCCACTCCCCTTCGCTTGCCTCACTACAGCTGAGTTGTTGATTCATTCTCAAGGCTTTTTGCAACCTCTTGCACCATACTTAGTACCTTATCTTCAAGACCGAGGGTGACCGCCAACCCCCAGTTAGCCCACAAGCCCAGCCTTCTCCATCTACCTGTTGAAGTTCCATGCAGATACATTTGTTTTTTTCCCCATAGTATTCTATACCTCCCCCTAAGCTGGGCAAGGGGAATGGCCCTATGAGCAGCCCCAAACTATTTTATTATCTTCCAAATCCCTGCTTAATATTCTTCTTAACTATGACTAATACATGAGACAGCATGAGAACAGTCTCCCAAGATCAAGCTGAGCCATGCTGCTTGCTTTATTTCCCCCAATGATCTCTCTGCATTAATTTCCTCGGTACTTGCAACATAAGTCATCTGGGGCAGACACAAGTACCATAAACAACTTCAAAGTGATAGAGTTGATAGGTCATGATTTTGGAAGGCTGGCTGGCACCTCTAGGAGATTTTGGAGTGGTGGCCGATGGTGTGTGAATGCTGCAGAACATGTGCTTCCAGCTGAAGACTGAGAAGGTGTTATAGGATTTGCTTTCCATTTCCTTACTTTGGTGAAAGGTTGATTTTATTTTATAGAAAACTGTATTGTTTATCAATTAAGATGTTTGTATATTAATGGTATCTATGGATAGCACAGGATGATAAATATTGAAGTGGGATGTGGAAGTGATTCATGTTTCATGAACTCTGGTCCTGACCTTCTTACAATTACCAGAACAAATTACATTAATTACACTAAATTATATGACAGGTGGAGGAACTTGTCATTAGTATCCATTACATACAGCAATATAGAAAGAAATTCTCTGATTTTCTGTAGTAATTGACTGTGAACATGACCAGTTTTACGCAACAGCAGTGCATACTCAGGAGGTGATGTTAGTTCTGCTTTTGCAGTTTTCATGTAAAAACAGCTTACTTATTGCAGAATAAAAAGATTGTTCCTGAGTGATGAAGTCAATGAAGCCTGGATTCCTATAGGTTAGGCCCCCCAGGGACCACTATTGCAGCGGCATTTATGCCTCCCTCCATGTCCTCTGTAGCATCCTTGACTGGCCAAAGGCAAGCAATGATGCGGGTGCCTGGGGTGAGGTACACTGACCTCCTGCCACTGCCTGTGTCTCAGCTGCAGAGGCTGTCTGTCCGTCCCTCAAGCAGCCAGGAGTTCCTGTCCTTCCCTCCCCATTGCTAACTGCAGGTCTTCAGGAAACCTGTAGGAGTGCAGCCATCTATAGGACTTGTAGTACCTTTTAAATTTGGGTTAATAATGGTTCTGTGTGTGACGTTAGATGAGAGATGGATACTGTGGTAACATAAACCTTTTTTTTTCCTAGGCAAAGAAAAAGGCAAAAATATTTATTTTTTTTTTTAATATGAAGATCAGCATCTGAAAATACAAACCTGAGAGCCGCCTAATGGGGTCAGGCAGTGTGACCCATGTGTCAGGCTGCAGTAGCACGACATTATGCTCCACCAGGAGCCCCACCAGCCCCTACCACACTGTGGGCATCACAATTGCTTTTCCTTTCTAGACACAGTGCAATGTTTCTGAAGTGAAAGACCATAATGAAAAAGGGACATATTCTGATATGTATAAGTTTTCTTAATGCCTGCTATAGCTGAATTGTTTACTAGACGGATTGGAAATTCACATTTTACCAAAAATAAATTTTCCTTCATTTTTTTCTATGGGAGAAAGAAGCTGAAAGGCACAGATAAGGTTTTGTTTCTCCTTCACTTTGTTTTCCAAAGCCTTTCGCTTTGTTCTTCCCTGTAGAGCTTGTAGTGCATGCTTTGCTTTTTGCTTTTTGCTTTTTTTCCTTGTTCTGTTATATATCCTTAAAAATGTTTTGTCCCTGATGTTGGATTCTGTTAAAAGAAGTAATTTTGGTTTAAATCTTTTAAGGTATTATTAAAAAAATATATAGAAAAATATAGGAAAAAGAACTGAACAACTTCCTTTTAATAGATTAAAAAAAAATATCTCTGATTGTGAAGGGTTTAGAGAATATGACTCTAATAATATATTCTAGAGACTGGTTTATTCCATGGTCTGTTATATATATTATTCCATTTGTTTTGTAGACTGTTTTTAATCAGCAGAAAGGTTCAAGCAGCGTAGAAAAAGTGGAGACATCTTCCTTTTCTGGATGTCTGAGCAGAGCATACTTTGACCTTGGATACAATTTATACATTAATACATTTATACATTATACATTTTAGTAGGGCCTGTAGCAACAGGACAAGAGGTAATGGTCTTAAACTAAAAGAGGGTAGATTTACTTTAGATGTTATGAAGAAATTCTTTACAGTGAGGGTGGTGAGACACCGGCACAGGTTGCCCAGAGCAGCTGTGGGTTCCCCATCCCTGACAGTGTCCAAGGCCAGGCTGGATGGGGCTGTGAGCAACCTGCTCTTGTGGAAGGTGTCCCTGCCCATGGCAGGGGGTTGGAACTGAATGATCTTTATAGTCCCTTCAAACTCCAACCATTCTATGGATCCATGATTAACTTTTAAAATACTGGCACAGCTTTTCTTTAAAATGCATAGCAAGATTTTTCATTGAGCACTTGAGCTGAGGGGCACCAGATCTCTAAATATCTCCAAGGGCTGGGGCCTGGGACCCTGCTAAAGTAACTGACCCTTGGTACACTGCTGTGCTGAGATCCAGTCCCATGAACAGCTTCATGAAGGACCATGCGCAAAAATAACATGTACAGGTATTTGCTTGCACATACGTACATTTTTCATGCTGTAGGCATAATAAGAACAAATCAAACTGCTTCTACAAAATCCAGTTTGTTTCCTAGGTAGGCAAATGTACAATTTGGTATACGTAAAAACCCCAGCTATTAATAACAAATCGTTCTTACCTTAAAAAATGCAATGAGTCTCCTATTTGAGTGATGAAGCAGTCATCATTTCCACGTAAGGTCTGTGGTTTCAAGAATGTAATAAAACCCCATCAGCTAAGTTAGGAGCATGAGAAATCAATAAATATGTCTCAGATCTTTACAAAAAAGACAACAGAACCTGTCAGAGGAGAGGAAAGGTGTGAACGAAGGCTTAAAAAAAGAGAAAAAGCTAAAGTAGTCCTTTAAAATATGGTAAATGCACCACAGTACCTGATGCAGCAGCATTGGAGGCAGTGATGTGGTTAGCACGGGTGTCTGTGACCTTCCGGCCCACCTGGGGCAGCTCGTGGTGGCCTCTGGCTTCAGTCCAGGACCAGCCATCAACCAGCGATCCCACAGAAGGGACACTGTAACAATTCTGTGATCATTATCTAGAGGGTGCCTTTAAACAATTCAAAGTTACTGTATGACCAAATAACTTTTCCTCCTGTTGTTCAAAATACTTTAGATTGATACTTTGTGGAATAAATAATGTATTTCTGCTATAGGCGCACTTTGTCACCAAGATGAAGAATGCTAAGAGAGCCCTGAGGCTGGGGACAGTTTTATTGTGTATAATGAGATTTCTGCAATAGCTAAATGTTGTAGAGATCACAGGGGTGGAAATCCTGGAGAAAAGAATAAGGTTTGTGCTTTGCCTTGCACAGACTGAAGCATGTATTTGCTGGATCTGTGCAGAAAAAGCTTTTCTTTTTGAGCTGCCTGACACAATAGAAGAACTTGCCTTACACATGAAATCAGAATTTAGAAAGCTTTTTGTATTATAACAAATACACAACCTATTAAACTACAGTGTTGTAATCCAGGCCTTCAGCAGCTTAGTCTGAAATGTCATCTGCACATGCCAGCCCAAGATGCAGAAAGAGTGGAATATACGGTGCACAGGATTTAACCCTTTCACAGTAAATTAAATAGGGCTTCTGACACCTTTTGAAACTGTGTTTATGAAATTTTGTGATTCTTAGCTTGCTATATAAATGTTAAGCCCTGATGCCCCTTTCCTGGGAAATGATGACACTAAAAGAAAATTTACTTGTTTGGTATGTTATTACCATTTTTCTTCAAGCCAGCATTGAGCTTTAGTACTTAGTACCATTTAACACTGTATAATCATTGAAATCCACTTTAATGACTTTTGTAATATAAATGTTTTAAGTATAATAACAATTATTTTAACAAGTGTTTCCTGATTCCAGGCATGTGTGAAGAAGATGGGGTATGTAATATGTCTGACCAGATAACTGCTTTTACAAATTATATTCATTCTTCTTTATTTAGCTGCAAAATTAAGAGAGTTCAGTCTAGTTCAAGGAAAGCATTGTGGTAAACAGACAGCTTAAATGTGAGCAGTGTAAAGAGCAGCAGCTTGCAGAAATATTGCTATAGATACTAAGACCGTATCCTGCCTCGCTATGGACCACACATAATTGAATCATGTTCAATAGAAGGCCATTACAAAACAGAGCTGATTTGCAATGCTAATGTGGTGAAGACAGCTGTCACTGGGAATTAAATATGATCATTCAAAGCCTGAATAAATGAGGTGCCCATTATCTTCTGGCTCTGCTGCAGCCTGCTTAAAGAACACAAATAAATGATACTGTCTCAATAACCAGCTCAGTTTTGTCTTCTAGCCATAGAAATATGAAGAAGACAGAGGGAAGAGGGAGGGCACACAACAACATCAACAACAAAAAGCAGAGTTAATTTACAAAGACATGCAGAGAACCAGTGCCCTAGGACTCCATTTTCAACAGAACAGTATTTGTGGAAAAATGGAGAAAAAGCTCCTTAACCAAGCTAACATGTTTTAGTGTGGAGCAGGCATACTTATTTATAAAGAAACGGCGAAAAAAAGAAGGTGTCTAAAAATCCCAGCCAGCGGTTTTCCAAAGAAATCAGTCAAAGAATCCAAAATGCCAGGTGAACTGGCACAGAGTCTGCCAAGAGTGGTGAAGGATAGGTTAAGGTAAATTTCTTTTCCTTCTGCTACTCAGTGCCGTGTATGTTGTAAAGTACTTTGATTTTAATGTGAACCATAATCTATACACAAGGAAGATGCTGATAAAGGTGGAATAAATTTGCATTTGTCTGAAGAGGAAATTTTTGGGAAGTTTGTGTCGTTTCACAGACCACATGGAAACCAACAGTAGTAAGCAGAGGGAAAAAGAAAAGTTAATATAAAAATGAAGGGTATTTCTACTTCAGGTAAGGCTGTCGCAGACAAGTTACTAGTCCCTCATGTAGCTAATTTGGTCCTAAGTGGAATCCTCCCAGTTTAAGCTGCAGCTGGGCAGTGCAGGGAAAAGGCTGAACCCAAGGGAGAGCTGCGCGGTGCCGGGGACCTGCATTCCAGAGGTGGACATCCTTGGCTGGCAGGCTCCGTGTCCCAGCCGAGCGGCACCGGGATGCTGGCAGCGGGGAGCGCTGACAGCTGCGGTGACAAGCACTGTCTTAGTTGGTATGTAATTACCAACTCATGCCTATGGAAAATACTGTGTGGAATCTGGACTTTAAAGAAGAGAGGAGACAGAAGTAACTTGCAGAAATCGTATTGATAGCATGTATGCACGTGTATGAGTGCTTCTTTAGACCTGTGATATCCCCAGAGGATAACCCTATATGAAGGACTATAGAGATGCTTTTCTTCCATCAAAGTATTTGCCCACCCACTGCCTCTTCACAAGGTTTTACATTTTGCACTAGGAAAATCAGCTGGCAGAGCCTGGAGATGGTCAATATTGGCTGGGCAAAGCGGGAGGAAAGGAGCTGAAGGCCCCTATGAGAGCTATGACCCAGGCCCCTATCTTTTGTAACCCCAGGTCCCAGGGCAAGTGACCGGTCAGAGCCCCGTGGCAGCCCTGTGTAAGTATGTGACAGGCAACAAGTTTCACAGTGGAGCTGGCTGTGCCCATGAGGAAATCAGCTAGTCTAGACCAGTGAGCTAACCGCAAAGAAAATTGAGGTATGAGCAAGAGATTAACACACACACTGCACAAGAGCAGGCAAAAAAAAAAAAGGCTTAGAAGATATATGACTGTGAAAAATTGCATCTGACAAAATATTAAATACCAGCAAGTGTAAGGTCATATATATGGCACAGGAAAGCAAATCAATAGGATGGATAGAAATTGGGGATTAGCTCTTTAGAAGTTAGCAATTTTAGGAATAGGTGGAGTTTTAGTGATAGCAAAAATAAATGTGAAGTTGCAGACGGAAGTGCAGGCTGGTTTTGATGGAATGTATTGTGAGTCGGTGCACAAATGAAAAGCAACAGCATTTGCAAGACACCTGGCGTTAATGCACCTGCACTTGAAACGCTGTTTACTTATGTCCTCACATGTACTGACATGCTTATGAAGATGAAAAGAAGGACAATTTAATACAGGGGAAAAACATAATACAGAGCACATGCAGAATGACCAACAGCACCCGTTTCTCTCTTCTTTAGAATTCAGAGGATTTGGGGACACATGTAAGTCAAGCTATACCTGAAGAAATGGAAGTATTTATATTCTGAAAGAAATCATGGATGTAAGAGACACCAGAGTAATGCAGGTGTGAGGGTTTCAAGGCCAGAATTCTTTGCTAGCTAAACATTTTGTAGGTAAACTTCTCTTGTGAAATAAAATAGAGCAACTCCAAAGAAATACAGATTTGAAATTACTATTTTAAGTTCCTTCATCTATTGCTTACTTGATAACTATGCAGTTTGCAAACCCCTTAGCTGTGAGCCACTAAATAGAAGGCCTATTGTGTCCTACTGTTGAGAATACCTTTAATGGATTCCCTGTTTTCACAGTTTCACTTGGATTTTAGTATTTTTCCTGTTTTAAAACCCAGGGAGGGAAAACATTATATTCACTGTTTTGAAACTCTGTGGGCGCACTATAGCACCTGTACATTTAATATCAAAGTCTAATTATGTTTAGCCGAGGGGGTTCTTCTTCCCTGCCCTATTCCTTCCAGTGTCTACTGCATGCCCTGTAGAATTATGCATTTTACCACTTCAAGAATTTCAAAATACATTTTAATTGCTAGGTAGCTTTGTCTGGAAGGCTCTGGTTGATGCAGGTTAGTTCAGTGTTTGTAAGGGGACTGGCAATGCCCCGGGCGATACATAGCCAGAGAAGGAAGCAGGGCACAGGAAAATGGTCGCACACTGCATGATGCTGCAGCTCCGTGCCTGTGGGTACAACACCTCTCACAAACAATGGGAACATGCATGGCAAGGCCTTCCAAACCCCCTCCTCTGGCTCTCATCCTTTTTTTGATGAGACTTGCTACAGATTTCTTCTCAGACGTCTTCATTCCTCCCATCTTGCAGCCCCCCCGGCCACGGCATTATCTTTTCCTTCTTCTCCTTTTTGTTAGATGTTTTTACTACCAGACAGATTGTTACGTCCATGTGATCAGCACTTTTATCGCCAATATTATTGCATTTTTTTAATGCAGGGGCTACTGTGTTTACTTCACAGAAGGAAACACAAGTCTCATTTGACAGCCTTCTCAGGAAAGCCTTTCATGCATCACTGGATGAGAATGGACAATCCTACTGCTTTGCAAAGGAAAACCAGGATAATTCAACATTTCTCCATTTTTAATAAAGCACTCAGTGTTTTCATGCATTGTAATTGTAACGTTTAAAACTGTGGACATGGCAAATAGGAGCAATTCGTATCTTTACCAAATGGAAGTATGGCTCATCAACAAGGTACCCTGCTAGCAGTGTGAAAGCAAACTGCAGTGTTACTTAATAAATTACTGTTCTGTTAATAAATGAATGTCCTATGACCTGCCTAGTGGATGAGGAAAAGGCTGTCTTATCTGGACTTCAGTAAAGCCTTTTTGACATCATTTCCCACAGCATCCTCCTGGAGAAACTGGCTGCTCATGGCTTGGACAAGCATGCTCTACACTGGGTACAAAGTTGGCTGGCTGGCCAGGCCCAGCACGTGGTGATGGATTCAGTTACACCCAGCTGCTGGCCAGCCACAAGTGGTGTTCCCCAAGGCTCAGTACTGGAGCCAGTTCTGTTTAATGTTTTTCCTGGTGATCTGGATGAGGGGATCGAGTCCACCCTCAGTAAGTTTGTAGATGACACCAAGTTGGGCAGTGAGTATTGATTTTGAGGGTCAGAAGGCACTCCAGAGGGATCTGGACAGTCTGGACAGATGGGCTGAGGCCAATTGGATGAGGTTCAACAGGGAGAAGTGCTGGGACCTGCACCTGTGTCACAACAACCCCTCACAATGCCACAGGCTTCGGGAAGAGTGGCTGGAAAGCTGCCTGGTGGGAAAGGACCTGGGGGTGCTGGTCAACAGCCAGTTGAATATGAGTTGACAATGTGCCCAGGTGGCCAAGAAGACCAACAGCATCCTGGCTTATATCCAAACCAGCATGGCCAGCAGGGCAAGAGCAGTGATTGTCCCCCTGTGCTCCACGCTGGAGAGGCCGCACCTCAAATCCTGTGTTCAGTGCTGGGCCCCTCACTGCAAGACAGACATGGAGGTGCTGGAGTGTGTTCCAAGAAGAGCAACAAAGCTAGTGAAGAGTCTGCAGAACAAGCCCTTTGAGGAGAGGCTGGGAAAACTGGGGTTGTGTAGCCTGGAGAAAAGGAAGCTTGGGGAGACTTTATCACTCTCTACAACTACCTGAAAGGAGGTTGTAGCAAGGTGGGTGTTGGTCTCTTCTCTGAAATAACAAGCAATAGGACAAGAGGAAATAGCCTCAAGTTGTGCCGAGGAGGTTTACATTGGATATTAGGAAACATTTCTTCACCAGAAGGGTTATTAAGCATTGGAATAGTCTGCTCAGGGAGGTGGTTGAGTCACCATCCCTGGAGGTACTTAAAAGACATGTAGATGTGGCACTGAGGGACATGGTTTAGTGGTGGACTTGGCAGTGCGGGGTTAATGGCTGGACTCAATGTTCTCAAGGGTCTTTTCCAACCTAAATGATTCCAAATACCCTCTTGTGGTTAATTTGTCAATTTAGGGTGATGCTGTCTCAGCATAGAGAGAAATAAGGAATCACAAAGCACTTTTTTAGAGAAAGTAAACTTAAATTGGCTCTGCCAGGTATGAGGACTCAAGCATATAAGGTGCTCAGAATGAAATGGAGCAATCGTCATTGTAATTGTAAGATATATATTTGATTTGTACCAGGGGAGCTACAAGAAAAATAAAACTATGCATAATGCATGCGAAAAATACAAAACCAGGAAGCTACATGTACATGTCCTACAGCAGGTGAGGACCTACCCATCTGCCTCCTTTTTGACACTAACAGAGCTAGTGAAGCCTCATTTCTCAAATTTTTGGCCTTATGCTTGAACTGCAATATACCCAGCTCTCCCCATTCCCCTTGTACTTCCCTACCATGCTGGAAAAAAAGGGACAAAGCGTGTATCTACACAGTATGTACTATTTGACTTAAAATCAAAGCACTTGCAACTAAAGACCAGGGGAAAGGGGAGAGGAATGGAGCAATGGGTGGTGCTAGCGTCAGTAGCTGGAGCATGTTTTGCATATTTCAGTTCTAAGCTAAGGTGAACCCTCTCACGTTCTTGCTGCTAGTCCTCTTTATTTCATATTCCTCTTGAATCTTGGTGAAATCCATGGAAAAATTCCTGTTCATTTCCAAGTGTTGACTGCATTTATTTTCCTGTGTTGTGGTATTTAAGTACCAGAGTCCAAATTTTCTAAAATATACTCTTCTTCATGATGACTGGGTCTTGTTTCATTTCCTATTTTATCTAGGTATCCAGAACACTTAAGAGAGAAGAGTGCAGATAACGATGGCATTGCTTCCAGATAGGAACGGGGTAAAACTCCATTTAGATTAATCTTCTTAACACAGTTAGGGAACGCAGCTTGAGTCTACGATAGAAACATGGTGGGTTTTGATGGTTTATTTTTTCAGACTTGCATAATTCTCAGATTAAATCAGCATTTACCACAGTAAATAGTAAGTCATTGATGGAGGCTCATTGCAGTATCTCATAAACAATGATTGTTGTTAAATATTGAACTTTATTGCTTACTTTTTGTATAGCACTGCAGAACTTTTTGAGGTTTCACTTTTTATAAGACAAGCTTCACTGTTTCCTAAATTCCTGAATGCATAATGCCTCATAGCTCCACATTAGGGCTTTGGGTATTGTCCAGCTCTTATCATGGTGTATGAGAGATGCAGTGCAAAGTGAGTGGAACTTCACAAAATCCTTGAAAGCTTCACGTCAGAGACATACATGCTTAGATACCTACATATTATAGCAATTGTTGTTGTTTTCCTGCTATGTATAGATAGCTACAATTGGGATAGTTAAAACCCAGCATCAAAACATTGAGTAGGTTTAATGTATTTGTTTGAACTTCTGTTACTAATCTTGTGCATAAGCTGTAATTTATTTCCTTTTCTCATTATGCATTAGATTGAATAGAAGTAAGTGTTGTGCTAAAGTGTTTGTGTCGTGTTGATAAGGCTGGGTACATAGCTATGAGGCTGTTGCACAGCAACAAAGTCTATTATCTTTACATTACGAGACCACTGTAATTTTTGCATCTTATACTCAGAATATGAAAATAAACTGTAGTAGAAGGTCTTCAGAAGAGCTTTGTTCTCAGCCTGCATTTTTTCAGTCATTTTGTCTTTCCCAAATGATCTAAACGGTATTACATTTCCTGTCAAATTTAATTTAAAAAAACAAACCAACTTCACACTAATTAGCTAATTAGGGGGCATAAAATGTTCTTTCTGTCCGTCTCTATTTTTATTCTTGTTTATTTCTGAAGTGTGAATGGGGTGGAAAATCCATCCACTAAAAGGGAGATGGAGATAATTGAACTCTTTTTATACAGTCCCAGGTAGAAATCAAATCCAAGACCCAGAGGTGAAAGGTGGGTTCTGTAACTACTATACCAAACTATTCTTGGTAATTATCAGCATGAGCGTAATTATTAAAATTTCAATTATACTCACAGTATTACATCTCTCCAAGGGGTTTAACTCCACTGATTTTCAACTTGTCTTGTTGTTTTGGTAGACATCCAGTTGGAACAAAGTTGCTGGATAATATTTTTGACACAAAAGGGTAACACACTTTTCAGAATACGTGATCTATATGTTTTGTCCTCAATGACACTTGTGTGCTTCCAGATTTTGATTGCTTGGTAACACTACTTGGCATAGCGAGGTATCTACTTCAATAGATTTAAATTACTTATTACACAAGAAACAAAAAACTGCATCCAGACTTTTCTCTCTTAAAATCTAAAGTTTGAAATTGCTATCTAGATTAACAATACTGCACCTTTTGATTTTAAAATAATGTGCACTCTTTGTCTGCTAATAACTTTTTACATATCTGTTTCCTAAAATTTAATTAGCTAATGTATGAAGCCAAATAATTTATCTATTTTAAAATATTTTGTTTATATATCTTGTTAACTGTTTCTGAGTATTCAAACCTAAAATGCCTAATAAAATAAGGATTTATGATCAGTGGGAACCACATGAAATAATTCTGTTTCTTTATTGATTTTGTATTATCATATTTGTTGCTTACACATTATGTTTGAGTTCGAGTTACTTGGTGTTTGAGCAGCTCTGAGTAAAAGTGCCATATTATTCTGTATTTACAGGAGTGATACTTTCAGTAAATGCTTATGAGAGAGACCATTCTGTCTAGAAGAGGTATGGAGACTTCAACTTGAAGACTGAATATGAAGGCAAAAGTGACTTACATCCTGAAGATGTGTGAACTCAGCACAAAACAAATTAAACAAAACAATGTTAAACAGCAGCAAAGGTATCCTATATTCCTGCTGCTCATCATATGGGCGTGAAAGAGACCTTGTTTAACAACTGTAAGATCCTTAAATCTTCATGGGAAAATGGAAAACATCCACAAGAACTGGAGGAAAGAAGACTACAGTAAGCCTGGAAGAGTACTAAAAAAATCACTTGAACTAGATGATCATTGCATACCCCTTCCAACTGATACATTCTACTCTATTTTAAAAATATTCTATTCTATTCTATTTCTGTTCTATTCTATTCTATTCTATTATTCTATTCTATTCTATTCTATTCTATTCTATTCTATTCTATTCTAAGCTATGCTATTCTATGCTATTCTATGCTATTCTATGCTATTCTATGCTATGCTATGCTATGCTATGCTATGCTATGCTATTCTATGCTATTTTTTTTGGGGGTGGTGGTGGTGTTACTGTTCTTGTGTTCTTTGATGGGCATCTGCTTCTGGCCACAGGATGCTGCATTAGATGAACATTTAGACTGATACTGTATGGCCAATTTTAATGTTTTTCTGTAAGAACTATCCTTTTAACAGTTACAAGGTAAGGCTGCAATGTGGCCTGAGAACATCTGTTATACCAGCAGGATGTTGAATTTAGTGACAGGGTTTATGTGTAATCAAGAATCTAGAGAAACAATAGATGGGTGTATTGCCAGCTTGCACAAACGCTTGATTCACAATTAGCGCATTTTGAAGAGTGGACCAATTCATTGTACTTTTGTAATGTAGGGACCTAATGGAAGGTTTCAAGATCAAACACAAACTGTACCCAGTGTTACAGATATGTGCCTTGTTAGTACAACCATAAGGGGGAAACAGAAAACAAAGCACCATTAGTACAAGGGTACTTTACAGTACAAGTACTGATGCATAGAAAACCATGCAATAGCTTTGGAGGACCCTGACTCCCCCACCCAAAAGCAGAATGTTTTTAGGTACTATAATTTTTTTTTTTACTTTTATGAGAAGATAAATCTTTGTCAAAAGGCAAGGGGTGAAATAAACCCATGATTTTAAGGATTATAGTAGGGACCTGAGCTATTTTGCGTGTACTAGTGCCATGCAAAACTTTGAAAACAACCATATGGTGCAGCTCAGAACAGGAAAACAAAGGCCAACAGATAAGCTCGGCATCTATAAACATGTAAGGCTACAACAATGTCATCGGCTCTTTGGAAGAAAAGTAATCAAAAACAACCCAATTGCAGTTGTACAATGGAGGGTTGAAGTATCACCAGGAGGAGTGTAAATTGTATTTACAATGTCAGGTAAATTTTTCAGCCTGAAATGATCATATAGGTATCAGAACTCGAAAGAATTTATTATTTTAACTAAATGGCTTTGTATAAAAATGAAATACAAGCCAAAACCATATAAAAAAATGATTAGGTACTGTGAATATACTCCAACAATTAATATAAATTTGCCAAGATGTAGTTAAGGGACAGAAATGTCTTCTGGGCACATTGCACCCAGAAAAACACTGAGCATTTCTGCAAAGTAAAACTATCTGCTAAGTAGTTTTACTATTTGCAAATATTTACTATTTGCTATCTCCAAAAATAGTTTTACTAGCAAAAATAAGTGGAAAAAAAACCCCTAGTGAAAATTAATGTAAGAATTATGTAAATTGAAAATGACTGTTTAACCGGCCGTGTGATATTGCCAGCATGTTTGGTTAACGGTGTCTTGCCAAAATCTAGCTCTGCCCCATAAACACTGGCAATGGGCTGATGGGCTGGTTCTCATTCTCTATGCAAGTAAAAAAGATTCCTTTATAACAAATGCCTCTGGCACTAGTTTGTCATGTTACCTGTCCTTCCACTTTGTCAGGGCTTCCCACCCTTGCAGCTGAGGACAATCATGCTCTGAATCCCAGCTGCTGTAGCCGACACATGAACACGGCCTGTGCTCTCTACCACCTCCGCTGTGTGAGCAGTAGCTTCCTACATAAACTGGAGGCTGCACATATGTTTATAGTAAACTTATGATTACACATATGGTTATAGTAAAGCTGGTCCTTCTCTGCCTTGGAAAGTCCTTTTGAATGAAAGCAAAAGTCTCTGGTATGTTTAGATCAACACTTTTGGTTTGTTTGGTGTACTCTGGTCTGGGGTCTAAGCCTGGATCTGGAAAGAGAGACATCTGATTTGTGAGATACAGTGGTACTTTGGTACAAGGAAACTTTGAATATACCATAAAGACCTCCTTCCTGGACACTCACTAAGTTAAAATGAATCCAGAGTCCTGGTAAACAAGCAGAGAACATTTGGGCTGCTCTGTATCCACTGCCTGCAGGTACCGGGATGCCATAAACCAGAGGGCACTGCTAGGAATATGGAAAAGGAGAGGGAAAGGTCAGAGAGATAAATGCCAACAGTCACAACAGAGACAGATGCTGTGGGGTTAGTTGTAGTACAGAAAATGTCTTATTTTTTAAATGGGAGATGAAACTGATAATTGCAGTGTTCCTGATGTTACTGAATAGGGACTACGCCAGAATATGTTACTTTACCTTATATTACAGATGCAGATGCTGAAGGAAGACCTGGTGAATGAGATGCAGACATTTTTGTACCTCACCAGCAAACAGGTGATTCCATGGTCAAATGCTCCAAACCTTCAAGTGATAAATCCATCTCCAAACCCTAGTAATTGTTACTACAAGCACATCTCTAAATGAGATTTTTGACTTATCTATAAATACATTATTTGCCAGCTGAGTAAGCTTTATAACAGCTGAAGGCAGTAAAGGCCACAGATAAATCTGGTACTTTATCAGCGCAGCTAAAAAAACTGAGAAAGCCTTTTGTCCCTCCCCAAAACCCTGTGAAGCAACGCTGTCTTCTCTCAGATAAAACTCAGCTGGTGTAAGCCAGAAATACTTCTGAATGCATTTTGCAGGACACTATCTTCTTGTTTATCAGTACAAGATAGTTGATGTCACATTTTCCTGGCCTCTCTACCATTCTAGTAAACTAGGTGAACTTTTATTGAAAAACATTAAGATGATAATTTTTACCAATCATTAAAAAAATAAGATAAATGAAAGAAAAGTTGTGTGAGTAACCAGGAAAGATTAGCAAGTCTGTGAGAATGGGTTTAGAATATTTTATATAGGCAAATGAACATTAACACATGCAAAGCTGTTGAGCTGTTGCATCTACCAAAAACACAGGTCAACTCACAGAAGAGTTCCTGATCACTGCAACAGAAAATTGGAACTTGGAGCAAAGTAAGCATATATGTTTTTCTGTAAGTTTAAAAAAAAAAAAAATGTGCTAGCCCTAATTTCCCTGAAATAGCTTTATTAGAAAATACTGCACCTAGGGAAGTGATTATGTATCTTGAATTTATTGTCCTTTGTCATCTACAAGTCTATTGCCTGCCAGCAAGTGGCACAGTTAGGGGTAGGGAGCGAAGCAGATGGCAGACCTGTGCAGTCTCAGGTATTTGGTGCTCCTGCCCGTTCTCAGCCTAGCTACCTGCGGAAAACGGTGTACAAAATTGCAGTTAAAATAGTGGCTGCCACAGATTGCCTGTTGTGTTTATGTCTGATTAAATTACAGCATGTTAGCACTACAGCAGCAGTGGATTCACCCTGAACCTGGTGGTAACAGGAAACATGAGCTGCAGAACCGATGGTGGCTTTGCCATGAAATCTGGGCAGATACATACATCGTACGAGCTCACGTTTGTGGCTGTATCCATTTTTTGCCTCTTCCCAGTAAATGCATGCTCACTCCCTGAGCCACCATCCATGTGTGAGCATAATGCTGCAAATCTCTGTGGTGCCCACACCTAGGAGGATGTTGTAGAGTTGCTGTACTCCAGATGGAGAAGCTGCACTGTCCCCAAGACCAACTAATGTGATGAAGGTTAGCAAGGACCTGCTTTTTTTGCCAGAGAAAGCCTCAGGTAAATGATAGCTGCCTAAAACATAGGAAGCAGAGCAAATGGTCTGACCATCTCTTAATAGTACTGGTGTTTGACGGGAAGGGTTTGGATGTCGGGTATCCACACAAGGCACCGCACAAAGCACTTCAAAGGCTATCCTGAAAGTTGTTAAGAAATTAACTTGATAGTATAGGTGGCTTAAGGATATATCCATATCTTTTTCTCTAAATGCTTTGTGGAGGTTTAGAAGGGAAGTTGTGACACTGGGAACTTAACTGCAATGTCCACAATTATTGAGGGTAAATGTTGCTGTGGAAATCTATTTAGTTACAGCTCACTAGAAATGGTCAAAGAATAAATCAGCTCTTTTGCAAGATGTGTATTAAGAGACATGACTGGCTAGCACAGGAGGAGCTGGAGACAAGCTGTTACATGGCCAAGAGCAGGAGTTTGGATTTTGGCAAAGGGTCAGAGGGATGGAGTGAATGGCACAGGAGGAATGCTGCCTTAGCTGCTGGCAGTTGGGCAGCACGTAGAGGGGGGAGCCAAGAGTAAGGCATATTAGAAGGGAAGTTGCTATATTAGAGGAAAACAAAATCATGAAATGGGGCTGCAATGGTAACAGGAACAGTGGTTTCATTTTCTTCATGCAGTGTGGAAATGGATGAAATATGAATAAGGTCAGTGTCGAATGTATTGCCGTGAATGAGAATCTAATGAAAATGAGGAGTCTAATCCCAGGAACAGGCAGTGTAAGTGAAGTACAGATGCTTTTATAGTGTACAGGATGGTGGATCTCTCAATCCTCCATAATCATACTTCTGACCTTAAGTGATGTATATGCATGGGCAAGCCTATGTGTACAAATGCACATGCGCAGTAGGGATGTGCATTGTCATAACTACTTGTTACAAAGCAAAAATTGCCATCCGATCATTTCGCACAACAGAATCTCCTGTGTCAATGGTAGCTCCTATGGATTTAATCGAGTCAGCAGGTTCTGCCTGTATTGCCCAAGGCATGATGGCAGCACCTGCCAGCAAAGCACCCCAGTGTCATTGCTCCTCGCACCCTCTCTTGTATCTGACCCTGGAACCTTTGATTTTGAAAGGACACTGTTTTCTGCCAGACTTGAGAAATTAGGATTGTACCACTTGCATGCTCCACCTTCCCTACAAATCCATTTTTTTCTTTTAGAATAGTTTGTTTTCAACTCTTTTTTGTCTAATGTTTACAGACATGGTGTGAGTATCTAACCGAGGATGCAGAGCTACATCATTATACTCCACTGTATCCAGCAAAACCAGTTCCCAATGCAACTTGGAAACCTGAAAAAAACAAACTGCTTTCCCTACCATACCCCAAGCTTCCAATGGTATGTCAAAAAATTCCAAACACTCAAACCTATCTGACATAAGACTGTGTAACTCTACTGCCTTAAGTCAAGCATATTTTAAAGTATATGATGACCTTGTGCTAGGACTCATAGCCTGAGCATGTAAGGACATCTGCCTTAATCAGATAAATATCAATGTTTTCAGTGGGTTTTGCACTGGTGGTAGCTCTAAAAATCTGCCTGTTGGTAAGCTGTCATAAAGAAATTCAGTATTTGCCCTGGTTCTTCAGTTACTTTGTTTAAAACCAGCCAACCAATCCCCAAACCAATGACCAAAAAAAGCTGTCTCCCTTGATATGTTATTTTTTAATCCACATTTTGATTACATTATATCATTTTTCCTGCACAGAAAAAAATAGTGTAGGGAAGTTTTAGAACACCTGTGCTGATGTTAGCTAGACACGTAGGTATGTCTGTACCTGCTGCTCTAGATGGTTTGGCTCTATGTCTGTGTGCAACATGGGCTTTGACAGTATTTCTGTATTTATGTGTTATATTTGATCATGAGGCAGTAATTTATTAAGCAATGACAACAAGGGATATACCTGTATAAATAAAAGGATGAAAACAGAATCCCTAGATGACTGCAGAAACATACAGAGATACTCCAAGCTCTCTGCTCTTCCCATTGTCACTGACAGGAGATGGTGCTATGCTGGGGATTTGTTCTTAACCACAAAACCATAAAAAGAGTTACTAGACTTGTCATATAATCATTATATTGGATAAAAACATACAGGTAAATTCAATAAATAACAGCCATCTTCATTTTTTTTCAGTTTCCACTAATTCTTCTGTACAAATAGGTATTTAAATAACATAGGCTATAAAGCAGCAGCAACCAGCCAGAGTGTATGTGTATAGAAACTCTCCAATATAAATTAGTGCCTTTTAAAAATCACTGTAAACTCTGTTTTCTGTAATTATAACAAACACTAGAGTTTTACACATGTAATAGTAATTTTTTAGTGTCTTCACCGTTATTTTCCTTTTGATTTATTTAACTAATCTAACTTGAGCAAACAATGTTAAGTGGGGAAACAGATGTGGTTAAATAGCCCATAATTATGCCTTTAGTCATCTGTTACCATCACAAGGCTCCTCCTGCTACTCTGACCAGAAAAAGTGACCTAACTGATTTCACCAGCAGCCTTGCCAGTGCCTGATGCAGAATAGATGGCCTTATTAAGCAATCAGAAAAAAAAAAATAAATAAAAATCAACCATTACAGTGGAATAGTAATCAGCAGTGTTTATACTAGCCCCACAATGCACAATCAGAACCATGAATTCTGCTAATTGGGTACCTTCTGCATCCAGAGGTGCCTGCAATAGGAAACAAAAGGGACTTGAAAATTAGTGTTTGTAGCAATTAGTTTCTGCCTAAAGGCTTAGCCCAGTTCATGGAAGCCATGATTCAAACAGGGATTATTATAGTAACTATGGTATTTAAATGTCCTCTGTCATTATTTAGCATCAAATTTAGCATAGCAAGACTAATTTGGATTTACTCTTTAAGACTAATTTGGATTTACTCTTTAAAATATGATTGTTGGGAATTTTTAAAGTCCCAAACTGCAAACCATTTATTTTATGCTTTTTTACATTTCCCACATCAGTTGTTTTCTTTTAAAGATTATGAGCCTGTTTCAGACTAACTGTAGAGGTGATTAAATGTGTTTGCTATTGAATGGCTGAGATTTAACAAATGGTATATTGGAGACTGTTGGACTATTGTTTTTCACAGAATGATCTGTGCTATATTGGCACGTTGAGGGATTTCATACTTCATATAAATGTAAAGACTGCAAGTTTATTGTTTATAAACACAGCCACAAATTCACACCAGTGAGTAGCAGTATACAAATGTCTAAGAAGAGAAATTTAGGTATGCAATTTTCTGAGTAAACTGCTAGTGCATTTACAGATGGGCCTCGGTGAAAGCTCAGTGGATTATATTAAATTGGTTACAAAAAGCCTTTTGCCCTTTTCTTTCCTTTGAATCTTTAGCATTTCTGACGTAATAATCTGATAGACAAATGTCCGTGCTTCAGTTCTTACCATTATAGACTCCCTGCTGTAGGTGCTTAAAGGACAAATTAACAGTAGCACAATTCGAGTAACCTCTTCACCTTTTCTATCAAAGCATCAGCTGCATGTTCTTGCTTTGCTAAAGCTCTCCATATGGTTACAGCAGGACTGTGACAATAGTATACAAAAAAACCTTAGAATTCAGGGGGGAAAAAAACAACTCGGGAAGAAATAGGAAAAGGGAGGCAAAAAGTCTTTAAGTCAACCCTTAGTCTTAGCTCTGCTCTTTAAAGGTTACACTGAATAACAGAAATGTAGCATCTACAATTTATTAATAAGTTGCCATCCTCATTAGTTAACTGCTGTTTAATCAGTATGTGATTAACTGTGTGACCTTAAAAAGATTGTTATTAATACAAAACATTACATTACGAAACCATTAAGTTATAGGAAAATATTGGTACTTTGAAGACAATCAGAATGATAAGTGTGATAGTTTTTAGAGATACTGTACCAACATTTCCTCTGACTGATTGCATTACATATTGATATTAGCAAGTATCAGTATGTAGTGCAATCAGTCAGTGGAAAATGAGTGAAATGTGAACTAATGAGAGCTAATTGTCTCATATAATAGCAAGGACACAGAATTCTATCAATTAAATTAGTCTGAGTTGGAACAACTATCAGTGTAATAATGTTGATAATATCAACCAAATTAGATGTAATGAAATAAATGGTATGCTAAAGATCAAGGATACCCATCGGCCTCGACCCCCACCTCCTGCTAACTCGTGAGCAAGCCTCCTGACTTTGGGCTCAGTTTGCTCCGAGTTCTGCCTGACGCACAGCCTGAAACGTGCGGTTCTGCGTTGGGAGCACAGGTACAGCAGGCAGTTTTACAATTCTTGCAATTTGCATCTGGCAAATGGGGGAACCCCTCTGGGAAGGCGAGGCAGTGAGCAACAAGCAGTAGAGTTATGCCATTAAAGACTATTTCTAGCTTCGGCACAGCTCTTGGTGAAACCAGGGGATGTGTTGGGTGAGAAATGCTGGCTTGAGCACACCGGGTGTGGAGGCTTTTGTTTTTCCCTTTGGGAATTACAACCGAACATCTGCATTGCGTGACCAGTAATGACTCATGGTGATCAGCACCGTTTTCTCTCTCCTTGCTTAGTCCCATTCCTTCCAGTTGCTGTTGGGCAAGGCTACTGAAGGTGTTCCACAGCTGTTCACAAACAGGTCCCAGACTCTAAATGCACACAGGACACTGAATGGCCATTTTCAGAGATGCTGAGCATACAGCAGCTCCCACTGAGGCAGAGGGAAGAACTGGGGCCATCAGTCTTTCAAGTCTTGGTATTCAGGAGTTCAAATGGACCTAGAAGCCTGACTTCACCAGCTTCTGAGGTTCCAGCCTCTGAAATTTCTGTTTATTGTGTATTTAAGCACTGTATACTGCTCTGTTTCACCCCCCCCACTGTCAGTCTTTCTAATTCTGTGATCACTATGACCAAGAGATGCACGTTGAAAGACCAAGTAATCTATCAGTCGCTCCTGTAACAGGGCTTGGGATTATTAACAACATGAATTCGCAAAAGGAATAGAGAACATTGATCTGGGTTTATGAAATGAGACAGAAAGACATTTAATTGATTTTAACAGTCCTAATCACCTGTTAACTGCAAATCCCTCCTCAGTTAACACCCTAGAAATGTATCCTGATAAAATAAAAAACAACTAAGGCCAGAAATTGGATATTCAATGGTCAGAGACATTTTCAAGTTTAAGATAAAGACCAGACCACCAGTTTTTGACTCACATAAAATTAGTTTCAAATTGTTATAACAGAGTCACAGCTTCTGGACTTTCTCAGAAACATGTGAAACAACTTGATGTCCAGACTGAGTGTGAGCACCATGAAGGGTTAAAAGGTGAAAATCCCAAATGAACTTTGTGTTGCAGTGAAAAATTATCTGTAAAGCCCACTTGCTGCTGCAAGGCCTTTGGACCACGCTATCATGCAAGTATTTGAGCTGGTGAGATATGGTTAAAAGTAACTCACATATAAAGAGCAGATACAGGACAGGGACCATAGAAGCAAGTGAGCTGGTAAAGGTTGGCAAAATAGGACAGAGAAAATGCATGCAACTTGTGAAGCGAAAAAGGGAGAAATAATAATAAAAAGGTCTGTGAGTTTAGACTTACCACAGCCTTTTTTTCTGGCTGAATATCGTAAAAGGTGAACGCTGGCACTGTTGCAGAATTCACTTTGCCAATCTGCATTCCTTCCTGGAGCTACTCTCAGTCTAGGATGGCAGAAACACGGAAAAAAGTCAGGGCCACACAGGCAATCAGTTCTACCAGGGATGTGATGCGTGCTTATCTGAAATTGCAGCTTGGGAAAGCATGATAGAGAGAGAATGCCCTAGCAAAATTGCAAGGTTTGTCCAATGACTGTTATGTTATCCTTTAAAAAACCTGCAGCTGTGTAGGAATGTTTAAAAATCAGCCATACAACTGGATGAAGGGAATTTTTCTAGCCATATCAAATGAAGTGGACATAAGAGTGTTACAACTGAGCCATCTCACTGATATCCCTTTGAGGTAAAATTCACCTCCCTGTATTACAGGATCACAGGAGGCAAATGCTGGAAATGTCACCGTGCTACAGAAAGCTTGTGTCAGAGAAGGGTAAGGCACCTAATCCATGCGTGGTGCTGAAACCACATCACTGAAAAACATGACTGCCCACTAGCTGCATGTTTTATTTATTATTTATTATTTAGAAAGCATTTGACACCTTTCTACCTCAAAGGCTTAGAGGGATGCTGGCAGCTGTCAAGATTCAACAACACACCACTGAACTCACCACAGATCTCTGCTGTCAGTACCAAATCCCAGTGTGAAGAGCAACAGGTGAGACAGGTGAGATTGGGCTGGGCATAAACCCCCCACCATCTCAACAGGAATACTGAATTTATTTGGAAACTGCTGTGAAAGGATTTTGACATATAGAAGGAGCAGAAGTTTCCATTGGTGGGACTGTCCTAACTGATCTCTGACACACTAACAGCGTGATGACTGTACCACAATGACTGAACAGACGTGAACTGTCCTGAATATGTTGAAAAGATCAAGCACATACACTGACATAAGTTGTAAAGATACAATGCTTTTTAGTAGTAGAAATACGGTTAGAGAAAAAGGGACTCTGCCAAAAACTAGCTGATAATCTTACTTAAACTTTGTATGGATGGGAAAAAAAATCAGGAAAGGAATTACAGAAGCACTAAGGGTGGAAAGGCCTAGGGAAGGCTAGCCGATATGAAGATCAGATAGATGATGGATGGACCGGTGAGGCCACAAGGATACCAGTCTGACTAGAGAAGTACCTGGAAACTCTGCTACAATATCATCACAGGTCACGCGTGAACACACAGATGTATTTGTTGAAGTTATAACAATCAGTGAGTGAATAAATTTGTCAGCTAATTCTCTTAATACATAAGGATAAGTGAAATATTTAATGTAGAGTCTTACATGTGATTACCAATGGTTATTTTCAGTGGACCTTCCAGGTCCTTATTGTTCCTTCTACTTTTCATTTAGGAAGACTATTATCTCATCCATTTTTGAGTTGCCATTAATTTCACCCCCCTCATCTGTTAATGGACTTTCTTTCTCTTTTGTATTTACTTCCCTAGCCATAAAAGCCTTTTTAATCCTCCCGAGCCCCTTTTTATTCATTCTGGGATTGATTGTAATGCTACGCTGTGCCCTGGGTAAGTAGCTACATTGCCCCAGGAGCAGGCCAGAGAATTAACTAGGGCTTGGAGCTCTGGTCTCTCCCTGCGCTCTGCTCCTGAAGGCAGGGCTGGGTTGTGGCTATGCAACTTCCAATCTAACCAGTAACTTCGGCTGGCAAACCAGAGGGAAAAGCATTTTGCAGATACAGTGCCTTCTTTTGCTTGCAGGCGATGGGTCCTGCTCTCCATGCCAAACCTCTTGCTGCACAAGAGAGCAACACGCAGCCGGTAATGTAACACTTTTCTGTCTCTGTTAGTCTCAGCTTCAACATTTTAATTTTTCATACCCTTGAGCTAGACAAAGAAGTTGCGATGCTGTGCTGGTCAGCAGGCACACAGGTACTATTAAAAAGCCACAGTCAGGCAGCCTAGGTAGGGAAACAGCATCATGTCCTGGTGCATCGTTGGTGGGTAACGCCTCAAATAGTTCACCTTCTGCTTTTTGGCTCCCCATGTCAACTTTCTCTATTTAAGTCTGGATGTTTTAGATTGGTTTGCTAAATGGACCTTCTAGGATTTGACTGCATGTGTGTGTGTGCAATGTCTGTCTGCCTACCTTTTAGATATTCCTGTTCTCCCTTTCTCTCCTTCCCTCTCCTCTGTAGTTTGCCAGCCTTTCTTGCAAATCCATTCACACAGGAATCGAGAATCCAAAGGTGTTAGGGACACAGGTGATCAGGCCAGGACAAGAAATCCTGTGAATGCCATCTCTGAGGGAAGTGCTGCAGCCAGTGCTTCATTAGGCATGAGGGAATCCACTGCTTGGTGAAGTTCTACCTCCTGTATGGGTTGTCTGGTATCTAATCAAGGGAAACTTCTGTTTGAAGCTTTTCCCGTGGCTGGGCTGCCAGTAAGGGCTTGTGTATGTGCCTTCTCTAACGTCAAGTAAGCTCATGCTGTATGTTAACATTAACTCTGTCAAAAGAGCAGTCCGCCACAACACAAAAATCCATCAGCTTCATTAGTTTAGTTTAACTGTGGGCTGAACAACTGCTTTCTTTTCTACTTTTACAACTCTTTATAATCTCAGGTATATCAGCAATACTTCACAAAGGCAGTGTTTAGGTTTCATTTCCCCCTGCCCCCAATTTTCTTTTTCACAGGAGCTATCTGTGGTACATACATTAATTCAAACTTAATATTCACCTTTTTTGAGGGCTCCCTTGCCATCTTTAGTACGTTTGTTTTTATGAAATCAGATAGCTTTTAATTTATGTCTTACTGGTATGTTTTCAGATCGCTTCCGATGGCTGTTTCTTTTTCTCTAGGAATTAACGTGGTTTCTTGTTCTGGGTAATAAAAGTTTGTAACTTGAGAACCTCCTTAATACATGTGTGATTGTATTTGTTATCCAACAGAGAGATGGGAGGTCAGGATTTCTCCATAATGGTTTTTACAGGCTGGAGAAATAATTATCCTTCCTTGGCTCCGTGCGCTTTGTAGTAGGAGCTGTTCTTCCCTCCAGGTTTGCTCAGTGTGTGTCATTCCCCATGCTCAGTGGGGTAGGAGGGTTGCCATATGTGGCCACTAGTCTGCCTTGTATAAAATCCAGCCTGTTGCACTGCATTGCCATAAAAACCTGAAACGTTGTCTGTATAACTGCATGCAACTTGCAGGGGAAAACCAGTGGGACTAGTTAATCTGTAGAATGAAAGAGGAGAAACTGGTTGGGTATTTTCTCCGTAGTTATTAACGATCAAAAATGATGGTATGGAAATGTGTCACAATATTTATGAAAATGAAGGATAAAATTGCAGATAATCTTTACTTGGCTCTTTCTACATTTCTGCCTTTAGCCTTCTGTCCCGAATACTCTTGTGAAATACACAGCAGTTATGACATCTGAACATGATGGATTTAATGACCAAAAAAATATGCTATTGTTCACAACTGTAACTGCTTTCAAGTAACCTTCACATTTGGCTGCTGCTATGTTTTATCATGTATATTGTGAGTCTTTTTTTTCTCCCTTTGCTTTTGTATTGCTTTAAAAAGACAACAGAACATGCTGTGAGTTAATGTTTCACTTGTAAAAGGTTATGGATTAAGCTCAGCTGGTTTCTCAGGCTGACACAGGGTTCATGATTAGAAGAATGAAAACAAACATGAATTGAAAATGTCACTAACCTTTATTGGGCCCTGAAAATCCCTGAGCCTGCATGACAGGAGGCTTTCCTGTTTTCAACAGGATAAAGAAGATTGAAACAAAACAGCACGGATCTTGGCTATTTACATCTTTTAATGAATGCTCTTCACGTTTGGGTCCCTTTGTCAATCTCCCAGTTTTCAAGGGTTTAGCTGTGAAAAGTGCGGATGGTATCACATACTCTTATAAACCATGGAGTAGACATCTGTCTAGGATGCTTTTTCCTCCAAATTATGCTTAGTGTAAAGGACCACGTTTTAAGCTTCATTTACGACTATGCATGTATAAGGTAGCCAATTATCCAGTCTGAGTGTTCAATAGCAGAAAGGCTGAATAAAACCATCTTTAAATAATGCAGTGAATTTTATTTTATTAAATTAAACCAGAAAAAAAAAAAAGTATGAATTCTAGGTAGTAGTGCATTTCAAACTTTAAAACAGTTTGATGAAAAGAATACCCTTTCACTTAAAAAAACGAATCGGTCTTGCTCTAGCTGCTGTGGAAGAACTTGCCCTGCCTTAGCCAAGGTGGGAGGAACTCAAAGCCAACTCAAACTGGCCATAGTGGCATCCGAAAATGCCACTGACCTGGGGTGCTGTGTTTTATCAAGAGCACAGATTCTGGCCCAATGTCTTAGACCTGCAAACTGAAGGAGCCTATTGCACAGTATGACCGCCCTTCCCATGCATTAGGGAAGAATTAAGCATCACCCTTGGCCTTACAGACCCAGATATTCCCTGCTTCTTTATTACCTTACACTGCTCAGCTGACTTTTTTCCCAGTCAAATTACTGAAAACAAAAGAATTGTCAAGTGTTTTTTTCATCTAAGCTGTGAAGAAACAAAGTGTACATTTTTATTTGTTTTAAAATTTTTAGCTGCATGTTTTAGTAACAGCTGTGCCATTGCTTCACTGATTTCATAGGTAACCTGAGAAAATGCTTTATGGAGGAAGAACACCAGGGGATCCTGCAGCCAAATCTGTTTCCTTCTCCTGATCTATAAATGTCTGGTGGATATGGAATTTTTGCCTCACAAAATCACATTTACCTTTTTCACAAAGTGAAGTGAGGCAATATAGACCCACACTTAGTACATAATTATTTAACATATCCCACTATTTCATGGTGCAACTCTGACCTGTAACTGAGATTTAATGAAGTGCTTTGGCAAAGAATTAATATTAGGGGGAACATAAACCTGCAATTTTTTAGTCTCACTTCATCCAATTATAGTTTGTTCTTGCATTACATAATCTATTTTAGTTTTTGGTGTAGGGGCAGAGTGAGATCTTACAATACTTTAATGAGGACTAAGTTTTTTTATCTCTAGCTATTTCAGTCTTTTGCAAATATTGAGGAATGTCTTATCTGATAAAATTTCCTATGGTTTCTTAATGATATAGGACCCTAAACTACAGCTTCAAAATCAGCCCAGGCCTCAGTCTCTAAAGGTATGTGGACATGTGAGTCCTGTTTATTGAAAGTGATAAGCCAGATTGATTGAGTTAACTGAAAATTAAGGAAATGGTTATCAGGTGCTCAAAACCTAGGCTGTTAGCTCCTTAAATGGGCTTAGGTTGACAAAGGAGGTTTTGCAAGGCAACATCCAACTTTTAGGTGTCTTGCTATGCAGTGAACTCGCATCTATAACTTTGTGTTTTTTAAATATGTGGAGAAAGTAGGGAGCACAGCAGAGAGCTACCCAAATTACCTGTGGGAAGAAATACCAGCAAGTACTAAGGATGTGACTGCATCTTATGCTGCCGGGTGAGTACAATGCCTTGCCACCGACTGAATTTCCTCTCTTTCACCTCTTCAAAGTCAGCTTGGAGAGAAGGAGCGTGAGCCTCTTCTTTGTAACCCTGTAAATCCTGAATTGTGTATGAAGGGTGAGGTGTGCCTCTGACAGGCTTCTAGAGAACAGGACAGCTTGCTGCAGTTTGACAGTTAAGATGCTCACATGGAGAACAGGATTTTAAAGGGGTTTGACCCTGCATCCCAAGGAAACGCTTCTGATGGTACCAATGACTGGAATGAGATGGGTTGGAATGAAGGAATGGACGGCTTCTCCCCCTGGCTGTGTTTTGTCAGAGGCTAGACGTCCTCAGCATGTATCTGATGCGTCAGCTCTTGAAGATAAAGCAAGTGGTAGAAAGTCTTGTCTGGGAGCATCAGTGGGTTTAGGTGTGGGATAGACACCAAATTGCCAAGTGCTTTCAGGACCCAAGCACTTCTGCTTGTTCCTCATGCAGAAACTTAATCTCCTTGGAGATTTCTCTTGCAGAAACTTGAGAAAGTTTTGAGGGTCTGAATTTTTGATTTGGGTGCCTAAAGTGGTGTTAAGATGCTTGCGTTCTCCTCTTGAATCTAATTCATGGAGGCAACTTTTTTTAAAGATACACAGTGCGTAAAAGTACATGGAAGTGCTTTATTTTGATTTGTCAAAGGTGCATGGGCAATTCTCTTTAATTTTGGTGCTATTTGTCTGGAACACATGGGGATTTTCAGTAGAAATCAGAACTAGACGCTTGGGCCCTTCAGTATCCTTATCTCTCTGTGTGCCTTAGTATATGTATAGGCACTGTATACATTTGTGAAATTAGCCATAAAAGCCCAATGGGCCAAGGCTCCAAAGGCACTTATGTGCCTTTGGAAAAAAATTTTATGGCATTTTACTGCTGCATTATCTGTTCTGTGGTAACACAAGATGCAGAAAAGAAAAGAGTAAGTGCTGGCTTTTTCATTTTGTCTCCAGCTATAATAGTTAAAATCATATGTTACTTCTCTGGGGAAAAAAGAAAAGAACCACGCTGAGAGCACTTGGAGCAATGTAAGATTGTTTAGTTTAATTTGCTAAGCTCTTGAGAGCAGTTTCACTTAATATATGGTGCTATATAATGTCTTGGCTTAGCTTGGACTGTGTGAGAGTGAAGCATGAACTCGGACATAACTCGGTAACTGTTGTTTTTAGTTTTGAAAATACATGGGCACACCTGATTTATAATCAAAGTGAAGAGCTGGTGATACTTGGCATGTGGAAATTGCCATTTAGCTTGCTGCCAGTTTCTGCTAAACTCTCCAATGTACTTTTGTCTTGGCCCCAGTACTTCTGACTGTTCAAGCAGAAAGGTTCCCTTCAGTGGAGAGCTCAGCCAACTGTTTAAAGGGTGTTTTTTTCCCTAATAAAACTTTACAGCATTTTTATGTGAATTTAGTGTTTGTGAAAGACTCTGCACTGACAGCCCAGGGAACAGAGGCCCTAAGTTCACTCGCGGACCATGCGCAGTGCAGGCAGGGGTGCCAGCAATGCTCCTGCCCTGCCATACTCACGTGCCCTTCGCAGCCCAAACACTATTGCCTGTGGTGGGTAAAAGGTTGATTTGGTCTCTGATGCTCTTCAGCCATCTGATTTTCAGCTGAGACTGTCACAGGGCTGCAGTCTGATTCCAACTGTGGAGAGGTTTTGTGGTGGGAACGTTTCCACGTTACCTTCCTCTTCACAAGGTGAACAATAGCTTTTACCGGGTAGTATTTTTTTTATTTTTTTTTTTTACTTTAATACTGAAACCAGCTGCATTTGTACCAATTATTTGTAGTAAGTGGAACATCTTTCATTTAATAGTCCAGCTCTTTAGCTCAGTTGAAATGTGACAATTAAAACAGTGGAGGAAATGTCCTTATGCACTAGAATTAAAATAAAAATACTTATGTAGGCATCAGCAGTGCTGGCTCTAACACACAGTCTAGGGGTAAACTTGTATTAAAATGTATTGAAATCAGTATGCACCTCAGAAGCTGCTTTTGATGTATTCAAAGGCTATAACTCAAGCCAGCAAAGATGCTAGAGGCAAGGAGCCCTATCAGGTTTAGTTGGACTGCACATACACTGAAGCTTTGTTTGATGTACATATCCCCTTGCTTTAGCTGGACAGGCTGCCCCACTAAAGCCCCATTCTGATCCAAGGAGGTCACATCACTGCCTTCCTCTAAAATGAGAGGAGGATGCCTGCTGTTCATCGAGAGCCTGGCACTGGGAGTGATGCTCAGGAACTGGGGGAGAAAGGCGTTGCCACCACCACCGGTGTGGGAGGCATTGGGGACCGAGTGGAGCCTTGAGCATCTCAGGCAGGAAAATCAGTATGCAGGTGGTTCAGCAGAGGCATGGTACTTTTAGGTATCAGAAATGGTATGGCTCTGGGTATCTAGGGCACTTTTGCAGATACCTTGAAGCTTTATGCGTTGAGTACTGATGCAAATGATGGGTGAGTTTTGTGGACTGCTCTTAGGAAGTTAAGCAGAGAAATTGTGCCATTTCAGGCTTTGTTCTGTCTTCTCTTTGAGCAATTTTGAAATTACCCAAATTATGGTCTGTGAAACAGTTATGGTGAGGTAATTAATGTTTTCACTGGGGCTTTAAAATGTAGGAGGAATGAAACACTTAAGAATGGAAAATGCAGTTCTCCTGGTCTGGCATGGGCATTTACTGGAGCTCACAGGAATACTTTCTAAGGGGGTGTGGGATATATATAAAAAAAATCTTGTTCTTTGAGGGGGTGATATCACGATGACTGGTTCTCTTGGGGAACTATCTCATAGTGATCTGAGATTAAATGCCTCACTTCATGTTTCCCTGGCGAGTCAGCTCTGTGTCTTCATTAATAATTTCCCTTAAAGAATAATTAAAAACTATTAAAACTCAATTGATTTGAGGCTGAATTCAGTACAAGTGATTATTTAGAATTAAATGCAACAATACAAAGAACTTCTCTCACAACAGCGTTGCATTTTGTGATGATATTATTTCAGAGTATACACAAAAATATGGCTGATTATTTCCTTATTTTTTTCTATGCTATGTTTGTACTTCTCAAAGGCCTACTGGAATTGTATTAATTTTTATGCTTATTTTTGCATATATTGAGAGAAGCAGAAGAATTTGATAGAATTAATGTTATGTACCTCATTCAGCTGTCCACCAAAATCCCACCAATGAAGCATGCTTCCTAAATGGCACTGAAATCTCTGTGTTTCCAAGCTGCAGCTTGTCTTAGACAAGCTTATTTCATTGCATTTCATTTCATGGTTCCCTCCAAATGCCTTGTACATAGTACTCCTATATGTTTTCTCATTTAGAAAGACTTGCCAGAGAAGTTAAGATATTTCAAGTAATTCTGTTCGTGATCCACAGCAGGATTATTATAGATTGATGCGTGACGGTATCTTGGATTCCTAATGGAACAACGTCCTTAGGATATGAACCTGCATACGCACATAATACTGAGAGGCTAATTGTATTTGGTTTAACAACACTAATTTATTGAAACAGGCTTATTATCTGCCCTATAATTTACAACCTAAGTTTAATGAGTCCTTTTCTCTTTTATTTCTCTTTTCCCTCTCTCCTTTCTTTCCCTCTACCTCGCTCCCCCATTTTATTTCTCTCTCATCCCCTTGCCCCTGCCCTCTGTCTCCCCCTAAAAGCATGGACAAGCAGTAGAACCCTGAGCCACCATCATCCCTAGTCTGAAAGATGAGCCTGTGCAGATAACAGTCCCTTAAAGTTGTGTAGCATCATCAGTGGCTTTTGGAACCTCATTGTCCTTGGGACACTTCACTGAGATGACTGAGAACTCCTATAAATCTGGGCCACCTAAAAATAGGGCAGCTACTTGGTGACTAAGTGCTCACTGTGCTTTGCTGCCCATAAGGGGCGAGGCTTAAGTGCATTAAGGCCAGCAAAAAGTCCCTGTGCACTATTTACCAGCCTCAAAATAGAGCTCACACTGCACGTAAGTGGTTCCAAAGAGTTATCCTGGTCCTCTGTACTGGAATGACTGTCGTGCAGCACGTGTGCAGTGACTGCCTCCTGATGAGGAGTGCTGTCATCTGATGCTAAATGACAAGGGAGCAAACTGAACACAGGAAGGTCTTAGCTTGCTGCAACAGCTGCTTCTGCTGCTAATTGATGCTGTGTATCTGTGGCATCATCCCAGTGCCTATTTTAGGTTGTTTCCAGCTGTGAAGGTTTTTGTCTCACAGCTAGTGGTATCTCTGCAGCTGGCAGAGCAAGGTAAAAATAAACACAACTAATTCAGCAAAGCAATGAGGAAAATGTACAAAGAAATGTAAAAATAATATAAGCCAAGGTTATTTGGGAGAGAGATCTGAGTTTGTGTGAGGAAAGGCTGATGTGGCATGGAAAAGGGCTGATCACCTGCCAGTAACTACCAAGAAAAGGGAAATATTTTAGTGTGAATGTTGGGCTTATGAAGTGTGTTGGGTGCTGAAATTTTCTGGAGACCAAGGTCTGATGGCACTGTTGGCAGTTCCTCTACGATGTCCTATACATATATTTACTGAAAGGGAGGCGTTTTGAAGAATAGGAGTATAGTTATTAATTTGTCATTTTCTATAAACTCCCTGCCTCTTTCCTGAGCAATAGTTAACTACCACTAGTTAGAGGGCTTTCTGTTCCCTCTTAGTTTGAATGTTTCTCTTTCAGAAATGAAACTTGTACCACCAAACTCACCTTGGTTTCCTCGCATTTCTTCCAGTAGTGCCCACAAAACCCTGCTTAAATTCCTAACAGCTTTAGGGATGGCTGTACAGATATAAGGTAGCACCATCCCCGCTGAGACCCTAACCACGAGCTTCCCCTATCTACAAGGGAAGACAAAACCAACTGGCTTTGTTCTACGGTTTAATATATAACCTGTTTGAATCCAGCTCCTGTGAGGGTGATTTTAGATAAAAAAAGATCAAAGTGGATTTCCGACTAATCCTTCATAATATTTAGAGTTCCTAGCTGTTGTAAGAACTTTGACTTTGGAAAATTCTCTGAAAAGAGGAAATCTGAGACACAAATAACCTATGCCTCGGGTACTGTGTTTAGGTACTCTTAAGTGTCTTATCCATTGGTCAAAAAGCTATAAATACATGTAACCAGAATAATTTTAGACTTCATTAGACATTTTAATGTAGGCACTTCTGGCAATTTGTCTTGAATTTTAGTGACAAGAAGCATAAATCATTATAAATATTAAAAATAAATATATTCCAACAGTACCTGCCCTGGTGTAGGTCTCAGTTAAATCTAGGAAGTTTTCCTCTTTAAAATATGATTTGATCTATTTTATTTTGGTAAGTTTTCTCCAGATGTATTTGCATTTATTTGAAATACTTATAGTTGGCTACAGTTTTGTGAAAACTTGTGTAGGTCATGTGTGTGTTAATGCCAAAACCACCATGTCCTTTCTATAACTTAGGAAATTAATTTTAGGTTTTCCAAAGGAAAATTCTGACTACAACCCAAAATATTTTTAATTCTCTGGCTGAAGATCTGTTTTTTTCTTCCTTTGCTTCCATGTTTCTAAATATTTACTCCTACTGTTTTGCCTTGGTGTTTTGGATACAACATCATGAGCTGTGTATCTGTACTGTGTGTGGGGGGGACCCTACTGGAATGGTGCCACATTCTAGCCTGGAAATTCTAACCCCTGCTCATTTTTTAAAATCTAATAAATTTCTTCCTGCCTGAACTTGGGGAACTGGCATTCATGAGTCAGTCACATTACCTAGAATGCAAATATATTCTACTTGTAGTAGTGAGGCATGAACTAACAGAAAGTTAAAATAAATGAACCTTACTTGCTTTTATCAAGTTAGCTTGCTCAACTATTCTGTTTACAATGCAGTTAAGTGTTTCGTAATATGTTCTGAACTGTTCCGTTTCATAAGGACAAATGGTACCTAGAAACACAGAAACAAACATTGCAACAGAAATGAAGCAAGTTTGTAAAATAATATTTGGTTAATCTGCAAATATAGAGCAATTCCTACTTTGTCTCTGTTTCAGGATATCCATTTCTGAAAGTTTCCTGTAAATCTGGATCTTACTAGAGAGCCATATTAATACTGTTGAGCTATATTAAAGTTGTTACATGTCAGTAGAATATGTAATGAAGTCATATCTATTTATGTAAGCTGCAAATTGAAGCAGCCTGTCCATCGTCACCATGTTTGGTGAATTTTAGTATACAATACAATTTTTAAAATTTGCTAAAAATCAGTGAGTTTAATATTCTACCACAGTGTCCACTTTGAAATAGTATTGAGTAGGAAGGAAATTTGTCACATTTCACTCAAAAGAATATCTTAATGTTCTCATTTAGGAACAGCTCAGTTGTAGGTGTGTGAGTAAATAAGTAGAAGCTATATAGTCACTCTTATTTCACATTCAAACATCTTCGGTTTAAGAAAAAACAAAGTCCTTTCTTACTTTTACAGAAAAGTATATGAGTAAAGCTGACTGTAAATGGATTTACACTGAATGAGCCCCAAACTGGTAAATGGGACTTTGTCTCTTGGGGAAACTGCGTGCAGTGGTTAAGCTTTCAAAAAACACTATTAAAATCATTACGTTGCTCTGGAATCTTTTTTTTTTTCAGTGCATGTTTTGTAATGCGTCCATTTCTTAAACCTGGACAATGTTCTTCCTCTTAGTGAAGCTTTCAAGAATACTTGTTTGCATAGCTGGAGGACAGATGACATCTCTGCCTCAAGGGGAGGTTTTGTCATTAGCTCCATCAAGACGAGTGTTTTATTCAGTGAGTTTGCATTTTGCTGGAGGCTGGGAGTGTTGAGTTGAGGGCTCACATAACGATGCAGCTCCTGTAAAAGTCACTTGCTGCCTGCCAGGCTGCCGTTTTGTAGCCAGAGAGAAACACCATGGTCGATAGGAACAGAAAAGCATCAAAGTGTAATCTACATCACTCCTTAAATTCTGACTTCTGTTCTACAGTGCTTTCCAAATCCTGTATCTGATGGGGCTGTATCTCACCTGCTTGTGCCACGCCGCCAAAAGGCAGCAGAGAGATATCCACAGCCTTTTCTCACAAGCCTGAAATTGCTGCAGTGGAATCCTGCTGAATGAGAGGTCTCCCCATCGCTAAAACACTATCCTTAATGCAACCTGTCTCAAATAAATCACTTGGGAAGATTTCCATGGATGTCCTACCTAAAGGAACAGTGACCCAAGGGGGGAAAAAAAGCCTGATTGTTGGGGAGATGAAAAACTTTCTAGGATAAATAAGAAACAATGTGGGGTTTTTTATTTTTTTATTTTTCTTAAAGCATCCCATTCCTTTTATCAAGCCACCTACGTAGATTCTTGAATCCACCTCCTGGAAAGGAGGCATAAACCTGCTGCCTGAGCTGTCTTAAGAGCTTGAACAAGCAGTGAGTTAAGTGTCTTTTACTACAAAGAAACTACAAGGTCAGAAGGGGAAAAAGTACTGACGAGATGATGATTATGAGCATTAATCATAATAATATCAAGGTCTTATATAGCACTTTTCATCAGGAGATTTTAAAGCGCTGTACAAGAGAGATGAGTCTCATTATCTTCATATTTTAGATCTAAAATGTGACCTCCAATGCCTTAAGGCTTGCTCTCTGGGGGGGGGGGGGGGGGGGGGGGAAGACTTCTGGAATCAACAATACTTATTCTCTGTTAAATTTCTAATCACCACAATGACAATTTTTTAAATCTACTTGTTCTGTGGGCTCTGTAATGGAATTTTAATTGCTTTACTAGCAGCTTGAGATATAATGAATGAATAAATGTAATTCTTATCAGGACGCTGCCATCAGCTGATTGAAGCAGTACATTGGCGTTTGCAGGGCATATTCAGACAATTACGTTAGCATGTTCAATTATGTTGCTGGTTCTTGCCTCATTTGTTGGGGAATGGTAATTGAATTTACAGCTGTTACAATGCACATTAAAATGGATCAGCTTAAACTACCTTCAGAATGGGTTTAAGACAGTCCTTCTCCTTTGCCTTTGCAAACAACTGATGCATAGATCTTTCAGAGCATCCTAAGATCTTGCAACTAACTAGCAACCCAGAGGTGTTTTTTTAATTAAAACAGGCTAGCGCTACCACAAACAGCTAACTATGCCCTGAATGCCCCACTAAATAGTTAATGCTGTGCAAAACAATTTTGTTCCTCTCTGGGGCCAAGAGTGAGTCTTAATGAGAAGAGAAATTTTTCAGAGTTGTGGGGAGTTTTATGTATCAGGAAGGAAAGTCAGACAAATAAAATTTGTCTGTGTTCAGACAAATGGCACTAGTGAGGCAGTATTTGGGAAGGTTTAAAAGCCACCCCATGGAAAATGCAGTTTTGAGACCTTTGCTCCTTAGCAATGTCATTTCACAAAATAGTTTCTTTTAAGAAAGTCAGTTTTGAACAATGATGTGCACATGGGCTGTTAAAGCTGCTGCTTCTGATATAGGGCTTGTGCCATTTTCGTTTAAGCAAAGAAGATTTGAGATGTGAAGTACATGCAGAAGAAAAACTGCTGGGATATGCTACATTTCAGGGGATTACCTATCTTCTCCAAAGGGTGAGACCTTTTGTCTAGGAACTGAAACATTTGTATCTAATAGCGAGCTATCATGTATTCTCCTTTTGGCTAAAAATAACACTAATGACAGACACAAGGCCTGAAGTACCATCTGCTCATTTTTATTTAGAATTTCTCTTTTCATTTGGATGACTTTTGTTTGCAAGAATAAGGAATAAATAAGACTGATCACTTAAAGCTGTGTTCATCAGACTTGTCAGCTCTGTTGGAGCTGGTGATGGACCTTACAGATCCTGCACTGTGGCGAGGGTGGAAGGACAGAATGCAAGAAACAAGAATCAAAAATGGTGGGGCAAGTGCGGTGTTTTGTTAGCAAGAGTCATGGTTTAATCTGGCAGGTAACTAAATACCACACAGCTGCTTGCTTACTTGGTACATCAAGTGGGGTAGGGAAAAGAAATGCAGTGGAGGAGGAATTGAAATTCATGGGATGAGATAAAGACAGTTTAATAGGAAAGAAATAAGAGGAATAATAATAAAAGAATTAGAATATACAAAACAAGTGATGCACAATGCAGTCACTGACCTATGCCCAGCCAGTCCCCGAGCAGCTTTCCCCCTGGCTTACATCCTGAGCATGATGGCATATGGTATGGAATATCCCTTTGGCCAGTTTGGGTCAGCAGCCCTGGCTGTGTCTTCTCCTAACTTCTTGTGCCCTTCAGCCTACTCACTGGTGGGGTGGTGAGAGAAGCTGAGAAGTCCTTGACTTAGTATAAATACAGCTTAGCACCAACTGAAACATCAGTGTGTTATCAACATTGTTCTCATCCTAAATCCAAAACACAGCACTGCACTGTACCAGTTACTAGGAAGAAAATTAAATCTGTCCTAGCCAAAACCAGGATAGCAAGGCAAATGGAGTGTTAATGGTTCAACATTTTTTGTTTTGGTTAATAAAATAGGTAAGGACTGTATTACTGGTGGAAACTGGGAAATCACACACAGAATCGTGCAGAATGGTCAGGGTTGGAAGGCACCTCTGGTGATCATCTAGCCCAGCCCCTGCTAAAGCAGGTGCACCCAGAGCAGGCTGCACGGAATCACATCCCAGCAGGTTTTGAATGTCCCCAGAGAAGGAGACCCCACAGCCTCTCTGGGCAGCCTGTCCCAGGGCTCGGTCACCCTCAGAGAAGTTTTTCCTCATATTCAGATGGAACCTCCTGAGTTGCAGTTTGTGCCCGTTGCCCCTTGTCCATCACTGGGCACCACTGAAACCAGCCTGGCTCCATCCTCTTGGCCCTCGCCCTTAAGATATTGGTAGGCAGTGACAAGATCCCCTCTCCATCTTCTCCAGGCTGAACAGGCCCAGCTCTCCCAGCCTTTCCTCATCAGGGAGATGCTCCAGTCCCCTCATCATCTCCGTAGCCTCTGCTGGACCCTTCCAGTAGTTCCCTGTCCCTGTAGAACTGGGGAGCCCAGCACTGGACACACAGCACTCCAGATGCACCTCCCCAGGGCAGAGCAGAGGGGCAGGATCACCTCCCTCGACCTGCTGGCCACGGTCCTCCTAATGCCCCCCAGGGACCCATTGGCCTTCTTGGCCACCAGGGCACACTGCTGGCTTGTGGGCAACTTGCTGCCCACCAGAGCTCCCAGGTCCTTCTCTGCAGAGGTGCCCCCCAGCAGGTTCCCCCCCAGCTTGTACTGGTGCATGGGGTTGTTTTCCAGGTGGGCAAGTCAGAAATTACTTAGCTGCAATTCTTGTTTTGGAAGCTGTTTGTTTAAGAAACCATGAAAACAAACCCTGAACATCCACATAGAGCAGAAATTTTGGTTTTCAGAGGACAAGGAAGAAAACACTGATTTCATTAGGAGCCCATGGCCCACAGATTTCGTGCTGTTATTGTCCCTTGAGGGCCAGGGTGCCACATCCCATGGCAGTGAAGTGACTCTGGAGAGGAATGAATCACAGCCTGTCACACCACAGGGTGACGAATGACATCAGACACCCTGTGCTGACTTAAGTGGACAGCACCAAGTGGAGCTGCCAGCTGTAACCGCTGAGGGTTTTACTGTCGATGGAGGCTGGCACTTTCCTGCTGAACCTAAAGCCCAGCCTCTTTGAGCACTCCTTGGAGGATGACAGATAGTGTCTCTCATTTTGTATTACCTGTAGCTTGCTCTTTACCACCTCTCAGAGAGCACAATCCCTCTTGAGCAGCCTCTCAACTATTCCTTCTCCTGGTTGTCTCTTTGGAAAGCAGGTTTTGGGGACATCTGCTGTTTCCTCCTCCTATTATTATTCCATCTCTTTGCAGAGTCTTACAATGCACCATTAGTTACAGTTCGTAAGTGAATACATACGAAAACATTATATCTATCCTGGGAGGTCTCCATGCCGTTTATTTAAGCACAGTCAGTATTGACTTTGACCTTATTTCAATATGATATTATATCTCACTCAACCTGTGACAATTTGCAGCTGTGAATATTTAACAACCGATTTTCCAAGCTGGTGATGTTGGTCATCAGGTCAGGATGCCATGGTGTCTTGATTAGTTTAGTGTGTCTCCCCTTTCTTTGTTTGATCTGAATGATGATTGCAGGGTAAGTACCCTGTTTTGTCACTGTCCCAGTACAGCAAATTATGTTCTTGTTATTTGTCATATTGCTAATTTTTGTGAATGGATGGCATTGATGAAAAACTACTTAGCGAACAAGACTTAATTTGTGAATGTAATAAGCTTATTCTGGAAGAAATCTACTTTTTTTCCCCCTGCTCATTGGATAAAATATGCTAAACAAAATTAATTCTGCTGTGGAGCAATACTTTGACAAATGCTGAACTCCTTATATCTAAGACAAAGGTACAGCTAGATTTGGACAAGTGAAATAAAAATGAACATGTGCTCAGAGAATTAGGTCTTAAGGCCAGATTATTCACCTTCTAGACTCACATTCTTTTTGTTCAACCTATTTAATTACAGATTTAAAACACTGAACAGATGTGCAGTGCACATGCACCCCAGGTCAGACTCAACTCGTTAATAACTCTGAAAAAAATTAAACTTAGCTCTATATCTTCAAGGCTGAAAATGAAAGTTGGGCTCTTTTAGACCAGTGGTTTTGGATCTCTCTCACACATCCCCACAGGAATTCCTCCGTGGTTTGTTGTGCACCCAAAGACCTCTAGACCTGGTCAAGACTAGACATACTAGGCTGAAGATGTTAAGGAGAGGTATTGAAGCAATTGTAAATAATACAGCAACAGGTTGTGAGTAAAAAAGTAAAAAAAATTAGAAATCGTTAGTGCATGTGTTGGAATCTCCTGAGTTGAAGTTTGAATTTCTGTTTCACAACAGCTTTTAAGTGGCTGGAATAGTTGGATGAAGTTTAGAAAAAAACCAAAACAAAACCAAAAAAAACCACATCACACCACTTTAAGAGAAACTTGGTCTAAGTTTCCTGCAGCATCCAAAATGGCTTTTCTACTATTTTTCTCTTTCTTTGTCAGGAAACCTGATGAACAATTAGGGCCATGTTTTCTTCCAAAAGTGTTTTGGAAAATTAGTTTTTTAAGACAAAATTTATGAGTTAAGTATATTTCTTGATACCGTACTAGTGCACATAAAAGATTTTTCTGGGTTTTTTCCTCCTGTTTCTGTGCTTTCCATGGTTCCCATCTCTCTTAGCAGGCAACAGACCGCTAAAACATCTGATTGCTTTGCTACTTTTGGGAAAATCAGGTAGATTGCTTTTCTGTGTGCTGAAGAAACGCAATGCAAGTTTTCACACCACTAAAACTCCTTCTGTGAGTCAATCCATTTCTTGAGAGTGTACCTGAGCATGCTGGTTAATTCACTCCAATTGCTACTACTCGCATTTTCCCTTTCTAGGTCTTCTCTCCAATTGTAATCAGCTGCTCTGAGATAATTTGTATCAAAGTGAAATGGATGTAGCATGATTTTTTCTTTTTTTTATTACTATTTATTTATTTATTTGTCCCTGTGTGTTACCATTCCAAACACCAGCAAAAAGCATGCCAGGGTCACAGAGACATTTTGGCAGTTCTTGGAAGGCAGAAGGAAGATACTAGGCTTTAGAAAATACGTTACGATAAGCCTTGCTAAAGGAGAAAAAAAACCCCAACAAACCCAAACTTTCTTCTTTCGACATTTTTCAATGATACATTTACCACCTAAAACAAATAACAGAAACCTACTTTATTGCAGAGCTGACCATATGAAAATAAAATATGTTTTAAATTGTTTAAAAAACTTAAGCTTATGGAAGGAAGTATAGTGTAGTGTGAAAATTATCAGGGAAAACCTGTCTGGGAGCAAATGTTTCCCTATATTCCAGCTGCACCAGAAAGCATTGTGTATTGAAGACGTAAAATCAGACCAGACAAGCCCTATCACACCAGGGAGGTTTTGTCATATAACACTAAAGGCATTACACTACTATGTTTCAAGAGCTTATAAGGAGGATCAAGACATCCCATCATCTTCTGTTCCATGGAACAATGGAACAGCACCTGAAAGAGAAAGCAATCTTATATGTGGGGGACTTGACAAGTTTGTTTCTGTGGTAGTCAGTCAATTTTCAGCCGTTCTCCAGCTTATCTCTGGTACCCTTCAATCTCTGATAGCATGAGAGACTCTTTATTCACTGAGGAGTTGTTGATTAATGAAATTATGCAAGGAGTTGTCTGAATTTCCTTCTTACAATTCAAATACTCTAATGCAATTATTCTGTGAAAAATATACATGCTCTCTCTGGTGCTGATCGCTGCTGTGGTTGATGTGCTCTGGTAAAGTCCAGTGTTTCTAGGAATATACTTGGATCTAAAGTAAGAGTTTTTTTAATGATCAGTGAAGACATGGAAGGTCATAGTCCTAATGCCAAGATTTTTTTGAAGATGATGCTAAAATGACTTAAGCTGTAATCGTGTTAAAAATTCTGGTATTTTTTGGAGTTTGCCCTCCAAAGTACTAATCCAGCCAGAAACCTGGAGTTGAACTAACCAAAGTGGTGCTACCTTTGGCTAGAGCGTGGCAGACCTGGAGAGGTACGGTGAAGGTCAGTTGACCGAAGAGTCACATAGTCCTAGAGAAGGTGCAGGCATCTCCTGCCGCTGCATCTGCCTGCCCTGGGATGCTTGGGCTCTGATGGGCTCTCAGCTGTGGGCTCTGACATTTAGGGAACTGGCTGGTGCCCTCAGTGCTCAGCAAGGTTTGTGGTCAGACCTTTGAATGCATAAATCTGCTTAAAATAAATGAGCAGCAGAAGATGGCCAAAATCTTCATTTGACTGCAGTTTTGCTTTGGTTAATTGGAGAAAATGAGCAGAAAGCAAAAATACAGAAAGTAAAGCACATGCAATGCTTGCTCTTTATATGCAGGTTTCCATTTTGCTCTTCTTACGAATGATGGTGCCATTCTGAATTTTTTCAATGCCAGAGAAAGAAATGTAAGTTTGGGGGGGTCTAGTCCTGGTAGAAAGAAAACATAATATAATAGTTTTGAATAACATTTGAATGCTACATATTTTAAGAAGAAACTTGCTTTCTTCTTTTTGGTGAGGTTTCTTACATTCATTTTTTTAGTGCAATATCAATAACTGAACCTTTTCTTCTTAATCTCCACAGTATGATTTCCTGTAAGTACTCTGTTGTGTTTATAAGATTAAAAATCAGATAAAAAAACCTTATCAGACTAGGTTTAGGAATAGAACTAGCCAAAAATGGGGAATTTGTACTCCATAAGAAATTCTGGTACTTTGAACATTTTTTTTTGTTTATGAAAATACACAACACCAATACCCCAAAATTGATGTTGGTTTCTTTTGGATTAAATATTACTGTATGTTTTTCTGAGGTTTTCAAATGCTCACTGTGATCAGGTGGGGTGCTCAGAGCTGTACTACTCTGGGCATCTCATGAAATGCAACCCAACAGTGGGGAGTCCCTCCACATAGGGATGCAGGGGCTATAAGCAACTGACCCATGCTTCCTGCAAAGCCCAGTGGTAACTTAAATAGATGCATATATGCATATTTCATATGAAACACAATGTTTGTTTGCAAAAAAACCCCTAACTCTTTTGACTGGAACCAGCTTGAGCCTCACAGAAATACTTTTCAGTGGAAAACAGAAAATGAAAACAGGACTGAAGTAATCGGGCTAATTCCAGTTCTGCAAAAAAGCCATTTTCCAAAATAATAGTATATGTAGGAAAGGGCCTGACCAGCTCTTCTTTGATTGTCTTCATGACATGACATATCTAAATTTTACAGAAGAATGGAACATTTCCCCCAAAACCTGCAGGGTTTTTGTTCTATGACAATCCTGAGAGGTGAGAAGCAACAGAGAGGAAAAAAAAATACAAACCAAGATTAAAGCTGGAGGCTCAAATCTTGCCGTCAGTTTACGCACAGTGCAGGGCTGTGCAGAAAACACCCAAATACAATGGGCACAGGGAGAATCTCTTCCTTTAAAGTTCAACCCAGAGGCCACAAGAATCTCTATTAGATTTTAGCTCAGGCAAAACTGATGTAACTTTAACGAAGGGTAAGTCACTTGAGTGTATTTATATATCTATCCCCAAATACACTGAATGAAATTTAGAAGATGGAAAGAGGGAGAAACTGCAAACATGCATATGAAGAGTTTGCCTACTATCAGGTGAAATTCAAAGTTATAACTGTTTGACTTGGGAAATGTGATCTTTCTCTTTAAGTTCATCCTTAAAATTTTAAAGCATAATTTGTTTTGATTTAATTTCTAATGTTAATTAGTGAGGCTTGCACAATTAAAGGCATCAAGGACATATAATTATGTTCCTTATAATTATACCATAATTGTTTTAGTACGTTAAATGATCTAATAGATTTTTTCCTGTTTCAACAGCAGCATTGCAGCAATCTCTGTTTTATGAAATAACTGGCAAACATTCAGTAGGTACTTCCAAGCATTTTAAGTAAAGTTTTGATGAGTATTCATCTACTAATGAAATATTCATGCATTATATTTTTCTCTATTACAAGTGACTTTCACTGAAGCCCCTTAATGCTTGGTTTGCGTAGACAGATATAACATTCAATCAAACTAATGGAAACTGTGGAGTACTGTTATACTGGATATTATTAAATCAAATGCGCTTGATAAATATTGAGTCTCTGATGTTAAAAAGCATTTCTAGCATGATGCATGGATAGTAAAACAATACTCTGGCCCCTTGTTAATAATGTTAATATTACAGCTGTCACCATTTGACAACTAATATGATTTCCTACATTCATAAATGCCTTATTCTTAAGAGCATTAAAATATACTGTCCATATGTTGTTTAAGATTTTCCACCTTGTGTACGCATTCACTCCCAATGCAGAGCAGTTGGGCAAGTTTGCATTACCAGCAAAATATGTATACTTTGTCTGTTTAAAATTTAATATTTCTTTAAATAGTATAACTTGCACCCACACCAATAGGAAGAGATCAGTTTTGGTAATTTCATAGGCAGGAAGCTAATGATCCTCTTACAAAACAATTGCTAAAGGCCTTTGGAGAATTGTTTGGGCATGTTGATGCTCTTTCTCCTACTTGTTCTCTGGATGCTAAATTTCATTACATGAAACTAAAATAGATCAAATGTTTTCCTGCAATACTTTTCCACATGAGTTCTTTTGATGATTTTTGCAAGAAAAACAGGGTGCAAATGTGAAGTGGTTGACAAAACAATGAATAAAACATGCTTCGTGCCAGGTTTTTAATGAATAAAATTAAAGATCAGAGCTTAATATTATGCTTAGTTTTACCACTTCTGCATATGTGAAAGTTGTGACTCCATCAACTTAATATATCCCCAGTCACCATGAACTCTGAGTTCATTTCTTTTTCGATGGCACTGTATTGGCTTCTTCCAGGGATCAGAAAGGACTCGTTAGAGTAAGAGCCAGCTCAGCTGGGAAAGTGGCAAGGGAATACTGGGAAAGAAGATGCAGAGAAGATCAGTAATGAAATTGCACTTTTTAATACCAGTTAAAGGAGTGACCAGACATGTAAAAATATTTCACCTGAGTCACCCAGAAGGTAGACACCTTAAGTGACACTGGCTATAAATACATACAATTCACAGGCCCTGGTGAAAAACCTGTCCTTTCTCCTCATGTGCCATGAAGGTGTATGGCTCTCTGCCTTCACAACAGATAACGTGGATGTCGTGCATACGCAGTGAGCCGTATTCTGGGATCGGGCAACCCCTGCTCAAAGTTACAAATAAGATCCAGATGTATTCTGAGGTCTGTATGAATGAGCTTGGAAAACTGCCTAAAGTCTAAGTTACCCTATTGAGTCACCAGCATGTGGCAGCCTCCTTTGCCACCCTGCAGGCTGGTGAAGCAGTGAAAAGGCGTCAAAACCAGGACTGAAACATATTCCTTCTTGTGGGCCCAATTCCGTCATTTTTACATTGAGTTATTTGATTTAAAATACTATTATACAGTACTTGGGGACCAGCTGAATAGTTCTTTTGAGATTGCTGGTTTATTTTTTTACATTTAATTTTAGAAAGGCAAAGCATGGTGCTAGGAAAATTAGGAAATGTGTATAAAATTACGGAGCAGTGACTCTGTAGGGAAAATGTTTACTCTGCAGGCTTTTCTCTTTAAAACACAACTGCTTTAAAGCATCACATTAAATTCTAATGTGTGTGTATTTAGAGAAGGTACAATATATGTGAGAAAAAAGCATATGAAGTGCGTGAGGTGAGGCTGCTGTGGCTAAGCACTCCTTGTAGCAGAATACTGCAGTGGTGCCATGAAATCCTACGTAAGTGGTCAGAACACAAGTAAGAGCTGCCTGTGGGTAGTCCCGACCTATTCACAAGCTCTTTTGAACAATTTTCCTACTTTTGTAAATACTGTTTTTGGCAAACATTTGACACTTGAAATACAAAATGCATGAGTCACCTACTGGGATAGGCCCAGTATGTGGTTTATTGAATTTAGCTAAATTGTGAGTCATCTATCAATAGTCTTCATAGTGAACATACTTGTAATAATTTCACACATTACAAACAAGAGTAGGTATGATTTTTCAAGATTTTTTCAATTATTTTTTATTTGGAGTTTTTACTCTCTTCACTGTGCTCCATTTGCTGCTGTAGAAAATTGTTAACTTTTTAGTGATGGAGGATAAAAAGAGAAGGTAGCTTAGTGCTCGTCAGTTTAAACAACAAAGACCAGAAATGCAAACCCTGACATAAGATAAAATACTGTCTCACAAAGCAGAGTCCTCAACGTGAGGTTGAATGAATACAAATTCTTCTCAAACAGCCATCGAGATGTACTCTTCTACCAGCATACCGATTTCTGTTGAGATCAATAGTTTTAAAATTCAGAGGCAGTGGTTCTGAGGGGGAGAGCTGCAAATTACGCCAGATTCTGACTTGCCAAAAACACATGGTAATTTTTGGTGTGGGGTTTTTTTGGTGTTTGTTTGTTTTTGGGGGGGCTGTTGCTTTTAAGGGAAAAACTAGTTGAGTAGAAGAGAAAGAGGCGAAAAGTATGTATGTACACAGTAGCATCGTAACTGTGGTCTGTTGGATATGGGGAATTTCATCTCTTTACCACAGAAAAACACGAACATTCAGGCATAAAAGCACAGAGGAGCTTTCCAAAGTCCTTAGAGGACCAGGAATTCGGCATCCCTGTGATACAAGCGATTGAGCGGTCAGCCCCCACAGCCCCTCCCTTCGGAGCCAGCCTGGGGTGAGGCCCTTCCCCTCGTGGGCACGGGTGGTCCCGGGGCAGCGGGGTGAGGGCTGGGGCTGCGAGCCTCTCGCTCAGGGCTTCTCTCCAGCCCCCGACTTCGCTCCTGGAAGACGGGGCGCCCGGCGCGCGCAGAGCCCTGCTGGCCGCGCACGACCCTCCGCGAAGGGGTCTGCCCTGCGGGGGGGGCTGCTCTGTTAGGGTAAACCCGCACCTTGCCATAAAATCCCTCCCGGAGTTACGTTTTTCCGTGGGGGGAGTATTTTTTTTCTCCTGCCTTTGCCCTTGCGCTGCCGGCGGGGCTCTGCCCTGGGCCCCTCGCCTCTAGCGCGGCTCCTGTGGGGTTTTGCCCCGCGGCCGGGGCGCCGGGAGGGGAGGGAGGGCGGCGGCGCCCGCCGCAGCCGCCAGATGGCGCCCTTGCACAAGCCACGGCGCAGCGGGGGCGCGCAGCGGGGGCGCGCAGCGGGGGCGCGCAGCGGGGGCGCGCAGCGGGGGCGCGCAGCGGGGGCGCGCAGCGGGGGCGCGCAGCGGGGGCGCGCAGCGGGGGCGCGCAGCGGGGGCGCGCAGCGGGGGCGCGCAGCGGGGGCGCGCAGCGGGGGCGCGCAGCGGGGGCGCGCAGCGGGGGCGCGCAGCGGGGGCGCGCAGCGGGGGCGCGCAGCGGGGGCGCGCAGCGGGGGCGCGCAGCGGGGGCGTCCCTGCGGTGCCCCCCGGGCCGGCGGCGGGGTGAAGACCCCCCGCTTCTCTCGCGCGGCTTTATCACCCCGAAGCGCGCGCCCAGTCGGCTTTACGCAGCTCGGCTTTCACACCGCCTCCGCCGCTGCGCACCCGCCCTTTCCTTAGGAAACTGCAGGATGCTTACCAGTGTGGAGGAGGAGCGATTTGACAGAAGGGGGGGATGAGGCTGAAAATGAGGATGCAGGTCTATATTGAGCAAAGTGCGCTGGTGATCCATAAATGGGGAATGTAGGGAGGAAAAGGAGGGGCGAACCAAGCCAGGGGGATGCAAACATCAGGGTAGCACCTCTGCACAAACCCTCTGGCACGCTGGTCATGCAGTGCTTCTTGTTTTATTAATTAAACATATATATCTTCTTTTTTCTTGCAGTCACTGTTAAAGAAGATGTTGCTAACTATTAGTGCAATTTTCTGCCCAGAATGTTATTGCTGAATTGCTAGTGTTTTATGTTCTTTCTCTTTTTAACTCAGCTGTAGCTGGTTATCATAGGAGCCAAATAAATCCTTGCGTGGTTTATGTTGGGGTTTTTTTGCTTGTTTTGTTTTTAAGAATTAATAACTATTGAGTTACTAGAGTGAGTGAAAAGGCTGGTAGAATGGTTTGTGTGTATGCATAAATACCTGTGCACTTAAATCATAGAGAAACTCAAGCAAATGTGGCTACTCCTGCTGGTTCTGTAGCCATCGGCATTGAAACTTGAATGTAGTGTGAGTAGATAGAAGAAAAGCAACATGAACTTCTTCCCTTTTTTCCCTATTCAGCCTCATCTTTGACTCTTTTTAAATTTCCTGAATTTTTAGGCACAAATTGTCATGTGGGTAAAGCACTTTACCTTTGTTAAGCAGCATGGAGATCTCAGAGGAGGTGAAGATAGCGCAGGGACCTGGAGGACCACAGTTAGACAAGCTGTTTGAAAAACTTAATTATAAGAATCAGGTGAAGCTGGCTTTTACGTTTGTAAGCTTTACTCTTTGTATGTCTGTCTTATTTCATGCTGGGTTTGAGTTGCAATAAAGAATGCTTTAGGAGACAGAAAATGGTTTTCTGTTAAATGGCTAAGTCAAAACATAAAATGCAAATACTGTGGTGTTGAAGGTACAGGTCTCTGGTTAACTTGGGTGGGCTTCTGTCAGTAATTAAAATCCTGGCTGATAAAAGTTTTGGACTGTGTGCTGTAGAAAACAGGAGAGTTCAGACATGGGAACATTTAAGGAAACCATGGCAACAAATGGCTCAGTAGCTCTCTACAGGTAAGAAATGCATGAAATGTATTCATAAGAGAATGAGGCTTAGGAAAAGAAAACTCTGCAGCCATAGGGAACCAGGGAAGTAGCTGATACCTGACAGACAAGACCAAGAGAAAAAAAGATCACATCCCCTTAGGGTATTTCCTAAGAAGACTTCACACGCCATCTCTTTCCCAGTCAGGGTTTATATCTGCAGTGTCTTGGGTGTGCTGTGAAAGCATGCGTACATTGCCGGTCAGAACATCAGAGCAAAGAGGCTACAGATTCAGTACCAATGCTCCAGCCTTCCCCAGATCCGTGGGACAAGAAGAGTCTTGGAGGAGAAGTTATGCTGGGATTTGTTGCACAAACATGTGATTCACCTTCCTGGAGAAAATGTCCATTCTGAAGGACGCCTACAATGATCCTCTGACCTTTAACTTGTTCCTTAGCTGTGCTTAAGGGAACTTTGTAGCTCGGCAGGCCTTACAATTTGTCAACAATGTTTTAAACCGGAATATTCATGGCTTCGTGGCATAGATTTCAGGTTGTCTGGTGTGAATTGGGTTTGGACTCCATTTCCTGTTTTGAGGAATATATTGTCGTCTTTGAGTACTTATCAGTGTGGATCCAGGGGCAATGTATGCTTTGTGTATGAGAAATCAGACTTCTGAATAGCAGGGTCTTTTGAGAGCATGTATATAATCCCTGACTTTCATGTGTCCATGTGAGGCTATAAAGAACACAGAACTCATAGCTCTTCCTCAGCACTTTTAAGATGCAACCCAATGGCTGCTCAGCTCATCCTTTTTGAGAACTTTAAAACCTGTAAAACCTTTTTACAAAGGTGTGAAGAGCTTTTTTGCTTTCCTTATTTGAAATGGATATTTTTTTGAAAGGTTATTATCTGACAGCCCTGGCCAATAGGATTCAGTGTTTTCCATCCATGATGGTTTCTATGCCAAGTTCTAAACCTTTGGGATTCATGTATAGGCATGGTCTGTCCTCCCTGGAGAAAGTCAGGCCCCAGAGAAGTGTTCAGCATGTTTGTCTTCTGTCTGAGAATTCAAAACTTTGGGTGTTCTTGGCCTAATATCCTTAACACTAGTTATCTCAGTATTTTTTAAATGTAATTCTAACAACTGCTGTGCTGGTAGTGTCAGATCAATACCCAACCTCATGACACTGAGGTCTCCATGAGGTAACCTCTGGTGGAAAATAAACATCGTTCCAAAAATCGTTGTGAGATTCTTCAGAAAGATGACTAAGAACATCATAATGCTCTGAAGCTAAAGACTCAGTGTCCTCTTTGTGACTTGCATGGAGACACATGCCAGGTGATGGGTGCAAAGGGAAGCTTGGTACCAATCCCAACCTCACGGTCCATACTGATAAACCAGCTATGGAGCAGAAGCCAAATAGATGATTTAACACCTTGTCCAACAGTGTCCTCCACAGTCAGTTGTGTCACTTTGTAAGCCCATACCTCATCAACCCCACTCAACTAATTGTTTTCAATTGTTTTCAAGTGAAAAATCTTCCCGCTTCTTTGTGGAAAGGAACCTCAAGGAATTTTCTGTGGATCCCACTGGAGTGATACTGGAGATGACCATTCTGGCTGCCAAGGATTCATAAGCATTATTATGCACAAAGGGTGTGATCCTACTCTAAGGTGCTACTCCAAGCACCTCCCTCCTTTGCGTGAGGCAGGTGAATTGTGTTTGTCAGGCATCTGCAGTGGGATCTACCCTGGCACGCACACAGAGAGGTCATTTATCCCATGGTGGTGCTTTGAGATGCTGCAGCCAGCCTGGACATCCACCCACATCACCATAAGTTTTGAAGGTTTCCAAGAACTTCCAGTACGACAACAGAGACGCTCCGAACGCATCACCCACCCCAGTGAACGCAAGCCCTGGGAAGAGCCCATCATCCTGCACACCTACAAGGCTGAGAGTGCAAAGAGTGCCTGCTACGGCTGGGTAACTCGCTGCTCTACTAATGCTTTACCCTAGCTGCCTCTGTGCTGCCTAACCAATGTTTAGGGACTGAAAAGAAGAACTGGAAGGTGTTCAGCAGTTGCAATGGTGCCAGCGGAGGCTGATAGCTGTTGTCACAGATGCTGCGTGTAGGTCAGAAGCATGGCCTGAAAACCACAGAAAATGCAGGTGAAGTGACTGCAAACTTGGGCAGAGGAAAACAAGCTTAAACAAGCTAAAGGCTGCAAAACCACGGGGAAAAGAAAACATTACTTCTTGACACTGGATTCTAATCTGAATAAAAACAGAGTTCAAGGCTTGCTACAAAGGATCAAAGAGATCAGATGACTAACTGGCAAGAATGAAAATGAGGATTAGAAGTGGCAGACGGGAACCTGAACTGGAAAGCAAACCAAAGCTTTCTGCAGCTGAAGAGGCTTGGCAAAAAGGATCAAACCATCACGGAGAATGAAAGCTGCAGGCACAATGAAGATGAAATAATGCCTGCAAAATCCCAGGTTGTGATAAAGGAGACTGATTGCCTAAAACCATACCTAAAGTGCCTGTCTCTGCGCTTGGCTCTTTTGTGGAGTATTTTTGATGAATTAAGGTTTGGTTAGTATATAGCATTGAAATTTCAATGGTGAACTAGATAATACATTTTCTTGGAATTTGAATAATTTAAAAGATGCATATGCTAAAAGCAATTCCATCTATTACAGATACAGCATCTCCAGGGGGGCTGGTGGTTTTGAGGGGATGGAAACTGGGCAGGAAGACTAAGTGGGCCTGAGGCACACCTTCACGAACAGGTTATGTGCCGCTCTCTTTTCACAGTCGGTATAATCCAGCCAGCCTAGCGTGGGGGGACTGCGTTCTTGTTGGCTCCATTAATTCAGTTCCTCATTAGCCAGTTGGTGCTGCTGAATCGGTACTCGCCCCTTAGCAGGGAGGCTGCTAAGGTATTTATCTTTGCAAGGATGTGTACGTATCCGATGGAGCCGGTCAGGGCGGGATGTGTACTTTGCCTGCTTTTGACAGCTCGGTGGTGCGCTGGGACTTGGGCTCTTTACAGCTCCTTTGCAAGTGCTGGTTGCTGCTTTGTCTTTCTGGTGTCATCCCCTCATGTTTTCTGGGATCTTGGGGGAAGCTTCCCCTGTTAGCCGGAGTCACAAATAAGCAGGAGAATGTGCCGTTACTGGGGACAGCAAGGAGGAAACTCACAGATCCCAGCACAGACTGGGAATCATGGAAACGCTCACAGTAACATCATGAGAAGGCTTGGGGACATCTCTGGTTGCACCAGTAGTAGCTGGACCGGCAGATACCTGTTTCCCTGCAGAAATAGCTTATCCTCAAATGCCATTGTAGTGATCTGAGGATCAGAAGTCATAACAGTTAGCCCATTACAAAGAGAAACAGGAGCTTCTGATGTTTCAGTCACACCTTTGACCCTTTCTGCAGGATTTTATAGCATTTCTGGTCCCAGCTGTGGTTACCTTGCACGGGTTCTCTTCTTCCTGGCATCATTCTTCATTTGGCATGCTGTGGTGGGGAAAGGTGAGCTCAGACTGCTGCTTCGCCACAGTTGCCTGCTGTTGATGGGACAGCCTTCTGAGGCTCGTTGCAGATAAGCAATTCAGAAAAAAACTTCTCTAAATTGTCCTGACAACTGAACTAGCTCCTTGCTTTTTAGCGTGTGAGAGATGTGGATGGATAACAAGGGTGACAGAAAATTACCTTTTTCCCATCGCTTGATCTGGTCCTGAGTACAGCTGGGCTGTAACTGTGCAATAGAACTGCCGTTGGGATTGATTGCAAGTTATTACATGATCTTTCTGTAAAAATATTACTGAGCTGAGCCAGGTGTATTTCAGCAGGGAGGGAGGGAATGGCAGAAAGAGGTACTGTTTCTAGGGGGGGGATCCTTTTTATATTTAAAGTGTCTCTAAATACAGTTGCAGAGGTTGGTCCATGAATTCTGCAGTCAGGTGCAAATGTAAACCAGTGTGAATAACAGAGTGAATGGAAATAAGTATTTTTTACAAGGTTTGTTGAAAACTTTTGCTTGAAACAATTCTTCAGTGTCAGGTAAGATAGTCAATGATAAAATTATGATTATTTTTTTCCTTTTCATAATATTGTGTGCTTTCCTTAAAAATGTTGAGATGGCAAAACCCAAACCAGGGATTTGAAGTGGTGCTTTTTTTGGTGACTTGAAGTTGTCACGGCTGGAGTTGAACAACACTTCAAAGTAACTAGAGAATTTTAGTTTTGGTTGGACCAACACCTTAACTTACTACTAAAAGTATGCATCCAGGAATTCCCACCTGGAAACTGTGTGTTGTCCATCTGCTTTTCTCTCTGAGTTGGATTCCCCTATCTGGCTGGCTTTTGTAGGGCACACATTAATTATCAAGACTGGGAGTGATGGGTGTTTCAGCTGGAAGGGAAACTGCCTTGTACTGAGCCCAGGAAGCCTCGTCCCCAGTGGTGAGTGGCAACATGAATCACAACATGAATTTGGCAACATTTCCAAATCTGAATTTTCTGAATTTGGCCAAAAGTATTTAACTAAAATTTCTCATACTTTTCCACTGAAACTGAAAAAATACTCCAGGGAAAGTGCAGTTACACAAGTTGCTTTTTTTCATCCCAGTATTCCAGTGGATCTTCCCTCCCCTCAGCCTCTATCCAGGATTTCTGTACTCCTTGCAGCTAAAGTGTCTGTCCCCTTCCACTGAAAAGCAGAGAAGCGTGGAAATGCTGCCAGATGGTTGTGCTGTGCCCTGCTCTAGCAGCACACTGCAGCTGCAATGTGCCGATTACCTGGGAGCTGTGGAACCAGCAAGTCCTGGGTCAGTGGGATGCTGCAGCTGGGACCAGCAGGTACCACTGACCCAGTGCAAGTTTCCACAACCTGAGAACAGCTCTCTGGTAGCACGGTTAAAAATTACATAGAACCATAGAGAAATTTTGAAGAATTTGGCTTATACTGTTGTATTACTCCATGACCAAAGTTGTGAGGTGCGTCTTTCTCCTTACTGATTGTTGCTTGGCCTGTTTTTGAGCCTGGCTGGCCTTGCTTTTTGTTCTGAACAGCAGCCCAACTTTGTGGCAGGATCAGTGCCTCCTCAGATCTGGGAACCTCCTTGTGTGAGAGCGCCTTTTTGACTTCCTCCAAACATCGGTGCAAGGGTGCGCTCTCCTGCTTGAGGTATCTTTGGCTGTGTCATCCCTTGATATTTTTCAGTGACTTCTTGAGTTTTTGATGTCACCTTTTGGGTTTTGTTTGATTTTTGTTATATCCCAGATAAAATATGTAGCGTGGGAAGGGCTAAACTTCCAGTTTACGTTGTGATATATGGAAAGAATGTCTGTGCTTTTCAGAATGTCTGATTATGTTCAGATAGTTGACTTATAAACTGAATAGTGGCAGGGCATGCAAAAGGAGGAGGAGAAGGAAGAAATGTTTGCAGGTAAGCAGAGCCATAGTCTTATATGTTTCATGATTTGAATAGAGACAATGTGGTCTGATAACCCTAAGACTGGGACATTGGTTTCTTTGTTTGTTTTTCCTGCAGTTCTAACAGTGACTAACTATGTGCCCTTGGGTAAATTACTTTCTGAATTTCTTTCCCTTTCTACTTTGCATTTGCTATTTGGTTTGCGGACTCGCCAGGGAAATGGAGACATATTTGTCCAGCACTGAACTCAATCGAACCTTGTTCTTAATTAGAGTGTTCAAATATGGATGTAATACAAGTAATAATAATAATTAATTAGGCATTTAATCATCATCAGTATTTACATAACATTGTCAGCATTTCATGTGATGTTCTATCCAAATATTTTGTGGGAGTTTTCCTATGTATTCTTATCTCAGTAGTGCTAGACATCTTCATAACGGAGAAACAATATTTAGGTTTTTATGGTTTTGAATCTTTCTCTCCCTCAACTAAAACGTAATATTCTTTCTGGCAGCTAATAACATTTTCCCAACCATTTAAAAAGACTCTCTTTTGTTGGGGGACATTGCACATGAGACCATAACTAAGCTGCCCCTCATGGCAGTTACTGTCCTCATGAAAGCTCTTCAAGTAACCTATAGGGTAGATTTCCACAAAGAATATATTGCAGGTGCTGGAATGCACAGATTTATCTAAATGTTCTTGGTATAGTTTGTTCAGCTGATTCTGTATAGCATGAACTTGATTATAACAAGCTGAGCATGGTGTTATTCCAAAAGATTAGCTAGCACATACTGTTCCTAATACTGGTGAAAAGAGTGTACAAAAGTGCCAGATCTCAGGCTGGTGGTCAAACTGGAAAATTATTCATGTGTATGACATTGCTTTGTGGCAGTTGAAAGAAAAAAAGACAAGATGGGAAGAAATAATGCCAGTACTGTAAATGACAAAGTCTCATGAAATGGCAAAGATATATATGGTGTATTGCTTGGGCAAAAGCAGTTTTGATTGTATCAATTTGACACTGATGGCCGTGTTAACTGCCTTGGCCTGAGGTCTATGTTACCACTGGATAGGATAGCAAACCAGAATCTGTTATTTCCAGCACAACATAGAAGAAACGTTGTCTTGGGCAGAAAAGCAACACGTTTAATTATTGCAATTTGAGTTTGAACCTGAAAACTGCCTAGCTGCCCAGCCACCAGAGCAGTGTGGCAGGAAAGCACACATAGGGAGCTACAAGGCTCTTTGCCCTCTCTCTGTGGCAAATTTACGTGTGGTCTGTAGGGAGTTCCCAACACCCTGGCACAGGATGAGTAGTCAAGGCCATCTTATCTGAAGGGCTGGAGCAAGGACTCATATTATAAATGCTGGTTGCAATGAGATTGCTGTGGCCTTCGAGCTGCCCTCTTCTGATGGAGGTGTCATTCTTAGCATACTGCCCTCCAGAAAACATGGTCAAAATATGCTGAGGCCTGGCTGGCGCTCTCATTTGGAGCTAACACAGGGTTTGTTAGCAAAGGCTAGATGGATATGTAGAAAAGACAAATATACATCTTAATTTGCATAATATCGAATCAGGGATTAATAAGATCACATCTGCTGTTTGCTCTGTGATAGCTGGCATATGATGTTTGCATTTCCTGTTTCATATGGTGGTTTGGGGGTTTGCTGGGAATGGTTATTTTCTATAAATTTGGTTCACTGGTCTTTATTACTCAGAAGGATAGTGAGACAGTGTCCCCTACCAGACCCATTAATCTGCTTCCACTCCTGCCACACATTTTTTCCTTCTCTGCAGACTAGAGCAATTTCCAGAATAAAACCCCCTGCACATTGGTTGTAGTTTTAACCACTGAATAGGAGTGATGTACATGATGAAGGGAGGAGAAAGAAGCTCTGTTTCCTCTCTCTTCTCCCTTTTTTCAGTGAGAAGCTGTTGAGAAAAAGGTCCGTACTGCTACAATCCCAGGCAGAGCTTCTCAAAGAATCTGGAAACATTGTAGTCAACAAAATACTGTCCCTCTCTCATTTTTCCAATGCTTGCCAGCAAGGCTTTGACAAACTTGGACAACAAAGTTTTTCTCTGCAAACCTAGGATTCACTTCTTGCAGGAGCATCAGACACCTTCTTGGAAATGTATGCACTCCCCGAGTGAATGAGGCACCCTGTGCTACTAGGTGGTCCTGCTTTATCACAACATTTAAGTTAAGAAAGTAATTTTGCTTCACTCCTTTAAGATAAGGAGTAAATAATACGAGATCTGCAATCACGGGAACAAATACAAAAGACAAGGGAACATAATTTTAGGTTTTTTGTTAAACGAGTTACTTTTTTTTTGCTGCTTCAGCCTCTCAGCTACCTTGAAAGACTGGCTCTTAGCTTCTCCATCCTACACCAGCAGGGTGCTAGGCGCTCCTAGGGCTACACCTTACCTCTATTTTCACTCTGCCAGGACATCTTTTCACTTTCCCTGCACTGGAATATCTGACTTCCAGAACGCCTCATAGTCACTAGCCAACATCACCAGTTATTGTGGTGGATTGACCTTTTGTCTTCCTCAAGTTTTCTCAAAGAAAGCTGCTATTGTGCTGCTTAATTTGAATGTCTTTCCTTGCCTGGCTGGCTTTTCTGGTTATAATTTCCTGCAAGCATTTGTGAAATTTCCTGAATTGTGTATCTTGAAAAATATCTTTTTTAGACTTACTTTGGTATAGGCTTCATTAGAAGATGAAACATGCTTCAAGCCACTGTGCCATGGATAAGAGGATATTTGGGCTAAGAAACAACTATGCACTGTTAATTAGGTGGGGATGAATCAGAGGTGTGTTCAGCAAGAGATCTCTATTCCGTATTCCACTTGGACAATGAACAGGTCTGTGGCATTGAAGGGGATGATTTCCAGCAAGCTTCTTTTTGGCAATCATGGCCAAGCTATTTGGCACACAGGTTCTCTCAATTCCAACTGAACAGAAAACACAGTAAGGCTCCTTTATGAAAGCAAACAATGAAATAAGACAAGCCTGTGCCCAAAGAAGAAAGTAATTAGAAATATTGCATAAAAACTATCTTTGAAAGACTAGGTGGTGGTTTTGCGGGGGTGGGGGGTGGGAGTGGATTAGCACTGTCTGGTAACACAGAGCAAGAGCAGTGGGTGGAACACAGCTTGTGGACGTTTGCTCTGGAAGCGGAAAGGTAAGAGCTGCAACAGGAGAGGCAGGAGCACTCGGAGCAGCATTGGCCTGAGAAGAAGCCAAGATCAAGCTTCTTTTGAGCTGCCTGGTGTTTGAAAATCCACGCTTGGAACTGGCCCAGATGAACTGTTTCTTGTCTGTTCCTGTTGCGCTTGGGGAAGCGGAATCATATGTACATTCTTTGTGTATAAAAAGGGTTGTAGCAAAGAAATACCTGACTTGTATCACAAGCCTTGCCACCTAACAGAAACAATTCAGCAAGTCCCAAACACTGTCTTACAACTAGAAGGGAAAACAAGAAATAGACGTAGGCAGGTATGGCTTTTCCATTAGAACTGTCTACTGCTGGAAAACACTGTTTCTAGTACATGAATAATTTTCATTAGAAATCCCTTCTTTGTCGATGTGTTTGCTTTAACTAAATGTTTTAATTAGGGTTGGTTTGATTCTAGGTAGAATGCTCTGTTTCAAGGTGGTTTGATAAAATATAAACCTCAATTTCCATGGCATGAATTGCCTCTAAGAGTAAATGTTCAAGTCCCCACCAGGTCTCTATTGCATCAGCTCCCTGGAGGACTACATCTCTCCTCAGCCTGTCTCCCTGTGAGTTGCATGGCTTTGGGTGCATGCATTCCTCCTGCTCCCTCCCTGTGCCCCGTGAGAAAAAAATCTTTGGAAAGTCTCATATATATTGTAAAATATATACAAACACTGCTCTTTTTGTGAGACTGAAATGCAATTTTTAGCTGATCCAGTTGTTGATCAAATATCAATCTTTTCTAAACAAGCATCTAACAGAATATGTTGCCATTATAAAAAAAACTGAATCCAGGCTGTTCCTATATCCCTCAGTTTTTATTTTTATAATTACTTCTTAAATTAACATTCATCATAGATATGGTGTTTTGTTCTATAAGGTTGTCAGTTGCTGCAAGCTACTGAATTAGTCTCACAATATTGATATCAATCTTGTCTGTAATGTCCCACAAATCAGCATCCTAATTCCAACATGAAGCTGCAAGCTCCCCCAAAGTGCACAATAAACGAAGTAGTGAGCTTGTTTGTTTATTCCTCTATTCGTGACATTTGGTTAAGTGGCCCAGAGAACAATGTATTAAAAGCAATTTAGGTTGAGCTGATGCCCTAGGAAATGCTTTTTAGGCATTTTTAATGGATTTTCAAGACAGTGGAAATATCTTCCTTCAATTAGAAATTTCAAAATTTTTGTCATTTCAAAGCAGATATTTATTAGAGTTTCAACTTTGGAGAAAAAAATAATCATTCAAGATGGGTTGCCCTGAGCTCAGAAAAAAATCTCCCTCTTCCTTCAGGATGGTTGTTTCAAGTTGCAGTCAAAGTACTTCAGTTCTAACCATCCCCACCTCTGGTCTTCCCAACGCATCGTGTATATTCTTCGCTGGTTTGTCTGTAAGCCCTTCAGGGAAGGAAGCATAATTTTTCCTTAGCATCTTCTGAGGCACGGTTAGAGTTCTGACAATGGTAATGGTAAGAACAGTGCCATTATTCATCCATCTCCTACCTTCTCCCCCTTCTCCTCAGGCATTTTGTGTCATTTGACTTCTCTTTTAACCATGCTGAGGGGAGACATCTGTAAGTTTAAAGCTGATGAAGAAGGTTGTAGAGGGAGTCAGTCACTGTTGTCCAGCATTAACAAAAGCTGAATGCCAGGGAAGCAAAGGGCTTGTCTTCTTCACACATAGGCACTGACACTCACTCCAGATGGCAGGGACAGTTGCCTGTAGTTAACAACAGAGTTTCAAGTCCTGATGGAAATTCCTAAAGATGTATTCATAGCAGAGATGTCTCAAAAACTGCTGAGGCTGAGGACAGAAACGTGCAACTCCCATCACCAGGACAGTGACCTAACCACTGAGAAACACGGGGCTCTCCTTTTCCCTTTGTTGGAAGCTGTCTGCTGTGCTGAAATACATGCAAAATTCTTGGCATCTGAGAAAGCAGCAGCAAGAAGCTTGAGAGGCAGACAGTAAGGGAAGAGGCCTTTTTTTTTTTTTTTTTTTTTTTGCTGCCATGCAAATTTTTTTATCTGGATTTTTGACCTCTAGACAGTCTGTCCATTTAGATGTGGCTGCTGTTCATTTAAACATAAAATAACACTGCAATGGCATAAGGAAATTCACAGTTCTGGGAAACACTTTCCCCCTATCCTGCATAGAGTTGTCTTCTGTATTAGCCTTTACTAGATCATTAAAATTGTTCAAGAAGGCATATTTTTGTGTAAAAGGAAGAACCACAGTGCTAAAAAAAAAAAAAAAAAAGTAAATCAGATCAAATCTGGTGCAAATTTTGGACCCCATAAAAACTGAGGGAGAAACTGAAATACCCCAGTATTTTCCAAGAAAGAATGTGACTTACCATTTTGAAATGGCTTTTGGATTTTGAAATTGGCACATTTTTAGAAATTCATTAAAAGGCATTGAATAGTCTGAAATATTAAAACAAAATTACTTGCCCATATGTTGCAACTTTGGATATCTTATTATACAACTTCTTTGCTCTTTGTCAAAAATATGTAATGTGTATTGAGACTTATTTCTTCTTCAGATCCAGATAAATTTTAAGCAATCCCCATTCACACAAAATCTTGTGTGCCCAAATCTGCCTCAAACACGTCTCACCTTTCTTCTGGGAACTTCAGCCAGGCAGAATTTTTTTCAGTGAACATTAGATTTGCTGAAAATGGAACATTAGTAATAGGAATAAATAAAAAAAATCTATAAAATTAGGTCAAGTTTGGTAATGAGTTTGGGCAAAAAGAAGGTGGAAAAGAAGTTGAAATTCTTTCAATATTTTCAGAAGTAAATAATTTGATGTCTCATTTTGAAACTGATTTTGAAGTCAGGCTGCTGAACCTGGAAGTGATTTTTTAAAATAGGCTAAAATAGGCAAGTTTTTGCAAACAGAAAAGTAACTAATTTCCCCTATCTTTCAGTTCGGCCATTGAACTGGACAAATAGAATTCATTTTGATGGTCCGAGTCCAGTTCTCCTGTCCCTGAAAGTGGCAGACAATCTCAGCAGGTATTTCTTACAGTCTGAAATGGCAAGCCTAATAATTTTAGGTGTATAATAATTATTCTTTCTGATATTCATCCCTCTAAACTCAATAGTAAGGCTTTACCTACACGGTGCTCAGCCTCTGCCGCCTTCACCAAACTGGCAGGAGCTTACTCAGAGCAGGTGATGTCTCGTTTTCCCTGCTCTCCAGCACCCAGGTGGGCATCATCCTGCCTGGGCCAAGGGTCTCCTTCCTTACCTTGGTACCTGCCTTCTGCTGTAGCCTAGGACTCCTTAATTTTCCCCAACCATTGGCTTTGGTTAATTGTTTTCTCCGCCTCCTTTCTTTAAAATAAAGCTGAAGCTGGTTCTTTAAGTGCTTCCAGCTATTACAAAAACATCTCCAGAACTATCTCTGTGATGTAGTGTAAGCAGTTGCTCTGAGGAAGCAGGTAAAGTTAAATTAGATCTTTTGTTTCAATCAGGTTAAAGATTTTGTTGTTTTGATGGGTTTAATATTCTCAGCAGCTGATTTAAAAGCTGTAAGCAATTAATAACTGGTTCTACTAAAACCTCTTGTATGCCTGCTAATGTTAAGTTCCTATTTCAGTTTGAGGTGAAAAGAACTTTGTGATGAAGTCCAGTTTTTATGCCGTTTAATGTAAGGTGGGCTTTGCTAGGGGTGATACATTTTACTAATGACACTGCCAGTCACTCCTTATGATCTGGAGTGATTTGTTTGTTCTAGAATGAGTAGACATGACAAGTATCTCCTTTTTTCCTGGTGGTTAACCTAAGACTTTGGTCTGAGAAAAATCCACTTAGAAGTAACAGTCAGGCTATCTTTATCCATTGCATCAGAGGAGATCCCAGACGTGATCATTTGGGAACAATTGTAAACGGCAGTAGAACTGGAAATGATTTGGAGGAATCCTTGCAGAAAAAGAAGCAGGCTCCGTTCTGAGAGGTGTTAATGGGAGCATCAGGTCACGGACCTGAGGGGTAGTTACTCCTGCTGAGTACTTTGTCCAGCTTTGGACATGGTGCTTCCAGAACAAAGCAAGTCACGGGACAGAGAGGCCACAGCAATGATGAAGAAGTCATATTTGCTAAACTGTTCGGAAAGCATGATGTGTCTGCATCAGTTTATGCTAAATGAAGGGAAACAGAAAAGGGAACAAGACAGTTCTTTCGGTGTGTCACAGGCGGTTATGAAGAGGATGACGATCAGTTATTTTTGATGTCTGCTACAGAGAGGACAAGGAATTTCAGGGTTTTCTTCAGATCGGTCACTGATAATCTCTGCATAAACCCACAAGGCTGAAGCATAGCTAGAACAATAACTGCCGTTGATTTACCTGCTTTTTCAGCTTCTGGTACTGTGTTAATCATATTACTTCATAGTCTTACTGTTTAATCTTCCTCACTTTCGTAACAACCTGTCCTATTCATAATTTCATTATTTGCATTGTTATTCATAATCTGAATATATTTCCTCACTCAGGAGATGTTGGAAAGTTTGATTAGACTCACCCAGATAGCTGGCAGCTGTGTCATCCTTCTCATTTTAGGGTGTTACTCATGGAGCTACTAAAAACGGCCACTACCACCGCATGGCGGACAGTGGTTTGTACCACCTGGACCAGAGCATCGTGGCACCACCATTCCCACTCCCTGAGCTCAGGTGGACGAAGGTGGGTGCTGGGCACCCTGCTGTGCAGAGCACAGGTGTTCAAGATGTACAGAGGACCCGTGACGTTCAGCAGGGTTCTTGGTTACACAGGGAGCGCTCAGTATCAGCCGCTGAGCAGGGGTAAAAATTGCGGGTTTTAAGTTTGGCACTTGGAGTTTGCCTGAGTTTTGAATGATGCTCTGGGTTCTGTCATAAGCTTAGTCCTACGTGTTGAGCAGTGAGAGATTTGATAAGGAAAAGGCTGTAATAAAATCACAGATTATGCTTTTGGGGACATCTCTGTGATGAGGTTATGAGCATTTATACCAAGAGTAAGATTTTATGTACTTTTTTATTTTATTAGAGGATCAGTCATATTTAACATTTTACAGAGTAACTTCCACACGATAATTCCATGCATTATGTCCATCTTAATTAAAATGAAAAAAAAAGGGGAAATTCTATTCACAAAATGAATATGAGAAAATTGAATTACAACTGATACTCTACCTGATTTTTTTATTTTTTTTTTAAAGATTATTAATTCCATTGACCAGGCTGAATATAGGCTGTACAAATAATACTGAACATTAAAGAACTCTGTTAAAAAGCCTAACATTTTTACAGAAAACACTGGAAACATGATGCACGGCATCACACACACACACACCGGCACAAAATTACTCCATTGCTGTCAATGAAAATCTTGTCATTCACTTCAGCGAAGCCAGGTTTTACCTGCCATTTCACCTCACATTATCTTATAATATGAAAATAAGTTTCTACTACCTAAATAACTAGAGAATTAGAGTACAAGATAATCCGCTCTGTAAAATGGCAGGCTTTTGTTCAAAATATCTACATTCATTGGTTTTATCTGCCTTATCATCTCTTTTTCCTCTCTGATGAATGCAAACTGTTTGGGTAATTTGCTTTGACCAGATCTGTGTCTGTGAGATCTTAAGTGGGAAAACTATTTGCATACTTAAGAATCCTGAGAACAGAGAGTGGCATTATAGTTTGGGATTTGGCTGGGGGGGGTTTATCCCCTGTGCTGGGCCAAGAGAGACACTTTACATTTATATGTAGCAATTACCATTCCTAATTTTTGTAATTAAACTGCCTTGTGAAAATGTAGCATGTAAAATGGAGGCTGCCAGGCTAAGCTTCCTTGCTGTTTGCCTCCTACATTTTTAATGTACCAGCCCGTAAAAGTTTGGGTATCTGTTTCTCCTTTCTCTCCTCTTCTGACTTTTTGGAAAGAATCTTCTCTCAAAAAATGTGGTCTCTGTAGAAATGGTAGTTCACTGAAACTGATATGCAGAAATGCAAACGGGTTGCTTCCACTAGTTTTTCTAAATTAGTTCTAGAAGTTAAGTGTCTCACACATGTACACACCAACACACACACACACACCCCCCAACAGAATGGAAATTGCAGCTGCTACCTTTCATCATTTGTTGATTGAAAATGTCAGGACCACTAAAGAAGACTGTGAAAGAAGTTACTGGCAAAAAATAAATCTACACAAAAATCCATGCCATAACAGAACTTGCTGAACCGGCCAGATATGTGAGTATGTTTGACAAAATGCAGAAATTGGCTTGCAGGCAGGACCTTCATTCCAATGGCAAGAGTGATGTGCTGAATAAAGGTCACCACTGTGGCTGCATCAATACAGAGAAGTCCAAGGAAAGTGACCACCCTCCTTTTGCCTGTGAAAAGATTTATTAAAAAAACAAAACAAAAACCACCCAAAAAAACCACAAAAAAAATGTGCTATTAGGAAATTTTTTTCATTTCTATTTATTTATCCAAGTCAAATTCAGATGCTAGAACAGCAGCAATGTTACGTGGGAGTATTGTCTTCGCAAAACCTGCAAAGCAGAGAGTAATAAAATCAGACTGGAAGTGGCAGGATGTTTTTACTGATAATACTCATGCACATTTCATTGTCCTTTTTGGCCCCAGTGGATGACAAAATGTAAAACCTATCATTAAAAATATAGGTTTATTGGGGTTTTTTTATATTAAACAAATGTTATGGCTGCTGCTGCCAACTGAAACAGATACATTAGCTTCCACTAACAGGTTCCCACTTTTTAACAGGACCGCAGTCATCTTTAAAGTGTATGGGAATAAAACTCACATTTCTTTGTCTCCCATGGTTGTGTTTCAGGTTCTTTACAAACAAAGATAGTTAAATAATGCTTTGAACTTGTGTTATTACTCTTACTCGGGAGTGAGACACTGTACTTCTAGGGATTCTGCATTAGGATGTTTCAAATTGATTGCCAAATTTTTACATTCTAGCCTATAATTACATTTAATTAGAAACTCAGGTAGCATTTCTGTGATGTATAATATTTTATAATTACTTCCCATTATCAGTTACATAGCATGTGTAACTCCTTATGTAGATTTATGATGTTGATAATTTTGCAGATATTAATTTTACAGTCCTTTGATTTTGTGAATTTCAGTAAAAATGCCATATTCCGCATAAATTTTCAGGAGCATTAATTTTTTCATGTTGCTCAGACTCACAGGAAAGAATTTGCCTGCTGGTCCTATAAAACAGAGCTGGCTGTACCAGTGAGAAAACAAGATCTTGTGTCCAGATGCTTTATAATTTATATCTGGTTTTTAAACTATTGAAAAAGTGCAGCCTGTGGGCAGAGAAATCTCATTACTTACAATCTGCACTTCAAGAGAATTTAAAGTTGTACAAATGGATTTTAAGTTTGATAAGAAAATTGATTGGAGATTGTACATTGTGAATACATTAGGTTTATAAAGACAAAACATGCATGAAGTGCAATTACTGCTAGTGTTGCTATATTAGTATGAATGTTAATAGCATGTTTGTTTTTGAAATGGGTTATGCATTCTGGTAAATGTCTGCTTGAATCTAGTCATCTGTGTATCACTTGTCTAAGTACTCTCATTTAAGATGCCATATCCCTTCTTGTAGCAATAAAGGGGTAAAGCAACATTAATATTAAATAATTAGAAAAACAAAAGGGGAATGATTAAACATATTTACATAATTGAAATAACACTGAGTCGCAGTGGGAAATCGGGACAATGTTGTCTCCTTTCAAAGTAATTCATAATTCAGATTTTTAATTATGGCATATTCATTCATTTAAAGATGATTCTGGATGAGAGGGCCACTAATGAAATACAATCATTAGCATCTAAACAAAGTAATTTAGAAAGTCTCCTTTCGGGGAAAAGATTTCTAGAACATCATCAATCACACAAGATATGCAAAAACAAGCAATTAAACCACACACAAGAACTACAACAACCTTATATATTAGTAATGTACACATGAAAACATAACTGATTACAATGATTAGAGTAGGGTAGTGTGGTTAATTTGTATGTTATGTAGCAATTTCATGGAAGAATGTACTAGGACAGGCACATCACACAACAAATTAATGCTATGTCATTGATATATGTTTTAAATATATTAACATCGTTGCAGTCCATGCCAAGTTATCAGTAAAAAATAGAGCGATGAGAATCTGGAACCTTGTTCTTCAAAGGTGCATAACTCGCCTTGTATGAACCCCTGGGCTATGCTTTTGTTTTGGGGTTTTATTTGTTTGTTTCTTTTTTTTTTTCTTTTATTTGTATTGAATTTGATTTTGTTAAATTGGCAAAATACAGCCTTAGGAAGATATTTCATGAGAGAAGCAGGTGCTGCATTAGTTTCTCATTAATTACTCAAATCCTGCTTTGGGTTTATAGCAACAAAGTGCTCATAGACTTAAATGGGTCAGTGATTTACAGGGTCTTTCCGTGTGCACAATTACAATTCATTAAACACGTGGCAGCATTAAATGGCCGGAGTCATTCTGCACAACTTTTAATGTGTGTGCGCAGTGTCCTGTTCAAAGGACACAAAATAAGGCTGGGTTTAAATACCTTCCTCTTTGGGTTAAATTATAACCTGGGTGGAACCCCCTACCATTTCCCCCTCTCGTGTAAAGAAAAGGCAGAAGCAGCAGTGCGTGCGGGGAGCATCCCGCCGTGGTGAGGCAGGCGCGGCTGGTGTAGCTGTGCTGCCTTTGATAGCCACCAGGCTGAGAAGCCAAAATATGTTCTATTGGGTACTCAAAGGATAAAAATACTGGTTAATTTTCAACAGTGCTCCTTCATTTGACTTTACAATTTATAGCAGTGAACATTAATGCAAGAATAGCTTGGTCGAGGAGGAGTTTAAAATTAGAGCACCTCTTCTCATTAGCCCCAGCAGCCTGACCCAGGGTGAACTGAGAAGTAATTTGCTGCCAGATCCTCATTTTGCTTCTGTTATCACTCCTTGTAAATGAAGCGCAGCAATTTATTGTAGCACCTCAAGGAGTCAAGAACATAATGTGTAAAACACATACAAAAAAAATCTTTCTTCACATTCATTAACACCCAGCACATAGAGGCTGTTCACTTTTCACTCTAATGAAGGAGGGGGATCTTAAATCTAAAGCTTTCCAGCCTGTGAAGAAGGCCTCTTCAGGTCATTAGACAGAAGCCGAGTTGGACTGAAGAAAGGTCATTGACAAAAAAGGGAGAATGGCAATATGATGAAAAATAGAAAATGGATAAAAGAAGAGACTTTAGAAAGCTCGGAGAATGGAAAGTACATTTTTGGCATCAGTGATCAACCCTTCTTGTCTCTATGTTCATTTTCTGTTGTCAGTGAAGAAAAGAATATCTGGCTTTTTATTTAGCTGGGAATTGCTCTCGTGTTTGGTCAATTCTCATTTCATCACCCTTGATCTGACCTTGCAGGAAGCATTCACAGGCTTATTTTTAAGGCAGCTTTGTCTGCTGGCTATAAATTCAGCTCTTCATTTTGCTCTTTTTTATTAAAAACATGCAGTCTACTAGATTTTAATGTATTCTGATTATGTAACTGACCATTTCCCCTCCGGGAGATCTTTTGTCTCGCTAGTCTTGATTAACACTTTGGGTTTACAGCTGTATATTAACACCACATTCAGGAATATTAGGAAGCTCCTATATGCAAATTAACTTGTATTGGTAATAGAAATAGAGGAACTTAAAGAGGAGTTAGGAGCAGTCCTTGAACACGTGCTGAATGCAGAACATAACGTGTACTTAGGGGTGGAGAGTGCCTAAACCAAGAGGCATAGAAACTGATAGAAAAAGCCCTTTTGTTTTATTTACCCAGTCTCTAATGGCAGAAGGGTTGAATTCTGCAGTGCTGTCACAATTAAGTGATTTCTTTTTCCCCACAGTTGCATATAACTTGCACTGGTATAACCAGCTTTTGACATGTCCATGTATTGTGAGGATAAAGATACAGCAAAGTTAGTCTTTTTGTGTATGTTACTATTTTTGTCATTATAGACAGAGAGTATTCTTTTTCTCATAATACGGTTTCTTATGTTTGCCCACATCCCATTGCTGGATCTTCCCTTTGTACAAGCTAATCTCATAAATTAGAGTGTATATATTTTACAGTAAATGCTTTCCCATTTAGTTAACAGCATGAGACCATTATCTTGTGACAAAACTCTGTTCCAGTGAAGTCTCTTCATTAAATAAGTAATCATCCTTTACATACAATGGAAACTGGAATTATTAGTATATAAATCTACAATGTTGAAAAGCCGCCATTTGACAACATGACCTCCATCAAATTATGCCTTATTTTCCTAATCCTTCTGGAAACTAGTATGCAGTTACACCCTTTGGACAGTCTTAGACCAAAAAAAACCCCAACACAAATAAGCTGTATTCAGCGTATCAAAGAGAAGGTAGATTGTTTTGGAACTCCCACAAAGGTTTGCTTTTATTCTTCTATAAGAAGCACCCTCGTGAATTATGCATGTAAATAATGCTGCAAACTGCTTTATTTGCTGCTGAGCTGGAACAGCAGGTTGCCCAAAACTAATTCTTCACTGCACCCCCAGTTCTGTCAGCTTTGTTGGTCAGCTGCTGGCTTGCTAGAAGGTTGCGGTGTTGTTTTTAAGCCAGGTAGCTTGGCAGATAGAGGTTAGGGAAGGGTCTGGTGGGTGGTCAGGCAGGCAGAGCCTCTGGATTGCCAGCACTGAAAACCATCTTGAGGTGAAGAAGGCACAAAACCCCCCAAATCCGTTGATTAGCAGGTAGAACAATTTGTCTGCTTCTTTACGCTGTTAGTTTCACCTTACTGCTGATTATCGAGCAGAGTAGAACTAAAGGGGGTAGACATGGTGTCTTCCAAAAGCCTTGCACGTGGAGCAGATTTAAAGAGCATGGTGTAGCTCACACTGCTACTTCTCCTGTGCATCCCCCAGGTCTGTGAGCATTTCAGCACAGCTGTCTGTGGGCAGAAGCACCCTGGCCAAGGCTTTCAACAAAATTATGTCCATGCACAGGTATTTGGTGGGGTCAAATGGAGTGCTCCCTGGGGTACCAGTTGGGGTGTTTTTTCTTTGACGGTATTTTCCATGGAATATATATATATATTGTGTCTTTTTCAAACAGTGCTGCAATTATAGTTTTCTCTGGAAAACCTGTTACATCCCTTTGCTTGTCTGGGATTCAGCTGAACACATTGCCCTTTTGCTGAGGCCAAAGGAACATGCCCTCCAGGGCACCAGAGGACAGAGCTCAGCAGGCTGGAGGGAAGAGAGAGGACATTACCTCTATTCTATCTAAACGTCCAGAACAGCCAGCTTTAACTGGGAAATCATTGTTCCAAATGCTGTTTTTATGGCTCTGGATGTTTATATCACATCCTGTAAGGAGATAATGGTAGCACAACAGCAGCAGTACTGATATTTGTTCAGTGGTGCAACAGTACATTTACAAGATCATACGGCATAGAGCCATTACAGACCTTCCCAGGGGTTTGTAGAGTGAATTTAGAGCTGGGATATTTAGTGAAATACCTGCACATCCAGTCCCTCATGCTGGCTAACATTTAGTTTGAAAGAAAGTGAGGCTTTCCTCCATGACGGGAGGTCCCGTTTGCCCCATGGGTACTGGGGGATGGAGGAAAGAGGTCACACTGCATCTTCACACCAGGAGCCTGAAAGCATCACAAATTAATCTTTCACTCTGAAGGAAAATGTTTGTGTCTGGTGTAAATAGCATGACAAGTTAAGAGTCTAAGTTATTAAAAGCACCTCCAAACTAAAAATATTTCCCCCCCTGCTAAAAGGTACAAAAGTGAGTTGAGGTTATTCAGAGAACAGTACATAGCTACCATCTGTGTTTATCAATAGGCTTTTTTAAAATACCCAGCAAACGATCTGATCTGAGAGACCTTTAAAGAGATATAACATTTATTCATAACTCAGTAGGGCGAGGCTGCAGCATTCTTTTACCTGATCTCCGAACCCTGTTGTTTTACTTCCTTCAGCTACTTCCTACTTTCCTAAGAAACGGTAGTTACACCTCATGTAACTCGTAGCTGGGATTGTATATACCTCATTTCTATAGGTACAGGTGGACTGTAGCACCTCAGTCAGTAATTAATAATGTTGAATCGGGAACAGCAACATGTCACAGAATATTCACTTATTGAGCAGTACCTTAAACCCAAGCTAACAAAATGTTTGAGGAAAGAATGACTGACTAGTTTCAAAGTCCTGAAACCTTTGTTCAACAGGCCTCCAAACGAAAGATTTTTGCTTTTTTAAAAAACAATGCTCAAGAAAATGTCCCAAAACTTTGCTTGGAAAATTACTTGGTGATGTTTTGCTCTTTCCTTTCCTGTCTTTTTATTTGAAATTGGTGAAGAAAAAGGAAAAAGGGAGTTGGAAGGAAAAAAAAAAAAAAAAAAGACAAAACTTACCAACCACAGCCTCTATTTCTTCATAGTCCATATATATAAAAAGACAACATTTCCAAGGGCCAAATTATTTTCATGTGACAGTCTCAGTCTTTTTAAAGTCCAAAATACTTGTTACTGAAAACTGCCAGTGAAGTCCTGGAGACAGATCTTCCTTTTATCATCAGATCATCTGGGAGGACTGAGTGGTTGCAGGTATAAAAGCAATTATTTTGACAGTGTGTATTCTAACCATGTGTATGTATGTGCATGAAAACATGTATATACTTGTTTGAATTTCCTTGAACGATCCTTTCTCATCCTTGCCTCCATTCAAACCTCCTCTTCCTCCATCCTCTTTTCATGCAGCTCTGGTTTCCTATGTTTTTAACTCACCTTGAGGTTTAAAACAGTGAAGGCTGCCTTCTTTTTTTTACCGGAGAGCAGGATACAAAGAGCTTTTATGCTGATTGTCACCCCGTGTGGTAGGGAAGGAAGAGTGAACTGGGAGAGGTGAGCCAACCAAGGCACAGAATGGGGAAAAGGTCCAGCTCCTGCCCTCTGTAATTCACAGACTATTTTAGACACTAAAATTGTGACAGCTTGCTCTTGTGATAAAGATGTTAACAAGAAGAGAAAATGACATTAATTTAATCTATTCTTACAGGTCATGCTGAAATGAGACTGTGATGATACAAAATTATAATAATAAATATGGTAGTAATTTCACAATTCTTTATAGATACTGTTCACAATCCTTTCAGATGCAAATGTCCTATCCCGTCCTTCATGACAGTGATTTTTGGTGGCATCTAGACTCTAATTCAGCATGTTCTAATAGTTGATTCTGTAATTACTTTATATGGCAAGAACAATGTAAAATACTATCCCAGATTAGGAACTTGAGATGGCTTTACTTTTATTACTTGTCCCCCTGGGTCTCCAGGAACATTTCCAATTCAGACATTTTCCACGTTTTCAGAATTAAATTAGATCATCAGCATTCTTAGCAAACAGTATGTTAATAACCAGAGCCAAACAGTGTACAAAACACAAAGTACTATAAAAAAAAAAATTAAAAGATATTTTTGTATGAACGAAAGTGGTGACTTTGATTTGTTGGTATTTTTAGTAGCCAGACAAACCTGACACATTAATTCCCAAACCATGAAAAGTTTGTGGGCAAGTGATTATTTAAATCTGAAATGGATATAGTTATTTAAAATTCAGCATTTTTATAAGTTACTCGTTCAGTCAGAGAAATACCATCTCTTCTAAAGAGTAAGTCAAAGAGTGGTATTAAAATTATTGGGAAAAAAATTATAATCTAAAATTCTAGTTCTAATCTAATTCCAGAAATAAGAATTATGTCATCACAGTTTCTCTCCTTTTTCACATTAGTTTATCCCAGGATGATTTCTGCTAAGCAGTGGTTTTGGTTTACACTGGGCATGGCAGCATCTCTACTGAACAAAAGATGCTGAGCTGCACCTTGCAGGCAGGAGGAGCGTTAGTCTCGCTGGCGAGGAGCCCTGACAGTGTAACTTCAGCTGCAGCATCCCAGACGTGTTCTGTTGAGTTTACACCTTCTGTGTAATCTGGTAGATACAGAGGGTGGAGCCCAGCCTCTGCATTCTGGTTAATAGCCTCAATTACAGGTGGGAAAGCATACGGTATGTAAATCAGTACATACTAGATGCGCTATAATTGCAAGGTCAGTGTGGACAATGTTCTGCTGAAGTGCTGCTTTAAGTGAATAATTTCAATGATGAAAGTGTATTTTTTCATCTTTGAGAGCTAATGTACTGAACTGGTCTTTCAGAAACATTGCTCCACTTGCACTGTAATGTTAGACAGCAGAGAAATTTTAACAGCCAGATTTCCCCAGCTTCAGCGCTAAGCATGGATCTCAGTAGGTGACGTGACATGTAGCTACCTATAATGGTCCTAGGATTTGAAATACAGTGCTCTTAAACTTATTGTGGGGAGTCGTAGGAAAGGACGCTGGAGAGCTTTGACAGTTGTGAGCAAAGACAGCAAGGGAATAGTGTCTGTCCACCTGGGATACCGCAAGCATTGTAGAAAAGAGCTGAAGCACAGCACAGTCACTGTGCCCTGGCGTGTGTTCTTCCTGCAAGAGCAAAGTTTCAGGATGCCTATATGGATTTAGAAAAAGATAACTATGCTTTCCCATAAACAATGTTAAGTTGATTTGGACTATTACTGTAAGTTATACATAATGCATTCAATTTTGTTTTCAGCTAATCTCAGGATTTACTTCAGTTAACAACTTCCACTGACTTTTATTGAGTAACATCTCTTCTGGTATATTCAGGCAGAAATTGTCAAGATACTGAATTTAAAATGCTTTTAAACAAGGTTTACAGGAGAGTTGCAGAAAGGTCCCTTGCTCTTCTTTGAAGCACCAATTATTCCCATAAAACAATTAAGCATCAATTTGTTCTATCATATAAGTGTAAAAAAGGTGATTCAGTTGAAGAGTTGCTTACAGACTTGTATGCAGAAGTACTAACAATTTTAGCAGGATTACTCATGGGGAAGAAATACATATAATAACAAAGAACAGTAGCAGTCAAGAGTCATGACACAAAAAGAAAATCTGGCAAGATCATAACAAAAGCATAAACAGAGGACATTAACTGTATCTAAATAAAGCTGTGACCACGTGGCACATTTGAGAGCAACACATTTCATTATCTCCAGCTATCTGTCTTTTCCATCATTGCAATTTGTGGTGTGAAGACTCTGAGATAACTATTTAAATGAATTTACTGTATTTTCATACCTCTGATTTATTAAGGTATGTTTAATTAAGCTGATGATTACCCAATAGGTTCTGCTGAACACTGCAGTTAATCTTTTACTTAAGTTAATTTTGCATCCTGTTCCACGTAGATTATTTCTGATTTATTATGAAATTCAACAAAATAAGCATCTGGGTAACAAGCATGCAAGGACCTAATTTACTACACCTAAGTACCATTATTCATTATTACTCTCATTATAGTGCAAAAGACTTGAGTTACCCTTTCAAGTAACATCATTTGTAACTAGATGGGGAAGGTTAGGAAGAAATACAACTTATTTCTCTATTCAAACCAATGGTAGCAGGAACCATTCCTGGAGGGGAAGCAAAAAATGTGACCTGGGGTGGTTACCTTTCTTTCTCTCCCATCTCCATTTGTTCTTTGCTTTAGTGTAATGACTTTTGCCGATGCTCACCTGGCTGAGGGAGAAGAACAAACCCTGTAGGAAGCTCTATCAGACCTTGTGGTGTAGCTGCTGTTGAGAACGTGTTATGTGCGCTGTGATGAACATCATGGAACTAAATGAATTAGTTTCAGTTATAAAAAGTCTGTGGAAAGTTTCTGCTTTTACTGGAAATGTTGGGGGGGAGGAGGATTTTTAAAATATTATTTATTTTCTTTAAGTAAAGCACTCTTTGTTTTAATGCAAGACAAAATTTTTGAGATAAAGAAGAAACCCTTCTTTAATCAAAAGAGAAGAAATTGCTTTGTGTTTCAACTGTTTGGTCAGGAAATGAGCATATTACGCACTGTGTTTACAAACAAGAGCAGTGACATTGACAAAAGATAAAGCTAATTGAGCAAGAAGATTTTTTTACCCTATGGCGCAAGCAGTGCAAACAGCCACCCCCTTGAAAACATCCTGCTGGCATCGATATTCCCATCTGCCTGACGGAAAGACCCACTCTCTTCCCAGCTCAAGGAAGATGATGTTCTCTTTTAAACCCACACACCATTTTTTGTGCTAAATGCTTAAATGACAGTCATTTATGCAAAATAAAATCTATTTTCATGATCTGTTGTACATCACCAGAATCACTGGAAGAGACAGGGAGCAATCCAGAGACACTGGTGGCCATCGAGCAGACACATCATAGCTGCACAGACACAAAGGATGTGCCCACGGCTGGGAGAAAAATGTATGAAAGTAGCCCCTTGCACACTCTTACTGCATTACAGAGAGGAATACACCTGGGTGCTCATTTTATTAATGCATTTGGATGAATAAATTTCAAAAGATGTCTGTTCCCTTGTTGATACCAGCCTTCTCCAGACAGGAGAAAATAATTGTCTAAAATAACACCCAGTATTAGAACAAGAGTAAAACACATTCACCACATAAATTAAATAATTGTAATCAAAGAGTGAAGTTATCAGACTAAGAGGATTTCAGTGAATAGATGAATTCTGTGTATAACATAATCAAATTGTCAACATTGTTTAGTCCTACTTTTATTCATTTCCTAGATTTTCTGATTAATTTAAATCATGGTTAATTGAGTAGTGAAACATTTAGAAAAGTTCAGCTAAAAGAACAATTTGCTAGAGACAACTTGCACTTGTTCTTGTTAATACATGGTTCACTAGATCCAATATATTGGTGAAAACTCTGATAGACTGTTAGAAGAAAGCCGGTATTTTTGACTGAGCAATGCTGAAATTGTGAAGCTACTTTAAAGGTCTCAGCAACACCTAGTCCCAAAGCCCAAATAAGACTCGCTAAGTTATACAAGGAATAGAAACCTGGGGAATACCCAAGGGCTAGGAGAAAGAGGTACCTCGTTTATAAAACGCCTTTCCTTGCGATAATTTTATTTGCTGATATTGCTGAGTGACAGCGTGGAAAAGCCAGTAGTGAAGAAAAGTTTATTGTGTTCTCCTTGCCGTCAGCTTTTGTCTTCTCCAAGTTCAGCAATCGCATTTGGGGCCAGGGAATCTATTCATGTTCAATTAGGCTCAGCCCAGACTCGGGAAAAGAACCGATTCTTGCAGGCGGGGAAAGCGGCCAGTCGTGGTGGGGAGGGCAGCAACAAATATTGCAAAATGAGACAAAGAACATCTGTTTGTGCAGGGTGGGCAGGCACGTGTGCCCAGAAAGCTGCTGGCATCTGCGCAGCAGTTGTAAATGGACCCTGCAGTTCAGCAGGTTGATTAAGTTAACTCTTTGCTGGAAATATTGTTCTTGGTCATTAATCGTGATCTTACTTCTTGTCCAGTCTTTTTTTTTTTCTTTTTTTTTTTTTGTGAGAACTTAATCAGGCTTAAAGAATAGCCTTTCCACCTTTGCAGCTGCTTTTGCTTTATCTTACTATATATTCACAGACTGGTCTTAAGAATGCCGGCTATAAAGCGGACAGTATGAGACAATGTATTTAACCCGGCATTCTGATAAACTATACCATCAAAAAAAATATAATCCTTTGAAATGGAAGCTGATGAGGCGAAAATGGACAATCTAAATAACATCGCTCCAAATGGTAGAGGTGGACAAACGATGCTGGAGTACATTATTCCACTCCACTGGATGAAGTGACTTTCAAGGACTGATTAGCTCCATGTCTGAGAGGGTTAGCCCCCTGCCTGTTATAACAAGTGCCTATGAAAGGGAGAGCTGATCCGACAACTAGCTATGCCAACCGTGAAGTTATTTCAATACTTTCCCTGCTAACAAGTTGATTAATCCCATCATCATTTTGAAAACCTATTTTATACTGAATAAATCATTTTCTAATAAAGAGCAGTTAGGAGGTGTAAAACTTTGACTTCTCAATGATGCTATCAGCTCCTCTGCAGATTTTACCATTTCTGGCTCTCTGCAAGTTCTCTGTGCTAAAGATGATTTTTTTTTGTGCTGACTGAAAAGTTTTATCTCAGAAATGCAGCCTTTAATATCTTGGTGACAACGTCACATCATGAATCTTCTGCAGTGAGGATACATACTGATTTTACTGTAAACAACAATGTTAGATGTTGTTTCTATTCCTTCTCCTCCTTTTTCCCCTTGCTGCTGCTAAGCCAAACATGACAGAAACGAGTGACTGCTGCCTCTGGGGCCACATGACAAATACATCACTACGCACAAGGGAAAGCTCCAATATAATGTCTTGCATTTGCAACATCGCATAATTGTTTGGACTGTTTAAGAGATTGTAGACAGCCTGTGAGGAAGAAAAAGGGCTCCAATCAGTTAGGGAAAGTGCTCATCTATGCAAAGATTTGAAAAATACAGAACTTAACATTCAGTGGAATTGCAATAAGGCAAATTATAAACATCACAAGTATTTTGTTTTTGTAGAGCAGCTCCTATAACAACATAATGTTAAAAACCAGCCTGAAACATGGGGCAGGGACACACATACACACCCCAAAGAAAAAGATGAACCTATATTTTTTATAAGTCCAGGAGTTCACATATGTATAAATACAAATTGTTTTTTCGGGCAAGGCTGGTTTGTACTGAGAAGCTGTTAGGTTAATAATTTAGAGGAGATAAAACCAGGGGGGAAAAAGTAGCATCTCAGAGAGAAAAATGTACGTTAGTAACAATCAGAAAGGTTGAAATCCCTATATCGTACAGAACTGATAAAACCATATAAATCATATATGTGGGCTATTTATTGTTTTTCTAACATTCTTGCCAAGCACAGAAGGCGTTTTTACCTCACCTTCCAAAGGGACAATAGTCAGTCAGAGAGCAGTTTGGGTGACAATTTTGCAACTGCCTGTAGAGTATGTGGAGGGAACAAGTGGAGAAAGGGGAGATCTAAATTCTGAAGAACTCCCCAAGCACAATTCAAAGGTGTAGCTATAAAAGATGTCCCTCTTGCAGATAGGGCCTTTTCTTAAATATGCAGTGTGATGATAAGGAATGTGTCCTTGGACCAGAGTGGTTAAGTTGGTCCGTGCCACTTACCAGCCAGTTAGAGTGAGAGACGTATCTTTTTGGTGGGGTAATGGGGATGGAAGAAGTGGAGTAAGTGCATTTCTAACTTCCTCGCGAACCCCTGCACTTTTACAGCCCTTTGCGCTGTCTATTTTGGAGTTCATAAATAAATTATTGCATTTGTTTGTATTAACAGCACTTTCAAGGTGACTGGTGCCCCATTTCTGTTCCTGGTGATCTTTAAGATTGTGGTCCTGAGGCAGTTCTGAAGCACGTTGTTCCGAGCGATGCACCAAGTAATGAAGACACCTTCCCTAAGCTATGAGTACTACAGTGGTACTACAGGGGTGAAGGAACAGTCTTGTGGTGACCAAAAAGAGCCAGGAGAAGGTGTCCTGGCTGAGAGAGGTCGTGCTGTGTATTTGTGAACCCTGGGGACTCAAGATATTCCTCTGTAACGATTTCAGCTTTACCTTGGTCTGGGTAAGAGAGGTGTTGCTGAATTTCTGTTTTGCAGTAGTAACCAAGATTTTGCAGTACGAGCAAAGATTTTTTTTCTCTACCACGCATCCAAGGAGCTACGGCTCCAACATCCCCTGGTGTCAAATTCTGAATCTATGCCATGCTTTATGTTAAAGTCTACACAACCACACAGGCTCTGTGTGCCATAACCTTGGAACAAGGCTGGTGTCCTTTTCCCTCCCTTATTTCCCATAATTATGAGGAAAAGCCTGCTACATGTAGGCGTCACAAGCCACAGCCTGGACTCAGGTCTGTCCTCTGTCTAAGGGGATTCGAGCGCAGGTTTCTGACCTGCAGAGGTATCAGTCCATACAAGCAATGGGGCACAGCACAAGCTTTTTGCTTCTTCTGAGACATTCAGTTCTGTAGAAAGTTCTAAAGGTTCCCTGGGCTGGGGAGGGAAGAACAGAGAGAAAGGACAGTTCTTCAGCCCAGTGCTTGGGATGTCCACCTGCTAAAGAAAGGCTTCCCAATTTCACCCCTTGGTTGGGGACTTTTTCAGGATTTTGACTGTTTAACGTGTCTTTTGCATGCTGATGAAAAGAGCATTTGCCACTGCGGGTTTTTTGCAGCAATCTTTGCAAATAAGAAAGCAACTCCCTCAACTATTCCCCGTGCACCAGGGTCTGCCTCACACAACGTGATGACAGGGCAGGCTTTGCACTGGGACTATCAATAATTAGACATTTGTAACAGGGACTGAAATGCCCACATTTTTGACTCACACAGTGTATGGTATTGTGAAAATTGTTTTAGCTATTTAGGTTCTTATGATTTGTTTCTTTCCAGTTTTTCATGATAAGGATATCAGTAACGCACAGGTAAAACACCTTTTTAATTGTTTGTATTGAAGAAGTGAACGGTAACACTGAACACTAAAATAGTAGAATAAATTTATGAATGTTTCTAAAAACTGAAAATTCCTATTCAAATATTGGACTTTCTTTTTCTTGTACAGAAATCTGTGTGTAAGGTATTTTTAAGGTATCTGATTAGTTAAGCAAGATGTTATTTACCTGGAACTCTGAAAATTTTTCTGGTGTGAATATGAAGACATTCCATTAAAGGCTATTTTGCATTTTTAAGATCTCATATTTTTAGCTAGCCTTTTTCAGGGCATGAGCACACCTAGTTAAATACACATCCAGAATTACAAATTTGTTTCATTTGCCCTATCTCGTTCTTAAACTAGAGAAAAGAAGCACTATCACAGTAATAGCGATGACTAGAAAAGATGAAAATAAAAGCTGAAAGTTCTAATCAAAACTGTAATCAGAAAGATGACAAATGGTGAAGATTATTAAATTTTCTTTGCTCCCTTGATGAATTTAATAAAGAACTAATCAAAGATCATTAGAAGGCTTTTGTGCTTGGTGTGCATTGTAACTGGATTGCAATCGGAATTTATGTTTTAGTGGTTATCTATGGTTGAATCGGACATGTAAATATAGAAAAGAGGTATTTTTAGCATTTTTCTTTGAAAATATTTATTTTAAAATGTCAAACCATTGTATGTTGCTTCTACAATTTACACAATAAAAGCAGAGCACCTTTCACTGTGTCACATTTTAAAATTAATACTGCTATTTTGTTTTAATTTTCTAATGATCTTTGATTATTTCTTCCTTTAATTTTGCAGGAAAATTAGAAAAGAGACATTTATTTCCCAGGCAATTATGTAAGTATTCCGATTGCTAGGACTACTGACAACTCACAGAGTACCATAATAATATGGAAATTCACCTTTTGCAAATCTTCAGGGTTAATTTAGTGTCCTTAAATTTTAAAGGGTGCTTTTTAATCTCATTTTCATATCCCCTATTTGGTGCTGCAGTAATGATACTTATTAGATGCAGTAAATGAAGGTGTTATAGTATGAGCCATCTTTTTTTTTTTTCCTCATGACTCCTGATATCTGCAGTCAGGGGTTGGATGATGAAAGAGATTGGGTACAGTATAACTAAAAGGATAGCTAATGCTGGAATATTCTGGAAGAACATGTACACCTCAAATACCTAATTTCTAGGTAACGAGAGTAACGGTACGAAAAAAAAATCTTCAAGCTCTTTTTAAAGTAACTTTTTTGGAGGGTCTAGTTAGCTTCTGATTTATAGCCAACTGGTTGGTTATGACAGGGTAGAGGAACTGATTATTGATTTCTTTCCACTTGCCCTTCATATCACCCAGGCAGTTTCTGTCTCCCTAGTCAGAGAGTACTTACAATAGTGTGCTTACAACACCTGACCTCAGCATCTGATTTGTCTGCTACTGATTAGAGTTTTGCTGTTACTATTGCTTTAGCATTTGGGGAGATTTCTTGCAGTAATGTGTAAATATTAAATTAACTAAAGTATTAAGGGTTGTGGATCTGGTGTTACAGAATAGTGTGGGATCTAAAGTGGCCTAATATGACACTTCATCATTTCTGTGGGAACAACATAGATATTTAAATTAAAATTATTAAGACTGTGAAGGACACACAAAAATTTATTAGGGCACTGGCAAAAAATAGCATAAGGCTATAACAAAAGCTGGAAGCATGTTCACTCCGATGGAATTTACCCCAAATCTAGAAATCCACATTAGAAATCCCTATTGTTATTACTAAATGAGATGTTACAGCTTGCGTTAGTGTTTTTTGAGTTAGGATGTAAGAATATCTATATGTGAAAGAAGAATTTTTAAAACTATTGATTTGCTACCCAAAAAAACAAAGGCTACTTTAAGCCTGAGCCAACTCCACTGAAAGGAATAGGATCCTCCCCTTGATCGTGGTGATGCACACAAGATTCTTAAAGTATTTATTATGACGTGATTATAGTCATTTTCGGGTTACCCGCTTTGCCTCTCATGCAGTGAGACCTATAGATATACATGCAGAAACAGATCAGCTGTTCAGGTACTCAGAGAGAAATAAGATTATCACCCAGTATCTAATGTAGAGGCACCTATATCCTGTTTGAATGTGTGGTGCCCAAAAGTATGAATAGGCTTTTTGATAGAAAAATTGTTAAAGAAAAATGGGATATTAGCCTCCAAAATAAGTGCATGATAGTTTCAGTAGTAGCTTTTTCTAGGACTAGTAAGACGTGGGATCAGGATCAGAAGGCAGAGTTAGCTTTGATTCCATATTATTGAGAGATTGAAAGCGAGAGAAAGCTTGGCCTCTGTGAATTAGCAGGGGATGTAAATTACTACCTGTGTAATGAACAGGTCAATAATTTCAAAGCTAATGTAACTGAACCACATCATCAAATCTACAGACCACTGGGAAATGTCAGATAATGGCGAAATCTTAGGAGAAACACCTTATTTGATCTGCATAAACTGTAATTGTCTGTCAAGCAATAAATCATTTCAGTCCTTTTAAGAGCAGATTTTCAAGTGCTACAAACTTCTCTTTGGATGCGAGGGACTGTTCAAGGACAGGGGCAGCCCCTGGCCCTTCAGCCATGGGTGCAGAGATGCTCTCACTCACGCTCCCTCCTCTGCCTCCCACTGGGAGCAGCCCCAGGCTTATTCTGCGTGGGGCACAGGCCATGCAGCTACCTGTCCTGTGGGCATTGCTTGGGTCTCGCCGTGGAAGGATGTGGGAGCTTTGCTGCAGAGGGCTCCATGAGCACACGGCGGGGGCTGCAGGGTGGTTAGCTGGGGGCACAGGAGAGACACAGGGAGTGGGTGACACAGTACAGACACAGTGCTCCTTGTCAGACTTCTCCCAGCTGCCTATAGAATGTTTCATCTGCCTCTCCATCCTGGCAGGGTGGTCTTTGAGAGACTCCCGCCATGACAGCTGTAGTGTGGAGATATCAGATCCATGTTGACAGTATTCAGAACAGTATGTGACCGTTTATGCTCGTTTGCAAATTATTTGCATGACTGTCCCCACCACATGGCACAATACTACAGAAAGTTTTAGAGAGGCAGCTTCTTCTAGGTTTTCTCTCCCATGTAGAAGGAACCCGCATCTGGAGACACGGTTCCTTCTGGCTTGTAGTCCATGAATCTAGGAGACATGGAGTGAAGTAGTTACACTGTGTATGCAGCTGCATCATGCCCCTGTGTCCTCCTATAATGTGCCAAGTGAAAAGGAGGTCTGTGGGGAGGGTGGGCCAGGCTGTCATGGTGGGACCTACAACATGAAACCCTGCCTGCATAGCGCAGAGCTGCTGTAGAGCCCCTCTGACTATGGCACCTAGCGGGAAACTGAGCATGTTCCCAAGAAAGGACAGTAAAATTGCTATCAAAACCGCTATCCTCAGCAAAGTGTTTCAGTGACTAATTAGCAGCATTATAAAAGGGCCATACCTCATTTCAAGCCTGAATTTGCCTTGGTCCTACTTCCAGCAGCTGGAGCCTGTTGTACCTTTCCTCAGCAGACTGCAGAGGCCTTCGTTACATTTTTGATTCCTACACAGACACTTGTAGACTGTGATGAAGTGACCCTTTAGTACCTACCCCTTGTAGTTAGCTAAATAAATGCAATGTATTTAGTTGTTTGCTTTTGGACATATTTGCCATCCTTTTTTTATTGCCAGACACCCACCCTTGGATCAGGTGAATGCAAATCTTTTATTTAAGGCCCAGGTCTTGCGTCCGCTCTTTTTCAGGTTGACTAGAAAATTCAGTAAGAATTGATTATTCATTTTTTACCATTTTATGAATTTTATCATTTATCTATTATTCACTTTTATTGGGGGATTTTCTAAGTGCATCTGAATGTGCGGGCACTGCTGAGGACAAGGAATGAATGTACCCTGAATCTGAGATGTTAATAGATTGATTATTTTTTTTTTAACTCATTTTTCTAAGCCCATTGGGTTTCCTTTCCTCTTCAGATTGATATTTTTGTTTTAAACTCATTATTTTAAGCCCATTGGGTTTCCTTTCCTCTTCAAGTGGAGCAAAAGCCATTCCAACGCTCCCCAAGGAATGGAGGGCTTCCCAAGGAAACAAAGAGATGGGCCATGTAAAATAAGAAATCACCTTGCAGCACTGGGAGAGACTCGGTGTGTTTGCCTGTGGGTTGTATGTGCCCTCATGAACTGTGTGCGCTGCTTCTGCGGTGCTGCCCGCACCACCCGTGCACCCGGAGCGGTGCAGGGGGCAGAGGGACAGGGGATAGGAGCTGATGGCAGAGGAGGGGTAAAGCCTCTCCCTGCGGCTGTGGCAGGGACAAAACCACTGCCTTGGATCTGCACTCAGTGTCAGGTTTGCTTTTGCTGTGGCGGCGCTGGAGGGTGTATGCTGCCTTCAGCTCAGGCTGCTGTGTGAAACCAAACCTCTCAGCGGGGATACAGCCCCTCACTGTGGAAAGCATCCCGCACCCCCCCATCATGGTACCCCCTCTGTCATATAGGGTCCCCATCCCATTCCCCTTTTGCGTTAGGGCTTTGTCTTCCCCTGGAGAGTGCTGGAAAATATTCCTGCAGCAGCCACAGTACAGGGCTGTGCCTGGCTCTGTTACAGTGCCTTCTTCTTGGAAATCTTGGGATGCCTTACCAGGATCACCTTCCCAGGTCAAACCTAGATTTAACTGGCAGTAAAACCTCAGTTCTGACTTACTATTAGTTTTATGATTGGTGATGTTTATTTAACTTCTCATCTATCACTGGCGTGGGATTGCATTACGGTACAATAAGTATGAGCACAGCTATTTATACACGTAGCAGTCAAGGGATTTGTACCCACTCTGCATTTATTTCTAATTACTGCAACATTTTGAACTAGAGTGAATGGGGGAAAAAATACTAAAATTAGTTTTCTAGGTCTGTGCCATTACATCTAGGTAAAATAAGCCATGGCTGGGGAGAAAAGTCTATGTTCAGCTTTCCTCTAAAGCACGGAGAAAGCAGAGAGGTGTGAGCCAAGCCACAGGCAGCAGGTGTGGTGGTGTAGCTTACTGTGTACACTTGGGACACTGCCACTGCAGAAGAGATGTCTGTGCTGGACTTGAAGGTGCGATGGCAGCAGGAGGTGGAGCACAGACTTCTGCAGGGCCTGGCACTTGGGTCATCGGGCTCTGGGATGTACCCTGGTTGCCAGATTGCATACTTGCACTGCTTTCATTAGTTGGATTAAAGCTGGAGCGGGTGTATTTCCAGACACTACAACACCCCCTTCACACTGCTCTGCAGATACACAAGCACACACGTGTGTGCACACACTCACACGCGCAAGCACACATACACAGACAAAGCCTGGAATCACCCACCCCTGCCCGGTGCTCTCCTTTGTTGCTGCAGCCGGTGCTCCTTGCTTTTGCTAACGGCATTGCACGTATAGACTGAGCATCATACTCTGGCTGCCTCTTACACCCAGGCTGATCTTACCATGCAAGAATAGCTAGCTACACAACATGGGATGTATCATTAAAAAACACCCCCATATTAAAAATCATCACAGAATTCATTCGGCCACGAGTGTCTTCTGAACTCAGTTGTGGGTTTCGTAGACTGGTGCCTTGCATCATTTGTAACTGAGCAGAATTAGCGAAAGATGTTACTTTTTCTGGGTTATTTTAAAATATCTGTCTGCATGGAGAGGTGCCTTTCTTTTTCAGTTCTTCTCCAGCCTGTGTGCCTCCTGGTGCTACAAAGCAGTAAATAAGTGTCTGTTGTTCAGATGTTATTCACCTTTCCCTTTTGTTCTAGCCAATTTTGTTGATACAGTGTGAGAAATGTTCATTTCTGAGAGCCATAGCGAGCGTTACATTTGTACTTCTGGCTTGTTGTCTTTTATTGCATAATAAAAAGTGAAGTCAAGTACTTTGTTATATCAGTAGATACTACTTTTGCCCACAATTAACCCTTCAAGCAATATATAAAGTATATAAAGTGTAATCCATGGAGTTTTTCAAATTATTGAAGGCTTTGTAGTGCGACAGTTCCTATAGTTCTACAGCCCCAGCAAGCTGGTTGTAAAACACATCTTACTGCTTTTGTACTTTTGTCTGACTTTTCTTTACACAACGGTTTACGGATGCATAGCATGCTCAGCCTGCTCATAAATTAGGCAGCATAACTATAATAGAAATCATGATGAGGCTTGAGTCTTGAACTGAATGTTATCACTCTATGTGTCAATAATGACTTCAAAGCAGCTGACATTATTAGTGAGCATCTCATGGCCATTGACGGCATTTTTTCTTACTCTTCTTAAATATCGCAGTTAAATTATGTAGACGAAATTACGACCTAGCCCATTGCATAAGATCTGAAGAAATAATTAAGGAATTAAATTAAATATTCCTGTTGAACACAGAAAGGTTCATGGCTGGTTTTAATGTAGAATGTTTTCTCGTTTATGAATCTTGAGGGGGAAAAATAGAAAGCATTTTTTTTAATTTCTATCCTGTTGGCACATTTTTAGCATCGGGTACAACTAACGCAGCTCATCAGAGTAATTAGCTATTTACCATTTAAATTGTGGTGAAAGTATCTTAAAACTTCTTTTGTGCTCTTATTGCTTTTTTAAGGAGCACATTTGTACACAAATCGCTTGGCATCTCTGTATCAAGGCTTTGATCTCCTGCACTATCAATTGTTGGCTCAGGTACAAGAGACTGTAAAATATACAAAGCTGTCTGCTCTAGACTCCAGTTGAAATAAAGAAGGAGGCTGTTTATACACAGCCACTCATTAGCTAAGTCAGTCAATATTTACATGTTGCAAGTATAATGCCTTCTTTATGTTAGATAAATTATTTAATTCAACCTCTATGAAACTTCCTTTCAAGAGGCTAATATTTACAAATAAATAACTTTTTAGTTCCTTAACTATAATCATAGCCTGAATACAATCCTTTTCATCCTTTTCTTTTTTATCCCAACTACTTGCTCAGCTTTGATAAAATATTAAGGAGTGTTTTATGATTGATACATGAAGCCATTTAAATTTCCTTGCCATATAATGTATTTTTTTGAAAATGTCATCAAGCTGGGCAACTAGCTTTTGTGTTGTGTTACATATGTTTTCCAAGTTTGCTGCTAATACTGTATGCTATAGTTGTGGCACGCCATCGTCTGAGAATTAAAGTTCAAGCCTATAGGATCTGGCAGTTTCTAGCATTGCCAGCATGTGTTTTACTGACAGAAATGCACGTAATGCATTAGATGACATACATCTGTTGATGACTTGTTTCTTGATTAATGCTTTCCAGCAAATTAGGGCTAGAAGCAACAGAACCTTTCTCTATTCATGCCTCTCTTGCTGTGTTTGGACTTTTTACAAATCTCCAGCCCAGCTCCGTTCTGGCCCGTAAAGGCAGCTGTAAGTGGAGGAAGAGCTCAGAGCTTTGTATCTTGTTATTTTAGTACCTGAAATGGCACAAAAATGTCATGATTGCAGATTATTATAATAATAAACAAGACAGTAGCAGCATCTTTCGGAAAGAACAGGAATGAGGGGGAAAAGATTTCTGGCCTTATGTACATACAAGAAAATACAGATGTGTGTTCATGTGTTTTCAGATACAGAGGGTGTTAAATCCTAAGCTCGTTAGGTCTTCAGTGTTTAAAAAAAATAGTGTGGGTTTGTGGGTTTGGAGGTTTTTTTGCGTTCAGACCACTTTTAGCATGTGGCTCAGAAATATTTTTTCCCCCATTTGTATATGTACATAAAGAAAAATATTTTCCTGCTATTATGTGTTTATAGCTGGTTTTGTATAGTCCTATTGTCCATGAATTATGTTAGTGGCATTTTTGTGTAAGTGTTTCAAAATATGTTTCAGAGATGTAAGAATGCAAGCAATGTTATTTGCAGATGTCACCTCTGACCGTTTTAGAATTTTTATGAGTTTCTCCAGTGGCTCTAGTAATAACTGTTTTCTTCAGCATTATTGTACCCAATAGTTAATAGTATATAGCCATTATTTCCTCAGTGAAAGTCCTTAGCACTGTGATAGTAAAGCTGTGTATGTCCTAAATGGATAAATGAGGAGTGTTTTGTATGGGGAATGTAGATACGTGTTAGGTTTCCCAATGCAGACAGACATATTCCACAAAGAAGAATGGAACATAGAGCAGTATTTTTCATTTTTTATTCCTTAAAATAAAGCAGAAAAAATAGTTTTATTCTTCTTCCGCCCTGACTCTTCTATTTGTGGATATTCCTAGAAATTCCACTGGTGCCTGTGATTTACTGACACTTGAAAGATTTATGTTCCACCTACTTTTCATCTTCTGTTGCAATTCATCCACTTACTGATGTCAGAGCCCAGGATAGCTATATAAAATTAAATACTTGCAGGTAAAGTGTTAGAAGAAGGGATGTGACCAAAAAACCATGGTCCAATTGACTTGGTGTGCTCCTAAGCTGTCTGAGGGGCCAACGCAAACCCTCCCTCCCTCTCAAAGCCTTGCTGGCTCCCAGCAAGCGGAAGGCATCGCTCCCCTGGCCTGCAAAGACAGTGAGTCCTAATGGCTTGGTTATACCTTGGTCCCCCGGGGGGGTCAGGTCTCTGCTTTGGGTCCCCCTTCCAGCAGCTGCTGTCACCTCTCGCAGAGCCCAGGCAATTGCCGCAGGCGGTACATGGCTGTGGTTAAATGCCCTTCGCTCCCAGTGCAGCTTGGATGGGTGAGATCAGGCTGGGTGAGAGGTTTGGAGACCAAACGAAACAGGATAAACAAAAAAATTCTGATGTGTAAAGTGAGGGGAGAGAAGGGAGGGAGGAAGGGATGGGGGACAAGCAGATTATTTCCAGGCTATCTGTAAATCCACAGTGATTTGGTGTTTGAGGCTTATTTCCTATCAAAATTGTTGCTTGAGAATAGAAGGATACACTTTGCGTTGGTGTGCACGGCTACGCTTCTTGCTAGAGCCCAGGGCTTTCCCCAGCTTGGATCGCAATGCCGTGAGCATCTCATGAGCACCGTAGGCAGGGCTCCTTCTTCAACCACCTGAACTGCCCCCCTTCCTTTTGTTTTCTTTGTGGATACCGAGTGCCGATATTGAATTTCCGAGCAGCCTCGGTGCTGAGTGAGCCTGGCGGAGGCTGAGTGCAGGAAGCCTGAGCCGGCACGGGGCACTAAACCAGGACATACCTCTCCGCCACTTGAGAGGTCGGAGTGGTGGAGCTGACTCATACCTTGTAGCCATCAGGCTCCTGGGGACTGGAGATACTGTGGAGCCAGTGTACTTGATTTTAAAGTGGGAGAGAGCTGCAAGATCCTCTCTTCACACAGCATTTCCTTCTTGAAGTGGTATTACTGTTGGCTCTAAAGAAAACACGTTCTCATGCTAAAGATTACACTAAAACCCACCATGTATTATTTATAGAGTAGCTCCCAGGGAATATTTCCTAATTTGAAGGAAAATCTTACGGATTTTTGATGGCCAAAAGATTTTCTACTCATTTGACCACTCATTTTCTACTCGTATTTGACTACTGTAAAATGATTCCCTGTTATTAGCGTAAAAGAGAGCTTTTGTGTTATTACTCCTTCTGCCTTAAAGATATGAAAAATACAGGTTTAAGGTGTCTCATGAAGTAAAGCAAAACCACCCATTAAGGTCTTTACTATGATCCTGTGTGATTCAGACCTGTGCTGTATGATGAACTGTAATAATGCCCTTTATATTTTATTTATATGAAAAAATGTCACAACATTTCATGCATGACAGCTCCTTGGTAGCTGGTAGGTTTAGGTTATTTCTCACTAGCCATATGTACTGCATACGGTCTGTGAAAGCACAGGAGCATACTTTTAAATTGTGTGGACAGTATATCAGAGAATCTCCCCATGCTACCAATTAATCTCATAAAATGTTAATGTAATCCCTTCACAAATATGTAAATGCAGTGCCACTACGGGTCTGGCAAATAATAAACAATAGTTATCTTATCCTGGGCTTTTCCTTCATGTAATTCTCAGCAATAATTTAGTCCTTGTCTTCCACTCTGAAGGATTTAAATGGAATGACCTTAATTCTGGTTTTGTTTGCTCTCTATCTACTAAGCAGCTGCAGTGAAGACGAAGACAAACAGTAGATTAACAGTGGTACCTTTTATAAGGCTGATTAGTTCTTAAAATATGCTCAGTGGAAACAAAAGAGCATGAAATGAGGTCTGAGGGAGAGGTTTTTACTCTTTTCATTGAAACTGCTACATTTCCTTCAGTAACCCACAGATACTGACTTTTCCATGAAATATTTTCTTGGAGGGCGGTTGTTTTTGCCAGCACAGCCTGTGTAATATTTCAGAAGTGCAAGGTACGTACTTCTAAAATCGTTTTATCTCATTTATTTTTCTGGTTCAGATGAGAACTTTGTGGTGGATGAATTAAAAATATTTACTGATATCGCATATCGTCCATTTTTTGGTGATTATATATATATAATCAGCTGTTAAAACCAACACTAGAGTTGATATGGGCAATAGCTGTAATGGGTGCAGCTGGTATTCCTGCAATTTATAAGCACTTGTGAGAAATATATTTTTAATATATCCAAAGTGTGCAGGAGAGGAGTGACTGGAGACAACGGGCTGACAACACGGTTTGTGGGGTGGCTCAACAGCACCTGACAACACCCTGCAAATGTAGGAAACAGTTTACCCATCAGTCAGCAAGGCAAAATGCACCAACCTAAGCTGGCGTTGGTTAACGCCACTGCCTGATGAAAGGGTAAAATAATGCCTCCGTCGGGATTTCTGCTATTACTCCTATCTCCCCCAAAAGCTTACCCCTTCCACAACACCTGGTCTGCTCCGTTTGCTTGTTACCCAAGTGGAGGGGAAAGCAAGTTTGCTGATTTAGCCAGTTTGCTAAATCACCCACATCCCCTTCCTGAAGCACCTAGGCATTCCTTAGATGTCTCCTATCGAAATCCTGACCCGGCCTGACCCTGCTTATCAACCGCTTGTTGTTCTTTCAGCGAGTTGAAAGGATTACAGCAGATTAGCTAACACAGCTCCCTTCCCACATTGTTCTGTGTGACAGTCCGTTGTATAATAAACATAAAATAGCAATTTTAAAGCAAGTTTTAAGAGTGGGTGTACTGCTGATTTGCTGAATCTCATGTTTTGTTACAGTTGAATTAATTTCTGCCTTTTTTTTAATCTCTGTTCAGCAGCAGCTAGCTATTTTTTCCCCTGTTTTTTTCTGGATCTGATTTAGTTGTAATGAAATTCACCTCATGTCTAGTAAAATTCCATCCTCTGAGAAGACATTTTCCCACCTGATGTAAAATATATGTTTGTGTTTCATAGAAAGTATGCATAAATGCATTTTTCATCTTATTCTCATGTATGTTTTGATTTGTAAAATACAGTTGTTCATGTACCTAGCACCATCAAGAGTAGCCACACGTATTTGAGCATTAAAAAAATGGGTTCCCAGGAAGAACTTCACTTTGGAATTGTCATGAAATTACAGGAGCATGATGCTCACCCTGAATTTCTTGGAGAGGAGGTGAGAGGGTACAGCTGCTATAAAGCTGGGGCAAACGCATCATCAGAGGGAAATTCTAAGGGAAAGCCGAGCTCCTGAGTAAGTCACAAACCTGGATTACTGAGTTTGCAGTACTGTTGAGTTTAAAAGAAGACAGACAGTTTGGACAGTAACTTCAAAACCCTTTGGCCTGCAGGTCTGGCCTTATGGGAGACCCTGGGCCAGCGAGGACGCACCCAGAGAGCCAGGTTTTAGTCCTGCATCTCTTAAATTTGTGCAAACGGTTGTAACAAACTCTTGTCCTTTTGTATGCCAAAATCCATCCTCAGGGGTTTTTTTATAAGAAACCATCCTTTGAACTTCCTTTTCATCTCTCTAGTCAGAGAGCTCCACTTGCTTTGGAGAGCTGGCAAGCAGTCTTCATCCTCATCACCTTCAGCCCCACTGGTCACTGTGTTGTGTTTGCACGGCACGGAGCCATACGGAGCTATGGGCTCAGGATGCTGTGTGCTTTCTGCTTGCATTAGGAGAGATTTTAGGAATTCTGGAAGGGAAGCTGCTCTTATTTAGAAGCTGAACTGTGGCTCTGAGAGTGGAAATGTGAAATCACCTTTTGGGCTTGAGCAGTTGAATGGGAGCCAGCTGTTTGCCACCTACCTGGGTGAGTGTGCAAAGTTACACGTCACTTCTTGTGCACTTCAAGTTAAAGAGCTGTGAGACAGCCTTTATCTGGAAACTGCATAGCCATGGTAGCTGTGTCACTGGGGCTTGACCTAATAAGCCCTGCCAAGGTGCAGAAACAGCAGATTTTGCAGTTCTGTCACTTTTCTTGATCTCTGTCTGGAGCAAGTCCCTTTTCTCTCTCTGTCACTTGTTAGGTATGCAGAACAAACTCTTATTTTCTTTTTGTTGCCAAGTTATTAATTGATGTTCAGGAGAGGATGGGAGGAAAGACGCTTTGTCTGGCTCTGAAAAGCACCAGATGTGCTTTTTTGAATTGAGGAGAGGAATTAATTAAAATGAGGTAATAATATTAATCTGTCGACTGCAGTTAAGGTTGACTGTAACAGGAGGGGGAGCTCTCAGCGCATCAGGCAGGGAAAAGGGGGCTGGTGGGGAGCTCAGCTCTCCCAAACCAGAGAGGGGTTGGGGACCCTCCTGTGCTGTAGCAGGAATGGGGGAGGGATGTCTTGTCACTCCCTCCACTGAAATACCTGTGCGACCGCCGGGCTGCTGACACGCTCAACCCAAAGGCAGAAGCAGGAATGAATATTCAGTGATGAATGCGGGTGGAAATGCTGACGGGAGGAATGAAGTACAAATTAAGAAGCATTGGGATTCTTCTTAAAGTGTGTCTGTTTTGATTGCTATTTCTGTAGATTTTTGCTATGTATTATATTGTTTAACAGAGCAAAAGAAAAACAGAATACATGTTTACTGTGTACTAAGCTGTAAGTACCTTTTTCAGACATCAGTAATCATCCTTTCCAGCTGAGAAGGCAATACACTTGCAATAGAGCTCTCCAAAAAACAGCAATTGTCCTATTTTAATGTTTCTGAAGCTATCCCTTATGGAAAAGCTCTCCTGAATTTAATAAGGGTAAAACGAAGAGGGCTATATAGTAATTTCACAGAATTAGAAGAGAATTAGGAATTTAGCAAGAATTATACCTCTGCCGTAGATGAGGCTGGCATTAGCTGATGCGAGGCTGTGTGCAGACCTGCCTTGCTGTGTGAGTAAACAATCTGCGTGCGTGTGTGCGTGTGTGATAAATCCTGATTTACTGCCCCGTCTCGGAGGTTCTTGCCTGCACGTTCAGTGCCAGCAGTGCCAGGCGTGTGCCCGGAGGAGCGTGGCAGGGCAGGGCTGTGGCTGTGGCCAGATCCTGCTCTCGCAGGCGCTGGGGAAATGTGGGGCCAGCTGGAGTCCAAGGTGAACTTGAAGTTAGAGAGTCACTGTACCTCAGTGTTCCTCGGCAAATTGTATGAAGGCTACCAATTTCACCAGCTTTTAAAAGTAATTTCTGAGAAAATTAGAAATCTCTGAGAAAACTAGAAATGACAAGGGATTTGGGGATGTAATACCCATGAGAAGTAATTGTGGCACAGATGCCCAAGTAATTTTGTTATTTTGAAATCCCCACTCTTAAGCTTTAAAAGCACATGGACTCCATGGTAGGACAATCTTTTTTTCCCCAAAGGACAAACCATTTTTCTGTTACACATAATAGTTATTAAAAAGTTTCATATTTGTGGCAATTTTTTTTCATCTCCACCTAAATTATTTTTGCATTAGTCAAAGAGCTACTCCTTAGAATACCTGTTTGTATTGGTTCCCTGCAAGGAAATCAGTGTCTCCTACTATTTCTTTTTACGTTCCCAATGTGATACGTGGAGCAGCTGAGCACCTGAGAGGCAAAAACTTCTTTCAGGTGCTAAGTGTGTGCCACCAGTAGTCCCCAGTGCAGGAGTCACACAGGGCAGGGGATGGTCCCAGCCCTGCTGACCTCAATAAACAGTCCAGACAAAAAAAAAAAAAAAAGCTTACTAAATAAGGAGGAAAAGGGGAAACGTCATTCTCATTTTACAGATGCAAAGGGGGGAAATTTATGTCAACAGGTATTACAACCCCATTTAAGCCACTCTGCAGGTTTTCAATTGCCTGTGCCAGCAGCCAAAATCTCGCCTCGCTCCACATGTGGGATATTGGGCAGCTGAAAGCGGCAGCACATGAACCTCAGCGGCTTCGCTAAAGCATCCATTCGCGAGAGCATCCATATGCTGCTGGGTACAGGGTCTGGCCCTGCCAGCTGCACAGGTAAGCTGGGTTACCTGCAATACTAATTTTTGCTTGCTTTCTTTAAGACTCTTGAGTTTTATTGATAAATTGGTGCTGTTTCACCAGCAAACCCATGGAACTTTGGTGACATCCAGTGACAGGTTCTCCTGAAAGGTGGTTTTCCCCCTTGGAATGACAGGAGAGAAAGGCTGGTACCCTTCTGGTTTCCGCTAATGGGATCAGCAGATGAATTTGAGCACAGGCTGAAATTCAGAGACTCCCTCTCAAACCACACACTACTGATTGTTTTAAGGCAGTTGGGATTTACATTAGGTTTATCTTCAATCTTTAATGTGTAAATTGCTATTGAAAAGGTGATAATTAATCACAATGTAAAGGCAATATGTTGTCTGGTGATTCATTTAAATAAGCAAGACTGTTTGAAGAACTTTCTCAGGGCTTCTCCCATGATTTTCCTTGAGATGTTTCTTAAAGAAATTGACTGAACATCACAGTCAAACCTATGAATAGTCATGATGTTGTAATATTTTTCCAGATAGTTAAATTAACACTGGAGTAAAACCTCATTTCTTGGGGGGAAAAAAAAAATCGGTGATGACATACTCTGACAGTCATATAAAAAGTAATAAACTAACTGTGGTAGCTTACTTCAAAAGGCAGACATTCAGAGATTAAAATTTTGAAAACCAAATTACTGCGTTCACCTCCTAAAGTGTAGTGTTTGAAGCTAAACGGAATCTGGGGCTAAATGACATTGCAAGCTGGAGGGAAATCAATGAATATTTTAAAACTATACTCAAGCTAAATTGCCAAATGGTTAGCATTGTATAGTAACATTCAAATCACGGCAATTGTTCTTGTAATAAATATAATTTCTATAGCATTTCCTTAGATTATTCAGTTAATCGCCAGTGCTATTTTACCTCTTTATAATAATGTGCGCTTTCTTTTTTTTAAAAAAAAAAAAAAAAAAAAAAAAAAAGAACTTAGTTATTTCTTTGGTCAGGGCCTATTTGCTCCTTTTTTATGTGAGATTTTCAATCCTCGGCAATGATGCCGAGCAAAAAAGGTCCATCCACTTCACTTGTGATGCCTCGTGCATTACCTAAAGCACAACAGAACAATGCCAGACAACAGAGCCTTTCTCCCCGCTAACAATGCAGTCACCATGACAACCAGCAGAAGAACGTTTGGCCAGGAAAAGCTGGGAGCTTGGCGGACCAGCCTAATCAAAAAATGGAATAACATGACAACAATTACACTGATGAGTGAGAGGGAAGCTACAGATGCATTCAGACACCTATGGCACTGCCGGCTGGATGCATTCAGCATTTTTTTTTATTTTTTTTATTTTTTTTGTTTAGTGTCTTCTGTTTTTTAAGAGCCGGTAAATAGACAAGATCGAATTGTGTAACAGAATGTCAGTGCTCTAGTTAAATTGAAAATTCCTTTTCTTTTGCTGTGCTACTTCAAGCACACTGAAGAGGCTTTAGGAGAGATGAGGTTTTGAAGTGAAATATGTAATAGATACAATATGAGTGTCACAAGGCAACTTTATTTAGCTTTAAAAATGTAAACTCGGATTTTCAAATGCTCAGATGCAAATAAATGTCAGAGAATCGTGTTATGAATAATCGACCTCACCTTTCACTTTAATTTCAGAAAACTGGACTCGTGTCAAGCATTGATTAGAAGTGATGGCTTGTTGTTTTTAAACCAACCCCTTCTGCATATTAGTAGCCACTGTAAAATTTATTGCGGCGTTTTGTGCAGACCCCTCTTCCAGCTCCGGGAAACTTGAACTGCAACTGTACATGTGCCACAAATCAAGCAACAGACATAACAATGTACTTTGAAATATCCTAAATTTAGCATCGTGCCAATAGCCTTCTATTATAGCTCCCAATTGTACATTAGAAGTTCTGGTATTTTCTTTATAGGAAAGGAGTGAAGGGAATTTTCGCTGTTATTACTGAAAAATGTGTCTGCGATCTCTACTGTTGAGAATAATTTACGCATTTTAGGGAAGGCGATGGAGGAGGGAAGCTGCTGGTTTTAAATGGTGAGGTATTTGGGGATAGCCAGGAGGTGGTTTAGCAATTTGAAAACAGCGGTGGGTGCAGAACCCTGGCCATTTCTTTGTGTTTCTTTGACAATGGCATGCTGGAGCCATGCGGCCAGTCCTCTCCATACTACCCTCTGCCTTAGCCAAAACTGCCTCTATGCTCCCTCCTGCCCCCTTTCATGCCCTTGCTGGTTCCTGGGTAAATCTTGCAGCCAGCTTTAGATAAGATATCACATGGAATTATGAATTATTTAAATACATAATTAAAACCTCTATCTGAAAAAATGCTCAAGCAAACCCTTGACCCTGTTTGAGGCACTTTGAACCTGACTGATGGTGTAAAGCAACCTTCAGCCATTGCAAAAAGAAAGCCAGAGGGATTCTCCTACCAGGAGCAAATCTTCACCTGGCACAGCCACCAGCACTCATCACTGAGCCTCCGCCACATAGGACTGGGAGACTGCTGGGGTCCAGGGATGGGCCATGTACAGCTCAACAACCTGAGGGTGGGATGTAATCTCACAGCAAAGCCGAGCAGTGCTTTACATGCAGTGGTCATCACACACTGAGATCATCTCCTTATGTTAGCATCATAAGAGATTTTAGGCTGCTAACTTCTACTGCTCTACCACTCTACCACTAAATTCTGCTCTTCCACTTGCTCGCCAGATTCCTAGCACCAGCTCCACATCTGAATTCAGTAGTCAGCTAGAGAGCCCCACAGACATCCTTAACCCCATAAGATACTTGTTTTGTACATGTACAAAATGCTTTCCCTCTTGCCCTCTGAGATGTTTGCATTTCACTCATGCTCATCATCTCCTTTGTGCAGCCATCTAAAACCCACCATCCCCATTGAAAATGCCTTAAGCATAGTTGAGCTCAGGCTCTTTGGAAATAAAGTTCCCAGACCAACAACGAACTCACCTCTCAACATGAAAGCCCATCACATTCATCTTGGAGCTGGGGATATTGGTGCTATGAGGAGGGACAGAGGCAAATTAGGAGATGAATTCAGGCTGTTTGGTGGGCACCATTTAGATTAAATTAGATGAGGTGTTGGACAGATTAGATAGAATAGGTCTGGGTGACAATGGTGAAGTTTAGCAGAAACCTTAGGAATAAGATAGAAACGGGGGGGGGGGGGGGGGGGGGGGGGGGGGGGGGGTGGTGGGAACTGGAGAGATTAAGAGAACAGGGACTGTGCCGAAGACGAGTTCAGGTCAGCCATACCTAGGCTGGAGGGTGGGGGTGGAGGACACATGAATCCAGAGGAGGCTAGAACAAGGCTGGGGCCGTAACCATGGTTGTACAGCAAGCTACCATCCTTGCCCTGGCACCCTTTTGCCCTTGGGTCTGTCCCTTCCTCCTACACCATGCCTGTTGTTGCTGCACCTGGCCTTCTCCTGCTTGCCTAATGAGTTCTAAACGTTAGAAGACCTGGGTTTGTTCTTCTTTTCTTCTTTCTTTTTTTTTTTATCTTTCCACAGAAGGCCATGCCCCCTTGTTCTACTGCTGGCCCTCCACCCCGTAAAATACCCTCAAGGCATCCATGAAGGGAGGTACAGAAAGGAGATACATCACAGCAAAGCAGAAGTTACTTCTGTGAGAAGTGGGGCAGCAAAGCCTCCATCTGCCTATGAGTGCCCTGTGAGAGAACTTGAACAAGCTGATATATTCTTGAGGAAGGCTATTTTCCTTAAAAATCTCTTTCTGTAAGAGAACTGTAAAGGCAGAGGCAGGTGCCTGCTCAGGAGATGGTGGCTCTGGGGAAGAAGGCCTGTCAGGTTGTTACAACACCTCAAGAGAAAAAGACAAACTGCACTGGTGCGTCAAATCAGAAAAGTAAGAGAGATCTTGCAAATGTAAGAACTGGAGGCATGTAGAAGGAGCAAATTACAAGGAAACAGGGCTTACGGTTCCCTCGTAAACCCCTGAGAAAGCAGACTATAAATCAGAAGCTGATAGAAGTGGCTCCAGCCAGGCTGTTGCTCTTGTGCTGTGTGTGCCTGAGCACGGGGGGCCAACGCTGGGATACGTCTGCTCTCGAGGTGGAGTCACTCACTGGTCTTGCCTTCTCCTTCCCTGGCTGTCCCGGTGACGAAGGGAGCAGGGAGATGGTGGGCTGTGCAGGTGTGCCGTGATGGTTTGGTGTGCCACTTAGTCAAAAATTGTCTTTATTAGCTCTGCAGGGCATGACTGTTCCTTTGGACTTTTCACATCATTAAAGGAAAGATTAAACGCAATCATTTGAAAGGCTAATTCTGGAGGGATTTTGTCAATAACTTGCAGCCAGCCCAAAAGCCTTCTTAAAAACCCAGCTCAATTTTTACTTTATCCAGTTCTTTATCCATCTTTCAGTTCTTGGACTATTCCTCCACTTATCCTAGTAAACTAACAATTTCTTATGCTCTGCCACATCAAAGGCTTTTGTAAAACCTTAATTCTACCATGTCTGTTATATACAGAAGAAAATCCTTTATAAAAAAAGAAGCCATGACCTATTTTTGATAAAGTAAAAACAACATTGCATTTTCAAATGTTTTCAAACTTCATACATCTAATTGTTTTTTGAAGGGTATAAACCATATATCAGATAACCATCAACCTTTAAAATTATCAAAAGGTAAGTGTCCAGGTAATGCAATCCCATAAAGTAACATGTTGGTTAATATATGTGAAAGTAGAGTATCAGCTGCTTTACTAAGAAAAAGGAAGAAGAGGAGAAGGCACCAGGATAAGTTCCTGGGTAGAAAACATCGATATGACAAGGGTGGGTCAGAGCATGGGAAAGACAGGAATAAGGAATGGGGAAGGAGTATCCCCAGAAGGGTCTAAAGAGGAGGTTTACTCCAGAAGTCTCTCTTCTGGATCTGAGCTGCCTGCTTACTTCAAGTAAACAAGCACTTTTATTGCTTGCACATGTACATGACCAAAGGGGATGCTCCATAGCAAAAAAAAAAAAAAAAGTGTATATAATTTATACACCTTGAAATGTGGTATTTGCTTCCCTTAAAGTGCACCAGAAAGCTTTACATGCTACTGAGGTCAGGCCACCCCTGGTCTGTACTAGCCCAGGGCATTTTTTTGCTGTTTTAAATACAGGTGCTATGCTTGGTCTTTTTCAGTCAGACAATATCAGTCTGACTTGACAGGTTTTTATTTTTACTGCTTTCTATAGTGCTCACAATTTCATGTGTCAATCCTTTCAGCCATCTGGGATGAAGGTACCTTCCTTGAGCACACTGAGCTCTTCAAATTCCTCTTCCACCTAAGATAGAAAATTTTCTTACCAGTTCTAGATACTTTTCCTATTAGCCAAGCTGCTTGTGTTCCCAGGTTCTACTTTGTTATCCTAACTGAAACCTAATTTAAAATAATAATTTAGTTTGGTGACCATATAGATATTATTTTTAACCTCATCCTCTTTTCTTTGTTCTTTCTTCTCTATTGTGGAGAGCAGAGAACATTTCAGTGGCTAGTTTCCACTTCCTTTGGAAAAACATTTTGGGTAAAATCCTGACCCTGGTCTTTCCATCACTTTAACATCATGAAAATGTTTGCTTTCCCTTTAATATATAGTAAATAAGAGGTGTTCAAAACGTGCTTCTTGATCATGCCTGATTTTGATAATCCTATAACTCTGTATAAAGGATCCATAAAAAAATTCATCTGTCTTTATGCTTAGAAGATATCTTAGTAATACAAATTAGAGTATTATTGCTCCAAATCTTTTACTGAAGTACCAGCGCGCACACTTTTTCATTGATAGCAATGAGAAAAAATGTGATGGATACAAAAGACAGAGGAAAACATCGGTACCAATGCTGTATATTGTACATAATGTACAATTGTATATCATTGTATTGTATAGAATGTACATTATAGTTTGCAGTATATATACAAGTTAGTTTAGATGTTGACCTTCATGAATATGAAAATAAAACTCCAGATAGCATTCTGTCCCAATTAATGGAAAAGTTGTGTGGCCAAGTTTTTGCATATAATATTGTTTCTATTAAATATGTAGAAATATTTTCCCCTTGCATGTCATTCCAATTATATTTTTTTTTTTAAAGAAAGGAATGTATTTCTTAGCATAGTACAATCAGTAAATTGCTGTGGGGGCTTATAGAGTTCAAACACCTCATTTATTTTCATTTTTCTTCCCCTGGTATTTAAAAATCATGATAACTGATAAAAAAACCCTGAACTCCAGAAGAAACATGGGGTTTAAGTTAGAAGATTGCTTAGTGTGTTAGTGGAACCAAATGGTAATATTTACACAATATATTTATTCTTTCACTTGAGTTTTTTCCTTTCTGCTTTTTATGTTTATCCTTTCTATAGAGTAACCATTTTCTGATTGGAGTTGCTTTTTTGGGCTTCTGATGTTTGAATTTCCCATCCATAATTAATATTACTCTAATAAATTTAGGAATGACTTAAAGTACTACCCTTCACCGTGGGTTGTTTGGGGCTATTTTCAGAGACTAGTGCACTTTTAGCAAGGGAACAGCCTGTACTCAGAGCTACTTGGAGCACAGCAAAGCCCTTGCTGCTCCCCACTCTGCTCCCCTCTGTTCCCCATTCCCCACTGACAGCACAATGACCCAGGGAGGATTTTTCTTCTTTTGTACTGTCCTGGTCCATCTCCATCCCCAGGACAAACTTCAAGAACTCACCAGAGTGCAGCTAGCAGGGGTATTTGCAGGTTTCTGGAGCACAATGAGTCTCCATCCATCCATTGATAGTTCATTGAATATCTCACTGAATTTTCAGCATTGTAGGGCTTTCTTTTTGCTTCTTTTTTTCTTTCTGCTCCTTATTCTTCCTGTCCTGTCCTGTCCTGATCACTCATCTTCTTTTCCTTGTCCAAGGCCCCTCACTTTTCTTTCCATGGAGCCTCTTGTAACTAACATACCCATAAATAAAGTTGTACCCCTTGCAGCCTGACCCGGACAGTCTAGAGATGAAGTAAAATCCAGGCTGGTCTTACCTAAGGAGTTTGTTCTTTGTAAACAGTGAGAGATCTCTGTTCTCAAGGGGCAGTAGAAAAGCAGTCTATGTTCCTAAATACACAATAACTAGAATGCTAAAGAACGAACAACCACACTTGCAAATAAGGATCGTGTGTCAGTTTTCAAAGGCTTTGGGTAATTGTATCCAGAAGAAATTCACTATAGGTTCAGTGAATAAGCTTTCTGGAGGAAAAGCACGCCAATACTCCTAAATAGCACAGGGAATGCTGGCAAGCAAAGCACCCCTGAATCTGAGAAGAGGTTGAAATGCAACAGTAAGAATAACAAGCTGGGAACTCAATATAGCCTTTACCGTTTTCATTATTTTTTTAAGTAAAAAGGGGAAAGTTGGATGATGTTCAGCTGACAGAATATCATCAACAGACACTGTTGCTGCTTCTCCTTGGACTAGAGGCAGCAAGTTGCACTCTTCTTTGAGCAGCCAGCAGCAGGAGCGGTTCCTCTGACACCTGCTCTGACAGGGTGGGCTCCTAGGAGGGGTCTGGCAGAGGTGAGGTCTGGGCTGTGGGGTGGATGGAAGCTAGAGACACACAGTCAGGAGATCTGCCTCAGCAGTGTCAAGTAAGTATTTCACCATAGAAAGGATCAGCTCAAGTCACAATGGTGATGCTGTGGTCCCCAAGACCCCACTGTGGGTCTCCAGGCTGGGTCAGTTTCTGGTAGGAGAAGCTCAGCAAGTATGTTGGACATTGAATAACAGACAGTCTAGCTCACACCTTCAGGCAAAAAGAAGCATGTCAGATGAGGACTCTGGGTCAGGTGTTGTTATATCTATGCTCTAGATCTAATTCCTGCAGAGTGTGTATGTGTGGTGACCCACAGTTATAAGCCTGCCTTCTTTTTTCGAGAGAATCATGGATCCAGTGAATCTGGAACAGACCGTGGTTGTTTTAGACACTGTTGTGTTTTACTTGAATAATAACAGAGCAGAAATTGCTTTCTTCCCTCTTATTTCATCCAAGATCCTTCTAACCTATCTTCAGTCCACATTACCTCACTAAAAGCTCACGTGACTTCTGCTTGGCCAAATCTCAGAAAACTGCATTACTGCCCTTTTTCTGCCATTAGCAATCGTCTCCTCCTTCAGCTCCAGCAGCTTCTAGATCTCCAGTAATTCACATGAAGAATTGTTCTCAGCCAGGTTTTTTTTTGTTGAGGTCTTGCAAAGCTTTGTCAGCGCCTTTTGCTTCTCTCTTCACATAAGTTTTCCCTGGCAGGCATTAAAGGTACATCTGTCACACCTACCTGCAAGCCCCTGTGGCTAAGAAATGCTAGGAAGGAGTGAGTCACAGAGTCACCAAATCAAGGTGACGCACAAACTCCTTCTAAACAGTACGTGGGGTCATTGTCATACCAAAAAAAAAAAAAAAAAAAAGACAAAAAAAACCCCAACCAAACTTCTTTTTGTAGAAATTAACAATTAATAATCAATGTCTTGTCAAAATCAAATGAAATTTGGAGTTTTCTCTGTTTTTATTGAACTAAGTAACAAAATGCACTGACATCAATGGTTTTAAATCAGATTCTTACAAAAGATACCTTTTAATGCAGTGCAGAACCAGGCATATTTCTCTCCAAAAGACATAAAACCTTAAATAAAATCTAATACAACAAAACAGCAATTTGAGCGCTGAATTGTTTTCTAATATCTGGCTATGGAGACATATAATCACTGGTGCTGCATTCTTAAATTGAAGTTAAAAAAGATGGATAAAGAAATAATATCTAAATGGATATCAATGGAAAATAGGATTATTTAAGAAGACTCATCTCCTAGGTGGATAAAAATAAGATATTCAGGTAATTTTCAAAATGCAAAGCTATCTTATACAATGGAGACAGCTAAAAAGTACAGTTTGCTAGCCTGCAGTGAATGATTTGTAGTCATCAGGATCCTGCAGGTAATTGAGGATATCTGCATCGACATATTCTGCACTACTGCAAGAATATTATTGTAATGAACCAGCGCGCGTGTACGAGTGTAATTGCCCTCTAGTGCACAGCCTTGGAACTGATCCCAGCTGTGCCATAGGACCGCACTGCTCAAGAAAGGAAAAAGATACTGGGAAAAGGTCTGAGCCGGAGGGGAGCCAAATCCAAACCCCAGTGGCGTCAGGAGGCTCCGAGTAGCCACGGATGTGATAAGCGAGGGAATCCAGGTAACGCGTACCAAATCCGTCCTGTGGTCTGAACCAACACGCAGTAAGTGGAGATGACTGTGGAGTTTGCTTCAAAACTGCAGGGCTCCTCCAAACCCAAATGCTAACACAGACACGGCCATCAGGAGCCCAGATAACTGTGGGGCTCTTGTTCTGCATCCCCGCCAGCTGTTTACACAGGGTCATGTTTCACGACAGGCTCGGGGCAGGGGAGGGGGGGGAGTTCCATAACCTTGTAGCAAAATCTGGTATTTCTGTTAGCGTTGACCAAAACCACAGTGTTCTGAAGGTGCTAATTCTTTCCTCATATGTGCAAGAGAATGAGCCCTGTATTCCCCATGCAAATCACAGGTAAAATCCCCTCCATGCTGGTGAGCAAACATTGAACTAAAGTCCCTAAGTTGATAGCTCCAGCCTCCAAGTTGGATGTTTTCTTTGCATTACTTTTCACCGTGCAAGATGTCAGGATCTGTCAGTAAGGGAAAGGAATTTCTAGGCAAATCATCGCCCAGTGCAATATGTCCCTTTATGTGATGAAATTACTCGGTGACTTGTGTAGTTCACACACATGTCTCACTAGTAGTTTGGTCACAGATTTGAGTCCTCTGTTGGTCCTGGCACTGTGTCTGGTGTTCTAGTTAGTGTGGGTTACGTACGGTTATCTGTCTTCTCGCTGCTTTACTTGGTGTTACCTGACGGATGCCCCGTGGCCTACAAGGGACTGACCGTTAGCAGTATTTCAGCTCCTCGATTGCTGCGATAAGCTGCTATGGGTGAGGTAGAATAAAATAATGTAAAGACTAATTCAGTGCCTTCTAAATTTTCCCTTGGTTTGTTCTCTCCTCCATCCCTTGTGTTGCCACCTCACAACTTCTGAGCCCATTGGCCAGTTTCAACCATGTTTGTTGGAGTTTCCCACAAGAACGGTAAAAACTGGTGGTTGGGAAAAGGACAGGGAGGCCCAACGCTGAGCTTCTCCCAGGCTGAAGCTCCAACTTGAGCCCACCAAGGCCTGTTTTGCTCAGCCTGGGGGCTTGCCAGTCAGCAGCCACATGGCTTGAAGTGCCCCAGTAGTGTAGGCAGGAGACTGTAGGAGGTATCAGGGCCATGGAAGTGGTTTGTTTGCATAAGTGGCAAGTTGGAGATACAGCAGACAGGAGCGAGGTTACACAGCAGATGGGAGGTGCTGGTGTTCTGGCAGTGTGAAGATATAAGGGTGAGAACACAGATATATCGGTAACCAGCTTCACCCATTGGACTGCTTGTAGAATAGCCTGATGATGGTCAAAAGCAGAGCAAGGAGCTGAGTCCCTGCCATCCTCCCCAAGCAGGCAGAGCTTCTGCTAAAGCTGTGTTAGCACCAGCCTTATGGCAGCATCCCCCCACCATGCAGCACACAGCTGCAGCCCCTGCACCCTCCCCCAGCAGAACTGGCAGAAATAGAAGACGAAGAGTAAAGGGATCTTCAAAAAAAAAAATTAAATCTCCTAACATGGTTTTACTGCTCTTGTCTACTCTAGCTGCAAATTAACAGTCGCTATTGTTTTAATTAATCTGCCTTTTCTTGATTGCTTCAGTCCTAACTCTGGTTTGTAAGGTTGCGCTGCCCATTCTTTGCCCCTGACTACACTTCCATATAACAAGCTGGGTTCAAGTTGTTGACTCTCCTTAAGGTCTTTCCAGTATGGGATGAAGTCTGGATTCCTTCCAAGTTAGTGATAAAATTCCTACTGACCTTCACAGAATTTTGTCCGTAACGATCTCAGTATATCTCTTTATTATTTTATATAAGACCTCATCAAAGTTTTAAATCTGCTGAAGCTGTATCTGAGAGTTTGCACTCTTAAGAATATCTACATGTCTTTCAGTCATCAACTTAAAAGAAAAAAGTCAATTTCTGCTGATCATTTTCCTGGTTTTCACACCATTGCTCTTCCTTTCAGAAAGAATAAATACATTTCCTATGCAGTTAGATCCTTTTTATAATAGTACCTGAGAAATGGCCTCTGCTACTAGACATTTGCAGCAAAAACTGTGTTATTACATTTAAATTTCTGAGACTCAGTAGCCAGCAAGTTGCTAGAGTTCTATTATAGTTGTGATACATGAACTGCACATTGTTATGGTAATGACATTTTTTTTTCCTTCCCTTTGAAGTAGCAGTGTAAATACATAGAATATCACATTGGTCTGGGAATGACATCTCCTTTGCCTCCACTCTGTGTACTGCACAGTGATCAGAATTGCATAAGAAAAAATTAAAACGCAGTATTGCTCATTCAGTGCTCCTGCTAGCTTAACAAACATCAAAACTAAACCAAAGCATCCATAAGCGTTAACTTCAAAATAAGTGAAGGGAAATATAAATGATACTTTTGCTGGCCATCAGCCATGGCATCCAGTAAGCTGGGCTTCAGGTTCAAGGATGGCCTTAGGGCAGAATCCAGATCTACACCACTGCGCCCTGAAAGCATCATGGTGGTTTATAGTGGCGGTAAAAAAACCACATTGTTTCTTCACATAGTCATCATAAAATATTACAGCTGACCAGATGGTGGAGCAATTACATTTCCATAGTTCTAAATGGCTATTTAGCTTATCCACTTGTGAACTGTTAATTAAAATTGGAAAAGATATCATTCACGTTCAAAAGGAAGACATAACTTTACGGGACATGCTTAAACAGACTCAAAAACTTTATGAAACCACAGATTCATTTCCTTCACCTTCCCACCCACCCTACTAAGAAGAACAAACCAAAAAATCCTTGACAATAGGGCTGCGGTGTAAAAAGATGAAAGGCAGGAAATTCCGGGAGCTGAGCTGTCCTGAGAGCACATGTACGCAACGTATCAAGTTTGCTGCAAAGGAGCCGAACTGTCCAGCCGCGTGGGTGAACACATGCTGCACTGCAAGTCACTCGGACACACTGAGGGATGAGCTGCTGTGGGGATGTAACTCCCTCCCCCAGAACCAGGTAGCACTGACATTAACAACACCTTGGGCCATCAGGACGCTTTTGTGACAGTATTTGTCTTTAATTCAGCTGCAACACAGATAGCTTGTGTGTTCAGATTTATGCAATATCAATATGCTGTTAAATTCTGTTGCAAACTAAGGTTTAATTTACCCATACAGATATACAGTTCAAAATACTTCCCTATCAGGGTAATGATATGTTCCTATATAAAGTGAATTTTTGTGCCATTGCCTTAATACCGGTGCACAAGAGATAATTCATTAACAAACAAAGGAGTCTTGGGGCTGAAGTGAATAAGGTAAGTAAGGTTTTTATGAAGAAGCAATATCTTTTACTGGACAATCGAATTGAATTGGAAAAAGAACAGACAATACTTTATGACTGAAACAGATGAGAGCAGAGGGGTTTAATGTCGTTTAATGCGTTCACTTTAAACCTCTCTCTTTAGGTAGTTCAAGCTAACTTTCCCAGGGTGCTTCTGTGTAGACTAACCATCAGGCTTCTGAAGACAGAGCTGTGACGTGCCGGGAGCCCTCAGCTCCCACCCAGCCTCCGGACGAAGCCAATTGAGCCTCAGCCTTTCTGTGGCATCACTCCTTTGACAAGGTAAGGCACAGGCTCCCCACCACCACTGAGCACGGCCACCACGTGCCCTGTGGTACCAGTGTGCAAGGGGGACGGGCGTGCTCCCTGGGGTGGGCTGCACTGCGCCCTGTCTCCCTTTTCCATCCCTCCTGGGGAGTCACCATCCTAATTTCGCTGGAGGATCGCAACTGCTGCAAGCCCGTATGGGCTTCTCTCTGCCTGTGGGGCAGGAGAGCACAGTCTGCTCTTGTTGTCCATAAGGTCAAAAATACCCAAAATAGCTCAAACAAGAAAACATAAAGAAAAAAAAAACGAGGAAGGGAGACCTATGTCTCATCCACTGTACAATGACTCCAGGCACCAGCAGAGCTCCGCAGTCAACGCGACCTTGGTAACCTGGGTTCATTGAGAAAAAGCAGACCTCGGTAACTGAAGTGGAGTTTGATGTCATTTGGAAACAATTAACATGCTAAATGCTTTTATAGTTTACCTACTGGGGGTGCTCAATGCACATTGCTGATAATTTCTGCCCATTTGATTTGTCAGTCATTTTTAAGTCCTCCTCCTGTTAAATGTATAATGTTTGAGGGAGCCACAGGAGAAGTGACCCAGACACCCACACCACAGTAACTGCACTATTGCTGTTCCAGAAGAATCAGCCAAGAATATAATTCACAATTATTCCTCTTCAAAGGATTCCTGAAGTGTCTTCTGTTACAGTACCCTACAACAGTACCTTAACATATACGGAATTATATGTTAGACATAATATTCTGATCCATTATGCAAGATCTTTAACTTAAAGTGTTCTCCCATAGAGACCACACTTTAGGATTTGTCCCCTTTCCAAGGAGAAGCTCACAGCTTTGTGCCTGCCCTTACCCCAGACCCCCAGGCTCTGCTGCACCCTCCCTCTGGCTGAGCAGCCCCCTGCGCCTGGCCAGGGAGGAGATGGCTGCAAGGCTCTTCCCCATCCACGGAGCAAAAGCTGCTCTTGTAGAGGACAGGCATGATCCTTGACTTTCCTGGACAATCTCCAGGGCAGTAACTGGAGGTAAATAAAATGGCAAGCAATCAGCTAAGGCAGCCTGGTTTGTTTTTTTTCTTGCTGTGGCAATTTCTGAATGCAGACCCCGAGCAAGAGCTCCTTCTCACAGGCTCCTGGCTCCTCACTTAGGACCTCATTAAGGATCTTTCCTGATGATTCCTTAGACTTTCTTTGTCATTTCCTGGCTCCCATATCCCTTCCTTTTAATACTGCAGCTGTCCTACGAAAGTATCTCAGGTAGTTTAAACTCTGCCTTGGCTGGCACTATCAGCACGTAGCAAACCAGCACTCGTGTTCATATCCAGGGTCCAAGATAGACTTGTACACCCTGCCCTCAAGCCTGCTTTTACCTCCGTGGCTTCACTTCCACATCTGTGAGAGCTAGCAGATGATGTAAATGTGAAGAACTGGATTTCTTAAAGCATTAGAAGGCAAGGGCTTTCAACAAAAAAAAATGAGGACCAAAAGTAGAACTATCTGCTGCCTCTTTTTTGAGCCCTGTCTGTAACAGTCCATCAAAGGAAAAGAGTCTGAGCTCCAGGAACAGAGCCGGCTCAAGCCTTTGCACCTGGGAAGGCCAAGTGGTTCCGTTTCTATTTTTAACACTTTGTTTATAGTGAAAAGCAAGTGCATTGAGTCTAGCTGTATTTTACAGAAAAAGCATCTTTAAGTGGGAACTGCACAAAACATACAAGTCCTCAAAACCCCCAAATTTAGGAGAGCTATAATTAACATTGGATGGAAATGCTTAAGTGATGCAAATTGCAGGTACCATCCTCACTTTTCTGCATTCAGGGAATCCCAAGTTACTTCACAGGGAATTACTGTAGGAACATTTTCATGGCCGTTTTTTGTTCAGCAGTGTTTGTGTTCGTTCTGCATTTAGTGAAGTGGGATGGAGAATCCACATGACTGCGTGTGCTTTGAAGAGAACAACTGAAACCACCATACCAAGAGAGTCTGTGGGTATGACCTTTAGCAATATGTTAACAGTCCCACTTGCAAACTACTTGCAGGAATCAGTTTTCCTTTCCTTCACTTCAAAGTTGGATGCTGAATTATATGACTCTCCAATTCTTTTGACTGGTCTTTCTGTTCTCTGAAGATTGACTCATTTCCTGTATTTGAATAAGATAGTAAAAGTGGATATAAAATAATATTTTGCAATTGTAATCAGAATAGCTCTCAGTGCAGATATTAATAGTGAATTCTAAGGCTCTGCCCAATAACAGCTGAGTTTATGGTTTCATGGGCTAGATTCTGCTCTCATTTATTTCCCTGCAAACCCAGAGTAACTCTCCCAAGTCAGCGGACTTGCTCCGGATTTCTGCAAAGATAGCAGAGGTCTGCCTCTTGCTCCGTGTTTCTTCTGGGGGGTATGTGCATGTGCGTGTGTGTGTGTATGTGTGTGTGAGACACCGTCAGTCTGGATAGATAAATCAGGGCATAGATGAATCAGGCAAAATTAAAAGTGGTTCATTCTCTAAACTGAAACCTCTGCTTTGGGGATTCATTTTTATAAAGAGATCCATTACCTCACTGCTCCTCTGATCCAGGTAGATCCTATTTAAACTCTGTCACCTCCACCAGCTTTTACCTGTCATTTTTTTGCTGCAGTTTATACAATATTCTCCAGAACACTGAAGCATGAAAATTTGCAGAACTCAAAACAGAGGTACAGAAACAACAGGCAGAAATTAGGTATCTTTTATCAGCGAGGCATGTGGCTCTTAGTACTTTTAAGGAGAGGCTGTTGAGCAAGAGCTCTTTCAGAATGCAGTTTGGCTGTTAATTCTTGATTTTGCCAGCTGCTGTGTTGCCTCAGACTTTGCAGAAGTGTGTGCATATCCACATGTGCGTGTTTGAAGCTGTGTGGGAGGATCTCGTGCTGAATCTTGTTTTGCTGGTTGGAGTTCAGAGGCTCAACTGCAGAATGTAATTCTGCAATTTACTTCTCATTAATTCAGATCCGTAGCTTTCCTTTGGCCCGCCTGCCTTAAGCATACAGAGGAAAAACATCAAAACTGGTAACACAATGGAATTTCATGATCATCCCATGCCAGTTGTTTCATTTTTTGATGCAAACATCTATCATGTCTTTTTTTATTCAGCCTGAAGAAGTAAGAGAAAACATAAACCTGCCTTTGCTGAGACCAGGGCAAGTAGAGGAGAGTCTGCTCTGCCTGCAGGCTGGGGCAGCTGCTGCAGTGCACATTTTGAGTTACTCTTTGGTCTCAGAGGAGTTAGATGTCAAACACAGGGCTTCACATTGCTACATCAACCCCTTAATTCTGCGGTAAGTTAAAGATACCTTTGGTGTCTCTTTCATGGGGTACAGTGTGTGAAGTACATCGGTGGTCTGCTCGTTTCCTAGTGTGTATTGTTTTCCATGTTTCAAAGATTGCCACTTCACATTATAAATGGACCTTCCAGGAGAGCCGGTGTGAAAAAACACCCACAAAACCCAAATTGCTCTCTTATGACTAGACACATTAAAGCCAGTCCTTAAGTAACTTTTCTGAGCTCAGTATCTTACCCAGAAGTGTCATCCCAGATGCATGTTAAGAATACCGTTGGCCTTTTCTTTTTTTATGGTTCACAGGTTTGGAAGAGCATTCTGCAAGCTCCTGGTGAGGCTCAGTTTGTCCAATGTAACTACAGGAGTTAGGTTTAGCTGCAGTTCAAGTTTTCCATGTGTTCCTGGACATTGCAAAACAGCAGGTTTTGAAGCATGGTCACAGGCTGGTTGCTCAAGCTGGATTTTCAAGCAATGCTGTGAGAGGTCTGCACGTGTTGAACCTGGTGCTGTGCGCAGATCCAAATCATATCAGTCCTGTGATTAAACCAACAGGAAAAACTCGGTAATTTAGATACAGGTCACACATCCAAGGTTCTGCATATCCTACTCCCAGTGTCTGCATGCCAAATGGATTTCAGGAATCTGCAGCTTCAGAGGGAACAAGCTTTAGGGAAAATAAGAAAATTGCTGATCATATGGGCCAAGATTTAGAAACGTTACTTATGACTAAGTTTTGGGATAGGGAGGTGGGATGGAGGAAATGGTAGGAAAGAGGTTCACGGGCCTCTAGGGTTCACAGAGGTTCCTAATGAGGTGCCAGAGAGATGGGGCTGCCTGGGTACTCACAGCAAAGCAATGCCATGCCACAGTCCGATGACACCGTCTGAGGGAAAGGAAGGAAAGGCAGCCTGGTGTTGAGGTCCTGTTAGAGAGTCCACAAAGGTCAGGGAAGTTCAAGGTTGTCTCACACATCAGTCTGCGTGGATGACATACCATCTTCATGCCACCTCAGCTTCTCAGCTGGATATCTGCCTCCCAGGCCTTCTAGATGGTCCTGAAAGAATTATCAGCATGACCAATGCCAACATGACTGCCTCAGGTCCTTAGTCCAGTGCTAACCCCATTGCTTGCCCTTGCAGCCCTCACAGGCACTATTCATCTGGCCGAAGGCCCTGGTCCTCTTTGAGAGGAATTCTCCCTGGAACAACGAGTATGCACGACACATGCCAAATAATAATGAACTACTTGATTACCTAAATGGGACTGTGGGAGGTAGGGCTGATGGACCTAGCTGAATGCCAGATCACTATTAAAGCTGGGCTTAAAAATGGCACCATTTCAGTGTATCGTCTCTTGGCAGACTCTGCCTGCTCCGAGGACCCTTGCAAGGGATCTCACTGGGGTTGCTGTAGAGTGGAGAGCTGTCAATTCATGTGAGGAGGTCTACAAGCAGAAATATTTTATTAATGGAGTGTTTGGCTCTGGATTCTGTGGGAGAGCAAGGAGGCTTCCACACCGCTCCTCACCTTGTGTGAGACAGGGCAACTGGAAACGGTCCAGCGCCTGCAGGAGCTTACAGTCGTGGCAGACAGCAGTTAACGTGATGCTTTGCAATACAGCTTTAAGGGATGGGGAACTTTCTTGTCCAAAACAAATGATGGTGATGATGTGTTTCTTGGATGTCATATATGTATACCAAATAAACCTTAATTCAGGGAAAAGAAAAAAAGTGTGATAAGGTATGCTTGGCACATACCTTGGCAATAAAATGCATTGATGGACATAATCTGTCATGGAGTAAGTCAGGTGCTGCTATTTCTTAATATCTGTCTCCTTTGGGTTTGACTGTGAATGCGGTTATATTTCCAAATATGTACTTGCTGATGTTTTCATTTCTTCAGCACTGATGACATAAAAGATCTTTGCACTGGGTACGCTGCTTGCCGAGGAAAATTCCACTTGAACTCCAGAGGAATCTGAAGAATTCTGACAGAAAGTTTGAGGGGGCAGGATTTTACTTTGCACTTTCTCTTGACTTAGGTCTGCTCCCTTTGAAAACAGCCGTAAAGCTAACATTGATTTAAATGGAAGTGTAAGTAAATCGATCCCGATTGCTTTTGGAAGCCCTGCCCTGAAAATTTTGAGTTTGCAAAACTGATTCTATTCCTACTGCTACTTTGTGCCTTGCAGTTTAAAAAGAAAGGCCTGTCTACTTAGATTTTCATTAGTGCAAGTTAAACTCATTTATTATAATCTTTCTTGAGGAGCAGTGTTGTTTCCCTTAGATTTGTAAAGTCTGGAAAAACTAATGCTTTCAAGAGATTGCACCTAGGAAAAAGAAAGGAAACACTGCTACTGTCAAAACCACTTGTTTTAACATTTTGGAAAAGGTTTTGATCATTAATTTATATGTGCATTTTAAGAAGCAATCTGTAAATGGAAGCAATATTAATTTTACAATAAAAATTTGAATTAAGTATTTAAATTCTTTGAATAGATAAATTTTACCCAGCAGAGGTTTTCTCCATGAAACTTCATTTGCTGGCTAACTTAAAAAATATTTGCCATCTCTTTGAATTCCATTTTGGAATTTCCTGGAAAATAGAAAATGCAGTTTCTGACAGTTGTAATATGTGGAAAAAGTTTCACTTTGTATTGCAGAATGAAAGGTTTGTTATATTTACAGAGCTGTACTCTTTCTAATGACATTCGTTATAGCATGGTTGAATACAAGGTATTTTTTTCTTCTGGAAGAAGGAATGTTGCTCTTATTTTTAAGGAAGGGCCTTGCATTTTGGAAAAAATAGTTGAAATAATTGGGGCTAAAAATAATTGAATTCTTAGTGTGGGAGTTGGCAGCTGAGAAGTTTTTGGGTGGATCGATGGGGAAAAACGAAGTAGAAGCCAGAGTCCTCATATCAAGCATTAGTGAGCTTGCTACTGGCAGAAGAGCTTGCGTTTGTCCTTGAAAAAGGACCCTGACATAGGAAAGAGTTAAAAGAAAAAATCTGAGAATCTGTCTACAATAAGAAAGTTTATCTACAGTAGGAAGGTAAAGAGGTACCACCCTTTTCAGCTTCTCCGGAAGAAGATGAAGAGCAGTCTTGACCGTGGTCTGTAATTTCTACAGAGAAATGATTTCTGATAGCCCAGGGCTCTTGAACTTTGCAGACCAAGACACAAGTAGGCAAAGAAAATTCAGACTAAAAATAAGGCAGTTTTATGGTGATGCTAATTAACTTTCAGAACAACTTGCCAAGAGATGGAGTGGATTTGCTGTCATTTGAAATCTCTAAATCAGGATTATGATTTTTTTTTCACTATGTGTCTTCCTGCTCATCCCTGGGATATAGACAATGCACAGGAATTACCAGCTGGAAACCTCTGTCCCATGTCATGCAAGGGATTAAGATAGTCCCTTCTGGCTGTAAGTCTGTGCATATATATTTTAGATAGAAGTGACAAATAAAAGAGTAGAAAGAATAGGATAGAAAGGTGCAAAGGTTGATGGTAGAATTGTCTGGTTACTGCAGATATTATGCTTTAATATTCAATCTTTGATTCATTTCTCTCAGGCTCAATCTTGAAAGGCTCAAGTTTTAAAATTTAAACTAAATAAGAAAAGAATGTGGCTGGAGGGATCTGCCATGGGATGGGTTTTGTACGTGAGGCACAGCCAGAGGGGCTGGGGGTGGGGAGGGAAGGTGGAAAATATGTGAATTAAGAGCAGGCAGCCAACTTGCTTATCTTTGCTGTTGTTTTTAAATCTATAGATTCCAAAGGCAGTGGATTATATTTATATAGATGTATAGAAAGAGGCTTTTGCTCTAAACAGCTCCTAATGCAGGTGAAAACCATGTATTGATTACTTAAAGAAAGTTAAAATAAAAGCAATTTTTCCCCCATTTCCACACATTGCAGCTTTTGGCCTATCCACTCATAGCTAAAAAAGCATTCTTTCCTGATAATCAAGCTTCAGCTGTCTGAATTTCAGGCCGAGCCTCTCATCTTGAGCTTTGCTGAAGAGCTTCTTTAATTAACCATTATACCACAGATGTTATTGATTTCTTTTTTTTTTTTTTTTTTTCAAATCTGGTTGAAACATCATTGTGCTGGATCGTCGCCAAGACGAAGGCCTGAATTTTTTGTGCACTGCTTTTACTCCTTCTGCATACCTTATTAGTCTCCATGTCTGTTAAGTGCAACCCTTAGTATTGACTCAGAAAATCTAGCATTGATTTTTAGCCTTGCAGCCGTGATCTAAGGGCTCCTAATTTGGAATGTGGAAACCAGAGTTCTGCGAGAAGCTGTGTTACTGTACACTTCCTACAAGTAAGACCTTTCACTCTACCTTTTTTGCCAGACTTTTGATGTGGTTTAAACTTCTTGGAATTGTTTTGTTGCAAGAGGAACAGAGCAACATGTCCAAAGCATGTCTGCTTGCATGTAAATAAACATCTCTTTATAGATATTTAAAAAAAAAAACAAAACCAACAAACAAATGAGTAAATAAGGAGTCTGATTTGCAAAGGTGCTGTTCACCACAGTTTCTAATAATTTCAGCTGGGTTGTGGCAGCTCAGTTTCTCTGCAAACCTGTTTGCTCACCTTTAGCTGCGTAAGTGTAATTTGGGGAGCTAAATTTCGCTGCCCAGGTTTCAATATGTTGGTGGCAATTTTCTCTTTTATCCTGTCGTTGGGGTACTCGGGTCAGCATGGTGTAACACCTGGTAGAATTCATTCTTGAATTTAAGGACTTGTTAAACCAAGCCTGCACTGTCGGCGGGGGTGGGGAGAGGGGGTGCTATGCTTTGGGTTGGGGGCAAAGCGAAGCCCAAGCCTTGAGTGAATCTCAGCCTTCCTAACAACAGCACATTCCTTTCAAAATACGTCTTCCTCCGACGATGAATTCGAGAAGTAAAACAACGACAATAGGTTCTTAAATTCTGATAAGATTTCTCCGACTTTCGTGATACGTTATTTAAACATAATTTGAAGCCTTTAAAATACTGTAATGGCACCTCTTGACCTTTCCAAAATCACATGGAGCAAGAGATGGGGAAAAATGTTTATTTACTCAGTATTAGAAGCTAAATCCCTGTTCCTTCTTAGAACCGGTAGTTCTTTTATGCTGGGGAACTCATGCATGGCACTTCCATTCTTCAAACAAGAGCTAGACAGTCCTACTTGAACTGCAGAAACAATGACCTGCAGTCTATCCTATGCCTGAGTGATAAACAACAATGCAGCCCTCTTGACAAGCTCTGGCATCAAGCGTGGAGTCTTGCAGCTCAACATGTCTGCTGAACAGAAGTTAGAAAAAGAAAAGATCATCTTGTAAACAATTAATTAATGTTTGTCATGAATTATCATTTTTACTTCCTTCTCAAGAGGCTCAAAGGGAATAAAAAGGCATTTTTGCAGGTGGTGGCATTCAAAGTAAGGGCAATCAAATGTTTGAGAGCAGTGGCACAGCACTTTGAGTCTCTAAGGGTGAATGGTGCTAGGATTAGAGCACAGCAGGGGGTTGAGGGTTTCAGGTGTGAAGCTTAATGTTTGTGATCAGCAAAAAAAAGTCTTGAATTTATCTAAACTGCTCTTCTGCTAACAGTACTTCTAGCACATAAATGTTCTGAAAGTGACAAGTGTTCTCATTGCTCTTCTAATGCAAACATGATCTGCATTTGAAAGATGCATCCCTTTTGCCTAAATTAGAATGTGCATCACAAAGAGCGTAAGATGATGACCCAAAACCAGTTCTTTACACACACACTCTCTCTTTCTCTCTCTCCCTCTCCCTCCCTCTCTCTCTCTCTCTCTCTCTCTCTCTCTCTCTCGCACACACACACACACACACACACACACACACACACACACACACACACACAACGCTTCAATTCAAGACACAGCCACAAAAATGCAAACTTCCACTCCTTTTTACACCGCTGCCGGAGCTGCCGCTCTGTCCATTATTCTGCCTGCACCGCAGGTTTGTAATTAGGATGCTTTACCACCGGTGCTTCAGTTCTTATCTAGCATCATTCACACAGAGTTTCGTGTCTTTGCAGCGCTGTGCACGAGTAGCTCAATTTTATTTCGGTCAAGCAGTTTTCCGGGATTTTATGCTGTGCCATCCTAATGCATGCACATTCCTCACCTCCTCCCTCTGCTTGTATTGCTGAGCACCACAGAGAAGATAGCATGACAGGAGTCCTAACAATAAGTTTAAGCTATTCTGAGGAAATTAATGGGTTTAGGATTTGTGTAGAATGCTTGCTATCCCTGGGAAAGAATAATAATAATAATAGTAATAATAAAGATTTTAGTAAATAAGACTAATAAATAGATTGCACAAATTAATTTCTGCCTCCCCTGGGACCACCTATTTTGCTTTTTTGAAAAATATTTTTCCTCTATTTAACTTTAAATAAAATCTCAGGAAGCAGCAGGAAAAATCCGTCCCTAAGGGGAAAAGCATTGGGCAACACAGGTTAGAAATGAAAACAGCAAGGGGAAAAGCCCTCAGATGTATGTACAAATGTGTGAAAACCTGCATGGATCCTCTGGTTTTCCTTCAGCTGTTTTCATGATGCTATATGCTGTTACAATTTGGTAGCCGGAGGGAGCGTGCTGTGTTCTAGAATTTGAAAACTATTGAGGCAGACAACGCAGGCTGCAGCCAGTAACCATAAAGGTAACTATACATATATATTCCTACGTCTTAATTGCACAATCAGAAGAAGGAGTCTTGTGTAATGATTTACTTCATGGGCCTGAGCTGGCCGTGTAAGATTGGGTGAATAACTTCAGCTTTCAGTTCATAAGCTCATCTATTTGTAAAATAAGATTTTTAATTGGCATAGAAGCCAATTATCTGGGAATTTTGACATGTGTCATTGTCATAAATTAATAAATTAATTTCATAAGATATTATGAGATAGAAGAGTGGTGAAGTAAAATAACTTCATTTTTTCCAGTCTTTTACACAAACTAATACGAACTGACAATAATTGATTAGTATATGTTTTCACCAGCTAACGCCTGAAGTTCAAGGACTGGATTTCTATTCACCCTAAGGTCCTTCCACCTCTCTTTGGCAGAGTGTCAGGGACTCCATGACGCAGCACTTTCTTGTCAGAAAAATCTCTCTTTGTCAAAACAAATTAGTTTTAATCTGCACTGCAGAAATATCTGTTTCTAGGCAGTGGTGGCAGGAGAAAGCGCCTCAGCTGTAGTTCAGCCCAGAGGGATGCTCTGCGGGAATAACCAATCTCCGGCTCACAGCTCGCACTCCACTTAATTTAGGCAGGGGTCTGGATGTGGTCTTTCCTACTCCAGTGAGTCTCTAATCCCCTTTTTCGAGTACCCATCATCAGGGCTGGAGGGAGTCTCTCTCAGTCTCTCTGTTTCGGAATTGTTTCTTTTGGGGTCACCCCTGAGCCTCACTCAAGCAAAGGCCTGATCACCCGGAGCCATCCATCTATTCTCACCCTTCCTGGCTGAGTCTTTCTTGTTTGCTTGCTTTTTGCAGAAATAACTAAGCAAGAAAGAAAAGTCTTCCTGAACCCCAGTGCGTAACGGGGAAAGGTTTGCAGCCCAGTAAAAGTTTTCTGCCTGGCTTACTGCAGTTCCCATGCCAAGACAATTTTGAATAGAGAACCCATGACTTGTGCCCCCACTTTAAGGACCCTTTTACTCTGCCAAAGTGGCTCAAGGGATCCTGGAAATGACAGGGATCTGGTCCAATATGTTTCCGCCTAAATTCCTGTTGCTGGCCGCTCATTAAGGTGGAGGCAGCAAATCACAAATATCAGGAGGTGCTGCGGGACTGTTTGTTTGTTTGTTTGTTTGCTTTCCCCCTCTCTCCCACTGCCTCTCCTTGCCTGATTTCAGATGTTACTGAAACAACTCACCCCACACACACCCCGTCTCGGAGGGGCCAATGTTTGGGGGAGACTGAGCTGGGACCTTTCCTCGCCGTCGGTCAGGCCCCGTGTCAAAACACTCCTGACTCCCGGGAAGTCGGCTCTGCTGAATCCCAAGGCTTGCCGGTGCCAGTCAGCTGCTGTTTGAACTAAGTCCTGACCGCAAAATCAAAAGTGGGTCCAAAGAAAGCTGTAAACAGTGTGCAATGAGCCATTTGAAGGCAGCTGATGCCTCATTTGGGGTGACATGTTGTGGCTGATGAGTGTGGATGATGTGGGGTTTTCGATAAGTGCCTCATCAGTATCCTCATCATGATCGTGTTGCTCAGCCACGGCGTGTGCCCTGACTTGATTGTAATTGCCTGAATCTGCTCCTGCTGCTCAGGAGCGCACAGTAATATGCAATAAAACAGCAAGAAGTGAATGTTAACCATCTGAGTTCTGACATGGCTGCTTGCAGTTCAAGTTTTCCATTAAGGACAAAAAAATCTATATCGACACACAAATATGGATATATAATTGCATGTTTAGAATAATTATTGTTTGTATATGCAATAAACGCGTTTTATAAATAATGCATGATGGTCATATACAGATACATAGAAAGATGTATCTATATACATCTTCCCCCTGACACCTGTATATACTGTATAAAAATGAACATCACATGCTCATGGTGTGTAGGTAAATAGTAGAGGGATGAAGAGCATCAGGACCATATTTGGATTCAAATTTTTAGGAATGTAGGTAGAACCGGTAGTTAAATCTATGCATAGTCTTCATAAATCTTAATAACACGTGTGCATACAGATAAGTAATTGATTTTAGATGCAGTTAATCTACTCACGTAAATGTGTGCGTGTGTGTGCTTGTGCAGGTGTTGGGGGGGGCGGGTAAGGTACACATGCATATGTGCTTCATACCGCTAAATTAGTCTTTGGAGAGAATACAACTTATTTTTGCAAGTTAGCCAATTTGGATTAATTTCATAGCATAGCTGGCTGGAAAAAAAACCCACCAAACTTTCTGAACCCTGTGCCTGTGGGTCTGACAATGCAAAGTACTGAGAACTTGTGCCGAGGGGAAGCTCTTCAGATCAGAGACTTTTTGTAAAGTGGGAGCTGTCATTGTCCTGTTGGGGTCCCGGTGCCTGAGAGGAGTTCCGAGGTGTTGTGCTCATGCCCAGCAGTGGCAACAGAAAGGGCAGGCTTGTTGGTGGCTTGTCAAAAAATTGAATGTAATCAGAACGTGGGCTACGCTCCTTTTTAATAAACAAGTGTCATGGATGGTGTCCTTGACTTTAAAAAATGTTCAGCTTTGGTTGCAGGTCAGAAAGGTAATAAAACAGTTTACAGCTGTATAATCGTAATCTGTGGTGTCTCAGAGCCCAATACGACACCCTTGCAGTCAACAGCTTTGGGGTTACTGTATGCAGCTGGCTTTTTGGCAGTTTGGGGGACATTTAAATAATAAAATTTACACAGGCAAGCTCTGTTTGCATTCAGTTAATGCTTGGTGGAATGAATATCTGAGTTTTCTTCATTTCCACTGTGTTATTTAAGCATTTAAGTCAAAGTGCAGAAAAATGTTTCGAAATTGTTTTATGCAGCGGCTGTTGCTACTGTGCATCATCCTGTGTGCTCCGTGCCTGTGTGCAGAGGCTACCGCTGTAAGGTACGGGTCCTGCTACACCAAGACAGAAAGATCAGTGTTAAAGTGAAGGTGGAGAAGAGAGAAATTGTTATTTGCAGACCAAAATCGCCAGGGCATAAGATTGTTCAAACCCTTTAAAAATATTTCTCTTTCCCCAATTCAATTGAAATTTGCATTGCCTTGGAAATGTCCTTAATATCTTCATTATAGAAAACAAATCTGTACAGATTAAACACTCTAAGTCTGACCATTTGAGAGGTAAGACAATCATTATAATTATAAATACTTCTGTTGCCATGTGTGATCAAGTGGATTCGCTGTTGTAGCTTAAATATATTAACTTTAACCCTTTTTAATTACAGATTTAGCACAATGCTGACCGAGTCCCTCCTAGAATCCTGCATTCACCCTGGGCCTCTCTTTATGCTCAAAATATGTAGACAAATAGAGAGGAATTCCAAGGAGGATAGAAAACATGACTGAGAAGTTGGAAGGATTTGTTTATGAGGAAAGATTAGAAGAATGAAATGGGGAGCTTTAGTTAAATGGGATTAAAAGCAACTAATCTGCGTAGCGTTTGTACTTCCAGCGCATGAAACTCATCGTTCCTATTAAATTAACTACGCTTCCTTCTCCAAACTTCTATCTTAGATATATGATTACTGCTTTGCTTATTAAAAAATAACTTTTGCTATTAACGATTCTGATTTTGCATCATGTTAAGAAAAGAGCCTGCATTTGTTCAGCAGAGCAAAGTGGTAACAAAGGGATGGGTTATAACCGGGTGCAAGCATACAGAGTGTTCAGACAAGGAATGGCATTTCTCGACTCGGTAAATATTGATTCTGACTATCAGCAGAGAGAATTTTTTAAAGGGAACGATAGCTGGGCAAAAGCCCAGATTTTCTCTCACTACCTACAGGTAGTAAAACGGTTTTTCCGAAGGGGGGCTAGGAGCTCCGTTGCAAGAAACACAGACTACCAGTCCGGATTAAGAACTGGGACAAAATTTAGCATTGAAAGCAAGCTGACAGCCCTGAGTTATACAGGTTTACTCTTGAATTAAGTCATTCTTGCACTTGGTATTTTTTCTTTTATCTTTTTTTTTTCTTTTAAAGTATGCATTGCTTTCCCATGCACAAACAACTTTGGATGTGATTCATTATTATCATTAGAAATCATCTTGAGAAAAAAATTCATTGTGATTTTTGCCAGGGACTTTCTAGACTTTCAAAAAGCAGTAGCATGTGTCTTGAAAACTTTTTATGCTCATTTAGATTAACTCAAAAGCAGAAGCTTTGTGCAAGCATAAATCAAAATTAATGCAGTGATAAATCAGGCCCCCCATCTTGGACCATTCTGAGTTCTAAATAATAAACCACAGAATCTCAAATACAAGGAAGGTGCAGCCTGGTGGAAACTGGCCTATTTGTTAACATTGCAGGATTAATGTGTCTTCAGAAGAAAAGTTTTCTTAAGAAATGAAGGATAGACAATTCTTTCAGATTGCAGTTCCTACTTAAAACGCATGACAAGAAAACTGTTTTTTCTCCTTGAAAGTTTGTGTAGCATCAGGATTCCTTTGCATAAAAGAAATACTACCTCATAATAAGATAAAAATGAGAATAAAAAAAAAAAACAAACCCAAAACAAAAACAAAAAATCAAACCAGGAAGAAAACCTAAAATTCAGCAAAAATCAATTGTAAAAATTATTTTTCTAGCCCTTGTGTTCATAAACAAATGCATTGGCTCAGATTTTTTGCTCTGTAATGTTTAAAACTCCTATCTAGTACTGTCTATGCTGGGATAACCAATTTGGTGTGTTTGGGTGCCACTTCTAATTCCAACCTGGTGCTCTGAGCCCCTCCAGTATAGAAATGTTAATGCAGCATTTCTTGACCAAATGATCAAAGAAATCCTGCCAGATCCAAGCTGGGCGGCAAATTTGTCCTTTCCTCCCCCCTTGTGACCCTCTGTTCCTGCAACACACGTGATATTACCCCCAGTCTTGCTTTCCTCTGCCCTAGCAGTATTCCCAGGAGGGTGGACGAAACCATCCCATAGGCTAGATGTGCTCACCAGGTTGCCATCCTTGAAACAAATGAAATTTTCTGAGATCTTGATTTTGCTCGAGCAACCATAGCAATGACCACATAAGGAGTTAAATGGCAGTAACGTGGGATTTAATGCTAGGTAGGAAGAATGACATCAGGTGAGAACGGGATTGTCCAATAGTGATGTTAGAAGTTATTCACATCTCCTTGCAAGTTGAAAAGGGTATTTGACTCAAAGAACTTTTTCTTTACAAGCTGTAAACTCAGAATTAAACTACACAAAAAAATGCTAAATTGCAGAAGGTGGTGGGGTTTGGAATTTGAGACGGTTCTGCACTTTTATTTACATTTCTTCATCTGCAAATACACTGACATGCAAATCGGCCTCTGCCCTCTGGTCAGTGGCTCTGGAGACACTTTCTGATCTTGAAGGCAACGGTGCAAAGGGGGAAAGAGTACATTTGGTTAAAACCCAGACTGGGAGGAGTTGATGGCAGTCCTGATGGCTGGCTCCCACAGCCAAGAGCTTTTACCAGACCTTGTGTGCTGGGAGCCCACGTTCCTTGGGACACCTGGTAGGGGTCAGAGCTGCCCACATGGAGCTGGATCCCAGCCAGCACCCTGTATGTGGCAGGGCGAAAGGAAAGGGCCTGTGCTATTACCACTGCTCCTGCCTCCCTGGGTGCGTTGGGATCGGGGAGGCTCATAACAGCTGTTGGAGCCAGTCCACCTGCGTGCTGCTCCCCGGCGTGCTGGAGATGCCAGCAGATCTCCAGGGGAGTGGAGAAGGCTGAGCAGCTATTCCAAGAAACGACTGGAATCTCTTATCTGAAGAGAATTGCTGGTTCCGAGCAGCAGAACCATGCCTGTTGTCAGTACCTGTCAGTTATATGATTTTTGGCTACAAAAAAGGAATGGACAAGATGCGCTTTGTTCATTCATTTTGAACACGGCATTTCATTTAAATTCTGTGTTGTGCCATGCTGCATGCTAGGAAATGTACCCTAGGATATTTTTAAAGCTATAAAAGTTCAGTAAATGGAGACTTCCCTGCAGGACTCAGCTATTAAATCTTTGCTTGAAAGTGAGAGCCACGTCCATTAAAAAAAATCATATTCTGGTGAGACTAATCACATCTTTGTACTACTAAAGTATGCTTAAATTCAGATGTTAATCACATAAATATTTGGCAGTTTTATGTCCTGTAGAACAAACGCCGCAATTTGGCAGAGTTAAATAACTCCTTATCTCTGAAGTTATCTCGAGAACACGGAAATATGTGGGACGCCTTCAGGGCAAAGGCAGAACATTTGCCACGTTGAGGCAAGAAGAATCGCTTCCCTCGCCATCACCTGGCCTGGCGCAGCCCCTCTGTGCTCCCAGAAGGAGCTGGGTGTTGCCAGCGGGTATAGATGTGAGGTTTGGGCCTTTGTACAGCGAGTGTGCAAGGGGTGGCGAGAGCCCACCCAGCCCCACTGATACCCTGCAAGATGCCTTACGTGGTGGTGGCAAGGAGCCGGGTGCAGGTGTGCAGCAGGCTTGTGCTCCCAACAGAAAAACAAGGTCTGGTAGAAGGGAGAGCTAGGAACTCCTTTGGAGGAGATGGGTCATAAATCATCCTCCTGCCTGTTGGCTTTAGCAGAGTCGTTCCAGGGCAGGAGTAAAGCTGTACAAATGGTGTCCTGAGGTACGGCGTGGACCCATTTCATCCTCGCAGCCTTCACACATCCAGTGCAAAGGGCGTAATGCTGAATAACTAAGAATTTTAACCAAATGTACTTTTTCCCCCTTTGCACCGTTGCCTTCAAGATCAGAAAGTGTCTCCAGAGCCACCGACCAGAGGGTAGAGGCCGATTTGCATGTCAGTGTATTTGCAGGTGAGAAATGTAAATAAAAGTGCAGAACCGTCTCAAATTCCAAACCCCACCACCTTCTGCGATTTCTTCCCGTAGTCAGGTAAGCTACGTAACATAAACAAGTTGGTTGTTACTACGGGAAGAAAATCCAAACAAACCAGAATGTACGTAACATGTTTCATCCATAACGATGATGAGGACAGTCAGGGGCCAGCCCAATTGCTTTCCACGCACAACCAAGGGCTCAGACTACAAATCTGATATGAGTAGCTGGGTGTGCAATAACTGCAGAATCAGCATCTTGCGTTGAAAGGACTCCTGCAAATCCTGCAGGAACATTTCAGTACTAGATGGTGTTGCTATGGGCACCAGAAGGAAGCTTAATATAAGAGAAACTGTCTGAGGAATTCATGGGGGATGGGTGTAAACAGAAAACGTACATAGGAATCGGAATGTCCCTGGCACTAAAAAGCAAATGGCATTTTGGGGTTTTTAATGTTCTGCTAGTAACATTTCAGTGTACGTCTTTCCAGAAGGAAAATATGAGCTGATACCTTTTTTCAAGTTGCCTAAAGTGAAAGACGGGTAAATAGATCTGGCTCTGTACGGTGTATCTGCATCCCGTGTAGGAGATGCATAATGAAATCTGGATGCTCCAGACATAATTTTTCCATTAGGGCAGATGTTCAAAATGGGAACAGAAAATGAAGGAAACAGAAGAACTGCAGTTCCCTCTAGTACTCAGGAAAAAAGATCCCACTCTGCCTTTGAGGACAGTTCAAACTTTAGGAAAAAATCACATCGGCAAGGGACAGCCAGATGATTTAATTCATGGCTAGATTTCACCCGTTCTGGCTGCCTCTCTGCCGGTGTAGGCTGCCTAAGTGGATGAAAAGAAAGAAAAAGTAACCAGTGTAGAATAACTGTGAGTGTATCTCAAGACAGACAATGAGAATGCAAAATTAAATTCTTGATGTGAAAAGGATGGGACAATGAGCCTCTCTCCCTAAGATACCTTCAGAGAGGATTCCATTTCAGAGCTTTCTTTCTTGCTTGCTTGCATTATTTTTCATTGACGCGTCCCAAAGAAAGGCTGAAAGCCTTTTATTATTTCTTATTTTCTTTTTCTTTCTAGTATGTGGTATAAGTTCTTTTTTTATATATATATTATTTTCCTGCCAATGTTAAAGCAGTTCCCATTTTTCTAGTTTGTTTCTGACACCTAGCTGTGATCAACAATGCTTCCCACTGAATCACTTCTTTCATCTATTCAGCTTCTGTTATTTCCCTTATCTCCTCTCCCCCCTTCACCAGCTTACCTCTCATTAACCCTCAGGGTTCCAAACATATTGTATCTCTCCCAAAGACACATACTTTTATTCAGACATAAGTCATTTTTGCTCGCTAGCCTCAGTTTCCATAATTCCCTAATAGAATAGCTGTGTGTAGTACATACTCTTTACGGCGCGGTGAACAATACACCCAGACGTTAATTTATACTCTTGCATTGTATGCTGTTCCACTTCACCTTTTTCCCCCTCTGAACTGATCGTCACACAAAACCTCATTCTTCTCTAACATAGGAAATATAGTTCAATGCACACATAAAAATCTGCTTGGCTAGCAATTTTGTTTGATCAACAAAACTATTATTTTCTAAGAGCGACTTTAACCCATGGCGATATATTTAAAATCATGTTTTAACTTTAAAAAGTGGTGGTAGTGATAGACTAAGCTACATTTCTGCTAGTATAGAATATACAGGAGGCTTCTAGGAAATAAGCTCTCTCTTATCCACGCCAGTATATTTATGGCTCATGTACAACTGCCTTTACTCTTCTGAGGATGAAAATGATGCAAAATCCAAGAGATTTTAATTCCTGACTGGTAGCTATAACTTTTGTGATTGAAACCGATGAAAACAGCTGGAAATACATCCAGCTATTCACGTAGACTTCCCTCTATGCTCTCCCTCCAGTTAACTGTGTAACCTAGCTCCTATCCTGAGGTCCTTTCCCAGCTAAAATTCATACAAAGGTTTTGGAAATGTGTGCTGTGTAGCAGGAGGTCAGAGTGTAAGTTCAGACGCACACAGAAGGGTCATTGCTCATCCTGGTAAACGGTGTACCTGTGTCAATAAGCTTACACAGGCATCTGTACTAAGAAAAAACAAGGTAATATACGGGAGATTATGTAAATAACTTCAGAATTCATCATGGATGTGAAAAGAAAACATGTTTTGGAAAACACGTTTGCTCCTTGCTACTTCAAGCATTATTAACACTGGCTCTTAAGAAAGGTTATTTAACACTCAGGGAAAGATTTGCTTTGTTCATACATTAATGGGCACGTTTATTGGAATCAGGTGGATGTTTTTATGTATCATGTTAAAGATACTGAACTGTGTGAATGGATTCATCTGTCTCAACTTAAAAACTAACAGTTTCATGAGCTGATGTTCATAAAACACAGATTATTTTTCTTTTTTAATTTGGGCAACAGTTCTCCCGATTGTATTAAGTAAAGCCTCGTTACCACTTGACTGTATGAAGCATCTTCTACCAAAAAAAAACAAAAAACCAAAAAAAAAACCCACTTAGAAAAATGAATGCATCCTTCATATTTTTAAATGAAATGTTTATACTAATTTATGGTAAACTTTCTCAAAATTCAGTAAGATTCTAGCACAGTTCAGTGCTGTCTTTTGAGCAAAAGCAAATCACACCCAATAACATTCTTGCAGATGTTAAAAATAATTCTCATCACTAAAAATTTCAAGTTCATGCCAGGAGCAAAATAAATATTTAAGTTACATTTTGTGCAAGTAGCCCTTGCTAATTTAATCCTGAGAGATACTCAGTCCTTTATAACTTAATCTCTCCTTCATCTTATGTTTGTTACTTCAGAAGGTTAGTTTTCAATTACAGACGAACTTACTGCTGCGTCAAAGGTTTAATTGAGCTCCTTTTAAAGTATCACAATTGTCACTATAAAATCCTGCATCCGCAGTAAGTGCGTTTACAGAGAACTTACAGCTTTAAATTTCACTTGGAAAAAAAAAAGCCTTATACTTTCCTGCAGGTTTTGAATGCTGATTTACTATAAAATAAGTGAATAATAATACCGGGTTATTTTGGAAAGTGTTCTTTCATGCAATCCCTGCATTTAGCACAATCCCAAAATGGCAGCCCAACAGGTGGTCCTTTCACCGCCTTCAGCCCAAACAATCGGAACAAAAAGGGACACCAAGAATCGAATGTGCTTCAGGATTTAAAAAGCTGTTCACTTCCCTTTGTTCATTTTCAGATTTAGCCATGTTCATTATTGTTGAGCCACAAATGCAGGACATTCTTTTTCGACCATTGGCCATAAATAGACACTGACGGAGGCTGACTAGCCAGCTAGCTGCTTTGTCACATGCAAGCGGAAACCGCCTCACAAAGCCGATGCATTCCTGGTGCCTCAATGGCCCTGGCAAGCACCGGTTGTGACACGCTGCAAATCTGGCAAAGTCGAGCTTAACAAAAGTATGGGTGACAAAGGCTGGAGTTTCTCTTCCTATATTTGCCTCTGTGGTAAGTATTTCATTCTGGCTTAACGAATTTGCCTGGGTGTCACGTTGACAGGCTCTTGAATGTCTAAAAATATACTTCTGCATTGTGGGCGCTCTTTGGGGGGAGCCCTTCGTTAACCAGTAATGACGGGCGTCAGGGGAGAAACCGAAGGCCGAGTACTTGTTTCAGGGTACTTTAAAAGTTGTGAAAATTCCTTGTTACAGCGATCTCAGGCTCAACACGTGTAACAAAAGATGGGCCCGGTCCTATGAGTCTTTAATGATGCCGGGAGACTTTACAGCTGCCTTCGCCGCTCAGTGAGGGATTACTGGCACAAGGAACAGGGGCAGAGGCACCAACCAGCCCTTCTTCCCTCAGGGGTACGAATAAATGCATAAAACATACGTTTTGTAGAAAAGGCAGAGCTATAATGATACCTCACTGTCCAAGCAGAGTAAGTGAATTTGTCCTCAAAATTTCTAATTTACCAAGTCCTCTTCTGCTACTGTATGCATTAAACGTAGTACACACAAGTTTTTGTTTTCTCTCTTTTTTTTTTTTTTTTTGACATCTCCAGCCAAATTCAATACTTCCAGGCTCTTCCACTGCTATTACCTTGGGGATTTTCCAGTGTGAGTCCAGGGCTTCTGACGCCTGCCGCAATGTGGATGAGACCTGTGTCTGCAGGCAGTCCTGGTGTCCGGGATGAGGGTTTAAAACTAGACCCTCGTTAACTTGTTAGATTAAAATTAGACCCTGTTAACCTCTTACTTCCAGCATTTAATTGTTGGTGGAAAATGTGACTTGCTTCAAACCGTCTTATCAAAAGACACGTTGCGGATATAAATAAAAGATTAATGCATTTTAGTTCTAAAACAGCTATGTTCAGAATTGCTTACAACAGTAAAAAAAAGATCTTTGATCACTGCTGGTACCAGTTCCAGGTCATGCACAAGGAAGCACATGTCTCTCAAGCCCTACTGCTGCCAAAGGCAACAGCGTGGGCTGGAAGAAACCCACCCTCGGGCACAGAGCCTTGCCTATGTCGCTGCGGTAGCAGCTATGCCAAGCAGCGAGTTTTTCCTCTTCAGTTCAAAATGTTGAAACCAGTAATGAAAAAACTAGGCGCTGAATAGGTTGCTGAATGAAGCTGATGTTCTGTGCTGTTTGACAGCCAGGTATTTGTCTCATGGTGTACCTGAGCCCTTTGTGTGGGAGGAACCAGTTTATTAATGAATGAAAAGGCGAAAGCCAAGACCTGCCACTGAGATCCTGAAGATATTTGGGCGAATTCCTTCACTGCAGACCTCCCCTTCCAGGCTCCTGAACCCACTGGGGTGTTTTCCTTCCAAACCTTCAAGGAAGGCTGAGAGTCCTCATGGTGTTCCTCCAAAGTAGGAGGCTCCTGCCTTTTTTTTTTTTTTTTTTTTTTTTTTTTGTAGTAGCAAAAGTAAAATCGTTCAGCTTTTTAATACATGAATGTAAAATCCATAACCCTCATAGATTTCACAGGGAATCAGTTAGTAAAATGTTTAGGCAACGACCAGCCAAAATGATCATTGGGTGCTAAATGATGAATATGTGCTGTAAGAAGATTTTGGCTTATTTCAGCTACAAAGTACACACAGGCCAGAAAAGTCAGCTCGTGAAAAGAAGAGTACAATGACACAGAAATAGGACTTGATGCTCTTTCTAATCTCATCCTTATTTTTAGTTTCATACTAGTCTTATTATCATTCCAAAATGTCCTAAAAACTGTTTAAAATCAAGATATTTTTCGTAAAGAAAGTACTTACACAAAACTTCTGCATACTGCTTTGCAAACTCAAGTCCAAGTTTCAAGCTAAAACTCTGGGGAAAAAAATAATTCTGTTTGCGTGGCAGTGATGATTTAAGGGAAAAGAAGTAGGAGTCACAGGACACAGAGAAACTTCACCAGAATAAATCAAACAGCACTGAAAGTCAATTAATGCAGAGGTAGAAGCAGGGAAGCATCCAGCTTTACCTCTCTCCAGACAGCAATAAGTCTCTTGCAAATTTAGCTGTCAGAAATGATTGCTTTGTTTTCGACAAGTGGCATTACTTCCTCTTATACTGGAATTAAAATTGATTGAAATTGATTCACGACTTTTCAATATTTCCCACACCCCTTCATTCCTTTCAATTTGAAAACATTATTTCAGTGAAATAAACACAGATATAAACAGCATATATATATGTTATTCAGTTTGGGGGCTTTTTTACTTTGAGGCATCTAAGTATCAAGATGAGAGAATGCTATAACTAGTGGTTTTTGACTGGGTAGTAATTCATTCTCCATTAAGAAATGCTTTCAGAAATTATGTCCTCCTAAGGGAATGAGGCTTTAAATTTTTTTTTTACTGATTGTTCTGGGGGTGTGTGGAAAGAGGGAACAAAATAACCGTAAATTCTTACACAGCCAGACAGAAAAGTTCAAATCAGAATGAAAGTTTTGCTATGCTGCTTGGTTTCCTATTCGAAGTCTTGCTGCTGCTTTCGGACGGACCTGGATGAAGGGCAGCGAGCCAGCGGTGATGCCAAGCGGTGGAGCTGGCCCCGGTGCGTGGCCAAGGGGGATAAGGAGCCTGCGCCAAGAGAAAGCGGAGCCTGGCAAAAGTGTGCTGATCACTCCAGGAGCTCGTGATGGCTTTTCACGGTGAAACCACCTGCAGCGTGGTTCTGCCCAAACTTCTTTGGCTTCAGCAGCTGTAAAACTATGTTTGTTTGTATTCAGCTGCATGACCAGTTTACCTAAAGTCTTGCAGCAGCAGAATATGGTATAATTCAGGTATCTTTACTCTGCAGCATTATTAAAACAAGATCCTGTTAGAAAGTTTGCTTATTCTTGTCCCAAATACAATATGTGACAGCATTATTTTAAGTGCAGGACCCAAACACATCACAAAAATTTCTTGATATATCATGACAGCAACCTCACAAGACAGCCAGTCTTTATGATCCCCATTCACCTACAGGGAACTGAGGTATAAAGCAAGGAAAGATAAAATGATTTGCACAGTTTCACCAGTAACTTGTGGATGTGGCAGGCACTGGACCAGTCCCTGTGAAATCTTCACAGAGAGGACTGTACAATGAGAACATGCTTTCTCCCAGAACATAAAAGTTTGTATTTAGTCTAATTTAATTCTTTGTTTTTCAGTGTTTCTTGCCCCTTGTACTTCATGCCTTTGCTGACTTCTGGTCAGCTGCAGAACCCCACATGAAGCCAGGGCACCTTGCTTTAAGACAGAGACCTGCGTGTCCCCCCTACATAGACCCACGGGCAGCGGTGCAAGGACCTCCCTTACCCCAGTGGGCTTTCTCACATTTTCCAAGTAGCAAATAAGAAACTCACCAAAAGCACGGGCAGAAAAAGGGAGGATGAGGGCAGTAATCTGAGCAAGGGAGAGCAGGTGGGAAAGGTAGCAGTGATTGCACAGCTGAATTGTCAATTTAGTCAGGAGGGAGTGACTAAAGTAAATACAGAGCAGCTGGAGTCATGTGGAACATGCTGGGATACCGCGAGGAGTGCTGGGCTGTGGCAGGATTTCTTTTTTGCCATGAAGGTATGCTGTGTTCTTGGTGATTGGTACCTGGTAAATCTGTTTTTCTAACTCTTGCTGTAGTAAATCTATTCTCTCAGAAGGAGAGGAGCAGGTAAAATTCACTGTTGTCACATACCAGTCTCTGGGAGACTGATGAATTGAAAGGATATAACAAATATTTTGTAATTTATCAGGTTTGTGGAGTTACAAAAATGACCATAACAGTCTCCCTAAAATCCCGATGGTGAAGCTGGCTCCTTCCTTAGTTAATCCGCCCTGAACCCTGGTTACAAGCTGCAACATTGATGTTAACTGAGAGAAAAGTGTTGCCTGGAGCCATTGCAGGAAGAACTGTGGGGCTCTGCATCGCCAGGAGTCAGAAACACCTTTTGCACTGAGATGTTCTGATAATAGCCTGGTTTTCTTCTGCACAGAAAGAGCTCTCCTCTATGCAGTTAATGACCCGATACCCTTTAGACTTCTTGGTGTGTGTAGCCCTCAGCAGCGGCAGCTTGTCAGAGCCGCATAACCAGAACTGGTTCCTTCCTCTCCTGTCAAACTGCTTTTTCTTTGTTTTCATCTCCTCTGTGCTAACAACCCTTCTGTGTAGTGTCCTGCAAGGTCACTCTCTGACAGTCCTTTGGCCCATCTTGCGTCACCCTGGTCTCTTCTCTACCTTCGCAGCTATCTGTGCTGGGTAAGTGTTCTCTCTTCTGCCGCTCCACCACCTAGAACAACCTTATTTTTTCTCTTGTTGACTCTGTCTTGTTTCAAATTCCATTTGAAATAGCTTTTCACCTTTGTTGTACCTATTTTTCTCATTCTCTGCTGCTTGCTTGCCTTGTAATTGCATTAGAGGCACTCGGTGAAACACTTTGGCAAAGCTAAAAAACAAGTCTGTATTCACAAATGTTATTGTACTGTATTAAAGTGGAATTCACAGGCCAGAACAGTTTGCTGTTTGATATGTGTTATTGTTGTGAAACTAAAGCAGAGATGAAACACTCCTTGTAAGTGTTGGTTTGGAACTGATGCTTCCCTCAACCGGTTCTGGATAGTGTATCAGTACTGTTTCTCCATGTGTAAGAAACAATTAGCATCAGCAACTTGTAACATACTGATTTTTAAATACTCCAAAGTCTCACAGTATTTTTCCTCCTTTTCAGTTTGGGACATGTAATAAGGAAGAATTGCAAATGTTCACTTTAAAGAATCTTTCCTATTCCCATGATGTAAAATATGGTCTTGTCATGAGCTATTGCAACATGTCAGTGAAGATTTTTCCCTGCACTGAGGAATTCCAGTATCTGGCTGTCTCATGTTAAGCTGTGGTAGATAACTCGGGCAAGCATGATGTTTGCTGTCACACCCTCTATCTGGAGTTACTGGTGCTATAAACTGCTCAGCTGTGTCATCTGAACAGGTTGCCTTCCCACGATGGTAGTTTAGTCTGTCCTAAACAGAAGGTTCGCTCTGCCCTCCTCTCCCATTTTATGATGCTATTATTTGGTGACATCAAGTTCTGAAAAATTAATTTATACATGAAGGCAACAATCCATATATATTTTCTTTCCTTCACAAGTTTTGTGCAAAGGCTGTAGTTCAGGATTTTAGCCCGTTTGATAGTACCTACCCTCTTGGCCAGAGAAGCCAAGGTTAGTAAAACTCCTTGCTTGTTTTTCTTTAGATGTACTAGTGGTAAATTTGTGGACTGACCACAAAATTCATCCCCTGTGTGGTGGCCAAGCAAAGCAGCTGGCATGCTTAAGCAAACATCTACAGTACGATGCATACAAAATTACTGGCATGAAAGTGTACCTCTCATTACTGCAATAACTCTGCACACATCTTGCTTTCACTATACATACAAGTTACATACCCTTATACACACAGGTTACACATGTGAAGCTCCAACTACACTACACAGAGGTGGGATTACTATGTAATTAAGGGCACTCTGAATGATTTGGATGATTCGAGGTCTGGGGTTGATAACTGTTCTTCTGTATAAAGACAACTACAGTGCAGGTTATTCAAACTACTCCCTGTATACCCAGAAGACTCAGAAATTAAACCAAGCCAGATTGTTTACAGGCCAGCACTTGGTAAAGAATTGCTCATGCTACATGTTTTCACAGCAGGAGATTGATGAAGAACACCTAGCCGGCTTCTCTCCATTTTGACAGCCCAAAGGGAAGTGGGAATGTCTCCATCAAATGCAAAATTATGTATAAACCATGTATAAAATAATGTAGCATATGCATGTAGAGCTGTATGAGAGACTATGTATAGACTTACCACAGAACGAGCTCCAGAGGCACAGCTTCTATTCTCTCACAGGTGTTAGCAGGGGTGTAATTCTACTTTTGAGCCAAATGAGTTTGTGACAATCGATTTAGCCTGGCTGTAGCTACAAAACTTCATAACAGGGCATATTGCAGAACCGGTAAAATAGGTCATAATTAAGTAAGAAATGTTATTATATATATTTATGTATAAACAACTTATTTGTATTCATACTGGATTGTCTCCATAAATCTATTCTTGTCTCGGAGCCAGATAGAAATTTAATGTCATTGTTATGTTTAGGTGAACATCACAGTCTTATATTCCCCTCTTTGGCCTTGAATAAAAATCAGAGCAACAATAATATAAATGGTATGAAAGTAGTCATGAACAGTAGCCCATCTGTACTGGACAGAATTCTACAAATCAATTAGATGGTCATAAAAAGCTAAACAGATGTGGATGAATCGACTGTGGAAATAAAATGGATTGAACTCTTACGTTTATTGTTCATGTATAACCCTTTTCAATAACCAAGATGGGTAAATTACACTAATTAACCTTTAAAAATTTAGATGATTTCTAAATAATAGCTTCAAACAATGCCTATTCTTCCCATTGTTACTTCTAAGTGTTTTGTCCATGACAAGGCAGTTTCATTAGAAGATCTACAGAGGCAGTTGTTTAAATGTGCTTTTTCTTTTTTCTTATTTCTCAGTCATTAGACTTTCTACAGTACATACCCCCACCTCCCCCGGTCAGGTAGCGCTTGAAGTCAGAAGTCAAATCCATATATCCTAGGAAGCAATGGCAACAAAACTCATCTCCTGGAGACCACTTGATTTGGGTCTCGCTGCTCTTGGGTGGGATAGATTATCTGGCAGGACAGTAAATCCTATTCCCAGCCATAGGAGCGTGTTACCTGGGCTAGGGCAATGCTGGCAGCAAAGACAGTGTGTAGCCCAGCGCTTTTGGACAGGTAACCTGGATCCTCAGCCACCCACAGGGCTGCGGGTAGTTTGACCCGCTTTCTGCCATGCTTTTGTGGTAGCAAGCAATTGTGAGAGGATTATAGGGGTTCGCGTTAAAGCACAGCTCAAATCAAGGTAGAGAGATTCCTACAGCTATAGAAGCCTGAAGTACTCAGCAAGTCTTCAACAGGAAGGGTTAGGGAAAAGAAAACACTTGCTCTTATGGGGGAAGGGAAAAGGTATCTATAAGGGAATCTTTCTGGAGACCTTTTTTTTAATTCTTCAAAGCCTCCTCTCCATGTCTTCATTCAGAAGATGGTTCAGCATCTGTTGCAGTAGAAAATGTTGTTTGTTCTCACTGGTGCAAATGATTTGTAAACTCATCAATCAAAAATATATACTTAGTCTGTATTTTGACTACTTCAAATAATGTTTTTTGGCATTCTGGGGTTAAAATTTCTCAGTGGTGTTGCAAGGTCTTAATTAAAACAAGAGATAACTTCTGATGTATTTAAAAAAAAATTAAATATATCCAGCACCGATCACAATATATTGGATGGAATGGTGAATGGTTTGAGTTTCCTAAATTACTGATATTACCTGCTGATACGAGGGCTGTTCAAAAGGCCACTTCATTTTGGGGTTTATTTATTAAAATCCTGCACTCAACTGTAAGAAATTAGCCTCCTAGAGATGAATCGCTCCCTACTCAGGGAAGCCCAAAGCGAAGAAACCGATCATGCACATATTGCAGCACTGCACAATATGTGTAACACAAGCTCCCATGTTTTACTACATCTCTCGCACATGGTGCTAAACAGCAATGTCAAGCATTCCTAAGGAAGACAAATGTTCTTGGCTTAAAAGTGATGCTCTTAGACATCTTCCTCAAATAATTAATGCCAAATTTACAGTGCTGTATGATCTCCTTTTTTTTTTATCTTGTAACTGGAAGCCCTTAGCCTGTGTTTTGCACTTCATCTCAGTTATCAGACTCGGGCAAAACCTGGAAAGATGTCTGGATCAGGTCCCAGGTAAGCACAAAAAAGGAGACAGAATATCTCATTTTATCTGTGAAATTTTACATATTGCAGCTGGTATACATGCCTGTCCTGGCTTCTTGCAGTGGACATCAAGCCATTTCAGTTCTTGGTTGGCTACGGAGATGTGAAGCATTTCCTTCAAAGCATGGTCCTTGAAAACATCAGGACAGAAGAGATGCAGCTCAGGTAAGAGCCTTGGCAGCCTGGAATGCTCTGCAATCTCTCTCCAGCAGGACATTCCCTCTTTTCCTTACAGTTTATATAGCACAATAAGCTTGTTGGTGTTGGTAACATGGAATAGCTGTACACTGGAACAAGGGTAAACCTGTTCTGGATAAGTTAATTAAGCAATACCATTCTTAATTGCCTGCAATTTTCATATATATAGATTGGACATGTGTGGGAAAGGTTCACAGAATTTCATCTGAACCTTGTGGTATACCATCCTGCAATGGGTTGCAGTTATGTTCAGTGCAAGAGATCCTCGACAGGGAAACCTTCTACACAAAATTACCATTGTGTAGCCCACATCCAGGTGGTTTTTATCTGCTAGCAAGTCAGGGATTCACATCACCCTAAGAGAATTGCTTTTCTTACTCTTGTGTGACTCCAGTAACAAATCCCAGAATCCAGCTATGGCATTCATGCATGCCTGCTGTGACCAGGGTTTCTACTACTGACTGGGGGTGAGGGGTAGTGGCGCTGGGACCTCCTCTCAAATGTCCACACGTTGAAGATGAGATAAACTTTTAATGAACAGCACACTTGCTTGTGAGCCTAAATTAATGAAGAATCTGCTCTATGTTTATTGTTTTTATGGCAGTGTGTTTGATCACGGAGTGAGATACCATCTTACAAAAAAACAGAAGCAAATTTTCTCAACTTGCTGGCAAATGAAGGAGCTCTGGACTGACAGCCAGGCAGAACGCTTGTTGCCATACAATAGGTGTTCTCGCCACGCTGCAGACAAGCTGCAGGCGGAGATGTTTCCACAAAAACGCTGTCCTTTCACAGGCAAACCTTTGCTGGGATTACGTACGCTGGAGGATGGTGAACTGGATCACGTAAGTGACCTACAAAAATGATTCTGTGTCGTTTTATCGATCCAGTAAATTCTTCTCTGGAGGGAACCTGCACATCTAAACCACTCCCTTTGTCCAGTTCAGATCCAAACCTGGCCTTTTTCCAAGTGAGAAATGTTGCTGTAGTAAGCAGAAGCCACAGTAGTGCTTTGTGTTACAAAGGCTTCTGGATGCCTTTTGGATGCCAGGAGCAGGCTGAGAGGAAAATATTGTATGAGGAAAGGTACCCTCAGTGTTACATTGTACTGCTAGCTCTAGCTGCAAGTGGAGCAGAAAAGACCATTAACAGGGATAAAAAGTTCTCTTCTTCAGAACGCTTCTGTGTGTCCCTTGGGAGGTAAAGGAGTGTAGGTCAGCCCAACATCTGTAAAGAGGTCTTGGTCAAGGTGTTGAGACATGCCAACAAGATAGTAGAACACCTTCTCTGCTTTTGCTTTGTTTATGGTTACCTTTCAGACTTCAGCTACTGCAGCCCCAACTATCAGCAAGCATCGTAGTATTTCAGGTGCGGAGGAAAACCAGCATAACTGGTAGTTCTGGAAAATGTGTAGTCTAAGAGGTCTGTCCTGCATCACCGTTATTATGGGGGTGTGGTGGACTGGGTAGCTCACCTGCTTCTGCAGAAGCAGTCCTTATGGTGGAAGTTAGTTGTAGAAGGTAAAGCCCAAAGAGACCAAAGGCAAGCAAGGATGAACTGGTAAGGCCAATAGCGTTGAATACCAGAATGATGTCCTGTTCCTCCATCCCTCTGCGCATAAAAGTCATATAGCAGAGCCAGGGGAAGGGAAACTTCCAACTGCTTGGCAGCTCTCTGAAATCTCCAACTACTGTAAATGTGCAGCTCACAGCAGAGAGTATCTTTCCAATTAATTTTTACAGGACAGGCACACTGCCCTTAAGTGTACAAGAAATTAACAACTTGAAACCAAAGGATGGCAAAGGTCTAATAACAAAGCAAGATGAATACCTTGATATTTTTCAAGTGTATCTGTAGAATTAATTTGATAAAGTATATAGGGCTAATACATTACCATCCAGAGTACTTCTGCTGTTGTCTCCTTAGCTATTGTTTTGCTACAATGCACCTTCATTATGCTTTCAACCCTTAACTGCTATGTTGCTGCCATCTTGAGAAAGAGGAGGAGGAGAATCCCACGGCAAGAGATCTTTCAAGTAGCAGGCAATTCACTACAGAAAATGCCACTTTGAAACTGCTAATGCAGTCTTTTTGTAACCAGTCTCCCTTGAGGAAAGTGGCATTGTTTGCAATTTATTCCAAGAACTGCCCCCAGATGAGGACTGAAGTTAGTTGGTTGGGTTTTTTTTCTCTCCGTGTAAATATATATATATATACACACACACACACATGCAGTTGTTTTAATGTAAACTAACAACAAATAATTTCATCCTAGACAAATCTTTCAGACCTAGGTATCTGCCCACAGGTTAATCTCTTCTAGGGCTTCACTCCAGAATCTTCCAGAGAAAACTGCATAGTGCAAATGCACTAGATCTAGTCAGCATGTCTTACCTGTACTTGAATTATGATGCACATTGAGTGGAGGCTACTGCTTCATAAAAGCTAAATCCCTGTGGTCACCCTTCCTGTCCCCAGTTGTAACGGCTACCTCCTACCCCTCTCTCAAGTACTACTGCATGAAGTGTGTAATGTGAGGCACAATTATATATCCATATTGTACTCTTTTGAGTTATGGTTCTTGGGATGCAGAACAAAAACAAACCAAAACCCAGTTCTGTAGACAGAAAGCAAAGCTTATCTACTTGAGGTAAAAGTTGCAGCTCACTGTACTGCTTCACCAATATAACTCTCATAATATGAACTGCTAGGATTTTCACCAATGGCAATAATTCATATAAGTAATCTCTGTAGGGTACTGTACTGATATGGCGCATACAATCTGAGTAACGGTCCTACGCATAGGCAGATCTCAGTCTTCAACTGCAAAAGTACCTCTTTGTATCCAATATCGTATTTGAAATACTCCTATGACTGCTTGGGTTAATCTCTTCCTGAGTAGACACTAAGCATCTGGGCAGCCATCATGGTGTCTTCTTACCTGGAGCTACGACCAGAGCTCAGGCAGCTTTGTCTCCCAGCTCTGCTGATTTACTTTCAGAGAAGCATTAGGTGCAGTTGCTACCACAGATGTTAACCTAGGTAACACAAAAATCACAGGAAATGCCAACTATTCTTCAAAGTGCAAGACTCTGTCTAGTAAGTACTCTTTGTAACACCTGTCACAGAGACCGATACAGGGACATTGATAGTATGACCGCTGTAAGCAGAGCAGTTAACACACAAGACTCCCTCTGTAACAGCTACTTTTCTTCTAAACTGGAATAAAGACAGAGACAGCAAATAAACTAAAGAACTGGTATCAATAGAAAATGGTTTATTTAAAAAAAACAAACGAAACAAAATCACACTTCAGTGTGTGGCCAAAGATCTGACTTTAATTTAAGCTATGTACCCAGCATCCGCGCGTCAGAAGTCATGTAAGCATGCATATGGAAGGAAGGGAAGGGAAGCTGGTGCATGCTGGTATGCTCCTCAAAACCTCCCCTGCAGGGGTGTTTAAAATATACAAAGTTTGTTAGCAGAGTATGAAGTTTGAATTCCTATAGGACATTGAGGAAGTGAAGAACATGTGTCTCCACACATTGTATTTCTAAAAGATGGTTAGGGAGATCCTATTTGCTGCATTTCTAACAGCTGTGAAAACAGTGACAAATATGAAAAAGCCACAGGTAAGCACACATATTGCAAGTTTTTTGTGATTTTTTTTCTTTCCTAAGACAGTTTACTTATGAAGAAGTTATTTACTTTTATTTCACAACTCTATGCAAACTACTTACATGAAATGTGTTCAAAAGAGAGATCTTTTGAATACTCAGTCATCAGGAATTACATGTGAAATGTAGTTTTTGTATGTGGGTTAAGACATTCCACATACGAACAATGCAGCAATCCTCCTTTATAACAGAAGGGAATGGATTATTAGAATGCTATTCCTAAAACATTCTTCATTTTAAAGTAATTATTTCATTAATAAGACTGGTTTTAAATGAGTGCTGAAAGGAAGCTTTCAAGATCATCGAAAAGGAGCTTACATGCGTGCTTTGCTTTCATTGCTAGAGTCATTCCTGATGAATGCTACTCAGGTATGTGTAAAGCATGATGAGGATTCTGAAGACATTTTTTTTTTTTTATCGAAGAAGCCGCTCAGCCTCTTTGGACTTGCTTTCTTTCGTTTTCCTCAGTAATGCCTGTTTTATAGCATTGATCTTTTCATCAAGTTCAGCCAATGAATAGTTCTGCTAAAAGAACAAAATAAAACCCACAATCATTTACATCTTGTAATTGCTAGAGAAGTTACTGCATATTGCATTAAGTGATAGAAATACTTTTGCAGAATTGTCTGAATCTAGTCTATGGCTATTTAAACTTGAAAGAAAAAGACTGCAAACTTTGAAGAAACTGACAGTCCTAATCACAGATCAATACATCCGTGCTATTTCCATTAGATGCTTGTTTAACCTGTTCATAAAAAGCCAAAAATTCTTTGATGTTAAAACACTGGATGAGAGTATCTAGATGATGTGGAACCCAGCTTTACAACTGAAGGGTTTTTTCCTACTGCCCCAAACCAATCACCTCTGGGCCCACTTAAAAAGCTCTTTCTGTAAGAGGAGATAAAAAAAATGTAAGGTTATCATCCTTTTTATAAAATATTTCAACCTATGGAGGATTTTTTTCTTGTATAAACAAGTCTACTTCCTCAAGCCTCAGATGGCCCATATCCCGTTCTAAGCATTCTCCCCAGTCCATCTGTGTTAAAGTACACTGGCCAGTAGCAGAGTGTTCCAGCTACAGTCTCACTTGCACAGAGGAGAAATTCTCTCTTGTGGCCTAAGGTACATGGGTAATGCCTTCCCTTATACGATGGTGTTGTGAAAATGGCAAGTTTTACTGACTTAGGTTAATATCTGCTATACTGTCATGTCTTTCTGCAATGCTTTTGCCGAGCCAGCCATTTCTACTTTTATTGTCTCTCCATGAACCAATAAAGTGAATGCAAAAAAAAAAAAAATTAAAAAATATCCCTAAAACCATCGAGCCATAAAGCAACCCCAGATGACGTTACTAGGAGGTTGATCAGAATTCACATATTGCCTGTTACCCCCAGCTTGATTATCATCATTACAGATTTATTTTATTCTATAATCCTTCTAAGTGGTGAAAACACTAACTAACCTACCCTAGTACAGACACTCAGAAGACTCATTTCATTGTGACACCTGTTAACTTTCTGTCTCCTTCCCTCTCTTTGCCAGAAAGCTATCCAATACTTATGCAGCTATTTCTGAGAAGTGAAGTATTTGTTTGGTAGAACTACTACTACTTTACAGTCAGAACATCCTAAACTTAAGGTAAACAAAAGTTAACAGTACTTACGTGGGGAGGTTGAACCTTTCTCCTCTTGCCAGAACAGCTCTAAAGAAAAGACATAATCAACACAGACTTAATGTTGCACTGACAGAGGACCACAAGTAATTCTGTAACAACAGTGACAAGAATCTTTGAAGTACAGAAAGAACACTGACTGCCATTCCACAGACTAAAGAAATCTTCTCTATAATTAAGTACTTTGGGTCATGAGAAATACTGCTGGAGTGCAGTCAGAAGCTGTTGAAGCTTCTTGATGCTGGCAGCTAACAACTATCAACTTAACCGAAGCTTTCTTCAGACAAAACCAAGATCAATATCCAGCTTTTGAAACTGTCAATATTTTTCTCCCTAAAATTTTCCTGCATCCTCACCGATATTCATGCAAAACTCAGGACAAAAAAAAAAGTTAATTACTGCACAACACTATTGCCCTCATCACAAGTTTTTTACCAGATTCCCATTCCTCAAAGATCCTAAAGCACTTTCCATGGAAATTGTACGTTTTAACTTCTGGTTGCCAACAACTTGAAGGAATAGCCTCACAAATAAAGGACTTTACTGGTCTCCAACACAAACAAAGAAATGAAACAAAAATTGATAATATTGTTATTGATTTCTAATTACTGACTCTTCTTTGGCTGGTCTCAAGGGAGAAGAGAAAAATTAAAATACGATCAACAGTAAAAGAGACATTCTTACTGTTATGTGGGGAAAGAAGAACAAAATAACAGACAAGAAATTTCCCCAGCCAAGCAGAGACTGATGTAGTAACAACTAGTATTCTCTCTGTCCTAATCTCCTTCTGTGAAGGACAAGTTTTACTATTCAGAAAGAGACAGAACTCTGCCTGAAGACTAGTAACAAAGAAACCACAGTCATAGAATCACACAAAACAAATTTTAAAGGCTTCACTCTCTCAGCCTATTGGAAGTCATTCTACATAGCTGATCTTTAGCAATCAGACCATGTACAGAAGCCCAATGAATTTCAGCTGATTTAAGCCATTAATGATTTGTATTGAGATCAAAACTTTAGTCAATTTTCTTGTCATAAGAAACGCTTCAGATTTGAATGTGGGGTGGGTGAGGAGGGTAAGGAGAGAAATCCAACCTCTATAATAGATTTCTTGCAAACTAGTTTAGCTTGGGTGACTGGAATTCCACCCCCCTGCCCCCCCCACCCCACTCAATACTATTTTCTTTCAAATGAGAAATCAGGTAGAAACATGAACTTACATAGATGGTCAACATGAAATATAACCATTACACCAAGCCAGAGTTGTCTATCAGAAGTGTCTGCCCTTTGATACAGGTTTTTGCCTGTACATCAAAGATTCAAGCACAAAAGTCCTGAATGCATTTAGATATGCTAAAAGAAGTTGAGAGAATTACTTACTACAGAATGAAAATATTCAGGAGACAGTCCTTCCAGCTCAAGGATTTTATCTTCAAGCTTCTTAATTCTCTGATAAATGTCTCTTGGTACAGGACCACCTAATTACACCAGTACAAATACAAAGAAATCAGGAAAAGCACTTAAATAACTTTTATAACTAAAGACTGCAAGTTTTACAGGTGAATTCTTTGAGTCCAGCTATCAACCAGCAGCTAAAACAAAATGAGCAAATAGGATAATAAAAAGGAAGGGTAATTAATATGATTCAGGGTAAAACCTGGTTAATAAGCCAGTGCAGTCAGTGAAGACAATAGACAACTTTATCCAGGTGCTTGAAATACGTCTGACAAGGTCCCTGGAACAAGTAATGATCACTCTTACAATACATTGGTCACACACCAATGTTAGCACTTCAAAACAGACAGCATCATCAGGAGGGAGCAGATGGGATGGCAGACCACACATGAATTCAGCATTGATACCTAAGCTTGTTCTGAAGGAAACCTATCTCCACTGAGCCACAGAGGTTAGAGGGCAGGTATGAGTTGCACTTGACAAAGAACAGCGTTTCCCTGGCCATAGACAGGAGAAGCAGGAGCGGGAAATGCGTGTATGGAATGGAATAACACAGCTTTGGAAAAAAAACACAACCAAACAAAAAAAGCCCAACACCCCCTCCCAAAAAAACACAATAAAACACACAAACACCACAAAATCAACAGCAACAGAAAAACCCACCTCAACCCATTTGCTGTTTGCAGCTATAGTACAGCAGCTTGGGCTCAGTTCCCCATGTAAGAACAGTGCTGATGAAAAGATCAGCCTTAGAAAGCACTGTATTTATGCTACATAGTACTCTACAACTGAAATCCCTGTTTATCCCAACTAACTACTGACTATCCCAATTAAAATGATCATCTGGTTCTGAACAGTACTGACAACCAAAGCCTTAGCAAGCTTCTACTTCTCTTGCCACTCATTTCCATTTATTTCTAGGTCTGTTAGGTAAGACAGTTCTTTTCCACAAACTACTGAAATAAGCACTAATGTTGGGGTTTTTGCCATTCACCTATTTCCTCACTTCAGACAGGCAATTTTACGGGTAGCTTCCCTCCTTCAGTTCTGCTCTCTACTCATCACTCAGCAGCTGCTAATTAAATCGGCTCACCTCTCACTCTTCTTAATATTGCTGCCTTAATGCAAAGGGAAAAGAGCAGTGGTAGCACTAGAAAAAGCTGTTCCAAAAAACAGCAGGTGAGAATAGAACAACTCCTTCAGTCATCAGAAACAAAAAACTGGCGAGCAGGTAGCTGAGGCAGGTTACCTGCTCAGATAAATACTTATTGCACAGCTGCTTAGGTAAGTAGCAAATGATCTTGAGATCTTCTGATCCATGACTTCTGATTCAGACAGAAGTTGAGCTTGAATTGCACACTTTCATCCTCTTCCCCTATACTGTAGTTCAGCTGACCTCTTCCTTCAAACAAAATTATGTCACCTACTATAGGCACAACCTGGAAGGCAGGGCCCCTCCATTAGCTACCCCCAGTCACTATCCCTGATACAATCTGTAGTAGCTTTGGAGTTTATATGTAACCTTAAAGCTGGCCAGACACTTGCAAATTCTATTTCCATGCACAAAACTCACCTGACTTTTGAGACAGCTATACAGGCAAGTGTCAACCTCTGAATGCTGCCTCAGCAGTATCTAGGAGTATTCTGCTCTCCTTGCTGCCAGAGGACTTTGATCCATTATGCATTCACAGGCATCTAGTAATCCAGTCAATGTTTACCCTGTTCTTAGAGAATGGCTTGACATCTCTTCAGTCTTCAAAAGACCAAAAACGTCAGTGTGTGTCTGCAGTGTGATGTGTAGAACACTCACTTTATTAGGTGATGATCTGGGCTTCTATTCTGTTTTGTAAACATTTTTCAGGAAAAATGCAGATTCCCCCTTGGTAAGTGCCTCATTGATTTACATTCTAGAAAACTGGGGCTGGGGTGAGGAAAGCAACTACTTAAAAAACAGTCAGTAGCCTGGTGGCTATGACTTTGATTTTAGTGAAAGGTGTGGCACTCATTTTTGCAAGCCAAGGTGAAGTATTGACAATGGAGCTTCCCACATTTTGGAAAGTAAGCTTCTCACCTAACAGCATTTCAAGAATCATACACCTTTAGGAAAAGGTTTCAGGTTGCCTTTTTTTGGGTTCATCCTATCCCCAGCCCACAAGGTGTCCACAAAGCAGGACTGAGTCCTAACCTCAGCTTTTCCTGTTCAGTGGGTCAAGGCAGAAGGACTCCACTGGCTGAGAACGCCTACTTCTAAATATTCCAGACTGTTTTAAATCCCATTCTCAAGTGCATCTCCATCATTTGCCACCACATCAAGTGTAGATTTACTAAATGAGCATCCTAATTTGGGCATAAATCGGGGTTCCATATTGGCCATCAGGACCTAAACGTTAGATTGCAGTACATGGGGTAAGTAAACACTTCGGTGGACCTACCCACTGTTTTCACAGTCACAGTTTTTATAGACTTGCCCAATTTTACTACAGTAGTGATAACCACAGTACAAACTGGCACACTGATACCAAAATTAAAACATGATACAAACCTGTTTGTAACCGTAAGTGTGCTTCAATGTTTTGCAATCTCTCCTCAACAGCTTGGTTTCCACAATCATGAATAGGTACACTGGCTTTGAGACTGGACCCATGCGCTCCTTCAGATCTAGTCTGAGGTCCATACGTATTTACTACCCTGGAAACTAGGTAAAGAAAACACAAATTTAACATATATGCACATGAAACACAAAGTACATCTAAATAAACCAATTAAAATATTAAAAAATGAAAACCTGTGTTAAATCAATTTCACACCACTTTCCAGGTCCCATAGACAATATGATTAAAGGCTCAGGTAAAAATATTTTCCTGTTTTTGCATGAGTAACTAAACTGAACAAAAACCTAGGACTTTACATATGCAAAGTAAAAGAATTACTCATACATTCATGTAGAATGGTGGTATCAAGAATTTGTCATCAGCTGCTGATAAATAGCAGAAAACCCGATATCTATGTCAGCAGTTGCACATGTGAGCTGTTGTGAATGAAGAGAAGAGGCCAGACCTAAAGTTACAGGAAGCATCATAAATACACGAAGACGAGGGGAGGTAAACAACTAGAAGAATCGCTATGAATCCCAGCAAGGAAGTTCTAATTTTTGTTACTCAGGTGACAGCTTTAATGACTCTTCAGCTGCTTCTGGGTCCATCTTTTTCTCCCTGCTGAACCATGTTTTCTTCAGAAGATTTTGGTCACTCCTCTTTAAATCACAGTCATTTCTCAAGTCTTTCCTGATAGGACTACTGTGGTGTACTTAAAGACGTAAAAGACTATGTTGGCAACTCCAGACACTGAAGCACATGCCTTCTTACTCTGTACTTCATGAAGGCTACATATTACATTCTTGCTTCAGTTTATGCTGATTTTACTTCCAATTACTTTTTAAGAGTTACTAATGTTTCATTTATGAACTGTGGGCTTTAGTTACTTAGATGCAAACTTTTCTTTTTTCCTGTGGTACTCCACCATCCCTGTTACAAACTAGCACTCAGTTTAAAAAAGTGACTACTGAAAGGGGTTCTTAGTGAAAGATTATAAACTCAACCTCACTACCCCATCTCCCTCGTAGCTCACCAGACCTTTAAACGCCTAGACCTATCATCACGCCTCACAGTAGTGTTCTGAATTCTAAAATTCAGAATAACTAGTTGGTTTAGAACCAACATCAAGTGGATAACTGAATACTACCACTCTTAAAAGTGGAAGAGAGGGTTACTTACTCTCATTTTGGAGATTTTGTTTGTTTTTAAACACAGAGTAACTTGTGTACACCTAGAGAGCAACAGATGGACAAGCAGCCTTTTACAGGTAACTTCTGTTGGACAATCACTTTTACACTATGTAATCCTTTCCAAAAGGTAGTGCAGTGGCAAGCTTGTTCCCCAGCTTGTCATTCCCATAAGTCTATGTCTCAGAACTTCCACTGTGTCCCAAAGCTATTTCTAATTCAATATACTTACACTGACTAATGAAAAACAGGAGATAATTTTATTTAAAGTCAATTCCTTAACTGGACTGCTGACTTCACCTTACAAGAAAAACAAAGAACTGTTCAACTTCTCTGTCCTGCTTTATCTTTTGCATCTTTCCTTTCAGACAATGAAAATAGGCTACTTTGTTTTAGTCTTCGGTGCATAACCATCAGCTTAGTGAAGCAGTTATGGGATTGAAAACCTTGGAGAAGTAAGCAAAGATGATGTACTCACTAAAGTCAAAAATCAACATGTTAAGTTTGTAGTTTTTGAACATCCTATAAAAGTTTTAAAGTCAAAAATTCATCAATGCTGTTCCATCTGGACACTAAATAAATGGGTATTAAAATAACTGCTTACCCTTTATATGGCTTTTAAATCCAGGATATGGTGTAAAAATTGCATCTGTTCTGGCACAGCTATTTTCTAAATAAATAATAATAATATAAAAAGTGAGGTCCTAATTACATATTTAAAATTTAAAATATTCTAACCATTATCAGCTTTTAGGCTTTTAACAAATCTAATTAAAATTTTTCATACAACAGAAATACTTAATTCATTCTATAAATAGAATACTTTAACTATAGTTAACTAATACTTAACTATAGTTAATACTTTCACACACTTGCACGGACCTACTCGTTTTAATTGAATAAATCACTTCTATAAATGTATGCACACATGTATATCAAAGTTTATTTGATCAGGTCAAATTTCTTCCAATTTACATTTTATTTGGTTCTTACTTTTCACTGCGTTTCTCTGTAACTTACTTCTTTCTTCCTATACAGTGTTTTCCCTGCTTACCACTGTTATTCTGGTTTTATGTCCTATTTTGAAACTGTTCTCCTATTTTCAGACTGGTCTAGTTTATTCATCAACATTCTTTTCTCACTTTCCTGCATTTATTCTGATGCCTGTGACTTCTCTCATTTGTCTAACCACAAAAACCTACAGTACAGACCGTCTTAGTTTATTCTAATGTTTATATTTTAATCTCTGCCCATATACACTAAGGCTTTACGTATATTTTATTATGCCTGAACATACAAAGGAAGGTCTTATCATCATTTCTTCTGTATGTAATTAACAATTTTAGGAATCTGTATTTTACTATCTAGTATATTCTACTAGACTTCAGATGTCATTTTCATTCCAACTAATACTTTCAAGGAGTTAAACTCTCTCGCTATAAAGCTTACGGAACAATAAGCTTTGATCTCTAAAAGCATAAGTACACCACAGAGACAATGCACACCTGGCTTCATAGGTACTTAGAAAATGCCTCTGTACTACTTATGTATATAAAAGTGCCTTCTCTTTTAAGACACATTCAGTTACACAGTTACTGATAGTGCTAATGGGATCCAGCCTACTGGATGAATTTAAGATTGTTTGGTTATAGATACAGCAAATTGTGCCAGCTGGTGCATTAAAAACACCAATAGCATAAGTAATGTTGGAAGAAAAAAGTAATTCTAAGTAGCTAGTAATTCAAATTGATTGCAAAAAAATACTTCTTTGTAATTTGTTGTAATTTAACTAGCATTAAATTAACTTCAATTTGAATATGCAATTCACAAGACATTTCTGAATTGCAATTTTGTTGACTTTGGAAGGAACATCTAGCTAAAACATAAGAAACAATAGCTACAAAATCATCTGATTTAAGATAGCAGTTCTTAAAGCGAACACAGTAATAACTATAATCTTTCTGTATGGGATGCATTAAACACTGTCATCCAGTGACTACTTTCTTTTTTTTGTCTCTCTGACAACATCTGCAGTGCACATGCAAGTTCGTAACTTTAAACGGAAGTTACTCTTAAAATAAAGTTCCGCTTTAAATATAAAATAGTGCTTTTGAAAAATAAAAAAATAACAAAACCCAACTTAAATTGCTATGAAGATTAAAGTCTGGCTAGCCAGTTACCTTGATTACAATCAATAACATTGCAAAATTCCCTGACATTATTTTCATTGATCTCAGCTTGTTTCCTCTCGATGAAGGCTGATATCCGCCTGTCAATCTGCAGGTAATAAACATGATGGCATATATCTATTTCATTCTTTAAATTCAAAATTTAGAAAGGTCTTTTTTTTTTTTTTTTTAATTTAGGTACATCACTTACTTCTGCTTTTCCAGCTTTTATTTGGACCACCTCTGGATCAAAATGAACATGAGCATCCTTCTGATCTCTCAAGTCATAACTTGCATACTTTTCTTCAATCTGACAGTTACCATCATAAGCATCTAAACTTGTTTCACAAGTTTGGCCTTCTGTTTTACCTGCAGGTTCAATATGGCCTATATTTTCTTCTTTAATCAATGACTGGAGTTTTTCTAAAAGAGGCTGAACAAAGCAAACAGTATGTTAGGGTAAAAAAGAAAAAAAAGCCAAAAAATCCACAAAACAAAAAGCCAAGTATTATTACAATTTCTAAAACAGACCAACTGAAATAATTTTAGGAATCACATCTGCCTCTGATGGAACACAGTAATAAAAGAATAAAAAAAAAAGGAGAAAAAAAAGTTCCAAATATTGTGCACACCATGATTCTGGCCTTTTTGACCTATGCTTTTCAGAGGTTTGTATAAGACAAATTTCTGCAAAAATCTGCCTGCTACTCATCTGTTACTAGCTAAATCAAAGCTTCAATCATTGGCACCAATGCCACTTAATTAAAATGTCATTCAAATGCCTACTCAGAAGAGTAAGGCTTAGTATTTTTCCTCCTTAACATGAAAGCCAATGCTTTCACACTGTAAAGCCATTACTTTATCAGCACCGCACTACATTCTCCACTTGAAACCGCAGTTGCCCAAGTGAATGAGAGAACACAGACATAAAATATATAGGCGTTATCCTGAACACATGCTTTTTTTGACACGGTTGATTATCTACTTAGGTCATGAAATTAAATGAGAGAATGCACTGACATCTGTAGCAGCAAAAATAAAATGCTTGTCCTACCACAATAACTCTTACACAACATGTATCGACAAAACCTCAGTACATATGTATGTCACACTTCCTTTTTTAATTTTTCATATTTCACCATTTATTTTTCCCTCTATAAATTATTTATTTTTATTTTAAGACAACATGATTTTTACTGGTCACATTTTCTGAAACAGAATCAAATTCCTGCATGCAACGTTCTTACAGTTGGATATGATTTTTACTTGCTTTTGTCTTGCATATTTTCTTTTTTTGTTTATTACACCAACGATTTGGTGGATGCCTGGAAAATATAAAGGGTCTTTATTTTACCTATAGATAAGCAAATACAGGAACTTCCTTTTTTGCCCTCTCAGTACTACACACTTGAAATAATTCATTGACTAGCTGAAGCAAAAAACTGGTATTCAAATCCCCACCTTTTATAGATGAACTACCAAGGTCAAAAGACTGCTCAGTTACCAGCTGACAAACTGCTCACCCTCCCTGCCATGCAACTAAATTACACATACTTTTGGCAGGGTCGGAAAGTTTCAAATAGTTAAAAGAAATGACAGTAATGGTGACTGGCTACTTGGTAAGATGAGACATTAATGTCAAAGAAATTACTCTTTTTAAAAAAAAAACTACGCTGAAAATATATTTAATTGCAGTAAGACACTCCAGGATGTGTCATGCTGGGATAATGCCACTTCTTGAACCACTGAAAGCACTCCATGAGCCTCAAAACTCACCCAACGCATGGAATCATTATCATAGCATGACACACACCTGCCGTGTCTTATTGCTTAATTACAACCCACCATAGATGGAAATGTATCACATTTACAATGCAAGTCTAGAAATCAATGAGGCTGCATTTATTCAGCCTGCTCACCTCCAGTGGCTATTCACACCACTAATCTGAAAAATCCATGAGTACCTATGAAGCACAGTGGAATCCCAAGCGTATAGTACTTTTGCATTCTTCTTTGTTGGACACAGGAATGTAAGATCAAAATGACTGAAATTTTACAGTTTAGATAATACAACTATATTCAGCTGTTGATGACTTCTGTCAAGTCAAACATGTCCAACGAAATATTTACCTGCAAACATAAAATATGCTGTTGAAGTGCACTAAAGAGCAACGCTGGCTGAAGTGCTGATGTGCTTTGAAGTTTGCTCCAATCGATTACAACTTTCACGATATCGTCTCCAAGGTTAAGCTTCAAGGGGGCAAAACAAACACAACAAGAAATTACGTTATGAAGTATACAAGACTTCTACAGGACAACAATTATGCTCAGTCTCATACAGACACCATTTTTATATGAGGATAGGTTTGACATTAATTATAACTCAAGCTGCTGTCATTTTCAAAGAAAGATAGTAGAGTTAAAAATTCCTTACTATCTCATCACACTTTCATTGTATTAATGTAGTCTTTAACTTTAGTCAACTCTCAATTCAATTAACTATCGTATGAAAACATACTGTTCACTTTAATTGCTTAAATCTTTTAACAGATGATAGAACCACCAGTAGGAAGAAACATGCACCCAAGATCGTAGCCTCCTGTAAATTCATGCATTTTATTCTGAGATTTGCAAGGGTATCTATGCCTGTATGACCAAGGTCTTGATACTGCACCATACCACACTTGAAATTTTTACTTGCTCGTAATCCAAAGGAAGTTTTATATGAAAAATGTTTCAAAAAATGAATCGTTAAAAAATCTCAATGTTAAAGAAACTCTTGACTATACAGCTTCACTATCAAACCCATTTCCAAATCACACTGCTCCCCTTCATATGCATTCAGATTAAAACAATTGCCATAGTCTGTTCTCTTTGCCAAGGAATTGCAGTATTTTACTCCCAAAACAATAAAGAGAAATACACATCATAAGTTTTATTTAAAGGAACTATGTATCTTCTACAAGCTAAAAATAAACTTTCACTTTCTAATAAAGTTGATTGTTAATCACTGATGAACTACACCCTTTCACACCCACCTCTGCCATTTTTGTTACACTAAAGCTCTTCTCAAAGTCTCGAAGCAACGAGCAGTTTCATTTCCCAAGGCCAAGTAGCTTGCTCTCCGACCAAAAAACCCCGTAAGTGATCCCCCAGATTCTAAATACAGATAAAACTCTTGTTTAAAATCAAGAGGACCTACAGGTACTCTGAGACACAGAAATACCAAGTCATGTGCATATGACAGAGACAGACAGACAGACCAACTGACCGAGCTCAGGCAGATGTCAAAAGTGACATACGGTCTAGAGATATCTAACTTCTAATGGCACCAAATATTATGAGCAAGAACATAGAATCCATATACACTCGTTTCCTGAATCCCCCATACATTGTATGAGGAAACAATGAGAACTTACACATCACCCTGAAGGCAAAGCCACGGATAATAAATTGTTCTACATTAGTTTTAAATGCCAGCATTATCGTAATTTTGTATGTAAAGAACTACAAGCCGAAGCCTTCCTTCTTTAGTCAATGAACAGCCTTGTAAAATCCAGTATTAGATTCCAAATTACACTGCAAAGGAGATGGTCTGAGTAGATACATAATGTATTTTAGATAATTTTCAAACAAATGGTTGTTCCTGTTTAGTACTTAAACTACGCAGGATGTAAGAAAAGTAATGTTTTAGGAAACAGGTGTTTTGAACACCTTAGAAAATCAAGAATGTATTTAGAATTTAGTAAGAACAAAACTTCAACAACTAAGCCACTGTGCATATGTGATCATGAGGCATATATTTCTTCCCAAAGTTTCTAAAGTAACATCTGCTATATGCTATTTTACAGCCCACTGACAAGGTAAAAAAAGGCATAGATATAAGTCATCATAATGAAACAAAACAGGAGTCCTACTGCAATTTCTTAATAAGCCTCCTTTTTCAAACAGACTCAGCTGATGTGTGCCTTCATATGTGATGCCTGTGACTCCTGTCCAGGTGGTTCAACGAATGTACAAAAACAGTAGCACTTCTGACTTAGCATAATTTAGAGGCCAGTTATATTTTAAACTCATAAACAATGTTTTTAAATATAAGGAATAAACTCCTCCTGCATCCAAATATGTTTGTTGTAAAATAAATTTCTTTTTCTCAGTGTTTCCCATTCGTCTACCTGTAAGAACTGTGACAAGCAAGTTTATAAATTCTGTGATTTGGTAACTTCAAAGCCTTTGTACATTTACAAGTCCACAGTCTATTCTGTAGCAATTTACAGGATCATAAGTCATTTCAGGCCTTTGAAATTGTTTTATGGAAGACATTGATTGTCACTTGGGGCTTAAAGAACTTTTCAGGATCAGTCATATTGGTTTTAAGTGTTTTTATCCCCAGATGTCTTCCTTAAAATATTCCTGTGCCAGAAATAGTCCTGTTTACAGTCCAACCTGCTAGCATAAATCCAACTTAAACTACTATGATGGATCACAAACTGCAGCAGCTAACGATCTGGCACATGTTCACTAATGTCTATAAAAGGGAAATGGGGAATCAGTATTTTCAGTCAAAAATGCAAGATGGATTGCTTGTCAGTAAGCTGGTAAAGCGCCACAGTTAAATCTACCAGAACAGAAGTGCCAGCAGACAAGAGCGTAACTCAACAACTGGAAGCAATCATGACTGAGCAACTAAAAGGGCCTCCTCAGCTAAGATGGAGCAACCAGACCCCTACTCATAGTTCAGTGCAATGCACCATAAAATGAGTTTGTTGTCATCAAAAGACTACACTCCAAACACCAACAAAACCAATTTTACTCTGCACCATAAACTACTGTAACTACTGAGGGAATGTAGCTACTCTAAACTGGTTTCTTGCAATTGTCTGTGCACACCCAAGTAGTGTTAAAAATCACTAAGCTCTCTGCAGTGACATGCCAGGCATAAAGCAAACTCTGGAGAACAAGCAAGCTACTGAAGAGGAGAAAGAAACTACAGTCTTTCATGTGGTTTTGAAAACAATTAATTGAACTTGTGACAAGTACCCTATTTAAGAGCTTAGGAAACTTTTCCTTTATTATTCTTTGTTTTCTCCATCCATACCAGAGTTCAATTTTTCACTCGGGCAAGACTGTAAGAACAGTATGAATGACAGTATCACATCTAGGTAAACAGACAGTCACTAGTCCTTCCCCGATTACATTGAGAACTTTCACCAGGAAGAATTATGGGATATTTCATCCTTGACACATAGGCAGTTTTCCTGTCTCAGTAACGCTAAGAAGCTGCAGTGTATGATGATCAAGTTGTTTAGCACTGCACTCCTGTTCAAAAGCTAGGGGAGTTTTTAATCACTTTTGAAGACAGAAAAACTGAGACTCTTACTAGTCAGCACTTGAATTTTCAGGCACTTAAATTCTGGATGACTTTGGTTTGAAAAGGGAGACAACTACTAGCAGACTTTGAGATGAGAAGCAAATATAATACACAATTCTATTCTGATGACAGGTGAAAAGCTCTAAAAAATAATTTCATGTCAGTCAGCAGCGACTACTAAACAGCCTCTGTATCTAAGAGTGTCTGTTTCTGAGTATTTTTGTAACATGAACACATGTTAAGTTATATTACCTCCCACAGATGTCACCCATCATCTGGCCTCAAACCTTCAAACTGCTAATTTCAGAAGCAAGAGTGTGCTGCTTCTGCCTTCCCAGAACTACATGTATGCTTCCACAGGGGAAAAGAAACTAATCTGTAAATTATTTATGGTAATAATTAAGTTGTTACTAAAACCTTCTCCTGATAAGGGCCTCCCACCACTACCATAACATCTGTTAAATAATTCATAGCCATTACTAAACCTAAAGTAGGTAGTTCAACTGAAGTACCGCAGAACAAAGCTGCTTTACAAATCCTGACCCACTGAGATGCACTGTGTGTTTCGCACCGAGGCAAGGCTAACTCCAAGCTCCCGATCATTTCTTTTGATTTAATACACAGTAAGCTTTTCAATTCCGAATCATTAATTGCTAAAATAGCGCAACTAGGCAAACTGCCGTTTCCCATGGGAAGGATCATCCGTGGAAGTACCAGATGACACGCAACACCCGGTCACTACGAGGTGACCGGGCGAGGGCGGGCAGGGCAGGGCAGGGCAGGGCAGGGCAGGGCGGCGATGCCGCTGCAGGCCGCGCTCCGCCCGCCACCACAGCCCCGACCGGGGCCCGCCGCTCCCGCCAGCAGCCGTGAGCAACGCGCAGCGGCGAGCGCGCTCCCCGGCCTGCGGCGGCCTTCACTTCCCTCCGGCGCCGCACCTGGTCCCCGGAGGCCGGGCGGGCCCCGCAGGCCGCAAGAGGGGCAGGGGCGCGCCCTGCTCGGGCCCCCAGGGCGGGGGGAGCCGCTGCAGTGCCGGGCCCGCGGCGCCCGGGCCGCCCCGCCGCCCTGCCCGCACTCACCTGCCCCGCCAGCCCGGCCAGGCAGCGCAGGGCGCTGCTCGCCACCTCCGAGGCCGCAGGGTCGGCGCCGATCTCCAGAGCGTGGCCGCCGGGCTGGAGAGGGCTGGGGGCCGCCGCCATGACACCGGGCCGAGCCGCGGCCGCCAGCAACGTCCCCGGCGTCGCTCCGCGATGACGAACCCTCGGGTGGCAGTGCCCGGTGGCCCCGCCCCCGCAGGCTGATGGACAGGCGCGGCAGCCAATGGCGGGCGGCGCGGGGGACGCGGCCGGGCGCTACCGGCAGCGCGGGGGCTCCGCGGGCCGGGCTGCGGGGCTCGGCCGGGGGCCGCCCTGCCTTGCCCTGCCCTGCCCTGCCCTGCCCTGCGCGTAGCCGCGGCAGCTCGGGCGGCTTCCCCCTGGCAGCAGGGCTGGGGCCGCGGGGGCAGCCTCAGGCCTGGCTGTCCCGGGCAGGGTCTGCCCGACCTCCGCCGGCCCGCTGGGTTTCCGTGCCGTGGTGCGCGGGGACCCTCTGCTGCGGTACCTCTTCTGAGTGGCGAGCAGCCCCGGTTCCCGAGCGTGAGGAAGCATCTTCTGCACCTTCCTCAGCCCCCTCTGGGGCCCTGAAGCTCTTCTCAGCTCAGGCCCATTGCAGCCGTCAGGTGGAAGCCCACCGCAGTGGCTGCGGAGCCAGGGTGTTGGCCCAGGGGCGCAGGCCACCCCTGTGTGCTGCTATGGCACCTCCGGTGGCACCGGGCTACGAACCCCGGGCTGCAGCAGCTCCTGCGGGACATCCTCCCCCGCGAGGTCACCGCACTCCCTCGCCCTTTGCTTTGCCTCTTGGCTCCTTCCTCTCCTCCCGCAGCCCCCACAGAGCCATGGGCACGGGCAGGTGGCGGGCACGCTTATAGGGTGACCTATACACCGACGGCTCGTTCGCAGAGGGAAGGACGACGCGTGTTTTAAGTAAATCAGGTTACTACGCTTGTTGAATCCGTGCTTCTCTGGTTGTACCTTCACTTTTTTAAATCCATACGTCCTTCTCTTCAAAGCCTTGACTCTTCTGGTGGTTTTCTCATCAGACCGCAAGGAGCGGGTTTGTCAGAGTACTCTGATTATGGGGATTGCAAGACTTTTCCCTTTAAGATGGTGCACTTGATTTCTTTCCAGGGACAGTATGAATGCTGAGAAAGATTTTTTTTTTTCTACCTGATGTTTCCTCTTACACCTTAAGGTTGATCCCTTAACCTTCATACCCCTTCCTGTTCTGGCCCCCACCCCCCAGTATTTTTTATTCCATTGGGAAATAGTGAGTGCTGTTGTATATACAAACATTAAAGCATTCTTAAATAAAACCATTCATTGAAATTAATGTATTTGACTGATATTTTCAGAGTTATTTTAAACACATTTCTCTCTAAAGTATCCAGATAAAATTTGCCATAATTTAGTGAAAATAAATCCCACTAAACTGAAGACATGCTATTCTGTGTGTCTGTTCAGCAACCAACTTAGATACTTGAGAAGACTCAAGTATAGAAAGCCCTTCTGAGCTCCAGAGAAAAATTAGTTCCAAAGAGGACTTCACTGCTAATGGTTACAAATATATTTCATGGAGAGATGCATTTTGCAAGAATATCTTAGCCAAGGTGAGCTAGATGGCATTTGGCTGGATTTAGATGATGAGAATCACTCTGTATTCAGAAATGATCACTGCAGAGCATGTTCCTTATTTGCAAGCTCTGAAATATAGAGAAAGTTACTTAATTCCTGCAAAGACACTGGTTTTGCCAAATGACGGTATCTTGAACAAATATACAGAACATGATAGTCAGTTAGGAAAGAGTGTGAAAATTTCTTTTGCAGTTCTGTCCAACAATGCTAATTCCAGCTCATGGTCAAGGACAGGCTGCTTCAGCATACCCTGCCTGTTGCAGTTTTTATCTCTGAACAGACAGCTGAAGCAACTCTGCAAAACGTAGTCATCTCATCTGGATCAAACCATGAAGCTTTCAAGAACAGAGGAAAATAAAATTTCCTTCCCCCTTCCCCCACCACCACTATAACGCTGAATAAACATGTAAGTAATTTGTTGGCCGCAACAGAATATGGAGCACAGATGTAGCATTCTGGCACTGATTTTTGCTTCTCAGTGTCAGAGGAGGCAAGCTGCCCTGATTGAATCTCCAGTGACCTGCAAAGATAGATCAAGTCCAGACATCTGAACCAAGTTTTAACTTCGAAGCGATGCATGCTCAGCTACCTGATAAACTCCACTTCTGAAAAATGCAGCTTTCCTGGAGTGATGGAGCAGGTGCATGCCTACTTTAGCAGTGGTTAGATGTAGCTTTATTAGTTGAGAGACCTGAGCTCTTTCCTTTGCTTTTGAGCATACTATCTTTACCTCTAGAAAGAGGTTGGTTTGGGGCGCAAAGCATTTCAAATGAAAAACAAAGAGATAAGTACATACATGTCAGAAAGATACTGGAAGTTACATTGCCATATACATGGAAATACAAGGGAGGATGAGTGAATGTGGAGGATATCAAGAGATGGTGGAGGTGGTGTACTATTATTTACTCAGTAGTCATTACAAGAAAAGTAGGCAAAAGACCATGAAGCAGCCTGTAGAGTTGCTGATGTCTGCCCTATTGTTTACTAATCAGAAACTGGATCTTGGCCTTCTTCCTGTTGATGGCAAGTGTCTTCTCTTAGAGAAACACTAATGATTCCTATGGGTAAAGAAGGTACAGATTTTCTTCCTACTTTCACTGTCTCAGTAGGCCTTGGTCCATGTTGCAGCTGCTAGCTGAATAAATTTGGTATAATCTGAAATTTCACAGATTAAATTATGTAATGCATTATGCAAGCATGAACAGAACAGAAATAATCCAAAGTGATTTAAGAGAATAGAAAAGTGAGAGCATGTGAGAAAATGGGAACAGGGAAGAACCACGCAAATACAGCTAAGACAAAGTATGTTAAACATTCGCATCTAACAGAAGAGACAGACCAGAGTGGAACAGTTCCAAAAGATGATTATATGCTCACTGCTTGTAGTGCACAGTAAAAATGAATACACTTGCAATCGCCTTTGGCAGTAAAGTCTGGCCACAGCAAACCCAGGCCTCCCATAAAGACAGAGGAAATTACATGGCATGCACGCTAAAGCTGGTGAAACAATAAAATATTGGAAGCTCTCATTGCTGGAAAGATACTGGTAATTTGGCGGGAATTTGTAGAAAACTGGCAAGAAGTGGATTGCCAAGATAGAGATACTAGTTTAAAAAGAGGGATCAGAAGATTTAAATATATGTAACTTGGCAGGAATGTCCTCTTTCAGATATTTCAATAATGTGACTACCAAGGGAGGGAATAATCTGGAATTGCTTTCAACATTCAGGGATAGAGTTTCCATGATAATATTAAATCTGCTGCAGCTTTGGTCCCTGAAATGGATCCCTGAGGTGCATAAAAGCCTCTTCCATCAAAACCACCCTGAAAAATTATAAACACAAAACCACTAAGTTCTTCAAAAGCAAATATAATTGTTTGAGTGAAAATTATTTTGAAATGGAAAAGAATTTTCTTTTGGTTTTGGACTGTTGCTCCTTGATAAAGACATACATCTCTTTCCAACTCTAGGTACCTTTAAACACCTTAAAATCACAGTAAACTTTTAATAAATTCTATTTTCTGGTCACCACTGTCATAATTACTTGCACTGTTTCTTCTGCTGAATGTTATATTAACATAATTTCTGAACTCTCGCTTTAATTTTGCCCCTAACTAACACCCAAAGAAAGGTGGGTGCTTTGCAGAATGTACCAGTGGTTGAGGTTTGTTGTGCTAAAGAGTGCAGCGCTGACTTAAGGAGCCTGTGTAATGTATGAGCAGATTCTTCTCCTGAATTGCAAAGCTCATACTGTGTGCTTCTGCTTATGTTAGCTGTATCTCATAGAAAGGCAAAAGAGACAACACTTCAGAAAAAAATTAAACTGAAATCATTTGGAGTTTCAAAACAATACCCTGGATTCCGCCCAGAGCCCCAGGCAAGTGGCGCAGCTTGGCACTGACTGCTGTAAATGTAGTTTTCCTTAGTATTTAGATTATCAGCACTGCTCTAAATATTCTTAGTTTATAAATAGAAAATTCATAGTATCCTACCTGTTGGATTAAAATAGAATAGGACATAACAAAGTCCCCTCCAGAATAAAAGTTTTGATTTATTTTTCCAAGCATTAATTTCAAAGAAGAGCAGTTCTATTGCTACCTGGGTACCCAGGAAAAGGCATCACTCCAACTGAGGTTATGGATCCTGATTCAACAAGATGCTTAAGCTGGTGTCTAATTTTGAGTGCTACCCCAGCTGAAAAGACTCAGCCTGCTTCCCTAAAATGTAGCCATGTGCTTATTAACTTCATCAAATAAAGACTCTGAATTGCAAATCTAATTCTCCAATAGGAGCTGCATTTCTTCAAAGCAAATGTCTTTGCTGACCTTTTGGTGTTTCTCTCACTCTATCAAAATTTAGAAAGCCCTGTTCAGACAGGATTGGAGTGGGATTTGTATGAAGTGTCCTGTGGGAAATACAGCTGTGATGTCTTTGCTTTTAAAGGAAAAAAACCCCACCCTGTAAGTACCTTATATTTATGACTTGCAATAGTTTCATCATTCTGAACTAAATGCAAAATCTTCATGAAGCTGTTGCCTGCTTTCTGTTTCATGTCCTTATCCTGACATGCACGTAGACCCAATGGCCCTTCCTTTCTGAATTTTTTCACCCTTGAGTTTTTCTAATACTGCTCCATGCTCTGCCTTACTTTGGTCATTATTTTTCATGTCTTTGTTTAGTAATTTTACACCATATTTAAGTTTTTATCTACCTGCCTGCCCACTTTTTCTTGCTGCTGTCTGCAAATAACATTAGCAATCTGCACAAAATTCTTCAGTTCAGTTATTTAATTTGGGATCAAGAACTGACCTCTGCAAGGCCTAGCTCAACAGCTCTTCTTAGAAGTCATTGAACTATTATTATAATTATTCTGTGTTCACAAAATTTTAGACTTCTGTAGTTACTTTGAAAGGTTTGATTATAAACCTCCTTCCTATAATTTCCTTTTGAGACTGTCACATGAAAATGTCAGTGTCTTGTGGAGTAGGTGTCTATGCTCAGTGTTCCCCTTGCCTGTAAACTGTTAGTAAATTGACACAAGCATTGTGAAATTAAGCACTCATACCTGAAGATAGTCTAAAAATTAATAATTTTCCACTGCATTAATATGTACATGCTGCACATATTATATATTTAACTCAGGTTTAATGGGATACTTGAAAATCTATATTTAACAAGGAAACAGGAATATAGCACATTTACTTCAGAGAAACTTTAACTTTTGGGATTCCTTGATTGCCGAGTGCTTGATTTTAAAAGCTGTAGCTTGCATCTTTATTAGTATAATTTGACTATTATTTAAAAAGAAATAATAGTGATGGATGCTTGGGAATATTTAAAATAGTGTTCTTCAGCTGTGCTGTGTACAAGCTTTTCACACAGCTTAGCTGGGAGCCAAGTCCTTTTCTAAACATACAGTATTCCTAGCCTTTTTTCTGGAACTCTTAAGTTGCTCAAATTTAAATTTACCTCCTGCTTCAGCAGTTTAGCTTTTAAATTTCTATACCCCAGCAGCCAGACATTTATCATCTAATAGACCACATCTGTCATTATTGGTCCGATCAATCATTCAGTATCCTAGCAGGCTCCTCCATTGACTTCAGGAACCAGATCCAGATCTGCTTTAGATATGAGATTCACGGACTGGCAGTTGAAATTATAGAGCTATATTTATGTAGTTGAGCTGAGCCTCGGCCTTAAGGAATTGATATATCCATATTACAATGTAAGATAGGCACCTAAATTCTCTCAGATCCCCTGGATATATCACTCTGTGTTCATACCACCTGCAGTTTTCTTCAACTTCTACATCTGTACCAGTAAATATATAATGCCCTTTTTGGATATAAAGTAACTATGAAGTTATTTGAATTATCTGAGTTGTATTATAGTAAACAGACAAAACAAAAGATCACACTCATCGTTACACTGTCAGTATTTTTCTAATGCAGAAGAGGCATTTGTTAATAGGGAATATGGAGTCTGACATTTTGGGTCCCAATCCTTCAGTGAAGCTAGTCATGCACCTGCTTACTTTGTGCACAAACCATTCTAATGAATTCTAAAGGACTATTCATGTGCATAGAGCTAAGCCTGTGTGTAAAAGCCTTTGCAAGACTGGGCCTAGGTTGTAAGTTTGATAATGACCTGAGGCTGATTCAACAGAGAACAAGCAGTCCTTTTTAAATCTTGAGAATTGTAACTCCAGCTCAGCTGCACAGGTATGTATGGGCAGTGCTAAGAGACCTCGTAGCACTTGGAACTCTCAAAATTGAGCAAGAAGAAATGACGAGGGGTATCAGATATTTTTTCACTTACATTTTATAATAATGCATTTTACCTTAATCTTTTTAATTATTGGCTTCAGCTTAATTTCATTATGGCTATGAAATTCCATTTGAATTACTTTATTGCAGGAGCTCAGAGACTTTCCTCTTTTAAATTCATATAGATAAGATGTATAGATATCCTGTATGAAAGAGTACATCTGCTTAGAGAATGGTAATTGTAAGAAATCGTAACTGCTCTTTGGAACATTTTTTCTTGAGGAGAAGGCATCAGCACTGTTTCATAAAGCGTACAGAGGAGTTTTCCATACTTATTTGTTCATACCATTCCATATTCTGGCTTCTGCTGCAAGCGCTTTGTGCTGCGCTGCAGCAGTTTGTGTTCTCAGAGACAGCGCATCACCCACAGGAACCTCCCAACAACATCAGGGCAATTCCAGCGGTTGCAACACATCTCCTGAAACCTTTTTCTCAATATTGCTTCTGTGAGTTGCTTCCATCCAGAACTTCCATAGAATTTGATAAAGTTTTTTTCATGTGTTTGACTTTAAACACGTGGACAGTGCTACTAAAATCACCATGAGAAATCGATAAGATCACTTAAATGTAATCTGAATTCCTGCTTGGGGCTATAGATTTTGGCATTTAATCTGCTGAGTGTATGAAATAGGCATGTTTATTCATAATCACAGAAGAGAAATGTTTTCTTTTGCGTAAAGCTTACTGTCGTCTTATCATGATCTATTCACTGCTAAAATGATCGCTCTACCTAGCGGCCTTTAGGTAACATCAGCTATGAAATGTCACTTGTTTGTTAGTTAGTTAGTTAGGCTCACTAAGGTAAAGTTGGTAAACAAGAGGGAAGGAGTCTTTTTCCTGTAGCTCAATCAACTTTTAGTTACACTAGACTGGTCCATCACAAAATTCCAGTTTCCTCAGTTAAAGGACGAATTTAATAATCTCAACTGGGTGAAGTGAGCAGATTAGGCATGGCAAAAACCATTCCAACGCTGCAGTGAGTGAAGGTGATAGTCCTGGGACCACCACTGCTGGCTTTGTTCTAGCTGTTGGCTTTGGGAACATGACAGATCTTTTGCTAGGTTTGATGCAGGAAAAAAAATGAAGAAGGTACCTCTTACAAGGCATGGTGCTCCTTTACTAACCTTTTTAATTATTATTTAAATGAAGATTAAAATTATGGAGTTGGAGAGTATTTTGCTGTTTTATAATTTAGCAGTTCAGGCTGAAGTTTCCTTTATGTTCTTTCTGTTTTTATGCAGGCAGCCTAGAAGATGGACATTTGACAGGCCACAATAGACTGCTCCTTTCCCAGGTATCTCCTGCTTGTTTCCTTTATCTGTGAATAGGAAATGGCTTAAAGGCACCTGTGTTATGAAGGTCCCAGGGGCAGCTGCCTGACTAGTGAATGCCTGATTATGTGTTAACGTGCTTTGTCAGATATTGGCAGAATCTGTTCTCTTCTTTTGCCTTTTCAGCAAGGGTACCATTGACAGACTGGCTACCCATTTATAGAAATGTTGTCCATCAAACTGTGAGGAAGGACAATGGTGTTTTTCTGTGGCCAGTGACTGTGGGAAACTTTTCTTTGGCTATTCAGGCAATTTTTGTAGCTTGCTCTGAAGAGGAGAGACTGATGAGTGCAAAAAGTACAATTAAGCAAAGCCAGACTTCAATTGAAGGCTGTAGTGTAGTCTGCTGTTCTCATTTTTTTATTTGGAAAAAAATCTATGGGTTTTCACGTTGCTGTGTGGCATTCAGCGGGGGGCTATTACAATCCTAAATTTTTTTTCTAGACCACCTAATTCTAAGTAAAAATTAAATGTAATGAGAGCCACTTGGAGTTCTGAATATTTTAAAGCATAATTCCCACAGAAGGGATTCGACCTAAACTGTGGAGAGCATCAGTTGGCTAATTATAGCTGCATTTTATATTACAGCAGGTGTCAGATGCAGTCATCTCAATAAAGTCCACATAATACTCTGGAAAATAACAAAAGCTTTTCTTTGAATGTGGGTACTAATTTCTGCTAGGTGTCATATGAGCCTTGATACTTCTTATTGGCATTAACAAGAGCACGGCAGCACTCAAACATGCCTTTTGCTTAGGATGAATTGATACTGTAAAGCACTTACTAGTCAGCCCTGGCAGATGTCAGTAGTTAATACTAGTGTTGCAGAGGTTGGTATATAATGCAAAGAGTCTTATGTAAATACTTTTAGATGATGGGCTGGTTTTGAGAATGTGAGCTGTGCACCAACTTACTTAATGAAAGCTAAATAGACAACAGCAGGATAACCGCATTTCCTTTAGCTTCTATCTTATTTTAGAGTCCTCTGCAAGTAAAGAGCAGATGGGAAGGCACTAAACTAGGTGAATGAAAACATTAAACTTAATAAGCACTTCATGCTTTCATGTCAGTTTTCCAATTCAATGGAAGCAGCAAGTTTAGGAAGGAGAAAGGTCCTTCCTAAGCCTTGAAACCAAGATTCCTGAAAGACTGTGTCTTCAGAACAGCATGCATGCAATGAAACCACGATCTATAGGCATTTGATGATCACCTGAGGTTTTAATTAAAAGATGGGATTCTACAGTTCCAAGAGGAATGTGTTTTAAAATATTAGTGAATCAGTAAAATAAATACTGAAGTGGGTAGCTTGCACGGAAGCCCTTGAATCCAAGGGGTTGTGATGACATTGAAGTGGAATTGTCGGCACAATGGGCAGGGTGAAAAGCACAGGCAGCAAAGCCTGTCCAACTGATTGTGCTTGGCCTAACGTGCTACAGAGGCACACACCTTGCCAGGTACACCCAGAAGCAGATAGGAGCCTCAGTACAGAACAGCAGGGTCAGATCATGGGAAGCTTTCTGCTTCTCCTGAGAGGGGCAGCATGTGCCTGGTCCAAGCACGGACAAGGAGAAGGGCTTCAGCAAGCATAACACCAAACGTTAGGCTAATCATGCAGGAGGAAAAAGCATCTACTATATATTAGCAAAACAAAGGAAATTAAACAGATGATGAATAAAATCCCCCAGCATCTGAGTCTTCTGTAAAAGCAACAAGCCACTTAATGATCTACTATCTGGTGCTAGGTATCTCTCCCCCACATCATCTCCCCTGAGAAAAGGTACTCCTAAACACCAGGATGCCTTTGTCTCTGGCATAGAAGCCCATGGAGAATTGGAGAGGTTATAAAAACAATAAACACAACTTAATGTAATAAATCTTTTATTTTTAAAGTGTAACAGTCAGCTCAACAAAACAACCAGAAGTTCCAGCATGTTACCTTAGCAACTCCGTAAGAAAAAGCAATTACAGGTCCTGAAATATCATTTAATATTTTGTAGAACTGCAGAATAGTTTAAATTATAATCTTACTGCATTACATACTGAATATATTAACATGTAGGAAGAGCCTGGTTTTGGCCTGAAGACTAGATGCGATAAGTAATCTGTAAAAAAAACAGTGAAAGAAATATATTCATATTAAGAGTACATGTATTTCTGGACTAACATACACATATTGTTCAAAAAAGTTTCTAAATACAATAATGAACATATCTAATCCATATAACCTCTAAACTTGGCCAAAACCAGATACAGAACAACTTCAAACACATAGAAGAAAATGAAGGGAGAAATAATTCCTTGCTTAATCTGTGCCTGGCATCAGGGGAGCAGAGGGCTGTCTACAAGAGGGCTGCTTTAGCTCTCAAACATGAGGTTACCTCTAAGGAAAAGACATATGAAAAGGCCTGAGAACAAAATCCCAATTATAAAAGCTGAAGGCATGATTACCATTGTACAAATTAATTTACTCATTTACCCCATTTATTCCACATAACCCATTTCTGAAACCTTTTAATACTGAGAGGAGCCCAGCTTAACTTGGAAAGCTCTGAGGACTTCTGTGACAGGTTGGGAAGGTAAACAAAAGATGGCGTTAACGTCAACCTAGTGGTCCTTTGGTTGTCTCCCTTTTCATGCCAAAAGGCACGAGGAGGCCACCACTGCACTACATTGCTTTTGCACTGCTACTTTCTCCTGTCTTAAATTTCTGGTGTTGGGATGTGCTCCTGTGCACGTGATACAGAGTTGAGTATTAAAGAATAAAGCCCCCTCCTGCCGATAGATATCCTAATTTTCTCTCATTCTAGGAGGAGAAGGTAAGGGGTAGGTAGTTCCACAAGCAGAGATGCTGTTGTAAAAAGTAACTACCAATAGCGTCACTCAGAATTTATTACCCTCTGCAGATAACAAAAACCTAATGGCTTCTCCTTGTGATGTCTCTGAAGGATTCTTTGGAAGCAGGCATCTGACAGACAGTTCCTATGGTAATGGCTGTTACTGCCCTGTATATAACATGAGGTTTATGTGTGTGTAATTCTCCTCGATTATTCTAAAAAAACTGAATGAGTCTAGGATAATTTTGTATATCACCTACTGTGAAAATTGCTTTGGTGGCAAGCAAAATCAACTACTCTGTGACCTACACTTCTTGATATTAGAGGTTATATGAAACTTACTGCACTCTCCTTTCTCCACAGTTATTGCTACTTCTTCCCCTCCATTTTTACTCTTAAGATTACAGGGATGTGATTGCACAATACAGGCAGCACAGATGGCAGCTGAAGGTCTGTGTCTGCCAGGTGTCTGCGTAACAGCTGAGTCAGTGTGCGCAGCTGAGCACAGCTCACTTTCTCACATAGATGTGCAGCGCCATTTCTCAGAATCGTGGCCTTGCATAACCTTTGGAAGTCCCTCTGGCAAATTTTAGACTGTACTCAAGTACACAGTACTTTGGCAGGCCAAAGTCAGAGGAACTCTTGCTCCGAATTCATTGTAAGTGCTCAGAAGACAGAAGTACTTCTTGCATTTGCTACTGTGGATGCAAAGGATGGACTTAACGATGTAGAACACTGGGAAAGTGTAGGCCCTGTATATTACCTATAAACATAAAGAGTATATAAGTAAACACCTATACTCAAAGAAAGTTTGTGCAAGATCTGCTCAGGTTTGCTGACCGACTCCAATAGAGAGAGGAAGATGAATCTTTAGAGCCAAGGAGGAAGTCACGTAGTCCTATGATAACTAGGAGAGAAGAACTGCTTCTTGTAGTTTGGGAGAGCAGGATGATGTCTTTCTCAGCTCTGTGGAATTGCCTTCCTCTTGAGAGGGCTCAGATACATCCAACAGCTCCTTTCTGATAGCTGAGGTTCATAAATCAGGTGTCGTGGGGAGAGAAGTGATGTGGTGCAATGTATGCACCGTCCTGTGACGGTACCGTAGTGAGATGTCCTTTTCTGTAGATACTGTGGTTACACACCAGTAGACAGTGCAGGTATAAGCTCTTCCAGCCTAATGCTGTTGGTCCCCATGTGCAAGCAGATGCAAGAGGTGGGAAACTGGCAACCTTGACTGATGCGGGGAAAGAAATCTGAAGAAGAAAGAAACCAGGTGATGGTTTACATAAGAAGCGGTTCGGGAAAGAAGAGGAGGTTTGCACCTTATAGGTCCAAGCGTTTCAAATAGCTTAGGGAACAAAGGAAGGTAGGAGATGTGAAAGTGAGTTCTGGGCATGGTGCCTAACATGACTGACAGGTGAAGGGACCAGAATGGAGCCAAAGCCTTATGTCTGAAAAGGCTTTGTGTTTCTGCAATAGTTTTACAGGCAACATTATTTCACTGTCTGCATGAAACATTAGAGCTGATTACAGTGCTGTAGATCCAAACAGACTGGGGGGATCTGGGGAGGAATGTTGTTCTCTTGAGTAACTTTGCAACATCACCTTACAGAAAAGGGTGGGGAGTGGGAGAAAAAAAACCACATAGGAAAGAACTGAAAATTCCCAGAGACTTCTACCTGTCAGAAGGGTGGTTTATGCATAAAAGAACGGCAAGGTCCCAAGCTTGCCAGCAGTGCTGTTTGTATTGCTTTTGTAGTGAGATACAGGGACGAGTTCATCAGTACCAGCACTGCGAAGAACACAGCTATGGAATCTAACGGTGGAGAATTTCATTCCTAGATCCAAGCCTATGGTGCTTGCTGCTCCATGGGAAAGATGTGTCTTCTTTGAGAGCTTGGTTCTTTTCTTTTGTTAGATTTTCATAAAAATGAAGAGTAAAATAAACACTTGATAATATGTCTGTAGACATAGTTTCATTTACTTCAGCTGTGGCATGAAAGACCATAAAATATCTTCATCTGGCCTTTCATTAAACCACACGATCTTTAAACATATTTCAAGGAAAGTAAAGAGTTTGGAGTATTAAGAACATATACAAAGATTTTGCAGGTAATGTGTATGTGAAGGTTCAAGCAATCATCCAAGGCCAGAGTACTTGAAGTGAGGGACTGTTAAATTGCTATGATCTTAAAAATAATTACTGTAATACTTTGGAGAATACATTTGCCATAACAAATATAGAACATATTTTCTAATTTCTATTATGGTTATCAAGGTCATTCAGTGACAGAATGCAAAATCTTTTATTTTTCTCATTCAGCTACTGTCAGGTGCATAAATTCTATAGCTAGTGTAGAAAGGCATTTAAAAATTGGAATTAATTAATGAAGAAATTATGTCTTTGCCCAATATCACACAATAATTTTTATCTTGTGAACAGACTTTAACAATACACAAGCTCAGGCTGGCTTTATTCCTCTAAAACATACCATTTCCAAAAGTGTGTTGCCTGTATGTTAAACACAGTGCACACACAAGTACCCTAGCATTCCCTGAAAATGAATTTCAAATCCACATTTATTGTAAGTGCTTTGGGGCAAGAACCATCTTTTGTTATTAAACAATGCAAATGGGAACTTGGCCCATAATTGGGGCTCCTAAGCACTGTGAGTTCTTTCACCAATGTCTCACATTCTCTTTCTCCCTCTCTTTGTCCCTCTGCAGATTATGCCAGTGTTTACAAAGGTTGGGATCCCTTGCATCCTCATCAGTTTTTACATTTGCCCAAGAATCAGATTCAGTTTAGCCTAGTGTTCTTCACAAAGATAAAAGGGTGACAGACCCTGACACATTTGTGCTTTTGAAAAGTAGAAAAGCTGATTTCATGCATAAAGCCTATACTAAAGGTGTCTCCAAGGTGAAATCCTACCAGTCTTGGTATAAAAAGTGGAAGAAGCCAAATATTCAAACTATATACAGTGATGTGCTTGAGTACTCTTTCTTATCCTATAACCAGAAAATGCTGTAATAACCTTATTTTCCAGTTTTTAACCACTGAAAGTTTGCTTTAAATCTGTTTTCTTTGTGATCAAGACACCTAAGACATTTGTGTCTTAGGTGATAGCCAATCTTCTTCACATGTATGGTTTTCTATCAGTATTATGTAAAACTGTAACACTGGGCAAGAAGATACATTATTGAATGTTTATTTTACAGTTCCATTACCTGGACAAACATAAACACGAGTCATGCATTAATCGCTGAATTACTAGATTTCAGTAGTTGATTTACATGATAGATCAGTGCGTTCTGTCATAAATAAATGAGTGAATTTACTAAAGTATTGATGATCCTTTGTGATTTTATTCAGTGACAGTGATTTAGTAAAACTAGAAAGAAACATGAAATTATTAAAGACATATAAAGAGCCAGAATGGGTGATACTCCCAAATGAGAAGTCTCTTTCTAAGGTCTGATACTTTAGCCTGCAGCTAAAATGAGCTTTGCCAGTGAAAGAGCATTGTGGCCATAATGCTTGTTCCCCAAACAGGAGTGGTGTAGCAACAATTATTCAGTCACAGGTTCTTAGGTTGTTTGTATAGTATAAAGCCAGTAGAAACCATTGCAATTCTCTAGCTGGACCTCCCACATAACAGATCTAAGAATTTCCTGGAATTAATTCCTTCTGGAATTAGCGTATGTTTTAGAAAACATACTATTCTTGATTATAACATTTCCAGAGATAAAAAAATCTACCGAAACTCTGAGTATGATGTTTCAATGATTATCATAATAATGGAAAAAAATGGGACCTTTAGATTAAATTTGTGTAGCCTTTAATTTCAGCCACTGAGCTTTGTTGCACATTGATTTGTCCAAACTGAAGGCATTGATCAAACTTTATCTTTTTTTAGTAAAAACCTTATAGAACTTAGACAAATCACTATTTAAGTCTCTAACTTCTCTACAGACAGAACTTAGTGTTTAAAAAGCATATGAATTCACAGTGCTTGAGCTAGTCAGCTCTAGTTTGCCAGGCACACTCATCTGATGAATGCTAAGTAGCTAAGACACAAACTACCTTACCTTGAAGACAATTTAATGTAATATACAGGAGACTTTTTTATTTCACAAATATATTTTTTTTCACAAACTGCCTCTAGAAAAGTTTGACCAGCAGCAAGGAAAAAAGTGATGTATACCCTCTCCGTTTAGTCAAATCTCTTGTACTTGTGCATGCAGATCACATGAGACCACAATTATCACTGGCATATATGCATCGGGCCAGTCTGAATAAAGACGTAGTCATCTAGGATTTCTAGGCAATCCAGTGATGTTTTGGTATAGGAAACATGAGAAACATGACAGGTCTTGTAGGGGAGCCCTCTGAGGGGGAGCCGAGGTCAGCCAGTCCCAACCTTATGCCAGGCTACCACTTCCCTCCCTTCAGTCTTTAAATAAGCGACAACCATTGATTTTAACATCCCAGTCATGCAAGTTTCCTTTTAGGTCTCAGTAATACCAATGAGATTGACTTGGGGCTTGTGATTGAGTTATTCCAATCCCACCCCCTCCCTGCCCCTTTTTTTTCAGCTAGGCTTCTAGCAGTGGTGCCTTGGCAATTCAAGGATTTCTTCTCTTCAAGCTCTTTGATGTCTTGATTAAGTCTGTTCTCAACATCTCTATATTTTGTACCGTGGAAGTGCTCACTTGTTTCCTCTTCCACTCTGTCCTGTAAATGCAACACCTCTGACTCCTGTAGTTGGTCCATCTGCTGTAAGACTGGTTCCTCCTCCGCACCAGAAGCCACGTAGACTGTGCAGCATCCATCCACCCACAAGATAAACTGCTGCTCCATCCACCTTTCTTCACTTATCTAATAAACCACTTTTTTCTATTGTTTTAGAGTAGGCTTGCAAGTTCCTGTGATAAAGTGTAGTACTGCAGTCACAGAATATATTTCCATTAACTTCGTAATCTTGGGATATATTTAAAATGAGGGTATAAATAAGCAGGGCTTAGAAAAGTGAGTAGTTATATGATTTATCCTGCATATAGCTTTTAGCTTCACTTTCCTCTATTTAAACATCCTCTGCCAGTCTTTCCTGCCTTCAGCTGGAAATGGTAGTGCTGTTGTAGCAGTGGTGGTCTAAGAATAGGGAGAGATACAGGGCATGGAGAAAGAGGTACATCAGATCAGCTGGTGCAGTTGCAAAAGAGAGGCAAGCTTCTGGGAGCAGCCGCCTCACCAAACTGTTACCACTGCAGAGCTGTGGCCAGGGACTGCCTGAAAGCTTGTCCCCTTTCCCACCACCACAGGTTTGTTCTATAGAAGATATCATCTCTCTGGACGAACTGTCTGTATCCTAAATTGCAATGAGATTATGTTGTTTGCTTTAATTAATTGAGGAATTTTTTCTTGACTTCTTTATTCATAACCTTGAGAGAACAATTTTGGATGTCTAAGATCTCTTCTTTGAGCCAGAGGTCTATCCTGTATTCTTCTTGTGCTTTATTTTCAGAGCACCGTCTTTAGCAAACGCTTTGGAGAATGTTCGAATTCCCAGATTAAGGCTAAATCAAGAGGAACTGTTAAAAATGTTCCTACGTATTGTCATTCTTTTAATTCTGTCAGCCTCCCCCATGTTTTCCCTGGTTACAATTTCTCCTATCAGACACTCAAAAGTACGAGGTTGAAGGGTAACGTGATGTTAACACATTAATACTATATTACCTATAGCATTTGTGTCTCAAACAGATGTCTGTATAGGTCTTGGAAGAAATGAAAAGCAAAATGCTGCTGTGCAAACTAATTCACTGTTTTGTCATAATATTTCCAGAATTGCAGTCAGCTATAAATTAGTTTGAAGGATTTTTTCTGTAATAACAATTTTCAGCATGAAGCTTGACATTCAAGTTGAAATCTCAAACTGCTACTGATACTGGAGAAGAAACAGGAAAAGATAGGATGAAGAAATAGCAGATATTTTTTTAGCTAAACCTGTTCTGGTTTATATTATGTATTATGTAATTATGTACTTGGGTCTTGTGGTAGTGATATATTTAATGTAAATTGATGAAATAAGGAACTTTACAGAACAGATTTTACAGTACTCTAAATTTGGTTGATATCTATACATCTCTATCTAAATTTTATAATTCCACATCATAAAAATATATTTCTATTGAGTGTGCTGCACAATTAATCTTAGATACTTAAGATTTTCAAGAAGAGTTATCTCGTGCAGTCTTGGGCATCTCCCATTTTTTCATGTTAAATTTGGGACTACTTTAAAACGGGACTGATTTTCAGAGGTAGGGGTACTCACATTTTCTGTAGGGCACGTATTTCGAAGATTTCTTGCTCTGGTATCCAAGCACAGAGACTCTCAAAATTTTCAGTTATTTTTGAAAAATCTTGGTGATACCAAATTTTCATATTTTAAAGCACAAGAAATTTTTTGAGCTGAGGCACAGCAAATTGAAGAGGGTGGGATCATGAAGTTGGATTGAACAGAAACTCACAAGTGAAATCTCAGTATTTTGGAAGTTTTGAGAGGGGAGAAGTTAAAAAATGTTGTCCTGTAATTATCAGATCAGCTTCCTGGTGAACATGTTGCAGAAATTGCTTCTTTTATTCATATGAATGGCTTTTTAATTTATTTTTTTTTTATCTGGAGTCTGTAAGCTTCTATTTGAAGGGGCTGAACATGCCATTCTCCGTAAATCATTTAAGCACCTGAGTAATTCCACTTACATTAACTTACATTATTCCACTTACATTAACAATACTGTTTCAGCATCTGCTTAGAGTTATATACATGCTTAAGTACTCTGTTGGGACTTAAATGATGTGGGGTTGGATAGTCTGATCTTGTTATTACTATTGTCACTAAATATATATAAAATTAAAGTACAAAGCCCTATCATTAATACCCGTGTTGCTCTATTCCTATTTGTTTCAGAATAATAAAGTTTTCCTCTTAGAAAAATTATTTACTTTATTGCCTTACCAACATCACAGTACACTGTATTAGTCCTTGATTTAAAATTTCCCTGTGTAGTCTCTGAAAATGTAAACTAAATGCATGCTATCTGTTTGTTCTCCTGATTATGTATAAACTGAAAGAAATTCATGATGAAAGCATGATCTTTCATTCCTGAGGCAATATTGGCTATCTTTCATCAAGCTGTGCTTTTCTAAATGGAACCGTTTAATGTCCAAAAATGCTTTTTAAGACTCCCTCCTCCTAAGAGGCATCCAAACTAAATGGTCTATAATTTCCTGAAGTCTGTCTGCAATAATGACAGTATGTTGGCCATTTTCCAGCCATCAGGTCTTCTTCTGAATAGAATGACTTTATAAAATGTCTACAAAACTTGTAATAACACCTCTTTTTTTTTTTTTTTCAGAGAGTATTGGTAACTATTTGTTAGCGAATGTCAATAAATTATTATACCATATTATAGATTAATTATTAGTTTCCCTTTTCCAAAACAAATCCCTCATCTATGTTTCATCTAGAAAATATTCACTTGAGATATTTACTATAAATCATATTTGCATTTTGTACCTGGTTGCATATGGTAAATGTCCTTGAAATTAGAGGGTTTTTGACAAATAAGAAAAGAGCTAAATCACTTTTTTTAATGCATTGCCTTTTAAACTGAGATAGTGTTCACAGAACAGATTTGAAAAGAAAAATAGCAGAAAGTTAAAAGATATCCTTGCTATTTAATATCTGATTAATTTCATTTAAAGCGCTTCAAAAGTAAGATAAAAAAGAACTAGGAAAAAAAGTAGATGTACACAGATAACAATACTGCATAAACAGGTGGGTATTAGAAATGCTTCTAGTACACTTGTAGGTGCCATGGCCTGTACGCTGTAGCTACTTAGGGCAAAAGCCAACAGCTTCCTAACACAGACCCTAGAGTGTCATATTCTTTTTTAAATATGTTCAGTTTAGTAGCAGTACTGTCATTGACATTTCTCTGTACTGAATCATATGACAGTACAGGGTTTCAGCCTAACTGTTCTATCTCCATATAATAAAACAGTGGTTACTGCCCCACAAAACGTAAATTTGAAATATTGGAAGAGAAAAAAATTTGGATACTGCAAGGACACAGGAAAACAGTCACTGTTTAGATGTCAGTCTCTAGCAGTCGATATGAAACTACCGTTGAGGGCTCCTCACTCAGTCAGCGTTAACTGGCCGACCATATGCACGCTCCTGTCTGCCAAACGCGAGGCAAAAAATATGTTCGAGAAACTGCTCTCCCTGAAAAGGCGGCTATGTGCACATATGGTCAATTACTGCAGCGCAGTTGATGCTCAATACTTTTCTAAGAGGTGGTACTGCAAGATGTCTAAGCCTTGTGTTTTGTTTAGTAATTTTTGTGAGGTTTTTTGGTGGTTTGTTCAATATATTGCTCCAGCACTTCATTTGCAATACAAATTTTTCATTTTAAATAATTCATACTTAATTACAGTAGTTGTCAGTTTATGTGGTCCTTTTCATTCTTGAAATGCTTTAGAAGCATTAATTCCCACAAAGTTTTGAGAAGCAATTAAGTATTAATGTTCCATTTTTACAAACAAAAACCAGAAAATACAGAGGTTGGGCAAACATTTCTGAACATCAACTGTAAAATTAGGCACTGACTAGATAGAGAGATGATCTAATTTTCAGAGGCACTGAAGACATTTGCATGTTCAGAATGGAAACTTTTGTCCTAGTAGTTAAATTCATAAAGAATCTTGGATACCATAATACTGAGCATTACAAGTTTTTAACTACCCAGGATCAAGACATGGGAAGGGTTCATTAACTCAGAATAATGTTTACAGCAGGTGAGCATGAAGCTGCCTAAGCTAACACAAAGGAAAGACTGCTTTCCCGATTCTCACCATCTCAGTTGTATTATAAATTACCCTTTACAAACCTCCCCTCCATGTGGGCTGAAGAATTCTGCATCCTTTTCTGGCACAAAACTGCTGAAGTCATTTTGAGAGAAAAAGGAGATTGAGAGAACTGGGGACTGTGAGGATGGCCATAAAATCTATTGCCTCGGGCACTTACAAGACTGGGCAAATTTTAGGACTGCTATTTAACAGCTCCAGCAACCAATGAAGAATGCGTGTCCCAAGGAGAGATTCCAGCCAAATGGTAAAGTTGGTGGGAGCTGTGGATTTGACCTTGCTTTTTCTCACAGCCTGAGAACTGAACCTAGGGGAAATGCTCTGGTCACAAGTATGTTACAAAAAGCAGGCCAGTACCTGCCTTTATTTTTAATAAAATAAATGGCTAACACCCTGTTTCACACAAAATCAGTCTCCTAGATACACACTTCACGTGCTCTGAGCACAACTACTATTTCAGGCTTCTCCAAAGGCACAGGTGGGACGCACCCAGTTTCTCACTGTGAACAAGGAAAGTGGGTATGAGGTGGGTGTTCTGCTGCTGAGTGTTTGGAACATGTATGGAAAGAGATTATTGAATAGTTAGAATTTTAACTGGTTAAGTTGCAGCTTTGAAGATTTTGACGAGAGTGGTGTTGAGACTGTTTGACATATATGCCCTAAGGGTAAGCCTATAATGACAGACATTCAAGGGTTCATCCTGAAGTTATTCTCAAACATCTTGAGCCACATGAGCCAATATTTCATGTTTGCAGCATATATCTATGGGCTGGTTTGTGTAAACCAAAGCTGTTTGCACTGCATTTCTGTTTCATGAGCATAAAGGTAAGATTTATCCCAGGTTTCCTTGTGGGACACTGCTGTGAATCATCTGGCAGCTTTGTCTCCTCTTCTTTTTATAAATTATAATGTTATTATTTATAAATTTATTATAAATTATAATAAAATAATTATATGGCTTCCATTTATAAATAGTAAAGAAAGGAAAGAGGTACAGAAAGATTCAGAAGCAAAGAATAGCAAATTGCCACCTTCCTGGTAAGTGTATGCAAGTACCTTTCCATGCAAATTTCTGAGAAAGTGTGGCAAGACATAGCACAGCGAGTAATGTCAGAGTGAGCTTCACACAGTGAGTAATGTCAGAGTGAGCTTCACACCCTGAAGCGTGGCAGTTTCCAGTACTGAGGTAGATGGCTGGTGATCATGTATAAGTATTCACAATTCCTAAAAATTTGTGGAAGGATTGAATACAACTGTAAAATTGACCCCAGTGCAGGCATGGCTGGTGTGAATAATCCAAAGCTACAAAAGGAATTTGGGGCCAGAGCTAAAATCAGATGTTAGGATTTCTAGCTTCCTCCACCTGTAGCCCAGAGCACTGCACCTTAGCTCTCCAAAAAGCTAGATCAAAACGTAACAGGTCAGTGTTGCACTCAGTGTTTAAGAAAAAGCAAATAACAATAAAAAATGAGGAATAACTGATGTGCAAATTGGTGAGAGCCATTTATATACATACTATTAGCAAAGGATTACATGCATCGATGAATCAGCGGTTTTAATCAGATGAAAATACTTTTGAGCACAGTTCCAGTGTGATGAATATGCTAGAGTTGTAGATCACCAGGAAGAAGATTAATATTCTGTGTATAATTATACACATTTCTTCGCAATTCTTTTTTTGAAGACAGACAGCAAATAGGATTTAAAGCAACAGTCATTCACTTCACATCAGCGCAAAGAAAATGTATGAAGAAGCATGCAACTGCCTGCCCCCCACCTGCCAGCTTCCAGCATCTCTCTAGGAGACATTTTCTACTTAGTTTCCTGTCTGCTCCCATCTTGCTCCCCTGTGCCTGATCTCATGGCCCCACTCAACATTCCTCTTCCATCCTTTTTCAGACACAGAGGGGCTCCTGGCCTGTGGTGGCGTATGCAGAATGCAGTGCTGGATAGTTCCTCCTTGCTGTCAGTGCTCTTACACTTATGGATGAGATGTCTCACTGTAGCGGTGTGGTGACCCTTGGCAATGGAGGTTTCTGTGGGTCCATTTGTAATGAGCCCTGCACTGGATGAATATTTTGAGTATTTCATTTGCAGCTCTTCTGAGAGTATGTCAGCATTCAGTCTTTGATGCTTTCTTTCCTCTTTCTTCAGTGGGCAAAACTGTACCACCTTCTTACACGTAACTACAAACTCTCCATCTTAGGCCTTGCTTGAAGCATCTCTCAGCATTTTCCCTGGCTCACCTGTACAACAGCTTGCCAGAACAGGCAATGATCTCTGCACAGATCCAGCTGTTTTCAAGTGAGTAGTCTCTTCCACCCAATTTCCATTTGGAAAGAAGCATGTGAGCCTCCTACTGGGATGAGAAGTTGTATTGTCCCTATCTCAGACATTTGACACCATTAAGATTAACCTTTTGTGCTGTGTTGTCTTGCATAGTGGCACCAGACATCTGAGGCAAAGTGTGAAGTGCAGTTTGGGCTAAGCTTGTGGGTTTGTAGGACAGGGTGAACTTGAGCTTCTGTAGACCATCCAGATATCCATAATACTCTGCAGGTTAGGTGCTCTGAGGTTCCCCACTTGCTATATGTTGAAGAGCTCAAAGTGCACCCTGAGGGACTGTTGGCAGTGTAGATGTTGAGTGAGGATGTTCCCGGGGATGCTGGTGCAAGATAACACAGATGTAATTGTTTCTGCATCTGTGGGTCAATGGTCATTAATTTGCATTCATTGACTGCTTGATACTGTCAAAGGTCTACAACATAGCAATCTCAATAATGTAAGAACAGCAGCCAGTCCTGTTTCAAAGAACTAATTGGATGACTCATCCTAAACATCAATTAGCACGATCAGGTCCTTAGTGATTATTTTTGAAGCATTATTGTTAATTTTCTTGTTGGATTTTTTTATAGCTGTCATCTGTTGCTATCAGACAGTGTTAATGCGATACACAGTGTGTTCTCTTTGTAGGAGCAAAATGAGAAAAACATTTCTGTACTGCACACTGATAGCTACTAATTACCTTTGCTGGGGAGAACTCCATTCTGTCTTGAAGAAGTATTTAAATACATAAAGTGGCAGAAAATCATGTTAGGTAAAATTGAAATAAATGCCACAATTTCTAATAAAAGACCTGGCTTTTGCTGGAGCTGTACAGGTCACCGGACTGTAGTTGTTTGCCACAGTGCGTCCTTGCACACCAGTCATCCAGATGAGGAACTTTCTCAGAGGACAGCCCAACTCCCTCTGACATTAGAGGTACAAGAGGAATGGGGTACACACCAACTCCCAGTTCAGGAGCACTCTTTCTTTGTTGTTTGCTGAAGAATATAAATAGGCTAGATCCCTAATGCAACTGTAGTGGGGGATCAAGATAGCTCAGCCACAAAGCATTCCTACTGATGGCAGCATTTTTCTGGAATGGAAAATTGATCCAAGCTGACAGCTGTGCTGGAATGGCTAGACTGCATCTAAGTCGTTTAAGGCCAGTATGGATATCTCGCCCTGCACTGCAGCCCAGACATGGCATAGAGCAGTTCCTACGCAAGGAAGGCACGCTTAAACGAAACAGTTATTGTGGGATTTTGTTATGGCAGAAGGACATTAAGTCGGTTTGGTTTAGAAGTTAGAAAAAATAAGGGCAAGTATAAACAAAGAAACATACTTTGAATATGGACAGGGTCTTTTTGCTCTTGCAGTACAACAGGGCTGTAAAATAGCCCTGAAAACAACAGCTGAGCCACCCTGAGACAAGACAAGCTGCAGATCTTGCTGGCTCAGTCTGAGAGCACAGAGGGACCGCAACCTGCACAGTGGCAGCCCCCACGGAGGAGCTCAGCCAGCTCCTTCATGGCCAGCTCATCAGGTAGTCACAACCTGGAATGCCAGTCACGAGCATCTACAGATATTCAAATGTAGCCATCAGTGCCCAGAAGTGGCAGCATCTGAATGCTCACAGGTACTCAACATTAAGTGAATTGATAGTTTCACTTTAGTTTTTGCTGGTAATGGTCTACTTTATAGAAAATACACCTGCATGTGGCACTCTTGTAATTACTTCCAGCAGTGAGACAAAGAAAGGAGCACATCTAGAGAGTGAGCTGCCCAGGGTCACTATAATAAATCTGTGGTTCAGGAAGGTCTGCACAGCCTGTCCCTGGGTTCCTGTAGTTTGGACAAATTAAGGGGTTTGTATCTTTTTCTATTATCACCAACTTCATTATCAGAATTAATTAAAATGCTTTAGGATTTTCTTTTTACCCTCTTCCACCAGTATATTTATATCTGACGTCTGGAGCAATGACTAAGCCAGACCTTTGTTTTACTCCTAGGCCTAGAGAATGTTTTATGAAGAGAGAGAAAAAAGTCTGGGATTTCATTACCTGAGGAAATTAACAGAAGGGGACAGAGCAGAATATATAAGATAGTGAGAGGCAGGGAAGACCGTAGGAACTTCTGTTCTCTGCAGCTATGTTTAAACTGCAAGATCTGGAAATACTTCTCCATCCTCTGATCCAGCGATGGGATGTAAGTAGAAGCATACCTCTCAGGTGGAGACATGCCATCTTTGTCTGTCCTGTCTGCTCTATGTTGGTTTCCATGGAAAATGAAGTTTAATGTGAAGAGCAATGGTGCTGGTCTCATTCTCTGGTCAGGTTCCTACATAGACCACAAAGGAGCAGGATCCTGATGCTTTGGGGGGTTTTTGTACATATACATGCATAGAAAGAGTGATCCTACCAGCATCTGCTTATCTACTCATGTTTTTTTCTCTTGCACTAGATTTTGCCTCAAAACCAAGTGTGATGACATGGAGTCATTTTATTTTAAGATTGTGGTCATCATCACCATCAGCTGGTGAGGGCAGAAAGGACAGTAGCTATTACTTATCCAGTTCTTGTCTGAGTATACGTGGTGTTTTTCTAGCATTTCTGTATAGTGTCCCACCTTAAACAGGAGGGATGGAAGGTGCCTCCATCCAAATTAAATTATAGGAGAAGACACCTTCCTAGAACAAAAGCGGTGTGTCTGTCAACTTGCTGATACCAAAGGGGTTCAGCCCTGGTAACCCACATGGCCCAGTGAGCACTTTCACTGCCAGACAGCTTGGTTGTATGAAATAGCCATTAAGTGCTTAATTCAGTGTGAGGGTTTTGAGATGAAGCCATTTTCTTCCTGATCTAACAGATTAGAAATAGGTGACTAAGCACTGAAGCACAGGGTCATTCTGTACTGGCTAGTTTGGGTATCTCTTACCATCTGTTACAAAGCCCATTTTGAGATGAGTTTAGTCCAAAAGGTGCTTAAAAGGCTTGGCACTGCAATAGCTACATAGCTGTGGTTTTAGCTTCTGAGCCAAAATCCTCCTTTTTCATTGCCTAAATATGCTTAGTGCCTCTAAAAATCAGGTCACGTACTAACTTCTTATACATGAATATGGCATCTGCAGCCTTTACCAACAACAAGTTTCTATTTTCTTCCATCTCATTGATAAAGATATTGAATAGCACTGAACTAAGAATAGATCTGTGTGGAACCCCATTATATAATGATGCCCTCTGTGCAATTACTTTTTAGCTGTATCAGCCTTTTCACGCCAGTTAAAATATGCTACACGGATTTTATGTTGTGTCACTTTTAACCAGAAGGTCAGAGTACAAGGTAAAATAGCTCAGCTCAGTTATATTAAGCAACTTCCTTTAGCAACAGAACCTTTTCATTTCATCAAAAGATGTAATCAGTTCTATCACTAATTTTCCATGAAAACTCATTCACTGAAATGGATTATGCTACTGTCTTCATAAACTTACTGATTAGATCCCATTCTATTCTATATCCCAGTATTTTGTCTGGAATGAATATAAGGTTACGAGATTTTTACTTACTTTGGTAATGTTGTTTAGGCAATTTTTTAAAATTGCCAATGTGTTAGGTGTTTTCCAGACCACTGAAACTTTGAGAGCATTACAGTATTATTAAAAGATTGTTTCATGAGCAGTAGAAATAATTAATCCTTATTTTCTTTGGAACTGTATCTTCTACCTACGCACCGCTGTCATTCCAGCTCCCTCCATGTCTTCTAAATCTTTCCCAGCACTGTTCTGCCATGTCATCCCCTCCATGTCTCTAGCTCTCCTCCATCACATCACCTAGCCCACCAAACCCGTGCTGCACCCTGCTTCCAGTGCCTTTGATCTCTGATACGGTTGTCCCTGTCCCCAGCTCTCTTCCATCTCCTCTATGTCCGGTACAACGAAAGCTCCATGTTCTCCATGCTCTCTGTATTCTTCTTTCCACGTTCTCTACCTCTGTATTTTGGCCTGCCAGCTGGGGAAGAGCCAGCACATCCGGCACAGAGATGCTGGCTCGCTGGCTAGTACATGTGTGATCACTGAACAAGCTGGCTGCTGCGAAGTGTAACGGAGAACGGATTCTCCTCCGTGGCATGAATAGTCTTTGTCTCCTACCCAGACAGGTTGGTTTTTTCCAAATTAAATGGGGAGGGAATTAATTCCCTTTGCTACTTCTATGCCTCTGCTAAATGTGACCGCAACTAACCCAAAGGGTGAAGATTATTTGGGGCTGGGGGAGAAGGGTGGGGAAGGAAAGGAGAACTAATGGCCAGCTAAAGGGGCAGCCACACAGACCACATTATTTGTTAAGCCACACACATAAATCAGCCTTAGAATGCTTCTTTGGCCAATTGCTTTTAAAACTGGGGTGCATACTATGCCATACTTCATATCTGAAAATTATTTAATGTCAGTGTTTACTGTAAACATTCCCTTATCACTGGGAGAATTGGAGGTACATTTTTTTCTCTGAGATATCACTCAGTTTCTTCCCAGTTGCCAAAAAGAAGGATTTATATCACGCACTGATATGAATTAATAGTACGGTTTTACAATAAGAGGTCTAATACAAACTTCAAAGTCAAAAGAGAAAACTGTAGCATGTACACATCGTAACACAACCCTGTGTTGAAGAGGGTCAGTATTAGTTCAGAGGCTTTTGCTGGAGACCTGCAAAAAGCACAAGCTATAACTTGTACTGCCAAAGAATACTCATGATAACTTGACTCATGTGAAACCCCTTCAGTTTGCCAGCATTGTGCCCTGCACTGCCCCAGACTAGGAAAGTGCACTTCACTTAATATACATATAAAAATACTAAACAACATAAATTCTTCAGCAAGAGCTTGAAGCAGTATCTGTGCTACAATCACATATCACATTAACATTTGATGTTATTACTGCTTCGCAGGTGCAACAATCCTTGGTCCTTTCCCCTGTGGGAGAGCAGTGGTTGACTTCTATTTCTTTTTTTATCTGTTTACATTTTTACTTCAATCATAGTTTGTCTTATCTCTCCCTCTGCAGGAGGGCAATCATCAGTGAGATTTGCCGCGAATACATTGTGGCTGATGTATCTAATGGAACCTGCACTTATAGCCAGACCTGTCAATAACCCTAGCACCATTACAGTAGATAGCTTTTCACAAGATTGGCTTCTTCTTGCAAAGATTATTCAGTACCATATGCGCAAACAACAGCAGCCATTATTGCCCTTTATTTCCCACCTCTCCTTTCCTTAGACTAGCACATCTCTTTATTATTATTTGACAGCAATGGAGAATAGCCCAATCTTTGCCATCATTTAGTAACAACAATTCTTAGCACTTTTCGTGTTCAAAGGGCTTTGCAGTCATTATCTAATTAATGTTCACAACAGCTCTATGACGCTGATAAGAAAGGTTTAGCCTCATTTTATAGATGGGGAAACTGAAGCTGTGAGTTTAGCCGCTTGATTTTCAAAGGTGCTGTGCATTCTTGGCTCCCATTGAAGTTAATGAGAGCACAGAGGGAGCAACATCTCTGAAAATAAAGGAGCTTGTGCAAGCTTGCAGAGGAGGTTGCTATCAGCATGCGGTGGGCATTCCTTGCTCCCAGACCCATGCTCAGGGCGTTTGGACTGGCCTCCCTAAGATCTGGGTTGTCAGTGGCAAGCTGGCCATTATGCCTTTGATATTCCCAGCCAGCTTTTCATTCAAATGTCTCAGTGTCACAGGGGAGTATTACAGAAACTCTGCACTTGAAGTTCCACGCCAGGGGGATTTTATCTGATCCATCCTCACTCTAGAAAAATACCTTTAACCTGTTAAAAGATGTCACTGTGCAAGGCAAGCACTAGGTTTCACATACATTGATTCACTTGTGGTTTTATGGCCACATTTTACAGAAATTGCATTTATTTTGAAAAACTCCCTAAGCACTAAGGACCACAGACAGAATGTATTCACTAATGCTTCCCTAATTCATGGAGGTGGCTGCTTTACCAGTCACTACCAGATCCTTAATCAGCGGAGTTGTAAAGCTTGTAGATATTCAGTAAAAGTGCTTAATAAAAATCATTTAATTCTAAATTACAAGAGTGCACTTAACCCTAAAGATATTAAAACTGATTGTTTGACGCACTGCACTGAGTGGTAGAAATTTAAAAATAAAAGCTTTCCTTACTTGCATCAAAGTGAATAATCTTCTAGCCTTCATATCCTAGTGTCATGATGTTATGCTGTGATAAACTAATCCATTTTAGAGTTTTAAGCTGTAAATACAAAGTACTTCACACTGACTGGTGACAAGGAGGAGCTGAGTTTTGAAGAAAAGAGCCAGCATTGCGGCTGGCTTTCCTATTATATGGTTCTTGAAGGCCATCTGTCTCTGCCGGTGTACTTTCTGCAGTGGATTTATAAATCCATCCTACAGTCTGGCTGGTGTTGCAGTATAGTGGAGTGCTGTAGTGGTTGTTAGATATTTTTGGTAATAAATTCTAAAACATCTGTGTCTCCCCTTTGTAAAATATACCATATAACATTTATATTCACCCCTATATATATGGATCGGTCCCCCGAGACACGTGCGCACACATACACAGGCACTCCCCCTATGGAGGTGGTCGTCACCTTTTCACACCCCTTCCACCAGTAAACTTTCAGACACTGATCCAGCAAAGTCCAGGCTTTGGGTGTGCAGAGATGTTGATATTTATTTATTTCATATGAAAAGTATTAAATAAGGATATTTAGACCACATATCAACTTTTTTCAACTGAAATGATTTTGCAGTTTGTTTGTTGTCAAAATGTAGCCTTTTCAGAAAACATCAGTAGCAGTGATTCTTCAGAAGAAATTTTAAAAATTAACTTTTTTTTAGGCAGTTAGTAACAGAATTATTTCTTTTTATCTGAACTAAACAAATGTTAGTATTCTATAGTCAAAAAAGAGAGGAAACAAAGGTGACGTGTCTGGATTTTGACACAATGCAAAAAACTTATGAACATGAATGCATTTTTAGAGCAACAAATACCTTTTAAGTTCCAGCACTTTTCCCATGGAAACAAAAATCATATTCCTTCCATATCTATTGTGCAAATAACCATCACAGAAATAAAATATTCTTCCCCTAGTTCTTTACATATTCCCTGTCTTCCTGGACAAGATGCAGCCTTGCGTAAGTTTTAGTGCTTGGCAGCAGGACTGATCTGGGTGTCAGACTCCATCACGGTTCTGTATTTCTCTCACTGCTGATATTGTTTGTATTCAATTTCATTTTCCAGCTTTTTAGCCAGATGTTTCCAGATGCATTTCCTGACAGCTTTAATAGAACATTCATGGATTATAGACTGGTTTATTTGCGTAATTTGGAGGGTGTGGGAAGGTGCATGGTATTTCTCTAAAGTCCTCCAGAATTGTGATATGAAATCTATCAGTTCAAGAATTGCGTGGAATAAAACAGGTTTAATCCCATCTTATGATGTTAAAAACCTCCCACAATTATAAAATTATTTGTCTAAAACCTTTATGTGTTCTAATTGTTTGGATTTCCCTTATTCTAAACTAGAATTTAAAATCTTGGGAACAAAGTCAAGGAGTCATATGCCTTTTGATTAATTTTTTTTCTTGTAATGTTTTCTGATGAATTTGTACAGTATGTTTGATTGCTTAATTGTTTAATTTTGCCTTCCATAAACAAGATTAATTGCAATTCGCTAGCCTGAATAAATATATGCCCATTATAGTAAATAAGCAAGTACTGACATACTGCTTCTGAGCTGTAATGAAAACTTAAGACAGATAGAAACGGGTGCACTGCAATCCTCAAACCATTCCTGACACCTCACTACACAGCATAAGAATAAAAATGGAGGTTTTGAAAATATTATTGCATAGGTTTGCAGCCTTGGAGGGCAAGAAGGAGATGACAGGCAGGTGCTGATTTAAAGGCCTGCATCCCCTCTCCCATCACTCCTGAGTCCACTGGGGCAACCTCCTGTTTCTTGCCGGTTTGAAAGAGGATCTCAGCACCCTTTAAAGTACTCTAAAGAGAATTCCTACCACATTTAGAGGTCATTGAGCTTCAAAGAGGCCACGTCCAGGGTTCAGGAAGGCTGCTTGGCTTTGCAGCTCTCCCATCACACACTTAAAGCCACATTTTCATCACATAGTACTGTTATACTTCATGTAATGGAACTGATTTAGTTTACATAGTGCACAGCTTGACCGGCAATAGCTTAAACGCTATCTATCACGAAGGACACACTATGATGTAAGTACATACATATGATGTAAATACATAAATACATTATAATGTAAAGAAAAATTACTTAAAATTCCATTGATAAGACCCATACTAATGAAAATTGCCATGTTTTATTAATGTTTATTTAGCTTAATTGACTAGTTTAACCACTCACACACATGCAAAAAATATTTCCATCCCCCAGACTCCCAAACACTGGACTGAATTAGTTAATCAAAGTTTGCACACAGGCAGTTGATTCTGAACTCAGTTTTTACCCATTTCACACAAAACTAAATACAAACTTAACTTTTCTATCTAGGATAAATATTGTGTGTACAGAGTACAATAGGACCTTTTAAAATGGGTGTTGAAACATTTGAACTGAATTCAACTGCTCTGACTCTCCTCCTTCTTTTTCCCTTTAGCAAAACCCCAGGTACAATCTATTTAATCAGAGTTTACAGTAGATATGTACAGGGTGACCAACTAGCTTAAGATAATGTTACAAGTACGATTGCAAAAATACTGATAATACTAAGATATTAATATTGTTAATTAAGATCAACATTTCTGCATTTACTTGACAGGAGAACTATAGTAAATTAATTAAACATGTGTGTTAATAGTTTAGAGAATTGTTGTTAACTTAAAAAGCACAATCTTGTTCTGCATCTTGCATAATTTTCCACATGTATGCAAAGAGAATTTGCCACCTTCACCTTCTCAAAATTTTGTGAAAAGCTATTGGCTATATAAAAGATACATATGTATATAAAGGACAAAACAGCAGCAGGAATATGGTTAACTTCCTTGTTTATATTTCTAAATACTTTAGATTATTGGAAAGGGGAAAAAATCCAAAATTCACTGTAATTGACATGATTTTTTCTGCTTGTTTACTTTTTTGCATTTATCTAAGCTTAGACATTTAAAAATTATAACATGAATTTCACTGCAGCTTATTATGAGCTTCTCTATTTACTTCTCAAATTCTAAAAAATACCTTTGCTATATTAAATATTTCTACTGATTATCAGTTTGGAAAAATGTACTGTTACAAAAGCACAAGTTTGGATTACATTTCAGAATTTAGCCCATAGCTAGCAATTTAATGAGTTGAATCAAAATTATTTATCAGGCAATACCATTCATCGGAGTCCTTTTTCAACCAATACATATATCCTTGATACTCAACATGAATTCTATGTAACACTAATTGCATAGTACAGAAACTCATCTCTCTCTGCTTGAATTTAAAAATAATTTCTTTATAGTTGTGTTCCAGAAAAAAGAAAATGTTCAGAGTAGCCTAGTGGCCAGGTTCTCAGCTTGTGTAAATTAGTCTTAAAATCACTGATCCAGAATAGTTATTGTTTCAACGGCATGAAAAATAATGTATTGAGTTTTCATTTCCAGGTTTTTTTTTATTCAGCTCTTCCGGATGTATAATACTAAACTCTTGAATAATTCCTTTTTAAATTAAACAGTGGATTCATATCTTACCAGATTTATGAGTCATTTATATTCCACTAAGCCACACTACCCAAATGGTTATGTATACAATTTTGATGAGCTGGTAGTTTAAGTACAGAGATAATACAGAGAGCTTTTTCTGAAGTGGGTACGGGGATATTAGTATAGTTGGTGTTTAAGTAGGTTCTCAATGTGAAATAGAAAAGCTGGAATAAAATCAGTTTTCCATTAGAAATCATAAGAAGTTTCAGTCTAAAGTTTTTTAGAATGATGTTCATGTCATGATAAATCCACAAGCACGGTGATGCTAAAATTACTGTGAACAATATACTAAGTACTATATATGTGTAGGTAGTGCATTTGAGCTCACTGAAAACTGAATATGGGTTGTGGTGGCAGGCTTAACCCCAAATTATGTAAAAATAGAAATTTGATTTTCACAAGAAATTGACTATTATGGCAGTTTTCTGGAAAGCCACTAGGTGGAAGTTATTTTCCTATTGAGCAAATTTATTCTGCTCACAGAGGCCATTCCTTTCTAATATAAGGCTGTAAAGGAGTTATTTTCCATCAATATTATCCATGCTAGAGTTTCAAGCAAACACTTAGCACAAAAAGTTGTCGTTTACAGAAGTCCTGAAACATAAAGGCAGAACCTGTCTTTACTGGGACAAGCACTAGGCAGGAGTTATTCTACTCATGTTAGTGCAATTAAACTAATAACAAATTTGCCAAAGTAGAAAGGATCAAGCCAAATACAGGTGAAAAATGGCTGTTAAGTTAATGATAGATGGAGAAAGAAATTAAGCACAATATAGTATTAAATCTGAGCAACAATTTTTAAAAAAGTCTGGTAAAAACTACTGAAAGAAAGAGGTCTTTCATCAAAAATGCTTCCAGATTTTTGAGATCACTATTTTTATTTTATAAAATTAATCTCACAACACAGGCTTTCCAATAAATTATTCTAAGTTTGACTTTCGGCTCTTTTCTGAACTTGTCAGTACAAAACCCAAATAGCAGTGAAATTTGCATTTCAGCTTGAACTCTTCAACTGCATTTGCAGAAAAGTTGAAAGAGGCATAACTTCAAATCAGTTACCGAACCTCTTTTAAGAAACAAAGACTTCCTCACCATGCAGAAGATGGAGACTGGTCTTTCCTGAATTCGGTTCGCTTTCTAGTGGTCCTAATTTCCCTAGTGATGAACTGGTTTTTGGTCCTGTGCCAAAGAGGATATTCATAGCAGAAGGCCACACTTGCAGTTTCCACTGCAGCTATCGCCCTCTTCTCCTGATGTAGCCTTTACTGAAGAAGAGGGTGAGATGCACAACACTAATAACTGGCACAACTTGCGTTTCTTGTCAAAAGGAAAATTTGGGCAATTCTGAAATATTTTTTTGCTGAGACATGCGATGAGGAGTACAAATAACCAGAGCAGAGCATATCACCCACTTTATGTGGTCTCCAAACAAGAAGTAAAACCAACTGATTGTTAAGCAGGCAAGCACAGAAGTCATAGCTTGGGTACAACGCACACTGCACAAATACCATGTGATAAGTACCAACAGGCTGCCTAATATATCTGAAAAGCATCACTTTTCATGGCAAAGTTTTGTTGTTGCTGTTGTTGTTTGTTGTTGGTTTTTCTTTAAATTGAGTAAGCTCACAGCAAAGAATTAATTAGCAGAAGCTCTTAGCATTTGAGAAAAAGAGCAGCTTTGCCTTTGTAGCCCTTTTATTGAATATCATTATGTTGCTTTCTGTAACTGAGCATTAGATACAGAAGTCAAGAAACTGATAAAACTTGGTAGTATAAATAAAAAAATAAATACATAAAGGAGATCCTTATGATCTTATAATAATTTTTAGCAGGAAGAAAAATGAAAGTTCAGCAAATAACTCAAGGTCTACCACCATTTTCTCATATAAGGACTATCCTGTATGAACCATGTTGGCAAAAAATTTTGTAACAGTAATATGTCTAGATAATGTAATTGTACAAGTCACAGTATCAGGGGGCCTGAAATCCTTTCAATGAATGCCAGCAGTGCTTAAATACATGCTAATAACCAATATGAATATACTTCCTCTTCCTCTACTACTACATAGAGCAGAAGAGAGAAAAATCTATTGAAAAAGCCAAGATGGGGGTGAGCAGTTTAGAAAGTGATTTTTGAAGGGGTTTGTCCCTTCCTACCTGAGCCTCTTCTCTCTGAATAGATTCTTCTATGAATCATTTGGCATAAGAAGAGAAACAGATACGGGAAGACAAAAGTCAGAGACAAGCTAAATGGATACTCACTCCAGACTACAATCAGTCCTCGAGAAAAGTCAGTTAATGATACTTGAGACAATGGGCCTGATCTCCTGCTCTCCCATAGCCACACTGAAATGTTCCCACTGTAATGGTTTCATAGCCGCCTGGTTTCTGCCTCAGCCCATCCTTCATCCTTGGCGGGGTCACAGTCTGTGGGCCTCACCATGGGAGATGATGTTGTGTCCACGGCAGGGTAAATGGAAATTAAATAACTCAGAAGACAAAGCTGAAGGCATTTTAGGCAATTAAATTTGTTAAGATTTTCTTTTCTTTGTTGTATTCATATAGCAATTTTGAAAATTGTGCGAGTGTTCCTGGCTCTCTGCCAGAGAAGGAACCCTTCTGCAGTGTCTTTAACCAACAAAACAGGTCTTCCCTGGTGAGGAGTCCTGGCTCCAGCAGAAATGCCCAGGATCTGGGATACCCGCTCTATGACAATAATCCTCTATACTTTGAAAGACTGAGTCAAAGATGGGGCCTTAGGACTTCTGTACCCTCTGTCTCACAGTGAAAGTACTCTGTGACTTCAGGAGCCTTTCTAAGCTCTGCTGACTGAGATGTTTTGCACAGTGCACCTGGGGCAGAGCTGGTGGAGGCTGGGAGAGGTGTCTGTTGCAATGGTTGGCACTTCAGCTGAGGGCAAGAAACCCCAGGGATTTGCAGGGTGTTGCAGAGCAGGTATGATGTGGCAACGTGAAGAATGAAGCAGTTTGAATAAAGGGAGAGATACTAGAGAACAGGAGGAAGTTAGGAGCAGGACAGAAACTGGAGCTGTGAGGATGGGGGTAGTGGTGGCTGTCAAACAGTGAGGATAAGACAATGAGGACAGTAAAAGAAGACGACTCTGGGGATATGAGAAAGAGCAATAGGTACAGAAGCTGTCTGTGTGAGATGGGACCCCAGGGAACCAGAACTTCAGATGACCTTCTCAACCACCTTTCAATCATCTCCAAAAGGTTCTATGGCTCTAAATATTTCAGTACAACTAAAGAACCTGTTCCCTGTGGGGTCATGCAATGACACACGATGAAAAGTTTGTTTTTCCAAAGTCTAAAATTTTATAATCTGAGGAATTATTTTAAAAGCACATTTTAAGACATTCACATATAAAGAATTGTATAAAGGTCATACAGCCAAATGCTCAAAATAAGGATTACCAGAATTAAGACTGCCTTTATTATTAAGAGTATAGTAATATACTCTTTAATTCCATTATTTTGTAAGCTTTCTCAGCATGAAAAACCTTAACCTCATTTCACTGCACATAGGGGCTAGTCTGAGGATGAATCCATGTTATGTGTTTCAGGATATTACCACCTCAGTAACACTGTCTCATTAATTGCCTGAGAAAGCATGCACTCAGTCGGAAAGGGGATTGCAGGAAGGGACACAGAGTGCCCTGATGACTAAGGCAAAGAAACACTGTCCTAATGAACTGCTTCTTGTCCCAAATTCTGCCATGGAGTTCCTGTGTGATGCTGTGAAGTCACAAGCCACTATTTTCATGAAAGGCCACTACTTATATTTCCTCACTTTTCAAATATCATGTTTGTGCTGTGCTGTTGTATCAAGCTCTGACCTCTGCATCTCAGAGCCCTTGGAAGCTCTACTGTGAAAATCAAGGGCTGTGAGAAGCTAATATACAACAAAATTATGTTCTTGTCCCTTCAAACCAGCCACCCAGATTTACCTGTCACTGTCAATTTGGGCTTTAAGGTCAGTGCCTATGTCTGCATTATAGAATTTCAAAGTGCTTTTATACCGGAGAATTTGCAGAGGGTGGTGAGGAAGGGGTGTGCATCAATCCCTTTTCTAGACTTGTTTTATTCAAAATAAACCCCCAAATCTGGTCCAAAAGACAGCTTCAGCAAGCAGTCATTGCCACATTCTCTAACCTGGATAATCAGGCTGTACCCATGGGATGCACTTTCCCTGCCTTTTGCTTGCCCATCTGGAACACAGGAGGGATAATGTACGTCACCCCCAGAGAAGGAGCAGCATAGGTCCTAGCGTTTCTGAAGAACTGAGAACCAGGCCTGAAAGGGACTTAAATCAGATGCTTCTCCCACTGTCATGATGCAAAGACCTCCGGGCTGTCTGCAGGATTTGGCTTCCGTGGCTACACTAGTGTTAATTCACGGGTTTGGGCTTCTCTGCATCACTGCATTGCACCAGCACAACCAAACTACTTTCAGACCTGAGCTGCTGAGTCTACATAAAGCTGTTCTGCATTGTGTGGATGTACTAGTTCAGGCAATATTGGCTAGCTCAGGGATCTTTGCACTGAGATCCACTGCAGTGTAAAACATGCCTTTGGACACCTTCAGGAAATGTCACAAGCTCCATTCTTGCCCAAAGTCAAAATTGTGACAGCTCCTGGAGGTGACCAAGCCGTGGTGGTGACAAATCTCTGTAAGCACATTCCTTTCTAATTGTGGCACACCCAGGTGCAAACACAGGCCCTTCTACATAGCCAGAACTGCCCAGTTCTGACAGATCTGAGCAGGTTCACCCCCAAGTCCCAACCCCCGTTTCCATGGGATACCAACAGACTTTCTCAGAGCACAGCTGATTAGACAAATCTACAAAATGCAGTTGTTGGCACCATTTTCTTTCCATTTTCAGCAGAAAGAGGAGGAGATGCTGCCACCTTTCTTACAATAACCAGTTATTGGAATTATGCTCCTGCAGTCAGTGAAAGTCAAGTGAATACAGATGGAATACTCACAGGGCATGTTATAGAAGATGTTCAGGATTTCAGTCAGTCCCTCATGATATAGATACAGATATATTCAGCATATAGTTCAGACTGCCTCTGTACCTTATACAGAAACTGTTTTGTATTAAAATGTAAAATATGAGGTGCCAGAAATTAAAATCCTCATTCTAGTCCAGTGCTTAGCCACTGGTCATGCACCTTCCTAAGACCTGATTTATCTGCACATAGGTTCAGGTTCAAAACAAATGAAAGGAGAGGAGCTGCCATCTGGAATGTCTTGCTAAAGCTTATGTGGGTTCAAGAGAAGGTGGGACAATTGTATGGGAGACAAAGCCATTGGAAGTTAATAAACAAAGAGGAATCACATCCAACTCAGGAATTCTCCAAGTGGAAAATGATTGGAGGCTGGAGAAGGCCTCAGAAGTACTATACATCTTTTCCCCTCTTCTTGTGTTCTTTCTGCAGCATCTGCTTTTGCCACTGTCAGAGCGCAAAAGACTAAGGCATGGGACATGCAGCAGGCAGGGTGAGCACAGAGAAACATCCAGCAGTAACCCATGCCATGAAGACCAACCATCTCATACACTGAATGAGGCACAGCCACGTGAGAAAGAATCTGAGAGTTTTATTTGTGACTGGAGTTATAGGGTTACGGTTGAAATGGTGATTTAAAGATAACAAACTAAGGCAAGCTTAGGTTGTGTGCTGGGAGAGGATAACTTTGATTAGATCAGGCTAGTACCTCTAAAAATAACTGATTTGTCTTTGGGTACACAGTCCCTTCTGTAGGTGTGAAACAGCAGTAGGACCTTCCAATGCAGCAGCAGATCCTGTATGACAAAGGCTGTTTTGTAATACAGTCATGGAAGATACTAAACAAGGTTTACATAGACAAGCACAGGGAGGTTTTCCTTATCTTTTGAGGGCTTGTCTTTTGCATTCATTTGAAGTAGCTTTGTCATACAAGGAAAGCTATGGAATTCTTCCTTAATACCCGGAGTAAAATCCAGTACTTCATCTCCTCAGCAATGAAACTGCATCATGCTTTTTCTGCATTGCCCACACTGCAATCTTGCAATCCTTTTAATTTGTATTCCACACCCCCAAAAGCACTACACACTCTGGACTCATTCCTGTTGATCCTCTTCACAGAAATAAAAGTGACAGCTTCTGTGAAAGGGAAAGTATTGCAGCGAGCGACATATGAGCATTGAGCAGAACAATGCAATGAGTAAGCAGCTGAACCTTGAAGGGAATCTCCATTGAAGTAAAACACAATAGGAGAGGCTAATTGAATTAGCAACTGATGCTTGTTGCTTGAACAAACTTCACTGAATTTTGGAAAAAAAAAAAAAAAAGCAACAGGAAATACACAGCCAATGAACATGTTGGCAAAAATAGACAGACACATGTTAATATCTTGAGGTTTTTCAGTTTGCCTTAGATCTCAGTAGGCTTCCGAGCTTACTGGCAGGGTTGTTTTCTGGTTTCCCCTCATCTTCTATATTTTCTTCCACAGATGAAAATGATCTAACATGGTGTCCAGGCTAAGCCTCTGAAAGTATTTTCACACCGTCCTACTATCCTATGTATTTCAAGTACCCTCCTGCACAATCTTTCCTCCAGAACTGCTGCCCTCGAAGCCTTGAGTTACATACAGACTTATCCATGCTATTTCATTCCTATTGTTGCTTCATTTCATCTCATTCCAAAGGAAGACGCAAACATTCATTAAACAGAGGTGTGCCAGGCCACTAGTTGGAACATGCTATTAACCAGACTAGGGAAAAGCGGAACTTAAATATCACACAAATACATCTAGTTCTCCAAGAGCCCTCCTACCCAGACCAAAGCAGCCTGAACAGTGATGGCACTGATTTAAATGCATTACAACAGCAAGCCCATATTTTTCCTATCAATACTTTATTATAAGGCAGTCAGTCAATCCTTATGGTCACTCAGGGTAGCAGTGGAAAGGAAATGAGTCAAACCTCAGATCACTATGTGATCGTTTTCACTATTAGTATAAAAATCTTGCCAGGGTAAGCCAGAATACTTTAAATCCAGTTAACGTAGTTTGATCTGATTTTTTAAAAGGTTATTAAGACACAAAAAAAAAAAAAAGGCAAAAAAATTTACCCTTATTTCTATGTAAATACATGATTTCATCCTTCTAAGTACATCCATTGCTGTAGCACAAAACCAGTTCCCTTTAGCTTAGCAATAAAAACAATTTAACTTAGCTCATGTCAAAGTTTATCGTGTGACTTTAAAGCATCTGTTAACTTTAACAGCATAAATGAAATCATCACTGAATATGGCCTCACAAGGCAATTTTTTTTTTTTAATGTTTAAACCATTCTTGTCTATACCCCCTTGTCATTAACTGGTAAATCAGTAATTTATTTCCTATTAGAATTTATATAGTTTGCAGCAATTAAGAAGAAAAGCATAATTGCTGACAAACCCAGGGCACTATTTAAATCACTTCCTTGTTGACAACATATTTCTCCTTCCTAAAACTGAATGTCACTGAAATCTGATTTGTACAGAACCCTTGTGGACTCATCATTCAAATGTACTGCACCTGTCACCTGTGTGCTAGCATTCTGCTAAGGATCAATTTACATAACCTCATTTAATGGTTCATAAATCATACCCATTAAGCCCAGCTAACAGGAACCAAGGGTTCTAATTTATGCTGCCTTTCATAGCAGAAAATTGGGAGGCTGGAGCCTGTGGATAAAGAACCCAGGTCTTGCCTTTGATTGTTGATTGTGATGGTAAATGTATGGATGATGAGAACAGATTTTCACTTTATTGATTTCCTGCCAAAGCACAGCATGCTTTATTGTGAAAGGGGGCCTTTTGGCAGCAGTGCTAAAAGTGGCAGTTGTTTAGGAGCCCTTTGCCAAGATGACATCTAAGACAATACCGAGTGGTAAATACTAAAATAATATCAAGCTGAAATGTTAATTTTTAAAAAGAAACCTCCCCAAATGTTCATAAAATCAATGATTTTTTCTGCCCCAGAGCACCTCACTAATAAACATGAAGCCAGGTGATTACTGTGGGGTATTAATTTTTTTAAAAATCTATTTTTCTTAAATTCTTTATTCTATTATAAATTATTCATGGTATTTCAGTCAAAGTAATGCAGATGTTTGAAACCCACTGTAGAGTGACAGTTCAGCCAGAGTTGTGTGCTGGGCCTGTCTTGAGCTTTGTATTCTGATCCTCCCTTTGATTAAATACCTGGAAATAGCTTTTTCTGTCGTTCCATTTTCCATTTTTAAGTTCTATTATTTAGTAGGTGGCTGCGTGCCGTAGTGAGTGTGTTGCCAAATGGAATATGCATATGCATAGGCATACAGCAGTCTTCCCGCATGAGTTTAGGCAGGGTCTCAAAAAACCAAAAATAGTCTTGGTATTACTTTCTCGAATGGAACAAACTGTGTTGGTTTGTTCCCCTTGCCTTGCTCAAAATTGCACCCCTTCCTTTCAGCTCGCTCTATAATTTTCTGCTTAAAAGTAAGAAATCCTACTTTTCTTTATCTTCACTTAGGGCAGACTGATTCTCAACAAACGGGAATTTAACCACTAATCCTGTAGATGGACAACTAACTTTGCAGGACTGAGGTGACAGTTTGTGTCTTCTGCCAGCCCTGATACTAATTTGACAAAGTGCTGGGTTTTTCTTCTTTACCAGCTACACTTCAGGAATTAAGAGCTTTATCTTGGAAGATGCTGGCCATGCTCTGGGGAAATACTGAAGTTACTGAAGTCTTGATGTAAAAAATCTTGCACAGTAAGAAAACACAACCCAGTGGCTGGGGCATTAGCTGAGCTGGGAAACTTCCTACAGAGGTCCACCACAGATTTCCCTTGTGACTTTGGGAAATTCGCTAGAACTCTATTCCCAAAATGCACCTTTTTTTTGTTTGTTTGTTTTTGTTTTCCAGTAAATTTCAGTTTTGTTCAGTAAATTCCTAGTATGAAACACATAGCCAACGGACGAGGTATTAAAACCCTACTACTTGTCTCTCTCCCCCATTCACGTTGCCCTGTCAAATGAGCTAAGAATTGCACCCTGTGTTTTTATGTGCTGCTTTCATCTGGTGGCCGTCCACCACAGCTCTGCAGGAGATCTCCAAGCCCAGAACAAGCTATGGTATTCCGGCACTTTGAGATAGACTTTCTAAGTCTTCAGGTGGGAAATAACATCAATAAAAAGTCTCCCACAGTAGATCAAACTATATATGCCTACTCCTTTATGTTATGAAAGGCACTGTATTCTTTCCTGCCCATGTTTATGCAGACATCAATAAGTGTTCTTAGATCTGGATCTAAGATCTATGAGATCCATATGAATAAGATCCAGGCGTGATGGGAACACTTTGTAGATGCTGATTAGTCTTAGGTATAATGGAGTAGTTTACCTCTACCAATATGGATATACTGGGCATCCCAGCACTTTTAACCCAGAAAAAGAAAAAATTAGGTGGATTTTAGGCACCTTCACAGACAAACAAGGTTTTTAAGGATTTTAATCCTGGGCTTTGAGGGAGTCATAGTTGTCCCTTTTGTAGAGTTAGATCTTCAGGCTCCAAGAGCATTTTGGTAAATATTGCTGGGGCAGTTTTACACATCACCACCATGAGCTCCGTGCCTCACCCCTTTCCTGCAGGTAACTAACCCTGCAGCAAAAATGGCAAGAAGAATATGTGGCTGTACCTCAGCCATTCTAGGTCCCAGCTTTGTATATTAACTTCATGGGTGTTGAAGCTTGCGGTGAAACTGGAATATGAAATGCAGCAGCTGGGGGATGAGTACACTTTTGATTCAAACCTCTCCCTACAATGGTGGCAGCAACCTCTGGCAAAGGAGAAGGGAGAACAGATGGGACAAGCAATGTCTTAAACTACCATAGTTCCTTACTGTTATGTACAGAAGTGGATTACAGAAGTGGATCCCCCAGCCTCTGTCTCACTTTTCATTTGCAAAATGGGGAGGCAGTGCTGTAAGAACTAGATATATTAAAAATGATAAGAGAAATTAAGTTCACGTTAATATCTTAGATTTATTCTCTCAGTAGCAGCATATATTTAAGTGTTTTGCAGTATAGAAGCCTGAATGTTAATTGTTTTGTAGATTGGAGTCCTACATTGGTTTCTTTGTCTCATGAACTCTAATATAATTTTTCAGAGATGGAAACTGCTGAGTATCCTCCAGTTATTCTAATGCACCTGAGTCCTGGGCTTAAACATCCCTACTATTCAAGTCCTTGGCCTTCGCTTAAACAGAAACCAACAATCCTACTGAAGAAAGGGAAGTCTTTGTAATCTCAATCTACATGCTAGTAGGTTCATGTCACTGTACTCATTTTCATTTGTGACATAAATAATATTTCAGCTTAAGATTCCAGAGGTGAAGGGTTTTAAAGTCAAGCTTAGCTCTACTAAAAAAAAAAAAAATACTTGCTGCTGGAATTCTGCTATTCAGTTTCAAGGTCCTATTAATCAAAACAAAACAAATACAAAACCACAGCTCATAAAATATCATTCTGGTTGTTATTTACATGAATGTTATTTATTTTTCAGATGCAGGAGTGAGCTGGAGCTTAGTGAAGGAAGCATCTCTGCAGGTGCTGGGGGATGTCACTGGCAAATCTCACTGATCTGTGGTAAGGTGTAACCACACACAAATGTTCCCATGCCTTCCTGACAAAGGTTACTGCTGCTGTAATAACGAAGCAGAAAAGATCATGTGGCTACATCTAAAGTTCGCTGTCTGAAATGCTATCTTCATCCTCCTCTCCTGTGGAGGTGATAAGCCCGAACAGAGCAATGGAGATGACACCTCAGGAGGTGAGATTGTCACAGACATGGCGTTTGGAACCCACAGTTACTGTGATCACTTTTTTTATTTAAATGAAATCATTGAACAGTTGTTTTAATAAGGACTAAAGCATATCAAGACCAAGTCTAATCTCTGCAGAACATTTCTTCCCAGGCGCTACTCCTTCAAAGCTTTTGTGCACAGTTAGCTTATGCGTTTCAGGTAGCCCACTGACATGACTAGACCAGATTCACAACTTACATAAACTCCACGCTAATCAACAGGATTCCCATGACTTGCAGTGGATTATGTCTTCAAGGTCTTTTCCTAAATGATTCTGTGATCTCCATGAGTGAAGAGCTAAGCCAATGAAAAAAACTGTAGCCACCATTTAAGTCAATCATGTTTCTGCTTCTGACTTCAAGGCAGGCAAGACTTCACACTACAGCATGCCCACGTTGGTGGCATTAAGGGATATCCACCACGGTGTAGAAGATTACCCAAGGGCACAGCAAATATGTGGTCTGAATGCCCAAGGTATGTTGCACTGCTGGACCTGCCCATCTGTGCATAGACCTATTTCAGTCAGTTCACATCAACACTATTCAACCTTTATTAAGAGAAAGTTAATTTACTGGAGCTATTGAAGTGTGTCATTCTGAATTCCCATATCTCTTACTTCTTCCTTTCCTTGTCCTGAATGCAGGCCTGAGTTTATAAAACTGCTCCACATTGACCAAAGTCTGGTGCTGCTATGTGGGAGTGTAATAAAGAAAAATAAGAATGTGGCGAAGGGAAGAGAAAGAGCAAAGTGGGAATGTAAGCAGATATCCAAGATATTTAGGGCTCTGACAGAGTTGTTGATGACATATTAAAATTAGACAGCTAACATTCCTCTAGTGGGTCTTGCCACTTTCCAAGGCAGAGTTGTCCAATACGCTCATAAATCAGCCTGTGAAAAGTTCACGTCCTCAGACCAGCATGTTATAGGTAACAGAAATTATGAATACTTTGACCTAATGCCTTTAGTTTTACCTATCGACTTGTGGTAGGTGTTCCTGGTGGCATTTGCCAACATAGTCAGAAATTAATCTTTATCAGCAGAAACCAGGTGCAACTTCATTAAAATTGATATATTATACAAGTACAAAACTGGTATAAATAGAATAAGGCAAATCTACAAACAGAAGGCATTATGTATTTAAAATAGCATGAAAAATACAGTATTTGGCATATTTTTTTGGTTTTATACAGAGGGTAAATAAAACAGGCTATGCAATATTTTTGAGTCAAGTTGGGAGTACAAAGTCTGGTCCAGATCTAACATGAGCTTACTCTGATTAAACTTTACAGAATACAGATGTGATTATACTCAAATGTTCTGTCTCTTAATGGTAAAGATCATTGTACTTGCAAAATCATGGCCTAGTATGCCCTTTCAGCCATGATCCTGTTGATACAGTTCTTCATTCCTCATTGACAGCTGTCCTGAGATTATCCCAAGAACACAAATTAACTTAAATGCAAAATTCCAGGAAACTCTCAAACACAAATACTAGAAGACATCTTGTATGTGCTCCAGTCTTGCAACTTTTCCACTCCACAGGACACAGAGTTCTGTGTGGCATACTGAAAATAGGTTAAATAATTCCTCTAATGTTTCATCCTTTTTAAACATTGGAATTAAAATAATCCTAAAATAGCCAATACTGATTCAACTGTATTGCTTAACAGGGAAAGAAATGGACTTTTTTAGGTCATGGAAGTCCAAATAACATGGGGGTTTCCTAGCTTTTTTTCTAAAGGTGAAAAAGGGTTGTGTAATTGCTCTGCCTATCCTCCTGCTGCTCCTCACTCCCCTTAGTAATTCCTCAATATGTAGTCTAATTTCAATGCAATTACACAGAAAGGTTGGAATTCTTAAAGGAGAGATGTCAGAGTCAAGCTGAATAGGGGATACATGAAAGCAGGCAGCTGGGCAGGGGTTTAAAATTAGTGTTCTCATTGCCAGTAAGATTGTGGTACGACATCAGCCATCAAGCCACAAGACAGCAAAGCTAACCCAGGAGAGAGAGCACAGAACCAGGTTTCCTAATTCTGATAGTCACAGAATTCTTTCTTTCTCTGAGGCTTTTACATTCAAATCTAATAAGCTATCTACAAACTAAGAATCTGCTGACTTTGGTTTAAAAGAAGTCCAAGGTACATTTTCCTAGTATCTTACCTCTCCTTTTAGAAGCTTTTCTGGCCTCCCAATTATAGCGTCTAAATGAATAAATACCTGAATGCAGCTATTTGTATGATTACTGAAACCATGCTGATGGAATTAGTATGGAAACTCCATCCCAATAAAAGTAGGTTACTCCTTTTGTATGAGATGGGAAGATGTAGGTTAGATTAATTTCAGTAGTGGGTAAGTCCCTTTAGAAATATAACTTTGAACAATTCTGAGGTATCTTGGAGGAGAAAAAGTATAGTCGGTTTCATAATAAATACAGGCTGGTGCCATAAGCTCTAGTGTTAGCTGCATTTCAAAATAGCTTCACTTATTAAACGTACGTGTGCATCTGTGGACATAAATCCTGTAGAGTGTAGTTAGATATTCTTTACCAATCCATTTGTTCAATTGCTACTGCAACTGATAGGCTTTACACATGATAAATTGTGAAAAGAAATAAAATGCCTAGTCCTGTGAGATAATGACTATCTGTAGTTCCTGCTGACTTCAATATCTTTTAGAAATAGTCTTTGAGATCGGTTTTAAGAATTTGGTTAAAAGTCTGTCATGGACTCCTGCTCTCTTGTTCCCTAAGTGGAAGAAAAAGAAAGAAGAAAAGGTGGTAGATTTGTCTCGATAATATCAGTCGCTCTATCATGCACATGGTATCCTTAGACTGATTTGAAACACTTTTGCTGTGACCTACAAGATCAATATTGACCACAGTGCACGTTAATGATGCAGCTTCCTCTTTATATGCTCTTGTCTTAGCAAATCAAATTCTTAACATTCTTTCAGTGTATTTTTCTTTAATTCAGTTTGGTTTGTATAATATGGGGGTGGGGATTTAATTTTTGGTTATTGGGATTTTTTTACAATTTGAAGGATTTTAATTCTTCTAATTCAGTTGCCAAAGTGCAAAAAAAATCTCAGACTGTCATGGGCCCTATCCATTGATGATGGAACTGCAGGAGACAACAGAATTACACCAGCAATGAATTTTGCACATTGTGTTTCCTCCACTTAAATTTAATCAACCCTTTGTGAACCTCCTTCATTTCAATGGCATTATATGAAACAACTCAATGTGATACAATTCTTTTGTTGAAATTGCATTGATTCCTCTGGAGATGCAGATATCAACACAAGTCTGTAAGATCTTGTCTCCTTTAAGGTTACTAAAATAATTGCATTTTTATTTAATGTTTTTAGGCTTTTAGGCAATAAAATATCTAAATGAATTTGTATATTAAACCTGGAGTTAAATTACATGAGTTCAGTGTTGCATTATTGCTCTCTGTTTGCACCAGTATCACTGAGAACTGAATCAGAGCTTTTCTTTTCCAATTACAAATGATTGTACTTCTGAAATAAAATGTACTTATCTAAATTCCAGATCATTATTATACAAAATTTTGATAATTTATTTTTATATGTTTGATGAATTAGGGATATTTATTTATTTGGATATCATTTTAAAGTAAATTTGGAATACTGAAAAAAATACACTTCCATCTAGGGACAAAATGTTATGCTCTTAAAGACATTAAAAATTCATATTAAAAGTTTGGTTGGTAATAGACACTTAGCAGTAACATATAAAAGGGATCACTATAATTACTGTCCCCTGCTGTTGATAAGAACTCCTTTTGTCACTGCTGACTTTTGAAGCAGAAAAAATTATTCTGCAGTTCTTCCAGCTGATGATGTCAAAGCACTATGCAAACATGGGTGCTGAAATTAACAATTAGAGCAATTTGCTCGATATAAATCCAAGGTTATTTGTCATTCTTCCCCTTTTCTTTCAAGCAAAGGCATGCCAACACCCAAACCAACAGACTGCCTATATCATTCTTGTGTTACTACAACCACCTGTTTAAATGGTGCCCTCCATGCCAGGTCAGTGGTTAAATATGTCTTTGAAATGGAGACACTAGTCAAGTTACTTCTGCTTGTTCCTTCTTTTTATTCCTGACCTCATTTCCTTGCTTGAGCAATTGTCAAATAGTTTGTGTTGGAGAGGATGAGGTTTCCTCTAGACTAGATCCCTGAGGGTACTTCATCTTTGTAACCTAACTCCAGCAAAGACTGATCGTTGAGGATCCGGAGCTAAGGGAGGCTTTTTCTCTGGCCACCAACTGGATTCAACAGGTGAGCCAGGAAAGTGCCTCTTCTTCACACTGTGCTCCTTGGGAGCTTAGGAAAGTGCCCACTGTCTGGTTGATCCCTGAAAATACTTTCCTCAGCATCTGACTCTCTCCTGAACGTGGAAAGCCTCCGTGTTCCCTTGGGGCTGAAAGCTTAGCAAGGAACAGGCTGAACTTTGGAATGAGCTCTCCAAGAACCTGGAAGGGTCTGAGCTTTTGGTTGCTACTCGTTAAAATCAAGGGTCCACATAATGCAACACATATATATATACATTCATAATTTTCAGCATATGAATAGCCCCACTGAATTCAGTGCAACTATTCAAATTTAAAAGGAAAGTATTCATAACCATTTGCACAATCAGTGACCTACAAGTGATTCACATGCCTTTTTCCCAGTAGCTTGAACTCCCCCTTAAACTGGACTATTAGACTCACAAGTCTTCTTGTCAGTATTAAGGCAGGACCTAAAACTGTGGAAGATTAACAGAAAGTGCTCACTTTCATGCTTTTCCTTTTTCCTGTGAAATTAATTTGAATTTGAATTTACATTTTTAAAATTACTTTGTGGGTTGGCTTTGTGTGTGTATCTGTGCGTAAAATTGGCCAGTGCTAGCAATCTTTGCAAAATATTCATACACAATATTCACTAGATTTTCGTCTTCCCAGATACACTTTTTAAAACTTACCTACATTATGATAATAATAAAATAAATATTATGTTCCTAAAATAACTCTTCAACCGCAGAACAGATAGCAAACCCATTCTTCTTGCAGTGAGCAACAGTGTACTTTCCAGCAACCGCCAAACACTATGAAAATGGTTTCATTTACTTCCAGAATTTGCCAAAAACAGATGATGACTGAAACTGGTAATGACTATTTTCTATTCTCTATCCCTAAGTAATTGACCATTAATTATAATATCAATAGGCTGTGGATAAGTAAAGCAGACACATGTTAGGGCTACATTTCATTTGTAACTGTTTTGTATATATCATAAATCTCTAATATTGGGCTATTGTCACACATGATGAATTATTGTAAGCATGTCAGCACATAGTGGAAGTCAAGTACATTCAAATACTACTCAGTCAGAATTGAATTTGGCATGATAGTCTCATAAAAGGGGACTCAATTGAGAGTTTCCACTTGCCTGCTCTAAACTTGTCACTTGTAGGTGCTAAAGAGCTTGTTGTGTTGGTTTAATTAGTCAACAAATCGGTCCTTACTTGATTGCGTGGTCGTATCACATATGTTAACACTTCACTGTTTGATGGAGATATTAACAAGTGACAAGAGTCTCTTGGTCTATGGACTTTAAAGAAGAGAAGCTCTTCTATATTATTTCATTTGGTCCTGCCAATATTTATTAGATCATGCAGGCTGCAGGCTGCCAGCAAGAGAAAGACAACACAAACATTTTTCAGGGTTATGCTCATCTGTATCCCAAAGAAGGGTCACTAAACAATCGATGGTAGAAGAATATAAGTAAGATGAGTGTTTTCTACCACAGCTTAGAAATTCATTATTTGATACAGTTTGCTGCAGACCTCCTTGGAGCTTTTTTCACTTAAAGATAATTTATGACAAGAACAGAGAGGTTCTTGAAAATGCTATAGCAACTGGAGCTGAATGATGCCACTCTGGCACTAGATGCATAGTCACCAGAGGCCAGTAAAAAGGAAGTTTGCATTTGTATGAAGAACTGTATTAGTTAAGCATTCATCAGTGTTGTATAAAATATTCATATTACTTGTTGGTGGAAGATTAAACAAAAAAACTTCAATAATTAAAATGGCTTATTCCCAGGAGTGGGGGGCAGGGAAAAAGTTGGTCCTCTGCAAGTTTGCAAAAGGGCTTCTCTATTCACTTTTTGTGTAGCAGCAAACAAAAGAGGAGTGCATACTTTATAGGCTCCACTTGTTTGACCACCATTCTGTTATAGCTTTTATCTGTGCTTTACCAGTAATCAGGTCTCTAAAGCATGTGCTGTAGTAAAGGGAAATATATCACATAGAGAATATCCCCTTAATAATTTTTGGTGAGCCTCTTGGTAGAAAAAGCCATTTAAAGCATTTTGATAGATGCCATAAATGCTATCAGTCATAAATATTGACTGACTGATCTTGGCAACATGTGAAGAATTATAATGAGAGACAATTTCTTTAAGTTTGCTATTATAATAGTGTTATAGGGGGGGGGTTTGCTTTTTTTTTTCTTAAAGCTAGTGGTCAATTTGAATAATTCCCTTCAAAGGGAAACAAATAATGATTCATATACATAAAACCTCATTGTTTCCGTCTTCATAAAAATGTTACAGCTTCCCTCCTTCTTAATTTTCACTATAATGGTCAAGCTGAACTTTCCCTTCTTTTTAATGCACAGAGTGATCCTCAAAAGTCATGGTCTGCTACAAGACACATGTCCTAAATCACCCTGAATTTTCCACAGTGATTTTAGGTTTTTCATGTAATGTTACTGGTACAGGAAAATCCAAAAAAACCCAAGTCAAAACACTTGTAATAAACTTGCTCATTAATAACCGCTGATAGAACTACATTTTTAAACACAGTGGCACAGCAGTTGCTTGCCTGAATTTCACTGTGCACCATTTTGCAAAAATATTAGTGCACTCAAAGCTTGAACATATATTTTAAAAAATCACTTTTGTAAAAAATATAATAATTTGTTAATAACAAGCATGCATAGATTTTGGAAATGCAAATGCACAACCTTAGGAACAGAAAGTTGTAATCTGTTCAGCTGCATTTGAGGTACCTCATTAGGACAGATCATTTACTCATATACTTAAGTGTAGACACACACATTTTTGTGAAAACAGTAAAATTATTTAATAATAAGCATATAAAATGTAATGGCTGTTCTAAACTGATTTTTATTTATATGAGTAGACTCTTTCCAAGTATTTTTATCTGTGGTTAGCAGATGTAATCTGTATTAGTTTGAATTGTTTTAATTAGTTTGAAAGTACTGTTCACTTCTTATTGGGGTATCTGGAGTTAATTGCCTTATATTGTTATTTTTTTTATTGCAATAACAATGAAGACACCAAGTAGGAATTTAGGACCCAGATATTCTGGAAACATCACAAACACAAAACAAAATATAATCTTGCTTTTGTTTCAGCAATCTGTACTATTTTTTGTAATGTAGTATTTTTTATGGTGTATGGTCATATTGTGTATAGTTGAAATATGAATTATAAGCTTCCAGAGCATTTAAATTATTCCTGCCCTGGGAAGGAGACCACACCTTTGAGAAATGTTCAAATAAGAATCTTTGCCCAGATGCCCAAAGTCTCTTAGAGAGTTTACAGCTGTGCCAATCCTTCAGATTGTTGGGGACCTTCTGTGAATTACTAAGTACCCTTAATTTCTATTGATTGCAGTGAACAGGGGAAAATTAAAAATAAATAAAAATGGAGACAAAATGCATTTGAAGTCTTCCAAGTGAGGGTTTGCAATGTCCTAAATTGGTGACTACTCTGGATTTGTTATGAGTTAATTTACCTTGATGTTTCTGGAAGTACCTCTCTCCCTGTGTACTAGTTCAAAATTTTCTTCATTGCTTGTTAATTCAAAATACATAATCTTTTTTATTCTAAAATGCTTGTTTAATCACCGATCAGTATCTTCTTTCTCCTTTCCTGTCTTTTTTTTTTTTTTTAATCAGATCTGTTCCATCAATTGCTTTTGCTACAGAATATTGCTCCGGTTGTGTGGCAGTGCTACCCAAATACCACCTCCTCTATACAAAGCTGAATGATCTTCCCAGTGCCACCATCATGACTGACAGCTGTCCTTCCCGAAGCTGAAGCCAGAGGCTATTGAGGTAAGGCTGGTAGGGCAGTCCAGAGAAGCAATGCCCACTCTGCAGGTTCTGGGGGAGCTGCTGTTAGTTCCCCCTGAAGCTGCCTCTTATCCAGGTTGAACAAGATGCAGCCCCACAGTCCCTCCTTACACGGCAAGCACTCCACCCCCTGACCATCTCGGTGGTACTTTGCTGAACTCCCTCTGGCTGATCATTACCTTTCTTGTTACTGCTGCACCCACAACTGGACAAAGTATCTAGATGTGGTCTCCTGGGGCTGAGGAGAGGGGGATAATCACTCTCCTTGGTCTACTGCCTGTGTTCCTGGTACGATTGCCCTGGATGCTCTTGTGCAGGGGCACACTGCAGGTTCATACAGCTCACTGCCCACCAAGACCACCAGCTCCCCTGGGGAGCAGAGCTGCTCTCCAGCTTAACAGCCTCCAGCCTGTGCTGCTGCGAGGGGCTCTTCCTTCCCAGGGGCAGGACTTTGTATTTGTCCTTATTGAATTTTGTAATGTTCCTGTTGGCCTGTTCCTCCAGCCCATCTTGGGTCCCTTTGGGTGGCGGCCCTGCCCTTAGGTGCATCAACTGGTCTCACCAGTTTGGTGTCACCTTTCACCTGATAAGATTGCACTGTGCCATCTCCCACAGATCATTGATAGAGGTGGTTAACAGGACAGGTCTCATGATAGATCCCTGTAGTGTTCCATTCGTTACCAGCCTCCCGGTAGAGCATAAACCATTAATCACTACCTTCTGAGCCTGATTATCCAACCAGTGATTTACTCACCCATTTGTCCAACAATCTAGACCATAACACCCCACACTGGATACAAGAATATTTTGGAGACTCTCCAAAGCCTTGCTAAAAGCAAGGTGAATGACATCCACTGCACTCCTCTCATCCACAGATCTAGTTGTTTCACCATAAAAAGCAATCGGGAAAAGCATGATTTTATCTGCTGACTTTCCAATCACCATCTTCTTCATACACCCATAAATTCATTCAAGGAGGACTCATTCTGTGATTATCCTGGAGACTGAAATAAGGCCTGTACTTTCCCAGATTGCCCCTTTGGCCCGTTTTGAAGACGGGTGCAGCATTTGCCCTTCTCTAGTCACCACAGACCTCCCCCTGATCTCCATGACCTTTCAAAGATGACAGAGAATGGCCTCACTATGATACCGGCTATAATATAGATTCCAACAGAGATAAGAGGAATCATGCCCTCAAAGCTTTGAAAAAATATGAACTTTTTGCTATTCAAGACACAATTGCATACTAGGAAATAATAAATAGTTTCAGTGTAGGGAATTAGTTCAACAGGACAATTTGGGTGATTGTCATCACCCTGTCAATAGCCTGGAAGAAGCCCTTTCAACAGCCTGGAAACAGCCTTTTATAAAGAGTGGAATTATATGGAAAGTGTTAAAGAGAGTCCCTTTCTGAATGCTCTTTATTCTGTCCCTCTGGATTCTTCTTTACATTTGTTCATTGAGACACTGAAGTAAGTTTTTTTCACTATTGAACCAGCACCACTATGAGAGGATGAATCCATCCCCTTTTGACTCACACATTATCAATATAACTGTTAGGCATGCATTGACTGAAACATGCAGCTCTATTAGGACCAGTTCTTTCTTGCACAGAGAGATGCCTCATCACAGCGTACATATGTATATGCATAGTCATTCTTCAGATTAGCCACAGCCACATCTTTATAAAATGCTTAATTACCAGAACACAAAACACAGATTACATTTCCTCCCCTAATCAACTTCAAGATACAGTCGATTCTGCCTTGGGGCTGGAAGATCAATGTGATGACATCTTGAGATCCCTTCCCACCCCATTACCCTTGTAATAAACAGGAAACAAAGAAATCCAATTGCCATCTATGTGTGCTTGGATTTCCTGCATTGCCAAGTATGAATGAGAAAAGTGATATTTTGCTGTTGATACTGAGTTGTCTTTAACTATACATGTAAGAGTCTGCCGAAGATGACAAATGCATTGTTATTTTAAAGTAGTGTTGGCAACGCAATAGACCTTAACTACTGTTAAGCCCTTAAAGAAAACGTTCATTTTGGAAAAAATATTCCAGTGGTATCCTCCCAGCCATGTTCTTACCAAAAAAAAAAAAATATTAAATTCTGAACACAAGCTTTCAAGGGAAGCTGTAGTCTAATATGTCAAATATCAAATATCTGGACATTATATATCAGAAAGGTATGGATAATCTGTGAATATCGTGAGTGTTATCTGCTACCAAGCTAAATATTCAATGCACAGTTTGCACAGTGTGGGGCTCAATTATCTCTGTTGAGATAAGTCTCTGGAATTCTTCATCTCTGTTCAGTAGATGCAAAAGGACCCTACATGACTGGCAGCTCAGGTGCCTCACCTTTAGGCAGCTGAAGTATGACGGAATTAATCTTGTCTAGAAATAACGTATAGTTCATGGATGTTCTAACCTGAGATGCTGAGCAATTTGCTTGATGGACTGAGGCACAAATACATATCCTGTTCTGATACATCTGCTAAAGGGGTATTTACCTCTGACATGAGAACTGGAGTAGTAAACCATCCTATAGGTATAGCCCAGAGAACTTGAAGCAACAACTCTACAAATACTGCAGTTATTTCATCTTGTCTGTCACAGCCCTTAATGACACAGGTATAACTGCAGAGCAAAAGCTATTGATTTCTACTCAAGTTTGTCAAATGGGAATCATATGTTGTTAAAAGAATAAGAAAGAGCAATAATGATCCTTAATGTTTGTGTGTGGGTGCTTTCTACATATGGTATGTTCATCACCTGTACCAATATATGCCTCTGCCCTCACATGCAAAGTACAGAGACTCCAAAGTGTCATCTGCTCAGCCGTTTTTGAAAGGTCTTAACGTGATCCACTAGGTGTCAGGGCACAGCATGCAGAAGCATCCTCACAAGGTCGATACAGTGTGGGTTTCTCTGATCCACACTTGGTTCTTGTGGTGTTTCCCACCAGCCAGGTCCTGGCCTGGCTGGTAAAGGAACTCGGGAGTAGTCCTGCCAACAGACAGGACCCTCACCCCGATGCCATGGTGTAGAGACAGTTGGCAGATACTCTCTTTCTTAACCTCAAGATGGCCTCTAGTATGTGTTCAGCTTTGCAATAAATCAACCCTTGCACGTTATCTGTACAAAATTAAGAAAGTGATGGAGCTACGTACAGATTACTTCAGTTCCAATTCAGATCAGTGCTAGAATCTAATAAATCTATTAAATCCCATAAATGTAAAAACATAGGGAGATCACCTGCTAGGGATCCCACAAAACGAAAAGGCACAATTTATTGTGGGTCAAGTTTAGTTATTTCACAACAACCACATAAAGATTATAGCTCAGTTACAAGTGTTAAAATGTCCTTTGGCTAGTTTCAGATTCCGTTGTGTTTCAGATGCTGGCAAAACAAGAAGAAATTATATCCAGTCTAGGACACGTTTCAGATTGCCATAGCTGCACCACAGAATGCTGCTACGTAGTCTTAAATCACATAGGCTGTAAGGAGATACAAGCATATGAACAACAGGCCTATTGCTTAGTGGCTACTTTTGTTTTACTAAAAAAGAATGGACATGAACACATGCTCAAGTTTTCCATCCAAGTGAAGGCATGAACAGCTGTCCTACTTTATTGAATATGTTAAGGACAGAAGTTAATAGGTAATTTGTAGTTAATTTCACATTCCTTATTAAGTTCAAGGTGCCTCATGGCACTTGCTCTAACAGTCAAAAGGTAGCATTTCTAGCTAAGTGCTTCCAACTAATTTTAACAATTGTTCAGTCACACTTAATAACATATTTCAGCTATTGATGTATGTGTAGTAAAGTGTTAAAAATAATTCTTAGTGAACTCTAAATGTTGGCAGAGCCACTGCAGGAGATTATTGTGAACTTCAGTTGGAGACCGTTTGGGTTATAAAGTGATTTCAGATTTCTTACCCTCTTAAAAAGCTAAGCATCTGCTCAGTACTGGATAACATATGTGAACTGTAAGGTCTATATTAAAACATCAGAAAAAAATTTAATGACATGTTTTATTGATTTTATGGTGCCTTTCATGGCTTCTTAGCCTGTACTCCAGGGAAAATACTAGCCTGCAAAAGGGCCAGAAGGTTCAGGAATACTTGGATTCGGTGGTCCAAAGTCTTTCAGACAGAATCTCAGTACCTGTGCCTGCTAGTACCTGAGCATTGCTTGGGTCTGTAATGCCAGATTAAATTCCAGTAGACAAAGGTCAGCTACTTTAGGTGTGTGTAAGATGTGAAGAATGGTGAGTCATCTCTGAATTTACAGCAAAACATCAAATATGCATGTACATGCAGATGCAGACAAGGTATATATGGTAAAATATGGAACTGTGATCATTTATTATGCTTCTATGATTATTGCACTTATCTCTTACATTTCCACCTCCCGAGCAGCCCTTGATTGCCACAAAAAAGAGACAAACTTCTAGAAAAATATTCTCCTCTCAAAATTAAAATGCTGTCTCACTAATCCTCTCTGCAGTGGGGGAGAGTATTACACCACTAGAAAGGATGGCAAGACCCAGGAGGATAAAAGTCTAGCAGGCCTGGAAAGGCTGAACACTGAAGTTGAACATCTTTAGATAAATACTTACGGTCACTTTTAACAGCTCCAACTCCCTGTAACAGCAGCTGTTCTAAAAGTAATTAAATCAACTTGACACTAAATATAGCCCTAAAAAATGTTTAAAGGCTTTCTAAAATAATTTTGAAGGGTTTTTTATCTGCTGGAAATCAGAAATTACTTCAATTAATATAAAAATATACTCCAACTGAGACTATAAATATATACATATATATATATAGGCTATATGTGTATAGGCTATATATATATTTAGGTTATATATATATTTAGGTTATATATATATTTAGGCTATGGATATTTTTATATATGCACATGTATATACACTGAAGAGTTCACAAGGATCTTTACAGAAGAATGTCACGTCTTTAAAGGTCAATAAACAATATAAGGGTTTCAAATCATGGCCATTAAAAATAACCCTCTAGGCAAGCATTTCCTTTTTTTTCTCCCTGTGGTTAAAGTTTACAGGCCCAAATTGTGGTGGATTTAATCCCGGACAGACTGTCAGTGCAGTATCTTAACCCTGGAGTACCTGACAGTGCAGTACCGTGCCCCAGTAATACTAAAAAAGAGAAAGCTCCAGATATCCCCGGAACTTGCTTCAGGTCCTGGAAACACCCCCGATACTAACCACTAAAGGTGTGTAACTTTCCTATTTGCCTTTAAGGGCAAGAAATACCTACGCTGTAAGCATGGCAAGGCAGCCAGTCCCCCCCTCCTGGAGGTGGCCTCCTGCCAGCTGACCCCATCCCAGGTACTCCCTTTCATCCAAGATCGTCAGGCACCACAACAGAGACACAAGAAAAGGTTGGTTTCATGAGCATGAGATTTACAAGGAGGGAAAGGAAAGTATATTAAAAACTTACAAATATTTTTCAAAATCTCATAAGGCCCATATGGCTATGCTATTACCATATCACTGAATAGAGCAGGAAACAAAACACAAAAACATCACTTTAAACGTGTAGTTAGGGTATTAGGGGCCTGATCCAATGCCAAGGGAAGACAATAGGGAGGGTTTGTATCAAACGCTGAAAGCCCTCTGAGCCCATCAAAGGGATTATGGACCATTTGACGAATCTGTGTCATCCTGTGCCGGACCATGCTAATCTTATTGTACCATTTCAATTGTGGTAAACAGGCAGCTGATGCAAACATATATAGGACTTACTTTTTTTCCAAATCCCAAAGGATTTATTGAAGGAGATGTAAAACTTCCCCTCCTTCTTGCATATCTTAGTATCACAACTTACTGAAACATTTAAAGAACAGAATTTCTCCATATAAAGTCTACATCAATTCCCTTACGTAGTTAATAAAACCAAACTCAACCAAATCAAATAGGATACCTGATTCTTCCTTCACAGAAAATATTTTACCCATTAATGAAAAGTTGTCTTATATAAAGGAATTCAATTTTTTTTGATTGGCGTTAGACTCACAGACAGACAGAAATAAGCTGCCATTCTTCCATTTGATAGCCAGACGCTGCCAGTTGTTGCTAGGGCAGTCATGCTGTTAAATTAGGTCTAATGAACGAGTAATTGCTTTAGGTATAGTGAACCATTTCAAAGAAAACAAGGATTCTAATTGATTTGCAATTTGTTTGGCACATTGCATTGTCTGGGGCTATTGATTAGTCTTCTGGATTTCACACTGCATGTGTTTCCCTTTATTAAGGGAATAACAGGTTACTGATTACTTTCCTTCTGGGTTTAATGTAGCGGTTAATGTCTACTTTGTTCTTGTGTCATGTCACAGGCAAGGAAGGAATAATATGCAAGTGGGTGGCCCTTTGCTAAGAAACTCCCCTGCTGCTTTGAGCTGTGTACTCTAAGACATGCTGAAAAGCAGATCAAGAGAAAGGGTTAGAATAGCAGGACTCACAAGTTATGGCCTGAGTCAGGCTAGACCCGGGCTGGAAACTTGGCTTTCCTTCACTATCAAAGCACAACGCAGTATGAAGCGGTTGCTGGCAGATTTGTTCTTGTTTGATTGTATGTCTCTATATAAGGAAACATACTGTAGTTTTATATGCCTTGGTTTATATACAGCAGCATTTTAAATAAGGAAGCTTACAACACATTTATCCTTTTGCTGCAAGAGGTTTACTCCATAGCATACAGATTCTGGAAAGCATGCCATTGCACATTTCAAATCTATCTTGGTTTGCAAAAAAAGTGTGTTCATTTAACTAATAGCTCTGTTCCTTTCATAGGACAACTTTATATAACATATTTAATATATATTAAAGTGTAATTCATTTCTAATTTCTTAACATTCTTAGCTAAAAATGTAATCCTTACATCTTTAACAGGTACGATGGTAAAATAAACAGGCTTTGTTGTTCTAAAATTGATCGTGACTCGAGATTATTTAGCTTTTTATTTTGTGCCCCTGTATTGGGAAACAGTACAAATGAAATTATAGGCATTTAGATTACTTACAGGAGCTAAGGAATCAGGATTTTGCGTGCTTACTATGTGTCTTTCTCTCTCAGAGGGATCAGACATGTAACATTCATATACCAGAAGATCTCTACATAAAGCTGATCCAAAGCCTTTTGAAGGCAACAGTAAACCTCTCATTGATTTTCAGAGGCTTTCGCCAGTGAGCCCATCAACTTTCTTGATTCGTCTCCTCTGAACCCCCACATCATTTCAACAAGAAACTTAAGTTTCATTGTCAGGTGAGCCACCATGCAGTGCTGTAAGTGCCATAAAGCTCCAGGTAGCACCAGTGGCACCAAGTAAGCAATCTCAAAAAATCTAGACTTTGTTCCATGTGCCAGGATTTGAAATTTCTAATGCTACAAAGATGTTTTTGCTGAGCTGTTATCAGTAAATTGCCTGCACACTATGGTTTTTCTGTAAAAACGACTATGCTACCCCTCTGAAATACAACATTGGTCATGTTCAGTTTAGTCTGAAGATCAGTTTAAAACTTGGTCACTCATGATCTTTCATGGTCTAGAAGTCGCTGTTTTCTATTTGCAGTGGGATATAAAACAGCAATGACTTATCTGGCATTCATCATGAATTTCAAGTCATCCCAAATGTCTTAATTAAATCAGTTCCACACTTTCAAATCCCTGTTAGACTGCAATTTATGAAGTGCTGGTCTTATAGGCAGAAATATAAGAAATAGTCTCAATAGTGGAAACAAAACTAACAGCAGCCACAAAAATATGTTGGTATCGTGTCTGACAATCATTTGGCATGTACCAAGTACAGAATATACTACTCTAAAATTGTCACTGCTGGTTTGGATGCCCAATGTAAATAATTTTTGCTAACCCATTCACAAATGATGAACCATTATATACCGAATGTATATACACATACCAGATGTATACCAAAATAATTCTTATAACTTGGCAGATCATAATCTGTTTATTTCTATATTCTATCATCTTATGACACCAGCATGCCCAAGCCATAAAAATATGTATGTAGGTATATATTAAAATGGTAATTAAATATATGTCATACCATATGGGTGACCTAATGTAACTGTAACGTAAGAGAAGCCACAAAATTTTAATTCCCCTGTGTTTGTATTTTAAGCCTTATATGTGGTGGGGGAAGTCTGAGATGGGAGCAAGATGGTGCAACCATTCAATAGTTACAACGAACCACAGGCTTGAGGCTAGGAATTTGCAGAGGCAATGCAAGAGACATTAACATCTCTTGCTTCCCCCAGTCTTTGACTCAGTACATTTCAAGCAGGAACAGGAAAAGGTATCAGTAGCTATTAAGAACTAAGATTAGAGTCCAAGCATACTCCTATTACAACCTTCAAACCCAATTACATTTGACTAAATGTGAGCAGTATAGAAGCAAGTATCCTAACATGATATGACTTGAACCTTCCTAAATAGCACGTCACCAAACATCATTTGGACCACTGTGTGCTACTGGAGAAACTCAAGATGGCTTAATGGAGATGATCTGAGCTGATCTCTTTCAATAAAATATACACAAATCTACATAATAGGTAGATTGCTGTGTTAAGGTGATGAATTTCCCCCAATTCAGGGAAATCTTCTAAATGCTATCTATGTATATTATCACTGGGCAAGGTTAAGTTTTTCATTTCCTCTCTGTTCCCACCAGGACTGAGATATGGCATTTGGTTCTCAACAAAATGATGTGGAATGTGATAATGAAGCAATGATCTGAAGTGATTCTACTTTTCACCTTCAGTTGTAGGGCGTGCTGTGGAACAAAGACCATGGGATGCAGCACAACAGATACTTCACTGACGAATTCAAGAGCCAACATGCTGTTGTCAGTAAGGTTATTATGTAGTTGGTGTGTTCCCATCTTTTTGGTTTTGCTTAGTGGAGGGACCTACAGACCTAAATCTGCTCCTCTTGGGTTCAAACCGTCAAGGTTTATGCCTAGTTCCACAAAGTTACATATGCGAAGGGGTGGTCCAGGATTCTGGCCTCTTAGCATCCATTCAAGAACCTGCCTGGCAAGGCCACACCTCCCTTCTGATTATGTGAAGGTCTGTGTACAAAAGACATGTGCCCAGATTTCACCTGGAAATGGGTTTCCATGCACCCAGGGAAGGCATCAGGTCCAACAAAAGAAGTAATGCCAATGCCCCTGTGGAGTGTGTTCCACTTTTTAGAAGAGAATTGAAAAGGTGCTAGGACAGAGAGAAGGAATGTGAGATGTGTGACAGCTGAGCCTACCACTTAGGATAATTGCACAGGCTGAAGAAGTCCCAAGTTCCCTCCTCCTGAGGGTGTTTCTGTAGTTTATCCAACAGGTACAATTCATTGAAGAACTAAGAGTCTCCTTTTTTCTAGTTAGTTAGGTTCCTTAATCTTTAGAAGCACCCGTGAAAGTGTACAAACAGTGGACATTTACCTACAGAAATTCAAAGGCCAGCACCTATTGGAAGCTTTTTCTCTCTGACACCATCTGGTGAGCCAGACTGGGGAAAATTGTACCAGGGAGAAAAATAGCACTTGTGACACAGCCTCCTACGTCAGTATCAGAAGCAACAAAAATGAGTGTTTATCAATGCCTCAGCTACCCAACACATCAATCAGTATGTTAATGTAAGTCCTTGTTTTGTGAGAGAAGCTGAAATGTAAGTTTGTGAACTTTACATCAGCCCTGACTGGCAGAGTTAAAATCACACTCTCCTGTGTACCGAGCTCTGACTCACAGAGGATGCAGGCAAGATATATCTACCTTGTGGGCCACTGTGAACCTCAGCTTACCACTCCTGCTTATCTTTGACAACAGAAAAATTCTTAGTGTCATATAAACAGCAATCTTGACATGCACAGATTTTTTCCCCCGCTATAGTTTAAATCTCTATAGGCATTGAGTGCCTGAGGCTTTAAGATAGAAACCTTGAGGATTGCTCCCTTTGATGTAGATACTTATACCACCCATGAGTAGCTAATTCGGTGGCTATAGACTTTAGTTTCTCAGCTGATGTATATGAATATATTTTCATTGAAGTCCACAGAGGTTATGGTCATAAAGAATATTACCTTAAATATCAGATAGCTCCAGAGAAAAGGAATGCGTTTTCCATTCTCCTTTTCCTTGCTTGCTCTCTGTCACTGTAATACTGCACGGAAGCCACAGAACCACTGAGCCTAGCATGCTGGTACAGCTGAAACATGCCTGACTGAGCTCCTTACTCTTGTAATTGATCCTTCTACCATTATTGCCTTAACTAAAGGCTTGGACTCCATAGTTTAGTCTCATTCTTACCAGACAATGTTGTTGTTGCCTCTTTCTGACTCCATCTGTGTTGAGCTTTTTTATTAAAAAATAAGGTCAAAAACTACAGTTGCTCAGACAGCTTGCTTCTCTGTAACATGGCTTTCCTGGTTAGTATGCACAGGAGCAAATCACATTTTAAAATATTTTTAAAACATGGAGGAGCTTAAAAGAACTGTTTAAAAAACTGCTCTTGGTTTGATGCCAGCTACAGATGCCATGCTGATTACAGAAGATTATATAAAATCCCCAAGCCTTATTATCCTCTCACTTGCACCTCTAAAACTGGGAAGAATTCCACTGGAGTTACACAGGTGTAAGCCTGTGCTGGAGAAGAATATGGCCCTTCTGGTTAGCAAGCTACCAGTGTTTTCAATGGGTCCAGTTATCTCTACTTACCTACTAATATAAAAAAAAAAAAAAAAACTAAAGCAAAATATGCAGGGTATGATCTCTCTATGTAAATACTACAGTCTTCACTGATTTCAACTGAGTTGCACAGACATGTGTCAGCTGAATGTTGACCTGAATATGCAGGGAAAAAAAAATCAAACTCTTTGGCATCTTTGTTGTAACGCATTACTGAGACTTTTATACAGATGTGTATTGCTAAACACAAAAGATGACTAGAGCAGGCCAAACCAAACTTTCAGCTGGCTCTGGAAGCCTCTCTGTAACAATGGCTTAGAATGAGGTTTGAGATGTTCAAGGAAAAGCCATGTGTGTGCAGAAAGAGCTTTCCCTGCTATACAGTTGCATATCCTGCCAGTTTCGGAGACTTTTCGAGCCTGAGGCCACGTAAGTAGATCATGGGTACTGCTGGGGACCTACCTACTATGAACCCAGCCATTTCTTCTTTCAGCCTGTTTAGCCATTTGCCCCATAGCATCCTGTGGCAATGAGTTCCACAGCTTAATTATGCACCAAAAGAAAAAGTCATTGCTTTTGAGCCTTTTAAACTGGGTGATTTTACTGGGTGCCCTTCCACTAGTTTTAAGAAGATGCAATTATTTTTCATCACTCTCTCCGCACCACACCCCCTGTAAAAGTATAAGCCTCTACTATTTTCCAGTCAGTCGTCTTTTTTGTACTGACCAGTCTGGTTAGTCTTTCCCAGTTCGGATGCCATTCTACACCATTGCTCACCCCTGCTAAGTTTATTTACTACGTCTACAATTACTTTCTTTTGAGGTGCCTTGCAAGACCAACATACAGTATTCAAGATGAGAGCATACCATGAATTTGTGCATGACAGTCCTTACTATTCTGGGTTGTGGGTTGGGTTGTTGGGGTGGGGTTTTTTCATTTCTATAGTATGGGCCATACACTAATGATGATTCTGAAGGATTCCTGGTAGGATTGTGAAGGCCTTTGTAAATCAAACAACTCCAGGGCTAACACCACCACATGTTCACATGGAAAGCAGTGAGATGTTGGTATATTCCATGATTCTTTTTGTGTTATTTAGCTGACAATAGTAACAAAGAGAATTAGAACTTTGTGACCTGCTGAGTTTCCACAGACTGCCACCAAGAGCTCCACAGACAACCAGTGGCCATGAACCAATGATTGGGAGCCCAACTGCTAAGAGTAAGTCATAGTAATTTTTCCAAAAAGTTGGGATGATCCTACCATCTACTAGTGTAAGAAAGCCTTAATACCTTCACTGTGGTCCCAAGCTCTCAAGTAAGATGAGAAGTCCTTACTCTACAGAAGAATCGTGTATTTCTTGAACAATACAAAGTTGAGAATAAAAACAAATTTGTTCCTTAGAAATTGCCTAGTGAAGCAGTTGTTTCATACTGCCTGTTGAACATTTGGGTAGACTGATTCAAATGTTAAAGCTGTGTTCAAACCAGAAAAAATAAAAATAATAAGCTGTCAGAATAATTACTAAGAACATACAAGGATTATACAAAGTAAACTGCAGCCTGCAAAAAGAGAATTGCATGTTAGCTAATTGTTAATTTTAGCAATTGCAATGGCTAATTACTGTGGCACACATTGACTATTAGCATGATGCCCCAGCACCTGCTTTCTCCAATGAACAGATTTCTTCATTGCTCGTGCAGGAGCAAAATGTGTAATTATTGGCCATCATTGGGGCGATTTTTCAGTGATTCTTTTGTGTGATGTGAATGACGCATAATGACATATTTTATTAGAGGGCAAATAGCTGTTTGTTAATGGAAATGATTCGAAATCCAAGAAACTAGGAGCTAGGAGCATGTTTTCAGTATCAGCATGAATTCAAATGTATTTTCTTTTAACTCTTTATAAAAGAAGCATAGAAATCAAATCTAAACTTAGTATAATATATTTAATGATATGTGCAAACACAGCATTGATTAATTGCCTCAAATGTTTTCAATGCTACACCATTTCATTTGTTACAGCAGTCTGCTAAATTTATGCATTTCTTATTTAAACTCTTCTTTCCTGGGCATATAGTGTTAGCAAGATTATGTGGCTTGTTCCTCATTTACTGGGAAAAAAAATCATCTTTGTAACTTAAGCAACAATTATGGGCTTTATGAGGCACATTTTCATTGCACACATTGTAGAACACAGTGCACTGGCATTATTATTCCTCAAAGTACATGCTTGAATGTATCTATCAAGACCCAAATGTCAGCTACTGAATAGATTATGCATAGTTATCCAAAACAGAATATAGATACATAAAATCTCAGCCACAGAATACTCAATTTATGAGAAAAGATTTTTATTAGATAATCTGCACGACACTTCTGAAGAACAATGCAAATGAAAAAATCACATATGAACCTTAGACCACAGTGGTGGTTAAAATATCAAACTGCTTTGTCATTCTTGAAGGACAGGTTATGGTTAGAATAAGAAAGCTGGCCTTTTCATTTTGCTTTTATTTGAATGCTGTTCAAAGTTGGAAAAAAAAAAAGGTTACTAGGGGACACGGTTTGCTGAATTCCACTGACACAAATCTAGACTAACTCGATGAAAAACAATGAAGTAACTTTGGATATCCAAGGAAAGTATCCTTGTGAAATTCTGTAAAACTTTTAACAATAAGTAGGAAACCTAAGCCTCTCCTAGACTCTTCAGATAACTAAGCCAAAAATTTAACACTACCTTACAAGTATAGTAATAAGAGATTTTTTTGGCACGACTGCTTTCGTTCCATCTTGACAAAGAACCAGTCACTGAACTTTGCTTAAATTTGACCCAATTTACAAACACATGGGTTAGATGAAGATTCAGACCTAATGGATGCATATGAAAAGACAGATTGACGTAAACTCGGTTTTAAAAGCATGTTCAAATAAATAAATAAATAAGACACGCACATAGTAGGTGTAATAGGAAAATATAGTAAAGGATCATATCTTTTACATTTATTCTGCAGTTGCATATGATACAGGTATTGCATTTTAAAACCACAGCTTCAAAGGCCACCATAAGGAAAAATTAAGCCAGCTCTACATACACTGAAAATCTGGCTTGTCCCATATACTGAGTCTGAGTTATTTACAAACTTGAGGAAGAAACTATGAATGGGCACTTCCTCCTCTCACCCAGAGCCTATAGCTTCTCTGCTGTTGCAAGATGTAGATAAGTTTGGTATTCAGGTTCACTGTTTGACCCATTAAACTGGTATTGAGGTATAATTTGTGTGTTTTCCCAGTACGGTTGCACATAGAATGGGGTTCATTTCCACAAGTTTGAATAAATTTATCCAGTTCAGTGAACCTGTTGTTAAGCTTAGCAAAACTCAGTAGGTGGCTTTAAAGTCCTGTAATTAGCCCATTACATAAAATCTGTACTTTAGATTTTTGCACATTGATTAATAAGTATAACGTGCTTCGTATATATAAATAACATTACATTAAATGATGCAATATAAAGGAATTAAAGGCCAAAGTAGTTAAATAAAATACTTGAAGGAGATCTCAAATTAGCATGTTTAATTCCAACTCATTGAACAGGAAAAGGCTTTAGCCTTACTGTACCAGTTCCATACAATGTGCAAAACAGCAGATATTTAGTCTCCATTTTACATAAGGTCGCTGTCATCCCTGACCTCTGTGTGACTTTGGAAAAATGTTCTAATTAGCTTGTTTCTTTTAAAATCTAATCATTACAATGTCTAAATATAGTCATGAATTACCAAGACAGCACTTGCCTCAACAATTTTTCATAGTTTGTACATAGCTAATTAATTCTTGATCCTTAATTTTTGCTTTCCAAATGAAATATGTGAGGAAAATGAAGTCTACAGCTAATTAACCCATGCAATGCTTACTGTTTCATAGCAAAAACCCTTACCTTAAAGTTCAAGCTTTTTAGTAGCTGTAAAAGTAAAACACATCTTTGAATCCTATTGCAATAGGTCAAAGTTCCACTAAAATCTGACAGATTATTATGTTTGCTATTTTAAAAGTTGAAAAAATTATGCAACCAAAATCCCAGACTTCAAGTTTTCTTCAAATCTATTGATGAATTCCATATGAATTAGTATATTGAAAGGTAATGTTACATATATAACCATCATCTTTTTATATTTTTTACCTGTTTATATATAATGAATACTATGTAACATATACCCTCTTCAAAGATTCAGTTATCAGCGCATGAAGAAATACATTTGAGAAGTTTTGTATAAATGCACATATGCATACATACATCTAGTTATCCATATATATATATATATCTACACACACAAACACACATATATATGGGGAAAAATAGTATTTTGGAGTTATATGAACTACTAAGAGTTAGTACTACGGCTAAAGGAAAGTTGCTCAGATTTGATCTCATGAAAAACTCAAGAGTCTTGGATAGTTTGTCAAGGTTCATAAATACACAGATTCTAGTGGATGAACCTGTCCTTATTTGTGTGTAAATTAATAGTAAATCAATGGTTTCACTTGATCTCAACCTAAAGCCAGATCTCATTCAAAACCCAGATCTCATTCATTTGTAATTTTAGGATTCATCGGCAAAATCACAGAAAAAGCCTGGATAAACATCTTTATGATGCTCCACAAAAAGAAAAAAAGACTGAAAGTGACGAATTTCACACATCTTATGTTTATTGGGACACGGCAAATAAAACTACCCCAGTTTCCAGTTGGGTTCTGTTTATCTTATGCCGTTTTATACCATCATCTTTGAGTGCCTTTGACTTTTTTCCCCATTTCATTTATTACAGCTGCCCTCTATACTGCTCTACAGTTGTTGCTAAATTTTTCATTTTACTGACAATCTCAGTTTAAAACTAATGTGATTGCTTCTTTATATATCTCTCTACATTGTCTCCTTTTTTCTCATATACGTTGACATCCAGAGGACTTTTGTCCTTTGGGACATACCCAGCCTTGGAGCTAATTCTATTCTCCTGTCATACAGATACATTTCCTGCTGGTTTCATACAGAGCTGGCACCGTAAAATTGGAGTAAAATTTGACCTTTGGTATAAGCAATTATATTTCTCATAGAACTACCTGGGCTATGTTTGGGGGTAACAGAAATGTTGAAGAAAATACCACATACGGTATTAATACATCAGAAAGTAAGACTAGGGGTGCAATGACTCACACTGATTGAGTCTTCCATACTTCGTGAAAAATGAATCAATCCAACAGTTCAATGGTTAAAAAAAAAAGAAGAAGAAATTGCAGGAAGGAAAACGATCAGTAGAAGACACAAGACAAGCCAGGTGGATCTTCCTTCAACTTGTTTCATCCTGATATATTCCCAACCCTCCATGCCGCCTTGTACAACACATGTCCTTTGGTTACCTCTGAAAGTGGGTTAATGTCCTGTTATGCTGTTTTCCAACACTTGTTTAGACTTTTTTTTTCTGACAAATTTGAATTGAATCTGTTAAGTACACCATCAATTACACTTCTTTACACTATGGATCTGCTTAAGTGAAAGAGTTAGGAGGTCACAGCATATGGGTTATTTTTGTGAATGGAATACTTGATTCAGTCTCTTAATTGGACATGTACATGAAATCTACTGGTGGGGAAAAGTTACACATGAGGGTGAGACCACAAGAACACTGAAGGGAGGCAGTTATGGACAGCAATTACAAAGGTGCCTTTTTCTCCCTCTAAATTTAAAATTTCTCATTAATACCTAGCACTAAGTTAATGAACCAAAGAACAACATCTTGCCTACCAGCCATAACTCTTTTTTACAAGAAGCATGAGCCACTAGTGTATAGAACACACTGAATCAAATATTTTTCTACATGTACAAAATTACTAGATGGAAGATGAGGAAAACTATTTCTGTTTCTAAGTAATTTTGTAAACATACTATCAGGAAATGCTTGACCACATTCATCCTTGCATCATCATCAGTCCTTGGAAAGAAACTCAATTTAATTTACAAGATAGACAGATGTGTCTTACCATAGTTGAAGAGGGTTGTTTTTTTTTCTCAGCAAAGAAATTGACCTCAACAGAGGACATAGTTCTCTCTTTCTCTTTCTAGAAATGGGTGAGCAATACTACCAATGGCTGTTAGGGCTTGCTTTAGCTAAAGCCCTTAGTTTTCTTACATACATACACTGATTTGAAAGTATGGGCTTTTAGAAATCCTTTACTACTTTTCCTTATATACTGCATTAAAGATTAACAAGCACAACAAAGCAAAGATGCTGAAGAAGCGGTATGTTCTCTGTTGCTCTATTGATTGTGCTTTCCCAAAGCTGATGAAATCAAAAGTCCATTACAAACTTCCTCTTCATACTGGACCTTTTGCAATATATATTGAAAACATTTTACCTAGAAGCATGTGTAGAACTAACACCAAAGACAGATTTTTTTCTTATAACTACTTTTATGAAAGCACTAGTCACGACTGGATAATAAAAATGAGTTGACCTCATAAGAGACTACAGTGCTCTAGTATAACCAGTCATCATCACATTCCCCAGCAGCTGGCAAAGAAAAAAAGTAAAATACAGAAGATAGGTTGCATGAGTTTATGTGATGTAGGTGATCATTATTGTTTGATCGTTTGAATTTTTATTATGAATTGTAGAAGTTTTAAGCATGCTGGGGAATGTTGAGTAATTTACTGAGTCTGCTGTGTTCCCTATCTTCTCCTGCTAAGACAAGCTTTCTTTATACTGTGAATCTAATTATGTATACATTGAAAAATCGAATGGCATATAGCTCACATAGCAATTACCTCACCTGATTTCATCTCATATCTCAGGACGGTTGAGAAGCTAGTCCCATGGATTCCATTGGAGCAACTAGAATTTTTACTTTCTAGTAATATAAATCTCTGGAGACAAAAGTTTGCTGGTGCAAAGTAATGGGCTTCAGAGAATATAGCTCAGCAGAGAACCTAGCCAAAGATTTTTTTTCTAGACGTTTGCACAATGTGAGAACTGCAGGCTTCAAGGCAACTAAACAGTCCTCTCCAACCCAAATGAGGACACACTGGTACTCAAAGGAATACAAAGCTTGAGTTAGAAAGGATGCTTCTGTGGTAGGTAAGTTTCTTTCAAAAGTACAAAGCTCATCAGAACTTTCACAGAAAATATGATGGTAGCCAGAGAGCATGTCAGGCTGACAGAAATAGGTGGTTAAATATGACACGGCAGTGTAATATGTTATTACTATCACTGATGTGGAGCCTATGCTTCTACCACGACATAAACTCAAAGAATCTGTTTCTAATATCATTAAGTAAGTTAAGAGGAAAATTTAAGTATACAGCATTAATAGCAATACTTTCGATTTACAAAATAATCATTCTAGAAGCTGCTCAAGATCTAAAACTACAGTTTTGTTCATTGTTAATTTCTACATTTGTTCTACTCATTTTGTGGGCTAGTTGTTAATCTTCTATCTAAAAGATCCATTAAAAAATAGATACTAGAGGATAAGAAAAAAGAAAGGTTACTAAAAAGAGTATGACTCCTTAACAGAGAATATGATGTAACTGTATTTCTTGCAGTCACCAGCAAATTTTATTTTATAGTAATTCCTTCTAAAGGTATATGAAGTACAAACTGACTGCATTTTGCTCAGGATTGCAACCAAAAATCCCTGCAGAGAAGACACCTTAATGAAGTGGAAAGACTTATGAAACACACAGTGACTGCAGGATCAGGCATAAATACGATACCAGGATGGCACTATTAATTTTAACCTATTATTGCATATAATCAAAAAGAAAATATATTTATTGCAAAAAAAAAAAAAAGATCCCCAAACACTATTAAAGTATAAAAACTGTAGAAAATATTTACCATTATTATGAGAATATGAACAACTTCTGTGAAACAATGTATTTTGGAGGGCCATTCAGTTTTGTGGACTGGGTAAGAGACCAGTGTTTGTCTTCAGATTATGTCATTCCACTACTCAAGCAACTTTTCAGAGGCAATCCTGCTAACATGCAATTTAGAGAAAGGAGACTAGGTGGCTAGGGGGGATAAGGGTGCAGGGAGAGAACTCACACAGCAGAGGAAAGTTTTAGATCAAATAGGAAGTTACATATTCTAAATTAATTATCTAAGCTTTTTTCTCGGTCAAATGTGTAAACAGTTATACTGGATGTTCCGTTATTCAGGGTACAGACTTCCAGTACTGCTCTAGTGAAATGTGCAATGAAGCTTATAAATTTTTCTGAAACAAACTGTTCCTAATAGGTTCTAGCTGTCGGAACTTCCCATGCTTTCTCTGAAAGTGTTTTAATTTCATATTCACAAAACTTCTCCCACTTTAGCAAGTGAAGCACAAAAATTTCAATCCACTTCAAACTCAATGTAGGAATCTGGAAGGCCCAAGAAAAAGAATTTTGCATCTCTTTTTTCAGAGCACAAAACCTTTAAAATGTGTAAATAAAGCCCCAATTAGGTTTACCATTCTAGAGGATAATGAGAAGTACCCATGAAATATGCTACATTCTTAAAATGTTTTGATTTAGCAGGCTAAATTCAAAACACCGTAGTAGCTTCCAGAGTAAAACCTGATTGCACTTACATGTCACATTCATTAAAAAAGCAACTAAAAAAAAAAAAAAAGAAAAGAAAAAATAAGGAATTAACCCCCCCCCAACACACACACAACACCCCACACCACCCAACCATAAAGCTCTAATTGGAAAGCTTCCATCATCTGAGTACTTGCTTCCTGGCATACGTGAAATGATCAGTGGGGAAAGCAGGGTCAATCGAGACAGACTGAGAGTGAAATTAAAATAATAAAATGTCTAAACATTTAACTGCAAATAGGAAATCTTTATACCCACCCACACCCTATTCTGTAGCATAAAACTAAGGCGACAATTATTCATATACCTCCAAGTAATTTGCAGGCTCCATACAAAAATCTCATTTAAAATAAGAAATTGCTATTTCTGCACATTTATTCTCCCCAAATGCTGGCTAATTGCTGCAATGGCCATTATAAAGAATAATTTTCGCTTAGTGAAAAAAAAAAAAAAAAAGGAATGAAGAGAACATTTTCTGGTTTTGTTCCTCTGCGGAGGCTCTATTCAGCGAATCCTGAATGCACAGCGTTTCACTGCTACATTTATTATGCTGAGAGGTCAAGTATTACACAGCATCTTGTATTACGCTTTGCATGCTAAGTATTTCACTTCACAAATTGACCCTTCGGTGTACTTACTACATAATGCTCTAAAAACCCAGCTAAAACGCAGGACAATTAGCAATACTTTGGCTCCCGCTTAACAATGGGGACACCAATGTAGGTGATTGCATTTACAGTGTTGCTTTCTTCACAAAACATTTTTGACACATTAAAGGTACTTTGAAATTGTGCAGTACCAGTCGCCTCTCTCCTGAATGGCTTTTCCAGCATGTACCGAAAGAAACAGTTACTGTAGTTTAGGGCTTAATTGAAAAGAATTCAGGCACGGCCCTATGAAGCACCAATTAGAGAGATATTATATCATAAAAAGCTGTAATATCCATTTTCAGGCTTGTTCAGCAGCCAATACAAAGTAGGGCACGGCTTAAAAAGGGGACGGAGCCGCAGCGGCGGAGCGCGGGGTGTTCGGGGAGGCGGCGGCGGCCGGCGGGAGCGGCGCCAGGTGCGGCCGCCGCGGGGGCGCGGAGCCGGGCACCGGCCACCGGCCACCGGCCACCGGGCACCGAGCGCGGGCGCGGGCGCGGCGCCGGGACAGCAGCGCGGCGGCGGGGCCGGCCGGTGGCGGCGGCGCCGCGCACCGGGAGCGCTGCCGGGGAAACCCCGGGACGCGGGGAATGAAAACACCCGAAGTTGTCGGGGTTGTGTGGTTTGGTGTTTTGTTTTGTTTTTTTTAAAAAAAAAACTATTATTATTTATAGCTGTAATCATGGAAACAAACAGAACCCTCCATTAGCGCCGGCGGCTCGGCGCGTTCCCGCGCCTCCCGCTCCCACCCCCCCGCCTGGCAATCCCGAGAGCGGCAATTTCTTTGGGTTCATTGTGAGCGGAAAACAAACAAACATAAACTTATCGCCCCGAAAATTTTGGATTTCTCGCGTCAAGCTGCTAATAAAGCGACATTAATGGCTCAGCCCCGCGAAGTGTCTCTTCACCGCCTTTAAAGTATCTCTCGAGTGCCTCGGGGAAGCCGAGGCGGCCCCGCTCCCCGCCGCGGACACCCCGGGCAGCGCCTGCCCGCCGAAAACGCCCATCCGCCGGGGTAGCCCGAAATTCACTGCCCGCCCTCGCCGAAAAGGCTTATTTTATTTTTAACTGGGAGGAAACGGATCGCACAGAAGGGGAGGGCGGGCGGCCGGCAGCCTTCTGCGGTGCCCCAGCCCCTGTACTGCCGCAGCCCTGCCGCCGCCCCCGCTCCTCCCCGGGGCCCCTTTCCCGCCTCCGGCGCGGCCGGCCGCTGGGCGGGGGCCCGCCGGGCGCCATTTTGCTGCCCGAGGCAGGGCAACACCTCACGGCCACCATTTTGCAGCCCCACAAGGGTGTCGTGCCATTGCCTTAGAGGCAGGTCACAGGCCTGCCAGGCGCCAACCACTGAGTCTGTCAGCAGATGAAGCAATAGGAGCCCCAAATTTTCTGTGTCCTGCCCAGGAGAGAGTGCCCTCCCAACATTTCCTTTTCACCTACCTAACAGTGACACTCTTTGCTGGCAGGGTGGGCCCTTTGCAGTGCATTGTACCACTCTGTGAGTCTGGGAGCGAGCACTGGAGGAGCCTACACACAGCTGTAGACAAACCGCCGGGACACACTGGCTTTTCAGCTAAGCTGTGGGTAGGATGCGGGCTGCTGATGAGCTTCCCTTCGTTCAGTCCCGTACCACTCCTCTGCACCTGGAGGTGCTCAGAGGGCACCCATGGGGCCAGCTGCTCACAGACCTGCCTTCGGCCTGCGAGACACATGTCATTGCTGCAGCTGCGCGATTTCCTAACCTGACCATCTCTAAGGGTTGCCAGAGAGTTTTCTAACGTAAATCTCTTCATAGTCAATGAAAAGTAAACATAGGGGAGAGAGAAAACTCGGGTGTAATAGGATTTATTTTATGCACCAGCAAGCATGGATTTGGCTGGGGCATGCAGTGCATCTCTTCATGGTCACAATAGCCTGTTCCTGGCTCCTTCACAGCCAGCAATGAAAGGATGAAGTCCAGTGTGAACACAACTGGTAGAAAAAAGATTTTTACTGCGGCTTCCAGAAAACATGGTGAATGTGTACCTCAGGTTGTGTACCTGTGAAAACACATGCCCTTGAGAGGAACAACAAAGACTGCTGTCAAGGAAGACAGCGCAGAGTTACAACACATCTGATGCCTCTACTGCCAGCTTTTCTCCATCTACGTAGTCTCTTCCTTTCTCTTTTTCCTGGCATCAGGTCTTTAGCACTGTCCTAGCAACACAAGTGGTGGTAGGATCATGGTAGGAGGGAGGAGGAAGAGTAAAAGCAGGAAACTAAATCTAAATGGTGCAGAGGGAGGGGACTGCTGGGGGCAGGGAGCAGTTGGACAAGTGTACAGTCTGGGGAGCGCTATCCCCCTGCGATCCCAGCTCCTGTTACGTGTGCTTCATGTGCTTAAGAGACATCCTGTAAATGATAAAACAGAATTTTTCCTCTGAAGTGAACTGATAAAATAGCACATTTCTATGGAATATGGTTCCATCAGAGCTCCTCTGTCTTCCTCTCGAGACAGTCTTCATGCATAAAGAGCTGTTGTTTGTGAAGAGGAAGAGCTCTGAGGGCTCACAGCAGCTGTAAACTCTAGAGTGGCCCTGCTTTAGCAAGTGCAAAGTCACATGTTTTCCTCTACTAAGGGCTTTTCGGAACTGCACATAGCAGTGAGTCATGCTTTTTTGCCATACTTAAATTTGTGACAGCTCACTTCAGGTCAGGCAACTTAATACTTCCACATGAATGGCCTGTGGTTCAACTTTGGCTGTACATCTGACAGCAAACCTTTGAGCATCTGTGCATGGCCCTACCTGTCTTAACCCTGAATTAAATCCTTTGAAAAAGCTATAAACAAATGTAAGGAAGCAAACCTACAAGACTGACTGACTGGCTGAATGTCCTTTCTCTGTGGGCAGATGGTATTAGGTGATGATACCGGTGGGCAGCGTGTGATGATGGTTTTCATACTCTGCTTAATTAGAAATCAATTAGAAATTAGGGATATTCACCATGGCCACAGACTGCAGCTGTTTTAGTTCGTTCTTCTTGGTATACTATTAGATAGACTGTTGCAAGTATGCAGCAGTTACGTGTTTCATCAGCCAAAGCAGCACGAAGCTGCTCTGCTGCATGTGCAGGAGTAACCAAATGTGCAGCAATCGGCTAAAGCCAGATTTGAGGGGTATATGTATGGTACAAAACACGTATTTTCAGGGACCTGCTACAAGACACTTGCTGGGAGGGGCTATGTGACATGCAATGATCCAGTGTGGTTATAAAATGTGGCAGAACAGTCATTAACCAAAACATGTTTTTCATATGCCTTCCTGAGGAAAACATTCTTCTATAGATCGGTTAATGCCATCACATAGCTGATGAGATGTGGCTGGTCTTGATAGAAAAAAAAGTATTTGATACTACATCAGTACACCTCTATCAATCTGATATGGCATATATCTCATTGCACCTTGTCTGTACTTTTGAATCCCTGGTTTAAAGTTACTCTAAGATTTAAGGTTAACTTTATTCCTAAGAGAAGAATTACTTAAACATTGGGAGAGGTTGGTTTGCACCATGACAAGCTAGCTACATCAGTTGGCAATAGCTGCAACACGGTGTTGAATAGGTAAATGCCTTAGCAACACAACATTTCACAGAATGATGCCACATGCTGACGAGTCCATTGAAAATTACAGGCTAGTTGTATCATAGAGCTTGAGGAAACCATGAAGAAATATTTTTGAGACACTATTTTCATGCCTGCCATGTTACAATCAAGTTTTAATGCGCAAGCAAGATAGGTGTATGCTAAATGGTATGTAGACTTATCTTCCCTTAGGTGTTTTGCAAATCCCAAACCAAACAAGCTAAAGACACAAAAAGAGGAGAACAAAAATATCCAAAAAAGAAATTATAAGAAGGAACAAGCTTGTGACAATCAGCAAAAGTGAAAAAAAAAAGTCAGAGAATTAAGTATCATTGTACAGTCAATCAAACTTCTATATTATGTATATATTGTTGGTTGCTAAGTTTGCGATTTTTATTTATAAAGTATTTCAATTACTTATAAAGACTAACACAGCTAATCAGTTAGAACTGACATACATTTTGGCTAAATACCTATAATTACAGTTGTTTTATACCTGAGCCCCTGTTACTGATGTTGTGTAACAAGCAGTCCTGATTGCTGACATCAGCCCACTTAACGTTCCTGCATTTATGTGATAATTAGATAAAATCAAATAAAGAGTTTCTAGTAACTCCATAAAATACAGTAAATATATTTACTGAGATTAGTGTACATCTAAAATATTATTTATGGTTTCATCTTTTTCTGACAGTGAAAAGGAGCATGAAAATACGTGTTTTAGCTAGGAAATGTTACTTCTTAAAAGTATGTTTTCCAGTGTAACAGTGTACAGGTCTGTGATATGTGAAGTGGATTTGTACAGATGGTATCTTCGATTAGACCCACTATTAAAAAAAACCCCAACAATTCAAGGTTTTGTGCTTAGAAGCTTTCTGCTTTTCCCAGCTCCATCACCTCTCACTTGAACCCTTAGACCACCACTGCTTCAACATGAACATTACATGTTTGTGTTGGCCTAAAATATACAGAGGACCAAACTAACATGCCCTTGTAAATGAACATCTGGAAATAATGGTCTGTATAGCAATGAAGTTACAAAGATATTGTAGAATGTCAGCTTATTCAGAAGATCCTTAAAATGTGCGAGGTTAGAAAAGTTAACAAAAAGATCCTCCAGTCATTTTAAATAAGGCATGACTGAGCGGCAGATTTGGACTGAGTTGCAGATCTTTCTATTTGAGTGGAAAACCTCGCAGCATCGGTTATTCAGTACATGCTACAAGTAAAACATGTGGGTAGTGTACGTGTTACAGAATATCAATTTTAACGTTAGAGCGATGAAAACACATTTGTTTACTCCAAGGGGAAATTCATTGCAGAGCAGAGGGTCTGTGGAGTTTTTTCCTACATTAACCTGACAGCCTGGATGCACAGGGAGCATGAGCAGAGTGACTGCTCTGCAGCGGTCATTCCGTGCCCAGTGGAAGCCAGCGGGGAGGGTGCTCTCTTCCAGCATTGATCATGCACACCGAGGGTGACCACTGAATCCAAGAACAGTTAGTAATGGCTTGCATTTTCTCCATCAGTCAGTAGGCTAGAGGAGATTAGTGCTGCAGCCTGTCAGGCTGTATACAAACAGGCAGTTGAATTCCAGTCCTCAAAGCTTTCTGCTCTCCCTTGTTCAAATCTTTATTTCACTAACTCTGTCACTCAGTCCTGCTAAAGCTCATCCCGCTAGACACTCTGTGATTGGGTCCTAGCCTTTTGGATCAGTTTGCTCTTAAGCTTCCCTTAGTCTGAGTAAGCTGCAGCACTGCTTCTTTCCTTGACATCTCTGACATGTATCCTAGGCATCTGCTTTCCGTCTTTAATCCCTTTACAAAAACGGGTTCTTGCTGGCCACCTGCCATAAGCCTGCAAGAGCAGCTTTGGCTTACCAGGCTTCTCATTAAAGTGAGTACCTCGAGCTCCAACTTTCCAGGCTCTGGTTTATCACTTCCTGGACATATGTAACAGTTAAAGACAACACAAAGTTTGTGAAGATTTCAAAATCATTCACTCTATACCTGACCTAACACAGCTGTAGACAAAAATAACAAACATTTACAGGTGTTTCTTCACCTCATCAGTCTTGTGTGTCCTCCACATTCAGATGAGAGTACCTCTACAGAAATCTTTGCCTTTCCTATGCTGCCCTCATAAGCTTTTCCCTGTACTGTAGAATTTCCCTTCTGTATATCCAACTTCTTTTCCCTTCAAATGATCTTGCAGTTAAACAGAACCATTCTGCTTTGGAAGTATGCCCATCTTTGTCTGTCTGCAAGTTACCTTGGAGTGATCCTGCAGTCTTTCTAACAGTGTGGTGTAAAAGTAGTCCTGTTAGCTCCTGTTCTCTTTCCACGTCCTTCAGAAAGGCTGGAAATAAATGCTTTCAGCCAGGATACAGCCATTCCATTGCTTCAAAATTACTTTTGATTGTTTCTCATTAGGTAGATGCATGGCAGAGCCATGATGAAAAATAACCAGTTCTGCAGCCTTTGAGGTAAAGCAACGGTATAGTGGCTTAAAAAAATCAATGAGAATTTTTACATTCTGTACAGATTATCCAGGCTGTCACATGGACATTTTCACATCTTGTGATTTTATCAGGAAACTCCTAATATTTATGTTTACCCTAAATTTCTCTTTCCTGGAAGCATGTGGCTACATGAAAATACCAGCTATCATTTTTTTCAGAAAATTCTCTTGTGAATGTAACCAGAGATTGTCTGTGTTGGATCAGATCTAGCTAATCCAGGATACAGTGACAATGTCCAATAGCAAACTCTCAGAATCTAATAGATAGCACAGTGTGGTACTGCTGTGGTGTCATTGCCACAGCTAAGCAATCAATGGTTTAATAATTTCCTGAGCAGAAAGTTGCACTGAGGTCATGTTGTGGCTAGTAACCACATGAAAAGTTCCTTTCCATAAATCAGTTTAGGGGTTTTTTAACCTCTGTGTTTCTGGCCCCACAAAATCCTGCATCAATGAGTTCCACAATAAGATTATGCAGTGTTTCTTCTTGTAACTTTTAAACCTGCTACTTCATGCTGTCACTGAATGCCCTATAGTTCTTCCTTATTCACCTTCTTCATATCATTCTTTACAGGTATTGGTTTCCAGGCTGAAGAGTCATTTGTTAAACTAAGACTTGGTAGGAACTATGTTATCCTTCTGACAATTCTGACTCCTTTTTTCCTGCTCTGAATGTATTGTAGCCTTGCTATATTCCTTTGTGGTGGGTTCACAGTTAATATGTGGCTACAGTATGCATTCTTTCGTTGACATGAAGATATTTTCCATATTCTTCTTTATCCCCTCCAGTAATTTCTAACATAATCATGTACTGCATGTATCATTACTGACCACTAGGCTGATATTTTCAGACAACTATACAAAAAGAACCAAGAGCTCCTTCCTGCACAGCTAGTTAATTTGGAGCCCATCTTTTTGTATGTAGAACTCTCTGTAAGGGGATTGTTTTTCTTCAGGTCTGTTACTTTGCATATATCAACATTAGGTTCATCAGCCATTTTAGTGGCCACTTACTAAATGTCTTGAGATCTTTCTACAACTCTCCATAATCAACTTTAGTTTTGAAGAGCTTGACTATTGGCAACAGTTTTTCTTTTCTTATGGCAGCCCCCCTTTTCTTGTCATTTATGAGTATTCTGGACAGAGAAGTAGAATGTACTGGTAACCTACTTCCAGATTTTTCATTAGCATGGTAAAAGCTAGGCATGTATTCCTGTCCTTTAAGCAGAGAATCTACCTTCTTATGCCAGGACAGCTTCATTTTAGAGTCTTCAGTGAAGAACCTTATCAAAAACTTTATATAAAACGTGCCATGCACTGTGTAGCCAATATACAAGCATTGATTTTTTTTTTTCCCCTCAAAGTAATCCTGGAGTTACTAACTGCTGTTTGCTTAGAAAAACTGGGGGGAGGGAAACCAAACACTCAAAATTTGGTACATGCAAAAACAGGATCCTACACATGTATTAAAAATTGTTATTTTAAAGCCTGTTTTGTAACTTTTCAATGATTAGTGTTGGCAATGCAACTAATTGCATGTAATTGGTAGTACTTTAGTATTTATTTCCCTTCCCATTCTGTATGGCTTTTATTATGCATGGCTACTTGTAGTTAGGGAGGAGGTGCCTCACTGAAAACCCATTTCACTGAAATAAACCCTAAGATTTACTCTGAAATTGAAGGGGATTTCCAAAGTTCCTGGGCTTTGCGTTAGTCTGGTGCAGAAGGCAGAGTATCAGGCACTGTAAGCCAAAGCTATTTTTCCTATGCAAAGAATCGAATGGTGTGGAATGCTATCATTAATAGGCAGTCATAGTACTGGAGATAAATGTGGAGTGGGAAATTCTAAGCATACTTGCACAGAAAGCTTAACTGTACCATTAATCCAGTCACCAACAAAGGAACTGCGTTGAATCAGAGAATGTGCAGATACTCTACTTCCAAAAGTACCAAGCAATATAGCAGCTAACCATTTGACCTTCCAGCAAGAGATCCTCTCTGTGTCCATATCCTGTTCCAGATTTCCTGTATGTCTTGTGTAACACCAAGTGAGATGGACAGAAGTATCAGGAAAATGCAAGGACTGAGATGGTATCTGCTACCCGTATTGAGTCACCGATGTGAGTAGTCTATGTGCCATGACATTCATTAGCCATTGTGTCCTGGCTATGGAAGTGCTGATCCTGACATTATTTTAGTAAGTGGAGGTGCACAAATGTCATAAGAGCTATACCATATGTCTTTTAGAAGCAGTCCTGAAATTAGGGCTATAGAGAATACAAGTTTGCTTCCTTAGTGTTTGTGCCTTCTCTGCTATTGCTTTTGTATCGCAAATTTAAAATACCAATATCTATACTTCACTACAGCTTGCTACTTTGATAGAGAAATGTACTTGACTCCCTACAGTTATTGCAATTGGAGGGGGATCTGATTAGGATGCTTTTCCTAATTAAGTGATATCACCTAAAGTGCGTTTCCCTACCATTGTCTCACTGCAGTGTAAAAATAACAACAGAAGAGAATCATTTGGTTATTTTATTTTGCTGATTCAAATGTCTTCACTCATTTGTATTTTATAGGGTAAAATTCCATCTTAATGAAAGACTGAGGGTCAGTTTTCTAACACAGCTAATTATGTGTCCTCATATCCCAATCACAGTTAGAGCTCAGTTTCATTGAATTCAGGAGCAGCACATCTCAGTAGATCCATCTATAAGGAGAAAGCCTGAGGTGGATACTCAGCCACCAGAGATCAAATGAAGGGTCCTTCAGAGGGGGTTTTGTCCACAGCCAAGTCAGCAAAAAAGCTACGTATCATCCTCTCCCCAACTAAATGCAACATAAAAGTGAGTCTTCACAATGTGCCCGAACTTCTTTGACTTCAGCTGATTCTGTAAGATCTGTGTATTTCAGATTAATTTTTTGTGTTTCTGCTTTGGCAATAAACCACTCTGTCTCTGGAGGAAACACTTATCTAGAGTTTTCTCCTTTTCTGTGCTTTTTTTAAAGGGTCAGCTGAGCCTATATTTGACCATAATTCTGCTCTCCTAACCAATGCAGGTAGTTCCATTGCACTGGTTGGCCAAATACAGGGGGTTTGGAGCATCTTTCCATGTGTTTTTTGTTAATAAATACAAACAAGGTAGCTGAGCTCTGTATTTCATCAGTACACTGGCTTTGGTTCTGCATCTTCTTTAGGCATCTGTTGATGAAGTTGCATAAGAAATCCTAAAACCTTAACAGTTAAAATGCATGGTCTTAAAAGAGATGTTTCTCCCAGAAAGGGAAATAGTTCATTATGGCAAAAGACCTGTTTTATTTAAGCAGATTTAAAAAGTTAAATATATTAATTTGTCTTTTTAATTAAAGAATTGCAGGCACAGCTGTTGGATCCAAGTCCTGCCGTTCTTACAGCCGAAAACCGTATTTACAGAAATCTTGCCCGAAACAGGCTTCAGGATCAAGCCCAGTTAGACAGATTTTCTAAACAGATTATCATGTAATGTTCAGTCATTCATTTATTGATGGTTTACTTGTAAAACTAAAATATATGTTGCTTCAGTTTCTTCTCATAACTGTATTCAGCACACTTTAAAAAGCACTTTTCTTTATACTAACATAAAATTTGAAGCAGGATTTCATATGGCTCACTCATTTCATTCTGCCTAGTAGTACCCTGTATAGAATATTTCATCCCTGCGCTGCTGTCTTCTGCGCCTTTGTGCCTGCATGCTCAGCCATTAATGGAAAAAGACTTTCCTGCAGTTCTGAGTTTTCTTTCTTCTACTTCCTTTCCCAGTTCTGTTGTTTTTATTGATTCTATTACAATAAGTAACACACAAAAGAGAAGATTAGAGCAGAAAGATTTCCCCAGACCATCAATAAATTTCCTAGGCTTCATTAGCTGTAATTTCATGAAAAGCCTTAGTGTTACATTTACATGATGTAAATAAAATGTATAATCTAAGGGATCAGCTCTTTCACATTCAATAATATGCACCAAAAATAATTCAGCTGAAGCCAGTGGCTTAAAATTTGTACGAGAGAGCAGAAAACCAGGCTGGTGTACAAAATGGCAAATTCTTGTCACTTCTGCTTAGGCAAAAATCTAGAGAAAGACAGCTGTGAGAGTTTTGTCCAAATAAGAATTTTGATCCTCAGCCAAGGAGCATGAAGAAGACCAGAATTAAGTACCAGTATTTTCTAGATAGAAGTGTTTGATAGACTGCTTTGTGCTTGCGAATTTTTTTTCTTCAACTGTTTTTTCTTTTCAGTTGTACACGCTGCACCAGTTTCTCTCCTCATTAGCAGAAGACAGTTTCGCCTGTTGAAAATGGTAAGTGATGTGGTTGAAACTTCTGTTTAACAAATTGCTCATACAGTATATCCTCTTGAGCGAAAGTCTAATCTCAACTTTCCAGAAGTTCACACCATTCCCTTTACAACTTTGTCTATCCAAAGGATTAAAATATTTTTACCTAAACCGTTTGACCTTTCCCTGAGATATATTTGCTTTAAGAAACAATGAGTTCAGAGACAATTCTGTGACTACTTTAATATTCAGAGTTGGCATTATGGCACTGACATTGTATTTACTAAAAAAAGGTGTCAGCAATTTTTCATTGTGCCCTCGGTGTTAAGAACACTGGGGTCTTTACAAGCAAGCAGTGTCACGTTCACAAATGTTTAATTGAAATATGAACATGAATGGCACAATTGTCCTGCTGGTCAGTTTTAGTATCTCCTGTAATAGGAACGTTAAATAATTTGAAGGCATATGCTCTATTGTAGTACTAGTTTATTAAATACAAATGAAACTTCAGGGAGGCTAAAGAGCAGTCTTTGAAAATGCATTTAATTCTGCTTTCAGCTTTTGTTGCAAGGGGGTTTGGGTTGGGTTTTTTGTTTGTTTCTTTTTTCTTTTTTTTTTTTTCCAAAAACAAGCAAACTAATAATACAAGGTGGTTGCCTCTTAAAGTGGGAGTCCTTACATTCCCTCCTCCTAATTAATCCCATCCCCAAACCCCATTCACTTTTGCAATAAAGGTGGCCCCTGTTTGGTTGAGTCTGGTACATTTACAACTGACGGGCAGAAAATGTCTTAGTACTACTTATTCGCTGTTACAACGTCAAGAGCAACAAACAGTGAACAAATAATAAATAATGTCTGAGGAAAACATTTTACCAGGATTCAGAAAGTTCACAAGGGAGCTGCTCCACTCAGCATGGCTTTTTAGACAAAAGATTTTTGTCTTTGACATTCCTTAATATATATCCTGGTTTAAAAACAAGCATCTGAGCTTGGAAACACTGCTTCTGACCTCAAAAATAGCATATATTTATAAATATGTACACAGTGAGTAATAAATCCCAAATTTTAAAATAATACATTTTAAAGGAAATACTATATTCTGATGTATTTACATTAGTAATCCATGGAAAAGCTTTGTTGTTATTTACAAAAGCGAAATTACAGTCACTTTTTTTGGAAAGAAAACATTTTGGGTGGTTCATCTCAGCTGTTAAGTAAAATGGGAAGATGTTTAGTGCCTTTCTGAGACTGTAAAAAACAGCAAATTTTACATGCCTGTTTGGAATGCATGATGCAAAGAGTCTTAAACTTTTAAATACATATATTGTACAATCAAAATTAATAAAAGAATTAAAATGCATTAAACAGGGTGCTTCTCCTTAGCAAGTCGCTGGCCTTATACAAGTAAACTCTGCAGCCTCCTCTGGGCCAGAACATTAGTTGAATAGTTGCAATAAGAAGAGAGAATCAGATGCCATTTAAAGGCATTAAGCAAAGTGTAGATGTTTAATACAGGTAACTCAGCTTTGCATTCAGTTAATATGGAAATAATTATTATAATATAACACTTCATTATTTATAATGCATTAAATGGAGATTTTTATATGACACCTTTACAAAGCAGGCAGTTCTCTTGCATAACAGATAACTAAAGTACACAAAAATTACGATAAATAGAGAAAGGCTGAAAGATCTTTTAAAAAGCAATATGTATGATTTGATGATTAAGAACAGATATTAACCTCCCCAAATGCTAAGCAAATAAGGTTACAAACCGCACTGTTCAGTGGTTTAATCTCTGTTTTTATGGAAATGATTTAAAAACTCTTCTCTGGTGCAGGAAAGACTCTCTGAAATACCTCCATATTTTGAATGACTAAGTTATATATTTTCTAGTTATTTTCTGCATGCAGAGTGTGGGAAATGTTTATTCTGAAGCTCAGATGAAGCACCAATGTGAGAAATGTTGTAAAGCATCTCATGTTGACTGGAGCTAATTAACTGTGATGCTCCAGTGTTGTTCTCAATTTTAAGCAGGAACACACAGCACAATACCTTTTATTTTGCTGTTCAATAGATTTTTGCTTAAAAACAAATGAATTCAATATCCTTACAATTTTAACCCTTTTTTTCTTAAAATGTTCTTAGTAGATACACTAGAAATATTTCCAATGGCATGTTGCTTTTTATGTTTTAAAATAAAGTATAATTTGATAAACTTGCTCTACTGTTGTGCCCTTCTATAAGTACAGTGTACATGCAAAACATTCTACTCTGTGATTGTATTTTCAAATCAGAGCTACATTTTAAGATATATATATATACAAAGAAAACAAGCCTAGACATAGAAAAAACTGTAAGAAAAACAGTGATTTATTTCCCCTTTTTCTCTCATATACAAGCTAACCTTGAATCAGAAGTAAATGCTGTTATCCTGTACATCCTACATCTGCCTCTGTATATCTGTGGAGATACATACATTCAGGGTGTTAGAAGCTGGAATACTAAAAAGCCGTTTCAGTGCTGGAGAAGCAAGCATTTTGTTATTGTGCAAATTGGATTGGTTTAATGTTGGTGTGTGGAATACGTAAGAATTCATGATTTGCCTTTAGTTGGTGCCACTGAAATTTTAATATCTAGACAAGTTCAGTGCAGTTAATTTTATTTAATATTAAAACGAACCACCACTTCTAAATAATTTGATTTAAAACACCTCATATTTCCCATTAGCTACACACAAACACACACACAAAATCTCTAACTTTCATCTGACTAACTGAATTTCCATCACCTCTTCACGCCACTTCCCAAATCCTTTATACTTGTTTCAAAAGTGCCATTTTATTTTTCCTACAAAGTTCCTTCGTTCCTGCCCATACTGATTCTAAGAAGCAGAGTCAGAACAAGACATTCATCTAAAAGCAGAGGGTCTGAAGCAAGTTATCTGAAGATTTGAAGTTCGAGAACAGTTCAGCTCTGTCACATAGGAGCCTGTCTCCTGTCTGCAAAGGGAGCTCTACCCCACTTGGAATCTTATCTTCTGAGGCCGTATCTCATGATCAGTCTGTGCTCACCGCTCTCACTGCCCCTCTGGGCCACCAGATTTTCCCAATGCTTAGGAAGGCTGCAGGCACAGGAGGGACAGACAGTTTGGCTAAAACACACAAAAACAAACTCCAGAGTGAAAACACCAGAGCGGAGGCTGTCAGCTATTGGGCTACAGAAGAAATCAATCCCAGCTGAAATACTGTGAATATTATATGCTAACAGTAAGTAGGACCTAGCTGCTCCCCCGTTCTTTCTCTCTGTCCCCTGTTATGCTTCTCAGGCAACCATGACATATTCTCGGACCCCTATGAAATCACACTTCTATAAAGTGGAATTGGAGCTGAGAGGCCTCTTCAGGCTCGGGGTCAGTGAGAGCATACTACATCTTTTGTTTCTGTTATGCTGCTCCTGCTGCTTCTAGGGATTTGAGTGCAAGAAGAGGAAGGAGAGACTTGTGACTGAGGTGTTAGCTGCACAGTTTGGCAGGCTGCTTTCCCGATCCCTGTCGTGCTACAGACTTCCAGAAGAGTATTGACCCTGTTTCTTCATCTCTGTCCAATTCGGTTTTCCCATTAGGGTAAAACTTTTTCTCAGTCTTTTTCTCTGTTTGAAGCCAGGGCTGTTTCTGGGGTTTAGGCACTGCAGTGAGGTGATTAAGCTCCCCTTTGATGTATACATCACTGTCACCTTTGCACCAGAAAGTAAGAAACATCCCAGGCCCTATGTGTGACAGTGGTCATCTACATAGTGGACAAAGCAGAAATCCATGCCGGTTCTGATCACAGTCAGTTTTTTGGTCTTTTTCAGTCTGCAGAAGAAAATGCAGTGAAATTGCACCTTGTGGAGGTTTCCACAGGCATTAAGAAGATAATAGATACTGCTTGTAGTAAGTATTCAATCATCTGTTTACATTAATTGCCTTTCTATGGTGTTAAATAGTCAGAAAGAGGAATTTCCCCCTTCAGGACAACTACTATATTCCAGTTCTTCAGTATCCTCCAGCCTCCTCTCTATTTTCTCTGGCTTCATGCTTTTCCTTTGTTTTTCCATCTTCCTCTTTCTCTGCAGCCATTTGAGTTCCCATTACTACCACCTGCTTTTTTTTTCATCCTGTCTCCTTCCTCTCATTATCTTACTAAGGTTTTCACAAAAAAGTAGCTAAAATTGAAATGCTCTCTGCAATGGGAAGAGAAGGTATGCTTAGTTTCATGTTTTCTGAAGGCATTAACTAAGGCTTCCTTGTTATATTTATACTTGGTTGACTCTGAGAGTTGGAGGCATTTGAAAAATGTTACTGTGGCTCCTGTACAGTCTGAATATTTCATCTGGGTCATTGAGATATGTTATATAGGCTATATCTTTGACATCTCAGGTCTCCAAACCATGTTTTTTTGATTAAGATGGGGCTACCTTGAAGGCAGGCCATACCTTTTCCATGCAGCTCTTTTCTAGAAGTCTCCTTATTGGAAGTGGTGTTGTGTAGCAAAGAGATCCAAAAGCAGTCTTCAAATATTATTTCAATAGTATCGTTCTGGATGTGAAGCTACAATTGAATAAGAAAAGGTAGTCTGATTCTTAGCATAAAAGGCTTAAGTAAAAACCAATTTTCAGAATAATTGGGATTTCTCCTTCCCCTGACTGTGTGAGTCTGAAGATCCTGTTTTACTGGTGGTGTTGAAGCCTCACTGCAGCAGCCTGTCAGAATTTTCAGCCCCAGTTAGCTCCTGATACAGCAGCACGAGCTGCCAGCAGAGCTGACTCCTGTGCCCTCTCCCTCCTTCTTTCCCTGTAGAAACGCTTAGGTTGGAAATCACACAGAAGGTACACAGGGAGCAGAGAAGTGGGGCAGCTATAACAGTGAGCAAAAAAAGTATTAATTCTAGCAATAGACAGGTGGTGAAAGCTCTCTGGAGGCCTCTCTGTCTCTTGGGTCATGCACCCAAAGAGCCCAGACTACCTGTAGCTTGGATAGAGGCTATGAAAGACGAGTTGCCTGGTGTTTCCATCATGTGTCTGCTTTCTCCAGGTAGACCAAGACCACTGGGGAACTTGTCTGAGGACTGAGCACAGGAGCCCTGTAACAACTCATTATAGCAGGCACTGTGGATTTATGGGGGTTTTAAAGTGGATTTTTCAGTGGCAGTTAGGGTTTCAATAGCTTTGTGTGCCTGGGGGTGGTGGCAGGTTTGGGCTGTTTTGTTGAGAAATCCATGTTTGGTTCCTGGGATTGGAAAGGCCCCAGGATTTCACATGCTGTGAAATACAGGTAGATGGTAATGGTGGACTTGTCAGTAGAACACAGTGAGGTGAGAAAGCAATGTTTTTCCCTGGGAAGAGAGGTGGCTGGGAATTGATTCCACTGGCTTGTTGACCCTACATGTGTGGTGGATTACAAGTATAGAGAAGTAGTGTCCCTGTGTATACCGAACATTAACATGGGGACATAATTATTTTTCTTATGAAAACTGAAACATTTCTTCCTATTCACTGTTTCAGAGTTTTCTGAAGGTAAAACCTTTGCAGACTTCTCTCTATGGAGTTCAAGTTGGGTATGGCATAAATGCAGATCTCAGGTTATCAGTGTTAACTTTTTAATTCAGTGCTCAATACTCTTGGTTTCTAGCAATACCTTTTTTGAACAGGAGAGCACTGAGTCCTTGCAAGGACAAAGAGGCTGTGGTCTAGGATTCCCCAGAGTCACAGAAACAGATGAGAAAAGGCCACTGTATATCTCTTGTCTTACTGCCCGCACACAGCAAGCCACCATACGTCATCCAGTGATTTCTACATCATGGTTTTGTTCATGCTCCAGAAAGACATACACACTTGAGTTAAAGTGGTGGAGGATCTATCATACAACTCCTACACCTTCAGTATTTGTTTGCACCTCATTTCAGCTGGACTTTGCCTAGCCTAAGCTTTCAGCTGTAAGGTGTCATTATGGGTTGGAGGGGTTTTTTTCTACTAAATTAAAAAGACATCTAGTATAGGAAATCTTTTCTTAGTTACATGTAGACTGTGACTGTGTCATCTCAACCTCTTTGCTACTGTCCTGGAAAAACATACTTCATTGATTTTGTATACTGAAAAAGCCTCTCATATTCCTAAATAAAACTGAAATGTCACTTCTGGATTGGGGTAGAAATGGAGCACATTTTTTAATTGAAGGCAGTGTTTGCATTTGCAAGGAGTTAAAAAAAAATACATTCCTGAAAGCATCATGTAGAGACAGAAAAGAGTTTGGATTGTGGCACAGACTTTTTATTCCAGTTACTATGTGAATTAAACAAGCAGATGTTAATTCTTCACACTATGAAACAACTCATAAAAACTTGTGATTCTTTTTCTTCAAAGGACGTGCTGACTATTCAGGATAACATTTGTACTGGTCAAAATAGTGATGTATAGCTTGTGCTCTGAACTGAAATAATAACAGCAGTGAGGACATTAGAAATACAAGCAGATCTTTGGATCTTACAGCATTGCTTACGGAGTCAACAGGAAGCAGAGTGGCTTCTCCAGGTCCCCGTCCCGCTGCCCCCCCACTTTCTATAGCTTCTGGAAAAAAGGTTGCATTAGAAACTGCACGGGAAGATCATGGTAGAAATGTTTCCAAGGTACAAAGTGCTGGGAGAAAGGGCAACCCTAGCTTTAATACAACACCACGAAGAAATTTGCCCTATGGAGGCTGTCGGTTTAAGAGCTCAGGAAAGCAGGGACCTTGAATTGCCAAATGTGAATCGTCATGGATTAGTGGTGCAATTCATTTGTGGTACCCCAAGCAAAGTCCAAGAAGTAATGAAGTTCAGAAAGCTACCAGACATGATTCAGAAAGCTCTCTTCTGAGCCAGTTATTCTATACTTACCCACTCTGAGCACCTTGTTTTAGAAGCAATAGCTAGTACTGTTGTCAGAGGAAAGGGTACCGAGTAACATGAGCTACTGGTCTGATTCAACTTTGCCCTTTCTGTATTACCTTTTCTCTAAGACTAACCATTGTTTTATGAATAACGTTCTAGTATCTGTGAACTTTTGAATAGCCACACCATCCCCATCTCTTTCCTGTACCTGCAGCAGTACCAGTATTTTTGTCTAAGCTGCAATATCCTCATACATCCCCATGGGCCTTACCCCTTCATTACAGCCTGGTTTTTCTTGCTGCAGCTCACTTTTGGAAATTAATGGCAGAAGCTTTCTTCACTTCAGCCAGTGAAGAAATCTAGGCAGAGAACTTCCAGAATACACCATCTCCCTTTCATAATTCCTCTTAGCTTTGGGACTAGCGTCTATTACAGTGCAAGTTCTTTTTTGCAAAGCAGACTCTGGATAACTCAATTTCCTGACTGTTTGGAATTGCACTTAAATGGGTGAGACAAGACACCCAAAAGAAATGTGACTGCAAAGACATTTTTGAAGTCTGTTGTCCTCTGTAGAGGCACCTAACTTTCACGCTATTTGCCAAAATTCAGGTTGTGACCAAGGCATATTTTTTTCTACTCAAAAATGTGGAAAAACAAACTAAATTCATTACTCTGGGCAAATTACCTTAAAAAAAATCAATAATAGAAGTTGGATGTTGGAAAGTAAAGGATTACAAATAATGTGTTTCCATTATATTGCTAGAGGACGTGCTTGCACTGCAGCTTATATCTTGTGAAACAGTCTTGAGATCTAGGTTTGGCTTAACTAAATTGTTAGATAAGAAAAACAGGGGAAAATATTTAAATGCTTTTGTCACTGAGGTCTTCCTTTCTACGGACAACTTGCTCACTGTTGCATAAGAAATCCCAGTGTATTGAATCTATAAGCCAGCACTAGATGGACCAGGTTTTACTGTAGATAGCAGATATGTCCAAGTGGCAATATCCCTAGCAAAAAAGCAGTGAAACTCATAACTTGGCTTCTTCACTGACAGATCCCTGCAACACAGAGGACTTCAGAGTCATGCAAAATACAAAAATCCCCGTGTTGTTCCACATGCAGCTTTGTTGAGGGTTTCTGTAACTGGCCTTCACTGGCTTCTGCCATTGCCAAATCTGTTCTCACCTCTGAGCTTCCCTAAAACACTCACTAAAGAAGTGATGCAATTGCTTCTTCAGAAGGCAAGAAAGCTTTTCCTTTAACTTCAGCATAAGTGAAACAAAGCTATTTCTGGGTGTTTTGAAGCCCTATCTCGAACTTTTCCACAGATCTGTTGTTGATAACACCAGGTCCACCCTTTCTCTAGATGGAAAGAGCTTCCTTGCAACCTAGGAAGCTGTTGGTTGCAGGTTGTGTTTCACTGCTATCACCCATGACCCCTTTGGTCCCTCCTCAATTTCAGCACATAACTTTTCTGCATTACTGTGTCAGAAAAACCTGTCCTTCCTCGGTGACAGTGGACTGCCAAAATCATCCATACAGACTGTGAACTGAGCTCACTTGCATACAGTATGATCAGCCGCCCAGTTTCTAATAAGGACTGGATAAAGAGTCTTTGGAGAACAGGATTATTGTTCTGTTCTTCCACACTGTTTTTGCAGAGCTTTACACATGTTAGCATCGCTCTGTCTTGTTTCTTCATGCTTGCTCTCCATTCTTAGGGCAGCTCCTCTCATTATCCTAATCTTGCGTAAGATAATGGTAGAAGAAAATGCTTGCTTCTCTACATTTTTTCCTTGCCTATAATCATTTCTCAGTACATGCATGGATTTACATACATGTTGAGAAAAGTATTAGCTCTACCTGCTAGCTTTGGTCTCTCCTTTAATGCTTCTCTAGTCCTTGGTTCTGTCTCAAGCAAGAATAGAACTGTACATTTTAGTTTCTTTTGTCAAAGAAGAACCTTTGCTGTATGAAGTTTGCCTTTAGTTCAGCAGTTTCTGCCTTCTGTTTTCTGTGAGTATCCCACATACAGACATCCACAGGCACTGCAAGCAGGGGCAAGAGGAGAGGCAGCAGAGGTACTGGGTGACTCTTGGACTGGTACCCCCAAAAATCTTGTAATTCCATCACTCATTCAGCCCTGTTCAAGCCTGATTTAAAACAGATTAAGTTGTGGACTGAGCTGCTTTCATCTGTAAAGCAGCCTTTTAAGGCAAGAAGAATTGCCCATTCTTTCAGACTGCAGGAAGAGAACATATTTGCCTGCATGACACCATTTTAAAAAGAATAATTTTCTTAACATTAAAATCAGTTGATTTGGTGCATCCTACATTCTGCAGAGAGTATCCTTGAGTTTTACTGTTTCATTTTCTTAGAGCAACGATTATTAGGCGAATGTATTTCCACATTATTTTGCAGAAATACAGACATATCATGGTAAATCTCAAGTTTTGTAAGGGAAAAATATGTCTGTGATTATGAACTGAAAGGAAAAGACAAACTATAAATCATGGCAGGTCTAAGGAAGGAGAGAAAATCTGAGGTTTAAAAATATGCCTGCAAAACTTCTGCAAAGTTGTCATTCCTGTTACAAAGAAGAAAAAAAAAATCGAAAGAAAGTCTGGCTCATATCCCTCTTACAGTCCCGAAACAAAGTTTTTTAAGGGATAATGCTAGAATACTCCAACACTCCCTGCAAAAAAGTTTTCAGGTCAAACAGCACAAGCTTAGCAGCAAAGTCGTGGAGCTCTTGATGTTCCACTCCAGCGCTCAGCATCGCACTCAGCAGCAGGACAAGGGTTGCCCAGAGAGTAACTAACTCACTTGTAAAACCATAACTTTTTACTTCAGCAGTTACCATCGGGCTGAAACGTTCTGAGCCGTATAGGCTGATGAGGCTGAAAGATGTAGACAGTATTATTATTTTTCACTGCTATTATTTATTAGAGTAGACTTCCGAGGGGAAAGAATGACAAAAGAGCAGTGGGTTATTGGTATCACTGCCTGTGGGTTATTGTGGGTTGTGAGAGGTGATAAAGAGCTGTTTGCTGTCACCAAGGAAATGCAGGATAACTTTAGGAGGAGGAATATCATTGCACCTGACCGGGTCAGGGTTATAATGGTGGTTGTCGGGCATGTGCTGATGCTATTAAACCTCTATTAGCATGGAAGGGCTTGATCCTATTCTGCTGAGAGCCGGAGGAGGTCTCGCATCGTTACTTCAGTGAGAACAGGATCGGGCCCAAACCGTCTAAACAGAGGATAGCCATGGCAAATGTCTCATCTGGGGAGAAAAAAACAGTCTCCAAATTTTTAACGGAATGACCCTAAATTTTAAAGCGTTTTGGAAAGTTTCGGGTTTGATTCGCAGGGACTTGGTAAAGACTTTCTGAAAAGTCCTAATGACTGCGGCGGGGGGAGAGGGGATAAAAAAAATCTGAAAAAAGAAAAAAAAAAAAAAGAAAATGAAGGAAGCGTTTCAGTTTAAAGAAAATAGTTCTGATGTGATCGGGTGACACTTGAAAATGTAATTATGTGCATGTCAGTAGTAAAAAGCATCCTTCTTAGGCTGGCCATAGGAAGCCTGAGCACAAACATAAACTTGTCATCCAAGCGAGAAAAGAACCCCTCCGAGGACATATTTTTCCCTTTCCACCAGTTTATATCCTGAATATAAAAGTATGGGACAACCGCAGGCAGGTGGGGTGGTTAGGTGTTGCTTTGTTGGGGTGCTTTTTTGGAAGCCGTGTTTCAGCAGCGCTGTGTGGGAGCTGCCCGGCGCTGCGAGTGCCACCAGTGCCACCAGTGCCACCAGCGCCGCGGGCGCAGCCGGGTGGCGGGGCTGCGAGCGGGGCAGTCGGAGGCTTACTTCGGTAACAGACCGAGCTCCCGCAAACGCCAGCCACCCCCGCCGCAATCTCTTTTAATATCGCCGAAGCCCGGGCCCGATCCCGAGGCTGGCTGCCCCCCTCCCGCCCCGAGATGTGCCCACTCGTGAGCAGGGGGGTCCGGCTCCGGGGCGCGCCGCCGCCCCCGCCGGCTCCAGGAAGAAGGGGATGCAGCAGGCATCTCCCCTCCGCATCGCAAGGAATTTCAGCTTGTTTTTCCTTTCCTGCTGTTTCCTCTTCAGCTTCGCCCGCGGAACCCGACGAGTGCTTTGCACTCCAAACCGCCGAGCGATGGGGCGGTGAGGAGAACGTTCGGGGGTTAGAAAAAAAACCGCTAATGCCTCCAGAATATCACTTAAAAACTGCTCCGAAATATTCCGTAGCTTTTTAATTGAAGTAAACAAAGTGCAACAAATCCTAACTCAAATATGATTGCACTGAGATTAGGCTCTAATTGCTTAAGGTTCAGGTGGAATCTGCAGGCTAAAGCCTATAAGAACAATCTGAATTTCACAATCATTCTGTCAAAAGCAAAGAGATGAGAGCCCACACGCTTCCTAACAAGTCATTTTTAACAGTTACAAGCTTCTTACAAAGACCACACAGGGAGTCTAAGAGATGCAAATCTAATCCCTGGTCATTCTGCAGGCCTTCAACAAAGATGTACTAAAGCCTAATAGAAAAGAAATCAGTTCTCTGTCACCAGCTCCTAGCAAAATCTATTAGAGAAAGTGCGGATCTTGTATTTGCAGCAGTTGCTTTTAAAGGTTAAGGACAAGTACATATAAAAGGTATAATTTTTTCATGTGAAATATTTAATAAAATCCATGATCTCTTCTTTTTTTGTTCCTAAAGATGCTTTGGTATTTAGTTTGTATTCATTGAGCAAAAGAATTATCCATCCCTTTGTTCTTTGAAATATTAGCAACAGAATAACATTGTTTTTAAATGTTAGTCATTTGGAGGGCTGCCGTTTCGCTTTATCTTTTCTTTTCCAGGATCCCTCATTTAAAAACGCGTGCAGGGACTCCAGAAGAGCGATTGGTATCTTGTCAAAATACCTTGAAATGTCTCCATCCCATCGGTAGTTTGACCAGTGCCCAGGAGTGGTTATTTAAATCAAACGAATATCTAAATAAAGAGGAATAAAAAGTCCGGCTGCGCATTGGCAAACGACACACAGATGTAGCCAGCTTTTTCCAGGATACTGTCCTCTCCTAAATGTTGTTTATAATGAGATAATCTCCCCCACCCCACCCCCCAACTCGCTGTATACTGAATTAGCTCTAGCTCCCGGCAAATCTCACCCTGATTTAGTGAGGCTCTCTGTTGTACATTTGAATAATTCAAATTAACACGAAATTCATCGCTTTTCTACACGAACACACCGATACGCAAACACACATGCACGCACACCTTGAGGTGTATGCATGCACCATGCTTTTGCGGGAGGTCTGCGTTTACATGGGGGATACAGGGACTCGGTTGTAGCATCACAAATTTTTAGGTCACTGTTGTTCGGAAAATGTTCCCCTGTCCCTTTGGGCAGGGACGGCTGCAGGCGGGCAGCCCAGGAACGTCAGTCAATGAGGTCGCAGTGCTGCGGTCTCCCACTTGCGAGGCGCCGGCTGGGTTAAGTGGGAATCTCGCCCGCCTAACCGCTCTGGGATCAGACCTTCCCCGTCTCCCCTGAAAATCAGGGCTAATAAAATAAACGGGTCACTTGTTGATGGGCTGCGAGTTTTCCTGCAGTGCAACGTGCATCGGGGGAGCCGAAGTGCGGCGGGGGTGGGGGTGGGGGTGTCGTTCTTAAATGACAAGGGGAACTGGAGACTGTTTGGGGGGATGGATGATCCTTCTGGGGGTGGCTGGTTAGGGGCTGTGTTACCGATGCAGGTAAAGATCTGGCCCCCGCCAACAGGTAATGTATCTCCGTATCTTGGTGATCCACACACGGAGACACAGAGACACACACACGGGGGGGGGGGGGGGGGGGGGGGGTGGAGAAGAAGTGGGGGGGAAAAAGCAAGCTGTTCTTTACGCATGAGGCAAAAAAAATCGGATCGGAATCATTTCCCTGTTCTGCTGGGAGCCCTGGGATGTTTCTCCCAAGCGACGAGGAATTCTGCACGATCCAGCGGGGTGAGCAACCAGCGAAGGGGCATGGCTGGAGGAGTGGAGAAAAACTCGTGGGGCCAAAACCTGCTTCTTGCACCCCGCGATTAGCACATGGATTTCAGTGGGACAACTCCTGTGATTAAAACCATCAGTGTCTGGGCTGGGAAATAACTTTTCCTAAGCGAAACAGGCCCCCTTTCTTCCTCCTTTTTCTCCCCGCTATGCTCACCTCCCCACCCCGTCATCTTCGTGGGAGAATCGCTCCAGACACGGCTGGAGGCGAGCTGCTCTCCCTCGGGAACAGCGGCGGCCGCAAAACCCTCCGGCAGAGCCAGCGCATCGCTCCGCAGGCGGTGGGGGCTGCGCCGGCACACCGCCGGCCTGGGGGGGCCCTTCCCTCCTCCCGTCCAGAATGTGTCCTGCCGCTCCCCCACCCCAGATTCTGCTTCACGAGTGTGAAGCCAGCCCGGAGGAGCCCCCTGTCCCCGGCGCCCGGGTGGGCGTGGGAAGGGTCCCACGAGCGATCAGTGCCCACTTTTTTTTTTTTTTTTTGGTGGGGGGGAGAGGAGGGGCAGAACAGGTTTGTCGCTGTGGTACCTCGGCTCGGCTTAGAAACATTTCAAAGCCCAGAGCGCAGCCTTTCGGGGCCACCCGCACCCGGCCCCTTGCCGGGCCACCTGGCCCGAGCCCTAATTAGGGCTCAGACCTAATTAGCTGGCGCGGAGGGGGGAGTGCGGGGTCCTTCCTTGGGGGCCTGCGGGGAGCAAGGTGGAAATGCCAGTGGAAAGAAGTTTCCCTGCTCTTTCTTTCTTGCCGAGGAAAGGGCGACTCGCACGGGGGGCGGCGCTGCGGGGCGCAGGGGGAAGGGCCCGGGGCAGCAGCGGGGACCGCGAGCCCTGCCCGGAGCGGCCCCTCGGGCGCGGCCAGCGAGCGGGGAGCCCCGGGACGGCGCCCCCGGCCGCCCGCGGGAGACCCCCAGACGGTGCCGGCGGGGGGACACGGGGCTCTGCACAAACCCACCTGTCATCCCCGTCGGTGTGCGGGTGGTTTGCAAGTCGGTAATAACAGTTCGTACCTCTTATAGGGCTAATTCAGCTTTCTATGACATTGCCTTATTTATTCAAATATTTGTTTATTTACTCCCTTCCCCCCCCCCCCCTTCCCGAGAACTGATTTGGCCCTTTTGAAGTGGAAGAGAATAAAACAGTGTGGCGGAGCCGGGAAAAGCAGGGCTGCTGTGACTGGGACGGGCCACGGTATTTAGCAGCCCAGAAGCGAGCGTCTGCTTTCAAAATCCCGGCGGCAAGCGGGGCGGAGGGCTGGGACCGGGGCTGGGGCGCTGCCTGCAGCCGCAGCGCGCCGCAGCGGCGCAGTCACATAAACAAGTAAATGAGGGAAATCGGAAATGCCAATTAATGTGCTCTGTGCGGTGTTGGGAGAGCCTTTATTTCGCTATTGGTTACCCGCAGGCGAGCCTCAACTTCCCTGCCCGCTCCTCTCCTGCAGGATGATTACGATGGAGGATGCATAGGCCTCCTGGCTTTCTCCTGGCTTCGGGCACTTGAGGAATAAGAAAAACGCTCTCGAGCAAGCAGAGGCGGGGAAGTGCGGTGCCTGCTCCGAGCACGAATTGCTCTGGGGGGCGAGGCGAGGGGGGGTGTCTGCCTTCCCTGAGGCCAAATCATCCCCCAGGCTCAGCGGTCTGGCTTTTGTGCACCTTCTCCCCACCCTCCCAGCGAGCCAGGACGCGGCTCCCGGGGGCCGGGAGCGCGGGGAGTCCCGGACTGCGGCGGCGGGCAGGGAGCCGGGGCTGCCCCGTGCGCTGCGCTCCAGCGGATGGGGCTTCTGCGGGGCAGGGCAGCCTCTGCCGCCGGGCTGTGGGCTCGGCGGGCGCTAGCCCCTCTTTACACCTCCCTGCAACTGTCCCTCCGCCGGGCCTTACTTTAAAAAACAAGTTACCATTTTCTAGGGATCATTTACCCGATGTATTCTTGATTGAATGACTGTTAACCCTAAGAGAGGGATAGGACAATCAACATGCTTTTCCAATCACCATTCTTTCCTCGGTTGGTTTGGGGGGGGGGATGTTCCCAACGGGGACTTTCGCTGTAGGTCAAACCCTTGTTTTCTAAAGCAACTAAGTCGTATTTTCAATGAGATTATTCAATTAAAAATACATCGTGATTAAACCACCGTGTAAAAGGTCTGCGGCGGGAAGAAAATATTTGGTGCTCGTCTGTAGATTCTCTCACCTACCACCTACTCTGAATGCGTCCTGTATCTTCCAGCATGTCCGTCCCTCATGATTGCAAATAGGCCTGTTTTCAAATGGAAATAGGACTTCCAAACTGATTATGTGTATTGAATCGGAATCACTCGCTAGATCCTCTTGTTTAAAATGTATTGAAAAAAGCATGATGGTAGCACAGCTCTGAAACTGGCTCCTTCTCATCTCAGGGAGGTCGATCTATTTTGCAACTTTTTGCCATTTGTGAATGTTTCAGCTAGATAATTACGCTGCCATTGTGGAAGGGCGATGCACTGACACACAAACACCCCCTCCCCCGCTACACACACACACACACACACCCTCCCCCGCCACCCCCCAGCGCATACACCTTCAGCCACCACCGCCGAGCCTGCTCCGTGCACAGCCCATGTCGTGCCCGGACTTCCACGACGAGAACCCTCCCGCCCTGCCCACGGCAGCGGAGCCTCGGCGCCTCGCCCCTGCCCCTGCCCCTGCCCCTGTCCTTGTCCCTGTCCCTGCCACTGCTCCGCACGCGCGGCGTGTCCCAGCGCCCCGCCACCGCCACGCACAGCCTCCCCGTGACACCAAGCACAAAATACACGATCCGCCAGCACCCTCCCGAGTCCCACGGGACAACGCGGTTCCCACGTCTGGGTTCTGCTTGGTGAGCCACTATGTAAAGACAAGCGGGCTGTGTATGTGTGTGTGTCCATGGAAAAGCCAGAGCCAGGGAGCAACAGCTATTGCTCGCACGCTGAAGAATGAGGACAACCTCCATGCAAAGGTTCCGTCTATTGATATGTAATGAGAGCTTTAAACCCTGTCATATCTTCCAAAGAATAATCCATTCCAATTCAGAAGGGTAATTAAAAAGCCAGGAGAGAAAAGGGGGATCTGCACTGGGCAGAAAAAGCAGGCAGCCCCCCGCGCCCGGGGGAGAGAGAAATCGGCGGCAGGAAGCGGGGTTCCCCCGCCGCGCCCCCCGGGGCGGGGGAGGGGGGGGGCAGCCCCGGCCCCGCACGCCCGGCCCGGGCTGCCCCGCTCCCACCCCCGCAGCCCCGCCGCTGCTCGGGGCGAGCACGCCCCAACTTTCTCGGGTGCTCCCTCGGGTGTTGCTTTCCCCCCACCTAAACCGGCCAAACGAAACCCGAGGGGGAGGGGGGGAGGCCGCGGCCGGGCACCGGGGCCGGGGCAGGGGTCGGGCCGGGGCCAGCGCTCCGCCGGGCACCGCGCAGGGGAGCGGCGGCCCGGTACCGCCCAGCTGAGTCCCGCGAAAGTGGCTGCACGGGAAACGGACAGCGCAGAATATGCCAGTGCTGGGACCTGTCCGCCGTCCTTCCCCGCACTTGCACAGTACCTTTGCGAAGACGCAAATTCATCCGGCCGCATCCCGTCCTCGATCTTTTTTGGGTTACTGCGGAGGTGCCACGCACTTCCCTGCCATTACCCCGCTAGGCAAGTGTGGTGTATGTTGCAGTGACGGGGCAGTACCGGGTCCCCGAGCCCCATGCCACTCGCCCTAGCTATGGCAAGGCGCCATAGGCGGTCAACACCTTGTCAGGGCGTTTGGGAGCAGCGTTTGGACGAAAGTCAAAGGGGTTCCCGGCCCGGCGCTTGCAGCCCTCCCGCCCGGGCATCGCCCCGTGTGCCAAGGACGAGAGAGGCGGTGGGTGCGCACAGCTGGATCTGCCCGGGAGCACCTGCAGCCTGGCAGCCTGGCAGCGCAGGCAGGGGCTGCCTGAGCTGGCATTTGGCAAATAAAGAGCGAGAGAGGCTCTGCCTTCGGCCGCCGGTAGCCCGCGGGCGGGGAACTGCGCTGGGCTGCTCCCAGCGCCCGGGGCCACGGGGGACCCCGTCCTCGGCACGCAAGGGACCCCGCGGGCGGGGAGCCCGCTGGCGACGGGCAGGATCAGGCCCGTTTCCCTCGACGGAGAGCCGCGACCTGAGCGCCGGCGGCAGCTTTGGCCGCGCCGGGTGGTTTCCGTGGCAGGCGGCGGAGGCGGCGAGGGAGCGCAGCGGGAGCCCGGCGGGGGGCTGCGGCGCGGCCCCGGGGAGCCCGGCCGGGCTGCGCTGCGGGGCAGCCTCGGGCGGGCCGAGGCGGACAGTCCCGGGAGGATTTCCTCGGTGTAAAATAAAGAGCGGAGTGGGGGCACAGGCCGGCGGGCAGCGCTTCTTTCAAAGTAAGAGTTTTCCCACTCCTGCCCGCCTCTGCTCCCCAGACCCCACAACTAATGCCGGGCACACCGACTTCTACATACACTGTCAGGTGCACACATCTATAGGTATAATGCGTATACAGACGCACATAGGTAGACTAAACACTCCGCATCGGTCATCCACTTGTTTGGGGTTTGGGGTTTTTTTCTCCCCGTTGCGGTGAGCTAGTGCAGAAAGAGGTGCAGGGACGGGGAGCTTCGCGCACTCCATCTCGCAGCAGCAACAGTGCGTTTCTTCAGAAACGCGGAGGTTAAGATCAAAAGCCGAGACCAGGGAAGTGCTCAAGAAAAAGGTAATATTTTAAAGGGCTTCTCTGAGAAGCAGCAGCACCGAAAACAAAAAAGTTTAAGGAACAAAAGCACCGAGAGAAACTCCGAAAGAACCGTGTCCTAGAGTCACATTATTAGGTCAGTAACACACTGAAATGAACTCAGCCACTTCAGCAACACCTTTGATATGAAGCAAAAATCTGTTCCCTCCAAGATTCCAGGTGTATGTAGGTTTGTCGCCTTCTAGCACGTTAATTACTTGCCCAATTTTACTTGATCGAGAAGAAGGACTTCGTTGAAAACCACCAGAACAGTTGGAAGTGAAGATCTCATACCTTGCTTAGTTTTCTAAGCATTGCAACTATCATTCTATGATTAATAATAAAATAAAAAACCAAACCTCAAACCCCTAAAAAAAACCAAAAAGCACCCAAACAAAGCCCCCCCCCCCCCCAAAATCCCCAGCCTCATGTGTACATGAGCTTTATTCTTTTCCTGTACACTTTAAGGAGCCCCTGTATCGATGAAGCGCTACTTATGATATTATGGGAAGTTCTCATCGAATCAATGCAATAAGTCGTATACGTTCAGTAAAATCTGTTATGTAAATTCACCTGCTAAAGAAGCGCAACCTACAAATTAATTTAAAATTAGTCAGAAAGTCTCGCTGTGTTTAACGAATAGACAGATATCTCAGAAAACAGTAGCCATCTTACTCAGTTTTAGTTGTTAGCGTGAGATATGGAGCTAGCCAGTAAACCCAGACATAATTATCGCTAGTCACTTGGGAAATATTTTTGGAATGTACATTTTTAACTTTTTTTCCATGTCTATAGGCCGGCTTAGGACAGTGGATACATACTGTCTTTCGTAGGTAATGCATTCGGCCATTTGTAGATGTTTTTGCTACTTCGTGTCTGTGTCACTGTAAAAAAAATACCGATTTCCCTCTTCCCCCTCCCCCTAACAAAGCCCTTTACATCGGAAATTAAATGTCATAGTTAACGTTTTCATCTCTAGGTTTCCCAAGAATTTTTCTGCATAGTAAGTTGTTTTAAGCATCAAAACTAATTTCAGTTTCTTTTTACATCAATACATCTTATTCACCGTCTTATTTATATAGCTGACCAGAAGCCTTCGACAGAAAGACATAGGATATAGAAAACTTTGACCTTACCTGCTCCCTAATGTGCTTGCAGCCAGAAAAAAAAAAAAAAAAAAAAAAAAAAAAGTCATTTCGTACTATTCACCACTTTGCCAGAGACGGTAATCTCTCTGCCTCATAGGAACAGCCGTACTGGGTCAGATCTCTGTACACATTTGATACATATAAACAGTATTACCATTTACTCAGGGTTTGGAGGGCTTTTTTTTCCCTCTGAAGGGGATCATGAGAGGAACTGCGGGTCAGACAGGAAAAAAAAAATATTTCTCAGCTTTGCTCCCGACACGGCCATGAAAGGACTGAAATTCTTCAGAAGTCACTCAGTCTTTACCTCTAGGTCCCCTTTGTAAATGCAGCCGTCACGACCAGCTGGACCGGGGCTGCCTTCCCGGCGAGGCCCCTCTACCTGCGCTCCGCCACAAAACTCCTAAAATACTTTTTTACACCCACCCCCCCCCTCCCCGTGGCAACTTCTTTTGGTGTCATCTCGGAGCTGTCTCAGATTACATTGTTTGGGATCTCCACTTTGAACACTGTCTTAGGGCCCTGCACTGCCTTTTGAACCCAGATCGGGCTAGATACTTTCCGAGCCGTTCCCCGGGGCTTTTTTGCCCCCCGTAGGTCGGGCAACCGCCCCTCGCTGCCCGTTAGCCCGCGGCCGGGCCCGCACAACGCCCGGGGCAGGCCCCGCGCCGCCGGCTCCTCTGAGCCTCTCCTGCCAAGCATCCCTCTTGCTCAGAGGCAGCGGTGAAACAAACAAACAAAAAAAAAAGCAAGAAAGAAAAAAGAAAAAGGAAAAAAACCCACCCAACCCAAACCACACACACACAAAAAAAACCCCACCCACAACAAAACCAAAAAACTCAAACCAAAAAAATAAACCACAAACCAACCCACCCCGCAACCCGTTTGGATATGAAATAGAAAATATGAAGAAGCCTTTTGCTATTGTTGCTGCTGTTGTGGCGGTGGTGGTGGTGGGTTTTTGTTGGGTTTGGGGGTTGTTTTGTTTTTTTTTTCCACAGCCTGCTGTGCCACTACACGCACACTTCATGGCACTCCAGCATGAACTCCTATTTACAGCAGGAAAAAAATGCCCTCCGCGAGTCTCCTACATTGACAGGCAATGCCAAGCGGTGGGGGGGTGGAAGGGAATAGCCATTCTTCACTAGATCCCTTTCTCTCTCAAAATACTGGGTGCCCACGGGCTCACGTCGAGAAAGCGGTTACACCGGGAAACGTGCATTTCTCCCATCGTTTCAGATTTGAATCGTGCTGCCCCTCCCCTTCGCCATCCCATTATCCAAGTTCTGCATTGATTACCGGGAGACTGGAAATCAGCGTATTGGAAGAAGCAGGAGTTTAGACGGAGGCACATATTTTAATTTAGAAAAGCTACACAGTGACTAAGTTCTCGTGAGTGTTCTCGAGGGAGACTGGAGATTCAAATGTATCTCCCCCCCACCCCCCACCCTGCCGAAATATCTTTATCACAATCAAAGCGTAACTGGTTTATACAAAGAATTTTATGATAAAAGGTAATAACACAATGTCATAAAAAAACTTCTATAAAATTGTTGAAGGGCAGTTTGTTTGCATTTCTCCTGATTGATATGTAAATACAGTTTGAACTGTGTTTGCTCGGTCTCTAGTGCTTAATAAAGAGATGAATTCACCTTTCTGTGGAACAAGTAAACAGACTTTAAACTAAGCCGACATCAGACAAAGTGGAAACGAGTTTATTTAATCGAAACTAAATCTAGTTTAAGAAAGATAAGTCAGTGTACATAATAATCCATTACAGTAATTACACCCACCACCAAATATGTGTTTATGAGGTTGTCGAGACACAATAAAATTCATTTATTTCCCCCGAAGTCTATAATGAAAAGTCACTGGCTGGATCTCTATGGAACATGCTAACGCCAGTGTTGGGGGGGGGGGGGGGGCAATAATTTTTCTCATCTGTATTAACGCCTTTCGGTGCTCCCCACTTTTGAATGTTCCTGTGTTTGAAAGGATGCAAACATTAATTACATCTGAAGGGCAAAAGTGGACTTAACCACAGCACTTTCCCCTCGCTCTTGTATATTAACTGGGAGAAACTAATCCTAATTTTAAAAATCCTTAGAGTTAACCCTGCTATCGCTCCCTCCGCAGGAGCCGGCAGCGCTGTACCACGGACCAGGAATTCCCAGCACTTTCTTCTTTTAGCAGAAATAACAGCACTAAGCTCCAGGCAACACCCCCACCCCGCCATGCTTAACATGTTGTTATAGATCTGAAACGAATATTCTGCGTAGAGAAAGGGAACAAAACAAAACAAAAAAAAGGAATATTCTTTGGGTTAGTTGAGAATGTCGCTGTGTAAAGCAGGACATCATATAAAGAATGAAAGGTCTCGAAATTCCTGTTGACAAACGTGATGTTTTCTAGTTAGAAATAAGGGAAGGGGGGAGGCAGAAAGAATCCGGTAATCTTTTTTTCCCTTCTGTTTCCCTTTTTCTCCATCCAGACTAGCACTTGGTGTCCAAGTAACACGGGCTGTCTTGTATAAATAAAAGACCGGAGCTTTCGAAAGCTGTTACTTAAACTGGGGCTGAGTTGTTTCCATCCCGGGCAAGCTGCTGGCTTTCTCTTCAAAAATATGAACATTTCATAATACCTCTGTAATTCAGAGGTCTTTCAATGACTGCGATACGCTTCCGTGATTTAACTGAGGGGATCTGGAGGGGAAAAAAAAAAAAAAAAAAAAAAAAAAAGCCGACACCGAGCAGCAGATGCGAAGGAAAACACGCTACAAGGTCTTTTAGGATGGGGGACGTCCTATTTTGTTACACTCACAAAAGGGATATTTGGGACCCGAAAAATAGCGAATTATATGTATTTCGGGCTTGTCCGATACGAGCTGCTTAACTTGATATGCTTTATATATTTACAGCGAAGTTAATACCTAACTGCCTTGCATTACCCATAATATTTACCTTCCTACCCACCGCCCCTTGGTGTCTCAGCCAGGCGCGCACCCCCGCGCACCCACGCGCACCCACCCACCCACACGTGCGCGCACACGTACGTTCTCCTCATCTCCTTCTCTACAAGCTTCCCAAATCGCTACACACATAAACAAAACAAAACAAACAACAAACAAACAAAACACAAAAAACCACCCCCAACTCCCGCCCCCCCAAAAAACCCATCCAGCCCCAACCTGCGTTGCAGCGGGATGAAGCCTGCGCTAACCTCTGCCTGGGGGCTGGGGGGGGTGCGTGGGCACCTCTGTGCGTGCGGGCTGCCGGGGGCGGGCACGTGTAGAAAATTAAATACAGCTGATAAAGAAAGTTAATTCAAACTACATGTCGTACACAATAAACTATCTTTTTATTTTTATTATAAATAAGGTGACTGTACTTCCCTTAAAATACAAGTACATAGGAAAACCTGGTAGAAATTATTCTTTTTTGTTGTGTGGTTTTTTTTTTTTACAAGGTATTAAAACTGGACGCTCTTTAAATCGGCCGCGTGTTCTATACTGTCAGCAAGTTCTTCGTTAATTTTTTTCTAGTGGCATTAGACTTTTACCTTCTTTCTCCTCCGTGCCTTTGGCATTTGAATTTCTACTCCCGGAATACTTTGCTTTCTCTAGCAAGACGTCTCTGAGGTACCCCCCGCCCCCCCAATAATTGGGCTAATGAATTTGGACTCGATCCCTTCACTATCGAGTTTGTGAATCTCATGCGTTTGCTTGTCACTTTTGCACGCTGAGGACTGATCCTGTATCCCCTTAAGTCCCTGGAGCAGCTCCCCTCTGGGAACAGGGTCCGGGCCCTGGGAGGGGCAGGGGCCTTTCAGGATTTGGCAGCATCCCGGGTTGTTTTTCCATCAAGAAAAAAAAAAAAAAGAAAAAAAAGAAAAAGAAAGAAAAAAAAAAGATGCGGGGAAGGGAGGGTCGGGAGGAGGAACCAAAGGGAAATAAAAAAAGAATATTCGTAATGTGTATAATTTATTAGAAGCTTCTGAGGAACTATATTTAAGCCAAATATCTACATAAGTTACAACAGGAAAAGGCGGCGTGCGCAAATAACAAACTGCCAGAGGATTTACGACGGGGCGATCAGTGTCCATAAAAAAGGTGGGAGTTTGTTTGGTTGATTGTATTTTTTTTCTTTTTCTTTTTACAACAAAATATACAGGCTACTAAAAACTATGGGTTTAGTCCAACTTGTGACAGCATTATACAGCTACAGGTTCACATCAAACGTAAGGAGGAAAATAAAAGCCAAGCCTTTGATGACTCCACGTCTCCATCCGCTGGCCCTGACGGCGGGGCTGGGAGAGGAGACCGGGGGAGGGGGGAAGCTGCTTCTTGTGTCTGGGTGACGCGAATGAGTTTTTTTTGGGGGGAAAACCACCCCATCCCCCAAAATCTCTATATTTACATGCAAGTCGTAGACGCTGGCGAAGTGTACATCTGAAATCCAAGCCTTCGGACCATGCCTAACGATGGTTCCCTTTCTGCAGACTGCTCCGTGGTTATTAGTCAGATTTTTTTTTTAACACCCCATACAACAACCTTGGGGGAAAAAAAAAAAAGAAAAAAGAAAGACCCAAAACCATCAAGAGTAACAGGAAAACTGAACAAAAAAAAAGTCTCTTTCTCTCTCTCTCTTTCTTAGAGGTCCTCAGAGAACCACTCAGTCAAACGAGGGGGGGGGGCGTTCAAAAAGAAAGAAAAAAAAAAAGAAAAGAAAAATACCCAGTAGTCTGGACAGGACAGAGATTTGTGTGACTGGGAATATCTGCTTTTTTTTCCTTTCTTTTTTTTTTCCTTTTTTTTCCCCTTTTGCTTTGTTTAATCCTTTCACCAGGTCCTACCGTATAGCAAGGTGGAGCAAGACATGGCAGTGCCATAGTCAGAAGTAGAAGAGTTTAGGTGAGACAAACTGGAGACTTGGCTCTGCAGAGAGGAAGGGCTGGCCGAGTGCTGTCCCATGTCTGGAGACTGCCCCGCACTGTTTGTCTGGTGGCTCTGATGCTGTCCGAGGCTGTTGCCATTGGTAGCCACTGTGATCGTTGTAGCTGCCTGCTGCTGATGGCTCTGGATAGCTGCTGTGGGTGTGTTGGAAGCCTGCTTGGCAGGGCTTGCCATCCTTTACAAGCACTGGCACGGCCACCCTTCTGGGAGACTGCTGCTGCTGGCAAGAGCCGTTCTCCTGTTGCATCTGCTGCTGCGCAGCCTTGTCTTTGGCCTGGCGTTTCATCTTGTAGCGGTGGTTCTGGAACCAGATTTTGACCTGAGTCGGGGTGAGATGTATCATGCTGGCTAAATGTTCCCTCTCCGGGGCGGAGAGGTATTTCTGCTGCTTGAAACGTCTTTCCAGCTCGTAAACCTGGGCCTGGGAAAAAAGGACCCTCCGTTTCCTCCGCGGCGTGCTCTGGAGCGGGGCCATGCTCTTGCTCACGTCTCCCAGGGAGCCGAGGCTGCCCATGCCGCCCATGTTCATGCCCGAGGACGGCGCCATGAAGCGGGAGACTGCAAGGGAGAAGGCGGCACGTTTTTAGGCGGCTCGGCTCGGCTCGGCTCGGCTCGGCTCGGCTCGGCACGGCTCGGCTCGGCTCGGCTCGGCCCGAGCGCGGCCCCGCGCTCCGGAGGCCCCCGCCGCCGCTCGCCCCCGGCGGGGCCCCGCAGCCCCCCGGCAGCCCAGCCCCGGCCAGGGCCTCGGGGCGCCCACGCTCCCGAGCCTACGATCCCCGTCCCCAGGGCGAGCGGCGGGCAACGGGACACCCCTCGCCCGGCCCGGCCCCGGTGAATAAAGGCGACCGCTCGCCCCTCGCCCTGCCCCGGGGGTGACACGCCGAGCAAGTACCAGATGTGACAGCGCGGCGGGAGCGGCCGGCGACAGGGGCTCCGCCGGCCCCGGCCGGGGCGGACTCGCCCGCTCCCCCCCCGCGCCTCCCGGGACGCGGCTGCCGCGGCTCCGGCATCCCCCCTCGCCCGCCCGGTGCCGGGCGGCGCGCAGGCGGACGGGCACCGCCGGCTGCCTCCCGGACCCCGGGCCGTGCCGCCGCCGCCCCGCTGGACGGCGAGCCCCGGGCTCCCACTCCCCGCCACCGCGGGGCTTCCCTCCCCCTTCTCCCCGCAACCGCAGCCCCGGGACGCTGACACGAAACCAGCCGGGGTGGGGGACCGGGCACGATCTTCGGGCAGGAGGAGGAATTGGGGGGGCCGGGGGGGGTGGGGAGCGGCTGGGATTTGGACCGACTTTCGCCCTGGCGCGGAGCCCCCGGCGCCCGCGGTGCGGCGGGGCAGGTGCGCGGCCACCCCCGCCGGCCACCCAGCCCCGGGCTGACTTACTTGTGGGGAAGCGGGGGTCCGGGTTGGTGCCGTACCATCCTGTCGCCGAAGCGCTGTTCCGCATGGTGTCCTGGTAAGGCGGGAGCTCGCTCATGTTGCCCAGGTTCCCATTGCAGTAGCCCCCCATCGTAGCATGGGAGAGCTGGGGGACCCCTGCCGCTGTCATATGGTAGGCGGCAGTCACTGTTCCGTTGTGGCCCATGGGGTGCTGCTGCATGGCCGGCTGAGAAACCTGAGACTGTCTGTAGGCTGACAAGGGAGCCCCCAAGTTACTGCCCTCCATGCCCACTTTCTTGTAGCTTTCCTCCAAAGGACTCAAGATGTCAGACACTGAGAAAGGAGTCGTATGCTTTGGGCTCATCGACATGATTCGGCGGCTGGGGAAAAAAAAAAAAAAAAAAAAAAAAGGAAGGGGAGGCAAATCTTTTTTTTTTTTTTTTTTTTTTTTTTTGCCAAATATTCTGGTGTTGCCTTAACGCCGATCTTGTTGGATGTACACGTAACCGAGTGGACGAAGTCCGCCTTAATTGGATTGAGTGGAGGCTCAGGGCTGCCTTTCGTTTGTTTTAGCCAGACGCCAGGTTTTAGGCTGCCACCAGAGGCGGGGCATAGGCACTAAAGCAACAAGACAATAGAAGCCTACATCTTGCCCAAGATAATTAGCTTACATGCTGATGACAAGGTAAACACCTTTAAGTTTTACTTGTCAGGATTTTTTTTTTTTTTAATGTCTTAAAAAAAAAAGAGAGCGAGAGAGCGGGAGAGAGAGGGAAAGACAGAGAGAGAGACCCCGTGAGCACAACTAATTTTCTTTTTCCCGGGGGTGGCAATACGGTGGACGGGAAATGGAAGGCAAGGCGAAAAGACCCCCATCTGACTAGGTGAAAGGATTTCAAACCGGCTCCCGGGTGGCAAGGCTGTCAGTCCAGCCTTTGTGAGAGCTGGGCAGACGGGGCTGAATGCCGGTGAGCCGAAGGAGCGATCCCCCCTCTCCCCCCACTAAGTTTGGTGGGGAAGGAGCCCCGCCGCCGGGAGGGCAGCTCGCCGCAGGGCAAACGGCTCGCCCTGGGCCACCGTGCCCCGCGCTCCGCACGACCCGCACCGGCTTCTCAGGTCCCCCGGCCGGCTGCTGGCTGAGTAGCGCCTGGAAGATTTAGCACCTCGGGAACCTTCTCTATGTCCGCTAAGACCCCCAGTGCGAAACCCCCAGTGCGAGGACCGTTTCTCTCCCTAAACCCACAACTTTCGTTCACCGAGGATTTTTTTTAATTTATTTTTTTTTAAACCTCAGGGAGAGGTGGAAGATGCAGGTTTGCGAAAACAAGCAGTAATTTAATTGCCTGGGGCGAGAGAGTGCTGGAAAATAGGTTAGCACAAAATGTCACTCGTTATTCTCAAAGGCGAGGACTGTCACAAGCTCTCGTGGTCCCTCTGAACGTGAAGCTGCTTTCTAAGGTTATTTATACAGCACGGGAGCTGGATGGAGAAGACCTCTCAGGTCATCTGCTACACCACCTTGCCAATGAATTCCCTGCAGTTTCGAATAAAATGCAATTTCTGGCACTTTCGGGTCTGTTCTCGGATCCGGTGCGAAAACAAAAGCGAGCCCCTTCACAGCCACACACATGTACAGGCAGCCATCAGCTGATGTCACTCGGGTCTTTGAAGAAATCTCCCAAGTTGTCTAGTGTCTCCAGAGCTTATATTTCGGGGTGTTCCCTGGCGGAGGGGAGAAACCTCCCCCGAGTGTTTCACACCCCGGCCTACAGCCCTGGCAAACCCCAATATTAAGAAAATTACAGCGAAGGTACAGTTAACCCAGTGACTTTGAAGTGTCAAGTAACTATTTAGTAATTGCACTTGTAAATATGTTTGTGCTCGGCTGGTTCGTGCTTAAAAATGCAAAAGTGCACTTGCTACCCGGGAATAACTAAATATCTTTGTCTAAAGTGGCAGCATAAATAGCCAGTCGCTTTGTGACTGTGCTTGATATTAGTACATAAGGATCATTTTGCTTCAATTGGGAGGCTCTCATTCACTAGGCAAGAAACCGTTTAGGAGAAAGTAGGTTCCCGTATAAGAGTTAACATCCTTCAAGTGTAAGCCTCAGCCTTGATTACACTTTAGAGCTCTGCAAGAGGTGAGCTTTTCCACACAAATATAATCGGGGGAACTTTGCCTCAATCAGGCCTCCAGCTCTCCTACAGCATCTCCGCTGCCTCTTTCGGCACCGGCTCCTTCAGGGCTGAATACCCCGAAGTCACCGGCTCCCTCAGGGCTGAATACCCCGAAGTGGGGCTTGTGAGTCTGCTGGGTCACCAAAGGCAGGGAAGGGCGACTTTGGGCTGCTTTTACCTCTTTTCTTTCCAGAACTTTAGATCTTGTCTTTCCATATCCCTGGAAAATTTCTCTTCCCTCCCGCCACCCCCTCTTTTTTTTTTTTTTTTTTTTTTTTTTTTTTTTTACCCTTTCTGCGCGTGTTTTTCAGTACGGTCATTGGTTTTGTTCCTACAGAGAGACACTCGACCTTGCCTTGGTGATTTGGTTGGGTTCTTCCCCCCTTCCCCCCCCCCCCCCCCGCCCCGGATTTCTCAGGCACATCAGCTCCGTGCCTGTTTTATTAGCCTTAAAAAGGAGGGGATGGATGGAGGGGGGCGGAAATTAAAGACCACAGGATCCACCAAAATGACGCTGCGGACGGCTCGCATCTGAGACGAACGACAGCGAATGACCGCGCAATTTGTGGGGCAGGAGCAGCGACTCGGTTTCTCTCCTGGGAGTGCGATGCGGGGCGGCCGGGGAGGCCCCAGCGCCGGCCCCGGCGGCGGGGAGCGGGGAGCGGGGGTGGGCGATGCGATGCGCCCCGCCGCCCGCCCTGCGCCTCGCCGGGGGCGCCGCCGGGCCCCTGGCATACCGGCCGCAGCTGAGCGAGCTGGTTCACCCTCCCGCTCGAACGAGCGCAGGTTGAATCGCCCCCCAGCGCTGCCCACTTCGATTAACCCGGGCGCGTCCAGCCCCGGCTTTGCGCGGGGTCTCGCAGGGGGAGGCCAGTGCGAGGGCTCCTCATTGTCCCTTGGCTGGGGAGCGGGGTGAGACCCTGTGTGGGTCTGACCGCTGAGTTAGGAACACACCGACCCGCGGACAGGCACAGCTACGCCTCACAAGGTCCCGACAGCACTTTTTAGCCCCGCTAGATCGACTTAGGGAAAAGGAAGCAGGACAGCCTCTGCCCCTCCTTTCCCGCCCCAAATGAGCTATAACGGGGCGAGTCAAACCCCGGACAAGTGGCGAGAAAGCTTCTTGGTTGCTGCCCTGTCCCGTCCGCTTATCCTTTCCTTTCAAACCCTCAAAACCCGTGTGTTCTGCCAGAGCTGGCTCCCGCAGCCCCCGGGGAGGGTGGCCGCCCCGGCTGGGTCCTGTCTGGGCTGCCTCTAGTAATGTGTTCGTTTACCTGGTGATGCTGCTTAGTAAAAAGCTCGAGTTAAAAAGAAATGCTAAGGAGGAGAGCAAGGAAGATGAGATGCGTTTTGCTTGGTGGAAGCATTTTCATGAGAAAAGCACGGTCTTCACCCCGTATTTGCAGAATGCGGCTACACGGTCGTCCCTTCAATAGCTTCTGACCCCACACAATCCGTTTGATAACACTCGAGAGGTGGAAGAATGGGAGACTTTGTCAATCAAATGGTGCCAATCCCAATGGAAACGGTGCCACCAAGACCGCAGCGCGTTTCCTCATCAACTGGATTGCGGGGGCTGGGAACTCAAGGATCAGCTTTTGAAAGTGCACACAGGGCTCTCCAAAGACAACAATGTCTTTTTTATACGAGCTGCTGTGCCTCCCCAAGGGGAATCGAATGTGTTTGGCCAGCCAGAGCCGCCGAAGGGCTACGGCTCTGCCTTGCCACCCATCCCGGGTGGATGCCGGGAGGGGACAGTGTGTGTGGCATTTCTGCCTGCTCCGGCGCCTGACTCGGCCCCTCGCCCCAAACTGTTCTTCCCTCCACCAGGCACCCCCAGCCCCGCGCTGGCTCCGCACCCTTCCTCCGCAAGCGGAGCCCACGCAGCAGCGCGGCCCCGGTTCCCTCAGCGCTTAAGCATGTGCTCAGGTGTGACCCGCCGGCTGCGCTGGCTGACAGCCTCGGGGAACTGGGCTTGGAGGGGAGACGGGAAGGGTCCCCCCAGCCCGCAGGAAAATTCTTTCTCAACAAGAGAGACACTTTCTAAGCCTAAACTTTTTGATAGAAAGGCATGCGGTGCTCCGCGCTCCCCGCGGGCCGCCCCACGGGTACATGCCTGGCTGCGTCAAGCCACCCGCACACGAAGCATCCCCCTCCCTGCCCAGCCCTGCCGCCCCCGTTCCCAGCGCCGAGGGGGCGGCCCTGCCTGCAGCCCTGCCCGCAGCCCTGCCTGCCCTGCCGCGGGGAGCGGGGCTCGACGGGCTCTGCGGCGGGGCCAGCCGCTCCCAAAGAGGTCTGAGCTAAGGGGGGCAAGAGCAGAACTGGGACAGAACTCTTCCTTCTCTCTTGGTCATCAGCACAATTCCAACACATCCATAGAGACATTCACAGTGCCGTCCCAAAGCCTGGAAAAGGGGCACCACCGAGGCAGCTTGCTGCAACTCTCCATCCACCCTCGCGAGCTCACAGAAACTTCATCACTGATTTCTTGTGCATATCCCCCTAGATTCCCCCCCCCCCCCCCAATGGAAGATGTGCCCCGCACACCGTGCCCAGAGCCCACGCCGGGAGGAAGGGAGCGGAGCGGGGGCTCCGCAGTGACCGGGCAGGGCGGACCTGGGCAGCTGTCCCTGCCGGCCGCAGGCAGGGCGCTGGGAGCCGCTCCCTGCCTAGAGCACATGCTGAGGCGTGCAAGGCAGTCCTACCCAGACACGGTCCCTGCGAGCGCTCCCTAGGCACAGCGCGCTCGGGGATAGGGGCTGGCCGGGGGGGCAAACTCTTGCTGTGGCCGATGGGGACAATTCCCCGCCGTGGGAAAGCCCCCGTGGTCTTGGTTGTCTCGTTCGGGTGGGAGAAACCCCGCAATACAGCGGTCGAAATCTCTTCCCCTGGCGTGGCAATCTAAAGAAAACAAGCGAAACCACCAAAGGCTAAAGCGAAAATCCTCACCCCTCCACAGCGCACGCACAGTTGCTCCTCCAGCTGGTCAGGGCGTGGAGCATCTCGCATCTGGGGGGTGCTCGGGGCCCCCTCGCCACCGCTCCTCGGCGGCCCCACTCCGCCAGGCTCCGTGCGAGGGCAGCGCTGCCTCCTCGCAGCTCTTTTCCCTCCTTCCCCAATTCCTGGCGGACGGCTGAGCCCTCCTGCCCTAATCCTCCGACACCCCCCCCACCCCCGTCTTCTCTTGTGCCGGGCCGTTCCCGGCCAAGAGGGCCAGGGTGGGGCCAGGGACCGGGTGCCAGGGCAGGGCTCCCGCAGCCGCCGTGCCAGAGCGGGGGGGCCCCGGGGCACGCTGCCCCGCCTGGGGACCCGGGGGAAAGGGCTATGTGTGGCGGGGGTGCCCCGCTGCCTGGGGTGGGGAGCGGCGGGGTGAGCTGTGGGCTGACCCCCTCCTCCTCGTGGCACCGTTAGTACCAGCAATTAATGCAACGTCCGGCACATCTGGCTTCCTTAACGCCAGCAGGCTGCCGGCGCCGCAGCACGTTGGGTACACACGTACAAGTCCTATCGTTGCCCGAAGCGCCTGTCATACACCCAAGCCAGAGGTGACTTCTGCGGAGGACTGCTGGAAGGTGGCGGCGGAGACAATTTGCAAAAAGTTGTTCTACAGAGAGAGAGTTAAAAACACAGACATGCCTGCGCGCGCGCGCGCGCGCACACACACACACACACACACACACACACACACACGTGTGGGGTGCATACCTCCGGCAGCAGGTATGCATGAGTATATGTTTACGCATACAGTCATAAGTCCTCAACCCTGTCGTCTCTAAGTGTTTCAAAAAGGAACTCAGCTTTTAAGTGGGTCCCCCCGCCGCCCTCCCCTCCCCTTCCCTCGCCCTCCCCGTGGGCTCGGCCGGGGCCCAGGGCGGCTCTGGCAGCGGTGCCGCCAGGCCCGGGCCGCGCCGGCGCCGGGCAAAGGAGCTCCCGGCTCCCGGGTGGGGCCGGACACGGAGGCGACCGACGTGCGTGTGCCCGTGGGTGCGGAGCGGAGGGGCGGGCTGGGAGCCGGTACCGCCGTATGATTTACCGTAGCCCCTTTCGGCGGCCGGCGGGGAGGGGGAGCGTTGCCCGCTGCCCCCTGGTTCGGTCTCAAAGCTCCCCCCATGCCGCCCGCCTGCCCCGTCGAGGGTCTGGGGGAGCTGCCGCCTGCCCTGGGCGCGCTGCGGGGCGGGGGCTCCGTGCCCTTCCGCGCCCCCGGGGCTGCGCGCAGGGCGCACGGCGGCGGGCCGGGGCCGGGCTCGGGGGCTCCGCGGCGCTGGCGGCCGGGCCCGCAGGCGCTCCCCCGCGCCCGCCGGCAGTACGTGCGCTGGCGGCATGGCGACCTTTCCCCCTCGACCTTTCCCTGGGGGTAACCAAAGCTCCCTTTTATTTTCAATGTCACTTCGGAGTTTGCCTTTTGTTCCCCGCTACCTCTCGCTTCCAGGGATACGGGCGGCTCCCCGCTGGCTCGGGGAGGGGCGAGCGGTTGCAAAGATATCTCATTTAAAAACGACAATAGAGCCCTTTCGACCAGCCCGGGTAGTGCCCGAGCTTTATTTTCGGGCTGGGGGGAAGGGAATTGTTTGCTTTGCTTTTGTTTTCACAGCAAAACTCGAGGGCAAGTTACAGGAGGGCTGCGAGGCGCCCCGGCCCTTCCTCGTTGCCCCAAGGTGGCGGGCAGGGCCACCCAGCCGACGGCCCGTGCACCCCCCATGCCCGCGGCCTCCTGAGCACCCGCGCAAACGGCGGGCGGGCGGGCGGGCGGCTCTGCCCGCGGCAGCCCCGCTGGCACTTAACTTGGGAGTGACCCAGCGCCGCGGTCATTGCCCCCAGGTCCTTCCCTGCCTCCCGCTCCGCTCCCCCGTCTGTGCCTTGGGCTGCGCTCCCCTCCGGGCTTCAATGGGAGGGATGCTGCAGCCGCCCCGTCGTGCCCTCGGCTGCTTTTCCTTGGCAAGGGTGCCGGCTGCAAGGTGAGGCGCTGCCGTCGCGCCGCCGCGGCGGAGGCTGCCGGCCGTGCACCGGGAGGGAGGCGGCGGGGCCGGGCCCCCGCGGGCCCTCGGGGCCGAGGCGACCCACAGCAGCCCCCGCTGGCCGCCGCGGGAACTGCAGCGCTGGGCCCGGCCGTGGGGGTGGCGCTGCCCTGGGCCTGCCGGCCCGCGGCTGCTGCCGCTGCTGGTGGGTCGCACTAACCAGGACAAAAGCAAGTAAATGAGGAAACGGAACGGGATTCTGCCCGGTCGTCCTCGCAGGAGACCGACGTGATAAGGTGGGTATTGGTCCCTCTTTGCTGTGCGTTGCTCCGCATCTAGAGGGAAGGAGCAGCTTCTTTCAGTGGTGTTGCTGCTCTTCCTCAACACCCTCCCGTGGGCATAGCTCCAGCTCTGAGCAGGATTCTTCCCCTTCTCAGGGAAAGTATCTGCAATTCGTCCGTTCCTGGATCGAGAGGAGCTGTTTGATAATTCGTGTCTGCTCCAAGTGTTCGGTTTTGAGCAGTACAATCGAACAGTTTCAGGGTGTGCTCTTGAGAGTTCATGGTCACATACACAAAAGATTCTCACTCAAAACCCGCCTGCTGGGAACAACTCTGCCCCTTCCCCACCCTGAGCCTGCAGCCCGTGAGCACATCCCTTGAGGGCTGAGCTCAGCCCCCTGTCTGCAGGGGCTGCCTGGCTGCCCCATGCTCTTCTCCGAGTGTGGGGCGTGAATCTGCTGTGCCATCAGGGGCTGAAGCCCCCATGGCAGAGCTGAGACATGAGCTGGTAGGGCCAGGCTGACCCAACTGCCCACTGGGAGAGGCAGGTGGATTTGTTTATTTCTCACGTGAGCCTTAAAACCAACATTTCTCCTGAGTCTTAAAAAAAAAAAAAAAATCACGATTCACTCTGCCTTGATTTTCTTCTGTTCCTTTCCAGGGAGAGAAGACACAGAGGTTTCCTAGGCAAAGAGGACCATTTCAGAAGCCCAAGGGCAATTCTAGGGATGTTTCAGAAGTCGCCTTTTCACTTCATGGGAACCAGAGTCTCTGGGAAGATCATGCCCTCAGTCTGGCTAGTACAACTGGTAGGTCTAGCTAAAAGCTGACGTAAAAAGCTGCAGCACAAAGGAAGCCATTTGTAGGGAAACTCAACAATGAACTTTATTGGTCCTGCTACCAAACCCATTAACAAAGCTATACACTCTGTAGCATTGTTTCCAGGCCTGGGTTTTGTTAACCAGCTACTGACATATATATGGCCCAGGGCACTGATGTAACAGGTGCATTCCTCTTGCCAGGAAAGGGTTCAGTTCAGTTACCAGTTTCAGCTAGTTCGGTTTCTAGGTACCACTCTTTCAAGAGTTTCCTGCTGTAAACAGGGTCTCAGAAGTTCATTGTACAGTGGGATGTATGCATGGCATACATGGCAGGGAAGCCCTGCTCAGGCCACGAGAGCTGTGTGCCAGGGAAGGAATTTCACTACCCTGACAACAGCTCTCACTGCCTCTGAAGTGATGGGCCAGACATCCTGGAGGCCAGATGAGGCTCCGTCAGCTGGATTGCCCTGCAATGCTGTATCTTTCAAAGAGTGCTGTAAAACCAGCATATGTGGCTCCCTCTCCAACACCAACAGCACCTGTATTGCCAGAGATTGCTATGGAAGCTAAGGTCCTCTATTTTGTGCAAGAAATGGAGACAGGCAATAGTGAATTACAACTGTTTGCAATACTGAATTACTACTAGGAGCAATGGGTGTCTGTGCTTTTCTGTTACTGCACGTACCCCACATCCTTGCTCACACGATTCTATGTTTTTCACTCTCTGGCATTCATTCTGCCAAATATGTTTGTTTATATAAGCTGCACAGAGCAAAGTGTGGGCTCTGCCAGGATGTTTTTCTTGCCAAGGAAGGTGAGGAAAAGGGTTCATCAAAATGTTTCTTCTCCCAAGAAGAACCGGTAACCTGGCAAAGAAAGGACCCAATTGGAAAGGGTCTTTTTGCCCGCTCCTGCAGCAACGTAAAGAGCAGAGCTGCTCCTAAATGAGCTGCTCGTATTATAATCAGCTGATGTCCAAATCTTCCTCTGTTTCCCTTTGGACATGTAATTGAATTGAGCAGGGTTCTTTGGCTCTCATATTTCTAGGGAATGGGTATCACAGTTCCACTTGCAACTGAGTGCTGACCAGAATGCTTCACAGATAAAACAAAAGATGGGCTCAGCTTTGCAGAACCTTTCTTCCTGCAGAAGAAAGAAGGTTCCTGCAGAACCTTTCCTTTAGGAAGAAGAAAAGAATAAGGTTTAGCTTGAGGTTCAGTTGGGTTGAAGGACCGAGAGTTGGAAAACAAAACCAAAGGCTATTTGTATTGTAAACTAAAAAAAAGATGCACCCAAGAAATTTTCAAAGGTCCAGAAGTATTTTGCTGTTGAATTAGAACAGTACTTTCTATTCAAATAAAAATCCTAAAACATGTGCTAAAACAAGTCCTTGCTAGCAACTCTATTTTCTGTTTCCTCAGACATTAGTCATTATTAGCATTCTAGTGCAGAAGAGTCTCCATGTAGCAGGACTATCTTCTAAATTACTTTGGATGATAGATATAATGAAGTTAAAAATTTCACTCATCTTTGCCCTGTCATAAATGAAAGCACATATTATACTCATTCAAAAAATAGCTAACCATAGAGTTAGGTTCAAGTTACATTTTCAATGTAGAAATGTTTATGCTGAAAAAGCCTAGATACTTTCTTGGAAGTAGTTTAATGATGTAAAATAGTCCATTAATGGATTTTGACTACTGTTCAGTTTTTAAAATAATGTCCCTTATAATTAGTTGTTTCATCATTCCTTTATGTGCCTTGCTTATTTCAAATTCCAGGGAAAGAAGACTGCTAAGCTGATATAATGAGATAATATCCTTCGCTGGCATAAGTAAGGCTATGAGATGGACTGCTACCCACATTGGTAATTATACATGCTCTATTTCCACAACTGGAACCAGAATGAATACTCCACAGCATTTTACTGTCTCTGAATAACATTAACTGAAAAAAATAAGTGAGTAACTTGTTTACATATTAGTATTGGAGGAAGCAACCTGAGTTGGCTGTCCTTGAGTCTGTGGAGTCAAACTCATTCAGTGAGCACTTAACACAGGACCAAGGAGGAAAGCCATTTTGACATCTGCGTGCAATACTTGCTGTGCTGGCTCTGCCACCCCACAGGGGTGCCAGCTTCGGGTTCTACATGCCCTGGGAAGCTGCCAGAAGGCAGGGAGAGCATCACAGATTTGTCCAGCTGTGAGATACAAACTTTATAGGTGAATGAACTTGACACTTCCACCCCATCTTTCCTGTAGGATCTCAAAACACTCCGTGAATATTAGAGGTCTTAGGGTGAAAGAAGGAAGCATTTTATGCCCATTTTAACATGGCATAAGAGGCAAAGATTTAGCTCATGGTCATATGGGAAACAGGGGGGTCCAATGTCATCAGCATGTCCTTCTAGAAACCTGTTTTGCCTAAGGAATGGAGGCAAATCCCCCCACTGCCTACCCTGTTGCACCGCCCCGTCCAGCAGCACAGCTGGCACAGTTTGCTGTTGAGGCTGAGGCGCGATTGCACAGCCAGAGCAGCTCGATGAAGCCCCCAGTGGTCCCTGTGCCTGCACTGGCTACAGAGCCGCTAAAAAACAGGTCGAGAAGAAATACGTCGGGGTGGCCCAGCAGCAACACAGAGGTTCCGTTCCTCCTTGTGGGGCTGCAAACAGGGCTGCAGGCTGTGCCACGGGAGCCTGTGCACTCTGCCATTGCCTCAGGCAGGGGGTCATCCTGCCACTTGGCCACCTGTGGCCCAGGACTCCCCCAGGGTGAGAAAGAAGGATTGCATTTAAATTCAGTGGGAAGAGTCTCTGGTACTTACAGCCTTTAAAGCTTGCACTGCAAAACCTATCAACGAGTACTTGCTTTTCATTATTGCATTTTGGTGCTTTTTCAGTAAAAAAGCTTTGTCCTGAATGCAACCTGGAAATATCAAATGGAAATACATATTACATGAAGCAGGGGTTTCCAAACAGATCTTGCTTTGGGTATTGCTCGCTGCAGCAGCAACCCTTGCTGCTGGCAGGGCTGGCAGCTGACCAGGGCTCCTGACAGCAATGGTGGCTGCCAGCACCAACTTTGTACCAGCCTTACACCTCGGCCTGTCCCACCTCCAGCTCCCTAGCCTCTCATCAACCCTCCCTCAGCCCTAGGATGCCAACCATAAGCTTCCTAATCCTTCCTCAGCCACACAACTCTTCCTCCTACCCCGCTTTCAGCTGCTGGCCACCACTGGCAGTGTACTGGCAAGAGCTGGCTTTGGTGGCAGAGGCTGTGGGACAGCTTGTGTGCAGGTACCAGCCTCACAGCTGAGCACCTTCCTACACAGCACAGAGCAGGCTGAGTGCCTGCAAGCGCTATGCAGGCTGCAGGATCTTCATACCTAGGAAAATTGTCAATTACAGCAACCAAGTGCTTTGGAGAAAAGAAAAAAGGTGTCTGAAATGTTGTACCTCTGTGAAATTCTTGTTTCTGTAGAAACTTTTCAATGAATTTTGGATGCTCAGCTCTCTGTGGCCTGTTCCTTGCATGGCATAATGCTTTGCTGAATATGCAGCCCCTTGAATTGATGGGCTTCTCTACATTTTCCTTTTGTGACTAAGTCATTATGCATCCTGCATTTATCAAAAGTGGCTAGAAATGCAGGACTTTGCCTTTCCCTCAATCTGCATGTCATTCCTTCACAAAGCTTGAAAATATTTTTCCTCTGGTATTTATTCATTTTGCTGCGCTGTGTATCCAATTAGTGTATTCTGCTGCAGATTCAGAAATGAGAACAGTTCCACCTCCCTTGCATGCAGCTCCATTTCTCTCCAGTTTCATTTCCCTCAGGGTCACTGTTAGGTGATGATATGCAGTAATGTCCCCAGTGAGGTGCTGTTTCCATTAACTTTCCCCTTCAGGGGTGGTCAGAGGTCTGAATTCTTATATGGTTTGTTTTCTTGGTGACTTAGAAAATAAGGTTCAGTTTTGATCCCTCTTCTACACAGAAATGTTTCATTTTCAGGTATCTCTTCCTTTTCTAATAAGACAGTGTCTTTACCTCTGGTTTTAAAAGAAGAGGTATGCTTTGGTGGGTGATTTTTTAAATTGGCATTCAGTACTGTTTATATAAAAAGGGTTATAAAAGGAGGAAGAAATCACATGGCAGAACACAGTATGCACATCCATACACCCCTATTAAGGAGACCACAGAAAATGCTGTCAGGCACATCTATGTGAAACACAGTGAGAAACCAAAAAAATACCTCCTCCTGTGGAGCACAAAATGTTTTCTGTAGATGGGTAAATGTATAAGCTCCATACTAAAATGATGCTGTGAATTCAGTAGAAGTAATCTTTGCTGAATCAAACATGATTTGACATCCACCGTGCTTGTGGTTATGCTATTTTGGCAACTGCCTTTGGGAGAGGCGAGGGGATGACAAACCAAGTACAGCAGGTTCCCATTCTTCCCTCAGTGAGGGGTCGTTTGGAAGTTTATATTATTTTGAGCACTGAAATGGCTTTTTTCTTTTTTTTTTTTTTTTTCCCTGAACCTGAAATTCTGACATGTGGGCACACTTCAGTGCCTTGCTGCACTTTAGCTTACAAGTGTGGTTATTCCCTTAAAGTTAATACTATTCAGTAGCCTTAGATCGGCTCTTCACGCCACTTGAGGCCCATGGTAGGGCTTTGCAAGAGAAGCCAGAGACAAATGGCCTTCTGCTTCACCTTCATGGACCTTGAATAAACTCTTGTGGAAGTGGGTTTGGAGACAAATTAGGGCTAGCATTGCAGGGGAATCTGTGACCCAGAAGTTTGGAGGAGGGGGTTTAGGCATGCAGTGACTGTTACTGGAAAATCAGAATTGTTGCTCATATATTCAAACCTATAAATAAGCATCAGAACTGGGGTGAATTTCAATCACCAGGCCTATTTCTTTCATCTGCTTTTGTTGATCTTCCCATGTTTTCATTGTATATTTCCTGCAGTTATGTACATTTAACTAGGTGAAGAGACATTGGTAGCTATTATGCTGTAATTAAAGCTTGCAAGTTTAAAGCTGGATAAAACTGTATCATTTTCAGCAGAAAATGTATTTTTTTCTGAATTGGCATATTTTTCTCTTGAGCAAATCTGATTGAAACTCCTTAGGGGTGTTGGTTGCCTGCATTTTTCTCTGTCGTCCAGCTCCTTAGGTGGACGCCATCTCCAGCTGTATTGTTCATCACAGTCTGACGTTATCAGAAGTTGAATTTTCTCTCCCACAGATCTTCTTTTCTCTACTTCAATACGGAAGCAAAGCAAGTATCAAATGTCAAGGTTTTTTTTCAGAGACAGAAATTTCACCAGAACTCCCGATGTTTTGATAAATGGTCTAGATTCAGGAGAAGTATCAAATTCTTCTGAGGGAGAGAAATTTCACTTGGCAATCATCTCAAATTTAAATAAAAAACCCAACTGATCTGAATTCTTAAAATTGGTTTGAGTGACAAAAAGCCCATGAAAAAAACTAATAGTGTGCTTTATTCCGGGGAGCAGAAAGCTGTGGAAAAAACCTCTCAAACTTTACATCCGAACATCAAATGTTTGGCAGAAGCCTGCTCTGTCACACAAGCTGAGTAGTTAACACAAACTTTTTCCTCCTGTATGAATAACTGATGTTTGTTTACGTAGTTTATCAGGATAAGAATGGAAAATCAGTCACACAGGATTAACTGGGACTTATTTAGTATCAGGAATGTTATGACTGGTTTCCAGGCACTGAAAGGTGTCTGACCTTCCTTTGCTAATCAGTGTCCACAGTCGTTACCTGTCAAAGAGGGGCTTAATCTTAGCTGTTGGAGGTTTTGTATCCAAAGCTCAGCATGGCTTAGATTCTTGCCCTGGAAGACATGCAGTTGGGGATGGATGTAGCCGCAAAACAGCTAGAATCAAATTTTAGGCAAACAGCTATAGATACTAGGCACTACCCATCTGCATTTATAGACACTCTTCTGACCTAGACTGCCAAACTTTTTTGAGCAGTACATTCTGACCAAGCCACGTTGTTCCATTGCATTAGACAGCCTTCAGATAATCATTACGCTGAGCTGGCTTCATTATTCATTGCTGTTGTAGCAAGACTGAGGCATTGCCAAAGGCAGGAATCCTGCTTCTCCCAGCTGGGCAATGGCCCTTGTTTCCCAGGCAGATCACCTGTGATACAGCCCCGGAGGCTGTGGTGGCATCCCAAGGTTCAGTTAGAAAATGTGCATGCCACTGCTCTAGCAGGCAAGGATGTGGGTCTTGTCTCTACTGGTTTAAAAATAATTAAATAAAAGTGGTAGCGTTTTCTTTTTTTGCCATTGTTCCCTCCATGCATATGTGTTTCCTTCAGTGTTTTTTATAGTATTACTGAATTTTATTTTAAAAGATGCTCTTCCAAAATGCTTAGTCTTCATCAGGGAATCAGGATGCCTCTAGCATTTTGGTCTTTTATTGAAAAAGAAAATCAGGTGTCTCCATATGAGACATACATATTATCCTTTTATTTGGGGAAATAGACCATTCTGTGCCAACACTTTTAAACAGAGCATTGTGGAATACTTTGGATAAAACAACCCATAGCCACACTATAAACTGTCACAATCCATCTGCCAGCTTAAATTTACTATTGCAGTATAAAGCTTCTTTGTTTCTTGTTTTCAAGTCAACAGCTCCTTCTCCTCTCTTTTTTCTGGAGGAGATGTTTTCCACCAAGTTTTACAGTGGGCATTATTCTTTTTACACTATAGTGTCTCTCTTTGGATCAGTTATCTAAATGAATTCTAGGTAAAGCTCTTCACTTTCAAACCTTCCTGTCTTTATGTGCACAAGTGACTTCTGCTGATCTCACAGAGTTGTGTACTCATAGAGAATGAGTAGAGACCTGGTAGCGGCCACCATTGCAAGTGACAACGTGGTAATTCTTTTAGCTTCTTTAACTTTAAATGCAATGTGTTGAATCGTTATTAAATTTCTTCTCTCTGTGATTGCCTCTTCCTTTACTATTGCTAAGCCTCCTCCTTCCCTTGCCATCTACCTGCATTTTTCCTCCTGGTTTGATGCCAGAGAGCTGAGGAGATCAAGTCATAGCCCAGGAGAAAACAGTTTTGTGACCATGAAGGTCACACAGTTGCAAAGTATGTTCCTATTACAAATCCAGCTGCACGTCCACTTGCTGTAAGAAACCCATGGAACTGAGGAACTAGGGAGAAAAGGAGTCAAAGAGTGAGTGGCATGTATGAGTAACAGCCTTTTTAGAAGGACAGATTTCTTTTGGCTGCTCAATGGCTGCATGAGTTGCTGAAAGGACCTCTAAATGGTCTGGAAAGTAGAAAGTACGGATATTTTTCTCCAGGCATTTGTGCAGTGGAAGTGACATTCTGTGCCAGGAGGGCTCCACGAGCCAAGACAGGCTGGAGAGGGGAGGGAGGATTGCAAGCTGTGTCTCCATGGCATCCACTGCTCCCCAGTGTACAGTTACACCTGATGGCCTCGGGTGAGGTGCCTGTTACTTGTGTCCATTCACCTTTACTCCAACTCAGCTGTCCTCAGCCTGGAAAACGGGGTCATAAATGGCTTTGGCTCCCACACAGCTGAAAGGCATGTGGCAAGGTGAGGAGATGCTATGGCTGACCCCCGCCAGCAGCCTGGTGAAATACAGCTTGCAACAAACAGAGGCGGCTGTGGGGATGTAGGGGAGGATGCTCCTTTTGCTTGTTGTTTGTGGAGCCAAGGTTTTTGTAGGGCACTGGGAGAAAAATGTGCCTTTTCCATTGTTCTGGGACTTGACTCGATGTGACTGAAGCTTTCCCTGAGTGTTTGATTCCAACACACACACAAACACACACACACACACACAAATAAATTAAACTCCAGTATCCACCTACCGAGGAACATGCAAGCTTTATACTTCAAATAATCTACATTCACATGTTTCAGGGTTAGTTTCTTTCTGGTAATAATGTCTTTAAAATTCATTCCTGCCATATGTAATTTCTTTTCCACATCATGTGCTTCATTTTTCTCTTCAGAAAAAGGCAGGTTTCCTTACTCTCCATCTATGTACATAGCAGAGCCAAAGGGCTGGAGTCTGAAGGGTATGTGGCTGGAATATAACTATTGACTTCAGTAGTTACTCCAGGAGTACTTGAGAGAAAAGTCAGGGACAAGTTATTTTTAACAAAGCAAAGCCTATTGTCGCAATTGTTAAACCTTTGTGGCACAATATAGGATGACAGACAATGTTCATTTTAAAAAAGTACTCTTTCATTGTTTGCAACCTCCTGCTAGGTGTGAACTTTGATATTTTGTTGGATTTCTCCTTCTCATTACCCAGTTTTGCAATTCTTTTCTCCAATAGCCCAGACTAAGAAACTCTTTAATCACTGCATCTGGTAGCTCCAATGGTCTCTTGTGACTGCCTAATTTATTTGTGTACTTCTAGATGAATCATGAGTAAGAGAAAACAAACTTGAACTCTGCCATTTCCACTTGCTCAGATATATAATTTCAATGAGCAGTAAATTTGCTGGAAAATGCAGTACCAGTTTTCTTGATATTATCCATGTGTGAATTGCACAAAATAACAGGGCTAGGCAGACAACTTGACTGAGTTGTCTCCTTTTTAATTGGAGTAGAGAACCAAAATTCCTGAGGGGATCTGAACGAGCTTACTAGCCTCAAAGGCTAGTGTCTCTACCTCATCATGCTTGTTAGCCACCACCTCACTTCTTCATTGGCCTCCTGAGAGGCTGTTGCTCTGCTGAAGCTGATAAGCTGGCTGGAGCAGGGTGTCATGGTTTAACCCTGGCCGGCAACCAAGCCCCACACAGCCGCTTGCTCACTCCCCCCCACCCAGGGGGATGGGGAGGAGGATCAGAAAGGAATGTAAAACTCAGGGGTTCAGATAAGAACAATTTAATAGGTAAAGCAAAAGCCTCACACGTAAGCAAAGCAAAGCAAGGCAAGGAATACATTCACCACTTCCCACGGGCAGGCAGGTGTTCGGCCATCCCCAGGGAAGCAGGGCTCCGTCACGCGTAACGGTTACTCAGGAAGACAAACACCATAATGCCAAATGTCCCCCCTTCCTTCTTCCCCCAGTTTATATACTCAGCATGACGCCATACGGTATTGGCATACCCCTTTGGCTAGTTCAGGTCACCTGTCCTGGCTGTGTCCCCTCCCAACGCCCCGTGCCCCTCCAGCCCTCTGGCTGGCAGGGCCCAAGGAACCAAAAAGTCCTTGACTTAGTACAAACGTTACTCAGCAACAACTAAAAACATCAGTGTGCTATCAGCATTGTGCTCACATCAGAGCCAAAACACAGCACTGTACTAACGACTAAGAAGAAAACTAACTCTGTCCCAGCTGAAACCAGGACACAGGGGCAGCCAGAACCCAGTGCAGCAGACCCTCCACCAGACAGCATGATCACCATCACCCGTGTCTGACTCGGCTGTGTGGTTTACACCCAGTAGTGTAGCTCCAACAGTGGAGGACTGATTCTTCCTTTTCCAGTGCTTTATCTTGTCTTGTATGGGTTTTTCATTGCTTCTCCTGAGGGTTTGCCCCCCTTCAATTTTTCCAATGTTAAAACTACTTTTTTCTTTCTACACAAGCTGCTGCTTTTATTCACACATGTAAATTATTCCATCACTTCTAGCCATGAGTACTCTGACACACTTCTATGCTACACATGTCCTGTTTTGCCCTGTTTTACACACCTACATTGTAAGGAGTTGACTCAGCCTAGGAATACTTGCCTGCTTGTATGACCTACAAAAAGCAGTCTATATAGCTGTCTCTGAGCAGAAACCTGCATATAGGTATCTCCAGGTAGGTGTATGGAATCTAGGGTTTTTTTGTCATCACCAGCATCCTTGCACAATGATTGGTGGTGGGCCACAGTAGCATTTTGAAATTCTCTTTCTCAGAGCTAAACTGCCCAAGGACCCAAATGCTAGCCCCTCGGTCCTTTCTCCCTGCTCATCTCTGCCTCTTTGCTCACGATTGAAACTCACTGCCTTTACTCACATGCCTTTATTCAAAGCTTCCTTACCTCCTTTTTTCCCCCTCCATCTAATAGCAATGTAGCTTTTGAAATTATATTAACTGGTGTGGTATATTGCTGTGAAAACTCACATCTATCCTCCCCACTCTTCTTACCTGTTCTTTGAAATGAGAATGCAAACCTAAAAAATAAGATTCCTTTCCTGAGTTTTTACTTCTTAATTAGCACATTTTTCCCTAGCTTAGATGGCCCTCCCGCTGTTCACAACATCAGTTAGACAGTTGCAGTATTTCATTAGTCATATAGCATAAGAAGTATTTGTTGAACAGCAAGTTTCAGTGAGTACTTTCTGTCCAGTGTTAATGTTTTCAACATCAAGGAGGACAATATGATTCATCATGCCCATAGAATAGCCTTCTTCTGGGCTTTCCTTCCTCCCTCCAGATTCTGCACCTTCTATATTTCCTAGTTCAATCTTGTGTTTTTATTTCTATCTCCCCAGACTCCTTTAGTCCTTTCACATTATACATCCTTATAAAATGATGTCCCCAGTGAAGGATGGGAACATTTCCCAAGGAAGAATCACCTGCAAATGCCATCAGTGTGTTTCTAATCTTCTTTTTTTCTAATCACGCTAAAGATATTAAATAAAATCAGAGCTAGCTTCGGTCTCTGTAAGAACCCTCTAGGCACCTTCCCCAGCTTGTCACATTAGTGCTTATCATTTCAGTCCAACAGCTAATTTATAACTCATGTGTTAGTGCTCTTGAAGAAAATTACTGTAACAAAACACAATTCTAGACCTTTTGGAAGCCAGGATGATATTTGTTTTAAAGAAAACTGACTGCTGTCTCTCATGCTCCTTCTCCCACAGATTTCACTTGCTCTTGTTCTCACACCCACATACTGGCAAGAACAACAGTGCATGTGTCCCCAGGATCAATTTTGTGTGACTGGGAAGATAAAGAAGACTGGCTATTGAGTCCTCACTACATCTCTTGGGATCCTCTTCATCGGTGACAGCAGGCAGGATTTCGGATAGGCCTTTTACACCTTTTAGGGGTCAAGCTTATTATGATATGGTCCCTCGACTCCAAACCTTGCTTACTTCATCTTGCATAAACATAAGGTTGATGTCTGTTGTCTTTGGGTATCTTTAAGGCTACAGTCCACCTTCACGCCGGGCAAAAGGAAGGACCTGTGTTGTATACCATAACTTTTTTACCCCACTCTCCTGCCATCGGAGGTCTGTGCTATGGCTGTCAAATCTTCATGTCAAAAATTCTCACTCCTCAAGGGTTACCAGTCTGACTGCAGCTGATAATGTCCTTGGTGATCAATGCAGGTACCTTAAGGATTGTTATCTAAGTGGCCTGTCGGGAATTTTCAAAATTGCCTCAAGTAGTCATTCAAGGGATTTCCATTTATTTCTTGCATTGTGGGCTTATTTATGGGCTTTGGTTTATGTATAATCCGCTTCCTTTTATGGAGCTGGTAAAAAAATGCTAAATATGGTTTGTTTACTCCTGATGGATTTTTAAAGATCTCAGCCTGAATACTCAGTTATATCAGACTCTAAGTTAATGTGGCACATTAGCAAAGCACTCAGAGAAGGTCCCATCCTGTGCATTCGATTTTGGTAGAGTGACTGAAGCATACTCTAAAGATAGGACAAATAAGTTCCATATCTCAATGGTGTTAGAGTTGCAGTCTGTTGAGCTGAATCAATTACAAATGGAGGGTCATTCAAAGACAGCAAAACATTTAAACTGTAATTTCTCATTTTGCAACAATGAGTCAAATAGCACTGCACAAGCTCATCTTCTGCATGTTTTGTTCAATGTCTATGGTTTTTAGCATTGGTGGTGTTAACTATGAACACGCAAACCCAATACACATGTTACATATTTATTCAATTTCAAGGTCAAGATTCCCTGAGAGGATGGAGATATACAAATAACTTACATTTGATATGGCTGGGTATTCAAGCAGCACTGCTATTGTAAGTGATAACAAAAGATAAAATGTAAGTCTGATACTTAAAGCCAGAACATGTTGTTTTTCACATCTTTTGTAATAATATGAAGGAATAGAAATTTTATGTTTCTTGAAAAAAATCTTTATTTCTCTGTATGTTTAGTTCATGATGTTGGCTTTACAAGATGATTCAAGCAGCCTTTGCAATAAAAGATAATATTCCTACAGTATTAAATACTATTTCTTGCCGTACATTTGTATCCAGAAGTCATTGCTTTCTTGTCAGAGAGAAATCTGAAGTACTGTTTTTTGTGTTTAATTATAAGATCCTTATGTTTCAGTAAAAAAATTCTGACCTCACTTAGGTGCTGGTTTAGGGCTCTTTTTGTAAAAATGTCTGTTTGGGGGTTACCACTGCCATTTTGTTCATTCTGTGTGTATGCATTGGCATCTCTAGTTTGGACTGTAAAACTTGAAGTCTGGTACATGTTGATGAACATTAGTGTGCACATGCACTTCTAATTTCTTTGGCTTCTGCTAAGTTTAGAATTTCGTAGACAAGCTAAGATAATCTGTACTAGAAAGATATTGTCCTTTTTTTTTTTTTTGTTCTATCACATAATCGTAAGCTTTACTTGAAACCATTATATAACATTAACTATTTTAAAGGATGTTTGCATCATTTCATCCATTAAGGGCTGCATTATGGCCTCAAGTAAAACCCTTCCTAAGGGAGGGGATCAAAACACGTTCATGGGGCTGCAGTGCTCATGCAGCCATGGTGGATGCCATTATACTGGCCTCATATTGCTCCCAAGCGTGCTGGGAAAAACAGTCATCAGTGGAATTTCATCCAGGTTCGTGTTCAAAACCTAGCACAATGCATCAGAAACAAAGGCTCCCAAAATCTTAGGGCTCAATTCCTACCCTGTTCAGCGCGGAAGGATAAAGAAGGAGCCAGTTTTTCTCCTAATCCTTTTCCTTCACCTGTACTTCCAAGAAATAGATTTGTTGAGAGTTCAAAGGCCAGCCAGCCTGCGCAGCACCTGGAGGGTGCAGGGGAGACATGGTGGGGCAAATCCTGCGGGAGGGTGCCAGGGGTCGGAGCAGCCTGCACAGTGGAGCGGGCACACAGGGCTAAGGGGCAGAAGGTGAGTGTCAGGAGAGGAGGGAAAAAGAAAGAAAGGAAATCAGAAAGGAAGGAATGGACAGCACGTGTCCTGATACCAACCTGCTCTCCAGCACCCCAAAAGCAAAACACTGGCTGCTCCTGCCCCAGGGGGCTTTGCCTTCTGCTCCTGCTTCCCGCCCAGATCAAAGGTCTCTGCTCTCATCTTCAAATCACGTTTCAGGGACAGGTCCAAACACCACCAAGATGGTTTCTGCTTCTGTGCTACTGATTGCCCAGCTAGATTTCAATCAGATCTTGACTGCTTAGTGGGAACTGTCACTGGGAGAAGGAGCCATCGGTTCTGCAAGGAGTGCCTTGAGGCTGCAGAGCTTGGTCTTGCAAGCAGCAAAGAGCTGACTAGAGACCTTAATACACTGGGAGCTTGATGCCAAGTGTCGTTCATCAAGTTGGTGCGTTTATTTCAGCCTGCTGTAGGCAGCCGCACACTTGTCTCAAGTCCAGCTACAGTCTGCCACAGGAGAGGAAAAAATAATGAGTTTCCTTCCCCACTTCCCCAACCCCAACCCCCATATTGCTTTTTCCATTATCTGGAATAAAGAATTCAGACTCTCAGCATCATCCTAACATGAGCCCTCTGATACCTGGAGTTTTGCAGAGACCCCAAGGTCTCTTTAAACGTATAATTGTCTCAGTTTAGTCTTCTTTTATCTTCTTAAGGCAAGGTTCTTACTCTCACACCTGCAAAGGACAGAAAGCTTAACTGAACATGTAAGGCTGAAAGAGTAACAGGCAGAAAAGGAGCTGAGGATTTCCTATTTTTAACAAGTTCATCTTCTGAAGGCAGCTTAGAGATTTTGGAGAGACTGATCCTAAATTTTTGGACTTTTGGTGTTGGCAGTGGCACAAATGTCCAGGGTTCTTTTCTGAAAGGTAAATTACCCATACAAGGGAAGTTAGCTTATTAACCAAAATATGACTTATTTTGCTAGTCTCTGACAGGATTGCACCTCAAACTTCTGTTGTTCAGGAAGATTTCTCATAATATAAAACCTTCAAGCAGCAGGCAAAAGAAGATAATCAGGGTAAAATAAAGAACAACGAGAATCAAATCTGTGTCCAGTCAGAATGGACAGTATGGAAAGAAATAATTTCAAAGCAATGAGCCTAATCAAATTATGCCCTTGTTCAGTTCGTGTTTTATAACCTGAAAAATTCTAGGGAAATCCAGTTCATTCTACTGAGCATTGCAAACCCCACCAAATATTAAAGCAAATCCATGGAAACCCTTGCATATAGTCCAGTGAAATCTTAACCACAGGCTGCCTGATTTTTTATTGAGGTATGTTAGTGAAACAGGTACACAGATGGTAGGCAATTTCAGGGGAAATTGTTTTGGTTGGTTTTTTTTTTTTTTCTCTGAGCTTTGCAGCAGTAGCAGAGCAGGTTCCATAAATCCTTTTTGCGTTTAGCTCCAGCTTTATTCATTTTGCTCTGATCCCTGATTCCACCACAGCAAGACTTACGTCAGGTGGTTTCAGATCCCAATGTCAATGGTTTGTCCTCTAGGGCAAAGAGAGGGTATGAGTCCTCAAGGTCCTCAAGTCTCTTCTCTACTCTGTGCAGGGAAAATCATTCCATCTTCTTGCTTCTTTTTCCAAGCACTCAGGAAAAACCCAGCATGGCTTCGGATCTTTTGCTGCCAGTTTTCCAGGAAAGAAATCAGAGAAGGAAAATAAACCTTGTGAACCTTTGAGCCTGGGAAACTGGACCTTTTCAGATCTGGATATCTGGCTGGAAGAAGTTCTGAGCAGGTGTCAGGTGGCCTAATTTAGTTGTCAAGCCAGACAGAGATGAAAAGGAACTCAGGGGTGTCACACAGGAAGCAGAGATAACCCTGCTCCTGCTCAGCCCCATAGGAAGGAATGGAAATTCTATCCCAGATCCAAGCAGTCCTTTCAAGATTTTCAGACCACAAAGGTGTGACTAGTTGTACCGGTTTTGGCTGGGATAGAGCTAAATTTCTTCTTAGTAGCTTGTATGGGGCTATGCTTTGGATCTGTGATGAAAACAGTGTCGATCACATAGGGATGCTTCAGACACTGCCAAGCAGTGCTCGTGCAGCGCATAAACCTTTTCTGCTGCTCACCCCACCCCAGCAGTGAGCAGGCTGGGGCTGCACAAGAAACTGGGAGGAGACACAGCTGGGACATCTGGCCCCAGCTGACCAAAGAGGTATCCCACACCATATGATGTCATGCTCAACAATAAAACTGGGGAGGTGGGGGTAGAGGTTGGCCAGGGCTGCCACCGCTCAGGGTCTGGCTGGGCACCAGTCATTTGATGGTGAGCAACTGGGATTTTTGCATCACTTGTTTTTCTGGGTGTTGTCTCTTTTCCTCCTTACTGTAGGTTTTGGGTTTTTTTAATTTTAACCTGTCTTTAACTCAACCACAAGTTTTCTCACTTTTAGCCTTGCAATTCTCTCCCTCATCCCACTGTTTGGAGCAATCACTGAGTGACTGTATGGTGCTCAGCTGCCTTCTGGGCTTTAAACCACAACATTAGTGAGGTCACTTCAATGACTTAGAAAAAATGGTCTAAACAAAGATAGTGACTAAAGACATTAAATGTAAGCATCTTACACAGCACAATGCTCAATTTAGCATCAAAGACTCAGCACTGACTCAGGGAGGGTGTCTTGGGTTTGGTCAGTCAGTGGTCTCGTATGATATCCATTGATCTTCAGTGGTGCATTGCTTTTCCTATTCCTATAAACACTTACAAAGTACAGGAATGTGAAAAAACATCTCCAGAGTCTTCCAAACGGGAAACAGAGCCAGAATCCATGTTTCATTTTCCTCTCATCGAGAATGAACACCTGCTCCAATAGATCTATTCTCTTATTTCAACAAGCTGCCAATAAAGGGCAGGTCTGGCAGTGGGAGCATTAACATCTATTAATGCAGCAACTGACAAAGGAGACTTGCTGCCTTTGGTACAGTGATGTGTGTCCTTGGCATTTACCAGTCTCTGGCAAATCTTTCCCTTTTGCCATTGGCATGCAACACTGTTGATGTGGCCACACTCTTGCTTCCATCCACCAGCTGCCTGCAGGGCTAGGATTCTTGCATGGGAAGCAAGGAAGGGAATTTGAAAGGATAGGAGAAAATAAAATGTTGCTTGCAGAATTTTATTATGGATTCCTGGTCCCTGGCTCACGCAGGAACAAATCCCAAATCATAATTCTAATGAGTTTTAGTAAGGGAACAGAGTGGGTTCAAGGTTACCATCTCTGAAAAACTGAATTGCATTTTCTAGTAGTATATCCCTACTGCAATTCTTGCTAAACTTACATATTCAAAGAAAGAAAGAAAGAAAGAAAGGATTACTGCCAGTGCTCTCAGACAGAGAACAGCTATTCACGCATAGAAGTGTCCCCTCTTGGGGGTGTTTCTGTTCCCAGGGTGAAAATCCAGGGGTTTTTTGAGAGATCAATATGAACCACCCATGAGTTGCAGGTTCCTTTCCTTCTCCTTAGGAAACATTCAAGAAAAGCTAGTCAGAAGTTCAGAAATAATTTATTTCTTTTTGAAAATGTTCATTCCTTAAAACCAGAAGTTTTCACAAAGACATTTTGTCTTCAGTCAGCTTTTGGCAGAAGCATTCTCAGCCCACTCTTCTCCCAGGAGCAGATTTTTATCCAGAGCCATGGTGCCTGAAACCAATTGCTTTGTTGTCTCTTTTTTACACAAAAGGAGACTCTGATTTGGAAGATGTAATCTTCCTTTTCCAGAGATTCCCTGCAATACTATGCTCCAGAACCACCCTCTCCTGTGCGGAGCGTTGAGAGGCTGAGCAGTTCTGCCGTGTGAGGAAGAGGATGTCCATGCTCTGAGGTACCAGGTAGCTTCTCACATTTGATGTGTACTTCTTTGCTTTGTTCTCCCCATGTGGTACCTTGGCATCCCTGGGAGGCAGCTGCTCAGAGATATCTTCCTGAGTGTCACTGCTGCCACCCAACACCAGCATCAGCTTGTGCTGAAGCTAACTGGCACTGGAGGACTGACAGCCTCTGTGTTCCCTGTCCTTACCACCCCCAGCAAACTGCTCAGCCCCTGCTATTCAGATCAGTCCAAGGCATAGCTAACCTTACATCTGCTCCTCAACCTGGCTTGACATTTTGAAACCCGCCTGTGTTATTCATCAAAATGACAACGCAAGAAATATCTTTTCCCCACTGAAAACTCTAAGTTAAAAGCCATCACAGCTGCTGCAGAGGCTTCACCAAAAGCCGTATCAGCAGTTTCTGTTTTAAAAACATTTTTTTTTTACCCAGTCACACTGATGCAGCTGCAGTTTTCGGCAGAGCCCTCTCGGTGGCTGATTTGCCGTTTTCTCTCACTTTCCATTAAAAAACATCTCTCACATCCATTAAAAAACAGGGCTTTCAACACCTCAAGACTTAGTTTTTGAAACTCTGAAAGTGAAGGTTAAATATATCACAGCATCTGGCAAAGCTCTGTTAGAGCCAAGGTCAAGTATTTTGCATTTTTAGATGGAGGAAAGTCTTTGTTCTACTGCATTCCGAATGCCAGCTGAAATTGCCAAAAGTTGCCTGAAACTTGCCTTATTAGTAACACACTGTGCGTACCTCAGTGCTAATGGGTGCCACCTGATGAATCTGAATTGGTCCGCCAAAGGCAATGGCAGTGGGTCCAAATATCTCGTGGTCATGAAGGCAACCAGGAGCCGGTTGGTTTCATAAACAGACAGGAGCCAGTAGGTTTCACAAATGGCACCATGGGAGGCAAAGACTTGCTGGAGTTTGTGCTGCTTTGCCAAAGTGCTTTCCTCTCTCTAGACACTCGCCTCCACTCCCCCCAGGAGCCACCTTACTCAGCTCCTCCCATCTGAAGTCCAGGTTCCTTCAGAAACAGGGACAACTGCGCAATAGCTCAGTTGTCAAAATTGCTCAAAATGTAGAAAAAGAAAAGAGTTTTCTCTCATGAACATAGTGGTAAGAGGGTGTCCCTTGCTGATTTGAGACCTTCTTTAACGGTCTGGGCTGGGCAGGAGCAGGTGGCCAGGCTGGTCCCCGCAGGGCGCTGCAAAGGGAGCTGGCAGCAGACCAGGGAAGGCTGGTTCCATGCCCTGGGAAGTGTTGTAGTCCCTCGGCAAGGCTTTGAGAAAACCTTGTGGAAGAGGGAAGAAAATGACCTCTTAGGACTCCTAGTGATGCAGTAGGAGAAAGGAAGAGAACATATCATCAGGTTAAAGATTTTGTTCTTTTTTTCATGCACCCATGTGCTGTTTCCTTGGTTGTTGTCTTCTGTGAGTGCTGTTACCCCACATCTCAGAAACAAATGGTGGGTGAAAAGGATATTCTTCTCCAGCTGCCCTTGATATCAAAGCAGAGATGAGTACTTTCTAAGGTAAAAGATACAAACACTGATTATCTAACACCTCTGCTTGACATCTGGCTTCTGCATCCATATCTATGAAAAGATACAACCTCTTCCCTATTCATTTCAGTCAGTGTCTGCACTAGTGGATGTGGTAGGATGAAAGTAGTTTTGTGGGGTTTTCTGCAACCCAGTGCATGTAATTTAACAACAGAAAATTGAAACAAAAATCTAATTTAAAAAATCACTAATAATGAGAAGACATCAATGACACTGTCCTATCTCTTCATTATTATAGCCCGTATCCAAACCAGTAATACGAAGTGGTCTGAACAAAGAAAGATGAAGATCAGTGATTGGAAAATGTACTGCATCTTCTTCTCTCCGGTGGCTTCACTGGATTTCTGTTAATCTGGACAGATCTCGTCATTTGTCTGAAGGTATCTCTGACAAAACTCCTGCTGTAAGGGCTTTCCCAGAGCAGAATCTCAGCTGATACAAGATTGTGAGAATATAAGAACTTCAGTGCTAAGTCAGATCAAAGGTCCACCTAGCCAATACCTTATAACAGCCAACAGTGGGTATCTGGAGGAGAGCAAGAGGGTAGAGAAAAACATAGAGTGATGCTTCTCCAAAATTACCTTCCAATCTCCAGCAACTCTGGCTCAGAGATTTCATGAGCCAGACAAGGTATTGAATCTTTGATGAGTTTCTGTTGCTTGAACTTTTCTAGTCTTTCCCTGAATTCATGCACAGTTTTAATGCCTACAGTGATGCCCACAATGTCTTTTGATAAAGAATGATTTTGCTTAACAATGGTTTTTGGAGAACCATGTCCTTTTTGTTGGCTTATAATCTGCCACCTGCCACCATCGTGGGATGTGTCCTTGCTCTTGTGCTGTGGGAAGGATAATCATCACTTTCTATTTGTCCTCTCCTTGGCACTCACGACTTTACACACCTCCAGTATATTTTCCCTCTGTTATTTCTTTTCAGGCTGAAGATGCCCCCCCTTGTAGGGAAGCAATTTCATACCTGTGCCAACCTTCTCTGAACTTTTTCAAGTTCTGCTATGTCCTTTTTGAGAAGGGTAACCAGAACTGTACATAGTGTTCAGGATACATATATACAATGATTTTATACAATGGTATTATATTTCTTGTTTGGTTTATTTTCCTTTCCTTGGCATTTTTAACATTATTTCCGTTACTAAACATTGAAATGGCATTTTCATAGGACTACCTGTTACAGTCTTCCATTCCTGAGTAGTCATCTCTGAACCCATAATATTATATGTGAAATTATCGTAGGATGATTTGTTTTTAATGTGCATCACTTAATGTTCATCTATGCTAAATTTCATCTGGGGTGTGAGCTGGAGCAGTCTCATGTAAATAATCCATGCTCTTTTTTTTCTTCACTATAAATAAGCTACTTCCATTAACTATTGCTGCAGTGGGAACAATCTGCACATATGGGACATCGCACGTGCAGCTCAGAGGTGTCTCAGCAGATGTAGCTGACATTTGAAGTCGGAAAAAAATCGGGAATAAAATGCTCATTCTTGGGATTGAAATATTTTCAAATATATTTTAAATTACAGTATTTTTTTTTTCTTGAAAAATACTGTTTGGAATTAATAACTAGTGATTAGGGAAAGGATGGAGAACAATGATCCTACCCTGTGGACTTTGACTCAGTTTTTCTTCTCTGCCAGGCTCTAAGCATTACATGGGGCACAAGTGTGCCATGGAGGGCATTCACAAGGAATTCCCAAGATCTTCCCTTGAGCCCTATGTTACCAGAGTAGCATGAGTCCAAGGGAGAAAATGCACCCATCGTTTTCCTTGTTTTGAGCCCTGAGAGCTGTAAATTCCCCCTTTCTCTGTGGAAGTGGTCTTTAATCAGCAACATTTCAGAAACAGAGTACAAGAAGAAGAAAACATGGAAGTTGATTAAAAATTATGAGGTGGCAACCTAGACTCCACCAAAGACACCTTGTAGAAGCATAAACTTTTCCGCTCTGGCTTCATAGGGATGATTTAACTGCCAGGATGCAAAGAAAACAGAAGCTAATTATCAAATGAACATTGTCTTAATATGTTAATGAAGCGGTTTTGCTAATAGCAAGAGACCTGAATTTTAATACATTTTAAGAGCTCCTTGATTACGTGTTTGTTAGTTGTTATGATCATTTTAAATTATCTGTGCATGGCTTTATAATGGGTTAAAAACTGTATTAAGCACTGTATTCTAAACAGGCCTTGATGAGGCAGGTGAATAGTGCAAACATTGTCGCTAGGAAATTCACTTCAAAAGAAATGTAAACTAGTTAGCCTAAAACGTGTCATCAGATCCAACAACCACACTTAGCAATGTAATTTTTTATGTACCTGCCAGCTACTTCTTCAGAAATGTTTTTTCTCATGCAAAGAGTATTCCAGGAACCTCATAGCTATTATATGAGAGTGTTCCTGTATGCAGTATAACTGGTCTCAAAATGTATTTTGCTGTTGGATTTAGGGGAATGAGTGATGTAGTTCCAAATATACCCAGTTAATCCATCCTATCCTTGGTAATTACCACCAAACCCTGCTTTTTCAAGTTCTGTTACTCACAGATAACTGTAGATATTTTGTTCTTCGCCATTCAAAGAATGTGTGAAATTGTCTTGAAGCAGGTCTGGGACCAGTACAAGTCAAAAATACTTTCTGCAATGCCACCAGCATAAAAATGTGCACACATACATGGCACTTTTCTGTTAGAAGGTTTCTTAATCTCTTTTTCCATCAGTTTTATTTCTTATCAAGTTATCCTGGACCATTATCCTTCCTTCTCCACCTTATTTTCAGCCAGCTGGAAAAGCCTTCAATCGAAGGGTTCCTGATGACTGGCTCTTGCTCCTATGGAGCCTGTTAACTGAATGGCATCTGTTGCTCAAGAAATTAGTGACTCTTACTAGTCCTCTGGCTTCAGTTTCTGCAATTTCTTGAAGCAGGCAGCGGTATCACCTCCAGGAGATAGCCTTCAGCCCTTGAAAACCCATTTCCAACCAAAACACCGTTAAAAAGCCAGCATGGTGCCCATGTGTATGTACAGAGAAGTTGTAGCTCCTGTAATAATGTCTGTGTTCACTGGGGGCTGCTCACACCCTCATGCCCATTTGGAGTTTTCCCCCTCATTATGAAATGAAAGGATAGTTGAGCTGTGTGTGCCAAACATGTGCTGTCTGTGTGTGCGTGAGTGTGTGTATTCCCCCTGCTCAGGCAATTATGGAAGTCAGACCTCAGTTTCGCAAAACCAAAAATTCCAGGGGAAGGGAATGGGACCTGGGCACAAATGGGACCTGCATTTATATTAGACAAACAGCCACTAGGTGGTTTAAAACTGCCCCTCATTACTTTCACTGGCATCAAACAGAAGGCTCATGCTTGCAAAATAGATGTGTTTCGTGATCCTCATATACTAGATAATAAAAGTTACACATCTGGGACAGAGACTTCCTCGTTTTGGTGGAGACACACATCCTGCCCTCGTTCAGGCTCCAGAAGGGCCTGGAGGACTGAGCCATCGAAGCAGTTTGGTGAGCACTTGGGCTGCTTTAGAGCACCAAACCCTGGCAGTGCCTGACTGATGAGCCAGTGCTCCCTACCTCTCTGCACTCAAGTACCCGACAATTTAATCCCTCTGGATCAAGCCCATGCGGTGGCAGGGACAGCCAGCACCTTCAGGCTAGCGCAGGTACTGAGACATCCCAACGTGAAGCCACAACCCCTTCTTGGAAACCACCTGAGAGGATGCTTAAGTACAACATACGTGGCTTTGACAGTTTGCAAAATTAAATGTTTGTATTACGCGAGCTAAATAAATGAATATAGGGTGACACTGCTCATTTTATCATATTAATTTTTTTTCGTATTATTTGGAAACTGTAAGTATCTCCCTATTTCTTGCACCTTTGTGCCAGTTCGTCAGGGGAAGGAGAAAACGCAATCTTATTTCACATAACCAGCCTTTGAAAAACCCCAGTTGCCTGGCTCAGTTTAATTTATTTTTAGGTCATACTGCCCTCTAGGGGATCAGGCAGCTAGCGAGGGATTTTTGCATAATAGAAACATTTTTTAATTCACAGGAAAAGACATCTCCTCCTTTGTACTGCAGCAGAACATAATAATCCATGTATAGAGCTCATAATTTAGCGTTTGAAGTGTAATTTGCATTCATTTTCTTGGGAAGTATCTCTCACAATTAGCATTGGGGCTCTGCTTTCTGGATGCGGGGCTGACTTCCATGCACAGGATATTCATCTTTTTCCATTAGGGAGTTTGCACAGGGTCCAGTTGATACTAGTTGAACCAGGGGAACTTTTCCACTGATTTCAAGTGGTACTGCATGAGAATTATAAGAAAAGTAACATACTTAAATAACCTATGTTGAGAACATACATATTTGTACAGCAAACATAATCTCTCATGCGATGTTTTTGAAAAAAAATCCAAAAAAATCAACACCCGGCCACCCCCGCCCCATTTAAAATGGAACAAACAGCAGTAGACTCACCATATCAACAGCTGTGAGGGCTTTTTGATGGAATATAGAACTGAAAAGAAGGAAAATAAGGAGGAAAATGAAAGTTTGGAAAAGAGAAAGAAAATTATTAAGAAAATTAACCTTTAAACGGGCAGAGAAACACAGGCTTTTTCAGAGGTGTCCACACTCGCTAAGGAAGGAGAGTAGCCTTCTGAAAAGAGATAAATGGCCAGTCATCTAGTTGCCTAATTATTTAAAAAAAAAAAATATCTTCGCCCCTTCATTGTCCCTTGCTGAAGTGATGATCCTGCCACTGACTTCTCTTCATCCCGTTTTAATTCTAAAATAGCAGCATAATCTTGGCTGGCCAGATTGAATTAAGAAACAAGGCTCAGAACTGGGGATGCCTCACCAGGTCATCACTGCATTTTGTGCTTTGACAGCTGGACCCAAATCTGCTTTACTGCTTGGCTTTTTTTCTTGAAGAAGATTTGGGTCATCAGCAGCAGAGTTTCCTTTTTTTGGAAAGACAGTCTTGGTCCAGCAGCTCACAAGTCCCTGATCTGGGATTCTTTGAGTTTGAGCCCTTCCTCTAGGTTTTCACTGCCTGTGAGAGTCTTGGCCAATGCTGCCCTCACCCTGCTTGTCAGTATTTCAAGGCAGATATTGTAGGAAGTTCTCATTTGGCCCTGATTAATTTTAATATTGCTGTGGAGTGCATGCCTCCAGTTTCTGGTTTGATATCCTCCCTGCAGTGGACTAGCCATCTCCTGTGACCACCTGCAATTACAAACAAATCCATCAGTCCTGGCCTCTTCCCAGCATCATACAGGGCTTTTATGAGATTTTAAAGCTATCAGCTTTACATGACCAGGCTTCTCATTTCAATCCTGGTATACTTATACGGTTCCATGCTAATGGTTCATGAGATGTTCACCTATCCATCCTCTAGCTTCACTCAGCCATGAGTCTCCTCCTTCAAAGTCTGTATATCCACTTTATAAAGTTTGTCCTTATACCTGGAAGGTTAAACTGCTGAGCTGCCTTAGGCAAAATTGCTCTTATATGCTTTCTTGCCTGGCCGTAGCAGTGGGGGTCATCTCTGCAGCATTTTTTTATTTGATTGGGACAGCCCTATTGTATGATTTGCTTTATTCAGGCTTGTACAACCTGTATTGTAGTCCTTGGCATGCTGATAATTTCTGCTTCCTCTTCTAGCGGCCCAGCTGTGCCAGGCTATGCTCAGAGGCTCCACAAGAACTGGCTTTTCTGAGTCTCTGCTGATTCTCACCTCAGCATATCAAAACTGCAGAAGTGTGCGTAGCCTTGGATTCAATCTTCTGTTTAGGAGTAATCATACCGTTAAACCATAGCTCACACTTCCTTCGTAGGTCCTTCTTTTACAAATATTAGTAAACACAGATACTAACGTTGAATGGTACTTGTCCTGAGGCGGTGCCATGGCTCCATGGCTTGTCTACCTGCTGATGTGCCAGAGCCTTGTCTCAGGGTCACAAACTGGAGCAACGTTTGGCCTGGGCAGTTTTGAGTAATACCTCCTGTACTGGGCTGGAAATTCCCTGCAGTGCTCTGTTTAATCTCTGTCTTTTTCTGGGTTTGTGTAGGTGCTTTGTTTACCTGGGAGTGTGTTCCAACAAGGGTAGGATAGCTCTTTCTGTGCTAACCTGCCTCGGCCAAGCCAGACAGAAGTCCTCACAGGTTGCTCATGGATTTCTAGCATTGCTCTGTAACTATACCATTGCTTTCACCACCTGCACTTATCTCAATGTACAGTTTCCATGCTCATGTAATATGAACTGTCTGGAAATCGTGTGTTCCCCACATTCACCTCTCTGCAGATGAACAGCAGTTTGCTGTTCTTGCTGGGATTATGGACTGCCCAGTTCCATGATTCAGCGGGAACCACATTCTCTGACTGCACAGTTCAACCCCTGCAAAAATGACTGTGAGCTCTTTTCCCCAGGCTGTGGACTGGGACCCTCCAGATCTGGAAGCGCTGGCACAAGTCCTCACACAGAAAGTCTCTGTGCCCCCCATCCTTGGCTGTGCCAGTCCCTGCAGAGTGTAAAGGGCTCAAGGGCTTGCTTCTGCAGAGTTATCTGTGGAAGTCTGACATTCCCAGAGATGGCCTCAGGTTGTCTGGTTTATCTGTCAATAAATCACGCTTTTTGATCCCTGGGGGTCCCGCTAGCATAGCTGTCCCCACCACGGTTTTCAGCCTGTGTGTAAGGCAAGAATGTGGCTGCACTGGCTCCCTAGTGAGATACTTGCTTTTGGAGATGGTACATTCTCAGGTAGCATCCAAGGCATGGGCAACCAGACCTGGACTGCACCTCTCTTCCCTCCTACCAGCAAGTTTCTCCCTCGGTTTCCACACAGGCATCCTCTTTGCAAGGAGTGGTTGCACTTGGGAATCCATATTCTGCAAGGAAATCCAAAACCCCCGCAAAAAGCCTGCTCTGCTTCAGAGAAGGAGTTAAACAATTAGAAACACACTGCAAAACAAAAGGTGGGAATCCTACTGCCACAGTTTGAAAAACCAAAACAGTGCTTTTAAACAGAATTCAGTGAGGCTGAGCCCGTGTCAGAGGAGCTTTCCATACTCCGGTGCAGCTGAGCATGGTGTACTCCCCCCAGGCAGGCAGAGCAGAAGGCACGGAGGATAAACACTAAACTTCAGCCTTCACATAACCAGTTAAGAACCTGTGTGGCTAAGAAGACTTTTTTCAATGTAATTTAAGACACATTTTACATAATATATTTCCCTAGATCTTGCTTGCCTGCATGAAGAACTTCTTGACTCCGTAAGTGATTCTCTGATGAAAACAAACAAGGGCTGATGGTAACTAAAGTGCTCCTCAACACAAGAGCAGTGCTGCAGCCAGATTCTGCCACAGCCATTCTTGCATTAAGTAGTGACTTAGTCTACAAGTAGGATGTTTAGTCTCAGCCCAAGCACTGCTGCTGAAAGGTGCTACTCAGCCTGAGAAAGAACCTGATTTACAACAAGAAATACAAGCCAAAACAACAGCTTCTCCAATCACAATGTTGAGTGGGAAGGTTAAGATTTAAGATGCGATGCTTGAGTTAGAATTTGCCTTGGAAAGCAGGGTTAGATCCACTTTTCTGCAGTTCTCCTCAAAGCTTTCCTCTTGCCTACTCCAAGGATCAAGCCTGCCGAACAGGACTCAGCGCCACACTGTGCCCCGCAGACCTGATCACTCGCGCTGCTGCTGCACTGGCTTACACAGACAAGAATCAAATCGCAAATCAGTGAATCATCTTGTCCAGTCTCCTATGTATGAACAGCCATTTCATGTCACTGTTAAGACCTGTCTTGAGCCTTGAGTGATTTGAACGTGATTTAAACACGCCTTGCAGAGGGGCCTCTAGTCTCCATTAAGAGTCCTTCCCTTGGCTAATTACCCTCGTGCTTCCAGTGGTGTGCTCTGCTCCAGGTTTGGATTTGTCTGGCTTTCAGCCTCCATTTTTGTGATGCCTTTCTGCCCTAGATTGAAGAGTTTTTTGCCTCTAGGAAGACTAGAGCACAGCTGATCCCGTGGAGGGTTCAGTAATAAAATGCCATATGTCACAAAATAATCGGCATAATAATCCCGTGTGTCTCTGGGAATAGATCTTTACACTATAATGAAATGATCTTTCAATCTTGTTTCTGCTAAGCCCAATATAAACAACGTTTAAAAGTCTTTTATCCTTTTATTTTCATCTTTGCTGCATTAGTTTGTGGCTCTTGTTTGCATGCTGTCCTGCAATATGTTTTGAAAACACGGGTACAGCTGGTAGACATAGTGACCTAGCACTGATCTTACCAGAGCTAGAGGTGGAGAGAAATCATTTTCTTTCTCTGGCTTTCCAACTCATTCTTCAAAATCCATGGATTACACTGGCCTTTGTTCCAAAGTTGTACAGGCAGCTTCCACTGAACTCCTGGTTCACTAGATCTCTTTCAGTCTCAGGGCTTCCCAGCTATCTTTCCCCTATTCCCTCTTAGGACCAGTATTTTTCAGTCCTTGAGGTACCACTTCCCTGTGGCAATATTCAAACACATTTTTTCAAGGCTCATCTTTCAAAGGGTCATGGGCTGCTTTCTGTGGTTGCCTTTTACACTCACATTCTGTCCTACATTTGGAGGGCAAGGGATGGGAAGAGAGAAGGGAATAGGATGGCCCCTCCAGCAGCAACAAGCTCAGCCATCTTGCCATCGTGCTATTGACAGGACATAGAACAGGTTTTCTGTCAGCTGTGCATGTTTCCACTTGGGAAAAATAATGTGAAGGGCAGGAAAAATGCAAAACATTGAGCAATTGCCTTTTAAAGGAGCTCCAGCCATGCTGTGGGCTGGATGAGGCAGAGATCTCATAGGAGAAGTTAAACGTGATCAGTTGATTGAAGACTATGTCAGAGTAAACAAGCCCAAGGGGCTACCTCGTTTCTGGAACATCCTGGCTCTTGAAGGTTTGACTTTGCAAATAAAAAGGCATTTAACTATATTTGCATATGTCACACTTACCATTTATCTCCCCTAGGAAAGAGCCTCTGGATAAGCATGAGGTAGACCATGAACTTTAAATTTTAAGTTAAGCAGGTGCTTAAGCATTTCCCGAATGAGACAGGCCTTAACTATCCCTCTCAAACTACAGGTCAGTGTAGGAGTTTTCAGTCTGTATACTTAGGTAGGCTTCCAAGTACACCCTGAAGAGTGTCAAGGGCTAGTTTTCCGAAGTGTGAAGTGTCCAGCAACATTTCATCCTTGGCTAATATACTTAATAATAGATGGCTCACCCCTACGCCGGTATCTTCATACTCTTCCACTGCTCTGTCCCTGAAAACTGATGTTTATTATTCAAATGAATCCCATAGATTTAGGAATTTTTAAGCAGTCAAGGATGGCTCAATGCATTTAACTTGCTTACTGTGCTATTTTTAACCCTTTTCTGGCCTGTAAGGGAGGCTCTGACAGCATATTGCCATATATTTAGACAGCTCCTACCGCAATGTGGAGCCCTCCTCCTGCTGAGGGGCTTAAGATGCTATTGTGCTATAGATAAATACTGATGGTATATATACATATTAAACAAAAAAAGGAAAAGATTCCCATGTGAATAATGCTTAAGAGAACATGGGGGAAGATGAACTGATTTATTTCCATTATTCTTTCAATAATTTAGTTTCTGATAGCAAAAGGTATTTTCCTTGAAGTTGAGATCTGCTATTCTTTAATCCCCAGGAAAATGATTACTATCATTTAAGAAAATTATATTCTTTCTAATTAAGCTGTTTTCAGACAATTAAATTGCTTCCTGATTTTCATAATTGTCTCATTGCTAAGATCTACCTCCTTCCTGATTAGCAAGGTGGAAAAACCCCAACGCTTTTACTCTGTACAGTATTTAGCAGTTAAGAAAGAAGTCCCAGCACACATTCTGAGTCAGATCCTTCCTCCACATGCCCTGCCCTATATATTCTGCTCTGGCTTCACACAGTCAGATCAAATAGCTAAAGGCACCCAGAAAGATGATCAGAAGAGTAAGAAGAAACTGCTTTGGACAGCCCTGTGAGCCAGCAAGCACAGGAGGTACCATATCCTGGGAGGCCAGGGTGAATCTCTCCATCACCTTCAGCTTTCAGGAGAAGACTGGCTTCCCAACCAGCCCGGGTGGGTGGGCTGTGGATGTGCTGGCCAGCCTGTCCTCTGCAGCACAGCTGAGGGTCGGGTCGAGGGGACACATGTGAAGGATGCCAATGCCATGGCGCTGCCTCACAGTTACAGAGCACACAGAGTCACACAGTCAGGGGTTGCATTTCTTGTGCTAATTCAGCCAGTTCACTGCACATCACGTGTCCCTGCAGTGGTCACATGTAAGACTCCAGATCTCCCAAGAGCTGTATATAGCCACCCCATGCCAATACACTCTTCCTTTGTCCCTTTCCATGTGCAGGTTCTCTTCTTCTTTCTCTCGTTTACCTTGTCTCTCCCCTTGATTTCCTTCTTCTTTACAATAGGGCATTAGCTGTTAATGTCAGAAGTCTAACACTTGTTACAAGTGTCCTCGGGTGCCAGGTATACCGAGTCTGAGGAACACCGTGTGGCTTTTGGCCTGTGAAAGATGCACAGTGGAAGTCCTGTGGATCTTTCCACAATGTATGGCAGGGTTGCCTGCAACTTCATGGAGGCTGTGTCCACATGACCCAGAGCGTCAATACCCTTGAATTGGATTTTGGAGGAAAATATGTGGACGGGTAGTCATTGTTTCAAAAGCTCTTTTCCTAATTTGGTGTGTATATGTTGTCAGGGGGTTGGTATGAGAAATAAAGATAGTAGGTAAGTCAAAGACTATGGACTAGGGCTGTGTAAACGTGAAGGTGAGAGAACATACAATATAAACATATAAAGGCCAGGTGATTCAATTAATCAGGTCAGACCCGCAGATGGAGATAGAGTTGTTCCCAGAGCTATGGTGACAAACACAACATGATTTAGTGGTGGACTTGGCAGCGTTGGGTTAATGGTCGGACTCGATCTTGAAGGTCTTTTCCAACCTAAACCATTCTGATTCTATGATTCTATGAAGAGCTGGCTCGTGGTGTTTTTGAAGGTAGGGCTAAGACTGAAGGGACCTTTCCACCACAGCTAATCATTTGAGGGACAAATTATTTTACAGCAGGGTGGGCCTGCCTTTGGGAATGCAGAATTCATCAGCTTTCATGATTTTCACAGGACTGCCACTGTAATTGTTTCAGTGGCCCAGTTCCTGAAGTCAAATGATGAAGTGAGAGCATGTCACATGCCATTTTAGTTCTCATTGGGCTTAAGAACCTCTTTTGAAAAGGGAAAATGGATCAAAAAACATTTAAAATGTAAAAAAAATTGTACTTAAAAAAGAAATTGTGAGGCAAAAAAAAGAGTTATCCCTTTCTTTTTAAATCTCATGATTCTTTACATTGGCCTCATGATTTCTGAGATGTGACTTGCTGATTTTTAATACCTGTGTGGCATGGTCTTGAAAATGTGGCATAGACTCATAAGCAGAAACACATTAACATAGCCAGAAATATTCCCTCATTAGAGATATTCATCGGAGTGTCAGATATCTTCTACAGTCTCCTTCCTTTGACATTCCCAACCAAAAGAAAGAAGTCCTGAAAGCAAATGGTTTTGCCTTCCTGATGTGAGGAGCTGTTTTGTTGCAATATCAAAGGTCATTATTGTTAACTGCCTCTTTTGCCTTTCAAATCTATCTTTCAGATTGTTCCATGAGAACTGATTTTATATGAACTTCATTTCTATATTGATAATTTTGGGAGAGGAAAGGTAATGGCTGTCAGTGGTGAGGTGGGCAGTTGTGGCACAGCCAGCATTGAAAGAAGCACAGATGGCAGCGCAATGGTTGAGCAGCAGCAGTCCCTAGGCACACAGGGGTATGAAAATGAGGGAAAGATGCAACCAGTTAGTCCATAGTTTTCCTCTGAGAGTCATGCCTCTGATTTCAGTCTCATTTTGGTTGTTCTCAGGAATACTGACACTCATACTCTTCAGCTTTTTGCCTTTTTCACCTTGCACTTTAACAGCCTGTCTCAGAGGGTACTAATGAAGTACAAAAAAAGTTTTGTGTGTGGAAAAGAATCCTGCAGAAAATGCCGTGTGTGGGAAGTGATCCTTCCTAGCACCTGCATGCCCCCTCCGAACCGAGGGCTGAGCTAGCTGGAGTATGTTATGAGAGTGATGCACAGATGATCAGTAAGCTCTTTGCTTGGCATCCCTTTTTCATTATGCTGCCATTTTAGAGAAATGTTTTTATAGCCTCTGCTTGATTTTCCATCAGATCCCTCCCTCCCTGTGAATCCTCCCTTCCTGCTTCCTACAGAATGTGGCCAGCTGGTTACTGCTAAATTTAAATAAAGATGTGCTACTTGTAACTCTCTTTGCTTCATCCACACAATATTACTAGCCTAACTCAGCTAGCAAGGAGTACTTCTATTTTGATGGGGACAGGGACTGTAAGCCCGAATGAAGGTCAATGAAGGCTGTTGCATAGATAGATAATGCTGACGGAGTGCTCTAACCGGTTTTCTGCAAGAAAGTGCTGATTCAGTGGAATTGGGTCATTTGTGGGGTACATGTGAATTCTGCTCAGTATGCGGAAGCACAGTGGGACATTAAAACTGGGTGCCCAGTGGAGGTCTGCTGCCCAGGGCAGCTCCGTGAGCAGCAGTGAAGCACAGCCCAGGTCCCCATCAGCGCCGTAATGCTGCCATGCTGATGCACAACAAAACACCCGGCATCTCCTGTGAAATGGAAATCCTCCTTTCTAGTCAGCTCTAATTACAAACAGCATACCATGTTTAAATAACCAATAAAATAGGGCATCAACAAAGAAGCTGCTCTTTGCATCTCTGAGATTCATACAGCATCCAAGAGCTCAAACATCAAGGAGAAAACAGCAGGTAGCTTAACTCCCAAGATCTCTCCCCTGCTGTTGTTATCATTGACAATGAAGGCAGTGTTGTAAGTGCAGAGTGCAATGGACAATTCATGCACTTACTGTATCTTGCACTCTAGCTACAGGCGCGTGATTTTCTGAAGAAATGATGACAGGATCAAACATATTCTGGCAGATGCTCACAAAATCAGAGCCCCTTTCACTCAGTAAACGACCATAAAAATGCTTTGAAGATGACAATAAAAAGTTATTTAATCATGTTCAAAACAGAAGCACCTGCCAAGTCAATATATCATTTTTTACATGATTGGCTGGTACAGTGACAATAGCAAAAAATGCAAAGTGAGGCTGTTAGGAGCAGCTACTGGCCTGATTCTATAGTAGGCATAGCCTGATGGTGAACAGAGAGAGCAAGAGAAGAGGAAAGAAAAAGCAACAGACAGAATCATACATACATTTCCTCAGCCTCCTGATTTTTCAACTCTTTTTCCCAGCTGTTAGAAGGTGCCCTTGGGAACCTAGTCTGAAGACATCCTTAGCAGCCCCCATTTTCTGTAAAGTTACTGCTAGAGAGGGAAAGGGCAGTGACCAAAAGGAGACCTGAGACAGCCTGGGTGATCTTCACGCTGCCAAGAAAGAGGGGAAATGGTGCTGGAGGGAGAGATGGAGATGTGGTACTGCAAACTACTAGGTGGGTGCTGTTAGAAATGGAGACACAGTGTCATGTGGCTGGGTGCAGGTTTATTGAGCAGCCCAGGAGAGCCAGTACCTGCCATCAGCAGTGTGGGTTGCGGGGCTGCATCGTGCAACACAGAAGAGCCCGTGCTGTTGTTCAGCCCCACCGCTACCCTCAAAGCTGCCTCTACTCCAAATTCAGCAACTCCTCTAGACCAGCCACTGACCTGTGAGCTGGCATATGCAATCGTAGCATTGAAGAGCTTTCCAGCTATACCTGGTGTGGTTCAAAACCACCTGTGTGATACTGATCGGTGGAGGTCTTTCAGTGCTCTTGATCAGCTGGAATTAATGTAGCCCAAGGGTGATGTTAATTTACATGGGTTGATGACAGAGGCTGTTCTGGCATCTGAAGTCCAGCAGGGTGGCAAATTTAGATGTCCAGGTTTTAAGGTCAAAAGGGCTTGTTCTGACCAAGCACTGTCACCTCTAATACAATATGAGCCCTGTGGATCTCTGGGTTTAATTCTCAACACAAGGCCAACACGTATGATTAAACTAGAACATTTTTGTTCAAATATCCCATTAAAATTTTTCAGAGTCAGGGAATTTGACACCAAGCTCTGGTAAAAATGGCTAATTATTCTCGCTGATTAGGAGTCATGCCAGACTTCAGACTAGGTTTTTGGACCTCATTAAACTTTGCTAGCTAAATTGAAGAGCCTTTTATGACCAAATTTATGTTTACTGTGTGAGTGCTTTAACTTCGGTTGTTTCTCCAGCCTCTTTGGTAAGCTAGAGTAGGCAGGTCACTTAACCCAGCCCTCACTCCACAGGATGATTGCCAAGCCTTTACCTTCCCTGCAGTGTTTGCACCATGGCTCTTGAGTACTTCAACATCTTTCTTAAAATATAGGCACCAGCACAGTATTCCTGCAGCAGCTTGGAATTTCAGCATGCCAAAAATTCAACTCTCTCTGGCCAAAGGAACGTTTAAAACTCAAGTACTCAAATCTGAAAGCAATATAAACTCTAGAATACTTTGAAGTATATGTTCTATAAAGTATGGAGTTAGTTTTCAGTAGCCAAATTTGAATAGATAAACGTTAAAGTAATCACAAACATACACTGTTTGTGCTGTGAAAACTGGTGGCATAACTGGGTCTGAAGGTTACTCAGTGGTAAAATTAGTTGCTCAAGATTGTTATATTAGACATGAGTGAAGTAAATGGAGTGCTATATTACTGGTTTAAAAAGAAAAAATGAGAAAGGGAAGAATATTAACACAAGCTCAACCTTCAGTAGAAGGCAGGTAAACCAGGCACAGGGGAAATACTTGTGGTGATGAAGGCAGAACTTCAGTGCTGAAGACACAGACAACAGCATTGGTGTGGCATCCTGAGGCCAATGTAGCAGAGGTAAAAGGAAAGAGTCAAGGGAAGACCTAAGTAGGAGCGGTTACGTCCGCCTTGTAACTGTATGTGCAAACAGCGCAGAAGGACATTTGGTAATACGGTGCTCTCAGAAAGCAACTGGGAAATGGAAGAGATTGGGAGGAGCCCCCAGCCAGTACCCAGCTAGCAGCAGCAGATGCATTTTCTGAAGTGTGATGGCAAAGCAATCATCACAGATGATACTTTATTTCGCAGAGAGCAGATGTGTCCAATTAGGAGCTCTACGTGAATGCACACAAACAACAGAAAGACGCAAATCAACAGCTTCCAGAAAAGCACTGCACTAGCTACTGGGCACCTTTCCATACTGGGCTGCAGCCTTTTCAGGGAAGTTTACTTTGCCTGGCAGTTTTGGAAAGTCATGAGCATATGGGGTAGGTGTAGAGGATATCCAAGGCGGGATACAAACCTTGACGAATGGCTACAGAAAGACAACAGTAGTAGAAAAAAGAAGTAAAAGGCTTTATACAGGTTTTATGAAGAAAACAGTTTACACAGTCACATGTCTAAGCAAAAATACAACAGATGGCTGTGATCTTCAGTCATTTTCCATAGTATTCATATATGGAGAAGTAGCAGTAGCACATTTTCTTCTCAATTGCCCTTTTATCAAAGCTAAAGAAAGACATGATTTACTGAAATACATGTAATGCATATGGGGTAAGACATGGAAACACTCCAACATAGCAACAGTATCCTAAAATTTGACTATATACAGAAATCAATCAATTTTATAAAAATAACAATTTTTTTCTTTCTCTCCAGATCAGTATTTTCTATATAATTTAAGTGGCTATATTTATGATTTAGTAAAATCATGATTAGTGTTCAACATCATAACGTCATTAACTTAGCACCAAATCTCCCACCCACCCACAACAGGAAAATAAGGAGGCAAGAAGAAAACTGCATTCCCAGCATACAAAGTCTGATATTTCCTGCCAACAAATATTGCAAAGCAAAATACTGTGGCTGTTGGGAATGTCAAGAAATCATTGTTGTCCTTAGGGACACTATGAAGTAGTGAGCAGGACTGTCCTGCATGTCAGATGCCATGGAGGAATCTGGCTGACTGCTTGAAGGCAGAATGGACAGCCCCATGGAAAGGCACCCTCCATGCTCCAGACCTGATGAGGAGATTTATGCTTTTCATTGTTGCTGCTGGTTTGTCTGCATCTTCTTGTTGTTTCTCTCTGTTCCTTTTCTCTTTTAAATTATTCCTCATCCATAGCCAAATTCTGCCAGATTCTGAAGAGGATATCTAACTCCCAAGTTTAAGCATTAGATGGAACAAAGGCTTGTGAAGAAGAAACTGACATGACATTGTCTCTAAATGATTTGATCTCCTTTTGTTCAGGAAGATAGTCTGAGGCCCGTGGGTGTCTGAAATGGACTCATTCTCCATATTGGTCCTGAATATAAAGAAAAGTATAGCTCTGTTCTGGAGAGAGGTGTCCCAGTTTTTGCTTGGGAGACCTATCTTTGGAGGGTACATTTCCAATACACTTAATGACCTCTTTTAAATACAAGAGGACTGGAGAAAACAGGATGAAAACTGGTACGACTGCCAGCATCCTCAGTCTGTGGAGCTCGTTGCCTTCACTGTTTAGAATGCAATTGTAAGCCTGAATATGATGAAAAGTAATCCTGATCTCATAGCTCAGTAATCTGTGCTTAGTGGCAGGCAGGGATCTCTTATCCCTGTTAAATCCTTTAGATGTGTAAGTGATTTTTTTATCATATTAATGATGTTAGTTACTGCTGATCTGAGCTACTCTACTCCTGTGTGATACTTGAGCAGAGCTTTATGCTTGAGGAGCACAAAGCAACTTCTCTGACATGGGCAACTCTGCATCCACTGCCGGCTTTCCCACAGGAAGTTCTCTTTTAACTTAGAGGAGTTAGAAGCCTCCTAGAAGTTACGTGAGGTACCTGGGGTCCTTCTGTCATTGCGTGGCACTTGACTGTCTGATTTTTTTTTAATGTCAAGTAGATGGAGTGGAGTCTTTGCTTTGCAATTCCTTGGTCATGGCAGGAATTATGGAAAGAGTGCACTACCTGATGGCAAATATGCATGGGACTGGACCAGTGCTCAAGGGCTGGAACCACCAGCTGAGGAAAAGGAAAATGTGCTATCTAGGCTTTTGATGAAAGAGCTGAGTGCCATTCGTAAGGCTCAGAAACTCCCATTCCGTGTATCCCTGCTGTTCCCATCTTTTCAAGAAGCGGCAGTTATCAAGTGTTTGAGTCCAGGAAGACACCACCTTCATCAGTGACCTTTGGCTTGCAAAGGGCACTGAGTGCAGGGAGAGCCAAGCCTGTGCTCCTCCACAGGTAGTGCTGGGCACCCCTGGTTTCTGAAAGTGAGCTCACTGCCCCTCTCCAGCATCAGCTGAGCTCCACCAGGGCTGGAAGGCTTACTCCTACACAGTGCTACGAAGTAGGAGGGGCTGAAAAACCCGAAAAGTTTCCACAGACCTAACTCACACTTAGTTAACAGCAGAGTCCAGATGGGTTATTAACCCAGACACACATACCGCAAGGCTGCCAGGAGCCTTTTCTAAGTCAGTGATAAGAGAATTTATTTTGATTCGTGGCTGAGTTCTGCTTGGGAGGTGATGTTTTTCATCTGCTTCAATTTTTAAAATGCATGCTGTGTACCCAAAGACTAATGATGGGCATGCATTGGCAGGGGCACACTCAACTCATTCATAAATTATTGCTAAGAAGCTCGATGATATGCCTTTTCAGAACTGTTGCCCACTTTTTGGAGGCAGCCTAGTGATTTGTTGTAATGCCTTAGTTCTGAGTTAACAAACATGTGCCCAGGGGCTCCCACTGAAACAGGGCTGGGCCTTTGCAAAGTCAATAGTTTATTTACTGACTAAGAATAAAGCACCGGGGAAGATGTTTGAAGATGTTAGCAATGCTTTTCATTAGCTGAAGATGGCATTTAGGTCTTGATCATGGCATGTTTATTCATTAGCTTCAGTGAAATCACAGGCCTGTTTGCAGGGTGAAAGTAACAGCGAGACCTGGTGGGGCAAAAGAAAGGGAGAAAAGGCAGAGATTGTGTGTGCATTCACCCCTTTGAGTAGGAGGGAAAAAAACCCAAACCAATGGGGGTGATTTTGTGCCTTATTAAAAACCAAGCCAAAGTAACAGAAAATACACTGAAAAGCAGTAAGTTTTTGCCTCAAAGCCATTATCAATGACATTTGTTAAGATGTATCTCCTAGATGCAGCTTAACCACTGGTAAGGTTAACAAATCAATTTTCCTTGCTAAATACACTTAAAGTTTAGATGGATTGATTCGTTTCTGCCGGGAAAAATAATATTTTCGGTCCCACCCTATCTTCTTCACAAGACTTTGCTGGAAATCTCCATAGCTTATTGAATTGACTCGTTAGTTAATACATTTTTCTTTCTACTTGGATGTATCAAATGAAGGGGACTGCTTTGCTCAGTACTTGAACCTGACTCTGTCACCCATCCTGCACCACTGTTGTGGTGGCTTCCCCTCAGCCTGCAAGGGCACTGCTTCAGCCTTTGCTGGTGCCCAAGAATGGCACCTTTCCTATTCCCTGGGTTTGGTAAAAGGCAACGCTCATAAACCACACATTTTGCATCAAGAAACCTGCACCGGGGGACATTGCAGTCGGTGAGGAGAGGAAATCCCTGCAGCCTGGGACTGGGAAGGGAAGGGACACCCTAGCATCCTCTGTCATGGCCTGTACAAACAATAGCAGATAAAAGCAATAATGTAATGAAGACCTCCTATTTTACAGATCCTTCCTATGGCCATGTGTGGGCTCCAGGACAGGAGAACAGCCCAGATAACCAAGGAACCAGGGAGGGAGCCTTCCGGGTGGGATGCTTCCAAACCCTCGGCAAGCTGCCGGAGGGTAGATTTGGGCTGAGGAGGGGTCTTCTCCTCTTGTCTTTGTTTCCATTTCTAATGACTATGTCACACAATTTCCACTGCTGAGCCTGCTGCATAGCTGGGTCCCAAAGAGTTAAAATGGAGAGCAGCATGTGCACTTTTAAAACTATATGCGACAAAGTCCATTGCTCGAAGCCCGGGTCCCTTCTCCCTCAGCCCCTCCCCAGCTTCCACCGATCATTTATTATAAAGGGGTTTTATGATACAAATTTGATAATCTCCTATACACATTGGCACTGTTCTAATTGGAGTTGTAAGCCCATAAAATTCAAGCCCTTTGTTTTCATGAAGGCCACAAGGTTTTAAAAGGTACTATTGTACCGCCTAAAACCCATAAAATTGTCACTAGGGACTGATTAAACAGTCCTGAATTGAAACAGTGCGGATTTTGTCTAGGTCCTTTTCATGCACAACAATGCTCTTTTCAGCCCCCAAGACAAAAGGAGGTTTAAGGAGCGATTCTCTGGGAGATTCTTCTAAGATAACCCCATCCATATGGGAGACAAGGTGGCCAGCAGCTGAGACGGAAAAAAAAAAAGAGAGAGAGAGAGAGAAGAAAAAAAAGAAAAAAAAAAGATTTCGGATGGCAGGAGGAAAAATAAAGGGGGGGGGGGGGGAGGGGGATACAACAACAGGGAAAAAAAACCCAGGTGACACAGAGGCTGTATTTTTCCCTGGGTCCTTCCCGCACATCCCAGAAGCCTGGTCCACCCTGCATGGCCCCCTTGGCACATGGCCCCCTACCCAAGCAGGGAAGAGGATGCAGGTGGGAGGACCGGCGTCTCTCCATCCGACCCGCCCTGCCCTGCCCGGGCCTCATCCTGCTCACGGCGGCCGCCCCACCCCGGTGGAGGGGCAGCAGGGCTGGGGGGCAGCGGGGCCGTGCTGCCATCGCGGTCCCGCTCCCCGGGGCTTCCCCGGGATGTCTAGACAGCACCACACATCCCAGGGGCACAGCTGGTCCGAAGTAGCCTCCTTCCAGGGAATAAAAAAAAAAAGACCCCAAACATCTTCTGCGGGTCCCTTTCGCCCGACAGCCGTTCCTCGGCGGGCAGGCTAAATGCATCTGTCCCCGGGGTGTCTCCGCCCCCAGATATTCCCTCCGCGTTCCTGATCCGCGGCTCCCGTCGGAAGGGAGGCAACCGGTGTAGTCTACATTTCATAGAGCTAGGGTTGGTTCGGTTTTGTTATTGTTGTTTTTGGGGGTTATTTTTCGCGGGGGAAGGGGGTGGGAGTGTCCCCATTGGCGGTTACCAGGACAATGATATATTTTTACTCGCAAATTAATAAAATCGACAGTTCATCACAGCGGTTCAGAACATCATTCCCTAGGCGTTCAAAGGCATCACTACATCCTCTTGGCTACCCTTCCCTAGCCCACCTTCGGAGCAGGCACAGACCAAGGGGAAGGCTGGCTTAACTCGGGGCGCTGCCTCAGCGGCTCCAGAAAAGACGGGACGGCCCGGCGGCCCTGCCCGGCGGCCCTGCCCGGCGCTGCGGGACCGGGGGGACCCGGGGAAGCCGCCGGGGTCCCGGCCGGCGCGGGCATCGCCGCAAAGCCGGGGAGCCTCCGGGGGCGGGGGGCCTCGGGCTCCCGCCTCCCGTCAGACGTACCACCAGGCTCACCGGGAGATGCTCGCAGCAAACTTTATTCGCCGTTTACCGGCGCACGTGGGTAAAATAAACGAACTTGGAAGTGAAATGCCGCCGGCGCGATCGAGGCAAGTGTTTAAGCTTTATGGCACGGGAGGCAATCCCAGGAAAAAGCCCCAGTCGTCAAAAATACACTCTTCCGCCGGGAAAAATTTATTTGCCAAAAATCATTTTATTAGTCACCGGAAGAATTAGCTACTTCAAAATAAATGGGGTGGCTAGGATTAATGGTTTTTGTGGGTTTTTTAACAAGGGATCTCTCGAGAAGGAGCAGGAGGAGCGGAGGTTTTACGACGTTGGAGCCGGGCCCGGCCTCGGCGCCCTCGGCCGAGCCCGGCGGAGGGGAGGGCGGCTCGGGTCAGCCCCCTCCTGCCCGCCGCCCCCCGCGCCTGCCCGCTGCCCGGCCCGCCCCGCCCGGCCGCCGCCGTGCCCCGGCGCGCCCCGGTGCCCTCCCCGCGGTACGAGCCGCGGCTGGGGCGGGCGTCCCCGCGCCCGTGGGGTGAGTCCGGCCCCGCAGGGCGAAGCGCCGCTGTCACCACCCCCAGGAGACGACGGCGGGGTGCGCTAAGTGCTGGTAAGCGGGGAAGACGCCGAGGGCGGCGGAGGCGGGCGGGCAGGCGCGGTAGCCCTGCAGGGCGAGGGCGGCCTGGGCGCTGCAGCCCGCCAGGGCGCAGCCCAGCTTGGGGGGGGCGGCGGGCGGCGGGGGGCTGGCGGGGCAGCCACGGCAGGGCTCCCCGTCCCGCACCAGCACCGGCACCACCACCCGGCGCAGCAGGGCGGGCGGGCGCGGCGGGGTGCTGCCGGGGCCCTCGCTCCTCGCCCGCTTCATCTTGTAGCGGTGGTTTTGGAACCAGATCTTCACCTGGGTGGGGGTGAGGCTGAGCAGCCGCGCCAGCTGCTCCCGCTCCGGCGCCGAGAGGTACCGCTGCTGCCGGAACCGCCGCTCCAGCTCCAGCGTCTGCGCCTTGGAGAAGAGCACCCGCCGCTTCTTCTTCTTCTCCTCGGCCTCCGAGCCGCGGGCGGGGAGCGACCTTTGGGTGGAGTCGGGCAAGCTCAGCTCCGGACCGCTCTCGTCGGAAGCTGGGGACAGCGAGGGGGTTAGAGAGAGGGGGCGGCAGGGGCCGGGGCGCGGCGCAGGCACCGAGGCGGCGGCGGGCCGTCGAGAGCCGAAACGCCGTCCGCAGGGAGAGCCCCGGCTGTTTGCCGGGCGGGAATAATCCCAACAGTCAACAAGAGCCGTGAGCTCACCCCCCGAATGCACTGAACAGCACCCATGGGCCGGAGCGTGCGGTCCCCCGCGGGGCAGCGGCGCCCGCTGCCCGTCCCCTCACGGGCACGGTGGCTTCGCCACGCGCAGCCCGGGGGCTTGCGGGCGGGTAGCGCTTGTGCTCGCCCGGTGACAAAACGTCATATCGGGCTGCCCGGTCCTTTCATTACTGCTTTCCTCCGGCCGCTCGATCGCCTTAATATTAACTCATCCCCATGGGGTTCCCGCATCCTTCCAAAGGACGCTCTGCCCCTGCGCACACACAGGGACGCTACACGCCGTGTATCTGCGGCACAGTTTAGGTGTGTGAGGCAGGACAAGGTGCTGCACAGCTGGGTTTGGAGCCGGAGCCGCTCTCCGCGGTGGCAGACGCGTGGGTCCAGGCGCCGCGGTAGCGCCGGGAGGCGAGGCACGGGCTGCGCCTTGGCTCGCCGCTGCGGTGCCTGGGCTGACCTGAAACCGCGCCGGCACAAAAGGGCAGGGTTGCTTGCAACAGTGAAACGGGAGGGGGGAGGGGGGGAAAGAAAACATAGCCAAACAAATAATAATAATTATTAAAAAAAAAAAAAAGATTCCTGGAAGCGAGCTTAAACGATAAGCGCAAAGAGACGGGCGGACACAGCCTGAGGTTTTGCTTCCTGCCATAGCTGGGAATATGCACAGACCTACGGAAAAAAAAATAACCTTTTCTCTCTTAAGCTCGTGGCCAGGATGTTCCTGCTGTTTCATTGTTGCAATGCAGTAATATTCTATAAGATTCCCAGCCTGGATTCCCCCGATCCTGTAGGCTACACACGCTGGCGATTCGCTTCTTCGCATCTTCCCCAAAGGAAGAGGGGAAACAAATAAAAGATAGCTGTGTGGAGATGGCGAATTCCTGTCCGCTTCATACTCACAGGGATAGTGATTTCTGTCTGTTTCTATCCACCCTCGGTACGGCGAGCCGCTGTAGTTCTCCGCTGAGTGGTGATGGTCAGAGGCTTGCTTTACGCTAATAGCATCCTGCTCTGGTAAATCCAAAATGCTCCTCACTGTAAAACTGATCCTGCCAGATGTGGCCATGGTAGGTTGTGCGCACACCCCCCCAAAAAAATACCGTCCCAAAGCCCCGAACCCTCTCCCTTAAAAGCTGCGAGGAAAGAATTGCGCCCGGTTACTGGGGAATCTCCCGGCTCAAGAGGACCTTCCCTTCCATCGCCACCTAACCCCAAATATTAGTGTCGTTTACAGAGGTGTCCTGTTTATATAAACAGTCCTCCCCGCTGCAAACACTGCCTGCTTTCAAACCGTCCCTGTCTATAGGATGCTAAGTACCTGAATTAGTCAAGTGCTAAAGCCCTAATGGGAGTAGGTGTAGCCCCCCCTCCCGCCACCCCCATGAGAGAATAACCCGTTACCTCCCAAAGACAGCAGGAAACAGGCTTCATCATTACATATTCTGTCTGATTAGCCAAAAGTGGGGACAGATAATGGTAATTGTTAGCAGTGAATAACATCTTGGGTGGCATGTGGATGACCAACAACCACCCCCCTCCATCCGCCACCAAAGCCACCAGCGTCCCTTCTATCCGCAGACAAAGTGAATCCTCCCAGGACATCCGCAGAGCCTGCCGAGAGCCCCCTCCCCGCTTCTCCCTCTTTATTTCCCCCCTTCTCCCTTCTCTCTTTAAACCTGGGAGGAATTTAAGTCGTTATTTGTTTTATTTCCCAGGGCTGTTTGTCGTGCTACCTCCCATTCTCCCGCCTGTCATTGGCAGGCTGCCTACCCGCAACCGGGGACTTTTCACACCTCGGCTGAGCTCTCGGCTGGCGGGTGGGTGCGTTGAGGGCATGGCGTCTCGGGGTTTGGGGTGGGTTGTTTTTTTGTCTCTCCTGGGCACGGTGGATGGAAGGTGCTCCTTTCTCTCGGGCAGGCTCAGGGCGTGAGCCTGACTGGGGCAAGGCGGGAAGCCCGACACACTCGGTCCATAAGCAGAAGCCGGCAGGAGGAATGCGGGAGATTCTTTTTAGAACCGTTTTGCGTTGTACTAACCCAAGGAATATCCCCCTCGGGCGCTACGTGTGAGTGACTGAAACGATTCCAGCTGGGAGAGGGAGAAAAGATCAAACGCGGCGCGTTTGTTTACCCTCGCGTCTCCCGGCCCCGCCGAGCGCCGCTTCATCCGCCGACAGCGGCAGCGAAGGGGCCCGGAACCCCGGCCCCCCGGGGGAGGGGTGCAGGCAGCGGCCGGGCACGGCCCGGGCAGGTTCCCTCCGCGGGACAAGCGCCTCCGCGCAGCCCTGCCCCTCGTCCGTCCGCCCCCGCGAGGCTTTGCCCAGCCTCGATGGCCTCCGAGGACTTATTAAAAAAAAAAAAAAGCGATGAAGAAGCAAGCATGAGCTGTTCAAATGCAAACCCTCAGCGGCAGGGGTGGCCGGTGGGCGCGCTTCCCGCGGGTCGCGCAGTCTGGGGGCGGCCGTGGGGGCCGCGGAGGCGGACGCGCTCCCCAGCCGCACGGCGCAGCGCCCGGCCCCGGCGCTTCCCGCCCGGTTCGCGGGAGGGACACGGGCCCCGTCTAGGAAACCAGTGGGAGGCGAGCCTGGCTGGCTGGAGGAAAGCCTGGAGGGAGGGAGACACCCAGCCTCTCCCCAGCAGATCCGCTTCCCTTTGAACGCCGGCCGGAGCGCTCACGGCACAGCCCCGTCGGGCAAACGGCGTGCAACGCTGGGATGGTGCGCTGGGCGCCGGGAAACAGAAACCCGGATACACACGGGGATACTCTTCTAGCCGGCCGCTTTGTTGGTTCAAATTTCCCTGTCCAAACAGACATCTATAAGCTATTGTGTATAGATTATATTTCTCCAGCCCCGCTCCCCTCCCCCCCCCCCCCCCCCCCCCCCCCCGCCCCGCTCCGAGTGCCGCTTCTGGAAGCAGTTACACTTAACGGGGAAAATGTCAATAGAGCAATAACGACAAGGGAGAGGCGAGATTTATACCGGCGAGATTTGTGGGCGAGATGAACGGGGCACAAGGCACCATTTGGCCAACTTCCCGCATATTTCTTCGGGACTGGACAGGCTCCATATAAACGATTCCCAGGCCGTGATTACTGCAGCCACCTATCAAGCGTGCCTGGTGACAGTAGTTATCTTCCCCGCTCCAAGCACAGCCTCCCAGCCGTCCTGGGTGGTCGGAGCGAGGGGAGCACAAATACATGCCAACTGCTAGGCCGTGAACAAAAGGGAAATGTAGCCCTATGTCCCGGACCTGTTGGAAGCATTTGTTCCAGTCAAGATTTTGCATTTGTTCAGATCTGGAATAATAGGTGATTGACGCCTTCCCACAATGTGCTTTAACTCTCCGGGATAAATCGGAGCTTGTTCCTTGTTGTCATGGTTTTCAATAGGGTTCAATGGGATTGAACCACTATCGACTCTGCTTTACGTCTCCGGCAGCCCCGTCCATACAAATTTATTAGTTATGTCTTTTTAAATGAGATTAAATTGAAACGACGTGGCCGTCCACGGCGGAGCGGCTCCTCCCGCGGTCGCCCTGGGGTGTGTGCCCCCTCCCCCGCCCCCAGTTGCCCGTGTCACCGCCGGGGCAGCCGGGGGGAGGTGGGCGCCGGCCCGGCCCCCCCGCCCCGCCAGGTACGGCCGCGCTCACCGGCCCCAGCCCGGCCGGCCCCGCCGCTGCGGCCCCGCGCTCCCGGAGGCCCCGCGGATGAACGAGACCGAAAAGTGCTTATTAATATCTTGACCCCGCGGGCAAATATTTGCTGAATGCCTGGGCCGGAGCGGAGTTTCAGGGGGGCGGCCAGGGGAGGGGCGGGGGCCGGGGTTCAGAGAGCCAAACTTCTACAGTACCCGAGGTGGCTCTTCAGAGGAGTTTGCCAAGGACACTCCGAAGAAAGTGCAAAAACTTTGCAAGGAAAAAAAGTCAGGGTGAAAGAAAGAGGGTCTACTTCAGTGACCTCTCTTAGCCTTTTAATCTATTTAACATCCTAAGCCCACACTGATGTGTAGAAATAAGTAAATGGTACTCTTCAAGCCTTAAGAGCTCTTCAGCATCAAATATTTGCACTTACTCTTAGAGTTTTTCTCAAATAGCGCAAGACGCATTCTCCTTGGACGAGCCGAGCTGTCTAAATATACCTACGCATTGTTATCTGCGGGAAATAGTTCGCTTCAAAGGGAGAACGTAATAACCTGAAATGTTTCATCTTTTGTTTTGCTTGGGACCGACTTGGATACTTTTCAGCTCTGGCTGCCCGGCCTTATTTCGGGGTTTGCCGGCCAGATTTCACCCACGGCACCCCGCACCAGCCGTCCGGGGGACGGCATCCTTTGACCGAGGGGTGGGTTTGCAGTTCACCCCCCCGCACAGGCCGCCCCGCCGTGCCGCCGCACCTCTGGTAACCCCGGGGTGCCACCGAGAGCCGCCTCTTCCCCCGACGGCACCCGCGGGGACGGGGCAGACGTTTCTTCGGGGATGCTGCACGTATGCTGCAGCGCCCACGCGTGTGCTCCCCCAGGCAGAGGCGGTGGGGACCGCAGGGCCATCCTGTGGCAGGTGACACCCCACCCACGGCCAGCCCGTCTCCGTGGGCTCACGGGGTGAGGCCGTGGCCCTCTCCATGGGCCCGAAGGGAACGGCTGCGTGTGGCCTGCCGCGCTGTCCCTCCAGCTAAATCCACAGAGCCGCTTCGGGTCCCCCGCGCGTTTAAATGAGGTTTCTCGCTTCCAAGGGGGTAAAGAAAAAATATTTAAATGTAAAAATTTGGTTTAATTCCACGTTGTTCGCAGCACGCTTTTCAGCCCGCTCGCCGACGGCCGTGCTTGGTGGCGGCTGATGTGAAACGGCAGGAAAACGAGGAGCCGGGGAAACCGGGGCAGGAAAACGAGGAGCCGAGGAAACGGGCCACGTCCCCACAGAGGCCAGGGCCAAGCCCAGTGGGGGCGCGGTGGCCGTGGCCCTCCGTGGGGATGCGCGGCCGCGGCCACTCCCCCACCTGCGGAAGTAACGCTGCGGCGCGGACCGGGCTGCTCGCCCCCCGGCAAACCGGGGTCTTTGAGGGAGACGGCGGGGCTTCCAGCCCGAAATGTGGCCCGGCCGTTTTGGGATAGCCCCGTCCCGTCGGGGCTCCCGGCGAGCTCTTGCTCGGCTCTCCTCCTCACCGGCCCCCGCTGTTAAAAACACCTCCGACCACCTGAGAAAATAGCGGCTTTTCCACTCTCTCTCTTCTCCCCCCCCCCACGTTTTTTGTTTTTTTTGTTTTTTTGGTTTTTTTTGAATGGGTTCATTTATTCAGTGGAGGATTGCAAAGCAGATTGACCAAATCGGTGTATGTGGGATGCAGAAATCGAGCATATGCCTGAAACAGTTGATTGTGTCTACACCTCGAGACAGAAGGAGAGGTGGGAAAAAAAATACCCCACAACCAAAAACAACCGAAAAGATTTACATGGACAGAAGCGGCCGGCTGGCTCCGGCTGATGCAGCCCTGGCTTTGCGGAGGAGATGGAGCAGCCTGAGCCCCCACCGCCCTCTTGCCGGGGGCTTCCCGGCGGGGCTGCAGGGGAGCGCGTTTGCGGTGTGAGGTTACATCCCTGGGATAAAAGCCACCCAGCCAACACACCTCGCCAGGCTCGCACCTAGGGGTCCCTTATCGGCTGGGAACTGAGGCACAGAAAATGAGTGACTTGGCAAACATCACAAAAAAGCCCGTCCCAGAGCTGGCAAATGAACCCCTGCTGACTGAGAGCTTCCTTTCTCTAGATTTTAACATTCTCTGGGTTTAACTTTCTCTGGATTTTAACAATTTAACCTGTAGAAGAACATATCTGCAAGAGAATTAAACTCAGTATATTGACTTTACTGAAAAGAAAACCTGACCTTACAAGATTCGATGTGAATTTTAGAATTGATCTTAAAACAGGCAAGATCCCACCTCTCTATAAAAACAAATAACCCCTTACTTCATTTTTCCAGTAATGCACATTTCCATAATGTTACACCTTTTTCCTTCATCAACTCTTGAAAGTAGTATCTTTCCCTCTGAGCAACTAACCAGCTTTGGACTTCGAATTTTACTATAAGCTCCTCTTTGTCTCTTTGCTTTGCAACTGATGTTCATTACAGTACATTTTCTAATTAAGACAATATTGTGGAAGGTGTGGAATATTCTCTATAGGAAGAATTGGTTTCAAGATATTTCTGTATGTTGTATTTGTCTCTCTTTCTCCGTAGAATAATGTAATATGCTTTTCCCACCTCCTAATACTCCCTAACAATCTACATCTTTTTCTGCAGCTCCTTTCTTTCTTCTTTTTGTGACTAGTCGCTAATGTAAGTACATACATACATTGACTTTAACCTATTAGGAACTTCAACAAACTTAAACTAAACTTCTTTCTTTCATGGCCAGTTTTGAAGATTCTTATTCTCTGGTGTGCTAACTTCCATCCCACCCAAATCATGACCCCCTCTGTTATCAGCCTTCTTTTGGTTTTACAGAGCTCATTAATTAAAATAAATAATAATTATTAATTCTGATACGTGCAAAGCATGATATCTAAAGCTTAAACTTTCTCTGAAACCCTCAATTTTCTATTCTGCATTTAAACAAGAGACTTTACTTCTTGAAACAGGGATTACCCACAACAGTGGAGGATTCAGGATTGAGCTTTTCATTTGCTCTGTGTGATCATCCTGGAGGAATTATTTTGCAAATTGACTGCAAGAAAAGCAGCAAGGGACAAGCCCTCCCTGCTCTCTAAGTTGGTTTGAGATGAGCTTGTGCAGAGCCGAAATGGTGTGGACATGAGCAGGGCTGCCCAGCTGCCTGGGCTTTCTTTCCTTCCCTTGGGCTCCTTGGAGCTCAGCCCTCTGGAAAGGCTGAGGGGATGGGGCTTTTGCTTCTCTGTCAGCACACACCCTTGGGCAAGTGGGGAAGGGCCACTGGGCTTACCTGGGTCATGAAACTGCAGCAGTCCTTGTGGAGTACATCTCTGTACCTACCACTTTCCTTGCCCCGTTTTCATCCCACGCTCTCAGCCTGCATGGGGTGTACAGAGGGGCAGGAGCAAGTTCTAGCCAAGGAGCAAAGCATGCCCAGGCCAGGACATGCTCTCTGGCCCAGATTCAGCTGCTGTAGCTGGAGTGTGGGGCCCCTTCCTCTGCCTGTTATAACACATCTGTGCAAGATGCGCCTGCTCTGAGGTGTAGGTGGCACATCTGGAGCCCAGTAGCACTGACAACCTTGAAAGGGGCTGCCCCAGATACACCTAGTGTTTAGGCACCCAACCATCCTTTACTTCAGCGGGAATTAGGTACCTAAAGCCCACTGAGAGTCTGGCCCTGCAACTGAAGTGGATAGTGCCAGAAAAATGGGGTGAAGGGTAAGAAAAAAGTCAAGCTCTTAAGCAGTTGTTGAGAAACTACAATAGAGGACAGGAGTGCCCCTGAGGGAAGCTGTTCTGTTTACCAGCGCCAGTGCCTGCGACAGACCTTCATAAAGACAAAAGGCATTTTGTGCTCTGGACAGCTCACAAGGGTATATATTTGATTTCAATGTATAATTCTTCATCCCACACTATAAGACATCAATTACATTTTTAAGCAGTCATTAAATACTGATAAATACTCTCTATTGGTTAAATTCTATTGAATTCTGATGCATAATCTCTACTAGAGTAAAACTGACAGCCAAAGTTGCAAGACTTTTACAAGGTCCTTTTATTATTTTCATAAGGCATTATTTTCTTCCTCTGTCACATGTCAAGTCACCAAGAGGCAGCAGTGCTTTGGCTTAGGTACACACCGACTGACTGGTCATTACATATGCTGACTGGTGAGCAGGCTGCTGCGGAGCTGCTCCCTGTTAGTAAGACAGTAAGTTTGGCTTTTTCTCAAGCCATTGGGTTTCCCAAACCTCCTGTGATAGTAACTGGTTTTGAAACTTCTGACCATTTATCAAATTTAGCTGAAGCTTTTTTTTTTTTTTTTTTGCAGATGGCAGGCAGGAAAAAAGACTGCATGACCCTTGAAGCACTTTGAGAAACTGGGCTAAAAAGGCAGGTGTAGCTCCCAACTACAAATGTTAAGGAAAAGGTGTCTCATGGCTGTTTCCAGAACTGAAAGATTTGCCCCAGTACTGCAGGTAGAAAGACATGAGCACAAAAAGTGAATTTTAAAACTGCAGTCCATAGTTTCTTGTGGCTCTTGGGCTGAATTCTCTCATTTACACACTGTTGACTACAACCACCTTTAAAATGCTGTAACTCTGCTGACTTCAAGAGTATTCAGCTGGGTGAAGAGCTGGTGGCTGGGACATGCCACACGGTAAGTGACAGACAGGCTCGGGCTGTGCGAGGGGTTACAACAAGGAGTTCACAGGGGAGAGTCACTTCCAGTCCAGAGCAATAGAACTGGCTTTTATGTTTGACTGTACATGAGCCAAAGCACAGATCCAAATGTTCCCATTTCCAAACGTAACTGAAAATCTGCATCTGAACTTTTCAGCTTTGCCCTGACTCGATAATGAGCTGCTTTTCTGCTCCTGCAAATGCGTGTTGTAAAGCGGGCTGGCCCAAGTTTGTGCAGCAAGGAGCTATTGTTTATTTTCACATACAACAAACTTCCGAACTGAGAAGCAGCAAACTACATACATCTAACTTCATATATTTTATACATGGAAGTGCATGCATGCACTTTTAGTGCTAATTATTAATAATAATAATGGTCTTAAAACTCACAGTAGGTGATTCATGTTTTTTTCTTCCTCAGTGTCTGTCTCCACATCTCTCTTCTGGTTTTCTTCCCTTCTCTCATGATTTATCTCTTTTTTGCCTCCATTTTTCCCTCTTCACAGTTTCCATTTTAAAGCTTATTTGCAGTCATTTTCTGACAGTAATATCAAGTGCTGAACACACTCTACTATGAGAGGTTGCATTAAGAAGCCTGGAGAATGTGTGGTAATTCCTCCATCCTGCTGCAGTTTCTTAAATGCCATTAATAATCAAAACCAAGCAGCAAAGCTTTGAAAGATGCCCAAACAACCACAAGCTGGAATATTTTATTGTGAGACAATAGCTGAAAGTGTCTTTTCAGATATGACTTATTTTAAGCTTGTGATCAGAGTCTGGTAAAGTCAGCGGGCCTCATTCTGCTGTCATATTGTACTTTTGAATCCCCAAAGGGCAACAAGGATTCCAATGAGGCAGATCTAGTTTGGGTCAGATGTAGAAATTTAGTCATTTATTTGAAACAGATGAAAATCAGTCTATGCAGCTACTTCTACATATAGTGAGAGTGCAAGTGTCTCCCCAAGTTATTTTTTAAAGGCTCTTTTGAGCAGTAGTTATCACAGTCCAACTTTAATAAGAGGGCAAGGTGATCTGAAGGAGCATGTGTCAGATGAGAATGGAGGAAGATGTGAAACCTAATTTTGGTTCTGCCACTCTCACCCCACATGGCTTTGCTTCTTTGATCCATTTCCTTGCCTATAAAATAGGGTCAGATTCTATTAAATCAGCTCATCCCATACAACTGCTGTGGTTGTACGTGGTGTGACTGGTGAGTATCCATATAGTGCCTTAACCATATAAAATGCTGTCAAAAATTCTAAATAAATATTTGTATGAGATTGTTTTTTTTTTTTTTTGCACAAAAGCTTCTGTGCTGCATTCTGGACTTGTGTGTGTGCCGTGCTTTTGTTCACTGAAGCTGTTTAAATGGCCGCAGTTCTTAAGGCAGAGAAGTTATGAATCATGTGTGGAAACAGCTGCTGCAAGAACGTTTCAAACGAAAAGTTGTTTGAGGGTTTTGCTCACCTGCAGACCCAGTGACATCATATTAAGTAACAGCTTCCAACATCTGACTGCTGAAGCTCTCATAAAAAATCCAGGAGCGATTTCTCATAAAGTTTTCAGCCAGGCAGTAACACTGTTAAAAAAGGAAAGAGTAATTTTTACTGACGGGCAGCAATTAACAACGTAGGGAAATCCAATTTGCTTTCACACCACTTCAGTCCCACTTGTCGGCACGCTCCTCTCCCAGTACAGCTTCGTGCCCGTGCCCAGCGGCTCAGTGCATGACCTGCTGCCTTGTGAGAAGTTAATGTTTATGAATACTCACAGACGTACTTTTGGAGGTTTTTGACTTTGAGTGGACTTGTGTGATGATTCAGAGTCATGTACTCGCCTCGAGGTTACTGTGGGCAGGGGCAGTGTGTGCTGCAGAGCAGTTTGAATCCCTGCGGATGCAGAAGCATCAGTCTGTGTCTGCCTCTCATCCCACAAAACCAGCCAGCACATCCCTGAGCAGGCTTGTCAGAGAAGGAGCTCACTGAGGCATCAGACAAATCCTGAACACACAGGCTCCATGAAAAAGGGAGGACAGAAAGCCAAGGGGCTGGGAGAACACCCAGTAACTACCAGTGAATAAATGACCGCTGGCCCTTCCCATCCCTGCCCTCCTTTCCAAGCTGATCCCAGAGTAAGGTTGTCCACCAGCTGTTTTCTTTAGGACTGTGTAGTCAGCTCCATACGTACAGTTTTAAACTCAGCTGAATCATCTTAGAAGTTCTCTGTTGATTGATTGGGTGCTGACACCCTTCCTAAATTAAAATACTTGGAATTAATAACTCCAGCCATCTTGTCTGTGCTAATCTCTCAGTTTTTTTCAGGGCAAATACTAACCACTTTAAATACCCAGTGGTCAGTTGTGTTAGTCAGAGCAGTTTACTCTTTGGGTACTGCAGCTAAGTGAGTGCTCTCACTGAAATTCTAAAAGTTATGATATTCCCCAGATCAAGTTTGGGAATATCCCTTCCTGCCTCCAGTCTTGGGCATTAGATTAATATAAAAAACAGTTCCAAGATTTTCTCCCTCATATTGCAGTGCTTAAGCCTACTGACAGGAAGGAAGAACAGTGGATGATTAATTTTAAAACAAAACATTCCTGCCAGCCCTCTGCAGCTAAATGGAAGTTGTGGTGACTGAGGCATTTATGGAGAATATTTCAAAGTGAGATATATTTATCCCATGACAACACTCTATTACCATGACATTTTGTGGTATACCTTTAATAATGAGTAACCTTTGTATAATAGTTTTCATATGATGGAATTTGTTGCATCAGTGAAACAAAGCTACTTTACTATTTCTGGAGCAGACACATTCCAACCTTTTTTTTTAAATAATATGATTTTTTTCCCTCTTCTTCATCCAGACAGTGAAAACATCCATTGATTAACAATACAGTTAAAATTCCAGCTCGTATAAATTATCTGCATTATGCCTGACATCAAACAGATTTATAGAACCTAGAGTAATGATTAATAATAATGGCTTTAGAAGGATGACTTCTTCTGTGAATTCTGATCTGTTGCATTGATTTACTAGGCATTTAAAGTTAAACACTCAACATAAGATTGCATGATCCATACTTAATTTGATAAACATTTTATGTTTCTTTACAGCAGCAGCAGCAGCTGGTTTATTTTATGTATTTAATCAAAGAAGTGCTTTGTAAAGCTGTTCTGTGCTCTGGTCCATTAATAAGTGTTTTCTGTAGAGTAGGAAAAAGTTCAGCTGTGCTCACATAGCTACACTGTGCATGCTATCCTGCTGCACCACAGGGGGAATTACATTTGCAAACAGAAAATAAAAACAGAATGGCAAAGAGGGGAAAGAAAACACTCTTTTTAGTTCCTTGTCTTGCAGACACATCTCAAAACACTGCAAGGAAATAACTGAAAAAATGGTGTTAGCAACAGCCCTTCAGAAATTGCAATGATTTGCATCCAGCTAACAGCCGATGCACACAACTGTATTTGGACTTTAACTGCAGGGAAGGTAGCAGTGCCAGTACTGTCAGGAGGCAGTGGGGCCACGTGCACAATGGCTGAAAGAGCGACCACCCAAAGTGACACATTTCAGAATTGAAGATGCACAGAGACCTGTATCAGTTGACCTCCGCCTGTGACCAGCGGCGTAAAGAGTCACTAACTCAGGAAGGTAACTTGGGCTCTGCCTTTCAATAGCTTTGTAAATCAGCATAAGCACCTTATAACGAAAGCAAAACTTTGGTAACCAAGTGCAACTGAGATGGGATTGGGAGGCTGGGGGATTCCTCGGGGCAAACTTCTAGCAGCATGCAGAGTCCCAGCTGCTCTTTTTGTACAGTACCATCCCAAATGCCACACGGCAAACAAGCCAGACTGCTTGGAAGTATTACAGTGCTCAGTTTAAAAGCGTATATGTGCACTGTCTGATTGCTTAGGCCACCAAAATCAGGAGTCTCAGAATCTGCCATCAGGAGTTTTGAAACAGAGATGGAAAAACAGGGCAGAAGTCTCATTGGTACAGTGGCAGCAAGACAGTAAGAAGATGCAGTTTAACATGCACTAAATCAGATCTTAGGCTTCCCTGGACCCAGAATGATATTTTGTGCTTTGAGTGTTCCTAGGCTACCTTTTCACAAATAAATATTCGGCTTGGGATGCAGGGAAAAGATCCTGCTTCACTTAAACAGTGTTACAGTTTATTGGGTTTTTTTGGTCCTCAAAGGGTTTTCATTTGTTTGGATGTGACAGCTGTATTGCAGCTGCAGGCAGAATATTCTCTGTTTTTCTTTAGTGTCAACAGCAACATTTTTAGAAATTTCCTGGACTGTCTTGTTTGGCTCTTTTATTTCTTCCAGCTTTTATTTTATATAATTAATCTTTCTATGCAGAGTGTTTAAGTTTTTGTTCTTCCTGCCTCATTTTTGATCCTCATATCCTTTGTTTGGTCTTTCACTTGTGCAGTAACCACTACAGCAACATTTTCCCTTTTTGTCTTCCAGATCCAGAAACTCAGGCTCTGGAATTCGCCCATGACTAGCATGTGAATGTGTTACATTTTGGGTACCACATTCAGTGAAGGGGGGCCTGGCTCCGTGCATCTTCAGATTATTCTTCTGCATCTCGAATAACTAATAATCTGAGTTACGCTAACTATAAAACATAGTAGCCAATAGAATCAGAGCCTGGGGTTTTAGTCCATTGTGAAGAAGTAACACTTGCTGGCCAGCATGATCTCTAATATATTTTATTAGCATGACGTAATTGCATTTATGCAAGGTGCCTATGCCAACTCAAACTCACCAAAATCAATATTGACTCATAAACTCTCAGTACTCTTCTAAATAAACTGAATGTCTTAAAAAAACCACACTCCCACACCCCCAGCAGAAACAATAAGAAAGAAATAAAATGCAGGTAGGTGAAAGCCAGTGAGTGCTGAGATTTTTTTTTACACGACGCCAGATCTAGAGCATGCGTCTGCCTCCATAGCCCCACTGACTTTGCGGAGCTACCCTGATTTAAAGCAGTTAAGTAGCTGGCTCTAGCTGTTTCAGTCCTTCCTTTATTGCCTTACCATGCCAGGCTTATGGAACAGACAGGAGAGATGAAGGCTTACAACACTTGAAAATGAGCTGAAATTTTGCAGTGCTGGTTAAGTGTTTAACTGCTCGTCAAGGTTAACAATGTGTTTAGTGTGCACACATGAGGGAAATCTTAAACAAGTGGATTTACAGAAACAAGCCTCTGCTAGATTGAGAGTATAAAGGTCTATAGCTACAAGTTGGAAGATAATTGCTTGAAAACATTGCTATAAAAATAAACCATAAACCTCCATGACCAGCTTCAGATAATGTCATGGGAACAGGCTGCATGCCAAGAAACAGCAGGGAAGGTAAGAGCTAACGCTGGCTCCTCTGTGTCCAGCAGCACTCCAGCACGGACTGTCCACTCCCAGCCCAGCTGGATGCCCAAGTCAGGCTTGTCTGGCCAGAAAATGGCATCCTAAAATGGGAATAACAGAGAAGAGAATCAGGCACCACAGCATCTAGACTCTACAGCATCTTAGAGGAAGGATTGCTCTAAACAGAGTTTCCATCCTCAGATTTCAGAAAAAAACCTTGCTCCCTTTTCAGATTTTCTCTTCTTCTTCTCCTTCTCCTTCTTCTTCTTCTTCTTCTTCTTCTTCTTCTTCTTCTTCCCTTCATGTCACATCTAACTATCCCATGTGACAGCTGACACATGGTGCCAGGTTACAGCTCCTTCAGTCTTCAATAATTCAGTTCCATAAACTTTGATGGAAAAATCTGCCTCATTGGCCCATCCCTACAGAGATGTTTAGAGGTACATTTGTCATTAAGAAGGTATAATGACACTTGAGCTGGCAAAGGCAGTTTGTATTGGCATTTTGGGCATCAAATGGGGAATAACAACATAAAAACAGTTTGGCAACAGCCTGTAGGAGTTTGCCTCCAGAGCGTATTGGCAGTAGGTTATGTCCCTTCAGCTAGCGGACGGGATGCTGCCAGGACTTCCACTTTTTTCCTACCATCTTTTTGGCCTTTCGAAATTACTCACAATCCCTTTTCTCCTGGAAAGCAGTAAACGGCAAGTAAGCAGCATGGTTTCTGTGTCTGTAGGTTTGAACTTGTCTTCCTCTCCAGCTTCTTGCCTGGGACATAATCTGAGATATTTTTTAGCCTATTAAAAAAGAATCATTATAATTACTGTTCATCATCAGTATCTTTGAGGAGTTATACTGTTCAAATTTATATATTTACATCAGAAACAATGTATTACCCTCACTGTAACCTTTGTTTAAGGTCACTATGTAAGGAAATATTTTCAAGTATTTTCAACGTGGGTGTTTTTTTCAGGTATAATACAAAAAAACATGCTATAATGTTGCCCCTAAACATGAGGTAACTATAATCATATTGTGATAGACAATGTGGCTTCTAAGGTCCTTTTGGGAAATGATGTTCTGCAAACAAAAAATCTAGAAATTAACTTTATTTGAAAGCTGATTTTCTTTTATGTTCATATGATGTCAGGAATTGGGGCTTTAAAGGAAAAAGTCAAATTACTGTAAACCTGTGAGACTCACCAACCCTGCAATGGCCTCATCCTTTGCTCTGACAATATAAAACGCCTTTCCAGGGCATCTGCATCATGTTTGCATCTACTTTAACATACTTTGATGTTTATTGGCAAAGTGAGGCCCGTAGTTTAAATAAACAATCTGCACTTCTATCTTTTACAGTAATACAGTATCACATTTCAGCCTTGAAGAATAAACATTGTTCAGTGGGCTCCAATGAAAAGGTAGTGGAGAATCAGAAATATTGGCTAAGCCCTAAATGCCACGAGAGAGTGATTTTTAATGGGAATCTGTGGTTTGGGGAAGGAAAAACTTGGCTGAGGTTTTTCTGCAACTTGGCCGTTTGATCCTGTTTGGAAAGACAGAAAGACAAACTGAGCTGACAGGTGATTTTAAGGCCTCTAAAGCCATGTCTTGAGGAAAAATATCAACCCTTGCTAAGCCTGCTGGCTTGTACCTGCAGCAGCAACATTAAACCCTTCAGGGAATGAAGCTCGCTGGCAATCCTGATACTCGGTCCCACGGCAGGTGGGACAGGGGACCTCAGTGCAGTCTGACAGCCATTCAAACCTAAACAGCACAGTGTTGAGTTCTTCTGTAAAATGAGTTGATGGAAACTGTTCTTTTCCCAGTGAGTGGAGGATTAATGGCCCGGTGAACACTGGAGCCAGTAGCAGGTATTACACTGACTAACCCCCTGTACCAGGGTCATAAGGAACTCAGAGAATGAGGGCTTGTGCACCCACATCGAGGTTTTCATTGTACCTGTTCTGTACTTAGGTATCATGTTGCCTTCCTTAGGGTAGGCCAACCAGCACAAACGGTTAAAAATCACATAGCTGTCAGAGGTTCATACATGGGACAAGGAAGCCACTGGGACCTGGACATATGAAGAAAACAGTCTGTTTTCACCCTTCCTGCATTTTTTTCTTTGTAACAACCCGAAATATTTCATGGCAGCATAAAGACAACAACAGAGAAAGGGAATCCTAGCAATGTTTATTTTAAAATGTCTTTCCTTCCCACACGAGGTCCTTTAAGACTGGCAAGCAAAAAGCTCTTGTCGACCTTCCACTCCATTTATTTCTCTGGCTCCACAATGTGCTTTCCCTCCTTGCATCCTTCTGCAGCCCACTGCTGGCTCTTTGTTGTCTGGAGAATCACTAGGATTCTAACTTTTTACCTAAATTGCTCAGTGGAAAAATATCAGAATATTTCATTTCATCAGCTTGAAGTGCTTTGCTTCTATATAGTTGAAGCACTTCAGCTGTGGTATTTTTACTTCAGCAAAACAACAAAACACACTAAACTGTTTCAATGCAAAAAGACTGAAGGTTGCTGTGGTTGTCTGTTTGAGGTATTTCATGTCATGAACAATTTTGACTTTTTATTCTGATTCTGAGCGAAGGGAAAATTCTTTTTCTTTTAGGGAAAAGAATTTCCCCCTAAAAGTTTGAAACAGAAATTTCAAATTTTGTTCTGCTCTAATGAAAATAGTTATTCTCCAGTCACTGATTGCTCATATCAAAATTACAGTTGCTTCACCCAGAATTTCGTATTTTGATTATCATTGGCCATATCACGATACATATATTGACAGGTTTCTGCAAAAGAACTGCTGTCTACAGTCAAGTTACCTTCAGTTTTAAAAATCATGGAAATCTGCGTTTGTCTTTGCCTGACCACACTCTTCTTGGGTTTGAAACATTGCTTAAAACTGCAGCCATTCAACAAAATGAACAACTCTAAGGTAGCTTGCCTGACCTTTCAGTCTACTCAGACGGATCGCTTAAGGCTTGCCCAGCCTCCCGTCAGCCTGAAATCACAGCAGCCAGCCCTGTGGTGTGGGCCCTGCACACATGAGGGTGCCACCTGCTCCGCTCCCCTCTCCGCTGGTCACGGGATCCCCAAACCACAGGAAACCTCCCAGGGCAAAGAGAATGGTCTTTCTCTTTTTTTTTAACCTGTCCCCATCATGCTGTCCAACTCCCCATCACCGTTCTCCACGCCATGATGCCAGCGTGTGAGCCTGGAGCCCCCGTCCCCTCTCAAGCCCTATGTGGGGCCACATAGAGGCAGGCTGGGTGACTCCGAGTAAGCTTCCAAGCCCATGCCTGGCACCTGAGAGGTCTCTGTCATTCGCAGGATAAACAGAGAGCTCAAGAGCATGTACAGGGGTCAAAACCAGCCTCATTCAGTGATGGATGAAACTTCTGTCCCAAAGGGTTTAGAGGTGGCAATCAAGTAGTGTGAAATTATCTTCTAGCTGAATGGCAAGGCAGCTCATGTCATCCCAGTGTTCCGTAAACTGCTTCAGAACCAGAGCAGGGATCTGACTTGGTTTTTGTCCTCATATGAGCAAAGCTACATAGATGAGTCATCCAGGCCACCAGCCTTGTCTCACAGCCCAGAAAAGGCTGAATTTACACACCCCTCAACCTTTTCTAGACTTTTCTCTCTGGGAAAAAAAATGAAATTGCTCCAGTAAATGACTAGTAATTGAAAAGTACCTACTGTTTGCTGAGTGGCTGCGTGCAGCTCATTAGGCTTCAGAGGGGTGAAAAGCCCTTTTGCAGGTGAGTGAAAAAAGGTGCATTTTTTCCTCAGCTGATTCACCCTCGTCTAATTTCATCATGACAATCCAACAAACACTATTAAAATAAAATAAATAAAACTAAACTAAAACAAAAATTCTTTAAAAACTTAACTGCAGTTATAGCTTCTATGGAATCAGCACTACTTTAAAATAAATTGGACTGCATTTATCTTGTTTGATTTCTGTTTACCTCAAGTTGCTTTTCATGCCAAAAAAAAGCATGTATATGATCAAAACACAAACAACTTTCTGAAGCAAATCTGGGAATACTTAGAAATGTTGTAGCTATTTTGCTTCCAAGGAAGAACTTTAGCAAGCCTAGGAATTCTTGCTGTTGTTGACCACAGTGTGTCTTCTTGGCCTTTCAAGGTCACAAAAGTAAAGGCCGAAGGGATGATGAATTTCTACAACTCAACGGCCATCCCACTCTCTGTAACCAAGATTTTCATCCCAGCAGATTGGCACCAAGGGAGTCAGCGTAGCCAGTCTGTCCTCATTTCTGTAATGTAATTCATGACCTTTGAAAGAGAAATCAGCTGAAGCATCAGGTACAGAGATAAGGAGGGAAATATTTGTGTTGTGGATATGGATCATTGGTTTGAAACCTTACTATGTCCAAAACCAGCCAAAGGTACTGCACAAATAAGCAAACTATGAAATATGAAAGCCTCAGTAGAAAAATAATGGAGGGTTCCTTGGTTCTCCTCATGCCCTAATGAAATCAGTTTAAAGCCATAAAACTCCCTCATTGATTCCAGTGGGGAAAACACCTGGAGGGTGAAGAAGGTCAATAAAGGCACAAAGATATGCTGAAGAAGGACTTTTGGCATACCAGCTCCAACTGACATGTGCTTTCTCACGTGGGCAGAAAGGCCCACTGCCAGTGAGAGGACCTTGCTCTGAACGTGTGAAGGAAATGCGGCTGGGAAGAAGCAGGAGATATTGGACTCTGGGCATCAGGGAGGGAAAGCAATGTGGAATGCAACCTGCACGTGTGTGAGCTGACTCATTGTGATTCATAGGGAAAAAGAAGAAAACATTACAGAGGAAACCTTCATAGTTTCTTATTTTTCTCCCCATGAGCTGTTGAATGAACATGGGCAATGAAAAAAAAAAAAGAAAACAGACATTTAGTGATTTTTTTTGACACAGGCATTGATTTTTTAAACTTTAAAGTTAAATTGATGCTACCCTTGCTGCATTTCAGTTCTCCAAAATGGTATTAGAAGACTTAATAATATTACATATATTTTGTAATACAGTATTTGTAAGCTCACAAGGGTTAGAGGCGGAAGCTTAATTTTCTGTTTTCCAATGCAAGATTTTTCTTAATGTATAGGTGCATCAATAGAAAAGTAGAAAAAGAATGTGTTGATGTGCTTTCATATGCAGTATAACTCTTTCCATGGTCCAAGATGTTTTACATTGTATAGTTTTTATTTTTTTGAAAACTTGATCCTGCAGGAGTTTCAAAATTCTAAGTTATACATAATCTACTTTCTGTGCTTGAAGAGGCAAAATAAAATAATTCTGATCTTAATTTTAAAAAATATTTTTCTCTCGATATTTCTAGGGGTTTTTTGCCATGACAGGAAAAGGTGAAAAAAATTTTCAATATCTTCAGCTCTTTCCAATCTCTAGTTTTGGCTGGTACCACCAATCACCTGTGGTTCAGCTTGGGATCTCAAGCAAATACAAGCTGGAAGTGCTCCCCATGGCCAAGACAGCCCCCCAAAACATCTGCTGCTTTCACTGCCTGCAGATGGCGGATCTCTCCTGCTGGGGGAATCCAGGTCCAACACGTGGATGCATGTGCTGTGCATCAGGTGCTCCTGGGTCTGACACTGCCAGGGCTGAGCAGCTGGTGCATATGTGACACAGTACGCTCAGCACATTGTGAATGTGCCAGACTTACTACATGAGCATAAGCCAACGGTGCAGCAGAGGTGCACTTCATCTCCAGATACCCTATGCATGGTCTGTGTTGTTAATGTGAGTTGTGCAGGGCTTCCAAACATCTGGAAACTCCCAGTAAATGGCTAAATTCCTTTTCCGTCTGGAGATCATTTATATACTACTACATCTGTGCTAGCTGTCATGCTGTTCCCTTATCTCCTCAATGACAGGCAGGAATGAGGAAGACCAGAGGAATTATCTATATTCATTACTTTTGTTTCTATTCCACACAACAGAATGTTTTATGTTACTGACACCTAGGATTTCTGCAGAGCCACAGGACAGACATTCCCACAGGAGCAACATCTCTGCTCTGCTGATGATAACCCCAATGTTTACCTCAACACCTCACTCAGAGCACCCGTGTAGGCAAGCGGGCATGCAGTAAACGTGCCGTCATCCTCATGTTTGTTTGCCTTGCCCTTCAGGGCACAACGGGAAAGCGTGAGATGCCATCAGGCCTTCACAGTGTCACAGTGCAGGTGGGCTCTGAGGACAGCACAGGAGCAATTATAAGTGAACAGGTTATGAAGACAAGTCATTGCCCAGCACTTAGCTCTGCCCCGTTTCAAAACCTGCAGCCACGCTCTAAGCAGAGAATGAAGCGATGCCGAAAAGCCCCCAGAGGGTATTAGGGCAAGGATGGCTACAAGGCTTCCCCAAAGGCCAGCGCCTCCGGCTCTGGCAAACCCGTTGTGTCTGTTTGCCAGGTGATCCATTAACATTTACAGGGAAACGCTCAGGAAACACTGGCAACCAGGATCTGGCCGAGCTGTCCTTGCCGCGAGCTGAGAGCAGTACACAGGTATCTACCCCCCTCTAGAGGTACAAGCCTGAAGCATCTGTTGCATCAGCAAAAGCGCTTGGCTGCGGGAAGCGCCCGACGCGGCGCTGCCGGTGCTGCCTGAGCTGCCGGCGCTGCCTGAGCTACCTGCGCTGCCTGCGCTGCCTGAGCTGCCGGCGCTGCCTGAGCTACCTGCGCTGCCTGCGCTGCCTGAGCTACCGGCGCTGCCTGAGCTACCTGCGCTGCCGGCGCTGCCTGAGCTGCCGGCGCTGCCTGAGCTACCTGCGCTGCCTGCGCTGCCTGAGCTGCCGGCGCTGCCTGAGCTGCTGGCGCTGCCTGCGCTGCCTGCGCTGCCTGTGCGCCTCCCGCGCGGCTGGCGGGGCTGGGCGCGCGCCCCGGCGGCGGTCCCGGCGGCAGGAACGCCGTGTGCCTCTGCGAGCGGGTACAAACCCACCGCCCGCCCCGCGGGGCTGCAAATTGCAGGCCCTTGCTCAGGTGTGAGAAACGGTAAAAGGTAGGAAACAGTGGAGAAACTAGGTTTCTGACTCAGTGTTCACTGCGCGCACACGAAATCTTCCACAGTTAGTGGGTTTTTTAAAAAATATTTCTTAATACTTTGCATTCTTTGCTTCGGTCTAAATCATATAGCCATTGCCTGTGTCTGAAAGGAATAGTTGTATTGGGGTTTCTTGCACATTAATCTCAAGATTGCGAGTTTTGACAAGCCCTTAAAAAATGCAGCACATACATAGATACATACATCAGTGTGTAGCCCCTGTATCTGACCTGCTTTGAGCTCTACCTTCCCAAACAGAACCAGCATCTCCTAGGGACCCTGGAGTGACACAGGAAACCTGCAGTTATCACAGTTCCTGTGCACAGATAAGTCAGATTTACCAGTACAGATGTGGAAACACATTGCATGACTGTTGTTGCAAATATAACAAAATATAGCAAAAAAATACACATTGCAAAACCACCAGACCCACTTGAAGATGGTGGGTTGGAAAATGTTAAAGGTATAAGAAACTGTAAGATGTTTTACCCAGTAATGTACCTTCCCTAAAACATGTGGAATAATGCAATGCAAAAAATCACATTATTGTGTTAAAACTGATTTGTCAAAAAGATACCACTGTGTTGAATTTAACCTTCTGAGTTTTGATTTTCTCAGCAGGTTCTGCTGCTGCAGCCATGAAGTCCCCTGAAGTCAGGGTGAGTTTTGCTGTTGATTTTTGTTCAGAATAGGATAAGAGGACATAAATAAGCACAGCTACAATGTTAAAGCGTGAAATTAATTTGGACGGCACAGCCAGGAATGTCCTGATTGGAAGGACAGAAAGGGCTTGAAAGGTGTTTCATCTGTAAATTTGATTCTCAAAGTGCAAGTATGCAATCAAAAATGTACAAGTATACATTTAACTCAAACGGCTTCTGGTGCAAATTTTTGGTTACATATTGCCCTCACAATGCAGGAATTTGTTATGGACATGTAACCAGAATGTGTAGGTCTGTGAGCATGGGTCAGAGGGCCTTACCCACCCTGTTCTCATGGGGTCAGGAAGTTTGAAATGAGTGGGGAGAAGGTACCAAACTTCTAGTATGTGTCTGATTTTTTAATTCCCTTTATTGCAAGGCCACAGAACCACAGGCTAGTTGAGGTGGGAAGGCACCTCTGGAGATACCTAGTCCAAAACTAGGCCAACTCCACTCCTCAAAGCAGGTCAAAACAGTAAGTTTCTCAGAGCCATGTCCATTTGGGTTTTGGATATCTCTGTTGTGGAGAATCCACAGCCTCTCCAGGCAACCTGTTCCCTTTTTTGAATATACTCACAGTCATTTTTTTTCTTATAGAATCATAGATTCATAGAATCATTTAGGTTTGAAAAGACCTTTAGGATCATCAAGTCCAACCATTAATTCAGGACTGCCAGGTCTATCATTAAACCATGTCCCTAATAAGCTCTGCATCTACACATTTTTTAAACACTTCCGGGGACGGAGATTCCACCACCTCCCTGGGCAGCCTGTCCCAGTGTTTGACCACCCTTTCAGTGAAGAAATTTTCCTAATATCCAAACTAAACCTCCCCTGGTGTAAGTTGAAGCCATTTCTTCTTGTTGCTAGTTATCTGGGAGAAGAAACTTACCCCCACCTGCCTACAACATCCTTTCAGGTAGTTGTAGAGAGCAATGAGATCCCCCAAGACTCCTTTTTCCCAGATGAAACAATCCCAGTTCCCTCAGCTGCTCCTCATAAGACTTGTGCTCCAGAACCTTCACCACCTTCATTGCTATTTTCCCACAAGTCATCTGTAAATGCTCACACCTAACTCTGTAAATCCTTCTTACATGGTAAATTATGGTCATTATTGAAAACAAGACGTCACTTCTGGCCAGAGAGCTTCTAACCCAAAGATTGCTCAAGATCTGGAGGGTATTCTGGATACATGTTGTCACATGAGTTCTCTCTGCCTGTGTTCCTCCACATGCAGTGATTTTGGGCCACTGCTGAAAACATGATACTTTGGGATGGTTGGACCTTTGTTCTAATGCAGAATTGTTCTTCCTTATGCTTTTAAAAGCTCCAGTAAATGTAGCACCACTGACTCAGGGTACTCTGAGACCAGGAAACCATGAAGCCCATTAAAACACAACTGGAACCAAGAGGGGAAGCAAGAGACCATCATGTGTCCCAACAAAGCCAGCTCTGAAGGAAAAAAAGAGCACATACAGGCACGGTGCTCCAGCCTGGGCAGTCTAAAATAAGAATGCTTCTGCAATGGCTTTAGGGAAGCGGTGTTTGCAGAGTGCCTAGCTCACTGAAGTCATGGTTACAGGCTGTAAATGCTGTTAAATCACCATTAAATCTCAGCTTTCGTGAGGGAGGTTCATTTTGCTGTTTTGCTTCCAACTGGAATTTAATTCCTTGTTAATCTCTGGGTTTTAAGTACAGTGAGCCTTCTTTTATCAACGCTCTGCAGAAGAACCTCACTAGACGATCACCTTTGGGTTACTCCCTCTGAATTCCTGGTCTAAGATTTTCTAACAGTCCAGGAAGAGGTGCTCCTAGGCTTTGAATCACACTGCTTGTAGGAGAACATGAACACTGACATGAATCCCAGAGAAAAGAAAAATCTCTCAGCTGACTTCAGCAAACTTGGTGAGCTCTCTGAGATTACTCATTCTGGCAAATACTGTGTGCTGTCCTGTCAGATTTTTGTACTTGAATTTCAGAAAACCTTAGAAACTTGGGTAACAAGAGTGACCGCTTTATCATCTGTTAATAAGGAATTCTCAGTTTGCTGCTCAGGGCTGAGACACATTTGTAACACTTATCTCCTATTCACCATTAAAGAAATTTCAGCTAGACTTGGAGCCAAATTATTCAGTGGCTTTGTCAACATCTATTACTCAAATGATGGAAGATGAAACAAATTTATTTTGATTAGGTCAATCCAAAGGAGTATTTCTATGCCCCATTTAGTAGTGTGTTTCTTCTGTAATGGAGAATAAATTGAGTCTTTTCCTAGATCATTTTTCCAGAGACGAGATTAAACTAGGTACAAGTTATGGTCTGATTAGAGTTATGGAATTCCAGATCAGTCGCAAAATTTGATTTTTTATGCAGATGCTGGGGGTGGGTGGGGTGGTGGTCTCCAGGAAGTAGAAGAAAAGAAAAAAATATTTTCTGCAAGTTACTTCAGAAAATGTGTTCCAAATACACCTGCAGGCCTTCATTAATATGAATGACACAGGAAAACATTCACACTTACACATATACCCACCATTAAGACTTTCACATGAAAAATTGAGTGCTCGGTTCCAAAAGGAAAAACAAGAACTTTAATTGATTATGACTTGTGGTGCTAGTTTAGCCAAAGGCAAAGTTGTACTTGGGCAGGAAGCAGGTTGCACAAACCCACACTTTTTCCAAACTGATCACATGTTCCAATCAGGAAATTCACTTAGTGTTTGGCAAAAAAACCCCCTACAGTTTCTATGGATCTTCAGAGGAAGGCTGAGTCAAAAAGCAGTAATGTCCTACTTATGCAGAGTCCTCTGCATTGACACCTTCTTCCTCAATGCCTCTTTTACAAATCACGTGCTACAAAATGCTAAATAAATTTATACATGTTTGTGTGTCCATATTAAAAAAAAACCAACTAGACTTTGTACAAAAGGAACAAGAAAACAGTTAGAAAACAAGTTATTTTGTCTTATTAGTGTAAAACCAAAAGTTACTTTTAAAAGGTCAGATTGCATAAAGTAAGAAAAGAAATGCTTCTTACAAAATAAATCTGACCTGAATTTTCATCCAGATGAAACGTGATTTTTGATTAAAAACAAAATCCTGTGCTAGGGGCCTGCCTTGTATTGCAGGCAATCCTGCCTTCACTTACAGCAGGGCAACACACTGGCTTCTTCTCTTACACCAGTTCTGCATCACTCTGACCCAGCGGACTTGCAGGTATAAATAACATTTTACAGCTGTGTGAGTACAGCTGACATTCATTGAAGCCAGTGGAAGCAGAGTAAACCTGAATTTGCAGCATAGATTAGAATTTCAAAGCAAAGATCTTCTTTGTGTCCTTTTATAGTAGGCTAGATCCTTGCTGTAATTCACCCTTTTGCTCTTTAGGACCAAGTCCATCACCGATGATCCCTCGTGTCTGCAACTTCAAACCCTGTGAGATCCAGCACAGACCTGGCTCCAGCCATGTCTAAATCAAACACCTGCCTGGCTGAACAGTAAAAAAGTGTGAGCAGGAGCATGCCATCTTTATTTTACGTGGTGCATTCCTAGAGTACATGGTGACTAAAGAGTTATCTGTGGAGAGATACAAGAGTTTAATGAGTTTCAGAAGGCAGGTGAATTTATTTTAGGTGCATTAACACTGTTTTGTGAATAAAGTAGTTAGAAAAGCCAATGCAAACAGTGTGCGATGCTTTTATAAATCTAGCCTGTAATTGTTAACATATGAAGCACACTTATTTTACTGCAACTTGAAGTGCACAGTAAAAGCTTGATTCATGAAGGCATTATGCAATAATTAAGTGGGTTTTCTGTGAACTTAACCAATAAAAATGTGCAGAAAGGACACGTCTGGAAGTTTCACTGATCACTGAAAGTGCAGAAGCTGGCAACACACAGGTGTTCTTATGGTATCAACTGGTGCCTGCTTGCAGCAGGGAAGCAGGGAAGAAGTGTTTTAGACGTAACCTTACACACTGCTATGTGTAGTTATGGTGCCTCAGGCAAATCAGGGCAAATGTTGTAAGTATCAGGCTTTGCCCTAAAATATTAATGTGACAAAGGGAACCTGTGGCATCAGCCCTCTTTGGTCACTTTCTGTATATACAAATATACTGTCTTCATCAAAAAGAATCTCTTGGTATGTTGGCCACAATACCTTACACAGGTGTTGTAAGTACGAAAATATAACAGAATTAGAAGTATCTGCATTGTGCTAGGCTTGGATATTTTTTTCGTAAGAAATAACTAACCCAATATTGCTAGCCTGTAGTTCTATTAAGCTACTCAATCAAACACCCAATTCTGGCTCTATAGCTGAAACTTAAAATAATGGTACTTATGGGTGGAAGACAGGGGAGATATGTTAAACCACCTTACTCATCTCTGGATCTGCAAGGTGAAGTATATCCCATTGTAATTCAATTAACCAATTAGTCTTAAATGAACTCTCCTTACACCTGCCAATTTCCTCTCTCTAAAGCTGGGAAGAAGGATGGAAGAATTTCCAGCTCTTTGTTCGCTGCTGAAGTTCTGCCTCTATCCCCGAGGGTGCCTTAACACCTAACACATAGCCCCGTGCAGCTGGAGTGTGCTGAGAGCACTCGTACACTTAGCTACAGCAGCTCAGCTGATGGGATGTCACTTGCTACTCAGTACTTCAAACTGTGCAACTACCTGTCCCAACCTGGCCATAAATCTGACTTACTGTCTCTCTTGCTTTTGAAAGACTGAAAAAAAAGGAAGCAAAAGCCCATTTGTCCAGGCAGTCGCAGATGCACAAGGTAAGGCTCATGCTCTGGATGTGATTCATTGGGCTCAACTCATACCAGTTCACCACAGCTCTGCTGTCTCATGCACTGGGCTCATTGTGCCATGATGTCTCCCTGCCTCTGGACCGTGCTGGACAGGCAAAGTCAGGGGGTGGAAGGGGTTGCAGGGCAGTGCCACCATGCTGGGCCCAGTGGCCAGTGGGCTAGGACCAGCTGTTTAGAAAACCAGGAGTGTAAGCCTTCTGAATGGCTCCAGAGAGAGACAACAGAAATCCAGGGCACTGGTTTTCTTGGTCCTTTTGTGAGACTTTTTTTTCAATGCATTATTGTTGCCATTAACTCTTCTGCTAATCACGTGTGATTTTATCAGGACACTGCATCGCATGTACTGGGTCTGCTGCTAGATTGGTTACTCTGGGCATAATCTCCACTATTGTCTGATTGTTAGTGAAGAAATGGGTATCAAAGGTATAATTGCTGACCATAACGTGCTGCTGCACTCTGCACCCATTCCTCCTACAGGAAGCGATGCAGCCAGTTAAAAAAGAGTGTACTCCAAGATGCTGGAGGCATTAGCACCTATATATGTAACCTATAGGGACAGGAGGAGTTTATGAAAAATTGTCCCAGAACAGATTCATATGGAGTATTTGCTCCATACCCTCACAGCTGGTACCCGACCCTGAAGGCACTTGCTGCCTAAATTCCCTGCGTGCCCACACTTCTCTTGCTGGGCATGTGAGGAGCAGCTGAAATGCCTTCTGTAAGGAAGCAGCTCCCACGTAAGCCCCACGGGACTTGCAGACCAAGCGTCCTTTTGCCTGTCTTGCTTGGCACTCCTGACTTTCAGGCATGGGGAGGGCTTGAGGCGGCATTACCACTCCTAGTGCTGCCAGCCTCAAGGATCCCTCATTAACGCCAGACCTATTTTAAATATTTTTCAAAACTGAACCAGTTCAATGATTTTGAAGCTCTTCTCTGTGTCGCTCATTAGCCATAGATTTGAAAGCAAATGTGAAACATGTTAGCTAAAATTTATCAAACTCTTCTACCGTGACCTGTGATGCTTTCCCACAGGGTGTAGTTCAAAGTAATTTTTTCTGTTGATTGCTGCTGTCAGAGCTAGAAAGGGGCCTCCACAGAGCAAAACACAGGGTCCCTGCTCCCCTTTCCACTGCTGGTTATGGGAAATATGGGACCGCAAGGGCTCTGCCCCTCCCTGCCAGCACTCCCCCCACCCCCACCCCCAGCAGCAAACCAGGTCAGCCATGGCTGTCTCTAGCTCCACCTTGAAAACTTCCTTGGATGGGGAATCTGCAGCCCCTCTGAGTAATGACTTCCAGTACTGCGCTACCCTCCTAGGAAAGAAATTTCTCTTAAGATATGATCTGAACAAAAGATTTTTTTTTCTTCTACTGAATAATAGAAAATACCTTTAGAAAATATGATCTCAGTACTGCATGTCTGGAACATCTTTCAAGTATTACTGTTGTTTTGTTTCCCCTGGGGTAGTCTAAGATGTTCCTTCCACACAATTTCTAGTGAGTATGTGATAATGGGGGTTTATGAAGGCACCAAAGAATAACGTGTGGTATGTCACATTTAAAATAATCACTTGAACTCTCTAGCCTTGCCTGTCTGTCCGTATCACACATCTCCCATCTTCCTGCCAACATAGCTGAGGCATCCCCTTTGGTCCTTCCTACACTCTCACCTCAGCAGGTACTGTGTAAAAAACCCTGGAGCTCCTGTACCTGAAACCGCCTTCCAGTATTCCCCCACTTCAACCTGGTGCAACCTTGACTATGAGTAAACATCATCTCAATTTTCATCACCTTTTATTTCTCTTTTCTTCTGCATTAATTTATTGCTAAACAATCACTGCCTGCAAAACCATTTTGGGATGCGGTAGGTACAAAAGCTGTGATCCCAGACAGAACAACACCTTCGGGTTGATATGTTCTTGAAAGTTCTCTCCTTCGTTCAGAAATATTGGGGAAGTCAGGTATAACTATTCTATTTCTAGTTGGAGGGCCACCTGCCATGTGAACCAGTCATAGGAAATTTATCAGAGGTGTTTTTCATGGCTTTTTTAGTCAGAGGGAGGTAATGTGAACCCATTTGGAGATTCTCATGTGAAATGCCCGGTGTAGCCCATATTTTCCTTTCATTACATACAAGTAGCTCCTAGTGATGCTGATGGAAATTACAGGTGTGTGCACTTAGAGGAGAATATAGATCTGTACTGTGCAAATTACTTCAGAAAACAAACTCAGTTTATGGACATGGACTGTGCAGAGCTGAGTGGCAGAATATTTCAAGCAATGTTCCCTTCATACCACATAGTAAAGGAAAGGGGGGGCTGGGGAGTGAGGGAGGGCAGAGATCTGGATTTTATAACTACTTTTAGTAACAACCATGGAGGATAAAACCTGCAGAGTTTTGACTAGCTTCAAAATCACTTCTCACCTCTGGTTTTGAAATCTGCAGCCCAATTATTTGTTTACTTGATAGTGCTAAAGTCTTATTCTCCATCGTTATTTGCTTGCTAGTAAAGAACCAAAAAGAGCAGCAGTCCAAAGGTAACCACACAACTAAATCACTTCCAGATGATAAGTCACACTCTGATGGTGAAAGCAGACTTTACAGTTTCGGCGTGCCAGGTAATATATGGCAGTCACACAGTTCCTATTAGGTTTTTGTAACAGTATATACACATACTCTTTTTTTTTTTTTTTTTTTTTTTTTTAGCTGTATTAGGGTTGGCTAATAACACATACGTACATTGTTTAGCCTGATTTCAATCAGAAAATCTCTCCCCCAGAAGAACAGACAGTTCTAAAGCATCTATTATCCCTAACCCTCCCCACGCAGAAATCATGTTAGCAATTTTTATTGTGACATTAAGTGCGCAGCAGTTTGGATAGCCAGCCTTAGAGGCATACAGTCTAAATATGCTCCCTCTATATGCATGCTTGTGATGCCATCTTTAAATACGTGACCACTTCATGCCTTTCCCACAGGATGCCTGCCTCATTCACTGCTCAGGATGGGTGGCATTCATTCATTGAAAAGCCATTCAATGTTTTGCTTTCTCCATGTGTTTAACATGTGGCTTAAACCCCTATTTACCACAGACCAGTCAATCTTGATCTGAAGAAAGAGTTTTTAATTTAATTTGGGAAGTTTCCCATGATCTTAATGACTGCAGTCTTTAAGCAGTTCACAAATGTGTCTTTATTTTCAGATTGCCCCTGTGATTATCATCCCCATTTTGCAGCTGGAAAACAGGAGACCAGAGGGGTGCAGTGATTTTGGGTGCCCAATTTAAGACTGCAGGACCTAATTTGTTAGGGTACTTACCATTATGTAATTCTTCAGATATTCAGAGCAGAGCTCCCATTGAGTCCTGCTGCAGCTGCAAGTGCTCCGCACTTCTCCAAATCAGACCCTGGAGTCTCAAGTCAGGTATCCGTATAACTGGGAACATGCAATTAGTGACCACGTGTGCTAAACTTGGTGTAAAAACTTACTGATGTCATAGAAGAGATATGTGGCACAAGCAAGGAGGGCTGCATCGAGTTCTTCAGGCTGGCATTCAATAGCTTTAAGCAAGATAGTCGTCACTGTTTTCCCCAACTCAACTATATTCAAAACACACCATTAAACCTTTAAACAACTTGATGGGGAGCTGAGCATCTCTTTACACAATCCTGACTCATCCTGAGCAGGGCTGGGACCGAGCACAGGCTGACACATCTTCTGTGAGCAAAGCGTATGGCTTCCTCTATTCCCAATGCATACCTGTAAAAGGGGAAAAAACTGCACAGATAACTGCAGCTCTGGAGCTTTCCAACTTCTGCGTGTTTGCTTTGGCAGCTCACAGAGTTCTTTTAAGAGAGTGTTTGTAGGTAATTTCCTAGGTTCTTAATGAAGCAAAGTGGAAAAACAAAAATTCTATTATGTGGCATCATATTAACACCTCTATGGCTCACGCTGTTGGGGTTAGCTCTTAGCTTCTCCATATGGATTTGTGCCCTCTGAGTTAATAGGGTAATGTGTAGCCATACTAAGTTGCTAACCTCTCTGCGGACCAGAGGACACTTTTGCTAGGGGCTGAGAGCAGAGTAGTGCCCTGACCCAGGATCCTCCTGCTCTGTTCTCTGCCCTGGAATGACCAGTGAAGGGGCTGTAGCCTTTAGCACATCTTTTCCTCCTCTAGCTCTTACTCCCCTCTCACCACCTCTGTCCCAGTCCTGTTCCTTCCTCAACTCTGGCTCCTTGTTTCCAGCCACTCCTTTCTCTCTCAGCCAGTTGCTGTTCCCATTTCCCAGTCAGTCCCAGTTGCTCCTGCTTTCTTCTGCCAGCCTCTTACCTGGAGGTGCTGGTCTCTCCCATCTGGGCTTCGAGTCCCTATCCCACTGGATTCCCAACCCCAGCTCTCCACCTCCTGAACGCAGCCTCTTGGCTCCAGGTTTTTGCCCACGTGCTTAGTTTCTAAAAGCTGTATCCCCATTTCCTCGCCCAGCTGGTCTCTGGTCACGTTTGATGCCTGGTCTGTATTTCTCTCTCATGACCCTCTTCTACTTTTTTCCTTCTGCAGCCACGGAGCTTCCCAAGAACTGCTGGAGTTTAAAAACTTCCACTAGGATAGAACTGCCTGTCATCATCCAGTGTGTCTCCCCTCCTTACTCCAGTTACTTTTAACTACATCCCTTCAGGAATGTTGACTTTATTTTTACCGTAAATAAATGTGACATGTTTTACCCTTATGGCTATGCTGCTCTTTCTGGAAGCAGTCTGTCCGATTATATATAATTTTATATAATAAATTATATATTAAATGTATATAATCATACTAGATTAATACGACTCAATCCTATAGAAGCTAGCAATCAGTTTTTTAGGGAACATAATTTTCTCTGGCTGGATAAATGCTTATGTGTGTAGTGTTAATGCCAGTGCTGGGCTGTGTAGCTTTTTACCGGGCTTTCAGCGGGGGTTGGCAGGAGAGGGCTGAGAGGTGGGGTCACCACCTGGGTTTCTTTTAGAGCTATCTCTGAAGAATGCAGAACAGACACTTCTGCAAGGGTCTGCCAAGCCAGACATTGCTGAGAAAAGAAATAGGAAGAAGGGGGTGAGGGGAAGGCACATGCGGCTGTTTATGGGGTTCAACTTCTAAAAGTAATGCTTTTAAGTTTAGGTGTAATAAAAACCTTTCATCTTCAACACAAAAGGTAAGTAAATAAATATATAGAGAGACACTGATACAGATGCAGACACAGCAAGCCACTGACACATGCACATCCTTGTAATTAATTTATGTCTTAGATTTTTGCTTGGTTGGTTGTTATTGACAGCAATGGGAGTGTTGTGTCCAAAAGGAGTACAATGTCAGGTCCCTCAGCATAAACAGAATTTGGTTGTTATGTTTGGAAGGGTTTTAAAGAACAACTTCTTACAGATTTATTGACTACAAATGTGATATAGACTGAGGAGAAGAGGCGGGCATACCCCACACTGCCTGATACCCCATAATCTCTGTGCTGTCAACTTTAGTCCATCAACTCTTGAAGTCAGGGGAAGATTCGCACTCAGCTGAGGAAGACCTTGGTCACATCTTCATGTCAGTCCTTCAGTTTGGTCTGCACTGAGCAATGGACAGGGTGAAGTACTGAACATCAATAACATTTTCTCTTGCCTTAGTTTTCCTACCACAAGCACAGAGAAAGCCCGGGCACAGGGTGGGGTAACGATCCTCTCTTCTAAAATGGTAACCTATGTGTGTGGCTCTTATCCTTATGGGCATGTACCTTCATAAATAAAGTCATATATATATATATATATAAAAAATGCTGACTAGCAACAAGGTAATTAGTCAACCAAATGTTCCAGAACTGTCATAAGGAGGAAGAAATAGTGATCTCAAGTTACTTCATCCCACCATCAATATCAGCTTGGAGTGTGAGTATGAAGCTAAACTATTTCATATGCTCCACACATGAAAATGGAGATGGAAAGTGATGAGCTCTTTATATGCCCCTTTCCAAATAAATTTGGAGAAGAGCTTAGGAGGTTAAGCAGGTCCCAAATGGTTTCTGCTGCTGAAATAGCCTATTGATGCTTTATTTTTCCCTTTAGATTTTCCACTACATTAAACATTTTAAACTACCAAATATTTCTTTTTAAAGGGGAATGGAATGAAAAGATGTCTTACATGATTTATTACAAATTCAGAGGGAAATACTCCCCTTGTAAATAGTTCTAAAAAAATTAGCATCATCAATTTAAATGTTGACATGCTTAATATTAAAGGGTCATATTGTACTGAAGGTCTTTAAGGAGAACTTCCCATCCAAATGAGTTGATTTCAGTGGGAGCTGATTGAAGTAGAGCTTGTGCTTTCTGGTAGCTGATCCGTCTCTGGGCTTAATTCTATGATTTTCAGTGCAGCTTGCACCTAAATCTTATTTTTTTGTGGGTCAGATGAGTTCACTCCCTGTTTCACCCCACAGGTTCCTATGCTGCAGCCACCCTTGCACTGCGGGCACCCTGCTGAAACCTCACGAAATGTGTACCGATGCCTTGGGGACACGTGAGTGACATGGCACTCAGGAGGTGAAGCTGGAAGTCTGAGCCCTGCCAGGACCTTGCCTGGTCTTTACCTTGTCCTTGGTGCACACTTCTGCTGCTCGGGCTTGGTGCTTGGGGTTTCACATCAGCGAGTGCAAGCAAGCGCAAAGCCAGGTCAAAGCACACCATCAGCTGTGTCCAGCACAGCCTCCCAAAATATTCTCCACCTTCACAGCCCGGTCTTCCTTTTGCAGCTTGCACAGACAGCGAGCACCTTCCAGAGGTGACCATGGCTTCTGGTTGCCTCCACCACTGAGCCAGCCTGGCAGAGCCGTGTGCCTTCCCCAGGCCACAGGGTGCCCTGGTCTTCCATGGTTAACACATCAAAACCTGTAAAGCACCTCTTATCATAAGCACAGGCTAGATTTCCACTGGGGGAAAAAAACCCACCAAAAACACCCCACACTATTTTGATTGTTTTATGTTTTATTTATACATTTATGATTCTAGAGTTCGTGTTTATTTAGGGGATTTTTTTTACCATTAAACTCAGTGTTCTGGAAAAAAAATACTTCATTTAGAGAAAATATTCAGCCTCTTCTCTGTCTTTCTGTTATTATCCAATATGAAAAGGATATTGTAAGCGCATATTCAGCTGAATATGCGGTTTGGCAGCGAGCGGCTATTCAGCTGCCCTGCTTCTACCTCAGAGTTTATTCAGGTCATAAAAGAGACATATAAGCATTTGAGTTAAGATTTATAGTTACATTAACTGTATCAGAAGCTTTTTGTACTTAATATAAAACACACTCTAATAGCTCAACTTTGCTGTATTCTACAATACAGTCAATATTAGACATGTTACCTCCTGTAATTACTGACATTAATAGCCTCAGGAATAATAGAAAGTGAGTTACATGCCAATGCGGTAGATGTAAATGGGACTTTAGAGTACACGCCATTTTGAAATATCATATGAGTCATTAAATTTGTACTTAATATTTCTTTATTTAGTAATTAGGCAATAACCCAACAAAACAAAGGATGTCCTCAGTTTAACACAGCATGGGTCAGATTTTGTTATAAAATCAATAAAGAGCTTGCCGTAAGAATTTAATTTAAATTTCATGAAAGATTCAACCCAGTACTGGGCAGAAGAGAAGCTCTTGCAGATAAATTTGAGGAGAAAGAGGGGACCAGGATTGGTACAGCTCCCTCCAACACCTCACAGTGACCCTTGCGACGCTTTAACCAGCATTGCATGAAACAGGGTTCTGGAAAGGAGCCTGAAGTCACGAGCAGCTCATGCAGGAAATCTTACATGTGTGCCTTCAAGCTGCCTTCGATTTGCTAATTTGGAAATTATATTTTTACCCCAGCTTCCTCAAATTATAATTTTGTAAGGCATCTATTTTAGAAGTTCCTCTTTCCTTCATCATTCATGCTACTGCAAATAGACATTCATTCCAAGCTTTTGCACAGAAGTAGCCACTGTTGCTTTCCAAAGGTCTTGCAAGACTGGAAAAGGATAGACTGGGGTTTCTTAAGCAAATAGTATCTCCAGAATGGCACACTATCTGAAATGTTTAAGATGAGGAATATGCCTGTAATGCATATTTCTCTCTACAGTCTTTCTTTTTCATCCATGTATTGATTAAGGTAACATTATCCAAACACATACAGTCAACATATTAGCATTCAGCTGATCCTATTTTGGCTTGATGTTAATTGCCTGTTATAGTGAACAAAGAAGAAAAGAACCCACTTTTACCTATAACCCTGATCTATTTTGAGGTCTCAAGGCTTTTCTGTTAATAATAAAAACACCAATAAATCCTCATCTCTTTGCTTTTTAAGCCTGACAGATAGTCTTTGAAGCATTAATGTATTTATTTCCTTCAACCAGATGTGCAATTTATATTGTATTTGATAGCAAACCTTAGCATTATAGAAGACACTTGTGCTAAAATAATAACACAAACGTGTTTTCCATCACTGGGCTAAAACCTTCCCAGGAATGTCTCCAGTCCCTCCTGTATTCCAGTGCCTTGCTAATATTCTCGCAACGGTTCCTTTGATGCTGGTAAGTCAGGTCACCTTCATTTCACAGAGATACAAATGAGGTCAGTTTGCAAACAGAATTAATACAGTAGGTTTAAGCAGGGCAACATTTAAGACCCCAGCCCGCATTTGCAAGGAGCACACTGTAAGGAGAGTGTTTAAATCCTACCTTTGAAGACAGTTGTATTTTTGCCCCTTAAAAATGGACTCAAAGAGCCAAATACGTGACTTTTTCTACTTGTGCAAGAAACTTCATGACTTTATGCACATTGGAATTGTGCAAATGGGATATTCATTTTTTTTGTTCTCTTACATCTTTATTAGCCTAGCTGGAGCCTCTAATGCAGTACAGAATTGAAAAGTAACCACTTCAGTGATTTTGAACACTTCAGCTGTGGTTTCTATGACAGAGAAATGCAGAACGATGCTGATAGAAAATCCACTGGACTTTCCAAATCCCTTACAGTGAGTGGAGGTGACCCAGCAAAGGCTCCTGATGCTGATATCTGTTGGTTCTCTGTAGGGTCAGCCACCCACACAGGTTCAACTCCTAGCTCACACAAGTAAATGACCCTTTAACACCACTGTGAATACTCCAATAGTAGACTTTTCCCTCCACTTTCTGAAGAGTGCAACATATGCCTTGAGGATGATGTTGGTGTGTGGCTTGCAAGATTAGAGATACTGGTAGCTGTACTTCCAGCATATGATATTGGCACTCATCTGCCATGAGACTTCAGGATTTTACTGTCTGGGAAAAGTGATTACTCTTGCTGACAAAAAAATTCTAAACCAAAATGGAAGGGAGTTACGGACTTTTACTCCTGCACCTAGAAGCAGGTATGCAGCATGACTCAGCTCAGGAGCACACAGCAGTCCAACAGGTAAAACAGGAGGCTGAGCTGTAGCTGTCTTCTCCACTGACGAGCCCACAGGGATTTCTGGGCTTCCTGAAGGAACATGGAAGTGACAATAACCCCAGAGAGCTCCCTCTCAAAGACAGTCTGCCTCATTACTCACCCTTATTTTCCTATGTTTTTCAACCTGGAGTAGGGTAGCTCTGCACCATTTTCAGTACCTTAAAGAGAAATTAGTCGTGCTTTCCCTAGGGATGAACAACTTCAGAACTCAAGTAATAAGTCAGGCTCCTGTTCCCAACTCCCTATAGTGTTATTATCGCTTATTGTTTCTCCTGCAGGTGAAGCATCAGGTAGAATCATGTCCAGTTGTGCTCATTGTTGTACAAAATGTACAGGAAGATGCAGAAACAGTTTACAAAATACTACGGTCCTACATAAAGTGTGTACGTCATGTGGTAGTTATAGTTACTATCCTCTTGGTGGCAGAATGAAGTCTATAAAAACAACATGCTGAGAAATCAAAGGATCACAGTAACTTGAGTCAGTTTTACCTTCTGATCTATTTGAAAAGTATTTATTAAAAAGATAAATGGCAACAGCAAAAATTGTGCCCTGGGAGCCGTTCTGATGTACGCTAATTGCAAACAGCCCTGCACATTCATTACATATGGTATGGCTCCTCCTAGTGAAACCCTGCACAAACATAGTTGAGGACTAATTTTCCTCCCTTCCAGTATTTCCACCACCTCTTGAACTGCAGTTACTTAAGGGAAGGGAAAAAAAGAAAAAAAGGATTATTTGCAGTTTTACTTCATAAACAAACTTCTGCCTTCGGATGTCTGTTTGGCTGCTGTTGGCTTTTGTGGCTCCTTTGCATGTGTGTGTTTGCCAGTTACCATTTGGGCCACCATAAATCAAAGAACTGTCTCAAGGAACTCAGATTGAAAGCATAAGCTGCTAGAGTTTGAGCTAACAAGACAATTGTCATCTGCTACAGAATACAAAGCCTCTTTCATACCTTCTGGTAGCTCCTACCCTCTCTGGAAAGCAGAGCAGGTGAATCGTAAGGCAGAACTTGGCTCTATGGCTTATAAAATACTGCATTTTGCAGTCATATGGAGAAAATAAATCTTTTATCTGAGTTACTTCATCTGTTTATCACCAGAGCTGGATATTTCATTCAGTTAGTAAATATAATTTTTGCAGTTATTTTAACCACTAATGATAACGTAATGCTTTAGTTATAAATAAATGCCAGCAGCAAAAGTAGAAAAGAAGGTCATGGGGAAACAAGAATCTTCATTGTCAGTAAGGTTAAAAATGGGATTGAACAACCAAAAGATTTGATAGAATTATGAAGAATTCATACCTTAGAAATTTCTGCAACTTTCTGGTCCAGAAAATTTTGAAAGTTTAGGTTCATTACAGGAGATGAGAAGAGTTTAATCCTTGAAAGGTGATTAAAATAAGCTTTAAAATATTCCCCCCAAAGTCTGTAGGAGGCATTGACAAATGGGATCTATTTGTAGCAAAAAAACCCCAAAAAACAAAAAAACACCCCCAAAAAAACACGCCCCAAGCAAAACAAAAATACAACTAAACTATTTGTCTGTCCAGTTAAAGGACCTGTCCTGCCTGGGCTAGGCAGTATCTGAGTTAAAGGCAGACTACTCTGGAGTCAGTGCTCCGCAGAGCAAAGTAAACTGCACATCCTTGATAAGCTCCCTCATGGTTTGCTCAGTCCTCTTCCACGTGCTGTGCTTGCTACTGGGGGTGTCATGGGAAACAAGACCTTTGGGATGAAGAGGTGCTGCAGTTTAGAAAAAATGGGCAGAACTCTTTACACATGGGATATTGTTTATAGCAAAAACTTAGGTTTGTCCTGAAGCTGGGATAAGCCTTGGTGACCAGCTCTCTCCCGTATATTAAATCTGACAGCGTATGTCTCCACAACTACTAAGTTGGAAGCTGCAAAAAATGGGTTGCAGGCACAATGCTCACCCTGAAAGAATCTAAAGCTAATGGCAGTCCCACTGAGTGGGATTACTTTACCACTGGCTCAGAGATCAGGGTTACACAATTGGTGCCTCTATTAATGTTTCAAGAACAGATCCTGAAATAATAATTTAAAACCTGAGTAAGAACTGAGTAACATTTAGACCCCGAAGACTCCCCTGCATCCTTGTTTGACTCTGCGTCTTGTCACTGCCATTTCATTGTGTTACCTGTGATGGATGCAAAGCTTCGATGATGAACAGTTGTTCTTCCTTTACAATTAGGTACGAACCTGTTATGGAAATCCAGCTGGTTATTTCTAGACTTCCCTGAAATGACTCTCTAAACACAGCTGCCTTACAGTCATGGTAAACATTCTTCACAAAGGCCAGTTTGCTCTGCAGGCCCCAAGGAATGTGGCAGCTTGATACCTGGATAAGCCTGGGCTCAGATTCTGTTTTTGCAGAAAAGCTGGAGTCTCTAGTTGATGTTGGTAAACAAACCCTGGAGCCATCGCTTAATAGGGTTCATAAGCTTTACTCAGCACCTTGTAATATGGAGCTGGATGCGACCAGAGCAGAAGGCAACAAAAAATCAGAAAAGTATTTCAGAAATACCTGGGATGAGTACTCTTGCACAGAGGAAGCTGCTGCCGGGGTGGTATGCCCAGATATTCAGCTGTTACACGTGGCCTGACATGGCTCACCTTGCACCGAGCTGAGGTGCTCAAGTAATTGTAGCTACTAACAGGCACAAGACCTGCTCCCCAGTGTCCACATCCAGCTCTCACAGACTTCAGCACAGGAACGGAGGGAAGGGCAGGAAGGAGGGAGAGGGCAATACTGAGATAGAGCTGTAATCCACTCCTGTTATCCAGACTTTTTGTTGAGAGGATGAAGTTGTTTTAATTTTTGGTCTCTGAAAGCTGAAGCTAGGTAGATTTGTGTTAGAAGCAGCATACAGAAAAGTCACTACTGTTAACCACTAGATAATTTTATTTTAAAGAAGAGTTTAGCTCTCCATTGCATTAAAGAGTTCATGTCTTCCCAGGAGTTCAGTCCTAGAAAAGCTATGCTATAGCTCCTCTCGGAGCAAGCACCACCCGCCAAAATTCAAACTGGTGAGAAGCCAGATCTCTCTGAACTTGCTGCTGATTTCTGGGAGCTTCCGTTTGCTTTTGTGATGGGGAGGCTGTGTAGGGAGTGTTGGAAAGGATGCAGGTAAAAATCTATTACTTGTTGTAGGATCAATTCCATCCTCATGACTGAGTGAAACTTACTGCCAAATAAGATATTACTTGCTCTGGTGCATGGTGGTGGAATTAAGCCCAGAAAGAAAATACCTGGAAACCTGGGCTTGACTGTGCAAGTGTAGGGCACACATGTGAAATTCCAGGCATGCCAGCATCAGGCAGCTTCCACACCCACTTGGCAGCCCAGAGAAGGCTGATCTCTGCCCACAGCTGGTCACAGCAGACCACCTTGGTGGCTTTAACACACCAGTTTGTCTCGAGAGGACTTGTTCTTGCCATGCACTATGATCAGCTGGAAGGGGCTGTTGCTCGTGGAAACGTTTCCACATTTGCATCTTTGCAGGCAGACAAACATAATGACGTGAAGGAAGAGGAGAAGAAATCAGTGAAGATTTCTTAAATGCTTCAAGAGGGGCCAGATGGCTGACTGGATCTCAGGAAGAACTACAGGACTTCTGTAGTATTGAACAGCTGGTAAGGCAAAAAAGGACTTCAAGGAGAGGCTATCAGCAGAGAAGCCCTTGTCTGGTTGTGAGTAATCTCATTCAATATTGGTACCAGAAAGAGGGGAAAAGCATAAAGTTAAAACTGTAATCCAGGGACTGACTGAGGGAAGGGTGAAAAAAAGAGAAACCAGCTGTCAGTGAGAGCTACTCTGTTACTTTAAAGTGTATTGATCTTGTTTCCTGTGGTCTTGCATTACAGCATATAAGGCAAATGTCACCACCACTATCAGCATGGGATTCACCTTCTTTCAAGCAGATGCTACCATCAGCTGGATGAATGATAATGTTTGAATCTGCCTTTCATAGCTCACTAGTTATTCTCAGAATTCTGAGGCTGACTCAAACGTACAGGGGAATGTTAGATATAAACACTGCTTAGCCCAGCATTACCTTCATGCTCAGAGGGGAGAAGGGGAAGGAGCAAGAGGCAGAGACAACGCTTTGGTATATGAACACCCTTCAAATTACAGTGCCTACAGCCTTGCCATGACCCAGCAGAAAGTCCCAGTCTCACTCTGTCACTGCGATGTCCCATCCCAAATGCTGCAGATGAATTTAATCACACAGAGGCCTGGAGCATTTTCCACGTTGGAAACAACCAGTTTCTGTGACTGAAATGAAAACGGAAAATTCCCAGCACAGTTAAGCTCAAAGACTTTCCTCCACCCCAACTGCTCTGCAAGCAAGGGTTATGCTAACCACAGATTGCATCGACTTGAGGGAGGCTGCCCAGCTGCTTCTCTGTCTTAAATGAGAAGCCGCACTTTGAGAGGATGGCTGCCAGGCAGAAGGGAAAGCCTGACCAGCTGCTGCTACAGGAGCAGTAGAAACCAGGCTGCCTTGCAGTCACCACTGAGACGATGGGGTCACCCACCCCACATCCAGAGCCTGGCTGGTGGGGCAAAGGCTGCAGCATGGCGGTTTGATGGGCAGGCACACTGATGGGAATGCAACGCCGGGAGAGGGACCTTTCATTAGCGTTCTGTTTCCTTCTCTCCTGGAGGTACTTTTTCAAGACCTGAGGAAAACAAAAGAAATCAAAACAAATCAAAACGCGGCAGCTGGTGGGCTCATCTCCCCTCCTGGCACCAAAGTCCATCCCTGAGCCCCCTCCAGGCTCCCCAGTGTCAGACCCACACACGAGGCATTTCAAAGGGCGAGTGGTTGCTCCCAGAGCAATCTCTGGTAAGCAGGACGAGGTGAGTATTGCTCCAAATCGCTAATCACTCATAATATCAACCTGGCAAGTGAATAAAACTAGGTTTCCAACAGACACAAAGATGGGGTGCACTCACAGCTCCTGCCTCCCTCCCGGCAAATTCAGGCAGCCCTGAAGACCGCGGGTGGGGGGCAGAGAGAACGCCAGGTATTTCATGGTGTTGATGCTACGAGGGCTCCTTTTTCCTACGTGTAATGGGTAGAAATAGCACGGTGGCCTCTGGGGCAACCACCACCTTGGAAAACGGGCGGAACGAAGCTGGCCCCGGGGGGGAGGGCTCCCCAACCCCCGCCTGGCGCCCACCCCCAACCCTGCACCGGGTCCAGGCCACTCTCCAGGCTCAAAAAAACACGTTTCTCACTCTCTGTCCACATCAGTGTGGTGTGTATCATCCACCCCCTTTCCCACCCGGCTCAAAGATTCAAGGAGAATGACAAAGAGCGGCAGAAGCGCCTGCGTTTGCTGCGTTTGCTTCTGACGCCAGAAAGGATTTAGCGACGTTACCGACAGCTCGTGTGGGAAGTCCCAAAGCGACCGAGAGAGAAACAAACGAGCAGGACAATCCTCGCTGGGTTGGAGCGCAGTCGGGGAGCCCCAGCGCGGGAGCCGGGGGCAGAGGTTGTGCGGGTTATCCCGGCAGAGCTCCTGGGGACGAACCGCCTCCCACTCCTAGAAAACGTCCCGGTTCGTGTAAGACACAACCACGCTGAAAACATATGTATATATTTATATATACGTTATATATTATTTATAGATGTATATACGACTATATATGGAGCGTGCGATGGGAAAGGACTGGCTCTTGCCGCTGTCCTTCCCGTCGGGAGAGAAAGCGGGGGCATTTTCGGCCCCGGGGGCTTCCCCTGCTCCCCCCCGCCCCGCCGCCGGGAGAGGCGCTGCGCGCAGTATCCGCGGGGGCCCGCGCCCCCTGCGCGCAGGTGCGCGCTGCAGGGCACAGCCGTCCCGCTGCGCATCCCCCCTGCTCCTCTCCTTCCCGGGGGTGCCCCAGCTGAAGGGGAGGGATGGGGTGGGCAGCCTGAGGCTACCCGGCGTGCAGCTTCCCGGGCCGAAAGCTGGCACCTCGAAAGGGATAAAAAACCGGGCGACGGCGAATTTTACCCCGTGCACAGCCCGTGTCGCCTCGCAGTGTCCCCTGCCGCCGGGTGAGTGCCACAAAAAGCACAGGACCGCTGCGGGGGCCGCGTAGCCCCCCGGGGCTGGGGGACGGGAAGGAGGGCAGAAGGGGCTGCCGGGGGCTGCAGGAGTGTGCCGCCGCCGGGACCCGCTCGCCCCGTTGCTTTCTGCGGTTTTCATGCGGTCACCTTGAACTGGCACCGGGCGGCTGTCGCCTGGGGGGCTCGGAACGCGATCGCTTGGGCGGGAGAGCCCGCAGGGTCCTTCGCTGTCGGGGGACGGGGACGGACGGGGGACGACCTGCCGTCGGCTCTTCCACACCGATTCCCTAATACAGAGCTCCGATCCTGTTAAGTCCTTTCTCCACTGCTACTGAATCTGGACCTCCTGACAGCCTAATACCTTTCCCTTAGTCCCACCAGCTGCACCCGTATGTATATAGCCATATACATCTATCTGAAAGAGACCGATTTTAAAGCGCACGTGTACACGCAAAGAAAACACTAACCGCGCAATAGGAGCACAAAAGTTTTAGCTGACTTTTTAATAAAAACATTTCTGAAAGCCAGCCTAAAGGTCATCTTTATTGTCTAAATCCGCACCACATTCCCAGCGTGATCCTACCTCTGTTGCATTGTTTCTCGGAACAGTATGCTCAGATTTGTTCATAAATAAGAAACTGTATTCTATGTGTGTAAACGCAGAAATACTGAAGGTAACAGGTTCAAAGGTTTTAAACCGGTTTTACTCCTGAAGAAACCACCCACGATTTTTTTTGAAGAAAGTTGCACATCATTAATATAGGAAGCTGGTCCTGAGAGTGTTTTGTATCTTCTATGGTGCTGCAGCTCTTCCATATACAAAATTATTATTAATTTACAATACCAATACATGAATAATTCATCTATGATTATTTGATTCTTTAAAATGCATTTTCCATTCAGAATATCATTCAGAATATCAGAATATTATTTGGTCTCGCAACTATATTTAACAGGAGTGGGGTCTATAATAGTCTTTCCATAGTCACAATTGATGAGTGGAAAGTATAGGTTAAATTAGAAGGTAAAAAGGGCACCTTATTCAAATCCCGTGGAAGCCCCCGCCTTCATCCTAAATTGTGTGCGTACAAAGAATAAACAAACCCTTCAAATGTGCAGAACAACGGGATGTTATTTGCTTTTTTCCCCCCCTAAGTGACATTTCATGTCTTACTCCTATTATAAGTGGAGGATGTTTGTACACGAGTGAAGAAAGATACTGTGTGGCTTATGCCCTGGTATCCAGAGACTGAGAGGCTGTTCACAGCATCCTGCATGATACAAGCGAGATCTCGGACAAAGACCTGCAAGTGCTGACAACGAACCAAAGCAGCTGGGCTGAGTTTCCTACCTTGGCTGAGCAGTTGCTGAGTTTGTAGATATGGGCACCCATCTATGAACCTGTGGCCAAGCCTCACCTCGGCCACTTTGCTCTGCCTCTGCCCAGCCACCCGTAGCTGGAGGGTCACTCTCCTGGGTTAGGTCTTGGTTCCAGGTCTCCATCCTGGAAGTCGCAGAGATGCAGTAAACCTGGCACTGCACGGCAGGGAGCTTTGCACCCGTGCTTTCCCTGGTTTGGAATACGCACCGACCTCTGTCATACAGCGAAGCCCTGGTACAGGGGAGCAGGGAAGCTGCCATGCAGCATCTCCAGCAGGGCTGCGTGGAGACCTTCGCCACAGCTATGCTTGGACGTCTTGGCAGCAGACTTTCCCTGGAGGCCTTGGCCTCGCCTTTCTTCCCATTGTATAGGTACTCGTCTCCTACAAGCAGCAGGCAAAGCCCACACCTCCCCCAGCCCTTCTATTCCCCTGCCCCACCGCTGAGCACCTGCCTATTGGTCTCAGACCTCTGAGATGACCTAAAACACTCCAAGGAAAAATGTCCCAAACGGAGATATCTCAGATCTCATCCCTGAGAGGAGGAAAAGTGTCAAGGGAAACACTGCACAGGCCGGGTGGATGCAGCAGGCATCAGTCCGGGGGCAGTGGTGGGGGCAGGCGGTGAGCAGCAGCCCGCTGTGACACCGGGCCCTGCCGACGGGGGCCAGGTCGGTGGCACTGGGGTGTCCCGAGGGAAGCTGGGCCGGGGCCAGGCAACGAGCAGCCCCCGCTGCCTGTCGGCGTGGAGCCGCCCGTGGTCGCTGGGGCGACGCCTCGGTGCTCAGCACAGGGCTAACACAGCAACATCCCCTCACCTTCCTGCCTCCAACTCCGCCGTTGGAAGCAATCCCAGGGCAGTGCGTGGAGTGCAAAGGCAGGGTCCGGCTCTCCAGCCTGGAAGCTGCCCTCGTCGGGGATGCTCCGGCGCTCCCTTGCCAAGAGCAGGGCGGTTCTGCAGCCCAGGCACTGGTCCTGCTGCGCCCCCTCCCTGGGCGGGGGGGCCGGGATTTGGGGCTGGAGGTGGGCAGCTGCAGGAGGAGGCAAGGGATCGCTCCGACGTGCCGGCTGCAGGCCGCCCCTCTCCCGCATCCCCCGGGCTGCACAGGTCCCTTAGGGCTGGACGGGGGTCCCGGCGGGGTGTGTGTGGGGGGGTGTCCCTTTGGCGGACAGCTACAGGCTCTGGGGCTCGGCCATCAGCGCTCGCAGCCCTTGGAAAAGGGAAGGAGGGGGGTGTGCAAAATCACAGCACGACGGGGGAAGCCAAAATGCCCCTCAGTGCCGCGGCTGGCCCCGCATCGTCCCTGCGTTACTCCTTGTTGCTGCGTTTGGCAGAAAACCCACGGAGAACCCGCTCTTAAATGTCTTTTTCTGAACCGTCAGAAGCCCAAGGGAAACATCTCCGCGTCGGGCGGCTTCTGCCTCTCCCTGGGAGCGGAGTCACGGTAGGTGGGCAGGGGCGAGGAGCAGCGGTCTTCTTCCCTCGAAATAGCCGGTTTTGTCCAAAGGGAAAAAAATATTTACAGCACAATTCTGCGTTAAATGTTGCGGCGTCTTAACGTCGTAAATGTGCTGGGTAGGTTTTACCCTTTGTTGTTACACCGCGGTTGCAGGAGAGAAATATTTTGCAAACGAAATTGGGGCGGCCCGGTGCGAAACGCACCCCCCGAGCTTTGCACGGCCGGGACCAGCGGCTCCCCGGCGGGAGCTGCCGACCTGCCCCGGTCCCACCGGCTGCAGCCCCTGCCGGCGGCCGCCGCCCTCCCGCTCCCCGCGCTGGCCCGGCGCGGGGCTTTTGCTGGAGAAGCAGCAGCGCAGGCTGCTGGGGATAGTGGCAAGCTGGCACTTGGCTGGCACGCAGCGTGGGTGGAATGACACTTTGATTTCCACGTGTGGTGTGAGCGGGCAGGGCTCGACCCCGCACCCCCCGTGTAAAAAACACTGCGTCACCGCAGAAACTTCCGACTCAGGGAGGCAGAAATTTTCGTTTCCTTCACCAAAAAATACACCAAGCGATAGCGAACTCCGCGCCCGATTACGTCTTTGCTATTTCACGTCGCAAATGGTTTGTTCTCACGTGCCTCAATAGCGCCAGGGGCCCTTCGGGGAGGGGGGTGAGGGTCGCGGTGCGGGGTCCCCCCCGGGGACCGGCCGTCGAGCGCAGCTGCGGCCCCGCACGGGGCAGGAGGGGATGGGGCAGGGAGAGGGGGCAGCTCGGCTCTCGCTCCGCGTCTCTTTCTTTCCCCCGTTTTATTCTCTTAACGAAAGGAAACCCTCAGAGCAGGAACGGTCGAGTTTTCTCCAGGCTGCAAAACATTAAAATGGCCACAAATCTTTCCGCGTAGGCCAAAAAGCTTGCTTTCTTTCGTAAGCAAGATCGCATTTACTACTCTATCAGGAAAAAAAAAAAAAAACCCAACAAAAAAACCAAAACAAACCAAACAAAGCCCAGTCCTCCATGTTTCGTGGCTATACAATGCAAGGGCAGACGAGGTTTTGGAAGAAAACATGAACAGCCCTTTCCCTTTGGAAATGCCCCCAGCCCAAGCCCTGTGCTGGCCCGGGCCCTGCGTGTCCCACCTTCCCCCCGTGCCCCCCTGGGCTGGCTGCCGCAGCCCCTCAGCCGCTCACACTGATGTCCCCACCTGCCGGCAAACCTCGGGTCACCTCGGAGGTGTCTCTTTTCCAGAGCAACGGGGCATCAACGAGTAGAACGCATAGGATGAAGGATGAAAGTATCCGTATACACATGTTTGGAGAGGGGGTTTATGCACGCTCTAGGAGCGGAAAAACCTTACCGAGAAAGAATCGAGAGAAAAAAAGGCGGACATGCAAATCTGATCAGGTAGGATCGCCACCGCCTTTACGTCCCGAAGACAAATATTTAGGAGGTCGATTTAACCGTGGGAAAGGATTAGCGGACACAAAGCCAGGTGAGGAAACTTCCTGGCGGAGCCACCTGCGGGAGCGCAGCCCGGGCCGCCCCCGGCCGCCCCCTCCCCAGCGAACCCCTTCGGGCTCGCCCCGCGGGGCTGCACGGCCGCGGGGAAGGAGAAACCCCGCTGGAAGCCAAGGCCTCCCCCACCAAAGAGACGAGGGAGGGGGATAATTATTCTTCCCCTGGCATTCCGGAGACATCCGTTTTAAGTCGCCAGGCGAAGGTAAAGCCCCGAGGTGCGCAGGGGAGCAAGGTAGAGCCGCGCTTGGCTTGTAGCTGCCTCTCGTCAAAACACAGCCAGGAGGTCCAGGCGTCGGTGTGAGCCGCTGTACAGGCGAACCCCTAAATCCCCGGTGCCTCAGGTGTGCTGTGCTGTGCTCCGACGGCGCAAGCGGGAGCTGCCCCCCTGCCCGGCACCGAGCCGGGCATCGCCAGGGACACCCCGAAACGCTGCCAGGTGTCAGCCAACGGTTCTACCCCTCGCCTTGACTTGCGGCGGCTGCCCGCCCCCCCCCCCCCCCTGCCGCGGGAAGGGCTCCGTGCCTCCCGCCCTCCCGTGTGCGCGCTGGCGTGCGTGGGGGTGCGGGGGTGCGCGCTCTCGGAAGAAAGCCACGGAGAAAAAGAACGGCTTTCCAAGTCTGACTTCGTGCTGTGTGTCCAGGAAGACGACAGAGCTGCCAGGAGTCTCTCAAAGGCTTCTGTTTACTTGGAAGCAGCTCGAAAATGCAATTGTTCCTGTAGGTGGCACTGGTACTAGGTGCTGCAGAAGCGAAGGCAGAAATGGAGAAAATTGCCTAGGAATTCCCAATTGGTTCCTATAATTTAATGCAGAACAATAGAGGTATTTTTTCATTTACTCTAAATTCATGTAACATGTGACAAATGAAAACCCGATTGCTTTATTAGAACAAAATATGCTTTTAAAATCAGGCCCTCTGTAGCTTTATGGCCTGGTCCATGAGAATTGTCTATTTCCCTATATGTCATTAAACAAATCCTAGTGCAAAGAGAAATTAACTCAGCACCACTCATTCAAGTCAAATGTTTGCACCAGGAAAGCCCTAATGAGACACTGTCTGGTTTCCAGAGGGGTTGCTAAGAACAAGTGGCGGCAAAGTTATTAAACCTGTCCAAGCGACTAACACATCATTAAGAGCCCCCCAGCTCCCCCCCCGCCAACCCTCCCAACCTCCATCTGAATATCCAGGCGAGGGTGGAAGGAGCGGCCGGTGGCGCGGCACCGTGGGCCGGTGGGATGCTCCCCGCCGGGGCGGCCTCGGGGCTGGGCAGCGGGGGCAGGCGCGGCGGGGCTCGGCGGGGCAGCGCGGCCCGCGGGGGCATCCGTAATCCCCGGCTCTGCGCCCGTTTTCAGGCTACTGTACATTTATTTCACCTGTTCATCTGACTTCAGTGTGTTCCAGTAAAGTGCCGACGCCTGCTCTCGCCTTCACTGGAGAGGATCTGCTACGGACCTGAGATGGGAGGGGGTGAACCCGGACAAGGCAGTCTGTCTCCTCCCGTCTCCTGGGAAGGGGCCAAATGCCCGGAGGCACTCGGCACGGGTCGCCTGAGCTTTTACAGACCTTGCCAGCTTCTTTTCCCACCAGGCCGGGAGGCGGCTCCCCGCGGCATGCCCGGGGGCTGAGAGCCCTGGCCGGGCGCGGGGAGCCGCCGGCGCCGAGCCCCGGGGAGCCGCTGCCCCATCACCGGAGAGATGCTCACGGTCCAGCCAAGCCGCCAGGACAACCCGACACTGCACGGGTAGTTTCTGACCGCTGAAACAGGGCTCCCCTGCTTCTGAACGCCAGCAAAGAGATTTGCAGGAGGTTGCATCCTTACCCCAAAAGCATGACACTCAAAAGCCTTATGCCTTGATTTCATGCTATGATGAATTGCTTGATTTTTTTTTTTCCCTTCAGATTCTGGGGTCTGTCACCGCCAAGGTGTCTCCAAGACCTGACTGTATTTTGCCCGTCATCGTTTCCGAAGTGTGCAGGAAATGTTCAGATGTGGCTTGTTTGTATTCGACGGAACTTTGTTAAGCAAAATTCACCCTATTACATTTCCAATCTCCGTCTTGTCCCTGACGTCAAATCAATTTCTTAAAATTGATTTCACACATGGCACTGCCCCCCCTTCACCCCCCGGCTTGTTTGAGAACGGGACAAAATAAAAATTAAAAAATAAAGCTATGAATTTCGGAATGGTTGTGAGTATTCCCATGCATGTTTGAACATTGTATTAATTCAATTAATATAAAAATGGATTCACAAGTACTTTCGTGCACGAACGCAGGCAGTTTATATGAACACAAGCGTACACGCATGTGTTTTAATAGCGAGCTACAACAAGGCAGCGGGCAGCGGTAAGAGACACGACATCTGCCAACGGGGGATCGGTAACGCGTCCCGGGATCGCTTACAAAAACTTTTTCCCTCGAGGAGGGGAGAACAAGTGGAAAACCAGGCCTGCTCCTGCAGAAGTTCGCCAAGGGGCTCGGGGCTGTGGGGAGGCGGCGGTCCCTGCCTGCAGGCACGCCGGCTGAGGGGCATCTCCCCCTGGAATATCCCCCCTCTCCTTCGCAGCAGTCTGTTAGCAAGCGCCTGCCGCGGGCTTGTTTGGAGTGCGGTTGTCCCCGGCTACGAGGGAAGGTCAGCACACCTGAGACCCGGGGGTCAGGCCAGGGATTTTCGAGCCCGCAGGCTCGGAGCGGTGGACCTCCGTCCACCGGGGAGCGCGGGGTCAGCCGGGGCCGGCCCCGCACCCCCCACGCCCCGCTAAGGCACGGTGCCCTCGCTGCCCTGCTGGGCTCAGCGATTCTGTCGCATCAGGAAAGGCACACGGCAGCCAGGGACACGCGAAGGCCCCTTCGTCCTGCATTTGATTCCTTACGTGCCTCACAGAAGATGGGAGCGATCCTGGGATGTCCCGTGGGACGCCACACGCCCGCGTGTAGGAATAGCTCCGTGCAAAACGAAAGCCCCGTTTAAAGCTCCGGGGGTCTCATCTCTCTACATCACACAGCGCCTTCCCCCCGGGATGGGTCACCTCCTGCCACAGCCCAAGGTTGTCGCTGCCCTTCCACCTGCCTCTGCCGGCTTTTCCCTGTCTTTCAGAGGTGGCCAAAAGCTTCTCCAATGTCCCCACCGCGCTGCCCCTTCACCCCTACTCCGGCTCCAAGGTGCTCTTTGCCCTCCAAACTGTCGCTTTTTTAAATGAATTAATATAATGTTCAAACGTCGATTCCCGGGGAGGGGGGGTGCGGGATTTCGTGGCTCTGCGCTGCATGGCAGGAGCCGGGGTGGAAGACGGGGCAGCTGCAACAGTCCCTGCGACAGTCCCATCACGTCTGCGTGGCTCTGAGCTCGGCCACCCCAGACCCCCACTTTCCCCACACCACATCGAGAAACCCGACCACCCGGCTACACTTATGGGGGGCTTTACACTTCGGGAAGTTCAGCTTACAAAACATGTTGTTATCTGAGCACCCTTCTGCCCTAACAGCTCCTCAGTAGCCTCCTCCCCTCGAAGAAGGAGAGGGGTTTAGCTTCCTTCCAAAAAAAAGAAAAATAAAAAATTCTGCGGCATCGAAGAGGGGCTGGGGGTGTGTGCCGCGTTGTATTTGGCTGATTTCTTCCAAGGAGCGGAGGAGGCCTGGAACCCGCGAGGCGCTGTACCCCGCGGCGCCCCCCGAAAGCCCTCGTGGAGTGGAAGACGGGCCCGCGGCTGGGGGCGGCGGGGGCCGGGCACCCCGAGGTGAGCACGGCCGAGCCCCCACGGGCGGGATGCCGCCGCGCCGGGACCCCGCTCCCCGCTGCGGGAAGTGGCCAGAGAGCCCCGGGGCTGGGCACTATCTGGGGGACCCCGGCGCCGGGAAGCGCCCGAGAGAGCCCTCACGGGCGGGGGCAGCCGGGGGCTGCCAGCCACCGCCTCGCCGGTACCGGCCGCGCCCGGGGCTGCGGCAACCCACGCCAGGTCCGTTTGGTGGAGGAGAGAAGGCGAGAGAGCGGGGTTTGAGGGAAGAGAGAGGCGGCGAAGCAGCCTCCAGCCGCGCTGTGCCATGCCCCGGCGTCGGGGGGAGGCAGGCAGAGGCGGTGACCCCCGAGAGACACCGGGTGCCGGCACCCGGGGCTCCAGCAGCACGGTGCGGGACGGAGCAGCCCGGTCCCTCTCCTCGGCGCGGAGGGGAAGGGGCGGGAGGGGAAGCCCGGCCCTTGGCTGGCCCTTGCCCGGGTCCCTTTCGGGGACCCCGAGGTGGGGGCGCGGGTGCGTGGCGGGGCGGCCTGCACCTCGGGACGAGCCCCCGGCCCGGCCACGCATGCCCTGCCCCGGGTGGCGAAATCCTGACCCCGCGCCCCCCGCCCTCCTCTCCCTGCCGCCTTTCCCTTCCGACTCCTCAATGATTTCCTACCTGAAAAAAATTAATCTTTTTGCCAGACAGGTCAGAAGCGATCAACAGGCTGTTGTATATTATAATGTTTTCATATTCCTCTCGGCTCCCCCTGCCCTCTACCGACTCACTGTAGATGTGACCTTTGGTATTTCAGCCCACACTCAGCAGTTGAATGGAAACAAGTTGAGCACGTTCACTTCTGATAAACATTATCCTTAAACCACTGGAGACCCGAGCAGAGTAAACGAGCTTTTCCGACAGGACCACATCAGGAACACACATTGAGAAAGGGAAAGAAACCGAATATCCAGGAGATCAGAGGCGGGCTCGGGGGTGGAGGGGTGGGAGAGGGAAGGAGGGGGAACAGACAGGTTGGAGGACACGGCGGAGGGGGGAGAAAAGGACACAGCCGTGAACACAATAGGCACAGATGGGGAGAGAAGCTGCCCCGGCAGCGTGGGAGAGCAGCGCAGGGTCACGCCCGAGCATCCCAGTAACCCTGGGGGAGATGCAGGGGCGTCTAGCGGGGCCGAGAGCCGCGGGGCCGGGCTGACACCGGCCGTGCGCCCGGAGATGGCCCGCGGCCACACGCCGCTGCACCGGGCTGAAGCGACGGGAGGTGGGGGGAGGCGTGTGCGGGGCGGCGGGCAGGGCCCGGCGGGCGGGGAAGCAGCCGGCCGGGAGGGCAGCCTTGCCGGGGGTCCCTCCAGGACTCTGCTTCGGGAAGCAGGACGCTGTGAAGGCGGATAGGATGTTTCGCGGACGCGCACCCCCTTCCATTGTTTAACTACATAATTAAGCTAATTTAAGGCTGGATCCGGGTCCCGCTAGCTCAATGCCTCCTGCCGTAGAAATACCGAAAGCAGGTCAGCTCACAACATCGACAAGGATTCTGGCTTCAGCAAATGCCCGCGAGTGTTGCCTGCGCAGCATGCCACCGCTTTGGGACATCTGACGGGGCAGGGGACGGGACGGGACAGACCCCTTTACCGGAGGTGATTTTATCTAGGCTGAGGAAGCATCACAATTTACAAGTGTGATATTCTGGACGGGCAACTCACATTTTTCTGAAATAACCGCAGAGCTGCTATAAAAAAATTGTTGGTGGTGGGTTGTTTGGGTTTTGTTTGTTTGTTTTAAATCCCTGCGGAGGAAAGAGAAGCATCCACGAATATTCCGATCAAATAAAAGAGATACCTGTGAAAGAACTACGATCGCCTTCTTCCCACCACAAAACATTTGCAACGTGCCATTAATTTCTGTGGGATCTCCTGCAATATCCTAGTCATTCATAACTATGCACATTCATTGCGATATGTGCAGGCTCTGAAATCTAGCGCAATTAATTTTATTTTTTTTCTAAAACTATCTTACAAACATTTCAATTACAATAATATTTATGCAGTGTTCATACACACCACTGACATCAATTTCGCATTTCGTGCACTCGGGTCACCGCGTTATTTCTTTTTACGTTTTATTTAATTTACAGATCCTGTATTTTCCAGACTATATTTAAAACAAACAAACTAGCTAACCAAAACAAACAAAAAAGAGTCTCAGAAAACAAAAATAAAGGAAAATGTGATAAATTCTTGGCGGGAATTGGGAAGCCCATGATCTCTGTGTGCAACATGATGTATGTGGCATGTATGTCAGAGGCACACACAAGCTCACAGATCAGGATCCACACACCTAATGCCAAACCAAACACTTCTTCCACATACACAAACACGCCGCGACCCACACATACCTTAATTCCTACCAGCTTTGTCTGTTTTTCTTTTAACTGTTAATATGTAGCAGTGTCTTTGATAAAGCTGAAATCAGCTGCGAGGAGTTGACATTTTACAGTCAAGCGCAGTGCAATATTTAGTGTGGGGATTAAAAGAAAAACCGGAGCCGGTCTTTGATGGCCGGGGACCATCAGCACCTCGATGCCCGGTCGCCGCCAGCCCCGTCCCGTGTCCTCCCGGGGCAAGGGAAGCTGCAGCTGACTTCCCGACCGGTTTGTGTTTTCCACCAAAAATTACTCAATTCCCATCGTTCACAGCCTTCTGGTACGCCACCCGCGAAATATTCGTTAAAGTGCTTTATTACAACAAGGCGACCGTAAACAAGGACGAACTTCTCTCCCGCATCCGCAAAGTCAACGCGGGGAACCCGCGCCTGTGTCAAGACATCGCGCTGCGCCTGCCAGGGGAGGGGGGGCACCGCTCTGCGGGCCCCGACGGCTCCTGCCCGGCCGCTCCCCCGGGAAGAAGGGCCGGGAAGGGCGGCGCGGCAGCCCGGCCGGTGCCCGGCGGGTGGCGGGTGCTGCGCCCTGCTCTGCCCGGGCCTGGCCGCCGACGGCGCCCCGGCCCCGCGGGGGCTGCGTGCCCGCCCGCCCCGGCCCCCCCGCCGAGCGATGCCCTGCCAGCGCCAGCCGCGCTCAGCGCCGCCCCGGCGTTAACTGCGCTTCCCGCGCAACTTACCGCCGGGCAGGTAGGAAATGGCCATTTCCATTGTGGCGGGGACCCAGGTGCCGAGCACGCCGGCGAGGGAGAGCGGAAGGGCCGCCAGCACCGCGCTGTCCGTCATCTCCCCCGGCCATTAGGCGGGCGGCTGGGCGCTGGGGCCGCCCCCGGGGGCGGGCTCGGGGGAGCGGTGGGCTGCGGCGCCCTGCCCAGCCCAGCCCTGCCCACGGTGCCCTGAGGTTGAAATGCAGAAGTCAAGGCTCTCTCGCCGGGAAGCAGATTTCCTTGTAGCCCTTTTCCCCTCACGCCCCTGCTGCCTCCGCGGTGGAGATCAGAGAGCCGCGGGGGCTAGTGCGGCCGGGAGCGCGGGAGGCCGGGAGCCTGGCTCTGGGCATAGGTGTCCGCCTGGGATTTAGGGCAGCCCCAGCGGTGTCCTGCTCAGAGGAATGGGTAAGTGCTGGGCGCTGCAGGAGGGTTCAAGTGCTGTCAAGAGAGGGGGAGCACCCGTTGGCCGTCATGTGCCGCAGCCGCAGCTCCCTTATTGACTTTGCTCGTGTTCCTACAAGTTGTAAGAACACGTTAAGGGTCAGGAGCAGAGAAAAGAGAAAGCTAATGACGGCTCGGTTTGTTATTAATGTTATTAGGCGAGTGCGAGGCAGGATCGCAGCCGAGCGAATGGCCGGAGCCTGTGGCACGTTGTATATTATTCCTGACACCGATCTTCGCAGTTAACGTTTTAGCACGTCTGGTTTACAGCCCGGTGTAATTGTGCTGTTAAGCAAGAGGCGCTAACAGCACCAGAAACGGTCTTTAAAAAGTTAGTCCCCACTCAGAAGCACCGCGTTGCCCCTGCCTCTCCCAAGATGTAAAAGAATTTCCTCAACTACTTTTTTTCCCCTTCCTCCCCCTCCCCCACGTCTTCGAAAATATTTTTCTTTTCTTTTTGTCTTCTCCGTGTTCCTTTTTCCTGTGGCAATAAAGCTGACTTGTCTGCTGGGGCGATCTCGTTTTGCATCTCTGGTATGTGCTTTTTTGGAATATGCTTGGTGCACAGTCCAGAGAGCTCCGACATTTGTTGCCAGGGTTTTTATTTCTTTTTTTTTTCTCTTTTTCCTCTCTTCCTCCCGCCCCCTCCCCTTGCTCTTTTTCTTTCTTTCTCTTTTTTTTTTTTTTTTCCCAATTTTGGGGGCACCGCGCTATTATAAAGAAGCATGTGTGGAGTGGCCGCGGGGTCCCCGAGCTGTGACATCTGCCTTGTGATGGGGAGCAGCTCAGACGCCCTCTTCTGAGCCGTTTGCCGTGTCCGACGGGTGTGTTTGTGCCTTTGCTTGCAGAACCTGCCTTCGGGGAAGTGAACCAGCTCGGGGGGGTGTTTGTCAACGGGAGACCCCTGCCCAATGCCATCAGGCTGCGGATTGTGGAACTGGCGCAACTGGGTATCAGACCGTGTGACATCAGCCGGCAGCTCCGCGTTTCCCACGGCTGTGTCAGCAAAATCCTGGCCCGCTACAACGAGACAGGCTCCATCCTACCGGGGGCTATCGGGGGCAGCAAGCCTCGGGTCACCACCCCCACGGTGGTAAAACATATCCGGACCTACAAACAAAGGGATCCGGGCATCTTCGCCTGGGAGATCCGGGATCGCCTGCTGGCCGATGGCGTGTGTGACAAGTACAACGTGCCGTCGGTCAGCTCCATCAGCCGCATCCTCCGGAACAAAATCGGGAACCTGTCTCAGCAAAGTCACTACGAGTCCTACAAGCAGCACCAGCCGCCCCCACAGCCTGCTCTGCCCTACAACCACATCTACTCCTACCCCAGCCCCATCGCTGCTGCGGGAGCCAAGGTGCCCACCCCTCCCGGGGTGCCAGCGATCCCCAGCACCATGGCCATGCCCAGGACGTGGCCGTCCTCCCACTCGGTGACGGACATCCTGGGGATCCGGTCCATCACAGATCAAGGTGAGGAGGGGGAACCCGGGGCCGCAGCGGCAGCCAGGCAGGACCAGAGCCTTTCGGTCCCCTGCTCCTGGGCTCCTTCCTGGCCGAAGGTCGGGAGGAGGTTCGGTGGTTTGCCTCGGCAAGCCTCTCGCGTTGTCCCCAGCCCCAGCTTACCGGAGGATGCGCGTCGGGACTCGGGCAGACCGGAGGTCCCGGGGTGGTGGTCTGCGGGGGGTCCGGCCAACGGTACATACCGGCCGTCCCCGCTGCCGCTGCGACCCGAGCAGTTGCGCCCTCGGCCGGCAAGAGCGGCCCGGGGTGCGGCGGCCCCGGCCCCGCGATCAGTCCCGGCCCCAGCCCCGGCCCCGGCCAAGGCTCGCTGCCGCCCTCCAGTCACAGGCGCCGCCTTGGCGTTACCGAGAAGTCCATTTTCTCTAGTTTTCGCAATCAGACCAAATTTGCTCCGGCAGGAAGTTCAAATGTCACCTAATTGCTTGCATTCTGATGCTGTGTTTTCCTCCGAAGCGGTGGTCCAGGAAAACCCAGCCCCCGAGACTTGCTTCTCTTGCCCCTTCCACCTTCTTTCTGTTCCTCTGCCTGGAAACTGCGTAGCGTCTCCCAGCCGCTCGCTACGCTTTGCCGCAAAGAAAGGGACGTTTTTTCCATTTCGGTCTCTGCCGGTGAACTAACAGTGAAAGTGGTTAAAACAGCAGTCTAAAATAACCTTTGCCTACAGCGATGTCTGTGTCCCACTCTTCCCTCCCCAATTAGCGGAGGGGGGCCCCGTGATTTCTGTTTTCATTGCGTTTTTAGCGGCAACAATCCGGTTCCAGCAACACTTCAACTGCAAATTGATCCTTTAGGCAATGCAGAATAATTTCCTTTTTCTGCTCTCAAAAAAGTGGTATGTTTTTTTCCTCAAGCAAAACACACGCACACAAATATCTTTTATTTATATTCATACATACAAAAATACAAAAGTTTGGTCCTTCTTCGCCCTCTGCTTCACGATATAAACTTTATCCTCAGCCCACACTGGCACAAACAAATGTGTTTCTGAGTGGACTTCAACAAATACACGCCTGGCAACCTCTGCTCTGTGCCGGGGAGAGGTAGTGTTGGCAACGAACATTAAAAAGAATGAGAACATTACAAACATTACAATCACATGAGAAATGGAGCTTTTTTTTTTTTTTTTTTTTTTTTTTTTTAGTGAGTTCCTCCTTTATTAACACCACATTGGCAGGCAGGCAGGCCTCCGACGGTCCTGCCTGGTGCCTCGGTATCTGCCCCGTCCCCCTCGGCACGGCACACATCTTTCTGCATGTAAAACCTCCCTCCTCCCCTTCCCAGCAGAGCGCCGGGGCTGCCGAGCGGCCGATGCCGCAGATGGGGGCTGCTCGCCCTTGATTTATAGGATAAACTGACCTTGCTGACACGGAAAGGAAGCCCCTATTCATGGGAAAGTGTGAGATCAGCAGAAAAGGGCGCTCACCGAGAGAGCTCAATTTCTTAAGACAACTTCAGATTTGTGCCTTCCCCCAGCCTCGGCGAGGGGCCGAGCGGGGTGTGCGGGGGAGCCCGCTCCCACGGCGGGCCCGCAGGCTCCGCTGGGCCGGTGGCGGGGCTCGAGGGAGCCCTGTGCCCCCGGGGGTCCCCAGCGGGGCCCGGCGAACGTGCCCGTCTGCAAACAGCCCGGTATTCCCGTGCCGCGGTTGATGCGCGTGTAAATAACAGGACTTCTCTCTCCCCTTCCCCCTTTTATCCCCCCTTTTATTTTCCTTTTCCTTTTCCTTTTATTTTCTTTTCCTTTTCCTTTTTTTTTTTAATGTCTTTTTGTGTTTTGTTTGTTTTGCTTTCCTGTGTTTTTTTTCTTCCCAAATTTGTTTGGATCCCGGTTCATCTGCAGCCGCGTCAGGGTTATTTCTAACAGGGGGTATCGTTTGTCCTCGGACTCGCACACACACGCACAGAGGAGGCGATTCCCGTAAATCCCCTTCGGACACCCCGGGGGACAAGTGCCGTCCCGCCAGTGTGGGGGACGCAGGGAGGAAAGACTCGGCCAGCTCCGGGCTCGGCTGGCGATCGCCGCCATCAGCTGCACGGAGGGACCCGACTCCCTTCTCCCCCTGGGATCACCTTTTCCAGGGGCTGTCGGGAGGCTCAGCGAAGGTGGAGCGGGCTCGGGACAAGCTTCCCCATAGCTCTGCCCCACGCACCGCGGCCCGTGGGGTCAGGGAGCCGTCCCCAGCCTGGAGCAAAGCGCTCCGCATCCCGGCCCCTGTCTCTAACCCCCCCTTCCCTCCGTCTTTCCCAGCAGTGAGCGACACCTCGCCTTACCCCAGCCCCAAGGTGGAGGAATGGAGCAGCCTGGGCCGGAACAGCTTCCCCCCCCCGGCCCAACACGCCGTCAACGGGCTGGAGAAGAGCTCTCTGGAGCAGGAGGCCAAGTACAGCCAGGTAAAGCGCGGGGGGCGGGAGGGCGGTGATGCGCAGGGTCCCTGAGCTCGGCCCCGGGCTTGCGGCCCCCGCCCCGGGCCGCCGCTCCCGGGCTGCAGCCGGTGCCGGCGTCTCCTCGGTTTTGGTTTGCCATCGGGTCCGCCAAGACAGGCCACGTCGGGACAGAGCCCGGCTCCTTGCTCTGCTCCCCTCTCCGCTCCCCCCCTCGGCACAGCCGCCGCAGCCCCCCCGGTAGCCCCCCCCTCCCCCGCCTTTCTGCTGGCCCAGAGGCTGCCGGCGGGGCGACCCCGGCCGCCCCGGGCTCTCGGCGCTGCCCCCGCCGCCGCGGCACAGCCCGCCCAGCAGACACCCGAGAATCGCCGCCGCCGGCCGCCCGCCCGCCGAGCCGCCCGGCGCCCGGCCCCCGCCGCGCCGCCCCCCGGGGCGCTGCCCCCGGCCCGGCCCCGACCCCCGTGCCGTTCCGTGCCGTGCCGTGCCGTGTCAGCGGGCACGTCCCGCCGCCGCCCCGAGAGCCGCCTTCTGCCCGCTCCGCAGCGTGCTCTGTAGGCAGGGGAATAATTTGAAAATGAGGTGTAATTGCTTCCTACATTAAGCATTTTTAAACGCTTAAGTAGACGGCGAATTTCCTACGTTTTAATTACAACACAATATAACTGTTACTTAATAAATCTCTGTCTAAATCTTTGTACTTGCTAATCAAATCCCATGCCAGGAGAAAAGCTATAAAAGGCTCAACTGTTACTCGTTGGGAAAGCACAGGTTTTGAAAACTTTTTTTTTTTTTTTTCCCGTGCGATGGAAACATTTCAGAAGGTATCAGAGGTTTCCCAGCTGCACTGACTTCCCGGACACTCGCTTGTTAGACTTATAACGAAGTCGAGGAAAAACCGCGGGCTCATGTTTAGCGTGTTCCCATTCAGAGACAGAGGGTTTGGACACAGCTTTCGAGTTCTGTGTCTGGTCTTGGATTCCATGTCGAGGAGACTGTTGTAGCTCGTATTCGGTGCTGAGAGTAGCAGGATCAGACCCTTTCGAATTCAAGATGCGGAGCACGAACGGCGGGGATGCTTGCAAAGAGGCGGATGAGGCAGAGTGGGAAGTACTGTAGGCCCCAAAAGCGAACCACCACTTTATTACATATATTGCCTTGCAAACAGTATGCCACCCTTAAAGCTATCCTGTTTATTTCGTGTTACATTTTTCTATTAACCCATTATTATTCTGTTCATTGCATAATGCAAATAACGTGCACTGTAGGATAGGATTACGTGTATGGTTAAAGATAGTTAGATTTAGAGTTAATATTCATCCATCCACAATTTTCTTTAAAAACAAAACAAAACAAAGTGTTAGCGGTCTTACTAAAAATGATGGAAATAGCTTGTCATTATTCTGTTAAGAACAGCTGTGCTGCGGCTGACTTGTCTTATTTTCCAGCCTGGGCCTTCTTCACACGGTTCTGCTGAAATATTTGCAGGATCAGGCTCCCAAGCTATAAACCACTTGCCTCTGTTGGAATCTCATTTGCCTCAACAGATGTGTTGAGGAACAATGTTACGTAAATTGGGTTATTTTCAATGCTGGTGTTGGAAACTATATTTTATCTTTTTTCACTCTTTCAGTATTTATGCTTTCATCTTCATTATATATCGCTGTTCTACTGTCATTACCAGTCGTCAAGTTTTGTTCAACCTGACAGATCACCTGAGAAATGTAATTTAAACATACTCGCTATTTAAAAATGGAGCAAATTGCTATTAATAAAATGGAATTAATTTATCAAAATACATTGTCCAGAGAGTTTAAAAGGGCAGAAAAGCTAAAAAGTATTTATCCAAAAGGTCATTTTCAGGACCCTGCTCATTAAAAGAAGACAGAGAGGAGATTCTCCCCACCCCCTCCCCCTTTTCCCTGTAATAATATAGATAAATAGAATTTGGCTTTGGAAAGTTCTAATGTATAGACCAGTCTATTCATGTAGTATTCAGACTTGCTTACCAGAGAATTCATTCACATGTACATTAATTGTTTCATCTGTCACAGATTTACTACCTTGCTATTTTAGAATGTATTCAGAAAAAAATTGTGTCTAATAAGGATGTGAAAATGTGTTTTTTTGCAGTTTTTGCAACATTCTTTTTTCAAAAAGATTTGTTCCAACCAGGTGCTAAAAGAATTTATGAACCAAATTCTTGCTGCACATAGCACTGACTAGCTGCCCATTCGCTGAAGCCCACTGAGTCTGTCTGGGGTGACAGTCTGTGACAGTAAAGTCTCACCAGAAGTCTCTGAACTCCTTGGATCTTTTTATAGTCTTCTACAGTGTGCACCGCTTTGGGTGTAAACAGATGAGCAGGAGACAAGAGAGAACATTGGTTCATTTGTGTGAATCTAGCAAAGGGGTATCTGGAACGGTGGAAAAACGGGGAAGCCACTGTCACAATTTATACGCCAGAAGGACTACGGTGAAATAGGCTCTGTCCTTGGGCTCCGGGGTAAATGCTATTTTCCTCATCTCCTTTGGTCAAAGCTCATTACAAAAGCTGGGTCTTAAGGAGGCAGCCAGCAGATTTCCCCCAGAGAAGAGAAGCGACTGTGCTGTAATATTCCAGTTTTATGTCTGTATTACCGAAGTCAGAGGCGCCTACAAGAGGAGTAGAGCAGCAGGGAATCAAGCGTGCGTGTTTTACTTAGGCTTTCCAATTACACAACAGGAGCAGAGGGAATGTGCTCTGAAGCACATTAACAAAGGATTTTGTGTGAGTGATAGGGAATTCTGCCGTTTCCAACATATAGCAGCTCTACATTTTAAGCATCAGTAACATTCAAGGTTCACCTATCCACAGCTTGCAAATAGTGGCATAGCTACTAGGGAGCGAAGGACTTGTTCCCCAGCCTTAATTATGGAAGATAATATTTTACTTCTCAAGAAATCCCCTGGAAACTCGCTTTGCATGGGGAAGACTAGAAAAACTGAGCCCAATGAACAAGGTTTTCTGTGCTTTTAAAAGATGTTATTTTGATCCCTCCTTTTAAATGACATCCGTTTGTTTTAACACAGGGGATCCTGTAGGCTTTTTTTAGGCAAAACTAGTGACCTCACAGCCTTGTCAGCCGGCAGGCAAGGCTGATCACTTTGATGGGTTCGAACGGCTGCATTTCACCCCTTGCCTCACACATCAGGGAATTCACCTAGGAAAGGGCTCCACAAAAAAGGCAGGAAGATTTCACGTTTTTGCCTCAGCAATATGCAGTCACGCTCATTTAACATGAAACTGAACCTCTGGATGTAGAACATTTTTCACTTGGAGTATTATGGATTTCCTGGTGTCTCTGGGGCCTTTGTTTGCGACATCGTTCGGTATTTGGGTTTGGGGAGTTGAAAGCTCTGACTGGCAGACTGGGATTCTGTACCAAATGTTCCCGAGGAAATCACAAAGATGCCTTGTTAAGTTCCTATTCATTTTTGAATTACCTGATGTCCCAAGTTGTCACTTATACATAAGCAATTGCGTTATATATTCCTGGTGCATCATATTCACAAATTTGTCATAGAGCTTTGCAAACAGAGTGACTGTGAATCAGAGAAACTGAAAAGGAAAATAGATTTTTCTGAGAGCTTTTAGGTCATACACATTTCATACAGAGCTCATTATATTGCAGTATTTAATAGGGAGAGACAAATTCAGCATGGCAGTGGGGGCATGGCTTCTACAGATAATTATATTATTAATACAAAGGATGAATATTCTGAGTACTTTATGCATTGCACAGCTTCTACTGGCAGCTGTATTAAGGAAAAAAAGGCTGAAATCACTGAAATACAAAACTATTTGTACCTTGCATTTGAAATGAAAGCATGTAATAAATATGTATCATATTTAAAATGCAGTTTTCAGACATCTGATGCTTGTGACTTTCTGGGCTAAAGTCACTGACATGCAAACTGAAAAAATTGTGGTTTGGATTTACACATGTATGAAAAAGGAGAAGATCTGACGTATGTCTGTATGATTTGTTGAGAGGCAAATAGCTTTGGAAATATTTTTTCTTTTCAGAATTATTTGCTGCTTGCATTGCAGGAAGCAGATGTGTGCATCGCCAAAGGGAGCTGATACTCATTAACGGGAAAAAGCTTGTAACTGGGGGGTCTGAGAGCAAGTGGTTAGTGCAGGCTTGCTCTTGGAAAGGGTACGCTGTCCAGAGGCCTGATCCCAATCCTACCAGTGCTGCTGAAAACACTCCTAATTCAGAAGGGCTTGTGACTATGGTTTGAGTGAAGTCTTCCTCTGACATACTGAGCAGACCCCAAAGCAGCCACCACTTCACCTCTGTCTTAGCTGAACTTCATCAGCTGTTGGTGGCTTGAGTTTTGGGCTCTGCTGCGAAAGCACTCCGCGTCCTTTGGTTGCGTTCTGATGGGTCATGAGCACCGTGTGCTGTCAGCACATAAAGGGAAGGCTCCATTTTAGGGCAAATGATTGCAAATACTTGTGGGTGCAATTCTGGACAATTATTTGTGCAGAAAATGTAGGCAATGTAAACATTTAGTTCCTGATCTTTGATTGTAGATGAACAATGAACTGTATATGCAATAGTCAAAGCATCTGTAATTGTTTTTATCTGCAGTGCTTAGAACCCACAACATATGGTAATTTCTTTTGAGAGAAGATGAAAATATAACCTTAAATGTTATGGCCAATTACATGACAGATTATTTATTGAAAATTAATTCGCAGATTTCTTATTTGGCATCTTGTATTCTAACTCAGGATTCAGGTGGTTGGATTCCTGCTATGGGTCTGTGCAAAATCCGTCAATGATAAAGGTCTGGACCGCCTGCTCACCACGCATACCCAGGGCGGGGGTGGGAAATGCGTTGAGGAGAGGTGCTTTTTTGTTTCCTTGCCGTGGTGCCTAGCAGAATTGTTAGCAGAGCTCCTGTCTGGTGCAGAGGTTCAGACCTTGGCTTGGAGACTGTCTGGTTCTGTGTCGCTCTCGTTAGGATCTCCAGACCAGTGCCTGCTACTCAAATACTGTCACTAAGGTCGCTTGCTCGAGGTCTAGGCATCCATGTCATTGCATGTTGTGGGTGAGGGGCATGAGCTGATCCCACTACATGCACCCGATTCCTTCCCAGGTGATCTGGATGGCACCCCATTCGAACCCCATTTGTGAGACCTGCCTCTTACTGGCCACCTGCTTCCACGGCCAAAACACAGTGCCCTGCCCACCAACCCACATGGCTTCAGGGCACTCCACCCGGATGAAACTAATAAAGAAAGTCAGAGAGGTGAGTGAATGGTATCATGACATGCAAACTGCACTCTGAGCACCCTCTGCTCAAAGGGCCCCAACCCACCAGGAGCTCTGCCACGACAAAGAGGACCAGGGACTGAAAAGTGAGAGTGGTGGGAAATAGGTATCACAGCCAAGGAGCAGAGTGCCAGGGGCAGGGGGATTAGATAGGACTTGATCTGTTCAGTCTTCTGGATGGTGTGTTTGAATTTGTCTGCTGTGGCAATTTATCAGCTCTTTGGAATTGCCTGCGTACCTAGCCATAACGACCACAGGCGTTCAATATTTGATGGGCTGTGATTTCACTCTTTACCAGCTTCCAAGTAGCCGCCTCTGCAGCATCAGAGGTTTATTAGGCAAAGGGGGCCGCTGTTTTGGCTCTCCCTGAAGAGGCCAAAGTGGGGACGTTACCAGTTTGCCCCCATATTTGCCTAGCTTCTAGCCATCAAGAATCCCTTTGACGCCTCTGCATCCCTAAGTCTCCTTCTTCCAACATCAGTTTCATTTAAATAACACCACACTGAAATTACGATATATTGTTAAATAGATTGAGAAAGCATTTTTCATAAAACCTTTTGCTACTACATCACAGTTTTAACCATCAGCATGGAAAGAACAAATGTTTATTCCTTCCACTGTATCGGCTTGTTTAACATCTATGTGTGCCCTACCTGACTGCAGGTTTTGCCAAAATACTAAGGGTGAATTATTGTGCAAATCTGTTGTGAAACTATGTGAGTCTGTTATTAGTTCCTGCTCAAGGGAGTTTGCTGATATGGCATGATTTTTTTCTGAGCTGTCATCTCATGAGGCCAGTGTATCTGTCTAAGGGAGACTCAGGTTGGGTCCTTGTCATTAAAGTCAAGGTTTGTGCTCACAGCAAACAGAATTTGTTTTCACTCCACTTTGAGGCAGTCTCGTTTTGAGGTTTGTTAAATAACAGAATATATCCCAAGATCCAGCACCTTCACTGGGAAGGCGGTGACTTCCATTAATGTCGTGCTCCCTAAACTGGAGTATGAATGGAAAGCAATCATTCAGTGAAGTACAGACTTTGCATGATAATCTACGTTTGGGAGACATTTTAGGTGGACTTAGTGGTGTGTGCTTGGTGTGCTGTATGTGGTAGATCTCACTTCACTGTGAAAACCCTGTAAACCCATCCCTCTTCTGAAGCAGCACTGGAAACCCTTGCTCCCCCCTTTCCCCTCAGAGGGCGCTTAGGTTTTACAACAACCTCCGTCAGCCTTGTCTCCATTGTGCCTTTTCCTCCTACCTCTCCTTTCTCTGTTGTTTTTGTAGTGGATTCCTCAGCCTCTGAGAAAGATTTTTTTTTCCCCCCTTTCTTTTGTTTCTGCTGTAGTTTGTTTTGGAAAAGACATAAAATGCCCCTGGCTCCTTTAGGAAGGGATTGGTGATGGTGTGTACATACGTATTTCCAAAACCAGGTTTTTATTTCCCTGAAGAGGCCAAGATTTAAAATTTGATAAGAAAATATAATTAAGAGTGATCTTGATGCATGTCGCAACTATAGTTAAAACACTCAATTGATATTATCTGATTTCTGTGTTATTCAGTGCAGCTGGGGACGTCTATAAGTAAAGGAAACAACTTTAAGTTAATAAAAAAGCACATTAAATGTGGGCAATGGGATCTGCTCATTATTAAGGGAATGAACACTATTTCAGAAGGAAGTAGCATGATTTTCTCATGCAGTACATTGTAATGCATTGAATTTAGTAACGGGAGAAATAACTATAAAGAAAATGACATCTTTGTAAGAGACACTGTGTAGGATTGGGTAGCTAATTATTTTGGAATCTTAAAGCACTCAAGCATGCAAATAACTCTGTTTTAATTGTGACTTCAACCAGAATACCAGCATTGCTTCATACGACTTACAGTGAAAGAGAAATACTGTAATTCCCCATTCCTGAAAGGTCTTTTTCCATTTTTCAAAGCTCAGTCTTCTGGGATTCAACCCAGCTCAGCTGAGCAACAGGCCAACTGTAAAGCCCTTGCCCATGTGTTATTTTAAAAGCTCCTCAATCCCAATGTATTACCGCTGTTCAGTCTTTCTTGAAAATAAAGGCATATGTTTTAAAGTAATAACCTACCTACAAAATATTTCCCCTTCTGTTCAAGAATTTTTGGATGTCTAAATTATTTAATGACAGTCCTAATTTTTTCAGTCAGTTTTATTTTCTTTTGCTTACGGTGAAATTAATAGCAAATCAAAGGGGGGAATATGTTCAGTAAAATAAGTTCATTCATCTAATAACATGGATATATACTCTAATATGAAAAGATTTTTGCAAGATTTTTCCCCAGCATTATAAAAAGACAGCAAATCCTGATTTGCAGGGTCAACTCTAACTAGGTTATTCACATACAGCTTAGCAATTTTGTTATATTTTTCTTAAAAAGATTTTTAATAAAAAACGTTATCATAAATTTACTCAGTACTCACTTTTGCAATCCTTCTTTAGGTAACTCTGACTTACTTGTGTAGGCACATTAATTTTAGCAGGATACCGATCTGAATGAGTGTTTGTAGGATCACGCCATTTTTCCCAATGATGCTCTATAGCACTGAATAGCAGCTTCAGAATTCACCCCTAATTTAGTTAACTACAATTTTTACCAAAATATTATTTAAGGTTATTAATTTTAAAACTTTAAAAGAAACATAGATGCATTACATCTTTAGGTAATGCCATTTTCCTAAATGAGATTTCCATTACAGGCCTGCTGCTAATGTTTTACTTGGAAAATTTGTTTACTCTTCCCTTGGGATCCTGTATGTTGGTTTGATTTATAAATCATATTTAACCTCCAATTAAAAAGGGAGATTTAGCATGTTTGCTTCCTTTATGTTTGCAGTTTGTGTTTGATTGCTCCTAGTGTTGTTACCATAACCTTTTTGACTGATTATGTGCACGTCACTAAGAACACGAGCTATCCTCTGGGTTTTTAAGGTAATTTGCTCTTCTGATTGAAGGACTAGATATTCAGCTCTGCTCCCTGCTATGCTTTTCCTTTGCTGTGGAAAAATTATTTCTCCAGTAGCTACTTTGTGACTGTGTTTTCAGGACATCGGAAAAGACCCAGCGTTTCCAGAAATTATTTTAAGTTTTTCATTGTGAAAAATGAGGGGTGGGAGGATGCCTGTCCGTGGGGCTACAGCAGCGCCCCTGTGGCTAATGCTGCTGCCAGTCCTCCACTTGGCTGGGGAGCGGCTGTTCTGAGGCGGCTGTGATACCTCGGCAGATTTGTTTCGTTTGCTCTCGGGGAAAAGCTCTGTGCTGGAGGATCAAGGCAGTGTGCTGAGCTAGCTGATCCAAGGGCAGGAAGGATTTGTTCCATCAAGTCAGTGTTAGATCTGAGAAATGCAAATGAAACAGCAACCTCATTCACTAGAGGTGTGTTGCCCAGGTCTCGACGCAGGCTGAACTGCTGATTCCGGCAGGGGAGTTGGGGCTGGATCACTGTCCAAGCTCATCAGGGCTCATGAATTAGCTAACTTGAGCTTGAAGCCTATGTTGTTTCTCCAGAAACACTTTTTTTTCATGGACCTTTAGAATACTTCTACAAAACATACTTTCTTAGTCTATGCAATAAATTATCTATTTAACAAAAAGATTGTAACAATTACAGGCAAGTGATTCAAATAATTGGAAATAATTACTTTTAAAACAAGAATCATTCATGTTCTTTCAGACACTTACTTTAGCATCTACCTGCAGCATCAAATCTGCTCTTGTTTGTATACACGTAAACCTGAAATGAGATAATTTGCATTATTGCTATTAATGATAACGAACATAAATGCAGGCCTGTGATTTTGAATGCTATGATTCTGGGTTATTTTTTGAAACATTTAGAAGCCACGTGGGAAGGGATCACAGGACAAGGCCTCATTTTGAGGCTGAGAGAACACATATCTAGCAAGCAAAAGGCAGAGAAGGAATAGTAGAGAAGGGGGTGAAATAAAACAAAATAATATCAATTAATTACAATATAGAATTTGGATTTATACCATGATGTCTGAAAGTGAAATCTAGCTTGTGTATTTCTCTGATATTAACATGTCCAAGGCAGGGGAAGAAAAATACCCCCAAAAAGCCAGGCAGTTTGGCTGACATGGATTGATTGGGAAGTTTGTTCAGGAACTTGTGCCCTGTCTCTCCTTTCCATGCAGGAGAGGGGAAGCTGAAGCTGTGTGACATATTGTACCAGCATAACCTTCAAAACAGAAATCAAGGTGTGTGTGGTGGTGACCTCTGGTTTAGAGAGGAACTGTTCTGACTTTCAGGAGTCCCAATGGCTAATGGAAATTACTTGTTCCACAGAAAATCCCATATAAGCTTGGTTCTAGACCTGCTTTTCATCCACCACCCTTTCTGTGTCCCAAATCTCAAACTGACTGAAAATGATGACAATAAAAGCCATCTCCAGTTAGTATTGTACCTAAAGTGTCTAAAACTAAAAATCTCCTCTGTTAAAGCTACTGAACCAACTCCTTCACTGATGAAAATACATGCAGTCCGCTTGTTTCAGCAGCACCATTTTATGTGACCTAAAGCAAGACTTTATGTCCACCTTGGCTTTGAATTCTGGCCTGGATATTCCTTTCAGTGGCACTGGTTATATCAGCGGTAACTTGGCAGAAGGGTACCAGATCCAGCTTGTGATCCTGACCCAGCCACTGTCGTTTTGCAGGTATCTTTGCGATAACATGTTTAACTGAATTTACGAATCGGTGGGAGGTCATGTGTTCTAGGTTTTGAACACAGCTCTGAAATTTGGAAGTACTTATTCTGTCAGTTGTCTTAAAACATTGATAGAAGCAGCAATTCAGAGCATTTGTTTCTCTCTGGTCTTTGTAGAAGCTGGACAGTAAGGGCTTTCAAACAGGAACCCTTATTACTTGCACAGCAGAGGTTCTTGTTCAGATAGAACTACATGTTTGTTTGTTTGCTTTTAAAAATTAGATTTCCCTTGAAAAGCAATGGTTTAAATTAAGAAAAAAAATATTTATAAAACTTAAAAACCAGGTTCAAGCAGCTCTGCACTTAAAACAAGTTCTAAGGGTTTTTAAAATCCATAAACACCATGGGGTTCTTGCACTCCTAATTATGAATGTTTATATTTTGGTGTTCATTTCCTCTGATTGAAATACTGCAGGATGAATTATTCATCCAGTATATACAGGGTCATGGAACTTAATCCCTTCCATTTATTTTAAGTGAATGTCATGTTTGTAAAAAGTGCCAGACTGACAGACAAGATTCAACCCTTCTGATAACCTACACTTTGTATCTAAAGCTGTTTAGAAGTAAAATCTCTTGCGGTTAAACTTATTGGGTCAGGTCCTTCACTGATGAAAGTCAGCGATGAAAATCAGGTTTTGGATTTTTTTTTTTTTTTTTTTTTTGAGTAGCATAGTTGTAAATCACGTAAGGTGAGTTTTTCTTTATCCCCTCAGCTTTAAATTCAGTCCAGAGGAGGCCTCTGGCTGCTTTGGGGTATGGCACAAGCCTCCCCTGGGGCAGATCCACACTTGGTGCTGCGCCAGTCCTTACCCATCCCAGTGCTGCCTGCTTGGCTGAAGGCACCCACTGGTGTCCACCTCACCATGGTTGTGAGCGGTAAAGCTTTGTAGCACTGGAACAGAAGTAAGAACGGCTCATAAATTCAGCGAGGCAGCGACAACAGCTCTCCAGCATTGGTGTTCTCCGACGGGTGGCAACTGGTGGTCCCTGCACAGCTGCCTCCGTGTCCTGCTCTCAGTATGAGGGCAAGATCTTTCTCACATTCAGAATAGACACTATAAAAACAACAGTGATCACAGTTGTTAGTATTTAAGTAATTTACGTAAAGGGGAAGTGGGTAAAAGGGTTTTTCTGTCTGTTACAAGTCAGGATAGGTATTCTTTTAAATTAAGCTTTTACAAAAACTAGTGAATCCTTAGTCAATAACAACTTAAGTAGCACCTCCAATGTAATTCAGTAACAAAAGAGGGCTTCCTCAGTCATTATAGTTCAGAGACTTTCATTTTACTTTGTGCCATAGGACCATACTGAGAAAGGCCACACAATGATAAATAGAACTAGGGGAACATATATATGATTAGATTAAATATATATCAGCAATGTCCGCATTAATGTGAGCTGCTCAGGAGCTCAGACTTGCCCCAAATTGTGCAAAGTGATCAGCTTTTGGTTGCTGAGAAGCCCCTGGCAGCCTCATCTGTAGGAGCTGCAGGAGACCAGGACATGGGCTTGAGCACTGATGGACCAACAAAAAGGTGGCTTGTTGGCACATTGCCTGGCACAGATCTAGCCTCGTCCCTCTCGCAGGCGGCCAGACACCACCCCAGCATGGGATCAGGCAGGGCGTAGCCTGGGGACCCTGCCCGACAGGCTGCATGGGTGAGGGCCCCCTGTTCCTGGCAGAAGCCAGGACAGAGCGAGTGAGCTGCGTGGCTGGGTATGGCATGGCAATGCTCATCCTCAGGGCCAAAGAACTGGCCATGTCCTCTTTTATTTACAGGTACACACAGAGTCATCAGCTCCAGGGATTTTTCTATTTTTTGCCTGGACACAGCATTGGATTTCTTGAGTACCAAAAGTTGCCTTTCTCCACCCATGTACCCTTGGCCTGTGATGGTGGGCTGCTGGGCACAGCCATTGTGGTATTTCCCCTTGGCATAATGCAGCGCTATGCACAGCTTTGAAGGATACATTTATAGTCTTACTCTTCCTCAGATGAGAGGCTGCTCGAGCATCTGCCTTTTCCAAAGAGGTCTAAGAGGAAGTGCCAGTGGTTGGAGAGCATCCTACAGCATGGCAGTCTGTACAGCATATGGGAAACATTTCCTCTTCCCTGTGCCAGAGGGTGGCTCTGGCTTTTCCCAGAGCCACACATGGTAGAGGGGAGCGGTGACGACACAGGAGACTGGAGGGACATGTACCTCCTCTGCAGCCTAGGAGGAATCCTTTCAAAAACACAGTCAAGGGTTCATGGGACATGACCACTCGGTGAGGAATCCTACTTAAAATGGGGCTTTCCAGGCACAGCCTTGAGCCCACTGTTTGGTAACAGCCTGCTTGGGAGTGGGCAAGCCTGGAGGAGCAGGGTGGCCTTACAGAGCCCAAAACCCTTCTTCCAAGGTTCAGGGCTTGGAGGTTTGTGCTTTCCCAAGGGCTGTGAGACTCTTCAGGGACTTGCCACAGGTATTTCCTGCTTCCAGCACCCCTTTTGGGTGCTGTGCAGGATATCTTTGGGTTGTGGCTTTTGATGTCTCAGTGCTACAGCCTGGCTCTAATGGCTCTACTGTCTCTGTGCAAAGCCTTTTGTTGCTGTTTGTTATAAAACCCAGAAAGGTTCTTGTTCTTGTTTCACGTTCTTCTGAAAAGCACTTTATACATTGGAAGAGGCAGGCAACTTGGAGAACAGCAGCTTTTTAGGGCCTGTCACACTTTTACTTTCCAGTAAAGTCAGTGAAATAATTTTCCATGTGATTTAAGAAGTGTACTAATTTACAGTGCAATTATTTGAAGGTTTGTATTAATTAGTATTGTTGCAAATGCTGATATTTAGAGCTGAGGCTAAAGTGTAATTCTGAGACACAGTAGGGGACGTGTAATTGGAGTTGAAGGTCAGGTCACATATTTGGATTTTCAAAAGAATAAGGCAAGTTCAGCTTCAACAAAGTGTTTATGGATTTGGAATGACAATTATGTTGCTGCTGCAGCTGTATGTTTTGTACTAATTAATACACCTATTGGAGGCTTGTGCCTGGTATCCTGTCACTGTCTCCTGCTGTTTTAGATCGTTGTACACATTTATATTGACTCCAGCAGGATTATGGCTTGGTTTCCCAAGTGGCAATGAGAGGATAGTCCAGCCAGGGGAACTGTGAGTTACACTGGTAGGAAACTCATGAGCCTGAAACCAGGCCAGTGCCATTTATGGAGGTAAATACTGGAAATAAAAGCAGGTGCAATGCAGACAGGAACTGAACAAGCAAAATGTTAACATCGTGTGAAGCTTTAGCAGAAATAAAAGCCTGTTTCATTTCTTAACTCTGCACTATCTAGGTTGGGTTTGGTGCTACCAGATGATTAAAAATGGGAGATACTATATGATTTGTTGAATTGATACCTGTTCTTTCATATTCAGATAAGAAATGCTTCTGTGAAAAAATACCGTCCCAATTCTTAAAACATAAACACTATACAAATCAAAAATTAAGCAAGATGAATGATCTTGGTTTGTACCTGTTCTGCTGAAGAAGCATTTACAGGGTGTGAAATAAACCACCAACGACTTTTTATTTAAATAAGGAGTCATTCATTGTGAAATCCTACTGTGGCAGCCTGAAGGACTCTCCCTTCTCTATTTAAATAGAAACCCTTCTCCCCAGCCTATGGAAGGACCTAGGAAAATAGCTTGCAGGAAAGGACCCAGCCCTGCAATTGTTTTGTGCACAGAAGCCCTATTGAAACCAGGAGAAGCTGTGAGCAAAGAACATTTGCAAGGTTATATCCAAAGTACCTAGAAAACAGATTTTTAAAAGACATCATCAATAGTAATAATAATACTATAGTTCTGACTCATGCTCTGAGCAAACAGTTACCCAAGAGTTTCAGATGTTCCCACCTCCCCCAGCTGCTTGTTACCTCTCTGCTCCAGGGAATGTTGCTTCAGGATCTGTGCCCGCGCCTGCCCACTGCAGCTCAGGGCTGAGCCCACCCTGCTCCGGGGCTGGGGTAGGTGAGGCGCTGGTATGGCTCCCTCTCTCTTGTCACTGGAATGGCTGTGGTCGCTGCACACCCAGGTTAAACTGTGACAGCACCACCTGCCAGGGCCTGGCCTCCACAACCAACACCGCATGTGAGATTTGGGAAAGATGGGTAAATGTTACAGCCCATCTGCTCCCACCCATGGGACCCATTGCCAAGAGGATGAAGGTGCTCAGCAAAAGAGATGGGACAAACTCACCACAAATACCTCCAGTAGCTCTCAAATGTAATGATTAGGTGCAACGTGGGCTTAAGGAGTCTGTGAACAGCAGCTGGTGGGAAGGCGGAGGGGCATGCAGGGGCTCAGCGGTTCTTGCCCTGCTCCCACTGTGTGATCCCTAAACGCCTGTTGCTGGTCCCTGGCTGGGACAGGCTGCTGGGAGAGGTGTGCAGGGCTGGCACGGGTCTTAAAAGCAAAGCACAAGGGGGCCACTGTGCCCCTGAAACCCAGCGTGGCTATGGAGTCTCTCTGGGTGTCCCCACCAGCCCCGGCTCTTGTATAAAGCCCCAGCAGCATCTGAGGGCAGTTTCTTTATGGCAGCTCCGCTGTGTCTTACTCTCTTAGAAACATTTTTCCCTTTCCTTTCAGGCACCCAACGGCCTCCCGGCCGTCAGCAGTTTTGTGTCAGCGCCAGCCATGCCTCCCTATGCCACACCAGCCCAAGTGTCACCTTACATGACATACAGCGCCGCCCCATCCAGCTACATGGCGAGCCATGGCTGGCAGCACGCTGGAGGCACCCCGCTGTCCCCTCACAGCTGCGACATCCCCGCCTCGCTGGCATTCAAGGGCATGCAGACGGCCAGGGAGGGCAGCCACTCGGTCACAGCCTCGGCACTCTGATGCAGGAGCCAGCCCAGGACCACCACGAGCCCGCTGGCTGGTCACCCCCCCGAGCCCGGCTCCCGGACTGCTCTCTTTGTGCCGGCCATAACTGGCATTTCTCCTCATGACTTGTCTCCCATAAGGCTGTTGGGATTGAAAGCGCTGAAGACAACATCAGAAACTGAGAGAAGTGTGGTGTTGCACTCTTTAAGTAAAGACCTTGTGTCCCTCAAAGGGCTCATGGAGCCTTGTTCCACTCTCTCCTGGTCAAACCACACGTATTTATTCTTAATCATCACAGACTTTCTAAATGTGCAATTGTTACTAAGTTTTGTGTAAAGATCAATAAAGAAAAATCACCACAGAAAATTCTGCTATGCCTTGAATCAGCAAAGGTGGCTAAATGGGAGGCGTTTGCCGATTGCCTAGAGAACAACCTTTTCACCGATGAGGTTATACAATCCACTGCTATTCAGAGATCACTTTTTGGTTGTTTTGTTGGGTTTTGGTAATCAAATATAGAATCAAGGCAATAGGTGGCTCTCAGATGCTTCTGGCATGTCACCATCCTCAGGCAGTAGTAGTACCTTTGTGTTTTTATCCATTTGTAAATATAGGCTTTTGACAGCATTTGTTTTCACCTTCCAGTACATTTATTTCTTTATTTCTACTTTTTTTTTTTTTTTTAAGTTAAAAATGTGACTTTCTAGCTATTTTCTCTGTCTTTGCATGGTGGGGTGATAGCCTCAGGTGGTAAGGTTTAGGTAAGTTTTTTTTTCATCACATTTTTGTGCCTACAGTGGAGGATTCAACACCTCATGAAATGCAGTTATCTCTGTAGCAGAAGATTTGAAGCCAGAAATCCAGCCAAGTAACTCTCCCCCAGCTACAGCCAGCCTCCCAGATTCATGAAACACCACATTCGTGTTAAATGTACAAGCAGAGATGAGTGGAAAGTATCTGAAGAAAACTGAAAACTGTGGAGGAAGATGCCGTTAGTGTGCAGCTGTGCAGAGATGCTTACAAAGCTGTGTCAGCCAACAAACCCACTGAGAAACAGAATTGTACCATCCTTGTCAGCTCACTTGTGTCCGGCATTTTTGGCCCCAAGGTTATGTTGTAACTTTTTCAAGAGGAAGTTGGCTTTAATTTCTGCTTTAATGGATGTAAAATATGGCTCTTGGTAAAGTTTACATTGTTGTTCTAAAGCCTTTTATTCCCTAATAGGTATACTGGTGGTGGTGCTACAAACACAGATATTATTTAATATTAACAGATACCCTTTCTACATTTCTGTATCCAGTGGCAAGTACTCTGTGCCAGTTATTTTGCTTTAAACTTTAATCCCAAGAGAACTAACGTTCTGATCTTTGAAAATTTACCTGTTTTCCTTGGGCAATAATAAAGTTCTGACTATTATTCCAGAATGCTTTCCCCATGCTGTAGGTATGTTCAGAATATGAATGTGGAAAAAAAAAATTAAGCCTAGTGTGACATTTCATATTCTTCATAGAATATTAATATATTGTTGTTTTTTTTATAAATGTTGTGCAATAACTTAAATTACACTAGAGATAGTTAAAGCAGAGGAGAAAACGTCATTCTTCAAATTTTGCTCTATCTGCATACCATATTAAACATTCATTCAGTGGGAAGGTAAAATACAGTCCCCTCTTAAAATATAGACGTCTCTATGTATTTCCAGCTTTCATCGCCAAGACAGCTGTGGGTGAATTTTCATAATCTAAGTAATCAGTACATATGTTATGTACAGTATATCCGCTGAAATATAGATGGAGTCGACTGGCTGCTGCCACCTTTGCTTTTTTGCATTAAAAAATAGTTAACGGAACCGTATTTCTATAAAGAACACAGGTATTGTATTATGGACCTAAGGAAAGAAAGAGCTCATCTCGGATGTGATCCCGGATTCTTCAGCCTCAAAGGCATTCAACAGCTGTTTAGCTTTAACGAGATGCTGAAACCCTTGTTACTCAGTAGAACGCTTTTTAAAGAATGTTTCTTTGAAACCACTAAAGGTAACGCACACACAAGTGCCCTTCCACTCTGCTGCACTGTTCGTGATGTCACAGACATTATCCTACCTTTATGCAGTTGTAGCTGAAATAAGACGAGCCTTAACACCATGGAAAAGAAATTGGTTTAATTCTAGACTTAGCTCTTCGCTAAAAATAAAATGGAGGAAAAAAAAAAGATAAGAAAAAGATCATGAGTAAATAAATGACTAAGTTGGCAATGGGATTTTAGCTTTAAACCTACTTGTTTTACTGGGTTATAGAATTATTAAGTCCACCTATTGTAACCATATAGCACAAACAAGGTACATCAAAGGAAAAAAAAAAAGACCCAACTTGGAAAAGGAAGAAGAGTCTCCGTAGCACAGCTTTTTGTGCTCCAAGAATTATGAAGCCTATGACAAAGTGTGCCTATGTTAAAAGTTTTCAAAATTTTCCTGAGCAACAAGAGGTCATTTCTGGAATAAAAGCTGTTTTTCCTGACATTCCCACGAGGCATTAGTGTGTTTTGGACAATCCTTAAAGAGACACATCCTTAGCTTGTATCAGTTTGCATTATCTTGGCTTCAGCTAAATGAGGACAATTTCTAAAGCAAGGGACAAGACATGATGTTCATTACTCTGCGTATGGGAATACACCATCACAAACCATTTTTGTTTTGTGTTTAGGTACAGCTCTCTGCGTATCTGCCTGCTGTATATAATACCTTATCCCCAAGCAGAAAGTCAGTCGGGCTGTGTGCAGAAAGTGGTACTCAGTGTGAGCAAAGGTTCCTGACCTTGGCTCTTGGTGAACTGCTTGTGATGGATTTTTTTGGTGTGAATTTTTATAACTTTTTTATTTTTATAATGTAAGCCTATGATGCAGAATATTCCTTTGCCCAAGGATATTTTTCCCTGCTTATACCTAAAGTTAAACTGCAAAACATAACAAGTTAGCTTATTTGCCACACAACTTAGGCCACTTTACAATAAACAAAGGAGAAAAAGGGCTTTTTATTTTTAATTTTTTAAATAATAAACAGGGATCAACCGCTGCTGTCAGGGAAAGGGGTATAAATCTGGAGTGAACCCACTGAGGTGAATGGATTAATTTGGGAAATATGCAGTATATGTGAGTGCAGAATGTAAGTTTTTAATCTGAAATCCTGCACTCCATTCCCAGTGTCAAATGTTTTTAAAGAAACCAATGAAGTCTAATACTCCCTTCTATGACATTCCCGCTGTGTTTGCATGGTCCTGCTACAGCTGACCTCCAGTGTAAAAGTGAATCAGAGCCCTAATTACACCAGGAGCTATGTGGGACTGGGCTGGCATGTTCGTGTGTTTGTTTTCTAAAAAAAACCCCAAAAAACAAAAACAAAAACAAAACCCAACAACAAAACTGTGTTTTCTGCTTTCTAATAGTTCTCTTTTTATCAAAGATCAGGCTGAGCTATTAACTGAAAAAAAATCATGTTGGAAAGGATGTAAAACTGAAGGCTATATATGTATATACAGTATGTTCAAAGCCTTTTATTTTTATATTTTCAATGCTCTAAATTAATAAAAGACTAATTATAAAGCATTTTGCTTTTAATTTCCAGAACTATCTTAGTAGTGTCTTCTCTTTGGCTAAGTACTGGTAATGAAATGCAACAAGGAACATTTGCCTTAAAATTACAGACTGTAACAGAGCTAATGTTACTGATTTTCGCTGTGAAGTAGCAAAGGCATGAGAAGTTGCTCTTCTCAAATTTAGACAAAGGAGAGGTTCATTGAGCATGTCAGCACAAGCATCCTTGAAAGCGCTGAGAATGCACTTCTATTTTTAGTTTTTGTTGCTTTTCTAATGCATTAAAAACACTCATGAGACGAGACTTCACATGTGAACTGTCATTTTCAAGTAATAATCTGGAAAGAGATTTCTTTAGGGTTGCTGGGAAAAAGGTTTGTACCTCCTTAAGAGGAAGAACATTTAAAGTTAACAGTGTGAATGTAGTATGGGGTGATAGAGAAACTTTCTGCAATTCCAAGATAAGGATTCATTTGACAACAAACCAAGTTTAGATAAGGGGAACAGAATAATGTGTAATTTTAAGTTGTTTAAAGAGTTCTTGAAAAGAAGCTAGAATGGCACAACTGCATGAACTGAAACTGTGTCTTCAATCAGCATAGCAGAAATTATCAGCTGGAATGGCTAGTAAAGACAAGTACATCACTGAAATATTTATATTTAAAGTGGCTGGGAAAAGCAACAATATTAGCTTTAGATCAAGCTTTTTATCTATAGAAAGGTGAATTTCTTTGAGGTCTATGGCTAGCTAATTATGACTGCATGTGTGCTATCAGTCTGGAACATTGTTTCTCCATCCCACGGTGGTAATGAAAGGCTAAAGGGGCAGTCAAGGTGTGCTGAGCATTGTTATCACAGGACAGCTCTTTAAGCAATAATATATGAGGGTGGATGAAAAACTCACAGTAAAATCTTATATGCCTAAAAGTATTTATTTCTGTTCATTTTTTTGTATTTATTGCTTCTATGATTCCCACAGTTGTTTTGTAGTTTTATGTAACTTGATTCAGACTAATTATTTTCAGTATCTTCTGTGACCTGAGTAATATTTATGATATGCACGGCTAAGAACAAGTAGGACACTTAACAGTATGTGTGTTTTTAAGGTTGTGGCTAGTCGTGCTGTCCTTTTTCTCTCATAACTCCCCAAAACTTTAAGAAGCTGTTCAATCAATGTTGAAATCGTACTGGACTGAATTTAAATTGGACTGAAGACTGACACAAGAGTTTGCAGAGTATGGATCATGTTCTTAACCTGGAATCAATGGAGCTGTCAGTTTACACTACCTTAGTATCTGTCCTCTCAGGATTATTCCATTTTTTTTTTCAAAGTCCCTGAAAAGTTATTATTTTGCCAATTTAGCTGAAATTTTTTTAAAAATGTATTGACTATGTAGTATAATTCAGTGTCCAGAATTTTCAGTCTGTCCTAGAAAAACTAACTTTGTCCCATGTTTCCTTTATATTTTCTCTTGATCCAGTAAAACAATTACAAATACCAACTCTGCTATTTACTTACGCACTTACAGAAAAGCATGTGCTTAAATGTTTCCTTGGATCAGGACCTGAAGACCAAAGTTGTTTTGAACTGTATTAACATCAGTGTAGTCTGAGGGCATTCAGCACCACAAAGGATGAGAATCACTTTTAGTTTATTAAATTGTATTTTATAATGCATATAATTTTAAGAAGTACATTTTTTCAGAAGTGCTACTTGTGATCAGCTGTGTCCTGAAGCCATGCATAAACGTATTCGTAAACCAAAAGCATCACTGCACCACCTGGAAGAAAAGATATTATTTTATTACATAAAAAATTCAGTATTTTCAAGATTTTGTAGTGCATTTGTAGTGTACAATCCAAACCAGGATATGGCAAAGCCTAATTTGCAAAATGGATAATTCTACTAATTCCCTAATTCATTAAAAAATCACCAATTCTTAAACTATACCAATTTTATTTAATATTAGACCATAAAGTTGATGTGACAAGTTTGCATATTAAATCAAAATCACCCTCAGTGTCATTTTTCCTAACATTTTTTTCAAGATTAATATTTTGCTTTGTTCTTTTACAAGGGAAGCTTTTAATCTAAATACGTATGCATTTGTGTGTTTGTTTAGAATTAGATTTGGCCATGAAAGAGCAACTTGAGTGGTGGAATGACAAAAATTCATCACCAGGGTGACGAAAATGCTTCCAAGTAAGATTCAAGAAAAGATTCAGCTGTTTGTTTACCATGTCTAAAGCAGAAGATCACAGTGCTGAAATGAGAACACTCTTCCCGCGCCTGTACCCGGCTATGAATCCACAGGCAAAGTTCTGATCGGATGAAACGGCATTATCTGCTAGAACTGATAACAGTATAAAATCCCAGCTTGCATGCCATGACGTGTCTTTACTGTTAGTGAAGCCAGACTAAATCTCTTCTGTAAGCGGGCTGTAACTGCTGGATGAGCTAAGGAAGGGAATATTTCAGAAGGGGTGTGTGTGTGTACATTATATATATATGTATAAATATAACTAAGCATATAGAGGAGCTTCTACTTGGAGAAGACGGGGAAAGAGAATCAGATTCCAGGCTGCAGGAGTAGAATACAAGTGTGTTACAGTGTGCTACTTGTGGGTGCCAGCACTGGGGCACAAATATTTTCTTTCCTTTGCCTGTTGGCTCAGTTAGCGGGTTAGAGTGGCACCTCGGACAAACAAGTCCTCTGCTGAACTGGGCTGACCTTTCCAGGTAGATGGACTAGCTTGGACAGCCAGGCACACAGAACTACCACATGAGTTCTCCCATGTTATTTATCCTAACGAACTGTTGTCAGACTTGAAATTCTCTACGAACAGCGACTCAGAGACAGCTAGACAGAGCAAAAGTTTGCAAAAGCCTTCAACCAACAAACCAATCACAGACACAACATCTAAGATGTGATCTGAGCTCAAATCAAGGCTGAATCTAGTTCTCACACTGTGTGATCTGTGTATCTCTCTTCCTGAAAGCATTCACATGTTGAAAGAAGGAATTATTTTTCCAGTCACAATCCAGATTGCATTATTGTTTCATCAAAAAGCCAAATCTACATATTAGTCAATGGGACTACAAAAGTGTTTAAAATGAAGTGCACACTTAACTGACTTGCTGGATCTGAGCCAGAACACACAGTCATTTGTAAGATGGAAGATTTTATTCCAAAATCTGCTGTGCTAATGTGAAACTCTGCCTCCTTTTTGTCCTTTATGTATATGTAGTATCTTTGGAGTATGAGGGAAAAGGCTTTCCTGTTTCCCCTCCTCACCTTCCCTTACCCTGCACAACAGCCAGACATGGTCTAGCACTTAGCCAGATGGACTGGATGCACAAACATTTACAGACAAACCTAATTCCTCCTTTATACTCCAGAACACACTCTGTACCTACTGGCTTTTAACCATGGGTGTTCTTGCCTATTAAACCACCTTACAAAATTGGAAATACCATTTCATGAGAATGGGATACTGTTCAAATTGGGGATTCTGTTCTTTTTGACACAGTCTGCCTCTGTGGGCTGCCAAAGTCTAAGCGCCCAGTGCTTTGCTTTCATGACTAATCAAAACCAGTCAGGGAAAAATAGTCTAGAAGTCAAAGAAGACCTAGCTCTCAGCGACTGCACTCCTGCATTTGGAGTAACAACTAGTGAGAAAGGGTCAATCAACAAACCCAGTTTTAAGCTATCCTTGTCCTCTAGTCTTCTAAGGCCACGCAAGTCTCTTCCCAGCTCATGCTGTTGGCCTTTTAGTGTCTGCTCTTTACAGCCCATGCAAAGCACAGGAGAAGAAAGCAACTAGAATTTGATAAATTTGGTCTATGCTTTGACTAGTTGAGAGCGTTTATACTGGAGAGACTCTAACCTGCATTTTAAGGTGATTTTACATGGGTCCTAGTAAAACAAACAAACAAAAAATCACATTAGAAGGAATAGGAAGCTTTAAGAAACCCTTCCAAAGGTTTTACAGTTCCGGCATTTGCACAGATGCACTTTGGTTTGTTCACAAATGAAGCAATTGCACAAACCAGCAGTTACATGGATCTGCGATCGTCTGATGTGTATGTGTAAATGATATTTTTTTAGACAGATGTTTAGCCAAATCCATCTATGATACTATTAGGAGATTGCTATTATCAAAAGAAATCATTCAAAGATGAAAGAGATTTTGATGATTGCTGGTACACTGTTTCATTTATTTCATTGATGCTCACTACATTTAGTCAAGAAACTGAAAAATAGGAAGAGCGAGCAAGAACCAAAGCAATATAGAAATGACAGAGGGAAAATTACCTGGACCAAGCCTCATGATCTTGGGAACCAAGCCTTTATAGAGAGCCAGAAATCTGTAGCAGAAAAAAACCCAAACAAAACATTTCAAACAATATTTTTGCTCTAAAAGAAGAACGGAATTTTAGCATGTGTTTGTTAAAATGCTGGCAGAGCACTTAGAAGCAATTATTTGAAATTACACATGTTCAATAGCAGGCCGTATCTGGATTTTAACATTTTACAGAGGCAGATCAGATGAAGAGAAAAAGTTAATCAATGTTCAGTCACAAAAGCAATGCTGTGAGCCTAGCCAATCAGAAATATGACTTTAATCAGTGAGATGGTTTTACTTTCAAGACAAGTCTGTTAACAGCAGCTGCATACATGGACGAAATGACTGCTATAATTGAGTATCAAAGCTACAACTCAGTCCCCACTTGAGAAATACTTTAAAAAGTTGGAAAATGTTATTGCCACAAAGATCTGTCTAATTATTTCAGCAGTCATTGTAAAGGTACAGAGGTCTGTATAATTACAATTAGATTAGATTGGGAAATATTCTGTTTTCTGTTGATATTTTGCTTTTACAAAATGAAGGGTTGAAAAAATTACACGAGGTATATGAAGCATTTATTTGTGGAATGTCAATTTTGACAGACCAATAATCATCTTGTAAGTCTTTTGTAAAAGTTCACATGGAGTAGGAGGCTATCTCCTTGTAATTCTAAAATACATTTCCAAAATGTTACGTTGTGCTCTTTTGATATGTGAGTTCAGGGTGGCTTAATGGTCCTCGTCAAATCTGAAATATAACAATGTGGTTTTATGAACCCATATGAACTAAAACAGAGGTCTGGACATTTATTAAAATAAGAATGTTTTACCCTTCCTCTTTATAGACTGTTGCCATAGTTTTAAAACAGGTTCTGTACTTGATCTCTCCAGGAACTGGCTGTGGTCCTTGAATCCTACTTTTTGCAACATCAAAAGGAATGTTAATAATTGAGGCTATTGTTCCTGAGACTAGCCCAATTCCAAACTTCCTCAAAAACTCCAAATTTGGATCCTACAAAAAAAGAGAGAAAGAAAGAATAAAAAGGGAAACGGAAGGACCTGTGCAGTTTAAGCACTATAAAGTAATATGCATTTAATCAGAAAACTCACACAACACAACACACTCGTGTTATTTTAGCGGAACACATTAGGATTTCCTATGCTGGAACTTGTTTTCTTGACAATCCTATTGGCTATGTTTTTACACATGGTCTAAATTGCTGAAGTACACATTTCCTCACACAGGATTTATAAACACAGTTCATAAAGAAAGACTGGTATGGCATATGGGGATGATTTGTATAATTGGGCTTCACAATGTACTTAGTATTACTGTATCAAAACAGGAGAAATCCAAGCACACTATTAGCTAATTGGCCAGAATATTTTACAAATGACAGCAACTTCCACCATGAAGCCTACTAAAACGCTCATTTGTGTGTTGGACCCCCAAATGCTAAATTAAATAAAGGCTAATCTCAGTCTGCTGCCATTCCCCTCCAGGTTTTTTACATTTATTTTCACATGTAGCTGATCCACTGTACTGAGAAGTGCTAGCTTCCTGTTATTAACAATCCAGCTCGGCGCAACTGCAAGAGAGCCTCCACGTTCTGTGCATTATAAACGGTGGTAACTCATTCAGCTAATTGGCTGAAGAATTTACAACAGATTGTTTCTGAACTCTATATTCACGGTAAAAGTTAGAAGCAGGTTAGAAATGCATCTAAAAACTTCTTTGCTCGCTCGCAGGTCACAGTGCAACTGGGTTTTATTTGATCTTTCGGAAAGACCTCCTACCTTGGCATTTTCTATGACATCAAAGAACCCAGAGTTTATCTGGGAGTCAAAGTGTCTTGAAGCAAGTTTAATCCTATTTCTCTAAGCAGTGGAAGTCACAGCAAAGTGTGTTCCAGGGTATTTCCAAGGCACATAATTTTTTTGCTATTGGTCTTTAACAGCGAGGACACTTCTGTGCTGTATCAGAGTCTATATATACAGTTCCATTTTTTTTTTCATGAAGGTACTTTAATTATAGAAAATCATCAGTAAAAAACCAAATGATCTTTTCATGTTATAACATCAGCACAATATCAAAATGAAAGAGTTCTTTGTTTCCTAAACCAGTACATTTGTGACTGAAACAATGAAGTTTTCCTTTCCAGATTAGCAATGAGAAATGTAAATTAAAACTTCCATAACATGCACTGGATGAAGTCCATACAGGTGTTTAGAAAGAAATGTCAAAATCAACAGGGCTTTTTTATTACTTGCAGAAAAACTCAACAACTTGATTTCACAAAGCATGAAACATACTGGTAATACCTTTTAAAAATTACAATAGCTCGTGGTACATAAAGAATTGCAAGACTTTATTAGCAAAAAGCTTAGCAACAAATTTCTGTTTATTCTGTACATACTGACAGTGGTTTAAATGCAAATAAAATGAAGCCAATATTTCTGGTATCTAGAGAAGAAGAAAGGACCCCTTTTTGAAGTTCGAGGGGCAGCAGTATGGCAGCCCCAGTCCAGCATGGTGCCTACCTACCTCCAGGCAGCACGCGTATGATTATACCCACACCTGAGAGCTAAGTACTATTCCAGACTGAACTAACCTCCTCAATCCAGGCCACAGCAAGGAGGCTACCACTGCTCTGTTGACTTTTCACAGTCCAGAATGGTTTGAAGCATTTTTGTCAAGCAATTTGGCGCAAGCACACTTTCTTCCACGGTGCCAAGCACAGTAGTCTGCCCTCTGGGCTAGGCAATACGTGTCAGGCAAAAATATTTACTTGTTAAACATTGAATTTCAAGCCTTGCTGCTCCTGACAATTATGTTATATTTGAGTGATTGAACATTTTCATATTTTGGTAAATTCCCAATGCCAGAGCTGCCTGCTTTATGACTGAGAGTGCCACAGAGTATAGGATAAAGTGGGTGTCTGACCAAGCCAGCATCAATTAAACCTGACACTCCATTAGCACAACTAAAGATAAATGAAAACAAATTACTTTATTTCTGTCACAGTATTTGTGACATAAAGTTGAAAGGCAGTATTTTGCCCATTCATAAAACTGGATTCTTACCAAATGTGCTATGGTAGACACTAGTTTTGCTATGTAACTTGATTTTTTATTATATATCTCATGGGAAAGGTTTTTCTGTGGCATTCATCACTTTAAAACCTGGGTAATTTCATTCGAATAACAAATTAAAAATAAATTCAGCCATTAAAAATAATTAGAAAGCTTTTTTTTGTAAAAGCTTAGCTTAGTGGTGGTTTACTGTGCTAATGCTTCCAATTGAAAAAAAGAGGTTTCCAAGCAGAATTTCTGCCTCTGTCAACAACGCTTACATGGACAAAGCAACATTGGCTGCCTGTCAGGTAGGTGCAAGTTGGTGCTATCAGGAAGCAGTGTCTTTCTTTCCACACCAAAATCTGTCCTATTCCTACCCCATGGACAATGCCAAAATATTCCTAACAGTCTAGCATCCTGTGAAAGGAGACCTAAGGATAAGGTATCTGTCTAGTGCTAATGCTGCAGCTGGCTAGCAGAGGCAGTTATCGTCATGTTACTGTCACCAGCTTCTGCACCGTGCTGTTCGCTGACCCAATATTGTATGTTTCATACGTGGTATGTTAGGAAAAAGTATTATGACGGCCCCTCTTTCTTTCATAAATGGCAGAACTGGAGGAAAAACGTACATGAATTCTGTTTTTAAGCAAAGTCGATTTTTATGTAGTATGAGCAGAACATACAGAACAGAAACTCGACTTGAGATGGGGCCACACCACAGTACAGTGTACTGTAAGGAAGTGAAATACCAGTTTGCTTATTCACAATGGAAAAACTTCGTTGTAGTTGGATGACACAACCTGTGTTCATCTCACCTTTTTACCGTGCTCTTCACAGTCACATTTCCTGCACACCTGAGTCCCTGCCCTGTGAGAACCAGCAGCCATTAAAAATAGAGAAGCAGGCATCACTAATAAATGCCATAGCTATGCATGTCCCGCTGGATTTCCCTGCTTTCTTTGGGAGAAAAAATTGTGAGATGTTATCTCTCTGTTTTTTATACTTCACTACTCCTATCACAGTATTTTTAAATAAGTGGAGACTCTAAAACTTCCTCCTCAATCATATGCTTCTTAATTCCTTCTCTTATATTCCGTAATTTCTAGCAACAGAAAATTCTAGCCCTAAACTAGCACATACACACCCATGTACAAGAGTGTCACCCACTGGAGACAGCTTTAATTTATCAGATTCTGTCTCCAAAGCCTGGACATTCCCTTCCCTGACACTTCCTTCACTTGTTTATTTTCTGGGCACTTTGTCAAAACCTCTGTTTAAAACTTTGATCTCAGTCAAAAGCTTTCAGACTATCTTCACCCGTACTGAAGGAAGGTCACTTAATTTAATAAGCAGCATAGATATTGATCCAGTAATGAAATAACCCTTTGGTAAAGGCATGTATGCTTGGAACACAGTTAATTTAATTTTTTTCAGAATAACTGAAAAATCATTTTAGAATCAATATGACTCACCATACTAGATATATTTGTACTATCCATCTTAGGTGTAATCCAAAGGTTCAAAGGTAGGACAACACCCTTTGGTGTCTCTCTAGGAGAGAGAAATAGGTACCTTCAGAGGAAGGGCTCAAAGTCTCGAAGGCAGGGTGCCTGAAGCAAGCAGGAACAGACAGCGCAGACAGCCCACCGACAGGCGTAACGTGGTTGGAAACCTGACCACAGAGGCGCTGGGGAACACGGCCTGTTTTTCCTTTGCGAGGCCTTGTTCAGTCTGAGTAAAAGTGGTAGATGTGTCACAGAGAAACTTACGATTTAACCCTATTTCTAAGCAAAGAAAAAAACCCCAATAAAATCAAAATATCAATAAATATTCATTTGTCGAACTGAAGCTATTTTTAGATGTTTGGATGTTTGTCTTGATATCTTTTCACATTTTTTTTTCCCATTGCTGGAGGTACATATCTTATGAGAAAGAATACTTTTATAAATACATTTTAGTACTTCTCAGCACCTCATAGATAAGTTCACTATAAAACACTAATGCTTACTGGGTAAGAAGAATGCCAATTCATGGCCATTTGCATGAAGAATAAATAGTAATAATAGAAAATGTTTGAAGTTGGCAATTGCAAAGCAGTTTACTGGTTAGCCCAAAACTAATACTTAGGGTGGGATATCTGCATTAAGTTTCTTAAACTCCTTTGAAAACATTAGCTGTAATATTAATTTTATAGATAAGTTACACTTGGCACAAAAGTGCCAAAAGTTATTTGTAATGACCACCGAATTTAAATACGTTTGCTCAAGGTCACGTAATGGGTCAGCAGAGAAGTGAGGAACAGAGCTGAGAGTCTTTGCACTGTATCCTGCACCTTCCACCACCCTGTGTGCGACAGGGGAGACTTAAAGACAAGACTTTGGTTTGGCCAACCCTGGTTCTGCCTGAAATTACAGGACTGAAGAGGGATATAGGCCAGGAACAAGGAGTAGAGCTGCCTCTTGGCCCTTTTGGCTAAGGTACAGTGTGATAGCATAGGAACTCCTGCGGCCAGCCAAGAGGTGCCACAAGACCTGACCTCGGCTACATGGACTATAACCAAGTGTTTGGCAGCAAAACAGGCTGTAAGGAACTGCTGTAGCCAGCCTGATAATTTGTTTTAACCACTAAAAGGCGCTGCCTTTGGCAACAGACAGGAAGAAAGGAACACATGGGTCTGAGGAAGGGGAGCTTCCAAGAAAAGGGGAAAAAGTGTACTCAGAGAGAGGGAAGGTGAGAGAGAGCTCACAGGAAAGCAACACGGAACAGATGAGAAACTCAAATGAGATGCTCTAAACACAGACACTGAGCCAGAACCCAGAGGAGAGACCGTATCTGGGTCTTCCTGCTGAGTCCTAGAGGGGAGCTGGGAAGACAGGCTGTCAGATTCCACTCTTGGAGGGAGAGGCTGGTACAGATGTGATCAGGTGATCTGGAGGCATGTGAACTCCCAGCAGAAATCAGCTATAAGGAGGAGAAAATTATGCAGGCTCACTGCAACGCCAGAAAGGGTGAAAATGAAAAGATGAAAGCGAGTCTCATCACTGCTGTGGTAACATCATGCTTTGATTCTTTTAAAGAATACTCACTGTTTTTGTTTGTGACTTAATCAAGATTTGACCGCAGCTTAATGAACGGCTTCATAGTTTTATTGACCCTGAACTTCTGTCCATGTCGTGCATTTACATAGTAAACTCCTTATTTTAAACTATAGCTTGCTGTCTGATTAGCACAACGTTTGATCTTTGTCAAGAGGCATAGGAAATGCTGGAATCATAATGACAATAAACATATTGATGACCAGGAAAGGCAGTCCACAGTGCAGTCACATCTGCATTTTGTTTGCATTAAATGTGCTTTGTCACACTGATATTATCTCAGATTCTTCCTTGACTGCAATCTCATTGCAGCAGACATTTAAAAAAGTTTTTAAAATCCACCTGTCAGCTGTCTGACAGCATAAGATGAATGACAGCCACTAGGATAAGTGTCCTGGCTAGTCTCCAGAGTGACATGGCTGCTGCACAGGGTACACATTTTCAAATGAAAAAGTCTGCAGTCCTCGCAGTGATTTGTTTTTCTCACAATACAATCCTTGATAAAATTATTAATCTTACTCAAGATTTATAACTAGCATTATTATCTAGTAGTTACTCCTTTGCTATAACCCTTTGGCCTCACAGAGACAATAAAATTGGTGGTTACTGAATACAAAATGTAAAGAATTCTGGAGACCCAGTCGGTGGAGTCAGCAAGAGAAGCACCAGATAGATCTGTACTTGTTCCTCTTATTCACCCTCATTTCTGTAGATTATAGTTAGACTGTTGAAAGCAGAACACCAAAGAGGCAAAAGAAACTCCTGCCCAATTTCCTTAGGTCCTCACAAATTTCTTGACTGTCTTCTCTGTTAGTCCCACAGCTGTCTATATCAATGACTCCCAGGTTTACTCAGGAGGGGGTACCTAGTGTCCCTGTCATTTGCAATTTGCATGTTCTTGCAGCCTCTGGGGAATGGCCACGTGGAAAACCATTAATCACATTGGTGAAACCAGAATTGATCTTCCAACTTCACATGAGGCTTCTGCTGTAACTCCAAGTAGCTCTCCTGCATAAAGCCGGACTACGCAGATGATCAGACTGTTCATAAAGCATTGGGGTTACAAGCAGGTCAGCTTTTCATGGCATCATTCAGACATTAGCTATGCAGAAAAGGGCACCCAGAAGTGCATAACTTACTGGTCACCTCTGCATACAGTACTTTTGTCTGCACTACCCATCTTCAGTCTCAGTTATACAGTAATTTATGAAAAAAAAAAAAAAAAAAAAAAAAAGGAGTAGCTCCATGAATACCAGAACTAAAGAAGCTTGATGTCCTATCGCCCTTGTGACTGATTGATACTGATGTCGGGAAAGGCACAAGCCCAGACTAAGGCTTACATGGGCTTTGTTGCTTGGGATTCAGTGTTTAATAAGGCACAAGTTCCTACTGAAAATTTTCCTCAGTTGGCTCACTCATAAGATGCACTGGTAGGATCTCTCCTCCTTTTAAATGATTATTTGTATGTTTTGCAAGAACTTAGCTATTTCAAGCCTCCCTCTCTGTCAGCTATGGTTGAACCTGGTTATCAGTTTCAGCATTATCCTCATTTCTGCAGGAAACATGTGTTTCTTCTTCACACTTTTACTTTGACAAAAGATTCCTCTCCTTAAACTTTCTATCTGTCTTACCTACAGGAATATCACAGCACAGGAGCAGGTGTGGTAGCAACAGACTCTGCCCCTTTGATACATCACCTTTTGGTGATGATGGCCTGGGCTGAAGTCTTTAAATGGCATGGGCTGTCATTTCAACAGCCACAGGACACCTCACAGTGGAGAGGGTGGCTTGTAATGTACTGGATACAGCACTGATTTTTTTTCTTTTCTCAGTTCCCAGGTCATCCTGAAACCTGAGCTTGGGATGGTAGCTCTGAGGTTATACCATTTCCCACTCTGATCCAGTCTTCTCCGAAATCACGTTGGTTTAGTAACTTTTCAACTCTGTTGTACCACATACCCTTTTCCCTGTCTTGTTCCTACATATAACTTCTATGTTGGCATTGATGTGAAAACAAGTAAAATAAAATTGTTATCTGCTGTCTTATTTATTCACCGAGCTGAACTGCCCATTTGGGTTTCCCATCTCTTCTCTGCCTGTGGAAGTTTAAAGCCCTTTCTCTGAAGCTCCCACTCCCCACGGCAGCAGTCCTTTTAACAGGTGGCACATCTGCAGCAGCTGGGGCAGGTGCCCGACTTGAAATGAGTTTTGCAGTTGGCCACGTTTCAAAGGGGGCTTTTAACAGGGAGGAAATCTCATATTGTTAAGAAATATGACAGCCACTTGGAGGTGGTAGTGAGCAAAGGTTTTAATGAAACTAACATTTACTGTCAAATCTATGATAAAAAATGGAAAAGCAAAAGCTGCTGGATGCCTATGAAATGTGCTATAAAAGCAGGTGCCATAAAACTGAGATAATATAAATTTGCAGACTAATTTGATTGCTAGTGCAGATGCATAGGTGTTAATGCTTCATGGTTGATACATTAGTGGCAATGGAAACATGTCTGGCTTATTCCATTTTCAGTAAACAGAGTATGAATTTGGCTGTAAATGATCTGTTTAGCAGAATAGACTGAACAGAAGAAAAATTATTTGTTACAAACATTTACAACCTACACATGTCATCTCTATCATTTGACCGCTCAACATAAAACGTTTATTGTTTTTGGCAAAATAAGCTGCAAACATTCCTAATTGGGATGCAAATTTAATGCATAGTTTAACACTGATGACAGCTAGAAGGCTCATACAGACATTTCCATACATTTTTCCACTTACATTACAGATGGTGAACAGCAGATACATAGTCAAGAGCCAAAATTATTTCAGGAGTGTAGTATTCTAATTTCACAATTTTTATGTTTGTCAATATCGCAAGACTGTCTTTAAGATTTTCTTTTCTAGCAAAATATACAAAGTGAACAAAAGAGGTGCTGTAATGAAATCAAGTATGTGAGAAATTTTGAAAAGTTACAACCGTCTAATATTTTCCAGACTAACTGCAAAATAGTCTCTACCAAACTCCTTGTACAGGTTTGATAACTCTTAGCCTCTAGGACCTGCCTACTGACAGCAGAGGTTTAAGTTACAGATCACAAAGTATTGCTGAGCACTTCCATGTTCCAGTCACTGAAGACAAGTTCAATGCATGTAAACACCTGAGCACGTTGGCTAGCGCAAGCCAGATGAGGCCTGATCTATACCCTGTTAAATGCAGGGTAAGATTTGCATTGATTTTAATGGGAGTTTGATCAGAGTTATTGGCTATACAACACACAGAGCTGCCTATGGCACTGATGCCCACTGGCCTAGAGAGTCCCATTAACTTTATTAGCGCTATTAAATTCTACTACCGTTCAAAACAGACTGGCTGCATGAAGCCTGCCTATTAGGAATGGTTCCTGGTCGGCACTAGCTCCTGAGCTGTACCCAGGCACGGCGCTGGCTGGCCTGCGCCAAAGCTGTGCCAGGGAACATTTCTCAGCACGGGTGACTGAATTTCAGTCATGCTGCTCAATTCACCAGCGCAGACGTAGCCACTGTGCAAGCCACCATGCAAGCTGCTTTGTACTGGTCGAGCACAAGGCAAACCTCTCCACTTATTTGCAGTTCATGCAATCTAATCCTACATTCATTGAATAGTCGTTTGCTTTTGATAGCGTGTACAGGACAGCTGGGCCACTGGCTGACACCATTGAAGTAATTTCTCTTTCGTTTTCTATGTATTTAAAATCTATGTTGTAGATGTTAACAATTCCCTGTATCACAAAAAATCTGTATGAAGTGCTAATTTCTTTTAGATCATAAAGCTCTGAATATTTCTAATGATGTAATAATTGTTTCCCATTTTTTTTTTTTTTTTAAATCTGAAGGGCTAGGAAAGCGTGCTTGTGCCAAATACTATTACTATTCTTCAATTGCTATGCAAGAACACTTCAGGATTTCTATACAAGCTGCACACAAGTCTCCTTGTCTTTATGTGCATATGATTCTGAACATTCTGCATAGTGATTATAATTTTTTTTACCTTTTGATCAACATAAACGTGTTTACTCCTATCTTAGTATCAAGCTGTGCTTGTGCCTTGAATTTTTAGAATGTGCAATTAAAGTACATTGTAAAGTATGCTTAAATACACTAACAGAAACTTGTAGAAACTTGTGGGTTAGCTGCTCTTGAACAATTCAATTTACTGCAATGATCTGCAAATAAGATGTGGAGCTTTTCTCCATTTACACAATGTTGCCAACAAAAATACCAGGGTACTCAGAAGTGCAGAAGAAAAAAGAGGTGTTACTTCATCTGGGAATAGAAACTGATCCCTTTTGATGTAAATTGCAGCTTCTTATACGAATATCACTACATATTACACCTGTGACTGTTTAACTGTCATCATCTAAAAATCACATTAGTGAAAACAGAGTCCAGTAAGTAATGTACTGGAGTCATTAATAAACCATTAGCTGTTGCTTACAGAGTCATTTAGAAAGTTGCCAGTATTACCACGTTTTCATTAGTAAAATTTCCCTTTGTTGTAAAGGGAAATATTTTCTTTGTTATGTAAAGGAATATAAAACCATCAAATAAAATTGCCTCAAGTGCAATTACAGCTATAAAGATTCTATTTTTTTTAAACTTAAAACCTACATAAAGCCCCTGTGCATGACCCTGTAAGTCCTGTTTTGGGCTGGCTCCCTCCCATATGGATAAATCTGCCCTGTTGTCTTTCAACACTACGGGGAACTCTTTTTGGAGTAAATATACCTGGTACATGGCCAGAAACCCCTAGTACTGCAGCTCTGCCATCCCCTCAAGCTTAGCCCCTTACTTTGTGGATGTTGAAAGAAGTTCTAGCAACTGATTTTTCTCTTCTAAGCCAGTTTACCCGAAAAAGTGCATAAATACCTAACATATGCGTAACATATCTGTATCCCAATTTCTGCCTTTTTACATTGCTACCATGGTATAAGGGAAATTCATAAGAATGAAAATTTAAGCATGACTGTTTATACTCAGCTTTGCTTAAAACATAAGAAGTACAAATCCTTGGTTTGCTTCTATTAAAATGCTATAGATTTCTGCAAAACAGAGAGCTTGGTTAGTTACTGTTTATTACCAAATACCACAGCTTTGCACAGAAAAAGATAGTGTCACTAAATTGCCACACCTCTTATCTGTTTGCCTATTGCATTGTATGAAGAACTTACTGTCTTGACTGGGAGAATTTTTTTCACATTGAAGTAGAATCCAAAGTAAACCATGTTAAAAACTCCATGACGGCCCAGTGTTGCAGTAAGACCTTTGTTGAGTCCTTGGAAGCCCAGGCCATTGGTTTTAATGATCTGTCGAGCTTGAGCAAAGCTAGATGGTTGCTACGGAGGATAAGCAGAAGAAGGAAGAGGTCATCTTTACAAAAAGAAAACAGCACCCATAGCATCACTTCCATCCTGCTGACAAACACAATGTTGCCATTTTATCTTGCCTCACCATAGTTATTATTTTGCCTTTCCTGTGATCATGTAAAAATCACAACTTTCATTAAAAAAAAAAATTCCTCATTTTTCTGATTGCAGAACAAGATGAAAGCATGACTTGAGTATTGTAAAAGACTGAGGATTCTGAAAGCAAAAAAAAAGGTCCTCAAATAATAATAATAATAATAAAAAGATTTTACTGAGCAACATGCGGCTTTGAATGTGTGAATTTGGCAATAGTTCTTTTATCGTTGATGCTGTGTTCTTAAGATTATGACTGATGAAACCCTTACGCAACCAGAGTATACAACAATTATTCTGGACAGCAAGAGGCTAAAGCTGGCTTCTCTAGTAAAACCAAAGGCACAGAAATATGCATGGTGAGGGAGTGATAAAAGAGACAGAATTGGAACAGGAAATTTTTTAGCCATTATGGCTACAGAAGCAAGTCCTTGGGAGCTACAAATTAATGCAGCAAGGGAGACTATAAATATTTGTGTTGAAGATCAGTTTGGCAGTTGTCCTGGTTTTGGGTTAAACCACAACACAGTTTCCAGGTTCAATGTTAGGAATAGGTTTGAAAGGGTGACAAAAGGTATATATATTGTCTGGGAACCCTTCTGCATCCTCTGAGGCTCTTCATGCTGTTAAGAATGCAAAACACTGCTTTAAGACACTGACTTTTGAAGGTCAGTGAATTATTGTGTACACAGCACTTTTTAAAACCAGATCAGATGTTCAACTTCTAGTGTTGAAAATCTTGAAAAGAAGGTATTGTTTTTTATTTTTTTCTTAAGCATCCAACTGGAAAACCTGTTTTGCTCTCCTAATGAATTATTTGACTTAAAAAGTGTAGTTAGATTTTGAAAATCAGAACACCCATTTAAATTCCAAGGTACAGATTTAGGAAATTGACTTCAGAAATCCTGTTTTGAAAATGATACCCAAAAGGCATAGGAATCATTTTAGTCAGCCAACTTCCATCTAATGAAAGGCAGAAAGGAAGAAACTTCTTAGAATCCACTTACATAATGATCAGTTCCTCAGACTGGATCTGCCTGACTAAAGACACTTTTGATCTATTTCCAATATACTGTGATACTCAGAATCAGATGTTCCCCTTCTGGATATTTTCGATTTCTTCTTAGCAGAAGAAGAAACATTATAGAAAAGTTCCTTTCAAAAATTTGTTGACTTGAGTTTGGCTTTCTCCAAAGCATAATGTCAGCTCTGGGTAACCAAATACTTAATTAGAAAGTCAAAACATGACTTCCACTAGGAGGCTCAAACATGAAAATACAGAAGAATTTTGACTACAACGCTGTGAACACTGCTAATTTCAATACACTGATTTGTTTAATAGCTTTCCATTTCAAAATAACACTGTGGTAGATCACCAGCATCAGCCAAATGATGCCTGCTATATCTGACACAGCACATGACTGCTTATTTAGGTGACTGACAAGTTTAGTCTTTAATACCAAGTTTCATTCTGTTTTTTCATATTTGGTAACTAATATTATGCTGTTAATGTTCTGAATACATTTTACTATCGTTTACTTTTCTAACTACCCTCAGGGATTCAAATCAGAATCTGTTCTAAAATGCAGATATCCAGCATGAAATATGGTCCAGATATTACCAATAGCATCCCTTCTCATGCACAAAAAAAAGAAGATAATTAGATCTTTAAAAACTAACTAGTGGTCCTGAATAAAGTGATTTAAGCTGAATACAACAGCTTTCAATACTAAGGTATCCCGTGTTCTCATCTTGAATATGGATTTACTAATAACTCAGAGGGGAAGCTTGTCACTTGCTGAACACCTGATATGGGACTCATCAGTCCAAATGTAGATACTCGCAATGTCTACATTTACATGTGAGCTACACAAAAAGACTCACTTTTTCATTCCTTTAGCAAAAAAGAGGGCTTTCATAGACAGCACTTCATTTTGTACAAAGCAGGCATCTAAAACATCAGCTGATCAAGCAATAGGAGGTCTGTGTTTCATCACTGATGATGGAAGGACCTTAGGATGACTAATTCAGATGGAGGAATTTATTGTATAAACAACTGTTGACTTCTACTAAATAGAGACCTAGTCAGTGGAATATGGAGTCAGATTCTTCTCACTATAAAGCAGAAATTTTTGTTTAATTAATCACAACACAAGTCAGGTGAGAAGATTTTTGTTACCACACCACCTTCTACAGCTGGTGAGTTATCCACAGCTACAGGGAAAAGAAGAAAAAATTTAGAAAACCAAACAAGGTGTTGGGCCTTCTAGCAGTTTACCTTAACAGAAAGTCACCATTATTTTTACCTGTAGCAATCTACATTATGAAAGTGCCGATACGTGATTTATAGTGGCCTTCCTCTTTAAACCTATCAACCCTTGAAAGATGATCTGGTACCACAGAAGAATTCAGCTGTCACTGTAGTGTGTGAATGTTTGCTTTGGGGGCAGGCAGGAGTCTGGGTGTGGGACTATGTGTTCATGCTCTTCCTTGTTCCTTTTAAACAAGATATATTTATTATTTCAATACAATAGCCAAAGAAATGTGTGAACTGCATTAAGTTTCATCATATAGTATGAAAGCTACACAATGGGACAGGTACATACTTTATTTAAACCTTTTAGAAAAACAGTGCATGGTAATGAAATGAGTGTACTATTGTCTTATGCTGTGTAACATAACATGCACATGCTTCTTCCAACAGGCTTGAGTTGACATGCTTTAGTGTGGAATGTTCTTTAACATATTCTTAATGAGAACTTGAGACCGTGGTAATGAAGTCATTGGAGTTTTCAAAAATTACAACAAAATGTGAAATTCTAACACTTTTTTTAAAAAAAAAACATTAAAAATTGATATGTCTGTCATTTAACTATCTGACATTTCACAACTTTGGTCCTTTGGACTTTTTCAATAGGGCAAATAGATGCTTTCAGTTATATTTTAGGTGTAAACTGGGTTCCTAGTGGAGTCCCAATAGCATTCTTTTACAAACATTATTTATATGATAATATACTATTATTTGGATGTTGTGAAAATTCTCATTTAAATTAAATTTAAAAAATAGTCCCCCATAACAAAATGACTCAGAATGTTTTTGAACAGCTACGCTGTGATTACTGGAGTATTTTGAAGGTCATCAAGGGAGGGATGCTGTGATTAAAGTAAGCAATTGCATAAAATTTGCTAACTAAAACACTCCAGACTTGAAATAAAGTTTACAATAGAGAAAAAAATAAAAATGTATGAAGCTAAAGGAAATATTGGTCTCTTGCAACTTTACAGGAAGTAGTTTAGTCAAAATATAATACTGGTGTACTTACTCTCACAGCCAGAGGTTTTTACTAAGATAGGTTAATTGTATCTTCACAACTGTGAGGAAGAAAGATCTAGAATACCTGCCTAGTTTATAGTAGTCCATAATTTTTTCATATTACTTCTGTGCAAGACAGATACTCTCACACATTGCTTTCTCCCGCTTTCAGTCTCTCTCCTCCCAGGGTCCTGACCTTTTCACCCCTGTACAGTATTAGCTCTGTCTCAGTAACTTTGCTACCCGTGGTTAAAAGAGGTCTAGGCTGGAGGCTTGGAGCAACCAAACGCTTCCTTCACATGCACTGAGAATTGACCAGAAATTTACCAAAAGTTTTAAAGTTTATTCTGGAAGAGAATGCTTCTTTGGATGAGTTACAGAGTAGGTAAGAGCTATGATATTTGGAAATCAGTGGCAATATTTGCTCAGAGTGCACCTGAGGAGCTTGACCCAAACAGCTTACATAAATGGCTGGGTGATAAATCTCATTCCCGTGCATCCTGTAAAAAAAGAGTTCAATTTGTGCAGGTAAGTGCTACAAGGCATGCAAGTATTAACTCAGTCAAAATTTAATAGCAGAATATGCAAAAATCATATCTCACCAGGGATTCAGCCAACCTTTTCATGCCATGCTTATGTGATTTGGCACTTCTATCATGGTGCAGCTGATTTCTCAAAAGATTTTGAAAGAGCTAATTTGACAATTGTTAGTCTTATTCACTGAGAAAATAAAGAAGGAACTGTGTTATTGCCTTCCTTCACTTTAGCCTTGAATTTTCTACATTAAAATTAACTGAAGCTGATACATTCATGGGAACACTTGATTTGGATGAATCGCTGTTTTCCAGTTTAATCTTCTTCCCCTTTCAGCTGTACCCAGAACTATGGACAAAGTCAGTTTTGCACAAAACAATATTTGAATAATAAAACTGAAGTGAAACAGGTATTTAAATTATCGGTGTGCTTTATTATATAACTATTTTCTGGTTTGTGTTTATAAATATGGAGACTTACAATATAAATAATTTCACCCAAGACTCTAAAATCTACCAGCTACATTTTGAACATAAAATACACTAGCTGGACCCCGGTGAAGGCACGGGGACGTGGTGTTTTATGCTAACCTTTGGTGCTCATTTGGAGCCTGCTGGGGTAAACACACTGTGTACAAGGTTCATACTTCTGGGTTACAACCCCTTGCAGTGCTGGGCTGCGGGCTACTCTGGAGGGATGAAGGTACACTTCAGGCACAGAATATTTACAAGGGAGATGCTGACAATACTGTATGCATCTCTGCATATCAGAAGGCATCATCCATTGAGTCTCTTCTATCTTTTTCCATTTCTGCTAAGCTGGTGAGAAAATAATTTGTATTGACCCATTACAGACATTCTGCTCTAAATACGAACCTTGAAGAGCACTATGCCTAATAAAGCAGAAAAAGAATGGAGCAGTTCTCATACCTCTACGATGGCATTCCGATTTGCCTGTAAGGTAACCTTTACTACTTCAAAAGGGTTAACCACAACTGCCTCTGTCAACCCAGATCCCAAGCCAGCAACTGCAAATGCCTGGGGAAGTTAAAAATAAAGGATTAAAATTTCCCATACATCAGATTATGAAACTGAATGATACAATGCAAATTGTGAGATTACAGTGGTCAGCAGTACTCTATTATTAAACAATTTTAGTCCTTGATTAGATGCTGACAGTTCATGAAGACAATATGATGATAGCCATAAACCACATTCCAAAAAATAAAAAATAAAATGTCATAGCGCTGTCAATTAATTCTCTTTTCAGCTGGAAGAAAAATTGTGATATCAATTTATTACAAAAACATGCAAAAACAATGCCCTCATGCTAACTTTGGGTGGAGTCTGAAAAAACCCACAAATATAAATGCAGTTATGTAGCACTGGAAGAATATAACAACTCTGCACTGAGCATTAAGCATGTAACACTACCATATTAACCTAAAATTAAAAAAAATGTAAGAAATTAAAATAACGCAGTACTTCAGCAAGTTACATAAGTAGAAGAGAAGTTCTCCTAAGTAAATACCAATCCTGGAAAGGTTTATATGGGAATGAGTGGCGCACACAGAAATGTCAGCATTCACTGCAAAGATGAATTAACTTAATTTACGTAGAAGCTGATGGTACGTTATAGCCACAGATATGGAGAGAGTCACTGCTTTGCCTTCCATCATGACACAGCATTTAAAAATACCTTAAATTGTTTGTAACAGAAAAAATAATATTGATATATTTAGATCAACTGAGAAGATGCAGAGGAGTTGATTTTAGTGATCACTTTATACATTTATTGCTTCCATGTAACATCTTCAGACTTTCTAGGGGCTGAAAAGATTCCCAGAACCAAAATAAAATGTCCTGACTATGTTTGCTGACATTCAAGGAGAACAATGGCAAGGAAAAAACAATAGCGAGAAGAAAAAATATTCAGTACAGAGGGATTTGAGCAGGGATTCTTGAGAGCTCAAGAACGAGAAGAATGGTAAGTTACAAGGGCAGTGGCAAGCTCCAGCCCTCCTGCCTTTGGAAAAGACTGTGTTATCAACAAATCTGTTTTACCAATATAAGGTGGGAACATAATCTACCCCTTTCATCATCAATCATGAGACTGAAGCCAGCAGGAAGACTGTGCTGATGTATGCACCCCTTTTTTAACAAAAAATGTTGTCTTACGAGGTCTGTTGAGGCACCTAGAAGCATTCTGCCTAGCTTAGACCAGAATCCCTCTGAGTCTTCTTCTTCCCTACCTACCATAGCTATCTTAGGGGCAAAAATGCCTCTATGGCAACAGTACTGCACCACAAATATCAGGGGTGTCTGCTGGTTGCTGCATCTGCTATAGGAGTCAGAGCAGCTTTTGGTCAGCCAGTGCATGTTTATGTGTTTCCAGCATATTTTCCTCCAAAAAAATGTGCTGGTGTACTACAGAACCTTAAACTATGTTCTTTCCACTTCTTAGAAAACAAATACCAACCTCTCTATTTACATCTTAGGATGAGAAAAGCCTGCTGAAAAATACAAGATAAAATAGGAGGTACTGTAAACAACTATAGGGTCGGTCAAATAATTAAGAGGAAGATTAGTTAATATTATTTCATGAATCACTGCAATGGAAGGCAGATGTAAATGGAAGCAATACTGGTTGAAAGAAACCTGAAATAACCAACACCTTTATAGCACAACCATAAAAATATCAATTGTTTCCTACACTTGTGATGTCATTATTGTGAAAAATAGATATTTAATATCACTCACATTCTTGCACCACAGAAAGCAGCAATTCTAATAGAAAGTATTTTATTCCAAATGGTACAATAGCAGAATTAAGCTTTATATACGAGAATGCAGAAGACACATGCAATCTACATCTTCGCATTAAGACATTTTTGTGTATATGTATGTACATATTTTAAAACAGTTACATTCTTGACATGAAATCCTAACTCCACTGATGTACAAGAGAATTTTGCCATTGACCTCAAAGGAGGTAGCAGCTTCTTATCAATAGTTTATGTTTCTATTATAAAGTCTTTAAGATAAGACTGAGATCAGTATTTTTGTTACAGTTGCACTGTGCCTTGCAGAATAGCACTTTAAGGTCAAGGCATCAAACGAGTCACTATCACATGACTAAATATTGATAATGTACAACTTTATTTCGTTATTTTGCAAGAATGAAGAATGACAAGCTACATACAGAATCTTCCATGGTTACTGTCACTACTCATGTCACTTACAAAGTAAGGAATTATTTTGAAGGAATTTGATACAAAAATTAACATAACTATAATTTTGTTAAATCCTGTTATCATTGTTTTCAAGGGACATGTCTGTTCTGAAAAACTGTTGGTTGAACTGTCTCCTTTAATTTTGGGCTCCTTATATGGAAGAAAACTGATGGGACTGTTCAGCATACACATATTAAATTAGAACATGAAGTTCTGCATCCATACATACCAGTCCTGGCGGTAATGATGCATATCCTAGTAGCTTCTTGTATTGTTCAAAGGTGAAAAACTGTAAATAAAAATCAGTGTGTTGAAAAAAATTGAGTTACTTATGCAAATTAGTAAATTCAAACTACAATGGAGCTTCACTACTTTGTACCCTGAGTAGCCATGTGCAGTTCTGCAAAATAAATATAAGCCACTTCTGTTTAGTGTTAGATGTGCAACAGCAGACAACTAGGCTTCAGAACTGATTTTATTAGTGTATCATGGATAATAACAGCATAAGCACAATTAATGTTTTACATAAGAGTCTGCTTACAACACATAGTTCATTATTTTAATTTAGAAACTTTTCTTCTATCATTTGAACTTTCATATACTGCTATAAATGTAGTAGCAGATACTATAATTTCTCCCAAGAAACTACCCTCACATCTTTAATGCAATATACTGCAATTACTTTCACAATTCTCAGATACTAGTCTACTTATCAGAGAGACATAATTGCACATTTTGAAGAGGGAAAGTCTGTGGATTTTTATAACCTACTGTCAACAGACACATTTATTTTAGGTTTTGCTCTTTACAAATAAATCTTTCACCCCATTCTCTGCTTTCGGTCAGCGGTGCTCAGAACCTTACAGTATCTGCAGTTCCTTAGAGGATGAGTTTTGAAAGGCGGGTGTTTGAACTTCAGGAAAGAAATGAGAAGCTCAGTTTCACCTGCACCAACATGAAGAAAGACAATTGTCACAGCAGTCTCCAAACTAGCCAGCTGCAACAAGGTCTTTTACCATCACATACCAGTCCCTCTGCTGCCTTCTCCTAGTCTCTCCTCATCCAGGGCACGAGTTCTCATTCTTTTTCTCCACTCTGTTTCTTCCTCCTCTTTCTTCCTCGGCTGCTCTCTCTGCATTGGTTGCTCAGCCACTTAACAGAACCAGCCACAGCTGCACCTTATCTACATCGGCCAACCCGCTGCCCCTGAAGCCAACCCACAGTTGTATATTATCAATGCTAATTAACTCAGCTTCATTCCTCTACAGGCAACCATTTGTAAATGGTTCACTTTGCAACCTAACATTTCTTGCTACCCAGATCCGTTAATTTTCAGAATACCTTTTGTGAAATCTAAAAATCAAAGCAGAATAAATTGATTAATTCCTCCAAGAAGAGTGTTGAGAATAACCCTGACTTCACTGAAGTCAGTAAGAATCTTCCCATTGACAGGCAGGCAGACTCCCACTGCCTATTTCTGTCTGTGGACACAAAATCTAAGATGCAACAGTCAAGGTATATTCTAAAGAAAGAGTATTTGTGATATTTTACAAATTATTGTTAAGATGCCCTCTGAAATACAGCACACAATCCTGGCCACCTTTGTTCAAAACAGATGAGTTCAGATTACAGCATGTTCAAAACAGGGTTACCAGGACCATAAGGAGAACGTAAAGATTATTGTAAGAATGAAGACTGAAGGAGAATAAATGCTTGCCTTGTTTAGTCTATCAAAAGAGAGGCTGCAAGAAAATGAAAACCTAGGAAAGGAAAGACATGTAACATAAAGTAATTGGGTATAAAAGTAAAAACTACTCATAAACAAAATGTGGCTTGAAAACTGGTGAAGCTGAATCAAAGGAGTGGGGTCCTGAAACAGTCTTCCAATACGAATAACGAAGGAAAAATCTTAATCACTTGTAAGGGAGAGTTTGATAAGTTTATGAAGGATATTATAGAACAGCAAGGGAATAGACTTGCTGACCTAAGAGATCCTTTCTAATCCAGCGCTTGCGTAGAGCAAATTTCCCCAAACCCCATAATTTTAAAAATTCATATTCTGCAAATATGTTGCTGAAGCCATCGAAAAAGCGCTTCAGCTTAATGCCACATAAGACAATTCTGAGGGCAGAAAAACTATTTTCTAGCATGAAGAGTAAGGACAGTAGAAAATCTTGCAGATCATAAAGAGCAGACACCTGAATTCCACGTAAACCCAAAGATATTGGAGGTGTTATTCCATGTAATTTTCACACATGGAACAACACAAGGCCTGTAAGTACAGCTCACTATTTGTGAGTCCTGTAGTCTGTCCAAGAATTAGTCACAACTTTGCACACTGAAGCACGTCCAGTATTACGGGACTGAACAACAAAAACCGGTCACAGCTTCACCAAGGCTGCATCCACGCAGGTGGGTACCCCCTAGAGTGAGGGCTGTCACATCCCTGTATAGCAAAAGTAAATAACTAGAACCTCTGACTTTCCTGGCCACTTTCCAAAGTTGACCTGTAACGCTTGATTAGTTTAGAGCAAGTGGATTTAAATGAAGGTGGGATCCTCTGAAAATCTGCGTGTTTTGCTCCCACACGTGAGGCTGTATTCCCTCCTTGTAGCACCCGCCCATGTGTGTGGCAATCACACTTTCACTGTGAGAGGAAAGCAATGGGATGAGGTCAACAGAGATGTGGGAATCATAAGAAACATAAGGGAACAGAGTTTTTTAGACAAAACAGAAAGACTGGGTGACCTGTGCTGGGTCTCAGCCAAAGAAGACAAGGTCAGTCCCCCAGGGCTCAGTTGCCACAGACCTATCAGGACAAAACAGCTTTTCCATAAACCATGTGTACAGGAACACGAGTAATAAGCACCACGTTGTCATTTTGACTTGTTTAGAACCCTGTCAATAACATTTTTCAGACGAGACCTGCTTCAAATGAAGTCACTAGAATCACACCAAAACCATCAGAGGACTGGGTGTTAACGTGTTAATAATGCCACCACATTTAAACCAGGAGGGAATATGTATACATAATGCAAAATTAAGATGTTAAATTCTGAAAAGTGAAGGACTGATACTCTGGCAAGGGGATAGATACTTCTTTTTATCCTCAGTAGGGATTATTTTCTCATTTTGTAGAAAAGGTCCTAGATGCAGAGCCCAGATTTTAACTGCCCTCCAAATAGTGTACAGATTCAATACTAATCTTGCAAACATCCTGCAAATATGTTTAAAATTGTTGTACTGGCCTTGCCAATAATCAGAAAAGACAGAAGTGTTACTCAGACTGTAGGTCTATCTTTTTGGATTTCTGAAGGTATTTTATAGGTAAAAGGAACTCTCTGAGAAAATGTCGGTTGTGGGTGGGTGAGTTACTTCACTGAACTAAATTCATTTCTTATTGTGATAAACTTTGCTTTATTCTCTCTCCAGCATCTTTCTACTCATTGTTACCCTCCTAACCTTTAATGGAATTTCTGGTATTCCTTAATGTCTTCCATAGTGTTACAGACCTGTAAAATGGTTGTAATAACGGCAGAAATACATTACCTAGCAATTTTTTGGTCTTAAAAATGTTACCTTAAAAATCAATAGCTTCCTAGAGCCATAAATAAAATAACTACTTAACAGGAACTATGTTTTATATAATTTTTTAAAGAAAACAAATCAATAGTAATAAAACTCAATATAAATGTTGCTGGGTGTACTAGAATGGATAGTATACACACAATTTTGCCAAAAACTTTCTAGTTATATCATATGTATTTATATCATGTACAACCACCCAAAATATTTTTAAAAGCATGGCATAATTTATCTTTTTCTCTACAGTTTTATTAAGTTAATAGCTTTGCACAAAAAGAATATCTCAGAATAAATGTATATAAAACATGCTTTTGTGTACATAATAACCAATATTGTCCATCTGGCAAAGATACACTTTAATTCAAGTTACACAGAAAATAGTCAAAGTACTTACCAGATGTCTCAATAACTCTAAGGTAAAAATATATGCTTGCAACAAGATGTCTGGGAACACATGAACAATATAAATTTGCCCCAAAAGTTCATCTGTTAACCATTGTATTGGCATCACCACTTCTTTCCTCCAAGTTCAATCTAACATAAAGTTATAAACTTTGACTTTTCGTCTTCCAGAAATATCAGCTTTCTTTTTAGAAGGAAAATAAAGAGAGAGAAACAAAAGAAATAGCAAGACAGACATGAGAACATAGTTGACTAAAAGTGAAGCTGTATCTTCAACACTTAGCTGAATAACTGGGGCTAAATACCTTCATTTTAGTAGCTTTATATTTATTTGCAAACATCTACACCAGAAAAATATAATATTCCAGTAGCACAAGTACATTTCTTCACAGTACAGAATCTCTCTTGTCCTTTCTCTATACACTTTCATGAGATATAGAAGTCTACAACTAGAAGCTTTCAAAAAAGTTCATTACAAACACAAACCGAGGCTGCTGGAACCTAGAAATTGCCTCTGTACCTTCTGTGCTTTCTCAAGTCTCAAAACCTTATGCATGGACACAGTCTTCCTCTAAATCTCACTAGCCAGTTTGGCAGTGGACAAAGAACATTCTGGGGCCTGGTAAAATGAGGGAAAGTGTTAGAGGAATAAAAGGTGGAGAGTGAGCCAAAGGAAGCAGTGACTTTTCCGTTGGGGTCATATCCAAACCAGTGGATAATATGGAAATTTGACACAAGCTGGATTCTCTTCAGGTCAAAGCAGGGGTACAAACCATATTTTGGATGTTAGAAATTGTACTGGCATACAACACCTCACGTTGAATTGCTTCAGTACCCAGGTTCTTACAAGGACATTTCTGTCCTGCCCTATTCTGTCACTGAATTCTTCTAACGTAGAATATGGTTGATATCTCAAGGTAACTTAAAGTCCTCCTGGTCTTCTAGGAACAACTTAAACTCCTCCTGCTGTCCTAGGAACAGCATAAAATTTAAAGGAATAGTCTAAAGAATTTAAAATAGCATTTAAACCTGGTTTTCATGGTTGCAGAAACACTACTGAGCCCTCACTGAGCCCAAGAACGAGGTAGAAAGCACCCCACGAGGGGTGCACCAGTAAGCCATTTAAGGAGCTTATGATATACAAGAAGCTGAGAACTGAATCTGTTTAGCCTGGAAACAAGAAGGCTGAGGGGATCTAATGCCTGTCTTCCACCGTCTAAAGGTTATACAGAAGACAAAGCCAGAGTTTTTCAGAGTTCCTCAAAAGAAGCACAAAAGGCAATAGGCAGAAGTTGCAACCGGGGAATTTGGACTGGATAAGGCAAAATTCTTCACAGTGAAAACCATTAAACACCGGAGCAGGAGCACAGAGAAGGCTGCGGTCTCCATCCTTGAAGATTTTCAGAACTTGACCAGACATGGCATCCAAGCAACCTCATCAAACCATGAAGTCAGCCCTGCTTTGAGCAGGAGGCTAACCAGATGACCTCCAGAGATCCCTCCCAACTGAAATCTTTCTATGATTCTATAATTATATTGACTCACATGGGGTTTAAGCCAATTTAATAAATCTGAGTAAGAGAAAGTGAGTCAAGATTGTTGCATGACTCAGGCTGGTAGGAGAGAAATCGAACCTGGGTTGGTGCTGTAATTAAATATATGCTGGAATCTAAAAGGTATGGTCAGATTGACTGTGACCTGTTTCAAATGAAATTAAATGGAGAGACAGAGGAAACACCACAGTCTGAAGAAAATGAGTTGTTAGGAATCTTCTAAATAGCATCCATCTTCACTGCCACTTTGCTGTTAAATAGAACTTCAGTTTTCTTAGTTGTACTAAGCAATTTTGAGCTAGGTGACATATGTCATTTGCATCTAAAATGCCAATGCAAACAAGAAGATGACATTACCAGAACTCCTTTAGGATTCCATTACAAGGTCACATCCTGTCACTTTATACAAATATTATTATTCCTCTGTAAAGGAATTGGAATGTGAATGATTAATTGCAGACTAAGGACCAGAATTATATGCAGCCTTTTTAGAGAGAAACCAAAAATGAAAGTAAGGAAAATCAAGACATTCTGTATAATAACTGCTTTTAGACACATTTGGTGCAACTATGGGAAACTTCGAAGTTCTGAAGTAAAAGATAAAGAAGCATTTGCTCGGAACACAATAGATGCTTTGATAGACTAGATTAATTATTAAGATGAGGTGTTTAATTACTATTTTTAAAATTTTAATTAAAAATTAATTAATTGAAAATGTTGCATGAATGAACTGAAAAAAATGTATTTTGTTTAGGAGCGTTACTAAAATAATGCTCTATAAATCAACATAAAGGATAATAAAATCTGATCAACATTTGACAGTGAATACACTTTGATAGGCTAGCATCTTTTTCAGCTGTAAGAGCTGGAGTAAATATTTTTTGCATGATGAGGAGTTGTACCCATTACTATGCTCAATCTGTAAAAAAGTGAGAGTATGGAGTAGAGTGCTCTTTGGAGTACCAGAAAACTCTGGGCAGCACTTCAAACCTACAGATAAACTGCTACAAGTTTCTGAGTAAGTACTTAGTAGGAGTGGTTTCTTTAATGGCTTCTTATGTTAATTTATTAGCTGTTCTTAGTTTTGCAAGTTGCTAGGCATTTTCACTAAAACAAAAAGTCTAAACCAGAGGGAATTATGAGACTAAAATATCACTTAAAGTATTTTATAAATTTTGATTATATAAACTAATTGTACTTTTTTTTTTTTTTTTCCATAGTAACATAATACATACAGGTCAAAACCAGCCCAGCTTTTAAAAGCCTTATCCTACACTTCTCACTCAAGCACAGTTTTTATTGTGCTATGAATAGGAAAGTTTCCTCCTAGTAAAAATCAGAGGATTAATATGCCAAATAAGTTTAAGATTCTAATGTCAATCAGTTGGGGAGAAATAAAATGTTTTACAGCTGCCACTGTCCTTACTCACATTTTTAAAGGAGGAAGTATGGGGTTTTTACCTTCACTGCCCTTTTGGGTGTCTCAGCCAAGATGGGAGGAAATATTCCTTTGTAGAAGCCAAGCAATCTATTGAAGAAAAAAAGAAATTATTTTAGGATCCATAAACAACATATCATTACCATACTGCCACTTCTATTTTTACTTTTGAGTAAAACAATTAATCTTTCAGTCTTTCCAAGCCTACAGACAAATGATACTCTGCTTACTTGCTAAGTAACTAGTGTGCTACCAATTCTATTATGTGCTGATGAGATGATATAAAAAGAATTAGCAATGAATAAGTAAAAAATATTTTTTTTCTGAGTAGACAAGAAATTGTGTTTAAAGGAAGATTAACAATTTTGACAATGAAGAGGAAGTATTATGTCATTGTTTTAATTTTCTTGACATAGCAATGATAATATGAAAAAACTGAAGTCACAAAAACAGATTTGGAAAAAACTGTGCAAGTTGCATATAAAAAACCCTGCATGCTCATCTTCGGACTCTAGGTTAAGGCATCTTTTGAAAATTAGTTTTAAATATGCCTCAAAATAGATGAGGTATTTTTTTTGGCAATTTAGTTTTAACACAAGTTAGCTATTCAGAGAGACATAACAGAATGTATGTATTTCATGTTGGAAAAAACATTTGGGCAATATCTTGCCACTGTACTCATTCAGGTCTTTGCCCCTCTGTTGCCTGGCTCCATAAACACCTAAGGAGTTTACAGTAGCTGCAGACTTTTGGAGCTGGCCTGAAGCCAAAGATCACTTGTTGCAATGCTTTGCTTTGCATCATCTAAATTTTACGTAATCTATATCCATATCTATATCTATCTATCCCTACCTGATACAAGCACACATGGCATTTGCAGGTAGCCTGAGCTCTGCTTACAAGGCTGATGTAGATGCATAATGCTGGGTCTTGGGCATGCTTTAAATTACAGGTAATTCTCCAAATCCCCAGACAAGATAAAAGTAGACATAGTTCTTGTCTGCTAGGTCTCCACATTAATATCCACTTGGGTAATGCACGGGGAGAGTTCAGAAAGACATCTAATGCAATCAACAAGAAGCTTCCTTGCCAGGCAACGTGGGTATAATTTACAATTTACTCATCTTCAGAGATTACACATTTCTTCCAGGACTGTAAGAGGATTCTGTCTACAGAAGAAATCACTTCTTAAAGCAAAGCATTTGTGTCTTCTTAGAATGTTGAAAGGTGGTGTTGTTGAAAGGTGATGATTCACCTTTCTAAAACAGCCTATTACTTGTAATATTTTTGCAGGGTGTGGAAGAATCATTACATCAACAGATACTCCTATAGTTATCCTGTGCATGTCAGAGGAAAACAATTAAATTCAGATTCACCACGTGAATGTAAAATACCACAAATGCTACACCAATTTTTTCCACCATTCTAATGCTTCTCTGGTGTTGTCTTCTTAAGTTGCTCCAATATAAATAAAATAATTTAGACTTTGTAAGATGTTCAAAGTGGGAGTTTCGCTTATCCTTCCTCTGAAGTAAGCAAGGTATGAATTCCAGTCCATGATTAAAAGAAACTTTGAGCATCTTATACAACAATGGTTTCATGACAAAACACTGAAACTCCTTGGGTAGGAGATTTCAGGAATTCAGTTGAGTTGTCAGATGTTTGCATTTCCCCAAAGTCTCACATTCCAAAGATAGATAAATAAACATACATACATACCTGTATCTACCTACATAGATATCGATATAACTATAGATATGGATATAACGATATACTGGATACAGTCTTAGTCGTTAGCGTTTCATACACATTCAGAGTATTTTCTTGCTGATTCAGCAAGCTATTGAAACGTTGAATAAATTTAGGCATGTGATTCATACAGTTTAATGTGAGTTCAAACTGAAACTGAGGTCCAAGTAGGATCAGCTAGAAGAACACAGATCCCTATAAACACTTTCTTCCTTTCAGCTCAATCTAAACCACTGTAAGCATATCTACAACAGGCATCCCATTTGGAATTTCTAGTACTTTGGCATGATTGGAATTGGAAAATGAAAATTGCTCCACTGCTCTACTCACAGGTATAGTTCTGACTACAAAAAAGTGAGACCCAAACTTGGTCCAGATTTTCTCATTAGTAAGAGATGCATCAGCAGAGAAATATGCAGTGTAAAGCCACAGTTCTGTTCTAAAAACACACAGCAGCATTACCTAGCTTTGCACAGTAACACAGGTTGCTTTTCCAGGTTGTCTTCTTCTATACTCCAGTGTATACAGCTATTGAACATATAAACCCTGTAACATTCCCACAGTCTCTGAGGATCTCAGGGAAAACTTTTCAGAGAGAATGTGGGAAGGAGGGATATACCAGGAATTTAAGCAACACATCTGCCACCTCAGCATATCTTGTGAGGCAGTTAATAATCACTTCTAGAGTAATCCACCATTCTTTCACAGGTAGGTGTTGAAATACCAGCAGTTCAGATGATCAGGTGGTGGATTGTTTGAAAATTCTAGAGAAATGGGAACTGAAAAAATGAAAAGCAATTATCCATTGCTCCTGAATCACAAAAGGGTTGAAGATGGAAGGGACCTCTGCAGATCACCTGGCCCAAAACCCTGCTCAAGCAGGGTCACCTAGGGCCAGTTGCCCAGGACCACGTCCAGACACCTTTCAGATATTGCCAAGGAGGGAGACTCCACAATCTCCCTGGGCAACCTGTGCCAGTGCTCGGTCACCCTCACAGTAAAAAAGTGTTTCTTGATGTTAAGATGGACCCTTTTCTGTTTCAGTCTGTGTCCATTGCCTCTGGTCCTGTCACTGGGCACCACTGAAATGGCCTGGCTCCACCATCTTTGCACCCTCCCTTTAGCTATTTGTGCACATTGATGAGATCCTGCCTGAGTTTCCTCTGCTCCAGGCAGAACAGTCCCAGCTCTCTCAACCTTTCCATATGAAGGATGCTCAATTCCTTAATCATCTGAGTGGCATTTTTCTGGACTCTTGGCAGTATGTCTATGCCTCTTGCACTGGGGAGCCCTGAACTAGACCCAGCACTCCAGGTGTGGCCTCACCAGGGCTGAGTAGAGAGGAAGGATCCCCTTCCTTGACCCACTGGCAACAGTCCTCCTGATGCAGCCCAGGACACCGGTAGCCCTTTTGGTTGCAGGGCACATTGCTGGCTTGTGTTCAACTTGGTGTCCACGAGGACACCTTTTCTGCAAATCTGCTTCCTAGCTGGCTGGTCTCCAGTGTAATACTGGTGCATGGGGTTGTTCCTCCCCAGGTGCAGGACTTCACACTTCCCCTTGTTGAACTTCATGAGATTCCTGTCAGACGGTTTCTCCAGTGAGTCACCAGAGCCTTTGCCCCAGCAGCTTCAGCAGCTGTCCCACATGTTCCTGTGTTCCTTTCACCACTTAGACACTTACAGAAGCCCTTCTTGTTGCCCTTGACATCCCTCACCAAGTTCAACTCCAGGTGGGCTTTGCCTTTCGTAACGATGTCTCTGCATGGTCAGACTGCCTCTATATTCCTCCCATGTTACCAGCCCTTGCTTCCACCTTCTGTATATTCCCTTTATATGTTTGAGTTTTGCTAGGAGTTCCTTGCTCAACCACACAGGCCTCTTGGCATTTTTGCTTGACTTCCCATGTGTTGGGAAGGACTTCTCTTGAGTGGAGGTGATCCTTGAATACTGTCCAGGTTTCCTGGACTCTTCTTCCCTCCAGAGCCTTATACCTGGGATTTTTCCAAGCAGCTCCCTGAAGAGGCACAGTCTGTCCTCCTGAAGTCTAGGGCTGTAATCCTGCTTTTTGCCCTGCTTCTTCTTCTCAGGGTACTGATGTCCACCATCACCTGGTCACAACAACCAAGGCTCCCTTCCACCATCACATCCCCAGTGAAGCCTTCCTCATTTGTGTGTATGAGGTCTAGCAGATTATGTCTCCTCATCGGCTCCTCTTTCACTTGTGTCAAGAAGTCATCATTAATGCTCTCCAGTAGCCTCCTGGGTTGCTTTTGCCCTGCTATGTTGTCATCAAGAATTATCAAAGTGGTTGAAGTCCCCATGAGATTCTGTGCCTGCGGATGCGAGGCTGCCTCTGGCTGTCTGCAGAGGGCCTCATCTGCTTGTTCCTCCTGGTCAGGCAGTCCAGAGGAGACACCCACTACAAAGTCACCACTACTGCTCTGCTTTTTAATCCTTACCCATGAGCTCTCATCATTCACCCTCAGGCAGAGCTCCATGCACTCCAGCTGCTCTCTCCCTTAAAGGGCAACTCCCCTTCCTCGTCTTCCTGGCCAGTCCTTCCTAAAGAGTCTGTCCACTGCAGCGCTCCAGTTGTGCAAGCCATCCACTGCCTCTCTGGGGATCCCAACAAGATCCCAGCCCTGCAGCTGCACACAGGTCTCCATTTCTGTGTGTTCATGCCCCATGCTGCGTGCCTTAGTGTGCAGGCACTTCAGAGAGACTTCCTTGCTCATGCAAATGCTTGAGGTGATGCAATTTCAGCCCCATTTTTGTTCATTTTATGTTCCTCGTTGTTCACGTCACCCCAGGTCCTTTGCTTGTCAGCCTGTCCATTGCTGCCTTGTGGTTCCTGGTTTAAAGCCCTCTTAACTAGGTCAGCCACCCTGCAGCAAAGATACCCGTGCAAAGATATCACCGTGCATGTCGTGAACTGATCAGCTTATTGCAACTGTAAGCTCAACACTGAAGATTTTCTGCTAGAGGAATCTCTACTGTGAACCAGGAGAATCCACAGAGCTCAGCAACCATATTCACTCCCTATGAACCCCTAAAATTTTAAGGGATCTCTAACTGGGTTTCACTACTTTAGTCCTCCTTTCCTCTGTGGAGGCAAATCTCATCATGAAAAAGACAGGAAGGAGTTAAGGTCTATTCCTATGGAACACATTAAGTTTAAAAACACATGAAAACTTTGAGGATATACATCCATATATGCAATATGTAATTCAGTAAACATGGTAAGAACTAGCTCAGTATTTAATTATGAACTGTGGTTTAGGGTTTTTTTTTCCTTCCTCATTTGAAAGAAACAGAAAAAAGGTTAGTAAGCACAGCCAGCGAGATGAAAGGAATAAACGAAAGGAAAGGAGGAAGCAGAAGACAATCCCAGCTCATCACTGCCTACTGTCAACTGACTAATTTTTTGCATAAAGCATAGTTCCTTTTAGAACCTTCTGTGCCTGAGGTGGAGAACAAGCAGCTGTCCCCAACTTTTCCAAACAATGCTTTAAAAACTGTGCCCATAAAAGGTATAATTTTGGAAATCTTTGCAGAATGAGGTATTTACTTAATTTAAAAAAACTAGCATGATAGTAACAAAAACTTGAATGGCTTGGTAGAAAGTAAAAACACACACAACGATCTTATACTTTTCCTTGGTCAGTAACACTCAGCCTACTTGCACATGGTGTATAAAATTTTTCAAAGACAAGTAATGAATGGTGATGATATGTCACATTTGAAAGATATTATCACCTGGGTTCAGGTCTTCCTTCAGAAAACTGGTGTTCAGAAAAATTATGGAACCGCAGCAGCAATCACTGCAGCATTTGATAGAAGAGAGAGGACGTGACATCATATCCCTTGCTAGAGACACTGGAAAGAACGAGTAAATCTCTAACAGAAACACAGCTACATCTTATTTTGTTTCAGCATTAAAGGTCTAAATGAACATCACCATTCAATTGTATTCTGGGCAACAGCCCAAACTCATCTTTGCAGCAGTTGATTTTGAAACATTACAGTCAATCATATCTTCTCAATTTGTTCTTTCAGGCTTTCGCTATCCTTCTGGTTTCCATTTCTTGTTTGGAAGCCTTGAGTCATTCACCCTGGCAAGACGACCAACCTAAATCAGTTATTTTCTTCAAATTATACTGAAATTGGGATCTTGCTTAGTTTGTTGTTTTCTTCCTCTGTCTTTCACATAATTCTCCCTTTAAGGATCTAATAAAGCTGATTGAAGGCATGAACACAATATTGCCTTTCTTCTGTTGCTGTCAAGTCCAAGTCTCTTACCCACATTGTTTTATAATTGAAACAAAAAACCTCTTAGGTCCAATTCTGCTTTCATTACCTCTGCGTTATCCCAAGTATAAATAAAAACCCTGGGTTTCATGACCATGTCAGTTACATTAAACGAATGCGCCACTTTCTGATTTTACAAAATGTTTTATTTCAACAAAGGGAAGGAATTTTGAAGACATGCTTGGTAAAAGGGTGGGTATTCTTCAAAAAGAGGAAGACAATATGTCTAAATGTAATACAATTTGCTAGAATGTAATTTATATGAGGGAAAATGTACCTTTTTATTTCACGGTATGCAGCATGTTGTGAATTTATTACAAACAGAAAATAAAACCAATTGAAAACAGGGCAATATTACTTTAATATAGCTATTAGGGTGAAGTAATCTTTAGGTTGACCTAGCTGGAGATTTAAAAGATTTTAAATTCCCACAGGTTTCAGACAAACCAGCAAGAGCTTAGTGAAGGCAGGCACAAATTAGTACCTACCGCTAAGAAAAAGGGACTTACAATTTAGCCATTTATTTTGAGAGCAGCAAGACATTGGCCACTTCACACGTAGTTCACTCTCAGTCACGGTGCCTACAACCATTTGCCCAGCTGAAGAGGTATGTTCTAGGGGAGGCTGGATGTCATTCAGGGGCAACAGGCACAGAGCTGGGCATACTTGAAAAGATAGTAAATGTTGGACACATTCACAGAAAACCAGGCTTGGACACTCTGTTGCTCTCCAAAAAGCTCTTTTTCTTGTGAAGTGCGTTATGTATATTATCCTACTGCAAATGTTAAACACATGTCTTAACAGGAACCTCATATAAAGCTATCAATGACACACTTAGCCAGGCTGGCTTCTGAATTTCTATTATGCAAATATATTTCTTTATGTTCTGTGTCTACTATACAGATATCAGCCATTTTAGATGCCAGAACTAAATATTAGGTACTTCTTTTCATAGCATATTTCACTTTTTTTCACTGAGCTTTCATTGCAACACATGGGAATTAAGGAAAAACACAATTTTTTTTCGCAGCAAGTAAATGTAATACAGAATTATGTGTTACCATGTGTCTGTAGTAACACTGATGTTATACTATATGCTAAAAGAAGACCAAGTGTCCAGCTACAAGAATACTAGAAGCAGACCAATTAATGACAGAAATCTCTCAAATAATTTAAAACAACATGGAGTACGAAAAGTGACTGGTTAAAAAGGAAGGGTCTGTCAGTGAAAGGTATTAAGATACTTCAGAAAAATTAGTAAACAGCGGAGGAGCTGGCTCAGAAACAATCAGACTGGCCAAGAAATGGATAAATAATCAGCATCAACCTACCTCACTTATTCAAAATGACAGTCATCACCATATTTACGGCATGTGGGACATATTATGAAGGTATTATGATCCATCATCCATGTGACATATTCTTATTGAGAAATGAGCCTTTCTGCCATGAGTATTAATCACCTCTCAATCTCTTGGTCAAAATCCTTGCTAATTTTTGGCTTTCTAGGCTGCACTCTGAATTTAAATGAGTCACGGGACACACCTAAATATAAATCCCTCAAGAAAGGGAAAGATGAAACCTTCCTCTTCCTTTCTGGTGTCTACAGCAGCAAAACCTGAGAGTAAAAAAAAAAGGAATCTTTCTTAAAATTTCTCTCTATTCAAATGAGTCCTTTCTTATACTAGATATTTCTCACACGCTCTCTGTGCTTTGCTATATTCAAGTGCCCCCCCCCCCCAAATTCTAGGAAGGTGAAGTTGGAGCCTTACATTGTAACATACAACATAGTCTCAATGGTTCTCCATGTGTAAAAAAAGAACATCTTGTTCTGGCATTTTTTTCCCCAAGGATGATCATAAATTAATTACTTAAATGGTACATTGTTCCCATGTACTGCTTGAGTAATAGATTAATGTGTATTGAATTAAACTGCATTTTAAAAAATGCAATCTGCTCACACCTCTGCCACTTTGCAAGTGCCAGGGGCCTGGGAAACCGGGCTGAGAGCTGCTGCCGAGGGAGGAACTGGGCTGCTTGGGAGGACGGTGATGGCTGCTGGGTGGAGAGGCAGCACCCCGGCAGCTGGCACTCACCGCTCGCTCCTGCTGCCACCAGCTCGGCAGCAGGAGCAGCAGCACCAGCTTCGCAGGGCTCCTGGCCACCTTTGCCCACTCCTTCCTAACACTTTAGTCTGGCCCCCATCACCAGTGAGCAAAGTACCAGTTCTGCCCCCTCTTCTGAGAAGCCTTAAGCTGGTCTGTTTGATGTAATCCCTGTTGAAATCAGTGCAAATGGCAGCGTTATTGTCACTGGCAGCTGGTCTAGGCTCTTACAAAATTGCCTGCATGTAATCACTAGCTGGGCTGTAGAATGGGTCTACATGTCTCATTTCTTACAACTGACAGCATTTTCTTCCCCCAAAGACTTTCCCTCTAGCTGCCCCTTTGTTTGCAATAGGAACAAGCTACAGACATGCCAAAACAGCTTTGCCTACAGCTTCTGAAACAGAAAAATTCTTCATTGCATCTTGAATTGTCAGAACTGGCAGAATGCTTCATTTGTTCAGTAGGAGTTTTAGTTGTTCAAACACTAGAAGAGAATTTAAAGGTTTTTTTCCCCCCCTTTTGCTAACAGTACTGCTGTAACTGGTACGACAGGAAGCAGTCACTGTTTTAAAGCAGCTCCACACCTATGTCTATTGAAGCTAAAGAATGCATGAAAATGATTCATTTTTAGTTTTGATACCAGAGAAAAAAATAGACTTTTGTAGCTATGTGCTTAGAGATCTGTTTCTGACGCTAAAAAAACCCACACAACCACCCACCAGAGAAAGGATAACTAGATGTGTTTTCTGGAAAAGACTGACAGCATTTCTCTGTGTAAAACTGATGCTGTGATTCATTAAACGAAAAATCATGAGATGAACAAAATTTCTGTGCTTGCCTTGGGAGCGTGTCCCACTCAGATTGGTTGTGACTTCATAAAAATACAACATTAAGTTGTTTTAATTCCATCAGAAAAAAATGTGGCTCAGGAAGGAAAATTTTGATTGCAAGTTAATGTTAGCCTTCATCGGAATAAGTTATACTCTTCAATATCCACATGCGTAATCCCTAGGGAGTTATATGACTGCATGTATGCTTTCCCATCTGCTAGCTAAATATGAGATTCAAGAGGCTTTCGGTGTCATTATACAGATTAGTGACTCTCCCAAGAGGACTCTAGGCTCATGATACAGTGAATAACTTACAATGAGATTTAGAAGACCAACTTGCAGAAATCATTTTGTGTTTGTATGAGTTTTGCACCTGCAATTATTTGTGCTTGTAATTTAGGTTACTTAGATGTTTTTAATTTACAGATGCAATCAGTGATGTAGATACTTAAACTTAACTGAACTGCAGGCAACCATAACTGCAGGTGCAAAATTTTGACTGCAATGATCTGAATCCATAAACACATCCATCTTCTGAAATCTAAAGTAAAACTAGGCCAGCCGTGCTTTTATAGTGTTTCTAACAAACTAAAAAACTTACACATTTTTCCCGTTTCTCAAAAAAATCTCAAGGCAGCACTTTTTAGCATTAAAAAAATAAGGTACATTAAAAATACACAAACATGCACATAATAATTAATTTGATTCCATCTTTTAGCATCTTGACCTTTGGGGTATTTTTCTTACTCCCTTTACAGCACCTCTAGAAGGAAATCATAAAAGATTCATGATTTTGTAACAGCAATACTGTTGATAGTTGCACCAGTAGAGAGCAACAGTCTTATACGCAGAGAGATCAAAGTGTGCAGCATTTGTAGCACTACTTAGGCAGGGAACGGCACCACGAATACGTACGCAGATTGGCACTTGAATTTCCATCTGGCAGACAGTTGTGGTACCTAGACGTACCATGGGAGCAAAAGGTATTATTGCACAGATGTGTGAGGAAACTCGCACGAATGGCCACTACCTGCCTAAAGACAGACAAAATACCTCTGTGAGTCGCTGAAACTGGAGTCTGCTGTAAGAAAGTTATTAGAGTTTTACGTACTTGGGAGCAAGGAAATAACTCCTCAAAAAGCAGAAATTTCTTACAGTTACAGGTACTGTCCCTAGGTACCAAGACGGTGTCACAGATCCCTTCCTCCCCCACCGGGGTGCCACCACGCAGTGCCAGCGTGATACAGCGAGGGCATGGGTGTGACGGTGTGACACCAGACTCCAGCCCTTTGTTCCAGCCAGTTCAGCCCGGCCCAGGTTACACTGCTTAGGAAAACTTGCTCAGATGAGGATCTGTGCTATACACTGACTGTCATGGATGCTGGAGAGATGCCCAGAAGGATACCTCCTATTCTTCACACACCACACACAAACACCCTAAAAACACCACATGGGTTAATATATCATCCTCAATGTTACTCCAGTCTAAGAACAAACAGAGCTGACAGCTAATGCAAACAAACTTATTTTCATTTTTTTCTACCACAATACATTATGAACATGAAAACTCCCTTTTCAGGCAATATGCAGTGGTGCTTTCAGATTCCACCTTCAGTACTACGAAACTCCCACACTATGACGACATTCCTCTCATCCTTCTCACCCAATTTATAAGATTAAGTGCTATGATGTCACGTGTCGTGGTTAAACCCAGCCTGCAACAAAGTACCATGCAGCCGCTTGCTCAGTCTCTCCCACCCCCCATCCCAGTGGGATGGGGAGGAGAATCAGAAAAACGTGAAACTCATGGGCTGAGATAAGAATAATTTAATAATTGAAATAAGATAAAGTATAATAAAACAACAACAATAACAATTGTAATGAAATGGAGAGAGAAATGGAGAGAGGAATAAAACCCAAAGGGTAAAAACACAAGTGATGCACAATGCAATTGCTCACCACCTGCTGCCTGATGCCCAGCCAGTCCCTGAACAGCAATCGGTGGCCCCTGGCCAAGTCCCCCAGTTTCTATACTGAGCATGACGTTCTATGGTATGGAATATCCCTTTGGCCAGGTCGAGTCAGCTGTCCCGGCTGTGCTCCCTCCCAGCTTCTTGTGCATCTGCTTGCTGGCAGAGCATAGGAAGCTGCAACGTCCTTGACTTAGAGTAGCACCACTTAACAACAACTAAAACATCAGTGTGTTATCAATATTATTCTCATACTAAATCCAAACCACAGCACTGCACCACCTACTAAGAAGAAAAATTAACTCTATCCCAGCTGAAACCAGGACATCACATCTTTACTTTGTCTGGAGAGGTGACTAACTAACTTCACTCTGAGTTTCTCAAAGAGAAAAAGAACAGGCAAGGTAGGTTTAAAGGACAGAAATGAAGAAGATTTACCAAAGGTTTACCAAAAGTTTCCAACCAAAGTTGACTGTTAAACAATTAGAAACAGATTTTGCAAGGCTTTACTCCAGTGATATACTTCATTATAGTTACTGATGACAAGTTATAGTTGCTGCTACAAGGTTTAATGCAGAGAGATGTAAATACCTTTTGAGACCAGATCAACAGGCAGACAAATGTGTGAAGGGAAGAACCATATAGAAGTTGCTGCCATAATTGTTATTGTTGCTGATTATTATTCAGTGATCTACTCTTATTATATATAGCCGTGCCCCGTCTGCCAACAGTCTCCTTATATCCAAAGACATCTGTAAAGAACCCTGACTGATTTCTGAAAAAAAGTAATGAAGTCTGTGTCTTAGTGATGTGGCAGTTTCTACTGGATTATTTATTTTTTTAAAAAACCTTGCAATGTGTTCTTTGAGTAGCAAACCTGCCTCAGCAGGTTTGACCTGAACATCTCTTTTGAAATGTTTTCTTTTTCTCAATATACTTTTCTGATCCAGCACCTTTCTCAACTTGAATTGTTCTGCAGAAAAGAAATTTTGCCACTTTGGCATTGAATAAACAAAACAAACAAACCCTCTCTCCCAACTTACATTTAAAAGCATACGAGCATTTTACTTGACAAATGAACGGAGCGTTCCATGTATCAATTCAAGTAAATGCAACCCAAGCTACTTAACAGCAGACAAACGGTCCCGCATTTTACAACTTCAAATAATAATACCTTTATAACCATCAAAAAGAAATTCGATTTGGGTCACACTTGCTTTTATTCTAGCTCTCTAATTTTCTCTGAATTTGCAAGAAAGAAATCTTTTTTCTTGTGTTGCTCACACGCATGCCATGAGGCTTGCTCAGGAACCAGCTCAGAGCTGGATTTAGAACTCAGCCACATTAGCTGGTGTTTATCACTGCACCTCGGCAGCAGTATGATTTGCCATGATCTCACACTCTGTAAGTGTCACTGCAATTTGCAACCACACTACTTCCTTGTTCTCCATCATCAGAGAGCATTACAAAGTCAATCTAAACAACATTTCACTAGGCATGACTAAATGATTACCCAGTATTCTAGAGCATTGATTTAGAGACACGTGAAAACCTGCTCTATGGACAGTACAACCAACAAGGACATGAGAACACATTTATATTGTTTTCATTAGGGTAACAAGCAGTAAGAACTGCAGCTTCCTAGCAAACTGCTATGAAAGGCCAGAAAGTCTGTGCTACAAGCAGATTTGCAAGGCAAGGTTGGGCAGAGAGCTCCAGGTGCGATGGGTGCTGCTGTAATTGTAGCTGGTCTTGGACGAACAGTTGGTAAAGTTGTTTGGAGGGCCAGGCATCTGCAGGCAATGCTCTGAGAAAAGGCATCCAACACTATCAGCATTGATACACAACACAGGAGGTTTTTCTATGGGCTCTGTTTTGCTGCAAGTGAAAAATGCTGAAGAGCCCACAAGCGTCAGTGAGCATTTAATAAAATGTGTCTCTGCAGTTCAAGAAGGAACTACACAATTTATGATTTTGAACTGAAACTATGCAAAACTGGCAATACAGGAAAAAAAAAAAAGAAAAAAGAGAGAGAGACTGAGCAGCATTGTCAACAGCCTTGCGTTCTCCTTTTGGGTTACACAAATTCAGACAGGGATGTCACCTGAGGCCAGCTGAAAATTATCTGAACAGCTGCATAACTAAAAAATGAGAGAAATAATAGCTTCTTGAGCCGTAGTATTTCTGAAAGCAGTAGTTTAACTTAACTTTCTGCCATGATGCACTGGTTGGTTTTTCTTCTGGGGAAGAACATACTTTTTAGTAAACACATTTTTACACTTATGTAAAAGTGAGTAACAGTAACAGAGTTATGGACTCTCTCACTGATTCAGCTCCTGCTAAAGTCACAGTATTTTATTTTATTTATTTATCTTTATTTTAATAGATTTTATACCACAGCTTTTGCAAAGAAGTTTTAAGAGAGCTTGGAGAACATAACTACCCCTTTTCTTTCAGCGACTACATGTTTCTTAGTTTTTTTCTCTAAGCATTCAAGACCTTGTTGTACCTGTGGTTCCTATTCTTCTTCAGTTTTTATCTATGAAGCTTATAATCCCAGTTCCAAGCAAAAAAGCTTGGTACCGTTAGCCTTCCAGACACAAAACAGTGCAGCTACTGTTACATTCAAGCTTTAAGCAAAACCAGTGAGTCTACCGTATGGATACTGATATATGTCTATCGCCCTATACTGTTCTACACCACTAGCAAACACCACCAGGCTTCCACGAATAACAAATATTTTGATCCAGGATTTGTAACAGAAATGATCTTTTGGTTTAGAGATACAAAAAATGGCTAAATGTTCATTCTGGTAATGAATGTCTAAAACTCACACTTGAGGATATAAAAAAAAAGAATCATAAATAATCAATAGAGAGTGGAAAGAGAAATGTAATGCTTTCCATCATCTCTGGGGTCTGCCTTACACACGGACCCCTCAGAAACCACAAAGTATAAAGCAGTGCCTCATAATATAATGGATACTTGTACTTTGTAGGTGCAGTACATTTACCATGCGTACAGATGCAGAACGTAGCAGTGCAGGGAGCCCTGGTACCGCAGCTCGAGCCTGCTACCATTTGAGCTAAAGCAGAACTACATTAGCTGGCACTCACAGCAGTTCATTTATCCTGTCTGCGGGCAAACCATCACAAGGCAGCAGCACAGCACACACACACAGCCACATCACTTTTCGAGCAAAATGAGTAGAGAAAGGAGGTAAGGGGAAAAACACAACCTTGTATTAAGTTTAATGTATATACCTGTCTAATTAATTCATTTTTCAAAATTATTTAAGCCTCTGGGAACGCAGCCTTTCTACGAGACGTTATACTTGAATGGCACTACTTCACAACAAGTCAAGCACATAGAATCATCTTAGACATGACGAATAATGAAGTATTACTTGAGATTTTCAGCTTATTCACTCCATACTTGTTTGTGATGATGTGGTAAAAGAAATGCTTTGGATCTCAGCTTTAACCATTTTACTGGACATCTGGTGTTTGCTGCTTAAAGTTTCACTATTACCAGGGTCATTGTAATTCTATAGCACATCTGGGCCAAATTCCCTGGCAGTTTTTAGTGAATTCTGTGGCAGTGGAAACATCTGTAGCTGTGCACAGTTCCACACATACAGAATTGTGAGGAGTTGCAGAATGTTCTTGGATCTTTTGCATTGCAGTGTCCAGGAAATTACCCACTGGTAATGGATGATCTTTCAGTTATATATATATATATATATATATATATATATATATATATGTATGTATATATAAAATCTTCTGTGGGATCTGCCCAAATCCAGTACAAACCACACAGATTCTAATCGCTGATGTTCTATTTTCATCAGTTGTTAAAGAAAACACTGATGCCTCTGTCTTCATGTTTTCAGAAGTACACACAGCCCTTGGAGATATTTTCTTGGAAGTGGGCGGACTGGTGCAATGTGAAACTGGCCTGCTGTCACTGAAAATTTTGAGAACGGCAAACAAAGCCTAGGGTACAAGAGTTGAAGAGAGTGAGAAGAGAAATTTAGCAACAGAGCCTTGCAACAAAGGACGAGGCACAGTAATCATTAATTCCTATCTTCTAAGGTAAAAATAAGGATTAAAAAAGTGGAGCATTAACAGACATCTGCCATTTGTATGTAATCAACTTTTGTGTTAAAATTCTGTTAATGACATTATAGTGAAATTACGTTTTGATTATTTGTTTTAAAATGATAGAATATAACTGTTACTTGTTACAAAGAAAGGCCTGTGAGAATGAATGGTCTTGAATAAATAGTCTCTGATGGCCCAGACCCTGAAGTATTTGTGCCAACTGGTTAGGATTAAATCAATATATTAAAATTACCTGGACTTGATCCACAACTTTGCTTTGCAAAACAAAAAAATAAAAACAGCGTCGCCCTCCCCTCAAAAAAAAATAATTGTTTAGCACCATGTTTCTTTCCAGTAGTGTAACACATCATTGACTAAGCCACCAGAGGAACAAACTAAATTTATTCTGTTATTTGCTGAGTCACTAAGCAGTTCTTGTTCTATGTGCTTGGACTGGCAAAGTGAATCACTGGATAGAGTAAAACCTTATCTATATCTCAGCCTAAATCCTAATCTGAATTAAATGCTAAATTCTTAGGAAGGAGGCTTGCTCTGGGTCAGCCTACAGCATTTTTTCAGCCTCAGAAGAGGCTTTGAAAGTGATTTTACAGAAGATAATGCAGTATGCTGAGAGGATCATTTGGAGGATGTAAGGAAGAGCAATAATAAGCAAGAGGGGTGAAGAACTGGACAACATGTCTGTATGGATAGTGCAGCTTGAAGGGGAGAGCATAAAGATGCCTACCCTAGGAGGAAAGATCTGTGCTAGGAAATAGGTCAGACATATTAAAACCACATGTAATAATTGCACAAATAGCTGCATTTAGTAACTGCTTGTTATAGGGCAAGCATTCTTCAGCGATGTACCTGGTTTAAGAAATGCCTACACTTTCCCAACAAAGCTTTCCCCAGATGTTCAGACCATCTCCATGTCACAGTCTTCGACACTCATTTGTGCTAATACAATTATCTGTAAAACTGCACTGTACCCCAGATCAATAAAGAGTGGAGAAAGGAATCCAAACAAGGAAATGCTAGAAACAGTAAGTCTTTCTGGAACAGAAATCTGAAAGAAATGTATGTGGAAATGACAGGACGAGAGCAAAAGAAGCTAAAACATTAAACCCGTGATGAATGTGTAATCAGAGAATTTATGGTCTGAAAGTCTGTTCAGGTTGACTGAAGGGATGCTCATTAGGGATGAAAACACCTTTCACTTTGCTGTATTTGTTCCCATACAGATTAAAGACAACATTGGTCTTGAAGGTAGAGAATCTGAGCAGCAGACTAGGTGGAATGCAGAGAACAGCCAGAAAGAGCCAGAGATGGTGCCTGGAACAGAGAATGTATGATATTCCCTACCAGACTGAGGCAGAAATTCCTTCCTTAACCCCAAACTGTAAATAGGTAAGACTTGAGCCTCCAAAAATACCTCCCCACCCCAACCCCAATGGATTTCCTATTTACCTTGAAGGACTAATCCATGCTATCACATCTTCATCTGTATCCAATCATGCTTAAAAGGAAAGAAAAACTCCCTCCCTATCATGCATCTAGTCAATTGTGCGTTAAGAAAAAACAATCCGTCTTGATCCCTGACAGTGACTTGCTGAAGCTCTGAAGCATGATGTAAGTACAATCATTATTACTATAATGCAAACCTCCAAGTGTTACGGTAGGTTTAGGGCAGCGCAAGATTTCCTGTTCTCAAAGCTTAATACAAGGCAGGATGAGTTATGAGACTAGGCTACAAACTCAGAAGGGACCTTTTAGGATACATCTCTTTACCGATACAAGTTTTCATCTAGAAATTACACTAAATAATATTTGGAAAGACTTAAGTAATGGCCCTCCAGCAAAAGCCCTCCAGATGATTGTTCCAGCTTTTTTCTACATTCAGAGAAACCTGTGTTTGAAGGCTGCATTTGCTTAACCATCAGATTCCAGGTACTGGTTGTGGTGAGCAAGGCTGAAAACCCTTGAACTCATAGGTGCCAGAAAACTTTTTCCATAGGTGAAAAATATATCTATACAAGCAATCAAGTAACTTTTCAATACTCTTTTTCACAACCAGAAAAACATAGCCCCTTGAATTTTATGACACAAGGTTTATTTTCCTCCCAAGGTAGTTTTGTGGTGCTCTGAAATTCCTTCAGTATCTCTATATTTTCTTTGAAGTGTTGATTTAATTCAGTATTTTATCGTTGTGTTACCAAAGTTATATAGAGGCAAAATTCTGTACTTCCTTACAATTACTTAGTTGCACCTAGCACGTTTCTTTTTCTATGCTTTAGGATTGCATGATCCTTTTTGGTATGGTGTAGTCCCATGTTGAGTTAATTATTTTTAACAGCTAATTCTTTCAGTGTTACTACTTCCTAAGACAATGTTCTCTGCATTGTTGATACAGCAAGTATAATCTGAGTTTTGATTCCCCCTTGAATTACTTTGTATTTGGCCCTATGAAAATGCCTTCAGTTGCAGGTGACCATGAAATCTGGTATAATTCTAAAGCAATAATCTGTTCTCATTCTCTGCCTCACCAGTTTTTGTGTCTGTTGAAATATTTACCAAGTTCATTAAATGTTCACAGGGAATAAAATACAAAACTGATTTTAAATGCTTATTTTAATTTCTACTTTCTGCATGTGGTGGCTTTTTTTTTTTTTTTTATTTAACTAAAACTCTTCCCACTCTTAATTATTGTTCCCTACTTGATTCAAAAATAATAAGGGCTGGGCTTAATTATACATTTGATTATAGAGATAACAATGGCTTTGAAGCATTCCCAAGCCCAGCTCAAGGAAAAGACTTTAACTGATAATATTTCAGCATACATATTTAAAGTGTGTGAGAGTATTAGTTTCATATCAGGGAAATTCAGAATTCTGTCATCTGCCTGGCAGACCGAAAGTTCACCCTGCCAGGACAACTGGGCTCAGTGATACCACAGATCCACTTCAGCCCATTTGAAGTTCCATTCTGTATTTTGGTTTGCTGAGTGGGACAGACTTTTTCAAGAAATGATTTATATAACCAGTATTTAATGTTAAGTCATTGAAAGTATGGAAGGGAAGCCCTTTTGTTTGATTTATGTCATCTAGATAAATTATTTTCTAGGTGTTGTAAATGAATAATGCCAATGATGATGGAAAAATGTTTCTACTCATAAACAGTTGTTATCAGTTATTTGTTGCATATCTCAGCAGATTATATCATAACTATTTTCTTTCCATCCAACAGTAACACATACTGCTTTTCCTCCTTTGCACAAGCAAAGGACTTCCTAGTCACGATTACAGAAAATGCCTTATGAAAATATTAACTACCTAGAATAGGCAGGAGCTAAAGAGCTAATATTGTGGCCAGCTAGTTTTCAATTGAGTAGTCACAAAGGCAGTGCAAATAGCTTGTTAAATTAAAGCCAAACCTGTAACCTACAGTTTTACTGATAATAGCCTTACCAATTCTCTGTCATCTTGTCAATAAACCCCTCCACCTACTTCATGTTGTTTTTCTTCATTTTGCATTCCGGTGAGACGTTTTGGTCTCTAGGGGGTACCCCCAAACCCTGGACGCTGCACCCACCAGCCTTCCAGCTGCCCTGGCCTTTTGTGTTCTCTGCTCCGTCTTCCCAGGTGGCAGCTGCAGCAACTGGGATTTACTGTATTTGCCTCCAATGGCTCCAGCTATGGAATTCCGATTTCACCCACTTTTGGCATAAACTAGCACTACTGTCAAAGAGGAAATAATCCCATGTCGCTCATCTTCCTTTCCCAGTCGTTCTGTCCTGCCCCCACACTGTCCCTTCCTTCCCGCTGACAAAAGGTCTGCGCGCCTACACGACGAGCCAGCCAGAGGCAACCCTCCTGGATTACCAACACTTTTCTTTTTTAATGGCCAGGTGAGTATTAACCCCATCATTTTTCCAACATCCATGACTCCTGACCAGGTGCAGAAGTGCCTGTGCTGGCACAAAAGAGAGTGTGGCACAAAAGCAGGAACATACAGCATGTACCACCACTAGTTTAAAATATCCATGAAACTATGGCTTTGGTTAGATAGAAATCAGGATGTAGCCTATTATGTTTTCCTCTTTAACTTGATTTTTGATGTATGGTTCACATCTTGCTGGATATTATACTCATCCAGCTGTGCTATAATAATGGCACTTTTACCCTCTCATCAGGCAGTAATTTTGAATTAAAAAGTCTCTTCTAGGGATGGCTTCTAAAGTACAACACATACCACCTCATGAATGTGGTAACTGATACGTCGACATTCCAGAGTGCTAAATAGGTGAGGATGTTGGCTTTCAGGAACAATCTCTTGCCAGATAATACTTCATTATCTGACAGACCATCTGGTTTCCAGCCCGTCAATGCTATATTAATACCGTCAGCTCTCTACATTTGATTATTGCCCAACATTTCTATTACTCTGTAAATAACAGAACCAAAAAAAAAAAAAGAAAAAAAGGAAAAAAAGAAAAAAAAAGTCTTCCAGAGACTGAGCAAGACAAATCACCACTTGCTCATGTACTTGTCATTGTCATTTTTGGATAATGGCCAAACAGTGGATTTTTTCTTCATGTGACTCGTGAATTCAGAGTACAGCATACCTCATTGTTATCAGGAGAAAGATCACCAACTTTTAATTACACAATATATATAAACACAGCTGGCCTAGTGACTCATTTAGTAATGCAATATGTTACTCCCTAAAACTCTGATTCAGGTGTGACCTCAGGACTCTTTCTATTCCAGTTGTTGAAGACTGTGAGATTTACAGTGATTTACTCCTAGACTACTGGGAATATTTAAAAGAATCTTTATTTTCTGGGACTTCAGAAGGAATATTTGGACTGTAAATGAGAAGCTGTATCTATTAGATCCTTTTGGTGTCTGTTCAGAGCACCCTGTTTAAGAATGGCTAATCAGAAGAATGTGCAGTTCATAGTTCCATAAGCAATAATAGTTGATCTCTTTACAGCAAAATATACATTCCTCCAGTGGGGGGAATGTCACTGTGGGAATGTAATGACATTACAGTACAAGATCATGAAGAACAATACTAGCTGCATTTATAAAAGAAAGAGATATATTAAAATACGAATAAAAATAGTGTTTTAGTGCAGTTAGTAATGGAACCAAATGTTTATGAATATTGTATTAGGTTCTAGATGAAATACTTCTACTGTGAGCTGGGAAGCTGGTGAGTGCTTAGCCTTCATTTGTCACCAGCTCTGAGTATTTGCCTTTTGTGTATAACTCCCCTTTCCGCAGGAATCGGCAACGTGTATCTCTGTGTCTCTTTTTTTTCAATAGTCTTGACTTAAAATGTCAGCTATCTCTCAGTAACTGATGTAGTCAACCCTGGCAATACATGGTCTAAGTTAAATATCTGGTTCAAAATCTAGATGCCTAAGGAAATCTTGCAGCTAAATAAATAAAACTCAGAACAAAATATTTTTGAAAAAAGATTGTGGTTAGCTTCCAGTGAAAAATGCATAAATAATCAATTAAAGAAATGTTCAACATTTCTTATACTCTTTTTTTTCTTCCCATTAATTGAATGCTTTTCCAGTGAGTACTCAAGACATGAACGATCACACTCTTATCAGGCGTGTCTGAAGTCCTTTTTCAAATAATGAAACACAAATATAAATATAAGCAAGTTACGGTAAAAGAAAGACCAAACTGTTCCAAAAAGTAGTTACAACTAGATCAGATCCATCATAAATGTCTGTTTTAAATTTAATTGTTCTCCATAAGTCAGGTCAAACATGAAAAAACAGGAAACAGAAATTAACTAGAATAACTTTCTTTTATTCCAATTTACTACTCAGTGCCTACAAGACTCCAAAACAGATGCCTCTGAGCCCAACTTCAGTGAAGTCTGAGGTACAGTTTCTCTATTTCAGAACAGTAAAATATTAGATTAATTGTTTTGTAGACACATACCATGGATTCAGCAAAGGTGCAGCAGCAGATGCAGCCCTGACAGAATCGGGTCAAGTTGTGCAGCAGTGCAACATGCCCCTTATGCTGCACAAGAGCCAGCGCAGCCCCAAGGGATGTTAATGGGAGAACTAAAGCCCCATCCCAGGCTGCATTCATGTGCTAGCAGAATGAGCAGAGATACTGCTGCCCTGCCTCAGCAACATCTATAAAAACTTGGCAAGAGGCACCGTTCTCTAATTCTGCAGTCAGTGCTATCCCCGCCGTGCAGAACTGCTTTTACAGCATGTTTTCTTTCCCAGCAACACCAGAAATTCCTCTTCAGGGGCTGTGAATGCTCCCCGCCATGCTGCGGTCCCCACCACCAGCTCCTGCAGCCCCACAATGTCGGTTTCCAGGACTCTTCTCCTCTCCAGTCCCACTGCGTTGGGACACCCCCTTCAGCACTTACAGACCTGATGCACTGTGCTGTGCTACCAACTTCACATGCATCGTTATTCAGTTACAGGGAACCTGAGTCCAAACTTGAAAGTTTAAATAGAACATATCACACCACACCGCAGCCTTTCAAGGCAAAAGGCCTGTGGCAAGACATCCTGCCTGCTTTCTGATCACACCAGCTCTCTGTATAGCTTTGTATAGGCATGCTTAGTTACATGCATGAGCTTTTGTAGTGACCGGCCTGCCAGGGGAGGCTGGTGATGTTAGAGAGAGAAGTGAGGACTGAATGTCTTCTTGTTCAGGATGCTGTAACTGCTGAAGGTGGTGTGAGCCCAGGCACATTTTTCTATGCTGGGTGAGAAACAGGCTGATGAAACTCCACAGGCTCAAGCTAACAGATCTGCCCTCTTCCACATCTGCAAGGGATCTTTTTTTTTTTTTTAATAAACTCATTGTCATAAAGAGTTTAGGCAAAAGAATTAGAAGCCATGACTCCATCCAGATGCACTATCACTGAGTCACAGGTCACGCTCTCTGGACTGATACATTTTGAAGAACACAGTTGCAACAGAAATGTAAAATGAGTATTGATATCTCTGTTCTGCCTCTTCTGTGACTACTGAAAGAGGATGTAAAATGGTCATTAGACCACGCTCCAGCAAGTGGGAGCTAAGGGTCTGGATTTCTGTGGGTACAGAAGAAGGAGAAATCTCCAATTCCTGAGCAAGCCCTTTAAGCCATTGTATAAAGGAAAATATCTTTCAGAGATTTTCAGAAAATATTTCTCAAAAACCAGGTGGCCAGACACAATTGTATTTTATTATGGGCCCAATCATATGGGTGTGTGTTAGGCATGGTCTGGAAATTTCTAGAAGTGGATTGAGCCAACCAGGCATCTCCACCTGGCAACTGTATGTGTTTTTTTTACAATAAGGGTTTTAGACTTAGGTGATAATATCTTCTGGACATGACTTTTCGTATTTGTCTCATCAGTATAAAATCCAAACAAATATTTTAACTTGGGTTAATTCTGGTTTTCTAAATTAAAAGAATAATCACAGTTTGGAAAAATAGTAGCTTATAGTTTGTTCATGGAACAATGCATCAGTCTTCATGACACTAACTATTGGTACAGATTTTCTGGTTTAAGTAAAATGTATCTATCTAGGAGTGGTTATAAGTAGCTTTATTCATAAACAGTTCATACTATAGCTTTAGAGTAGCTGTTCTTGCAGTTTCCAAATCCTGGGGCCTTGTCTGCACTCTGGGTTCTGACATGTTGCCCTTTGTCCTGGGGTCTATCCTGGTAGGACTTTCTAGGGGTAGGTGGGCATACGTAGTGGTGCTCTGACCACATCTTTCTCCCTGCACCCACTTGGCCACCTTTATTTTTTAAGTGTCCTCTGTGTAGGCTCACCTTTGGTAGGCTGCTAAGCAAGCTTTGTAGCTGGCTCTAAAGACAAAGCAGATTTTGTCCCACGTGTAAGGATTATTTAAAAGTTCTGTGTTTAGGTGCTTAATTTAGTTTCATTCCTGATGAAATGGCTGTCAGGCACACATATGAAGACAGTAGCAAACCCTGAGGGCTAACAGAATTCTTAGTTCAGCTTCTTTTCAGTGATGAGCAAGCAGCGTCATTTCGATATTTCTATTATAGTTACACATATTCTTCTATAAATGTTTTATAATTAACTTCTTCCTGTGAGAGAATTTCTATTCACAGGTGTTTACAAAATGGTCTCAGATGAATCACAGAAGCAGAAGCTTTGGTCATGCATCAGTTAAGGTAGGAAATGTAGACATCCAAGCTAGCTGGAATGCTATTCTACGCATTTCTCCATTGCTATCTGCAACATTTCCTATGACAATGAAAACTCTAAGATTAAGAACAAGATGCTTCACAAATGAAAAGAATTGCAATACAAAAAAACCCTAAATTAAGAAAAATAGTGTAATAGATGATGACTAGCTCATATATTCCAGGTACTGTCTACACAATTTTATCTGAATTCAAATTTTATACAATTCCCACGTAGAACTGTAGAAAAGCTTGTTAGACACCTGTCGGCACAATACACGCATATTACTTACAGGACAGAATTATAGGTGTCTAACTTCTGCTTTCCATGCTGGATATCTTAAAACCTAGGGCAACTGTAAAACTAAGAAGTGTGTAATTTAATACGTTATCTTAAACACAGGTTTAGGTAATATGCCAGAAAAGATGTGGAAAGGTAGTGCAGAAGAACTTGGTAAACAATCTGTAATTTTGCAGGTCACTAATGAATGTGGAAAGAGTGTACGGTTTATATAGAGCCTACGGCACTGTAGACTATAATGATCACACAGCAGGACAGAAGCAAATTTATGTGCTATGCTCTGGAAGGCAATATGAGCTTCGTTTTGAATGAAATGACCTACTTGGTACAGAAGGAATCAAGGAAGGTCCTAAGGAGTAGACAAGCAGCAGCAACTTATACTGGTCAAAGATATTGGATTTCTTTTTTTTTGTAAGAATAGAGTTTTAAAGCATTTATATAAACTAAACAATAAGAACCAGGATCTGCAAACACTTTGAGTAATTTTATTTAAATTTGCTCTTTTCCTCTACCAAAACCCCAAATACAATTGCTTACATAAACCAAAGAATATACATTCCAGTTTTTAGACTGCTGTATGTTGTACCCTTTCGTACCTGCTTTTAGAATTTTTTTTATTCTTCCCCTCCTGTCTTTCTGTCATGTTCTGGTATGGAACTCTTTCCTTCACTTTTTGCTCCTCTAACTACCACAGTTCCCCAGACGCTTTCTATGTCAAATATCTCCTATGAATACATTTCATATCGGAAGTCTCTCAGCATTAATACTTAATACTTTCAACACTTAAAGGAGGCTTCTAAGAAAGATGAGGACAGACTTTTTAGTAGGGCCTGTGGCGATAGGACAAAGGGTAATCATTTTAAGCTGAAAGAGGGTAGATTTAAATTAAATATTAGGAAGAAATTCTTTACGGTGAGGGTGGTGAGACACCGGCACAGATTTCCCAGAGAAGCTGTGGGTTCCCCATCCCTGACAGTGTCCAAGGCCAGGCTGGATGGGGCTGTGAGCAACCTGCTCTTGTGGAAGGTGTCCCTGCCCATGGCAGGGGGTTGGAACTAGATGGTCTTTAAGGTCCCTTCCAACCCAAACCATTCTATGATTCTGTCATTAACACACCAAACTATACAAGTTGCAGTGTATTTCTCCTCACTGACTCTTTTCTTATTTTTTCGCAACATGTATACTCATTTTCCTTTTTATATCTAGTCTAGGTTATCTCACCAGCAGCACAAAGGAGAGCACTAACATTTAAAAAACAATGGGAAGGAGTAAATCTTTCTATATTACTATCACTACCTTGAGTATGAAAACGAGGATTGTTTAGCAATTACAGATTGAACTTGAGTCAATTAATTATAATTTTAAAATAAACATAAACATTTAAGCAGCACATATTACTGCATTATGGCAAGATCATAGTCTGGCTCCCAGAAGCAGAGCATCTATTATGTCATTTGAAATCAGAGTTGCTCTAGCAAACATAGTAGCTAGTAAGTAAACAGTTGCACAGAATTTTTCATGGACACGGCTAGAATTAACATTTTAGTAGGCCCTAGTCAACTTAAACTGTTGTGCCTACAAGGCTAGTAACATCAAAGGCTAACACTTACAGGGTTTACGCCTTCAAACAGTGCCTTATTTTTTATATATGCTAGGTTTACTTGTATCCTGGAGTATAAAAAGGAAAAGGATATTCATTATCTTTATGTCACCAGAAAGGATTTTAATGAATTATAAATTATTTGGGCACTATCTGAACTTCCCCAAAAACTTGCAAACAGCCTAAAATACAATTCAGGCTTTGGCCATGGACAGATTCTAATGTCCTCCATAATTTTTTAACTCTACCTTCATTCAAAGTAACTTGCAGAATAATGCCAACAAGTAAATAAAGCATAAAATCAGAATGCGGACTTCCAAATCTGGTATAGGAATTACTGGGATCATGGAAAAAAAAATGCTGTAAGAAATTATGTATGAATTTTTGACCACACCAGTCCCATTTCTGGTTATTTCACGAGTGACCTGCCAGGTACTGTTATCAACTCTCTGCATACCTCCATGTTTAATCAAAACATCTGCGTAGAACATAAGCATTAATGTTATGTTTAATGATCAAAGTAAGAGTTATAGTAAAATTACTATTTAGGTGTAAACTTACATACACTGAGAAAAGGGGAACTGTATTTTAATGACAGCCCTGGGTTCTGTTCCTTAAAAGAGAAAGAGAATTAAAGGGCCGATATAAAGGCTTTAGGCAGCGGAATACTTTCCATTGACTTTAGAAGGATGTGAATCAGGCCCTTGAAGTAGCAACTCATTTAGTACCGACTGCTAAATTTATAGCACTTCTTTATTTTCTCTCAGCATAACAGCATCCATTCATCACACAGCAGTAACAAAGCTGTAACCTGATACATGACAAATATTACAAGCTTAATGGCTGATGTCCATTACTGATGGGACCTGCTCACCATTTAGAAAAGATTGGCACTGAAGGATTACTGAGCAAACATAGCACCTGAAAAAACTTGCATGCAGGAGTCTGTCATCAGGTGTGTGATCGAGGGCATTATCCAAGAACGCTGGCTCTTATCTTCGGTTGGAAACTGCTGCGATTGCCAACAATTCTCAACAAAGAGCTTCCGTCATGGAAGGCTGATACACCGAGCCAGTCTGGTGATGGTTTACCTTCCCAAGGCTTCATTCCTTTTTATGGATCACCTGAGACCAAGCAGCACACCAGTTTTTAATAGCTTAAATAGCAGGACAACCTAGCAAACTGATGACAATCAAGGGAAAACCAATCCTTTTTGGTAGAAAGACAAAATTCCAAGCATTCCCTCACGGTAACTTAGAAAGACCTAAACCTGCATTTTCCCAAACAGGATGCTGAGGACAACTTTCTTGCCACTGATACCAGCATTCTGTGCTGACAGCTAACTCTCCCTATATTAAACTGCTCACCAGTCAATTTTTCACCTTTACACTATTATAACTGTTCCCAGGAATACATTAAATTGCCTTTTCCCCTTTTTCCTTATGTAATGCTAGATAAAATGACTATTAAAAAAATTTGGAAAAAGCCTATGAAAATTGTTATTTGTACGAAACCGCACTGTTATTTTTCTTGTTTTAATATTACAGCTTTGAAAAATTAGTAATGATTTGCAATTATTAATGTGAAGTCTTTAAATACTGATGGAGACTTTTTTTTCTCAATATTGTGACAATATATTTCATTTCCATAGGATATTTTAAAATGTAACTGAAAGTTTTGGGTTGCCTTTTACATACTTCCTAAAGAAAACCTAAATTAGTTTTGATATTTTAATTAAATTACCCATTTATTAAGAAAATATGAAAGAAGGAGAAGAAATACTTTAACATGTTGTGACCCAATAAATATATGAAAATCTGAATACCATGTGAGTAGACTATTTTGTGTTTTCAAAGGCAGAGGCATATTATATGAGAATATATTCAAGTAAAGGCACAAACACTAACTACTTTTATGCACAGGATGGATTCTTCTAAATCACAGTGGCAATCAAAAGAATAAATATTACCTATATACTAAATTGTAATTCATACTGGAGATAGATGATACTTCCAAATAAAAGTGGCGTAAAAAATGAGCTCTTAAAATATCTAAGACTTTTCTGATATTACAATGTATTTTATACAGGGAACTACTTGAATTTATATCCTCACTTTAAGATGTAAGTGGAATATTTGATTTGCTATAAAGTAGGGGTTTGGAAATGAAAGAAGGTACATTGATCAAAACTTGACTTTTGTTGAGTCAGGATATAAAATCATGTTACGTGGGATTCAAATAATGAAAACATGAGTTTTATGAAGAAATGTTTTAACAGTCAGTAAGTTGAGCCCCTACCTAGATTAGGAGGCATCGGGAGTGTAGAAGTATTTGTCCCTGCCACAGATTTCAACTGCTACAAAGAACAACTAATAGATATATTTGGTTTGCCTACCAAATTCCTATGATGCAAAAGTGTTTACTTATTATGGAAAATTCCATTTATCAGATTAAAATAAACCCTGAGAAATAATTCTGTACTTGAGACAGCCAGTGCATGACAGTCAGCTACAAAACAGCATATATACAAGTTCAGGCAAAGCCAATACACAAAAATACACAAACACTGAAGGCAAGCTGTAAAAAAAAAAAAAAAAGCATGGGAATTGATCTTGCATTCGTAACTGAAGCCAATGCTTCTGTTAGAGTTGCTGCCCCACATGCTACACGAAAGCTTCAGAAATTTACTCTGAAGTGCCTGCCGGCTTACTGGGAAAGAAGCTTTCTACAATGCATAGACAGAATGCAACAGTACGGTTTATCTGTGCTTATATGCATGCATTCCTGTAAGGAAATGCAGCGTGTTATACATGCACTACACTTGATGTAGACATTTTTAAAATTAAATAAAATTATTTTATTGCGTTAAAGTTTATCACTATTTATAAAGAACCACAGCAGGCTGTAAGTAAAGTTGCATAAGCAAAGAATGTAAAAACTAAAAAACCAGCTTCATATGTATTTAGATTTGTATTTTATCTCAAGAGGTAAAAAGCAAAACAGGCAAAATAAACAATTTATTTTTCACAGTTTGATTCTCAGAGTCATATGGAACGCAATGTGGCCTGAAATGTGAGTTAGCATTACATGGAAATACACTCCTCTAAAATATTTCCTTATGTGGTGCTAAATCCTCTTTTTACCTTGTTTTATTTAAGATGTATTCCATGGAAAATCTACATAACTGTCAAATATTCATAGCTATTTACACTGCCTTTTTATTTCAAGTGGGTGCATTGCTTTAGATGAACAGTTTTTCCTCCATGGTCAAGCATAGATATTCTCAGCATCTAGCTTACCAAATTTCTTTCAGAATGTGAAGCATGACATACAGGAAAAGTTCAACTTGGTTAAAGAATACTGCAAAGAGGGGTTGGTAACAGTGTTAGAGATGAACGATCAGCAGTTCCTGCTGCAACGGCAGCTCTACGACTCAACAAAAAGAAGCCTGTCAGGTAAAGATTTCCAAGAAAGATGTATTTTATAAGTTTCTTATTTAATGCTATTAATTTTTCAACATTAAGAAAGAAACAAAAGTAATTTATTAGGAAAAAAAATTGAGGATACCTATATTTTCAGAGTACGTCATAATACAAAGTTGTTCGCAAAAATATTACAAGTAACATACAATTAACCTACCCTGGAAACAAGAAAGAGATTTTTTCTATTCTAATAGATAGACGTCTTGCTACACCTTTGTAATTTACAGTTAAGATAATGAGCAAATATATATCATGTAAAGCTCAATTATTTCTGGAGTGAAAATATTTTATCACTGAATGCAGTAGTTTAATTTGCATAGGATCTTCATCTGCATTTTTTAGAGATTTAAAAAATTTAGTAGCTCAAATTGACCAGAATTATATATAAACAGCTAAGGACTATAGAAATAAAAAAGGATTGGCATAAAAGAGACAAAGCTGTGTTTTCAGATGTAACCAGTGAAGAAAATGAAAATTAGAAGAGGTAAAGAAATGCAGATTCGAGAGAGGTATAATAGTGTCATTTTTAAATAAGTGAGAATTATAGTCTAAGAAATACGCTAAAGGTATGTTGTCTGATTAGTTAGGTCAAAACACGAAAAAATCAAGGAGGATTTTTTTCTCTTAAGTGCTTCAAACTACAACTTACAAAGTTCTATTTTAAAAAGAAAGCTTTTGACCTAAACCACTGTTGCTCATTTTCACGTGCATACTTCCTACAACTTAAATAAAAATGCTTTACTTTGCATTTTATGTTGTCTGCCAGGTATTTCCTGTGAACATCCCATCTAAAATCTCTTGGTTCTGGTAACTAATGTCTGTAAAGAAAACCCTGGCAAAACTGTAGTTATGAGCTTCCCGAGCAGCCATTTTAAACAGAAAGCTGGTTTCGTTGTGTTGACAATCACATTTTAAACTGATTCCTTCCAGATGAAAAGATGCTTTTTCAAACAATGTAATAAAAGTGTAAAGTCAGCTGTTCTAAGGACATAAAAGTGATTTATCTGTTCTCTGGTCACTGTTTTTTCCCTTGATACAGTGGAATTTTTCTTTTAAAGAATAGGTTAAAAATTAGTGCCTACTAGAAGCCCAAATTACAGAGAAGTAAATAACAACTTGCCTTTTAATGAAACACAACACATAATTTCAATTAATTTTGCATCTCATGATGCATCCACTGTTGCATTTATGGAATGCTAAACATTAATGGCTAGATTTCCGTAACAGATAAATAGTTCATTCTGACAGCTGACTATTGACAATGTCATCATCAGATTTCAGAGCTATTACCTTTGATAAGAAAGAGGTTTCAGACAGATGTCAGATCCTTTTATCTGCCTGCAGCTGGGCATGACAGCTTTGCACTAGCTCAGATTTGAGCGATTTCCCACCCCTCCATCAGGGCTAGAATCAGTTTCTCACATTTTAAATACAGGTTTCAATTCCGGAGACTCTGATGGCACTATATATATGCCATTTCAGAACAAGCAAGTTGTGTAGGGGCATATCCCCAAAAAGCAGCATGACCCAAAAGTATGCCTTAAGCTTAATTTAGCCACTTAGCCTTAACAGCAATTCATGAAACCCTTGTTCAGAGGACATGCAGCCCTGGCTGTGACTAATTTTGGAGGGGGTCTTGGCTCCTGACCTGAAAGCTTCTTGCTAGCTGAAAATTTTCATATAGCCCTGGGTGAGCCGAGGAAGTCCTGGAGAAGGGCAACACGTACGGCACACGGTGTATGGGCTCTTCACAGCTTTCTGACTCTAGATGGCTCCTGGCTCAGCCGCTGGGCTGCCCGCAGCACACTCCTCCGCTCCACGCAGCGGGGCTGCACCTGGGGTGCGGCAGGTTTCGGGGCTCAGATGTGGCACCACATCACAGCCTGAACTAGAGCCAATGGTGTTGGGCAGAAACATCCCCGTCAGGGCCCCAGGTGTAAACCTCTGCTTGGAGCACCGGGGAATGTTGCTAACACGGCTGTGAAATACTGCAGCCCCTCACTAAGCCAATTACCAAAGCGAGAGAAATTCGTGGCCATTATCCTGGGCTACCAAATTGGGCAGATACGTTCTTCACATTCAGAGAACGTAAACACATGCGGAGAATCTGACGATTATGTTGATCTATTTAAACAAGATATTTGAAACCAACAGGAACCTAATGTGGTAAAATGATAAATATTCTTGAACGTTAAAATCATAAGGACTAAAAATTTAAGTTCTGCTGATCTTTCACTAACTAGAGTAGATAGATAAAAATGGATTGTAAACAATTCTTGTAGGTATCTCTTACTAAGGTATGAGCATCTTATAATGCAGTCATCTGATTCCAAACTAAGGTCTGTAGGAGCTAGCGCTGTAAATACTAATACTATAATGAGTTCTATTTATATTAGTATAATGCTCAATATACATATAGATACTCAAGAAATCTTAAATTTAAGATCAAAACAATCCAAGCATGAAAATAGTTGAAACTTAAAAGAAATAAAACATGGACCTTTAAACAGATACTTACCCAATGTAAATGGGTGTACCTCCAGTAGGCCGTAGCTAACAGTTATGACTAATGCCAGTTAAGGTCTGGCCTGTTTACTTCTAAGGTGCTTATAAGATTTACATGATTTTGTTGTGTTTTGTTCCTATGGGAAATAATCAGCATGTGTTTCATCTTTAAAGCATACGATTCTGAGAAGTGATTATCTTTTTAAAAGAGTGTTCTTGTTTACTGTGTTGCCATATATACCAGATCAAATTTTGCAAGCAAAATGTGGATCCATCAGTAATAAAAATGTGGTTAGCCCAACGCTACCCTTAGTTACACCAGTACAACCTCATTGTATTTCAGAGCTACGCACATAAAACTGGGAATAGAAGTTTTTCACATTCCAGAGCCATTTCTTATGTTTTCAAGTGTTAACATATGAAGATGGGGGGAGGGAACCTCCAGTCAGGAACAGAGAATTTCTGTCTGAAGGGGATGATGAAAACCTCATGACAGTAACATCAGTGTAAATATTGCTATCTAGAGACGGCATAGTCCACTGATTGGGGCACTAGCTTTGCAGTCAGGATGTCCAGCTTCAGGCTTAAAACTGCCACTACCTCCATGTCTGTGCTTGGACAAACTACTTCACAAAACGGATTGCTGAATAAGTCCTCAGGCCCCTTCTGAATTAGGAGCCTGTATCAAAGAATGCAATTTTATGTCCAACACACATGTTCCTCAGAGCTTTGATATTAACATGCTACCATGGGGCAAACAAATGACATGGTATCTGGCTTCTCAATGAGAACCACTTGTGTGCATGCTCCAGTCCAGATCTGCTTGACACCCTGGCACTTTACACCTCAGCATCCCCATCTGTACATTTAGGTAATGGTACGTCCTGCTTCTATGAAGTGTTTTGAGACCTATAGGTTAAAAGAACTAGTATCATCTTTGTTTCATGACTGACTATTGTTGCAAAAGCATCTAGTCACTCAAGACTGTTAGCAAAATTTCACTGGATTATGAACTGCTTAATTTTCATATACTTAGAGACGAAGAGAATGCATGAACTTTTTACAAACAGACATGCATACACATATGTATATGCATTTTAAAATGTAACGAGGCATCAGAATTTCCTGAGATTTTTGCTGTCTTTATTGGAAGTGAGACAAAATTGAATTATCAAATGTGAATGTTTATTTACAAAAGAAAGCAGAATGCACATCACCTTCATACAGGTACACCAAATATGTCTCCTTTGTGGCCATATTTGATCTAAAAACTTGTGAGCATAATATAAATCACAATCTAAAAGTAAACTATCCAGAAATTCTGTCAGTCAAATTTTCAGCCTTCCTCTTCTCTAACCTTGAAAGCAGTCTTAATGATGATTTTACTCAAGGCTGTACCATCATTTAAATTTTATGTCTCAGCACCCATTTTGAGGAAGAACAAAAATGATGATTTTAAGACACAAGTCCAAACAAACTATAGATAAACAAATGGAACTGAAAACATGTAAGACCAGATATTGTGCGTAGGTCTATGCAGAGTAAGAAATGGGGTAAAGTGAGAGTAAGTGGCACAAGAACAGGGAAAGCAGATCTATTACTCTTCATATATATGTAATGGATTATGGAGAGGGAACTCTTGTTAATTACCCAGAAGAAATTCAGAAGTTCTTTTATCATGGGGCACCTAAAGCCTATGCTAAGGCATTTTTTTCCTTCCACTGCAGGTCTGGGAGCTCCATTCCCCACAGGGCTATGTGAATCCTGTCTCCCAAACTGCAGAGGCAGGAGGGTGCTTGCTGAGGACTGTTGCAGTGCCCCTACAGAAGGACTGACTGTCAGAGCCAGGTCTCAACCAATAGAAAAAATATCAAAGCAAATGGAATTGCTCACTTCCCAAAGTAAATGGAAGATTAAACAGTTGATAATTTTAATTGTGTACTATAAGAATGTGCCACATCCCTGCCTAAATTTTGCAAGCTTATGCTCCCTGAAAATATATAAATATTACTTTTTCTAATGCTGAGCATTTTTCCCTTAAAGATATGCAAAGTAAGCACAAGGGTTCAAAAATTCAGCTCAAAGACTTCAATTTTTACCCACAAAAGCCAACAGATTTCACACAGGTTCACAGTTTAAGCCAATGCACTGTCCTTCACAATTTCAGTTCAAGTTCTCAATTCAGCAAGGTGTTATAAAGCTTAATTGACACTTGTCATTTGTGCTGGTTTTGGCTGGGATAGAGTTAATTTTCTTCATAGTAGCTAGTGTGGGCTGTGGTTTTGGTTTGTGCTGAAAACAGTGTTGATAACACAGGGATATTTTAGCTATTGTTGAGCAGTGCTTATACAGCATCAAGGCTTTTTCTGCTCCTCACCACATCCCACCAGGCGAGGTAGTGCACAAGATGCTGGGAGGTGACACAGCTGGGACAGCTGACCCCAGTGACCAAAGGGATATCCCACACCATGTATATAACGTCATGCTCAGCATATAAAGCTGGAGGAAGAAGCAGGAAGCGGGGGACATTTGGAGTGATGGCGTTTGGCTTCCCAAGTAACTGTTATGGATGAAAAAACCTTGCTTTCCTGGATATGGCCAAACACTTGCCTGCTGATGGGAAGTAGTGAATGAATTCCTTGTTTTGCTTTGCTTGTGTGCACGCCTTTTGCTTCACCTATTAAACTGTCTTTGTCTCAACACACGAGTTTTCTCACTTTTATTCTTCCAATTCTCTCCCGCATCCCACTGAGGGGGAGTGAGCGAGTGGCTGTGCTGGGCTTAGCTGCTGGCTGGAGTTAAACCACAGCAACATTTCAGATGATATTCTTCCCCCCCCCCCCCCCCCCCCCCCCCTTTTTTTTTTTTTTTTTTAACAAAGTCTGCAATAGACACAATAGTATGTGCCTTGGCAGGAAGATGCCAATGGAGTGTAATGTGACCAACAGAATAATTCTACAATGTGTGGGATAAAGAGAAGAAAAATTAGCAATATGCTATGGACAACGGGGATGCATCAGGATAGATACACACACACACTTTGATACCGTAGTGCCCTTTTTTGCATCTTTAGTCTCATTTTAGCAAGGTTTGTACAAGTATTATAAGTTTGTAAGTGTAAGGAAGGCTGGTAGGACTAGAAAAGAGATAGATCTGTGTATATATATTTCTGAAGTACAAGTGCTAGCAGACCTTCCTCAGCGTTCAGGTGGAAGTTAGTGTTCCTGTAGTGGGGGCAAAAGAGAAAAGGTGGCTATATTTCAGTTTGCAAGATCACAGTCTCTGAAACTGGTAGGGCAGGTGGGTCTCTAGTAAGAAACAAGATTCTTGACAGTAGCAAGCAAGCATGGGTCCAGGTTCACTTCTGCTTCTCCTGGTACTTAGAATTCTGGCAAATTAGAAACCTGGCAATTTAGGTATTCTGGCAAACAAGAAACCAAAGGGTGGGGCACATAGCTGTTTGGGGGGAAATAGCATCTTAATCTACCACTTCTGCTTGCCTCAGAGCACTTAAAGCAGAGCCTGGTCTTTTGATACCACGGGAATTTATGCCTCCAGTAAGTGGAAATGAATCTCCACTTCATAACTGCTTGTTGGGAAAATGGATTTTTGGCATGACGGACCATGTCACACTTCCCTGGTCAGCAATTTCATTGAAGGATTCAGGTGCAGGGTAGCCAAGTATTTGTATCTTGTATAACACTTATTTGGCAGCCTTTTGATAGGTCTCCTCAGCCCAGCTGGAAGAGTACACATCCAGCTGGGCCCCAGGAACGGGCGGTGATGATTGCTGGTGAGTGCCAGAGGCCGGTGCTTGCCTGCAGGGCTGGCAATCCTGCAAGTCTCCTTCCCTGACCTGCTGGCAATTAGAAGCAGAAGAGCATCATCTGCAGCCAGCTGGGAGAGCCAGGCCCCAGGAGCACTGCTGTAGTCTCTCAAGCACTTGTTACCGCAACAGGCAGTTGATGGATAGAGGGAAGACAAAGGAGAGTGCTAGGAAATTGATTAATTGATGAATGATCACTGATATCAGGTAAACCAGGAACCCTCCAGCTTCTTCATGTTTGCTCACAACTCTGCACTCATCCAGCTCCTGCTCAGTCTTGGCTGTTCTCCCACCTACTCCACCCATAGCTGACAAGTTTTGAAGTTTTGTGCAGCTTTATAAGCTAATCCCACTAATGTATGAGTCAGGGTGTCGCTTATTTAAAAAAAGGTGTGTGGTCGTACAGACAAATATAGGTACAAGAGAGTGGTTCGGTGGTGCTGAGAGCAAGACAGGAATAGTTATAAAGCTATTGGGCTCTGTAAACACGGAGGTAATTACTCCTTCCCAAACCAAATTCCACAAAAATAACCCAATAACTTAGAAGTAATGAAGCTCAAATGATCACTGACAGTTGTGTTTTGCACTTTCCCAGGACCGTCTAGTTCTAAGAAAGGCTAGCAACACTTTAAACTGAAACTTACTGAAGGCTGAGTTATAAATCTGGAAACCAGGACACTACTACCCTTTCTATTTCAGGCGAATTAACCAATGAATGTGAAAGTAACAGGTTTCTTGACTGTGTGCCTACCAAAAAAGTCAACTGCGACCCAGAACATTTACTGTTAAAATTATGAGCTCATGAAAATCCAAGTTTATAAGAACAAAGTTGTTTACAGACTCGAAATAACAGCATTCGTCATTTTAATGCTGTAACTCCAAATTAAGACAGTGCAGATGGGCATAATTTTCCATTCTCAATATGAGACACAACACCATGTGTCTTTAATATAAATGCAACATATACATTCAGCTAGACCGTTTATTCTTGCATTTCATATTCCAACCTAAGTCATTATCAAAGAAAAAGCGAGTGAAAACAAATGCAGTGAAGATGATGATGATACAAAAATCAGTCATTTAACATAATCTAACCTCTTACTTGTAGGATCTAAAAACAACAAAAAGTTTTCTCTATTAATGGTTTCAGTTAATCCTGTATCCAAACATTTTCCCCAATAAACATCAGATTATTTTTATGTTGGCTATAAAGCTGTCACTCCTCAATAAACAGATATGCTCCTGGTGGGTTTACCTCTGCTGTCAAAGTTCTGTCAATTCATGCACCATCTCGTAAGCGAAACCAGAGAACCTCGGACGCACAGTTCCTAGTGAATCCAGCTGAGCAGCGGTTGCTCACCACCTGAGAGATTCGTGCCGCTGCAGCCCCCGTGCAATTGGCAGCAACTGGATGCTCCCAACACAAGTTCACAAAAGCCCTGAAGTTAATACTCCTGCATCCCTTTAATAGAAAGCTATGTGACCTTTAATGCTCTGCTCGACCGAACCTTCCTTTAGTGAGTCTCAATTAAATTTTATGTTTTGTGGCTCCCATTTTCTTGTAAGACAAGAAAAGAGTTCAAGGGATGGATCCTTCTTTGAAGAACTTAATTCCCTGTGAAGAAAATTTATTTCCATCTAAAGAGCCGCTCAAAGGTTGGGGGAAGGGAGCTTTTGTAGGGCTTTTTTTTCCTGTGGTTTTTTTGGTTAAGAAATTTCTAGTATTTTGTGAAGATAAAGCAGTCTTCAGAATCTTTGAAAAGGACAGTGTTCTATTAGTGGTTAGACTGGAAATATTTCCTCTGTCCCTTTCATTATAATGAGAAGAAAATCAGAGGGATGGTTAAAGAAATCCTGGCCATTATTTGTGATGAAGCAGCTTTCCATGAAATCATCAGATTGCTACTGTGATACTGTAGTATAATGTAATATTGGTTAATTTTCTGTACAAAGCATTGCAGCAAATGAACTATTTGCATATGTATTCATAAAAATATGTACTTCCTAGGCTGATTCTACATACTTAACCTCAACATAACAAGGAAAAAAATTAAGGCATTAGGAACTGTCTTGTCTGAACTGGGCTCTGATATTCTAGCCCACTGTAGTTGCTACTATTAAAAGTATAAGTGTGCATAAGGTGCATAAACACCATTCCCAAGTGTAAACATTTTCAGGAGCAGGCCATTAGTAACGTTTCCTTTCCCACTATGTTCCTTTATTTAATTAGGTTTTTTTGTAGTCAACATACATTCACATATGCCAGTAGGGAATTCTTGGTGTTGGAGAAAGATGGCGAGACTCTTTATAGACAGTGCACACAGAATTAGATATTTCAGAAAATCAGTCTAAAAATGCCACACACCAATGGGAATATTTCATATTGGCCAATATGACATAAACATGGGGCATTAATGAACTTCTTATACCCTTCTCGCAGATTTACACCTCTGAATCCAAACACCTCATAAACTGGCTTTGTTTGCTCGATCTCTAAATGTGAAGCTCTTTCTCAGTGCTCACTTCTGCATTTTTTGTGGTCACCCAAGGAGGATGTTATCAGGATTCAAGGTTTTCACTAATTAAAATACTTCATAGTCATCTCTCTCACTTCCCTCACGTGTGATAATCACCATGCTCCAGAAACTGGACAACTTGTGCAGATGGGGATGCAACTCATGAAGTCAAACAGGTTTTTCAGGATTAGTTGATTACTTTTTGTTATTTTTAGCCCAAATGTAAGATTATAATGTATCTGAGATTCTTCATCTCCTTTTTTCCTAGTACTTACTACTGATGAATGTTTAAATGTGACCTTCTGCCTCTGTCTTAACTTTCTGGAGAAAAAAAGGTATCCATAGATTTTGCTTTTTGTTTAGATCAGTATTGACTGCTTTTGCAGCAGGCAAGTAAAACTTTGCATTAGCTCTAGCCTGACAGGAAATTAGTGCAATCCACTGCTAAACTGTGATTTAAATCTATAATAATTTCATGTAATAGTCTTCTTTTCCTGCTTACAGAGTCATGCCTTGATACAAACATAAAAAAAATATTCTGGTTTGGTTCTAGTATTAGGGCACAAGCATTCAACAGAAAAAAACCCAACCCACAACCCAACAGCCTTCATCTCTCCTTTCTGCAGTTCATTCACAGATGACTGCTGTGCTCAGACCCTCCTTCATCGTTTCTCCACAGTCAGTTTATGCGTGTTAGGCAGCACACTATCTGAACACTGGGAAGATACTAATGGAGTCAGATCCGTAGAACGAGTGACAGCTATGTCTCTGAGAAGCATTTGAAAAGCATAACATGTAAAACAATTGAAACACGGAGTATTTTTTTCCTTTCTCCCCCTCCCTCAAATAGTAAGTGAACTACATTTTGCATGGTGCATTGAAGTTTGCAGTGTCCTGCTACTATTTTATACATGTGGGTTGTACAAATATCCAGTTGCACAATATAATCATACAGGTAATAAAACAAGACACTAAAATAAATTAACTTGGAAGTTGTCTCTCGATTTAGACTCATTCTTGAAATTTCTACCTATTCTTAATTTTACATTTTGTGACTCATTTAACCGAATAAAAACACTAGTGAATTGGGCTGAGATAAATAGCATTTTCATACTCATTTACTTAAATATTAAAACTAGCTCTGTATTCAAAAACAGATTGATATGACTGTAAATATTAATACTTTCCTATTGTGAAAACATAGTTTTCTTTTAAGAAGCAATAAAAATTAACACATACTCGGCTTAGAAAACCCCAGAAGCCACAAATTATCATTTTTGTGAAATCTTTTTAGCTTTTAAGCTTTTTAATGTCTTGTAATGACAATGCACATTAGTCTTTCATCAAAAATGAATTTACCATGGATAAGGGCAAATGTGCCAACTTCCTTTCTCAACACCTTAATAAACTTCTCTACATTTCCCTTCTTTAGCATTTCAAACCATTCAGTTTTATATCTACATACTTATGTAGTGTTGCTTAGCTAAACCTCACTGCGAGAAATACAACTGGTCTAGTTTGAGCATTTTCACTGCTTGTCTCACCTCTGTTTTTCCAGTACAGCTTGTGGACACAAGATGTCTGCACCTCACTGCACATATGCTGCCTCCATACATGATAGCTATGCCATTGTATTAAAGAACATTTATATAATGTTCCATTTTGATAAATATATGATTTAAAAATGGGTTGCTATTGTATTTACAAAGTTCTTATGGAAAGCCTGCCAGTTACTCAAAACTGGGATTTACTAATTAGTTACCTTCATTAAAGGCTAGCTCCTGAAGAGCTCCTGTGGATAACAGGCTTAAGTATATGATCAGTCCCATTACCCTCACTGGCTTTAACTGGACTGCTCATAAAATTAAGAGTGTATTTAAATGCCTTTCTGGATCAGAACCCAAGTCTCTCAGAGGAGCTCAGGCTCAAACCAGTGGTACCTTCTGAAGCCAGTATGATTCAGGTGATTGAAGACCATAAATCCTTTTCCATATTCTGTCAAAATGAAAAGCTGTGGAATTTCGCTCATGCAGGTCCTGGAAACGTTGTCTCCCATAGCTAACTGGGAATCAATTCATCAGAGCTTGGAAACAAGTACTTCACTGAACTGGTGATGGCTCAGGCTGAGCTAGTTCAGAAAACCAGGACAAGAAGACACAAGTGCCTAGGTACCGTGGTGCACTGATGCAGCCATCCTGCTCCAGTACTGAAGCAGTGTTTGCCCTGACATCTCTACACAGCTGTGCATTCTGGTCTTGAAACACACTCTAATAGCAAAATTTGGTATTGTGAGTGTAAGCAATGCTAAGACTTTTCAAATTGTGCTTGTTATGCAAGACTACACGTTTGCCAAATTCTGGCAATCGCAAAAAAGGGTGGAATGTAAAGAGGATCTAATGTCTGGAAAATGGGTGATTAAAAAAGGTCACATAAAATTGACAATTATAAAAACATATACTCTTACCCTTCTCGTTGGAAAATAGTCCTAAAACAGTCCCCCAGGCTCTTGTAACTGGTTGGATCAGTTTTCCCTCTTTGAATTTGGAACCTAAAAAAAATACAATTTACATCACAGCATGAGAAGTCAGGGATTTTAAGTCACTTTTAACTTTCCAATTATTACATAAAAGGAGTTTTAAAGGTTTTTTAACATATCTGATTCATTATTATATACTGTTCCTGATATACTTATTAACGCTGTTTTCATAGAAGCTGTTAAACTAAGGAAAAATAGAACTTTAGTAGTAACTTTTTTTGTAGTTTATGGAGCTCACAGTATAGCTATCACCTTTGACATTTACACCTCTTTCTAGTTGTTTGAAAAATAAGCTGTTAACCCTATGCCTGATTCAAAGCCCATTGAAACTAATGGGATTCTTTGAGTCAAACCCTGTTTTTGAAAATCTGAAATGGAATATTATCATGTGTTTCACTATGAAATGAATCCACTGTACAGTTTCTTTCTTTTTATATCTGACAAAATTACAACAAAAATCAAATAGAGACATGACCATAAATTAGAGCACCATTTGATTTTCATAATTTAACAATAAGATGTACAATAAAAGCAAGCAATGAACTATTTTAATTAAAATTTTTTTTCCTCTATTCATATTTTGATAACAATAAAGATTTCAACAGGAAGCTTGTGGCTTTGAAAGGAAAATCAAGATTATGATTTAAGATTGTAAACACCTTATTACTTATGATTCATGGATAGCAACAGTGAGTTTAAGAAACTATATTATTTTACTAAGTATCTCAGTTAGATTACCCGTTTCTTGCAGTTTTAAGACTGCAACCGACACATTCAGCTAATTAGTTTGGAGAAATTATGAATACAATTTTAGCAATAAAACTTCTTTTGCTAGTTTAAACTAATTACTAAATAGCACTAAAAAAATATAATAGAATATTGTTGTTAGCAGTTAGCAATTCCAGTCTACAACAGCTCTCTATCAGGCAACTGCTAAGTTGGCTTTAACACTAAGTACAATAAGAATTCTACAAAACAAATAGCATTCAACAGTTTCAAGGAATAACTGACATTATAGTCAAGTGTCATATGCCAAAGTTATGTTGCTGTTCTGAGAAACATCTATTCTTATTCTAATCATGATACTGAATCTCATTAATATGTAAAAATGAAGGTATTTTTAACTCTGTTAAACAGCAATGTTCTCCTCTCTCCGAACAGAATTCAGTAGGGTCAAATCAAGGTTTGAATTGCGGCAAAAGGCATTCATTGTTTTGAACATCACTATTTCCTAAGCTGTTCTGTGCTAACACAGCTAACATTTTATTCACTTTGAGGAAAAAATTTCCAGTGATGTAATACAATTCTTTGGGCAATTATGAAGGCAAGCCCACACCTTTTTTGAAAATAGTTAGAAGGAAACACTGAGCCCCTCCATAGTCCTAATAAAAGTAGTTCAGGCACATCTGGGATCTCTATCTGGGGTAACCTCTTTTATTAGGACGAGAACTTGCTGCCAAGTTGGCAGAGAGGAGAATGCTATTCAATAGGCTTAGACTCAAATAAGAGCTGATGCGTAACATTTTGTCTGAAAAGAACCCTTGGGAATGCTAATAGTTGAAAAAAATGCCTCAATGCCATGACACAAACTCCAACAGTAATATCAGCTACAGAAGCTTTCACATTGTGGCAATCAAGCAATCAAAATTATAACAGAAAGCAGATTTTATGCACATTTTAATGTATTTAAGACTTGATTATTTATACCTTTGAGCTCAAAATCAAAAATGGCTTTCTTTTGATTAAAGAAATCTTGTAAAAAATTCACCTGAAACTAACTTTTTTCAAGTATTAAAAAAAGAAAGAAAGCATTCTTAACTCAAATTCTCTTCCTCAAGTTTCAAGATTTGGCCAGTTTGTAAACTCAGAATAAAGCATCACTATTTCTAAAACATCCTCTGAATAATGCACCTTCCCTCTTGTTCAAGCTGCAAAATGCTCAAGCACATCCTAGTAGCATGTGTATAAGGTTCCCCACTGTCATGCACGCACAACTGTTTGTAGAACTGGAGCTTTAATCCCAGACTCACTATAGATCTTAACAACATGGTGAACATACTTATATAATTTCATTTTACAGTTAACACAGTGTTGACTTTTCAACTAAATTTAAAAGATTCAATAAAAATACATCTTTGATAGCAATAATAATGAAAAACATAGCATAAGAAATACAATAACACCATATGTAATTTACATGGATCAGATGAAGGATAACTTCTTGCTAAAGCAGTTAAATAAGGTTTACATTAATTTCAGGTTTTTGTTTTAATGTAGATAAGACCTTAGTATTAAATGAGTCCGTTTGTAACACTGAGTCGCACAAATAACATATTCCTTCCTTTAGGGTTTTTGGATCCATTCCTTCCCTAGTAAATCTTTTTTATAGCTTTAACAGTGATCCTAAAATACATGCCAATTATGTGCTTCAGCCTAGATCCGCGAATTGAGTTCTTTGATTCAGAATTGCTTGCCTCAATAAAATAATGTGTAACTTTTTAATGAACTAGCTAATTGATCACAAGCACTTGTTATAAGAAGCTCAGGGAAGAGCTAAAAAAATGTATGTTTGTTTTTCTGGTGGCAGCAGCAGCGGCAGCCTGTATTAGTAATCTTAATAATACTGAAGATCGAAAGTATTCACTTTAAAAAAAAAACTGGCCTGTTTTTAATGATTATTTAGAGGAATGAACACAGCTGGGGGATACATAGTGACTTTCACTGCTTCAAATCCACTCCTTTCTAAAAAGCATTATAAACCCACTGAATTTCATGCATTTTTGGAAGCTGGATGCCTGCCTTGTTATGTTATCAGCTTTGTTAGAACAAAAAAGATAAATTCTCCTATAAATACGATCAAAGCATTAACTACTGATCTATTTTATTGTTTTGAAGTCTGAAAAGAAGAATATGCAGGCAGCATCCAAAGACACACTGAACAGACATACGGGCAGGACTGGGATGAATGACCCGCTACTCACTACCAGCACACAGCAAGCGTTAGGAGTCACTGGACACTCCAGCACGTTATGGGTTTACCAAGACCTTTATCACTCTAAAAATGACCATCAGGCTAACTTTCCTCCCCTCTCGTTTTCCTGCTTCTTGGTTTTCTGGCCAGAAAGCTGTGGTACTGAGCACCCCACACTGGGAATGCTCCCAGAGCTGTGGGAGGCACTTTGGTCCCCGGGTTACTTCTTGCTACCTGGGACTGCCCCGGCACCTACTGCCAGCCCTCTGGGCTCCTCCTCGCAGTTCACACCTCTGGCTCCCGTGCCATGGGGACCTCCCAATCTCCCTTTCGGGGCTGTAGAAGCAGCCCACAGAGCTTGGTCTTTTATGCCCCCTTTGACTGAACAGTACCTTTGCAGTAGCTTTCTTTCATACAAAAGTGTTCTGATATTGTTTAAGAAGAGAACGTCAGTGTCCTTCCCTGTTCACCCCCCAGAAGACACATGGGTGGGATCTCAAAAAGTGGAAATCATGTAAAATCATTTGAGGTTTTGGGGTCTGTTCAAAAGGCAGTATCTTCACTGAAAACCTTGCATGACTTAAACCCATGAAAATATTTTAACTTATCCACACTAATCTGCACTACAACTAGTACTCGTGAAATGAATAAACCTTGATAGCATGAGAGAGTGCATTTTTCATGCTTATAACAGTCCTTGATCAATAACTCTCAGTGGGCTCGGCCTGAAATCGCACAATGCAGAAGTTGCTTGAGTCCTTTCATCAGTTCTCCGAACCACTACCATTTAACATGTGGTACTTCATGTTGTGGAGCAATGACCCTACATAAACAGACATATCTGTTTCCAATGCCTAACTTACAGTTCTTGTTGGTTTTAAAATAGCCAGTATTTTATTCCGAGTTTCAGAAAATCCCTGGTCCGCAGGATGCTTTCCTCCCCCCCTTCCTATTGCAAAAATCCTCCAAGCAGTCTTTTCTGACACAATCAATATCTATATTGGAGAAGCAGAAGTGTGTGCTTTCTGGTTTTTTTTTTTTTTCTTTCTCTCTCCTATCAGTTGTTACGGTTTTTTTGTTCATGCTTACTGAACATCTCATCAAAGTTGTCTTGTGGATGTCTGCAACCACAGTATTCAGCTATTTAGTGTTTAAAGTCTGTTCACCACAATGTTACCTAGCAATCCTCCCCCTTTTATTTACTGATGTGTGCTGGAGAAAGATTTCCAATTAATGCTGAAATTGGTTTGGTATCTTAAAATCTAAAAGGAAGAAACTAGTATTTTCATACCTAGATGCAAGTAGATAGTGAGCAGTTAAATCCCAGCTATGTAGGACAACCGCAACGTGATGTGAAGACTAGACTCACCAAATTCTTGCTACTGGGTTTGCAAAGACTATACCCTCATATGTAAATTCTAGATTTTCTTCCTGCTTTTATGCAGTGCTGCTGACTAGTTCCTCAACCACAAAGTTCAGCGGGAAAGAAAACCATTGACTCAGAGAACCAAGCTTTATACCGTGTTACAGTGCTTGCCAATGAGTGGCAGTCTTAGCTGTATTTTCACGTCTTACTAGGATCCTACCATATGTCCTACTCTATTTTTAATAAAGATCCTAGCATTTCCCTCCATGATTGGGACTTACACAGTCCCAAAGCAAATAATCTCAGGTACTGAGGTGTTTAGATACTGTAAAGAAAAGAAGAAAGTTAAGTAGCATAACAAAACAAATTATCTGTGCAATGTTAAATGTTAAACAACTTTTAAATAAATGTACAGACTTTGGAAAACAGAAAACAACATTTATAGTTTTTCTCCACTTTCAGTATTTCCCACGATTCCAGGCACTCCTAGCTGTGGTTACCCCTACCATTGTAAGTTGATAAAAATGTATAGTCTGAAGCTTTATATAAACATACATTATTTAACAGTTCACATGCTTGTAATAAAAATAACTTCATTATAATTTAAAAAGATTTTGATTTGCTAACTTAAACATTTATTCAGGTGTTACTACTAGTTAGTGCTATCTACCAATGCTTAGATTTCATGCAAACTTTTGCACTGCAAAAAGGACCTTGATAATATTTCACTTTTTGGCTCATGTTCTTTGAGTTGCTTATGTTACTTACAGGATAATAACTAAACTGAGAGTATAATTCTGTCACTTATTTTAACAGTAAATCATAAAAGCTGTTGAAGAACTGAATATTAGATTTCAAAACAAAACCCCTAATTATATTAAGCCAAAGATATAAATTTTGCTAGTGCAGCAGTCATATTTTAAGTATTATAGTATTGCTGTAGTGATTATTTAACTGCAAAACCCATATAAGTATACAGTAAAGTGGTAACAGAGAACAGGCAAAGAACAGCACCTATTCCAATCATTCTCCATAGTCGATACAGATTTGCCTCCAACTAATCACAGAATTTTTCATACAGTTCATATTTACTTCACAAGTAATAAACCAGAATCATGGGTAGAGGCATTACCAAAAAATATTTGGTTTCAATATTTCAAAATTCATCTAAATGAATTCCACTTTGTTGGAATTAATGATATTTTTGGTTTATTTACCTCTATGATTCTTGGAGGAACATGGGTTTTTTTGAAGAAGAAACAAATGAATAGTAATAATGGAAATAATTGTAAGGATATCCTGCAAACTCAAAATTCTCTGTAGAGATTACTTTTGTGTGAGTTAGAACATCCAGGTATGATGGCCAAATAAAAAATTACAAAACACAAACTGATGAATTCTCCCATTTACCAAAGCATTTATCAAACACCACAACTCCTAAACTCTTTAATTCCACACCTGACCTGACCTCTGCCTTATTGCAATCTTGATCTGTTGTTCTGTCCTCTCCCTATTTGCTTAGTTATCCAGCAATTTGTACTTTGTCTCAGAAAAAAATCTCAGAAACTGCCATGAAATATATAAGTAGGTCAAAAGGAGCAAACATTACCAGTGGATGAGAAAGCAGCAAACACGTACATCTGAATAAGGAGTGCATTCACAGTAAAGGTTAGAGCTATATCAACAGAGACTTAACAATTTATGGCAGAATTTAGATGGAACATATTGGCTATTCTGATCAAAATCTGAACCCACTAAGATCACCATCAGTTGCCACCTCCCTTTAGGTTACCTAAAGCAATTTATCTAAACCCTCATAAAACAATTGGTCTAAACTCTTTCAGCCTCCGTGATGAGAATTTCCCATGCGCGGCTTAATCTGAATTTACAATTGTTTGAAAATATTTTCCCTGAATTAACTGAATCACTGAATAGAGAAACAGGAAAGTCCTAAGCATGACAGAACTCTTGGTCAGTTCTCTGAATACCAGTCTTATTCTTAGACCAGATAAAATTACACTAATCAGAAAAAGAACTTCATCTTCCCTGTACTTTTATAGATTACTTTCTGCTATCTCTTTGCTTTTGTATTCAAGCTAAGCGGCATATCATTCCATCAAAAATATCAGAGGGAAAAAGCAAGCAGTACTATATATACCAAGAGTGTAATAAAGTGCTTTAGAAATGAAAGCTGTATTTTGCCAGCTACTAATGAAGAACTATTCTACTTTTTTCCCCTGCAGTAATTTTTCCATTATGTGCATGGGACAAACATACAGTAGCTACAATGTCAGAAAGTTTTCCTTTACATGTAGTTTTAGAAGAGAATATTTAGTAAAAAGAAACTTGACCAGAAGCAGGTCAAATTAACCCATGTAACTGTTTCATGTAAATCTATTCTGGTAATTTTGCTAATGAATAGCAAAAACAACTAGTCATAGCAGTTACATACAGATAATTTAATGCCTTCCCGAGAAAGATATACAGCAGAAACTAAGTTCAAACTATAAGTATTTTGAATAATTTAATTCCATCAATGAATGTGTCTGTAGAGAGGGAGTTCAAAACAACAACAACAAAATTAGTGAAAACTACCATTTTTTTATTCCACTCTCTAAATGGTTCAGGGAAACATGCATACTCATAGCTATGATGTTGTGCATGTTCCCTTTATTTCAAGGATGAAAATAATGGAAACTCTTGGATGTTTCATAGCAAAGTGAAACAATGGGATGAGACTCGGAGCTGATGTCCTCCCCTGCTACTGCACAGGCACAGCAAGTGTTTGCTATGGTCAGCCCCCAGCCTCCAAGCCCTAGCACGCTCTTGTGTTCCTGGGCTCCCAGCTACAATGGGCAGCTGTGGGCTTCTACGAGCTCCTTGCAAAGTAGCAGCCTTTCCTCTCAGTTATGGACCTGCAAACAGCACACATTTTTATTGTTCTTTAGAAATTGCTCTAACGTTCTTCTGGGTGGAAAAACCTATCTACAAGCCCTGCCAGAGCAGGAACGGCTCTGCCAGCCTCTCTGCCAGTGTTGTGGATACCTCGAAGGCACAATTCTGTCCTTGAAAATTTGCTTTGGCTGCCTGGATACGTTTTCTGAGCACAACTTGAGATGACAACAATGATCATAAAGGAGCAGCTATATCTGGAAGATCACACAATATTTTGTGTGAAAGATCATGCAGTATGTGTGATCTTAACAATCGTATGGAGGTAAGATTGGTTAGGAAGTGCCGACTACAAAAACAATAGGCAAAATTAAACACTGCTTGATTTTTTTGTCTACACCTTCTTGTATGTAAAGCACTTAGTTATGCTGATGAAAGAATCTGCAGAAACAAGTAATGGCAAAAACAGCATTTATTTTTTTTACAGCGATAGTTTATTTCTAAAACCTCTTGTAACCTCCATTTCCTAAGTAAAAACAACCCCCCCAAACTCTATGGGTTTTTTTGCCCCTTATCTAAACTGGACAAATCATTGATAATGGCACCATAAGGAATAATTTTGCATTGTCAGAGATGATGGAGTTATTTTTATGATTTTAAATATGAGTAAGTCACTCGTGGCCTAATACATCAACAGAAGAAGTCTGGTTTTCATTAGTTTTGGATAAAGTCTTGTATGTTTTCCTTCAAAATAGCTTATAGAGAAACAACAGACAGTGATGAGGAATATAAACTAATGACTAGAAGAGATTTCACAAGAAATCAGATATTGGATTATATTATACGAAGGCCCCAGTATCCAGTCTCAATTCAGGGAAAAATGAGAATGTGGTTTGGCTGATTTCAGTGTGCAACATGTGCTGCTTAAAAATGGTCCAGTTTCTTATCTCAGTTTAACTTCTATTACAAAAACATATATCCTCTCTTGACCTCTCTGCTGGGCTGGATGGACCTTTAGTCTACCACTGTAGAGCCATTCTTGTGTCCTGTGATATTACTGTGATCTATGAATCCATTACCGAGTCTCTGCAAGTTAAAACCTTTGAAAAGTTTAAATATAAGTATGGAAATTTTACCTACCATTTAAATGATACTGGATTAGAGGAATAATTTTGCTGCCTTTAAAAAGTAAGGGTATTCTCTATTACTTAAAAAAGATGTAAAGGCAAACCTTAATCCAGCTTTGTAAAATAAAACATTTATCTGATAAGTAACAGAAAGGCTTCAAATGAATAATTACTCTTGGTTATTACTGGACAATACCTGAAATACAAGCAGTACGCATTGTTCTAAGCCCCTTCCACTTTTGGAAAATGTAATTAAGATCTATATCCCACAGGAAAAAATCACTTTTTTCTTCAACAATTCCTATAAAAAGGGCCAAGTACTCGTACATAGCTTTCCCAACAAAGCTTTGATTTCAGTGTCCCCTATGGTAATCACACACAGCACTTTTCTTTCTGAGAAGGCAGGAAAATCCTTGTGGCTTTCTGGCAAGATTCTGGGGGAGGATTTTTTGGAAGGTTGTTCAATACTTTTCAGTATTCGTTAGCATTTAAAGCTCTTTGATGAGATCAATCCCATCACAGCTTTGTGTATTCAGATTTTCTTTTTTTTGTATTAAAATGATTTAGCACCAAAAATTTGCAAACCACAACGAAATATACGTTACACTTACTCCCTACGGTCAAAGTAGGAAAGATAACCAAAAATATCTTTTCTCCCGAAGGAAAGAAATGGTCAAATAAAGAAATCCAAATTCAGTTTCAGTGGAAAATAGCCAAAATCCAATTGCAAGTTGCTGAAAGAAGTATTAGTTTTGAGTGCTCACCCAACCTCCTATGCTTGTGCTGGAAAATATTTAAAAGGGAAACAATTTCATTAATATATTGTGGCTGAGATTTTTAAAATACTGGAAGGGATACAACCAGACTTACTCTACCGACAAGTACAGCTAAATAAATACTCTGCATTTGAAAGCCTTAACTCACATGCCCTGTCTTATTAACAGACAAACCGTTTTAAATGACTAATAGCTAATATGCATAACATGGACGTTACCTGCTATGCATATGCTGCTTCCATGTAAAAATGACTTTTTTTCTATTAAACTGTATGGCTAAGTGACAGAAAATGTACACCCTTAAAGCAGCATTACCTTTTGAAATGAAACTAGTAAAACAAGGAAATTCTGAGTTAAGGACTGAAACTCAACTCTTACCCACCCAGCTGTGCCCCAATATTACAGCTTATATGGAATTCATTATCAGCCAGTGCTGAGCGACCTCAGCAATTCTTAACATACAGTAGGGCATAACAAGGCAAGTTAAGGATGAAATTTCTTCTGAAGCACTATGACTTTCTCTGCTGTGGTGACTTAAAGTAAAACTAGTAAAATACTGGAATGCTCTTGCTTTCTGTGATACAATTTATCCGAGATGGTGCCCTTCTCTCTGTAAAAAGGAAAACAAAAAAGTAATCCCACGGCTTTAAGGAAAGTTTGCTGTGTGTTGAAATGGTAGCTCACCAGTGTCTCTCAGTCCACAGATATCAGCAAATGTTTCTGTAACATAAAATTTATCCTAGGAAGTGAATTCAAAGTGTACCTTTGACACTTGGGAATATACCCTATTAATTCACCATATGAAGATATTACAAGAATAAAGAAGATGAGTTCTCACAAATTCAATGTAATGGAAAAACAGCAGGTATTTTCAGACTTCAGTAGACTTACTTTTCTTTTTCTAATAACTCTTATACTACTAATAGTTAACAAAAAATAATGTCAACCAAAAGTCAGGAGAATCTTGAATGCTGGTTGTACGCTGGGGTCAGAAGACTAATTTTGAGTGAAACTGTGAATCACAGTTGCTACAAAGTGGTCAGAATACTTTTTTTTCACAGAACTAAAAAGCCCCACCCAAGGAGATTTTATTTCTTATTTGTAAATACATTTTGAAAACTACCGAAGTTCAACTTTAAGTACTTTATGGCCCAGTTTTAAACACCAGAAAGTAAGACAATGCTGTAATGGAAACACTAACAGGCTCTTGACAACAGCCATGCAAGGCTGCACCTTTATATCACAACACAGTCTCCCAGCTGAAAAAACTCACTGGTTACCCGGGATAGTGTGGAAAAAAATCGCTGTTATTTTAGGAAAGACAGTTGCTTGAAAATTGGCATAAAGTGGTGAAAATTAAAAAGGAAGGTTTTTTTCCCCAAACTCAACCTAACTAGTCCATAAAGTAACGCACAAATCATTCATTATAATGAGTCATAACAATGATTTGTGATCTTCCAAGTTTTCATTTTATGCCCCTCTGTTTTTCCTTAAAGACAGGAGGATAGACAAAGACTGGAAACTTTGGGTCATATGGATCACGGCACCACTGCTATGTCTGGAATTTTCTTATAAATATCCTATTGCTCTGAGGTTCATAGGCCTGACTGAAACAGCAGGGACGATCTCATTTGTACTTTTATAGTTGTAGAGGGATTTGCAAGAGTTAACGCAATTTTCCATAATATTTCTTACCGACTTCAGGAATAAAGGGAGAGTTCCCTTTTTAATCAGTATCTGAAACATTGTTAAATTTAAAGAAAAACAGGACTTCTTTCAGATTTAACAAGGCTTTCCCAAGTGCTGATAATTTTAAAGGTACAAAGCAAGGCAACTTTTGAAAAAGAGTGAGCATTTGTGAATCACAGGCAGTACAGTAGTCTGGAGGATATGCTTCTCAGCAGATTTTACTGCTTGTTTGCAGCCTCGTGCCTTTTAAAGATTGTTTTTCCAAAAAGAAATGGTAAAGGACTCCTTTTGATTTCATGAAAATCTTCGAATCAAGGAAGTATCTTCAGATTCTGTTACTGTGATGTCTATCTCGGAAAACAAACTGCTTCGCTAACCCCCAGTTGGAAGCTAGAAAAACTCCTTTCATTTTGTACAGTCACAGAAGTCTTTTAAAGGCATTTTGCTCACATTCTTCTCCAGGCAGGCAGGCAGACTATGCTAACATGGCCGATCTGACTCAGTTATTGAGACCAAGGACTAAAAAACAGGCAGAAGAAAAGGCAGTTCTGATGTTGCCATGCAGTATTTCTCAGGGATGACTGCTGTTTCCTTACCAATTTCAGTACCCCTTCCCTACACCCACTTAGTCAAGTCTTCATAGTGCTACATGGACTCAGAAATAAAACTACCTGAATTATCAAATTATTGAATGCCTACTGATAAATAAAGTGGGCTTGTTGAAAAATGACTTGGAAAAAGCTTATATAGTTGATAGGCAATTGCTGTATATTATACATAAGGAGTAGGATTATGCCTTTGTTAGTCCATAAACTGCTATTTTTTGTCTAATGTCAAACTGAGCGAGAGTGCAATAAATAAAACCCTAAGCGTACAACATGTAGGCATGCCACTTCCCTCCCTCTCAGCACATGTGCTAGCTGACGGGAGAAGCAACTATACGGCTAGCTCTGCGGAAGAACAGCATAATTTATCTTCTTCCTATGTTATGCTGTTCTTCTTCCAAAGAGCTAGCCATATAGTGTGTGCTACTGGTTTGCTATGTGACATAACGCTGGCAGCAGGTTTAGCTGCTCCACTGTGGGTCTAACCTTTGTACAATCTAGTCTGTGCAAGTAAACAGGAATCCAGTGATCCCCAGGTTCCAACTTTCCCTGCTATGGAGCCTGAAAGGTGCCCAGACTAAAGCATGAGAAGAACTTACTGTACTTAAATGTTGCAGAGTACATTGGTATTATCCTTGTTAAACATCTACAGCTTGTCCCACTTGCGGCCTGAACCCCTCCCAAGAATAGAGCTGACCTTAAAGGTCTGCAGAAAGGAATCTCCAGTTTCATTACATACAGGGGAGAGTTTTTAACCTTTTTCTGTTTCAAGACTCTCTTGAAAATACAAACAGCCATCCTGTCTACCAGCTAAGAGACTTATCACCTGCCAATTTATTAGAGGTTATTTATTAGAGGTCACAAGATGCCAACTTGTCATTGGAACTGGCAGCAGAAACCGCAACCTCACAATCGACAAACACTGCGGCTTTTGTTGCAAGAAGTTTGCACTATGAGCCTGTGGTCTTGGATAAGGGCAAATGGGGAAGTCAGTTACAGGGGAATGTGATATACGTATGGGGAGTGAGCGTAATTATGAAAATAGGAGGGAAAGAGGAGTGTGGTCCTGAGGAAACACTATATACTGAGCAGATGAAAAACCTTGAGGCAGTCATCTGTCAAAATATGAGCACTGCCTCTGCTCCTTCCTGGTCATCTCTAACACCTATATCCAAGCACTGCAATTCTACAGCTTTCCCTTCTCTCTACTACCGCATTGAAAGGATAGTGATAATGTAGACGTAAATGATATGTGAATTACTAGATGGTATTCATTTACTGTACCGGCCTGTATCAAATTATAATGCTTAAATCCATCAGCTTCCATTAACAATAAAAGCAGTCTAAAAATACATTAGAAACCTATATTTTAACTTTATATGAGGTACTTCTGTAGGACTTTCTATCCCAAGCAATAAATATTACAAAAAAGTATGTTGTTTCCAGAGGTTTCCTAGACTTATACCACATCTCATCTCTAATATCAAGTGGCATCTTTAACAAGTCTTAAAGTTTTTTTTAGGATCGAAGACACTCCTCTGCTCACTGGTCTGTCTCCCAAACTTCAGAAATTGCTGTTTTCCTTCTCACCACTAGAGTATATGTGTGCACAAAAATAACCCTCCTAAAAACCACAGAGGAATTATGATATCACTTGAGAAACAAATTTTCTTTTAAGGAATGTGTGGAATGAGGATGGTTCGTTGTCTACACCAGTTATAAATTCTGTCTGAAGAATAAGAGGGGTGATCAGAAGAGTAATGAATTTCCAGATCTGCTCATATAATGGCCTCTAAGCAGCCTGCAAACTTCCTGCTCAGGGTCAGGACTATGTCAGAAGAAGCACTTGACTGGCTTAATTTCTTGTCATTCAGTTTCTGTCCCAAGGGCTATGACTATGTGGAGTTTCAGTTAATATCTTGTAGAAGCTTGTCAATATAGATGATACGGCCAATTACAAAAAACTATTAAATATGACCTGCTGCCTTCAGAAATGGGAAAATTGTCTAGAAGATGAGCACCAGAATATGCAGTGCCTATTAAATGGATATATACTGGGTAAATACTGGCTAAAAGTAGGAAAAATCCTTACCCTGTATCTAGATAGATTTAATAGTATCTAGAACTGCTCATCTACTCCTATAGACTAGGTTGTGCTATGAGTGAGGATTCACATTCTAAAAAACACAGAGGAGCATCTGAATCAAGGAGCAATAAAACATTCACCTGTTTTCTCCTTAGTAGAGAGAACTTTGCATACGTAAGGAAAAAAAAATCTCTTCCTGAAAAATACCCAGGTGATTTACCCAATATTTACACAGCTGATTCAAGAAGTACTTTCCAAAACTCTACCAAAATCCATTTGTTTACAGCAACAAACCCTCATTAGACTTCTAAGAAGTTTTACAAAAGAAGTCAGGGTGTGAAAACCCCCATGAAGTTATTTCATATTTAAAACCCAGAAGCTCTAGGGAATCCAGATATGATCATTTGAATGATTTTATACATGCATGCATACATATACACATTCCTTGTCTTCCCTGTAATTACAAGGAATAGAATTTTTTGTATTATCAAAGAAAAAAGGTTTTCAGGAAGAAACAATGAACACACCACTTATTCATGTCTTCAGATTCCTTATTATGCTTGGTATACACTTACGTGTTAGGTAACTAAACATAAATCAATAGATTGACATATGGCAGGGAGTTTAGATACCAATTTAACACCTCTGCATAAAGTTAGAGAGGAGAATTATAAAATCACTTTGAATTTATTATTTCTAGAAAGAGTAGACAAAAGTCTTTGAGGATTAATTTCATGCTGTGGGTTAAATTTCACTCTCACGATAGGCCAAGTATTGCCTGGGGCTCTACAGATAATGAACCTGCCAAGGGATTAGCAAGGAAACACTTGTGTTATTATAAATTGTGTACACTTCCCTTTCTAACCAACTTCATCCTTCATGACATTAACAAATTACACTCTCTGTCCGTGTTTCAATATAATGTAAGGCTGTGAATGACCCTGAACCAATAGTACATTAGATAAGATCTTTTCAAGGCATAAGTAGCTATTAAATTTGGTTGAAAGATCCAGACCTCCTGAAGTGAGAACATAAGAAATTTTATGTCAGATCTCTCCAAGACCTAAAGAAACATTTGTATGTAAAATCTGTTTTAAGAATATCAGCTGATACAGTCTAAGATGGCTTATAGAGAAATGTACACAAAGGAATTAAATGCAACACAGAAACAGATGGAATTTTAGGGAGAATTAATCTACCACAAATAGTCTAAATCAACCCAAGCAAAGATGTTAATCGTTTGTCTTGACTGTAAACAATAGATTTGCTAATGAGCTCAAATACATAGTTTATCATATGTATATTAGACTAGAAGTTCCAATAATGATTTTATGCCTCAGGTCAGTTAGAATATTTATGATGCAAATATAGATGTTTTCTGTATTTGATCCTTTAATCCCTCATTTTTTTAAAAAAGCTTCACACTTTTACCTGTAAAAACCTGCTCAGCCTCCAGACAATCCATGCTGAGCTGTACTAGCATGCACTGGTAGCAAAATTGCATAATATTACATGATTAAAGTAGAAATCTGACATCACAAACTAGATCCTTTATTTACACACTACCACATAAACAGAAAAGCAAGAAAGAAGTCCAGGCTCTGAACCTTCTTTTGCTGATCCAAATCAGCTTAAGACAGCATTCCCTGAGTTTTAGAGATGGTAGTATTACTGCTAATGTCTCCTGTAGGGAGAGAGACTCCTAGAAATGGTATGGTTCTGGTAACACAGCCCACCCTTCTGCATATTTCAGAGCCACTGAGCACAACCGCGGAAAGCAATTTTGTTTACCCTATTGCTTTCCCACTTCTTTTGAAGCCAAAGCTTTCTTTGAGACAACCCATCTCCAGGGTGCGGCACCACATCACTTGTAATTGCTACATGCTAATCATCCATATTAAAATACTCAGAGATTTGTTCTTTGTGCTGGATTGTACAATACATGGACAATTTCTGCTTTTACTTCTCTGGTCAAACAGCCTGGGCACGACCCCTTGCTAATGCTCCCTTAAACACTCTGAGGGAACCCAACCTGGCAGCTTGTCCCTGGACACCAAAGGTGTGAGCTTATGATGTTGGAAAAGTGGCCAGTTTTGTGTCTTTGCTCCTATTTCTGCAAGCCAGTGAGCTCTGCTCTTCTTTGCTGAAGTTACAGACTGCTGGTTCCCAGCCACCATGAGTCACCCTGAGCTATACCAGATGACCCGGGCCTACTGCATGGCCAGTATTGTTCTCCTATGACCAAAACAGAGCAAGAGGAATTTTGCCATTGTGCTCTTGCAATACATCAATATAATTTTCTTTACTGCCTACAGCTGGCAAGAGTAGTATTTATTGCACTTCCCTCTTAACCTTCTAACCGGACAGGAAATTATACAATTGTATTAGGAGGCAGATAACATAGAGTATAAATATCTCATGTTTGGGAATTTGCCATTCTGACTCCTTGCCATCGTATAAGGCTGGGCAACCGCTCTCTGAACCCACCAATACAGCTGAGTCAGCTCTGGCTCCCAGAGTGGGACCAGACCTTTGGCTGTGTTTCAGCCTCGGTAACAGATCTGTCAGGTAACTTCCATACCTAGTTTCCATTGAGTTGCTACTGAGGAATGTAATTATTTTTAATGAAGGACAAAACACATTAAAATGGCAGCTAAGCATTCTCTTTATAAAGGAATTCTTGGGCGGTGTAATGAGTCCTACAGCCAGAGCCCTCCATACTTTTCAGGACTGGAGGTGCTGAAGAGGATTCAGGTGGCCTTAGTGCTGGGAAGATAGTAAAGTGTCACTAGCATCTTGCATTTTCCTCCTGGGATGTAATTGGGTGAATAGTTCCTCTGATGGCAAAGCCAAATTAAGGACATCACTGCTTGTTGCCAGACTCTGTTTTGCTCATGCAAATATTTATCAGGCTATGCAACAGAGGAAAACCAAACATCCCCTACACCTGAATTTCTGCTATTAACCCAGATTGCTTTATTTTTCATGAGAAAAGCTGCATTGAGTTTCTCATGAAAAAAACCACACACAATTCACACCAAAATTAACACAGTTTTGCTTTAAATAATTACTTTCATTTTTGCGATGCAGCCTGTTCTCTTTTACACCACAGGATCTCAGAGATACTATATTCAGCATAGTATCTAAGAGACATATCATCACTTTTTATGTGTCTCCCTGTCTCAGGAAGTACTAAGCTTGCAGCAAAAAGTGATGCCTTCATCTAAAGGGGTCGAAAGGAAACAGAGCAACTAAAGAACTGCTGTCAGGTGAAGTGGAAATGCATCAGAGAGGAAGAACTTAGGACAGGTTGTTAAAGAGGACAAACAAAAGACACAGAGGGAACAGATTTGGTGAGAAAGGGCAGTGACTACTGTAAGGTGGAAAGAAAAAAATACGGATTTTTGGAGGCAGAAAGTGAAAAGAAGAGTAAGGAGAAACGGGAGGCTGGAAACAGATGTAAATGAAATTATCTGGGCCACAAGGATCTGCAATGGTTTGCGCACATGCTTTATGACACATTCTTTAAGAAAAACCTTTTCAACATTTTCAGTGAGTGTAATTGTTTCATGAAAATTATGTTCTCTGCCTCTTTGTGGTTTGTTTTTGGAAGTGGTAGGTTCATCTTGTGAAAGTTTTCTTAGAGAAAACTTTCAACTTTAAACATTCCCACAAGATAAAATTCTTAAGGCAGATTTATAGAAATAAGAATGTGCAACAAGAAGTTTATGTTTTGAGACCCCTTCCTCCTTAAGTCCACAGGATATGTGATGGTCTGCTAATGAACCAGGCTGCATCAGGAGTAAGGATGTTGAGGCTGGTGTATAATATGCAGAAGAGGTTAGATGTGGTCATGTGGCCCATGTCCATGTATCATGAGACTTAGAGGTTCCTGAAAGCTAGTGGCTTTAAATTCAGACATATTAAGTTCACTTAGAATGTAAGAACAGTGTATGTTACTCAGTCGGTCATTACTTGAATAAAAAATCTTAAGTCAGCTTAAAACAATTTTATGCTACACTTCTAACCACAGAACAGTGTACATTCTACTTTGTATTAAACAATTTACGTTCACATCTGTCGCATATTACTCGTTGCCTCTTTTCCCCCTTCCCTGAGGGGAGCTTCTTGTTTTGACAGCATTTTAGTGTCTGTACTTCTGGCTAACTCTTGATTTATAAAGGAATAATTACAAAAATAATGTATATTTATTTCTAATTTTGATATTTCTACTTAATTGACTATAAATTGTTACTCTTAGCTTATAGAGGAAGAATTTAAAGAAAGTCCCATGAACAAAGGGAATAAGAGAACGAAGAGACATACCTAATTGCTAAACATCACCTGCTTTTATTATCCCTGTTTTTCCCCCCCCAAAATCATAATTGGATGTGATGATAAGAAACATCTTCCTCATAGAGATCTGCCGAGTAGTTGTCAGCTGGCCAAACTGATAGCCTGATCCATTTTTTGCCTTTTCGAGACTGAGAACTTTCTATTAATATAAGGCATATACAGATCAGATCAGTGGGGAAATGCTTGTTAGTGGACATCCAGGCGGCAAAGATTCACATTACGAGACGAGTCTCTAACAGGCACTATAATGCAACAAACACACTCAACTCGAGACAATTTTTACCATTTTACATAAACAATAAAACCATAATAAAGACAAACTGGATAGACAACATGTTTTTTATAAGTAAACAAAACTAATTATTTAATCCTGAGTCAGGTGGTAACAATAATTTACCTAGTGAACTTCTTTGTGTCAGATTTTTTTCAGATTTACAGCAAACTAAACTTTGAAAAGAGAAGAGCTAGGCATTGCTTGACAAGCTGAATTAATGTGTCTATCAGCATTAAGCCCATGCTACGCAGTGACATCTCTCCAGTAGGTAAACCGCCTCTGAGACTAATGTGTCTTCACTTATTACTTCACTCCTCTTTGGCTAAGCTCTGAAATGCCAAGGGATACAAATGATCTTGTCTTCAAAATAATTTAAAGCCTGCTGTACTACAGAATGGAAAACACAGAAAGCAAGGTCTTGTCAAAATGCAAAATCAACAGAGAGTGTCAGGAGGCAGAGCCTGCTGTCTGTAATGCGATCCTTCCACACACCATAATCTCCATTTTATTTTGCCTAATGAGGCAGGAGTTAAAACAGTTGACCTGATCAAATTCAGATGGCAGCCCTAAAGGATGAGCCCCCTGCTGCACTCTTGTCCCGACACCCTTTGTTACCTCCAAGTGAGCTGAGACCAGGCTGTGAACCATGTAAATAGGAGGTTTCCAGGTTAATGAAAAGCTGCAACACCCTTCTAAATCAGGACAGAAGGTTATGCTTTTCTAATCCAAAGAAAGTTTCATGAACCTCAGTAATAAAGTTTAACGAATGTTGGTCATTTTGAACCTCGCAAATAGAGACTGGACAAAGGGTAACAGTTTCCTTAAAAAAATTGCTTATTCTATAACCACTGCTCAGCCCATATTATTAGAATAACATGAATCTGTTTTCTTATGACAAATTCAAATATATCAATTAATAAAGGATGTCTTGGGAAAAAGTAGTTAATGGTTCTTATGAATTGATGTTTTTATTAGGTGATGGCATGTTTGCTGTTTCATTTCATTACTTATCTGCCAAGGGGTTTCTTTCAACACCAAATCAGAATCTACATGCTACAATCATGTAACACATTCAATTTCAGTCTATGTGCTCTAGCTGCTGACACAGATAAATTGGACAAAACATAAAAATTGTCTACGTTATCTTTCAGCGCACAATTTGCAGTCTTCTACACAAAGGAAATAAAAATTGGATTCACCAGCTATACATCTACCTGTCAGTTGAAAGATGTGACTGTGTTGGACAGTGCATCTATAGTGTCTACACTGAGGTATGGAAGACACGGTGTGTTAATTTGGGCTTAGTGAGTGTGGAGCTTTTTGTTCAATTTGGGCATGAAGAGGGGGGCTCAAACGTGCTCACAACAGATTATGTAGATAAATGAAATGGATAAGATATACATAAAAATACCTCAGTGCGCCTTTGGAGTTTCATTAATAAGTTTGAATACTTTTCCTGGTTTGGGATGTCTGAACTTTTTCTAACATGAAGTGTTCCATATTATGAAAATATACATACAAACACACAGAGAACACATTAAACTGGACAGCAAGATATCAATGCCTGCACAGTCAAAAAAATACATGTATGATTTATGCTTGGCTTCTGCATTTACATTGTTTTAACTCAACTGAAAATTTATATTAATTTAATTTATCTGTCTTTAAAGTGTGACAGATTTCACATTTGTCATGTTTTAGACTTATCTCCTGGGTGGCTATTCATTTGTTACTTAGGATATATTACAATTTTATGTTCAGATTTCACTAGACTGTATTTTTAGTCCCTTTTTCCTTTCCTCAATTAGGCATTTGTGACACCACTTTTCATACATTCCAGTAATCAATTCCAAAGCCATTCATCAGAATTTCAGAAGTCACTCTTGAAAAATTAGATACATGTGCTCAGTGTAAATGGGAATGCAATGATTTATGACACAGGTCATTCTGAAAACCCACGAGTTCTTCTCCAGTGACGTGCCAGAAATCACAACTATTACTATAGGGCTGTGATCTGTTTATTATACAGCTTATGGGTGGTGTGCCATGTCTAATTCATTTTTAATGTGTTACATTTTTTCTGGTTGATTTTTGAAAACAAGATTTACAGTTGTTTAGAGTTTGACAAGAACAGTAAACTGCTGGTTTAGTTAATAGGTTTTAAAATGGATTGATTAAACTATCAGCCTGTTTGCACTCAGTGTTCAAGCTATGAAGGCAGTATTGTTTTAATTGCAACTACAGCAGTCAGCAGTTCTGCAAATCATGTGTTACGCATCCCTTGGGTGAAAAAAACCATGGATGCTCAACCTAACCAGCAGGGAAGAAATTAAATTCCTGGGTTCTCTTCAGTTTACAACGGGGAGAGGGTGGCAATCACAACAGAGAAAGGGTCTTTCCAGAAGTCCATGATCTCAGTTACCTACTCAAGGGAGGGATGAGTATGTTCCCAAACTGTCCAGCTCTCAAAGCCTTGTTGCTGTTATCTGCTAGAAAGGTACTTAGGCAGCTCCTTCCCACTGGCAATATGAGAGCAACAAAGCAGCTGTCACACACACAGTACAAACCAAATGAGGTTTCTGATGGTGCTCACCACAGCTAAAAAGCCTGTGAAGTTGTTTACTGCTTTGGTATTGGCACAGCTTCTAACGACTGGTGAAGGGTAAGCTTATAGAAAGTATCAGCTAACTAGTTTATAGTATAGATGCAGATATGGTTTCATCAAGAATATGAGGGCTGTCGTCCTCCTTAATGCTACTTCACAGAGTGTACAACTCTGGTTGTGTGACACAGCAATGCCCATGCAGATATACGCCACAAACGTTTGGGCAGAGGGCATCTCTGCTGCTGGGAATGTGGGAACTCAGTCCTGCCTAGCAAGTCTAGCACAAACAGCCACCCCAGTGGTACCGAAGGGCTCTGGCTTTAGACTGAGTCAGAATTTCGCCAAAACTCTTGTAATTATGTACAGCCATTGGAATTAGATATGTGCTAAAGCAGAACCCTTGCATGCATTTTAAGTTCCTAAGTATTATCTTATTTACCTTTAGCCATCTTTGATTCAAGTATCAAGTTTAAGTCATCTGGGCTTCCTGCAGAATCAGTGCAGAAATGCACCTCCAAAGGCCAGTTGATCCCATCCAAATGTATCAAAGTATCAAGGGGATCAGGGACTGATGGAATTACTTGTCCTGCATAATTGTTCCTCTCTTTCCCTTGACTATAGATGGAGCTGTCTGCCTTTGATACACTGCCAAGGGTCTAGCAAGTGCTCTTAAAGAAGGAGCACACATTTGTCGGTGGTCTGTTTTCTTAGGTGGCTGTTCAGGTTTTGATCTATAACAGAGATATTTCACATGCAAATACAGCCAACTTTTCATAGTAGAGAGCAGGTCACTTAAACTTGCCAGCAAACTATTGCCAAGTGTCCCCAGACTCCCACAATCATATCCTCAGGGCACAGCATCCCTGCAGGTGTCCCAGTATTTTGTGGAGGGCACCACAGGAGCAGCGATGGTGAAATATGGGCAGGCAGGCCACTTTGGTCTGTTCTCTTTCTCCACAAGACTGCAATGCCTGGGGTAGGGTGTGCTCTTTGGATATGTGATGTAATCCAGACTCTGCAGGATGACAAGGAAAGGGGCAGAAAGTCTAGAATAGGGGCAAGGCATGGGAGGAAGTTCAAAGGTGGCAGACTCGGCACCTCAGTGGCTTGAGCACCCACAAACATGTACATAAACAGTTACAATAAAAACACAGGTTTTATATATAATCACTGGACTTGCCCACAATCTAAAAGATTGCAGAAAAGAGAGATAAAATAACAAAATGCTTGCTGAAAACTGCAACAGAATTAGATACCAATGTGTATTTTGCTTAATCCCAGAGAAGCATGCATGGAACATAAAATTTCTGAAACTTAGTCCACTAAAACCTGAAAACAAGAATGCTCATTTGATTAAAAACTAATGCCAGAAGCACCCAGATGCTACCAGGAGTAAACATTTTTTTCTCAGTTTTGTGGGTCCACTCTGCAGATAGCTTGGCCCCTTTGTGTTTCGATTCATCTCACCCTCTCTTTCCCCACTGTTCCCCTGCTCAGAGCTGAGCTGGTATCACATATGTAATCTCACAGCTCTACACCTCCACACTCCTGGTGCCTCTCCTGCCTCCTGGAAAATATCAGAGTAGAGCAGTCCTGCCTTGTATAGGCTCAGGAAAGTCTACAGGTCCTGCAAAAGGAATCTGCAATGAGACTGTGCTAAAATAATGGGAGAATCCAAGCAGCAAAAGAAAAGGCAGGACTCTTGGGAGGGCAGGGAAGAAGAGGTTGGACTGTGGAAAAAAATCTGTGCCCAGGAAAAGAATAGGGACCCTGCATACTCAGCACCACACTGTGCTGTGGCCTCCAGCATGGACTGAAAACACTGTGGGCTCAATTCTAGTCTTTGCATATTCAGGAGCCTAGTGAAAGAAGAGGAAGAGTGAGTAAGAAGGGGAGAGAGAGAGGAGGAGAAAGGAGGATCTTACCTGTGACCCACAAAACCTGTTGAAGCCCACATCCAAAACATTCCATAGTAATATGTGGTACAACTCCTTCAGCAATACAGTGAAAGATTGAAAAGGGTTCACAAATCATATGCCCATCTCTGCAATGCCATTCCACTTGTCCCTTCTCTGACATTCCTTAAAAAAACTTCAAAGTGCAACAGAATACAATACACATCAATAACATTATATTTAAAGTCCGTGTTAAAATCATTGGGTGCTGTAGCACTGTACTGTGGCTTACATACAGAATGCCTGAAGACTTGTTTGAATGTAAGAAAAAAAATATTTCCAAGTAACTGCACGAGCAAGTGCAACCTACTACTTACTGTACAATAATTGCTTATTTTGTGCTTGATCCAGAGAAACTGTAATTTTGCAATAGCTTTGGCTTGAAGGTCAGAAAATCTAGTTCTAGATCTAAAAAAAAAAATCATATTTTTACTCTAATAGCTCTTTGCTTAACCTTAGATTAAGACAATAGGATTCATCAGCTGAAAAATGAAGGCCACTTGCAGGGGACAAAGATAAACATGGTATTAGATTTTACATGAATGGAAAGAATACTGACAGATCAGAGGATTATAAAACAAAAAAACCTGTGAAACAGGAGTCAGGATTTAAATTGCTATGTGTTCCAAAGATATGTATCAATAATATCTTAAAAGTAATTTTGATTTCAAGCAATTCTCAGATTTAATATAGGAATTAAAAAGAGTTCCAAAGGATGAGTTTACATTAGTGGACATTAGGTTTCATCTAGATTATGTCTTCTCTCTGTTTCCAATTTTAGTTAGTATTTTACCTGTGAGTGCCAGTATCTTTGAGCAGAAGAATGAGTTAGACTGGCTGTTAGAAGAGTATTTTGAAATCTTGTCTCCCCCAAGCTTGAATTATGTAAGCACGACTATCTTCAGACTTCTACCTACTGTTTTAAAAGACAAACTCTGCTGTCAGGGACCTTAGGAAGCCTGCATCTGCATTCAACTCAGAGGAACAGCAGAAGTCAGTAGGGCCCTGAAGACAGAATCTTTTCTAAACTAGTCAGGGGAGGATTTCCTGCACATAAGCTCCTGCAACAATGACAAACGCAGCATGCAGTCTGCATTATATGGTGTTTCATGTACACTGCACAGCTCTACCTTCTCTGTTTCAGTTCTATCCCTCTAATCTGGGTGGAACGATTCCTTCTTGGCAATATTTCTGGCTACATTACCTACTAGATGATTCTGATAAAATACTAAGGATGGACTCATTTCAAAAGAAAAGCTCCTAGAATTAGCTCAAGGACCCCGTGGGAGTATTTCCCATAATTTGATTTGGTTTTAAGAAGCTTCCTCTTCTGGGTTTAGTTAAGTTTATCAAGCTGTATAAGGAAGAATGATTCAGAAAATAGGCATTTTTATCTTAATCACAAAAATAAAAAATCATACCAGAAAAATGTATGTACCCCAAACTGCCACATGACATGCCTTTTCAGCATAGCTGATCTTAGCTTTTTAAGTGGTCTTTAATCCTGGAAAGTTTAAACTCTTTCAGTGTTTCCTCCGTAAAGTTAACCAACAACATTTCACAGAAATTAGGGAAGGAAGAAAATAATGATCCTCTTGTAGTACATTTATCTAGTAATTTATCACAGAAGAAAAACTTATTAACAACAACTGAAAGCATACTAAAGATATGTCTAGCAACAATGTCAGGGATAAAGATCAGAAATAGCAGACCTTAGTTTAAAACATATCACAAGGAATATATTGAGCAGTTGGAATTTATGAGCATTGATTATTTATTAAAATATTAACCTGTCTAAACCTATTGTGAAAAGTGACCGACAGCACGTTTAGCTGCACTTGCAGAAAGACTACAGGAGAAAGCAGTAAAATGAATAGCCCATATTCAAATTTCCCTAAAACTCTATGATTAACATATTTCAAAAATGCCAGTTGTTACATCCATTTTGTTCTTGACATTCCTTTGATTTTATATTCCTTAACTAAAATACATTGCACACTTTCTATGAGTACAATATTTTCTGCACCTCTACCAAAAGCACATGCTTTGTAGTGGGAAGGAAAACACAAAACACCCAGCTCTGCACATGGATGGTAAGAAGATACAACATTTAGAAAACTTTCATTACTGATAAGATACTTGTCTGTTTTTATGGTTCCTGAAATATCCAGAATCTCTATTAGTGCAGGAGCTGAACACTATATGCAAGCCTAACATGTACTCTGGTAAGGCAGATGGACTCCTTGCTGCTCTTAATCATGATGTTTTTCATCACAATCTAAGAAAAGGAAACCCGTTGTCATTAGGATAAACACTGATCATCACTAATGACCATGAGGTGTCCCAAGTTAAAACCCACACCGAGCTGCTGATCTGCGCACTATGAAAGCATGTCAGACATAGGCTTGAGAATCCACCACAAGAGGTGGTGATCCCTGCAAAAGTTCTTGATCCTCAGGTGGGACAGCAAAGATTTGAACAGAATAAGTATTGAAGGAGATTCTTCTCTTGACATTTGGTCATTGAACAGAGATCTGAGATGATGTGAAGAACAGGACTCAGTATTTGAAGGGAGTAGAGGTGATGCTGATATAAACGCACACTATAGGCAATGTCTGATATCAACAGGCCAGATTCAGCACCCCAAGCTGAGCAACAGTATCTTTTGAAAGAATAAGACTGATTCAGAATTTTTTTTTCTTACAGTTCAACTAAAATGAAATCCAGCAAAAAACCTCAATAATACTAATTTGGAATGACATTCTTGAGGGCAACAGCTCACTCTCTAGCACTTGGGTACATCACACGTGCCACACAGAGGGGAGATGCAGGAATACATCATGGACAGTGCTAAGACATAAAAATATTCTGTATCTTAAGTGTGCATGATTCGGCACCTGCAGCATAGATGTACATATGGCAATCATTTTAAGAATGGATCTATTTGACACAGAAATGTTTTGGGTATTTTTTTCCTTTTAATTCATGTGAGAAGCAAAAATGTGACCTTCCATCTTGTTATTTAGATTAAGGGGAGTGTAGTTGTTGGAGAAATGAGAGGCAGGATATTAGTGGCTACAGTACTCGCTATAGGATCTGGAAGTTCTCACTTTGTTACAACAGTCTATTATTGAACCCTGTGTGCAAGTGAACATGCTGGAGGAATGTCTTAATCAGAGTTTGTAATTTTTGTCTTGCCTAGAGCTGTTACAGAGGTTTGAATGAAGAATTACACCACAGAGACTCAGAGGTCGAGGCACCTGTGTAGGTTTTTGGAAGGTCAAGTCCAAGTCTGACTTCTGATTCAGGAAGGGATGAATTTGAACTGGTTCTCTCACTTGTTAGCTATGTGCTATGATGATGAGGTTATTGTCTATTCCAGATCAGAGTTTACTCTGTCAATTTGATCTGGAAATTAAAAATTTATTACATAGCTTCTTCATAGATATTAAAAATATCATTGATGTACACATTAATTTATATTAATTTCACACACACACACACACATATATATAAATAAATATATATTTCCCCAATGACTTTGAAGTTTTTCATCGACTCTCTGGATTAGCACCTGAAATCTCAAGGAACACATGACTGCTGCTGAGCCCATCATACTTTACTTCAGCGAGCATGAAAATGAGGACAAATAGATCAAACTATGGTGAGCTTCTGTTTAACTACATGACGGAAACCAGCACAGCTGGAGGCAATTCTTAGCAAATTGATCAGAATTCCTTTACTTTAACTACAGCTTAACTAATAAATAGACTTCCATAATTTTCTGCAATCAATCTAAATGTATTTGCAAAATTAGCAAAACATTTGATCTTGAAATGTTCACTAAATCTTAAGTATATAACTTTGAGGAACTTAACATAGTTTATCTTTCTGCCAAATTGGAAAAGAATAACTGTTTATAATAAAATCTTGTTAACTAAGTAAACTTTGTAGAAGTTGCATGTTCATAATTAATTTGCTATGTAACAAAACTAGTTGTTTTTTTTCGTTTCAAAATTAAATATTTTTTGTTTGCAGGCTTATTCTTGCCTTTTGTTTAAAGATATTTTTGTCTCAACTTCTGGAAATAGTAGTAATCCCACTGAAAATCTGAAAAGACTTTATGAATGTTGATGCTCTTGTTTTACCATTTTTTAAAGTAAGGACTTTTCATCCAACAATCTAGACATTTTTCTGGATGGATCTGTTTCTCTTAAGGGGCTTTTCAAATATTCTGTGAACAAGACAATCTTGAACTCCCTTTGAACATAACAGGCACTTGCAAAATTTAATGGAAATACACTTTTAAAAAATGTAATTGATCTGGCTTTCACCCTTTTCACGATTATTTTTGCAGTTACAGACTGGCAAAATCTGAAAGTAATAGAAATATCCTATATGCTAAAATAAATGAATACACAACTCTTTTTTTTCAAAAGCCCATGTTGCAATCCCTCCTAAGGGACAAAAGAATAACAAGAAAAAGATGGAGTTTGAACTCAAAGCAAACATAAAAGCTTTACTTACAAAAAATCAATTACACACCCCAATTTGTTTTTACCAGCAGCCAAAGTAAAACCTGGTTAGCATGTTGCAGGATCCAAACACCTTGGATCTACATGTTTCACCAAATTTTACATTAAGGCTATTTCTAAGAAACAAACTAACAATTAGAGACACCTGTTAAAAGTGCCTGTGCTCTGTTCACACTTCATGTAGTATCTTAAAGTGACAGCATATTAAAATGTCAATGCAATTCTTTTACATTACAGAAGTATTTATAACAACAGAAAATGCAATTAAATTCTCTGCTCCTAAGTACTTGGAGTTCATTTGCTTAGCATACAAGAAAATTACTAAAATACACTGGTGCAGAAGGAAAAACTATTACAAGTAAGATTATAATACTACAAAACTCAGAATTACAAAAGACACGGACAGAAAAAAATCAGTATCTAGATTTCCCAGCCCCCAATTCTATATACTTAGTAATCACGTAATTTCTTCTGTAAAGAGTCCAGCAATTTTAGATGTACAGGCCTACAGTGTAGAGTATTGCAGACAAAAGAAATATAACTACACTGAGATTATATATCCAAAACTTTGCCTTTGATTATGTGCCGAGACGCTATACAACTTGCACATCAATGAAAGAATCTTTGAATTTGACCCCTCCAGCAGTCAGAGTTTTCTGAGTGGAAACTAAGTCACATTATGGACCATACCTGAGAAACAGAACAAGATAATACACCTTCAAACAGCTTCTACAGATCCTTTTAATAGAGATCACTAATACAGTGATGGTACATTTACAGCAAAGTTAAACAATAACTCCGGCTTGATGAAGTGGATTGCTATGGGAAAATTTCTCTTTGAAAAACAGTTGGGAATTTAGAGGAAAATTTCAACAGATACAAAAGTCTACGTTTATCAAAAGTGAATTTCTAACAAAACCTGGCTCACAGATGCCATGTCATGAACTCAAGTCCATGCACATGGTCAGAGCAGAGCATCTGCAATCTCCGGCCCTATTTCAGTGTTTGGTAGTACATGAAGGGTGCTGTGCAGTCTTGTAACCATACCCTAGTGAAAGGTAAAATTAGAGTGTCCTTTAAAAATGCTTCACATTTTCTCATCTATTTAAAGTCATGGACATATATCACCCTGAATTTCTACAAAATCTCATGTTGTCATGCCAAATGATCCACCAACATTTGGGTGTATCTGATGTATTATTTTGGGCCACAGGACTTTGTGGGAAGGATTTAACAATATTTAATCAAGGGTATATTACTTTCACCCATCTGTCCTGACACATTGCCCCGGGTTACCACTTTGTAGCAGAAGGGACAAAATGAACTCTTCCCTCAGGTATTTTGGCTCACAGCCTTAGCTTTAATGGAAGTAATGCCGAATAAGTTTGATGGTGTGTAAGCTGTAGGACATGAAGAGCCACCACATTTTCACTTCTGGTACACCTCTGTTACTGGGGCAGTAACCTCTGCAGAAGGATGGAGGGGACTGCTTAGGGCTGTTCTTCAGGACACCCCTGGTAATCTTAGTGTGCTCCCAGAGGCCTTCTCTGGCAAAGGTGTGAGGCTGAGAGAATTTCAGTGCTTGCTTTGCTGCTGACTAAGGGAAATTGTTTCAGTTTTCTTCCTCTCTTTTTTTCTGTTCAATAGGGATTAAAACCTTTATGGTTTTCTTAGGACTGCTGCAGAGACTGCTGGCACAGTGTTCAGAATACATGAATTACAAGGAGCATTCAGCATCTGTATCACTTCTGCAGTTTCACACTAGCTCCCAAAGCAGTAGCTTTGTCATTTTGAAATCTGAAAAGTTTACTGAAAATTCTAATGACAGATCTCCAGAAGGCATTTTCTTCTAAAATATTTGTCTCTGCTTTCTGAAATGTGACTCATCAAAACCTTAGCTGACCAAATTTCTGTTTATTCTCAGTTTCATTATGCTTCCGATAAAAATCCTGGTCTATTTTTCAAATATGGAAGCTTTCAAACACCAGTATTTACAAGAAAGCTGTCTGTTTACAAGCTAACTTGTCTACAGATAGCAAAGTAACCTCTTTCCCAAGGCTTCTGGCTACTTATTCACATCAATTGAAATTTGGTACAAATTTGCACAAATTATGTCTTCCAAGAGCACCTGTGAATTGGCCTTGTGCCGTACCAGTTTTATGATTTGTCACCCAAGACTAAAGTTTACATTATCCTTAAGCAATGTGATTAAGTGGGAGGAAGGACTGTGGGCCAAGCTTTTCAAAGCTGTTTTGTGAAGTTCCACTGCACTCAGGCTAGCCAAGAATAGTGGAACTGTTGTAGCCCCAGCACACATGACACAACTCTGGGAGTTGTTCTAATTGATGCTGAATTCCTATTAGTCACAAGGGTCTGTCCTGGCAGCCACAAAAAGCTGAAGTATAAAAGACATTCTGACCATTGACTTCTTTCCAGAATTACCTATTCCCATATAAGAGTTTGTGAGGAACAGGTGAAGCGGACTCATTAATCCACCTCTATACCACCTACCACCTAAGGATTTCTGTTCCATTAAGAAAATTTTCCAGTGCCAAATCTCCCTCAAGGTCCCTTGAGCTGTCAGAACAGCATAAAAAGACAAGAGTAAGATTTTGCCCTTGCTCTTCAACAGCTCTAAATACTTCTGCTGCATACATTTCTACAAAGGCTGCAAAGTGAGTAAGTAGAAATGGCATCATTAATGTATCTAATTGATCTCAAAATATTGTCTGGCTAATCAGGGAAAAGTTTCTGTGTATAGTAACTTCTGCAGCAGATCCAGCTGAAGATATCTAGTACTATTAACCTTGTTCTACAGGTGTGATTTTCTCTGGGATTGTTACTTCTAATGGATGAGATGTTTTTCATGTTACTAAGAATGCATGTTAGCATGATATGCTACTCAACCATTCTGTTATTACTTTTCTGATGACTTGTCATGCAAATCATATAGTGGACTGAAAGAGGCTGGTTGAACCAGTGAATTAAGCCCCTGTTATCACAGGCAACTAAGTCACATATGCCTTTATAAGTCACTTAACCCAAGAAACTGACTGAGCTCTATTATAAAGATAATTAGGAGGCTTTTTGTCTGCACAGGACATACTAGAAGGGGGCTCCACAACCTCATTCAGGTACCTAAAACCTAATTCCTGGTCTTAAATATATTCAGGAGAATTTAGACTAAATTTTTGTCCTAATATTATGTATAAGAAGACAAAAGATCAGATGACCATCCATCTTAATATCTAGTCCTTGCCAAAGGTCAGTAGAGGATCATTAGGCCAGTGCATGGCAAGATGACAAGTATATACCCTCTGTATCTCCAGGTTCCATGATTCTGGAGTTCAAGCTTCTTGCTATGTCCTTGCTCTCTCATACGTGAGAGCATCTAACTATGGGAACAGGTTTTATATATTGCCCTATATTTATTTGTCTACCTACGTTTACCTCCTAGCTAGAGCAGAACATTTCATGTTCCATTTTTCTCATGCTGCTCAGCAGAACTGACTGAAAGACTCATACCACTGCCTGGACAGAGAGGTCTTCCATATTCCTCCTTCTCCAACTACACTTACTCTTTGCTGGAGAGTTGTGGTTTTGGTTTTTGGTTTGGTTTTTTTTTTTTCCCTTTTCTTCTTGTTGTTTTTGAATTAGTTTTTGGCCAAGTTAGAGAGTTGAATCTGCTAAATGTGGGGCCAGCATGAGGGAGTGTGACCCTCCTTTGAATTATGAATTATTGTATTTGCTGAAGATGTAATACATAATTTCAACCCTAATTACATATTTTACAGAAAAGTCAGCAGCTTTTTGAAATGTGCAATCATTTGTCATGGTAATAACAGCAACCAGCTTTTACAATATTGTGCAATTCTATTAACAGGCAACTTCAGGAATCCGTTACTCATTCAAACTGGACAAAGTATTTAGAAGCAAGAATTAAGTATTGCAGAGCTAATAAATGAGTAGTCTGAAGAACAGGAATTAATTTACCCATGACTGAAATGGTTTGATGCCTCGGACTTAAGGTGTTCCATGATTAGTTTAACTGATATAAGATTTCACCCAAATGAAAACAGGGAGGTTTCACCCTCAATTCCTTCTCCCCTATCCCTAATACTTTTTCACTGTGTGGTCCTGCTCCTTCCTCTGTTATAGTTCTGATGCTCATTGAACCCTTAATGGGCTTATTCAATTCATAAATTCATTAGAACTGTACCATTTACTCTTCTAGGATGATATGTTGTATAGGCCCATGGGAAACTACAAGGTTGTACAGCTTGTGTAAGGACGAACGTTGCCAACATGAAGCAGACAAGCATCTTGTCCTTTTAGCAACAACGAACTGCAGTTCAGAATTTCTTGTCTCATGAAACTGAAAACTAAATTTCAGTATATTCCTAAATTTCCTGAGACATATGCCATATACTGTTACAATGCATTACCTGTATAACAATAGAATTGTAAGCTGTTTCACTTTTTAGATATGTCAAATTGTTCAGATAATAAAACAATTTGGCAAGAAAAAGAAAGAGAATGAAAAGGAAAAGGATGCATTGCTATTCATTTAAAAATTTACCTTTCAATAGCTACATTAGGCAAGTCTTTTACCAACCTAACATTCTTGCATAATTTTTATTCCCTTTGTGGTGGAATTCACCTTACATGTTCAGAGGAACGTTTTTGTCCACATTAACTGGACTTCATATTCTAAGAGAAGACATAACACTATGAAGCATGTGCTATGAAAGGAGGTAGGAACAATGGCAATCATACAAATAAAAGTTCATACTTAGAGACACAGTAAATAAACACATATACATCTTTGATTAGGATGCAGTTTTGCTACAACAGAGCTGACCGACAGTATGCAGCCACTAGAAAACAAATACTTTTTAATACCTGAATTTTCTGATATATCATCAACTTGAATCAGTTTTCCCTGCAGTTTTGCAATTGCTAGATCTGACATAAGAGAAACGGTGGGACCGTACTACACACACTAGAGAAGCGAGCTAGATGGCAAGGAACCAGAAGCTGGACTAACTCTTTTAGTGTCAGACCACCTTTTCATCAGATTAAATGTAACATCATACTCCACTTGAATGACAGTGTATACACACATGCCTTTTATGCATACTTTTAGCATACAGTCTAATGATTGCCACTGATGGCCTGCCTGGGTTGTCCCCTTCTTTGTCCTGGTATTGCCTGTTACACAATTGTGTGAGGAACCAATTCAGGAAACCAAGCTGGTCAAAAAGAAACCCAAGGAAAATGATTAATTGATCAGTTTTCCACTGTGCCAGCTCCCTGAACCGCCACCGTACGGCAGCATGTCATGGGAACAGATGCAATTCCAAAAGAATAGAGTTTAAAATGTTGCAGAACCACATTTTCAAATGAGATATGTCTTCATTCACTTGTTTCTAAGATACAAAAAAAAGTCAAAAAAGTTTTTTTCATTTTTACTTTTCCTTTCCTAATTTGTATTCCAATTTAGCAATCTCAGAACTATTTAATTTCATCCTTCCAGTTAGTAGCTGACTCATTCAGAGAAAAGTATCATGAGACAGCAGAATAATCTTAAGACCTGCTGCTGTCTACAGGCACTTTTCCCAACCCAATTCCCATTTGTCTTGTCCTCCTTCTGCCCTTGTACTGTCTCTGACACTTTGATTCTTGTGTTAAGTTGATTCAGCTCACTAACGTGCTAGAGAAAGAAGTATCCAATGTACCTCTTGGGAGAAACCATCTTGATCTAAGTCACTACATCTGGGCAGATGCTAGACGGATAATGTCACGTATAGGATGCAAAAGTATACGCCCCTTCTCTCTGTTACAGACCCTGAACATATGTACATATGAGCGCTCGCAGCACTTTCTAGCCAATCCACTGCAGACACATATATGGCAGCCAGTACTCAGGTATTGTTTTGCTCCTTCTCCAGATTTAGGGAAATGGATAAAACAGAATAAGGAATGGCAATACTTGTGTAGTTACGAGAAATTAGTACAGCTATGGGTCAATCATCCATTGCCAGGATAAGGGAAAACTAGGAAGGTCACAGCACCTCTGAGGCACAATCCCTTCTGTGTGCTGCTCTTCAGCCAGTGCTGCCGAGCTCTGCCCCGGCTCAACTCGGGTTGTAAAAGCACAATCTAACCCGCTGCCTTCTCACCAGGGAGTCATCAGCTTACTACAACATTGCAGCAGCTAAAAACTTGCAAATATTTCCTTAGGTTTTTGGTGGGTTTTTTACTCTCTTGAGAAATAAATTCAAAAGACAGCTCTATGGTGCCAAGATTATTTTGGAGATGGTATTTTACTTGCATCCTACTCAACGTGAAGACTCTTGTTTCTCAAAACCCCCTCTAGACCTAGAATACACAGTGATGCATCTGCTTGTAAAAACATACAAAAAGCATAGTTCATAAAGATATTATCTCTCTTTTTGTTTATTTATAGATTTACTTGGCACTTACTGGCGTAATGGAGTTATTTTAGGGACATACTTAAATACAGTATTAATGGCCAACTTCTCTGAGAGAACTATTGGCATTGCTACAGTTACATTGTGCTTCCAACATATACAACTTTATTCTCTTGTATCCATAGCTTCTAAAAGCCAGCTCAAATACGAGTAAGTAAAAAAGAAATGTAAATAGGTAGAAAATTTATTTTCTGTTTATTGTAAATGAAGATGTTAAATAGTGATTTTCCATACTTTAAACTACGTCCCACTCATTTTACTACATGACTAGATAATAATAAAAGTAATCAAAGGTCCTGCCCCCCCCCCCCCTTTTTTTTTTTTAACAAAGTGGTTCCTTGCTTGTTTTATTTTAGACATGTTCTGTCCATGGTTAGAAATCAGGCATGACAGTGGTCTAATGCAAAATTTTTGTCCATGGAGAAACTAGGCATGACCACGGTCTACCCCTGAATGTGATCTTAATGTTTTATACCACTGACAAATCATTAACATCTGTTAATAACTCACCCAGCTGCTTTGTTAGATTGTTTTAAGAAAATCTTATGTACACCATAGATGTCTCCAACTCGTAGCCTATGTAACCTTTCCCAGCTGCTTAATCCTTATTTAAAATACTACTTTAAAATGCATACATTTTTAAAACTATCCCCTTTCTTTGTCTCCAGACTACTTTTGTAACTGTGCTAACATCTGTTCATTTCCACTCCCCAATTCCCATCTTAAATACTTATCTTCAGCATGTATTTTTTTTGTAAATAGAATCCCATGTACTTTCTCACCTCCTAGCCCTCTGCTTTCTGTTTTCTGTTCTTGCTCTCATTCCACTCTATCCCTCATGGTTTCACTTGACTCATTACATTTTAAATACAGGGTTGATACAGAAAAAAGAATATTTAAAGATCTTCTCTGATTATCTCACACTAATTTAGGCTTTGGAAAAGAAAAATGGGGGCATGCATCTACTGTGTTTAAAGGGAATAAAAAAAAGGTGGAACAATATACAGTAAAGGGAGTGTAGGTAGCTCTTAGGGATGAAACTGCATAATGGAAATATTGGAACATTAGAAAATACTTCCTGGCTGTGAGAAGCAGTAGGCTATGCAGCAGCTTCCCAAGGGAATTAGAGGCAGCTTGTCACCTGGCACACTTTAAAATAGGCTGGACAAAAGCTGTGGTTTGGGGCCAAGCAGCTAACAGAAGCAAGGAGTGGAGAGGCAGGATGAGGTGAGGCAAGGCTGCTGAACTCAGCACCAGGCTGGGGATTTCTGAGTGCTGGTAGAGCAGGGGCAGGAGGCAGGACATGATGGACACAGGCTGTAACACCTCATTTGGGAACTGGCTGTGATTTTAGAGTGCTGTTTCTACTGAAGTAGACTAAACTGCCTCCAGTAGAGCCCCGGATAAAATGTAAGCATTTCTGGTACCATTCCTCATTGCCATGAATGAGCAAATGAGTAGGTGAACAGATGTCTCATTCAAAATAAATAAATCAGATTGATAAATGATGTCCAGGATAGTCCACATTACATTGAGCACTAAGACTCAACATTGTTTCTTTCTTACTATTAGAGTATAAGGGGTACTGAGGCAATTTACATAACTCAAAAAAGATACATAAGTTACAGTAATTCTTTTTTTTTTTTTTTTTTTTTTTTTTGTGGACAGCAATACAATGGCATATCCTGAGGCTGTGGGAATCTAAATAAAATAATTAAACACAACTATTGTGTTTAACACAAACCATAACACACACTATAATACTACAAGGTACTTTCTGTACAAATATGGCTATATTTTTCCAAATCTGTCAGCTGACCCACATATCCAAACTGTTTCAAACTGAATTTCATTTTTACCATGAAGATTTGGTCATGGTTTCTGACTCATGTAAACATCCTGATTATCTGTAGAAATCTTGAGATACTAAAAGGGAATCCAAGTGTTTCTACACTCTCTCTCATTTCTTTGGTAGGGTCTAACTAGCGAAGCTGCCAGCAGTGCAGTGAGCATATTTTAGAGGGCATTTAGTCCTGGGCTCTCTCCTTTTTCTTCCTTTCCCTGTCAGACAGTGCCATGAAAAGGGAACTGTTCTGTCATATCTCTAACCCATTCAAGGTTCTCCTCCATAATTACAGTTTTGGAGCTTTTTGGTCCCATTTGCCTATTCTGTCTAGAAGAGGGTTATTTGTAGCCTCATTATGAAAGGAAATATTTTCATAAAATTAAGATAAAAATAAAACGAAGGAAAAAGAATCAGAGCTTGCTTGGATTTAAACTGCGAGTGCACAACGGGCAGCTCATGAAATCACAAAATGCAGTCCATGCCATCCTCTTGCAGCTGCATCATGCGGACACAGCTAATCAACTGCAGGTTTTTCCAGTGCTAGAGAATTTAAACATGAAGAAACTTCACTTTCTCTACCAAGGAAGATGCTGTACCAAAACAACCAAATATGTGTGTGTACATTTATTTTTAAAACATGTAAATATATAGATGCCAATTATAGAAGGGAAACCCCTCAGGGTCTTGTCAAATTATAAGTTCTGCCCGTGTAGTTGCCAGGAAATGTTTACATGAACTTTGTAAGTACTGGAAACCTAAACACAAAAAGAATATTGTGATATGGCATTAGAATGAAAGCAAAATGTAATGTAAAGGGACCTAAAATGAACTATTCTAGCTCATTGTCCAAATTGGAGGAAAAGCAAAATAAGAAGCATAAAATTGTTAAGAAAACAAATGCATATTTACGCTTTGCAAATGTCCATAGTTGGAAGGATTGTCACTGGTAGGACTGATAATATTCAATATGTCTTGTAGCATGATTTCCATTTATTCCCCAGATCAGCTGCACAAGGAATCATCTGTAAGGGTTCTACTAGACAGAGCTGTGCTTTGGGGTATGTAAAAGGACATACGGAAAGATGTACCAAAACAAAAATCTCAGACAACATTACATACTACATTTTTGGAGGACTAAGGCTACTCCAAGTCAGCTTTGATCCAGCTTCCTTTCAGAAACCTAAACCACACCTTCTGCAGTTACTGGACTGAGAAGAAAATATGCAAGAAAACCATCACACATTCATCAGCCTTGGTTCTTGCTCAGGCATTCTTTCCTTTTTTCTCTCTGTGGGAGACTGTCCTGCTTCCTCTTCTCCTGAAAAGCTCATCACCTCATCTACTACTGCCTCTCTCCTCAGTTCTCCCATGATGGTCTCAACACTTGCTTCCTTTACATAGAGCCATTTCTCTTCCTTCTAGCGTAAGGGACTGGACAGCTGCATCCCTGTAGTATGTACATAGCTAATTAGGCATCTGGAGTTTTCATTTATTTCATTTTATTCACCTAACAACCTCAGAAACAAGTAAAGGATCCTTTAAAATGGAAACAGAGATTATATTGTTCCATCCTGAGCACGTTGAAGGCCGACATGGCTTATTTGGTGGACGTTAGAAACTCCAGGTTGTTACAGCTCACAGGTGACTCAAGAAACTGAGGGTACTTTTGGTATGGCCAGTGAGACAGCACAGATAATATGTAACCCAAAGCGTGGTATCATCATACCATGCTGTCAGATGGAAATTATTATTTTATGGTTTTCCAGCTGTTTAGAAAAGCACCTAGTATTAATTAAAAAACCAAAGTAAATGATAGAATGCTTAATGAAAATTAAGGAAAAGCTTGAGAAAACAGACCTCTGGTAGTCTGATTTGATGGTGCACAAATTCAGTGTCTATCAAAGAAGGGATAAGATTATTCGAAATCAAGAAACAATGCATATTATAGTTTTTACAAAAATCTACATTGATTTGAAATGAGGATATCATCAAGCAATTCTCTCATTTGATCACAAATAACACAGTATCACATGAGGAGATGATGAAGCTGCATTTATACAGTTCCTTTTATCCCAAAGGATCTTGACACTCTTTATGAAATATACATATGGCATGCCCATGAATAAGAAAAAAGCACATAGGAACAGAAATTCCTTTGACCAGCACTGCAAATCAGAGCATCTGTTTAACAGTGCACATCAATATTGTTTTTTAATTCAGGGAAGGATTTAAATTGGAATAGTACATCTAGCAGGAATTATTAGCCTGTGTGCCCTTATTAATTCCTAACAGATTGTATGTAGAAGGAAAACACAGGGCAAATTACAGAGTCCTGGATCACATCCACATCCAAATTATTGTAAACTTGAGATAAGTTCATATTATACAAAATTTGGATCTGTAACGGAATATTCAAAGTATTTCAATGCTGAAATTCAAATGCCAAAACCAGAGTGTAAGCTACAATATGCACACAAACCCTAAGACCAATTGTGCCAAAGGCCACTGATAAATCAAGTAAAACTAATCCCAGAGAAAAGCCTTGACATTTGGTTGAAATAAGGACATTAAGTTGAGTTGGTATGGGATTATTTTTACTAGTTTTTTTTTTTCCCTCAAAATGAAAAAACATTTGTCAGGAAGTGATCAGTTTCAATACATTTTTATACACTTTTTCTAGATGACAATGGATGTTGTTCTTTACATTTTCAAACCAAAACTTCTGTTTCCCTAGTTCAAAATCATGTGTAAGTAGTTGAAAACAAAGATAAAAATAAATGGAAGTGAAAACTTCCAAAATTCAGAATTAATTAAATGAAGAGTTTCATGGCCAAAACTCACTGTTTTTCTAACAGTCTTCTGAGAGTTCAACTGTTCATTCCAGTACAGAATTGTTTGCTATCCTGATAATTTTCCCAGGACAGGAAGACTATTTTCTGCTTAAAACTGTTCTGAATCTAACTAGAGCAATTTGCATCAAGTAATGTGAGCTTAACACAGCCTGATGCGAACTAAGTGAGCTATGGTCATTTGGAAATGGCACCATTGTATAAGGACAATGAACTCTTCCTTAAACCAACATTTTTCAGAAACAGATTCCACTACTGCTCACTCAAACAAAAAAGACCAGAAATCAAAGAGGAATTAATGATATAAAGGAAGTAGCTCTTGCAAAACAACAGATGGAATGAGATCGGAAACACATGTAGTAAGCTGAACTTTTTTAATAAGACCAAAATGACAGAATTGGAACAAAGGAACAAAATGGATAAACACGCATACAAATCAGCAGAACAACTGCTGACTAGAAATGGGTCTGTAACGCAGAGTCCAAATTTGGACTTAGATCCCAAATTATTTTCTAAATTCAGGGCTTTAGATGCATGATGTTGGTCTAGATTTTTGCAGAAAGAGTGGCAAACCATAAAATCTCTATGATGACTAGAAAACTTTCTCCAAAGTTTCTAGGGTGGATTATTTGCCTCATTTTTTTAATGCTGATATTATGGATCACACATAAGATGTAAAGTCAGTTTACATGAAGATTCTAATCCAATGCTGAACAGTGTAAAGTGTTAAAGTAGAAGGAACATGGACTGCACCTTCCCCAGATTCTGCCAAAGGTGAGAAACAGCTTTAAGAAACACCATGGAAGTCAAATAGGTTGATCAGGAAAACAAGCTATACTTGTTAACTTATCCCTCTCATAAATTGACGTAAATGCTTTTGAAAGAATGCCTCCTGGGTCCCTCTTAGGCATTGCTTTCCAAATCGCACACCCATCCCAATGTGAGGCTTATTATGAAGACACAATTATGTCTGAAAGTAGAAAAGATTGTTTAAATAAAGAGCAAAAAAATTTAAAATCAGATGGAACTATCATTATTTGAATTAACCAAAGAAGTACTAAAACACTGCCTGTTGGATATAAGTTTAACTTGTTAGGAAACTTTTAACTTAATTAAACATTGTTTAATTTATTAATAAACTGGACTTTCTCCAAGTCCTTTAAGTGGTAGTCGGTCTACAATAACATTTAGAACTCTTTGAATGCATTGAATACAAGTGAAAATCCTCAAGTAGTATGGACTAATCTATCTTCACTGAAGTCTGGAGCACAATTTTGTATTAGTCTGACGTGAAAGAAACCATCTTTTTTTCAAATATTTGTCTCAAAATGTATAGTGATGTCAAACTACTGCCAAAATGAAAGAGGTAAGTAAATGATTCATCGTATCCGCATAATATTTTTCTTGTTCACAGGACTTTCAGGCACAAATATTTTCAGATGTGTTGTGTATTTGAAAGTTTCTGGTGATGTCTTGTTGTTTTTTCCTCTATTATTTGAAAGCACTTAATCGTACACTTCTTTGTCTGTGTCTTCTATTAACTTCTGTCATGTAGATAACTGTTAAAGAAGTTTCAAAGTATGGTTTCCATTTCCTAACTACACAATACCAAGTCACATCCAAAATGACTATTTCTGCTTTGATATGCTTCACAGTTCATATGAATACTTGCACAGGCAACTTTGAAATTTGTTAAGAACAGTGGAGTCATTAAAATTCAGCTGTATAAAAATTGATGGTAATCAATGAAAAAGAGAAAGCACATGTAAAGGTAATCAGCTTATAAACCTGAGGAAATATCAGCCAAAATTTTATTTTGAATCATAGTTCTAATTTTGCAATATCACTTTTGATTGGAGACATTTTTTTAGGTGTTAAAATGTAATAGCAAGGAAAAATATATGTTAGCACATGTAGTTTGGAAGTTAACAAGCTCCTGAAAATGTCAGTTTAATGTCAGCAATGCAGTAGTAGGGAAATAAGAAAAAAAAAAAAAAAAGAAAAGAAGTTGTTTTTTTCTGAAAATTCAAGCTGTTCAAGGCTATAAGACTACATGAGAGCGTAAACTGGAGCCATCAGACGGACCACAGTAACATCCTCTGGTTATCAGTCAGGCTTGCTTGCCTGATGCCTCAAACAACATTAGCTTTCTCTTGATTTCAGACAACTCCCTGTAATTCTCTTCCTTTCACTCTCCAACTACACCTCTAAGCCGTTGCACAAGTATTAATTTTCCAACAATAAAATGTTATTAAGTTCTGAATTTTTTAAGTTTGCTTAAGTCAAAACATATGACACTAGGACACAAAGGACAAACTCTAGCTGGAAAAGCACTTTACTACTTTTTAATTTTAAAGTAATATATACGACAATGTCTTGTCCTATGTATCATAATTTAGCATACCCTTTTGTCATCCTTTGGTAAGTCTGATGTGTGAAAATTACATTAGAGCCTGCATTACATTTAAAATCCAAAATAAGCAAAAATAATTCTTTATCCAGAGCAGGACAATTTTCTCCTCACTTTCCAGCGAAGAAAGATCATCTAGGTATTTTAATTAAAAAGTAGACCCATGCCTTAACTGTATCTGTACCAGAAAGCTCTTAATTGCTACGTCTCTCCCTGCTCATATATAGGCACACACATAAATCCTTACTGAATTCTGTGAAAACTGAATTCAGGACGACAAGAACAGAGATTCAGTGCTTTATTTAGTCTATAGATGGCTAAATCCATCATAAGGGTAACCGATAACTAAAACATCTACCAGAGTCTCTGTTATACTGAGACATTAAAAGTTTCACACAGTTTTTTAATAGTGTCTCAGCAGAAACTACACCAATATATCTTGTAATTGAGAAAAAAGCTTTATTTCAAAGAATAAGTGGGTTTCATAGAGCTAAAACAATGGATCATATTTGCCTCCATCTAGTTAGGTCGCTTATATAAATGCCTTAAAGCAATGAGCTTTGGTGTTCACGTAGATAACAAAATAAAATGATTTTCAAATGCCCATTTAGCAAAACCCAGTCCATTAAGCATTTGGCTTGTCTATTGATTATAAACATGTATTTATATGCATATCTTATTCCTCCCTTGATGTGAGGAGATAAACAAGTCTAGCATTGTTATTATAGAATAATAGAAAATTACTAAACACAGAAAAGTTATTGCAAAATATTGTCACAAAAGAGCCAAGCCATCTTCCAGGGTTTCAAAACAATCTCTGACAGGGACTTTATTTTCTCCAATTTTTTATTAAAAACATACACACAAAAAAAAATATCAATGAAGAAATGATGCTAAGCCACCAGTCCACTAGATGTGAGCCTTTGGCATCTTCCCCAAACTCCTTCAGAATGCTAACTTAGATCAGTAAGATTCCACTAATATGAAAAGGCCATGGATGGGATTCTGTCCACCAAAAAAAAACTTTATAAAAAAAAAAGCAGGAAACTCAAAACACCATAAAAATTAAGCAACAAATGGTGCTCTTAGACATCCTTTCACCTAACCTTAAGGAAAAAAAAAAACCCTGAAGAAATCATCAAAACTGTAATAGCTGGAAGTGATTAGGAAATGACAGCTTATCAATACCATGTTGAAAAAGAGTAAGTGCACTGCAAGAAAGGAATGAAGTAAAGGAAAATGTATTAGAAAACATTCTAAAACTAAAGTTCAGAATTAAAAACAATGTTTCATTTGAACTTCTCCAAGGCTGTTAAAGAATTAATCTGCTATAGTAAATTTGGTCCATTACAAAACGAAAGGAAGTGGCATGATGTTAGGAACAGGGAATGGAATGACAGATGAGATCAAAGGATATTCTATTCTTGGTTTTGTCACTGGCTTTCAAAATGTATATATTTTGAAGTGCTAACATCTGCTAAGACCAGCAGAAAAGTACTGCAAAATCTGTGTAATATCTCTGAATACATCTGCATCAACAAAACATACAAACCTATCACTCGGGTGCTGCCTACTTCTGCAAAGCTGCAGCTAACTCGGTGGAAGAGTTAAGTAAACTTCACTTGAAGTTTCTTCAAATGAAGAAATTTGCTTAATGGCTTTTTTACTTGATTCAGCCCCTTGGTTTCACCATGATCCATAATGCGATTTTCCTGCACACCTTCTGTTCTCTTATTTTTTCCTGCTTTCTTTAATTCCACTGTTTATGGACGCAGATTTCACATTTAAAGAGTTCCTAATTTTTATTATACTTTTAAAAAAATTGATAAAGCTTCAGAAACATCCCTGTACACACTCTAATGCTTTCTGTTTCTGGATCTTGGATCTGATTAACATTTTCAGTACTAAAAGTATACAAAACCAGTAAAATCTGGAATAGAAATGGTGAAATCTATCCTTGTAGTCCACTGTATGTGTGGTTTCTGTCAGAAAGCTGGAAGTACATCTGTTGATTGCCAGTTTATCAGAACAGATGTGCAATTAATGCTTTTTATGATATATGATATGTGGCATGTCCTAAATCATGAATGACTCTGAGGATATGTATTAAGTTCTTTCAACCAAGACTGGAAGCATAAGGATGTGCAGGATGACAACCTCAAAGGCACCAAAGACATGAGAAGTAAATCACTGATGCTGCATTTATACTACAGAAGAACATGTCTCCTGGTTTAGTACAAAGAGGAAAACAGGAAGAGGTAAAACCAAAAGCTTGAGAGCTATAAGTGAATTATAGCACAACCTGCCAAAATTAAGTCACTAAAGCACATCTCATCAGGACCACGTGACAGCAGAGCAAGACACTTTTTTTTTTCTTTTAAAATTGGTCTTGTGTTTGTTTTGCTTGTACCCTGTTGTTTCTGAGTCTTTAATGTCAATCTTTTTACGCAAATCTTGTTTTAACAGGAAGGTCTCAGTGGTACTTGGAGGGGCAGAGAGGACCCTTGACACTACCAGGTGTATTGTCTCTATATGAATCAACATATTCCATACTATGAAGGCATACAGAAGAATCGCCTGAGCCAACTCCAAGCCCTGAGGAGTACCTACAGCACCTCAGCAGCAGTTAACGTGGATGGAGCCTGCATTAGCATCCTCTGGTGTTGGACATGGACCACAAAGAGATGGCCTCCTTCTGCAAAATGCAAGCTTGCAAGCTGCAGAAAAGTGTATCTCAAAGTCTTAGGCAAAACCTAGAATGTGATTTAAACAGAAGCTGCAAATAAATCCACAATGAGCTCACATATTGGCTAACTGGAACTAGAATCTCAAGTCATCATTGACTCCTTCAAGCATATTTCTGAGATCCACAGCTGTCCTCATAACTTGTTTTGGGTTGATTCATCTCCTAGTGAAGCTTTTCTGTCTACGTGACTGAAACCTAGATAGAGCTCTAGGAGCAGTATATGGTAATTATTGGCATTGCCCATAACACATGGCGGGAAAAGTTTTCTCCTCCTTATTTCACACTTCTGCATTCTGGTTTGCTTTTCATGTGTGGTAACACTCACTTATGAATTGATATGAAAACTAATAAGCATAGAACAGCAAAAAGACATCCAAGAAACTAGAAACACAATTCTTTTTCCATGGCAATAATCAACACTTAAAAAACTGTCATTTGACCAAATTTTCCAGGTCACTTAACCATTTATGCTCACATAAGCACAAACATTCAGAAAGAAAATAGGGACAGATAAAAAGATCAAAACAAACAAACAAAAAAGCATGAAGTTACTTAGCTTAGAGACAGAATATGGAACACTTTATTATTTTTATTAGGTCTCAAAAATCTGTGAAAATTATTTTGGAGGCAATATGGTATTTCCCAATTACACATAAAAGCATTGCTGCAGATGATACATATAGTAAGTGAATGTAACTATAGCCCTCTTCATGTTATAGGGTTTTGTTACAACATTAAAAAAACATGTCATAAAACAGATTTAACACCTTTAGATGACCTCTAATTAGAAACGTGTCATGCTATTCAAATTCCATCTGTCAAATGCTGTAGATACAGGTAAGTAAATATAAATGTCATTAAAGGCACAAGTTATCTTACTTAGAGAAGTTTTAGCATTTAATTTTCTGACAGCTCCTAATTTGGATATCTTCCAGTGTCAACAAAACCTGTTCAAGCAGAATCTTACCTTGTTTTCACTACATCAAGGGGATGCATCAGGCAAATTTCTACAAGACCTATAAAATAATAAAAAAAGGCCTAATAAACATTTGTACAAATAGTAGTTTAATTTTCATTGATTCTGACAGTTTCTGAAGTTTGAAAAGTAAAGTAAAAATCTAAACATATCATTGATGATAGAGTATATATATACCTCGTATGCTAAACACACTCTTCTATGGTATATTGGGATTTTAGACGGTAAATGGTGCTAGTTGTTCATTATAGAGGGGCAAATGAAGACTTAAGCTACATGATCAACTTACCCATATTTTTTCCTCAGTTTTCTGACTTAATAACAGCAGGAACATTTGACTGGCATCATAAATGAACACATTAAGTCTTGCTGAAACTAGTGAAGGAAGGGAGTTCAGGTTGGCACTGGCTTCTTTGTCTTGTAAGACTAATCCCCAAGGACACTGCATGACAGCTGGGGGCTCAGCCAGCCTTGATGCTAAGATGACAGCTGGTTCCTAAGCTGGCTCCTGAGCTGCAGCCTTACTAGGGGGTCATCCTGTCCTGCTCTGTGCTGATGCACAGCCAGGGGTCTTCCCCCTCCTGCTCCACCACCCATCATGAGCACTTCAATTCACATGTTGGGGACTTTCCATGTCCAAGAATGGAGGGTGTGAAGAGCAAGAGGGGAATGCCAAGAAAAAAAAGAGACCTGGAAAATCCCGAATGCACCTGCCACCACCAGCTTCAAAGATGGTTCTGTTACTTTATTACACCTGACACCTCATGAAAAGTCCAGAAGTTTACCACCCACGTTTTGACCATGCTCCCCAGCATACATTGCCCAGGAGAATTTTCAGATCTTCTCTATATTTGCTTACATTTTCTAGGCTTGTCTAATCCTCTGTCCATTTCGTATACCACCCTCATTCCAAACAGCAAACATATAATAAAAAGATGTATTATGAGGACCATAGTAAAAGTGGATTTTTGAGATCTGTCAATGTGCAGAGATAAATAAACAGCTATACAAATCTTAAAAGAGTTTGAATGCCAAGAAAACACGTATCCATATGTCCACGATACTAGATTATCATGCTTTTGAAGTATCTGTGCCCTGCTTTATTAAAACTCTTAAGCATCCACAGTTCTTTTTTTTAGAGTAATAAATTTAATGCTACAACAGACAAAACAGTTTGTGAAGACTATACTTACTACAATGTTTGAATGCATCTATTTAATTTATTATTATAGTAAAAAATATTTAGAAACCTTTTGTAATACAGGATGCATCTTTTAGTCATTCACAGCTAAACTTCCATAAATTTTGATTCAGGAAAGCATTCTTATCAAGTTAACAACACTTGCAAATTCCTTCCTTTATGCATACAATACAGTCCCACTAAAATTAAGCACATGCTTATGTCCTGCTAGATACTCTCTTTGTTCAGATTATCACTGTCTTAAGGTCCAGATCCTGTCCTCTTATTTTAATGTCACAGAATACGGCTGGGCTCAGGTGTCACTAAAGCTAACAGTCTCTAATATGTAAGACAATTTACTACATGCTAGGCTACTCAACTACTTTTTCTTTTTAAGCAAAACAAAGCAACAACCTGAACATAAATTGAAAATCTCATTTTGAACTGTTCAACACAAACTATTGAAGTAATGGAATTTGCATTTTGACCCTATTCTTTGGCAGATTGGATGGAGAAAGACTTTTGGTGGACTTTGTGAAAGAACCAAGCTCTGCTGGGTAGCTCGTACACTGCAGCTTCAGAAACAAGTTCTCTTTTTTGTTACTGAACATAAATCTAAGGAAGGCTTAAAGTTTCAAATTTCAATTATTTTAGAACTAATAAGTTTAGTGTTTCAAGTAGAATAGGAAAACTTTGGGGATTTTTAAGTTTATGTAAGAAAGGATTAAATTCTAAAACATTATCTACTTTCAACTGTATCCAAACTTTCTGAGTAATACAGGTACTTAGACAAGTAAGCCTTTTACACTGATGCAAAGCATTAGCAGAGGGAAGATTCTCATCACAGTCAAAGGACAGCCAATAAAAGCAATAGTTTTTAACTCAGCCTATAATAAATACCTATATTTATATATAACCATTTATTTTCTGCTTGATATGCTTTACATATCAAATATATATATTGTTAATATTTACTATATATTTCTCTTAAGGAAGAATAATCTCTATATATATAACAACAAAGGGCTGCAAAAGTTTTTGTACAGAAACACAAGTAATTTTTCGAGCTAGTAACAGAAGGAGGGCATAAACTAATGCTAAAATTCTCAACTAAATGTATTTGAACAGGGGTTTACATGAAAGTTTCTGAGGCTATTAAAATGTTTAAACTGAATTCTTGATATAAACTACTTGCTGAGAGTTCTAATTTAACATGTGCAATTATCCCACTTTTCTATGATTCCACTGTAATGTATAAAGCTTGCAAAACATAAAACTGGCCAGACAACCCCTTACACCTAGCTTCCTGTCACTGTGTTTGAATGACAACATCAGTTAATATTTATGATCATTTTTTGTTGTATTTTCTTTCCACTCCATGTAACATTGTTTGGTTTTTCAGTTCTGGGTAAAAGGAAGACAAAATATAGGTGGTATTAGCCAAAGACTATTAATATCAATAGTAAGGAGTCATTAAAAATCATGCAATTTAATATTTGTTATATTTTTTCTAGAAAGCAAAAGCTGTCATTGTTATTTCTGAGCAGGTATATTTATTGCTGTAATGATTGCCCAGGAATTACTTTGATTTTACCAAAATAAGGCCAAATCACTTGTCACACAAGGGAACATAGAGTATAAGTCTCCTATCCCGATTCTGTCCCAAAACCTATAACCTACTACAACAGCTGCCAACAGGTGCTTTGCAAGTGGAGCGGCAGTTGAGTGTTTCGGTGCTAGCAGGGGGCATAGCCTATGAGTTTTTCCTTTCCAATCACCCTCCTTTTCCAGCTTCCCTCCTTGGTTTTGATCTCCTATTCCATCTTGTTTTGGCAGATAGAACCTACAGTAGGGGGCCAAGCATGGGGCCAGGGGTTGTTCACTCTCTTCTGTTTTTGCAGCATTAATGTCCATTTTGGGAGGAAAAACGTACAGTGCCAGAATTTGGCTCTATTTTCTTGGTCTTCATAGGATAATTTTTAATTCAGGCATTTTTCCAGCAACTGAATCAGATGAATTCCAAGGTCCTTGGCAAGAGCTCTGTTTTGATAACTACAGGATTCTATTGGTTATCTGCCTTTCTTAGTCTTTCCTTTGTTTCATCATTTAATTATGCACTAGGTTTTAAATGGTGTACAGTTACTCGACTTCACCAGACAGAACTCTTCAAAAGATGCTGGGATTATGACACAGCTCTCTGAAGAGCACCAAAGGAGCGCACACTGTGCAAGACATGAATTGAACAGCTACAAACACAAACTACGTTTTCCCATCTACTATAGTAGTCATGCAGATCATTACAACATCCTACTTGATAGCCTGCCCAGAAAGTGTGGTGGCCCTCCTAAATTACAAGCACTCTGAGCTGTGCTCAATAAAATAAAATATATTGCTCTTTCTTTAGCCAATGTTCATCAGCTTTGTGACGAATTCAATTAGCACTATGAAAATCTAATTTGCTGAACAGCTCTATCAGGGTGCAATATATTCTAACTTGTCACACTAAAGACTACTGTTTACCAACTTTACTTTCATGATATAAAGTAGTTAACATAGCTACAGATTGTCCAAAACCATATTCTAATCGTCCCATTGGGTCTTCCTGGTGATGTCACATGTGAACTAACCCAGAGTGATTTATGATGGCCTAATTATGTTTAAAGCAACTCAGATCCAACTAGCTGAACAAGAGCCCAAAGGAAATATAGGAAAGAACAATTACTAGGTCAGTCCAACATTTGTTGTCTTCTGGGTGGAAGAACATTCCTTGTGAAAACTGGATACTAACCATAAAACAAGACATAATCAAAATCTCTGTGTTGAAGAAATAACCAGCTGTCATCATTTACATCCTTTGAGCGTTCACAAGTGGAATATCAACAACCGAGAAGGGACTCCAGAATTCTATTAAGTAAAATATCCAGCTCAGTAACTGAGCCCGTGGAGGGAATAAAATGACAGAAAATACTGAACCCCAAACTGACCCTCCTCAGTAGAGCATTCTCCCTTTTCCAACTAATCTCTTTTGTTTTTAAATTGTTTCCCACTACAGATTACATTACATTTCCCTATACAAGATTCACACTTTAAATTTCAAACTGGCAGTCTTCACATACATCTCTTCAATGAAAGCATTTTGGTGACTAGTGGGTATTTTGAGTTCCTTTGCTCTTTGTTCCTCTTTTCCATCACGCACGCAAATCTTGTATCAATAATCATACAACACGGCCTGAGAATAATATGACTCTGTTGAAAATGTGCTCTAATTATCCATGTGGCAAAAAGTGAAATTCTGAGATTTCAGCAGCACAGGATTGTAGCTGTCCTCATCTCCCCAGGTGTTTCCATACTTCCTCTATTCACTGAATAGGGAGAAAAAGAATGAAATCTAGCTAACAGTACTTGCTAAATAGCACAGATAAAAAAAGAATCATTATACCTTTGGTCCTCCTTAGGAGACCAGTTCTTGTCTTCAGCTCTTCTTCAACTCTCAGAGCTATGAACTCAAAAGTGAAGCGTCTGTGATACACGCTGAGACCTGAGTAGCTCACCCTCTACATGTTTACCACATAGTACACCCTGAACACAGATTCCAATACAGACTGAAGAGATGTAGAGCGTGTAGAGCATGATCCATGTGTTAGTTCAGACAACCTCCTACAGCATAGAAGTCATTACGCAGCCTCCTCCCCTTGTGTTACTCATTTTCCTGGAATAACACAATCACTGGAGAAACACAACAGAAAGGAGAGTGGTCATAGAAAATGTGGCAATAAACACATCAAGCATTGTATATTGTATAGCTGGAACAGTTGGTATTTATTTTGGCTTTTGCATAGATATAGTTACAATGTAAGAAATGATCATAAATATTTTATGTGTACTATGCATTTCCTTCTGAGAATATATGACTGAAAGAAAGAATCTTGTGTTGATCTTTGTATCCTAATAAAAACAATGACAAATTTCTCTTAGATTTGCTTGTCTGTTGGCTAAAACACTCTATTTGACAAGATGAAGCATGGAAACTTTTTCTGATTGCAACAGCATTATTGGAAAAATAATCAATGCCTGCAAAAAGTATCTCTGTGTCGATTCTACACAGTCTAACTTCTGTCAGCCTGCTGTCTCCACTCCATCTTCATAGGCACTGAAAACTATTATCTCTTCTGTAAGGGCACAGCTCCCCCAGAAAGTCCACAAAAAGCTGGGTTCACTGCAACATGTGGCAGTTGAGGACCACTCCTGTCCTAGGGAGTCAGTCATGTATCGTGCCTGTCTCAATTGTAAGATGTGTCAAGTAGGCTCCAAGGAAAACTGTATAGCAGTATGCATGGACTGTGCTGGAAAAGAGCTACATATTAGCCTTCGCATAAGAACGTGACACTTATTTTAACTCTTGCCCAGGATTCTATTTAGCAGTGTGGTATGGGATTAACTAATGGTACCCTGGAGTTCCTCACAAACATTAATTAACCTGTTAGGTAATGAGCCAAATCAATGCTTTCCTTAGAAAATGTGGAGAAATGGAAAGTTACTCCAAAAAGTACTCCGTAATGGCAGTGCTGCATTCATGAGTCATTCTTCCTCAGAGACCTTGTCTACACGGAGAAAATATACTAGAAAACGTGTTAATTAAACAAAATGGTGAATATGATTTTTCCCTTGGTGTGGACAAGGATGTCTGTGTTTAAAAATGTGTTAGCTGATCACAATTAATCCCAGGAGGAGCTTTTGGTTTACCGTCGTTACCTAACGCATTGTAGAAGAAGGCTTTTGCATGCCTACAGGAGGAGTGGGTCATGCTCAACATCTTGTTAGGTAACTGTGTTCTAATAGATGCAACCTGGAAGTGTAACATTGCTGATTGGAAACAGGAATAGCAGGGTTGGGACCAGTGATTTTCTGGATTTCAAAAAACCCTGGGACTTCAGCAGTAGATGGAAATTTCTGATGTTTGGCCTGTAGCATTTGTGCTGAAAGTGGTCAGTGTTCTTGGAGTTCTTTCCATGAAAGCAACTCAGCCTGTGTTGAATTCATAATGGCTCCTTGACTGTATAGCAAACTAGCATTTTAATCTTCAAGGTTTCAAGCAAAGGTTACCCAAGTGCTGGGGAATGACATTTTAAATGTGTAGAAGACACGAGCTGAGAAAGAGCGTTTCAGGCAACATGTCATCTCGACTGGCTGTTGCTCAGCTGTAAATCCCCTTCAGTTCCCAAGTCCCAATCCACAGACCTAGCTAGGAATGTGCTCACGCTCAACGCATCAGATAGTTCAGACTGCTCACCCTTGGTGCTGACAAAGCTTACCTAGTATCTGCATCATTTTACTGCTTGCTGCCCAGCTGAAGAAAGCATTACTATTACCAGATTGTAAACGTTCCGTCCTATTGCAAATATAAAAGTAATTATATTCCATTATTTTTGCTGAGCTTGAAAATTGGTAAGTGAACAAGGACAGAAAATGGTATGGATCCTCTTAAATACTCATGCCATGAATACCAGATACTCAAACCTAAGTTGTGATTATACATGGGCACACATACAGAAACCTTTATAGCCTTTGGGAGGGCCAATTTCACCTTATGATAATACATGCACATATAAGTACTGAGAAGTTATTGTGGTGATAAACCAACATTTGCAATGCAGCATTTTTCAAGAAGGAACATATTGTGAAGGTCTTAATAGTTGTCTCAGTGTCTCAGCTAGTTTTTTAAAAAATGGAAAAATAAAGGTTGTTAAATCCTCTAAGATTATTATTATATTTTAGTTGCCTTTTTGACTTATTTTTATTGGAGCTTTAAATTGAAGATAAATGGTCCTATCAAGCTATTGTATTTCCATTTCACAGTAGTTTTACCACAGCATGGGCTTTTTTTTTATTTCCCCAGTCTAACACACAGCCAAGCTGATACATGCGGATTCAATGTGAGTGGAACATGCTAGCCAAAATCACGGGTCCTCAATCCACAATATCTATCTATCTTTTATTTAGCAGAGCTCTGTAATAATTTACCATTATATTTCTTGCCTCTGGGTAAAAAATATCTAGCTTCAAGGTTTAAAGTACATATGCAAACTACTCTAATTTTAGCACAAATTTATTCATTGTTTGCTTTTCACAATGCTTTTGGCACTGTCAGCCAAATCAGTACGTTATGCTCATGCTGCCAGCAATAACAACATCTTTATACTTATTGTTGCTTAGAACACAGCTCACTGAATCTTTGAACATGCTTTAATTAAAGTGTTCAGTGCTCAGTTACATGCTCTGAGTACTGTTTGCTAAGCAAAAACAAGGGCCATCTTACAGTTTAATTTGAATATTTTTATTTCCTGCTTATTTTAAAATGAAAAAGTTAAGTCCTTGGTCCACAGACCTACCAACTTGATTAACCTCATGTCTATGACTTGAATTCAGAAATATCTGCCGTTGGACAAATCTATGACAATTTGAAGGATCAAGTTAGTTTTAAACTATGTATAGTTAAATACATCTATAGTAAGACCAAGAGGAAATGTCAAATCACCCAGTAAAAATCAGTGGCTAGTCCACAGAGGATCTTCTGCTACATCTACATCTCTTTGGAAGAAAGGTTCTTCCAGACTCCAATAGCATACGGCACTTTCATAGGCCAGCAATGCCAACTGCATTATTCACATAGAGCCTTCTTGTGGTAAAATGTTCTTTGTATGGTAAGAATTATGAAAATTGCATTTATGACACAGTAAAAAAGGCAGTCGACACGACCATTTTAAAATTCCAGATTTTTCACACCTTTACTTGATTTTAAAATATGAAAGCTGGTCTAGTGGGGCTGAATACCGTGGAGAGTTTGATTATGCAAACCATACAACATCTAGGTACTGACACAAGAGATAATGGAGCAAAACACAGCATGCAACTTAAAAAAAAGCAAATATTTTCTCTAAGTTCTTAAATATTATTGAGGCAATATGGCATGTATATTCAGAATTTACCATTTAGAATGTTACACAAATGTGCTTCACCTTAATTTCCATTTCAATTCCTATTACAAAATAGTAATAAAACCTTAAGATATCAAACAATTCTCAAAAAATATACTGAGTTTGACTTGCAAATATTTCTGGACAAAGTCACTTTTTACAAAATGACTAGCAATAAAGAGTTGTTTATATAGCTAACTCATTTTTTTCCCCTTTTTTTGGTCTTTCTACATCCTTTACTGATGTTGTATTGACATTAAAGCTTTGACTTATAAAATAAACACTTGAAATTTACAAACTTAAGTATTTGAGTCTCTAGACACAAGTGAAAGACCATATACTGTGTAAATTCTCCATAAATTTTTCAGCAAGTGTTACGTGCTATTATGTCACTCACATATGACATATTCTTTCCATCATGTGTGTCTGAAAAGGAAGTTTTTTAAAACATGATTGAAGGGACCACTGAGGTCAGCACTGGGTTACATGATGTTTGTGTCACTACACCTTTAGATATTTCAATGCATATTGAATCAATATCCCTGCAATGAAAATGTGTAACCTATATTTTCTTTGCCATTATAGTAAAATGCTTCTCAATAAACTTGTTTTCATAAGAAGTTTGCCCATTCATATGTCCCAGAGCTGTTGTAATCTTCATTGCTAATGCTGATCTAAGAGCATGGACATTATTCTATTTCTTGACACATTTAAAGTTCTCTAATGAATAAAGCAAACAGCTTATGGCTGTTTGGACTGTCACTCGATTGCCCCGGAGGGCTTTAATGTCTTTAAAATAGGCCTCCTAGTTTGTATTTAACTACCTTGTCCACAGAGGTCTGAGGGGTAGAGCAGATCAAAGATGTGCTGGAAACATAAAAAGCAGCTGTCCTTCATTTACCTTTAATTAGCTACATCTGACCAGATTCTTTATGGCCTCTTTGTCACACATTCAACAGTCTATAAGCCTTCTGACCTGTCCTTAAGGACTGTACCGTTAGAAAAGTTTCAACAAAATGCAAATTTTAAATATTAAATACAGGATTTTGAAAAAAGTCTTTGGTCTCACTACAGAAATACTACCTGAGGCAATATTATTTTGGATTTATCTGCAAGAGCTAGAAATTGCTCAGTATTTGAAGAGTCAAAATGGAATGGTTCCTGAGCTTAGATTTAGTTATTTATGGTTCTTTGTGTACTACTCAACATTGCAATGAGTAAATTTCACACAACAAGGAGGAATCCTAAAGAAAACTGAAAGGCAAGCAAGCATCTCTTTGGCTAGCACAGAATGCTTCCCTTCCAGGAGCTGTGGCACTCTGTAAAAAAGGTCACATACCTGCCCTCCCCTGTACCCTGTTTTACACAGATGCCACTACTCAGAGACACAGAATGCACACTGATTTCCAGTAGGATTTTGACTAAGGAGAAAATTCTGTCATGGCTGCAGGATCAATAAGAGGTTCTTCCACGTTATGCCCGATAGTCAGGGCTGCACTAAGGCTTCTATTTTCAAACTAAGGCCCTTATGGAATAAAAAAAGCAGCTAGAATTGATGGAATTTAACAGCAGCTAGAGTGTATGCTAAATGACTTAAGTTATTGGTACTTGATCATGCAGGACATTATTAAAGCCATTGAGATGGATGGAGGGCACCTCTTCAAATTCTCTGGATTTTTTGGGTTAGGTTCTTTTACAAAGAATTAGCTAACAACAGAAAAAACTATATAAAAGACATATATACAATCTGGAAAGGTTTCAAAAACTGATTCTGCAGTCCAAACTATGCCTTGATCTCTTTCTGTGTACGTAATAGCAACTTGTAACCTCCATGTTCTATTCCAAAATGCCAACATTTTAGTCTTCCCTGAGAAAGTTTTAATCAAGCACACCTCCAAATAAGTTAGCATGCCTTCACAGACAGGCATGGTGATGTACATAAACTGTCAAGTAGCCTGCCTCAATATATGTACAGTAGCTAGCAAGCAGGTGTGGCTAGAAGCCAAGCTTTATTCAAAAGTCTATACTGTGAGCAGTATGCAGACCAGACTATGAACCTTGAGGTATTATGGTTGCACCTTGACTTTACTCTTCACAAAGTTATCTTCTGGTATCATACAGAGTATTTGACCCTAATTGTACACTTGAAAACAAGAATTATTCATCATCTATTTCAATAGGCATGCATCTTTCATCCTTCATTTAAGAGATCTGACTTAACAACAGGAGTCAAATCTGTTTCCATACATAACTAAAGGATAAACACGCATAAACAAAATAAAATTAAGGGGATTTAAAAACCATCATGCTTACTTTTGTCACGTACTTCCTATAGTTAAGCATAATTGTATAGTTATTAACAAGATACGGATTTTTTCCATCTTTTGTACCATCAATATTGACACATATTGAAGTATCTAGATGTATGAGTAATGAAACGACAGTACCAGTTCCAGCTCCGGTGAAGAAAGCAAGTAGAAATGGCTGGAGTAATGCTGAATGTGTAGTATAGGTAATAGCAATTATTTATGCATTATTCCACGTTACACTGAAAATATGTCATCTTTGACTGGAATACTCCTGGGCCCCAAAAATGTCAAACTAGAACTCTGTGCAGAAAGTATTAGAAAGGTCAAAGAAAAGCTTGCCCAAAGACAAACCTAACAGCAGCAATGGAAATGTTCCTAAAAGTTTACAATTACTAAGCATTTATATTATGTAAAGTGAAACTTTGTTTTTCGTCTGAATCAATGAACATAAATCAGTCTTCTCGGTAAAATTATACTAAATAAATAAAAACACATAAAAATTTTATGAAAAATGTACATACAAGACACAGAACTACTAGTGTGTGAGACCCTTAGAGCAGCCTGCTTTGGAATAGCTGCTGAACTCAGTAACATTACGAAAAAACAGAGGTGGAAAAAACATACTGTGAAGTCTCTTACTCTGGGGTGAGCCATCCAGTCACGAAGTGAACAGCTATCCTAGGGTGAGCTCACACTCATTTTCCTCTCTAAATTTTAATGGCTTCAATTTCATGCTTGTATAAGCAGAAACATTTCAGAAATATCAAAGAAGAGTAATTCCTGTTTGTGTCTTTTGTTCACTATCTATGAGTTATATTTTATACAAAATATAGCCCAAAATAAAGTGTATGTCTGTAAAACACTACCTATGACTACAAACTTATGTTTCAAATCAGTGATGTTACCCCACATGTAGTACATAGAGACACATGAAACTTGGCAAAAATAATAGCTTATTTGCCATCAGGGAAAAGCGCAGTATTGGATGGCCATTACCTGGAGAGTGAGACCTGACCACAAATAAAAGCAAAATTTTCATAACTAGCTTATAATGAGATGTCGGTTTGAACAATTGCTCTACCTTAGCATATCAAAATGTGTCCATTTTAGCTTTGTAAAGCGGCTTTCTAGTCTGTCTGTTTACTGTCTTTGGTAATCTGTATTTGAATGACTTTTCAGAAAAGTAGTGGTTCCCATCAAGACAGCGGGAACAGGTTTTTTTTCAACCTCTCCACTAGCTGCTGCAATGTAAACTGAAGAATACATGATTTTTCCATTGGCTGTGAAACAACGGCATGACTGATAAGGTTTTATAAAATTTTTATGAAAACCTAAACTATCTTTAGTTCCCTCCTAGTGAAAATATATTCATAATAGAATCCAAAAGTATAGGTAAACTACTGTTGTACAATTGTCATAAGTCCAGTCCAGATGGCTACTGAAAAATTTTCTTACAACGGGCTCTTTTTAATGTTTAAAAATGAATGCTAATTAAAAGCATACTTAATTTAATTTTAAGCATATTTATTTCTCATTTCAATTGCTATAATTTAGATTCAAAACACATTTTATCATTTCTCTTAACCTTTAATATTAAAGATTAAATTTAATGGATTTTTTCCACTTTATTGGGAAAAAATATCAACTATGACTGTAACAAAACCACTTTTACAACAGAAAACCTTCAACTTTTACAGAGCTAAAATTAGCTATTTCACAAATGCAGCTCCTTGCAGTAAATATTTCACTTAATTAACAAAAAAAACCCCAAATGTTAAGGCTGTAGCATTTTCAGTTTTCATCCAGTGCTTGAATATTCCTGAGATTTTTAAATATATTGTTTGCTGGGGGTTTTTTTTGCCTGTACCAGTACTTATAATATTACACAATGACAACAGAATACAGTACTGTTAAAATTAGGTCGATACAGTGACATTTTAAGATTTAGGTTTTCATTAAAAATTTTGCAGGCAGTGCTCATTAATTTCATAGCACTTTACATGGGTAACTAGAAATTGAATAGTTTTGCAGTAACAAAAAAAAAAAGAAAAAAAAAAAAATCAGTCTCATCTTTGTGGCTGTCCAAAATTTCCACGGAAGCTTGTAAACATTTTTTTCTACAATGGACACAGAATCAGATTCCAAATGATGTCTCCAGAAGAATATATGCAATCAAAGAAAAGAAGTATTGCAGTAGGCATAGTTCTTCAAAGAGATCTAAAACTATATGCATCTTTCTTTTCCTTCTCCAATGTCACATCGATATTAACGACACTGTAAGATTACAATACCAATATTAATCCCAATTACAAGCTGAGGCCTAGGACAACCCTTTGTATAAAAAGATATTCAGGACCCAATTCCCTGCTTATTAAAATGGAAGCAGCTTCCTAGTACTTCAGAGAAGTCTGCTAATGTATACCAACCAGTAAGGAACCAGACTCTTGGTGCCAAGGCTACTAAAACACAACAACTGATTATCAAGTATCTGTGGATAGAATAAAAAAAGATAAAATATTTTCTTGAACGTGACCTGTATACACAATGCTGTCAAATATTCTAGGGTCTTCTACTGCATGCATTTTTTGTTGAATTCTATGTTGTGGCAACAGGTGATGACAGCACCACTATTTTGTGTTATTTTAGCAGTCACTGGTCTTCCCAGCATTTTTCACCACTCCCATTTGCTGGCAGTATATCATGGCAAAGTTTCAAGAGAAATCTACTATGAAGTTGTGTGCTAACTGGGAAATGTCAACATGCAAAGCCATGTCTAGAATTAACCTGTCTTTAACATTTTCAGGCACCCACACCCTCGCTTCTTTCCAAAACTTAATTATATCAGCAGCTTGCCAGCATTAAAAAACCAAAACAAAACAGAAAAAAACCCACCAAAGAAGAAGAAGAAGAAGAAGGGGGAAAGGTGTAGCTCTATTTACCACAAAGATAGAGCAATAATCCTCCAACAGAGACACAGAGGCTGGTAACGCTGAACTTGCCAAGAGACAAATGTTCTTAAAAACATACCACCAGTTAAGAAGGAATAATTTTCCACTGGAAGTATGAGGATTTACCACCACTGACTATACTGATAGAGATTTTCAACTTCTTCCTTTGGGAAAGTATCTGATTTTTATTGGTCAGGTACCAAATGCCCTTGTTCTGGTATGCTGAAAGTAATTATGAATGCCTAAGGATCCTTTCTCACAGAAGATGCATTTCCTCTACTAAGTTTTATGAAATAAGATATTTTTTTTCCAAAACAAAATGAATCCACAAAATAAGTGAGGATTCTATAATCCCCTTGTTTATTTTTTTTTAATACAAGCTCTAATCACTGTCAGATGGTCAGTTACATGTCAAGTAAAAAAGGATAAGTCTCAATGTAGCTATGCTATTTTTAGAGGGACTTCATTACCTGTAGAGAATGCCTCTGCCACAGCATAGTGGGTCACACTACTGGTGATGTTACTAAGGAAGCTCTATATCCCTTAGTCATGTTCATCCTTTCCCTGCAAAAATATGTGTGTCAGAGCCAGGTCCTGTAATGCAATCAGCATTTGAAAAGTATTTTACATACCCAAGTTTTTGGAATCTAAACAGTGGATATCCTGAAACTCACACTACAAAGTCAACTTCTTTGTCCAAATATCTCATCTCTCGGCATCATATTGACCTAGAGAGTACAATCCATCCTCTTTGCATAATCATTAAAAAACCCCAGGAAAGTTAGAGTTCCTGTATACTGGCAAGTTCAAGTATTGTCCTTTTCTCAAGCTGTGAAAGTTAGGAACAGGCAGACCTGCAAAATCCACCCTGTGAGGATCAGAACCAGCCTGAGTGTTTGCAGAAGGCAAACGATGACATACATTTCTTCTACACTATGTCATCAAAGAAGCAAAAATTTTGTGCAAGGTTCTGAAAGGCAGCATTTAGATTTTATGTTATTATTAGAAGACTGACTAAAAGACTCAATCCATTTAATTTCTTTTTGCTACCTTGCTATGTCTCTGTTTGCAATTAATTAAGCACACCAGAAATGAGTGACAAGATTAAACAATTAGTACTGAGGCCCCAAAACACTTACATTATATATACCCTTACTTAAAACCAGATCTTGTCTTATCCTCTGGTTTGGACCTCTTTTCCTTTATAGGGTTTGGAGAGTGCTTGGTGAACTGACAGCAGAACAGCCAGCTTTGGTTCACTAAAAATGTAGGGAAAAGGTTTTTTCTGTGAAAGAAAGAAAAATACATTCATTTATTTTCCCAAACTGCCAGTGAACATACCCTTCTCTGCTTTAGAGCTAATTCTATGATCAGTTTTGATGTGATATCCAAGAAAAAGAAGAGGCAATTTAACTTTTAAGCTACTGTGCAGCTCATCCACCGGTGTCACACCACACCACTGGCAACAGAACAGTGCTGTGGATTCAGGATGTACTGCTGTGTGATACCAATGTCTGATTAGAGCCTGGTTCCATAATGTAGCTGAGTTTTGCTGCATAAGGAAGCCGCTATCATCTTCAGTTTCTGAAATTTTACCAGAGTTCCTTCTTTCCACAGTTCTCTGCATCTTCTGGCACTCCACCACATAAGGCATTGGCAGTATGTAGATTTGGAAGTTCAAAGGTTGACCATCCTTTACATGGAATGGGGGAAGGAAAAGCTAATTTATCTCAGTAAGAGGCTGTACTAGGAGGAAAGCATGGGAAAACTCTGGGACTGGAAGAAAGAAGATGGAATCCAGTAAAGTCGGGTAGTGTTTGTATATGAAATTACGCAGAAGGTCTTATGCAGAAACCAATGGTGCAGATTTGGTCAAATGCCGCATATAAAGCTGAATACAGTGAACTGGGGCAAACACCAATGCTCTAGGCTGAAGAGATTCCCAGTGTCCACTTCACATTCAGCTGTGTGGAAACTGGGATCCCTCTACTCACAAAGACAGTGTCAGGGCAGCAGCCTTAGAAATCACAACTCAAACAGACATTTGTTCATTGCCTGTCCTTCAGCACAGATGTGAACCTGTGACCCTAAAAATTTAGTCTGCAACACAGAGCATTCTTACTGCAGCTACTGATAACAACAATTACTGATCCAAATTTCAGGTTGTTATGCTCTTTTCTTGAACATGTGCTTTTGTATACCACTACACCAGTTATTTTTGTTATGTGTGAAATCATGGCATAATTTCGTTTGGAAGGGACATCCAGAGGGCATTTAGTATGACCTTAGAAAATCCTGGTTCACTCCACCCAGTGTAGTGCTCTCCAAAAATTTGCTGAGAATGGCCCCCATCCCATCATGCAGTCTGAATGCTACTGTTCCCAGTATCGATGCCCCAGCAACACCACTGGTTACTGGCTGCCAGCTGGACTTTGCTGTGATCACTGACCACAACTCCTCCAGCCCAGTGCTCCAGCATTTAGCTTATTGACCATTTATCTGGCTCACATCTCACCAACATGGTGAAGAGTCTGCAGGAGACTGTGTTAAATGCCTTACTAAGGTCAAAGTATGAAACACCCACTGCCCTCCCCTTGTCTACAGAGCAAAACATCTCATTATAGGATGATTAATTAATGTAAAATTGTGAGACCAAACACTTAGATAAGGGTTATGCAAATTACATTGAGAAGAGCCACAATCCCATTATTAGTGGGAATAGTCTTATTCTTACTTACTTAAATAAAATCAGGCCTTTAAAACATTTGCTAATATTCTTATTTCATATGTGATTTTGGTTCTAAATGTTAGATATTATTTAAAGTACTCTTTAAAAGTAACCAAAGAGTCATTTACTGAAATGTAATTCGTGTCATTTTGGGATACATAGGCTCTTCTACTTCTATCAATATTACCATCATAACTCCCTTTAAAAAAATGTTTTTAACAGCCTCACTAGAACAGAGAAAATCTTACATTTTAATTAGGGCAAACACATAATTTAAAGCTATGAGTCGCTTTTGGGTTTAGTTCCTAAATTCCTCTTTTCAGTGTATGCAATCTAGCTTCAGCATTCTTCAGCTTCCATTTTTGTCTGTGTCTGGCAAGATAGATCCAGGTAAAGAGAAACAACAAATTACAAAACACATGAAAAACCTGTGAGACTTGAAAAAACTGGGAATGCCAGATGGAAACCTTGGCATGAGCAGCCAGAGAGAACCCCCTGTTTCTAATATCTAATTGTTTTGATATTCCTTATATTCCACACTTGGAACTTAATGCAGTAGACACTGTAAATAACAACATATTTAATTTGTAAGTTACACGTTCCTATCTTGGAGAGCCTATCAGTGTAAAATTAGTCTGTTCATTCAGAGTTAATTCAGAGAATTCATTCTTGCAGAAAACATAAAAGCCCTTTAGAAGAAGACCACCTCCGGGAGCCCTGCGCTCTGGAACCATTCCAGTAAGAAAGTCTGTGAGAAAGCAGTCCTGCACTGCTGAGTTGCAGGAGAGCATTGAAACTTGACACTTAAGACTGGAGAGGATATAATCTGTGTAGCTAATTACCACCATTTTTATGGTATATGCATAGGTACATGAATAAACACTGTGTATATGTTGCAGGGTCATTAATTTATAAGTGGTTAGATTGCAACTTTTATTTGGTTTCCTACCATGAGACCCAATGAAGAAAACTTCACTGTTTTCCTCAAAAATAATGGCTGGTGACTCTGCACCTGACTATTTACAATTATTGTAAAAGCCTGTACTGGAAAGCACGCCATTTTTAACTAAAAAGGTAGAGAGAGTTTTTTTGTTGTTGTTGTTGGTTTTTTTGGTGTTTTTTTTTTTTTTTTTGTAAAATGGAAAACTGTTCTGAGGAAAGTGACACAGCTTTCTGAACTATTCGTTTGTTTTGAACAATAGCATTCATCCACCACTTCATTTGGTATTAAAGTATTCCTTTTTAGAAAAACAAACACGCCTCTGCTGTCACTTTAAACATAATAGGAACCTTGGAGGAGTAAAGAAGTTTAAAGTATTAGGAACAGCAGCCTTTCTTCTAATTTAAGTACAGTGTGCTTTCAAATAGATTCCGCGCCCCCCTTGCAAACTAAACCATCAGGACATTTTCTCATTAAATAGTTTTTGAATACTGATTTTCCATGGTTATCTTGTTTCAGAACCAAAGTCCAACTGATAAGGTTTGCATCTCTGTAGATCAATGCCGAATCTGTGCTATATAACAGATGTGTGCAGAGAACATAAACTTTAATCAAAACAATACTCCTAAGTGAACATCAGATGAAGTCACACCAGCAGATATCCAAGGAATCTGGCAATGCATACATTATACTAAGAGGGTAAAACTTAAGTAATGATAGTTTAACCCATGATGACTGCAGAATTCAGATGGCTACAGCTATACTCAAACTTCGCACACACTGCACCATCACTGCATTATAACTGCTTATTCTTTTTCTTTCTTTACATCTTATCACTGCCATCCACCTGTTTTATCTTGTCTTTTTTGTGAACAATAAACCAGACTGTATCTGTATAGGCACAGCCTAGCAGTAGGAACCATAATTACTCACAGAAGCCTTGATTTACTAACGCTGTTACTTCTGAATAAACAGTATTTTCCAATTTTTCATCTTATGCTTTCCTGTTTTCTTTTAATGTAAATCATATTTGTTTTCAGTTGAAGGCACTCTTTTCCCTCAAATGCGTTAGAAAATACATTGCATATTGCCCAAAAGCACAAATAAATATTTAAAACATGCATATTCTTGTTGTTCCCTGAAGATCTCCTGTGACACTGTCATTCATTAGTTTGCTCTGGGCCATTACATTTCTACATATTTTACTTATACTGGCACTCAGCCAGCACAGACTGTTCAACTCTAGAAAGCCCACATGTTTTTGTATTTTTTGAAACTAGCATGACAAACATTCTGAAGAGTAGCTCTCTCACCTGGTACGTTAAAATGTAAAACCATGAACATTGATGCTGTTCTCTCTCTATTTAGTGCTGAAAATGAAACTATTTTTTCAGGTGCAACAAGAGCCATTTGAAATGTCCCTAATGTGTAGACATTCTGTAGCCATATTTTTAATGGAACAGATCCATTAAACTTATCTAGAAATGTAAAAAATAAATGCATGAAGAACAAGCTTTTTAAATTGAGCCCTGTGTATATTGCTGGACAAAAATCGTAGCTCTGACAAATTCTGGGTAGCACTCCTCTCTCTTGCAAATTAAGAAGAACTTGAGAAGTAACACACCGAGAGAGGCCCTTTGTGCAGACAGAACCACAATAGTTTTCCTCCAACATACGAATGCATCAAAATTTACTCTGATGCAAGCTGGGGAAATACTGAACCAGCAACAGCATCATAGATTTGTGAAACTAGCAAAACACACACATTGTTTACTTATTTTTCACACTTTTATTTAAAAACTATTCACTACAGTATACATTGCCTAACTAAATTCTTAGGCTGCGTGTGAAAGCTGAGCATGAGAATTACTTTGATTCAAATAGTTAGTTAAAGCACTTCACCATTACTATGTGAAAGTGTTTGTTTAGTTAAGGAATCATGATCACCTGTAATTCCAACTTGAGGAAATCCCAACTGCTTTTGCTACTGAGTTTTTATCTGCATGAGCTTCACCAGCATCAGTGTTCTGCATCTTCTCAATTCACAACCCATGATTCATGATTGAAAAATCAGACAAATTAATGGGAATTAATAACAGTAGATCCTGAATGCCACAAGTTAATCTACACCTGCTTTACCAAACTGAAACACAGATATTCTTTATCTCCCATGATACTTCATGAAATATTTTTTTATTTTTGCTACTGCTAATGAATGCCCTGAAAAGGGACGGAAGAAAATTGGAGTTTTGGTTTAATGAATAGTTATTTCACTGGGATTTGTAAAGTAACTACATGGTATAAAATGTTTTTCTATTGAAAACTTTTCAATCAGTTCTCCACTGGCTACTCCCCTAAGTTTATCTTGCTCTGATGTTTCCTTTCTTATCGTTTCAGAGTCCTTTAATGGCAGGTACTCTCTTTAAAATATTAGTGCTACTCAATATTATCACTCAAAGTTTGTAAATCCATTTGCTATGTGTTTGTTGCTTATATTGCTTGGGAAGCTAGGGACAAAAAGAGATTAGAAGAAAGCAACCCTCACTCAGTGACGTACCTCTATGCATAGTCTCAGGCACTGATCTGAAAATCGACCCAGCTCTGGGTGCTCAGTTTTCCTAAATACCTGGGCCTTTAGGTTTATGTGCATACCCAGAAAACAAATAAATAAAACGTTTTCAGGAAAATGCTGAAGTGAGGAAGTAATTTGATACACTATAAAAATAATTGCAAAAGGCATATGAATATGTACATACACACATATATAGATTATTTTAAAATAATTTCTTTTGTATTTCCACTTATAAATGAAAGCTTCAGTAATTAACTAGAGAATTAGCATTTGTCTTTTCTTCAATTAAATTAGCTAAATATTAATGAAAGTTCAGAATTACACTGCTTAATTTAGATCACTAATTACAGGTTCACTAAAAATGTTTCTGACTGATGAGAATTCTTCCATCACTATTTGCATCTCAACATGTATTTTGATAGGCAAGAATCCTAACACAAAAGTATCTTACAAAATATGACTTTTCTTATTTTTTTTTAATAATTTCTATTTCTCAGAGGAATTTATAATAAAATGCCATTCAGGGCACAGTTCATTATAATCACTGATGCTGGCAAAAATGCTATTCCATAAGCAAATTACACCATTTATTGAAATAAATAGCCAGACAGCAGTGTAGATTCAGAAGTTGTATTGCAACACCAGTTGCTGATCACTGTAAAATGTGAAAATTAAAATATTCATGGAATTAGATACAACTGGTGAAATCCTCACAGACAATTTTCTTGGTAGGTTAGAATTGTTCTCTTTCCTGCCTGTCTGCCTGACTTTGCTATGTCTGTTCTCTATGCTTCTCACTTCTGTATTTGAATATATCACGATTTTTTAACCAAGTGACAAGTAACTCAAAGGTTGAATACAAATTCTGATGTAAAAAAATGAAATTTGGTAAGGTGCAACTGCATGTAACTTCCTGGAATATCTTGTACAACATAAAAATCTAAACATGGACATAATTCATAGCATTTCATTTCTCCTTCAAATCTAAATTACTCGAATCAGTAAAAAGAATGGTATGCCCATGTTACAGAACAATTTCTAGAACGGCACAGTGCACAGCTGCAGAATAAAAAGGCATCTTTGCAAACAAGTGATGTCTGAGAGCACGATGGAATCAAAAGGGCAGGATTAAACATTTTTACAGATCAGTTATGTGTTTATAAAATTATATATTATTTATAGCTTTTTATATATAATATATAGTCAAAATTATAACTAAATTTCATATAGTCATACGTATTACTTATATTGTTCAATTTTTGCACTCACAGTGAAGCCATACTTTTGGATAGTTTGAAATTCCGCATGGTGGCACTTCTGTGTGAAAGGGAAGTCAATAGCCTGCATAAACCTCATTAGAAATTCAGGTGCAATCAGAAGACTGGATTCCAACATTATTTTCCTTCAACATAGTCACTTCCTTTATCCAAATTTATGTATCCTGAACAATGAAAAGTGTTGTTAGCGACAGAAAAGATGCTGTTCCTTTGCATAACCAGCAAAGAATTTTGCTTACAATGTTGGCTAGTATTCTTTCCTCTAGCTTCTGTACATCTTAATATTTTAATGAACAGGTAAAAATCAGATTAAATATAATTTTAAGACATGTTGCCTGATCATTTTTGGGTTGATGTACAAAACCAGTAATTATCCATACTGCTTACGAAGTAAAGCTTACTGAACTGTAAAAACATTTACAGAAAACACGTACAGTCTTGTACATGAACAGTTCAGGAGAGAGATGGACACACCGGAGTGAGTACGACAAAGGACCCTGAAGGTTATTAAAGGACTGGCGCTTCTGTTGTATATACCAGAAGAGGCTGAGAGAGCTGGCACTGATTAGCCTGGCAAAGAGAAGACTCTGAGGATCTTACCAACGTGTACAAATAGCTCATGGGGCTGGAGGTTGCTCTTTTTCAGTGGTGCCCAGCTGACAGGACAAGAGGCAAGGAGGAAAAAGCTGAAATACATGAGCTTCTATTTCATGTAAGTGTGAGACTAAACAGGTTGCCCAGAGAGGTTGTGGAGTAACCATCCTCGGAGGTACTCACAACCTAACCGGGCATGGCTCTGAGCAATCTATTCTAGCTGACCCTGCTTCAAGCAGGAGGCTGGACTAGACAGTCTCCAGAGATACCTTCCAGACTCAGCTGTTCTGAACACTTTGAACTTGTTGCCTAAATTCTATTACATTTATCAGAGAGACAGATATCTTACGAATACAAGATTCTTCTATTTTACTTTTTTTTTTTAAATACCAGCTGCTGGGAAATCAAGCTAGGCACCTTTTTAGGCTAATAGTCTTACCGGCTTTTATTGAAACATGATTAGGAATTGTTTGGCAACAGCCACACAGCTAGTTGCAGGTGTTATTTACTAGCCGCAGCTCAGGATGCCTTTGCCCAACTATAAGAGCACATGGGCAAAAGCTGGCAAGATTACAGGACAGTATTTAGGAAGAAACCCAGGAAACACTGACAGAGCACCCAAGGCATCAAGAAGACTTGAAGAATCTGTTGTTCAGCTAACTCATGCACTTTTATAAATTACTTTGAATGAGACTAATACAAATAAAAAACCACTTTTATGTTCATTTTTGCTACCTAAAAGGGGAGAAAAATCTTGCCTTCATGCCTGTGCTGCAAAAAAGATTGCGGTATCGGAACATTACCTGTTTAGTAGCAAGAAGCTATTTAGCTAAGGGATAACAGATGGTGCAGTGGCTTACATCTAGAGCACAGGTTTGTGCAACCTTGGAAGTCTCTGAAATAATGTGGATAACTGCATGTAGATTCTGTGCTCCAGTATTCTGTTGCAAAACCGGGCCAATGATATTTCTTGTCCTCCCGGTGATGCCAGCTAAACACATTTGAGAGGTTCTCAGCCATTCTAACAGCAGGAGAGGTAAATGGTGCAGCTGAAAAACTACAGTCGTCTGCTATCCTTCTGCCTACATTTTGTGTTAATATTTCATTTTTCATACCCTATGAACAACGATAATTTTTACCCCTTGGCCTCCATCTATCCATACCTTTCCTTACACTAAGAAAATTTTCTTTTGCACGTTTCCAAATTCATCCATATATTAGCAAAGAAGAAATAAACACTAAAGATTACAAAGAATGAAAAATAGCTTTTCAACTTTGATTGTGAATGATGCAACTACAACTTATAATAGAACCATGACTATAGTAAGTGAAAATACAAATAATGCTAAAACTCAGGGGCCTCAAATCAGCAATGACTTTGCTTATGTGAAAAGAATGGATATACAGCAGTATGCACATAAATCCTTGCAGGTCAGAACAAAGGGCTTGACTCGACACCTGCTGAAGTTGACAAAAAAGCCTTGCTTTTACAGATTTCAGCAAGCTCAGAATCAAGTCATCAATTTTTCCTGTGAAACATGGAATAGAGATGACCAGACTCTGGTAGTGCAGGTATTGTTTCACATCCTATTTTGTAGAAGGAGCTGCTAAAAGCATGACTGATCTGATGTTTCTCTTGCACTGCTATAAATCACAAGCAACTTAACTGAACTCATTAGTGTAATATGAGGAAGGTAAGAAACAGGCCAAGGGTGTTGGTACATGAAGCCATATTGTACCAGACTCCCTTAAAAAGAAATTTCTAGTTAACTTTTATTCTGTTTCGAAACTAATGACATGATATCACTCAGGGAAGTTTGCCTTGGGAAAAGCCTTCACAGAGGGCAGCTAACTATTTTCAAAAATTAAGATTCTATTTTGTTAACACTGATAATTTTAAGAACTACAGGCTTCTAAAATTCCATATTGTAAAATAAAACATTCTTTGGTTTACAAGTTCACAAAAATGTGTCTGAAAACCACTAACTTCTATTCATGTACATCCCAAGGAAACAGAGCTATTTTTTCAAATACGTATTTTAAAAAAGCGCTGCCAAAAAAAGACCTCACAGCTTCTCTAGTTTATTTTTAAATGGCTGAGTTCAGTCATAAACATCCCCAAATACAAGTTTACTGTGAAGTTACACATTATTAAGTAGAAAGTTATGAATGGAGTTGCCACTCTGGTGCCTAAATTAATTGTAGAAAAATGCAACATTTTTAAAGTACATTTTGTTTGCAATCTCTTATCTCTCTGTTAAGAACTGAATAACTTTTGTTTAATGTTAGTGTCCATTACTACAGAATTGCTTAAAATCACAAATGCAAGTTTTCTTATTTAACTGGTTTACAGTTAAACTGACAGGTACAGAAGTGCATCTGATACAGTACAGCCAGAGGATGTCTTGTTTCGATGTATGCCTAAAAGAAATAGGTAAAATTATTATAATGAGCATGCAATTGACTATGTAGTAAAATGTATTTGATCATTACTGCCTGAGAAGAAACAGGAAAGTGATGGAACTCAGGGAGGAACGCTTTCTTTCAAATGAAATAGTCATTCATACTCCATGTTGTAATAAGAAAATAAATAACAGTTATATACAGCATATATATAAAATGATGTCTCAAAGGTGAACCACAGCATTTTACTAGAAGCGCTGAAATAAACCAGCCTTTAATGTCGCTAGAAATCCTAAGTCAATGTACAAAGCAATCCTTTGTAATGCTCTATCATAAATTTTAAATGTGTAAGCCTTACATGGTCCTCAGCCATTAAACATAAATGGGCCAAATTCTATTCAGACTTGCACCATTTTGGGGAAGAACGTTAGTAACCAGAGCATAAATCTTTTCAAAATGTCACCTGGCAATCAGTACCGTAAATCATACTGAATTTTTTTTACAGGAATGACATTTTCTGAGTAAGTTATTACAACTCTATTTTTTCCTAAATATTCAAAATTGACCTTTCCATAAGGCTGAAGGTGCTTGGTAAGACAAGCCATCAAATCAGTAAAGTTATTTCATTTTAATTATTCACTAGCATGTTTTATTATTAATGTGCAATATTCCTTTTGTTTATTTAATTTGGCCACTGTATACATTTAGGTATTTGTTTTATAGACTTATTCTCAGAATGCAGCAGAAGAATGATAAAAGCAAACAGTTCTACTATGTAACAAAGTCCTTTTCTCTGTTAAGAATCAGGACAATTTAGTATGAATATGCAATTAAACAAGCTGTAAACAATATGCGAAGTGACAGTGTAACATAAAATAATCCATAAAACCCACATACTATTATCAAATGTATCAAAAAATGTCTATTATAAACACTAAATATTTTCCTATTGGGCTTTTAAATAGTTTCAATTGGCTTTCAGAAATATTGAAAGTCTCTATACCTGGAAAATGATGGTTTTAATCAATTATATAATTAACACATGTTATTAATATAATATATATGAGATATATATGTATGTATTGAAGTTAATTTTTATAGTAAATTTAATCTTGTACAGGGACATTGGCCGACGGAATTAGTCTACGTACACTTGGAGACATAACTTTACCCAAGTATAGAGCAGCAGTGAAATGAATGTTAGTCAGAATCAGTTTTCATGCAAATATGCATGGAAATAAAATTCTATAAACTATCTTCTGTTTTCTTTGCAGTGCTTGGGCTTTCAACATTTACAGAAAGTAAGAAGTAACTAAGTGTTGAAGTTAAAGACAACTGCATTATGAAGTACAATACTGAAATTGAGTAATTTATCTCTAAATAAATCACTATAACAAGTTGTGTAAACAAGGGTTAACTACACTGCACAATCTGTTATTTATTTGAAAGAAAGCTTTATTAATTTAAGCTCTTTTCTTAAAGAACAATACTACAGTTAAAAGCATAATTGTTCTGCATATCTTACCTTGGGGTTGAAAACTGCTTTTTTTTCCAGTTACTTCCAGGATTTGCTTTTCCATAGCTATTTATCAGACCGCAATTAAGCCACTCTGTATTATCTCTCACAGTTAAAACCAAACAACTTTGCTCAATAAGTAATTTTATTTGCATTAACTAAATTATACTGAGAAAAATTTCCTTACCACATAAAATTTTTTCTCATTAAAAAAATCACGCACAGCACATACTTTTCAGTTGGAAAGAACACATTCTTACAGGTTTGCACCGAACTACTTTTAAAAAAAACACCTATGGATAATAATAATAAAAAAGGTAAAAGAGCTGTACTGTCACCTAGTGGATAAAGGTAGTAGAAGAGTACACCTAAGATTAGTTCTTAAGCTCCTTATGGGTTTAACAACATTAAAATATACCTCAGGTTTTATATTGATTTCCTGGAAGAGACAAGTAAACATCAAGAATTGGACCTATTGCTGTCACAGGTCCTCTGAGTACTTTAAAGACAGACCTACAGAGCCTTTGGCTCTGAACATGTCTTTTAGTTGATTCATTTTAATGTTGGGTATTACATTCTAAGTCTGAATGTAAACATTGCATTTTTAAGAGCTTGGGATGTAGGAGAAAAGCCTCAGATTGAGAGGCTGACTGGTAGTGTAGACAACACAAAGAATAAAGCCAGAAAATGCTGTGCAACTGACCTTTCTTTTGCCTTCTGCTCTGAACACACTGTCTTGTTTGTGTACTCCAGACGTACTCCTAAGACAAGTCTGACAAAGAGCAACTACCTGCGTGATGTTTCTGAGACACTAGAAAGCATCTACACTGATACTTTAAAGCCACTGAGTTAATTCAATAATTCAACTTAAATATATGCATGGATTAGACCCCACACTTGTACAGTTTCTAAATACAAATTTTTTTTTCAGATAAATTCTTAACATACGAGGGGGCAAATATTTAACTGAATTTTTGCCAAAACTTCTCCCTATATTAGAGCCTGTGATTTAGGACCAAAGGAAAAGTTTTGTTTCAGGACACCGGTGCCAAAACTCAAACCAAGCCAATGCTGCCACCCTCCCCAACCCTACTCGTGCAGCAGGAACATGGCGAAGAGCTGTACCAATTGTAGACATACAATGGGACTACCCTCCACATAGTCTAATATGGCAGGAAAGGAAAAAGATTTTGGGAATAGTCATTTGTTTACTACTGACTACTAGAATGGATTTGTAAAGGAAGAAAAGTAATACCTCTTATTGAAACAATTAAACATATTATCTTCTAATTGCATTCATTCAATAGTCATACCCTCAAGAAAATTTTCTGTTCCATTCCAGCACCTGAAACACTGGCTGAAGTTGTTTATAGCCACCTCGTCCCTGTCCACTGATTGAAGAATTATAGAAAAATGTAACAAGTATAGATTTCCCTTGGATGGCCATTTTTGTGAAGTTCTTTTTTGCAGCAAAGAGTAACCCATATTAGTTTTGCAACAATTATAAAATTCTGTGGGAACGTGCATTAGAGCATGTTACTACAAACGATTATTATGGTAAGAAACAAGGCATATGCACAGGAACTTCCACAAGATGCCTTCATGGTGTTGTATTACCTGACATTAAATCATTTCACCCTTGTTTGCCTTCAGTGAAGCAAACAGATTTACTTGTTCTTAATGCTCCAGTCTGAAGACTGATTCATTCAACTAAGGTTCACACTAGGGGGAAAGAAAAGAAGAAAAAAAGGCAGATGATATCCTACTTTATATTACACTGTCCAGAAGACTGAAAAGATTAAGTCTATGGCTTTCTACCAGAAGAACTGAAAAATACCAATAACAGTCTCTTTCTAGGCAATACACATACAACCTATCTCTAAATTATTTAAGTAAATAAATAGCCAACCAACAAACCCCTGCAAATTGAAATGCTGTGGAAACCAGAAATTATTTCACAACTGCAAAACTTTGATTTCAACTCAACCATATTTATAGCAATTCAGTCATTTTTTGGTCTTTTGTTGGGTGTTTTGACACCGGGTATTTTAAGAAAAAGGTTTATTTCCATATCATTTGTAACATGTTTACTAAAACAGTGTTTATCATATCCACACAGTAAATTATTAAACATCTGTAGGTCTATAGGTGTCATAGTCACATGAGCTATATTATATTTTATATATACACATTATATATATGATATACATATATATATAATGTGTTTTTTCCTAGTGAAAATATCTTTTTTTTTTTTGCACATCCCTTAGAAGGTTGGCTTCCTAGTTACAAATTGCAAATATGCAGCTTAAAACAGAACTGAGTAAACTTTCTGCACTGAAAAAATTCTTACTTAGCACAGAACAGTGAGTTCAATGTGACTATCTACAATTTAAAAATGAGTGGCAAGTAATATGATGTACTACTCTGTCCTTGGTGTGTGAGACTTTTTCCTCAGTCTCTTCCCTTCTATACTAAACTCAGAGTTTCATAGGACTGCTTGCAACACACATTCATAATTCACATTCTGTAAGCAGTCAGCAGTATGTGCTTACAGGTTGTCCTTTCAGTCCACATTCTTACAAGTAAACATGTTTGCTAGAATATTCAAAGCTGGAAATCAAACAGGGGACATGATCAAACAAAGTAATTTTTAAAAAAGGTTTGGAAAAACATCTACGAATTCCTTCCTAGGATGCAACACATTTTTACCTAGATTTTATTAAGTACACACTTTAAGCAATATTACAATATTTGCAATACTGAATGATACTTCAGAAGGACTTTACCAAGCATTAAATTAAACCATGAAGTGGTATCTCCTGTGATAGATAAATAATAAATTATTTACATTCAAGAGCTACTTTGGATCTAATAATTTGATTCATCTAAAGAAACAAGATAGCTAATAGTTTCACAGCTACGGGTGGGAAAACCATTTTCATCCTCTGCATCTTCTTTACAAGACATTTGATATTAAGCAAGAACAGGACATTCCAGAAGTTACTCTGTTTACTGAAGCTTGATAATGAATTGTTCAGCACAGACTTATTCTTTACCCTTACTGTATTTCGTGAAATACTTTAGAAAATAAAGATGATGTAGGAATTTTAAAAGACTCGAAAAAACACAATAGTGGAAATAAGCAGAAGAAAGAAAAAAATATTTCCACCTGCAGAATTAGGTCTGTTTGGTATCAAAGCTATAGGGTAAATGTTAATAGAACAAACGAAAACTGTCCCTTTTGTGCTTTGTTTTCCTGGATTTTATACAATATTTAAAAGTGGAATTATCTGCAAACATTATTCCTTTGCATGAACCCTAAAATCTCTCTCAAATGCACACTGTGAGGACTTGTCGATTTGAGGAAACTTTTTTTTTTTTTGCCTGAACATGTGATGACAGTCCAACCAAGCTCCAAACATGTATGCCTTAATCATCCATGTTAAGGCTGAGGAGTGTAAAAACTGTGGAACTACTTTATAAAGTGGCTGAAGCAATAGAAGGTTACATAAAAAATTGTCTGTGGAGTGCACAGAAATTTGCTTAGTGGACTTCTGCAATGCTGGTCATCTGCTTCCCTCACCTTGTCATTAAGATGGAGTCCTTGTGGCAGGGCTGGACACATTACTGACATCCAAACCCTACTAAATTTCTTTGAGCTAAAAATGGACATTCTAATCCTCCAAGCTTCATGGGATCATAATCTCACGTCTTGTGCATATCTTTTCTCTCATACCTGACTAAAAAGGTTCACGGTTGAAAATACTGTGAGGCAAGAATTTCCTGTGAGATTTCCTGCTAGTCCTGAATTCTGTAAGGTTGAAGATAATTCAGTTTCTTCTCCCACCTCCCATCTCAGCTAAAGCAGGAAGTTCACAGACAAAAAGGCAAAAAACTTTTGAAAAAAAAATCTTAAAAGAATTTAGGAAAAGAAATTATAACAGAAAAATGCAGTGTTGGTCTAGGTTTCATTTTTTATGATTAGGGATTAGTCTAAAGCTTTATAGAAAGTCTTATTTACTTTAAAAAATCCTAGACTATCATAATCACTAAATGAGAATTAAAATAACAAATGGTTTCATGTATAGCCATAAATAAAAGATGCAACTGCAGTGATACTCAAGAGACCTTGTTTCAATCCTCAGCCCAACTACAGGCATCCTGTGTGACCTGTGCATGCCACTCAATCTATGATGTTATAGTTCTTTAGCTGTATAATTCAGCTATTATTTCTCTGTGTACAAGCAATTTTAAAATTCTCCTATCGTATCTTAAAAAAAAAAACAAAAGGAAAGAAACCCCCGACAACTTGTTAACAGCTGATAATTATATAAACCACTAAGACAGAGACCAGGAAAGTTTTAAATGCAAAATTACTTTTTTTCAGCTAGGTTAATTCCAGAATTAACTTATACTAATATTAACAATGAACTCTGACACATTCAAATGCAGTTGCCTTTTTAAAATTATTTTTCTAACATACAATACTATCAAAGACTAGTGTTAAGAGCTTTACATCAGTATCAGCAATCTAGTAAATGGCAGATGTTTGCAAGGCTTTCTGTTCTTTCCTAAAAGCAACTGCAACCTAGAAAATAGAAGCATCGCCACTTTAGGAGGTGACAGGCATGAATATCAAGCAAATACAATTAAGAACAAAGCCAACTTTTCTACGGTCTGTTTCAGCAGGGACATAACTTCCTACGAACTAAAAGACCATGAAAAAGTTATTTAATTGCATTTAAATATGAAGAAACAGTTGTGGTTTCTTTCAAGTTCCCACCATTTTTAATGCCTAAGTTTTCATATAATCATCAGAAGAACAAAAAAGCACAATGTGTAAAATTTAAAGGCATACAATTAATACAAGCGTTCATAAGAAATCACTAAAAATACTTTGGGAAAGCAAAGGTAGGAATCAATCAATAGCAGTTTGCTGTCTAGATATAGCAAACAGACAGCTTATCTGCAAATACATTTAACACTTCATATCATCGTAACAGGTCAGTGAAAAAGGGCTCCACTTCAGCAATCTGACTACATACCTAGCTTGCAGTCAGGGTATCACAGACTGGGCACAGCTTCTGCAATGATAGATGTTCTTAGCATTACCGTTGACACAGGCTGACTTGCCCAGTCAAGCTTTCAATATTTCATGTGTGTCTCTTCATGTTTGATTACATAACAGCTTCTTTTATGCATCTCACCTCTGATAGCACTGTCATTATGGAAACTTATTTCTTCAGTAATAGAAAACCATAAGGTCCTCCTGAGTTAAAGGTCAAATGCAGTCAATTTATTGCAAAAAACCTCCAACAACCCACCAAAAAAATCTCAGCTGCAAGTTACTACTTCACTCCAAGGAGTTTTATATTTTCCTTGTCTTTTGAAACAACCCACAAGTGATAATGAAATGCTTAAAGCAATAAGAGAGAGAATCAGGTTTCATCTACCTGGACTGTCTGGCAGCATACTGTGTAACAATAAACGAGTGTTCTTAAGTCACAGCATTTCACTGGAAATGAGGCAGAACCTGTGTATTTTAACAGCTTTTTACAACTAGTAACCACTAGCAAATTTATTTTACTTTCTCAGGGAAGACCAGTGAATGTCCCTAATTTAAACTAAAGGGCCATTCAGCCTTGAAGACAAAAAGCACTTCTGCTTAGCACCTGAGTAATACATGGAATATGTACAGGTGAATCAAGAGGACTGGAATCAAAGATAGTTTGTCTTTGGCTGGTCTGAAAGGTCTGACTCATTTCCAGTTCTGTGATCATTTATTATCCAGAAAAGAAAGGCTAGCTTTTTGCACTGCAAACACAGTGGTGGTCTGCAGCTCATGATGAATAGATTTACCAGGTCTGCTCTGAATTGCATGACATAGAGTTTTCCAACAGGCTCTGACACATATACACCTGATGTATGTTTTAACTTCCTAGCACAGAAGGGCCTGAATATCTACCTGCATGTACTTTTTCTTAAAGTTATTATATACAAAATACACTCTTAGCTGGCATATTATATAAAACAACATTACAATACAGAAATATTTTTCATCAGTAATTTCATGTCAGATAAAGACTTATTTCCTGCTGGCATTCTCACTTCAGTAAAGCACAAGAGTTTGTTTTGGTTCTAAAATATCAGTTTCAATATTTTCCAGTTCCATGTTATACAAAGTTTATACAAGACTGAACTTACATTTATGGAACAACAGAAAAGGAAAAGATAGCAATGATGTTTTTTATACTGAAATCAGTGCAACTACTGAAGCATTTATCTGCACTGCCTCGTGATAAATAGCAGAGACAATTATTCCTGAACTTGGGAGTTATATGCCAAACTAAGCTTTTCAAAAGTCACAAAGTCCTAATTAAAATTAAAGTGTTCACTGGAGGAATATCACAAAAGCAAGATAATCCACTTGGCAACACTTAACAGTTGTCAGTTTGATAGCCACACTGTTTTTGGCAGTTTACTTGGTTTTGCAGATAAAAACTAATTTTACCACTGCACTGGAAGCCCACATCTCCTTTTAGTTTTAAAAAGCCTGCAGTTTCAGTAGTTTTAAGTGTTGGCACATGGTCAAAAAAACCAACCAAAACCAATATTAAAATATTGTAATTAATCAAATATTTAGAATTAGCAATTAGAAAAATCTAAGCCAACATTGATACATAGTCCTTGATCTGTAAGAAAAGGATCAAAACACTATGCAACTATGCTAAGATACATAAAACCACAATAATACAAAACAGAACATAATTTTAAGTGCTTCTTTTTTAACCGTGCTCCCTCTGAAATTCAGTTTAAATCTGTAGAATTACTTAATGTTTTAAATAACAGGTTTTAGTTAATTAGCCTGATGATTACTCTGAGTCCTGCACACACAACAAATCTGAATCCATTAAAAAGACAAAAGAAAGAGCAATAAAATACCTTTTCATTGTAATATGATTAGAATAAATTCTAATAAATTAATGTTGGTAAATTCTATGCAGAATTAAGTGAAATGTTTATTATTTTTAAGACATCTTAAAAACATTGTAAGCATTGTCTATAACATCCAATATGCAAAGGAAGCATACACTGAGCATTCATAAATGCTGTGATAAATTCATGTTAAAAATCAGTTTAATCACTAATCACTATCTGAGCTTTATGCTAAAAATTCTTTCAACGATCTGCACTCAAATATTCTTACAGTAGTACTGAAGTATATTTGCCCCAACACTCACAGAATTGTAATTTCAAAATTTTGTTGGGCACAGAACATGCCCTCCACTCTGCTTTATAAAGCTTCGTTTCCTTTACTTAGTCCTCTCTTTTTACACCCTCAGTTCATGTATCTATGATCCTTCCAATTCTTTAACCTCCTTCCTACAAGGAAGAGAATGTCTTTGGTGTTCGTGGGAAAGAGTGTGTTGTCACTCTCTCAGTACCGCTGTCCGACTTCTACATCCATCGGCTACAGTGGTAAGAAAGACAACAAAAATTACAGCACCCTAAAGGGTCCTCAGAGCCTATACAGTGCTCAGGACCGTACCTTTATGGATTTCGATGCAGAAGACAGAAGGGGGAGGGGAATATTACCTGGTTAAAAAGGCTTCACATTTATTATAGGAACATTAAAATCATTGGAACATGACTGGAAAAGATTCTGAATCAATTTCCTTCAGAATAAAAATCAGGTGTATAGAGTAGTAGTTCCCAATTGTAGTTCAAATGTAGTTCCTAATTAGCAAGAACAACTCTTGGACAGGTTGTCTGGGTGGCCTAAAACCTGAATGAGACACATACAGAACTGTCACTTTCATACTGTATCTGTGGAAAATCCAACTATAATATTAGACATTTTAAATATAGGAGTCTATACAAACAACATCAGACAGAAACTGCTACTTAGGCTAACAGAAAAGAAATTATCTTCCCATAGAGATAAGACATAATGAAACGAGACGGTTGTAGAGCATTGGTATTTTCCAACGCTTTTCACAAGTCAAACTCAGTCTGAGGGTGAAAAGACCCAGATGAAGAACCACACTTCCCTTGTATCTCTGAAGGGGCCCATAAGCCAAGACTACCTGGTCCATGTGGGTGCTATTAACTTCCCTAACTGTTTTTCTTAAGGTCTGGTGAAAAACAAACCATGTATAAAATATTCTGTCTATATGAAGAATCAAAAGGGAACTTGACTCTATGTTTTTGCTTTCAGTGATACGCTGTATCTGAAACCTAGACACAGGTCTTTTCGTTATTTATTTTTAACAATATTTGTTATATTATCTCCGGAATTAGCTGGATTACAACCAGATAATTTCCTTGACTATATCTCAGTCTATATACTTCAATGATTCAGGACAGGCAGAACAGTTTTGGATTCTAGTTTTTGCTGGCACAACTAATGAAGGGGAAGATGTTTTCAAGACTCATCTCCCTTTTTGTCCCATTCAATTCTGTGTCAGGGCAAGTACACTGAGATTACATGTATATAGATCCCCATATTTCGAGACAAAGATGATGAAAGCAGACCAACAATATATTTAATATCTACAACATACTAATGTAGATTATTTTTGCTTCTTGAATAAAAACTGCTTATGAGATTGTCTTGTTAGGACAATGAATTCCTGAGAAAAATACAACTGAGCATTCTCAAAGAAGACATGATCATAGCTTGACCTTTAAGGACAAAGTTGCTATTAGGGTCCTTTAGCTAGTTCTGACTTTTGAAAAAAAAAAAACCCCTTTGGACTCAATGCCAGTTTTGACTGAAAGACATCTAGAGACTCCAACTTTAGCTAATAAAATTGACTGAAAACCTGAAAAGGTCCTCATTTCTTACAGCTTATAAGTCCTCACTTATTACAACTAAGAACAACTTTTATATTGCCATTAAGATGGAAGCTTAAGTTTTACATGGATTTCAAGAATGGTTTTGGGTGCACACGTGTTCATAATTTTAAAACCAAGGCAGAATTTAGATAGCAAGCTGCTGCAATTGAAAACTGAATATTCTGAACTGGAAATGAGGTTAAAGACATTCCTTCTTCCACCGACCTGATGTCATTAAAGAGACAAATCAACTTTATTAAACAGTGGCAACATCGTTCCAGTTCTTCCACTTCCAATCATTAGGTGCAGCCATATTCCAATCTTTTTTCTCAGATTTTTTTCTTTAAGTGAAATTCAACAGAAAAGGTCTTCTAAATAGATGACATATCTATTCAAATTACATGTCAACTGTTGTTTTCATTTTCAGTTAAAAACTGCAGGCAAACCAAGTTCTATAACATTTGCCCAGAAAGTCAATCCCAGAATCCTTTTCCTAAATATTGCTTACAATTTCTGGTATGTTCATCTAAAATTATCAAGTAAATGTTTTTAAAAGAAAAATTAGTTCAAGAAAATAATATTTATAAAATAATCAAAAAGCATCCATGTGCTGATGATCAGAAGAGAAGATAAATACAGACAATTTTTCCAGGGGGCCGGGGGGGAAGAAAAAAGAGACACTGTACAAAGTCCCAGATTGGTCATACATTTTGGTACTGGTCAATAAACTAGACCACCATATATAAACAAAACATTCCATTCAACATTATGTCAACCTTTAACAAAAAGATCATCAATCAACTGCAAATGCATGTTCTATGCACCTGTAAAATGTGATGGACATTCTTTCAAGTTTTTATTTCAACACTGCGTCTGTCAGAATTACCCCCCACTATAAACTTGTTATTAATGTTGGGAGAAGTTTTCCAAATGTCACCAAAATGAATTAGTATCACACTGAGCCCAAGGCTTAAGAGAGTGACCATGTGCATTTATGTATTTTCCCTCCTGTAATACTGACACATTTATATCTTTTCCATGTCTGCTCCAGGTCTGGCGGAACTGCACAGTATGTGTCTCATTTATTTTGTTATAACATGGTGACAAATATAGAAATTTATTTGCACAAAGTTTGTTGAAAAATTGTGAGCAACAACATCTACCCATAAGATGCTCCAAATTAAAACAAAGAGATTTTTTAGTAATAGTATGACAAGCGAGGTAAAATGCCTATTGCGCTACACATTGTTTCTAATGTGATGTTAGAAGTTTGTTGGGTTTCATATGTACGTATAGGACGGTGTGTCTGATAATAAAGGATCCTTCTTCATAGTGGATAAAGGTATAAGATCAAACAGCTGGGGAAAAAAAGTAGACATATTAAAACTAGAAATAAAATACCCCTTATCAGCAATATTAGTTAGCCTTTAGAACAATTTCCTAAGTGCTTGTGGATTCCCTGTCACTAGGATATATATTTTTTTAAAAAAATATAGAGCTATATAAGGGAAGACATGCAATGCTTGTTACATCAGAGAACCCTACTGCAAAATAGTGCTTTCCTAATTTGCAATCATTTTATTCCTGTTCAGTTTAGTCCTTATGAACTTAATGTTTGAGAGACAGCTATAACATACTACAATAGGAACACGCTATCACTCGTTTAGTTACCATGCAGTAAGAAGCATATGGGGTGGGACAGGCAATGGTGTTTCAAAGCAAAGAGGCTATTTCCCATTTATAGTTCAACTTCAAACAGCATATATAAGCACATGGGTGATTTTAAGAGCTATCCTCTTGACTTTAGTCTGTCCACCACATAAACAAAGGGAGGCACAGGACTTAATCTCTAAATATTTTTACAATATTCTTGAGAAACTATACGTTTTGGCGTATCCATCTGACTTCCTGAAACAAAAACTGTACTTCTCAATTTCCTCTTCACATACATTATGTAAAAAAAGCACTCTCCAAGTGCATCATTGAAGTGTGTCTGATTTCCTGTAATCTAGCTAGATTTTCTAGTTATGTTTTCCCTTACATCACTAATTCAATAATCTACTCTGGCACACTTCAACCATCTACAATTACTTCAGTCCTCACTTTGTAATCTAAAAGGCCCTCATTATGAAGAAAGCAGAATCCTGAACAAATGAATGGTGATGCAGGTCACAGTTCTACTAATTCTATTTAAATGTCTGTAAATGTTTTATTAAAAAGTCAGTAAAAGTCATTAAAGATCATAACACAAGACCCTCATTCAGATTTCACTTGAGCAAAATTCCAGCTTCTACAGACTTCAAGGACACTTTGCTTGAAGAAAACCTTACCGTAGGTTTTATGATTTGTCCTGAAGTAAAGAATACTTACCGGTACTGAGGACCCAGACAATAAATGGATACATTACATAAATATTAAAACCAGAAAACAAGACTTTCACAAAACAAGTTTTATGGCTCGTGTGGTTTAGGAATTCTTTGCTGGATCCTGGAATTGTTTCACTTGGACTAGGTGTTAGATTTCTCTCTACAGCTGTGTGAATCCTGCAGGGTTCAGTTCACAAAACGAACCCCTGCAGTTTGATTCAGAAGGTTTGGAAAGGAACCAATATTTCTTTGTTCACATATAGATTCAAGCATTTGGTCATCTCTTGAATTCTTAGCACCTTTACGTTACAAGATTAATCTCTGTAATTGCTAATGAATGCTAGGCAGCCCAAGGGCCTCTTGTGTATGCGTACAAGGGTGTATTTCACAGAGCTCCACAGCCTTTGAGTTCCCTGAGGATCTGACTATAAGCAGGAGGAATGGGAGAGTTTTCCTGCTTTCATTTTACTCTAGAGAAGTCAAAAAACTCAGAGCTTCCAGATCTGGAAATTAGTGGCCGATGCTAAACAGACCCTAAATCAAACCATGGAGAAAGACCAGTAACAGGGAAATGACCAACTGGTAACTTGGATAACTCCACTCAAGGAGTGCGACACTCAATTATGTACTGAAGAAGCTGGGAATTTACAGCTAAACTGAAGTCCTGTAGAATCATTAATTATTCTTTATAAAAAAAAATATCATTACAGCATTTCAGGATGAATGGACATTTGCCTATGGAAATATGACTGCAGGACAGTCACAATGCAAATTTTCACAATCTTCATAAGCACAGACTACGATTCTTTAAAACATCAGATCTGAATTAAGATAGATTTCATATATGATACAAATACTCTGTGCATCTCTTCCATGCTTCCCGCTTCACTTCTTTGCTCTGGCCTGCATCCTGATTTTTCTTTTTTTAGGCAGTAAACCCCTTGCAAAATGTCTCCAGTCCATAAAGTTATTATTTCTTTTAACTTGGCTTTGCCTACAACCATAGCCATCTGTGGCTATCAAACACTGTATTAAACAGAAATTTACATCTTGCATTTGTGCCTCCTTTCAGCCTCTAGCCTCTCACAGCATCAAATTAGCCTGGAGGTATTAGGTTACAATAGCAAATCATTTGTTCACCAACTCTACAGCTAAGCTATCATTTATACTAGTAGAGTTCTATATCATATTACTCACATGCTGAGCTGGCTTCTAGCATTTCTAGCAAAAATGATTGAGAAATTAAAGTAAGTGATTGAAACTCATCACCTTGCATTGAAAGGGCTGGTGTTAATCCAAGGGTGAATCATCTTATGTCCTCTCCCTGATGTGACTGAAATGCCTATAACTTTGTTGGTGATTATACATGACATTGCAGAAGCAGGATGAATGCAAAGATTTCTGAGACAATGCATGTGACAAATCTTGATGAGGCTGGGGAAGAAAGTTGTGAACAGAAAAGTTGAAGGACATAACTATTAAACAAACAAGATATCTGTGGAAACATCCCCCTTCCTCTTTTTGGCTAGGGAAGAAGAAATAAGGGGTCCCCAAACTGAAGACTTTCTAACCCTACAAAAGGTTTTATTTCAAGGGATGGGGCTCATTTTAAATCTTTAAAAGTAATTTTCTTTTCTGCAGTGAAAGCTTTCCACTTCAGCAGCTCATTCAACCAGTTAATCTTCAGAACAAATTATTATAATGTGATCTACAGAAACCTGCTTTTGAAAACTACTTGTACAGTGGATATTTTGTAGAACATGGTAGTAAAAAAAAAAATCAAGACCTTTGCCTGTGAAACTGTTACACCTAGCATTTGCTACAAGTCAGGGGAGAGCAAGGTCTAGGTTTTGCAGTCTTCTACAGTTGAAGATCGGCTTGCCTGGAAAGGAAAGGGTAAAGGGGAGGGATGGATTATCCTCAAATGGGAAGAGGATGAGGAACAAAACTTTGCTGCTGAAGGTCCAGAATCCTGTGATCACCACTGAAAAAATTCATCATCCGCACTGTCAAAGTGAAGTTCTCTGAATTAATCCCTTTGTCTTATGATTCTATTCTTCTTAGTTATTTCAAACTTTGTTTAACGTGTTGGAACTGTAATAGCCTTTATGTACTCCCAACATATAAAGTACTGATCATCACATATCCTTCGTATCTACGTGCCTGAGGGATATTTCATATGGTTAATTTGTATCAAGGCATCTCAAAGCCTTTGAGGCATTGAGAACAGTGAAAACAGTACAAAGTAAGTGTTAATTTATGACCTGTTCTCTCTGATTAATATAAAAGGGAGGAATGCTTTTAGATCAGTGTTCTACAAGGTGAAAATTAATCTCCTTGTATGAGATATCTGAATGAAGTAACATACAGCCAAGAAAAGTGGCATTTAAAAGCAGAATCAGTAGTTTGAATGTCCGATAAAAATCTTTAACCAGATAGCTCATTGGAAGTAGTTTTCCTAATCAGAAAGGAATGTGGTATTAAATCATCATATTTTGACAGTTTCTGGAAGCATATGTGTTACAGATTCTCTACTAATTTGGAAGGCAGCAAGCCTCCATGGATAGGAAAGCACACAAAGCACATCTGGGAATGCAGAAGTAGTCCTGTGTATGCTTCCATGAAGCATGAATGCTGGCATGAAGCCAAAATTAGGATAACATTTAGGTGTTAGATCTAAAAATGATTCAGCACATGTGGCCACTATAACCAGTATTCTTTAAAAAGATTACATTTTATCAATTACATATACTGGTGCTGCAAATCTATAAATCTGTCCAGAATTCTGCTTCTGTTGCCTCTTGAGCATGAGATGAACACAAAAAGCATGCAGGGTTGCTATTTCTGCTCTCATATGATAGCAGAAAAAGAAATAAAGATGGGTGGAAAAAAAAAGAGAACATTCCTCTTAAAAACAATTTTGTATGTGAAATGCATCTAAGATTTTGCAGTAAGACATGTGGAAGGTTATATTGTCATGTCACCAGAAAAAGGAATAGTGTTTGGGTCCCATAATCAAGCTTTCCATGTCAGAAACTATTTGGATTTCCTTCCAATTTAAGTGTCATTTGAACTTCTTGAGTTTTGATGCACGTTTTAAGAAGCAACTGCAAAAACTTCAAACCACTGATACTTGTTCTTGAAATTCAGCTATAAACAGGCTTAGTCTGCAACTGCACACACTACAATAGAGGCAGTAAACTTGCTGAGGGTCAGTGCATGAAATAAGGCTGAGGACAGCATTTGTCATTTAGTCCTACATTTGCATAACCTGACCACATTGTGGGCTAATTCAGGTTGTTAAACAGTACAATCATAAGAATGGCTGTACTGGGTCCGATCAAAGCTCCATCTAGCCCAATACCCAACAGCAGATGTCTGAGGGGGTGAAGAACAGAGTGAGCAGTGATACCCTTTCCACCGCAATAGACTTCAATAATTTACAGCTAAGGGATTCCCCACACCAGAGGTGGTTCCTTCTGTATTTCATATTCCTCAGGATTTCTTTACAAACTGGAAGAGTCTTGACTTGTTTAAATGTTCCCTGTATGAATACTGCTTCATGGTGAGCCTTGCCACCATTCCCAGAATCTGGCCAGGCTCTAACTTGGCTTTATAGAGACAGAGTGGGACTGTAACTGCATATGGTCTTCAGAATACGGTAACACAACGGCTGTACAAAGAAACACAAATTTTGTTCTTGTATTTTGTTCCCTGTTCCATTCCAAATAATTACTAACATTGGATTTGTTTTCTTTTGATTGATACTAAGCTAATGTTTTTGCAGGACTATTATTTCTGTCTCTTTTGCTAAAGGAATACAATACAGATATTTCTACTTCTGTTTAGAAATATGTCTGTTATAAGCCCAAGATCTAACTACTGAGTAATAAGAGACATCTCAAGGTTTGCCTTTTCATATGCAAAACTAGGATTTCCCCACCTCTCCCACCTATTGATTTACACTAACGTACAGTGATTTTAGCCAACATACTATCACAGAGCCGTTCAATGGACTTGGCAAACTCCATTTGCTGTTCTCTGTAGTTAGCCTTGTTTTAATTTTTTTCTGTAACAGTATCATTCACAGACTGGCACCTCACTGTTCCTCCCTTTTTCTGAGAAGACTCAACGGTGATCTCCATATGTTGTGAAAATCGACCATTTACTCTTCATTTCTGTTTCCTTTTGTTCAGTTATTTATCCAATGCCAATATTTTTTTTCCTTATTCTCTGGTAGTTGCTTGAACAACCTTTGGTGAGGACCCTGATCGAGTCTCTTGAAAATCCAGCTAGACTACATTCTTTGTACACAGTTCTTTTTGACTCCCTCTGAACTCCTTCATTTGACTTCCCTTTGTTATGCCCATTTTGACTCTGCCCATACGCTTCCTAATTCTACACTTCATTCTAGTTCCTGCTAATATGCACAGCACAGATGCCAAATTCCTTCCTCTGTAGTTCCCTGGATATTTCCTGAAATAATTTTTAAAACGTGTCAGTGAAAAGTCGCCCTACAAACCAAGAGAATAGTGGTGTTCTGATTCTGCTCCCTGAACTGGCTCACCATGGAACCCTGCAGGTCCCCTCACTGTTGGTCAGGTGAGCTCTACAGCTAAAGAACAAATACAATATCTAAGGAAGGAAAAGAACAAGACCATTCTTTCACATGATAGCTAGCTGTTGGTCAGCTGAGGTGCAATACTATATGAATTGTTTAAGTAACTTGATTGATTTCAGTAAAGAGCACTGGGGAACGTACAGGTGAGCTGCCTTGTAGCAAGCCGGTGCAAGGAGAACCTCAAGCAAACAGCAAAAGTATTGCAACGTGGCATAGCTGAGTGCAAAGCAGATTTTAACCCAAACCTGGGTTCTACTTACAAAACTGCTTTTATGGGTTGGGAAGGATGCTACTGAGATGGATTTTTGTAACAGTCAGTTCTTTTCAGTAACTAGACAGGTGAAATGAATGCAGTCTTCACCCCGGACACAAGCACACACAAACAAACGAGGGTAGAGATGTTTGGTTGTGTACATTTGCCTACTAATAAAAAGAAACAGCAAAAAACCCAGGGAAACTCATGAAGAAAGTGACAAAGTAGTGCTGAACACAAAAAGGTGTTTTGTGATCGTGGGGTCTCAGATTTAGCAGTTTCTGCTCTCACTGGTGCAGCTGTACAAAGAACTGTACTAACACAAGTAAGGAGAAAAGGGCAACACAAAAGGCAGTTTTTCTTCTTGCCAGTTACGTGTTGGGAAAATGCACAGAGAAACTGAAGGAACGATACCGAGAAGCAGCGAAAACGGTATCATATGTGGACCGCTGGGAGGAGACGCAGAACTGGGGGAAAAACCTCCAAAACCTCTAACTTCTGAACCAGGCACAACCCTAGAACTGAATAGTAAGGAATATCATGTTTGTCCTTGTGCTAGTAATTCTATCAAAGGAGGAGTAAACGTGGCTTTCATAGAGGGAAGTTATGTATCACAAGGCTACGTCAAATAATGCCTGTTGTCAGTCAGCAAGTGAAAGAGATTAAACTGATTGATGGAGATGGGGTGCTGGAAGCCCAGAACGTGGTAGCCAGGAGCTGGGAAAACATACTGGGAGAAGTATGAGTCTTCACATGCTCTGTTCTGGTATGATTTTCCTAACCATTTACTCATGGCCGTTGTCAGAGGGAGATCATCGGACATTTGCTCTGAGCCAGTGCATGCATTCCTATCTTACTCTGTTCTCACAGAATTTATTGAAGCTGAACAGTTCTGAGGCTTCCACCCCTCTGCTAGATCTGGTTAAGATTGTCAAAAGAGTGAAAAAGTTATGAAGGGGAGGGAGCAAAAGGCAGCGAGACACACACACAGAGCAGGATTACATGAGTCTCTTTTCTTCGCATTCCTAAACAATTCCAGCAAAAGCTTCTGCTGAAGACTTGGCCACGGTTTTTGTCTTGAAACATTTAGAATTTAAAAGAACGTTTTTTGTTGTCTTCAAATATATTTGGATTTAATGATAAAAATCCCATGGAAAGCATTTTTCTCTTTTAGCAACATGTTCTGTTTCCTGTGATATTTCCAAAATTGAAGGTACCAAACCCACAAAATTACAATATCTTCACTGATATATCAATATTTACATTTCCCTATTTTAAGTATGGAAGAGAAGATAAGTGTCTTAATTAGGGTTACAAGTAATTTGATTCACAAAATGTACTATCTTAGCTGATCTCATGTAGATTTTTGCTTGTTTCACATATTTTTAGAAGTGTTTATCTTGCTAAAGAACATTGTGATGAAAAAGCAATGATTTTATCCTACCCTAAATTAAGTGTACTCTGATTTAATAGGCTAAAATTAGATATTATGACATATGCAAACACAGACTTTTACATATGAATACTATGAAAATCAAAATTGTTCTTAGCTCTGCTATTGACTGATATTATAATAAGTTAAGTTACAAAATCTAAGCACACTAAAACTTTGGGAAAATTAATTTCCAATTATGAGCTCTGCTGTTTTGAATTGTAAATGGAGATTTAGAATATAAATAGGACCATCTGTAAATAATAGCATTCAAGCACCTATCATAAACAAAAATAAATTCCTTTTAGCATCATGTGCAGAAAATCCTTTATTTAGAGATCCATAACAGTATTTAGATGGAAGTGTAGTCAGTATGTTGAAAGCAACTGTGTCTGGGTAAGAAGTCACCGGGAAAACCTCTGTGGCACAGGAAGTCCTTTCACTTTTCAGAACGTCATCCATCATGCTGGGGAAACGGCAGGAAAGTAACCTACTACTACTTAATAGGCTTCTGCATAGCGAGTTGCTTTGAAGCAGCAGCTGCCCACAGTAAATTTCGCTGACCCTTAGAGCCTTTCTCCAAGTTTTCCAACTGTTTTGTCTCCTGAGTTACAACTCAGTGTTAGGTCCAAGTCACCAGCACCTGACAAAACTTAGAAGCTCCAACAATGTGAGAATGTAAAGCTTTCAGGGATGTTGTCTTTTCCATGCAGCACCAGCAGAGAGACCTGATGCCATTACATTTACCAATGGAGAAACTTTTTTCCCTCTGAGACAGGGACTATTTTAGAGGATGGCATTACACTATGCACATGTGCACTATTACAGAATGTAAGATAAACAAAATATTAGATTCCTGGTGCAGGAATTAGTACTCTGTCATAATACCAAGTGCTGTATCTTATTCATTAAACCTTAAACATGTAATAGTTTAAATCTGCTGTTTGCACTAAAGTGGTGAAATTAAATATTAACATGCAATTATAGAGAATGGCAGAGTATAGCACCCTAAGTGTCCTACAGACATCAATCAGTTAAGCCTTACAATACTTATTTATTCATGCTCTGCTAATCAAATGCACTCCTGCATTTTTTGTTCCAACATCTGTGTACTCAGTGCCAGCAAACTACTTGTTCTGCTTAACTTCCTCCTTCAACCATTCCTTCTCACCAGAGTTGGTGAGACAGAAGACATTATACCACTCTCCTTCAAACAAATCCTATCATTGTCTCCTCCAGTCCTTGCTGACACCAGGTGTCACCTTTCTTATTGGCAGTCCTTATCTGTTTCCTTTGGATTACCCTCCTTTCTTTTCCCAATGCTGCTCACACATTCTCTTCCTCTTTTGTCTTCCCCTCCCAACAGCAGCCTGCTATGGGCTCTGTGCATGCTGTACTACTCCTGTAAAACCAGATACCTGTCACTGTGCCACAGTTCCCCCTTATAGAATGAATAAACCACAATTAAAGTAAAAGATTGAGGGGTTTTAAGAAGGTCCACTTCTTTTCTGTAAATTTTGCAAACCAGGATATTAGTAACTTTTCCCATTTTCTCGTACCTCTGATTTCTTATTCGTTTTTCAAATGGACTATCTAGAGAATAAAAGTTTCATTTAGCTTCGGCAGTGGTGAGTAATCTAGCTTGATGTAAATGCTTGGCATGCTTATGTTAGTGTTGGATCTCCAACTACCCTGTTAATGTTCAAGGTTAGGTCTTCTGTACTGAACACTGCTAGATTTAATTACGTTAAACACCAAAAATAGAACATTAGCACACTATAATGCTATGGTAAGATCACCACTTGTCCTTTACACTTGCACATAATAAACCGATTGTAAATGTCCCTTTAGTTCCCCAAATGAATAGAACATGGCAGGGGGTCACATAACACCAGAAAGAATATTCAAGATCATCTGTCCCCAAATAACAAGTGGGTGGGTTAGCAGAAGAATATTTGCCTATCTTGGAAATTTGCCTGGGTGGTTAGAAAATTAATACAAGATGAGATCAAATTGCTACCAGTATAGAGCAGAAACAAACCTGACCAAAAAAGAAAAAAATGTGACATGGAATCAAAATTCATTACTTCCTCAATTTTTGTGAGACCATGTAAGTCAACGTTCTCCCTTATATACCACTCTGAGGATTCCTGACTAACCGAATAAAGAATTGCTTAATGAGAAAATACCATAATCTGTTTTCTTATTTAGAAGAATTGTGAACGAGTAGGAGACAATGATTAAACAAGAAGAAACCTGGTGGAATGATTTTTAAGCATAGCCTATGCTTCATGAAATTCCAACACATGAATACCACACATGTCAAGTAGTCTGAAAGCCAGATAACACTAGTCTACCAGATACGGTTTCAAAATAAGATTTCACAAGATTCCTAAGAGGGGAAAAAAGCCCACCCTAATTTTGTTGTTTATTAAGATTCTATGTAAAATACAACTGGAAAAACCTGTACATATGCTAAGTCCTAGGATTGCACTGGGTTGCCTCAAAAACCAGCAATAATATCTTCAGTAAGCATTGAGAAAAAGGGTGAAAAAATAGGTGTATCTGCAAAATTATGAAAGACATGCCCAAACTAGCTAGCCTTGTTACTGGCTGTGGTTTTGTGCTTTGTCTTTTTTATTTATTTTTTTTTCATGGTGGTGGTATAGAACTCAGGACAAATTAAAACAGCTCATATAAGAAATGAGGTATAAACTTGGGTGTTGAACTCGTGGTAGGACTTACATTGCTGCAGTTAGTATGGTGAAGTATTTAACACATTTTTATTATGACTAGTTGAAGAATAGTTGTATTTCAGTGCGGTCAGCTATGAGTTCAGTGCAGACATATTCTCTACCACCAAACTACATAACAAGATGTTTGTGTATTGGCATAACACAGTCTCGATCATAAAGGCTGTGTGATAGCACGCAACTCTAAAACTATCAGATGGCAAGATATCCACTTGTGCTAGGTAGGGCAGCAGGAGTTAACCTGGAAAAAAAGCACTTTGCAATGCTTAATTTGTTGTCTGTATTATGAATATGCAGATTGTGTGGGATTTATGAAAAGAATTCTGAGCTGAAGGAATGTTTCCAAAGGCATATAATCTGCAAATTAATTTAAGTCTTGTTACTTGGATCAAATAATCCTTGGCTACTCAATTTGCTTTCAGTGGCCACTGACACCAAGCACTAAAAGCTCTATTTACAATAAAAGGGTGAGGAAGAAGATACAAAACTTTATAAAGCCATGGGGAGGAGAATGTGTCATCACAGTCAAAATTTGAGGAAAGCTATAGATCCTTAGATTTCTTTTCTAATGAAAGACCCAGAAAGAGAATTCTTAAGGAAAATAGTTGAAGAAGAAGAATGGTCTCCATCTGGGAGAGGAGAGAATATATGAACTCAGATTAGATGGTTTCCCAGAGAGAAGCAATCCTAATTTTTGGAAAGGCGAGATTAACTTTAGAAATAAATTCTGAAATTGCATTCAAGGGGTAAAGTGCTATTGAGTAGCTCATGCAGTTTTCAGCAAGTGTGGTTTGAGTAAAAAAGCAAGCTTAGTTTTGAATGACAATACATTGACTGAATACCTCTCAATCAAATCTTTGGCTCCTTCAGTTAAGACACACTTCAGAGAAATCATAAGCAGAAACTAGGAAGACACTGGCAAGTAAACCCACATTTCATATTATTCTTTGTTTTGTAACTTTGATTCCAATTTTAAAGCTGAAAATATAATCCCTTCTTTTGTTAATATACTGGTTTTTTCTTTGTCTTTTTAAACAAGTCTAGTGTCCAGAGTGAAATGGGGTGAATCTAACATATGGAGATTCTATGGAGAAAACAAATCCCAACCCCCCAGTATTACTGAAATTTAGTGCTGCATAAGAACCTCAGGAATTACAACTGGCTTCACATCAAGCTGCAAATGGCATTTGGAGGACTGGTACAATAATCAGATCTTGCTTGTAGCTGGCAGATCTAAGTCAAATCCCTTTTCGTGAGGATCAAAGAATAATGTAAGAGCTTCCAGTTTTTCATTAACATGATATTGTCACAGCAGCTCTGAAAACCACCACAATATAAATAATAAACTATGTTATTATAAATCTTCCAGCCAGTTTGCTATTCTTAGCTCCATGCACTACTTCAGTCCTCTTGTTTTTTTGGCCAGAGTAGTCTTAACCTGGTTGCATGCTTTGGTGCAAGTCTGGAGTGAATCCACACAAATCCTCCTCCTTGCTCCAGGAATGAAGGTGGCAACAAGGGAGGAATGCACAGCTGTGAGCAAAACCATTCCTTGAGCAGCAAACATGAGATCATTGTTTAAAAGCAAACAAACAAAAAACCAGCTTAAGTGCACTGACAATTCTTCCTCTCGCATCGGTCTTTAGGCCATGCTCCTCAGTGGACACAGTAATCAAATCTTTCTTCCTGTGGTACCACTAGGAAAAAGCCACGGAACAGCTCTCTGCAAAGGCCATTTCACTACTGCTAGACAGTGTAACTAAATATTTCAGAACAGGTTGCAAGACCTCTATGTCCAACAAAAATGAAAGGTCCTGAGACATAATAGTTACGTGTCAAGACTGCAAAGAGATTTGAAATTAGATTTTTAACTGATCAAGCCAATTAGTTTTGTTAGTATAGACTTATTTTTCATGACATCAAATAAAAATACTTTTCGCTAAACCAGCGTCTTTCTGAAGAGTTCTTTTGTAACTATTACATGGACAATGCAGGCGTCCTTTCTTGATACCTGCCAATATTCTAACAATTTTAGAATGTGGAGAAAATGGCATCTTTTTTTGATTCCCAGGTTTATTTCTTATTTGTGTTTATTATTCAATTAAATGAGGCATCATGTCCATCTGTAAATTTGTGTCAATAGGGAAATGAACCTATTATAAAAAAATAAAGTTGCCAGTTTCTGGAGAATAGAAAGATACCAAGCCATTTGCAACTGCATGTAGAAAACATGTTTTCCTTTTCTTATTTCTTGGTTTCAATTACAATGTCAAGTTATATGAAATGTTTAATATAGAACATGAAGTTCCAGTAAAAAACACAGAACGTTCAAGGCCAATATTTTGTGCATTTTATCACTTACATAAATAGATTTTTCTTCTAAAGGAGGTTTAAAAATAATTTTTGAAAAACAAACAAACAAACAAAACCCCCCTTGACAAATTAGTCTTGAAGTTCTAAGGAACACACAGCAATCAGCAACTAACTGAATATTTGGAACAGAAATGAACGTTACTGAAATACGATATTATATAAACCTAAATATTAAAGATGATAAACTGGACACAAAATATTTATAAGAAAATTATTTGTATGCACTGCTGAGGAAAATTCAGGTTTAAGCTGAAATAAAATAATAAAAATGACAGCAGTATAGCATAAATAAGGGGAGGCTGAAGAAGCAGATTAAACGGTGAGTTTAGAAGAGCTGAAAATAGGATTTTGTGCAAATGCACCAGTGTTTTTGATACAGGAGGCCTGCTGGCCCCTACCTAAAATGATCAAATACAACTCAGTATAATTTAGAAACAAGATAAAATCACCCATACTCTACTTTCCATTAACAGCCTTACAACTCTGAAGGGACAGAGGGCTCAAAGGCTCCACCTTAAGCTTCCAGGGTTGTTATGGGCAGCGACATTCCTAACGCCCACATCAGGCTGACAATAAACTCGACTGAATTGCCCCCAGAGACTGCTCCTATTTCTGTTACTGTGGTCCTACTCCTGTTAACTGTCTCAGCTGTATCACACAAATTTTACTGCAGACTCTCTCCTCTACAAACTGAGCTTATTTTTATGTCATATTTTCACCTCCTGAACGCAAATTTAATTTCTCACACTGTTACCCATTAACAAGAGCAACCTGGTCACTCTGTACAGTAAGATTTGATCAAAAAGTACCCAAGGAAGTCATATAAGCGTATCAGGGTGAAAAACCATGAATATGTGTGTTGCAAAAGAGATTCCGTTAAAAACTCAATTAATGTTAAATAAAATGACAAAAAAGAGCCTACAAATTTACTTAAGCTTTTCAAATTTCATACACACTGTAGTGCATGAATTATCTGCATGTCAAAATATAAATAAAAATGAAGAACTAATTAGAAACCAAGAAACTGCCTTGAGAAAGTTTTCCAAAAAAAAAAAAAGGTAGCAAAGGAGATGTATATAAAGTTCCCAACTCGCTATATACAGAGACTGAACCACAGAAAAATCAAAGCTGAAGAACAGCATAAGCCTTCTATTTCCCTAGAATTTGCATATGAGTAGAGAAAGAGAATTGGTAATGATGATATGGCACTAATTATAAAGTCCAGGGGAGGGGGGGTGGTGGGGAGGGAGAGAAAAAACACCAAAGATCATGACACCCAGTAGGAGTTAGGGTCACAAAAAGAAAAAAGCTAAAATAGAAAGTTGCAGAGAAAACATCTGCAAATAGTGCTACTGTTGAGAGAAAAGGGAGAAGCAAATACTCATGCACTCCATTACCAAGCTGCCTGAAACTTAAACCAACACCATTGGCATGGGATTTTTCTTGCAAGATCAAAAGGAAGCAGCAATGCCATCTGCTGTTTGCTTTGAAAAATTGTTAGAGCAGATGTTCCCATCTGTGGACCTTCCATCCCTTCTACTAAGAAACCACTTGAAAAATAACCATGAAATAACATGGGGAAAACATCTGCATGGTATACAGCAGACCACCAGTAGTGAAGCACAGGAAAGCCAAGAGAGGAGGAGAGAAAGGGCTGGAGCAATTCAAGCACGTCTAAGACTAGGTCAGAGACAGGCACCCTGTTGCGTGGCATAACCTCCATATGTATACATATGTATAACCACTCACTGGTTGTCTTTTCCTTTCGTTACTCAGCAGGAGGAAGCCAGATTTCTCACCCATCGGACCTATGTCAGGCAAGACGCTCTCTGTGTGTAGCTAAGCCAAACACCACAAAGAACATGCTAAAGAACCTGTATGGCAAGGCACAAAACAATAACTGACTCCTTCCTCTCCCTTTTTAGAGGCTTAAACCCCACCTAGAACAACAAACCACGGTACTGTACTTAACATTACGGATAGAGGAATTATGTGTTTTTCTAAAACTGCTCTTTTATTTCAAAAGTGTGAAATTTTCAACAATTTATGTGGAACGTTCTATGTATTCTGACAAATCTTCCAACAATACCAATACAGTACAATCACAGGCACCGAGATGTTAAGATGCCATCAAAATACTATAGGAGACACAGAAAGAAGATACAAGATTCACCGAGTGTCTTACTTGTATCCTGGGAGTCTTAAAGGGGGCACATTTGCAAGTCCTACAGCACTTGCAAAGATGATTGTAAATTATATTACCAAGAGAGACTAATTTAAAAATATATATCATAACAAAAGACATTCTAGACAATTGTGAGATCAGAATTTCACTTCAGAAGGCTGATGGATTTGCACAGCATGTAATTTTAGTGAAGAAATGGCACACTATGACAAACTTCTGAACAAAGCAAGAGAGTAGATGATAAGCATCATTACAAAAAGTCTGAAGAAACAAATTACAGTCAGTGAATATTTTTGTTTCATTGGAGATACCACAGTGGATTTTTCATTTCTCTTGACCTCATGATCTCACATTTTAGAACCCAAATTGCACTACACTACATAGATATTCTATGTAACTCGACATTTCAAGTTGCCCTTGAAATTGTGCCACCTAATTGCTTTGCAGACAGCAGCCTGGAAAGGGAAGCAGGATTTTTTTAAAACTGCCACGCTCTTCAAACTGCCTTGGTCCCATCTCATACTGTGTTTGTCCTTGTATATACAAATAGACCTATTTCTTTCCTGGAGCTGTGGAGGACCAGGGTAGACATTAAAGTTTTTTGACCTACCACATACTTGCTAGTATCTTAGGGAAGGGATAACTTGTTAAACTTTGTTCTTACCACGCTACTGAGTCCTGATCCACATACAATAATAATTTGTTCCTGACTCATCTAGAATGATTGAAGAACACATTCCATCTTTCTAAGACTGACTGATGAACTGCTAGATTTTAACTTTTGGGTGGAAACACAACTAGCATGGAGACACTTCCAGAAAGGTGCAATAGAAGTGTACTGAAGATTTTCAGAGACTACAAATCTCTTTGCTAGCTCACTTCTTAAGGTGTACTGCTGATGGATGCCTTAAGTCATTACAGTGACAGCATGGATATATGCTTGTTAAAAACAAAGACTTTCATTTTTTAATTTAAAATGGCAGCCACTAGGATTGCTTGATTTCACCGTCTGCAGCTTGAACAGTGTTGGGCAGCTCTGGCCATCTGAGACTGGAGACCTACAAGCCTCCGTTTCACAGCCTTTTAAGATTCCAAGAACATACTATTGCATCCCTGGGGCAAAGCCAAACACTGGATGTGAGGGAATGCCACAAAGAGTATTGGGTTCTTTCTTTTTTTTTTCCAGATTGAACTTCTCTTTCTATCATGGCCTGGAAACCTTCCAGTGCAAGTTCGGCAAAACTCTTCCCTTTCCCCACCACACTGAATATACCAAGTACAGAAGGTAACACACATTACCCCAAGAAAGAGAAGAATCCTAAAAAGACTGAAGGAACTGCATGCTGAATGTTTCCATTCCAAACAAAGTAAACTGAAAAAAAAAAAATAAAGGAGAAAAAAAAGAGTCATATATGAGATGCTAGTACATAATTAAAGCTAGTCTAAATTAAACTATCTACAAAACTCCAGAAATTTGCAAAGAAGGAGCCTGACAGAGCTAGATCAGACAAATGGAAGGAGGGGTGTAGTGGGCTGAAGGTTATGAGATGAAACCTGGGTGAATTAGCACCAATAAAAGCACGGCATTTTGGAAACTAAATTTTTGTCAGTACTCTGCAGGACAGTCCTTTTCCAGGTGACCTTCAAAGTACTCTAGTATGCAAGACTTCAAGGGGAGAACAAGTCAGGCCTTACACAACAAGAAAGTATAGAAGGGATGGAGTGCTGCTACGTAATCTTTCAATATTTTGTGATGACAGAAACACGGAATGGCCTGAGGTTGAAAGGGAACTCGGGAGATCATCTGGTCTAAACCTCTGCTCAAGCAGGGCCACCTTGAGCTGGTTGTCCAGGACCACGTCCAAACAGCTTTTAAATTTCTCCAAGGAGGGAAACTAGTGAAACTTCACAACCTCGCTGGGCAACCTGTGCATGCCACTGCTCAGTCACCCTCAGTGAAAAAGTGTTTCCTGATGCTCAGAGGGAACCTCCCGTGTTTCAGTCTGTGCCCTTTGCCTCTGGTCCTGCCACTGGGCACCACTGAAATGAGTCTGGCACCATTCTCTTTGCACCCTCCTTCCCCTCAGATATTTGTACATGTTGATGAGATCCTCCTGAGCCTTCTCTTCTCCAGGCTAAACAGTCCCAGCTCTCAATCTTTCCTCATACGCTCCAGTCCCTTCATCATCTAGGTGGCCCTTTGTCAGACTCTGCATTATGACCCTGTCTCTCTTGTACTGGGGAGGCCAGAACTGGACCCAGTGCTCCCAGTGTGGCCTCACCAGTGCTAAGCAGAGGGGAAGGATCCCTTTCCTCAGCCTGCTGGCAGCATTCTTCCTGATGCAGCCCAGGATACCGTTCGCCTTCTGACGCAAATGCTCCAATTAGAAAATGCCTTAGATTTGTTCTCAATGTGTTCGTTTAACACACTACAGCTTGTACAGATATTCCTAACTTCTTGGGCACTTTAACCCATTTATTCAGCGTTTTTATGGGGTCATTCAAGTGGGCTGTAATCTTTACTCATACTGTTCTTTTTTTAATCTTGAAGTGCTTGAGTAATGACTAACCTGAAGTAAGGCTGAATAGCAAATATGAATACATCAAGATTACCTCTTCTTTGACCACTTTAATAAAAAACCCCAAGCTGTTGGCAAGGTTTATTATCTGTGAATTCTCCTCTTAAAGATGTCCCACAAGATTTCTACAGGGATGAAGTATCTTTAGAGCCTCAAAATCCCTTTGAGTAGTTAAGAAAAGCATAGGCTTTTTGCAGTTTTCAAAATATATTTTTTCCAATTTAGCAATTTGCAGTTTGTGCCCTAATGCTTGTATTTGTCCTGTAAAAAACTGCAAAGTGCTACTACAACTACATTAGCATTGTCAGCTATGTAGTTCAGTATGAAAATATCACTTGTAGTTCAAGTTTTAGAGACATTTGAATCTGGATTTGAACTTTGCAGAAGATAGTGTACTTATTTTAAGGTACAGAAACACAAAAGTGACTTTGGAAGGTCTGGAAATTAATTTGGCCCAGCTATGTTTCAGATGGCTACCATCTGTGTTTCTTAACGACGAAATACAGATATGTGATCCAGTCCTTCAAATTACAATAGAAGGGAGAGCAATGTGTGCACACATGTATCTAGCCAATATAATAAGTAAAAAATAATATATGCTGTTTAATGCCTTTTGGTATCTTTTCCCCTTCTTTTGCTGCTTGTCTTTTTTTTATTTATTTCTCCCTCCTTCTAGTGATACAAAGAAAAATGTATCAGTATTACAGTAGGCCATGATAAACATTTGAAAGAAAGTGAGATTTTCTTATTTATATGTCCAGAGTTTGGTCCTCTGACAACTCAAAAGACAAACTCCTTCCTAAATCTTAATTGAGGGCTGAATCATCACCCATAGATCAGAAATGAATGGATTAATTAGAGGCAGCAAGAAACAGTTTGCTTAGAAATAATTTAGGGCCAATTTTTCAAGTTCCACAACATGTTCAAATAATCAGTATACAAAACCAGGTTAAAAAAAAATAAAAAACAACGACTTCTAGTAACATCCTCTGACACATCAACACACTAAAACTACTGTATCTGCCATGCAAATGAATTTTTTTCAGTGACTAAAAACTATTCTGTCCAATTTTGCCAATCTATTTTTTCTGAAATTAGAAGTCATCCATGGGCAAAACCAGATCTTCAAATTCAGTGTAAGTATAATGCTTAAATGGAGCATTATATTAAGAAACGATGGGTAAGACAGAACTTAACAAATGCACGCAGTAATTTTATTGTTTTCTGTAATTTTAGCTAGATTTTCAGATGACAAAGTACAGCATTATTTCTGTGAATGAACATAGCTGAACAGTATTTTGTATTGTATTACAAAATGCTTGCATATACCTGTGCATTATAGGATCTATTAACAAAACTATATTGACTACAATAGGTTGTTCTGACTCGTTCATATAACTGTACCTTTTCCTGTAATTAAACATATCATGACTCTTCTAGATTTATGTACTACTACCATTTGCAAGCTTGGAGTTATTCCCATGGTATGTATTAGGCTTGCTTCAGGTGTGTATAAGAGATAAAAAATTGATACTTTGTTCCAGAAGATATTCTTCTTGACATATGTCAAAATGACAAAACTTTGTTTCAAGGGATTACAGCTGCAGGTAATTATTGCCATTATCCTATAAGCAACTGTCTTTATCCTGTAGGGATGAAAAACACCACCCTGCGAGGGATTCCAGAAGTGGTCACTCATGTGTTATCAGGAGGAGCAGAACAACTAATTTCCAAATGTTTGTTCTCCATGTGACAGTCCCTAAGTACAAGCAAAACTGTTGCTGCTTCAAAGTGCAGAGAAAGTAAATAATAAAATAATGTTACAGTGCAAAATTCAGTATTACTGATTTCTAAAGTGAGACATTCATATTACAAAACATCATTTGGAATACATCTAGTGCTTTTATTGCTTCAACTGTATACTCTCTGTGTTTGATTCAAAACTTCAAGCAGGTTGAGAAATGATTTTGTCTGTGGCTTTTAAAGTAGCTATTTCTATTCAAGTTACAAATGCAGCATTTCGCAATGGAGCGTATTTGATAGGGATAGAAAAACATCCACTAAGATACTATTGCTGCTGAGAAGTTCTGAGGAATTTATTGTTGCTGGCTTCACTTTCAAAGTATATTCTGGCCTCCCATCCAATAGTTTTCCAATTTAATATGTCTAAATATGCAAACTGTAATCAGTTGACATGTATACATTTCAGAATGCTCTTTCTGTAAGTCTTGCTACATACATACTATTGGACCATCTTTTCCTTCCAGTGGCCTGGAGATCTACTGAGGCATAACGATAACAGGTGTTACAGACGCAGGAAGCATCACTGGAAATGGAACACAAGTTGATTCAGATAAGTTTTGTTGATATGTACAACACTTGTAAAATATTCTGTCTGCTCATCCCCATTGTCTATAAGAAATACTGTTATATAGGCTCAATTCTTCCCTGGAGTCATTAATCTTAGAGGCCTCAGCTGGGAATCTCAAACTGTGAAGCAGCTGTCAATGCTTCAGAAGGAAACGTGAGCAGCCAGAACGAAACACTAGTGCTGTTCCTTGCTTGTTCCTGCCATTGTGCAACAACACTCGTCAGCTCTATAACAACATTAGAAACGCACATTTTGACCTCCCTGAAATGATTTAAACAGCTATTAGATTTAGCCACAACTTTCTATTAAGAAATGTTCTATATTTTCTTTTTAAAGACTTTTTCAAATTAAAATCTCCCAAATTGTAAAATTAAACAAAATATCAATGCTGATCTTTTTCTAGTAATATTCTACTATCTCACAAACAGAAAATTATTTTTAATTTCTTTGAAAATATAGAAAAAAAATCAATTATAAATGAAAAATTCTTCTCAAATTGTTTTTAAGCAGAACCCTTATCCTGCGCTATTTTTATCTTAACTAACTTATAATTCAAACAAAAGAAAAGCAGTGGTTTTTAAAGCACTGGTTTCTAACTTTATAATACCCCTACTTGTATCTACAAAAAGAAGATATGCAAGGCTGTTGACTTTCCTTATGAACTCAAATCCAAGCTGTATGTTTCTATGCAATATTTTACCAGAAAATTCATCATACATCGGGCACTGAAATGCAATATCATAAATTCATTTAAAATTACATTGGCCACATATTGTCTGGTTTGTTCCTTATCCTTGGAGACTGCCAAAGGAGGTAGAGAATACTGGATCATACCCAGAACCTTAAATTCATGAGAATTTATGTTTGTGAAACAGCATGCTCCTCAGGCCTATAAGCAAGTGAGAGACAACGAAGCAGAATAAGAAGCCAACGCACTGTGAGCAGATGATTAATGTGTCTAGCTTTGTAAAGAGTCACATCTGGTATTATAACTCCTTGCCTCTCCAAGTTTGGTAACCGGGTAGCATATATTCTTCTAAGAATTTTGATTGCAAAAAAATAATGGTTTGATGTGCAAACCTCTTCAAATACGCTTCATACAAAAGTTACTGGCTTAGGAGCTGAGCCAGAGATTTAATGAAAAGTATGCTGAAGTTCGGTAAGTAAGATATTATCTTCTCTTGACCCTTTTTCAAACAAAGACTGTCCTGGAAATAACTAGATGTTATTAGCTCTTCCATTTTTAATTATTGCTGTCCTGCTTCTGAAGATCTTTTGCAGTTCCTGCTAGGACTGATACAAAGCTTAGCAAAACAAGCATAGAAATGAAGAATTGAAAGAAAGAATCAGATGCCACTAGGAAACACTGATACATAAGTTAAGAAACCAAAAAGAAAATAAAATGTCTAAATAAATGTGTATGGATGTAGCACAGCCAATTATCTCCAAATGATTGTCTATTTCCTAAGTTTAAAATAAAATGATGTAATGATTCATTTTGTTATTTCATGGACTGAGAGAATTAAGATGTAAGAGCGACTGCATTGTTTGTTTCCACAAAAAAGCTTTTGCTAAAAAATAGTGACTCACCCACAGATATACTTGTATTATACCATGATATATAGACTAGCATCAGAAGAAAACTGAAGGTGGTCTTGTTTGTAGAAGACAGTAAAAGATAATCTTTTAATAACCTCATAACAGAAAAGGTAATCTTGCCTTGGAACAATGGCTGAATTCTCTTATATATTCTTCCCTTTATTCTCTTCATACCTGTTTTATAAGATAGTGTCGTCTCAGGTTTGTCTTACCTTAAATTGTCAATCAAAGGAGATGGACAAAAATAAGAGAGATTTTAAAATGGAATGCATTTTCATAAAATATGGCATTTGCTTTCTAGCTCTCAGGAAAGGTGACAATAATTTCCATCTAATGTGCAATATATACGCCAAAGTTTGGAGCTATAACATCTGCAAATAAAATTCCTGCTGAAACAAAGTAATAATTTTCTCAGAGCAGAAAAAATGTATTCACTTGTCCAAAAAGCTCAGTGTTAGCTTTATTTCTCTGCAACCAAAAATGCTATCAACAAAATATTTGGAATGCTATCAGAACATAGCTTTCCATTTTAGTCTTTTCTAATGGTCATAACTATAACTGGGGATGATTTTCCTTACATCCACAATGTTGAAAGTTTCACTTTGAAAAAAACATTACAGCGGTATACTGTCAAAGTAGATTTCATGTAGGGAATTTGTTTGGAGAGTCTTTCCACATGAGCAATCATGTGCCTGTTGAACACATCCAGAGTATGAGTCCACAGCCAGAACCATCAAATTCAAGATCACTGTGAACAAGCGTAGTTTGCATAATGATTTTGTCTTCCTTTCTGAGTCTTTGCAGAGATTTTCTCCACTGGCATTGTGCAGTTCTGCAACAGAACTTAAAAGCCAGTGTTGAGGAAGAGCTCTGAAACAAGGTTTACAAACTATGATGAATCTTGGATAATTAGAGCAGTTAAGTTTTTAAATAAATAATGAAGTTGGTGAAGAGGAAATCTCTATGTAGACACTTCTAGGTAATTTTTGAGGTATATTGGATCAGTGAGTGCAGAGTAATCAGAAGCTACTGAGAATTCCCAGTTGTTCATTCCATGTATTCACAGGGAATACTAGATGGGTGTTACCTATCATAATGAACCCTGCATGTTCTTGCAACATGTCTAGCTTGACCTTTCGGCATTTCCCCCTACCTCATTTGTCTGGTCCATGAACAGCCTCTGAGTCACCTGTTTATTAGGGGTCTTGCACTGATCTCGCTGCACTTTGCAAAACATCGAATCTTATGAAATGGACATAGCCAAGAGACAGGTGGGTTGAACCTACCAAATTCACAGCTGCCATATCCCAGCTTTTGTCATCTGGCTAGACTCCCACCTCAATTTCAGCCTTCTTTGGAGTACTGAACTGCAACGTTACTGGTCTGTAGTATCCCCAGGACAGTCTTTTTCCAAAAACCAATGGCTGTCTATTTCTGCTGTCTCTTGCATTTTGAAAATCAGCAGCTTGCTGTTCTGCAAAAGTAGGCTGATTGAAAATGTGGCTCCCTTGATGAACGCTAGCTGTTCATAGGCAAACTCAAACACAAGAGTGTGCTTCTGTAGCTGTCCTGTTTGTAGATTTGCATGTTTTTGCAGAGAATTTTATACTACAGACATATAGCGTAAGGCGCACACTGAGTCTCAGGTTCACTGTAGGCAGCTTATTGAGATGTAAATATTATCAATAATTATTCATGGTTTGTAAATCACCTATAAGTTATTTTTCTTTCAATTAATTTGATATTCAAAATTGTTTCACAAAGTAGCTTGGACTAACACTAAAACATATTAAATCAAACTAATTGCAACATCATCTTTTTGTCAGTACATATATCACTTACCTCTTTGTTCTATATACCAGAGGCTTCTCCTTTTCACTAAGCACTATCTTTGCAAACAATGCCTAAACTAAAAGAATCCCCTCAAAATACCAGTATTCTGTTTACTGAAATATCTCCATATATTTTAATTTCTGTACCATTGTGCACTTTTGCTTTCATTTTAATTCAATTCTTTTAATCACCATTTGCTAGATATGTTCTCCATTCTTTTGCTACATAAGCAGAAATTATTTATTCTAAAACTTTGATCCTTAACCCAACACTGGTGCACAAATCATACTGTTTATCCACTACCATCCTTTCTGTATGATCCCTCACTTTTTTTTCCTTGCTCTTGCCTAATGTAAAACTATGACAGTGGGGAAGAAAAAGTGCCTTAGATTCTACAGGGCACTGAACCATATGCAACCTTTCTTGTTCCCTGTACTATACAAGAGAATTTTATGCTGCACTGGACAGAGGCAAGAAAACAGAATTCATGAAATGATGCCATGTGTAACCTTAGGCAAATATTTGACTCACAAAAATGATAGTCAAAGACATAGAGAAAGCTTTAGACAGCACAACCAGCCATACTATAACCAACCAGTCCCAGCTTCCCCACACAGGCACGATCACAACAGGACAAAAAATTCTGGAGGCAGAGATGAGACAGGGAAAGACAGAAATTCCTAGGACTGACAGAATGCAGTGCACAGTACTCTACAGGGACAGATAAGGACAGACTGCCTGCTTGCTTAATGAAGTCTGCTAAGGCAAAGATTAAAAACAATAGGCTGTGCCAATGAAGTTTATTTGGTCTCATACGATTTTTTTTTTTATTGCAACTAATGTGACCATAATTTTCATTATTTGGATTTTTGTCTTATAGTAACCTGCTTAAGAAAAAAGCCTTTCAGTTTTTTTGATTTGCCTGCATTTTATTAAAAAAACAAAACAAAACAAAACGTTATCACTTTCCTAGCCATAAAAAAAAAAAAAGATTGTGAGCATTAATCTTTTTGAAGAAGCCATTTAACCAACAAAGGATGTATCCCCACACATGTACAGCATTTCAGCATGTGGGACAGCTTCATCAGAATGCCTCACAAAGAACAAACGAATGGATTATGAGAAAAGATCTTGAGAATGAAAAATTATTCCTTTTGCTTATGGAAAATGGAGTTTTGCCCAAGGTTAGATAGGAGGGCTTTGAAAGTACTAGAAACCAAAGACAGATTTCCTGAATCTCTGTCTTAGGGCTTTAACGACAAATCTTATTGCATGTGTACTGGCTCTATGTGTCAGTATAACTGACTATAAACTTCAGTACTTGTTGATGTACCTAATTTTTTTTAACAAGTAAATAATACCTATCTGTATTGCAACAGCATGCAAACAGACAATTTTTACATGCTACCATCAAGTTGTGAATATGTAGACTGCTTTACCTCTCGAGTTATAGATTGTCTTCAATTAATGTGTTAACAGCAGCTATTTCTAGCCAAATAGATCAAGAATTCTGACATTTTCTTTTTGCACAGACTTACTAACACAAATGGAAGTATCCAAGCTCTCCTACCTTCCTTTCATTAGCAATATAGGAGCATTAGTCTAATACAGACCCGCTTGTTCAGCAGTAGGCTGGACTGGGGTTCAATTTGTGTAGCTGTGTATTGCACAGAGGGGAACCAACTAGCTTTCAGTGGACTTAACAGCACACAAAATAAAATTCAAACTCTTTAAATGCTGCTTTCCTACTAGTGGGAATTATGTAGCATGCAATACTCTCCTACTATATTTAAGCTCATCGGTTATGTGCTGTCCGTTCTTTAAGCCCTGCTTACTACACCATTTGTCAAATACACGTCTCTCAGGTGAAACAATTCCCATCTAAAGCTTCTGTGGTGGCCCTCAGCAGTCACCTTCTGTGGTATCTTGGTTTCTAAATGCTCAGCAGTTGCGTTAAGCCAAATCAATCCAAATCAAAGCCTGCAATGATTTAATGATTCAACAGGAAGGAGTGCTGTATGACACACAAATTCTTTCACATTTCATTTTCTTCTTGGGTAGTATACATTAAGACTAATATTTTAATAATGTGAACTATTCTCCTGTACTATATGAGCCTGATCTACAGCATCTTGTTTGAAAAAAAACTGAACTGAGATCCTATATTTCAGTAACAAGTATACCAAAGCAAAAATTGCCAGCTACTTTCTTCAACCAAATGAACCTCCACAGAAAGGAAGAATGGGAAAAGAAAAATCTTATTTTTAGAAGAAAACTTGTTTTTAGAGCTCTGTTTTTCATGGAGGCACATGGATATGGATCATTAAGCAGTTAGGATGGAGCACAATGTTGAACTAAAAGAGAGAAAATAGTTTCATAGCCAGAGTCCTCACTTCTATGTAAAGATCTTTTCCCATAGTCTTCTAACTCTTTAGTTATGTGAGAAAATGCCATTGAAAAATACTTTATTAGGCTCTCCAGCATGAGGCATGAGCCCCATGTTTCAGACAGCTTTCCTGGTTAACAGTGGTAATTGGGAGGCAATTCTTCAGCGCAGAGGTTGAATTTCCTGTACTCTGCCCTCAACTCCTCTATATTCCCTATACACAAGGTAAGTATGTACCTTACTACTAAACAGAATCACAAGTCACACTGAGGACCCTTGCTTTTCCGTTTCATGCAACACTGATCATCCTTTTGGCCTCTTTTCCTTAGGGTGACATAGTGGCACAAAAGAATCTGTTCCTTGCACTCAAAATGTCCTCCTGACTACATATGTTAAGTGACCAAACTTCTCTTTTAAACACTAAATGAGAAAAGGATATTTTCAGTTATATTTGCACACAATGCACATTCCAAAACTTCTTATAACTTTCCTTAACAAGACAAACATAGTTTTGTATTTGTCTCATGACTGAAATCCTCTAACATCCTATGCCTCCTTATGCATCCCTTATGTCACAGGTATGTCAGCCTTGCTGGGCTATCTGTAATTTAGAGGAAAAGCAACAGTAAATAAAAACCCACACTTTTCTACCACTTATGTGAGAAGCATCAGGTGGCCCAACATACATTAAACACTTTTTTTTTCTTGCTGTGGGCTCAGATAAAAGCATCAGGGAGGAACAGAGAGAATAGCAAAGGAATACAAAGAAACCCCATTATCTGACAACTTCTGCTGGCCTCCAGTGATCAGCAACTGCTGAACATCCCAACTGGACAAACCTGGCAGTAAACCGTGCAGGTGTGCTACCCAAAATAACTGGTCTAATACACCATATGAAAAATGGAAAACTAGTCTGTCAGAGCCACAGACTAAAGGAAATAGTATCACTGGAAACATGAGCAAGTTTTAAGACAGGGCAAATTTCATGCAGTGTTTGACAGTAGGGATAGTCTAACTAGAATTTTCATTATGTTGCAAACTTGATACTCCTGAGAGGGGAAAAGTCAAAATAAGAGGAACATTTTAACAATTTCTTGAATAAAAATTCAAGACAAAAAAATAACAGGACTACTCTACTAATTTTGCTTTCTGTAATGTCAAATTTTCCTCTGGCAGTGTTGAGATATTCAGTTTTCCAAGATAAAAACCATATAATTTCCTAACATGCCAATTTTATTATTTTTAAAAACTTAAAACATATTATGATATCAATGTAATGTGACAAGCTGAAATATATATTTAAATGTTACTTATGAGTATTGAAGACACGTTGTAATAAGCAAGACTGGACAAAATCAGCGAAAAAATATTTTATTATATCAAAACCATACTTCTTTGAAATGAATTCAGAAAATTGTTGGACTATCTCATTTCTATTCTTATTATTGAGAAGTTATCAAAATGAGCTGCTCCTACAAAACTTTTAATGCACTAAACCTGCATTTTTATCTTTTATAGAAAAATCTGTTCCATTAAATATAGTTTAACCAGTATTAGTCAGTCTGCAAACAGATGAGTTCATGTAATCCACTGGAATGTGTTACAGAGCCTGCAGAGGGTTTGAACCATTAGTTTCTGTGGTTGGGAAGCCTTGACTCTTCATTTTGTGCTTAGGGTTTTGGTTCTACTCCTCGAATATCAACAGAATGATCCGGGTGTTGGTCCATCACATGTATCTAGGATCTCAGGAGCTAAGAATGATTGTGAGTTACGTACTGAAAGCACACAGGTGACAAACCATAGAAAGCAAATGCATGTAAGGGCTGAGACCAATGGTCTCCTGAATAAAGATTAAGGTGGAACAGGGCCATTTTAAGCCTATATTGCTGCTTTCTCTAAATCTAATCAAGATGCAGCGTAAGCATTAATGTTAGTAACCACATATTCCTTCTCCAGTCTGTAAATACAGAGGTACAGAAGACAGGTCATCTTAATTAAATGCTCTCATCAAAAAAAAGAGTAACATTTACCTCTCCTTCTACAGTTTGTCCGTAGAATAAATTATATATCTTTAAGTCCAAACTTTGCCTGCTCTTTAAATATACTTGCCCAAAGATACTGCTAAATACTAATGCTGGCCTTGGTCTCAACACCGTTACATCTGCACAGGAGCCAAAGCTCCTGTGCCAATCTGGCACAGCTCTGACATTCAATATACTGATGCTTACCTTAGTTGATTTGGGAGAAACTTATTTCACCAGAGGTGAATTCCGCTACTGGATGGTCCTAAAACACCGTGTGTGAGAGGATGTGAGGACTGACATCAACAAAACAGACCACATGTGTAGGTTTTTTTACTATGCATATTTATTATTATGCATACATATTTGGTTTTTTATTTAGCTCTATAGTTCAGTGTTTACTTGATCCTAGAAGAGCAAGTTGCAGAATATATACCTACACATGAACATTTGGCAAGGCGTATTTTTCTAAATAAGACATTGTTCTATTCTCACGATTCACATAAAAGACCTCATACTATTGTGGACATTTAAAGAGTTATCCAGGAAAATACCTAACTACACAAAAATGTCTGCTTTAATTTATTGATTCATTTTGGACCATCACAGGAAACTTAGGGCCTAAAAATATCTTACCCATAGGCTTTATGTTCACATTTCATATGTACTGAGAATGACTGACTGTACTAGAGGCCCTTGGTACCTGTTGCTGAAGTTTCTGTACTCAGTATTTTTCTTGGATTGGACTTGCAGCCAACTGGTTGTAATTGACCCTCTACTGGGACAAGTTAGGATAAGAACATATGCCTTTCCTTAAAGGGGAGAGAGAGAGAGAAAGAGAAGGAGAAGGGGAGAGAGAAAGAGAAATATCAGCAGTATTTATTTTAAGTTGCCTTCATTTCTAACTTTACTGGCAGAATGTCAAGCTTCTGTCATAATGCAGAACTCCATTTAAAAGCAGCTCCTGGAAAAAAAGACTACTCAAGGAACTGTACCTAACTAAAATATAAAATTTAAGAATGGAGCAGCAGAGTTTTTCTGCCCTGTAGGGTAGACAGTCTGCCCGATATTGCCACAAGATTTCTGCATATGAAATGCCAGGCTGGCATTTCTCTTTAGGGCAGTCATTAGTCAATTTGTCATACATCATGCAAACATAAATTACTAAATTATAACTGCAAATGTGAAAACCTCCAATGGTTCTTTACCTCAGGCCAACTATTTCTAGGCTAAACAAACTTGACACCAGGCTTCAGCAGCAATTGCAACAATTCTATGAGAATCTCAAGGGAATTACTGGCTGCACCATGTGAAAATACACAAATTCTATCTAATTTTTGGTGTATGAAAAAGGAACTTCATTTTTACTAAACTCTTGCATGCACAAAATATACTAAAAACCAAAGCTAGTGTCTACATACATTAATCTTTCTGCAACATGCTATATCTATATGTACATATATAGCTTTGGTGCACATAAATGGAAACTACCACCATCTTATCTTCATTGATAAGCTCACACTCACACTATCTTCATTCTCATTCTTGGCATATAAAGCAAACTTCCCTCTGAAATCAGCAGTCCATTCCTGATGGGACTCAGCATCATCCTGTTCTGTCCTAGTGCCCAAATACAAGATTGCAGGTATATACTTACTAGAAATCATCCTTTTTTTTTTTTTTTTTCTTAGACACATGCAAAAGTTTACTATTTTGAAAATTGCCATACATACATCTCTTTCTGCTAAAGGAGTACTTCTCAGTATCTTTACTAGTAACATACATCAACACTGCAGATTTTCAGATCCAACATTAAATACCAAGTTGCAAAACACTGATGAAATCTAGTCTTTCTGCAAACAGGTAAAATTCCTTCATTTCTCATTGAAATGCTCCACCCTCTGTCATAAAATACCACAATGGGAAACAGCCTGCACAACCATAGGCTCCTGTGGTATCTTTAATACAAATATTTGGTACCGCTATTAGGAATTGTTTCCAAAAGACAAATCATCAGGTAGCTCAGTACCTCCTGATACTACTTTAGGATGCTGATGCAATACTTAAGAGAGAATTTAAGCTCTCCCAGTGGGATCCATAAGTCCTGCACCAAAAGCCACACATGTACTACTGACTGACTGTCCATCCTCAAATCAGTTTTGTTTGCAACACAGATATGCCCTTCTCAAAGGTCCTGTTTAGCTTAGAAAACTTCCATTACAGCTGAATATAAACTATTGAAACTAATGGTAATGTCACATACAGACTTTGTGGCTTACAATGGATTTATGAACAAAAAGTAGGCAAACTAACAGTTTCTAGCTGGATGAAGTAGTTATTCTTTCTTAGGTGGTAAATTGCTGTTGAGCAGCTGCTTGTCCAGACAGGCAAAACAAGGAAAAGCCTTTTCCACAAGAGAAAAGCAGTGCTCATGTGCCATAAACATGCTTCTCACCTTCCTGCATACTGCTCAACTTGTGCATCACAGTCCTCCCATTCCTCCTGTCCCTAGCTGCATTTCTGGGCCCATAGGAGCTGTAATGGACTTACAAGCTATGTAATTGCTGCGTGTGACTTCAGCAGCAGCAGCCGTGCAGCCTTAAGGGGGAGGTAATATTAGACGACAACAGAGCATCTGTTTGGTTTTATTTTAACATAGCAGCCAGTCATGGAAGAACCATCTTTCCTAATTGCCGTATGAAAGCATGTATGGCATTAACATGGACCAAATGCCCATAAGCTACACTGTCACACGCAGTAGCGAGTATGGCTGGAGTCTATGGAAGTATCCATAAGAAAACTGTCCCAAGCTGTCTTGCAGTCCCAGCTTAGGTATTCACCATCCACCACTGAAAGGGAATCAGCTTGAGACACACAAGCAGTCCTGCAGAGAAATTCCTGTATTCTGGATAGTGCATAGGCACACATACTACTTACACCATTGGCAGGTAAGGATAATCTGAAAAAATGTTAAATTATGCAAATGAGGACTTTTCTCCCTCTGTCTTTTTTTAAAGCAGAAATTTAACCTTTTCCATGGATTTAATGTCATAATTTGTTGCAGCCAAGAGGGGTTTATAAGAGATATGTTATCAAAAGGAATCATCAAGAAACTAGCAGAAGACACTGTTTAAGTACAAGTTTAATTACTCCAATCTTTTTTTTTTTTCTTTCCTTCACATAGATCCACTTAATCCCATCTCTTAGTGTGGGCAAAAGCTGACAGTTGCATGACAAGGAATGTTTCCCTTTGTAAAAGCCTACTTCCTCTCTGTGTAGTTTTAGCGTAATTGAAATGTTTCCTATTAAGCTCAATCAAGGCAGCAATTATCTAATTACTGACTTATGCTTTTCCAGTCAAAAATGGTACAACCAAGCATATTAGAGGGCTGCATACATATTTATTATTGGTTTTATATGTCCCTGTTTGGGCTTAAGCAGCAATCAAACATTTTTACAGTACTTTTGTAGTGCCCCTAAGTCAGCTTGCTACTATTTTGTACTACACAGAATTGCGCAGGTCACAAAACCGCTTCTATTCTGCAGTAGGTAGATGGTAATTTCAGACTCAAGTTACTCCTCTGTAACATGACAAATAGAAAAGGAAGTTACAAACAAACACATTTTATATGAATGAGCCTCCCATGGATAAATCTGCAAAGCTGAATTGATCTAAGGGAACTTCTAAGGCCTTTTAAATGCACCATACTTATTAATGAAACTTTTTTTTAAAAGAAGAGCTCAAGTGAAGAGGGATTTTACAATACCTCCGTAAAAACACACTTTCAGTATGTCTAGACATATTCTTTAGAAAGATCCCTGAAATCAAGAGCATCAATGCTGTAGGTGATTCTTTATTCTTTATGGCAATACATTAATTGCATGTCTCATTTAAAGAACCATGAGGTCATCAATGATTAGCTTTCTATCAAAGTACAGCAGAAATTACACTACATATATGTACGTCATGCCAGCATTTGTTGGCTACTAGTTCTTGTTCTATAGTATAATAGACAGCTATCATCTTGTTATTTCTCTGAATAAAAATACTTGTTATTGATTTTTTTTTTAAAAAAAATAAGAAACTTTTAAATGCATGATACTTAATTTCAGAATGCTTTTTGCTCTTAAAGGCAGGAACAGAACTGTATTAAAATATCTTGACAAATTCTGTATACCACGCACTACTTTCTGGTTGGAATTAATTTTACTGACACAAGTTATCTTTTCAAAACTGACTTGTGACTTTGGACGCCACAGTTCCTAGGCTCATAACCTGATACACCAGATGATAACAGCTACATTTTCAGAACAGTGCTGAGCAACCATCCATTGAAACCTAAACCTCTTTATCCCAGTTTAAGAACTTGAAATATAAGAATATCTGCGGTAATGAGTCTATGTCCCTTTTTTTATGGGCGCTTGAACCGTATAGTTTGGATCATGAACACTTAAAGCTCCATTTGAAGTCTAGGAAGTTCTTCCCAGGTCCAAGGTAATCTTGTTTTCTAACTGAGCCTTCTTAAGAGTGGCCCTTCCAACATGTATATGAATGTAAAAACACAGTGCTCCTTCAGCAGCCTCATGCTGGTTGGTTTTTACACGGTAGCCTCTTTTCTGTGAGATAGATTATAGCAAAAATACAGCCACAGGAAACTTCTGTCCTATGTTGCAGAGACAGCACGGCTTTGAGTTTTCACATAAGGCCTCCTGCAATGCATGACAAAGAAAATTGAAAGATTTCCTTTGACTTCATGTGGTTCGTAAACAGAAGGGGAAGACTATAACACTTAACAGTGTAAGAATAAAAGGAATGGACATGCCAGCTAAACACTTGCTGTTTCCCCCAAATGGTACGTAAGAGGGCAGGAGAGTCACCTCACACCCTCACGCCAGTCTCTGCCTGGGGACGCTGTGCTCACGTGTAAGGCAAAAGCAGTGATCTCTGTAGCAGGTCATCCTCAGCCTTCCTGTGGGGATTTTGTCTTGGTCTGCAGAATATCAGTCAGTTCAAACATAGTCATCCTCTCCTCCTGCCCAGGCCACATCCAGATTGTGCCCAAAGACAAGAACTCAGTACTTCTTTCAAGTTTCAAGTTACTTTATCAGTAAAGACTGCTTAAAAGTTACGGGACTATTTAATAATTTTAAAAAGGAGGAACTAAAGATTATGAAAAATTAATGTTACATGGAAACAAAATGAGACAATATCCCCCTGTTAAAACTTATCAGTCAGGCTGTAAGAATTAATGTTAGAAAGCATAATGCCAGAATTACGATTGTATTATCCCCTGTGCATGAGACATGCTATGTGTACATGGCCTTAAAGCACACACACGCAGCAAGTCTGGAAACACTTAGCAGTGACAGCCTGCACCAGTGTGTAGGAAACCTATCTTTAATTTCTAGACCCAGGACATCTGGGACAAAAGTAGAACTAAATGACATTCATCACATGGCTGCTCTTTATTAACTTGCAGACTATAATACTTTTTTGTCATAATGTTATGAGCACATTCTGTTGTCTACTTTTTAAAGTGAAAATGTTCATTGTTAGTAGAAAGGATAATTTTACAGGAAAAAAAGAAGTAATTTCAGACTTAATGTTGTCATAGCTAAAATGTAAATGGATACTTATGCAGTATTTCATAAATTTATGAAATGCACTGTTTTTCCCACCACCTGACTGTGATGTTGTTTCATATACATTATCAACAAAAATACAGCTGCCTGGAGTTTCTGGAAGATATATGTATATAAAGCACACACTCACAGCTCATATACATGAAGGTAATATCCATGTGAAAAATTGGAGAGGTATGTGATACCCATGACTGCATCACCTGCCCACTAATCCAGATCCCTGGGAGTTACTGTAACATTCCAAACTCCTGAGCAGCTTCAAACAGCTGCCACTGGGAAAAAAAAAAAAAATAGCCCCAAACCTCCACATATGATAAAATGCTTCTCCATTTCTTCTACATCTCTCCACAAAATACTCCCCTAAAACAAACTGTGACGTACCCTCATCTGAACTACAAGATAAATAAATCCACTTTTTAACTTCTACCTGCAGAAATGATATAACTCCAAAATCTAGTCCTTTTCCTGGTGAAGTCTTACATCAAGGTGATGGTATTGACTGAAAAGATTTATTCTAATAGCTGCAGCTATAATTAAGTTCCAATTTAAAAAGCATTGAAAGATTCAGGATTCCCAATATCCCAATGAAATGACTGCTATATCCTTAAGAATGAATACAAAGAAACAGTCTAGCTGCACAGAGGAGATTTTACTTCAGATTTAGGGGAAAAAACCCAACCCACCCAACTATGAGATTATGATATAACATTCAGGGGAAAACTGCTGTAAATTATACCAAACATACAACACGTAGTCCCTTATATTGCAAGAGAAAGACATTCTTAATCTCTAGCTTTATTAGGGTTTGTCAATGATAGCAAACTTCTCGTTGCCACCAGTAATAATCCGGATAGCACAGAACAGGATCAGATTCATTCCCCCTAACAGATGCTTCAGAAAATTTCCTAGTTTATATGGAACAGTGAGACATATAAACGTGTTGGCTCACAAAATACTCTCTGGCATCATTGTCGTCCACTGTATAAATAAATAAGTCTGTCTGTGGAGCAGGTACATCGCAGCTTTAAATAGATCTGGTCCATACATTACATGTTATCAATAAGAAATTTTATAGAGGTGTTTACTCTCTTAAATCTACCCAGGAATACCAAGTCCTACAAACAGCTTATATGTGCAACATAATGACATAAGGAGTGCTGCTGAATTCAAGTATTTAACTGTTAAGAAGGTAGATCCTCCAGCAATGAAGACATCAGCCTGCCATTTGGATATGGAAGATTATTTTCTTAGTTGTTCATTCTTCTGTCAATAGCTATTTGGACAGTTAAAAAGACCTACATTTTTGAAGTACAATATTAACACCAAATGGTCTTGATTCTCAATTTGAGCCCAATACAGCTGCCACAATGCTAAATATTTTTTTTTTCACAGCTAGGGTTGTCAAACACCGGAATAGGCTGCCCAGACAGGCTGTGGAATCTCCAGTCCCAGAGATGTGACAACTTAACTGGACATGGCCTGAGCAGTCTGATCTAACTTTGATCTGCATTAAGGTGGACCAGATGACCTCCAGAGGTCCCTTATTACTAGAATAATACAGTCATGTAAGTGCTAATTGTAGTAGCAATAACAGTAACAACAAACTGTCTCTTCAAGAAAAAAAGCTCCATAAAAATACTTACACTAAACAAGGAAAAAAAATAATCTTGAAATTTCCTGTGAGTATTTACACTAAGTACAACAGCTTAAGATTTCATATACTCTTCTGCTTAGGTTTGGTCTTATGAAAAGGGATTTACCATGACTATGAAACAGACGCTATAACTGAAATTCATTCCATCTCATTAAACAATTTAAATTATACATTTGAATAAGGATAAATTATTAATGGAATTTAAAAAGTTTAATTCAAATGTAAAGATTATCTGAATATATGAAATAAATGTGACTCCTTTTCCAAAGATAAAGCCTTGAAAAAACATAAAAATCTGAAAATTGTAAGGATTAAGTATGTAAAAACATTTTGGTGGATATAATCAATACAAACCCGGAAAGAAAATGCAACTAAAAAGACATTACAGCTCTGTATTCTATTATGATTACAGTAACATCATTGCTAAGTAATTAGTAAAACAGTTGATTAAGAATTCTATTTTCATGACACGTTAATACTTAGAGAATTTTGGGAGTTAATACCAAAAAGTAATACCAAAGAGGAGAGCAAAGTATAAAACACAGTATTTATCCTAAAAAAGTTCTTTATACTGCAGAGGATAGATGCAATGGAAATAAAACAAAGATTTATTAAAAATAGCTACTTCTTATTAATTTTTCCTGAGGCCAATAAAACCTAAAGGTAGAAATGTTAAGAGCGGAGAGGGAAAGGACTAGCAGAATTAAAATCCTTAAAATCTTTAAATCATTGCAAAGTCAATAAGGCCAGTGGGGACTGAGAACGTTACGAAAGTCCCAACTGTACACGTAAAATAAAAGAATGGATAAAACATATGTAAAACGTGAACATTTTTATATTAAAAAGAACAGTGTTTCAACTATTATTGCTCTGTCTGATTAGCAAACTGCTTTCTATAAGAATAGGGAAGGCTGGAAAGCATGATCTGTACAATTTACCTCACCAATTCTCAAGAAAAAATGATGTCAGGATCCTGATGGTAGGTGGTCTTTGAAGGCAATATGTTGGTTTTGCATATAACAGATTCAATTTAAAGTATATGTGGAAATAGACAATGCACATCCAAAGCACAAACCACAATATATTACCTTTGTACACAGATATGTAACAGCGCAAATTCCTCCAAATTAAAGGTTAAACTGCTCCCAGAGGAAGAGCAGTCTAGCCAGCCCCACAGCAATGTAATCACATTACAGACCCAGAGGAAGTTAGAAGCCATCGGGACAATCGCCTTTGGACTCTACCGTAGAGCTAGACACTGCTGCCAGTAGCTGATTTTCCACAAGCAAGAATCTGTTTTTAAAAACAGCTCTAATCCATTTTGCAGCAAGCACTACAGCCTAAAGAGCGAGATGAAGCAGGAAATGGTCAAAATCTAGCTGCCTTATTCACACGGAACTGTTTCCCATGTTCTCACTAATAAATATTCAGCCAGTGTAGTTTTGTCATTTCGTAGAGGATATACCGGCCTGCTATTGTATCACTTTTGAGGCTGTAGGATCTAAATATTTTTTTTTCCTGATGGTTATTTCTTTCTCACCTTTTTTTTTACTTTAGCTCAGTTTGGAATTTTGCATTAAGTAATCATTACAGAGAGAAATGAGTTGGATCCCCCTCTTCCATTGGTTTAACAACATGTTTGTTAGCCGCCTTGCATTGCCAGCAACACCCTAACACCCTTCGAGCAGCCAGGGTGAAGGAGGACCCTCTACTGGTACAGTTATTCTGTGGGACACAGCTGTAGGGGACTCATCCAGCACATGGGAAGGCTGGGGATGAATCTCTTCAGGCTGGAGAGAATTTAAACCACATCTCCTATGTTCTGTGCTTGTCAATAGCAATTACACAACAAAGAGCACAGCTGCATCCTGCTCTCAGGAGAGACATTCTCAGTTTGGATCCCAGCTGGATGAAGTACTCACTGTGCAACTCTAAAACAGGCATCTCGGCTGAAAAGAGAATCAAGTACACCCTCCCCCTGAAACTCTGGTGATTTGAGCTGACTCTCCCTTCAGATAAACCCATTGAATGCCCCAGTTACTTAACTCTCACAACTCTATGCTCTTATGATACTTGGGCACCTACTTTTTGAGTATTGTCATTCTTAAATTGAAGGCATCAGGTAGGCGTTCTGGACAGCCTCCTGTGAGGCTAAGGCTGGAATGCTGTTTTTCTGTCATCCCCCAACCTGCTGTTGCAGCCACACAAGTGTACTGCCTGAGAACACTGTAAGTCTAATGGCAGGATTTGCTAGAAGCTACGCTTCAAAGAAAAACAGTATTTTGTGGTAACAGCGCCATACAAAACAACCATCAGCAGCGCATGGCTACTTTATTCGGAGTCTGTTCTTGAATCTGTTCCTGAGGTAAATGTGTGCTGTAGCTCAACTTCTGGCAGTCAGATAACTAAAGAGAATTTTCAGTCTAGCCCTGATGAGCTCCTTCCAAAGATGTAGAAACTCACTTCAAAAGAAACTGCCACAGAACATTTTCTCCAGTGGCTTTTCATTCAGCTTGGCATAGCAGTCATCTTTTCTGTCCAATTGTTTCTCAGCTAAAAGCACATCCTTTCCTCAACTGCCAATTTATTCATTTAGTTAAGAGACACACAGCCAACATGTCACACTTTCCAACTTGCTTACAACTCAGTCTTGTAACACCTTCTCCTCTCACATGGGGAATCGTTACTGGGGTTCAGTTTAAAGTCGTATTTTCTTTAGATTTAGTCTCAACATGAGTATTTACCCGCTAATACAATAATTGCCAAAGCATATTAAAAAGGGGTAACTGAAAAACTAAATATACATATGAAGTTACTGATGATGTAAAAAAGCCCAATGATTAATTCCCTTTTCAGGCACGAAATACAACACATCCCCAATGTTATACACTTTCATATAACTTCATATACATCTACTAAAAAATGTTTATAATGGCCTTTCACAAAGGTGTTTAAGGATGGACCCAATGATGCCAGATGTTGAGAACTCTCAGTTCAAATTCATTTTAATGAGTGCTGAAGGTATTCTGAACGTCCACCCCAGTTGCTAGTTAAGTAGTGACCTCGCAGTCACACTGGAATTTCTGAATCCTAGTAAAATCATGCAAAAAGATATACATAGCACCAAAATGAAGTAGGTAGGTTCCCCCTATTTTCAATTTACTGTCAAAAAGGTCCACTTTCCCTCTCTCTCAACAGGTCTGATCCTTTTCCACCCAGTTACTCTCTCAGTTTTCTTCTACTACAGTGACCAAGGAAGAAAGCAGCTGCCCAGCTCCTACGTGCTCATGCTAAAAAACTCAAATATTTTCCCATGCCATTTAAGCTTCACATCATTTCAGATGCCTCACTCTCTATGAATGATACTGTGGACTGTGATCTACCTTTTGAGAATGCGCTGGTACTAAACAGTTGCCTGCTTTTAGAGGATAAGGGAAGAATATTTCCAATGGAGCCAATTTATCTGAGGTTCAATCAGTTTCCCACTCTCCCAGCAAGATTATAGACACAGACATATTTGGATTCAGAACACTACAAATTAGAAATCTAACATTAAAAGTAAAGTAACAGAACTTACAGCTTCTTATAGGCTGCAGTTAATACACAGCAAAAATAGGCTAAATAGATTCTTTCCCAGAGTTAAATGAGATTTTCACCTACATTTCTATGGAAAAGGGGAATATGAAGCCTTCAGACTGTTTCTTGCTTCTCCTACAGCTGAAAATAGCAAGAGGATCTGTAAACCGAGTTTTGAGAGGGATAGACTGAGGGCATCTGCCTCAAATTATGTTGGGAGCAACTGTTACATAGTATGCTTGTACTTAAATAGATGAATTTCTGTGCACTGCCAAGATTATAATTTCTAGTCTGCGTCAGTCTCTACCTCTATTTCTTTTGGCTTTAAGCAAGGCAGAACCAGAGATGCTGTATGACTTTCCTAGAGAAATAAAAAGGGCCCAGGCATACAGTCCAGTTATTGCAATTCAACTAATTAGCATGCATCAGCTGAACCATGGTTAACTGTCTTTGTACCTATTCTTAGTCCTAGGCATAAGTGCTTGGTTGATTTACAGGCCAAACTATTGACAGAAGACTAAACTATAAAGCAGTAATAAAACATGCTTCATGTTGTGCTTCTAGTCTGAACTAGAATTAAAATTGAGGCTCGCTAGCTCCTCATTCTGCACGTTGGTTTTAAGATTCACATGGAGCAATGCGAAGGAATACACCACACTCATATTTGCTTCTCCCAGCACTCCAATATGATATTTCAAGAGCTGAATGAGTACACAGTAAAGCCCTCCAAAATTACTCTGTAGTAAACAGAAGTCAACTTACTGTTTTGATTTACTGTTTTGGCTCTGTCTTCCATGGACTTACGCATGTGTTTAGCTTTAAAAGAATGAGTAGGCCTACCAGGGCTAGTGGGGCTACTTAAGTCCTTAAGACTCTCCAAAATCACTACCCTATTTTCTTTGCACTGAGGAAGCCTTAAAACTCTGTTATTTATCACATGGAGTGGAATTTATCTCATCTACCACCTTAGGGAAAAAGTCAGGCATCTAGTCTAAGGAAACAATTTCCCACTCAACTAGGATAGATAAAAGCTCCATAGGAGAATGTTTATCCCCACTTAAGATGCCAATCTTAGGACAGTTTTGGACAAGATGCCTCATACTGTGCACTTAATACAGGATGCTCAGATAACTAGCTTAGACTAGACACTGAATTTATACATGGCTAAAATTAAGGAGACCTCCAGAAACTCGAACCATGTGTGAAAAATCCAAAATGTGAAATTGGCCACTGAATATAAGGTTACATTAATCTCATCAAGAGAACCAGATAAAAAGCAGTGGAGCTAAAGCAAACATAACCACCAAAAACATTCATTGTTGATGTGTTGGGTTTATTTTCTGTTTTTTAGAACAGAGTGCATGTGAAGTTAGTACCTCATTCACAAGAATCATGCATACATATATACAGAGGCATCAGATGCATTTTTTAACATATATTTTTACTTCTTATGATAACAACAAACAAATACAGGTCTGCTGCTCTAGCAGCATTCACCCCCAAAGAAGTATGACTAAAGCAAAACCACTTTAGAGACAAAATTTTTCAGGACTCTGCTCTCACTGTAAGAAACTTAGAAAGCATGGAGAAACAATGGCTATTTTTCCACTTATTTTTTTTCTTGTTTCATCAAAACTGAATTGTTACTTCTTTCAGAATGAGAAACATACTGTCTGCAATCTAGTTAGCATCTAAAAAGCAGGTATTATACTTATGAAATATACATATATTATTCTTGAACAAAAAAATATAGTTAGTATGAAGCCAAACTGTATGTGTGTTAAGAGGCATCACAATCTTTTCAGTTTACAGTAATCGCTAAAAAAGGATAGAGGGATATTGAAAAGGAAAAGCATCAATATTCTTAACAGGCAATTAAGGATTAGCCCAAGGGACTTCAGAGTAGCATGTAATTAGAAATTCAGTGCTATAATGCAGACAAATTAAAAATAAATTCATGTTTCTCAAAAAATTGTTTGGAAAATGAATGAAATATCCACATTAGTATGTATAGATACAAACTGTAGTTATGCAGAATGCTTGCTAATGTAGGCATGCACAGATACACTTGCATTAATTTTAATGCCATTATCACAGCACTATACTAAGAATTAATTACAAACATGACCTCCAAAATAAAAATCTAATAAATACAAGAACTCTATTTTAATCTGATAGTTGTAAAGTAAACATTCATTTGAGAAATTTATTAGGAATAGAAGCATATTGAAGAACTGATATGCCACAGCAAGAAAATGGTGAACTTTATGCAGAACACTTTCTTTATCAGAATTTTTAATTTGAGAGTCAGCAGAAAAATTTTGAGAGTAGCAAGTTTTTAATTTTTCTCGCCTTCTCTCAATGTCCCATTTTTCTTTACCAGGTTTCAAGGAAAGCAGGAGAGAAATATGAACCCAAACACAAAATATTACACTGAAACAAAAAGGTGGTGGTGAGGGCAGGTTGCAAAAGGTCTGTTTGTCCCCGGCTTCTTTTTTCTCAGCTCTGTTAAAAGATCCTCTAGCAAATTCCACTGACAGCATAGCAGATTGGACTGTCTCCAGCAGACCCCTCTCCATCTATTACTATCTTATATGTATAGAAAGGCATGTAAGAAAATATTTATTTGCTCATGATGCATTGAGAACATGAAATATACCAAAATATCTAGCATATTACCCATCTTTAAAATGCTAGTTTTAACCTATTAAGCTGTTGACCATAACTTACTGCATCAAGGTACAACAAAAATATCACTAAAGAGGTGCTACTAGGATTTTAATTGTTAATTCTTCCAGAAAGAGGTAGACCATTAGACTATATTACAATGAAAATATCACAATAGTGACACTCATGCTTATGAGCATCAGTCAGTCCTATCATGCTCCTGATAATTTGAAGTTCGACTTCTCCACTGTGAAGTATTTAAATTTTGAAAGAAATCTAAATAATTACTTCTTTCTCAGAATTACTGCCTCAGTCCTTTAATTCTCATCTGAGTAGGAACACACTTGCAGAAATAAAAGACTTCCGTGCTGCTTTAAAGAAAAAAAAAAAAAGGAAAAAAGAATATTGGAATTTGGAAAAGCTAGCATTAACTAACTTTTCAACTCCCAAGTTAAAGTGCATTCTCAAAAAACTATGGAAAAAACCAAATATATAATAGAGAAGCCAAAGCTAAACTCACTTATACTGATCAAGACACTACTGTTCCAGCTGCCAGTCTTCCACTGTTTTCCAGCTGAGAAAATCAAAAAAATGAGATTGCAGCAGCTCTGTGCTTCCTTGCCTACACACCCACACCCAGGGGACCCTAGCACAGAACACAAAATGAGCTGTCTTTACCCAAAAAATTGTATAATTCAGCTGTGTGTGAGGTTGAATATTTCTTACAAACTACCCATCTTCCTTGCTGGCAAGGGAGCAGGTGAATGTAGATACACACCTTGCTGGCTGCAGGACCGGTCAGAATTTTTCTGCCTTCCCTTTGCTTGTTACTGTTCTATTTTTATTTTTTTTTCTATACTGTAGCCTTATTCATTTCTCTGGATACACTGATACTATAATTATATTATTTGAAATTAACAGGAAAACAACACCTTAAGTATAGGTAAGCTACTGCTACACAGTTAAAAAAATTAAAACCATGCTGGACATGAGGATTTCAATGCCAGACTTCTGTCTGTTATGAGATGATATATGAAGGAGCTGTAAATCTCTGCCTATCTTTGGTTGGCATCCAGCTGGAAATTGAACTCCTGTCACTTTTCTTTAAAGCTTAGGTGTAAGTCCAGAATCCCAGCCAACATTTCCTTTCTCAATAAAATAGGATCTAAATACATTAAAAGATGCGTGAAAGGTAGAACAGAACTTACAGATGACGTATTTGCCTACTCCCTGCACCACCAGTAACCAAAATTGCTACTTTGTAAAAGACCTTTGTATTCCTCAGTATTGAAAAATAGTATATAAACCTATTCTTAATATGCATGTATATATAAAATAGATTTTGAAACTACGCAGTGTTTTGGTGGGTCCCTTAACATATAAGCAGTAAAAGTTATAGGGATGTTTTATATTCCCAGTTCCTTATAGAAATGGATTGGGAAAGCTGTTTCCAATACTTCGCCAGTGTACATTTTAATAGGGAAAAATAACTGCTGATTATTATGAAACAATGAGCCACATTTCAAGTAATCCAGCCAATCAGTAGAAAGGATTGGAGGCCTTCTGGTTTATATTTGTGTGCAAACAGCTGTATTTCATTTTTTAGCCTCTTTGTTTTCCAAAGCTTTTTAACTTTTTGTCAGATAAAATCCCTGTTGTCATGGTGGCCAACACACTAAAAAAATAGAGTGGAGGAAGGGGGAGACATAGGGGAATGCAAAGCCCCCTGGTTGAAGTTTGTAAAAAAACCCCAAACCAACCAAAAATAAAATGAATGTGTAGAATAAGAACAGTTTGTCTGTAGGTAACATATCAACTCCAGGGTATACTAATTGAAATTGTAAATACTGGTTATTGTAGCAATCCCAAATCACAACATTGAATAACTTACTGCTAAAAGATAGTATAAAAAAGATAGTATAAAAAAAAAAATACTCTCACAAAAACTTGACACCATAGAATTCTTAACTTCCTAATGTTGATAACAGTTTATAACTTCCTTGGGAAACTGTTTGGATTTGTTTTAATAAAGCAGTTGAGGAAGAACGAACACTGGAAGAAGTCCAGCTGCAGTACATGCAGTTCTTAAAAATTAAAAATAATAAAATAATTTAATGACTTTGTAGCAGTTTATTGCCTCTTTTGAGATTTACTTTAAAATTTAATAAGTTTGTTGCACTATAAAAATCTAAGTAGAATTTCAGTAGGGTCAAAAAGTCTAAATCTAGCTGGCACTGCAAATTAAAATGAGCTTGGTGTTCTCAGTTCAGACCTCCTGGGACAGAAGTTAATGTCACAAAGCTACTGTACACAGAGTATAATAGTGTAAGTGCTCCACATTCCATGCACACAATGCATGTGGCTTGCATGCTGGCTCGATCAAGCCTATATTTTCATATTATGGGAAGCTTTGATCAGGGAAGATCCAAGAAATAATTGTCAGACTTAGCTGACAGCCTAAAAGAAGAACACATCAGGTTAGGCAATGGACAGAAGTCTAAGCAGAGTGAGGCTTCAGGGTACAGAAGTCATTTAGTGCATCTGTGCTTTCAATCTCTTTTCAAAGAGCAGTCACTTCTGAGAACATGGAAAACATCCAAAAGAAAGCCCCAGCATTTAAACTGTGGGCCAAATCCAAAGGCTTGCTCAGAACTCTCTTAACTTGCAGACATAGCTTTCTCATGTCTAACACAGAAAGCAGTTAAAGTAACCTTTCACATCTTCTCTCTCTGATATGGCCCAAGTTGACCCTCAAATTCCATGGGATGCTTTGCCACAAGCTAATCAAATGCAAAATGTACTCATTCAAATTGTTTATGTATATGTAAAAGTGATTTTTTTTTCTTGAATACTAAAATTTGGTCCATCTGTTGAGCAAACAAAATATCCTAAATATATACAAAGAGTACAACTGCTTCATTCCACTTGCTATATGCTGTGGTAGATGCATTTTCATCAGTATGTTTGTCTTGCAGACAAAATGAGTATCAGATGGTGGTTTTGAAAAAGGGCAGACCTAACATGAGGTGATTAGTTTCAAAAACAGATTTTTATTCTTGATAAATTATTACCAAATACAATCATCTGTTGATTGAGGATATAAAACAGATTGGTCATACTATAACCCACAGGTTAAATGAAAAACGGAAATAATAAGTTTATTTAACATAGTCTTGCATTATGTTCCCAAGCAGTCCAAATCTAAGGCAAATAATTAGATTTCCAATTTAAAGATATACATTCATTAAATCAGATGTTTCTTGAGGTCACCTATTTCCTTGTTGGGTATTCTATCTACATATGTACCTGGACTTTTACGCATGTGTGTAAACATGTAATTTCAACTTTCAGCCAATGATTAATATGCTTTGTACAGGACTTGTCAACTGGTATTGCCACTGCCGTTTTATTCAATTAAAATCCATAATCTATTGTTTTGCTGAATTGTGAAGAAGTTTGAGAAAACTGTTGGTCTAGAAAAAGAAATTCTAGTGAGTACTATAGAGGAAGTGATTCTTAAAGTAGTAGTAGGAGTCCCAGAAGAAAAGAGCTTTTGAGTTACTAAAAGCAACTCATAGCAATACTTGCCCAGTAGATCTTACTGAAATGGTAGAACAATGAATTATGTGAGTGTGATTTCTTCCTGAAACACAAACTACCTTATTTTATCTCAAAGACAGTTGTGGCTGTACTGTGTTTAACATGAAAACAGAAAAAAGAATGTGACCCCAAGTTTCTCCAGCATTCACTGAATGACTAAATATTGTGACACTATCGTATTTTCATTGTATTCTAAAACATGTAGTCATCTAGGCAAAGTCTCCTGCATAAAAGTTATTATTAAAGTGATAAAATTACAGCCATGCATATAAGCATTCCAAGTTTAGTAGTGACAGACATACATAATGAAATCACAGAAATTTCCCATTCTTGGAGACAGTTCTGTGACAAGTTTCTTAAAGCTAACTACTGAGTGCAAGTCTTTACATTCTTCATTGAGCCCATACTCTATTAACTGGAAGTCTTCTACCAACCATAAAGCTTATCCAGTTCTTCTGTTAAAGCTTCTAAAAACAGTATGCTAAATCTATAAAAAACTATTGTTCTCCTTCTGGTTTTGCTAGTGTGCACAATGTTCACATATAAGAAAAGCTTTACCCTCACCTATCTTCCAACTGTCAGTAGCAGGTTTACTTTTACAACATTCAACCTGAACACACTTTTACCATATTCAAGTGGGGAAAAAATAGAGGATTTTGCATTCTTGACTAGACACAACTATTTAAAGTGGAAGAAACAAACGCATCACTAATTTCACCTTAACATCATTCTGATATTTTTAAAGCCTTCATAAGCAGTTATTTCTAGACATTGCTACCAAATAAGGGCAACTTCATTTTATATTTTCCATACAGTACTTGAAAGTACCAGAGTACATAAAGTTCCACTGACATGTAAATTACAAGGAATTTTGGGTGGGTTTTGGTTTTTTTCCCCCAGCAGCCTGTAATTCTGTAGTACGTATTAGAATTTTCTGAAATAAGCTACATATTTTGTTAATGAAACTCTACTGTTTAGAGAAGAGCTTTTCTTTTTTATTTTATTTTAAGTTTCTGCTATTCAAACTATCTACGATATTGTTAACTTGTCCCATTTTATTAAACTGCTTTTTTATTGCAGACTTTTTCCAGATGGGAATTATTGGGGATCCCTAAGAACTTTATAATGATCTTTAGCCAGTGGAATCTAAATATTTCTTGTACTGCCTTTTGAGTATCTTTTGTTCATTCCAAGTGCTATTACTTAGGATTTGATATAATTGACTCTTAAGCCCAAGACCTCTCTGAGTGCCATCATTTGCTTCATAAGATATGAAGCACACTGAAATAAAGGGATCAGCAATCATCATTAGAACATCATTCATATAAAGTTTAATTTTTCTCCCTCCCTATCAGGCATCTGTATTTATTCTCCTGTTGTGGCATTTCCCCCCATCTCACCAATTTTTTGCATGCAAGACACTCCATGGTCATAAAACAAATTGAGTACGGGTGTTCCTGTCAAATGACCTGGGGATTGATTGATTCAGTGTCTCTTTGGTGAAGCGTATTTTTATGTATTCAGCTCTAAACAACATACAAGGGAGCACCTAGCTGATTGTCATTGTGTTTTCCAGCTTCATATTATGCAACAGTAACAGTAAAATTATACAATAAATTTATATCAGACAGGAAAGGTGAAATGGACAGCATCAGTGGGAAAACTAAAAAAAGCGGGACTGGATCAACAGGAAAGTTTTAAGTACCTGAAGTGTATATATATGTAGACATGAAACAACAGCAGCTACAAGATCACAGGTCAGACTTGTCTAGTAGGTGCCCGAATTGTGCCAGAAGTACTCCCAATGCATTATTATGTAAAGCATGCAGAAACCTGTTCCCCAAAAGTGGCAAAACATGCACTTTGAAACTTATTTCATTTTGCAGAATTGAGATCCAAACAATATTCTGTACTGCAGTCTGCCATTTCCCATCAAATCCGTGATATGGGGAAGATTTCACCAGTTCCCTTATTTCTTGCTTCAGAGACTGCAGCACAACATCAGATGATCTTCACAGTACTTTTGCAGGTCTTTTCTCATTATAGTCACAGAAGGGGTTTTAACAACATCCTCTACACGTCTACAGCCTCACAAGAAATGTGCACATGTTCATAAATAACAAAAAGCCAAAGTTCTGCAATGTCAATGATCAACATTTCATACCAGTCAAGCAGAAGTTCACTGAGTATTTCTCAGCATTTACTGTTCAGAAGAAGAGTTCCTTCACTGAAATGGATCTGCCGAGTCATAGTTCTGATCCTTTTTGCAGAATCCAGAAACTAGCGCATGGACTAAATTTGTAATTTGCCTATATATTCACTAAGTATTTAACAACGTCCCCAGGAATTTCCATCTCTACATGGGCATCATTAAGCAGTTTAAACAAGGGTACACTGGTGTTTTCTATTCTTCTGTTCCACCCACCCTCAAATACCTCCTAAGTTTAGAGTATGGCATTAACTTAGCCTGTAAATTTCACAAAACCTAAGTATCATTGCTAGAGACAAGCTGAACCATACTTAGCAAATACATCACTTGAACACAACATATTACATAGCTCCTGAGGATCATAAACTAGCTCTGGCGTGGAGCTGTCACTAAGAAACAAATACAAATTACATCTCCACTGACAAAACTATTTGTTATCAGCAGGCTCAGCTGTGACAACAGAAATGTTTGTCTTTTTTACTCTAGGCCTCAGAGCCAAGAGAATGCTCAGTCACCACTGTGGATGCTCCTACAAAGGAGGTCACTTCTCTAACTACTTCTTCGTGGTTTTTTTTTTTGTTTGTTTTTTTTTTTGTTTGTTTGTTTTTTGTTTTTTTTTAATCTTATTTTTACACTCCAGGCAGCATTTGTTTGATCCATCACCTTAAGTAAAGTGAGCAACCGGTGAAGTCTGCACCTGCCTCACTTGATAAAGTGAGGTTCTGCAGTATGTTGACTAAAATGTACATTTTTTTCTATTGGATATGAAAAGATGCAAGAAATAGAACTTCTCTTGTATAATGAGTAAAAAATTACAGAAATAATGCATGACTTTCTTACTATAGGTAATGTCAGTGAAACTTTGAGCAATTCTTTATTCTCTAATTTTAGTGGAGTGTCTACATCTCTGAGAAGCAGATTTCTGTGAGTCTTCTAATATCAGATCAAATGTTTTATGACCTTTCCTGGAAAAAAAAACCAAAACCAACAAACCACAACCAAAAACCCAACCAAAAGCAAAGTCTATTTGCTTGAAAATTTCCTCTTTAGCCCCCTGGGTTCTGAAGTGTACTGGCTTTTTTACTTCCTGGCTCTAGGCAAAGATAGAAACTCTGAAACACAGGTACCTTGGCTAAGTGAAAACAGGACAAGATTTTCTTGTTTGTTTGTTTTGGGGGTTGTTTGCACTATGAAAGATCACATATGGGAAACTAAGAAAGCAAAGAAAGAACCCTCAGATCCTGGCTGAGGCAACTGCAGAGTGACAAACTGCAGGCAGAAAGAATGGAAAGGGACTTCACAGCACAAAAGAAAAAAAACCAAAAACACACACACACATAAAAGTTTAAGCTTCCTCTTGGCATGCAGAAGTTTGCTAGGGGATGTGGAATAGCCTTAGGCTTTAGGGGAGTTTAAGAATAACCACTAGGGGAAGATCATACTGTCTTTCCACCTAATGTACTTTAAAAGGAGGTAAGGAATTATAGTTAGGGGCTTGGATCAAAACCATAGCTATTTACTGCAGTTCACCATGTAACTGGAAAAATAAAAGCACCAAAAAACCCCACCCAACTCCCCACCATGCCTGATACTGGCTAATTGCACAAAAGCAGTAGAAAGAGATAAGAGTCCCTGTATCATGCCATCCTATCTGTATGTGTGCACTAAAGCTTTGAGTCAGAAGTGCAGCTGCTCTCTTCACAACCAGCTCAAGGCTTTTCCTATTGAAAGCTGTCTTACACTCAGTGGGACGATGGGTTTTCAGAGCTGATGGATCAATAGCTCATTTCCTTTGATTCTAGTGAAAAGACCATTTTTATTAAGGTTGGATGCATAAATAAAGATAAGAGATACCCATTTTCAGTAACTTACCTTCTCTTTTGCTTAAGCATCAACAGGTAAAATCTGCTTGAGTGGTTTGAAAGCACTGGTCTTCATAAATAACAGGAAAATGGCTTGGACAGCATTGTCAGGATGCTCATAAATATGTTGCAGAACTTCAGTCTGTATATGTTGTTTCTGTCATTTGATATTAAACATTGATTTATCACAGCAGTGATACTAGATGCTGCAAATACTTAACTACTCAGTTAATTTCTCTTTTGAGCATTCATGTGTAATCTGTAAGCAATAGCATCCTACTAAAAGGATGAGCACACTATAAAGATTCTTTCCTAGAAACTCAATCCATCAGCAAGAATTATTTCCTGGCTTTGGAGGACATTAACCTTCCTCAAAAGGAAAAGAGATCTCCTGGCACACCCATTTACGATACTTTTCAGAGCAGGTCTTTCAACCTTTTGCTTTTAGCCTTCCATTAATTACAGAGGATAAGTGTGGCACAACGTGTGCAACAGCTTTAAGGAAACACAACAGAACCACCCAGATGCTGATAACCAGTCGATGTGATGGAAGTGAACACTCTCCTAAGGAATCACTGGCTCCAGGACATCATAAATCTCTCTTCACTGAGATCAGCTGCCTGCCTGCCTTTCCCCATTCTGGACATTTTAGTTTTTCTCCAAAGTGTTTCTTCCCTCATTGGGACAACACAATGGTGCTTCATCTGTCAAGTAAAAACCCAGCTATGCTCAGTGCCACTAAGGATGGGGCAAATTGGGTTTTGTATAATCAGAACACATTCATATTTCCTATACAACTAAACTCCATTGATTAAAGCTATGATGCAGCTACCTTGACAACTTTGAGTTCCCAAACTAATGTTTGTATGTGATGGTTTTGAGCTGAGACTAAAATTCTACTTTCTAAGAGCAGCATAGCAGCTAATTAATTATTGCAAAGTGTTCTGAAGACAAAAAAGGCCATGCAAACCCCCATAATATTATTTTTCTGTGTCACAACAGCACAGATAAGCAGCCATCACAAAACGTGCAACGTTTGCAGCCCCCATTTTTCAGAGGTGTTGACTTTTCCGAAGCAGGACAGTAAGGGACAGAGTACAGAATTGCTGAGTATGCTTGATGAGGAACACAAGCAATGAGGCATAGCACTATCTTTTCTAAATGGAAAAACATAACCAGAAAGAGCAGGAAATGTTATTAGTGAAACTGTAAAAAAAAAAAAATATCAACAATTTTATACAAAAGCAAGTTTTAAACTAGTTCCAAAGATATGAGATACATTTAAGTTTCCTTTTCCCATGCCTGCTTTTTAGAACAACAGAACTGATGCTGCAAATAAACATAGAAACTTCTTAATTTTGTCAGCTGTTTCACTTTCAAGCATGAATTCAGTAATTTTTCAAAATTTGCTAAAATATTTATATAGTGTAACAGACAGAAAAGCCAGAGAATCAACAGTGTTAGAGTAACAATAAGAAAACTCACACAAAACAGGAAAACCCCCAAAATTTTATGTCTAGATTCTTCTTTCAGTAACACATAATGCTATTAGGATGGTTTCTGTACCATCACCATATTATCAATACATCATGTTGGTGCTATGGAAGCCCTGTAAAACACAAAGACAGTGGCTGGATACCAACATGGATACATCCAACTGAGTTAACTGCTAGATAGGGGCTAGCATTAGGTTTCAAACTTCACAGCAACAAAACCTGGGAAGCATATGAAACTTCAGGGTGAGATAACAGACATGTGCTGACCTTGTAAAATACCAGCAACAAACAGTGATGATTTGTGTGTCAAACTATTTCTGTGCCAAATATTCACAATGATGTGATCCACTACTTTAGCCAACAAACCAAAGTGCAAGACAGTAACCTTACACAAAGCATGTCCCCCTCCTTTGCCACAGAAGAGAAAGGTAATCTAGAAATATCTCTAGGGCTGAATTCTACCTGCACCCTTTAGTATTTGAAGTGACTTGTCATGAAAACTGGGATCAATGTAAAACACAACGGTAGCTCCCCCACATGTTGAGTGGCCATGACAGTTCAAGCATGCAATTTTACAGCAGGCAGAAAACAAGATTGGGAGTTCAGGGTTAAAATCTCCAGTGAAATTTTGTCTTATAAAGTAATGAAAGTTGACCAAGGGAGTAAATCAAATGGATCTCCTAACAAACTGAAAACAGCTGTTTGGCTGACTTAGTCTCTGATTTAAGTTTGGTAATTATTGCCCTACTGTGGCTCAAGGTTACTCTGTATTAGTGAAATAGGATATCATATGAAAATCATCCAACTTCTTAATTTACTGTAGCATCAAAAATTCCACTGTAGAAAAATAAGCCAGAAACCTAACATTCTAAAAACTTACCTATAAACCTCTTACATGCCCTTTTATTTATTCTTCTGACACACAATTACACAAAATTTAAATACAATAAACTAGAGCATTTAATGCCAAATAAATGATATGTCACCACTAGTCACTTCAACTATGTTTTCACGTAAATACAGTGAAAAACAACTTTAAACCTGGAGTCAGTGATACAGCATCTTGGCTTAACAGCCTACTCCCTGGACTATTATGCTCTATGTTAGCACGCAGAAAAAAAATTGCTCAGATTCTTACAAGAAACCACTCCTACACAGGAAACTTTCCTTTATGGTCTTCTCATACTAATAGCATCACAAAGCTACTACATTTAATTATTCAGTGTTGAAAAAATTCTTGAAGAAAGCATGGTAGACATTAGATTGATTTAAACTGAAGGCAGTCTACTAATATTTGATCCGCCAAAGTATATTGTGGTTTTATTTGTTGCTTTTATTTAGGTTTTTAGGTGCCTTTATTGCCTAAGAAACATGGATCAATAATCACTGTTAATAATGTAATTACTATGGTATTGTTGGTCTGCTGTTGGACATCAAACAGCATAAAAATTCATGAATGTATTTGACTGGAGCATCAGTTTTAATGTCTAAAAAGTGAAGAAACACCATGTGTGTTCTGTGAGCAGCATACTAGGATTTCTGTTCCGGGAATTCAATGAAAAAATTGGCTCTCCCTCACACACAGGCTACAATTTTTGAGTCAGTACCAATTACTGTACATTGCTAGAACAAATCTTCAATTCTAAAAACATGAGTGTAACAAATATTTTATTAAAAAATGTTCCATTCCTAGTAAATAATTACAAATCAAAGTACTTATTTCTATTCTTTCAAGATCAACTAGAGGTCTCAATTCAAATGATTCAGGTGATTTAAGGTCAGCTCCAATGAAACACTGAATTCAGCTCAGTACATTATTACAGGAATAATTTCACTTGGAGAGTGATTTATTATAGATAACTCATAACAGAGTGAGCTAACTGCAAACAGGCATTTGAAGAGTATCCTTACTTTACCCAGCACAGCATCCTTTTTTTTTGTTTCCCATTTTCTCAGTTGAGATATATGCAAATTATACCTTTGCCAAAACAAAATGTGTGTATATACATTCTAAAATGTGATAATTACCAAGTATATGCCACAGAAATAGCATTATGAAAATACCACAATGCTAATAGATTTTCTGATGTCAACAAAGATTGAACTGACACAAGCAGGAATAGTAGTAAACTGAGTTTACTCTTTTTAAAACAGAGTGGGCTGCACACAAGCCTTTCTGAATATGTAACACAAAACATCAGTCTGAAGTCCCTTCTGCATATTCTTTGCCAAGGAGCAATTTCTATATTAACGTTGTTTAAATGCTCATATAATAGAAGCCAATAGAGGCTCTTTGGCTAGGAAAAGCATCAAGACACACACCCAGCCAAAGCCCCTCCAGTAGCAATGCAGAAGAAACCAATGGGAAGCAAGTGAGGTCCCCACGGTTTTGAACGAAGGGCCCGTAAGAGAAGGAGCTAAATTGAAAGAGAAAGAAATAAAAGGGCACAGCAATTCTAGTTTATCTACTGATCTCAAGATGCTTTGTACTTAAGGCAACATCACAGACAACTCCACCAGCCAACCACTAGCTGGAGTACAGTGAGATCCAGCCTTGCCCCTTTACAGAAAAATGGGAAGGAGATGACCTAAAAACAAGCTCTAGTGGTTTATGTGGCTTCAGAGATTTCCCCTGTACACTTTCAGGCAGTCCTTAGAAGCATTTTTCTAGCTGCTTCCCAGTCTAAATGCAGCCCAAGCCCATCCAAATTCAGCAGTTTGGCTTTACTAGAAAATACATGGTAGACCCCAAAAAATCTTTGGGTGCCTACAAGTCATTCTTCAGCTCCAGCATCTGATGTAAGCTGTCATATCATCCACTGCTTAACATATCTTGTGCACAAACACATTCTGGATCCATGAATGACACCTAGTACTGTCGTAGCTAAAGACAATTATCAATTATTTGTTAATAGACTTTTCTTCTTGCACATCAGTTCACAGAAGCGTGTAACATTTCCTTTAAAAAAGAGGATACACATGGAAGAGGGTGAAAATAGGACTGTCATTAAGCAGTCAGGCATACTCTCAACAGAAGCGACAGAAGTCTTTAATTGGCATTTAAATTAAGTCAACTTCATTGAATTTAACATATTGACTGTTGATTTCCATGAAAAATAAAACCACCAGCAGAGGAGATAAGCTAAAATAATCTCAAGACAACTTTATACACACCTTTCCAAATAGCTCTGTTCAGGAGCTGCCTAACCCTGAAGGCAGCTCTCTAAGCTTAATGCTCCATAAGCTCCTGGTGATGCTTCTATGTCCATCAAGATCTGCCTTTCACAGCTAAATTAATTCCTGCTTAAGCCTGTTCAGGTTTCAAAACTTAAGTAGGGCAACATACAGGCCACAGGGGGCCCAATCCCATATGCAAACCCACAACATACTTGACATGCATACACAGACCCAGACCTTAAGAAAACATGTCTGTGGGCACTAAAAAAACCCCACCACTAACAACGGAGATATTGGTAGTGCTCAGCCTCAGTCACTTTTTTATGGGAAACCTTAGAGAATGGGATCAAATCTTAGGATTCAAATCTTTCCTCAATCCATAAGTGGTTCGACATCTTCTGCCTGACAGAAGCAGGTACACACTAGCTTCACTTTGAGGTTGTCTTTCAGCAGTAGCAATGGAAAGTGTCACTGGGCAGAAAGAGCAAAACACACAGCATCAGAAAGACTATAAAAGATAAAATACACCTTGATTGCTTAAAATTTCAGACTCACCTGAAAGTACAGAGTGCTATGTTCTGGTATGGAGGACATCAGTCCAGGGTGTTTCACTTCCTGAGAAGTGTTCTAGCCATCTTTGGACTGGTTTGCATGTAGGAATATACAAAAGGTCTTTAGCTTGACTATTCTATATTATTTAATACAAAATTCCATGTGTAATTACTTATCTTGCAGGGGAATGCATAGTCTTGAATATTCATTGAGAAAGCTCCACAAGGCAACTATAAGGACTCCTGTAACAGCAAAGCAATCATCTCCAATGCAGACTGTTCATTTACAGACAACCGCTAGATCCTTCCCCTTTTAACTCTGGCATACACTGTACGTAAATAGAGCCTTTTTGCAGTTGCATGTATCTCAAACTCTGGTTTTGTAAAAAAACAAACAACCCACCCCCAACGAAATGGTAAAAAAAAAAAAGTGCTTTGGTTTGGGTACCCATTAAATGGATATTTTTTTCTCCTCAAAAATGTCTGACAGAAGTTTCAAATTCTATTAACTTCAATAAAGTAGACTGTTAGTCTTTAAAACACGTACTACATTTTTTCCTCAAGGAAACTATGTCTTATTTCCCTATTTAATGCAGAAGGAGTCATGAATTAGTTCTCTAGAATGCTTGCATCTCTTCTGTCTTTAGAATATTCAAAATGCTGAACAGAGAAAATAAATCAGAGATGCATGAATAGTTATTTTGGCCCCTGACAACATATAGTTGGCATTTTATTTTGTGTTGTTCTGTTTGCATGATGTTTTGATTTCAAGATCCATGATGTTTTCCTCTAAATTATGCGTTCACATACTGACACAGAAACTTAAAAGATGAGCTCGTCCACCACCAAAATGCCCCTGCAGTCAGAATGCAGTTAGTCTTACAATAAGTATTTTGAAATTTCAAATGACAAATTCTTAAACAATGATTACAAGATCCAGCAATATATGACCTCTATCCATTAGTGTTTTGTATGTACTGCAATCCACCCTCTTTCCTTGTACCTGTACCAGAGACAACCATAATAAAAATAAGACCGTCTATTACAATGAACAGAAAAATTTTATTTTTCTGCCATTTTGTACAGTACAGAGTTCTCCCCTTCATGACACATTTGGAACAGTGTCCAGCACTACAGTATTTCCAAAGCTTCTTTTTGTAATAGGATCCAGAGTAGAGGTTAGTTCTTTAAAACACTTCACCAGTCAGAGTTAGAAAGACCTGTTCTGAATTTGTTTGACATCTACAGAAGGCTATTCAAAAGGGGGTGTAAATCTTGAGCTACTTTACCAAAAGTGTTACACTGCTGTCAGTATCTCAGTATGTGGTTATCGGCAGGGACCGTAGGCCAGTGTCTGTACAGCAGCTGGCTCCAACTAAGCCCAGGAAAGGTCGAGGGTAATATGAATCCTTCAAAGTACTGCTGGCTTGTTGTGCTTATTTTTGATGGCCAAAGAGTGCAAATGCCAAAAAAAGAAAACAAACACTTTCCTTCACCTTAGATTTCTTAAATGATTTAATGTCTTTGTCTCCTATGAGAAGCAGTTCAAAACATGACACTTGTATCTGCAGACTGGTCACTGGATGCCACTGTGCATGACGTAGAGAGAGCAGAAGCTGTTAACCAGGCAGATTTCCAAAGCCTACCTTGACAAGGACATGGAATTATCCACAAAGAAGTTTGCTGACCTAGCAGTCTCAGTGGCTTCTCAAATAACTTTCTGCTGATAAGTACAGGACTTCTGTTTTTTTCAGTCTTTCACACGCTAAAGGAATTGTTCTGTTCTGAAGTTGTACAGCAACAAAATACTGGAGTAGAAATGACCAAAGAAAGGAATTATCACATTAATTCATCTGTGGAAAAAGCTAGTCAAGTGGATTAGACTGGACCACAATTCAGTGTTACATAAAACTGAGTAATTTCTTTAAGAAAATTTCTATATTACAATTTTATGTTTAGTATGCTCCAAACAAAGAAAAATGAAAACATAAAACTCTACAAAAGCACACTATATACTTTTCTAACAAATCTAACAGTATAGACACTTAAGAGTCAGGTAGACTGAAAAATTAAAGCCATACATGCCCACAAAACTTGTTACCATTATAAGATACTGTTAAAGTAGGTACTTCTCACTGTAGAATCATAGAATTATTTAGGTTGGAAAAGACCTTTAAGACCATCAAGTCCAACCATTAACCCAGGACTGCCAAGTCCACCACTAAACCAGGTCCCTAAGCACCACATCTATGTGTTTTTTAAATACTTCCAGGGATGGCGATTCCACCACCTCCCTAGGCAGCATGTTATACTTTGCCTTGATTGTCTGCTAGCATAACAGACTTTATAAACTTCTGATAGTTTTTCCATTTAAAATCTAACCCTCTTTTGCTACAGTATTTGGAATATAAACATGGTAAATGGATATAGAAGTAAACAACCTGATGCATAATGAAAATATATAGAGCTCAGAGAAGAAATTTGGTGTATTGATCAGCTATAAAAGCAGGAACTCGAGTAGATTCTGCTCAAAAGAACTCAGCACTCAGGTACTGCTCTTGATTACTCACATGGCTGCGCCACAAGATGAGGCCCGTCTCATCTGCTTGGGCCTTTCACTTCATTGCCCTCTGTCTACACCCTCTTCTCCCTCTACCCATGACCCTTCCAGTTTCATTTTGTTTCTGAAGTGCTCATTCAGGTTATTTTGGTAAAGGTCAGCAAGACTATTTTCTGTTGAGAATCACTTTGGTAGCAAGACAGGAAAAAAACCCAAAACTACATTTCCAATTGCATATGATCTCCCCAACCACTCAACAGCAACGACCTTCTTGCTCTGACGTCAGGAATTCTGCAGCCTTTGCTGCACAGGAAGCTTTACCAGGGAAAGCTTCTTCATCCTGTCTAGCCCACAGTCTTGTGGTTAGAGAATAGGGCTGTGGTTAATTTGGGTCTGAACCCTCTCAAACTGATCTTCCAGAAGACAGTAGACACACAACTAGCCCTTGTGATTTCAACTGGACTACTCACCCCAGCTTCTCACCAGTAGGCAAAAAAAAGTTCCACTGTTTGGCTTTAAAAATAATGTAAGTCTGAATTGTCACAAGGCAGGAACTAAACAGGTTTCCACCAGCACTTCCTCAGACACATGGATACAGCTGTTCTCTGGTAATGATTTTGTGCTTTGCACCTTGAATAATGAATGCTGTTTCTGTGTTCTGTATTTACTAGTGGGTCTAGACACCTGCATTTATTATTGAGTCTAGGTTGTTTAATTTAATTGTAATGGAAAGCTTAAGACTAGCTTATATTTAAAACTGTTCACATTTCAGAAATACCCCCATGGGCATTTAAAATCCATGGATTTATACCTAAGAAAATCAGTGTTCTTAAGGCCAGGTAAGGATATTTAATACAGATGATGCAAAGTACCTTAGAGTTCTATGATGTTCTTGGACCTCAAAAAGAGTAAATTCAGATCAATATGTATTATATCAGTAGGCAATTATATAAAATGCATACACACATAAAACAAGGATATACACATATACATATTCCAAAGAGTTCAGGAATGTCCAGACTGCCTTGTTTTGTGCTCAGTTGTATTCAAACATACATGTATAATAAAGGATTTATAAAAAAAAAATAAAAATCAACATTTCTCACAATATACTTTTTACATGGCCACTGAATTTCTATTTCAATAGGGGCATTCACATCACTGTAGGCTATAACGACGCTAAACAGTGCTTCTTCAAAAATTATCACTTAAACCAGGTAGGGCCAGAATGACAATTACTTCTAGATGAGAGCTACTCACATAAATAGTCCCAGAAAACTCAGCAGGACTAAGCATGTCAACAGTTTTGACAATCTGAATCTATAGAAACACACACCAATACGATGACCTTAATTTAACAGCAGCTTTGTTCTTACCATGCCTTTGCTTAATGTAAGCTTGATATGTTAAGTGTTTTGTCTTAAATCAACTTCACAAGACTATCAAATAGCTAAAGACAACTGTGAATCCTAACTGAAGGTTTTATTTTAGCTTTCAGGCAGAGGGAGCTCATCACTGATGCTTTCTCTAGTAATTTTTTTTGCTCTTTCATTATTCCATTTCAGTACTTTAAGTTATTGCCTGCAAAAGAAATTAGAAAATGCTTTCCACATAATACTCGAATACCTGAATGTAATCCAGTGTACTCATAGTAGATATGAATCGTCAGGTTGCTGTCTTTTAAATAATGTTTTAAAAGATCTTGTTATTTACTTTTAACGTCTAGATTTTGAGGTCCAGTTGCAAGTGTTTATCATAGCAAACTCGGTCAAGCTGGTGTTTGACCTTTGACAGGAAGCTGCCCTCGCTCTGGCTAGTCCCAACAAACTGGGCCCAAGACAATAAGCTGCTTTATAGCTATTAGCTAGGTCAGTGTGTTTCTCCAGGAAGACCTCAAGCTGAAAAGCCAACACTCTTGACAACCACAGCCAAGGTACCAAGGGCCCAAGCACTAGACATTAGAAAACAAATGGAAAAGCACACATGGCTACATCTGGAATCCTAATGGGCCACCAATGGTTCCCAGCTAAAGGAAGAATTACCAATGTTATTTTATCATCCCTTGTGCTAACTTAGCTGTTTATGTACAGCAATAAATGATTTTTTAAAAACATATTTGGGTCATTATGTCATATACCACCAGCAAGTACGATTGTTTTATTGTGCTTGGAGTCAAAATACACTGCTATACCCAGATGTGAGGGAAGTTCAAAACCTCCAGTCCTTCTGTATTCATTCCTGTTGGACAAATGGATTAAGTTTTTAAAAGGGAAACTGAGAATTTTTATGGCCTGTACTCCCATCTCACTAGTAAAATTCGCACCGATATTTTCCTACAGAAGTTTGCCTTGCCAATGATAACATTAAATATTAACTTAGTAAGCAAACCAAAATTTCAACCAACAGGAAATGCCACACATTATTGTCAAAACATCTCCATTCTCTTCTTCCAAACCCACAATACATTATACTACAGTAATAATTCTGATGTGCCTTTTTTACTTGAACACCTATTGAAATCCAAGGCAAAGTAAAATACTGTGAAATAAAATTAATATATATATTTATTAACAGGCTAAATAAAGGGTGACTCTGCAGTTATGGCCCTGAATTTATATATGCAAACCCAACATTTTCCAAGATCTACTATCACAATGTTGTGTTTCCGTGTAATGAAATGTGGAATTTGTGTAAAGACTCTTGCACAGTATTTCTGACCTTAGTACTACAGCATTAAACATTGAGATCAAAGCAGAAAAAAACCAAGTTAGATTCTTCAGCATTTGCTGCCTGAGAAAGATATCAACTCAATAAGCAAACAGTGAAAAGAATATTATTTTTAAAAGATACTGTAACCATTTAAACAAAATGTTCAACATTTGTTGACACTATTCTAAAATTGACTGTATCCCAACAGTTTAAAATCAACATTTATCAAAAAGATATTTCACAACTTTCCATTCCAAAACACATAGAAGGTATTTTCAAATAAGTGCAATTTAGGAACCAAGAACTAAATCCAGTTTCAGTAAATGGAATTCTAATGGATTTACATTTATTTTAATGGAGTCTGGATCAAGTTGTAATAAAAATAGATAAGCAATTGAAAGAAACCAGGTTTTATCTTCTTCCTCTTCCATTGTCATTCCCTTTTTTCCTATTTGTTGCTAGCCCTGTTGCACTTTTGCTCTCTTTTTTCACTTTTTTTTTTTTTTTTGGGGGGGGGGGGGGAGGGGCATGGCTGAGGAGTTGGGGGGGTACAGTAGCTCTCGGCTAAGAAAGCCATTTTTCACAGAAGAAATACAAAACTGGATAGAACTATACCAAGAATCCACAATTAACTGCGATATAAAGTTTTCCATGATCTAGATTTTTTAGTATCATTAAACATCAAGCTGCAACTAAACAGAGCTGTAGTATTTTTAGGTCTAGCTAGCTTCCCAAGAAGATTGCTGAGAGCGTGCACACACTCATCACACAGATTACGCTACCACTGTGCCAACCCATTCACAGTGAGTCAAGGGCAAACCCAGCTGGGAAGCCCGCTGAGAAGCAAATCATCCAAAATAGAAAGACACTGACAAACATGCACATCCCAGACATGCAACGCTTATGATGATAATGCACTGAGTAACATTCTAAACTACACCACAGTGAATCAGGATGGATGAACTGGTCAATAACCTATAGATGACTTCCATTAAATCAGCTGGGAGATAGCTCAGAAGATTTTAGGGATTCTTCTATCAAATAACTGAAATTACTTCAACACACAATGACTAACAAAGCAGCAATTAAGAAAGCTATTTGCAGAGAAGTCAATACTAGAAGTAGCTTCTTTTCAACAGGTTTGATCGCCCTGTTTTTCTTTTAGTATTACACTGTGGGCAACCCTTACTTGCCATGGAAACGCAGACGTGTGAATTTGATACCCTACACTTGACATGTTTTTAAAGCTGACAGCAGAGTGCAGAATGTGAAATTTCCTTGCTTCTGCTGCCACATGGCAGGTTAAAGGCACAATTAAGTAAACAGCTAAGTGTTTCCCCTGATTTCCAGGAACAGCAGAAATATATTAAACCTGAAAGAAAAAATACAACCCAGCAACTGATCTCTAGACGTTATAAAGTTGCTTCAGAACTGTCTGTTCCATATCCAAAAGTTACATTAAACAGAGAAACAAAACACTTAAAAGTTCAATTCTGGCACTTCTATAAAGCACCACATCTCTATATAATGTAGCATGCTACTTTATAATATACTTTAGGATGTTAGTATATATGTCTATATTTACATATATATGCATACGCATATTTTTATATATATGCTAACATCCATATATAGCAAATAATTCGGAATACCTTTTCCTTGCTGCCTTTCCAGATGTTTTTTTACTTAGTGAAAGAAACAGCAAAGATTAGAGAACAGCTTCAGAGAAACACAAAGCACTGACAAATACTCAAAAGATAAATATTTTCATACCCACTGATACCTTACATGTTCCAATTACTCTCTCATGTTATCATTAGAAAGATTTGATCTTTTAAATCTATTTTTGTCATGGATATTGAAATCCCAAGGGACCTTATATCAACAGAAGGGAAAAAAAGTAATTATGTACTCATTTTGTGTTTCATTTGCATATTAGTTGATATTATTATTTTCTTCTCCCTTTTCTCCACTCCCTGCCTCCATATTCCCCTCCCCTTCTTTTTACGGGAAAAGAAAATAAATGATTGATTAATCTTAGCGTTTGCCACATTCACCTGTACAAGATCCTATCCATCTTAAGCACAACTCATTACATTAAAACAAGTTTTAAGCAACACAGAAGGGCTTGTGCAAGTATGCCACAAACAGGAATTTCATCAGAGGTGGATACTTTAAAAAAAATCATATTTACAGAATTGTTACTGATGAGTCCTGTCCTTACCACAACAGTATTTATATTTATATAATAAAATGAATTCTAAAAGCATAATTTAAATATCACTTTCAAAAACAATGCTGGTATTTATTGGAAATCTCCATTATAACTTTAGATGTATTTAGCAGCAATAATGTATAATTTCTACAGTTTCTCACTGTATTCTCAGAAAACAATTAGAAAACATCAGTTTCTAATTTTATTGGTCTGGCATTTTTCACAATAACTACATTTTATTGTGGAAAAAATGTGTTTTCCCTCTAGTGACTATTTGGCAAATATGTGTTGAGTATTTCTACCATTAATTAAAGCAACTCATTTTTGTTTACTTCTCTATGTCCCAGTATCTCCAACAATTTTAAAAAGAATGTACTTAGCTGGCAAGGGGCCTGTTTAATAGCTTGATACAGCACAGCAGTATATTTCACACATTTTGGGTGAGTCATAATAATGGTGATCCCTTCAAAGTATCTGTTTGAAGAGGTGGGGTGAACAGTTTTGAGAAAATAATTATTTAGAAGTACATTCCCTATCAGACAATAAGAAATATTTTAAGCCATTGTATAAATGCATTTTTAAAAGCAAAGAGAAATTTGCAAATGGTTATGAAATACTTCCACATGTGATCATATTTTCACAATAATGGTGAATATCAAGCATTAATTTTTATTGTTGAATGAGATACTGGAGCCAAAAATACTGTAGACTGTAAAGCACAGTCCGTTGTAGCATATTTCCTGGCCAACTCTTCATACCACAGATGTCGGGCTACTATCCCAAACTATTCTACATACTGGTGCTCTCATTTTTTCATATTAGAAGTCCTGTATTTAGCTGTTCTCCACAGTAGCATTAACCAAGCAGTTCATAAAGTCTGTTTTTAAATGCATCTGCAAATAGCTAACTGCTTTGTGAAGCCACTTCTTTCACGTTCCCCTTAAGATCAGCCATCTGCCATTAACAGAGACTAAATGGCCTGTGACTTAGGTTGAGAAATTTGTTCAAAAGCCAACCAACATCTTGTTTCAGAGAATACTTTTGAAGCAAATGCCTAACATCAAGTTTAAATATAGGTCTATGATTAAGTACATGGAACCATCAAAGCTTAAGTACAAACTGCCAATAGCATCCTGCTAGAATTATAGTCTTCTGAAAACTAAATAGTTATGAAGCCTTTAGGCAATATTAATAACGGACATCAATATAATTTCAACACAAAGTATCACAGGCCAGAGCTTCCAGCAAAGGTAGGTATTTGCCCCACAACTGAAGACTTTTCTCAAGTTCTCAGCAGCCCAACACTACCTACTAACATCAGTGGGCACACAAGCTAACTTTGCATGTGAACTGAAATAAACTGCCTTTCAATAGATTTTTATAAAAATGTCCAGGTTTAAAGTTGAGAATCTCAGGACAGCCCCCGACAGTGCATCTTACTGAAGCCCAAAGCGTCCAAAAGATGAATGTTTATAAAGTATTAAACTTTGCCATGTATGTACAGCTGATTATCGTCCAGGTTTTTTTACATAGGGGAGTGTATTTTTTGGAGGCAGAAAGTACTTCATTGGCTAGGAGAAAGGCAGGAAATTTTTCTTTGGCAGGTTGATTTTTTTTTTTAAATTAGCAGATGTTTGAAGCTGCTTCAAGGTTCGGAATGTTGAATAAATCCCAGTGGAGATAGATTAGTGGCAGAAAGCAGGTGAGGTGGTCAAAGGTGGATGTAAATACAATTCATCAGATGACCCTGCAATTTGTCACATTGGTATCACCATTGCACATGTGGCATATATAAAAGCTTTGGCAACTGAAAGTGAACATCATTCCTCTAGCCAGTATGGTCAGAGAGGAATTGTACAGCAATCCAGGGAGGTGCTACCAATAAATTAACTAAGAAAAATCCCAGAAAAAAAATTAATTACTTCTTAGTTTACCAAAAAGAAAAAAAAAAAATCTACAGTGTGCATCCTTCCACTAAGAAAGGATACAGACAGGGTAAACTACTAAAAAAAAAAAACAAACCCTCAAAACCACCAAAACCTAAACACACACATCTCCTCAACCTGTAAAAAAATTTTCTTCCATAACTGGAAAACTGAGCCAGGCAAATATCATCTCTCAGACTAAGCATGAGTCTTAACTTGACCAGCTTGTCAGATCAAATACTTCAGGTATGTTCCTAGACTTCTCCCAGGTACTCAGTTCTCAGATCACAGGATCTTTAGATGAAGCCTTCTACCACTTCCAATTGAAAAAACATCCTACTGCGCTGGGTGATTGGTGATTACCTCAGTTATATTCTCCTTTGTCATCCCCAATACTACAGTAAAGCAGTATATCCATACAGAAAGTCATAGCTTGTATCTTTGGTAAAAAATATTGTATTTCTTCTCAGCAACCAACCAGGAATTTATCAGTCTGCTCAATGTTTCTGGCCTCACAAACTACCAGGACTTCAATGAAACAGATGTTATCTTCAATATGCTTCCAGACAAAAAGCCGAAAAGCTGAATAAAATCAGGGGACTGGATGCTTAGTCATTATTGGTCATTAAACCAATCACCTGAGAACACTGCATTCATTTGTGCATCAATGTCATCTGTGCTGCAGTAACAAAAATGTGAAACAAAATCCAGCAGAATATATGTGACACTAGTATCTTCCACGCTATACACCAGGTATAATGCTTTGATTCCCTTTTCTAAATCATAAATACTTGGCAAAACATGAAGAATTCATATGCAAAGATTACACTATCAGCTCTCCCACACACCTGATAGCCAGAAATATGGGCCTCCACATAAACAATTTTCTTCCTAGGATAAATTGATAAGAATCATCTAAGAAATATTGAAGTCTGTCCCTTCCACAAAAATCTTAATTAACCTAACTTGATGTTACAATTGTAACACCATTTGCTCCATCCATACAAATAAAACCATATGATGCTCTTAAGTTGTGATGAAATGCTATAGCATCAATATTCTAATACAGTTTGGACTGGAAGGTTCCCTTCCTGTGAATAAAGAGACAGTCAGCACCAAGCAGCGCACACCCGCATACCTGGGGTCCTGGTGAAGGGGGGGCCCGAAGACACTCCTTCCCCCTCTCTCTAGCCCAGTTCTGTTGAAGTCCAGCTGATACACCCAGCTGGGAATTACCAGAAAAGGTGTTCTCAAACAAGGGTTCTGGGGTTTCGAATCAGTTAACTCCGATTGTCTGAAGTGGCTTACATTTGATGACTGACTTATCTGCTTTGTAGAAGCTATTTTTTTCTACTACAAATTTTAAGGGAGGAAAGACAGAATTTAGAAAACAGGTTTCTTAAGCAGCACTACAAATTGATTGTGTTAATTGCAGCATGTTCATAATACTTTTTCTAGACTGCATACATTGTCCAATAAGTTTAATAAGCAAGCAGATAGGCAAGATAAAGTAATGCACAAAAATATTAGAGGCAAGAGTTTTTTCACCCCACCAGCAGTGGTGGTAGCAGCTATGACCAGCAGGGCCAGGATCTAAGGCAGAATCATTGGTGTTCCTGGCTCAATTTTCGGATGCATCTGTACCTGTATTAATTTGGAAAACCTAATTTCAAGAACTTTGATAAATTTAACTACTGTGATGAAAATAAAGTGTGTAACCGAGTATAAAAAACTACTAAGAGATAGGTGGAAAACGAGATGCATATGTACTTCGAGGTGTTGGAACTGTTACTGTGTTTTAGGGATATTGTGAGTTGGTTGAGGTTTTGGTTTGGTTTTTTTGTTTTTTGGGTTGGGTTTTTTTGTAATTCAGAAGAGCTACCCAAAGTTAGTGTGCTTCTCCATGATTTTTTCATTCATGGCTTAAGATTATAGTATTCTTCTCACCAATGACAAGCAGAAAATTAACATGCAAAAGGAATGTTACATTATCTTGTTTTACTTCTGTGGGAAGAAAATGGAACAGAAAAGTGTGAAAGCGCTACTATTATGCATTGATGAGATACAGGTCAAAGTATTTCATAATTAGATCTCCTAGACAGGACTTCTTAGGACTTCAAACAGGAATGCATAACTAAGCATATCTCAATGAAGTAAAGGAGTAGCAGTGTTCACACTGTATGTTTGCTATGTAACCTGTTCTTACAGTGCTTCAAAAAGGACTTCAGAACTGAATCCTCCTCTTAAAAGTATACAACAGAGATACTAGATGATGTCTCAGCTCGTATAATTTACTAAATGGAAAACAAAATACAAAGTAGTATTGACTTGATTAGTTTTCACATATTCCTACCTAGCAACTGCAGATGTCTTCACAGTCCTCCTCTTCAATAAATAAAAAAAATTCTTAACAGTCCATCTGACTCTGAGTTATGTTTATCACCTTCATTGATCAGTGGGGTGTTCCCAAATTGAATTATCTTTTTCCTTTTCAGAAAAAAAAAAAAAAAAAAAAGAATCCTCAGCCTTCAAACGATTTATCTCACTTATTTCTGACACAACTTCCTCCTCATAGCATCCATTTACTCATCCTGTTGTCCATTAAAACCTGTATGCCTTAAAACTTTCCACTTTCCCTCTTCCTAAATTAACACTCTTCTAGCACCCTAAACACTGTGTACCAGAACAGCACATTATTATTACAACAAACAAAACCCATGTCTATAACACCAAAAATCAGTTTGTTAATTTATGGCAAGACGGGACCTATCAATATAACATCTAAAGTGGTAAAACAAAAAACAAAACAAAACAAACCCCAACACACAAACATCCTGAGTAAGGAAGGAAACCATTACATAAAAAAAACCAAAACACAAAATCAAGTATTGAGTAGTGATGTTCTAAGTTAGGAGCACTAGTTCATCTTTTCACTGTTAAAAGTCAAAGAAGAGAGCATGGATAGGTATATTCTTGCTGAGTTTACCCCATCATTTAGCGAGGCCCAGATTTTTGGTAATGAAAAACACATAACAGCATCTAGATGCAGTTTGTGCTTTTCTACCAGACACACCTTTGTATTTCAAAAGTCATGGCAGAGTCTTCTGTATGGGAAATTTTTCAGAGATGTCCTTCAAGGCAAGAGCTGAAAGTGACATAATAAATGGAAGGGTAATGCCAGAATAGTCCAAAATGACAGGCATATGCTTTCAGAGAAAGTGGTAAGAAGTGAGAGAAGCAGGTCTTGTTGCTGGAAAAGTGAATGCACTACATTGTTTTATATCATGGCCCACTGAAGGATGTGGCCTGAAGTGAAGAAACATATGTTGTGCCAAAAAAATTCCATACTTCTAGTGACTAGTAGTATGAATTATGTGTAACATCTTTGCTGTATTGGTTTTGCATGACAAGGTTTTGGTAGCAGGGGACTACAGGAGTGGCTCCTGCGAGAAGCTGCCCCTAAGTCCAATGAAGCCAACGCCTGCTGGTTCCAAGACAGACCCACTGCTGGCCAAGGTCAAGCCCATCAGCAATGATGGTAGTACCTCTGTGATAATATAACATATTGGGGAGGGGGGAACCCCGCACAACAAATTGCAGTGAAAGACAGAAGTGAGAATATGTGAAAGCCACAACTCTGCAGACAGCAAGGTCAGCAGAGAAAGAGGGGAGGAGGAAAGTGGGGAGGAGGTGCTCCAGATGCCAGAGCAGATTCCCCTGCAGCCTGTGGTGAAGACCATGGTGATGCAGGCTGTGCCCCTGCAGCCCATGGAGGTCTACAGTGGAGCAGATATCCAACTGCAGCCCATGGAGGACCCCACACCAGCACAGGTGGATGCCCAAAGGAGGCTGTGATCCCATGGGAAGCCTGTGCTGGAACAGGCTCCTGGCAGGACCTGGGGCCCTTGGGGATTAAGAGAGGGGTGGAGGGAAGATGTTTTTAAGATTTGATTTCTCATTACCCTATTATGATTTGATTGGTAATAAGTTAAATTAATTCCATGTCATCTGTTTGCCTGTGACTGTAATTGCTGAGTGATGTCCCTGTCCCTATCTTGACCCACAAGCTTTTTGTTATATTTTCTTTCCCCTGCCCAGTTGAGGACAGGAGCAATAGAGCAGCTTTGGTGGGCACCTGGCACCCAGCCAGGGTCAAGCCACCACATTTGCCTATTTCACCTCCTGTGTAAACATTAATGTATGTGACATACATGAAGCTGAGAAAATTTACTATAACATATCAGAAAAAAGGAAAAATGTTCTACTCTGCTCTGCTTCTGTCACAGCACAGATTATAGAATTTAGTCTGATTACTGTTACCACTGCAATTTAATAAACCTACTTCCTGAATGCAGCAACAATGGTCTTAACCCCAAAATATTTTAGTAATTTCGTTTAATTGAGCTATTGCACACGACTTATATTTATACCGAAAAAATCCTGTAAAGCCATAAATGACTGTGCAACCACATTTCATTATGAAGATTAAAGGTGAGAAAAGCACTACTGAGTGAAAAAAAATGTAGTCTGCATGTAAGCAAATTCTGAGCTTCTTTTCTGAAGACAAAAGTAAATCATGCAATTAACTAATTCATGCAAGAAGAGACAAAGAATGCTAATAGAATTTATTCATTAAAAAATTACTACAAAATTGCTTACACAACTTTTCCAGTAACAAAAAATAATTTTAAATACAATGATGGAGATTTTCCTCGTAGTATGTGGTTTTCATAAATATTTTGAACAATCCTCCTCCCAACCTTTTTTAATCATTATGGCTCTAAACCCAAAATTTAGTTTCTCAGAAGCCCAAATTACCTTTGGATGGCTGATGGCTGAAAGCTGACACATGTGATACAAGCTGTGTTTCGTTCAAGTCCTCTGTCAGGTTGGATACTTGTGCTATTTTCATTAGGTTAGCATCTACAGACTATAGTAAAAAAAACCCAAACCCTGGGCTCCTAGTGGTAAATAGTCTACAGACATAAGGGAAAGAGGAACCAAAGCAGCTTACAATTCTAGTAAATGAAAGCCACTTGCCATAGTTTGACCTACCTGGAATGTCAGTAAGTCTGTGTTATCAGAGAGGTCAAGGAGTGAACGGAAATAGAAACTATGGAAAAATGACTAGGTCAGTAATGGAGTGCAGGTGATGCTTTGATTGAAAGGTCCTGCTGCTTGCAGGTTGGTGAATATCTCGCTTCAGAAAAGTACATTAACAAATTAAAAAATGAAGTAAAATGCAGTCTGCAAACACATCACAATTGTTCTGAGATGCAGATTTCAGATATACTGTGAGTTATAAGAATAGTGCTAGGATAATTACATGAATGGAAAGAAAATACAATTTTCCATTTTTTAGTGTACCATGCACTGCATCCTCACTGGTGCAAATATACACTGCTCTCAGTGTTACTTGATGTACAATGCTAACACAGTAAATAGCCACTCATCTGTGAGCTGTTTAACAGAACCAGGGCTGCCCAGTCTCCACACTAATTTAGGTCTGAGCCAGTTTAGGTCCAGATACAGCCTTAATCCAGAAAAGCTGCACCAGTGCAGACCTCTGCCTTATCTTCAAACCAAGTATCTTTATGTCCACCATCGTAGTCACCAAAATTTTCTTTCATTGTTCCACTAATATCTCAATGTACATTCTTATGGCTTAATTTACCTGTTTCCTGTGGCTTTGCTTACTGGGGCTATTCCAATCCTTCCTCTTCCCTGTCCCAAGTTAACCTAGGTAATTACAAGCTGATTATAGATCAGAACATGATTGGTTCTGGCAGCAAAAAAGGGTTCACATAGATGCATTTCTTCCCGAGAAGTGAGCCGTCTCAAATCCTGAGCTTAACATAACAGAACTGCATGTACTATTATGTTAGAAACTTCTGATACGACAATTTACATTCAAGCAACTCAGATTAAGTTCAAAAAAAAGTAGTATTTCCCTACCTAAAAACTAGAACAGTTCAGAAAAGTAGGCAATACGTAGAGGAAACTGGTTATTCAAAGTGTGGGTTTGTGTAAGGCAGTTCCTCTGACCCAACACAGATGTCTGAGCTAATTGATCAGACTCACTTTGTAGCCAGAGAAACAAGCACTGTTTTGCATGGTTTGACTCACTGTAAAACCGCTAAAGCAGGTCAGATGACAAGTACCCTAAAGACACTTACTCATACCTAAGGACTCCTAAGGAGTATTGTGAAAGCCTAGAAAAACGAACATAAATATATTCATCTAAAATAACCTGAGAGGAATTTGCTTGTGTATTACATATGCTCTTTGTACCTGTATACATGCTCTTGAAATACACCACCAGTCAACAGGGATGCTCACTCCTTTGCCTTTTAGGGATGCAAACAAATCCACATGCATGAAAATTTTGCAGAAGCCAACCAAAACTGTTTCATTTCAACCAGCATATTCAAATCTCAGATCCAAAAAATCTTGTAAGGGAGTAAGATTACAAATTCTGACACTGTAGTCTAATCAAGGAGGTAAGTGAAGAAAGTGACATCCATGTATTTCTCACATAATGAGTCACTCAAAAACCGTGCCTGCTGCAGTTTGTGTACTTGTCTGCTCACCAGGAAGCTTGCACTGGAAGTGACAAAATGAGAAAACATTTCTTCCTCTTGCCCTCTCAAGCTCAGGACCTTAGGGCTATGAAAGATAATTCACTGAGTGTGAAGGAGTATCAATATAGCGTGATTAAGTATTAATATAGTCTGAATTAAGCAGGACTGCTTAAGATTCCTTTGTCATTGTCAACAGCCACTCTCATCAGGACTTACTAATTGAGTAATAGCAATATTGTTATTTAGGACTGTTTTTCAAACTAAAGCTGGCTGCTAATTAGATATAAGTCGGTTAACTTGCAATCTCAGTCTCCCTTTAATACCCATGGTGTTTTGATACACATACCCCCCCAATATATGATTGCTACTTGGAAACACTTTGCTTTTATCTAACAGACACACCTTGCAATTCAGCAAGTCTGTTGTTCAGTAGTCACATAAAAGACTTAATCCACATGATCTTTAATAGATGCCTTTGGAATATGAACTATAGATCACAATTTCTTAATTCCTCTGAGGGTTGATTAAAATGAAGCATATACCTAGAAACAGTGAGCCAGACACCTAAATGACTGTTTTACTGACATAGATAAGCCTTTTCGAACAATTTATTGATTTAAAACTATTTCACAGTAACAAAAGAAAATCTTATTCCTTTGAGGAACTTGCAAAAGATTAGAGTTCAATTTTTACATTCTGTAAACAGACAATATTTAATCTGTTTAAAATTAAACTCAGAAGATCAATCAGATAGGCTTTTGAAGGGCTCAGACACTGCAAGTAGTTTAGCATTGTATTTGTAAGAGATACAGCCAGTTGTTTAACCACACAGATATCATTTAGTCTATAACTTAAACAAGCATTGATAAAGGTTTTTTTATTAAAAAGATGCTATCAGCAAAACAAACACAGTATTTTGTACTACTTCAAAGCTTATTTATAATGTGTTTAGAAATATTCAGTGGAAACAGGAAAATAATGTCTTGATTTTCTAAACTTTACAACATCTGCTTTTACTTACTTGCAGCATTGTAAAGTTCTCTGGATTTCAAATGGGTAACTTTTTTCTTTTGTCTGGTCCCAAATTTGAAAGTGTTCACTTTTTTTTTTACCCCACACAATTTTCCATTTTCCCCTTAAGAATACAGCCATATAAAAATCTCTGCAGCCTACTAACAGTGCTAAATACTAGTTACCATAACTTACATTTTAAATAAGCACGTTGGAAACCTGCTAGAAATTACTCTTCCTCAGAAGACCAAGATTCCTACATCTTTTATCATTTCCCGATGTACATATGTAACTCTTTTTAACCAGATATCATGCTGTTTATTCGTACTACTGTCTCCCAGTCTAGTATAACCTGCAGAAAACATTCTTTAACAAATGCATTTCTTTTCACTGACTTGGTTTGTGGAAGTGACTACAGCCTTCTAAAACCAAAGGGCTTCTCCTTTAACATTTTTTCAATCTATAAGAAAGGATTCAACCTGTAACCCTAGACATTAGATGTAACAAATGCATCTGTTTCACCTTTAACAGTTTACCATGACCTGTTTGAAGATGCACTATTATGTATAGCTTTATTGATTTCCCTCCACTATGTATAACTAGAGCTGTTGGTGATTTAATAAGAAGTCGTATCTGAAGTCTTTGAGTATGCAATCACATACCATTTAATAAATACACAGTGTCATAACTAACTTCCTATACCTGCTTAGATTAGAGTTAGACAAGCTGCACATGAGTTCCTTTCTGGCTGGGCCTAGGCTAATAAGCTGGGTGCCTACTGCAGAACATCTTATGTTACTGTGTACCCTGGTCTCCTGATCATCCAGATCAGGCTGATCAGTTATTGCATGGTCTGGCTCCCATCTGGCCTCATACTCAGGTTTCCCTCCCATCAATCAATAGCACCTGGGGGGACAGCAGGAAGGAGAACGAAACTGGTGGAAAGCTGGGTCTCAGACCACTGTTGGGATACACGGCTACAGGGTGAGGCAGAAGGCTTTAGTTTGTGCTTGAGTTCTGCTGCAACGTGAGATGAGGTCAGAGTTGGACATACCCAGATCCCAGAGGTTGGAAATGCTTCCGTACCTACTAGCTTAAACATAGCTTCTGTGTGCCTGACAAGCAAAGGCAGTAAAGACAGAAAGATTTCCTGTGTTGTCCTTGAAAAAACAAAAACATGTTTGCTGCTGCACTGTAAATGGCTGCATAGCACTGGTGCAGAAGGCACCTGTAACTGCCCCTAAAGATTCCTGGACCCCAGCCTCAACTAACCATTGCAAAATGTCCAGGCCCACCCTCCTCCACACGCTCATATGAATTTCTCTCTACATTGGTCCACAAAAAGACAAAATTGTGAGGAAGAAGGGAAATGAAAAATATTACCATCCACCAGAACACATGTGTAGACAGAAGCAGAGGGCAAAGGATAGCAGGTAAAGAGTAAGATGTAGAGCACAGTTTATGCCAGATTTGAAAAACTTCTAGTTCGTTAAAGGATGGAATGATCAACCACAAGAAGCTTCTCTACCAGGCAGCTTGTGGGACATAAACTTAAAGCCATATGATCTTTGTGATGGACCTTGAGAAATGCTTTCAGGTAGAGATAGACCAGTTTTCCCACTGAATGGCCCTCCTAAAACTTTTCTCTCCCATTTGTATCCAATGTCCCATTCTAACTGACCGTACCAATGCTAAAACAGCCACAGAGCAGAACAGCAGCTGAACTAGCAAGAGAAGACAGAAAGTTCAACTTGCAGTTCTCTGCATTTTTTATTAGGCAAACCTCAGTCAAATAAGCCACAAATGGATGTGAACAGTGTCCTCTTCATCATTTGTTCATTGCGTGTAAGGAAGGGGATGCCTAATCACTGCTGTCACCAACTACTTGTGGCTGGTCAAGTTCAATAATGAACCATTTGATAGTCCTTGTGGGGAAAACAAACTCCCTGAATAGCAAGAACTTTTGAATTTGTGTTACTTATTGATTTAAAAAAAACCCTCAGATTTTTACTCAAAACAAGCATGGAATAAACAACTGATAATTTGTTTTCCATGCTTGAGTTTGATGACTATAAACCTTGCTTCTCTTATACAATACGTCACAACCATAATGTTAGTATTTAAAACTTAGGTTTGTATTTGGAGGCTCTCTCAGGAGAGAATTCAAAAACTTAAATCATGGGTAAATATTCTTCTGCCAAATCTGTTTCTCCCCATTCCCTAACACCCCCAGGCAAGGGTAAAGACTGAGTTAATTTTTACAATTAAACAAACAAAATATTTGGTCACTTAGTTTCAGTTTCTTCTGGCATTGATGTCTTGTGGGTACTATATCAAGCCATGAAAAATAAATAAAAGGGAGCTGAACATTTCAAACACTGTCAGTGAACTTTTTTACAGTTCAATGAGGTTAATAGGCCTTTTAATTTACAAATTCATAAGACTAGGATTATATTTGGTTAATATGTTCTTAAGGTACTCATTGAAGTCTTACTACTAGAAATAGAAATTAGTTCCTCATGACAGAGTCAAGATTAGTTGTAATTAACAGAAAAGTCACATTCAAACAAACTTCAGACAGCAACAGCTAATTACAGCAACTAGAACATACAAGCAAGAAAGCTGTGAGCTTGCAAACCCTTGAACAAATGATTAGACTCCAGCAAGTCAGTTGGTCCAGAGACTCACAAGCAAGTTAAAAACATGCACAAGTAATTTACAGGATTGGGAACAAATAAATCAATCCTTTCATTTTGGGATCAACCCAAATAAATTTCAGATCCTTCATAAACTTCTTGCATTGCAGAAAAGATGGAGCCCTGTCATGTTACTCTGTCAATTGCCTACATCAAATCTTCAGATCCAAGCAATATTGAATTACAAGGTTCAATGTTATTTTTATTCTACATTTACTATGCCTTGTAAGAAGTATGTTACACAATGTATCTACGCATCAATTGAAAACAACAAAGCAATTCAGGAGTTTGCAAAAAAATGTTTGCTTTTTTGTCTTTTTTTTATGGGTAGCAAGCACAAGATATGCAGTGCCTTATTAAAACATCAAGGCAGCAAACAATGGAAAATTTAAAAAAAATAGGAAGTTCTTGATCAAATTTTCTTCTTGCGATGTGAACCCAGAGGAAGAATTTAACCTGCTGAACATTCCAATTATTTCTTCACACTAAATGAAGCTTTGCTCAGTGTAGCAAGTTATAGTTCTCCCTTGCACATCTGTTTATAAAGAAAATGTTTAATTAAGAGATCGTTTAAGGTGACAGTGTCAGCACGCACAACTGCCATTTCTTTCGTACACTTTTCTAAATGTCAAATCAAAACATGACAATGCAATTAAATACACTGGTAACCATAGTTGTATTATAACTACCTTATAAATCACATTATAGCTAATTAATCTAATTAACAGTCCAATGTCCCAGATACATTACAGGAAAAGACCAAATCAATCCAGCCTTGAAGAAACCACTAATATGTCTCAGACACCAACCCTGGATTTGTTGAATGTTCATTGAATATCGACCTGCTGTGAAAATATTACTATACCTGCTGCTTTTATGGGACTAGGTTTTGCTTGCCCTTTTTTCCCTTAAAAAAAAAATTTAAGAACACAGAAGTTAATACTATAAACTAAAGATACTTTGCTAGTGGCTTACAATTTCAAAGATAACTAATTAAACTGAACCTCTTATAAGTTTTAAGATTCACAGGTTGAAAGTTCAGTATTTTTCTGCTATGTACCTCTTTCATGTGTCCAAATTAAAATGCTAGTACACAAATAAAACCACAGTAAGTCCCTTGAAACTTGGGCTGAAAAGTATCACATTTTCTGAAGGTAAATAAAGAGCATGTTGAAGCAGAGCAGAGTTTCTAATGAGTTAATGTAAAAAACCTCATGCAAAAGCAATCCGCATCAAAGCTAGCAGGCAATACCCTGACAGTCATCCATCAAACCAAAAGTCCCCTTAATAAATGCCAATTATAGGGCAAATATGCACAAACGCGGATAGCATAAGCCATGGGATCATTTCCTTCCAAGAAAATTAGTGACCAACAAAACACCCATGCAGCCTGCCCTACAGCAACACTCACTCCTGACTGGAATACTAACTACTATTATTATTTCACTCCTTTTTATTTTATTTTGTACTTATGCAAGAGTTCAGAACCACACAGAATTTTGTTTGGGGTTATACAAATTCCTTCACAATTTGTATAGAAGTCTAACATAACTTTTTAAAAGCCATGACATGCCTATAATGTATACAGAGTCTCTGACTTCCGCCGTAAGCGAGCCTTTTTCCTAACTTAATCATACTCAAATTTCACCCCTTTTAAAGATCCTGATTCAAAAATGTTCACTCATTCTCCACAGTCCACAAATTTATACCATCTCTTCCTGTGGTATTATATGTGCATAAATTAAAAAAGAATGGTCTTGTATAAGGGCTGAAAACAGAACATTTCAAGTACCCAGCCTCCAAATCTAACTTCAATTTATCAAGGAAAGTGTTCAATACAAAAATATACATTCTTATAAAATTATCATTTTGTGTGTGGATAGGATGTTTTGAATTTGAACAGTTATGTTTCCCAAATCTAAAACCAAAGGGAATACAGCATGCTGAAGTCAAATGAGCAGCATTAAAAACTTCTCCACTGTTACGTTTGCCATACCTCTGATTCATTTCAGCATCTTTTGCATAACACACCACCTGACCAATGTCTTTGTTCTCCCAAGGGCAGATTTTTTGTAGATTTATTGTATCCAATATACAGTACACTGAAAAGTAGCACTTTTTGTCATATGGAGTGACAGAGGTCCATACCTTGAGGTAACAGTTGAGGTCTAAGATAAAAACATTATGCTAATAAGACAAAGTAGCTTTGCAAGAAATACTTAATACTAATATCATGACAGAGAGGATTAATTTCTTAGATGTAAACACTCACATTTGCTATATGTATAGAAATGCTACGTTAGACCTAGTTTGATGTCTTATCTAATTGACCTCTAAAGTGACACCTTCCATTGCACAGGCTGGCCCGTGCTATATTCATTTATTTCCATCTTACCTAAAATTATGATGAATGGTCTGAGCTCCATTCAATTATTGAAAATGTGCAAAGAAGCAGAAACAATGAAACTGGCAAAGTGCTCTGCATTCTTAGGAACAATTTAGGCTAATTAGCATCAACTTCTCCCCCATTCATCATACCCCTTTAGAAATATAAACAAACTGTCAGCTCTAACCTAACAAACAGATCACTGAGCTACTTAACACAAATTATTCTTACATGAAAAGCTCCTTCTCAGGCAATATTCTCCTCTAGGGCATCTGGGAAGCTGAGCTATTAAAATTGAAGACATATGTTTCAGTCAAACTTAACTCCCAGATTGTAGTGATCGCTGTTGTGACAGTTTTCCATCAGCATGCTGCTGCTGGCAATGTACTACATATTTAAACAAAGCGATGCAACAATAGACTTCAATGATGTATGTTCATTTAGTACAATATCAATACCACCCAATTAGCATACCACACCTAGAAGTGGAGCTATTAAAACTGTTGCTTAGGTACAACTCAGATTTCATTTCGGGTTTCTTTCAGAATTACAAGTTCTGTGTGTTCCTGCGAGCATGCAGAAGGCAACAGCTATGCCAGTGTCAGCTTTGACAATAGTTTTGGCATTCAAACCGAGCTGCAGAGGCAGTGCTCTGAAGGGGCCAGCGGGGAGCACTGCTGTTGCTCCTGGGTTCGAGCTCAAACTTCTCCATAGATGCCACAAATAAAAGGACGACTCTAAGCTAAAGAAAAATGGGGAGGTTCACATAGGTGAATTCTTCTTCCTTAACACTGCAATCCCTGTGCTACTTTAAAAGCCAAAATAATAACAAAATACTTTCTTCCTTTTCTCCAAACTGCAGAAGGAACTATACTGCCACCCCACACACACACTAAGATTTTTGTGCTAAAGCTAAGAATTTTTCATCACTTCAGTAAAATAGTTCACTGCCTGGTGAAAGAAATAAACACTGACCTGAAGCTTACTGTCTCACAGTTATTTGAGATTTTGTGCATATGTAAGAATAAGCCATTTCCAGTAAGAACTGCAAAATTTAATATCTTCTGCTGGTTTTTAGAAGCGTGCACACTGACAGGTATAATTTGGAAACTCCAGATACCAGAAATAATCGGTGTTGAGGAACTACTTCCTGAGCTAGGTTTTTCTTTTCAATCTGTAAAAAAATTCCTACCGTATTGCCTTAGTTCCCTTGAAACAGTAAAATATTTAACTGGAACTTTGTGAATTCAAAGAAAAAGACTTTCCTATCCTTTCTCCTTTGATATTCTTTCATTTCTCTACGTTGCTAATTCTTTCTGGCTCTAATTTTGCCTTGCCAGAATCACTTATAGTGCATGTCATAGCTTGCTTGCTTTGTTTTCTTTCTTCTGGGGAAGGTAACAAAACCAAGCAGTAGCAGCTTTGTGGCCTGTTTGCATAAAAAAAGGTGTAGTCTTAATTTTGTTTCATCTTTGGGTGATAAGACCAAGGAGGATCTTCCTTTAACTTCCTGATTTGGCCTTCATTACTGGCTGTACATAATCGCTTTTTCCCCTTGGATACAGAACTTCCAAGGCCTGGAGGTATATAATATGGATGGGAACCAGAACAATTAGATATGAGGTCCACAAACACCTCCATAGTGATATGCTTCCTAGCAACTACAAAGAGAGATTCTGAATGAACAGAGCAAGATACTATTTCTTGCTTCCAAAGAAAAGGATCTTGCATTAAGACACGGCAGCCACTTCAAAGTGTTTTACACGTTAGTGCTGACCAGAAAGCCTAATCCTAGAAGTACTGTGGAAACAGATCAGTGAGATTTGAAAGTGAGCACCTGGATAAAGACTCTCGCCTGTCTCATCTGAAATGATCTTACAGCTATAAGCTTTACTGACCCATATAATTGGAGATGTAGTTTACATTTATCAAGAAAGAATTAAAAGAGGTTTTACAGCCAGAGGACTAAAAACCCGTTTCAGATATCATGAACATAAATTGATACTTCACAGTAACAAATCAAGGTTAAGCTAGACAGATACACTTGAGGTCTGAAGTAAAGAGATACATGAAAACTGACCTCTAACTTCGAACACTGAAGTGTGAAACTGAAATCTTAGGATTGTACCCAGCTCCTATACATTTCTGGTCCCGTTTCCACCATCCACTTAAAGAAAACATGAATATCTGCTCTAGAAACAGGGACATGAAATTAGATTCTAAGGGACAGAGCAGCACTGAACACTTCTTGTGCATTAGAGCAGGAACTAGAGGTACACCACAGAGACAGCAAGGAAAGTGTCACAGAGCCGGTAAATTTTCCTGTGTTATAACAGAGATTTTTCTTAGGCAAGGGTTGTTTTGTACAGGACAGTCTCACAGGTGGTCAATCAACCACCACTTTTGGCTACATTTCTGAGAAGAACACATAGTATATGGGTATGCTACCTAAATACCAAGTTGCATATTCTAGTTCACATATTTTTTCCTTGGTTCAGTTATTAAAAAGATATTTTCCGTATTTTCATCTGAAGAGCATCTAATATAGATGACTACATGACTGCCTTGTAGACAAATAAATATTAACTCACTTCTCTGGAAATTACTTGCAAACTGGCATCAGACTGTCACTGAGCTATACTGAATCCCAGAGAAACTTGCACACTGTATTTTTACCGTTATGTTACACAGCTCAAGTGTGCAACTTTCAAAGGTTAGTTTATTATTTACACTTAGTTACTCTCACATAGCTGTTATTTCATTTACATTTTCAAATGTTCCTGTTGGTTTGGAGATGTTTTCTTCCTGGTTGACAGTGCCTTTTTAAGACACAGCATCAAGTAACAGAAGCAGACAGGAAATAAGCATTGTTGCTCTCCAGAGGATGATTAAGCAAGTCTGCACAAGTTCCCTGAAGTTCCCACAAACAGGCTCTTATGTAACAACATATGTTTTCAAAGATATTTTCTCTGAGCATTGAACAGTCTTCATGGGAAAACCAAACTAGCTTTAAAATAAACACTATGAATATTATGAAATAGCTACAAACTAAAGAGTGCTATAAAGAAAGAAAATTATTAAATACTTAAAATACTATAGCAACTGATTCTCATTTACATTCCTCCGAATTAATTTAGGCCAATAATGTAACCAGGGTCCTGCAGTCTCTTCCCTATGCAAACAAAGCATGTTCCTTAGAACATCATCTGTAATTCTCTGAGACAAGTCCAGGTGATTGTTTTAATGCAAGTAGTCTAGATGCCTTCAGTACTCTGCTTCTTTGAAGTAATCAGAATCCATTCTTTTCCCTCTCACCTATGCCCAAAGCAGGGTTTAACTTGAGAATTTTTTAGTCTTCTAACATTACTCTTGCATTAGGCCTTCCCACTATGTACCATCATTAGATTATGCAGTATAACTATGGATAGTTTTAAGTTATTCATTATTACATAGGTTTTATTCTTTGAAAAATACAGACATATAAAACACTAAGATTTTCCATCCTTCTCTAAAATTAAAGAAAATTCTGAATCATTTTATTACAAGAATTTTAAAAGCCTATAGAAGTACTTAGTAGATTCACATAAAGAGAGTATTTGACTAGCTAGCACTAAATATGAGGATAGACTACAATATACTTTGATTTTTCTACTAAAATAAAAATTTTGGGACAGGAACATTGAAAGTTATCAAACTACACAACATTAATATTTTAAGCTTTTGAGTTACTTTCACTTACAATTTCTCTGCCCATTTACAAAGATTTGCTATTGCAAATGTAGAAAAGCCAGGTCAACCAAAAATGCCAAAGTTAACTATGCTCTCACAAACCAGAACCCCAAGCTGTGTTCCAGCAGAGCATCCTGTATGCTCTGAAAATCTGCTAGCAGTAAGTCTGATTTCTATGAACCATACTATACATTTTATTTTCATGTTACTTAGGCAAAAGCTTAGAATTCTGTGTACAAAATACATTGCCCAGACATATAAAATCACACAGAGCTTATCCTGTTATTCCTAAAATATACAACTTAATATTTCACATGAAAAGAATATCTATTCATGAAAGGGCTGGATGCCCTTAACTTTTTCAACTAGCCTCTGACATTGCTACCACGTACTGATTTTTAAAGCTTTTAAACTGTTGTTCCCAAGATATAAGATACATTTAGCACAGGGCTTCTCCCAAACAAAGCAGTTGTTTTCAGCCTTGTAAAAACTATACAGTCCCCACTGAGAAGTTCACTTTATCACTTCTCTTTCTCACAATAGCACCAAAATGAGAAATCATACTACAGTTAAAATCTAATGACAGTTTGCCATCTTCTCAAGCCCATATGCTATGCCTTTCCGATATTCAAATATCCTGAAATAAATATACTTTTAATTATTTACTATTCCTGCTTAGGTAGTGCTTTGTTGTATTGGTGCTTACCTATGGCTGCATGGTTAGGAGGAATTCACTTCTTGGGGTTGCTTAGTCATGGAAACTGAACTAGAAGTGACCTAACAGGCCATATTTCCTGGTCAAACAGGATAATTCTATTCTCATCTATTTTCTAATGAGCTGTTAAAAGGACCTTGGTGATAAGACTTTCACCACTTCCCTCTTTCACAGCTTGTAGATCTCACTGCTTGAAAGCCATACCAATAGTCATTCTTTCAAGCATGGTGTATCATTTTCAACTCCTGCCTACATGTGTTATTTTTACTCCTCAACCAGTTATGATTCAGTACCAAACAATGGCCAAAACAGGCACAATGAGGATTATCACAGCAAAAGATATTGAAAGGTATTATAAATTACCTATTTCACTCTACTATAAAAATCTGAGCAAAATAAAAGACAGTAAACCTTTCGCTCATAAACAGCAAGAGCTGAAACCAACTACTGCTATACTATACTGTTTTGGTTATGATTTTGATCTCAGTTCTTCCTCTTAAGTGACTTTAAGTTATAGTGAATAGCAAAACTCTTAAGTGAGAAAGAGTGAATAAGCTGCAATTATGTTGCTCTGAGCTACTCCTAATCATAAGCATCCATAAAGGCAAGAACTGCATCACCAAAACATGTATTAAAAAAAAGTAATTGCATTGTAACAGCATAAAAAAAATATGAAGAAAGTAAAGCACTTGTAGAACAGCCCTAGTGAGGACAACTGAGTGAGACAACTGCTACAGAGTTAAAAGCAAAGTTTCAAAAGATACATAAGTGCTGGAAGACAAACAAATGCCTATCTATGGGACTGTTAAGTCTGGAAGTCTGGTAAGAGAGGCTGCTTGCTGCATTCAATTGTGCACAGTTTGCTGTGCTCCCTTAATACACATCTTTTCCAAGTAGAGTAATCACAAAGCTATCATAAAATAGATAATCCAAGATATTTTCCCATCATTTCTTAGGTCTGGCTTAGTACAGCCTTAATACATTATTCAAATAAAAATTAAGGAAAAATCATAAGGTTTTTCTGTCCTTCTTAAGCCTAATGAGGTGATCCAGAGCTGAAAATCTATGCCTTCCAAGTTGCATGAGCCTCTGAAGACAACAGATGGAAGCACTGTAGTTAACAGAAGCATCAGGAAAATCCAAAAAAGCTGCCAAAGCATTCCTGCTCTTCAGTCAGGAACTGCAGAGCTGCCAAAACCAGGGGTCAGGAACAGAGAACTGACAACTTGTGCAAATGCTTTCCAGGCTATGAGAGTCATGATTCTCAGGGCAGTTGATCTCCCTAGTTGGGCCTACATTATTTAAAAAATATGATTTTTCAAGTATTTATTTTATTATTTTTTTTAAGCTATGGGTGGGGAGGCAGGCCCTAGGCCAGCTTCTGGACTAAAAATCACTTATTTGCATTTTTAAAAACAAAACCTGTTGCTCAATGGGAGTAGGGAAGATGGGCTAAGGCCAAAGACTGTTTACAATTCTGCCCCAGCTGACAGATGGTCTTTGAACAAGGGAAATTCCTGCTCATGCATTAAAAGGCTACGTAACAAACATGGAAAAAAAGGGGAGTCTTCCTACCAAATTCACTTAAGTGCTGCACCAAACTAAGCTATCAGATGAATCTGTGACGGTTATCCCTAAAATTTCAGTTCCTATATTAGCGCAAATGGACTCCTCCAACTTGGTGCATCCATAGGAAGAGTCAGGTTTGGGGCCTGAGTAAGTGTACAGTTTTTGCTTCTAAGCCAGTAAACTGGCTATTAATAGATCTTTGCATGCATGTAGGTATTCATTTAAGGGTAGCTGAAGTAGTTCAGGTAGTAAACGCTGGTTAAAAACCATGTAGTTAATTAGGAACTTTAGGTGCTTTTGGCACTAAGCATCGGCCAAAGGAAGACATTTGTGTTTTCAGTTTAGGTTGACTGATCTATGAAGTAGTAGAGGGACTCTAGGCCAATGTATTTTCTTTTGTCTCTGATACCCCTTTCTCATTTAAATCCTGCCATACAAGCAGGGACTTTCAAGCTCCAATATGAGCCACTGAACAGCCACGATATCCCCTATTTCCAAAACATCCAATTAAGAAAACTTCCCAAAGTCACTGGAATGCAAAAATTACAGACCACTGGCAGAAAAAAAAAAATAGTGTCAAAAGAAGGGACAAGCACAGGCCCTCCAATAATCTACCTTCACTACTTCATAGTATTAGAACCTTAATAGTAAAGCAGATTACACAGAACACTCTCAAAGCCTTAACCCTGAAATGGAAGCAATCACTATCAGCCTGCAAAAGTATCCCACAAACACTCAAAGAAGCATCCAAGAATTCAGTTCTGCTCTTCTGTGCAGGGTGTACATCCCACCAGGCATGACTTAACATATTTTCTTCTGGAATTGTCACCTTGGCTAATTTAATGAACATAGATCCAATTTACAGTTCTAGTTTACACTTTTGTAAGAGTGTCATTTTGAAAACATCTATCAGAAGAAAAGATGCAATACAGTTTACCTTGTGTTGCTTTACTGCCTGTTTTAGCAGCTCTACAGTAAGCAGCTTGCTTTGGGACACACAATTGAAGAACAGAAAAAAGTGCCACTGAAATGGATGCTATACTTGACTGACTCATTTGGAGGCTGTTTTGTTTTAGCTTCTCTCACTGTTGTCAGAGGAATGGGTATTTATCCTGGTCTCAATATCCCCTCAGTTCATCACACACCTACAAGACTTTCAAGGTCTGAAACTGCTGCTTTGAGGCTAAACTCAAAAGGACATGCTAAGAAATGCTGTATGCTATCACACCTTCATTAAATTTTCTGCCTCATTTGTGCAACCCACACCGGGTTCGGTAGAAATCCTAAATGCTTGATTCACAGACAAGGTAAATACCATTGAGGTTCCTCTAAAGAGCCCCAAACCAGAGAACTCCACTGAAGAGTAATCAATGAAAGGGAAAGACTACTCCTGCTGTATCTCAGCAGGTGTAAGGCATCTCTCTTTGTACATGGTATTTTCAACCTGCAGTGTCATCTGGAGTTAGATACATTAACATTTGTCCCTTTCTTGAAAAAGCAGTGACAGTGATTTTACCCACAAGCCAACAGGTAACCAAATTACAACATAAAGGCAAGGGAAACTGATTCCTTGCCTGCCTCTACCAAAAAGGGATTTAAACCTGCCTTTATCATCTCCAGGAGACTACTCTAAGCATTAAGCTATAACAGAAGAACTGTAGGAGGCAGTTTATTCATTCCCTTCTGTCCATTTTGCATAATTAAAGATCCACTTAAACGCTATATACCATGGCCTAGTGGAAGAAGCACTCATGTGGGAGGCAGGAAGTCTGGACTGTGGTCTCAGTTCTGAGGAAACCTTTAACTCTTGAATTGAAACCTCCTTCCTTGTTCCATGGTCATGCTTAGTCTAACCACTCTTCTAAACTCTTAAATACTTCATGTAAATTTAATTCAATACAGAAGGCTAAGAGCATGATCTACTCCTCACTACAGCTTAAAGTGGGCACCACACTACCCCAACACAGTGAATAATACAAGCTTGACTTTTCAAAAGCAGAGAAGCAGCTGAACCAAGTCTCTTGCATCACAGTCTAGTGATCTAATGCTGGAGAGCTACAGAAAGTAGATGCAGGACAGAACTGGGGAACTATCTTTCTTCATACAATGCTTTATACAAAGCCTGATCTTATGAAGCTGCTCTAAATATGTCTAATGAATGGAGCCCTGCAGAGAAGATGGAGGATGCCTACCTACGGTCTTAATCCTAATACATCTCGGACATGGGTCTACAAACTGAGTATTTACACCTAGCAAATCTGATTGCAAACTGAGCTCTCATTCAAATGAAAATGGAAATAACTTTTCAGAATCCAGAAGTCAAACACTTAGTCTATAAAAATTACTTAAATTTAAATCCTAAAGGTCTGTAGCCCTTAAAGTCTGTTTTCAAGACTGTTTACATCTAATACTTCAGCCAAATAAGTTCTGGTTTGTTTTTAAATGTATTTACATCTGTCACATCCAGGCAGGTAAGTGTTAAAAGCAACGGGAAAACAATAGGAGGTTAAACTATGCAATGCAATAAGAATGTTTAGCATGCCCTGACACTTCAGCTTCCCCCCTCCCCCTTCAGGCATCTAATTGTTTGCTTTTCCTCCTACATACTAAAATGAAGTGAACTACAATCAAAGTGTGATGACAAATGGTCCCAGGGTTTGCATTCTTCAGAATATATTGGCATTTGTAAACCAAAAAAAGAAAGATAGATGTAATCAACCACCCTCATACAAGAGAAGGATCTGGAAGAATATGTTGGCAAAGTCTTCAAACCACATTAAGCACTAATTTGAAAGTATGTTTGAAAAGAAGAAAGCAATGCATCTAATACTAGTTTATTTGTATAACAACTAGAAACTGAACTTGTCAGACATATTTTTAAAGATGGAAACAATTAAAATACATTAGTGATCTAAACAGGCACTGTTTTAAAAAAAAAAAAAACTTTAAACAATCAAGGTTACACATACCCACATTTTGTTGACTAATCCTCACCTTCCCTTGATCTGCTAATATTCAGTACTTTTATACATGGAAACACTGCATCTGTGCTTACAAAAATTCACAAGAACTAAGTCTGTAGAGTTGCCTACAGAAAGAGTGATATATTCTCATGAGAAAAAACACACCAGCTGCAGGATGGCAATTGTTCTGCCTCCAACATTAAAACCTTTGACACTTCTATTAAAAAAATGACATACTGCTCCAAACGGAGTGGCCAGGCCACACCGTATCATCAATGTAACAGTCAGTTCATTTTACCAGTAAATCAAAATGGACAAAAGCTGAGAGGACTGTTACTCACATCTTCCTCTTCATTAGTAATATCTTGACCGGAAGGGTAAAGGACTCAGTATGGGAGCAGGCTTACCAAATAAATGAATAAGGAAATATTATTTAAATTCAAGTAGTTTTAAATATGTAACAAATTCAAATAAGTCTTAAATTACAGATTAAAGTAACCTGCACCGTTTGCAGTCATGTTTGAAATGCAGTACTTTAGATTTCTGGACACTGACAACCCTTCTTCAAAACAAGAACAAATTATTCAAAAGCCCAAGCACAAACTTAAGAACAGAGAGATCTTTAGATACTCACTTTTGACCTGCTGCAGTCATACCAGGCCACAAACACAGACAAGCTTCAGAAAACACTGGCATGTCTTCATAAACACGATACTGAGTCGCCTTTTTTTTTTTGCATGCTTTGATGAGCAGCAAAATTGTTAGCTTTTATAAGCATCATTAGCATAACATTAGCACACAGTGAAACGAACAGTTCATGCCCACAAGCTACTGTTTCTAATCTTCTGAAAACATAACCACTGTAGTGATGTCAGTGATCGCTTTTAGTCTTGAGGATTATATGTGCAGCACAAACTTGGCTATAGAGAAGGATGATACAGAGTTGAAAATTTCCCGATTGACTTTTGATCTGTTTTACATGAGGCATGGGTACAGTCATTACCTTTGGAGGGAAATTACTTTTGATTACACAAGCTATATAATGTTTTAAGAGGCTCCGTTAATACTTAAAAAAAAGAAAACCAATCGTGTCATCAGTGCATATCAATTACTTTAGAGACCCAAGGAAAGAAAAGACCTCAGTATATCAGAGCTTTCAAACAACATACAACATTTGCAGCTAATATACAAGAATTTAAGATACCAAACAAAAAATAAATTTAATGCTTTCCTATTACTAAAGTACTTGAATATTAGCACCAAAATGGTGGTAATTACACCATGATACAGCTTCATCATTTGTTAGAATAGGTTAAATGGTAAAACACTGAAGACTAAGAATAATCTACTTGATAACTCTAAAGTCACTAATTAATACAATGAGTAGAGATCTTTCAGACACACACAAGCAGTGCCATCACACTATATTCTATATTTATGTTTTAGTAATATACCTTGCTCCACAGGGTCTAGAGCCAGTTTTCATGAAATTCCTGTTTCAGAAGAGAAAAAGTAGCAAAATAGGACTTCAACAGGCAACAGAAATTCAGGACTAGAAAAATATGAGTGACATCACCTTCAAAATATCAATTTAACGAGCAAAATTCAGCTAGATGAGCAGTTGTAAATACAACTGCAGGCATTAGAGAAACATGTAGACAATATACACAGACCACAAACATATCATACTTGGCCCCTTTTCCAACCAGTTTCATTTCTGTGATGGCTATTCAAACATCTTAAGTGTTGAAGTCTTCACTTGTAGGATAATAGTTAAGTTCTGGCAGTAATAGAAGCTCTACCACATTTATTAAAGGTTATGCTCTTAAAACTACCACTGTTGATGTGAGTTTCAAGAGGAATGAAGAACTAAGAACATATAGACCACTAATATACAGTATATTATTCTTTTATGCTATATATGTCTTCATATTTCCTGAAATATTTATACGCACTCATGATTTAATAGGTGCTCAAAGTTATACAGTGGTCACTGAATTCTACTAATAGCTATATCAGTCACTAGGATGTAGTTTATTAACAGATGTACATTCTCGTTCAGAGTTAGAAGAATAAAAGTGTACAGTGGAACCATCCAACTGTAAAAGTGTTATTGGAGAAGAGAACTTCAGGAAAACTGCAGGGTTAAAAGTAAAAGCATCTCAGAATAACAAAGATACGTCATTTGTAAGGCTGTGTTAGTAAGATTCAAGAAATATTTGCTTATATGGAGTTAACATCACATACAAAAACAATGAAACCAAGACACAAGTAGTCAGTGGAGCTTAGATATTCAAACTTCAGTACACAAGTAGACTCTGTGCAAGGTGACGGTATCTGAGCAGGCACTGCATCCACAGGTGCAGGACCACCAAGGTCAGCATCTGGCTGCTTTCCAAACACAAGGCCAAAGCTCCAGGTGTTCAGAGGCACTGCTCCAGCTCCACCAAGAACACATTTACACTACAGGTCTTCCAAACTGAATTGGGGTTTTACTGATCCAGGGGATTTGTGCCCAGACACCTATAACATTAGTGACAATGTTTGAAAGTAATATTATAGTTTCTATGAGTGTTTATAAAATTTACGTAATTGCTACAAAAGCTTGTCACTTCCAGACCATGAATGGCTCAAAAGCCAATTTTCTTCCATTTTAATCTAGAACTGACACTGGTGATATTCTATGTAAAAAAGTTACTCTTAATTTAAATATTTTTAATTCAAGTGTTACATAACAGAACTTTTCAACTAATACCATACTTTCCTGCAACACCTACAGATTGATCTTTAACCACTTCCAGTAGCTTCTTTATTTCAGTATTTTTGTCCTAAGACATACTTATCTTCCTAAGACTGCAGATGGCAAACTCCCCTGCATGGTTAGGTTTCTCTTTGCACTCATGAACTCAGCAACAATACAGCAGCCTGAGTGTTCTAGTAAGCAATTTGCTTTTGTCTCCAAACAAGACAGCAGAGAAGCACAACACTGCCATCTCCACCTTAAATGCTGAAGTACAAGTATCGCACACAAAACGATTACAAAATACAGCAAACAAGAACATATGTAAAGGCTTCTAAAACTTTTACGAGGAAATTAAGAGAAATACTGTCAGGCAGAAAAATTAAGTTTAACCAACCAGCACAGCATACCAGAAAAACATCAAATTCAATAGCCTTTAAGCCTAGAGGGGACAGAGCAATGGAGCTGAAAACACAAATTCCCCTCACATTTCCAGCCTCAACCCCTGCCCTCAAGTGACCGGCACCACAAAGGCAGAAGACATACTTGAAAGTATTTCTATGTCTTGGCTTATCTGTCAGTGTTCCAGATTAATACAAACTGTGATGGCTTTTCTAGTGATGGGTTTATATGCTAGTGACTCAATTGCCGTAGCTGCCATTTGCCAGGGTTTTTCCACACACACAAGTCTGTTACACACTGAGTAAAGTGCAATACACAGTCCAAAATACATTCCCTAGATCCTAAACTCAATTTAGTATTGGTGTCTGTTCATCAGCCTACCAGTAGTACAAAGAGGAGTTTATTAAGCTCTTTCTTAAAAAGCAAAGTGGAACATTCCTTCCCTCTTAATCCTCACACAAAGCGGAGCAGCCCTTTTTCCTGCTGTGGATTATTTGAATACGTACCTTCCTTTAATGGTATTTGTTAGAGCTTCAGGTTACCTGAGAAGCAGGTCCTACAAGGGAAAAATATGGAAGGTGACAAACAACTTCATACCCACGATAGAACAGGCAAGTTAAATTGCTGATGTCTGTTAAGCTTTGGGTGAAGTTCAGAAGCAAAAGTGTTCTTGGCACTCACTGCAAACCTGATAAAACAGGTAAGCAATCCAAAAAGCCAGCTGCTACCAGAGCCATTATCTACTCTTCCTCCACTGACTAGGAATTCCTGCCAGCTTCTGCAGTTCAGGCAAATAAACCGACAGAATGCTAACCCTACTAAAAGCAATTAGGTTTCTGTCACTTAAGCTCCTTGGATCAGTTCCTAAAAGGAGAGCATAATTTCAAGGAGTTGGCTAACACAGTAAGAACAGGCATAAACACCACCCCTCTTCTTCATAGGCCAATGAGGAACACTGCAACAGAAAAATATATTGTCAACTTCAGTGCTCCCAGAATTTGTTCAGATTTTAGCTCACATCGTGACACAAAAGCCACTGAGTTGAAAGCAACAAGTAAAACAAGAAAAGCATTCTCATAGGCAGTCTTTGACTAAAGAAACAAACAGAACTTACACAAGCAACTTTATCTCTACCAACAACACAAGCTAATTGTAAAAGCAAATACCAAATGGAAAAAATATGACTATCAGACTGACAAGCACCCTATTCTGGTCTTTTAGTTTTGCAGAGTGTTGGTCCACAATAAGATAGCACACAGAAGTAACCCAACCAAGGAACAGTTTGGACAGGAAACAGGGAAGTTCAACATACAGAAAGTTCATGCTTGGTAAATAAGGAACTTTCAAGAGTCAGCTTATAAAGCTTGAGAGTTTTTTTGCTTTAGGCATCAGAATGAATAGAAGGAACTGAGTGGGTATATTTACCGGTTACAAATATGAAAAAAGCTCAGGGCCTTCATTTATTTACCCAATTTGTAGATAAAAAAAGAATATTTACATACAAGAGTAGACACTTTGGAGAAGATCACTGATGGCAAATATTTTCCCCATCAGCAGGTTTGAAACCATCAGGGTTCTGGCAAGGACACACAGGAAGACAAAGTACACAATTGTATAGTCAGTGCATCCTGCCATTTAGGTCCTGCTTGGCACAGGACATGTTTTAGACAAATCTCAGTCACCTGATGTTCTACATACAAAGCATGACCATCAGAGTTTTAGAAAACACTAGAGTTACTGAGCAAGAGCACAGGAAAAAAAATATGAAACTTCCATTGAATGGAAACAGACCTGGAAGAGATGTTATCAGTGTGAGACCACTGCCAACCTACATCCTTCAACAAATGAGGGAGAAAAGTACATGCTGGGACCTAAACAATGGAAGAAAATTTGTGCTCAATCCAGCCCCAGAAGACAGAGCTCAGCCTCCAGCTGAAAGCCAACTGAAGATGACCAATACATATGAGATGCAAGTCTCAACAAGAAATTGAACAAGTCCCAGCTACGACTGAAAGAATAAGTGAGATGTCCATAGAAGTTTCTAAAGAAAATACTGACAGTCCTCTTATATTAAAATTTCAAAGTCTAAACTAGGAAGTCAAGATGGAACAGCAACACTGCTACACAAATGTAAATAGCCTGACAGAAGACTGCTTAGGTTTTAGCTCACTTAGTACAATAAATTCAGGAGAGGGTTTTTTTTAATGGCTGTGGAGTCCATAAAAACCCTGTTCCTTACTCAGCAAGACTACCATTTGCAAACTGATTACAAATAAACTTTCCAGATATGTACCCCAGATCCTTTGGTAAAACACCAATGAAGCCAGGTCCAAAATACAACGTCAATGTGACTTTACATACATAACAGAGTAAGGGAAGTCAGATACTAAGAAGCATTTTCTTTAAGTCTGAGAAGGAAAGTTCTAGAACAGAACAGGAAATAACATACCTTAAGAAGACTGCAGCCATGAAAGAATTAATGGGAAAGGATGACACTGGTACATCAGAATCTTTCTCCTCCTTCTGCAAAGGTTTAAATTTGTCAGATGGAAAGCTGTTTTATACAAGACTCCAGGGTTATTTTCCAAAACAGATTTATGGTGCTTTTCTGTGTACCATATGGCTATTGCCACTAAACACAATATATATGATCCAGTATCTGACAACAGGTTGCACATTTTAGAAATACAAACTCAACGCTAGCTAGATTCTTCAACTCTACAGTCTGTAACAGAGGGGGTTTTTATTCCAGCACAGGTAGAAACAGAGTGTAAACTACAACAGAAATATAATTCATTACAGAAAAGTAATTTCCTACAGAATATTTTTTTTTAAATTATAGCAAGTTTTCCATCATTTCAATCAAATGTCCAAATGCAGGTAGGGCTATCAATTCAAGTCCTATGCAGGATTTCCTACAGACATAACTTAATAGCTTGTCTCAGATTTACAAGTAACTTAAAAAAAGAACCAAGCATTTCTAATAGAGTTAGAATCAGTAACTTAAATGAGATGGGATCTTTGGTGGTCATCTAGTCCGATGTCTTCTCACAGGCCAACTTTGAAATTCAGACTAGTCAAGGCTTTGTCCAGTTCATTAATTACTCTTTCTGTATTTTATAATGTGAAGACTGAAGCTTTCAACTTACATATGAATTATATACTGTTCATCCTTAATTGCTGTGATTAGCCTCCATTCTGCAATAGTTAACACAGAAGTATTTTTTTGTGATAAAGTTTAGATTTTGGAATTAAATATTTATCAAGGTTGTTTAAAAATACTCAATTAGCAAAGTAAGATTCTGAACTACATTGGTATAAAGTGAATGTTATTCCAGTTTAAAACTGTTTTCCTGTAAGCAGCATGTGACAACAGTCTTTTAAGGTGGTTTTTCTTTGCTTAAAATTAAGGCAAAATAATTTCCTCCAGTAACATTATAGCTTTTTTTCTTCGGTATGGTTTTTAATCAATTGATGTATTTTACTCAAGCAAAACTTCCAAAAATCACTGGGATAGGAATCCTTTACCAGATAGGTTATCAGATACCTCTATCCTACCAGACAGGAGCTTACTTTACTAGGCTCCATTCTATTCCTGCAGGCTTCAGTGACCTGTAGTTAAAAATCTAATAATTGATATATGCTTTTAGGCACCCAGTTTTAGACACTCAAAATAGAAAAAAAAATAATTTTAAGGCTACTTGCCTACTTGTTCTTCAGGGACATCAGCCTAGGCACTGCAATACTCAGAATGTTGCTGCCTGAACTTCAACTGGGCACTACAGAGTGCCCAAGCCTGTAGTCAGTAAAATAATTCAACAACAGGTCCGTTCCCATATACATACAGGGAGTAGCCACCTAGAGTTAGTAGCAAGTATGTTGACATGCCAGACACGACAATATACCTGATGCAGATCTAGTATCGTTCAGAAAAGATTCAGGGAGAGAGTAACATTGGTTTTAGTGGAACTGAGATAGTGATTAGTCTCATGGTTCAGGTACCTCTAATTACCCTAGAACTGAGGGATGACAGTTCCCCTGAAAGCATACATGAAAAGTCAATTTGCTAGTGCTCTGAAAACAAAACAGTTATGCCTAATGTTTCCCTCAGCTAAAAAAAAAAAAAAAATCCATTATTTCACACTCAAAGACTTGTCTGATCATCAGGGCCACTGCACATACAGTTACTTTCCCATGTCTGATCTGTACCACTATGTAAAAAAATGCTGCAAAATTGAGACCTAGAAAGAGAGCAAGAAGGAATCCAGTTTTGCAGTCTGATGAAAAGACTCTCTTGGAAAAAAGAATTTTCTCTGTTCCTTGGTTTCCTGGGCTACATGCTATGCCAAGGACAGTCCCGGTTCTTTTATTGGTCTCATGAATCTCCTGGGTCTGTTCTGAATTGTTCAATAAGCCAGAGGCACCCAGTTTTTGCTCATGCAGAATGCAAGCAGTCTAAATCTCACCCATAGTCAAAACTATTCATACTACAAACCTGAATACTGAAAGGTTTACAAAACAATTAACAAACTTATAAAATATGCTCAAGTTTTACAAACAGTTCAACCATCATACAAAATGTAATGCAGTGATTTATTCCTCTGTCCGAGTTTAATTTCTTAATCAGAGTTTGTAGTCAAAATAAAGACAAAGCTACCCCTAATTGCAGTTGCACTAGATAAGGTTCCAGCCCTATTGCTTTCCCACTGAAAAGGGGACTTACAGAACACCAGCTCCCCAAGTTTTTTGATTCTTCACAGGTTTTGCAATTAAGGTTCTAGGTGCAATTATAAAGATTAAGGCTGAACAGAAAAAGACTAGTTTAAGATTTAGTTGGTAATACTTATGATACCATCTTTACTTCAGTGGTTTTCCCTAAAGGATGCTACTCCCGTTCAGCACAGAACACATACTCACACTGAGTAATGGAGTAGCATTTAGTCTTTAAGGTCCTTTCTACTTCTTAAAAATAGTTGGAAGACACACAGATAAGGCAAGGAGAAAAACTTAAAATAATTACAAATAAAGCAGTTAAAACCATCTTCTCCTCCCTCCCAGGATTATGTCCCTGCCTCTCTACAAGTTGCATAAAACACTCATGCGTCAGTAAACATGTCTACTTTACTTACAGGTGTCTATCTCGGGGCAACAGATAAGACTAATCATTCCTACAAATCTCAGCACACTAACTGAAGTCTTCAGTGAAAATACTCAAGTAGCATAAGGTGATTCATGCATAAACACAAAAAAGTAGTCAAATGTTGTATATGTAAGTGATAACATATCACATGAGAAGATACTAAATATTTAAATAGAAAACCATTATTCTTTCCATTCACTGAAGAACATATACATCGATATGTAGAAAAAGGTTGTCCCATAATGAAAGGTAAGATCACACTACACAAGCATAAGGGTTGTTGCCCAAGTTATATCAGCCTAATTCCAAGCATTCACTCCAGGGCTGCAAGACTAAGCAAATGACTAATCCAATTAAGAGAGATATGTGTCAATAATCAATATTCTTGCAAAACTTTAGAACATTTCTGAACATAGAAAATATTTGTGTGCAAACAGTATCTAACCACAACACTGTAAAACTGCTTTATCAGCAAAATTTGTAGAAGTCCTTTCTACACTGCCCCTTCATAGCAAGAATTTTGACAAGTGCCATTTGTAGTGGATGTTTAAGGGCTATCTGCCTCAAATTTGTGACCACATTTTGCTTCTCAGAAGTCTTCAGAAGATACTTGTGTTTGTATAAGCTTTATTTTTTTAAATCAACTTATTTTTTCCTATCAATTTTCAAGAACTACTTTTGTTTGGAGTCTGTACAATCCTTCCATTTATTACTTAGCTGCCAGAAATATTTGCATTTCAGGCAAGTGCAGCGTTACAGAAAAAGTTATATCAAATGTTAAAGTTCAGTACAGGGTAGATTATACCTTTTACAGATTTTCCAGATCTATAAACATGCACTGCATGCATAGGAACACAAATATAGAAAGTGTGTCCCATTTATATACCACTTGAACAAGGTGTTGCATTTTCTCTTTGTTCTTGTATGAATTGCCAGGCATCATCCTATTTTTATACAATACAGTGTTAATTTTTAGAAGCATCTTTTCCATTTATTTTCCAGTTATAAGCTAAATTTCAAATCTTGGTTCAAGAAGAAAAGCTTAGGCAGAAATTATTTTGTTTACAGTGATACCACATAGGTACCACACACTCATTCACTAGTTTTTTATTAGATCTGTGCTGTGCAAAATGGTTATTGCCCATGCCTAATATACATTTGTCTATCAACATTTACCTAATAGCAACAAGCCCTAGAAGAACAAGAGAATGAAAGCTTTTTCAGGAACAGGATAAGATCTCCTCCTTTCACTCCCTTTCTGAATCAGAGATACAACTTTTATGCCACTGTTGACCCAATATCCACTCTTACATGAAAGAAAAGGCTCCAAATCCTGCAGAACAATAAGTTTTTTTCCAGGAGAGGACGACTCCAGTTCTAACCCAGAAGTAATCAATGAGATTAGGTAGCAGGTGCGGCATTTTTAAGTAAACTTAACAAGGTCCACTCAGCACAAAATACATCTCCAGCTCTGCTGGCTACATCAACCTGCCTAATCACAAGTGACAGAAAACAACAAAAAACACTGTCCCAAAGAAAAGTGACCATGAGATCTGGGCAAAGAGTATTTTGCAGTTCAAGTGCCAAGCATCCAGTTAATGTTTTAGTGCAACCTTTGCATCAGCCTACAAAGAAAAAAATTTCTGCCAGTAAAGTAGTAATTGGGGAAAAAAAGATATTTAGCAGTGACAAGAACAGCTGTGTCTATTAGCACAATTCCAAATCAATTACAAATGGCAGAATTCTAGCATCTCAGTAACTTACCTAGCTAAAGACATAAAGAGCCAGTGTTGCCCAAATAAACTTCAAAAGACTCAAGAGACTTATTTTTTTATCTGTCAATCAAAAAATTTTCAAGAGGTCAATTTTGATAATTATGACAGTGAAATAATGAAGAATTTTTCCAAGATGTTGTTAACGGTCATAGATAAAGCCATAATAGTCATCCACACTACAACATTAACTGCAGCTTAACAGAAACTATTACGTGTTGAAAAACAGAAAGTAGTAAAAATACTAGCGACTGGTAAGTCCTATTACCAGTCTTCAACTGATACTACATTTTAAGTTCTACCATAGGCTTTAACAAGTTTTGGGGAAGGTATAAATGACATGGTAAATTTGCTTCTGAATTCAAGGAACTTTTAAAGATGTCTGTTTCCTATTTAGCTCTCCAGCAAGAAACAATATTTTCATTTGTAAACATACTGTTTCATAATCAGACATTTTGTGCTTTTGAGGGTCCCCAGAAATAAAATCCACTGAACTCTAATGACTTATTTTAAAAATAAAGCAGTATCTTTTCAACATAAATCTTTGAATACTTTCTGCACCCCTCCACAATCTAACATATAAGGAAAGATTTTAAGGAAAATTTAATCTACTGTCCAAATATAACTTTACTTTAAACATGAGGTCATCTAAACATCTGTCTCCAATATATCCTAAGGGATTTAAATCAAAAGTCTGCTAAACATGTACAATCATTTTGAAAATAAATAACAGAGCAAATTTAGTCTTGATTATGATTATCATGCTTTTTAAAAGGAAACATTTATTCTAATAAGAAAAATCTGAACTAATTTAAACTTTATGGACATTACAGAGAATAGTTTCATACTCTAAGGTATTTCTTTCCATGTAGTCTATTCTCTACCAACACTCATTATTTTATATTTGCAGAAAGCCCATATGCTTTCTTTCTCCCTTTCAGAAATGTCTGATCAATAAAGCTGTATTTCCTAAGAAGTACAGTTTTGCGGAAAGGAGAAAAGTTTGCTGACAAATCAGCAGAAGAGATTGATTTGTTTGCTTTTTGTCATCTAGGATAGCCATCATCATACTTCACACTGAAGAATATGCCAGAGAATATTGCATCTTGATACTTATTTTCTTCACTGCTTCGAGGAAAAAAACTACACTTGTTACCCAGTCAGCATTACAGTTTGCTATTGTAACATTTTTACTTTTTTTTTTTTTTAAGTTTAGTAAAATTAGTAAAATTTTTACTATAGGTAGAAGTGGCAGCCATGTCTCCCCAGCTTAATTCAACATCCCAAAACCCATTCAGAAGCCTCACCCCATTTAAGAGAAGAGAATGAAGCTCTCATCCATACAACATAATACTTTTAAGTCCCATTCCTTTGGCTTTGTAACCACAGACTTGGAAGTGAGTGAGGAGCAGGGCTGTAAGGACTCTCAAAGCTCTCAGGTTCTTCCAGAAATCTTTCCTTCTTAGAATACTGCTGATCCCTTTTATATAGGCACTTTTTGACAAGGAACTGTTCCAAGGGTGAGCTAGCACAGCAATCTAGAGACAGAATGCCAAGGATATGATCACAGAAGCACCTAAAAAGGATGCTGGGCACAATGTTTAGAATCTGCAGCATGAACAAGGCTAACACTCTTGTTCACACTATTACGCAATTCTGACAGAACTAGGCTGTATATACTCCTACAAGATCATGCTGCCATTGGTCAGCATCTCTAGGGCAGTATTTTAGAAAACACATTCTACCAACCTATAAGCAGCTTGATGCTTTTGTTTTCTACTTGTTGCCGTGAGGTTATCTTAAGCACATGTGTGTACACCATCACATTGCAAACCTGCCCGTAGAGAAACTTTACATAACCAACCTAAAAAAAGCTAGTGTGTTATCACCGGCCTCAGGCATTCACAATCTCATGACTCAGATCCCAAATTTGTCTAGAAGTCATGAGAACCACCTTTAAAGTTTGTTTGGGTTTTCTATTCTTAAAGCCTCTACAATTCAACATTTCAAGCTTTAATGCCAAAACACTGAGGATAAGATAATTTTATTAAACTCAAGTTTTAATCAAACTTTCAAGTTTTGAAACTAAATCACATAGCTCCACAAGTTGGAAGAGACATCAAATATCACAAAAGTGATAGTAAAGAGTTACATTTGGTTTCTGTGTCTATGATTATGGCAGTTAGAACCATCATTTGAGTTTTTCTGTTTGGTTGGTTTTTTACCATGCTCTTCATATTTTTACCAAGTTCAGTATGCTATCTGGAATCAGCTGAAAAAACAAAGTTGAGCAATATTTACTATACATCCAAAATATATACTAATTTTTAAAATCAAGCCTCTAACTAAATATGAAGAAATAAGTGTTGGTGAAAAAAAAAAAAAGTAAAACTTAACGCTGTTGCAAAAACAGAATTAGCTCTAAGAGAAACTGAAATAGTGTGAAGAATTTTCTCAAACTGTAAGTACTACTAAGACTCTCCTTTTGCTTCTGGGAGTGTTGCTGTTTGGGGACACCAGCCACACATCAGCACATTTCAGTATAATAAAAACAGCAAAAAGCCCAGGAAACTAGGATAACACCCTGAACTGGGAAATGATCCATTGACTAAAGGCTGAAAGATGACCCATAAACTATGTTTCCTGCCAAAAACTGGCAGATTGAATAGGATCCAGAGGAAAAACAAAAGCAGCTGTTAACAGTGTAGTTCAATGACTGAAAAGCAGATCTAAAGGCCAATTACTCCTGTGTTTCCTTCCCCACTGTATGGATGGGACGTGCCAACAACATTCAAACTTTCTCAGATATAACAATATTTTCTCATCAGAAAATCACCACTATAGACAATTGAAACCTTACATGTTTCATATATTGGTGAAATGATATCTAATTGTAATGAGCCCCAGGACAAGACATGCTGCAGGAAAAAGGGCAGGTACTTACCCTGGAGCTATTGAACTTTCAACACAACCAAAGCAGTTGACCTGTACTACAGACTTTCAGTACAGAAACTACTATTTTATAACAATTGATATTTAGTACTTTCTTGCACAAATGACAATCAGGCATCAGAGAGCGAGAGCTTCCAATTATAAAAATGGTATTGATTTTATCCATCACCAGGATCAGTGATTGTTTCCACAGGCAGCAAATGCCAATTCATCTCCTCAGAGGGGAAAAAGTTAATTACATATTTTCAACTCCAGTTGAAGCAGAACAGATTTAAGGCTTTTATGATCAAGATGCAGACACTTGAAAATACTTAGAGGCATCCCTGTAATGGAACTACTGTCAGTTCTCTCCATTCGTGGCAATATTGATTTTCAAGACTTCCAGTAGGATTTTTCCTACTTGCTTTAGCTTTTTTAGCACTTTTAATTCATAACAGCCCTAATCACAATACTTAGACCAGCCTGAGTAGTTTAGGTTAACATACCCATTTTTCAGAGAAAACGTCAGAGTTTGTCTTCTAACAAATTAGGTCTTCCAGTCTCAGTGGTATGATTTTGAGTGTCTCCCACCATGCTCGCTTGAAATAGGAAAGTAACAAGCATAAGATAGAATGTTTACAAGTATAAAAAGGACATCCAAGGTAGTGTCACAGGAACTGAGCTACAGTTAAGGGAAAAATTTGTAATATCATTACTTCACAGGCAAAGCTCCCAGAAATTCATCACAGAAATAACCAGAATCAGTTTTCATTTTCCTTTCTAGAACACTGCCACAGAAACACATTATTACTATCAAAAGGTACGCTTTGGTTTTTTACATTAGAATTTTATTCTTATTACATAATTACCCTTTGCATTATGAAAATTTAACAAGGATTTGAATATGAACACTAGTCACTAAGCACAACTGACAAAACACACTAATAAAAAACTGTTCTTTATCCAGATATAATCTTTGTTTACAGAAGTTATATCAACTTCTCAGATCCGCCTCTGCAGACAAAGCATTTTTTGCCTATAAACATTAAGACTGGAGCATGCCTCTTGTAACTACTTTGACTACATATTTGATTTTAAATGTATAATATATACTATTCTTTAACTTTGAAATCTGACAACAAAATATTTCGAATTTGTTCTGAAGTATATATCTAAGCTTTTATGCTTTGCTATAGTTCTCATTGCTGCCAATACGTGAAAGAAGTTAACGTAGGCTTACAGCAGTGTGAAACACAGTAGTCTTCACTTTGTTTACAGATGGGCACTGAGGTTTGAAGGGAGCTCTGCAATATCACAAAATCTACAGTAAAATTAGAATAATGAAGACTCAGATTCCTCACTCTGCAAAAATCAGTAACTAGCTGCACATTGATTCCACTGGGCCAGGAGTTTATCCTAACTTTTGTGATTTAGGTGGTATCTTAGCCTTAGGAACATCTTTTGACCTTTACCAGTGATACATCACTATGCAATTTTTGCGGTTGATTCCAGAAAAGTCCAGTTCAGTGCCATCGGTTTTGCAGTACACATATGAAACCAGTATTTATTGATCATTATTTGTTTTATATCTTTAAGTTTTGCTTTCACATATCATCCAAAATAACACATGCTAATCTTCTCACTTGCAACATCTTCAACATACATTTTTATTCATCTTCTACCCACAGGAAAAGCAAATTTAGCGTCTTATTGTAGTATCACGCTGCCATCTTGTGGGGAGTAGAGCAAATTAGTATGGATAACCATTACTCCTGAGGTTTTGAGGTTTGGGGCTGGTCATTTGGTCAGTTGGGGTTGGTTTTTTAGGTTTTTGAGAAAAAACTTGTTACACTAAAACTAATAGAAAAACTTATAACCTCTCTCAAAACTCTCAGGCTTACCACATACACAGACTCTTAAGGATGAACGTCTTATTGCACACTCATAGAGGATTCCGTGCATAAGTTTTGTTACCGTTGGCTAACATTCCAGACTAAATAAAGCTCAGCCAACTACTTGCTTTCCCCAGTGTTTCTCTTGGAACAAAGACAGAATGGGACTGATGAGTTTGCTGCAGGATGTTCAAACCAACAGTGAGTATCAGAGCAAGGCAACACTAGCTTAGTTTGAAATTTAACCCCCAGATTCAACAAACAGTTTGTTATGAACAATTTCCAAGTCCAGATGAAAAAAAATCATCTTTTGAAGGTCCCAGATTCTACAGAAAGTACTAATCATACAACAGGTGACACATTAAGTTTTATGAAAAATCTTAGTTTGTTATTGTCACTATTATATAAACATGTAAGAATTTCTTTGTAATATCTTAACCCCCATATAAAAGATATTACATTTTAAAAAGACATAGCCTGAAACACATTTAAGTAAGTGTTCCAAATAGGTGTTCATAACTTGTTAGTACACTGCAATGACCCGATCAAAAAACATCGGTTTAACCTGAACACTACATACAGAGGTTTTCAGTTGTTCCATTTAAAGTAAAACTATATTGCAAGGATATTGTTTCTTTGAATTACTTAACTGTCTGAAAATTTATAGGAATTTCTCTAGCTGCCAGTTCGCATATACAGCACAGTGTATGAAAGCCCACAAAGATTTCATTAGTTTCCACTAAAATTAAACAAGATCTTCTGAGGCAACCTCACAACATTTAAGGAAAATGCATATGAAGCAAACAGTCTAATCAGTCTTTCAAATTCAGAGGTGAATCTATTGTCATCAACTGGTACAAAAGGGAAGGCTCAGAGCCTGAAAAATGTTACTTAATGTTTGAAATGCTGTAGTAGACAGGGCTATACTATAAAAACTTCCCCTGGGGAATGTTCACAAAGTGAATGTAACTGGTTCATTACATGGCATTCTGCATACTCTCACCTAGCTGGTCACTGCACTTTTCTGCAGCACAGAGGTATATTCTCATGGGATGAAAATTATCACTTCACCTGATTTTTTAGTGCCCAGTAAGCCAACATCAGCAATTCAACTATACTAACTCTAAAACTAGCATCAGTTTCTGTAAGCTTCCCCAGTGGCTGTTCCGTGTTCCCTATGCCCAAGGACCCACTGAAGTCAACCTATCCTGAACACTGTATTCCCCCTCTGAACTGTATAATGATGAAAGCAATAGGGGTTGCACAGACCTTGCAAAGGTATTTCATAATTTCTTTTTGATAAAACACAGTACAGAGGGATGGTTGTCTGAGCAGAAACAGACTGACAACTTTCAAAGTCTTAACTCCCTGACTGTGTCTATGTCCTCCAGATTCCTCAAAGCATGCTTGAGGAGGTTCAGGATATCTGACCTCAGCTCACACACAGTTAACCTTTTGGTCTTCTCTTCACCCAAAGCTCTCCTCACTATATTGCCACCCAAGCAACTCCCCTCCAAAGCTTTAAGTCCAACACAAGGTAGCACATTATCAATTGCTCAGCCTAGCAGAAAAAATTGGCTTCACTGGTAGGAGCAAGTCCATAACCCTGGAGTACTTTAGCTTGTAGAAAGTTTTCCTTGAAACTAATACTAGACTGCTTCCTACTCTTAGCTTTTTAATATAAATGGTCCTTGTTAACAACTGAAATGCCAAATAAAGGTAGTGCAAGACAATGAGCATGTACTGCGGTCTTTGATATTTCAGCCTTAAACCTTCCTCTGTCTGAAGTCTTTTAAGTACTCAAAAATATTATGGTTTCAAGTTAAGATAGTTACAAGGTTTAGCTAAGTACTTAGCTAGTTGAAATTACCTCTGAGCATTAAGTTATTATTTCAGTAACACGTCAATGCCAACTGCATGGCTTAAAAGCAAGAATAAAGCACCTAAAAAACCACAGAACACTCATCCTAACTTCAATCCTCAGAAAAATGTCCGCAAAACAATCAAATTAAACAGGGGGGAAAGGAAGAATTAGTCAATTTTTCTACTGTTTAAAGTGCTTCCTGTACATCTGTCACACTCCTATTCATAAGGACCAAATAAACCATGGCGTTTCAGAGTATGCTGGCTAGCATACCCTGTAAGGATGTTTGCCTGCCTAATGCCTCCAGTGATAGGAAGACCAAACAGTGTTTAATACTGTATTTGCATCCAACAGTCTTACTCTGATGAATGGCTTTCCTGCTTAAAGATCTTGTTCAAATGAGTTGATGCTATCCAGGATAATCAACTTGAAATCAGCCTGAAATAAAACACCTCTTAAAAGGTTTGGACTTTCAGAAGAGCTTAAGAGAATTAGATTCCCAAATCTTATTAGATTTCAATGCAGCTGGAAACCTAACTCCTTCCAAAAATAAATAAATAAATATCGAAGCCAAGAGGTCCAGACACGCAAAAGCCCCACTGTCCCATGAAAATATGAAGAATGGGGAGGAAAAAAGCAAGTCCTAGTTATTCTTTATTTTTTTAAAAGGTCATTTTATTCTTACTTTCCCATAATAATTTTGCAATAAGAAAGCCAATAGCTCATGTTCATTTATTAAATGGAATTAGGAAAAGAAACACGCTGAATTACAGCAGAAAAGTACTTAAGGATAAGTTCAATTTTACTGATCTGAAAAACATGTAATCTTCTATTTATCACCCCACTATATATATTAAATAAATTCTTCAAAATTTTAGCTTCAAAATTAAAAATGTTTAGATTTGCAAGTGTATGAAGAAAGAGAGGTGATCATACACACTAAGCATTGTCTCCCCCTGCAGCCTTTTGTTATTAAAGCCCGAGAACACACCTATACCAAGTAGCAGCATTCTAAAACCTTCAGGGCATCTACATCCAGCCACTTCCCTCAGCCAAGGGTCACCTGTGCCAATGTTTATGGCGGCATTTGCACTTCATCATTCAAAGTGACTCAAGACTGATGTCTGGGCAAATGGATCTGGGTATCACACAACACAGCTTGCAGTATTCAATTCCTCTCCATGAGGAAAGAAATCTCCACTAACATTGTATGCAACGCTATTTTACTTTCTGCTTTTTCCATACAGGCAGAAAAAACAAGGCGTTTCTGATCCTTGTGAATCAGAAAAACAATTCTTCCCATTATTTGAACCCTGCATTGACTGGACTTCTCAAACAGCTTTTTTTGAAAACTGCTGTAAAATCTAAGAAAAACAATTAGCAATTCCCAAGTTGTTCTTTTCACAGTGATTTTTACAGTTTAGGGAGTTTATTTTCTGTTTCTTTTTTTTCTATAAATTCCACACATGCCTTAGTTTACTAATTAACCACTAAGAAAAAAGGAGTACGCCTGCAGTTCACTGTACTGAAAGGGACAAAACTCACTAACGAAGTGACCCAATTACATTTCAATCAAAGTCCTAGTCTTCACTAGTGTCATACACCAGGCAAGCGAAAAGAAAAACAAGTACTTTCAATTATGCTATGAACCTCCATTCAGGAACCTGAAAGACAGGAGCAAACTGAATGTCAACAGAAAGAACCCAAACCAACACAGAATAAGACTTTGTTCATATTTAAGACTGAATTCACCCTCAGGAAGCAAAGCTTTCCATTTAATATAAAGTCAAATTACAAGCCATGCAGAAGCAGATGCACCCCTTGCCACAGACATGAAGTACACACAAGATCATGTCATCCTGGAACTTTACAGTTCAGTTACAGCAGAGTGCCATGCAAGTTTATCTTTAACTTAAAAATGCCTCAGACAGCCAATGGTATGTTTAAACCTTTTCCTTTACAACACTGCATATTTTCTCTTTCCTTCAGCATGCCAGTATCTTCCATTTTATCAGTCTTGTAGACTAGGGTGTTGTGCTTGATTTCTTTCTTTCCTCTTCCCCTATCTTTAAGTCCATGAACAAGTCCCGTCATCTTCCATAAAGCTTCAAAAATCCCTTTCTTCCTGTTCTGACAGTTTAGGCTTATCTTTAATCATTTTCCACTCGACCTAGCAGAATTACTTCTTATCAGATCCTTTTGCATCAGACATGCAGATGCTAAATAACCTCTCATTTTACTTATGCAGACATTTCTGACCCTTCAAATACACCTATTCTGCTATAGAGTTCATTCCCCTGCTGCTTCTCTAGTTTCCATCATTGTTTTGACAAAGACACCAACTTACAGCATCTTTCTTATAGCTTCATACATTCCTTGTGCTTAACTGAATAAGTTAAGATGAACAGAACTTCTTACAAATCTAAATGTTAGTTCACCGTGATAGTTGTTTTGGGGTTGTTTTTTTTTTCATTTTCCTGAAACAGCTACCAGGCTGTGGTACAGGCAGCAAAACCGCCCTAGGGTATCTGTGACATTGACACGAGGCCAATAAATATGGCATAACACCTACAAGATCCTTATGTCCTTCTGCACAGGCAACCATAATAATATAGGGTATCTAAAGTGATACTGGGAAGCTAAGTTCAGGCAACCAAACCCCTCACTAGGCTTAAATATAAGTACACTCTCAACAATTCATGTCCTCTGTCCTTTCCTTCCTGCTTCCACCTTTCCCATGTTAGATCCACACGCATCTGAGAAATTTAACCTTTAGACTGAAGGCCTCAAAGCTACAGCCTTCCTCTTCCATCTTCTCTATAAGTCACCAAGAAAAACAGCATTGACTTTTACTTTTAAGCATCTGTCAAGCAAGTTTTAAAGGTTCAGCCATTTCTCCTTAATACCCTAGAGCTCCCAATTTGAGCCATACATTTACCAATCCCTCTGGTACAATTCTAATGTTATACAGATCTAGAGAACAGTCCTTCACTGGTTTATTCCAAAACCAGTAAGTAGAATTTTCTTTACAGATTTAAGGCTACCGATGGAGCTAAGGAATCTGCCTGTCTGACAGGAGACAAAGCAAAAGGATGGAAGCATCTTTTAACAGTATGCCTCTGGGCTAGATTCAAGAGGCCTTATAAAAAGTGTTTGGTGCAGATCAGTTGCGTCCTTGACTTAAAAATTCTCTCACCTGAACCTTTATGCCTACCAGATCAACAAGTAGCTTTCATGCTGTCTTTTCCCCTACACCATCCTCAAACACACTCTTTTTGCAATTCTAATCCTTCTGTAAAACTTTGCCCTTATCTAAACAACAATTTTCTTTCCAGGGCATTAGCCGAGTTATCTGATCTTCTATGAACAAAGAGAGCCTGTAAAGAAAACAGGCTACTGCCAGAGGATGGGAAGATACAGAGTTAGAGCAATCTGAATCACTAAGGCACAGGCCCACTGCTATGGGCAGATAAACCTGTCATTTACAAAACATCTGGTGGCAACACACCTCAGTATCCCTTCAGGTATGAAGGGCCTTCAACAGCCTTGTGCAAATTAAACTTTTCCTTTCTCTCCCAAGGGAAGAAAGGGGTGGTATTCAAGCAGAATCTTAGAAAACTTTAGGAATATCAAAGGGTGCAGAAGAGCTACATAAATCCAGTTATACAATACACTGGAAGGGCCAGGACAGCAGACCTCTCTGCTTCTGCTGTCCTGGCATCTCTCTGTGTCAAAGCAGAGGGCTGGAAACAAAGGACATGCAGAGTCATGAGCAGGAAAAGGAAGCGCTCAAAAGTGTGTTGATGGCAGGAATGCGTAAAAGTGCATTTAGGGGCAGCAGTGGAACTAGAGGGAATGGAACAGAAGCGCACACATAACATTATGACCACATAGGACTTACCCACAGCAGAATCTTGCCCGTGCACGTTACACTGCAACATTACCACGTAGGTTTCCTCTTTCATATGAGACATAATGTGACAGACAGCATTTGGACCCCAAAAGAGATGCTACAGATCACTTAAAGACACACTACACAGTTGAAATGGTAACAGGATTGATATATATACACACACTGAAAAAGCAGGATATTGTGTACATATTCCCTATACTTCAAGCAGACAAACAGTTTTATTCCAATTCAGAGAAAGCAAAGTGATGAAATTAACTAGCAGTGCTGTTGTTGCTGAACAGACGTGTAGTGTTTTGACACTTGTAGTATAAACAATGTAACGAATTTCTAACCTCGACTTCCTGAAAGTATTAAAACAAACAAACACACACAGAAACGCATTTCCATGTATCACTGCACCTCTTTCTCTGTAAGGCAGCGAAGGAGAGCTCGAGGGGGAGTTTCGGGAAAGGGGACGAGGCTTTGTGCCCCGCACCGGCGCCGCGGGCAGGTTACACGGGCTCGCAGCGAGCTCACGGCCGAAGTCACCCCATCTACCTCAGGCAAGGCAAGACCGACGGCCGGCCGCCCGCCAGAGAAGCTCCCGAGGGGGCACCGATGACTGTTACCGTTGAAGGGGCCCGCCTGCCGCCCTTATCACCCGAGGGGCTGCGGGGTGTGCTGAAGGGAGATACACCCAGCGCCGGGCAGCGCCCCTCACCGCAGGTACCGCCCGGACCCGCCGCGCCGCTCCCGCCCCCGGGACCCCTGGGCCGCCTCAGGGGCCCGCCCGGCGGGGGAGGAGCCGCCGCCCAGCTCGCACCGTTCCCGCCGCCGCTCCTGCGCCTGAGGAGAGCGGCGCGGCCGGCTGCACCTCGGCTTGGCGGAGCGCCGGTGGGGGACGGGCAGACCCTCCCCGCCCAGGAGGAACGCGCCCACTTACCCGCCGAGCCTCCGGCGACGACTTGGTGAGAGGCCTCCTGCAGAAAGCACCCGGGCTGCCGCGCCATCCTCGCCCGCGCCGCGGCGAGAGGCAGCCGGCGCCTGGAGAGCGGCGGCCGCGGCGAGGCCGGCTCCGCGCGGTCGGGTGGGAAGAGCCGGGGGGAGGCGGGAGCCGCTGTTATCGGCGGGGGGGGGGGAGGGGGGCGCGGGCGCGCGGGGCGGGACCCGCGCGGGCGGGAGGCGCGCGGCCGCGCAGGGCCCTTTAGCAGCCGGCGGGCGGAGCGCGGCCCCGGGCTGGCAGCTGCGGGCGGTCACGGCGGGGGAAGGGCGCCCCGATCGCTTCCAGCCGGGAAACTGGGCCGCGCTCGGGCGGCCGGCGCTGGGATCGCCCTCGCTGGGGCAGGGAGGCCGGGCTGCGGCGGCCTGTCGGTGCGCTGGCGGGGGCAGGCCTGTCACCTCCTGGGGTGACACCTTTGCTGGCGCCGCACGGCACGGGCTCCCGCCGCTGCTGGGCCCCAGCTAACAGCCGCGGATCACTGGTGCTGCGCTGCTGGGCAGGGTTGGGGGTGCCACTCGGCGCCGTTTGGCTCACCCGCTCCCCTGAGGCACGCTGTTCTTTTCAAACCTTTAGACTTTGGCTTCAGCTCTTCGGTGTTCAAAGGACACAGGTATTTTGTCACTCGGAGAGCGGCTGCCGCACGTGTGATGCAGACCTATTGGACCATCTTAATAAATGAAACAGTGCCAGGCCTCGAGTGCTGGGACAGTCACTGCCATTGCTGACAGTCCCCGATGTTTTCACCCACGTCAAGCCATACCTTTCCAGAATATGCCAGTGTACAATGTGGGGGACAGCATGGGCTCATCCCCCGAGGTGGCACCATTGAAGTGGACGACAATTCAGCCGTATGGGTGCAGAACACACAAGGACATTTATTCTCAGGGCCAGATGGGCACAGATCCTTTCTGCTTACTGGTACAGACACGGTCTTTTTGACTTAGAGCCTGATCCAAAATGGCACTGAGGTTAATAAACCCAGCTTAAGCACTTTATGAACAACTGGATATCTATATGTTCCTATGGATTTGGAGCCTGCAAAAGTTGGGAGCAGATGCAGTATTGCAGGTGGTCTTTTATTTTCCCTGCTGTATCGCTGACCCTGTTCTACTAGTCAAACCCCCAGGTTACCAACATCTAGCTTGTTGTGGTTTAGCCCCAGCTGGCAATTAAGTACCACACAGCCCCTTGCTCACTCTGCACCCCCAGAGGAGTGTGGAGGAGAACTGGGAGAAAAAGGTAAAATTTGAGGGTTGAGATGAGTAACTTAATAATTGAAATAAAACAATAATAATAGTAATAACAATGACAACAACAACAATTGTACTGAAAAGGACAGAGAAGGGGAATCGAATAAAATCCAAAAGGAAGGGGAAAAAAAGTAATGTGCAATACCGTTTCTCACCACCCGCGGACCGATGCCCACCAGTCCCTGAGCAGCGATCCCAAGGTCCCGGCCAACTCCCCCAGTTTATATACTCAGCATGACATTCTGTGGTATGGAATATCCCTTTGGTCAGTTCGGGTCAGCTGTCCTGGTTGTCTCCCCTCCCAATTTCTTGTGCCACTCCAGCCTTCTCAGTGGCAGGGCCTGAGAAACTGAAAAGTCCCTTGACTTAGTGTAAACATTACTTAGCAACAACTGAAAACATCAGTATGTTATCAACATTATTCTCACACCAAATCCAAAACACAGCACTGCACCAATCAGTAAGAACATTAACTCTATCCCAGGCAAAATCAGGACATAGCTGTAAAGATTTTTCCCTTGTCTCCCTTTCTTCCTGACCCTGAATAGCACTGTGGTTTCTAATACTCTTCTGTTTCATCCTTTTGCACATAGCCCACAGCCTCTAGTACTGCTGATTTTTCATAGCCCAAGAGAAGGTTTGTCCACTCTGAGCTTGTCCTCTGTTTATTTTCTAGCAACCAGGGGTACGTACAAGCTCAATTACATTGGTGTGGGGGAGAAAGCAGAGCTACTGTTGATCTCAAGGGCACATTTATTAGGGTTAAGATGGATTGAAGGAAATGACTCTTGGATAAGGTGCTAGACTGTTTGTTTAACCAGTCACGTGGATAATTTGGAATTATTTTTTTTCTTCTGTTTTTGTGGGGGTTTTTTTTTGCTTTCTTGCTAATAGCTCTACAGTGTTAACAGACAAGGATATTAATTTTGAGTAAGAAATCCTTCATGTTATCTTCAAAGTGATTCTGAATTCCATGTGTGATCTTGAGCATCTTGAAATAGAACTAGGAGGCTATATTTGCTGGCACCTTTTCAAAAGAGAAGGAAGAGAAAGGTAGATTTTACATCCTTATTTTTTAATGTCTCTCCCCTGAAAGACAGACAGACTTGTTGCCTTACAAGATGATCAGCTTATGCTAAACTCAAAGCATAGGTAATTTGTAACTAGGTGTATTTATGTATTCCTGCAGTACAGCTACCAAAGCCAAATGTTGGTACTTATTTCTTTCTCTATTCCTTAAGAAGCATATATAGATCTGTTTCATATATCTGGATAGTATACTTATGCTCTGTTTACCATGTCTGAGATAGGTATTTGACTGCAGTCTACTGTCTATATACATTTTAGTTTAGTAAGAGAGGGGCTTCCACACATTCACTTAAAGCATTTGGAGTCGTGACTTTAAGGAAGAATCCTAGGCACACCAGAGGCATTATGCTAAAATCGGGATTTCATGAGTCTGTAGGAATATATGTAGCATAGCAAAGCTGAAGAGAATACATGCTGGTTTTCCTTTCCCTCCAGTCGTGGAAAGGTACCTTTAAGGTACCAGAGAAATATGCATTTTTTATATTACCACATCTTTCCCTCAAGGAAAAAAGTTGAGGAAAAAGTCCATTGTGAAGAAAGACACACTTAACTACCATAAAAGTGAAGCTGGAAATACATAAAGTTGATGGACTGGAAAAAATAGCATTCCAGCATTCTGGTGGATGGAATTCCTATAGTCAAAGAGATTAATTAGTAAATGAGAAAAATAGATTTAAATGAAAGATAAAATATATTGTAGATTGGGATTAAAATGCCATTATTTATTTCATAGAGGTGGAAAGCAGTGCAGTCAGAGACAATTTGTTTCAGATAGTATTGTGAAGGAGAGTTCTCAGATCACAGCTCCAGACTGGGTGGATGGAGATATAAAGGTGACTGTTGGACAGAGGAAAGATTCTGGAAGTAAATGAAGCAAAATAACGAAAACTTGTTAGAAGCAAGATTCATTGCATTTAAATGTCCACCTCATTCACTGGGAAAGAACCTTTTTTCCCACCAACAAAACCCCAATGATTTTTATATGAGAAGCATTTTGACAAGAAAACGTCCTTCAACAGCCTACAAGTGGGGGTTGTGCACAAGGTTCTGAAACGACAGTGTTTTCATCCCCCTCGCAGGCTTTTCTGCCAATCGTTTCTCAAAACTTTTAAAACACACTCTCCTGTTTTGAGAACAGATTGCAGGAGCCATAGTATTTGGAAGCCAAAACTTTATAAAAGTATGTTTGGTAAAGTATTTTCATGAAGTCGTAATACTGCTTTGCAGGGTGCCTGTGAGTGTTTAGTCATAGTTTAGCAATGTTGTGAACTGAATAGATGTTCCAAGCTTGAAAAGAAATGTAGCCTTTGGTAATTTCAGACCAAAGGTTAGAGAAAAACAACGGGTTTATTGCTACTGAGAAGTATGGGAACATGGAAAATATACAGAGAAGTGTTAATAAAGTGTTAAAAGACTGACTGAGACACTAACTGCAAAAAGGAATAATATTCGGGTATAACATTCAGTTATACAGTTTGCATGCATCAGCAAATAAACAGTAACTTGAATTCTTTGATCTATGTAAGAGCAGAGTGGGGATTGCTGTGGGAATACAGAATAACTCCCTTAAATTAATAAACTTCGAATGTGTTGACCTTTAAGTAATTAAAATCTCAACTTCAATGTTTCATTAACATTTGCCTTCGTTCCCTTGGTTTGGCTCTTTGAGACTGCGGCTCAATAAATATAGCAGGATCATCAAGTCTCCAGTGTTCTGTATCATCAAAAAGCAGATGCTGAAACACCGCTACTTTTTTGTTCCAGAGATGTAGGGGTCCCAGTGCAACAACCTTCCCTTTGACACAAAAAGCAAAGCTAGTATTAAGATGGACTTGCAGGAGTTCAACAGTGAAGAGGATGTGGAGCCGATCGGAGAGTGCAGAAACCTCTTGGTTAGGTTTGTTTTCTGCAGGAGGTGTCACTGCAACAAAAAGGTTTACAGGAACAAACTGACAAATAACATTCAGCCTGCATGTAATTTACACAGAAATACGTTTACAGAACAGGGTGGCACCTGCTAGTGTTAGGAAACTTAAGTTTGTCTCACAGTATCCAAACCCCAAACCTATTCACCTGAACGCAAATTCTCCAGCTGAAAGTCTCTTCCATACGGCACATGGCCCTTGTTCCCCATCCGCCCCTCCCTACCCTCCCGCAAAGGGCAACTTGCCCATCACGCAGGTTTCCATAAGCATTTCTGGGCTTAATCCCATTCCCACGCGGCCTCTTCCCAAACCACCACCCACGCACCACTACGGCCTCCTCCCTCCCCAACAGCCCTGGCGGTGCCTTGCCCCTCCGTCTGTGGTTGCCCTACGCCTCGGCAGCGATGCCGCCCCCGGCCCGCCTCCCCCGCGCTCCCCCTCAGACGGGAGAGCCCCATTCCCGGCGCGGGGGAACGCGCCCGCTCCCCGCAGGAGCCCCGCACGGCCCCGCGGCCCTGCGCCGCCTCTCCCGCCCGCCAGGCGGCGCCACCCCTGCGCCCCAGCCCGGGGGCCCGCGCCGCCCAGCCCCGCCCTCGGGCCGCGGCCCCGCCGCTGCGCGCTCCCGCGGGCGGCGCGCGCCCGCTTCTCCTCCCGCCCCGGCCGCGGGGTCCGCCCGCTCCGCGGGCTTTGTTGTGGAGGCGGCGGCGCGGGGCAGCCCGCACGCAGGCAGCGGGGGAGGAGCGCGCAGGTAACGGGCTGGCGGGGCGCTTCCCTCGGCGGCCGCGGCCCGGTGAGGCCGTGGCTGCCCCGCGGCGCTCGGGTTTGAACTTGCTCCGTTTCCCGTGGCGGGGCGCGGCGGCGGCGGCGCGGTCCCGCCGAGGCGGCGTTCGTGGGGGCCGCCGTGCCCTCGGCGCCTCCCCGCGGGCGAGCGGCCCGGCCTCCCCTCCTCCCCCCGCCTCCGGGGCCGAGCCGTCGCCGCCCGGCCTGCTCCGCCGCCGCCGGGCCCTCGCCCCGCTTCCCGGCTGCGTGGGCCGCGACGGCCGGCCGGCGCAGCCCCTCGGCTGGGTTCCGTTACCTCCCGCCTCCCCGTGGCCGCCGGCCGCCCCCGGCTGGCCCGACCCACCGCCCGCCGGGCGCCGGGGGGCGCGGCTGGGGGTCCGCGGCTGCCGGCCCCGCCGAGGGAAGGGGCGGCCGGGCCGGGGCGGTGGCTCGGCGGGTGTGTGTGGGAACCGGCCGCGAACAAGTTCACAGGGTCGGTGTGGGGTCTTTAGTGTCAGGTGAGAGCAAACTGTGGAGGGTGCTGAGAATAGCAGTAATGCATTAAAAAAAAACAAAACACCAAAAGGAAGAAAAAAGAAAAAACAAACAAAAAAAAAACAAAAAACCCACGCCAAAAATCTTGCGTGAATAAAGTTTGCAATCTGGGCTGGTTTCGAACATTTATGACTTCGAAAAAAGCTCCTTAGGAAGTCTCAATGAGTCATACACCTGGGCTCCTAATATAAGTAGGTTCCACACTAATCTGCTTTCTTGATAGTGTTGTGAAGGTCTATTTCGTTTGAGGAAACAGTGTTTTTTCAGTGTGAGTGGTTTGGAGGAAAAACATTTGGGATGTGTACCCAGAAGCCCGCTTTATCCGAGACAGCGCACCCTCCAATGTTTGCCCACTGAACGATTGCACCCGGGTCTAGGTACAGCTTCAGCGGCGTTGAGGTTGTTGGAGCTGGGTGCTGTAGGAGTTTGCTCGCCCTGGGTCCAGGAATTCAGTGGGCCCTGCCATGACATAGAACTTGATGAAACATTTAAAAAGACACTAACTACGGTTAGAACGATCTTAAATTGCAGTGCTTTAATCATGAAGGAAAAATTAGTTAACCGCAGCAGTACATTTCTGGATCTGCAGATCTCAGAGCTGCAGATTCGGGAGGCTGTGGCACCTGTGGGTCTTGGGGAAATGCAGCAATGTCCTTATCTCGTTCTTGTACCTGTCCTTGAGCATCTGCTCATGGCCAGTTTTGCTCTGGGTATATACAGCTTTGGTTCAACCTGAAACCACCTATTTTGGATTATTTGCCTATTTAAATACATTATGGCACCAACTTAAATATCTTGTGAGGTTTAACGAGTTAAAACTAAGTCATAACAGTTAAACACGCTATGTTGTGTGGTAGTTCTGGTTTTGTTTCATTGTGCTTTTAAGTATAAAAAATGTAGTTATTCATTACAACGTACTTCAGCTGTATAAGGTGTGTGAGACTGGGCCATATACACCAGTGAGGTGCCATCGGCATGACGGCCAAGAAGTCTTTTGCCTGTCGCCGGTACAGGGATTAGCACTGATTTCAGGCTGTTGAAAGTGATAAATGTGCCTTGCCCATCCAGCTAAGAAGTTACTGCAGTTTTGGTTGCTGTATGGAAAGTAGAGGGACTTGGACTTAAAATTATGTACAGGATTTTAGAAATTAGGGACAAGTTTTGGGGGAAGGAGGTGGAGTTTTGAAGCTGTGCAGTTACTGCTGCATCTCATCACTGGGAGTGACAGCATCATCGGGGAGCTCTCCTAGGACCTGGTAAATCTGCCTGTGGAGAGGACATACAGTAGCAGAATATCTATTTTCCTTTATGGCCGTTTTTTCACGAGTATTAGATGTTTTGTCTAGTTTTCTTTTAAATACTGAGACTGATAAGGCTCAAACCAAACTAGCTGATCTCACAGTCAGTTAGATTAAATACTGTCTTGGATCTAGTAAATGATTCCTTATTGTTGGCATTTGTATATACCCTTTCTGTAGCTATTACAGGTTTTCATATAGCGATGCTGCAAGTTCTGTAGAGTCTGATTCCCATTACAAACTGTGATGGGAACTGCGCTGCCCAATAGTAGTGGAATGAAGCAAATGAAACTTTAAAAATCTGTTCCCCGGTTTTCATGTGATAACTAATTAGACTTGCTTTTGTTTAGTTTCAGGATTCACTTAATTTCCCTTTTAATTACTTTGGAGGAGGAGATGTTACTTTTCTTTTTTGTGTTCTGTTATTCCATCTCTCTGCTTGTTAGAAGTCATTCTAGGTGATGCTAATTTAGAAATGCAATACTATGGTGTTACCCTCCTTTCTTGACCGGTAAGAAATAAAACAAGCTGCTTCTTTCTCTTTCAGCAAGACAAACCCAATGCATTGTATTACTGGCAGAAACAGGAATACAGTGCTGATGCCCCATGGCCCAGATCTAGCTTTTTGCAGTTGTGGGGTTTTTAGTTTTTGAGGTTGCCTAGGTTAGCAAAAATGCAAGGAAGTTTTCAGAGCTTGGTGTAAGAGGCTAGGGGAGGGGAGAAAATGCAAGTTTGGTAATTCTCTGTGGAAAGAATCATTATTCACTTGAATTGAAAGCAAGAAGGTGCACATGAGCTGAGTATGAAGGGGGAGAGGGTCCTGCCTATTGATCACAGTTTTGTGTAAAATCAGCCACGTGAACTTGAGAGATCCTAAATAATCTTTTTGCTACCTACCACCTTTTAAAATTTGTAGGCTGCAAAATGTATGGCAGAGTAAATGCTGTGTTAATTGTAGCATGCAGATAGTGAAATGTCTTTAAGCTATGAATTGCTGATCTGACTTGATGTTCACTTTAGTGCAGACCTTCCAAATCTATGCAGAGGCTTCTTTTCACTTTTACATCTGTTATCCTAGATGGGCAACAGATGTTTTGAAAATTACTTTTAAAACAAACAAACAAAAAAACTCTTCTGGGCTGCAGTCTGTTAACAAATTTAACTACAGGGTAATGTTGCAACTGGCAGATATTCCTGACCATACAATTGCTGGCTTTTTGTCTTTTCCTTTTAAAGGAAGATGGTTTTGAAGGGGTAATAGAAACAGTACTGAACCCTTCTTTGCAGAACAGATACAGCTATGGAAAGAACTAGTGTGTATACTCATTTTTTAAAGATGAATCTCTGCTTCCCTGCTGCTTTGATCCACCTGTTTTTTAAGTGATATGATGGTTGGAATGCTCCCTGGTAGCCTCGTGAGCCATGGTACAGAAACTGTAACAGCAGGCTTCTACTTTCTGTGATGATTCTTAGTGTGGACTTTTGTCTGTTAAGGACAGGTTAAATGCAAACTGGCGGTTTCTGCAGAGTGGCAGCCTTTGGCATGTTGAAGAATATTACTTATTAGAATTTTGAAAATATTTTATGTGTCTGTTGGGTTTGCATTGCAAGGTTTTGGTAGTGGGGGGCTACAGGGGTGTCTTCTGTGAGAAGGTGCTGGAAGCTTCCCCTCTGTCTGATGGAGCCAATGCTAGCCAGCTCTGAGATGGACTCACCACTGGCCAAGGCTGAGCCCATCAGCGATGGTGGTAGCATCTCTGTGACAAAAATATTTAAGAAAAGAGGGGGTGGTGGTGGAAATCTGCATAAGAGCAGCAGTAACCAGAGAGAGAAATGAGAATATGTGAGAGTGATAACTCTGCAGACGGCAAGGTCAATGAAGAAGGGGAGCAGGAGGAGGTGCTCCAGGGCGCTGGAGCAGAGATTCCCCCGCAGCCTGTGGTGAAGACCATGGTGAGGCAGGCTGTACCTCTGCAGTTAATGGAGATTAATGGTGGAGCAGATACCCACCTGCAGCCTGTGGATGACCCCACACCAGCACAGGTGGATGCCTGAAGGAGACTGTGATCCCATGGGAAGCCTATGCTGGAGCAGGCTCCTGGCAGGACCTGTGGCCCCACAGAGAGAGGAGCTCATACTGGAGCAGGTTTGCTGGCAGGGCTTGGGACCATTTGGGGGACCCAGGCTGGAGCAGTCTGTTCCTGGACTGTACCCTGTGGGAGGGACCCACACTGGAGCAGCTTATGAAGAACTGCAGCCTGTGGGAAGGACTCACATTGGAGAAGTTTATGAAGGACTGACTCCTATGGGAGGGACCCCATGCTGGAGCAGGGGAAGAGTGTGAGGAGTCCTCCCACTGAGGAGGAAGGAGCAGCAGAAATAATGTCTTGTGAACTGACTGCAACCCCTATTCCCCATCCCCCTGTGCTGCGGGTGGGATAGAGAATCCAGGAGTGAAGTTAAGCCTGGGAAGAAGGGGGGAGTGGGGGTAAGTGTTTAAGATTTAGTTTCATTTCTCGTTATTCTTCCCTGATTTGATTGGTAATAAATTAATTTCCCCAAGTTGAGTCTGGTTTGCCTGTGGCAGTAATTAGTGAATGATATCTTTCTGTCCTTATCTTGACCCACAGGCCTTTCATTATATTTTTTTTTTTCTCTGCCGTGTCCAGCTGAGGAGGGAAGTGATAGAGTGGCTTTAGTGGGCACCTGGTGTCTAGCCAGGGTCAACCTACCACAATATGAAATATTGCCGGGATAGATTTTTATTGTTTTCATAGTATCAGTGAATAAAATATTTTTTGTTTAAAAGTTCACCTGTCTTGGTTACAGTTCTCTCAAATGAAAGGAATTTCTTGAGCCTTTTTGTATGAAATATGAAACAAGCACTTTATCTGTCCCTAGTACAAGTAACAGAGACATGATCATTTAAATTGAATGCCAGTGGATAGCTATCATATAGTAGTATGTGTTGTTTATGTTTCCTTTGTATGTACTGGCCATCTACATTTGAGAACAGCTTGTTGTATTTACTGTGCAGCATTACACCTGGCTAAGCCTTGTCAAACATGTCAGGCCTATTTCATGCTTTTCAGAGGAATTAAAACTCAGTAGTTCAGTTAATTATTTTGAAAGGGGGTTTTATTTTGAAAGCTAGAGTTGTGGCACCTGTGACCTGACCTATGGTCAACTTTGTTTGCCACCAGAACACATGTAGAACTTGTTTTCTTTTTTTGTTTACTAGGGCTTTTCTGTTACATGCATGTAAAAGGAGTTTAATGGTTCAGGTGCCAGTGGGAGGCTATTTGGACATGGGCTGTGAGTTCGGTGTGATACATGTGCCAGATAACTTGCAGGGATGCTTCTGTGGGTTCTGGAGTAGGGAACGGGATGAAGGGCTCCGTAGGGTCTGTGCGCAACTCTACAGGCTGTTTGCCATCCTTGTTGCTAAAATGTATTCTGGAAATTCATGTTGAAAAGGACATACAATTCTGCTGGCAATTTTATGTGTAGTTAAAATTGTCATCAATATGTTGCTCTCAGTTTTAGCAGGGAATAAGGTAATAAGACTGGCTCATAGTGTCTTCTCTGTATTAGAAAGAAGTCAAGAAAGTGTCTATGGTATCATTTTGCTAAGTATCACTTGCTGGAGTAGCAAACCAAGGAACAGATCCAACTTCCCTTTAAGTGAATGGCAAAACTTCCATTGGTCACAGCAGCACGGGGTTACGCTGTGGGTTTAGAAGAAATAATTGGTAATGAGTTCAGCTCCTGGAGGGCATTAATTTTTGCACCATGAAATCCATAGTAAATTGAGTTAAGGAGATCCACATAACATGCTGGTAGACAAATGTTATCCTTTCTGTCTTTTTAAATAAATCTGTTGAAGACAGAATTTGATCTTTAAGTTCTGCGTTCATTTAAATAGCAATATTCCAGCTAGCTATGCACTAATTTAAATGTTACGTGTGAAATAAATTAAAAAATCTAATCTGTTTCAGTAACAGAGTATTAGGACAAAGAGGATTAAAATACTTGGTTATTGATTAGCTCTTTGGAGGGAGGGGATGGTAGTTCCTGTCAGGATTTGTGGAATGAGAGCAGGGTTGTGTCTGAACCAAAACTGTTCTGAAAATGCTGTGGGATGCTCTCCTGTGAGAGAATTTAACATGGGATCAAAGACTGCTGTACTTGACACAAACGAACTGGATTTTTAATGGTGTTTTTAAAATGTATAAATCTACTAATTTATGTTGATTTAGACTTTAGCTTATAAATAAAAATGTCTGCTTGTAAAGACAGTATTTAGTGCTGAAGAATTGCTTTATGGTTGTGTGGGTGTATGAATTACACTTGTGGGACCAGGCTAGAAATTGTCATTAGTTGCCCATTTAAAAAATGAATAGTACTAAGCTTAGATTGGCTTGAGGAAAGGGAGGAGGGCTTTCTGAGGCACAGCAGTTGATATGTATGGAAATGAGAAGTATTAAAATATTTCTTTTTTGCGGAGCGTTTACACAAAATATTATTGCGCGTTGTTTCGGTTCTTAATACAGAAAGTTAAATATGTATACATTTTTGTGTTATGAACACTGATGGTTTTTTTTAGACATCCTTGGCTTGTTTCTTTTGGGAGTTATCAGCTCTGCTTTAACTTTGTCATTACGCTCTTTCCAAATGTATATATTTGACCCCCTCTTTTTGTTAACTCTAATGTCTCAACCGGTGAGGAAGTGGAACCATTCTTAGTGCTTACATATTACATCTGATAGTAAAAACTGATATTTTATTTCCTATGTTTTATAGATTTTTTTTTTCCTGTGTATTATAGAATTAACTTCATTTTAGAAGCTTAATTGGCTGCCCAGAAGGTAAGCCTAGTTACCAAGAAAAATGGTAACTTGGCTTGTAGCGGAGTGGAATTAGAGAACTGAGAATACTAACTGAGCATAATTTAAAAATTATTCTGAGACATTCCAGTGGCCACTTCAATGCTATTGAAAGAAGTTATGCAAAAAATGAATGTGTTCTTTTTTAAGCATTCATTTCTCTCAATAATGGTATGATACATAGTTCTATATTTCCTTCAAAACAGCTCGTCCTGTTTGAGAGAGCTTAGATGGTGAAAAGTAAAGACACATACCTAATGCAGTGTCCTGTCTGGATATTGTTCTTTATGCTTGTTGTAGTTGCCTAAATTATACCCACTCTATAATAAAATTATTAGTACTGATATAATAAATCTATTAGTATTGGTATTTATAGTTTATTATAAAATTATTAGTATTACTTTTAGAAAGGCATAGTTCTTTTTTCTCAGGTACAGTTCTTGATTTCAAATTTCTTTGATTTACAATTTGCTTTAAGATTCTGTTTCTCAATGTGTTGTCTTTGTGGTTCAAATTCAAGTAAATTTCAGGTTCTATAGGATTTTGCAGCATTAGGTGCTCAGTAGGTGAGAATGTGTTAACTTGGTTATGTACATTTTTAGATACAAGTATGAGAACCAAAGCAGTATTTTTCATCATGTTTTTCTATAGCGTCCTTGTTTATGTGCACACATACTAGGCAGTTTTTCCATTTTCTGTTATAGCAGACTATTAGGATGTGGTTTTCCTTGTGTGAAGTTTGACATAAGGACTGTATGACCAATTTGCTCCTTGGTACCTTCCTTGTAATGAAGAAAATGGCACTGTGAAATATCCACCACAATTTTAAGATTTGTCGAATGTTTTATAGCTCTTTTTGTAGAGCTACAAAAATGTGTTCTGATTTTCAATTTCTTTATTGCAAATTACTAGAGGAGTGATACAGATAGTACCATAGACATTCAGTTGCTCAGTGTAATCAAAGGAAGACAATCAAATACTCGGATACCAATTTCAATCTGTTTTCACAGATGCTAGTTGACTTTTTTCCACTTTTGGGTGGGTTTATTTTCCCCTTTCTGCTAGTTGTCAGGATATCAAGAGCTTGCTGACAGTGTAAACAGTCTAAGATAGAATAAAAATTAGTCTTTAGGTAGTTAAATATCTCTGTTCCCATGATCTATATCTGAAGAAAAACAAACAGTATTTAATAAGTCTGTATTCTTGGATCTGTTTGTAATGATATTTATTTTCGTTAGACCACAGGAATCTTGAAGTTAAACTTTTCTCTTTGCACCTGATTATGTATGATGAAAAAGGATGTAGTCCCACACCTATATCCTTCTCAAGTGTAGCCTGCATTGATGTCATTGTTCCTTAAAGAGACATCAACCACCCCATACTTCTGCTCAGTTGTATTTTAAGATGCGTTTTGATTAAAATTTGAATTTAGCAAGTGAAAAGCCATCTTCAAGGTTTAAGTGTTGCTTTTCCTTCAAGTTAAAATGAAAAAAGAAAAAAAGGCATCATTCTGTTCTCATTCTGTGGTGTTATGCAAGTTCATTGGAGGAGATTGTGTCAATTAGTCTCTTCAACTATCATTTTAGGAGGACAAACTAAATTGGGAAGACTGAGCCCCAGGAGGAACTGTGTGAATTCCCTGGTGTCCCTGTTCACCAGTTCTCCCTGCCTCATAGGATATTCTGTAGCACCTGGCTCTTACTACTCCTCGCTCCATTCCTGTCTCCCTGCAGTGACCATCTGTTCGTTGTTTCCAGGTGTTCCTGGCTAAATTATTCTCATCTTTTCCCTATGTATAGGTACAGCGTGAGGGATGGGAGGTATTTCTGTGATTCCCTTACCCTGACCCCATTGCTTATGAGCCCCCAAGAGTATGGAGCCCCACTTAGCTGCCTTCAACATGGTGTTGAGTGTGGGGCAAGGTGTTTAAAGAAAAGAGTTGGGGAGCGGCCGTGGAGCTCTGTCTCTTCTCTTGCACCGTGTCTTGCTAGACAAGCCTTGGAGGACAGAACTGGGGTGAGTAGTCAGCCATTTGTTGGCTCTTGCCACCTAGTCACGGTTGCTGCTTGGGCAGGCAATCTAATTTCTCAGCTGTTGCTCCACCGTCACCACAGTAAGCCTTTTCTAAACAAGCTCAAGTAACTACCTGAACGGCTGCACAGAAGTGGTAGCGCTGCTGCCTTCTGTTCTGACTTCTCTTCTGCAGCCTGAGCTCAATAGGCTTGGCAGCTGGGCACAGAGGGTCCAGGGGAGGAAAAGATACTATTTTCACTGCCAAACGTGAATTGAAGGCAGAGTGGAGTTAGTAAGGCAGGGGCTAAATGGCTCAATTTGAGAAATGCTGCATGTGACAGCAGTAGCCAAATTAATCTTCAAAGTCAGACATATTATAGCTGCATGAGCTTCAGTGGCTACAGTACAGAAATACCCTTGATGAAAACTGATGGCAGTCTCCTACTGAAACATTTTTGCTTCTGTATGTTTGAGGAATCTCCTTATTTTAAGAAAGACAACCATCTTTAATGCCTTAAATTGTGCAGATATGCAACTGATTTTTGGTAATTTTTCAGAGTAATGTGTTTGCTTATTTGCTTAGTTTAAGAAGGATCGATAAAGCTTTACATCTGGATTGGGAGCGTATAGTCATATGTTGCTTCTTGTAGGGAAAAGCTAGTTCTTTAGAACAGTTTTTTAGATACATTTCACAAATACTAAATGATAATAGAAGATTTCATATATGTACAACTGTTTCTACCCCTTCATGGTTTCACCATGGTTTCAACCATGTGTGAGTGCATGTATTTTGTTGACTGTTTTCTTCTGAATTAGTAGAGTTTTCTGAATATCCTGATTTCATTAGCAAATGAAGATGTGAAGCAGCTGTTGAGGTTTTAATTTTTTTTTCCCTCCAGCTCTTCCCGGGGGTGTGCAGGACCACAAACCGGTAGGTAGATGGAGCTCCGTGCCAACAGCCAGCCTTAAGCAGGCTGGTGAGAGGACCTGCAGCCTCTCTTATCTGCAGAGCCAGGCAGGAGCAGCTTCTTGAGCATGTATCTGTAATATGGTTTTTTCATATGTAATGAATGAGCACGGGTTTAAAATTAATGTCCAGTATTAGCTGTGCAAGTCAAGGCAATGAGCGTGTGCTGAGATGCTGAGGGACAGTTTTGCGTTGTTCACAGTGGGCAGGCAATCAGGTGAAATACCCTGATCTGTTCTAGAGCACTGCGAGTTGAGAGTTTATCTGATACACCACACGTTTTCCCTTTTTACTTAATTTCTGAGTCAACTGCTTGTCGTTAGGCAAGTCTTGGTTGAGAGCATCGAAAATGGGGCCTGTGGGAAGCTCTTAAACTCACAAAGCAGAAGAATTTGCTTTTAAATTTAAGTTTTGGGTTTGTGTTTTTCTCACTGATTCTAACTGCTGATACATTTGCAACTATATTTCTGAGTACTGAAATTTGTTGAATAGTGCAGTTCACAAATTCAGAATTAGCAGCAGCTAACCTTGCATGTTCCCAGTCTTGCACAGTGTGTGTCCACACCCTCAGCCTAGTGCTGTGTTACGCAGTTCAACTGATACAGTGGACTTGGTTTGTTGACATCTGGGGGGGGCACTTGTAAAACTGTGAAGAATGTGCAAGATACAACTTCCTTTAGAAATAAGTTTACTTGATAGAGTTTTGTATGTAGACAAGTTACTGAAGTGTGAAAACAGTTCCTAAATAGCAAGCTGCTAATTTTATTTGAAAATATGAGATAAAGTTCTTAAGATTATCCTACTTCCTCCCTTTAAAATTTTAGAGATAAGAGGTAGATTTTTATTCTTGTTGTGTGTGGGGATTGTTGTGTTTGTGCCAATAAGTATGTACTTGAAAAATCTGACAGATTAAGATTATTCTGTGATTGTAACAGGTATGCAATTTGTATAACATATATCCTGCATTTCTTATTTGAAATTCTAGATGACTTAATGTTTACATTTCAAAACAATGGGAAGGGTGTGAGTCTCTGGTGTTCTTGCTCTGACTAATATTTCTGTGCAATAACACTCCTGTATAGTACTTAATATCCCAAAAGAAAAATGAAGTAATTCTCAAAGCCTGCAGATTTGTCTGATGAATAAGTGAATACTGAGCTAAGTTGCAATCTGAAATAATCTTTGGGAATGTGTTTCTGCCTGCTGTTCATCATGCACGTGGAACTGGCATTCAGATGTCAGGGAATGGGGTTAAAAGTGTGATTGTGAAAGCGTTTGTCAGAAATAAATGATTGATTTAGAATTCTGCTCGAATCTTATAATTTGGTTTGCTTTATTTGTTTTAATGGTAAGTAGACTCTTTTGCTTATGGTTTGCAAAAATGAAATTACAGATTTTCTTTAAATGGCACACAGCAAACTGCAGTACCGCATTCCAATCATTCAAACTCAAGTATTTGTTGCACTTTGGAGAGGGAGCTCTAGACAGTATTCCACCTTGTTACTGTTTCAGTGCATTTAGAAAAACAAACACAAACCACAACTATGAACATGGTTGTGCTTTGGATGGAGAAAAGAAAAACAGTCGTGTGGTGGGTTGACCCAGGCCAGCAGCTCAGCACCCGCTCAGCTGCTGGCTCACTACCACCCACAGCAGGATGGAGAGAGGCTAGGGAGAGGGGAAATGAGAAAACTCACAGTTCAAGACAAAGACAATTTAATAATCAAAAGAAAAAGAAGAAAGGAAAAACAAATCAAAAAACAAATTATGCACATAGTCACCACCTCCCACCCACAAGCATTCCAATGCCCAGCTAGTCTCTGAGCAACAGCTGCTTTGGAAGACAAACCACATACCCTTTTCTTGTTTTACTCATGTTTCTATTGCTAAGTGTGATGTTAGATGGTATGGAATATCCCTTTGGCCTTTTGGGTCACCTTTGTCCCCTCCCAACTTCTTGCCCACTGCCAGGCTACTTGGTGGAGTGACAGAGCTGGTGGGAAGCAAAAGCCTTGATGCTGTGCAAGCGCTGTTAGCTGTATTCAGAATACTGGTGTATTATCAGCACTGTTTTAGCCAAAATCCAAAACACAGTACCATGTAGGATGTTTTAAAGAAAGTTAACTCCATCCAAACCAGACCCAGAACAAGTAGAAGCATGTTTTTCAATAGTAAAAATACCTTATTTTATTCTAGAATACGTTACAAAAAGCATTTTGTAAATTCATAGAAACATGCATTGATGTTAGAAGCTTAGCTGGATATACATCTTAAATTTTTGAGGGAGGAACATAAAAATTTATATAAATATCACCTACTTCAGTAAGTGTCAAATTTTTAACTTTTTTAACAACTTTGAAGAAATCTGACTTACATGCAGCATTTGGTCACTACTATGACTTTTCACATATGAATGGAGTTTCGTTCAGTGTGTAGGTTTGGCATTAACAATGTATCTTAAGCCATCTTTGGTTTGCTTGAGAATGATTGTGCCCTTTTATTTTGAGGCATTGTTAGAGTGGTCATGTTTTTGTGTTCTTTGACTTTTTATTTAGTTCCTACCAGAGACAGTGATATTAGCACAAAAAGGAATCTGTAGAAGAACATAAATATTTGACTTGAATGTTTATTAAAACGAGATTTTTCCCTGCTCAAGGGAATGGTTACAAAGTTTTAGCTCATGTTCTTGTTAAAGGAATGTTTTCTTCTGAGAGGAAGGGGCTTTTGCAGGAAAAGTTTGACAGTAAAGCTTTCAATGAAATACAGGGAGAGCTGTAAAGACAAAATGTCCAGGAAATTATGTTCCAATGAATGTTTACCCTTAGATGCAAAAGAGGAGCTTAATAATCTTGTACAAAACGTAAAATGAGTGGTAGAATTAACAGAGTGGGTTTACTGGTCATTAAAAGATAGGGAAAAAAGGCGAGCCTTCATTAAACTTGGCCTTAAAAAGTTTTTAAAAAACAAAACACAGAAGCACTAAGTCTTGCACCTGCCAGTGCATGGAGATCGTAAAAAGATGACTGATAACAAATGTTTTTCTGTGCTGGATATATCAGTTGAATTTGGCAGTTGCCCTGAAGAAACTGGAGGCCACCTCTTCAGCACCTGATTCTTTTGAGAGATTTTATGTAGTGCCTGAAACATTTAGCAGGGAAGTACAACACTTGGTGAATAGCAGAGGTTGTAGTGAGGTCTGATGTTTTTCACCCAGGGAAGATGATAGAAATGTAGAGCTAGCAATTGTGAAAAGCTTTGAGAAGAGTCACAGCTTCTAGGCTCTGGTTCCATTTTTCTTGATCCAAAAGATCTCAGGTGGTAAGTGAAGCAGATTAATTCCTAATTCTGATATAAGCAGAAGTAATAGATTTTTCTCCTGGCTATATAGCGTACCTCAAAGGCCTATTGATAGTTGCCTATAGCATGAGATTTGGTCACTACTATAGTGGTTTTTGTTAACAGGTTACATTGCTTGTGGAAGGAGATTGTGGGAACTGAGTCATTTAAAGAACTCCTGCCAAACACAGAACAAATCATCAGGTTGTGCAGATGCTTGTGATCTTCTGTATCGATTGTGATCTTCTGTATGGATTGGCTGTAACACAGTAACTGATTGAGAAAGGTCCATTGGTCTTCTGAGGTCTGAGTGGTTTCTGAGTGCGAATGGGGGGGAGATCAGAGACTAGACAGCTGTAGTCTTACAAGCAAAACTACTTTGACTAAGATTTTTGAACTTTTTATGGCTTAAATTTGCATCTTAGCAGCAGGACTGGGCAAAGGTTTAAAATTCTGAGTTTATCATTCATTTGGACACATAATCTCCCTAGCTCCAATGCAAAGAATCATTCAAAATGCTAATTCTGTGTTCTGGCGGTAAAATATACATGTATATACTTGCAATCTGACCCATGCCTAGAAACAGGTTTCCAGCTGGGCCAATTACTGCTGATTGTGGTACTCTTTTATAGCAGTAAGGGAAACTAGCAAGGCAAATTGTTCAGCTCATAAATGTCAGTATTAGACCAATGTGGGTTGTTCTATTCTTAGAAATGTGGTATGAAATTTTAGTTGAACATAAATCAACCAAGAGGGAAATTTACATGATAGCTAAAACATTTACATGATGTGTGTCTGTGACATGTAGCCTTTTCTGAAAGTTGAATGACTTTGGTGATGGTTTGATTCTTATTCCCCTTTGGAAGTGGGTTGTACAAGCTGGCGAGTCATGCTGGCTTCTCTGTTCAGCTTTCTAAATGCAGTGTGGTTCAAATTGACATTACTGTTCTTCAATCCACCAACGAGCAGTTTTGCCTGTTCTCTGTATCTGAGACAGAGATTCCATACAGGTGGATGTCACAAAATCCTTCTTTCCCTATTTTCTGTTTTGTAGGACGGATTTGAGTCATTATCGCTAGGTTAAGGAGACGATAAAGCACCTCAGTAATCCCCACAGGAACTATTTACAGTCAGATGGAGCAAGGATATTCCCAACTGGGCCTAGATATTGCCAAAGGTTTTGGTGCTTGTATGTGTTTTAAAATAGCCTGAATTCCCCTTCAAAGATTTTTATCTTATTTTACATCGTTTATGTGTCTGTGTATATATTTAAAATAATGTGTTAAGATTTCTAAGAATTTTGCCAGATTAAAACTAGAGCTTGTGGGTTTTAATCAATCCCTAGCTATCTCTTGCAGCACCGTTTCACTGTAGGACTTTTGATCAGGTTTTCTTGATTTTTAAAAAGCTATTGAAGAATGCTTGTACCTATTTTTGTATAGAATATGCTGATAATGTGAAAAAAGATACTACTAGAATGTTTTCCTGACTCAACAATGTATTTAATTGCTTTGATAACAGGTAAACAATTTTATATTTTTATATATGAATAGGGCTTAGATAAGCTGCTTTAATGACTTATTGTTTGTATCTTATAATTTTATAATTAATTTGGGAAGTAAGAGTAATTGTTTTTATTATAATGTTTTTTGTACTGGATGTAAATTAATCACCCAACTACAGTGTCAGCATGAATTAATCATGCAAGCAAGCCAAATGGCTATTTCATTGTTTTATTGAAATGGCAAGAGTTTGAGAATATCTTTTGTCTTAATCAATCAGCCAGAATCCATTGGAAAAAGTCTTAGAATGTTTAAGGTAATGGGAAAAAAATTGCTTTCAGTACATCCTACAGAGATCCTGTTTAAAACAGATGACAGTCTGTCACATTCAGTAGCACATCAGTCATCAGATTTATTCTAATTCCTTAAGCTGAACATTTCATTCAAGCTTGTAGATTGTCTTGTCAAGCTACCAAAAGCCTCATAGCTTTTCTGTCAAGCATAGAGTTGTACCAGCAGTTCACAAATAAATGCTAAGCTGCAAAAATATTGTTTATTTTCTTTAACCTTTTCTTCAGTTAACTACAGTGTTCTTTCCTCTTATTTTCACCACATGCATTTCTCACAAGGTATTCAAGGGACTACATCCTAAACATGCCCCATCCTGACCACAGCCACTTCAGACCAAGGGCCACTCATTTTGGGATGTGTTGTTTTTACTGTAGCAGTCTAGACCACCGTGGTTATGACATTCCTCCTCTAATCACAAAGGCCCAGTGAGCAGCTTCGTTTGCTGCACGCATGAAGGAATCCCACTGCCGGTGCTCACGCGGCACTGGTGTGGCCAGTCTGGCTTTGTGCAGAGTGGCCGTGGTTGTGGATTTCCGCTTGCCTTGTATAGAAAGTGGCAATTTTGCTGTCAGCCCATATAGCTGTGCTGTTCTTCATATTTATCGAAATATCTTTATGATATTTTGTCATGCTTTACCTTGTACGTTTGTGTACAAGTAGCGTGGCTGAATTGGGCTCCTTGCTTTTGTTGCACATCTGCCATACTGGAGAAAGGAAATTTTTCTTGTGATTTTTTTTTTTTCCCTTCATTTTTTCTTGCATGACCTTCTGTAATTCTGAGCCTTTTGCTTTTCTTAAAAGAAAGCTTCCATGTAAAGTGTAGCACTTGTATACCAAGTATACCTGAGCCTGTGCAGTACTGAAAACTTGAGACACAGCTAACTTTCATTGAAGTCAACATATATATGTCTAAGGTGGTAAAACATTGGGAATGGTTAGTTGAAATGATATTAATTAATTGTGCTAAGAAAGGAAACAATTAGGTTGGTGCATTTGTATAATTTAAGCCAAAAAAAATTGCTCAGTAAAGTGATTTTTCATGAACCACTGAAAGGCTCCTGGCCAGGTTAGATCAGTCTCTGTATTAAACTAGTAATGCTGTGGTATTCAATATAAAGTTGTGCCTGCCCTTTGAAAAGACTTACTTGGTTATCTTTTTCAGTGATTAAAAAAAATATTAACAAAGAAAATCTAAACTGTATTGTGAATTTTTCATAGCCACCAACTTCAGAACTCTTAATTCTTCACTGTAACTTGTGATTTCTTCTAATATGTGGTTGTCTGTCATTTACATGCAGTGCTACGTTTTCTGTCCTAATCTGCTGGGTTTCTTCATTATAAAATCATGTTATTTCTTTATACTTTTTTTTTGTCTGCTAAATGGCCAATATGCTCTTCTAGCAGCCTTATTGCTTGAATGGATATTCTGAAAGAAACATTGTACATGTCTAAAAAGGAGCTGTGGGGTTGAAGCCCTAGATAAAATTAAAGCCTGAGTATATATATATAAAAAAATTGTTAAAATGTCAAGATAATGAAAACCCAGGAAATAAATTATGCCTATTATTAATTTTGAATTGTATTCAAACATAGAAATATGTAGCATAGACAAAAGCTGGTTACAGAAAGATAAAATTCAATTTTACACTAGGATAATTGTTTTATGTATTTTACATTTATTTATAAGATCAGATAAAGATAAAAAATTAAAGATCAGATTGCAATTCTCAATATAAATCACAGTATGGTCCTGATGAATGCCAAGGTCAGTAAATGGAAACCCCTTCACCTGCAAAATACATTACTGTGGAAAATACTAAGTGAATAAAATGAAACCGATAAGCACCATCTTTCTTACTATTCATTCTTTACTTGCATGATAATGTTAGAGCTTTCGGTATTTTTCATTTTCAAAGGAGGGAAGAGGTATTACTGCTCTCAGCAGCCTCCCGTATATTACCTGTAGCCAAATTGACATGTCTTTGTTAAGGAGAGATTGAGAATGGGACTGTTGTTGCAATAACATTTAAGAAATTAGATTGGTCCTGTTCAAAAGGCTTCGCATGTGCTGCAGATGTAGGTGGTGGGATCCAAGTGCTACGTAGATGATGGAGCCCATGATTTAAGAATAGATTTATGTAATAAATTGCTTCATATCAGGAGCATCTTCTGTCAGGAAGGCTGATTTTTATCTACAGTTGGATCTCTGTTGTGTCTTGAAGAGAAGGAAATTTAACAATTTTTTCACTTTTGGCAGGACAAAAATACGAGTTCTAGGTCCTCACAGAGAACACATGCCATTGATTATTTTGACCTGTAAGGTGGTGGCTCAGTCTCAGGTACCTCAGCTGACTGCCTATGCCAGTCTGAGCTAAAGAAGACAACATCTAAGTAACCAAATTGCAGGCTGAAAATTGAAACCTGTAGGTAGCTAAGTGAAATGACTAGCACTCATCTCACCACAAATATTTAAGCTGTAACAAGCAGTGACAGGTTTTTCCATATGTAGTGTATTGGAGCCTTTGAGTCCTAGGGTGATAAGAAATAGGCTTCTTTACATGGCATCTGCTTCACAAAAAGTGTTAATAGACCTGACAGGTATTTTGTCAAGCTGGACATCTTTCAGAAGTGTTGGCTTCCAAAACATGCCCTTATCAGCTGCCTTTATTATACAGAAACAGTGAGTTCTACAGCTGTTGCTTGTTACAGACTCCAGGTTTTCTGGGCTTCGGTCAAAGTACCAGTGTTACTGAGGTCAGTAATTAGCCACTGTTACCTGAGTTAGATCATGTCAGAGAGCGGCAGCAATGAGTAGTGGACTCAGCAGCCCTAGGGTGTTGCTCTGGTGTCACTGAACAGCTCTTCTAGGTAAGCACTGGGATTACAAGTGGGGTTTTGTTTTAGCTTGTAACTTGTTCTGCTTCAGCAAAGCAAAGACCACTGCAGCAGGGCCAGGATTTGATCTTTGGTTTGTCAGGTAGGCCTTAAGGTACAGGGGTTTGTGTACCAAATGGTTTGACAAGTATGAAGTTCTACTATAGCGCCTGGTAAGCTTCTGCACAGGCAGTAGCTCAGCAGCTTTCCTTTGCTGGGCTGGTGATGAGAGGGCCAAGGTCTGCCTCTCATGTGACCAGGCTTTCTTTCTGAACGGTAAAGATCAGACTGCAGAAAGACGGATATGGAAATACCGCTCCCTGTGAGAACAGAGTAATCTTCTGGGTTTTGATACGATGTGATTTCTTTCAGGGTCATAATGAGGCCATTTCTGATGCAATACAGCTGTGAAAGGGCACTAGTGGACCCAGTCCACTAGTTCGTTTGTGGCACCCCAACAGTATAAAAGAAAGGAGCGCCTATGAAGGATTCCTTTGTCATGAATGCTATGGATTAGGATGCAATAGATGTATCAAGAGACTGTTATCCTGGGATGTGTAGTCAACAATTTAAGGGCATTTAAGTTAGTTTTCTGCACTACAGTAGCGTAAATGTAGTGTGATACAGCTTGGGAGCGAGCTTCAGTTTCTTGCTTTGAGTCAGAATTTGATGGTAGCAAGAATGAAGACAGTTGTGGGGTGTAACACTTTCTCACACTACTGAAGGTGACTGCTGTCCAGGTGTACAAGGTAACTAATTAAAACAGTTTCCCCTTGAAATATAATTCTGTTCCTCCTCTTCACTATCCAGTGGTAGACTAATATTTGTCTCCAGAATGTTTTTCTAGGATCTGAAGTGGAATTACAGGATCTGAAGGTTACTAAATATTAGGCAAAAATTATAATTCTCTTCATAGTTTAAAAGTATCTTGTATCTTTCATATTTCAAAAACTCTCCTGGATGTAAAATTCTTTTGGCAAACATTCACTGTCTTGCACTTGTGAGAGAAAACTTACTAAAAATAGCTTATGCTGCTATCATACTGAGGTTCCCCTCCAGTTGTATCTGCCCAGTAGCTTTTCTATTTGGTGTAACATATACTTCCAAATTTATCTTAAAAGTTACCAAAAAAAAGACAAAAAACAAACCAGATACTTTATTGAGAACCAATTTAGTATTACATATTATACTTTCCAGTAATACAGCCATTCAGGTCGTTACAGAGATAAGGGAAATTGAGTTGTTTGTGCATCTGCAGCTCTTAAACGTATAACACAAACAAACCAGTGATGGACCTTTTTTTAAAAAAAAACTGTAATCCTGTGTAATACAATTCTATATAAAAGTGTCACTGTTTAGGAATATAGGAATGTAATGCTGTAAATAAAAGAAAAATTTTATTCCAGCTACTATAGAAATTCGTTCAGACTAATGTTAAAATCCAGTTGTAAAGAAGTTCATAAAGAACATCTAATATTATCCAAAATGTTTTGAAACAAACCTGTATCTCATCTGATTTAAAGAAAAAAAAATATTGGAGAATGAGTTTGCTAGTTATAGGGTCTCCGGACTTCTCAAATGTCTTGAGAAACAGGTTTTTAGGGAGGTGTCTATTGAGGATGTCTGAGAGTAGGTCTCTTTTTTTTCAACCTGTCCTGAAAGCACTGTGGAAAACCTTGTAAGTACTAAACTACCTTTTTCAGCTTTTTTCTTTTAGTGAGTTTTTTTATCTGTGATAAAACCAAAAATAATCTTACACCTTAGTGAAGTTCAGTGTGATGAGTAAATTGAACTTACTTAACTCTTTTTCAGGCAGGAACAGCATATTGTGAAAAGTTAAGTTATGGTGAAAACCGAAACCTTTCCATAGTACCTCTTTTCCCAAGCTGTTGTGCTCAGCAGATGCACAATCCAGCTAAAGAACTAAGTACAGTGAAGTACATCCTTTAGATAAGAACACAAGAGGCCTGTGACTTCACTGGCATAAGTTTTTACAGACTAAAATAATTGATTAGATGTTGTAGCTTTAAAGTCTTGAAGAAATTAAAAGAAGAATATTGAAGATCACTGTAAAAACAGTGTCGAAGTGGCATAACTTTGTTGAAAAATTATGCCTTTTTTTACATTAAAGTCTGAACACGTTAAGATTTGCTGTTGACAGGAGAGAGTCATGAAAGCACAACATTGAAGCAGAGTTGTCTTCATTCAGAAGACCTTCTCCCTCCTTTCCTCCCGGTTTGACTGTGAATTAGGAAGCTATTTAGGAGTTATTTCTAGTGCTGTGATTAGGCACGGAAGCCACCCTAGTGCACATACCTGACTTTGTCAGGTTGCTCCCTCAACACGAAAGGAGAGGTAAAGCTCCGAGTCTACAAGTCTTACAGCTTCACAATGTCTGAGAAAGTCTTCAGAGTTGTTCCCTTGTGTTTTATCTATACTTCTGTAGCTATAAAGTCTTGTTTTCTTGATTATTTTTTTTTTTTTTTTTAGTGATGCCAAGCAATGCAACATCTGGTAAGCAAGCTCAAACTGTTCAGCATGATTATGTGCAGGAGAAATCAGTCATCAAAATAAGCCTAGGTTTCAGAAGTGCTAAGGAAGTATTTTTCCTCCTTCATCTAGTAAGTGGATTTAGAGCTCCTTTGCTCTGTCCAGGAATAACTGGTATGGGCCAAGATTCAGCTGCTGTCCCAGCTCTCTGCAACCTCACATAATTTCTTCTTTTCACCTCTGGTGTCAAGTGTTTTGGCAATGAAAAAATGAATGTAGCTTGATGAATCAAGGAACAATGAAAGCAAGATAATATGAATTTATGATGAGGTTGCAAGAAAGAGGAGAACATCCATCTGTTTCTTTTTACAAAAACCTGAAGAAAATAATTTTGCTGAAACTGGCTAGATAATCCTAGGTCTTGAATTTTTCCAGAATTTCCACACGCCCCAATTTGTCTGTGTGGAAAGACTCTGTTTTTAAGGCTCAGAACCCCCCAATAAGAACTATTTCTGTCAGTTGTGTAACCCTCAACTTATATGAACCTCTTTGTAGTTTATGTTCTCAGAGGAATTCTTTAAGGCTTCTGTGGTTTTGGCTGAGTAATGTGCTTACTAAGAGTTTAAAATGACCTTTCTTCAAAACCTAGTAAAGAAATGTTTTTTAAAAAGTAAGCCTGTCCAGCTGCTTTATTCCCTGTGTTGTATATCATTATAAATGATGACGAAATTGAGGAATAAGGATGTTCTGTGTATTCAAGCGCATATTTAAAAAAAAAAAAAGCTGCACTATTTTGTTGGTTGCACAAGAATAGAAATGAGAGAGCTTTCATTATGGATGATCTGACAGTTCTGCCTGGGCTTAGAGTTGTCCTGCACCTCTCATTGGAAGACTTCTTGTCTTTTGAGTTTTCCATTGTAACTTCCAACATCTCAGATAATTATCTTTTTTTCTGCAATAGGCATTTCCTTCCTACTGGGTGAAGGTGACTTTTTTTGGTAAGTTTCAGCTGCAAGAAGGTTTTGAATATTTTCCAAAGGTGGGTTAAAGGATAAATATTTCTGTTTTCCCTGATGTAAACAAAAATACTGCAACAGTTTCTTTGGGAAGCTGGTATGTTGTCGAGTTTTGCAGTGCTTTCTTAAAATTTGGCAGAGACATCAATCCACTGTCAGAAATGTTTGTGATAATGTGACTGATGATCTAAACTTCTGTAACTTTAGCTAATGCCTCCTTTTTGCCTTTTTTGTTTTTGTTTGTTTGTAGTTTTTCTTTCCAGCTGCCTGGCACTAATTTGGAGTCAGTGGTGACTCCCCTTTAATCTTGTACAGTCCTTTGTTGGTGCAAGACCAGGAAGCTGTGCAACTCCATGGTGCTGAATGTTTGCAGGTTTAGCTTCTTAAATTTTTAGCTTCCATTTAAATTCTGGATATTCTCAACAGACTTCATTCCATTGTCTTGTTTCTGGTTCTCATTGAGTTCTGGCCTGCCTCAGAATATCTGATTCTTGTCTGATGGTCCAAGACCATTTCTGGATGTGTAGCTTGCTATTTTAAATTTTGCCTAGCTTTCAGTTTTCTTTGATATTGCAATGAATTTCAGGGAAGCATCTGGATTATGTTCCTAAAAGCACTAGCCTGCTAATCATACCTAAATAAGCAACAGCACATGATAGGGCATGTTATATATTATACATGTTAAACATGCTGTAAGATGCACAGCTAGTGCATAGGTGCTGAAGATGCTCTGAAATGTTATTAAAATGTAACAAACAGACTCATAGAATCATTTAGGTTGGAAAAGACCTTTAAGGTCATTGATTGCAACTGTTAACCCAGGACTGCCAAGTCCACCACTAAACCATCCCTGTCCCTCAGTGCCACAACTACACGTCTTTTAAATATGTCCAGGGATGGTGACTCAACCACTATGCTGGGCAGCCTGGTCCAATGCCTGACCACCCTTTTGGTGAAGAAATTTTTTGTAATGTCCAATTTAAACCTCCCCTGGCATAACTTGAAGCCATTTCCTCTTGTCCTGTCACTTCTTACTTGGGAGAAGAGACTAACAGCCACCTCGCTACAACCTCCTTTCAGGTAGTTGTAGAGAGCGATAAGGTCTCCCCTCAGCCTCCTTTTCTCCAGGCTACACAACCCCAGTTCCATCAGCTGCTCCTCAACAGGACTTGTTCTCTAGACCCTTCACCAGCTTGGACACTCTTTGGACACATGTCCTGAAGTGTGCCATTCCTCTGTAATTCCCCCCACTTCTCGCTTACAGGAATGAAGTTACTACTCACAGTCAACAAACACACTCTGTACTGCATTTAGTTGCTAGACTTATAAAAAAAAATAATCAGAAGTTGAGGAGAGACTATATGTTTAATGCCTCAGAACATATGTCTGAGCAATACTGTATGTTCCAATGTTCTTACTCCGTACAGGCATAGTTTAGGGAGCAATTATGCTTTTAGTTGAAGGATACCTTTCTTTTCAGATAGTCATTTAAGCAAATGACAGCCTAGTTAATTCTTTTATAAAGAACAAATCTGGCTGATCTGGAGTCAGTGTTTTATCTCTCTGCTCTTTTTAGCTTGTGAAACTCCAGGTGATATGATTCTCTTCAGCTGCTGAATTTGAGTGAATAAATAATTTGGAGTAGAACCAGTGCATTGGATATGTTGGTTTATGACAGCAGCGGAGGTGCATTTGTGTTTTCATGCTGTTCAAAACAGCCTGACAGATACAAACAGGGTGCAGCTCTATTTCCCTGTGAGAGACCGACAGGCCCCTCAGTCCCCACACACAGGACTGGATCTTGAAAGGTGGGCACATTTCTGACAGGCCTCTGCATGTTCAGTGCTCATGGTAGTTCTTCATCAGGCTCCAATATCCACACTGTTTGTAGCCTTTATGCTTTTCTTTTTTAGTGCATTTGCTGTCAGGGAAAATGGCACTATTTGAAGGTACTTTCAGGAATGTGAGTTGGCTGGATAAACTGAGGTTTTCCGCTTCCTTGCGGTTCATTGCCTCCTTTTCCTCACTAAGTCCCTGTTTTGATCTTCTTTCTTTCTGTGAAGGCAGCCAAACAGTTAAATTGGAATGCTTTTGGCAGAAGAAATATAATTTCTGCTTAATGCTGTTACTTATACTAATGGTTTATGAATCTGGCACCAAGTTACTGCTTCTCATTTTTATGGGCATATAATGTTCTGTGACTTTATTTGTGCTTTTATGGTAAAATCTAGGCTAGCAATTTTTGTGATAAAAAAAATTACGATTTGGGAATTTCAAGATACTGAATACACTATACAATGAATTTTACAAACATAAGCACTGTAGACTCGAATGTTTCTTGAATAGTTTCCATCGTTAGCTTTGGAGCTCTTTCATCACAGCAACTTTTTCTTAAGTTTTGGAAGGAGATGGATTTTGTGGGGCCTGAGACAAATGCTTTCAGAAAGGCTGGCGAGATATCTGTATCAGTGGTCCGGTTTTGGTTTACTGAAGGATGGTGTGCAAACCAGCATTTGACATTTGGCCCGATGTCACATCATCCAGTCATGCTGCAAACTGGAAAAAATGGGGTGCTCAAGGCAAGTAGTGCTCAAAAAGGTGTGCTGATGCTGCTGTTGCACCGTTTCCACCCTGTTGGCATTCTGCCTGTCTTACCACATAAGTCATCCTTGGCTATGCCTCACTGATGTTTTTTTGTTGATCCCCCCCGGCCCCGGCCGCCTGCTCTACTGCCCTACCTTGTAAAGCAGAGAACAACCCAGTGTTTAGTGTATTGTAGGAATGCTAGTTCTGGTGATGTTGTTTTGCAATCCTTAGAATAGTAAGTATGCAGGAAGTGACCTGTGAATATCATCCAATTTACACCTCTGCTCAGAATGGGGCCATCTCCACAGTTAGATCAGGTTGCTATATCCAGATGAGTTTTGCACATCTCCAGCAATGGAGATTCTGTAACCTCTGAGCAACTTGTTCCAGTGACCTTCCTCACTGTGAAAAATCTCTTACCCAGAACTCTTAATTTTTTCTGTGTTACAACTTGTTTCCAAGAGAAGAATCTGTCTCTTGTCTTCTCTATATTTGCTCACAAGGCAGCTAAGACCCAATAAAATCCCCCTTTATTCTTCTTTCCTTAAAACCAACTCAACTCTCCTCTCGATTCTTCATAATTAATGTGCTGCAGACCCCTAATCGTCTTGATGACATTCTGGTGGACTTGCTTCAGGATATCCATGAGAGGGTCAGATTGGATACAGCACTTCAGATGTGGTCTCACAAGTGCCAGATAGAGGGGATTAATCACTTCCCTTTGTCTGATGGCTATGATCCTGTCAATTGAGTGTAATTTGAAGGTATCCCTCACTGCCATGTAGTGCCGATTCTACTAAAATATTCTATGAAACGTTCTTTTGGCTCTGGATAAGACAACAGCTAGTTTAAAATATACATATTTATCCTTATCCTTAAAGGCTATGAAAATCATGATCTGGTTGTAAACTGGTTAGAAACAGAGATCTGGCTGCCTACATGAAATGTAATACTTGAGTTTATAAGACCAGAAGTGTTTAGAACAAAGCTGTAAACAAAAATGGCTAAATGAATTGGCCATTCCACACTTGACCAAAGCATATCATAGTTTCATTATTAGAATGAAAATAATGTTAATAGCGGTGTGACAGGAAAGCTGCTTCACAGAATGCACACCAAGATGAGAAAAGCTGGAAAAAAAGGAAACAGCCTTTGACGAGATCCTCTGTGGTTTTCTTTACATTTCAAAGAGGTGCCAGGCAGGGAGAGAAGGAAAAGGCATGTATTGTCAAAGAAAAGACAAACTAAGGCAAAAGAAAAGAATGGAGGACAAAAGACAGCTAAAAACTGGAGAAGAAGAGAACAGAGCAGGCTGAAGATTGTTTACTAAATAAAATACAAAGGAAGATCATTATCTTGGTTTTTAGTGAGGGAGAGAGAATAAAAGAGGGGAGAAGAGGTAGGGGCAGTCGGTGATCTAATATGCACATAAAACACTTCTTGGTAAATGTAAAGAGAAAATTGAGCCTTGGGGACGCTGAACTAATAGCAGAAATTAGGGAGAAAAAATAGAGAAGTACATGTCCTTTATCCAATTCAATTTAATTCAGATATAGGTAAAACATATTGTGAACAAGTTGAAACTGCGTTTTTATGCCTCCTTTCTTGCCTTTGTCAAAAACATGTCATAGAGAATGAACACTTTTTGCCGTAGTATATGCTATCATTAAAAGAATCAGATGCAAGTTCTTTGATGAGAATAAGAAAGTTTGAACATGACTGAGCTCTGGGAACATGTTTTTATCAAGCTTCCAGATAATGCAGTATTTTCTATAAAGCAAAATCTTGAAGTCTTTATAGCAGTGCTGGAGTTTTAAATTTGAAGTACTAATGCTGCATTCATCCACTTATGGCGTAAATCCATTTGCCTATGTTTTACATTCTTTTAACAAGAAACAGAATATTTTGCATGATCTACTTGTATTTAAAAGCATATAAAAGTAATAGACTACAATAAGTACCTCTGTAATCAGATATCAAAATATATTTCATTTCACAACTTTCAATATTCAACGGATGTGTGTTATTCCACATTTGACAAATACAAGAAGCGGCTATTTCAGTTATTCTTTGACTAGCATTTTAATGACCGCTCAAAGCTAATTTTAAGTTATTTTGCGTTACCTTAGCATTCTGATTTGCTATAAAGTTTCTTTAGGTAGAGAGGAATGTGACACTTGTGGAATGTATCATTGCATCAAAACTTGACATCCACCTAGCCTAAGACAACTGTCTGTTCCCTAGGGAAATGCTTCCAGAAAGTAGGGGTTTTTTAATTTAGCTTGCCCTAAGGCAAAACATTTCAGGATATTTTAGGAGATCCTGTAATCTAATTAATCTTATGAAAATAATACTAAAATTATTCTTTATTTCCCTATGCATAAAGTTACGGTGTTCCCTGCCTTACATAGCTCCATCCCTGCACTGTGAATGGCAACTGCCAACTGCATCATTTAGGGGGACAAAGACTGGCTTGGTGCTGTGCTGAGGGGTGGTGGGAACTGGTCTCTTGTTCCAGCAGAGCAGGGCAGGGAGGGTAGCCCTCCTTGTGGGGAAAAACTGTTCCAAGACAGTTTTGTGAAGAAGAGGTGAATTTGGTCGACACCAGCAAGCATTTGCCTCCTGTCACAGTGGCTGAGGCCACGACTCAGTAGTTGTCTTCAAAACCTATCGAAGCGAGACCCATGGGCAGGGGTTTGCAGTCATCGGGCTCCATGTGGAAGGGTCTCAATAGCCCTTTCCATTCCCGAGGAGGGAGAGTCAGTAACTGAACTGCAGCTTAGAAGATGGACTTCCCAGTCTCCTGCCCAGGGAGGGAAAGCACTGGCAGCTACAGCAGGCTGTCACTAATCCAAACACCCTGGGTCAACATCACTGTTCAGATGGTTGGAAGTTTGTGGTGTTGTGGGGTGCACCCTTCTATAACACATTCTGCAGAGACTCCAGATGTTTTTTTCTTCTGAATGTGGAAATACAACCAAAGCTGTAATAAAAGCTATTCAGAACTGCACAAGTAAAGCACTGAATACTTCCTACCTTGCAGATATATGGTTTTTTTTATATACCTCTTGATTTTGTTTAATTCCTATTAAGTGTTTGTGTTGAGTAATTCTGGAATGCCATCCTTATGAATAAGCCATTATTTTGTTTAGGATTTTTTTTTTTCCCCTCCTAAAATCCATTCATATTTCAAAGTACTGGAAGGCAGAATATTTTGATGGCCACCTTTGCAGAACATATCCCGGAATGAATGAGGAAATAGTAATTTTAGTTAGCACTACATATAAACACAACTGAAGGCAGTGCAGTGAGCTTAGTTTTCCATTTTTATCTGTCATAGATGTAAATAGTTCAAGCATATAAGCATGCAAAGAAGTTGATAGTTTGAAACTGTGACTGCATGTGTCGTATAGGATAATGTTAAAATTTCCTGTGTGCTTTGATATGACATTCTCTAGAAAAAGATTGGTTTAGCTGAGGTATAAACCGATTAAAAGTTAATGCTGTTTTTCACTGGGCACCCATGCTAAACTAGAAGGTTCATGTATTTCATATGCATGCTTATGTAATTAAGCATCCACTAATTTCTTTCTTTTTAGGAAATACTTCTGCAAATCAGCACTTCATATATGAAGAGTTAAGATCATATCGTTTGTTCTTTAAGGTAAGGATAAGGACAAACATTATTATTATTATTTTGTAATAGGTTCTTAATCCTTTGTTCTGTGAAGTGTTGACGCTTTCATTAGAGTTAAAATATGTTGCATGTTTACAAAAAGCCTGAAATCTCAATATGTGGTCCTATAAATTTTAATTATTTGAATCATTAGAACATCTAATTTTTTGCCTAAGAGTACACGAATGTACCATTGAATCTGTTTTTTAAGGTTTTTTTCCAGTTTAATGTCTGAATCCAAATTCATAAAGAGTTGGAAAAATGAGATGTCTGAGCTATAGGATTCACAGGGATTTTATATGAAGCCTATTTAATCAGGATAACACTGTTATTAATATTCATAAAGTCAGCTGGAACACAAATGACAGACTATGGAGCCTAAAATTTTTTACTTGTGAATTTATTACAAGCAGCTTAAAAAATTAATGGAATTTAAGTAAAGTTGACCAAAATGAAAATCTTATGTTAGCAGAAAAAATCTTTATTAGAACTTTCTCTAAGACCATCTTGCATTGATATCTTTGACAGATTTCATTGGTACTTAAAGAAGAAAGATGCATGAATGGTCATTTAAAAGGATTTAAACGCATTGGCACATTAATTTTTACATGAATAATAAGTAGTTTCCAAAAGCAATTAACTTACAGTGTACAAGATTTGAATAGAAAAATAGGACTGTGACATCAAAGGGCAAAGCAAATGTGCTGTACATTTTAAACTTTTAATAATATGACTTCTTAAAATAACTTATTTCATTTCCACAGTAGGTAAAGTAACAGTGAAGGTATTTGTGTACAGCTTGGGTTTGTTTTGCAATATACCAAGATCTGGAACAAAGAAATATTTTGATGGCAAAGTGCTATTGGTAAAGAACATCTTCAGGCTTTTACAGTGATCAGGTGCTTTTGAATTGAGCTTTCTTACAGTCAGTTTCTGCGTGGAAAATAGTCATATACTGACCACAGCATGTGATTTTTCTCCCATGCTGCTGTATGCAGCACTGGGAAGCATTTGTTACTTCTGTGAAGGGCCAGTTAAGTAGATCTGGAATTTCTTTTGTTAGTAGGAAGATACTGGTTGATTTATATTCATATTTGTAGGTGGTTTGGCATTTAAATATTTAGTGTGAATTACTATTGCATATTATATTCAACAGATAAGGACACTTTTTTTTTTTAGCTTTCTTTGCATGATGTTCAAGTAGAAGTCTTAACACTAACACAGGTTGAATAAATAGATAGTGAATAAGGAAATTAACTGTAGATTTAAAATTAATTCTAGGTTCTGGGTTACAGTTCCATTTTGAATATTCGTATTTTGTCTTGGTCTATCAGTATGCTTTATTTTAGTCTCCAGCTTTAATTTCTTCTTATCATTAGACAGATAGATTATTAACAGATTGTCTTCAAATGAAAGTAAAGAAAAGCTTTAAAACGATTGTATTTGATTTTTCCAATGATTCCTCCTGGGAAAACATTCATGGCTAGCTTCTACTTGTTGTTGATGTGGCAAGGTTTAACTCTATCTGAATAATCATGGTTCGGTCGGTTTTGGTTCTAAAAATACCTTGTGTTTGAAACACCTACTGTAAGGGTACATCTTGAGTGATATGTAAGTGTTGTGCATAAGTTAGATACCTGTTGCACCTGTTGTGTTCGGAACAACAGATGTACATACTTAATATATGGATATTTTGTTGTTCTGTTTACTGACATTTTTAATTCTAATAACAGGGAAGGTATACTGCAAATCCTAGGCAGGCCCAAAAGGTCCTCCTGTTTGACTTTGATCGATAGGTTGCCTTAATCTGATATCAACAATGTTTTTGTATGTGTAAACCAGAAAATGCCTATTAATTAGCCGAACATATTTCACCTATGAAGACAAAGTCGTTAAATGAGCCTCTTGACTTCTGTCTCCAATTATTCCGGTGCCATCATCTATCATTTCCAGCAGAGGGCAGCATTTTCCTACATCAGGTACATGAAGGCACATGCCCTGCTTAGACTGTCAATGTTTCTTGTAATTACTCCCAGTATATTTGTTGCTTGCTTATGAATTAACTTGCATTTATGGAACTAAATCATTCCAATCATTTAATTACACCTGAGGAGCTGAACTATAATTGCTTGCTTCCAACTAGGATCTGATATGGCTTGAGCAGTATTAATTTGGTGTTTACTTTTCTGAGTGCTAAAAGCATTAAAATGATTGTGCAATGGGATTACATTTTACTAATTGCTGGCATTCATTAGCTGGGTAAATGGCGAGGAAGAATGACTGTATATTGTGGAGGGATAAAATTATGGTTTTAAATAGTATATTACTAGGCACATTAAGGCCCTAAGACATGTTTTAAAATACTCCAGAGGTTATTAAATACCATATTTTCTTCATGTCTTGCTATATGAATATCTTATTAAAATACTGCAATTATTATGAACCTTTTTGTGCAATATGTAGGGAAATGGCTTCATTGACAGAAACCTATTTCTTGATATTAATAACCTTCTATATTTTCAGCTAATCCAAAAGTAAATGAGGAACTTAGGAAAAGATTGCCAACTCCAAATCAACACAGTTACACAGAATTGAAAAAGAAGCGTGCAGCTTCATTTGAGGGATTCTTGTAAGGAACTCTGTGTTCTGTGATATGAGGTGAAGTTGTTATTTTTTGTTAAGACCTAAGCACATCAAATCACACACTTTTTTTTTATCATGCACCTTTATAATTAACAACAAATATAAATAATTCCTGAACGCTTAATGTGAATGTTAGTGTCAAATCTTAAGTGTTTGCACAATTATTATACTTTTTTTTTAATAATCTCAAAGATAAAAATGAAAACATCTGCTTTTATGGTGTTTATAGGAAAAGCATTTATTCTGTTGCTTTGTTAGTTAGAACATAGGTCTTCGATATAATTTTTATTAATTGAATTTTAAAATGTGTTGTTTGAGTGTTTTGGTGATGGTGGGTTTTTTAACTCTTACATTTATCAACACAATGTAAAGTCTGCATATTTTCATGATCCAGCCATTGCCTCTTCAAGGCACATGTTGTATCTTTAAATAAAATATAATTGTGCTTATTTTGTATGGTTTTCCTGCTATGTAGTTAAAGATGAAAAAATGTCCTTTTAAAGCACATTTGAAAGAGATGCTTGAGTAAGTAATAACATCTTACTTTATCAGCAAGATTACAAATTTATTTAGATTTCCTTGAGATATAGTGTATAGCTGATTTTTTTTAAGGAGAGAGCGTATGTTTTAACACTCAAAACATTACCAGATAAACATATTACTTTAGGTCTTATTTTTGGGTATTGAGGGTTTTTTCTTGAAGGTCTTTGATTATATTAAATACTGTGTAATTAACCGTATAGTCTGAAGCAATATGTATGCAAATAATAGGATGGATTATTTAGCTGTTTAGAAAAACGGGCAGATTGGAGTGGTCATGGGCCACTTTACCTGTATTTTATCCAGGAAAATAAAGCAAGAGAAAGAATGTTGTGATGTAAAGTGCATACCACCTTCTGTAATAATTGCCAAAGGGAGAAGTCTCATTGCCTGCAGTGGGACCACTCAGTATGATTTGGGCTGTTCTCAGTAGCATGTACTTCCAAGAGCAGACTCTAGAATAAGACAACAAATTAATAAATTTTTCCATTAAGGCATTACATGCGAGAGAAAGCTGAACCAAACCATTATACAAATTAGATGTGTGAAGAAAAAATATTTTACTGAGAAATATAATTTAGCACTGACTGTTAAAATACACAGACTTTATTGTGCCATTATAAATATTTTAAAATCATTTGTACTGTAAATTTTGTGTCGACTGAAGGCAGAGTATAGGTGTGTTATAATACATTGTTTCAAGTTTATTTATCCAGAATTTGCTTTATTTTAGCTCTGAAATCTTCAAGCAAAAACTGGACTCGGTGCCAGATCAAACGAGTTCAGAAGAACAAATGGAGAACTGGTCAAAAGGTAAGGACTTTTAAGATATTAATAAGGAACCTCAGGTGTTGTACCAGTGCTAGGCAGTGACTGGAATGTATTTGTTCTTGCCGATATATGACTGACTTTGGAAGAAAAGAAAAAAAAAAAAAAAAGAAAAACACAAACCCACAACCACACACTGTCTTTTAAAAATATTTGGGGTAACGGGAGAGCAGCTACAGGAATGTAAATTATCAGCTTTACTTTTCTTGTTAGTGTTATTTAGATTTTTTTTGTATATAACTTTGAGAAGTCTTATTTAAATTCTTAGTCTGAACATTGCACTTTACTTTCCAACCTTATTTTCTTAATGGGTTAACAACAAATCTGAAGCTGTCTTAAAGAACTTTCTTGGCTATTCACACCTGGCTAGTAGCATTAAGCCATTTACTAGTATTAATGTATTTCTCATTATTACCTCAACTGAGTACAGATCGTAGAGTAAGATGGGAGGTAGAGGGGGACTTGGTTAACTTGAAACTTCCAGGGTACATGGAGTTTCCATCTCCATCAGGATGGAAAGATCCTTTTGTATTTAGATGACCAAAATTTTGCGCTCAGATTCATTCATTTATGTCTCATGGCAGAAACTTTAAAAAAAAAAAGGAGGGGGGGGCACAAAAAGCACTAAGTTTAAGAGCGTATTATGTGACTGACTGACTTTACAGAAGAGATTTGTCAGAAAGTGGCTTGTGGCTAGATAATAATGTGCACACTGAAGAAAGGGAAAGACACAGGAAGGAGACCTTCAGTACATCACTAAAGGGTGGATGTTTTTCCAGTGTCTCTGTATAGGTTAAAAAAATAGTGAATAGGTGTCAACATCAAAGATGTCTCCTATATCAGAGACTGATAGCATCTTGTATATTGCCTTTTTTAGAATTTTGTACTATGTATTCTTTCTCAAAAGTTACTAAATGTCAAGTTTCTCATGAAGAGTCTATTGTTTATAAGAAAGTAGTAGTACTCCATCTTGCAGATAATACATTTCTTACATATGTAAAAGAATTTGTTTATTATTGTACAAGATAAACTACTTGTAGACCCCTTTTGATTCATGGAATTTTGAGGTGTAACTGAGTGAAGTTAATGTTTTTGAATCATATACTCTGAAAACATAATTACTCATGATAGAGTAACTTAATGGGGAATTGTATTCTGACAATTTATGTTTTAAATGTGTAATGGCTTAATCAGATCTAGTATTTATAGACCTTTAGGGGTCAGCATACCCTAAGAATGGTTCAAAAGGTTAACTTGTCCCAAGTAGGCAAGTGAATACCATAAACTGATTCTCTGAGAAATATTTTCTGTCTAATTGCTAGAAATGGCGTTCTGCTGCTGCTCACAGATACTTTAAAAACTGGGTAGTTACTGTTTCATGTGTATTTTTCTGATGCATTGGGTTAATATTTTCTGCTGTTCAGAACACTCTTTCTTCCAAGCTAACACTTACATATTTTTATGTCCAATATAAGTTGTTATATAGACAAAAGTAAAATTGTTACTTTTTTTTTTTTTTTTTAGATCAGTCATTAGTAAGTCTCACAATCCTTGGGAAGTTAAAAACAGGGATTACGAATAAATCTCATCTCATCATACTGGTTTGTGTGAGGAATTTTTTGGGGCATTAACAATTCATTTACATTTTCTTATCATAGAGATAATAGATAAATTACAGAAAGATAATGTTTGATATGTTTCCTTTGTAGACATTCTGATGCATTTTCTCACTGAACTACTAAATCAAAGCAACTTTTAATTTTCTGTTTAAATGTCTGTGTTGAAATGTGTACCATGTTGTGTTCTGCTTGCTTTGTCATCTGTGCTATCTTTCCTTTTTGCGACTGGTACTGTTCTGCGTCTAGTTGTTCCTTGCTTGTAACCTGGAAGTTTAAAAGCTGGTTTTAGAATAACCCTATAATGATTTATTAATGTTTTTATAACATACTGAAATATTGGACATTAAATTATTTGCCAAAAAATAAGGATGATAAAACACATCTGAGATTAAATTCAGCTGACTAGATGAAAATTCAGTCAAGCAATGAGAATTTTTTTAAAAAAACAGCAAAAATATTAGGTACAGAGAAGTGATAGGTTTATGGCAGTTATGTGGGATAATATGTAACCTGTTAATGTTATGAAGTAAAATACTTGAAAGAAAGGTAGTGTTTAAGAAGAGTATATCTGAAGTGTTTGATAGTTAAGATTTTCTTTTTAACTTTCCGTTTGTTTGGAACATAATTTCACTGTGTGGAGTGAAGACATTTGTCCCTGTTCTGGTATATTAGGAAGAGTTAAAGAACAGTCAGTGCACAAGGCTTAGTATTTCAGGTTTGTGTCTAATTTAAATATACTATGTATCTCCACAATACCTAGTTTTTAGTAGGAAGACAGTGACTTTTTTCATTTCTCTCTAAGAATACTTGAGAGAATGTGTCAGGAGCATTGGCATCAGGCCAGCGAAGACTTTCTGACTTCCAAATGAAAAATATTCAGGATCCAAGCTAGAAAGCCTAGGATGGCAGTCCATTATAAAAATAAAGTTGTGTTGGCAAATAGGCACATATCTTTGTATCGCGGTGGTGGTGGTGGAGGAAGCACGTTGCATCTGGGTGGAGGTGTTACTTTAACAGGGTTTACATGCATGACAAAAACTGCACAAACATTTATACTGTGAAAACACAAGAGGGAACCTGAAACTGGGTGCTTTTCATACTTACATGTACATTCAGAACTTAATGTCAATTTTTCAAAAGAGTTTGCAAGATAGCAAAGTGGTGGGTGGGCAAATACTGGAGTTAAATTTGTGTCTCATTTGACTTATACTATGTACTGTGTTTAAATGGGTGCAGCTATTGGTTCTGTATTGTATAGTCTTTCACTACTGTGATATTTTTGCTTGTGTCATATTTCATAGCATCTATGATTTTTAAGGACAGCACAGAAATTAGATGAAGTCTTAGAATATCAAATACTGTTTGGTCTGTTTTGACAACAAAATTATAATTTTACTGACTCCAAAATGAAAAGCCATTGTATAATTATTTTCTGGAATTTCCTAAAACAAGGTAGTAGATTGATTATTTTTAATGGCAAAGTGGTTTGCTTCCTTAAAAGGTGGTTATTATACTTTTCAAGCATAGAAATAAATATACATATATTTGTAAACCACTAATTGAAGCACGTATTGAAATATAAGTCAATGAACCACTTTCACCTGTAAGAATTTGATGTCAGCTCTTAGTTATGATTCATATAGATGCTTTCACTGTAATTCATTATTCTTGAAAAGAATGTTCGTGTGGCTTATAAAAAATACTTTTAAAATTGTTTATCTGGAAGCTGTAGTTCAGAGGAGACTCTAGCTTTAAAGAGATGTGATAATGTAGATTGGAACAGAACTGCAGAATCAGCTTGTGCAGGGAAATTTTAAAAGTTAGTGTTTTATCTGGGGGTGAGCTGTTGTTTTCCAGTCTTGCTCGCTTCAGGAAAAATAGAAAACAGATATACAAACCTAATGAACAAGTTAAGTATATATAGCTGGTCAGACGCGTGTTCATGTGATAAGCTTATGCATTGACAATTGTCTTAATTGCATTGTGTGTTTGTGCATGCATTGGTCTTGCATGAATGCATGGTGTTTACAGTTAAGAATCTGGCCATAGCTTTCCTTGTATTGTCATGGTCATGATGTGTATATGCCAATGTATTGCTTACAAAAATATTTTTTAGTTCCTCTGCTGTGTAGTGAATAATATTCAGGAAATAAAGCCTCTCTAGAAATATTTTTTAATATTTACTTCCATTTGTAAAGTTACGACATTTATTGTCACCATCCTTTTTGCATTCATTGTAATTGAGGCAATGTACAGTCATTTGCATAGGTTAAGTAAAATGAATCATCTTTTTTTGCTAACTTCCTAGAAATGAAACTCCTATTCCTCACCGTGTATTTGTAGACTATTTTGAGCAGTAAGTTTTTTCTAGTTATGTAATGATTTTAATATACTTTTTTGTGGGTTTGGTTTTGTAATAGTAATCACAAGGACTGTTTTGTCTGGAATTACTATTGTGTGATTTTAACACACATACACACATGCACAAAGATGAAGGGATAAAGAAAGCATTGAGAGTGATGTGGTGTTGTAAAGATTTCTCATCTCATGCTCTATCTGGGTCAAAAACCAACTAACTGTAAAGGTGCTGCTCCCCTTCCTCCAGAATACACCCATTGTAGCTATAAACACTCTAAAGAAAATCTGAAGCCCTTCTTCCAAGGCTGTAGTAGAGGCAGAATAAACCATATTTGTCATATGGAAGTCTGTTTCTGCTTTTACATGCCTCAACTAGAGATACTGTGAGCCTGTTCTTCCTCTCCTTCCCTCTTTTAGCAATAAGAAGTGCTGTTTACCTAGGAAAGAAAGAAGACCTGGATATTGCACTGATGTGTATGCAGAAGAATCTACGTGATATGCAGAGAGACATTCTTCATGCGTGTGGCTCAATTGATTAGTGTCTTCCATGTGTGTTGTGCTTTCAGCATTGAAATTGCAGTGTGCTAGCTGTCAGAGATTCTGCAAAGTGGCAAGGACAGTTGCAGGTTTCTCTGCACAGTATAGGAGGCAGAAGAGAGGCTGAGAGGATGAATTTGCATGAGTCAAACACAGAAAGAGTGGCTGGTAACTGTTGAGCAATATTAAGTACAGAAGATGAAAAAAACCTCTTGTATGGAAAAAGAAGGAATAGTGTGCCATGACTTAGAAGATAAAAAGGAGCTAATGATAACTGAACAGTCATCAAATATTGTCTGGTCTTTCCCGTAAATATAATCCTTTCATGTGTATAAATTATCATCTGTCTGTTTTCCATCCCATTTCTTTCCTTGTACGTTTTGCATGGTAAAATACAGTGCATTTCTGGCCAGGCTGCATGCAGAAAGACTCCTCGTCAGAAGCACAATTAAGTACCCAATATCATTGGAGTGTTGTGAATATGATTTTGTTAGACCCATTACAGTACACTGAAATGTGTAGTGCCTTATCTGCGCTGAGTACTGCAAGTGATAAAGATAGGGAGAATGCACACCTTGAAGTATTGCACTTTGAATCACACAAGTGCAGCTAACTTCAGAATGTCTTGAAATACGCTTCAGGCAGAGCAGCACTTATTACCGCAGTAATTTTTATGTAGTGCTTTAGAAGACCTAGCACAAATGCCAGAAGAAATTTGTTATTTTCTTCTTTAGAAACCTTCATTGCTTCTGTTTTAATAACAACTAGAATGAAGCTTAAGTTCAGAGCAAAGATATAACAAAAAAACCCAACTTATTAAAAAAGGGTTCTCCAGGGAGTGCATTGGAGACTCTTATCTTAGAGTTCACCTGCATCTTTAGTAGACCATTTACTCAGAGTAGAGTGTGCGTGGGCAAGATGTCTTACTGGCACTTTATGCAGAGTGACCTTTCTTCTATGTTGGACACTTAAAATGACAATATTTTTCTTTGGTTCTAAAGCAGTAGTTTTCTGGGATTTTTTTTAGAACTCTAATTCAGCAAAGCCTTAGTTGTTTGTTGGCAATAGGGGAGGTTTAGTACATTTGGATAAGAGAATTTTCACTATAATTAATGGGCATCAGGAAACATGACCCTGCCTAGATAAAAGGGAGTTCTGGATCATTAAGATTTAGATAATGGAAAGGGTTATATGTGAAAAGCAATTGTCTGGTATGACAATAGCAAAAGAGAAATGAGGTGGGAAGGTTTACTTTGTTTTTAGCTGGTTTAGAAAATATAAACACAGCATGCTTAGTAAAACTCTAGCAGACACTATGTTTGGAAATTATGTAATAACTCCATATAGGCTGTAATGATATCCTGAAACCCTGTATTTAAACTAACCTGAATTACAATGAGAGATAAACAGAATATTTACCCATCCCTTATGAGCTGCTGCTGATATGTAAATTTATTCTTCTACTTTGCACAAATATACTTTTGAGCTACTGCTTAAACACTTCAAGGTCCTTAGCCAAACAGTTTTAATGATGCCTCCAGTATTATGAAAGTGTGACATTTGATGAATGCCTTGTATAGTTGTGATATCGGGGAAAGTGTAAACAAAAAACGCACATCAAGTCATCGTGCAACACCTAGATAATTTATAATTTTACTGTTTATATCCATCTTGACATTTTTTATCTGCCAAAGGCAGGTTTCATTTGGAATCTTAATCTGAGATTTATTTGGTGGATCTGGAAATCATAGCTAGAGTTCCCACAGGAAATGGTCCATCTACCAACAGATTAAATGGCAGTCCTGCAGTTGTTAAGGGAGCTCTGCATTTAACACACATGCATACTCATTCAGTCAGCACTGTGGAGAAAAATTAAAGTAGTAACCCAGGTTTAGGAACAATGTAGCTAAAAAGTCCCATATTTGCTGAATGACAAAGGGTTATATAGCAGCATTTCATTTTATTATTCGTGCTTGAATTTCTTGTTTGCTTTGTTGAGTCTGCTGACGAATACTAATAAATGCCTGCAACAATCCAGACGAGAGATGCCTGGCAACAAAGCTATGCGGTGGACCTCCCTGATCTTCTCCAGTTCACAACCTGACCTTTTGAAAAATTGGCTGGGCTAAGCTGCAGAATTTGGGTGTAATGGTTATTGTTAACTCCAGCTTTAGGATTTATTAATTTGTGTGATCAAGACTTACCTATACTTCAAAGTTTCAAAAGACCAAACACAATCATCCATCCATTAGAACTAACATTGTGTTTCAGTGAATCCCACTTAGTATCTGCCTAGAGATTCTGCTGTTTTGATGCATTCGGAATATAAAAATGCTTTTTCAAGTGTGAGACCGATCCAATGAAAATCTGGTGTCTTCTCAGAGACTAATGTTTTAAAATAACAATATGTTAATGAATTGCAAACGGAGGGTGGAATGCCAAAGGAAATGTCTGATATTTACACATTAATAAATGCATCACGATTAACTGCAGTGAATACTAAAATAATGATTTGCCATGTATTTTAAAGACTTGGATGATTTTTCTATTTTAAATATTCACCAGTTTGTACGCAATTGCTGTTTAGATGCAAAATAGGAGGGCAAAAGACTTGGTGAGAGAGGCAGGCGAGGGAAACATCATTACTAAAATAATCAGGATCCTTGGAGAATTGAAAAAAAATTGCCTTTGCCAGAATAACTCCAACTGTTCATAATGTCCTTCTCAATTTATTTCTTTATGAAGGGTGTTGATAGGGTTCCACACAAGTACAGGTGAATAAAGAAGCATTCAAAGTAACACAGATGTCCCCCTACTTAAACTGCTAACACAGAATGAAGTCACTGTTCTCTTTAGATTCCTTTAAGGAATAAAAAAAAAAAATGAACGAATAAACTTCTGAGTTTTGTCTGTGTTTTAGCAGACAAAATATTTTCAAGCCTGGCTTTTTTCTGGTATGTGTGTTGTGGGATATAGAGCAAACTTAAGACATTGATGCAAAATAGAACTTTAGGTTTTGTTCAGTTGCAGAGAACTCTCTCAACAAAGTTGCAATAAGAATATGTTGTGCTCTTTGATCGTGAATTTGGGCAACTCAAATGCTTAGCTGTAGCCAGAGATGGAGTATTTGAATTGTATTGCTCTGTTAACCTGACTGACTTCTAAAACAGTTTTAACTGGTTGGAAGTTCTCTGTATTAGAACAACAGTCAATGTAAAAAAAAAAAAAAAAATTTCTTCTGCCTACTACTGAAATTACAGGAAGTTTGTATATACTGTACGCTGCATGTCTGTCTTCTAATGTAGAAATACTGTAGTCTTTCCTGTGAATGAAAATTATTATCATAAAGTAGTGTGGAAGGATACCAACTTAGTTTTGAAATTTCTCTTAATTTTGTGATTGTGTAAATGTTACTTTATCATTCATAAGTTAAAATGGTATTTTTTTCCTTGAAGTCCAATTGAAATGAGTTGCTAAAGCTTGTCTGAAGAAGAGAGAACTTGAGGGCCCCTGCTGAGGAGACAGGAGCTTTTGAAGTTCTGCAGTTTTACTTCTGCCGTGGCTTGGTCAATGACCTCGATCCAGTTACTTCATTACTGTGCGCCTGGGTGTTGATGTCTGTAAAGTTATTGTTACAGTACTTAAGCATCCTTTATAAAATATCTGTGCGAGCTTCCACAAGATGTTGTTTTCAAGGCTTATTTCAGTGAACCTCATTTGTTTCTTAAAGTAAGAGCAGATATCTCGGTGAAAAATCCAGGACCTTTCTGAGTAAGGGTTACTTAAAAGTAAATGGATGGTCCTCACTCTTATGAGTTGACCCACGGTGCTCTCAGCAGGGTCCACAGTTATGTATCACTGGGGCACTAACCGTGCAATGCATCTGCATGGTGATTTCCTCTTTGTTACTGCCAAGGGCTGGGCTGGTGGCATTTTTCCTGGGCAGAGCACTGAGAAATAAAAGGAATTAGCTTTGTGTTACAAAACTACTCTGAGCTCAGCCTTCACTTGTTATCAGCTTCCTGTGACTGCTGTTCTGCTGTGCTACAGAAGTGAGTTAGTGAGATGTTGAGTCCTACTGAGTTATCGTCTTAAAGTTTGCCCAGTTTTCTTGAAACGTTAAGAGAAGTGTCGTGAAGGGATAACCAGTTCCTGTTGTAGGTTATTGGTACTCAGTGTACTGGGCTGCATTGAAGGGGCCTAAATAATTGCTAACTTAGGTAAATCTGTAGTAAGTCCAAAGATGAGTAAAGTTGCACTCTTTCTTGTTTGTTCGGGGGGGTTTTTGAGAAAATGTATATTGATCTTGTACTTTTTGTACTGAGTTTTTGTAATTGTTTTCCAGAAACAGGAATTACTTTCTTCTTCAAAATGAAGTGTAGTATCTTTTTTTGGAATTAACTCTGAAAATTTGTTTGCAGATTGTGAGAAAGATAAAATAGTGAGGAAAACTTAAAAAATCACAAGCACCCGTTGAGATGTGCGTGTAAATCATGTATGTTGCATCTGTGTCAACTCAAATATGAATGAAAAAGGAAATAACAGGCATTCTGAAAATGCTTAAAACCTAAACCAACTCTTTTCTTTCCACTTGTGCCAGGCAATAGGATCAGATTTCTTCCACCAGCTTTATTTTCTTTCTTTGCATATTTATGCCTATAAAATCCTTAAATTTTGGTTTCCCACTCATTTTCAGGATTTATGCCTTTGAATCATTCAGTCATGGATGAACTGTTGAGCAATCTGAGTCTTTCACAGTCATTTTGTTTGATAGAAGTTCCAGTAGTTATACAACAGAGTGAATGAATGTTTGTCTTTGTCAAAAAGGCTGACTCATCATTTTCATCTCATGAAGGAATATTCAGTCATAGTACTAATTTCATTTGCATAACTAGAAAAGTTAGTGGCTATGAGGTTCAAATTTTCAGTTAGCCTTAAATATTTGATTTTTTATATATCTAGGAATTTGGGTCCAGTGGCATTAGATCTTGGGAACTTAAGACAATTCCATAATCCGTTGTTCATACGAAGCTATTAAAATTACTTTTTATTAATGCAGCAACTGTCTTGTCCTAACAGCTTGTTACAACACTTGCAGGTGTGTGTGTGTTGTCATATACATATGCCCAAAAATTATCTTTTCAGAAATTTTTGTAAAATTCTTAACCCAAAAAAATCTAGATAATTTGAAAGTCAATAATAAAGAATAGCAATTAGTATAGTGAAAATAAAAAGGTGATGTTCTTAAGTAATGCTCTTACACACTTGACAGTTGCTGTAGCAAGTTGAGGTAGGTGTGTGGTTTGCAGGTAGGGGCAAGAGCAAGTATTTTTAAGCTGTAGTGTGTCCTTTTATTCCGGTGGGAACAGGCTAGGTTAGTATAGAAGTGTGGTGGCTCTTTGATAGTTTTTTTGGATAGTGAATATTCCTTCTTGTTTTTTGAGATTCAGTTTTTGGTATTATACAAGCAAAACAGAAAAAACCCATCGAAATTGAAGCTATGTTGTCATTTAGGCTGAGAAGAAAAGATGCATGATTAACAGTAAATGAAAGTTTGTCAGTCACTGAATTTTGGGGCTTTTAGTAACTGAGGTTGCAGTTAGTTCCTCAAACGTACCACAGTGTTTTGTTCTGCATTTCTTCAAATGCTTTTAATCTGAGAGTGTCACATAGGAAGAGTGAGCTACTGAGTTTGCAGTCAGCTTTGCTCATGCTCCCACCATGTGTATGGCTCATTCTCTTCCTTCCTGCTTTTGCTTTTTCTCCTGTCCTGCCTCTTACTGCCACCCCTCTGAGGGTTCATTCATGCAGTCCTTTGCAGACAGATGAGAAGATCCTTTGTCTGTGCTGTAGACCAGCTTAAAACAAATACTAAGAAGCTATAGGTAGCAAGCAGTAAGTACTATGACACTTGAAGCTGGTTTGAAACACCAAGGGCTTCCAGTGTCCCCATACTCATCTGCAGGCAGATCTGTAGCCGGCAGTGTATTTTGCAGCACTGCGTGCATGTTCTGTTGGGTTTTGTTTGTTCTCCTTTATTGTTATTCCGCGGAGATTCCCTGCAAACCTCTGAGCTGATCAGTGCAGTTTGGCTAGTGGGGTGCTGAAAGACTACAAACAGGCGGAAGGAGGTGCCCACCCAGCCTGAATATGCTGAGTGGTGTAACAAGGGATGCCACTGCCTCCTTAGCCTCTGGGGTGAATCTGCACCTTCTGTGCACTTACATTTCCAGCACTTCTTTCCATATTACAAGTGTCAGTACAGGATTCTCTCATGCTGTGCTTTCCCTGATCTCAGTGCCAATCCTCTGCTTCTAAAAAGGAGCTGTGAGAAATAGTGGCTGCCTGCAAAATGCATTAGATTCAATGTTTTTACTTGACTTTTTAACCACTCCTAGCTTAACAACATTGAATTCTTTTCTGCCTTTCCTATTTCAAGCCATGACAGCATTATCTTCCTCTTACGTCACTTACAATCAATTCCCAGCTTTAATTCCAGTGTCTTTATATTCCTTCTTCCTAACATTTGCTTTTCTTTCCTTCAATGTGAACAAGCTATTCATTCAAGATAAATACATACAGAAGATCAGCTTCTCCCTATAGTGAAATATTAATCTGGGCTACTGAACTTAACTCTATTTTATATGGAAAATAAGTTGTTTAGTATACTCGGGAACCAGAATCAGTGCTGGTGATACCACTTAATGAAAACTACAGCATTTTTCCCAACGCTTGCAAGGCTTTTTACCCTTTCTCTGATGTTCCTTATGCAGCCTGATTATTGCAAATGCTACGTACTCCCCAGTGTGCCTCTGCAGCATTGGTAATTAGTGCACAATACAATTTGCAGGAGGCATGAGGAAAAGCACTGAAGTGCATTGATTAATATTGCTGCTTAGTTTAACAGCAAGACAGGCCTTGGTACATGGGAGCTTAAATTACATGGGGTGGGGGTCATGGGCTATATGGAGAATAAAGTGGTTTTAAAAATAAAAAAATCCTTATGCCCATTGATTTGACAGTGGTTAAAATGTCTTCCCCAAAGCATTCTACTTACAGATTTAGCATGTTGACCAAAAACATGCATTACAGCTGTGTGAAACAAGTAAAAATTTCTAACCTTCATGCCCTCGGGCAGAGTGCTTCCATGTCTGAGTGGAGGAGGCTGCCATCATCTTTTCTCTTACAAAACTAGTAGGGGAAAAAATTAGATCCTCTGTGTTTCGCCTAACATTTCCAGGAATGCCACTTACAGGCTTGCTGTGATACCGCTTAGTCTTACCCATGTGCTTGAGGGAATTGGATCTGGATGAAAAGGTAAAGGTGTGCTGCAAACATAAGTTGCTTAAAAAAGCAGCATTAGCATTAATAAATGCCAACACAGATCTATCCCATTCTAAATTATTTTTTTTTTCCAGCTGCTGTAACTTAGTTGAATGCATAAAAATCTGTATCTTGACATGGCCTAAGGATTTAGCCTGAAGTTCGGCTGCTAATGCAGATGTTTACTTCATCATGCAGACATGTTTATCTCATAATGTTTAAAAAAAAAAAAATTGTCTGGTGACTTGACGTGTCATCTAGAAAGTTTTTTTGCTTGTTGAGAGCTCCTTCAGGATGTTATAGAGAGGCTGCTGAGGCTCATCTGACCCTCTGTTAGCCCCTGCTGCTGTTCTAGTTAGGCACCAGTGATACTGTCGGGTTGACCTGAGAAGTATGACTATATGTGACTATAAGTGTGACTGTATGGCTCTGGGGGGGGTGGTTAAGGGTGTGGGAACCCATGGTGTTATCCTTGATCCTGCCAATAAGAGGGAAGGGCATGGAGGAAGATTGGGTGAAGGAGATGAGGCCTTCTTCAGACAACTGGAAGAATCCACAGGTCCTGGTCCTGATGGAGGACTACAATGACACTGACAATCTGCTGGCAGGACAACAGCAGGGCACAAGTGATATGGGAGATTTCTGGTGTCCACTGACAAATTCCTGAAAAAAATGATTGAGGTGCCAACAAGGAGGGGTGCTCTGCTGTACCTGATACTTACAAACAATGAAGAACTGCTTGTGGATCTCAAAGTCAGGGGGCAGCCTCGGCTGGAGTTACCGTGAGGTGCTGGTGTTCAGGATCTTCAGAAGAAAGAGCAGGACAAAAAGCAGGACCTCAGCTGTGGACTTCAGGAGAATAGACTTTGGCCTCCTCAGAGATCTACTTGGAAGAATTGTGTATAATTACGGTACTAGAAAGAAGAGGAATCCAAGAGATCTTGTTGATATTCAAGGATCATCTCATCCAAGCTCAAAGGTGGTCTATCCTGACAAGCAGGACATAAAACATGGATCAAGCAGCATGTTGTTTTCCTTGACTTTGATAAGGCTTTGGACTCTGTGTCCTATAACATCCTAATAGAGAAGCAAAGTGTGGATTAAATAAATGTAAACAGCAATGTCAGTTGAAAACTGGCTGAATGTCTGCGCCCATGTGGTGGTGATCTGTTGTACAAAGTCCAGTAGGAGGCAAGTTACTAGCAGTTTACTCCCAGAATCAAAAATTGATCTAATCTTTTTCAATGACTTCATTAATGATCTGGATGATGGAGCAGAGTATACCCTCAGCAAGTTTGCTGATGATACAAAACTGCAAGGAGTAGTTGATACACCAGATAGTTATGCTGCTATTCAGAGAGGAAAACTTACTCAGTTGATTACTCTTACACTAAAAGGGTTAGAATCCCTTTTTCTATTCATCCCAGTGTGACTGTGGCAACTAATGTCATCTAATCTTAACATTCTGGACTGAGGTTTTTCTTCTCCAGCTTTCATATAGTGTGGGCCAAAGGAGAGTGCAGGAATGCTAAACAAGGAACAAAGGTTCATGGCAATACAGTTACTGGTTATTGCAACAGATACGTTGTGCTTGAATTCTTCCACAGAATGCAACATGCTTCACCTGAGGCACTTCAAATATATACGGCTTAAAGGAAATGTTGATGCCCTAGAAAAGAAGAAGAAAATTGGTTATGGCAAGTGAAGCATTGCACTTCCTCTTCAATGTGTGGGAGCATAACTTGCAACTATATATATATATATATATATATATATACACAGATAGCTACATCTGAATTGGGAGAAGTGGACAGGGTGATGTTTGATAGGTCTTTATAATATAAATCAAATGGAAAACACATCCAAGTATATGCCTCCCTATAAAATGTTTTGCAAGGATTGAAACTCAGACTAGGTTAGTTTTCAGGTAGTACGAACTGGAGAGGTTTCTGAATTTCACCCTTATGTGTTGCCTCTCCCAAGATGGGGCAGATTCTTAGAGTATACATAGTGATTTTTTTAATGCCTGTTTCTATAGTGAGCCTTGCTTCTTATTGTAAGGTGGAGCAAGATGTTGCGTCCAGTTTTGAAACATAGCAGCATTTAAAAGGAAATGTCTGCTCAAAAACATGCAGGATTTCAAGCCAGTGAACACCAGCATACATTTGCTCAAAGAATCCTAGTGGCTGTGAAATGATATGAGGAACACATTTCAATCACAGTACTGAAACTAGTGTTAGGTTATACTTGTTAATGAACTATTTAGCAAGTTATGGTCACCACGTGTTTATTACTGCTTAGAAACAAAGATTCTGATACACTGTTGACTGTTGTTCCTCTAGTACAAAAATCAGTGGTTCTGGTTTAGAGGAACGGAGAGAGTGGATTCAAGTGGCTTTGTGCCGAAGTAGATAAGGAGAATACAGATGAGCAGCGGGTACAAAAATTTTTTCCTCGAGGTAACATATAGCTTTGTATGGAAACTTGTTAAATTGACTCCAGCCAATCCATGAGTCATCCCTCTGTGCCCTTGGGATGCTTCCTGTGCCATCGGCTGTGTCTTTCCTTCTTCAAGGAAAGAGTAATCTATTGCAGTAGATTTTAGAGAGTATTTTCGGTATTTTTGACTCAGAGTCTGTGCTTTTATATCTTACATGCAGCGTGATACCTTGATACTGATTGATGTGTATTTTTGGACTATTTATAGATGATTGCAACTGTATAGACAGTTTCTTAGTATTTTTGAGAAGGAAGTAATAAGTTGGATCGTAAAATATATACCAAAATGTTTGGAAACACTAACTTTATTAAATAAGCAAAAGCTCTGATGTTTATTCTCTGCTAATCTAAATGAAAAAATGAAGAATATGTGCACTTTTTTCCATTCCAGCTTTTTTAGGCTTCTTCCTCTTTTTTTTTAATATAGTTCTATAATTAAAACTTACTTGTTCTTACTTTATGAAAGAACATTCATGGTATGTAGATCTTTCTTTCATTTAAATACCCTGATATCAGAAATATGTCCTAAATGTATCTAGTAGCCAAGCTTCAGAGAACTATCACATTCAACAGTTTAATTAGATACTTTTCCTCTTTGGCACAATTTGTGCTTTGCATTCTTCAAGTTCTTTAGTTGTATGAGCCTGAACCTTGCACTCTCCAGGAGTGAATAATGGGGCCTTAAATTTGCTGTTGCTAATTACAGCTTGGTGATACTTTTTTTGTAGCCAAAATGGATTTGAAAAAGACCTCAATATAAGTAAGAGTCTAGTTCACAACCTGCAAATTTCCCAGTCTACAGCAGAAATTCATCATGTCTCACTGGGCTAAAGCAGATTTTTGCAGAAGATAAGTAGATAATTTCATAGGGTCAGCATTATTTTAAACAGTCATTTCAGGGGAAGAGGGATTAGGAAATGGTGATGAATTGTTGAAGTTTCCATGAGAAAAATACAGTAAATAGCTCATAACTCCTACATCTGTGCTCTAGGTTCCTTAGTGGGATGAGGAAGCTGTGAATCTGAAACTAGAGTACTTTCTCCTTTCTGCTACAAATAAGAATATAGCAAGCCATTTTTGCATGAGAAATCTCAAGTTTGTGCTTCTTTTTCCAAATGAAAAAGTATGTTTGTTTCCATTTCCAATTAGGAACACATGTCCTGGAACAGAAGAAAGAAGACTTTTGTGCTGAATTCCAGTTTCATGAGAATTCTCAGAAAAACCCATTCATCCAGGCAGAAGCTGAACCACTGAAACTTCCAGATTTGCCGGTAACCAGTCAAAGAGGAAGAGCCCCAAATGATTGTAATTCCAGTCCTGAAGAATCAAGGTAAAACCAAATATCCCAATATATATAATTTTTTTAGATTCAAATTATAGACATACATAATATGTATAATATACATACAGATTTTTGGATAAAGGTAAGGAAATTTACTTCCCAACTGAGAATCAGTAAGTCAGCTTTTTACTCAGACTTACCATATCTGCCCTTCTTTCAGTGTGGAATGCAGCATTTCACCACTGCATTCTCTAGCACTGACAGAAAAAACAATCATGGCAATGGCTTATGTGACACGCTGTGGGTATTTCGATGATTGTGATCTCTTTTTAATTTTTAAAATGCATACTGAACAGAATTAGAAAAGATGATCTAAAAGTCTGGTAGTATTTGTGACTTTACACAACAAACACAGTGTACCCTAAGTATCATGAGTGAGTAGGAAGCAGGAACAAAGCAGGGTGAAAGTGAGTAGGAAACGGGAATAAAGCAGCTAGGAAGCAGGAATAAAGCAGGGTGAAGTGTAGATGAAGTTGAAAGAGAAAAGATGAGGAGTTGTAATACTTTGTAGGCAGTCTGTGAATGGCATCTGGAGAAGGGAAATTATGGTTGCAAAGTATAATACAAACTAAAGATTTCATTCTGTCATTACTTTTGATCATTTATTGTCATTAATTTCTATACTGAGCTATGACCTTCTACTGCAATCTTAGGAAACATATACGCTCATGCACTATGTGACATAATATATAAAGGTAAACCCAACTGACTTGGGAACATGCTACCGGTTTTGAGCAACTTAGGCATTCTGAAGCCCAAGTCTTAACTGAGTGACAGATTTGCTTTTGAGAATGGGACCAAGGCTGCAGAGCCCTGTGATGTACTTTTGAAAAATATACGCTAATTCTTCACCTGTCTGGCAGATTCTGCGTCTGATTTTGTTATCTTTAGTACGATCTATTGGGCCCAAACCAGTCCATAGTACTTTTCCGTCTGTCTTGTTGCCTTTTTTTTACATTAGGGCCTGAGATACGCTGTTAGGGCAATGCATCCTGCACTAAAAGCCAAATGTAATCCTGAGTGATTAGGTACAGCCCAGCACAGTGTCAACCAAAGGCTGTTGCTCCTGCCCTTCACCAGTGCCACTTGCACTGGGAATCAGGCTGATCTTGAACACTGAAGTTAACCTCCCACAGCAGTCAGCATGTTGAACTATCTCACCTGCAAATACATGGCATCTAGGCCAAAAACTCATTGTGGTAGAGACTATATAAACTGCGTAAAATCTGTCCTTCCCCAAATAGATTGCAATCAGAATATAAAATGAGAAAATATCTTTGTATAGAATGACCCAGGAAACATTGAGTCAGTGTTGATTTGCACTGTAAATGATGGTCTTGGTGTACCATCAATGTGACTTGGAATGTTGAATGAAAACATCAAGTTTTCTTTTAGACATCAGGAAGAAAATGTTTGCAGGATTTAAAGATGATGAGGAGGTATATTCAAACTTGTTAATGCAAAGCATCTCCTGAACCTGGAAAATGCACAAAAAAAGCTTGAGGTTTGTAATATCTGGGCAGTAGTATCCAGATGCATCTATCACTTTCAGTCCAAAACAATAGTAAATGAAATTTGCTAGACAGAGCAAAGATGGAATAGTCTTTGAAGAATCTCAAAAGTGCAGACAGGCAGTTTAAGCACACTTCCAATCCATATATAGTGTAATACACCAAGTAAGTACTTTTTCAACGTGAATCTTCCTGCTGTCTATGTTTGATGTGCTTTAGGTTGCACCATAGTTTGCCTGCAGAGTACAGACCTTAACTTCCTTCTGAAAGAACCATAGAGAAAATAAATCCAATGGAAGCAGGTGAAGAAAGGAGAGACTGAGTACAAACAACAGTATAGGAGAATGACTCTTAGGAGCAACAGATAGCTTTCCTTTTCTTTCTAGGGTGTTAATTACACATAATGAAAGTAATGTGTACAGTAGAAACAGTAGTTAAGAAGGTATAGCTTTTATCTGGTTACTTCATATGACTCATTGGCTATGAAGCCTATAAACAGAAAATGCTTAGAGGAAGTGAATGGTAAAAATATTTGTTAATCCCCCTTCTAATCCATTCATCTACTGATTTTGCTACCATCTTACAAGTGAGATCTGTTTGTGATTTCTGAGTTATCTGTGAGTATCAATGGATAGCCAAGGAGTTTTATAAAAGTCTTACCCTGAGACAGAATTTTTCTGGTCATTGAATCTTGTCTTGGCTAAATAAGTTATCTTAAAACTATGTGAGTGATATACGGTATGGAATTGCTGATGCCCGTTATAATATTTAGAATAACATTGTCATTTTACACATTTCTTCAAGATGAACTCCTAGATCTTGTTTTCTGGATATTCTCATTTCAGTTCATGTGGAATTGACCATCCTACTGAAGAATTAGGTTTCTTTTAACCTAAGCATCAATTTGATACCTGAATGTTTCATTATTTTGTCGCTCTGTGTTAGGCACAGATTTTTAATTTGTTTCCCTTAAGCATTTTCTGTTTATAGGCTTCATAGCTACTTTATATTCATCTGATTTCTGCCTTAGTACTGTAGTATATATATTTACCATTCCAGATTTACAGATTTTTTTCAGAACTACAGATTTAAGAAGTGATAGAAGGCCATCCCTTTTACTGTCTATTTAATACATTTGCAATGATTAACAACTTTTGATAATTCATGTATTTTGTTTTGGAGAGGAAGGGGGAGGAACTGGTTGTACATTATTTTTCTTTCTTTTCCCCTCTGAAATGCAGCACCGTAGAACAAAAGGCTAACAGGATGCTCCCTGAATTTGTATCTTCATGGAGGGATGCCTCAGATTTAGACGGAAAAACGGAAACAGCATTCCTTTTAAAAGAACTGGACACTCTGAGAGCCAAAAATAAAAAGGTACAATTGAGATATTCAGCTCACAGCATTTGCTCTTTTATAGTTGTCTTACAAAACATACATTTTAAACAGTGCCTAATTTAGTTTTGTTATTTATTTTAGTGCACCAATCAATAGCTTTCTTGTCATTTTGGATTCTTAGTATCTGCTTAACAACTGCTTCTCTGAAATAAAATAAAAAAAACACCACTTTTATCCTACCCTTTGACCCTTTTAATCAGTGATGTAAGTTCTTGCACCATGGATGAAAACCAAGGAGGACCAAAACCAAGGCCAGGATTTCATTAATAGAATCTGAGTTCGTGCCTCTGTGTATGTGGTCCAGATAACGAATGTGCCCTGATACTTCCTCTTTGATGAGGGAAAGAAAATTCCGTCCTGCTTGCACACTGATTTGCTACTGGTGTTAGTAGCAGTTGTGTGCACCTAAACAACAGAAAAGTCTATAGTCTTTCCATGAAGTGTCATTGAATATTCAATGGCAAGCTCGGGTATCTGTCCAAGAGCAGATTTAGTGGATTCCCAGTTAACACGAAGGCCTCAACCTGTGAAAGAATACAATTTTCTATCTGGTGATACACATGAAAAATTATGCATTTACACCACAGACTCTTCAGGCTGTGATGCCAGTACTCTCAGTAGTAAATAGGCTGTTCATGCAGACGCCACCTGCATCATATTCCATGTAATTCTGAACTTCCTTAGCAAGAAGGACCACAGCTGGTAATATCTGAAGAGAATCCCAAGTGAAAATAGTGACATACACATTGCCGCCTGTCTTGCAGAACAAGATAGGGCATATGATAAAAAAGATGTTTTTAACATTTGTCCTTTAAATAAATTGAACTTCTGATGTATTGCATAGTGTTTGTATTTTGGGGGTATTAAATTATTATTTAAAATTTTGTTGTGGTTAGAAGAGCTGGTTCACTGTATTGGCCAGGTAAGAATCTTACTGTCCATTTGTTCAATTCAGCTTCAGGATAAGCTGTCTGAAAAGGACAAGGAGCTGAAGACAATAAAACTGGACTTAGAGCTGCAAGAGAGAGCTACAGAAGCTAAGATTGCAGAAAAGATTGCAGGTACAGTAGGCAAGCGTTTAACAGATGGCTGTATGGCTCAAACAGTACCTGCGGTTGCTATATGACGTGGCCTAGTGAATGTTAGCTTTATTTGCTAAAGGAGGGAAGATTTGACACTTTTTTTTTTTTTTTTTTTTATGTGTGGCTGTTTAGAGTTGCTTAGAAAATAGGTGGCTTTAACATCCTGGTACTGGTATTAGCAGAAGCTTTACCTGTATTCATACTGATTTGGGCATTAAATGCATTGTTAACACCATGTCAATCCAATCACAAAAAGGTTGTTTGTTTTGTTGGAAGGTCCTGAACAAACAAGGGGAAATAATGATTACCAGTGCCTCTACCTTTCAACCAGCAGTTCAAATACCACTTATTGTTTTAGCTCGTTCAGAGCAATGCTACCCCCTCCCCGTGTATGGAGATAGTCGCACATTCACCTCAACTAGACACCTGCACTTTTCTTGAAAAATCTGTTCTTTTAGTAGTTATAATGAATTTTTATCTGATGATGGTATGTCTCCAGTGAATGATGTTTATAAAAGTTCCCAAAATGAAAGGTTTTAAAGTTTATAGTTGAAAGTGAATGCATGCTTGTATTTGTTGTTAATTGTTCTTTGGGTAGATGTACAAGAATGGAGACCGTTTCTGTTCAATGATTTTGGAAATTTCTGAAGTAATGAAGCTGAGTATTTTTATGATTGGAAAGTGACTGTGTGTACAGTGTACCCAGTGGGTGAAAAATACTCTGAGGTTTTCCTCAAAGAAATTAGGGGGAGTGCTTTTATAAATGCATTGTATCATTTGTTCATAAATAAAGTGTAAGCTAGATAAAATTGTGTGCTTATAGACCACCCACACTTCATATAGTATTAATAGTACTAGTACCTGTCTCCAGAATATTGGTACTGAAGGAAGGAGTAGCTGTCTTCAGGAAAATGGAGCAGAAAATAAACTCTGCAGCTGAAAAAACAGATGGCTGACTTTCCACTTAATGTCAAACTCCTGAGAGTACGGTATTCTGTGTATATTATAGATGGAAGAGAGAGTTCCTAGATTTTCTGTGGTGGAGGAAAGGAAAGGCAAATCTAATCTGCATATTAGGAAACATTGAAATACAGGCATAATTTTATTCTTATTTCATTTTACATAAACTGCTTGCTTTATTTTCAGAAGAAAAAAATCCACACTGCATATCATAGTTATATTCAGCAGCAGAAAGCTAATGCAGATTGTCTGGGTTGAATCCCAAGTTTTGTATTTGTTCCTGGATATTTGCAGTGTTTTACCTCTGTATCTATAATAAATACTCTCTTTGATATAGGTGTTCATTGCTTGTTAAAATCTGGAAAGGAACGTGTGTCAAAGGTTGTCAAAAACATGTATAGTTTCATTTTTATGGATACAGTTGAAATATTTCTTAGTAAATTGTTTTTTTTCCTACACTACTGTTTAAACTTTTGAATATGTCCTAAGCATAACAGTCTCATCAAAATAGTGTGGCATAAATATGGATATAATAATTAGCATAGTTATTCCATTTTAAAAGGAAGAATAAGCCGAATTTTAATGAGAGCTACAATGTGTAATAAGGATGACCTTTAAAAAAATACCTTTGTTTTCTCCTTTTACAAGTTCAGGAAGTATAAAATCCTTTAAACGCTGAGAGAGAGGGCAGGAGGCTCCTCACTACTTAAGCTGTTTGCCAAAAGGAAGCATCGTTAATATTTCATGGGGTTTTTTGCTTCCTGTCTTTCAATTCTAAGAAAGTTACGAAGTTTGGATAAATGTTTTGAAATCTGGAATGATGTGAACCAAACTGAATTTGTGGAGGTCTTTCTCATAAAACCCTTGGGGAGAGTTCTAATGGACAAGCAGAACCTAATAAAAAAGACAGCCCATTTAAGGAAAAAACTTTTTCCCCTTGTGTTAAGTCCTTTGGGGAAAGGAGAACACATGCTGCTGTGATTTCATGTTGCTAGTTAATGTTTAATTACTGCAGTGTATAACACATGGTAGAGCGAAGCTTGTAAATATGGGTGTTTGCATTTTTATTATTAGTTAGTACTGACTTTATGATAAGAAAATGACTCCACAAAATCATATTGTAAAAAACATCAGAAAGGTACACCATAAAAATGTTGTCTACTTTGAGGAATATTACAATTCTGTTTTAAAATATAACCCTCTAATTGATGTGTTTTACTGAAACAAGTCCCATGGAAAGAACAGAAAAGCTGAAGACAAAGGGCATTTTAAAATGAAGCTACAACAGTCTTCAGAAATAAATTACTCAAAGCTTGTCACTTCATGATTTTTCCTTTTTGCAGAAGAAATGAAGAGTAAAGGTGTAAATTTGTGAAATACTTTATGCAAAAATATGAAAAAGTAGAGTTAAACAGAAGGTATACACATGATGAAAGAGAAAGATCAATATTGTGTGCAGTAAATAACTTATTTTCAGAAGGTATTAATTTTTCAATTTTACTACCCAGGAAAAATGGATTTTAAAACTTCCTTGGGTTCCTATCCCTGTGTCAGCTAGCTACGGCTAAGGAAAATGAGGGAATTCACAGGTTTGGTTGCAGGCTTTGAAGCATTAGAGACTATTGTTTCTGGTGGTCATAGCTGCCACAGGTTCCTGCTATTTCTTCATTACTCATGTGTTGGATTTCCTCTCATTATAAGCCAATGTCAGAAGGTACCATTAGTTTCACTCCCCGTCATGAAAGAAGAACAGAGGTGGAGCAACATCAGGAAAATCAAGGGAAGAGTGCATCATAAAAGAACTTGAGACTAGGATAATGTCAGGAAAAGAGGGAACACCACATGTGAACTGGGTATGAAGAACAGACAAATCTTGAAATGTGAAAATGCAGAACTTTCATATGTTGAACAGAAAAGGATGGGTGCATCTTTGTGGGAGGGGAAAGGAGCACACATCTTCTGGGGACAGACTGGAAGATAAAGATGGAGACATTGCAAAGGACTAAGTCTCTCAAAGAACTATCAGAGAGAACAGATCTCACTTTGGATGAACATAAGGGACTTCATTTTTTCCTAACAGAAGAATTATACAAAGAGTATGTAGGAACTTTCAGAGGAAAGAACTGGTTGAGTGTAAGTGAGAATTGTAGAGCACAGTGGTAACCTCTCTAGACTGGAAAAAATACCAAAGCCCTGGTCTTCTCACAGAACTCCCACCGTTACTGCAACAAGATATACCATAGTTGGCCTCAGAGCCTCAGCTTGGAATATTTTGTTATCACAGTGCTACATCTTGGGACCAAGAATAATTCTGAAGTATAATAAAATAGTTCTCTAAATCTTTCTGTAGCAGGGGCTATTCTGTGGTAGGTTTTTTGCCAATATCTAACAGTAATTTTATGAAAATTTAGCACCTTTTTTAAATCATGGTCAACTCAGCAGGAAGAAGTGGATTGAGTCCAGCCCTGCTAGGTCTGTTAGGTGTTGCACACAACCTTTAATGCCTGAAAACTGTGTTAGCATTCTGCACATACTTTCTGAAAGACCAGGGTAATGATAGGAAATATAGTGTGGAAAAATGGGAAAGCAGTACTTCTAATACTGTTATATATGTTACACAGCTTTTAATCTCTTGGAAACTATGGCAATATACCTACAATGAAGCCCCTTTTTTCACGTCTGTTTTTACAAAAATGTTGAGCATTTACATTTGTGGTATTTTGAATTTCTTGAATATAGCATGAAAACGTTCATGAACATTATTTGAAGTTTCATCAATTAACTTGAAAAATAGTTACTGAATGCATATGCAATGGTTTTAATAGCAAAAGTGAAAACAAATATGCAGGTGGCTATTAGCTTAGAGTTAGTTTGATTTAATATCCCATAAAGTAAAAGGAAATAAGTAATCTTTTCAGTAATAAACTTTGGGTGGCAATAACTTCCAGCACAGAAGAAAAGTATTTTCCATTTCTTCAAAGCTCACTTTAGAGCCCCGTTTTAGATGTTATTTTTCTTTCTTGCATGTCATCCATTAAAGATTAGCTGTGGAAGGTTGGAGCATGGAGAGATTATGAATGACAGAACAACTCCTGCAGAATAATAATCAGTTTTTGGTATTTAATGCTGTTTGACTTTTGCAGACACATTTCTTATTAACCTTTGGTACAAACAGAAATCCAGGTTCCTGATATCTCATGGAGAAGATGAATTCAAGATCCTCTTCCAATTAAACTGAAATAAGGCCAATATTGGGCTTTAGCCAAAAGAACTCAATAGTTCCCAACCCTTGTGTTTATAAACCTAAATATGAATGATATTTTACAGTTTAAGTGGGAAATGCATATACTTCACTAACACAGTTTTCTGTGATTTGTATATATAGTCTATATAGTTTTTAAGGGTTTTGTCCTATTAATGCTTCATTATGCAAAACTATTTCCTGAATATTTTTTCAAAATATTTTCTGGTAAATAACAGAATTGTGAAAATAACTGAAGGATTTAAATCCTATGTAGGGGTAGGTATATAATCCATCTAAAGGACAGGAAAACAAACCAACTGACCAACAAGATGGGGGTGGTGTTGGCTTAATTTTAGCAGCCTAATTTGAAACAATGTAGTTTTACCTTCAGATTGTCAGAATTTTTGATTGTCAAAAAGTTGCATGCAGCTCTTTGAAGTACAATAGTGGGGTGGCATAGGTTAAAATATAAATTATTAAGCTATTTATGGGTGGAGCTGGTATGCAAAAAGCAAACCAGTATCTTTGCATATTTTTATGATTAGCTTGGTCCTTCTCTCTTCCCCACTGGGGTGTTAGATGAATGTGAAGAATTGAGTTTTATTCAGGAATAGAAAGGTCTTCAAATAATCTACTTCTTGGGGTATTAAAAAAACTTTTCTTTAACCTGTCAGATTATAACTTAGAAACTTCAATGCAACATTTATATTTTTCCCCCTAAAGTAAATATTCAGGCATCAGTAATTATTCACTGAAAAAAAGTTGTAACAGCATTATGGTTTGAATTTTGAAGTCAGCTGTGTTTAGTGTATTAGAAGCAGAGGCTTAAGTATTGTACAGGGATTGGCTTTCACAAGAACTGCCTTGGGGTCTGTGTATAATACTCTCTCCTATTCTTTCCCACTTTATTTTTTTTTTAATTGAATTGGGATCTGAGTACACAAAGAAAACCCTATGTAGAGCTGCCACTAAGCAACTTTAGCCTTTTATTAAGAACACTCTGTTTATAGCATTGGAAATGTAGGAGCAGATGAATGCTATGCACTAAATACATACGACAAACACAAAGCAATAAAGAAGTCACTGTGTTCTATCAATGTTTGTTCAGATTGCTTTATCTATAAAGTCACATTTAGGTGTAAATGACTTCTAGTCTATAACTCCTGGTACAGACGAGTGAAAACTCTTGAAGTAGTTTTCCTATGACCACTTATCACTGTTTTGTTTTTATTTTTCAGTTGTAGGTCATAATTGAACATAAATGAATGGTAGCTTCCAAAAAAAAAAAAAGAGCTAGGAACTGAAGTTGCCTGTTTCGTAATACAGTAATATTTCAGCACAATTTTTAAGTCAACAGTCAGCCCTGGAGCTCGTGGTAGTTTGCTGTTAACCTGAATGAGAACTGTGCAAGGGCCGTAGGCTTTGAACATTTCTAGGGATTATCTGCATTTTGTAACATGTATGCGCAGAGACCAATTAATGACGCATTTTAAAGGCTTTCATAGCAATGCAGTAAATGTGGTTGGTTGTTGGTTTTTTTTTTATTTGGCTATGGTAAGATTGACTTCATATGTAAGAATTTTGAGCACAGTCATTAAATCTAGTAGAAAGAAGTGTCAGAGGATTTTGATTTCTAATATGACTGGATAACAAATACATACATGTTTATATTTCTGTAAGAGAACAAGCATATATCCATATGATTAAATAAAATTTAATTATAGTGGCTCATCTGGAAATGGCAAGGATAGTTTCCAAGTCCTCCTGTTTACATAGACCCAGCAATGGTGGATAGGAATGGGAAGACAAATGAAAATGAAAATGTAGGTAGTCATTGCACCTCTTTTCCCAGTATACTTACCTAATTCCTCACATTTGTGCAGCTGGTACTCAGAAATCCAAAGTGAAATCACAACAAAAATTCCTAAAAAGCTTTTGTTAAACCTCTCTGTAGGATAAATTTCAGCTGACAGTTTTTTCATGGAAGCGACTGAGCAGGATAAACAAGAAGCTCATTACAAGAATCTTGATTTCTAAGTACGACTTGGCCAAGCAAGTTCTTTCATGTTCATACTTCTCTTTCAGAATAATATACATCTCCAAAAAGCAGAAAACAGAAAATATTCTTTGCTACATTTTTCTCATTTCAACATTCAATCCTATGTTAGAGCTGTGTATCTGTATGAAACAGAAGTCAAATCATGCATCAATTTTTTTCAGTCAATTCTTGAATATTTAAGATGCTCAGAGCCTTTTTTGTAAAAACATATAATCTCATGTTTATGTCTTGTTGCTATAATGGTGCAAGTAGCTAGTAAAATTACTTTGAATGTACCAGAATCAGTGCCAAAGAAAATCCCAAGTCACTTATTGTTCAGCAACCACTGATCTTGAATACTAAATCTTAAACCACAAAACCCTGACTTTCTGCAATAATACATTGTTATTAATGGAAATACTTTTTCACCAAGTCTTTTTCTTAGAAGTAACTGATCACAGTAACTAGGGCTTGTTACAAAAAAAATAGCAAAATTTTGATTGTACTATTTCTTGGATCATCTTTTTTTTCATGTAGTCCAAAGCCAAAAGCAGTATTCATTGCATCTGTTAATGTCAAACACCTTGCAAAGTCCAAAATATTGTTACCATTTCTGTAAAACTGACTTGTCTTGAAAACCAATTGTTATAGTGTTATAATATTCACTGTATCTTCTGATATAGCAGCGTGGGTAGTGGTCTCATTTTTTTCTTATAAGATCTGGCCAATATTCTATATTTTACCTTTTTTAATGGGTAATGAGAAGTGATTTTCTGCTGCCATAGATGTTTTAAGTCCAAACAATTTCTTCTTTCTTGCCTCTCCTATTCAGTTTTTTTATTTACACAGATGACCTCTAGGAAATCAGCAAACAGACTTTTTTCCTGGGAACTGTGCTTCCCTCCCTTCCCCCAAAGTTCTTTTGTTTGGAAAATCATGAACCACTATTTAAACTAGAATGATTTCCAACACACCTTCTCACTAGTGCTGTATTTTAAAGGTAGTTTAAAAAGTGTAGAAGGTAGGTTTGCCAAAAGAATCAGGTTCAACTAAGAAAATATGTACACTGCTTTGACTCGGTAAACTCATACTCGGTATGGTTCATCTTCTTCATATTTACTTTTGCCCATATTAGAAAACAATTAGCTTACTAAACAAATTTGAGTATTTGGGAAGAAAAAATCTACTTTGAGTCTCTCTCATTTGACTAAGAATTACATGATATTTGATAAGCTTGTTTAAAAATGGACATATCCAAATATTATTGTAAACACCCATTGATTTGTTTTACCTGCAATATAAGTATTTTACTTAGTTGGCTTACATAGTAGCTAATAATATTTGTTAATGTAATTTAACTGCTGTGAACCTTTACTGAACAAATATTGAAATTTATACAAGTCAAAGAAAGAGAATCTCTAATGACTTTTGTAAAAGCTTCCATTTAATAGTTAAGGAGAAAAGTTTATATGACATACCAGATGCAATTAACAGTAGATTTTACATTTAATAAAAAGAAAGAAGCATATGTATTTGCTTTATTCATTCCATCATAATTTGCATTAGAGCTGTGGGTGTTTAATGAGCAAATTCCAGCTAAAATGCTATATTGATTTTCTAAGTGAACTTTGTAATAGCTATCTACCTTACAAAAGCTCTCTGTTTACAATTGTTTTCTTTACTAAAAACTAAAAATGTTTTAGAATTGATGAGTTTAGTATAATGAGTCTTTTAAAATAAAGAGCTCTTTTAGAGTATGCAGAGGTTTTAGTTGCAAGGAGAAAGATGTTATTAAATTATTTCCAAAGCAAATAAAGTTTATACAACTAAATAGTAATGTCATATTTGTATATATTATGATGTTTGCAAGCATTGGAAAAGAATCCTTTTTTCTTAACTTAGCACTATGGGATTTAAATATTTTAAGTCTTGAATGTCATTGTATGTATATGAATTAGTAAATGACACAATTCATTTTAGCTTAATACTTGACTATTCATACTACATTTTTGTGTGTCATTTTCTTGCTTGAAACATGAGTTCTATAAGAATTTGTCTTTCTGGTTGGTCAGGCCTCAAGATAAACAGGATAGGGTTGGTTGGTACGCCATTGGAATGTCTCCAAGAAAAACCTCATGGTGTCGACCAGAGCAGTTGGTGACTAAGTAGCTGGATCACTTTTTTTCATTGGATCAGACACCAAGTCAGTGTGCCAGTACGGGATAGTATTTTGCTGTGTATGCCATATCTTGAATGGGACTTAGGAGCCTGACTTGGTACTCTCAATTAATTTTCACCTGGCATTTTTAAAAAGCATGAGGATGATAATCTGGATATTTTTTACTCTTTTTAATATGGAGGATTTTTATCTCACTCTGTCTCTCATCGACTTTTCATTGGACAGCTTATGCTGCACATACTTTCCTAAACATGACACAAAATGTTTCGGTTTTCTGCTGCATTGCAGCCCAAAGGTGCGTGTATTTCAGTGGCTTATTTGAAGACTCCTGTGATCCTTACGGTCCTGAAATTTATGTTAATATTACTTGTGACTCATGTGTAGCTCAATCTGAATGGTGAACTTTATTGTTAACAATAGCTATGGACTACGTGCAATTTTGTAACTGTTACAATATTCCATATAGTATTAAAAAAGGAGTTTTTTGTAAAATATTAAATAGTCACAAATGTCTAGGCATTGGATAACAGAAATGTCTAACCTAAATTCAACAGAAGCTTTGGCTGGTAAAGGAATCAGGTGAGTTAGCTTTCTGTAGACCACTAAAATGCATTAAATGAAGACTTTTATGTATTTTTTAAGGTAGTAATTTCTTGTGGTTAGTGTCAGTATCTGGGTTTTTTCTCTTTTTTTTTCTTTTTTAAACTTACCTGATTTTCTACTCTCTCCCTAATCTTTTTTAATATGATAAAACTAACTTGCAGTATTACTTTTATGAAATAGAAGCAAAAGCCAAACACTTGTAATTGATATGGAACTACTTTTTTTAAAAAAAAAAATGTAGTTGATGGATGTAGTCATTGGGATATTTACTCCAATGCTTTAATTTAGTGGAAGGATAAGAAAATAACAGGAAAGTGTTGCTCAATTTAAGTCACTCTGCCATAGCCAATAGGTAAAAGACAGTATTTTGTAATGGACCTTTGGTGGGGGAAGGGTTCACTGTTCAAGGCAATCAGCCTCTGAGCTGCCATCAGGCATGGTAATGTTTGAGATAAGCAGGATGGTGAAGTAACTTTAAAATAATCTTTTTCTGAATGTTTTCATACTGTTATATATACATTATTTTGGTTTAAGGACAAAGAAGCAATAATCTGGTTTTAAAAAGCCTGGATAGTCATTATTACCACTGGTTGTAGTTAAGCAGAGAGGGAATTTAATACGCCAAAGCACAGTCCCTCTTAAGTGTACTATGCTCATGATCCGTCGCAGCAGTCGGCAAACTGTGGGTTTTCATGCTGAGGTGGGGATGTTATAAGGTCTGACAGAAAGGAGGATGCACTCAAACAGACCAGAAGGACGTTAACTAATGTGGAAATTAATTAACCCCAGAAAAGTAGTAAGTGCCAAATCTTCAGTTATTTTAGACAGCTTTCTATTCATTCCAGCAATTGTTTTCATTATGAAAATCGCATAATGTTTCCACTTGCAGCTTTATGGAAAGGGTTGTCGGTGCAGTGTCTCTGGCATGATGCTAGATAAACTGACATAATTTACTGGAAATACTATAGTAAACAAATATATTAAGTTACGGATAAGTAATAATTACCATACAGAATTAAATGGCTTGTGTATTCCAGATCCAACTGGGACATAGGAGTTGCATTATAGTTTGCCTAAGCAGTCAATGCTGAAGCACTAGTTTCCATGCTTCAAAGATCCCAAGCAAACCTAAGTGGAAGTCTGGTGAGCTGAAATGCACAGCCCACCACATACAATTTGTTCTTGTTCTTGCTGAGCCCCCTACTTTTGCAGATATCGGACTCACCCTCTGTGAGTGCTGCAAACTTATTCCTGACCACTAATCTGTGCACATGTGGTCTTGCAGCTGCTTTACTCATGCCTTAGTTTTTCTATTCCACAGCAAGCAAAGCTTTCTTATTGCAAACGGGGAAAAGATCTTGAAGATAAAAGACACTATTAAGACACTGTTCTTGTGTAACAAGTAAATACTGAAATAGAAGATAATTAAATCAGTGTTTGTTAAATTTAGTGTATGTCTTGAGATTTGTGCTTCTGATGCAGAATTGTTGTGAATGCAGCTCCTTACAGCTCTAGCTTCATGGCTAGGCTTGCAGCTCCTCTGCAGATTTTTGTGAGAGGAGGGACGGCACTTCCAGAAGTAACATTTAGCCTTTCCCTGTCATCTTTTGTCCAATCTGCTGTTATCGTGCAACCTTTTGCTAGAGCTGCAGAAAATGCTCCCTTACTCCCCAGTAACACTCTTTTCCCCAGCCAGAGGACAAGAGGATTGCTTTCCTACCTTGAACATCTTCCTAACTCATCTCTCCATACTCTTTTTCTGTTCGTCTTCTCATTTGTCTTACATCCCTAGTTATCCGAGCTGCTTGTGAACTGTACAGAAACTTACCACTTTTTGTATTTCAGTTGGTTGGGGAGTTTGGGGGTTTTTTGGGTACTGATAAAGCATATTTTGTGCCACCAATATAGCTGCTACTAAAATGTACTGCTGTGTTCCTCTAGTTCTATTCTGTGAAGAACCATAAAGTAGTTTATGTTATATCACACTATCAAGTTTCTGTACAATAACGTACAAAGTTGTGAAGTAGGAATAAGCTAACATATAAACACAACAAAGTTGATGTCAGTTGAGGTAAGAATGGAGGGGTAAAAGCTCTAGGCTAAAGTGAAGAGGGAGGAAGCCTTTTTTTGAGATCTTAATTACTTAAGCAGTGGTTCAGAGAGGAGCAGTTTTCTGAAGGACATAAGGAAGCCCAGTAGCAATGGCTTAATGCAGAAGGTTCTTGAGAAATAAGTGCCAAAATTTGAAAGACTGTAGTATGGTGTTAGGAGACTGTGGCTGAACACCAGCTTGGCAGACTAGAAGGGCAGCATGGAGCATTCTGGAACACACAGACCTCAGCTGAGTTTTTTGGAAGTGCCTGTGACAATTCGAGAGGATATAGTCCTCTGTCTGGGAGTGACAGCGGTCTTACTATGGCATCCTGAAAGTCCCTAGACGTTTCAACTGCAGGGTTTTATGATGACTGTAAGGAGAGATTTGCGGTATTGCAGAGGGAAATGATGAAAGTATGAATAAAGATTTTAGTGGAGGCAGGGTCGAGGTAAGGATTCTGGCAATGTGCCAGAGATGGTGTTAGACGTATTGACAGGGGAGAGGCAGGGAGAAAATGTAAGCTCGGGATGAGGAATGACTCAAAGGTGTTAGTTTGCTCCCAAGGATAGACAGTAAATCTTAGTTTATTGGCACCTAATGCTCCAAGGTCCACGTATGCCGTAACAGATAATATAACAGTATATTACAAAATAAAGTAAAGGCTTGGCAGAGAAGAGGGTGCCAGCTGTGCCACTCTTGTGATACCAGAGACAGACTATGAAAATATTATAAATTGTAATATTTAATATCAGTGTGCCACTCTGATAGGAAGCAGTGTGATGGTAATTTTAATGGATCATTGCTTTTAACTCTGTGTCCTGGAAGAAATCTAATAGCATCTCATATGATTCTGAGCTTTAAGAATTACTTTTCCATTAAGCAAGCATTCCGAATGCAAAGCAAAACACCTCTGTGCCCTGTTTGATTATACAGGGCTGAATCTGAAAACACAGAGCTTTATTTCATTCCTTAAAGCATTCATTTCAGCAATCAACCGGAATTTAGTGTTGTGTCTGAAGAGTAATGTAGACCTTATCCAGAGTAATCCGAGGTCAGTGGAGAAAAGTTGATTTTAGGAGATGCTGGCAAAGGCCCATATAATGCACCTAATAGTGTCTTTCCTTGTCAAGCTTGTTTGTTAAACACACTGGTTACTTTCACAGCTCTGGTGGAAGAAGTTTATTCTGCTCAACGGGAACGTGATGAGGCTGTCATGGCAAGGCTTAGGTTAGCCAACGAAGAGAGAGATGAAGCATTTCTACGAGTCCGGCGTTTAGAAGAGTCTCTCAAAGAGTAAGTTTACTTTTCCTACCCTGTGCAAAAAGGTTGTTGTGTCAGTCTGTGACTGTCATAAACTGCTCAACTTAGCACAAACTTCTCTATGGTGAAATACCAGGCTAGTGCCAGTCTGACTGTGCTGTTGGTTAACTTGTTAGACATCCTGTAAGACTGTATTTTTCTCTGGAGACTGAGAACAAGTGAATAATTTTGATCACAAAAATTAAAAATAAAATTAAAAGCTTTTTTATTGATTTATTCAGGGTTGAATAAGATGAATACCACATTTTGTAGGGATCTTTTGACATGCAGTACCAGAATGTCAGTCAGAAGTTGCCGTGTATAGGAAATCAATCAAGCCTTTAAGCCCACTAGACATTTCCTTCAGCAAAATTTCTACTAATGATGTGGGTGACGTCATGAAAATATATGGTTTTTTTCTTATCTTTAGTGTAGAAGCAGTTTGTAAGGCAATAAGGATACTTTATAGAGTTTTATGTATGATATGTTAACACAACAGAAGTAGGCAAACAGAAGTTTTTCATGGTAGGAAACTGAATAGGTGCAGTTGTTAGTTAACTAAGTAGCAGGCAATTATGTTTTAAATAATTGGTTTTACTAAGAACACTCTTCCCTCTTTGTGGCAGAAAATCAGTCATCTTCTTTTGGGTATTTTTGCAGGTAAGGCCAGAGAATGTTATCAAAATAAATTTCAATAATTGGATGTAGTTTGTGCACCATTACTCTGTGGAATTTACAAGTTACTAGAGTTTGTCACAGCCTGTAAGTATGACTCAACAGCAAGATTAGGACATTCCATTCCCACAAGAATTAGTGCACAGTCTGTTAATGTCTCTACAGAGCCCATTATAGGTGTACATGCATATGAAATCTTGCTTTGAGCAGCAGTCTCTGAGGAAATTACAAATGTGCTTTAAATTCCTATAAGAGGCATCATAACTGTGAGCCTTACTCCAGTCTTTCCAATTTCTTCTGTCACTCTTGTAATTTTATATGTTCCAAGAGTAAAGAAAGCAAGGAAGTTTTGTATGGCCCTAAACGTCAAACTCTGTATAAGCTGTTAGCATAAATGCAAGACCTTTGGGGTTAAAGAGCTCCAGTTCTGCAGCAAATTAACTGTTTTGGTCGACAGACCTATACAATGACTTTTGGGTTTCTGGAAGAAAACACAGATTATTAAGTCTGTGAGAAGCGTGTTGCTGCTTTGTCTGCAGTGGAATCTGTAGACACACAGATGTGTGTCTTGACACACACGAATCCCTCAGAACACCATCATTTGTTTTCTCTTCAACCTTTTCTGTCTGCTTCACTTGTACTGGAAGCCCAACTCAGTTCTAAGCAGAAGGGTGAGAAAAGAGAAGAAACTGCATTTCTTGGCGAACATGCATACTACCTTCCCCAAAAGAATTCAGTGCAGAAGGCACCGAATGCACTGCTAATGACCAATAAAAGGTACTTGCTCCAAGGAGAGGGTCAGTAACTCCCTTAGCTTGGGCCCAAGCCATCAGCCATTATACCTTTTTGCTATCATTTAGAGAATAACAACTGTTGTTGCTGTCATCCACTTGGGTGCTCTTACTGATGCTCTATAGAGAGGCCTGATACCCTGATGCCATTCACAGTCTCAGAACTGGCATAGAAGATTTCCCTGGGGAGAACACCAACCTAACACAGGGAAAAATTGCAATGGGCTGACCAGCTACTGTGGGTTCAATACCTGATATAAATTCCTCTCTGCCTGAACAGTGAGCCATTGTCTGTAGCTAGTATCTCTTCCTGTGTATTCTGCAAGGGTGCAGATCAGGCTTCTGTGGCTGTCAAGAGAGCCAACACGACAACGCAAGACTGAGGACAAAAGCAGTTTAATTTCAAAAGAATTGTCCTTGCCAGACTGCATGTGTACTGTAAGATCAGGGACTCCCATTCTGCATTACACAGACTGTGCCATGGCAGCTCACTGGGCAGTCACACCCAAGTTTTCCTCTCCTGGGTGCTGTGTGACCTGTCATTGAGGGCATCCTGGACATGAACAAAATTAGGCAGATCCCAAGCAAGCTTATGCCTCACATAGGGCACAAATATGTTCCTGAAGGGTTCTGACAAATGTCATAGGCTTTTATTTTTATGGATAGTTTTAGTGTCAGCCATCATGGCAGTAGAAGAAAAATCCTAAATGACAAAAGCCACAAAGGCAGAGAGCCCAAAAGCTTCATTTGTTCCCACTATAAAGTTTGCTAAAGTTTTTTAATCATCCATGCAGCAAGTACTTCATGACAATGAATTGTTGGGCATTGATTGCCGTATGTAATCCCCTGAAAGGGAGAAAACCTCATTTTTTATGTTGTCACGTTCACTGCATCATATGTCTTAATATCTGCCTTTTTGCTTATCTTGCTACCCATTCAGCCAAAGTGCAAGTTTGATACGTAATGTCTTAAGCCATATCAGACAATGTAAGAAACTTCAAAAATGTCTCGCTGCATTCCAGCAATTTATAGTCAGTATTACCTCTGCCCACAGTGACTGTGTCCTTTTGTGCAACCTGACCAAGGTCAAGCTGACCACAGATCTTCCCTGACCCGTATCAGTCCTCTATGAGTCAGCACCTTCCGGATAATGTGATATTTCTTCCAAAAAGAGCAATGGTATGGTGCAGGGAAACATTTACTATTCTTTTTTTTTTTTTTTTTTTTTTTTTTTTTTTTTAAGAAAGTTCTTTGCTGGTTTTGAAATCTCTGGGCATTACAGAACCAAGAAGGCAGGATTGCCTTCATCAGGCTCATCTGCTTTTCTTCTGGTCCGCTTATTCTAAACTTACGTGATGCTTAATTCATGCAGCTGTACACCTTGCAAACAAGAAATGGTTGAGTGGAGCCAAGATTCTTGCTGGAACACCAGCCTGACTGCAGCATTCAGGCTTTTCAGAACATGGGGCATCTTTACTGAGTGTGGTAACATCTCAGCTGAGGTGACTAGATGCGCATTTCTCTATCTGCTCGGATGTCTGGCATTTTGCAATAGGAGAAGCAAGCCAGGACTGTGAGAAGAGTCAAAGTGAGGTACTGCGTTCTCAGCAGCAGAGTCAACCCCATGAGGAAATTACTTTTCTCAACCTCTATATTCTAAGTAGTTTATTACTGTGGCTGAATGGACTTTTTTTTTTTTTGAGTTCACCTCACCGCTCCACTAACCCTCTGTATGCAGTAAAGATGATGGGATGAGCCATGAGGGACTTGGTTTATTTAGTTGAGGAGTTTCTTCTGGAATCTTGGAACTTTTCCAACTACCACCTTTAATATTTTCTTCTGATGCTGGTTGTTTGGAAGGTTGCATTCTCTGTCTCAGACATGGAGCACATAGAGGTTTGTGGGGTTTTTTTTAAAGAACATTGGCTGCTTGTGCCACACATCAAGTTTTAGAGCACAGGTCACTCCTTCCATCTGCTTCTGACTTCCTCCAATGAGAGATCTTTAGAAGAGGGCAATATTGAACAGGCTGCCAACCTTTGTCAAATGCCTTAATGCTTTCTTTTAATTAGCAGCTGGAGCAATTCTGTTGTCATTATTTAACTGTATCAACCAAAATTCTTCCAGTCCTCTTGGCCCTAGGGGTTAGTTAACAGAATGTGTATAGAAATGGGAGCAGAGGAATCCTTGGTTGCTGCTGTTTAAACTCATGAGAAATCTAAGGGTCATTTATTGCCTGTGCACAGCACAGGGAGAGGCAGCAGGGCAAATACATGGCTCGGGATGCTGCTTCTTAAAAAATGCTGTCACCTAAGGAGGTGTATGTGTACCTACGGACAGATCCCTTGTGGCAGTAGCATGCTGAAGGGCCACACTTAACGGTGGTTCCTGTTCTTTTTCCCACCCCCATTTCTCCCCAAGGTTTCTTGCTTACCCAGCCTGTTGGTTGGCTAGGTGATTTTGTTGACCCACACTTTTAGTAGGGTAGAAGTCCTCTGGAGAACCCAGGTCAGTCCTGCCAATTTGCTTTGACAAATACCGTTCCTTTCATTGTGCATACAAACGAGCTGGAGAACCATCTTTAAGTCCCACATGAAGTGGCACTTAGAGCAATGTAAAAACCTAAAGCAGGAACTCTACAAGGAGCCAAGTCAAGGAGCCAGTTCTGAGAATTTGGACTTATAATATGTTTGTTATTTTATGATTTGTGTTACTTATGAATACAAGTCAAACCCAGCAAAGGTTAGCTTTTACTTTGTTTTGTTTAGTTCTGGTGCTGACTGTGTATGTTGGAGTAGTTACTGCGTGTGAATTCCATATAAATATACCAGCTGTTGTACACTGGTAGTACATTCTGAATTATTTCTTTTTTATTTAAAGAATTAATTTCTGTACTGGTTGATTTACTATGCCTTATGTACTGTTATCTGGTAAAACTTTACGCTTTAATGTAAAAGGTGCTAGTGTACTGTCAAGTGCTCTGTGCTGTTTGCTAGCTGAAATCTTGGCTTCAGAGCAGCACCTGTCACAGCACTGTTGAAAAAGTGTGTGTTGCTGTTTAGTAGATGTTTAATGTTACTATATCTGTCTTTTAAAATATCATACACTAGTGACAGACCTACTTGTAGTAGAAGTCACCATCAAGTAAGTAGCAATGGAATGGTAGCTCCAGAAAAGCGGTCTCTTCCATTTTAAAATACACATAAGTGTTTTAAATAATATGCTGTCCATATAACTAACCTTCGGTAAAATAAAATGCATACTATCCCATTTATTAAGTTTTTGTGCTATCACTCACTGCTTTTACACAGCCAGCGTTCAGTGCTGTATGACTAAATTCCTTGTATCATCTTTGTATTTGACAGGTCAATATATGTTCTGTTGAAATAGAAAGGGAGGAAAGTGCAGGGGGGATTGTTCCAGAATTAAATAAGGGCCTTGCAGAGAATTGGCTTAGCTTGCTATTTTATGCAAGATATAAAATCAAAATATTTTTAGGAAACTTCAGCTAGGTTTTTTTCCTCGTTTTGGAAGAGAGAAGTGGAAAAAGAATTGCTTTACAATCTAAAAAAATAATCTCCACAAAAGTCCTGTCCCGTTTCATTTAGGGTGCAGTAAAAACAACAAAAATACACCGTCGGGTAAAAGTTGTAAGCCCAGAAATAAATAAAATAAGAGCATCAGTCATTTCTACCGCTGGGGAACTTTCTTCATCTAAGCACATATGAACAATTGATCCTTGTAGTCATATATAGCAGTAAACATTAATAACTTAACAGTCTGAAGTCAGTGCTGAAGATATGGAGCATTATTGAAAGATGGAGTCGAGCAGGTGGCACTTTAATATGTTCAGTGTCATGGTTGACTCTAAAGACTAGTAGAATGAAATTACTTGAGGTTCTAAAGATTTAAAAAGCGAACTCATTTTGCTGCACTAAGGAAATGCTACTGATCAGGCTTTCTGTGTCCCTTTTTTCTAGGCTAGAAAATATTAACCCTGAAGAAAATGACATGGTAAGCCATTCTCTGAGGAGATTTCTTGATGTCAGTCTTATATCTTAGAGGCTTAAGTTCAATTGAGTGGGTTTCAAGAACTAAGATGTGGGAAAAAGAAGAATTGACACACTAATAATGTACATCTTTGCTGCAATATGAAAATTCAATAACTTCACTCAGTCAATTTACAATTCACATGTGCCTATTAATTAAAACCCTATATTAAATAAAATATATTAAAACTTCATGTCTGACTAACATATAATGCTGTTGGTAGACATTACAGGAATTACTGAACAGAATAAACAATGCAGACACAGGGATAGATATACTGAAGAATGGAGCTATAATTCTGAATCGAATACACAGGACCAAAGAACGTAAAAAGAAAATAATAGCTGAGGAAATGAATGCAGTAATAGAACAACGGGATGCTGCTTTGTCTCAAGTAAGTCTCTACAAGTGTATAATCACTCAATACCAAATTTCTTTTTTTTCTTTTTTTTCTTGTTTTGTTTTTTCTTTTTCTTTTTTTTGTTGGGTTTTTTTTCTTTACTTTTGGGGAAGAAAGTATTTCGCTTACTTTTCTCTGTTGAAAATCTCAAAGAGAGCCTTTGTAGTAAATGACTGATTAATGATCAACTGCTTCATGGTAATAGTGCCCATTGAAATGGCATTAGTGCGTTTTGTCAGGGCATTTTTTTTTTGTGGTTTTTGCACCTGATCACTAGCTTTCTTAAAACAAAATAGTTTTCAGTGTATTGTCCAATCTAAAAACTGTTAAAGGCTTAGTTTTACAGTGTGCTATATTGGTACAATGTATTGGATGACAGCTAACTGGGACTTAAGAATTTGTAAAGGGTTCGAAGTGGCAGAAATATCTATTAGAGGAAGATACAGTAACACATACAACAATGCAAGCAATTCCTCCCTTTGTTGCTTTATTCAGGCGATAAAAATCAGCATGTGGTCCTTGACTCTCAGAGTCTTACACTTCTGTTACATGACTTGAAAGAACCTGAGGTTCTTTTTCTGCTCAGATCATTCATTCCCTGCAATTTCCTACTTTCACAGAACAATATTGTCTTTTTTCACCATGACAAGAGTCTCCTTACTTTTCCCATCTCATGGAAGAGTTTTTCTGTTGGTTTCTGCCCGCCCCCCCCCCCAGGTTTTCCTTCCTGGATTTTAACCTAGATTTAACTCAATAGGAACAGCCTGTAGGGAGGAGCAGTCCAGGAAGGGGATATACCTCCTGGGAAAACACAAGATTTTGGACTGTATGAAACACTGTTATGTATTCATCCCCAATGAGAAATTTCATCTGACTCTTCCAGTATTGAAAATTTAGGCTTTTTTAATGTGAGTTACCAAAGTTAGCCCACATCTAACTAATTTCTATTACATTTAAAGTCAGGTTTGTGATCTTGAGTGTTAATGATAATCTTGGTTGAATTTATATTTTATTGTAGAAGTGTCCTGGTAAAAAAGTCCCTTCTGCACAGCCTATAATTTTCCCTTTTTTACAGTTACTGTTTATGCATTCTCTCCTATTTTAACCTTGAATGCCCCATCTGCCTGGTGCTTAAAATATTTTGTGTGTTTGTCCAGTATGCACGGCAAAGGATGTTAATGTTGGAAGATGTTAATGGCAGAACTATTTTTTCAGTCTACTTTCTTTTGCTTTTATAATAATGATGAGCACCATTGCTACTGGGAAACATCCAGTAGTCCTGCCAAAAGTTTATGTTCTGTCTTCTTTGTACAAGGCATTTGAAAAATGAGCAGCTTATAAGAATAAAGCTCTCAGCAAAAGAGAACGATCTTTTGATATTTTTATTTTTGTTTTGTCAGTTTTTGCTGCTTTGTTGAAGTGGACTTTCAAGCATACTTGGACCATAAAACTATGAATATCAGAAGAATGTCATTGTAGGGCATTTTAATATACATTTTAATTGAACTGATTTTTAAGCTGCCTGTATAAGGGGTAATCTTTTCCAAGTAATCAGCTTGGAAATTAATAAAGATAATTATTTTATATAGCGTGCTAAGTGTGGCTCAAGTGCACAACTAGCAAAGCCATCTTTAGGCCTGTCAGCAAAAAGCACAGGTAATGTTAAGCAGATAGTGCAGCTGAAAAAATAAATTAATAAAATAATAAATCCTTGCCAAATGGAAGTTTAAATGTCTTGTATTAAGTTGTACTACTGTGATACCATTTACAATTTATACCATTGTTTTAAATTAATTATTCTTAATAGAACTCTATTGATCATGTGCTATGTTTTCACATATGTGATGCTTTTACAGCTGTAACTCTTGAATCTAGAAAACAGGTCCTTGGAATTAAAGCTACCATTTCAACCTGCGTTTCTTACTTGATGATTCCTTGGGAATTCGTACCGTGCTTGAATTATTAGTAGTCTTTTGTTAACATTGCAATCGCGGTAGTTATTACAGTGCTAACAGCAAGAACAATAGGAGAGGGATTCCTACATTAGACCACAAAGGGACTAGATATAATTCAGGGGATGTATATGCTTAGCATAGCAAATGCAAATTATTGGAAGTTAGATCTGAGGTCGCCTCAGGCATTCATAACATCTGCAAGTTAAAATCTTTTTCTTTTTGATGGAGGTGACATCAGATATGAGGGGGGGATTGATGAGGACAGACTTAGACAAAGCAGAGAGAGAGTAAACCATGAGCATGCTGTGGCTATCCTCTAGAAAAGGCATTTTTGAAGTTCAGAGGTGGCTGGGCAATGGAAGCTGAATGCTTCGTGACTCATTGTGTGAACACTGCGTAGCTCGGTTCCTGCAAGCTGTTGTGTGGTGCTGGAGACAGCAATGTCATTTAAGTGACCACTATAACCAGTTCCGTATGACAGAGAACCGCCTATATTATAATAAGGTTTTGGACTGACTGCTTAATGAAACTTTATCTGTTATCCTTCTTTATTGTTTTCTTCACAATAGCCTGGCATTTGTCAATTAAACACAGTGAATATAAGTAGTATCTAGCTTTTGGGGGTTTACTTGTAGGATTTCTGATTTTTCTCGTTAGCTTTTACAGCTTGAACACATCACTTTGATTTCAAGTAAGGTTATATTCCTAGAGAATGGACACTTTATAAACTGTGTTTCCTATAACCAGGTGAATACAGATCACTTTCAAATAGTTTTTGAAATGCAATTTTCAATACTTTTTCTTGTAGTTATACTGTCAAATTGCATTTAAATGGACTGCTGTTGCAGCATACTTGACAATGGTTAGCTAGTTGCAATTATTCTATTTGAATTTTACTTGAAAAATTTTTTGATTCTTCAGAAAAATGAAGAGCACTGTCCATGTCTTGGAAAGGTCATGAAATTTTTTTTTGAGCCATAACACACAAGGACCTCTACATATTTTTTGAGATTTACAACATGAATGTTACTTCTTACTAGGAAGCAGATAGAGGCACTTCTATCGCTGTATTGAGCTGTGCATGTGTATGTAATCTTAGATCATTCACTAGATTGCTGAGCAAATATGCAAACTACTTTTTGTATGTGTGAAAACAAATAAAATGGTATAAACTCAAATATTTGATACTACTTTTAGTATGTATTTTCAAGTGAATAAAAACCAAACAACTAAAGCGTGGCTAAACATTGACATCCATCTTCTCCTGTACCAACCCCCTTAAAAAAACAAACTCAACTGTTTGGTTGTATTTGCTAAGATATGTTTGTTAGTGAACAGATATTGTGTTATTCTGGGGATCTTGTGTCTGTTTTATGACTGATCTTCTGAAAGGAAAATGGAGAAAGATGCTGACTGTCATGAGAAATATAACACCGGTTTCTTGTCTGTAATGTTTGATTTTGTCTTAACCCATTCAAGGAAAAAAATTATTTGTCCAGTTTGTTGTGTTACAGTTCTGCCTTTCTTCAAAAATCTTTCTTGCTTGAGTCATCCAATTAGAGACAGACACTTAATGAAGATCGCATATGGCATAGTCACATTGTGTGATCTTCATAAAGTACTTTAAAGAAGTGGATTCCAGCAGGAGGCAATATAGTGCAATGTCTCAAAAACCACCTATTAACCGCATCACACCTTATGGACAGGAATGTTAATGTGATTACAGTGTTGGCAGCTAAAGCTGAGGACTTGAGTAAGTCACGACAATTACTTTTCTTCTGGTTTAGAGAAGAAAGGGGGCCTTTTAAATGGTACAGCATGAAGGAAGTGATTTTTTTAAAGCTAAATAAGAGGTGGCTTATAGTTCAGGAGCTACTTCATTCGATATTTTTGTAGTCCTAACTTTCATTCTGTGATTTTTGTATTTTTTCCTAATTGGGAACCATCAATTCTATACCAAGTTTTAAATACTTAACTCGTTGTTAAGGAAAAACAGTGGTTTCACGGCTGGCAAAGTATCATCTGTAATACACTGATCTTGAAGCAATAACATAACTGGCAAGCAAACCTGGTTTTACAGCTTTGAATAGTTTGATCACATCCTGCTGTGCAGGAACATGCTTATGACTGTTCATGTAAAAAATTGGCATGCACCCAGTGGCTCATCTGAAGCAAGTTTAAGTACCTTTCTCCATTTTGAGGCACTGTTTGGCAGCAGGCAGCACTTTATCATCATTTAAAACAAAGATGAGAAGCAGTATGCTTGACTGCCCATCATTATCAGTTTCGACTAATGACTAATAACTGATAAATGTCTGTGCTTACAACAAGCCAGCTTCTTGCCAACTTTTTTTTTAACGTTCTGCTCAAGCTATTTCCCTCCTTTTACACCAAATAAGGTGTAGAGCTCTGTGATTCACAGAGCATTAAGGCACTCTCAGCACACATGAGTGAACAGGTCTTATTGAAGTAATAAACCCAAGAGCTGTATGAAGAGTAAAAACAAGAAAAGCATATATAAATGAAAAAAAAAATTACAGATATTGGGTCCTTAATTGGGGAATACTCAGGTGGCAGGTTACAATGCTTCATGATTCTTTTATCTTAGGGTAGAGGTGATCCTTTGCAACCCAAACCACAGTTTGGGATTTTATTTTTAGTGATTTGAATTAGTAGTTCAGTTTTAAACTCTGTGCTTTGGTACTCTTACTGGTTAAGGATACCAGCCAAGTTCTTGGTTGGCAGGAGCACATTTGACAGTGCCCCCCTAGCTGTTCTGCCAGGATGCTTCCCCTACTACCTTTTCCCTTTCACAACTGATATTTGGGAACAGGGAGAGAAAAGGTAGGACACTATTTACGGTTGTTTGTGAACCAGCCAGCTGCTGTGGGGTACTGATGATTTTGGTCATGGGCTTATATGAGGAGGTAAGTGAAGGTCAAGGGGAGGTTTATGGTAACTTGAGGATCCAGGGACCATGCTGGTTCACTCTTGTGGCTGGTTTCCTTTGGGCGGGCAACAGCAGGTTCCTGTTGCCCTCATTTGCAGTGCTTTTCTGTCAGAGGTAGCAGATGAATGGGCATGAGGAAATTACTTGCTAGCAGGATGGTTAAACAGAGAGAGATAAGCTGTCTGCAACATGCCCCTTTTGCCCTGAAAGTTAGTCCAAGTCCTAGGAGAAAGTAATAGGGATTTGGAATAAAATATAGAATAGATTTTATAAAAATTATTTGAGATTTAACATTAAAAGTTTCATTGCAAATGTAGGGAGAAAAGAAACAGGAGTTGAGGAAATGGCTGTCGGTTCTGTTGGTATTCACATCAGTGGCCTCAGGTAAACCTCACAGGCATCTCCTCTTTGGAGTTATTGCTGAGTAAAAGGGATCCTTCAGAAAGATCACAAAAAGCCAAGTTACACGAGCAAGTCTGATTAGCAGTCTTAGTTTTTCACTTGATTGTGTTGCACTGGAAAGATGCTTTATAATGTCAAATTTCATTTCTTGTCTACCTAAATAAAAATAATCCTTTGAAAGTTTGACTAAATCCATGTTTTAGGAAGTCCATGGTATACTAAGCATGGTTAAATCCATGTTTTTTTCACTGCTGCTCAGAATAAGCCAAGTGAATCTCAGCAGTCACAGAATTTTCAAAGAACCAAACAGAGCCAGTGACTGCTGTAGTTGGGAGACATGGAGTAAAACTACTGGGAATGATGCTGGAGAGCATCAAGAATCTTTTGCATCTCATAAAAGGGCAGGTTCTTCCCTACTTGGTTGCTTACTTCTTAAAACAAACCTAGCTTGAAAAATTATAATAGTTTATTTTCTGAGACAATTAGGTATGCTCTGACTCTCTACCTCGGTTATATTTGTGCTAGCTGGAGCATGAATATTTTCCAGGGGAATACTCAGTTAAATATTTGGCTACGTTCAAAATATGTGTGAAAGTGTTTTTTTTTTTTTCTTCTGAAGTAGGAATTGAAGAGTAAAATAGAGAGGAAACTGGCCAAACAGAATCCTCTTGATGCCTTACGTTGGGTTTCCTGGTTTGTGTAGAATGTTCCCCCAAAGAATAACATTTGTGTAATCTTTCATTGTGGTGCTCTGTTCTCTTTGATCACTGTATGTAACTCTCAGTTCTCCAGGTGTTAAGAAAGCTAAGGAGAGGTGAGATGTTCAGACAGGATGATAGAAGATGATTTGGGGACATCACACACCTGTGCCCGTGGTGTTGGTCTCTTGTGTTCATGTCGCAGAGGTTGTGATTTCTCGGTAGGCAGCTATCTGTTAGTAAGGCATGAAACTCCCTTTTATTTCACTGGAGTCAGAGTTTCACTAGTGAAAGTGAGTATTTTGAAGCTTATTCCTTAGCAAGGCTTTGGTTGCAGGAGGTCTTGTAGGTTTTGGGTTAATGCTTCTCACAGCTGGGAGTGCAGGTCAGTGAGTAGGTCAGTGGGAGGGAGAGGAGAATCCAAAGGAAATTAGCCTACGGAGCTCTTATACTGAACTTTTGTATTTAATCCATGAATGCTAATTATGAGTAAATATGTAAATGTTAATGCAATGTTTCCTTGAAGAGATTACGGTTTGTCTTTTTGAACTTCTCAAGCAAATTTTTAATTGATACTACATTTCTTCTTTTTACTGCCATAAGGTTTTGGCTGAATGATGCCCTGAGACACATCATTGTTTGCATTGTTAAATCACCTGTTGTTCCTCTGCAAACAGTGTGTTGTGCAGAATTCAGAAAATACATGTCTGCATAGTATTTGAGGGCATGATCAAGCTTTGTGTCTTTAATTGTAAACTTTAATGAATTTCCAGTCGAACATTCATCTTCTCAGTACCTAGAAACTCCTCACCCCTTTGAAAATGACAGTAAATCTGCATGCAAGCTTGTTTGATTAATTGCTATTTGACTCATCTATCATGGTGCTAAGCTCTAGGTTCACACAGCTTAGACTTCCAAACCAATTTCTAGAATTAATTTAAATATTTAATGTCAAAACCCTAGGATGAAAGAGAGGAATAATGTTTTGTATGCTTATTGATTGCCTGTTTCAGTAGCAACAATCCATAGAGGAAATTTCCAATGTGATACAAGCAGAATCCAAATAGTATTCCCTCTGAAAAGGAGACTGGATCACTGTGCATGCACAAGTTCTGTAGGTGCCAGAACTCTTTCAGAGGTACCTAAAAGTAAGATTTCCATGGTACTTAACACTTCACAGTTTCAAATTAGGTACAGAGTGTTGAATCAGATTCCAGTTTGCTTACCTGTTGGATAAAATGTCTCTGATTTTCTTAGAAATTAAAAAAAAAATCCATCTGTGTTTCCTATTAAAAGCTAGTTTTCTTAGGCAACTTTCTAAGTCTTTCTGCAAAAATACTTTGTTGTTTTGGATACACAGATAACATTGCATAAAAATTCTTTTGACAGGTGACAAGATTTTTTTGTTTTATACTTCTATTTGATGTGGAGTCTGAAAAGGTTAATGTCTGACCTGTGTCTTCATTTCCCTTATTCATTTGTTACTTCTTGAATGTTCACAGTTGCAACTCCACGATTGATTATATCTGTATTAGTAAGTAGTGTGAACAAATAGAAATGGATCTGCAGTATGAAATAGTTCCCAGCATCTGTGGACGTTAACGTTTCAGTGGGGTAGGGTGTTGAATTTTTTTTATTTGTTTTTGTTTGGTTGTCTTTTACTTTAGACTAGCTGTAGTCGAGTCCTACAAACTGAATACTCATTTGTGTCGGAATGCACTAGGTGCATTCCTGGAGTGCATCTTTGAGTTTGCTTTAATCAAAAAAGGAATCCGGTTCCAGTTCTCGGATAGCACTCCATGGGGCAAAAGAAAGCATAAGAAGTAGAGACAGGTGACAGAAATTACAAAGTGCACCCCCAGTGCAAAGTAGCATATAAATTGTGTTTCTTGAGTGAAAATTTCTGCGAGTCATTGAGAACTTTAGAGAAGGGTTCAAAGCTTCACTATTTGTAAGTATAGAAACGGGAAAAAAACATTTAATCCAAGAAAGTATTTTAAGAATTCATCACATTAAAGTTCTGCTAGTGTATTACATGAAATTTAGGATAAAAATGAGATGACTTCAAGAAGGAGAATCAGATTTATTAAAAAAAATAAAGGAAATGGCTAAAGGGAGTTAAAAGCTATCACTGGTCTTGGAGAAAGTATTCCAGTACATTTGTATTTAGCCTTTTTACTTTGAAAATTATTAGACTCTTTTATGTGTAGACTCCACTGGTTGAAGATTTTGGATCTGTCCGCAAGACATAAATGAATTTTGTTCTTTCAAGGAGAAATAGGTTTTGAACCAGTAGCATAGATCACAAATAAAAAATGACACACAGAATGTAAAGTATAGCTTTAATTGAGCAGTAGAGATGTCTTCAGAGAACAGCAGCCAAGCTATATTGCTGATCATGCCACTACCATGGCATCAGTAGTTGACTAAGAATATGGTGGGACATGGGGCTAGGAAGAATGGAGCTGCTTTTTGTTGAGTTTGCTTTTTTTCTCCCCCATGTCCCTAAAGTGAAATATTGACCTGTCTTCTAGCATGCGATACCCTCCACAGTCATCCCTGTGATTCAACATGCATGTTAGGCGGTAAAGAGGTGGTGGGTAAGGAAGTTTAGGTCCAGCAGAGGCTGTAACAAAAAATTATTGTAATGATGATAAGCAGATTACTCATTTTCAGCAGAATGGTAGAGTGATTGTGACTGAAATGTAGGACTTAATAAACATCTTTGTTACTTCAATTTCATTCTAGATTTTTATTTGTTTTTAAATGAACAGGTAACAGTTACCACAACAGCAATTTTCCCTCTTGCTTTGGTCTGGACGTTGCGACTCTTTTTTTCAGTTGTGAAGCCATTAATCAAGTCCTGGAAGTCCTCAGGTTTGATTAAGTTATTTTACATATTCTGGTCTAAAGGATGTAGTGGCCCTAGCAAAAAAAAAAAAAAAAAAAAAAAAAAGTGGAACAAGAAAATCTATCAATATTCTTTTTATGAAAGAAAGATTTCACAGTAGCATTAACTTATCTATGTCTCGTTCACCAAGTATGCCTACATTTGTTTATTGTATGGCTTTACTGTTTCATGCTTCCGATGGTATCTAGGATTTACCCTCTTTTCCATGTTCTGTTTATTCACTGTTAATTATTTTTCAAGCTGAGTTGCTTGAGAGCAAGAAAAATTTAGCTTCTATTACCCTCTATTGCAAATGAAGGACAGGCTTTCCTATTGCATGTGGTCACATGTGACCATAAGATGCTTTTGTCAGGGAATTTGTTAATACTTTCTGATGTTAATGTTTTGTTTTCATTCTTTTCAGTAGTGTTTTTAATTTATTGTTGTCTATGCTGTGGGTGTACACCAAGTCAGCACAAACTGTCATATTCTGATTGATAGTTTTGTGTTGAAAATACTTTTCTAAATGACACAGTTCAAATATGCATAAATACTTGAAGGCCTTTAAGAAGCTGTGATTATGTAAAAAGTATCATACTTCAAGCTATAACAAAATAAAATTTAACTGTGGATGAAGAACAGTATTGAATCATAAAATTTTGACAACTTTTCTCAATTCTGGAGTTATCGGAACTACAGACTACAACAAGTGGCTATCTACAGGATATTTCATTGGTGCAGTGTACTGATGGAGGAAAATCAGAAGTAATGCTTCTGAATGTATATTTTATATTGTTCATAACATAGACTTGATGATAACTATCTTTTGAGAGATGGTGGAGTTTTAACATTACCTCTAGTTAGTGAATTAGCAGCTATAAACATGTAAATCTATGTGTCTTAACCAAATTTCTGCTGCAGTTCCTGGTCATCTTTCAGTTGTGCTGAGTTGCTTACTTCTTAATTAGCTGTAACACCTTTCTCTGCTATTTGCAGAAGTATTACCAAAGTTTAGATAAAACAAAAAAAAAACCAGAGTAAAGCTCGGTATGGGAAGAATGCCGATGAACACTTTACTCCTAGGTGTTTCATGAGATGACTTGTCACCAACAGGTAAGATGTCCTTCCAAGTCATGTTGTAATTATGATGAGGAATTTCATACCTCAGACAGAGACTGTATTACAGATCCCAGCAATATTAGGAAACAATAGATTTCACTCTTTTTTGCTTGAAAGAGCTCTGCTGGATTGTGTTCAGGACAGGAGTGAACACCAGCCCTCTCTGAGTTTACCTTCTTCATCTTCTGTAGCTTTGAGACAAGTAGTATTTCTCAATCTGCAAGTATTTTTTCAGCTTCATTGCTTGTGGTCCCATTCATAATCATGATGTTAGGACTTTAACTGAAGCTCAGTCTGCAAAACTAGAGACTGAAAATCTCACTGTGAAAATGAAAGCATCCAGTGCCAGCCACAGAAGAAGCAGCAAAATCCTTGTTAATCCTCTGTGCTAAACAGTCCTATCAGCCTGCTTTCTGCTGTAGGGCTAGCCAGCAGCTGTGTCTCATGACACGTTCTCTTTGTGTCATGCTTGTTGTCTTCTATGGTATCCAGACACTTCTCAGCAGTAGTCATGCATTTTACCCGTTTTGTTTGTTTTGGCAGGCAGGCCCATCACTTTGCTTTCAGAAGTTGTCATAACATTCTTCTATCTTTGTGGGGGGTTTAATTTTTTTCTGCTTAGGGTGTCCTGCCCTCTACATGAGTGGTGGAATTGCCAGGAAGCTTTGAGTTGGATGAGGGCAGTGCTGGTAATTGCACATGTCTAAGGCAGCTGATTTTAGGTTTAAGCATTTCTGCTTTTCAGTAACACGGCCGAAAGCTTTTTGGTCGTTGTTAATTCAAAGCTGCATGGTCCATCCTCTTGAGAAGTGGGCATCTATTTTGGTAGCTAGTCACATCGATCCCTGCAGCAGTGAAGCTAAAACTAAATTTTATTTCAGAGGTAAAATCTTCAGATTCTACCACTACTTAATATTTGAAAAATCTTATTCATGTGCCAAAATCCTACAGATGTTTCTCAGTATTACTGAAGCTGAGCAATACCTAATTTCTAACTCTTTTCGGCTTAGTTTTGCAGAGCTTTTGTTTACTTTCTTAAACATTTCTTTCTGGAGTGTCTTTGTCTTCTACATATGAGTCACTTTAATGTTTTTCAAAGCTGATTTATTTCTTGATTTTCTAAAAAATACTTTAATTCCTCTTCTCTTTACACATGAGCAAATTTGGAAATGTGTCTGAAATATATTTTTAATTTATTTGCCATTACCTAGATCTCTGTATTGGTGAGGAAGAAACTTGATTTCACAATAACATTTGAATATTTATAATTAGTTACTCCATTTTCACACTTATTCCCAGACTGTTAAAAAGCAATTAATATTGCTTTCAGATAGTTATGATCTTCAGTAAAGAAGTTTCCTAAAAATGCATGTTGCTTTCATGGAGAAAGAGCAAATACTATTCAAAAAGTGTTTCTCGTCCCTGACGTATCTGCAGAGTTTTGTGCTTTCACCTACCTAGTTGGCTATTTTAGTTTGTTATAATCTCTAGCTTAAAGTGGCTTTTATTACACATAAGGCATTTTGAGAGAACACGTTACACAACAAAAAATAGAACTGCCACTTAAGCAACTGATGGCTCAGTTGAGAGTACAGTATTTATCAGGACAAACAGAGAGTGTGTACTACAAGGAACAGCTGCAATCCCATGATTACAATAAAGAGATCTGAAGTCTGTACAGTGATCCATTATACAGTTTTCTTAAGTAAGTGATGATATTTCAAAATGGACCAGAAGTAGTCCGGTCCTTTTGTGCAGTAAATGCCAATTTAACGTTTAGGTGATAGTCTTGTTTGCATATGGATTTTAAGAAAATCCATTGAAGATTATTTGAAAACCAGCTCATTAGAATGACAGATTGTTTACCAAATTTTGTTTTCTTGTTAACTAATATTGGTTACGTTCAATTAAACAAGGTTACACTTTCTAAAAAAATACCTCTGTCAGCATGTGTGCCTTGCATATATCTGAGGATCAAATTCCTAATTTCCAGATCTAGTTGGAAGATCAGGTCATGAATGTTTCTTTCTAAAATTTCTCCTTTCCATACACCTTTCACATCTTCACTACCTCCATTTTACTATATATATATTTTTTGAGTACCAACACTGTGGTTTATTAATGGGGGGTGAGGCTTTAAATAAAAGCAATTGTCAACTATCTGTCATGGTGTGTTGTGTCAGATGTTTGACACACTGTCTCTTGGCCACAGGCCATCTGGTTTTAATGGAACCAACTACTCTTCTAAGGAGCCAGCAAAATATGTGGCCACGGGAAGCAATAGCTCCCTATCATTTGGTCAAGTCAGTAAAGCAAAGGTTTTAGGTGTAGTAATCCCAGTTCTGACTTGATTTTGTCAGTTAATTAAGCTTCTTAAACTTTCTGTGCTAATTTCTCATCCCGTGAATCAAGAAAGTCCTATTTACTAACTTCATTTAAGTGTTGGAAAAAGTGATTAGTCAATGTTTATCAAGAATTATAACATCACAGAACTCTTGTGTAATTAAAAAAGAGTTATTGAGGAGAATTGCATAATAAAGAGAACATTTATGGAAACCCGATGAAGGAAAAATACAGACAAAAATGAGACAGTGGAGTGGAATGGACCTCACACAGGACAAGGTGAGAATTGAGAATTAGGGTATGTGTACCTTCTGCTGTGCAAAAGAGAAGAGGAAAGATGCTGTGTTTGAAGGAGGGAGAGACTAAAGAAACTGAGGAGGGACAACTTGTGTTTCCTCCATTCAATAACAAAAGAGGAGAAATAAAGAAGTAAATTAGCTAGTAAAAATAACATTTGTGGCTTTCTGAAATTTGAGTTCCTCCTTTTTATTAGGAATACATAGTCTTTTATAGTCCTTTTATTGTCTCCCTCACTAGAGGTATTCTAAAACCATCTAGAGAACGGTCCTGGGCAACTGGCTTTGGGTGCATAGTGTGTAAATGAGTATGCTGGAGCTGCATTGATTTGGAAAATGGATACTAAGACTCTTCAGTAGAAGGAGATCAGAATAGTATTTTAATATCCAGCTGCTCTGAATGGCTTCTTTGGGACCTTCTTTGCAGTACTACTTACTACTCAACCAGGGCAGAAATTATATTTCAGGTAGTCTGTATGGTATTCCAGTCCTGGTTCTCCCTTAAGTTGTACACTAATAATGCCATTTTAATGGCAAATTTATTACAAGACCTCTGTGATTGGTATAATTTCATTCTTTAGATGTTTTTAAATATATTGAGGTTAATTACTCTGAATTATTGTCTATGCAGAAGTTTCTACTCTGAAATTGTCTTTTGAATCTGTATGCTCAAATTGCTGCCATGCATTGAAAGTAAAACTGATTCTAGTCTTTTATGTACTGTATTTTATGCATATGTATTTTTATATATGCAATACTTACAGACTTTTAGTCAGTGATTTAGAATTTAGCTAATAAAGATTTACCTTTTAATATTTTCTGTTGTTGCTTTTGAAAGTGAATTTTAACTCTTGAATGATATTTCCCTCTTATGATAAAATTTTAATTAATATTTTCCATTTGCTGAATTATTTGGGAGTATTGGTAATTTTCTTTTGAGTATAACATACTGACGTGTGAACTATACGAAGTTGATTGTACTGTGCCAGTTTCTGGTGTTTCTACAACTCTGCAGTGGGGAGTGTGTGTGAGCAAGCATACTAACCTTGCGTACTGCTCATCAGCCTACATGCTTAGTTTATACATTATTTATTAGACTTATAGGCATCAAATTAAAAAAGTGAATTAATAATGTGACTCCCATGTAAAACAGAAGTCACTTCTTTATATATGACAGGCAATTAGGAAAAAATCACTCTTAGATTAGCTAAATGCGTTTTTGCTAAATTTCAGACCCAGTACATCCTCTTGAATAAACGTTTGCCCCCAGGTTACTACGTTTATGTTCTGATCTGAAATGACTGTAAAGAGTGGATGGGAGGTGAGGTAAGGTGGGTAACTCACAGGCAGTGGATGCAGGGAACTGTGAAGGTGACCCTGTTCCGTGGTTTCAGCAGCTCTGGCGAAGTTTCCTCCTGCTGATCAGGAGTCTGTCAGCAGCCCCCTGTTGGCAGAGCCATGGTCCGGTGGCCCAGCCAGCAGAGGAACGTGCTTGAATGACCCGTGAATCACGTAGAGCTCAAGAACAAAACGTTTTCCTTTCTCTTCTTCTCCTTGCACGTTTTTTATAATGAGTGTCATTGATTAGGAAAGTCTGTGTGTGCTGAGCTCTTTGAGAAGTAGATCAAGCTTGTCTTGAGCTTTGAAATGTCATCACTGAAGGGAAGTGTAAAAATACATATGTAGAGAATGGAGTCAGGTGGGTGAGTATCGTAGGGCTACTCAGCGCTGTTGAATAGCTGCACATGTGCTTAAGGGTTGTTAACGTTAACAGTGGAAACAGTTACACTTGATGGTCTGATTTTTCTGAATGTCTTTCTGTGAGTTTACAGCTCCTTTAACTGTTCAAATGAAAATAAAGCTTGTTTTGCTGCATTTTGAAGTGTTCAGAAGCAGAAAGGGAAAGGAATGGCCGGAGGAAACCCAAGCCATGTATATAGCATACTACCTGCCTTAATGCTGCAGGTTCCAACTGACTCATAGTCACAAGGAAGACAAAAAGGTTTCATTTGTATTTTGATGCGTTTCTTTTTGTGGCATCTGATGGAGCGAGACACCATTGCAGTGCTGCAAAAAAAGGGGGTTACATTTAAGTGTTTCTCTTACTAATAGAATATAAATTTTTAATGATGCATATGTTTCTGAGGTCTAAGCTCTACAAAAGCACTTCTCTTTCTTGAAATCCCAGTAGTTCTAAGCTGCTGGGCATTGTATAAATAATCATTTAAACACATTTGTTGATGGTTTGCCAGAACTTTGAAGAAAAGTCTTTTCTTTCAGAGGTTAGAAAGCCTTAATTCAAAATCATAATTTAATGGAAAAATCCTTCTGGTGATTATTATGTAGAAAGTAATTTATTTCTTTATTTCTTTTAAAATTATTATTTTAGAAGAAAAAGGTTAAAAATCTATTTATATAAATATAAGTGCTTCCAAACATCTGCAGTTCAAAGTACATAATTCACAGTGACACCAAAGGTTGGTTTGTGTTTTGACTGGATGACTTTGGTATTATTTTTGTCTGCAAAGGAAAGAGTTGTGCAGCATCCAAGTGGTGCAAGATGTTTGCCTCTCCAGAAATCGTGATGAATTTAGGACAAGGGGCAGACTGTTAAAAAAAAAAAAAAAACCACTGAGGGGAGAGGGGAGAAGAAGGGCTGTTGAACTGAGAACACTTGTATTCCCTTCAGCGTCTTTGAGCTAGGAGCTATTCTGAAGTGCAGGTCATTATAAACGAAATAAGAAAAGGTGAACAAAATAAAAACCAAGAGAAGAATCAGTTGGATGGGTTTTGTTTGCTTCACATGGTTCTTTATTGTATTTATGTTTCCACAGGTGATGACTTAAAAAATAGAACAGGTGAAAAAGTAAAAAGTAGCCATGTTTCTTCATAGGTTTAATGTTTGGTGTCTAGGATAATTATATGTACTTCAGTTGTTTGTTGCAGTGAGTACATGTTGACTAATTCAACATGTGTCTGCAGTTTATCCCTGTGAAAGTATTATGCTGTGGAGCAGTTGGATCTTGGTATCCCATAAGCTCATATTTTAATGGTATTTGTGAGTTTTCCATCAAGATACCATTTGTCATTTACTTTGCTGATGAGCACTTTGTTTAAAATACATAATGGAAGAAATGCATGTCATAAAATAGTTCATCTGCCATTCAGACGGACTCCTACTTTCCCGTAATTTGGAGGACATAAATGATTTTCCAAAGTTATTTGGTAGAAACTAGGTTGTTTTTATTTCTCACTACTTCAGTAATTGAGATCCCAGTTCAGCAAGGTCTTCATGTATAAAAGTCCACAGAATGTGATAAAGTACTCGCCATTTAAAGTGAAGGCCCTGATACGCAATCAAGTTGTTATGCACTGGGTGACCCCTGATAAGCGACTAAGCGCTCGCTTTTAATTTTTGTCTGACTTGAAGAAAAATACATTACCTTAAATTTAACAAGAGAATGAAGCTACTTGTGGAAGGCTGTGGTTATGTACAAGATCTGTTATTAAACCACGGAGACCACCTGAGACTGACTGGTTGGGATCGGGTCAGAGCACAGATCCACCTTGGTCACCAGCCTGGCCACACTCAGGCAGTAGCGTAGGTGCAGGAAGAGCCAGAGCAGGGCAAGCACGTTGCAGTGCCTCTCTCTGCCTACACACTGTCCCTTTTTTCAACAGTCGTATCAGTGGAGTTGTGTATTTATACGCCAGTGGGGATTCTTAAGATTATAAGCATTGCAGGTTTCGACAAGAACTCTAGCTGAACATGTATGTTCTCATAAAATACTATCTTTTGTACGTACTAATTGGATGAGACAATCACATGTAATTCAGAATTCAGGAAAGAACTTTGTGCAGAATTTGGCCTAATCTTAGTCCTAGTATATTTATTTCATCAGACTTTGACCCTCATACGTGTATTAACAGAGACAAATCAATTCTTTTTTTTTTTTTTTTACCTAGCATATAAAATGTGTTGACTTCCCCCCCCCCCTGCCCCAGCATATTGCCATAAGTTCAGGAGGGGTTAGTTTGGATTCCTTTTAATGAAAGATGACGGAAAACATTGTATGCTGTATAGTAATATTGAAAGCAGATATAGATGTAACAGGATTAACTAGCTACCAAAACTGCATTTGTATTAAGAAAGTGTTTTGGTTTTCTGTTATATTCAGCTTTAGCTGTTGCTTCCTCAGCCAAGGAGCGTCACAGTACCCTTTCTCTGGGTCAAATCTGTGCTGAAATACAGAATGAGTAGCGCACCTGACATTACTATCTAGTTCAGTGAGATGAGAGCAAGGGGCCTAGGTGTAGCAAAATATTTGGGTCTCTTTGAAAGCACGTGAACAGTCCGATCACCCTGAGTAGCACAGAGCTAAATACACTTCTCCATGAGGCCCCCAGGGATAGGTGTTGTCTTCAGTGAAACAAATGGCACAGCAACCAAGGGGTTGGGGGCAAGGGGTTGCTCTGCTCATGTTAATGCTTTGCTGTATTTCATTTTTGTCCCTACTAACGTTATTTCTCCAGTGGCATCAGATTTTTCTTTACTCTTGTGTAATCTCTGTATCTTTTACTTTCAGAATGCCTTGGTGAAGAAGAATTATGTTAAGTAACGGTCAAAAAATAACCCATCAGTCTGTGTAGATGTGGCAGGCACCATAACGCTGTATTAACATGTTATAGGTACAAGTTGAAGAAAATGCTGAAAAGCTGACAGCATGTTAAAGATGATTTGTTTATACAAGTGCTAAAGTTATGTTTGATATGTTAATGCAACCTCATTTTCTAGTAAAGGCCAAACACTATTAAGTGGTTATCTGCATTGATTTTTCTATCTTCTGAAATACTCAATTCATTGTAAACCATCTTTACTCCTTCTGTGTACCTGGAACTAGGACCATCTTTTAACTGTCTCTTTCTGTGCAAGCCTCAAGGACTTTACTGTGTGATATTCTCCTGGCCCACTGGTTGACCTCTCCATCAGTGTCCCTTCAGCAGCTGCTCCTTTTTACAGTTGGTCTGGATTTCCCCTGGAGCCTTCTCAACAGTCCTACCTGGGTAGTCACTGCAAGGGGTCAGCACCTGGTACGAGTTGAACCAGCGCCTCTCACAAACATCCTTGTGCTGCTGAATCCTGTTAGCTGATGGTTGTTAAAAAAGGCTTACCAATAGCCTAATGGTTTAAATTAGAAGATGGGAGAAGACTCGCTGTCTATCTTTTTCTTTCCTCTCTGAATCTCTTCTGATTGTTCTGGTACGTTACCTGCTTTGCTTTTCGTTTTGTGTCTTAGCTGCTTGTGATATACCCTCTGCTGGGTACAGGGGTGTTTGTTTCAAAAGATTGTGTTTAGAAGAGTGCAGCCGGGCTGCACTGTGGAGATAACGGTTAAAGAGAAGATGGAGTGCCTGTTGGTGGGAATGGCTGATGTAGTGAAAACTGTGCAGCCGGCCACAAATGGTTGCTCAAGGAGCACTGGCCATGGCCTCGAAGAGGTTTGCTGTCGGACAGGTATGTTATCGCTGCAATGAGGCTGGCTGAGGTGGGAGACTTTTTGTGGGAAATGTTTTCAGAGAGGAGAACAAGCATGAGGGTTGTTCTCCTTTGAAAGAAGGAAGGAAACCTTTTTTCTGGTTGGGTTTTGGGGGGCTTTTTTATATCTTCAGTATTGCCTCTCTGGCTACAGGACTCTGAATGCATATGGTAGACCACAGGATGTAGCTAATTCTTGGTGGATTGTTTGTGTTAAACCTGTATAAAATGATGTGTTACCATTTGTGAGGCTTTATCATCCTTTACTTAGCAAAGTCTTCAGCATTCTGATCGAGGTATATTCCCTTTGACATTCATCTACACTGCTCTCATATTCTTTGAGTCCTCAAAGTATCTTTTTAGTGCTCAAAAGTATGTGAGGTAAAGAAGCAGTTTTCTCAATTAACAGCCTGTCATTCATAAAGTGCTAAAATCACAGGAACTTCCTTTTAAGTACACAGTTACCTCAGATCAGATATTTAGGCAACCTGTGTTGCACAAAGTATGTTGTCTCTGACTTTAAGAGGATTCTGTTTGAAAGTTTTCCAAGTATGAATTTTCACAAGTTTGGGATGACAGTATTTAGACATTCTTATTTATAATATTTAAAATTGAACACTTCCTTTAGCTTTCAGCTTTCTTAAAAGGTTACATCTAACATTTCCTTTTGCCAGTACTGAATTGGATGATGTCTTCTTTTTGCTGTGCTCCAAAAAGTATTTTTATATATGTTTTTAGAAGGAAATCCAGTTTCTTATTTGCAGCTGTTGGCATTTTAGAGCCCTGGAGTGAACCAATAAAAACACATGTTCTTTTAAAGAACATCTATTTTTACTGAACCTTGCTAACAATCAATGACACAGAATCCAAAAAATGTTGGCTCAAATGGATAGAAGTGCTGCATTGTTTTAAATTCTATTTTTAAAACTTTTCTTTGCAGCAAGATTACAGAGAAATTTCATATGCTTTTGTTCTTGTGAAAAAGAGTGCTTGCTCTTAGAATGCAATTTTACTGTATTAAAAGTAGTTCAGGTATCAAAGTGTCGTATAAATCTTTAGTAAGGCATACACAATGTTGCCATTTAAGAGTATTATTGTAGTACTTTCACAAACAGGATAATTAAAGATTTTACTTCCTAGACAGCTAGGAATAAATAAATTCTGATTGATAATTCAGAACATCTTCTGTTAATACATTGTGTTCAGCATATTAAGACACTTGTGCGCAAAGTCAAATTACATCACCAGTTTTTCAGTGCTACCCTCAAAATGGATTCAAGCACTGTGGTGATTGAATATGCCTAGGTTTTTTCAGCTATCAACATTCTTAGTGGAAGTGAAATTAAAGATTAATTACAAGATGCTCCCAAGATTGATGTAAATGTAATAATGTCAAGACAGACTTGATACGGAGTCCATCCGCTTTATATTACTTGTCTTGCATCTTTATTGTATATACTCCATGTGCTGCAGGATACTAGATCCCACTGCTGCGGTTTGTTTCGCTGGCCTGTCTCCCACAGAGTGGGGAGGGGAAGAAGATTGCACCCATGCCCTTAGTTGTGCAACCTGCCCTCTATATCAAGATGGGTTTGCTCTTAGCATATTTTCTCTTCTCTTTTGGAATCGGGACAATAGCTTGGATATAAATTCATGTTTTAAAGGTAGATTGAGATTTTGGCCTTTCTAATAATATTCACTGTAAAGAAGCCCGGTGCTGTTGTCAAACTGGGAATTCCAAAGCACCGTTTTGAAGAAGAGTGTTGGCAAAGCAGAAAAGTGAGAGGCCTGCTGACCTTACATGATGAAATGTGTAAAGTGTCATAATGATACCTGAAGTAGTAGATCGATTTTATTTTTTTAATGGTGTTCAGACCATGTATGCTAGAGAAAAAACCTGCATAATCTGGGTTTCGTTCTTCAGTAGTTTTATTAGCCCCTTCATGTCTTATTTTTCATGCTGGACATGAAAAAAGAATTACGGCTGTGATTCTGTGATATTTTTTTTTATGTGTATGAGAGATAAACATAGGCATTAAATGTCTTAAGTCTGTAAAAATATTTTCAATCAAATGTATCTATGGGGTTGGGGGTTTTTTATTTCTTTATTTTATGGGAAATTGTCTTCTCTTTTTCTTGAAATAAAAATGAAACTGGGTATTAAACTTTACAACAGACACTGAGAGAATGCACTAGGCCAGAGAGATTTGCTGCCTTTAAAATAAGTAATCCTATTAGAAATGAGCCTAGATTTCCAACAGAAGTATTGAAGTACAGCAACAGACATGTGAATTGAATTTTTTTAATAGTACTGTTGGGTGCCTACAATTATCTAAAACTTAGTCAAATATAGGATTGAATCATTGTTTTATAGACTGTGCCAGATACCACATTGTTAATGACTTATTTTCTGTTTAAGCCTGTGTATTGGTATGTCTAAAATTTGTCTCAGTATCCTTCAGTACTCCTTACTTTACTTAGACCTCAGTTATAATTTTTGCAGTCCCACAGATCTCCATTTTGCAGTTTTTCTTTCTTTAGAGTTGATGTGAGCCATGCTTAGTTGTCCCACATACTGAGTTGCTCAGGAGTAGGTTGCACGCTCTTGATGGGAAGCTCAGTTCTGTGCCTTCCACACAGATAGCACAAGAGACTGATATTTGCAGGTCTTTCATTTGGGACAGCAGTGCTTACATGGGCATCATATCACCATTGTCATTCCTTTCTTATTGGTGTTTTCAGAAAGTGTTTATGAAAATACTTTATATCAATTAATTTTCTTATGTTCCAACAGTGTGTATCAGCTTTGGGTTTGGTGGTGATACCCAAACTACTTGCTTGTAATATACTGTTTTAAAACGTCTCTGTTAATATTGTGTTTTTCCCTACTTCTAACAGTTGTTCCCCTATGTTGTCTTGGTACTTCATCTGTTTTGCTCTCCTCTTGTTTTTGTAAAACAGGTTTTTGGTTGTTTTTTTTTTCATAAGACAATGAACTGTCTACTGACAATTAATTACTCTTTCAAACCAGGGTAACTGGGCAAGACCTCTTATGATTACCATAAAAAACACTGAAATATAATGTAGCTCACAATTTGCAGGTCTTTAATCTTTAAAATAGATGGTTGGCTGACAGCAGTAAGTATATGTGTGTATGCAAACAGTAGCAAATGTTAATTTTTTCATTCTTTGTCATTAAGTTAAATATTAAAACAATCTTAAAACATTTTTTTTCAGGATGTGGTGTGTGTTTGGGAATTAGAGTAATCGCTTAGCGTGAAAAATACAAGTATAAAAATTACATGTATATTTTCTAATAAAAGGCTGGGTTCTGGGTTTGGGAACAGGGTCTTTCATTTGCTTGCTTTTCTAAAAGCATGTTTTGCTTTCTTTATATCCACTTACCTAATACATAAAAGCCAAAATCTAGCCTGATATTGGCATAACTAGGAAGAGAAATTCAATCCAACATTTTTAAGACTTTTTAAAACATTCTAAAAAATGTCTTTATCTGATACTAAACTTAGCTTTTTTTTGGCGTACAATTCAACCAGGAAGAAACCGAATAATGATGCATGTTTAAAAAACATAGCTCTGGTACTGGTCTGGGATTGTAACTTGCTTTTGTCTGATGCTTTCACTCCTGCAGAAATGGTGATGGGGTTATTTACGTTAATTCATTTGGCCTGTTGAAAAAAATATGCCCACACTCCTCTACTTAATGGGATTCTTTCCTCGTTGCAGTGCAAACGGCTGGAGCAGGAGCTTCATCATCTGAAAGAGCAGAACCAGACTTCAGCAAACAACACGAGACATCTGACTGCTGAAAACAATCAAGAACGTGCTCTGAAGGTAAATCTCCATTTCTTCTTGCAGGCAAATTAAGGTTGTAAGCCCCTGGTGCCAGCTTTCGGGGCTGCATATATCAGTTGTGTACATTTCAGCAGAAGTGAGCTATGGTGTTTGCCAACAACCCCTTCTTTAAACACAGATACAGCACCCTTCTGTTATGGTTTTATTTTATTTTGTGTATGAAAACAACAGGAAAAAATAACATATCCTCCAAATTATTGGGCTGGTAATTAATGCTAAATTCTTGGGGTCTGTCCTTGCAATATTACATGTTATAACGTGACGAAAACTGCAACTATTTGCTTCATGGTGCCTTTGCAAAACTAATATTTTAAGGCATTGCTGTTTGATCTGCTCCCAGCAGTGTGTGCTATATTAATAACATTGTTGACCTATACTACTAGTGACCACATAGTTGATACTACTATTTGCAAAAGGGTAGCTAGTTGGAATTGGGAGGAGGAATAATAAGTCTTGTCAATAAGAATAAAAATGAGCAGCAAGGCGGGAGAGGGTCAGAGAAAGGACAGTGTAAAGTGACAGGTTATTGCTGCTTTGAGAAAGGGAAATTGTAATGTCAGTGGAATTGATAGCTACATAACCAGCAATCTCACCACTAGCCAGAATAAGATACTATGCGGGGTAAGATGTGCAAGCATTCAACCTATTCAACCACTGTATTCTTAAAAATCTCTTTTATGGGTAGAGGAGAGACAATACAAATACAGAAGTTACTCTGTTGATACTGTATTGTCTTTTTTTGAACTGTGATTTAGGCAGCAAGATCCAGACATTCTCATTTGTAGGCAGATTTTCCTCTGCCGCCTCTTTCATTTTTTTTTTTTTTTAATATTCAGGAAACATCATTATTCATACAACAACTTAACCAATGCAAAGTATAGGAATAAAGGTAAATCCTTTTATAGTTTGACATTTCTCAGTTAAAAAAAAAAAAGTATAATGAATAAATGGAGAGAGGCTGTGTGCCACACCATGGGTTTATAATTGCCATCAGAATCTATGGTGTGAATATTACAAAAGCAGGTGTGCAATACTGAAAGCAATCCATCCTCAGATGACTAGAAATAGAGATCGTAAACATTCAGGGCTGTTTCTGACCACGATAATAGTATTGCTTTGAATCTGGTATCACTAGAAGTTAGTGGTTGCTGAGCGTGCTACTTATTGAACATAGTATTGTTTTTCATTAATTGCATGCTGGCTTGTTTTTTCTGTGTCATTGAAAATATTATGCACAGAGTCTTTCTGTTGGAAAACTGAAATGTTTTATTGAAACTACACTTTTTACATTTAATATTGCCTGACATAATGCTTACAGAATAATTATATTTTCAGAGGAAGAAGTGACTTAATAGTTCAGAGTGTTACTAGGATTTCATTCTAAGCCTGATATTGCTCTCCCAGCACCTAATCTTTAAAGAATTTAATTTCTGGCTGTCACAGGCATTTTTTGATTTTTCAGAGTTAGAGGTTAATTGTTAGTAGTCTTTTAGAGATGGGAGTCTGAGAGGAAAAGAATATTTTTCTAGTTTTGGTAAAGATGAACTTTTTTTAATATTGTACTTCTGTAGGTACAAATATCTCAGTTCATATTACTGTTGACTAGAGCGAGGACAGGTCCATCGGAGTAGTTTTCAAAGGCTGATGGGCGAGGTTGAATTCTTCACCCTGAAAACTTTAAAATGCCCTTATGAAATACTGGCAATAGTAGTTAGCTTTGACATACAGCATAGGAACACTCATTCTGACCGAAGCACTCATGTAAATGAAAAGCTTATCACCACCCCTTTTTAGTGTAACTACAGCCTGGAAAATATGGACTGGCTGGTCATGACTCCTTTAGAGATGGGTATGAGCGGTGCTGTGGGTCAGAGGCAGAGCCTCCCTGCTGGAGAAATATCCAGTCAGAGCCCCCTGACAGGTAACACCCAGGGGGGTCTTGGTGCACATACCTCTCCTGTGAAACCCTCTGGTTCTTAACTGCCGCCTCCTGCCTCTTGTTACATGTTCAGCAGTATTTTTAAGTGCTACGTGCAGAGTGTACATACAGACCCAAGCATCCCCTCCTGTCTCCTCTCTGCTGCAGATCACCCTCTGACCGTCCAACCATTTTCAGAGAAATAGGACTGGCCATTTGTCTCTGTGGTGCAGAGTTAAATATCAACACAACTATTTTTATTTTCACCATGATCCAGAGAACTACATTTACTTTAACCACCTCCACGTGCAAACTGGGAACTGTGCTATGTACTGTTAATTCAGGTGTAAACACCTGTCCTGCAGGAGTCCAGGTATTCCTTCTGCCTCCATCCAGGACAGTTCCTGTTAAGTTGTTCTGGTTTTGGGTTTTTTTTCTAATCTTTAATTTGCCCTACTCTCTTAAACCTAATTAAAGTTGTCTGATTCAGTTTGTCAAAAGATGCATTCTGGTGATACATGGCAGGTGAGGAATTTGATCTGCTTTAGATGTTCTTCAGGGAAGACGTGTAAATATCAGGTGTGGTGCAAGGATACTTGCAGTCTTAACAGGCTAAAAGCAGTAATCGGGATCAGCTAGATTAAGGATGGCATACAAGTTTGTGGTAAAAGATGAGATCCTTACCTCTATGGGGTCTAAAATACACTAACCCAACAGGTATTGTGTCTTTCTTACTTTTTAAAACCATCTCACAATAGTGAGTTGCTCAGACGGAAAAAATTATAAGGCCGGTCCACAAGAAACGTATTTCATTCCACTGATGGTATGGTCTAATAGGTAAGATATTCAGGTTTATTTTTAGCTGTATTAACTCACAGGGCTACTGTCACCCTTCTATGAGGCAGCCGCAGCAGCCCGTAGACTCCTGAGTGAGGCGAAACAGTGGCGAGACAGATGGTAACCCTGGGAGAGGTGTGGTGGCACTAAATTGTCTGGATCCAGGATCTGGAGATCCTAAAGATGATGTAAGCACTCATGCATACTTTTTATTTTAGATGCCATATCACACCAGAGGATCATGTGACAAATAAAGCATATGACCAATAGGCATGCTGTATAGACCCGTTCTGTGTCATTTCATCTTATTGTGCAATAGAATATCTGTACGTCTTCGGTAAGAAGAGATCGCTTCTTAGCTAATCTCTGCCATACATATTGGTAGTACGTGATTTAAAATTTCCATATTTGATGTATTTATTGCATAGAACATTCCTTATAGTGATGTGGGCCATTCAGTCCCACAGTGCCAAACCGATACTCCTAATTTTTGTAATATTTTTACGGCTTGTAGAGGATTGTATTGATTGAACAAAAATGCCAGTTTCAAATGTTCCCTCCAGGCAATGCCCACAACTGCACAGAGGTCATTCAGAGAGACATGTGGGCCTCTATTTCCATAGTTAAAGTAAAATAATCCTCCTCTTTGTGAAACCATTTTAAAAAATCTCTTAGAATATTTCAGATTGAATTATAGCTAAATCTTTTAGGGATAATTGCTTCCTAAGGGCCTATACATTTGTGCTCTTAGCACATTTTCATAAAATAAGATCTGCAGAGCGCTTTGCAGTTCTAATGTGTCAGGGTCTATACATAAGATTATTCATTTGTGCTTGGCCTTCATAATTAACGTTTGGTCTCTACTGATTCTGATAAATGTATTCCCACAATACGCTGAAATAGCTGATTCAATTAAACATAGAAAAGTTGAAGAATTGCTGTTTTTTCATTAGTATTCAAATATTGTTGTGGACCATTTTTTTGTTGTTAGCTTTATACTGTGTAGTTTTGACATGCAGAATTTTAAGTAATATATTTTCCCAAGGAAGAATAAAGATTTTGCCAGTGTGAATGTCCTCTTCACTCGGTTGAAGAACAATAGGAAATAAGTCTTGTGAAGCAAATAACTTAATGTGAAAATTCATGGAAAATGTTTAACTGGATTTGAATGAACTGTAAGGAGAGGTGACTTCTTTTTCACAGGCCTGATTTATTTTGTAATTTTTAATTAGGTGGTACATTCTTCTTAAAGCAGCTATTCATCTGCTTTAAAGACCAGCGAGACGTACTAATTTTACTTCTAAGCCAATCTCTCAAAATGGAGAGGGGGGCTATTTCACGATGATACACAAATCAGGTGCCCTTTAGTGACTAAATGAGTTTACTCCATCCAAGTATGATGTCATTAGAAGTTGTAAAGGTCATTAATCTCCTGCAGAGCTGTTAAGATGAATTGTTGCTTATGATTGGCTTGTTATGTTTTTCTGACTAATCAATGTTTTTAGTTTATTTAGTAATTTCTGTAGAATTCATCCTACATGCTTCCTTGACTTTATTAAGGATATTATAAATTCAGAGTCAGAGGCAAGAAAGTGGCCTGAAGGAGTTGTTAGAAACTCATCTACAGTAGTGTCATAAAGCAATTGTAGCTGATGTCATCTGCTTTCTGCTGACACAAAAGAATTGTATCAAGAGCAGGAAATCTACCATGCATAGCACTCTGGTAGTTGTGCCAGTGGTGATGCCCGTGAGAAGGCCACTAGAAGACTTAATGTAAGTATTCCCTGATGGCTGTCATAAATTATATTAAGCTCTGTTTTGATTCTCGGAATTTCCCAGATTCCTAGAGTAGAAGCTACTTTTCCATATCTGCCTGACAATGCCAAGCCCAAAAACAAATCCAGCTGAATAGTCAACATGTCATCCATGACGAACATGATCCCAGGAGAATCTGACGTCATGAGAGCTTAGAAAAAAATTAAGAAAAGCTTTAACAGGAAGTTTAGAATTTTGCTACTGTGGAAAGACATGGAATATTCATGCTATTTAGGCATATAATATTGATTGTGGAATAAAGTGCTTCTTTCACAAAATAGTTACTGTGGCTCTAATCTGCAAAAATAAGTAATTCTAACAATTTTCACGTTAAAAGCTTCAGAGCTGAAGTTTCAGAGCTTCATTTTAATGAGTTTAGAGCTGCTTTATGGCTATAAAGCCTCTGGTTTGTTTCTAATAGAGACATATGCTTTTGAAATGCTTGATAATCCAGGGAAACTTGCCTGAACCAGTGCTGGGAAACGGAGATTCCAATCTCATCTCTTCTATTCAAATTCCAGTTCAGCATACAGTTTTTACATTTTATTACAGTTAATTAATTACATCCTAGAACACTTAGAGAACAGCCTTTCAATACTTTCATAATCATTTTACATGAGGCAACAGACCAGGTTGACTTATTAGAAACCTAGAAGGTGAGGGCTGAACGTGGCACGGCCCAGCCGTGTGCAGAAGGTCACTCTGCCCGCTTCAGCCACTTCGACTCTTGCACTGATACTACCTGCAGTGCTGTGTGAGTGAGGGAAGCCAGCTGCTGACAACCAATATTTTCTAGCTAACAGATGAATAGCTATGTTACCCACTGGTGTCACAGGTGTTACAGCTTTCTCCTTTTGTAGTTTCTAGGCGTGACTCTGAAAAGAGTTTAAAACTTGCTGTTGATCTACTTGTTGGTATGGTGTTACTGTTTGGTAAAAGGTGCTTTAAAATTTTGTGCTTCCTTCAGAGTGGTTGGGGTTTTTCCTGTGAAGCAACTCAGCAATATTCATATGTTGGACAATCCACCCATTTCTCCCATGTGTTGCTATGAATTCCTCTGGCCAGTAAGCACTGTTCCCTCTGTGCCAGCAGAACATCAACCTGTGAATGGTCAGCTTGCGAGCTTGCTCTGTGGAGTTAACCCTAAAGCAATCATGCTTTTCATTTTAGATGTCATGTGCTCCTACATATTAAAGGGACTGCTGTCATATTTGCAAATTAATTCATAGCTATGTTTGAAGACCTGGCTGCCAGCTTCATATGGGAAATAGAAGGGGAGGAGAAGTAGATTGCAGCTCTGCTGCTCAGTGTGAGGAGAGACACTATGCCATTGCATTTTCTTATGATCTATATTTATTTTTCTGAAACTACAGGAACGTTTCAGGAGCAACGGGAATAGTTAACAGGCTTCTTGGAGGTTATCTCCAGCAAATAATATGTTGTTACAACTAATCCTGAAAGGTTCCTCATGCTATTCTTCCAATAACTTACATGAGGATAAAATGCTAGAGGATTTATCAAAGAAAGTTGCAATCCCTAACTTTGTGCAAGAGCTGTTTCATTAGTTTGGTTTCTTCTCCTAGGAAGGTTGCCACTTCGTCTGCTTTCAGAAGAGTTGCCCGGTTCAAGTTCTAGAAAGACACAAATTCATTTCCCACTCCAGCAGCTACCCTAAAGCAGTATGTGCCCTCATTTAAATGCCTGGGCAATGTGAGAGGCAAACTTGCTACTCGGTCAATAAAACTTGCTACAAAGCGCATGAGATTGCTATTAATTTTTTAGAGTGGAAGTCTGCTGAAGTTTGAGTACTTGAATTGCTTTTAAGTACGTAGTGGAGGTGGAAATAAAAGACCTAGTAAAACTTGGAACATGCTGCTGACAATGTGGATGTGGCTAAGAATCCACATTTTTCTTCAGTTGCTGCTTCCTAGACACTTTATCAGACAAAGTGGATATGTTGCATTCTTAATTACATTGAACAGAGCCTTTGCTTGTGCTGCGCCCAAAAACGCTTAATCACCAGGCCTTAAAGTGTGTCACTAAGGTTAGACCCAAATCTGTTGAGCTCTTATCCATGCTAGAAACACGGTTAGTCACTTTATGGCTGGTGTTATTAAATAGTACTGTACACCTCAGAGGATATCAGTGTAGGCTGGTGCATCATGCCGTAAATGAACACTAAAATGAGGCAGAGTACAACTCCTGCAGAAGTAATTCTTCTCATGTTCCACTTCAGTATTAATTTTCTGCATTCCGTTCTGCTTAAGTTGCAGTGTCGCCAAAAGCTATTGCTACAGACTTCTGACAACCCGCCGTTAGCTGTATGCATGGAGAGGGAGAAAATAACTCACAATCCTACAATGACCAATGTTCCCCCTCAATCGCAGGGCAAAAAATGTGAGCACTTTTAAAGATCAAGCGGTCTTTAAAGCACTCATTTGAAGTTTCCTTGGACCCAACTGTTCCTTTGAGCCAGATGTCGTAAGCTGGTCCTCTGGTGGGTTCAGGTCCAGAGATCCTGGGCCAGGGATTTCTCCTTCATCTGCTGTCATATATTTCAGAGCGTAACACTCCACTTAGGTGTATCCCCTATAGGCAGGAAGTGACTAGTTTAACACATATATCTGACCATGAGTCAAAAAGCAAAGTTCAGAAATCTGTTATACTAGTATCACTTTCAGTGGCCAGTTTTGTTAATTGTTTTTTGTAGCCATCAGGCTGGTAGGCTTTCTTTAATTATGTAGGTGTTGACAGACTAGTTGTGCACAAGCGGCAACTACATTCTTAATGACTGTCTCCTCCCATCTGGTAATTAATGTTTTAGCACAGGTAGACATTTGTATTCATTGCCCAAAAACATCTTAATTTGTATAGGGAGTTGAAAGTTAAAATAATTTTGCTTAAATGTGCCTTAAGCAAATACGAGAAAATTACAAGAGGAGGGACTTGTCTGTCACTGACAGTGAAGTTGTGCAGAAACACAGGCTTCTGGAGTCTGATAAATCTGATTTATATGAAACATCTACCTTGGACTTGAAGAGAAATGATCTTTGATAACATTAGTACTTGCGTGATTGTTTTTCAGTGGTCGGCTTGTGATGCCGTTAAGTGCCTGTGTGGATAAGCGGTACTGTTCTTGGTTCACTGAGGCATCACTGCGGGCCAGAATTTTGGAGTTGTTCAAGCCTTGGGTTGTTTTCAAATTGAAGGAAACAAATAGACATACCTAAATTCTCATCTTTGCTTCCTGGGTTGCACTGGCCGTGCCACCTTCCTGTACTTGTTAAGGCTGCCCCTTCGCCGCCGGCTGGCACGGCAGCCCTGTGTGTAGTGTTCCCTGCACAGCGGCTGCTCAGGATTTCTTGGACTCTGTTCAAACAAAAGGCCAAGCCGTGGTGTTTCTTACTGTGATCTCAGGTCTTTCAGAATTGTTTCAAAGCAAAATAATATATGGGTGAGAGTGGATGTTTATTGGCAGAACATTTGTCCTGAAAATGATCCTGAGAAGAGTTGCATCTAATTAATTATGCTTGTCTAGAGACTGTATGTCTTCAGGAATTTTAGCAGGCATCATAGTACCTGTAAACTGCTGCACAAGAATGGCACTGGATGTGCCTTGGTCTGAGCAAACATTGTCTTGGCTAAAAGAGTTTGTTCACCTTGCCTGAGGAGCATACCTCTTCCTTCTGTCCTGTTAACAGATGCTGAATGTCTCGTAACCAAAGTAGAAATATTTATTGAACTTTGATTCAGTTCTAAGCATTAAGGAATTCATTACTCATTCACACTTTGTGTTTGATGTCAGCTTTCATCTGCTCCACTACAAATTCCTTAGAGGTCTGTTACTTTTTATTTGATAGCCTTCAGTCTCTCTTGGCACTAGATTACTCTTGACAATCTTAAACACCAACAAACTATTTGTATATACTATAAAAGTTGCTTTGTCATAGGGGATGATGTGGTCATTCAGACCTTCTGGCTGAGTCTTTTATTTTTTGGTTTCCATTTCATAGGTGGAAATTACCTTCCCATGAGGTCAGAGCCAGTGTTACTACTTCCGATTAGCCAAAGTATTATTTCTGATGAGTGCAGCAGGTTCTTGGAATGCAATATTTTGGTTTCAGGTTATTCTAAATCTGGATTATCTTTCTCACAGTTGTACAGGCTGCTTCAACGTTCTCACTTTTGGTATGCAAAGAGTCATCTCTTGCATCATAATAGACTTCTGTGACCACGAAGTGCCCGTTGACAAGGTCCTCTCATCTATGTTTTTCTTTTAACCATTCTGTAATTCTGCATCTGCACATATTATATTAACTTAGCATTTCACGGATACTTACTTAGCATTTCACAGATACTTTGCGCTTTCATGCACCTGTTGTTGCTTCTAACAGGGTAGATTCCGTTTGGTATCATTGATTAATTTGAAACTGTCTGGGTGACTTCCTGGAAGTTCCTTCCTTGCTCAGTGATGCTGCCACTTGGCCTTCCAGTTTCAAGGATGCTTTCTTTCAATTGTAAATGTTCTGCAGCATTTTTAGGTTTTTGTCTAAACTCTGTTAAAGGACCTCAAAATTAGAATAGGCAGATCTCAGATATACGTATTCTAGAAATACATGTGCTAAAATGAACAAACATTGTGAAGTTGTAGAAGATGGAGCAAACTGTGCAGACATCCTGTGGCCAGATAGAAAGCTGTCTGCTCTCTCACTCCTTATCTTCATAGAGGTGACACCCATGCCTTAAAGCAATGATGAAAAATTGGTGTGTTCTAAAATACACTGAAATTCAGCAGTGTCTTGTAAATTAGAAATACAGAACCTGATACGTAAGTAAAATATACTGTAGAAATCAGGTTAGGAAAGCTGCTTATATGGAAAGGTGAGTTCTTATAAAAACAAACCTCCTATTTGACTGTAATGATAAGCTTCATTGCCATCTCCAATGGTATAGTTTATCACCCCAGTCATGGGTTCATTTTTCCTTCCTTCTGCCCAGTAACATGTCAATAGTAGTACTATTATTCATACCTTTGTAACGTCTGAGAAGGTGTCATATTGCTGCACTTCAAACAGCTGTAAAAAAAAAAAATATTTTACTTTTCCACTACTATGGATCTTTGTTTTGGGATTACATGGATCAGGAATGAAGGGCATATGTTAATCTAATTGTAAAATAATCATGAAGCCTAATGTATCAGTCTTCCTATAAGAAAACTAGGTCTCCTTCCTTCACTTGCCACTTTCTGATACTATAAAACCTATTTCCAAACTTAGTTAAGAGATTCTAAATCTGAAGCCATTTTGTACGTAAAATAGTAACTGTTTTCTGCAATATTTAAAGAAGCTCTTGGCATTAGCTTCTATTATTAATACCGTCCCTAATCTTCACTGCTATAGTTCTCAGTCTATTGGCATTGTACCATAATAAAACAAAAGGTATAGTTTTCAAAGTAACTCTGGCATTGTACAAAAAATATTTAGCCAAGTTTTTCCTTTATCAGAGGTACCAAGTATTTAATGAAGCTGGAGACAACATATCAGATTTAATGAATGAAGAGGAGAAGTGACATTCTTATATATTATTTTTTATTTCATAAAACTTAGCTTTTTCTCCATATGAATTCTGTTATTCATACATGCAGAAAGAAAGTGTGGTAAATCTTAATTTTCAATCATTTTTTTCAGTGTCTTACTGTACACCCTTCATTTTCTGTGCTGCACAGGAAAATGATCCTCTTTTGTTTGAGTAGCAACTGTAAACAAAATCTTGAGCCTGAGTGCAGGATGACATGTCAGTTATTTGTCCTACAATAAAATGTATAAAAGGTAGTAACCTAAGCTCTTGTGCAAAAGGCAAGCTACAGGGTCATTAAATAGCAAAGGTCTTGCTCTGACCCATCCATGACCTCCTTATCTGAAACGCCTCTCAGAATTGATAGAATCTACTTTAGATCTTGGGTAGAGGAAACCAGGGATAGGGTAAAGGATCAATATAAATATTTCAGAATTTTAAGTATTTAATAAAAAGGAATGTTTTAAGTTTATACAAATTTCTGTTTGGAGTTCAAGAACACTTTCCTAGCATTTTTCATGCAAGTGATCATATGAAGTATGGTTCAGAGTAGAAGGGGAACAGATTATAAAGGAAGACACTGGAAAATTAGATCAATATGGTTGTAGGGCTGCAGACCAGGCTTGATTCAGAAGCCTTCAAGGTGCTACATGTTGGCTCTTTTTTATCTTTCTGCTGCAATCTGAAAGTCTCTCCTATTCTGTTCCCAGTTGGGAAAAAAGTTCAGGGTTTAGAATGAGATGAAGTCAAAAGAGCCCATGTCCAGAAAGTGCAGCTTGGTGCTGAGCCATCATTTACTGAGAGGAGTCAGGACTCATTTCGCCTGTCCTTTTTATAATTCCCACCTATTTATTTGGTCTGGTGCAGAGGCGCATTTTTTATGTTAGGGCAGTTGTGCTCCTAGATCACTGAGAGCCTCTGAAAAATCCCTTTCTTTTCCCCATCTATTTATGCAAAATCCTGATTTGACTTCCATGTGTGTGGCCACACAGAGGTGTAAAGGAAAAATGGACTGTGCTGTTCACGTATTCACGTTGCTAAGAGGAAGAGATGTACTCCTTGTGTGCAGTAGGTGTGTATGTCTGCCCTGGGAGTACACAGGTCATTAGGAGGATGCTTGAAGAGCAGAAGGAATGAATGGACTTGGGTTTATTTTGATCTTTCTGTTTTTCTTCTATGAAAGTGTGCTTTATGAAGAAAAATATTCCTTACCTGTCTTCCAGTAGATCTCCTGCTTTTCTGTTGAGATTATGGACTGGCAGCTGGACTTTGGCTTTTCTCTAGGAGTAAGCTTTAGAGTAGCAAGCTATACATTGGGAGTCAAGTAGTAAATTTGGTAATTCAGTAATTCTGTAATTCACAGTTTCTAAACCTTAACCATAAAACACCTATGCAGGCACAGTGGTGTACCACCTGTTCAGAAAGTATATTATTACCTTTACTTATTAACAAAAGCACAGACAGAATTTGGCATATGAAACATGTAGCCTTGGTTTTTATTATTTGAAGACTTGAAAGGTATAAAGTAAGCTTCACATCAGCAGAAGTCTATCAATGCATCAGGATTTCAACTCAACATATATTAGGTTTATCTTCATATTTAGAAACACTGCATGCATAGCTCTGTCATGTAGCTGAATCAAAATTGCTCATTACACTTGCAAAAAAAATGGATTATTCACTGAAAGCACTCAAAGAAGGTCTGATTTCTCCTATAAAATACTTTTGCAATTAAAGCTTGAATTTTTTTATGCCTCCAAAATTTAGTCAGCTTCTGTGTTACTTCCAAAATTCAGCCTTCCTCACTGGTAAGGTAAATATATCTTACAAAGAAAAAGCAACAAAAAGGTGTAATTAGAAAAAAGCTGTCTTTAAACACTGGATAGAAAGCTGAAGTAACAAATGCTATTGTGTAATAGTAAATAAGTATATGTCCCATTGCCTGAACATGGTATTGTGCATTGGTGCTTGTTGTTAAGTAGCCAAATCTGCAATTTAAAATTAAACTCAAAGACCCAAATGTCGTTTTGTAGTTAGATCCAATACATAAAGAAAGCTTCTGGAACTTCATTTTCTGAACTGTGTTGGTTGATACTGGATTTTCCATCTCCAGAATCAATTCTCCACTGAAGAATAGATGTCATCTTTCACAGTTTTACTGGACATGCTCAGATTCTGTACAGTTTCATATATTTGCCATTTCCTTGTGGATCACAGTCAAGACAGTATTTCAATGCTTCTTTGTTTATTAAAGGAATACCTGCTATGCTGGAGGAGTTATTAAGATGGTGGTGGTGTAACTTCAGTTCTTTCTTTACAAGTATCTTGGCTGCACATTTTGAAAAACTGAGAGAACTTATTATAAAAAATCAATCCCATTTGAACTATTTTTTACATTGGAAGCATCCTTCAGCCCAGGCTTTTCACCACAAAGCTAATCTTGTAGATTAGGCACGATTCTGTGCACATATGTAGCAGTGACTGCTAGAGAGCAATCCTGCTGACATTAACAGTCACTGTTACAGGATCTAAATTTTGAGAAGAAATGTACCCTTTCTTGCTTTAATATTGAAGCTTGTGAGTTCCACATGCACTTAAATTTTAACAGAACTAGGTCCCAAAGTGATGAAGCCTTAGGCGGTAATACACACATTTAGGCTGTTATGACAATATTCAGAAATTAGAGGAAATTCTATTCAATTTGTTTTCATAAACTAGGTATCCTACGTCATACAACGAGATCTGGTAAGAATACGTCGATGCTTTGCTAGTTCTTTCCGAAGAGCTCAAGCCATTTTAACAGGAAAAAATCTTTGATGTCCACGTTAAAAGAATCTATTAGCCTTTCTCAGTGGAAAATATATCCCTTCAAAACTTTTCCACCTAAAATGTCATTAAGGGCATCTCTACTTTAACCATGCTTCTTACTGAGTTCTTGGAGGGGAAAAATGAATGAATCATAAAATACCTCATTGCCCTGGTACTTTAATCCCTCTTCTGAAAGGATGAAACTGTTTAGTACGTTTTTCTAGTTTAAAATGGACCTGTGTTTGCTCCACAGTTAAACAAACGGGTAAATGGTTTGAATACGCTACTTGATGTCAAGTAGCTGCACTTTGGAGACACAGATTTCAAACTTTTTCCTTGCATATAGTCCAGAGGAGAGACTTAGTATACCAAACATTATAATTTTTTATATTGTGTTAGACTTTCAAGCACTTGAGAATATCACATAAAGTGAATTGGTTTAAATTGGTTATCTGCTCCTATTTCTTACAGTTGAGCTGTAATTGTCTTAGACGTTGGAGGAGAGAGCAGTTGAGTGACTGTGAACTTGGAAATGCTGCTGATAGCTCCTTCCGTTTGGAGTTGCTATACAACAGTAACAACAAAAACACCCGTTTTCCAAACTAGATAAAATAAAATCTGTTTATCTAGCCTATTAAATCTGGGTGCCAACTTTCAAGCAGATGCAGTTTTAAGCTCCATAGATGCTAAATCCTGAAACATTTGGTCTATAAACAAAAAGCTGACATCAAATACAGCATTGCTGCTAGACATAGTAATGGTGTATATGTGCTGTATTCACACAAAATAGGGAGATGATTGCTTTTTTGTGTGTTGCTTAGGGTTTTTTTCCTATGTTAGAGTATTAAAACAGATATTAAATTTTATCATTAATGCGGTGCGTGGTCTCTCTCCAAATCCCCTTAATTACAGATTGACTCCAAGGATTACACAGCATGGATTTTAATTTTAACTGAAACAAAAAGAAAAGCTGCTTAAAAATTATTCTTGCTGAGTGACTTGTTGGACCACAAAACAATTTTTAACATCTTTTGACAAGTGTTGTCAAATTTAAAGTATTAGAACAGAGCGAAGTGCACCTTCACTCTCCAATTGTATCAAGTCTACTTCCCAAATAAAATGTTTTATTAACTTTGTCCTCACAAAGGAATGTCTGCTTCTCGCATTTTTGTTTTTTCAGTTATTCTTTAGGAGAAAAAGACTCGCAGTCTTGCTGAGATGTGTTTATGTTTGAAGAAAGTGACATCAGACTTCATATTTCCTTTCTTTGGTAATTTGAGAAAAATTACCAAGCAGAGTCGATGTTGCGGCAGCAACCGCGTATTTCACACCCTTGTGTTGTTTCCCTTCTGACCCCTATCTTTAGGACTTAAGAGCTCCACTCTTGAAAACTTCATTCCAGCCTGAAATTTAGAATAGCAGGTCTCAGTCCAGAAACAACATTTTCCCAAATTGGGGCCTAATCCAGCAAGCCTCACGCAGGAAGCTACTCCTGTGAGTACCTTTATTCATATGAGTAAAACTTCAGGGATCGGTTTTTAGTCTGTTTCTTAAGGGGGTTTTTCCCCTTTTCTTAAAAGATCAAATCAGTTTCCCTATTTGGTTCATTAAGTAAGACTCGTTTTTCACAGTTAAAGCTTAATAGTATATTTTATGGGTTTACTGTATATCTCCTGCTGGTTCTTTAAGACATGTAGAAAAAAAAGAAGTTGCTTTCCAAAGCTGTGTCAAATAATAAATCCCCAAAGCTGAGCGTCCGCAAGTTCTCTTGAAGTTAGGTGCATTTGAAAGCGCCCCTTAACTCTCAAAATGTGAGTGCAAGCTTCTTGCTTCAAAAATCAGCTCCTTGTGTCACCAAGTAATAACTCTGAATACAAAAGGCTGGAGGAATGAGAAATTAGCTTCTGGCAGGAGGTCACTGTAGTGCTGAGGGATAAAACTATCACTGCTGTTTAATGGCAGTTAGTGGTTTGATAAAGTTCCCCTAACTCAGTTTGTTAGCTTAAAACACACTTTCTGAGACTCCACAGATCTGCAAGTCAATAACACCATTATTGCTGCATCTTTGTAGGGGGTAAAATTTTTGCACTTAATAAGGGTTATTTCAACAAGCTTTTCTCTCTCTCTCTCTTTTTTTTTTTTTTTAGCACTCTCTGAATTGTTGCTATCAGAATGTTTAATGGTTTTCTCCATTAGTCTGAGTCCACTTTTAAATTAATCAGATTAAACTCTATTGCTTTGTATTATAGCTGAGCATAAACCCCTCATATTTTAACAGCAAATATGTTATAATGCACACCAATAAACAGGCTAATTTATACACAATATTGTTCCACCTAATTTCTTCATTATGTGCAATAGTCTCAACGATATATGATTTTCAAGTCACGTGTGCGTAATGCAAAGGCCAGAAATAGCAACAAATGAGGCAAAACAGTGAATACACTTGCTCTTTGTGGCTTTTGTTGCAATCTTAACGTGTGTAGGTTAATAAGTGTGCTTGTGTGTGTGATTTCTTTTAAGTGTTTATTAGGTAATGCGCAGCACCGTGAGTGATGCTCGCTGCTGACAGCAGTTGATATTTTACATTTGTTACAGCTGTATTCTTTTGGCTATGTTAAAAAGCTTTAAATGTACTATTGGTCAGACTTTTGATATAACAGTATACAAAATAGCTCATCATTTTGTCAAAAACAAGGTAATATGGCCTGAAGGAAATAATAACGGCTGATTTTTAATGTAAAGTTCAGTTTTGCAAGCCATCTCGAGGCCTGTTTTGTGAGATTGTGAGCTATTTTGAATGCCTGCCGTAGTTAATAGGGGATGAGAAGGCTCAGGGCTATTCAGACAGATCCTTTGATAAATAATAGTGTCTTTTTACCACACTGGACAAAATGTGGAAAAAAGAAAAATCCTGCTTGTGTCCTAACATAAATAAATGTATGCACGAGCGCTGTCTATCTTATGAAGTCGTGTGTTTGTTTAAGTTGGAGCACAGGACACACGGTAAGTCTGGTGTCTGGTTTTTGAAACTGGGGTGTATAAGCATCTACGTCAAAAAGAAAATTGTTCTGGAATCTGAAGGCTGAGACTGACAGGAAAAATCATCCTTTAAGTAAGACCTGGTTTTGACATATGTTATCTTTTCAGCAATGTTGTATGTTTGCAATACCTTCACTGTTGGTATAGATGCGAGGGTCACTCCGCTTTGAATGTTAAATTTCAGGATTTTTGGCTGGATCTATATTTTGACGTTGAGATTATGAACAAGTTCTGCATTTTGGGGTGAGGAGTGTTGCTGGGGCAGTTAGTTGCAGTCCAAGTGTAACCATCTCTCTTCGGTTTACCAGTTTTTCAGAACAAAATTTTAAATGTCAATAGCTGTTTCATTTTTGTTAATGCATTACTTCCACCACCACCTCTGCACACCAGCTGCATAAATGAAGAGCGACTACATAATTTCTGGGGATTTGTTCTGGTTTTGCTTTCCATACTTTCTCTCTAGCTGGTCAATACTTCATGGCTGTTAAACAGGATACACTGTTTCCTGGAACAGCGAATTTACAAGCAAGTACTTTTTCAGTTTTGTACGTATTCTTGCACAACAACCAAAAAACCCCAAGGTTTGTTCTTTTGGTTTGGGGGATTTGTGGCTTCTTTTTTTTTTTAATGTTATGTTTTTTTATTTATCCTCTTATCCACTGGATTAAATCTCTTGTTTAGTTATTGCAAAATCCCTCGCTGTCTCTTTAGTTGAACCTGAATCGTGAAAACAAGGAGTCTGAATTACATTTGAGGAAGGAAATGTTCAACTTGAGACATGGTGCTTGCAGGTAAAGCAGCGGACACTGAAAATAAAATAGTTAGAAACAGAATGGCTCTTTATTTTATGTGACTGATTTGGAGTTGGCTGCATCTGAAAAGGAATGAAAAAATGATCTCTCTACTTGAGATCTGCCAAACAATGCTATAAGCTCCAAGTTATTTTGAGGTGGTGAAAGGTGAAACATTTGACATGTTCTTTTGGGGCAATGCTTTAAAAAAAGAGAGGGCGGGAAAGAGGCGTTGCCACATCAGAGTTAAGGGTGTTTGTGGTTGTCCGTGACAGCGGCTCCAGTTTTAAAACACCTGTGTTTACTTTCCAGCTTTTCTCAATCGGCCTGAAAGTGGCCTAAGAATGGCACGGACAGACCTGCAGTATGGCTGTGTTGCCTTTGCAACACACACACACAAAAGGAAAAAAAGACAGAGATAAATCTCTTGTTATACAGCTAATAATTAACAGCATTTTTGTGCCTAGCTGAAAACATTGTGAACTTTTCTAAATTTTTATAGCCTAGCAGATAGTGCCTTTTTTTTTTTCCTAATCCATTAAGCTAATTTTTTTTCTTTGCTAATTTATTTTCTAGCAAAAATGAAACCGACAGCGTTGGTTTGCAGGGTTTTTTTGGCGGTAAATAAAAATAACAAAAATTGGTATTTTGTCTTACAAAGTGATATCTCATTCCAATATTTGGAAAGACATGTACCAATACTTCAGTTAATAAAAAAAAAACAAAAAACCAGGCACAGCCCTCCATTTGCCACCCTCCCTGGACAAAAAGAAACTCACCTTACAGCTTTTTTTCTGAGTTGAGTTTTGCTTCATAAAATCCTAGTATTTGATGTGTATTAACTTTCTGTAATGTGTTAGCTTGCATTTTATCATGTAAATACCTTGTTGTGCAGTGGGTTATAGAGTTAAGTTAGAGTATAAAACAGAATCTCTTGAAAAATGGGTAATGAAGATTGAATATTTAAAAAAAAAAGAAAAAAGACAAGCTGAGCTATCATGTTTTCCATGCTTGCTTAGAAATTTTAAAATAATTTGTGAGTCCATATTCAAGATATTCATCTGATGAAAGACATTTTTTACTACTGCTTCAAATTTATTTATTTATTATTACCTTTAAAATCTGTTCACATCTTACAAACTTTTTTGGCTTTTTAAGAAAACTTCAGCTGCTTTCTTTAGTATTTTTTAATTGATGTAACATCTCTTCCACCTTCTATTCTAGATGACATGCCTGGCATTCCTGTTTACAAAAATATGTCTGCTTCATAATTATCTTTGTTTTTCTTTACGGAATACTCTGTATAGGTCAGGGTTTATTTTCTGGAAGTAGGGGGAAAAAAAAGCAAAAGAAAATATAGCACTGATACAGGAGCACAGGTGATTTCTCCCTTAGCCTGATTTCTTTTCAGAATTGTGAGCTTACTAGGCAGGTTCAAGGTCCGTCTATGGGGGTGAACAACATGAAACCCTTTAACCAAGATGTGTAGCCTAACTGGAGCACAATTACTTTAAGACTTTTGATCTAATACGATGACTCGACAGAGCAAACTGTGAATGTGCCAATCCCCTCTGGATTGGGCATCTCTAATAAACTGAGAAACTGTACCAGACCGGTCTTGCTTTGTGATACACAGCAGAGCAGAGCAGCCACCTTTCCATGGCTTTCCCAAGGGGTAGGAAAAGCGGAACGGGTGGGTGCTCTGGCAAAGCACCACACAACACACCGTGTGCTCCAACTGACTGCAGGGAAAGGTGCTCAGAAAATGGGGGGGGGGGGGGGGGGGGGGCTAACGTCCCCCTTTTTCAGTGATTCAAATAGAAAATCTGGAGGATATTCCTTTGAGTCAGTTTTGAACACAGAGAAGAGCTTGTGAGCTGGACCCTCAGCTGAGTGTCTGCACAGTATTAGATCCATATGGTAGCTGAACACTGAAATCCACGTAGTAGCACTCTCGTGTCAGCAAAGGACACAAGCCTAATTTCTTTCAGCTAAGAAATTAGGGCACGAGATCTGAAGAATTCACAGAATGTATTTCAGGGGGCTGTAATGGTAATTAAACGGTATGTCTAAAAGAGAGGGAAGTTTATGAAGTTTATAAATAAATAAATAATAGGGACATTTATTAAATTACCAGATGTGTTTTAAAAGCAAGCTGAATAATGTCAATATATGTAAGGGGAAGAAAAAGCTTTGTGAATATAACTTTTTCTGAAGGCAACACTGAGATCTTGATAAGAAATAGGTAAATAGGGAGCTAACATTCAAAATATGTGTAAGTGGTTTGGATGCCTACCTCTCAAAACTTATAATGGTTTTTAGGTATCTAACAGTTTTTTTAATCCCTCCAAGTACCTAAAAATCTGATTGTCTGTTTACTTTTTGACTTCTGGTAAAATTACTCCTTGCTCCCCATAAACGCTGATGGTTAAATAAGAGCAACATTAAAGACAGCAGTTTCCTGGCAGTTAAAACTTGAGTGACCTTAAAAATGGAACTGCCTCTATGAAATAGATTTATTCAGTTTGTGCTTGTGACCATCTAGAAGTCACTCTAGTTGTTCACTTGGGAATTTTTAGCATTGAAATATCTATGAAATTCCACTGAGTCTTTACACATTCATTACAGATGTAAGGCAAAATTATCTTAAGAAAAGGCATGATTAAGTGACCTGTGGACCAGTTGTCCTGTTAGGGACATGTACACAAATGGGTACAGGTTGTTCACGCGGTTGCATGGTCTGAGCTGTCTCTGATCCAGGCTGTGTAGCAGTGTTAGGGTGGTACTGAATCCGACACATGATAGCATCGCACCTGGGAATACTGTCACACAGACTTTCAAGAAGAACTTGTGTGGCCATTTGTAGTGCGTCTGCAAAGCAGATTTTGGGGATTCCTCCTAAATTTACCAGACTTCCCAGTGTTCCTGTACTGGAACCACATCAATGTTGAAGGAACTCATCCATCTTAACAAACTACTGCCAGAAAGGGACTAGTACAGAAGTTACAGTCTCTGCAGGTTTTTGTTTTCTTTGGTCTGCTCAACAGTGCATTTGGTACCACAGATCTTGCATATCTGGAAATACCATGGATTCCCCGCCTTGGGTCAAGGCCTGTGTGCTGGCAAGGTTACTTGTACCATCGTGCCTTTAGGCACTTTACACCTTTCTGATCCAGGGGTAAGGAAACATCTTAAAGGTAGGATGCATTTTCATCAGCCTTTGCACCACCTCTGACTGTGTTTCCAGAGCATATCATGTTCCCAGAAGAGTGTACAAGTGTCAAGCAGTAGCACATCTGGTTCTGCCTGGACCGCATTGTGTTGTCTCACCTGGTCTTATTCAAGGTGCAATCAAAGGGAAGCCAGTTTCTTTGGATTGTTTCTAAAATATGTCAGTCTCTTATTTGTAAACATCATGCAGTGGATTTGGTTTCTTGATTAAGTACTTGATTCACGAAAGTTGCATTTTTAACCACAGGACACATCAGCTACTACCTCCGATTCTCTCAGGGAGATTGTCACCTGCAAAGTCTTTATTGGTATATATACTTAATTTATAGAAGCTATGTGTTTTCTACTCACTGCAAAAACTCCAAAATCCAACTGCCTTTTTCACTTTTCAATCAGAGACTCAACAAAAACAAAGAGTTGGAGAGGTTCATGCATGGTCCGCGTTTATGCCTGTGTTTGCAGCAATTGTACATACAGTCCATGGAAAACAACTGTTTAGAAGTGTCCTGGTTTGTAAATATGAGGCTCATCTTCATCTTCTTGATGACCTTTCATTGTTCTGTTCTGTTCTCCTGTGTACCGATGTGACTGGAAGCTCCCTGTGGTCTTTAGATGACAGTCTCTTCTGGATGGAAATGATTTCTCAAGAGAACACTGCATGAGAATGTTCTTTGATTTTAATATGGGGGGTAAAAAGAGAAAGGATTTTGTATGAAGTATCAAGCAAGCAGATTTTTTAGCCTCATTTCCCCAAGAAAGTAAGGGTTATATGATTATGCAGTCTTTGTTTTCATTATTGGATTTTTAACTGCTTTCAGTGAAATCAGACAGAAGAATAATGGTTGGATTCCTAACAGAGTTTCTCTCTTCTACTCAGCTGCCAATTTTCGAAACTCCTAATGTCCCACTCAAGGAAAAGTTCAGGATAACTTTTTCAGTATCCGTTACTGTTTAGCAGGAGAGCTCTGTGCAACAGGATGTTACTGCTGTCCAAATGATGGACCAAAAAAGCTGAGTAGTGTGAGCTGGAGGTATAGTAGAAAGCTATGAAGGATACAGATAGAATCTATTAATTTTATGAAGACTTTGGAAGGAATTTGAGGTTGTTATTACAAGGAAAGGTGGTAGGAGGAAAATCTGAGAGAGTGGGTGAAGATCAGTATCAGACAGAGCTTTATTAGTATTGCTGGTACAGAAGAACTTACTTGATTTTTATACTGTTTTTTAGAGATAGTCTTGCCCAAGGAATTACAAATATTTTAATGTCAATATAAACTTTTCTATTTTTTGCTTTACATATCAAAACACTGCATCTAGTAGCAGAACTATAAATTTTGAAGTTATCAAGAGTAGTACAGCCATGGTGAAGAGCTTCAATCATTTCTCTGTTGCCTTTTTTATGCTACATTTAAAGTGATGACATTAAGCCTTGAAGGGGTTTTAACTTATCAAATTAAAGTCTGTGCTTTTCATTAGTTTTTAATAGCATGAATACCAACTGATCTCTGGAAGTTTTGGAGGAGTGATGAAGATTAAAAGAGATGGTACTTGAATTAAGTTGATGTTGAAAAGCTACTGGCACCAAAACACCTCTCAGTTTTAAACTCCTTCATTTTTGTGGTCAAAGATTCATTCAGTGGCATCTCAGACTTTGAATTTTTAACACAGTCAAAGAGAAGTGACTCTTTTTCTCAGATACTTCGAATAATTTCACTTTTTCTCTTCGGAAGAATGATCTGTTCAATATTTCAATATTGAAGCCCTTTTAGATACATGTTGTTTACAGAAGTACTTCAAAACAGGTTAAACTAAATATTAAAAAAATCACAGAAATTTTGTCACATAAAAGAAAATTGAATGTGAAAAAATAGTTATTTTTATTCTCATATTATGTTCTGCCCCTTCCATCTTCGGGGAACATTAAACTTTGCATTCTTCTCTTGCATGTTTTCTTACAAGTTACTGCTTCTCTTTTCTCACGTCTTACACCGTACCTTCAATGTCACACAACTGTCTTCTGCTCTGCATTCTCAAAAATATTTTCTTTTATCTTCCCTCGTCGTTTTCCTAACTTATCCTTCCTTTTGGCAGCCTAGATTTTTGTTTCTTCTTCATCTGTCTCAGCCACTTCAGTGGGCCAACAAGAGCCTGAACATCTCCAAAGACCTTTGTCCCGTGCTAAGAGCTGTACCTAAGATACTGACATTTCTCTGTGTGTTGGCTTTAGTTGTTCTGTGAAGCAGAAAGATTACTTCCGGTCCCCACTAATCAAACGGAAAATGGATGAAATGAGTAAGATGTGAAAAGCTCATTGGTAGCCCCTGGAGAAGTATTTCATTCAAAGTTGACAAATTGTAGGGGATTTAAGGAGTCCGTGACAGGGCAGGCAAACGGTCTTGCTTACAGGAAAGTTATTCATCAACACATCTGTCCTTTCAGGCAGGCTAGTTATTTAGACTGTAATTATGAGTATTGTGTATGTGCACAATTGTAGTGTTATTTGCTATACATGCAAAAAAAAGCTACACTGAAGGAGCTAGTTAATCAAGAGTTAACCTCAGTTCTGGCATTTCTGAAGCAAGCATCTTCATTTACTCCCCTTTCCCCTGAAACAGTATGTTAACATTTTTCATTACAGGATCATGTGTGCTTTATTTCACAGCATTCCTGCTCCACACAGTATCCAGAGAACAGCCAATCAATATATTTTTTTTATCTTCTTTGTTCATTATGTGTGCCAATCCCTTGTTTACTGGATACTGTTCAAACCTTTCCCTGAAAACAGAATTTTCAGTAACCATCACGGGGATTTTCTGTAGCATTCAATGTTATAAGAACCAAAGGTTTAATAAGCAATGATTTAATGTATTCTTGCAGGATTGTTTGCTTCACACTTCATGGGGAAACCAAGGCATGAAGAAATAAGTGCCTACAAATTTTGCATGCCAATTCGAGATGTACAGGACTTTACCTTTTAGAATGTTTATAATTCGTAAATTCCTAGCATTTAAGGCCAAGCCCAGAAGATATCTTTATGTAATTTAATTGGTCATCTGAATATCACAGATCATTGATTTCGCCAGTTGTCCCCGCATTAAGCCCAGAAATTTGTTTGTTTAAACCTGCTTTCCAGAAAGGTGCCTAGATCTGATGTAAAAATTCCAAGAGGTGGGGAGACCACCATTTGCCTTTGATAGTTAGTTCCAGTGATTCAAGTTACCCTTACCTAGATTAAAAATTCTTTCATATCCTGTATTTTCTGTCCATTTATCGAGGGACAACGAGAATCAGTAGCAACACAAAACTATTCCATTCCTGGTATTTGATTTACCTTGTTCAGGATTAGCACATGTATCTCTGTAGATCTTTAGTGAGTAGACATATCCTCCGGGTTTTTTATAATCTGAACAGAATAAGCTCTTTCACTGCATGCCTTTTTCTCTAGTGCATGCATTGCCGGTATGGCTCTCTTCCACATCTTCTCTGGGATTTTAACATCCTTTTGGTTTAGAATGTGTACACGGATGTGTATGTATTTTTGTATCTTTGTTTCTCCATGTCATACATAAAGTACAATCGCCTTATTTGCTTCGTGGAGATACTGGCTGTTTACTATGTATATACCAGAAGATTGCATTTTCCCAGTTTTTCCACAGCATTATACTGTCACCTTGTATTGAAGTCCCAGATGTTTTTTAGAGTCGGTGCTTGTCAGAGTACGGTTACTCTGTCTGTAAGTGTACCCTGTGTTCACTGTTCTTAGACTAAGAGTTTTGCATTTGGTTTTATTAAAATACACGTGTTTTGAATACGTCTAGTTACCAAGTGGCCCAGAGCATTGTTTCATTATCATTAGCTACATACTTTGTTATTCATGAACATTACTAGCTGTGTCTACTGGTTCTGAGTAATTGAAGGATACGTTGAGTAAGAGTATGCTTAGTACTGATACCTGTGCAAACTCACTAGTATTCTAGTATTACTCAGTGACAATTGCCTCTTGGAACATGGGGGTTTGGTGGTTTTTTAACTGTCAGCCCATTCTGAACCCACTTAAGAATTTTCTTGATGATGCGTAGTAGTTTTGGTTTTTTGAATCAGTCCGTTATGTCTGAAAAGTCAAAGCCTAGCAAATCTCTGTACAGCATCGCTTCTAATCTCACCAAAGAAGGAAATCCGATTTGTTTGGCAAGACCTATTTTACATGAAAACATGTTGACTGAGAGTAATTACATTCTTTCATTAAAATTTGTATTAATTGAACCCAGTGTTTTCACTTATTTGGCCCAGTTGTAATCCTACCAGTGTTGTTTTTTTAATATTGACACAGTATTAGTGCTCTTTGGGAATGTATTAGTATTTTAAGATTGATTAACAGGGATCTTGTCTAACAACCCTGCAACACCTAAAGTGAAAATTGACTGAATCCTTAAATGTAAAACTTATCCTTTCGATTTCTAATAAACTGAAAAGTGCTTGTTATTTCTATATAAGCTGTAACTATATCATTCAGTTTTTCTAAAGACAGATGCATTTTTATATTGAACACTCCTGGGGTTTTTTTTGCATTACAGTTTATGGTGTAGGTATTCCAGGCTTGGAATGGGCTTACACATGCACTGTTCCCCTCCAAATGAGAAATCTTTATTATCTGTAGTCCTGGCAATGATGTGTTTTTCCTTGATAACTTTAGCTACTCTTACAATTGGCATCACTTCAGAACTTCTGCCTTTTAGGATGTATTTGTACCTTTTTCCTCTGTAGTTCTGTGACTTTTTATTATACATTTGATTGGTTTAGTTTCTATATGAAAAAGGAGTTCTACTTTCACTTGGTTGTGAGGTCAGATTTTTTTGTACAGCCACCCTTAAAGGACTCCCCTGTTTTCTATTATATCCTTTTTTCACCCAGTTTTGAAGTACTTTGTATAACTGTTCAAGTGTTTCTGTGCATGTATATATGCTGGGGTTTTTTTCCTGCATGGAACACGGTCGGTTTATTATCACTTATCTGTAAGTAGTTACTAATCTCCAGTACAGTGATTAACATCTGTTGTGTTATGATGAGATTTTTTACCTCGTGCTCATAAATAATATACGGGTTTTGAAAGTATATGGTACTAGTGTATAATTGTCCACACATGTCCCAGAATATGTGTCCTAAACTGAAGTCCCCTATAGCATCATTATTTTCCTTTCCAAAGATTATAGATACGTGCTGAAGCAAAACTTGTCCTGTGCCCTAGTTAATTTGCTGGCCAGCAAGTCTTTCTTAAGTTAGTTAACGTGTTGACCTCTACATGTTCAGGAGCTGTGGTCCTGTGTTACTGATCACTCTAAAAGGAATAATGGCATGGTTTGTTTTTGTTAAGGTATCCTGTTCCCTTACTGCCTCTCTTATCCTTCCTGCTAATCAGAGATTTTAACATGCCAGTTGTCCAGCAGGTTTTAGGAATGATGGTTATATAAAATTTATTCCCATCAATTAGAGTTTCCTCTTGTTGCTCACCCAGATTCCTAGGATCAATACAGAAACAATTTAAGAGATTCTTTTCATTATATTCTTTGCCACATTGGTTCAACTTGCTCATTAGGTGCTGAATTTGAGCATGTACCTCATTTGCCTTCCAAATAACCTCCCCTTGTGTTGCTGATTTAATATCCTGGCTGCTCCAGCTAGTTTCCAACTGAGAAGATTAGCCTCCTACTTGTGTGGTGTCGGCCGTCCTGTTCATACAGTCCCTTCTTTCACTGATGTGCTGTTTCACGGATCAAAATCTGCTGCTTTTCTGTCATGGATGACAGGCGGAAAATGCTGGAAATAAACTTTCTCACTCATGATAACTGTGTGGATAACCACTTACATTTTAAATTTCCTCTTAGTTGTTTTCAGTGCAGCTGAAGTCTTGGGTAATTTCGTCTGAGGTCTGATGTGGAGGCATTATGTAGCATTTATGTTCCGCCTCCCATTGACTTCGGTTGCAGCTGTGAGTGCACGGTACTTCTGCAGCTTAGACACAAGGGATTTGACTTGCACAGTCAGAAAATGGGTAGCATCCTATGAATGCCTCTGAAAACTTTCAGTTAATTCATACTAAGGTGCCTTGTCCAAAGGACGGAAAGATCCCGCAACTTCTGAGCAGCATTCGGCTCCGTTCAATATGAAGCAATTTTGCTCTCTTGCTGCAGTCCGGTTCCAACGGCTGCAACAAAAGAAACAGGAATAAACAGGTAACAGGCTCTTTCGCTGGGCAGGGATAGTTCATGCCCAGGTATAGGTCCACCCCGTGCAACAGGTAGGAAGTAGCCGGGGGGGGGGGGGGGGGGGAAGTGATCGTGCAGTTAAAAGTTGCATCATGATGCATGTGTACTGGTAACCTTACCTCTGGTGTTTCCTAATAGCCCTGTACTCGACTTCGTGACCTTATTAATGTCCTGCCAAGGAAGGGGTTCGCTCACCCCGCTTTAGCTGCCACTTGGCAGGGCTCCATTTATAGTCAATACAAAGCAGGGGACCTCTCACCACGGGGCAGCTCTTTTTCCCTAAAGGGAAATCGGGAAGATAGGTGAAATGTTCCTCCAAAGTGCCTGGTTCACTTAAACTTTAGGTGGCTGAAGGTGGAGGAGATAAATGGCATCGTCTCTCTGTGTGTAGTATTTGTGTATAATTATACACATAGATCTGTGTGGAAAGGTACACTCATGGATTTAGGTGTGTGTGGCCCTATACACCCATATATATACAGCGTTATCATGTAGCTGTACGTAATCCTGTGTTTCTCCTGTACTTACAGTACTTCAAAATAAATAAAACAAGCCTCAGGTGTTTTAAAGTTGCCTTTCTGAACAGAGCCGCTGAATCTGGACCAGGTCTTCATTTGCTTTGTTAGTCACTGATGAGAGCTAGTAGTCCTGTCCCTGGAATCATTTCAGTCAAAACGTGGTTTACGTATAGCAATGATACCGAGGCGTCTCCAGCTGGTAAAAAGCAGCTCCTTCCACTTCAAATGAGCCGAGAACTTCCCAAGCCGTGTTTAATGGGCTTCTGTCAAAAGCTTGATAACACATTGAACGGTGAGAGGTTGTCTGACTTTTGTCCTTCATTGTTTATAATGAAACAGGGTAAAGATGTGTTCCCTGGAAATCCAGGGGTATGTTTGGTTTTTTGCTTAATCAGTTGCTAATGATATCTACTTTTATAAAATACGTGTTTAGGAGATTAGGCTAACCTTGAGACAGGTTCCCTAGCATTGTCCTTCCCTTTCTTGTATGTAAAAGTATTAAGTGTAAAGCCATTACTTACCTTCTTAACAAAATGTTCTTCATAAAATTAAATTCCTAAAATACGTATTGGCATAGGAGATCTTTCTAGTCAATATTCTTGATTTAATCTTTGTTCCTTAGTAAAATTACTTGTTTTCTTCCTGTGGAATAATAACTAAAATGTGTATGTTACAGTTACACTTTAGGAAAGCTTATGAATGGTTAATGTATTCTTTTGCAAACTTTTGGAAACTTGTATTTTTTTTAAAATAATAATTTTGATCAGTGCAGTAATAATGAAATGGCAAGATACTTTTATTATTGAGTATACTTTGAATTTGTCAATCAATACTTACTTAGTTACTGTGGGGTTTTTTACTGAGCTGTGAAGTTTATTGTAGATGCCAGCAGTTACTTTCAGTGCTTGTAGCAGCAAAAATTTCAACCTAAATGCTAAATTACAATGATGATGATAATGATAGCTACTAGGAATACTCCTGCTTGTATTTATAATATAAGGAGGGTTACCAAAAATTCCATTAAAATAATATATCTGTAAACTAAAGATTTTTGAAGGGAGTAGGACAAGCAAAAGGGTTAGCTGGTAACTCGGAGAGTGAAAGGACTGGTTACCTAGAGTTGAAAAACCGTTGCTGATTATGGACTCTGAGCTAGTGGCTTATCTGGGAGAGAGAGAAATTTTGTTTTTTATAAAAAGGGCTTATTTTCAGAGAAACTGGCAATTCCACTGCAGTGTGGTTGATGTAAAAAGTAAGACTTTTTGTGGAAGGTTATATATCACCTAGATGCTGGATAAAGTTCTCAGAAATTTTCTGAATACCGCAGTGCAGTAAATTAAAAAGAAATCTAAGTTTTATAGTAGGTTGTATTATAAATTTGTGTCACACTGTGAAGCCTCAGCAGACAGGCTGAGTATTAAATAATGCTTCTTTGACTGTAGAAGTATCATTTTCTTGAAGCCTGAAAAATTAATTAATCTTTCTAGGAAATAAGAAGTTCGTTAATTCTTGCCAACAGTGACAACTTGTTAGTGACTAGACCAGAAAGAAACCCCTTGCCCCTACTGACCTGGCTGGGACAACTTTTATCGACTTCAGTGGGAGCAGTGTTGAGCCCTGTGTCATTAAGTCCAGTGAACTGTAAATATTCTTATGACATAATTTTGACAGTTACAGTTCATCTTTAATTATTTACATTTCCTAAGCTACCACTAACTCTTCGCTGAAAGATTTTGATATTTTTAAAAACCGTGGCCTATTGATGGCATCTCCGTTCAGCTGCTGTTAATATATCCCTAAGAGCCAGTAGGAATTAGTACTTTTTTTCCCCTCAAGACATGCAGGATAGCTGGATTTCCATCTTGGAGAAATGGGGGGACTTCAGTGTGTCTTCACAAATCATGAACTGAGACTGGCTACTTTTCACTGAAAAACAGTAGCTTTTGGGGCTGAACTTGCAAATTCCTTGATTTTCTGAGTACGCTCTTTTGGAGTATTTGATTTTCATATAAGAGCTACTCATTTTATTAACTCTGGTACTTGAACGAATTAATTTAGGGACTGACTTTTGTAGAAAACAGTTAATTTTACCAGCTGCCACGATTCTGGGCAAAGGGCAAAGCAATATTGGTATAAATTAAACAGTGACGATTTATAGTTTTTAGTATAAAAACCAAGTCAGCCATATTATGGAATACAGAAAAAAATGCGATTTGAGGAAACGAGTCTTGATTTCTTAATATTTAACTTGTATTCTTGAAAGTTTTTCCTGCTGCTTTGACCTCTAGCAGTAGTAGCGGTGGATGTTAAGATAGCAGTCCATTTCACCTGAGGCTGTTGATACTTCAATAATCCGAAAGAGCTTCTTCTAAACAGTGTCTCTAGGATGTAGTTCCTCCCTCCAAGGGGAGTGGTCTTTTGTTAGATTATGTAAATTGAGAAACTCATTCATTACCACAGCGCGGCTAATTCCTGCCTTAACCTGCAGAACCAGGAATCGCATGGCACTTTTCCTGCGTGCAGCAAACACGAGAAGCCACCACCGCTCCTGCGTTTGCTGTAGTTTCGTGGGGGAATTGAATGAAAGTAGATTCAAATCAGCGAGGGATTTGTTTGTCAAATTTTGCAAATCAGGTGCAGAAAATAGAGTGTCACAAGAGCAGTCCAAGATATCAAACTCACTTCGGTTTTCAATATAACGTTCATGCTGACTCTTTCAGTCTCCGTTTTGATTGATTAGTTACCAGCAGAAGTTTATACTGAAATCTTTCTTTTGTCCTCTTTATCCCTTGCTCACCTTTTCATTCTTTCCATGTCAATTATTAACACCGTGACGTTACTTGTTGCTGCAGCAACTTTGTTTCAATGCAGCTGTTGCCAGGTGAATTTTTTTGAGTGCTTGATTGTCACATTTACAACGATTTTATAAGATACCAGAAAAGTTTTGTTTCGGGCAGCAGTCTTCAACTTTATGTTCTCAGGGAACTGGCCTGTGCTGTCTCCAGACATTTTACTTGAAAACAAAATACAAAGGGAAACGTACAGTGTGTTGGTTGCAGGGTATGTGCGGTAGGCTTTGTTAGCAAGGTAGATGCCAAGACATTGAAATACACTGGATTAAATTCACTGGGACAGGTTTGCTGTGGCCCTGGTGTGCAGCGGAGGGTCACGAGGGTCTCAGCAGACAGAATGTGTCCGATTCATGTGTTAATTCAGATCTTCTGAAGTCCATCTTTCAGCTGGGAAGTGTGGCTGTGATGAGCCGGCGAGTCAGGTGAAGCTGTGTGTTGTTACCGGACTGTGACTGTTGCAAGACACGAGACCAAAGTCCAGGTGCGTTCGGCTCCCTGACAGCATGCCAGTGGCCACACGGCACACTCCCTCGGCTGCTTTTCTGCACTTCGAGCAGGGGCTGGTGGTTAATTCTGCAGAGATACACTTCCAGTTGCGACCAATTCCCAGACCTGAATTGGTCATCTCCCACCTGCAGGATTTAGGCAGCACAGGCCCTTGGTGCAAACGTGGAGCTTGAAAGTTCCCTAGAGTATGTCTTGGCTGAGGTGAAGCAACGTTCGTTGTCCTTTTCCTCTTCAAGGCTTCAAGTTCCTGGTTGCTTTGTGGTAGTTTGCCATGGAAACCCATGCAGAACACCAGCTCTGAAGAATTTCCTGATTTCTTTCCTGAATTTAGTTAGTATTTTTCCACATTGGATACAAAGCTTCCTTCAGATCTCTTTCTGAGGCAGATGAGCCCTGTTACTGTCCATTGCTCAAATTAGTTCCTTGTTGGCACAGTCTAAATGGTAACTTTCCGTTGGTAGACCAAAGCAGAGTGAGACCAAAACTAAACCATTTTCCCCCTCTCCCTAACTCCCCCTCCCCCCAACACACACTGCCCCCAACTCATTCATGGATGACAAACAAAAGGCAAAAAGCCAAGTTTTGCCTTCCAGGGGAAAACCCTGTGTAACAGCCTGAAAACACTGCAAGGGTAGAGAGAAGCAGTCAGAGGAATAAGGAAAGAATGAAAAGTAAATGAAAAGCCGTTGTTTAAAACCATTCCTTCTCCCTCCCTTTTCCCATCTTTTTTAGCATTCTAGCAAAAGCAGAAAACTGACAGCTAGGCTCAAGTTCTCTGTTTCTTTCGTAGCGTGCTGTGGATTCCTCTTAATAGATGTGAGGATGTATGTACAAGGATCCATTTCAATTTTCTTGCTATAATGATGTGGTTTTTTTCTTTTGAATCTGAAGTAGGAACAGAGAAGTGCATTGTTTTGCTTTATTTCAGAATAAGCATTAAGGTATGCTGCAGCGTGTCTTTCTTAAAACGTAGCTGCCATGAGGGTGTGAGACGTTTTTACCCATCCCTGTTGTTAAAAATTTTTGGCTAGTTTATTTCTTTACATGTCCCTTAAAATGTTGGTAGGTCCTGTTAATTGCCCCAGCGCCTACTGATGAGCCCAGAACTGATTGTCAAGCTTCCCTACTTAAAGCTCAGAGAACAAGCTGCTTATGATGACCCAACAGAGACATAAGGGAGGTCTATGAAAGGGAGAGTATTCAACCAGCCTTAATCCTTGTTTTCAGTAAGGCAGTGTCTTTAAGTGCAGACTAATTAGTGAATAGACATGGTTGTAGATTCTTGTAGACGTCTTTTGTTGGCTTGAGATGAACTGAGCAGCTAATAGAAATGGTTTAAAATCTCTCCTTTGCTTTTCTTTTAATGCACTTTAATAGGATATGGAGATGAGAAAATATATATCAAAGCAGGAGCAGAAGTAAATACCAACCATCCAATTGCCTATGTTGATACATTCCATTTAGATATTAGCAGTTACTCGTGTGGCTTTCATTCATGGAAGTCTGGCCCAGTGCTTCTAAAAGAACTATTCATTTTATAACCTTTGACATATATCAATACTAAAAAAGCATGCAGGTTTTTTCCTGTTACAGTAATGTATTATGCAAGCATTACTTTGCACTTAAATAGTATGTTAAAGTCATCAATCACAAAGTGATCGATCAAGATAAACGTAACTCTTTCATTTTAGCACTAGGGAAACTGAATTCCAAGAATTGAAGTGAATTTCCTTAAGAATTGATGGCGTGCCTGAGACTAGAACCTAACTCTCTAGAGGGATGGCCCTGCTCTCTAGTCGTTTGTTTATCATATCTTATTGCATATTGTATAATAAAATTTCCCAACAGGTAGGAATAACCATCTGCACATTCCAAAAAGTCATTTATGGCAAAATTGAATGCAAAGAAAGTCATATGGGGAAACTGAGTTAATGATAAATGACATCTAGTCATAGTCACCTTAAAGAAAAATCATTCCTTAAAGATCAGCAAGACATTTGAAATATAATAAGAGTATAAAAAAAAAAAAAAAAGTAGTGTTGTGGGTTTGGGTTTTTTTCTGGTTGTATTTCCCCTGTTATTTGCCTATTGCTTGACCTTGGCACAATGCAGAGAGGAAGCAGACGTAGCAACTTACTGTCCTACTAATTTTCTAAAATTAACCATGAATTCCAGTGATATTCAGTAACAGTACCTTGGTTATTGAAGCTCATAACCTTTTTGCTGCCTTTATCACCTGTATTATCGATAGGAGATAATTACTGCAAAGCAGCTGGCTGTTGGTTTTAGAGAGCATCAATTGTTCTCCTGTCCCAGCTGTTGGCTAATAAGGACAGTCAACACATCTGTTTCAACAGCTGGTAATTAACAAAAGCCTAATTGCTGCAACTCTTTTAACAACAAATCTATGAAAGGGTAGGGATGTGGAGGAATATTATTTACTCTGTGCTCTGCACTTTCTGTGACCAGTTTCTTTTTTCTTTTTCTTTTGCTACTTTGAACACCACTGCCTTTGTCTGACACATTGAATGGCAGGAGAACACAATATGGTAATCCAGAGCTTAAGTTTTTCAGATCTTTGTTGGTGTTTCTTATTGCAACATTTCTTTGCTAAGTTGCAAGATAAAATGGATCAAAAGCATTTTGTGGAGTTTCATACAACAGCTACAATCCACAGCAGTGTGCCTACGCGATAGGGCTGCCAATCCAGCAGCCTCCGAAAGAAGGTAATGGGTTTCCCCATTTGCGTATGGGTTTAATAGCACTGCACCCCTTCCCAAAAAAAGTGTCATCATTCTGAAAGCGGTGGTTATTTGAAGAATTTTATTACTGCTGTTCAGATCCTTCACAAAATTTGTTTCACAGACGGTGTTTTTTCCTTCCTCTGATAAAACCTGCTTGCGTTGGTCAGTTTAAAAGTAAATGCCAGGTGGCACCTTGCACTGCACAAATATCTCACCGTTTTATCATTACAGTATTGCAGAGGGTTCTGCACAGTGCTTATCTAATTATCTGCATTTATAGTATCAGTCAGCAAACACAAAGACATTTCTTTTAATTAGACTTATTCTGTGTGTTATCCTTGTGTACAGCACACATATAATTGGAATACTCATCAATAAATAGAGACAATGCATGTATACAAATAGAGGGAAATTGCATGTATACAAATAGAGGGAAATGCTAATCCCATTGAAGTCAACAGTGAACTTCTGTTGGCTTCAATGGGTCAGGATTTTCCCTGCAAAACCAAATTTTCTTAAAAGCTGGAGACAAATTTGGCATTCATTACACTACCCATGAAAAGAAAGTGTACAAGTATTAATGGAACTATTGCCTGAAGTATTATGCAAGTCAGGCATGTACTGCAGATTGTGTGAATGACTGAGTCAATAAAAATTTCTAAGAAACAGCATTTAAAGTGGTATTTTGAAGTGGTAAACTGATGATGAAAAAATTGTGATTCTTTGCTAAAAGTTAGTCAAGATCACTTGATTAAACTTGTCCCACCAACGTTTCAGTTGGCAAATATTTCTATACACTGAGTTCTTAATTGTCTGCTGGGTATGTTGAAAGGTATATAAGAAATTCTACCCAAGTGCTTGCCATTGACAGAGTACGGATTGCATAATTAAAAATATTCTGGCAAGACAAGTTTAAAAAACAGGCATTCAAGTGAAGAAATGTGTAATAGATGCAGTAAAAAAGTATAAATTCTGCTTTGAACAAATGAAAACAAAAGCACTGGCTAAAATTCTGACTGTAAAATAGTAACAGAGAAGTGTTTACTCTCTGGGTTTATGAGGATATGATTTTTGTACGCAACAATCTTGGGTGATTGAAATGGTTTCTTTTGTCTTGCCCAAATAAGAGCAAAGAAATATACCTCCTGCATTAGATTGTATCATGGAAAATCACAGGAGCATTTAATAGTTGACAAAAACATTTATCTTTTCAGTGGGTTATTTTGTTTCATTTTGCAAGTTATGATTTCAAAGAAAACGATGGTGGGTAATGTATCAGTACTCTTTCCCTTCTCTTTCGTCTGAAGATTACAAGAATTATCAGATATGCACCAACTGCCTTTTTCTGCAGTTGAGCCGTAGTTGAGTCTGAGTGAGTTGCAACAGAGATTTGGTGCAGTGTTCTGCATCTGTGCACCAGAACTTAGATAGGAAGTGAACAGAATGCTTTTGCCCAAGGCAAAGATCTAATAGAACCTAATCCGATAGATACGCAGTAGGAGAAAATAAGATTACCTTGTATAAAATTTAGTAAATAGATTTTTAACAGAAAGGACCGGAAATCTTTAGTATCAGAACATGCTTTTGTGTTCTGAGTGTGAAGGTAACTTGCCTTTATCAACAGATCTCATCCAACAGTTTAGCATCCATAACAAGCCATGGAGGCGTCCATCCCCTGCTTATTCAATAGGAAGGTACCATCTATTGAATCCTTTCCTGTACTTTTCCCATGGGATAGATGATTCCTATAAAGACTTAAATGTATGTTCTCACAGACTCCTCTATTCACTTTTCTTACTTTAATTTTAAATCCTTAGTCTGAGTTCTGCTTGGGTGGGAAACATTACAGTAAGATTGTGGAGAAAGCAAGGTTCAGGGGGTTGTTCTGGTCAAAATCAGCAGCAGCTGTTGAGCCTCTGCAATCGATCCCTTTTACACATCTGGAATTGCACAGATTGAGAGATCCTCTCATCACAGGAGACATGATTGTAGCTTGTTCACAGTGTGTCAGAAATTCACAGCCACCCCAGTCGCACCAGTAGTTCAAGGTAGTGGAACCTGCAGCCAGCCTCAGGAGCAGGCGTTCAGCTTTGTCTTTTTCCCAAAAGTGCTAGACACAACATCAATCTGATGTTTTCCCAGCTTTTTTCCCAAAAGTGCTAGGCACAAACAAAAAGCTGGAGAGAGAGCCCAGACTTTCTTGCTACATTGTCTGATGAGAATTTCAGCTATCAAAGGAGTAGTACTACTAACAGGCTTGCCAGATTCAAAGATGGTTAGAGAATGTCTTGATAGTTAAGATCTGGACATGTCAGTGTGGGGCATATACTCATGGATTCTTTCTTACTCCTGCTAACAGATACATTTATTCAATAATGATTTATTCTTTTCTTAAGTATAACAGTTGCTGTTGAACTCAGCACTTTGATTCTGAGCTTCTGTGTGTACGAAAAGGTCAGATAAACTGGACTGTGTATACCTGCTAGTAATTCATCTTCCATAAGGTGAAGAGCACAAGGTGAAATGCTAAATATTTACTCAAGCTCTTCCCTGCCTTTCCTTCCAAATCCTGGAAGAGTTCTGGACTGAAGCAGTCCCGCTGAAGTCATTGGGACAATTCATTTTTATAATCTTGTACAGACTCATGGCTTTTATGAAACATTTTTAGTTTAATTCTGATAGTAGGATTAGACACTACTGCCTTCTGCAGAAGTACTGACTGTCAAGAGGTAGCAGTCATTCTGTCTCTTTGCACAAAAGGTTATAGTTTGGAGTATATCATCACTTAGCATCAGTTATAAGCTTTGGAGCTTAAACTGTTAACTCGGTTTTTGCTCAAGTTCCTGCCTTGCATGCTTTTTTCTGCCCCTTTTATGAAGCATGAATGATTTCAGTGTACATATTCTCTCATGGAAAAGAGACTTGTGAAATGTTGCAGAATGTCTCAGTTGGACTAAGCGTCTCAGACTGATGTCTCAGGTGGACTGGTTCGACTTCATGCTGAAATCAGGGGTAAGGAACTGTAATAAGTGAATGTCTCGTAACAGAATCCAGTCTGAAGGGCATGGTCAGTGGCTGGTCAGAGGTCAAAGCCAAGGACTTTACTGTAGGAGGGAGGCTGCAGTAGAGGTTGATTAGTGAGGTAAGGTTAGAGAAATTTGCCCAAGCCAGAATTACTCCTGAATCCTTGGCGTGAAGCTGTGGGTGACACCTGTTGAACAGTCAGGACTGTGTCACCAGCCTACTGGGAGTGAGAGAAGCAACTTGTCGGTCGAACTCATACATAAGTCTGGTTTATCAATCTTGGTTGAGATTATTAAGGCCTTATTAGTTGACAAGACCCAATATCTGTACCTACTCTAGTAACTAAGATAGGGTCAGGGCATGGGCTTGCAGAATGACATGCAATCATCTATGCTTTTTGTTAGAAACTTCCCTGGCATGGTTTTAACCTGATCTCCAAGATGATACCACATACCAGGACCCGTTCCCTTTGGCAATCTGGTGTTAGCAGCCCTTCCTTTTCGGGATGGACAGAAGAGAGCCTTTGACATGGAAGGACAAGGCAGGTCATGCCTGTAGGTCTCAAGGCTGGAGCGTGGTTTCTGGCTGGTTCTTTGTAGCAACAGAGAGGTGACTGCTGTGGTCAGTTTGGGGTCTGTTAGCAGAGCCTGAAAATGTACCAGATGGAGAGCCCTGAAAGCACACACAGTTTCTGGCTGCAGCACAGATAAAACATGTCTGGCTGTAACACGAACTTTCTTCTGTTCTTGTGCCAGTTTAGTTCCGCCCCAAACTGGATAGGACACTTTTGGGGCTGAGGGGAACGTTGTTTTTATTGAATAGGGTCTTTGTTACCGCAAAGCTTCTGAGACAACATTACAACACTACCTTTTGGATCCTGTGCTGACGACTTGCTGTTTGTGACAGATACTGACTTGATATCGTAAGTGGCCAAAGCCATTTGTGTGGACAACAGATTTACCGTGGGTGCTGACATTTGAAGCTTTCCCAGAGTAATCCACCAGTAGGTCTCAGACACCACCTGGAAGGCTCCTTCAGCTCACTTCAGCCTACATGGTAGTTTTCTTCTTGCTTTCCCCTAAGGAAATTGCCAGTAAAATTTGTTATATAGTGTAATAGTCTTCATGGCGCATGTGAAGCAAGTCAGGTCTCTCACGGTTGAGGGAAACATGCCTGTTACTAAAGGAGATCAGGGAGGGGGTTTTTTACTTCTTTTTTTTAAGCTTATATTTGACAACATGGTCTGCCTTAGAAGGGATGTGTCTCTTTTCTAGTCTAGTTACCTGTGTAGCCATGCAGGGGGACGTAAGAAGGCTTCCTTAGTTAGACAGTGTACACCGTGCCCAAAGGAACATGCTTTGTTTTACCTTCCAATGAGTTTCTCCGTATTGCTGCTGTCTTTCCAATATTTATTTAAAATTGCATTTTTCCAGCTGGTTTTTAGATCAGAAACAAAGTGTGTGATGTCACCAGGGCCACCCCTGAATTACAGAACACTGAGAAATGTGCCCTTTCCACATGCCCCCAGCTGTAAGCAGTCTTTAATCTGAGAAGTAGAGGAATGAACTTACTTCTGTTCTTTTCATATAGATTCTAAAGGCACAGCCACTATGCAAAAATAACTGTTTTGAATGGCTTTTTGCTTCCCTATTAAAACAGTCTTAATTGTTTCTTTTGAGTTTCTTTTCACAGTGTGCATCATGGTTTAGTAGTGAGGCAAGTTATCTCCCTACCTGTATACAGAGACCTAACTACTTGCTATGTTAAAGCACCTCCAGCTTGTGTTCTTAATAAAATCCCTTCTACTAAAAGGTCAGCATCTCTGCACATGGCATTATTTATCTGAAAAGCCAAATCCAGCTATGAATGTATTTTAGAGCTGTCATCCTTGAAATTTTTCAGGACTCTGTTGTCTCTAAGTTTATATCTTACCGAAATAAACTTTGAGGTATCCTCAGGTAGTTACCCATATGCACATAGTAGGTATGTATGACAGTGTCTCTGGGTTTTTTAACTATGTACACAAACAAATGGAAACCATAAATGAAAACTTGACCCTGGGAAGTCAATTACAATTTTGGGTCAGCCTTACAGGGGCAGAATTCCAAATTAATCTTCCTCACTCTGTGATCATTCTTTACGATAAAATGGTTCCATGTGTTAGTCTCACACGCTCATCACATGCCTTGGATTGTCCTTTGAATAGCTAATTTTTCTTGCAATTTCAACATACCATATATTGCTTGGAAGGGGTATAAGACATTGCAAAATAATACTGCAGATGATGAATAAACTTTGTATCAACATCATATCTAAGGTTAGATGAGCAAATTGTTAATTCTCACCGAAAAGTATCGTAAGCGTTTCATATAGGCATAATGTGATAAGGGACTGAATCTGCCTGTAATATGTGCTCGTCTGGGCACATCATTAGGTGAAAGAGTAACTTTAGACAAGAAACTGCTTGTCAAATACTGCTGGTGCAAGTGTGCTTCCCCATGTGATGTGACCATGCAGTACAAGGATGAGGCATTTACACCTCAGGCATAATGGTTCAACTGGTATTGCATTAAGATAATTGGTAGATACTAAGTTTGCGCTTATTGTAATAAAATGAACCAGTTATGTACCTCATCTGGGCAAAAATTCTGTTGTGTCCTTTCATTTTCCTTAACAGAGCAGTAAAAAGCTGTTTTGTGATTTTTTTTTTTTCCTTCTGATTGCACAATCTGCCTAATATTTGTTGTGGCCTGTTGCTGTCATCCCAGTCACAACAGGACCTCTCAGAAATGAATGTCCACACAAGCAATATTCATACGGTATGGTCATGTATTCTTGCTGGCGAATTTGTTGTTGAGATGAAGACAAGAGTCTGGACCTCAGATAGAAACATCTTTTACAAGTCTTCTGAAAAGCTTCCATTCAATTAGGGATAGCATAAAGATCGAGTTGGGGAAGGTGGCATTAGTCAGACTTGCAGCACAACAGTTCCTGAAAATGACAGTTCCATTTTGGAATAAAAGGAAGATTATGGGGTTACCATTTTAAATTCAAATAAGAGAAGACATGAAGACATTATTTGTAAAGTAGCTGGAAAAGATGCACCTGTACATGCTAAAAAGCCAGTATTGGTGCACTTGCATCATCTTTGATCAGCTCCCTGATCCAAGTTGGACACCCTCAAACATTTTGATGGCTGGGCTGTGGAAGTAGTCTGCTTTCCCACAATACATCTTCTGTCTGGTTCTGCTTTTCACATAGCAATTTAATAAAAAATCATTTGTGCCAGTTGCAGAGAGGACATAGACCAACGAAAGTCACTGGAAACATGGGGAATTCACATAACTTTAGAGCAGTGAAATATTCTTGGTGGTGGGAATCTGCCATGTCCAGAGTGAGTTAGCACAAGAGACAGGGACTCAACATTAGGTTTCTGCACCCAAACAAATAACCTAATCACACGTCTGGGGAGGCATTCTCTCTTCTGTCAGAAATTCTGCCTGACATTCCTCAGAAATATTTCCATCTAAACCAATGCATCTTCACAGGGCATTATTGTTCCAGTGAAACAATGCTTTTTTATTAAAAAAAAAAAAAAAGTTTCATTAACTGATATTTATTCTGACCAACAATAGTATTAGATTGTAGAGTAAAATCTTATTATGGTTAATTGTTTGATCCTGATGCAAACTCATAAAGGTCATGTTTGCTGTTGAGATCCCATTCCTTTGTGCCCAGAGGGAATGTCAACCCGGGTGTGGTTGTGGCGGTGCGTTGCGGGAAGCTGTAGCTTAAAGGCTGTTAGAGTTCCCACCGCCACCAGTCACCCCGAAATTCACACAGACAAACAACCCTCAGCTGGTTCTTCAGTGTAGCTTTTGTAGCTGTAGTGATCCTCCACAGCAGCACAGATCCAGCAGTGATCTGCAATAAAGCTGCTTGATTTACTCTAAGTTAAGACAGGTTCAGTAAAAAACATTCCCATTAGAAAATAATGTGTTTAAGAAACAACTTTGCATTGATTTCTAATGATTTCAGTTAGTATTCCAAACTTTTCCCACTCAAGTTTATCTCCCAGAAGTGTTATTTGGGGAATATTTGAAACTACATTTCAAACTTCAAAAATTCAACATGAAGTTTTAACTTTATATTTTAAATCTGGATTTATTATTGTTAATTATGCATTTCATGATGTGTCAATAATTTGCAGCATTTGCCATAGTATAGTTTTAATTTTCACTTTTCATTTTCAAAATTGTCGAGGGCAGCTGAAACTTAAATGCAAGCTGAAACATTTCATCTCATTTTCTAGGTCAATGTGTCCCCTGTTTGTATTGTAATGAAACAGTTTGACATGTTAGCACTGTGATTTAAAAAACAAGGCGATCACTTAGTGTGTTATTAGTGTGCTAGGCATTTTCCATCCCCTCCTGTTAGCTGGAGTCTTTTTCCTGACCCTGAAAACCTCTGATCCCCTAATTAATAAGACAAGTGCTTATATTCTTTTCTAGATCAAAGTGTCACCTGCTTCTGTTGTTGGTAGAACAGTTTGATATGTTGACACTTTGATATAGAAAATAAGATGAGCTGTTGTAATCTGCACTAAGTAGCAGCGGCTAATGTAAAAATAACAGAATGGTTAGAAGTTGGATGTCATAACATGTCACAACGTGACCTGCTCTATCATGCAGTACGTACCTCTCTTATTGATGCGATGTGTAAAATGTAAAAGAATTAAAAATAGCGCAAGGTAAGAATATTTCTTCCATGGTTTTAAAACGCTTTTCTAGATATTTTTTTCCCCCTTGCTTATTCATTCTAATTCAGAGTGAAAGAAACCTTTGTTCCCTCTCCCAGTCTCCCGCTGCCCTGGGAAGACACCTGACCCCTTGCTGTCCAGCTAGCCTGCTAATATCGGCAGGAGCATACTTCTGCCCCACGAGAAATGGGCAATTCTCAGCTGTGCTTGCTCGATTCCATTTCAGGCTTCCAATAACACAGGACCTAAGGAGCAGAAAGACATCTTATTGTCACGTTTCCCCATTACGCAGCTCTACCAAGTGTAAATGACTGAGTCCCTAAATTGCAGTAACGACCTTTGAGACCCTCCAGACTTCTCATCCAGCCTTCTTCTAATCCATAGGAATATCCTGGATCAGTAGAAAGCTGTTGGTAGCAACTGTTACTGAATTAAAGCATGTTAACAGGTATCTTGGTCAAGCCAGGGGAAAACGCTTTGGGTGGAAGGCTGTCAGTTCTAATTGGGTTAATTATAATTTCAACAAGAATAAAGTAATAATAACTATTCTGTAAGAGTACTTATTAAACAAGACAGTTATGTCTTAGAATGAAAATTGTCAGAGGTTAAGCTAAATCAGCCCTTGAAAAGGAAATTAAAATAAACAATAGCGTAACAACTGAAATGAGAACAAGGAAAGAGGAAATGTGCCACTTCTCTGGGAATGGCATGGGGATCAAGGATAATCCAGATTAGGTCTGAAAGTGTGTGATTTTTTTTTTTTTTTTTCTCTCAGCATTGGGCAGTGATGATGTCAGCTATGAGGACCAGGGGTTAAGAAAAGTGAATGTGTGGAAACGGAGTACATCATCAATTTTCAGATTATTGTGCTCAGACTGGGATAATGGATGGTTTCTGTCTGCAGATCTGAAACAGGTGGTACCTGAAACTGCAAGAATGACAGTAAAGTTCTTTAACAAATCCTATGAGGCTGTGTACAGCGTCATATGACAGGGAATTAGCAGAGGCAGCATCTAGATTTAGAAGGGCAAAAAACATAATTCTCACAATTGTAGACCAGTTAGTCTTTATTGTGAGCCTTCACAGCAAATTTGGAAGGAAAATGTTTTTAAAACATGGCTCCCTCAATAGTGGATTGAAGTACAGCTTTCACCCAGGTAAGATCACGCAAGAATTCTTCTTTGGTATGATAACTGGTTATTTAGACAAGGAAACTTGTTAAATATAAGCTGACACACAAGCTTATATGTGGTGCCCTGTGGAAAATTATTAATTATAGTGGGCAATGTGTATATTGTTATTTTACAAGCAGGCACAAGCTTAATGTGGGAAATGCTGCTTGCTGTTAACTGGTTTCACCTAGCATCTCTTGTTTGGAAGGATGGGCACGTTGAGCTCATGTCTGTCTGCAAAATGTCATGTACCCATGAAGGAGATGAGGGATTAGTCAAAGGCAATAAGGAACTAGTTAGCAGGAAGGCAACAGCAAACAGCTTTGAAAAGAGAAACGTTAAGGTCCAAGGATTTCACTAGCGGAATTTCTCTCCAATTTCTCACCAATTGGTGCTGAACCAGTTTTCTTTAATGCTGTCATTGAGAAACTTTGGCACGAAAAGCAGCAGCGTACCAACAAAATTGCTTGATGACACAGAGCTGGGAGATGTTATTAATACAAAGTGGAGATATTATTAATACAAAGTCAGTTCAAGCTATCTTGCAGAAAGATTGGAATGGCCTCAAGTACTGGAAAAATAAAAGCAGTGGGGTGGAATTCTATGGTACCAAGTGTAAAGTATCATCATTCACAGGATGAATAAGAATTTCCACTGTTAGCTAGGCAATAACAGTGGGCAGGGGAACAGGCAGATACCAGAGGGTGACTGTGAGCAAAACGTATGCAAGTATGTATGGGGTGAGATGTTGCCACCGCAGGTAGGATGTACTGCTAGCAGAGTACTCATGAGAGATGGGTTTGAACCGATCGGGAGAACGGAGAGCCTGCTTACTGGGAGGAAACAGAAAATGTTGTTTGTTTAGCCTATGTAACGAAGGAAAAATATATGTTCTTTATGAATATATATGTGGAAATATATATCCCCTGTATAAACGCATGAGAAAAATAATCACTAAAAAGATAAAACTATGAAGCTTTATTACTCAAGTTCACTGAATATTTTTTTCCTTCTGTTGGATGTTGGAAAGCATTATAAAAGCCATCTCTCACCCACAGGGAACCTGACAGCATAGGATTCTGCATGTTCTTACCTCTTTCAATTTAGATTAGAGTTGAAGGCGCTCATGTTTGCCCTAGAGGAATTAAGAAAAGATAAAAACTAGTTTTGCCCTGTGTTTTCCTTTGCTTAAATCTTGTATTTTTCAAGCCTTTGGGTTAAGAAAACACATAGCATTGTTCATTTGAATATTTTGAAACAAAAGCAACAGTAAAAGGACCAGTAATGAGATTTTCTTAGTCAAGAGCTGGCTATTTTAAGTTTGATAGGTAGTAATTAGCTTTTTAGATTTAATTGGAAAATTTAATTTTTCAAGAAGTAACTGTTTGCTAAAATGCAAAATGAGGGAAGTGTAGAAACAAGAATTCCCTTTTTCAGGAAAGCAGGGTGGGGGCCAGAGAAGGGGGAAGGTTCTGTCCACATTAAACCAGATATAAAAGCATAAGAACTTGTGGGCACAACAAAATGGTGAAAAAAGACCTTGTCCCAGTGATCAGAATACCCTTTCTTGGTTAAATAGGAACTTCACTGCGGGTGACCGTTGTACCAAAGTGGTGACCAACCTCACCTATAAATTGGCCTTTTTGGGGAAAGCCTCCACCAGAGGAACCTGGGTGTAATTCTTTCTCTTCTTGTGGCTCCTTCTTTACCCTACCTTCCAAAACAATTTAATCAAAACTGATCCATTTCTGTGAAGAGTTCTGATTTCCACAGCTTGACATTATCCAAAGGAATAATATTTTGTTAAAAAGTTTCCAAGGAGCTATTGTTATTACTAGAGGTGAGCTCATGTAGGATTTTTGCCATGTGCGCTATGGATGGATTTCAATATACATTAAAGGAGTCTTCCAAATGTTTTATAGGTAGTGCAGGCACCATTGTTTTAGTTAGCAAAGTGAGTTTGTAATGGGCACTGTTTTGCTTTCCTTCTTGTAGTGAAGGAAGACATCTCTCTTTTGGGTTGATACTTGAGTCGTTTATTTGTGTTTACCACTCTTCAGGCCTGTGAATGATGGGTTGGTTTTGTCGCATGGCTGCATGCTGTGCACAAAAACTCTTGTGCTTGAATTTTTGTTGGGCTTATGCAGCTCCCTAGTATCAATCCTTACATGCTACTGAAGAGGTTAGCAAATGTCTACTTTTCTTCCCTTCAGTTTCTCTAGTTGGTTAGTTTTTTTTTAAATCCAAAGCACCTGATTCTGCTGTTATTTTTACTGGTGCAAACCCAGTCTAATCAGTGCAGTTTTTTCTGCTGAAAAACTGACATAAATAAGAGTCTTCAAACTCCAGTGCCTTCTGACTTTTGTCCTGAAAAGCAAGTGGAACATTAGGTGTATTTTTTATGATAGTTCTCCAAAGAGACCAGCCGTTAATCTCTCCGTGAGTAGGTGTGTCAGCTGCAAACATTTCCTTCCAGTCTACCATTTCAATCACACTTCACAGTACACTGAAAATTGGCAAGGATGTTAATTATTGGCCTCTAGAACAAACCACCTACTTTGATTCTAGCGTGTTTTCCAGTTTTTAAGAATGTTGTTTCACCTACAGAACAGTATAATTACAGAAAATAGCTTGGTTTGGCTAACATCCTTGTGTTCTGTGAGTTCTGCTTGCAAGGCAGCAACCAGCACCGGGCAAGAGGCTCACCTGCAGAGGATTTTAACCTCTTGCTGACAGCAGTTAGGGCTTGCCAGCATCCAGTACATTGTTTTCAGTATCAGAAGCTTTAAACCACTGTCACTCAGAGGTTAAACATTAACACTTTGGGCTTTTAAAGCTGAAGGAAGCCTCCATATAGTAAGAAAGTTTGTTTTTATTCTCCAGAGAATTTCCTGTTAAAGTTTTATGCCTGTCTGTTACAGAAGCAATTACAGCAGTGGGTCCTGTACCCAGGCAATGCAAAACCCTGGGTGCAACGTGACACACTGAACAGCCTGGTGGTTGTGTAGCTGCATCTGTGCAACACGGTGTTTAATAAAATTTGCCAGAAGTCAGCCACATATCCAGGACATGATTAATCAACCAGCAGAATAAATTGCCCATAGATGACTGGGAGTTGACAGTAAACAGTAAAACACCTGCCTTGAAGACTTACAATCTTAACAGACAAACAGGAAACAGAAGCAAGTGGGAGCCCTGTTTTAGGAGAGAAACTCTGAGGCATACAGACAGTGGTTCATGAGTATACAATGAGTCTGGCAGAGCTAGGGGCTGAGCTTCATGCATTTCCCTTCATGTGTTTGTAGCTCATATAACAGGTCTTTAATTTACCAAGAAACTTTTCCGCGACACTGTCCTAAAGAGTTGGCAGAATCCGCAGTCAGCATTTTGCACACATGTGCCTCTTGGTTTGGGGCTTTACAATTTGTACAATTAATAACTTACACCATGAATTAAAAACATTGGAAAGCAGCCCAATGCTTAGGCTCATGTGTCAAAGAATTGCTGTACAAGCCCAGCCTTATTTGTTGTTACAACAATTAATCATTGGCTGATTTTAAGATAATTTATATGGTACCTGGGCCCTCAAGGGAGTCCTGCAGTGCAATTGAAACTGGACATTTTAAAATTAATGATGATTAAGCTATACAGCTGTATTAAATATACATGATACTTATTTCTCCTACCACCTTTTTAACCGTAAGGCTTTGGGGGGAGGAGGGGACTGGCCACCTTCCTGACTTACAAGCCACATGCTGCAATTTCCATAATGGCTGTGAGTCAGGAGCCCTTTGCAGCTCGGTGTGAATAAACAGTGGGAGGAGGAACATCCGGGAGGGTTCGCAGGTGGGAGATGACAGCAATTGCTGAGGGATTTCCTCACTCCGCTATAAACCAGATCCTGGGTGAAAATGCACCCAGATCCCAGAGGGAGCCAGTACCATCGGCCAGCGGCTCCCACCGCAGGAGCAGCCGGACCGCCATGTGCAGCCCGAGAGTCACGCGTCGGCAGTTTGTGGCTGCATGCCTTGCGTCACTCGCTGCGTGTTGATCAACGGGTTTGCACTGCAGAAACATTATATCAATATGAAATATGTGGGCTGATAAACACTCGGCTGAACTGACGAGGTCTAACCTTAGCCATGCAAAGGGGTTTACCTTATATGTGAGGGGAGCTTTCAAAACATCTAGGAAAAAAAACTAGAAACAATTGCAATGCTAGAACAAGAAAAAAAAATTTATAAGAATTGAATAGGCAGCATTACAAAACAGTGTAACTTTATATATGTAATTATAATAAAGCATGCCTGAAATGAATGCACAAAGAACTGTTATGTTTTCAAACCAATATGGATATTCTGAATAAATTGTTTGTTTATCATTTCACAGGCAGAATTGATAGCCTCACAGCAAGAAAAAGAGGCTGCTCTTCAACAGTGCAAAAAATTAGAAGAAGAAATCCAGACACTGCGTGTTTATTACAGGTAAAATAGTTAATATTAATATAAATCAGTGACTCGTAGGGGAAATTTTCTGTGCTGTGTCTGTGAGTGAGGAAATGGCCTTATCAAATAGGTATTTGTTGGAAATGTGAATACATCAATGAATCAAGGTGTGCATTTCTGCTTTACTGCTCACCAACCATCTCTTTGAAATAGACGTCCTTTTCTTGTCGCCTAAATTTTCTATTAGTTTCTTCTAAGGGAAGGGGAAGGTTGCTGGCAATTGATTCTTGTAGGAATGAAAAAGCTGTGTTATAGCAATGCATTCACTTACAAATACGGAGACAAAAGAACCAGTTGACATAAGTGCTTGTTTCTTCCCTGGTTGTTTGCACATACCTAAATTAATCAACATAAATTTTAAAGTAATAAAATCTGTAATTCTAAAAGACTGTTTTCTTTTTCAACCCCAATATAATATGTATGTCTTAATTCCTTACATTCTGTAGCAGTACATAGAATGAGAGAAATAGCCATCCTCTCATTAATTTAGGTGGGCTGCACTGCACATTTGCATGGATCAGTGGGTTTTAGTCCCTAAGGAAAAGTTCTGTGTGGTCCAGTGAAGGAGTTAGGTTGTTTTATGGAGTGATGTTGGGTTACAGCTCTCATTTCATCCTGACCTCCTGTGTGAGAGGGGATACAGAACTGCCAGCAGGTTAAAGGCAGGAGAATTGGCATCAACACAGCAGAAAATTGTGAATCTGAAGGCTGAATGTCTGTGATGAGGGATGTGGGCTGCAGAGGTAAATAATAAATGTAGTGTGAATATTATGTTCATTGGAAATAAAGAGGACTAGTTAGTTATGACTAAGAAGCATTTGCAGTAGCAGAACTGTGTATGTTTTCAGTGTTTCAGCATTTACAAGTGAAAAATACTCAGGTTTCTAGAGGTTTTTTGAGTTTCCCCTTCTCATTAAGTTTATTAAAACCTTGGAGGAAAGTTTCAAAAACAACTTTTGTTCCTAAATCTCACAGGCATTTATTTAAAGCCTGTTAATAGTGAATAGAAACCCCAAGCAATTTGTGATTATTGCTTTTAATGAATTTGGTCAGCATTTAGTGTGTGCACAAATTATGGTGTGATTTACCAAGCTTGAAAGAATTTATTATAGTGCCCTTATTACTCACTTAAATGGGTTTTGTATAATAACTTTAAAACTTTATATATATAAAGCGCCTATCACCATATTGATAAACATTCTTTGGAACCACTCTTGACAGCAGATGTAAGAACAGGAGTCAGTGTTTTTGCAAAAAAAAAAAAAAAATTGCAAAACGCAATGTTTTTATTGGTATTTCAGAAATTAAGAGTTTGCTTATGTTTGTCTCTGCATGTTACAGGAGATTTTTTCATTGACTTTTGGGTTGTATTTTTGACATAGCATATGAAGTTTGCACTAACATATAGCATTTAACAAGTGTAGTGGGCAGCAGCTGCAGTTTACTCATGTAAATGCTTTAAATCTCAAAAATGTTAACAATAATGACTTGCAGGAATCACCATTGGAACGTACCGTGTTATTAACTTACAGCCCTTAATTTGAGCAAGCAAAATTTCACTGTAAGCTTGATAATAGCATTTGCAAGATTTAGCCATAAAGTGTGGAAATGCTCACCTGAATATCCCCTGGGGCAAGAACTATTGTATCACTACTAAGCTATACAAGTTACATATTAATTCAGAAGTATCAAAATGAAAGATTTTATTTCCTTACCTCACTGTCCTTAGAGGATGGGCTTTTTTTCTGATGTGTTCTGAAGTGGACCCACAGAGTAACAGATTGATTGACTGGAGGTCATCTTGTCCAACCCCCCTGCTCAAGCAGGGCCACATACAGCAGTTGCCCAGGATCACATCCAGGTGGGTTTTGAGTATCTCCATGGATGAAGACTCCACAACTTCTCTGTATAGTAACACTCAGTTATGTATATGTATATGTATATGTATAGTAACATACAGACATGGCTAGGAAAGCAAAAGGCCAGCTGGAGTTGAACCTGGTGAGGAATGTGAAAGCAACAAGAAGGACTCCTGTAAGTGCATTTGAGGTCTCAGGCCTATCTTTTGCCTTGGCCAGAATTTAATTGCACCATTATGAGAATTCTTGTGAACTTCTTAGCATTTCAGTTACAGTTTCCCTTATATTACATGAACATCTGCAGCCTCTGTCATCCAGTAGTGTGGCAGTACTTTGAGTGCCTGCCAGGTGACACAGATGAAGAAAAGAGTATCTATCGCATGTGCATAAAGCTTCTGGGACTGTATCAGGCCAAGGGTGGGATGGCCACAGTAATGATGAATGACGAAGCGGAGAGTACATTTCCCAGGCCATCCCAAATCAGGGAAAATTTACTCTCTGTTTTGTATGTGGAAGCTAGTTAAGGAATGCTTGTGTAGATGTCTACTGGGTCTTTTTGTTTTCTTTTACTGCTTGTCATGCGATGATAATCTGGAGTAAGCAGAGAGTGATTTTCAGACAGCTTGTTTTGGACTGAGGTGGAGGTTTAGTGCTTTAATCCAAGTGAGTTAGCTAGATGATTTGCTGTTCAAGACTCTGCTTCCCTGGAGTTATTTCTCTTTCGAACTTCAGAGCTTCTCAGGGAGCAAAATATAGGCTTCTGCACATGTGCCGCCCCTCATCTGAACTGTAGAGCTACAATGAGACCCGTTATCATGCAGGGTGCACATTTCTTTCACCTACTGTTCTCTCATCCCTTTGCCAGCTTTTCATACCTTCTGTCATCTCTGCAGTGCCAGCATGAAAGCAGCTTGGGAATTTTGACTCCATTTGCTGCCTTCTCCTCCTTCTGCTCTTAGGTCTTCCTTGGCCTTAGAAAAAGCATTTTCTCATACTTTTCTTCTTTGTTTTTGTCTTTTAACGGAGATTTCTACATCATCCTTTAACTCAGGAGAAACAAATTTGAGAAAAAATCCAAACACTAGATTTACAATGTACAAGGGATACCTAAAGCCTTGCCTTTTTAGGGGTTTGGTCGTAAAAGGTAATGACTGTGTGCATATATTAATAATTTTTTAATGCATACATGTGTAAACATTAACATTAAAATGTGTATTTTTATGCTGAACTGTCTTTTACTAACATTAGTATCATCCAGAAAAACCCAAATGTCATTATACAAAATCAGAGAATAAATATTTAGGTCCAGAATATCTGTATGTGTGAACATGCAACCTAACATATACACAGCCATGTTCAAAGGAGGGAAACAACCTTCAGAGGGGGAAAAGAAAAATCCCTTTTATTTTTTCTCCAGGAGAAAGATTCCTGGTATCTAGAATACTGCATCCACTTTTGGGTCAATTGAAGCGAGTCTGACAGAGGGCCACCAAGTATGGTCAGGAAGCTTTAGCGTTTGCACTGTAAAGAGAGACTTGAGGGTACTGCTCTTGTTCAGCCTGGGGAAAAAATACTTCTTTCTTTGGTGGCTTCAGGGAGACATAAGAGCAGCCTGACGGTGGCTATGAGGAGGTTATCAAGAAAGACAAGCTCTTCACAGCGCCGTGTGACAAGAGGGTGAGAGACAATAGACTTGAGTTGAAACAAGAGAGTTTCAGGCTGGTTATAAGGGAAGACTTCTTTCAGCATGACAATCTGTCCATCATTGGAACAGGTTGCCCAGAGAGCTTTTGCTATCTCCATCCTTGGAGATTTTCAGTGCTTGACTTTATCAAGTCATGGCTAACCTGCTCTGATCTCATAGGTGATATCTCTGTGAGAGGGAGGTTGGTTGGACCGGAGACCTCGAGCGGTCGCTTCCAACCTGAGTTATTCTGCAGTTCCAGGATCAGGTAGCTGCTGCTGTTAGAAGCCATTCAGTGTTTTTCTCTGGCTGTGAAGGAAGCCTACGTTGTAAGCCATGCTTCATTGCAGGTGAAGTGGAAAATGAATCCTCACTGAAGCTGGAGATCTCATGGAAGGCCTGAATTCCTGAATGAAGACCAAAATTAAAATGAACTTCTGGGAAATAAATGATGGAATATTGATTTCCATCTCAATTTTGTCTTTCTAAAAAGAAAGCACATCCTAGAACAATTGCAGCCCTCATTAAAAGGAAAGAGAAGTGAAAAGGAGGAAAAAGAAAAGGAGGAAGAATCTATTTCAGATTCAGAAGGGAGAGGAAACTGGCTCCGAATGAAGTGGGGCAGGTTCTCTGCTTCTGTTTGTTCTTGTGTCATTTCTGTCATGTCTCAAAAGGAAGATTACATTTTCTGGGTAGTAACCCAAAAATACATATCAGAGATGAAAATTTGCATAACAGTTAGGAACAGTAGAGAGTTTCTAGTTTACTAATGCATTTGTTTCAACGCAGTACTCTTTAAGCTAAGGATTAATGCAAATCATAGATCCTTGATGACCAGAGAAGGCTGTATCCAAATAATCAGTTTTGAAGTATGTGGGAGTGTTAGTCCCACTACCTCTTCCTCATGTAGATGGCTCTGTTGATTGAACTTCATCACAAGTTTTTTATTTGCATATTTTTCACTTATGTGATCTGTCCATTTTTATAATCAGTTTCCTTCTATTTCAGTAATACTTCAGATGTGTACTTCCCCTACATGTTAAAATGCTAACATAGACATATGCTATTGCATACTGCTTATTTTTCACATATTAGCTGAAACGGCACAGCTGTGTATGAGAAATATTTCTCTATATAGGAAAGTACATATATTTTTTTTCCCAATTATTTTTATTGTAAAAGCTATGGTATTTCACTGCAGAGCTCTGGCACCAGGAATTTTCACAGGCAAATAATTTGAACAAATTTTAACTAGTACAGCTAAAGATACGCCTTTAACATATCAACCCCAGTGCAAAGAAAGATAAGGCAGCAAAATAAAAATACAGGACTATCCTTACTTAAAAGCATGTTTTTGATAGACTGCATATTGGGGTCAGATGCAGTGATGCTTAGTTCAATAAAATCATTGTTTACTCTCCAGCTGTGTAAGATATGTACATCTGCGTTAGTCCACACACTTTTGAATGAAGCTGCTGAGGATAAGAATTGGTATGGCCAGGCTGTAAGGTAAAATTTAGGCATGCTTTTAATAAGTTTGAGTAGTTATTTCAATGACAAGAGGTTAATCAAGTGCTCTAAAAGCCATATATTTGCCAAGTCTGATGTTCGCAGGTGAGGAGGGATAGTGAAACCTTTTTGCAAAAAATCTTTATCCAAAGGTTCTTCCAATTTGTTGTTGAAATGTGTGAGATGCAGAAATAGCTGCAGGCTGGAAGTCGCCGTGGGAAGAAGCTTACATTTATTTCAGCAAACTTCCTGATGAACAGACATTTGAAAAAACTTGCAATGTTAAAATGAAGTTTAATTTAGAATTATTTTTCAGTCTCTGAAGTTGACATGAAGATCTGAAAGAAAGATCATAGTAGCGTGGAGAGATGGAGTTGTAATGACAGTTGCATGTCACAGTCCCAGGAGTTACACATTGCAGAGTAATTGGAATCTATACATTACAGCCAGCATGGGAGAAAAAGATGGCTTATTTTGAAGTTACGTGACGGTTTTCAATAATGAAATAGAAAGGTAACTTCAGTGAGACCTCTAGTACTAGGAATTACTATGACCTGAAATAAATATTTTTAGAATCAAACTGTCATTTGATATGGGTAGCTTCTCTGACAGCACTGCAAACCGTTTTCTTGCTCCCTAACCAGTTGTATCACTTTTATAAGTTATAAAGTGTTGAAGAGGTTTAACAAAATTTTAATCTAGACATTTCAGTTGTCCTGATACTTCTTTTAAATTAGCATTCGTGTCTCAATAGCAGTTGTTTTTAAGGAGGCCCCTATGATTTTCACCAAGTCTCTTGTAAAATGATGTGGACATTCATCTTTTTAAAGACTGCAGTTGATAGAAGCAAAAAGGAAGAGAATCAAGGATTTATTAATTATTTCCTCCAATGAAAGACTTGTAAGTGCAGGGACAAACTCAATTTGCACTTTAATTACAGAACTAAGTTACCCTGTAATAAGAGAAATAGGTGAAGCAAGTTGCTTTGCGAGGCACTATTTGCAGTCCTGGAAAAAAAGGCTTTTTCTACTGAAGCTCTGAATACAGTGGTGTGTGTTTAATCTACTTCCATTCTATAGTTTCAGGGCAAGTGTTGTAGAATATAATACTCAGATGGCACCATTTCAACCATGGTCCATGGACTTCGTGCATGGATATATAATGGTGTATTTTTTGTTGTTAGACTGTTCCTCTCATTCCGGTTTTAAGGGCTATTAAAACTATTAATTATTTCTGTCTAACATGTCAATATTCATCATCTTCTTGTATTCTGTGTGCTGCACAGCCACTGCAGTAGCAAGTCAGAATACAACTGCCTAAATATGCAGTCTCCTGTTCTCTGACTGACCCCTGCTCAGACGCTCCAGCCTGTTGGTTCTGCCATCTCCCAGTCTTTTTCAGCAATTTCTCCAGTTCAGATTTCTCTCAGGGGGATATGATGTGTAGCAAAAGATTGGGCTGCTCTAGCATCCAGCTACCCAGTCCAAATCAACTGGAACCCGTGTACAGGGGGGATTAGTGAGGCTGCCGTCACTAGCGCAGAGTAGCGATCTCAGTCCTTCCTCTAAAGCAGTAGCGGGATACCGTATCCCTGCAGTTCACTTCAAAGAACTGGTCCTTTCATGGCTGTTTTTTTATTTCGCTTTTTCAGTTATGGACGTTGACTATTTCCCTGCTCTTTTCATCCTGTCTGTTCACGGCTATTCTGGCAGTTGCTGTCAGTGTTTCAATATTAGTTGCTTTAGACATAACATGGTATAATTGCAGTCATTAAGGACGACTGGATAACATCACAGTAAATCTACTGTTCTTTTTGCAGAACAATTTTGGGGAGATCAGGGGAAGATGGCAGTTGTGTTTTAAATGTTCTCTGTCCTTGCAGCAGTGACTTCTATTTTATCCAAGAGTTTCAGGCACCTGACATCAAACATAAATCTTGAGCTAATTAAATTTCCTACTTCCAAGCAGAGGAGAGATTCTCTTTTATACCAAAGAAGTGAGGCACTTGCATCTATTATATGGTGGGAGACAGTGTGCTATGTCATGTGAAGGAACCTAACCTACTCCAGCACAGCCCAACACAGGGAAAACAGTGGCTCTTTAAGTGAGCATTAAGGTTTTTGCTTGTTTTTCATTGTTATGAAAAAACCTCAGGTAATATCCAAACTATATTTCTTAATTTATTCTCTACATATAAAGTCCTGTGGATTTCTGTGGGAGATTTGGATGTGCAAGGAATGGAGATTTAGCCCTTGTTTGGGGTTTGGGTGTTGTTTTTTTTAATGTGCATGCTTTCTTGCTGTTTGTCTATTGGACTGAGTACTGAAATTAGTCAAAACTGGAGGGGGGGCATATTGCCTTTCCAATCAGATCGGTTAAAACCATGCCTTCTCTGAGCAACCCATGGAGGTTTCAGTGAATTTTAGTCAGTTTGTGGGGGTGAGGGGAGCCAGCACCCTGATATTTGAACCTGGGATTTAGAACCTGCGGGTTCACGTTTCTCCACTGTTACTGTGCCACTTTCCAGTGGGGTGCTGTAGCCCCAAAAGAGTTGGCATTTTAGGTTTGGTGGGTCTTTCTTACTCTATAGTCCCGTAATCATTTTCCCACTGGTAAGCCCTCCCGTCTTCTTTCCCTTTGTCTCCTTACTGCTCATACAGTCACAGCTCGCGTTAGTGTTATAGGAGATAAAAGTCCAGCATTTGGGGGCTGTTTCATGAGCCAGATCAGACAGCTGCAGGGGGGGAAACAGATCAGTAAGCTGCTCTGCTTTGGCAAAGCAGCTGCATGAAGTTTTACTGGCACTACTGAGACAGCTGTATTTCACCGTGTCGTGGTGCAGGTGAGCAGTGGAGGCAGAGCCCTACCTTGTTGCCCTTGTTATCTTTATGTACTTCACACTTTATTGGATTTATTATCCTCTTTCCCCTGCCCCATTCCCAGACTTCTTGTTCTCTAGCCTGGAATTTGCTATTGTCACTCCTGCATTTGCTGTACTTTCTAGCAAAAATAAAGTTGGAAAGGCTGACTTATAAATCAGCGGATAGGGAACTTTTTTGGGAGTGTGGCAGACCGGACTCGTATCTGTACTCCAATTAATACTTGACCATTTGCACAGAAGAGAAATGGTAGAGAGAGACTCTAGTATATACCGTAGGCTTGGTGTTTACGGTGCCTGTTTGGCAGGCAATGAAAAGGCAAAGCAGTATCTGAACCTGTTGGCACTGTTGGCAGGGGTGGAGGGTATTTTATTTTTTTTTTGCCTCCCAATGGAATAGCTTAGCCATCAGAGTGTTCTCCGAGCTTCCTCTCTCTCTCATTTGTTTAGAGACACACACAAAAAATACTTTTGAATGTTTCTCTTCTTGCCCTGACGTGGTTTTGAAAATTTTCCTGTCTCACTGGGAAAAAAGATTGTAGCATGGAAAACCAATTTGCTACTCAGCTTTAGTGATTTACAAAAACTTTAAGGGAGAGGAAGCACTCAACCACCAGAGATCCCAGCCACCTGATGGAATTACAAGCCAGCCCACGCCAGCCCTGCACCCAGCAGGGAGGTGAGTGTAGTACACCCACATTGCCTTGTGCTGCTCCTGTCTCAGGCATGGACTGGTCTGACCTACCTTCTATGAAAACTTTGTGCCTAATACTTCTAGGGGCCTCTTGGCCTTCAGAGGTGCCTCATCGATACGAAACACTAAGCAGCAGATCTGCAGAGGAACATGGGCAGCGTGAATGTGGACCAAAGGCCTAACACGCTCTGTGATGTGATTTTAATTTATATCATGTACTATGTTAATTCTTCTACTGCTTCTGTTATTGAGTGTGTTATATTGGCAGACTTTCTCAAATTTTTAAGATTAGTTGAGGACCAACTTGTGCCAAGCACATTAGAGCTAGAAGGATTCTGCAACTCCTTGCGCTGTATTTCATCAGATGCCTTCCCTAGCTATTCAGTGTCATGGGGTAACATGAACTAAAACAACACCCTACCTTGTTGGTTTTGCTGTGATGAACTTTTTAGATGAGTTTCTTCTCTTCTTTAAGAGCAGGGATTTGTTGATGGAAAGGAATTCCTTGCCCTTGGGTGCTGATGTGGTCTCATGACTCTGTACACATGGCCCCGCTGGTTTTCTGTTAGCAGCTGTCCCTCGCCTGGCTGATTCCTTCACGTTCTCCTTTACCTCCGCTCTCTGTGGTTTTCTGTTATGACTTCCTTGGTTTCTCGGTGAGCTGAAAAGACTAGGAAGTGTAATTCTGTTCTGTGCTTTTTTGGAATAAGTGCGTAGCTAGAGGTTTCTATGAACTGTTTTTCAAGTTTGATAAAACCTTATAAATTGGACTTTTCGGAAGGAAGGTGTAAAATCTCTGCCTGTGAACAACGACTGACTGCTACTGATAGGTTAGAGTAGGTTAGTAATGTGAAATATTCTACTCCTGTATAAACACTTGTAAAAATTAGGACATTTTGATCACTAGAGTCAATATCTATTCTGTATAATGTAAGGATAGCCAAAAGAAGCATTGGAAAAATCTGTTAAGAGCACATGCAGGGTTATGAAATCTGTTATTTGGTAGAAAGGGTATGGGACCAGAGCCTACATATTATGATTCTTTCATTGAAATGCTGGATGAATATAGATGAATCACATCACTAAAGTCTACTTCAGCTGCTTTATTTGTATAAACTGAATAAGAAGTCTTATCATTTTCCATAATACCTTTAGAGATTTATGAAAATGCAGGTACTCCTACTTTAAAATGAGGAAAGGAAAACAGATAAGGGATAAGTAGCAGACCTCTCTAAAGCAAGTTAAAGAAATACAGGAAAACTGTGTGTGTAATAAGAGCTGTTTCAAAGACAAATTTTCCCATGAGAAGGGTCAAAGAAAATCTAAAACTGAAAAAAATTATTTCAGCTTGCCCTATAAATATTTTATGAAAGGAAATTTCTTTTGTTATGAATATGATATTTAGAAATAAGGTAATAACATTGTCAGGAGGACTTTAAATGCCTTTTTTTGTTGATTTTTCACAGGACATGTTTTTGTGTTAAAATGTCAATTCAGTAATTAAAAAAGTTCATTTTTATGTGTTTCAGTTCAGTTCTCTTCAGCTAAAGAACAGAAACAGGAAAAAAAATAGTGTTTCAAGTTGAAATGTCAAGGTGAAAGGAGAATTTTCACTTAGAAATTTGCCAGAGGAAGCCAACACATTTTTTGTGTTGGAATTTTCATCTGCCATTGACGAAAAAAAGATACTTGTTTGGTAAGAAGACTTTCCACACCAGCAATTTTCAGCCAATGCTAGACATAACATTGCTTTTCTTTCTTTGAGCTTAACCCTGCTTGCAGTGGAGTCAATGGAAAGACTCTGTTAGGAAGCATCTAGGAATTCAGGTGGCATGAAAAGTCTTCTGCTTGTTGCAGAACATGAGCCAGAAGACTGCTCACCTGTTGTGTTTGCAAAGAGAAAAGCCAAGAATAAGGTATTTTCTTTATTCAGTTGTTTTTTTTAAGTTAGAGCTTTTATTAAATTGTTACATGTCATGCTGGTGCCTTTTACTGGAAAAATTTCCATTTTTACATTCCATCCATGAGCTGCTTTTCTAATGAATGTGATAGAAGTCTTGTGTTTTGGAAGCTGAAGGTTTTTAACATTGTGTCCAGTGTTGATAATGATGTGTTACTCATCTGGTATGGGTAATTCTTCCAGCATAGCTGTGAAAGCTGTCATTTTTAGAGAGTAGGGACCAACTTGGAAGCTTCAGCCACAGTTTTCCAAAATAAATGGGCCTGCTGGGATTTGCACCATTCTGAGCCTCTCAAATCTTTTAAGTAAAATGTAACATATCGATATGAGTTTGCTTTTATAAGCTGCAGCTCATATGGTCACGACAGAAAGGAGAACTAGCACAGAGCAACCTGGGTGGTTTTCCTTAACATCACCAAGAAAGCATGTGAGCAGTGGCACGGAGCTGCTGTCTCACCAGGAGAGAAGCTTTTCTGGCTGTCAGTTTGGAAGGAAAAGCCACAGAAGGAGAGGGAGGGAGTTACATTGAGTGAACCATCAGTGGTGTCTTTTTGACAGCAACATGAGTTTAGAGAAGCTCTTCCTCTACCTGAGCCACTTTGTGTTTTGGTTTTATCTTCTTTTCTCTTAATCTGTGCTGTGTCAGTGATACAGATTAGAGCGTGGCCACCCACAAGTGTTTCCATAAGCACCACCAAAGTGCTGTGTTTCTTTCTTCCACTCTTCACACTGCTGGCTAGCCACACTTAGCATGAAGGCTAGTGAATGGAAAAGTACATTACTGCAGTGGGTGACTGTAAAAGTTCCTTCTGGTGACTGGTGACGTGTCCTGAGTCAGTAAAAGGGCCAAGAGTCAGATCTCAGAAGGAAGAGAAACCTGCAAATCCTGTAATCTCAGGGTTGAACCCATTGAGGTTCCTGACAATTGGAGCAAATAAAGTCATGGTCGGCACACAGGATCCACCATTGTGTCTCTCTTGTCATCAAGAGGCCTGGTTTTATGCAGGTTTTGCCACTTTCTTAAGGCTGTTGCTTTCATTTTTGCAAGCAATTTCTCGGCTCTGATGATTTAAATATTTTTACTTCGTGCTTGATATCACTGTTGATTGCAAGCTTTCAGGGTTAATAGCGTGTGTCTGTACCCTTCAGTAGACACCAGGGCAAAAACTGATCACCACAAGATAAGCTTTGAGATGCTCAAATTGTTTCAAGAGTTAGAATGAGAAATTATAATGGCAATTATGTAAAATGTGTTCATAAATATTAACATTATAAAAGCTGTAACTGTAAGGGATCTCTCTCTTTTCAATGTGAATTTGTATTCAGTGCTGGCCAAACTAGACTCGTACATGCAAACAGTATCTGCCCAACAGCCAACAGACTAAACTCTAAATACAGTAGATTATTTGGGATTTGTTTGCTTGTCTTTTTAGCTTTTTTTTAAAAAACAAAGTAGCAAAGCAGTAAAAAAAAGGGGGAAAAAAAGTCCTGATTTGTCATTTGTATTATTTATTTGTTATGTGTTTATTTTGTTAGCATTTCTGGTGCTTGCAGCAGGAAAAAAAAATCCTTTTATTTCATTTATCTATTCTTTTAAAATGACATAGTAAGTGAGAAGTGTTGGGTAGAAACAAAGTGAAGTCACAGTTGGATATTACTGTTACGAGATAGGACTTGACAATGGTATCTTTTTAGTGTATCTGTTATCTGTGGTGTCGTTAAGTCTAATGATGTGCTAAATAATAAAAGCTGCCTTATCACATCACAGGGCCTTGAATTGTCTCAAAGTTGCCATGCCTGTGGGTTCCCTTTGGCTCTCAGAAAGGGTTTGGATTCAGAAGAAGCTGTATTTCAGAGTGCGTTTATGTGATCAAAGCTCTTTAGACAGATGGCTGCTAGCACTCCAAAATGATTAAAATATGTTCCAAGCATCATCAGTCTGTGGGCTTGGGGACCCAACCTTTCATTAGTCAATAAAGGGTCTTGAGTTCCTGAAAATGAAATCTTTAAAAGCTAATAAGGCTGCTGGTTTGCTCTGAGCTGTTTCTTTGGATTTGCAGTTGTGGATTGGACTTGGGCCAGTATCTGTCCAATAATGTGAGGCTTTAAAAAAAAAAAAAATCTGGTTACAAGAGGCCTCCCAGCAGATCTGCCTGTTAGACAGTGTGGCCAGAATTTTCAGTCGTGGATACGTTAAGTTTAGGCACCTGAGTTTGCACTTAGGGAGCTGGGGAGGGATCTGCAAGTGCCCCTTTGGAAAGCCAGTTGCTCACTGGAGCGTAGTTTAACTATAGGCACCAAAGCTTGATCATTTTGACCTGTGCTATTGCAATTTTAAATCCTTGTGGGTTGACCCAGGAGCATCTCTAGAATACTTTCAGGGTACCATAACCAAGATCATTAAGCAAGTTTTCAAGAGCTTCTAGAAATCAGTGGTATGACTTAAAGCATTCCCAAGCGTTGTCATTGCTTGCCAGATATGAGCATACCATAGCACACTTCGGTGCTACAGCACGGTTAGATTTATTCTCTTGTCTACACCTGGCTTGTAAGAGGTAGCAGCTGGGGGCTTGTGCAAATGCGGTGTCTGTAACCTCTGCATATCTATGTGAGGGCAGCAGCAATAAAGGTCTTTTAATAAGATATTAACAAGTTGAAGCCTTCTGTTTCCTTTTTTTTTTCTTTCTCTGACAGAGGAAAACCTACTTTCACCATTTGTAAACTTATGAACTTGAAGTGTTATTGCCCCATAGGCTCTTTCCCCACAAGTCTCAAAACCTGAAGATATGTAAATTCTCTCAAAAACGCCTAAAGATTTAGCCTGCTGCTGTAGAATGTGTTTTAAAGCACGTCAGAGTTTTGACATACACTAACAGAAGCAGAGCAAGTCATGGTGATCCCATTAGCTCAATGTGATCCCATTAGCCAAATTGTTCAGCCTGTCTTCTTTCACCTTGGGAACAGCTCTCGCATTCCTTTTGTCAGGACTTGGTGGGGCTGGCAACTGAAGTTCTTCCCCCACACACACCATAGTTACACAGGGAATGTCATACTCCATTTCTTTCCCATAGTCTCCCTCAGAAGGCTTGCCTGTGCTTCAGCTTTTGAACAGCGAGTGATTTTTGCTCATCATAAACACAGGCAAGATGTTACTGTCTTTCGATAAATGTACATCGGATTCTGGGTTGTGATGATTTTGACAAGATGATTTTTGTTTTCATTTGTTGTAAAATATCTGGTTTGTGTGTCCCAGAGCTTTTTGCCCACCATCTAAACAATCCTGTCATCTACTCTGCTCTTACAAATTACTTCTGAACTGGGTCACATTCTCCCTAGCTCCAGGCATAGGTTGTTAACCTCTGTTCTTCAGCTACCTGTGAACTAATTTATTTCATCAGACAAAACTAAGAACTCTTTTTCCCCAGAGTAGGCAAAACAAGACAAAGGTCTACATTAAAAACTCGGGACATAGTGAACGTGCCTATTTCTCTTAGCGCCTCCATTCCTGGAGTTCCTTATGAACAGATATATTTACCTTGGACTTGAAAGTTCTGCCATTGATTTAAGTGTGCTCTGAAGTGGTCCTGTCACTTTATCTCTGTTACTGCTTTGCCTTCTAAAAATTAGGGGGCTGACCTAATCACCTAAATGAGTCAGAACTTCAGGCTGAGGAGATGCCCAAAGTCTTTATCAAAGTCTCAATGATTTTCAGGCTCAATAGATCATGAAAAACTAGGACTATAAAAAGAAACTATAGAGAACAGATTCACAGTGTCTTGGGAGCAGGCAGAATCTCTCTCAGGAATTATGTCTCTCTTTATAACTACTAAGGTACCAGACTTCATATTAATCATTTTTCCCTCGAATTCAGGCAATCACATAAACCCTTTTATTAAGCAAACCAGCATCCTACATAGCCTGTGTCACTTCTTTCCTGGGTCACTGTTCTGAGCCCTGCAGAAGCTCTGTTTACAACAGTGCCATGTAATGAGAAAGTGCTGCCAATGCTCCATCCGTAAGCTCAGGTCTGAGGTTTCCAGAGAACTGAGCAGGACTTCAAGAGCAACATGAGTCTGAAGAAATGGATGGTTTTATACAGGCTGCTAAAGTGCTTGGGGGGCTCCTACTTTGAATATGCTGATTTGTCATTGTTTTCATCTGGAGTTGCAAGTCCCTGAAACCTGTAAACACCAAGGCCTAAAGGTCCCTATTTGGGAAGTGGAAATGAAGGGCCTCTTTTGGAATGTTTTTTCTTTGCCTCTCAATTCCCCTAGCTGTAGGATGTGAATAGTGCTACTCATGCATTTTTTGGAAAATACATTGATTTAAGTTTTCGTTATTAGATTCTGCTAAATGTTAAGTGAAGTAAACCTGAATTTATCACAGTGGCTATTGTATTGCAGCAGTCCTTCTGAAATGCAAGCACAGAACTGCCTTTTCCAGACGAACACTGTGAGTGCCCCATTAATACATTTAATGTTTAATGACCAACTGTTTCTCCTGCTTCCTCTAAATTACTGTAAAGTTACTATTCCAAGGAGAGAAAGTAGCTTTTTGTTCTGGAGAAGACTGTGGCATTCATTGCTTTGAGGGAGAATGTAATCTCAAACAGTTCTTAATATTTCCCTTGCTAAAAGGCAGCAAGAATTTGGAAGCCTTTGAAAAAAGGATGAGGCTGCAAGAGAGAAAAAAAGTATCTACTTTCCAGATAGGTGATTCCGGTGGTTGTCCTAGTTCAGATTTGGGGTCTGGGTTTTGGGGGGTTTTTTTGGTCAAATCAATGAATATATATAACTTCGTGGTAGAAATGTTGCAGAGTTCCTTGTTTCTGTAGGTAACAGTGCAGCTCTTTATGATTGGAGGGGAAAAAAAACTGGTTTAGCGAAGGAGGTATTGAGCCTGCCAAAGTTGATGTGGGTGAGTTTGGATAGCCATTTAGTGTGGGACAGCTAGACAGGAGCAGAGAAGAATGTAAAATGAGTAGATTGCTGCAGATTTATGCTTGCCAGAACAAAACAGGTGAATTGTTTGTAAGTGTAAAGACCCTGAGTTTGCAGACTTAAGTAAAGACATGCCTTTAAAAAAATCCAAGAAGATGTTGGTATGATGATACTTCTTTTGAACATTGTGCTGGAGGAAAGTTACAAGAATGTTGGACTGTTAAAAATTATTTTTACTCAACTAATGCTTCCATAATGGACGTTAATACTGTTGACATTGCTCATGGATTGAATGCAAGCAATTTAGACAATAGATAGTATCAGGTGCTAATAGATCAAACGTAATTACCCTTGATGAAGTATTTTTACACAGTTTAGCAAAATCATTTTAGTTATTCACTGTAAAAGAAAACATTGAGTAGAAGTGAAAATACTGAGCTCTCTCCTCTAGGGGCATGATACGCATTTCTGAGTCATATTTTTTCTTCATAGCAACCTTTCCTCTATAACAGCTCCCAGTGCAAGTTATTACAATTCTTTTTGCATAAGATAGGTCATGTGAAGTTCAGCTGTAGGTGGGGCCACTGTGGTAGATTGGGGGACAGTCTTAATAGATCCGTTTCATTAATTAAGTCATGCATTTTTTTATTAACAAAACCTGTATGTCAGGTTTAGCCAGCTGGGAGCCATTCTTATGGTTGTTATCTTTGTCAGAAGGAATATTGTGAAAATAAGGAATTACTGTACACGCTTTAACTCCTGATTAAACAGAGGAATGACATCTGTTCACCCGCTGTCCATGAAAAAATAACTTAGGGGCATATCATAGACTTGATACATAGGTATCTCACTAAGGTAAAAACTCTGTATGTCGCATTCAGAATTTACCCTGAAAGGATTTGTGTCATACCTGTCTCGTGGTCATTGAGGTAAGCGAGGTTAAGGCCAAAATTTCAAATATCTAGATTATTTATTGGTTCTTTTTAGTCTTGAAGGAACTTTTTTCTTTTTGCCCCTCTTTTTGGTTATATAAAGCAATATTTTCTTGCATTCTTTCTCTTCTGGTGTTTCATTCCCAGACATCAGGAGGAAGCAGTAAGATTTCCAGGAAGTATTTAGTTGTACTAGACACCCCGAACAGTGTAAGCATATAAGCGCCTACTGATGGCCACATCCTTAAATTCTTGATACAAATGAATTCAAGGCATTCTTTACTAGGCTGTCTCCTGGTCCTCAATGGGAAACGCACTAGTGACTTTCACCATCATAAAGACTGAACTGGGAGGAGCTTTGACCAAAGAGAAAGGAGAAGTGCTGTGAATTTGTCCCTCACCCAAAGGAGTGGGAAGAGGGGTGCGTAACAAGGTTCATATTAATTATTTATGTTTCTTTTTCTTGTGGGCTAGACAGGATCTTAATGTTATCCAGGTTCGTGTACCATCACGTTCTGTTTGTTTTAACCATCTTCTGTAAAAGGGACTTCCATCCTAAGGTCTTTGGTGGAGATACAGAAATGCTTGTTCTTCCATTTAGCTCTTCTTCCGTATTGTCTTTACCAAAAGAGTACTATATTATTATACTTCTACAGTCGTGACAATAGAATGAGGACAATCACAATGTAGGAGTTTAGTTCTCCCTCTTGAGCAATGTTTCTGCTTCTATCAGAGGAGGGTATAATATCTGTTGAATGTGTATAAGCACAGTAGGCTGTATTCGTACCAATAATTATCTTGTCCTGTTCAAAAAATAAATAAGGAATTGAACAGTGTTGGCTAGATTTCACAAGAGCTTTCATACTCATTCAGTTTCCTTGTCAGGTCCTGAGAAAATAATTAATTCTTTGGTTCAGTGCAACCAATACATTTCCTGTTACAGTATTTCACTTTTACCTGGTGGTTATGGAGAAATTATATGCTGGCAAAAAGAAGTAGTTGCAGTTTTTCTTGTGAACTCCTGTTTCATGAAGTTAAAAATGTTGTTTTCCTCTTCACTCAGCCTAAATTAAAGTGCACAACTATATTATTCTTTTACAGATTTTATTTCAGTAGCCTAGTGGTCAAAACTCATGAGGGTAAATGAAGAGAGAGGTGAGGGAAGCTGATTTAAAAGTTTTAGGGGACAGAAATCAATTCAGCATCCATTTGCAGCTTCTTTCCAACGCCAACACTTTGGAGCAATCTTTTCGCTGATTTTTCTCCAGCAGCCACCAGTCTAATCTCTCGCTTTTCAAGAGGTGAGTTGTGCAATTTCGCTTCCAGTCAGTGGGCCATATCCAGCTGGTGGCCCTTTTTGCCTGGGAGGATGCCAAGAACATCTTCTCAGGTAACAAGGATCTTGGTGCTCATGGCAGCCGGACAAAGTGCAGGAGGCTGCTGTCACTGCCTACACCCCATGGTGTCAATGGTGGCCAGACCTGCAATGGGGAGGCAGAAAATGCCTCCTTGTGAGAAACTGTTGTGTTCTTTCCACAAAGGTCCCAAACCTGGATCTGTCTGCTGGGGTTAACCAGGCTGATGTGTATTGCCAACACAGGCACGCTGTTAATTAGCTCTTTTGTGTCTTTTCATGAATAATAATTTGTGCTGAGACATGAACCAAGATCAGGGCCTCAGGTTTCCAGATGCAGCACACGTAAGGTAATAAGAAGCAATCCTGGGCCCCCAAAGCTTACAATTTAAAGAGGAAAAAGTGAGGGAAAAGCACTTTACTCCTGGTTTCAGCATGGTGGGCTGAGGTTTGCATGTTGTGACTTGCTCCATACCACACAGAAGACGTGAAACAGAAGAGGGAATTCAAGATAGAGTTCTGATCCCCGATCCACTAAATCATTCCCCCAACGTGCGTCCTTGTTTTGTGTTAAAGAGAATGGCCCAGACACGTCTGCCCAGTTGCTTCAGTAAGCATTGGTACAATAGGGAAGCAGATTTCCCCTATATTAAATTTCCTTTATCATTTAAGCCATCATTTTCACTGCCTTGTTTCATAGTGCTTAACTGTCCAAGGAGCTGTATGATTTATATGGATAAGGGTTTGGCAGCAGCAGCTAGGTAAGGCATGGCTTACTGAGTAGCGATACATTGCCATTGTGTCACTTACATGGCTTTCAGGAGGTGACTTGCAAGTGGGTATCTGCACAGCAATCCCCAAAATGCTGCATTTTTGTATGGGAGAAGCCATGATAGCTTAAAGTAGATATTTCGGATGTCTCTGCCAATCTGGAGGAAGGTTTTCAGACTGCAGCTCCTGCAGCCATCCTAGTGACTCAGAAGCCGTTGCAGAGCAGCACTTATTACCAAAAAAAACCGGGAAACCACGTGCTAGTCATACCAGTGTAGAGTTCATGGGTGCACCTTGCTTCTTGGCACACCAGTGACCACAGCTGGACATGTGCTGGAGCACAGGACGCCTTGTTTGCCTTTGGTCGGAGTTGCTTCACATTTTGCAGTAACACCTTTGAGAAAGATCAGGGAAAACTGTTCCAATACTCTCGCTCTGAGTGATTTTGCTGGGGCAGGGGGGAAGAATTCTCACATTAAAAAACAGGTATCTTCTAATTTAAAAAAAAAAAGTCAAAGATTTTTAATCAGCTGAATCGTTCACCAAGAAAGTAACAACAAGAGGGCAGAGCCCCATGTGATTCCCTTTCCCAGGTCAGTCACACTGAGGGTTTCTAGCTTTAGGGCTACTCAGCTCATCCATGAGATCATCCCTCTCTCAAATTCCATATGTATTTGGTTATTCCATCTCTGAAACACGTTTCCATGCTTTGTATTTCTTTTAATTACCTTCTCCTGGAGAGACTTTTCTCTTCCATCTACTCAGCTGGATGTTCCTGGCCATGCTGGAAGGCAGGGCTGGCTTCCAGCCCTGGGTCCAAGACAGCTTCGACTCTTGCTTTTCTGGTTCAGTGGGGGAGTTAAGCCAAGCGATCACAATAGCAAATCAGGACAGCCATAAAATTCACGATCATGTCTGATTTATAAAGATAACATTGTATTAAATGCAAGATATGTTCTGAGGTTATTAGTTACAGGCTTTCTTCAGCCGGTCATTCCTGAATGGTGCCATGCGCTTTGCTGCTTGATTGATTTATATGCCTTTATGATTTTAATTAATACTGTTTTCATCAGAGCCAATTACTAGTGATTGGAAAACACCAGGCTGTTCAGTTATCTATGCCAGCGTTTGGGAATTATTCCCATGGTTTTTATTTCTGAAATCTATTGAATGGCATCAAGAGCACTGAAAAGGCCATTTAAACACTGGGGAAAAAAATAATGCTTATACTTCTGGGAAAACATTTATGGTGATTCACATTTTGGAAACTGAAACACTATCAATGTTTTATTCCCAGATTATTTTCCAAGAAAAAGCTTGGATCCATTGCTGAATCATTTTCTTCAACATACTTAGGCTCATACTGAAGTTGGATCATGCAGAGAAGGCTGGAAGACTGTGCTGAGGGAGGGGGTCAGGGGACTCCTCCATCCTCCATCCTGTGACATTAGCCCAGAGGCATGGAATAAGCCTGTCTAAGTCTCTAAGAGACATTCAGATCCTACCTGGCTGTAGCAGAGGTATACACGCAGTAGATGTTAAAGGATCAGGCTAAAAGTGTTTCTCTGTTCAGTGGTCTAGGCAAACTGCTCTGCACAGAAAAATAGAAAACAGAAAAACACTTAATAAAACTCATTAGCTGAGAATATACCCACTTGAAGATGGGATTATTCATTGTATGGGAATAAAAAGTCTCCGGATCCTTATTATAACTATTTTAGAGTTGTTTTTTTCCCTGGTGGAAAGAGGGTAAAAATCTTGCTCCATCTTGATGTGAGTGAGAGCTAAGAATTTTGCAGAAACTGAAGCCTTGTAAGAAAATCTCAAATGTGCACTTGTATAACAGGTTTTGAGCGAGTCTGGCGCAGTATTTACTACCACAGTATAAAGGGCTGGGTTCCTTGATGTATATTTCTAGTTGGCATTTTATCAAGGAAATAAACCTTGATTTTTCTTTATTTTGTGACATGTGGATTGAACCTACATTTTCTCTGTCCAAAGCCTTGATTTAAAAGCATTAGATCATTAAGTGCTTTTGCATAAGCCTAAAATTGTAACTGAACAAATTATTTATGCAGAGAGAAGCAAGATAAAGTTTCTTTCAAGAGTTCTTTAACATATCAGATTGATAAGAGTCAAAACACCTTTACTGCCATTAAATATTTACCAAGACTTGGCTTTTGGAAGAGGGGCAGTTCAGTGCAGTGTGTTTGGCTCCATGCAATGCTATTGATTAGCTATCAGAAGGACATAGTTAATGGGTAACTGGAGGTATTACAGAGCGCTCCACATTCTTGTCAAGTCTTTTCTCTGAAGATGACCTAAAATAAAGTCAGTTACAACTGGTGTTCACCTCGCGACAGATTGCACAAGCTCACCTACGGTATGAACAAAAGGTTCACAAGAATCAGTTGACCAGGGCTTAAGCAATCCTTTCTAGTAGTTGTTGTCATCACTGCTGGACTTTAGAACTGCACATGTTTACATTTAATTAGAAAGAACACACAGTTTACATCGCACAGTAGCTATCAGTATCGAATCAGAATTGATTTCCGCTCTCTTTCTCAGATGACGGTTTCCTTCAGACTAATTAAAAAAAGGCACATAACAAAATGACTCATACAAATTTTAAAGCAAAGTAAACACTATTCCCTGGAGACAAAAATAAAAGTCAACAGCGTATAGTCGTTACATTGAGCTTGTTTTCAGGTGATTCTGATGCCTGCATTATGATACATGTCAGTACTATCAGATTTATTTTATGTGGATGTATACGTTGATGTATGTATGGAGTACCCTTTGCACTGAGTGGATGCTTCTCTGGCTGTTTCAGTTTTCAGGGTCAGGATTCTTACTCGTTTCACCTGAGTTGTTGCAATTTGTTTAATACAAGAGGTGATTCACTAGTATTACTACTTTTGCAGAAGAATTTTGTACTTCCAGGTAAAATTGTCGGTGTGTAGGTCACTTATGTAAAATGGAAGTCAGGAGCCATTATCCTTACCAGTGAGAAGCTGCAAAGGAAACTAAAGGCACAGACAAAACTAGCCTTAACTTCATGCATAATTTGTAACAAAGAAATCTCTACTAGATTTTGTTAGTTATGCAGGCAAATCTGAATTCAAACTATGGTGACAGGAGATGTCATTTAAGGCTCCTAGCACAAATGCCTGACTCCTGAATGTGCGCATTCTTTGTCACCAGGAAAGATTTCCATGCTTGGCATTTTGGTGAGGAAAGGTTGATGCCAGCAATTTCCCCTGTACTCTCAAGTCCGTGGGAGCTGGAGGGGTTGCAGTCCAGACCAGATTGGGGTGTGGAGCTGTAGGAGCTGATGCTGAAAGGCCTGCTCAGGCAGCCTGATGTCCGTTTATCCCATAATACCCTGGTTTTCATATAGGAGATGGTGTTCAGAATGAAGCTCTTGGCAAGGATCAGCATAAAAAGGGGAAAAGTAATACACACTGCATCTATTTGCTACCTGGTTTAGTTGGCGTACCGGTGGCTCTGTTGTTTTAGCGCACAGCCAGAGTTACTGCTTCCTTAAGTTCAGCTTTGAGTAAAAAGATGCACTTTAAGATGTTCTTAAAACTGATATCGTCAAAAACATACTCAAAGTATAAAAAATAAACCGCTATGACCTTTAAGGACAAGATCCTCTCTCTCTTTTCCACCAAGTTTGTGTTTCTGCAAATCCCTGACACAGGCGATTTCCCTGCTGGCCCTCAGCCAGGGCGGCTGGCTCCTCACCACCCACATACACACCCCTTCAGTGATCCATGTCAACCCAGTGGCTCCGGCAGCCAGCGCAGGGGCTGCCAGTTCAGCCCAGAAACCGGGAAGGTGAAAATACCTCTTGTCTTTGAGCTGGCTGTGCCCCTCCTCCCTCCCTCCCTCCCTCCCTCCCCGCCACATGCAGCAGAGCGGGGTCTGCTCTGCCCCCCGCGATGCTCACGCGTGCTGGGGAAGGTGGCCAGGGTTTTGCGATACGCAGTACAACCATGGAGTCGCTGGCACCATCTTAAACAGCCTTTATATTCAAATACTGAGGTCGCTCTTGATGAGTTGATGCCAGTTCTGTCTTCGATTAATAGATAAGGTTCCTTCTGTATTTGCAGTGTTACCTAAACAATCTATTACTGTAGGGAATAACTGCAGTATTACAAATACGAAGTTAAAGTTATTTTGTTAACTAAAGCCATTGGCAAATATTTAAGAATGGCCAAAGCATATGAATTGACAATAAAGAACAGATACAAGGTAGCAGGATTCTTTCCTGTAACTTCTGGTATGGTAAAGTAAACGTAGAACAAAATAAAATTATTGTTGCAATTTCAGATTAATTTTACTCAGTTAGAAGCAAGCTGGATAGTTTCATTCTGTGAATGCTTAGGCTAGGATATGCTAATACAGCTAATTCCCTGTCAAAACATGACAGGAACATTTTATGGCAAGCGTGGTTCTAGAAATAACATGTAGCCTAGTAAAAAACTCTGAAGAGTATCCACAGTAGTTGCTCTTGTATTGAAAACACAGTCCCCTGATTCGTGGAAGAAATTTGAGGAATTTTGTGAATCTGTGTCTTGCAATGAACACAGGTACATTGTGGAACTGTGAAGATGTTTTTTATTTTTTATATATATATAATTAATATAAGTAATGTTAACATGTATCAAGTAATATTCAGTATTAAAGCATAAAAGCTACAGCAGCCTCTTCTGTAAACTCAGAATATCTGAGAGTTGAGTATGTGCGAAAAGAGCTAATGCTGAGTTATCATCTTCCAGACTCTAATTAATCAATTAGCAATAACAGAGACCCCAGCTCTAGATGCATCATGTGCTCAGGAAATTCAGGTGCATTTCTTAACTACAAACTATTGACTGCTAATCTAGCCAAAGACGATAGTACCACAGCTGCAAAAAATCTCGGAAATGCTTCTTTCCTCTCATCAGTTTCCTGTATGTTTTGCACTGTTTCAACCAAGCATTATTAATCATCCAGAAACTATTTTTGTGGGGGTCCTGGCCCATTTGATGGTGCAGTGAATGCGAGGAATGATAGGTAGTGCTGGATGTCATGCGCATATCGCTGTCACATGAGGCTGTGCTATCTGAGCAATTTGCCCGGTGGCTGCATGAAGTGAACTGGAGACATCTGATTACTGTGCAACTTCATAAATGAAGGGTTTGTAATGGAGGTATGGTTCCCGATTATTTCTTGTTAAGAGCATGTCTCAGCAGTCCTTCAGCTTCAAGAAAGGCTCAGATGATTAAATCACATGCCTCATGTCCTTACTACCTCTCCTAAGCTGGTCGCAGGGGAATGGTGTTGGTACTGGGGAGCGAAAATGAGGCCCAAAGGAAAATATGTGCTGCTTGGCATCATCAGCAGAACAGCTGGGTTTAGTTTTGTCCTAAATTCAAACTTTGCTGCATCTAACTTAGCTCTTTCAAAATGATGGGTCTCTTTTCAGTAGTGAAGCTCAGGGCACCTTGCAAAGGTAGTGTTGCGATTGCTCTTTCTTAAAGATGAGGAGACTGAGACCCAAGGAGGAAAACTGTGTTTGCTAATGGCCTTTCATTTGATTTTGTTGAAAAATTGAAGTTCTAAGATGGATGATGATCAGTTCCAGCTTTCACTGTAGGTAATGAACCTGTGCTTGAATCATCCAGTGTCCAGACTGTTTGGACCCTTGTACAGGTTGCAGGTTTCTCTAGATCGTTTCTGGAGAGAAGGCTGAAACAACCCACTGCTCACTGTGGATCCATATTCACCCATCATTGCGTTTGGACAGTGCGGACATGCACCATCAGTGCTGATCTGTCAACATGTTACCCTCTAAAATCCTGAGGTTATACCACCAGCCACCACAGAGAAGAAAACCAGTGGTGGGCTCTGTTCAGCAAGTGCTTGTCATTGGGTTTGGTGAGAGAATATGAAATAAAGAGGAGCCTGAGCTCATCCTAGAGGAAGAACGTGTGGGTACCCCACATAGGAGAGCGATGCTGCGCTGGACTGTGACCCAGCAAAGAACACGCTCTGTGCTACACACCTGCCCTGCAGTTATAACGTGGCCTGTGGCCTGTGCACCACAGAGGCCAACACATCTGCTGTCTTCGGTTAAATTAGCGAGGGATGTTTGGGTGGTTGTACTGAAGAGAAAACAGAGTCCTCTTAACTCGTATAAATTGCAGGTGAAGGAAGGCTGGTAAAATATTTGTCTATGGTAGGGCAATGCCATCTAGTTACCAGTCTGCCAGCTGTCAGGCTCCTGACTCACATGTAATGCAAACTTGACCGTTTCATATCCTCTGCTTTATAGCAAAATGTCAAAGTTCTTCCAGGTCTTATGGGCTTCGTTTTAATATCGTCTTATTGCAGTGTTTCCTAAGGGCACCTCTGAGGTAGTATTTTCAAGGTATCGATGCTGCCTGGCCCTTGAGTGCACTCAGCGGTGTGAAGGGACCCTCGTCAAAGCCATCTTGAGTGCAGGCTGAGGTCTCCAGAACTTGAGTGTCAGAAACATTTGTGGTGAAAACCAAGGTCAGACCTACATGCCTTTAGGAACGTTGGATATGTTTATCACAGGGGTGGGGGAGGAGGGAGGGGACGAACAGGGAATGTTTGTTTTTTGCTGGGGTTTTTTTTCTTCCTTTAGGTGGAAGGTTTCTCTGTGTTCTTCAGTAATTGCTTCAGGTGGAAAATCATTTCCCACCTTGCAGCAAAAGTATGCCTGGCAAGGAGAGAAGTGTTATAAGAGCAGCACTTCATACAGTTGATTTTCAGCCAAAGTCAAGTCCCTCTGGGAGCAGTTACAACTGGTGAAATTTTTTAGCAGGCTTGAAGCTACTCTGACTTTGGGGCTGGGGAAGCCTCTTGCTATCCGCAGGAGCGACATAAGTGACACATCATCACATGTCACTTTTTCTTCTGCCTAGACACAGTTAAGGTGGGCCCTTTAAGCTCTCAGACCCAAGCTGGAGCAAGAAAGGGGCCATGCTGCCACAGTAAAGCAAAAGGCTTACTATAAAGAACATGTGAATTACTTAAATCAAGAAATTGTTTGAATGCTTCTGTCACAAATTCTTCAGGCCTAGGACTCCCCTTTATATTTCATTTATAGCAGCAATATTCTTTGAAGAAATAATCTTCAGGACATTAATGAAGGAATTTCAAATTAGTAAGTATCAAAAGAGACTAAATAAAAGTATTGTAGCAAAGCACACATTGATGGAAATCTGCCAACTGCATGCTTTTGGGAAAAAAAAAAGTTTAAAACATGTATCAACCACAGTGCCTTTATCTGGAGGAATCACACTGGCTACAAAATATATACATGTCAGAATCTATTGATCACTCAGGTGCAGTCGTTGTGAGTTAAAACACGTAACTGTATTGCATACCGTATTGTTTGTGGCCAGTCTTTGAGAAGGAGCCTGGTTCTAGCCACACTGGGCCAGTATTTTAGAATCTAAATAAATTACTATATTTTTCATATGTTCTGGGAAAAAATCTCAGCTGGTGTGAACAAGTTAGACTATTTAGGCTATCTTCCCTTTTTTGTAATCAGGGACACATATATTCACTGAACAGTTTAGCTTCTCATCTGTCTTTTCTTTCTTTTAATCTTGTGCCAGGTGTTTAAGAAGTGGGCAGCTGTGGTATTTTGGTAACCTGCTTTCAGCATTATTTGCATACTTTTGTATTTTTCCATGGTAATCAATGCTCAACCATAGTGGAGCTTCAGTAAATTTTGTGTGCAACAGTTAAGTTTATTTTTAATGAGTCTGTTCTAGGGTTCTTAATGTCCCTTTATAAATATTTATATTTTCAATATGTCTTCATTTAATTGAAAAGGTTCTTCAGATTCTTTTCAGACAACCACAGCTAGTAGGCGTAATGACATATCAACACTCTGACCTTTTAGCTTCTGGATTTCTGTTAGTTCATCAACATTTTGGTTGTCCATGTATATTATATTTTAGTTTGTATATGATTTTCCTCTATGGGCTGTTGGAATGAAGGGTGGTTTCCGTACAAACACCTTAACAAACTGGAAAGGAGGAAAGTATGCTATTACATACTAGCAGCTGTCATGCAGATTGTGTCTTGAGTATTGTAATCGGTGTGCACTGCTACTAGAAATCCACACTGAAATAATGTTTGATATTTGCATGGTCATCAGTCAGAGGAATGGTCTTGAGCCATATTCATCAATACAGCAGCAGTTTCTGATATTCATGAAGTTGTTTTGAAATTACCTCAATTATTTATCTAAAAGCATAAATTTCTTATTGCAATATCTTGTTGCCATCACTTCTGTTACAAATGACTTCCATTAATTTCTTCCTCTACCATGTCATCAATGTCATCTTCCACTGGTGTAAAATTCACCAGTGAATTGTGGCTATGAAAAGATGGGAAGCAATTGTTGCTAATCCCACAGAGAGCTTGCTGGTGCAGGCTCCTCCCCTAATAATCAGCTATTAATATGATTTCTACCACTGCACCTGAATAACTCAAGCAGCTGGCTACCTACTGATTCCTTAGGAAATAATTTCACAGTTAACAGTGTCTTCATTGAGAAATTTTTACCTGATGCACCATCTTCTTTATTCTCCTTTCTTCTCATTATTTATAGGTAAACTCTCATTCTAATATCCTTTTTGCTGGTTTACATAGCTATTGTTAGCTGATCCAGGCATATTTGTGTCTTTTAGCTTCATGAATCTGTTGCCTTAAGACTCTTTTCAATGTAATTTTTAATTTATGATCTCCCTTTGATTTGTCCAGAACTTTTTGGCACACAAATACAAAGCATGTAGTACTGCATTTTGGGTTGTACAATGGAATAGCATTATTTTTGTGATCTTTGATTTGATATCTCTATGAATATACTTCAAAATCATGTATAAAACTGAATGGGTTGAGTGTACATCCATGGTGCTTCACTGTGAGATACATGGTAAACGTGTCTACTTTTTGCCTGAGTGAAGCCAAAACAGTGGGTCAGAAAGGACCTTGCAAGAAATGATAGTGGAGGACACTGCAGGTATTGAAATGTCCCATGATTAAACCATGATGCTGGTAGGTTACCTATCCCTGTCTACTATAGAGAGGCTATTTAAGACACAGTAAGTTCTAGTACAGGTTATTACTAACTTATTTAAACCAACATCAAGAAATATTTCAAGTTTCTTCTCGCAAAAATATTGACCAAAGACCTTTAGAATTGCTTAGTGCATGCAAATCATTGCTATTTCTAAGTAATCCTGCTGATTTAGAGATTTTCAGTTGTGTATTGGAGCATTTTGATTCTTTTCATTATACTGAAAAATATGCAATTATGCAAATAAACCCCCTGTAGTTGGTGAGTCCGCTTGCTAAGAGTCCTGTGTAATACATCAGTAACTTACACTGATTAATTCAACTTCATGTAAATCACAGTAACAGCTTTTTGCTGCAGCTCAAAGGTGATCAGGAAGATGCCACAGCTGAAAAATACTGCCTTGTGAGGTTTTGTTGAATAGGTTTTGGCTTTTTTAAATTTTGGTAATTGTTACATACTTGTGGAAGAGCCTGGTGGAAACAGGATGTTCTTTTTGTTCTCTGTCACTTTTGAAATAAAATTTGTTTTGGTATTAGTGTATGTGGGTCCACATATGATCATATTTGAAAAGTTAAATTGAGTGTAATACTCTTGCAGCTTGTCCTTAGACTGAAACTGAATAACACGCGTGATTTTTTTTTCCCAGCTTATACAAATCTTCGTCTGAAGGAACGTGTCTGAAGGACCAGCTGAACTGTGTACTCGGTACTGCTGAAGGTGGACCACAGGGCAGGGTGGATGTTGTGACCCTTACCTATCACCAGATTGAAGGTCTGGCAGCTCAGCTGCAGCAGGCTCAGTCAGAGCAAAAGGACACCGAGCTGAAGCTCCAGAAAGCCCTGGAGGCTTCACGGGAGGCCAACGAAAAAGTTCAGAAGTAAGTTCCACTTCCCTTCTTTCAAGTGAAATGGCAGTTGGAAACCAAACGGAACGTTGTTTCTTCTGATACTTTGTCCATCACTGCAGGTGTGGTGGTGCTCAGAAAAGGTCCTTTCAAATGATTCCTCCCTTGTCATCCGTTCAGCTCATTGCTTAGTCAGTGGGAAGCCCATCACTGTAACGGTTTTACAGTAGTACACAAATCAATGTGCCTCTCGTTACTGTTGCAGAAACTGCTTTCTAGATGTGCAAGGCACAGAGAAAGTGTTTTTATCTCCTATGAACGATTTTCGCTGTGTTTTTACCCCATGGCAATCCTATGGCAGCAGAGTATTTGCCTTTATAATTGCATGGTAGGATATTGAGGTTCTGATTTCTGGGCTGTTACACGCCTGGCAGGTTTCATGCCCTGGTAAGTGCTGGTGGGGTTGTTTAGGGGGAGGCTTCAAAATCTCACTGAAACCAACAAGAAGTCTTCTCTCCCATCATAAGATTTCCTGTTAAAAGGTTACTGAACTCCAAACCTGAAGTTCGTCTCTACTGAAGTCCTTATTGCCGTGTTTGTTATTACTACCACATAAGCCTTTAAAAGTCTGGTTGTGGGACACAGGCAAACATGTAGGCAGAGCCTCTTCACGGTGTGGCACTTCTCATCTCTGTGTTACATTCATCAGCTGCAAAATACCGCTCTCTCACCCTTCCAAGGGGATCGATGCTGAACTGATGCTAATTTTCCTGTCCGTCCATATTTGTCTTCAACTTCAATGTCTGCAACATATTTCCAGAGTAGCCAGAAATTGGCTTATAATATGTTGCAAGTGCCTAACAAGAGTTCTCTCTTGTTTAAAAAAAATACATGCTGAGTTCTCCTATTTAAAAAAATATATTATTTTTTTTATATTTTCGATCTATTTGGAACTACATAAAATATAGTTAAGATAGATATAGGTATGAAGATACATATTTTCAGGTATCTGTTTAAAACCTCCAGTGATTGGTTGAGAATCATTCAGATCTTTTTTCTGAACACTTAGATATATTTGAAACTTCAGCAGGTGCACACTTGATAAAAATAAACCTACGAAAATAATTACAGCATGTTAAAAAGAATATTGGCTGAACCTTTCTGTACATTGTTTAAAGTTGTTATTTCATTTTATTTTATTTATAAACATTTACTAACCGTAGGTATTTAAGTGAAGGTTGGTTTTTGATTGGTTTGTGGCCTTTTTTTAGTGAAACAGTCTCGTTTAATCTGTGTAACCAGGGTGGCTAGAGTAGAAGTGCAGCCACAACCTAAATTAAAGTGGTGGTAATGCACTGCTGTAGTGAAAAGAATTTACACAATTTAACATGCTCAACTACTTGGGAAAATTTTGGTCAGGTTAGTTTTCATTATTGCTGAGATCAGACCACTGAGCCTATAGCAAAATTAAACAATTGGGTGAAGTCTTTTGATGACAATAGCATGCCCTTTTTACCAAGAAAGTGTGGAAATGCTCTGTGCGTCTTCCCAGCACCCGGAGTCATCCACCCCCATCTTATAATTCAACCTGCAAACAGATTAAGCAGCTGAGTTTGTGGAAAGTGTGTTTACTTTGAGCTAAGAACCCTTGTGTGACACTATAGAGATTCCTCTGACACCTCTGGGAGAGCTACACAGACAGTTCGTACTCATCAGCAGGGAAACCGGGCTGAGAATTCCCAATTTCTTTGTAACCTCAACCGCTTCATACAAATCAGTGTTTGGCAATTAGGCAGGAACTCATTTGTTAGCTTTAGCTTTTTATTTCAAAGATGTAGGATGTTCTACATTTCAGAAAGGAACTGACAATTTATAAACCTGTCAACAGAAGGGCTTCTTGGTATTAATTACAGTAGTATTAATTATTAGCACTGTTTCAAGAGGATGCTTATTGTAATTTAAAATGTGGCACTACAATTCATAGCCTAAATAGGGTTCTAAAACATCTGTTTTCTTGGTTTCTTTCAAATGTTCAATTAAAATTCAGTTCTGACATACGAGGGAAGTATTTTTAGCCACTGTATGGTCTCTCAGTATTATTTGGTAAAATAGCTGAATAATGTAGCAACAGTTGAAAATCAGAAGAGGAAAATAATTATGAGCTTTATTAAGAAAAAACATAATTAGAATAATTAAAATAATGTTGAAAAAGGGTGGACTTTGTATCTTCATACCATGTAATTTTACTGATGCTCCCTATGCCTTTGCTAACCTGTTCTCTGGCAACACTAAAAAATTTTTTAGTATTCTTAAAAACTTCAGTGTTTGCCTTCAGCATCATATGCAGAGTTTGAAATAGAGATGTAATTTCTCCACGGCATCGCCATCATGTCAGCCATTTGTGTACCCACCTGCAATTGTTGCTCTCTAAACGTGAGATCCAAGTCAGAATAGTGGTCCTGTGTTTTCCGTCAGGACACAAAGCATCTAAAAAATTTCTGGATCCTATCCCACATGAAACGGCAGCTGGGAACCAGAAGGGGGATATATTGGAATCTGCTTATAGTGAACTTGGATATAGTAAAATTCTGTTTATACTGAAGTAGGGTGAGCATCTCGCATCAGCTCACCGAAGTGTGAGATATAAATTGCGACTGTGTGCCCTTGCCTCCAAAGATAATTCACCATCCTAGTGGGGGGTGGGCGGGGTGTGAAACAGAAAGCGTTGATGCTCAGAGAGCGACCACACAGATTTAGCAGCATTTATTTGAACCTGTTTTGACTTTGAAACACTAACAAGATACACATTAGACTTTTAAGAGAGCACCGTTCTAGCTTATAAAGGAAATACATGTTTTAACCCTGTGGCGTATGTAAATAAATACACATATGCGCACACATAACACGGTACATATTTATTCAACAGGAAATTATGGGCATCTGCGCGATAATATTTTTAACCTATACTCTGTAGAATGGCTGTGACTATAATTTTCTGTATTTAATTAATGTTTTTAATTCATGGTTACAAACAAAGAATTAGGACAGCGGTGCAGAATTCACCAGGAGTGCTGGCACTGTGCCACAGGCCCCCTGCAAGTTTGTCCTGCTGGAGAAGCCAGGAGCCAGCTGGTGCAGCCCCAGCAGGGAAATGGGGCTGACCTGGAGAAGGTGACTGGAAAAGCCTCTGAATTAATTAATGCCTCTGCCAGCAGAGGAAGCAAGACATTTTAAAACTGTCCTTCCTGCTGGAACCTCTGGGATTGAGGAGTGGCTACAGATGTCAGTGAGATCAGAGGAGGTTATAATGTAATACCAAATCAATATTAGCCAATTATCAGTAAAGGTTGAGACCACTTTTGATGTGTTTCTTTCCAGGAAATTTTTCTGCAGCAGCTTTGCAGCTGCAGTGAATTTTAATGCAATTTGTCTGTTGGAGGGCTTCTGTTTTTTTCTCACAATTTAATGACTCTAGCTTAGCAAAGCAGAGCTCTCTGCAAGTGAGCGCAGTCATGCTTGCACACTCACATAGCTGTGCAAGGTGGCAGCGGAGGATGTGCTTGTAGAATTTCTATGTAATCCTCTAAAAGTAAATACAAATCCACAAAGTAATGGTGCAACGCTAAAATATACAGGTATGAAAATAAGCATAAATGGTGAGAAACATGCTGCTTGTGTATTTGTCGAGGTGGTTCTGACTATGAGCAAAGCAAATACAAAAGTGGTGTAAAACAGGAATTACTACTTCGTTTGTTCTTAACTGTTTATTAAAGAGACCTTTTCTTTTGATTTTGGGGTTTTTTTCTTTTAAGGAGGAAGTCAGGAGAGTTACAGATTTAGATAAAGTATTCCAGTGGACCGAATACATAAGAAACCTAAGTGATCTTCTAAATAAGCAGATAGTTTTATCAAAGGAGATTACTCTCTCTCAAAAAATAAATACTACCCTTAATAACATTTGCTTTACCTCTTAGGGTGTGATTTTTTTGGCCACCTAACTTTCATTGTTCCTGGAGCACACCCTTTCTTTGAGTAGCCCTGGCTTTCCCTCCTGCATTTCTGAACATGCTCTCTCTGCTTTTGTAGTTGCTCACTGAGTTTCTCAGCTGATGCAGATCAATAAGTCAATCGATGACACAATAAAAACAAACAGTTCTTCCCAGCCTTCAACACAATTGAAATGAATACAAAAAATGGGAAGGAATAAGAAGCAAGTGTTTATGAAGTGGTTAGGGTCCCCCTCTTCTGCAACTAAAACTAATCTGCCTTCCAAGTACAGGAGCTGTGTGCATTTCACACCAACATCCAAGACGTTCTCCAGTGCTGGCTGGAGGGTCTAATCTTCCTCAGAATGATCTGAGCAGTGCAGTTCAAGAACAAGAATGAATATTTGAATAATCACACCACAATGTGAGGTGACCCTCTGACAGGGGACTGACCAGATACACATATGGATTTTGGGAAGACGCTCTGATGCTCTTTTTTAACACAGCTGTGAGAAGAATGTGGCTAAGACCCAGTAGTCTTTCTGGAGTATAGCTGGCAAAGGAAACCATGAGGAGAAGAGAATTTAACACATGGGTGTAAGAGAGTCCGCTTCATTGATGCGATCTGAGGGGAATGTCTAATGACTGGAAGAATCAAACTTGGCAATGAAAACACAAAGCTCTTTTCATCAATTCGAACGCAGACTCTAAAGCTGCAGATGGTTACCTCCGGCCTTGCCTATTCAGTGCGGGGTTGTATAAAATGGCACTTTGGTGAATACTAATAGATCAAAACAAAGATTTAATAACATAAAGATGTGGTGTTCGTTTTTGAATGAGGATACAGGTCAGTGTCTCAGAAAAGAGTGAAATAAGTATCTTTATGTATGGGTCTAAAGTCTCTGGAGATTTTTAACTGCAAACATGATATCTTTAGTGTGCAGATTGTATTCAGTACAGCACAGCTATGCAGGGAACAGGCTAAAAGCAAGGTTTCTGAATTATTATACTAATCGAGCCTCTTTGCAACATGCAAGTGTTGTTAACTAGTTATCTCCCTTTTAAAATCACACCTGCATATATTTAGTTGAAGTATACGTTGTAGCTTGTATGCGTTCAGTCACTCGTTGTGGATAAGAATGGAGCTAGTTAATTAGAAATTGCAGGCAGAAGCACTGCACAAAAGAAACAAGTTGTACATTCACCAGGACTTAAAGCTATTTGTTTTGGAGGAACCGCCAAATGTTAGAGAACTCGGTTGGCTTTATTTTAAATTTTAGATATATATTTTTTCAATTTTCATCTTTCAAAACAATAAACATCATTTGATTTCTTGCTTTATTAAGAGGTTACATTTAGATGTTCAGACTTTCCTATTAAAACTAGACTGCTTTTTTTTTTTTTTTTACTTACAAAACTGTGTTCTGGTGAATGTCAAATCAACACGTTAACCACTGGAAGCTGGGAGTACAGCTTCATAGATATTAATAGTTTCACTGATTTGTGTCAGTAAATAATTTAGCAACTGTCAAAAGTGATTTTGCTTTTAATGAAAACCACTGTGCTGCCTGCTGCTGTGAAGTTCTGCTGGGATTGAATAGTTGGTAATCTTTTAATATCATATAGGGAATAATCTGATTGGTGCTGGCATTTTGAATTGTAAAGTAAGTTCTGGTGACTTGTTGAAGAATGTAAATGTAGAGCTAGTTTCTTAGCTGGAGCAAACTCGCTGTAGCTCTGTCGCACTGTGTTGCATTCAGTTGTCCCCGTTGAGGATACGACCTGTAGTTTACTGAGAAAAAGATGCTGCTGGGTACATTCAAAAGATGAGCAAGTGAGGGCGAAGTGCTGAGAATCCTTCATTTGCTATAGCGAGCCCCAGGAGACAGTGGTTATGAGACCTATGGAAGGGGACGGGGAGCTGAGGAAGACAACTCTTGTGGCAGTCTAAGGTACCAATGAAAACTAGCAATAGCTCTGGACATTCAGAACTGGATTAAAAGTTCTTAAAGGAGATGCAACATGGAAAAAACTGCTTGATGAGGACTGATGTGTTGGCTGCCTTGTGCAATGATTAAAAACAGATTATAAGCTCCACGGGGCCCATAAGAGATACACAATCTCCACAGGCGGGGTTTTATGGTGTTTAGGAAACCCACACTAGCCAGATGGAAGATTCCCAGGCACGCAAAACTACCACATACCCCAAAGAATTCTGCAGAGTGCAACAGAGATGATGCAAAATTTCTTTGGCGTGCAAGACATGAATAGAAACATGAGAAAGTCTGAAACACAAGATCTAGTAACAATCACATCAAATCATATACAAAAATAATACCATTAACTAGAGTAGCAATAACAGGCAGTGTGAATTTATTGGATTTAGGGGTGATAGGCTTGGAAGTAGTCTGCTTTAGGAATTCAGTGAGGAATTAGGACTAATTGAAATGTATAAAGAAAGTCACATGTGATCTAACTGAAAACACTGCATAGTATGGTCAGAATTCATTTAAATACTCTAAATTCTGCACTTACGCCAGTGACTCCTCTCAGAAATTAGACTGCACTAACATGCACGGTGAAATGATGAACTAAAAAGTCTTATAGAGATACCTGTTTGTTGTAATAAAAGAATTGAGTAAGCCAGTGAGGTTATGTGCAGCCTCAGAGAAATTCAACATACAGAGTGAGACCAATTTTCTGGGTCTGGAGGCAATAAAATACTGAACTAGTATTCAAATCTAAGGCGAGCTGAACAAATTCAGTCACTGGTGGCGTATTCTCTGGACTGTTGTAGGTATGCCGTGTTTCTGCATCACTAGCAGATCTTGTCTCCCTTGGTAAGGCTAAGGTATTATTCATGCTGTACAAAAGGAGATGTATCACTTTTGCAAAGCTGTAATGAAATGTGTTTTCTGCACTGGATTATATTCTCTTTATTGGATGACACTTCACTTAGAATTTTTGAATTGTGTACTTCGTGTTACAGTCCAGGTAAAATTTGCAGGATGTGACGGAGGAAGTGCCTGATAACTTAGTGCCACTAACACTGATAACTTCCCAGGCCAGAGAAGGGAGGACTTGGGTTAGCATAAGCAGAAAACTTCTGACTGAAAAAGTACAAAACTTTTTGCCTTCTCTGCTTGGATTCCTTGGAGACCCAAATGAAGAAGCACGTGCTGAACTGGAGCAGTGCACACTGGTTGCACAGAGACCCACACAGAGCAGTGTGACCTCAGATGTTTTCATTCAAAAGCTTCCTTGGTATCTGTGTCCCCCATCTGGTTTTCTAAGTGGTTGTCTGGGAGCAGGGGTACTCCTCCACGGTAGGAAGGAATGGAGCTAAGGTTCCTCCTCCGTCTGAGGATATCCTGGTTCAGGTCTCCTGTACCTCAGAGGGATGTTAGCCACACATGTTTGGTCTGGGTGCTCTCTGTTCCTTGCCTTGGAGGAGTATCACATAGCAAAATAATGCAGGCTTCCCAGATCAGAGAGCAATGAGCAGGCTACTCACCTCTGAGAAGCAAGACCTCGTTCTGACACTTTCCTTTAGGGCTTTTTCTCAGTTTTATCCAATGCCTATTGAACATAAATACAGAGCCAGTAGCAGAACACCCATCTCCCATTTCCCAGGTCAGCACCCTCGATCACCACCCACAGAATCACACCTCCAGGTCTAATAACATTTCAGATGTTTCTTCTGTAGAATTTCATGGCTTCAGAAAAAGTAGAGAAGACATTTTAACCCTGGAGTGTACTGCTCTCCTGAGAAGTTGCAGATGTGGGTTAAACCCAAGTTTTCCTTAGCTTGGCTGATTGCTCTAGCTGATGGTCAGTATAATTTTTTCACACTTGTTTTAAAAAGGAGGAGTGAGCACTGCTGTTATCTTTGTCACCTTAAAAGAAACAGGTGGCCTCAGGCTATCTGTAGCAAAGGGCAGCTTGAGGACCTCTGGACAGCTTGGATCAACCCACTTAAAGCAAGGGGCTGAGATTTTTAAAAAAAAAAAAATAAACCCCTCCTATTTGGCAAATTTAGGAGCATCTTTCTCCTTAAACTAGTTGTTGCAAATCCCATCCCAAGATGCTGCCATGCTCTCTGTGCAGTCTGTAGGAGGAATGCACTGGTCCAGAGCTCACATGGAGCTGCAGATCCTGTTCTCAACACCAGCATCCTGAAGGACAGGTTTGGTGATTCTCAGGATTACTACAGCTGAGACCCTTTGCAGTACTAATGAGTCAGAATATCTTTTAACATCTCCTTTTCATTTGAAAGTGACCCTTAATAGAGCAGTTTGTGGTATCAGTACCAAAACTCTCATACAGTTATAATGTGGGATATTGCTAGAGCAGATGACGGAATGCCCTTCTCATGGTACTTTGGGTGTCATAAATTATAATGAAGCCTTTAACATCTGATGGTTTCTGATCAATGCCAGGGTTGTGTTCAGTGGGGCACTTAACAGAATGAAGACAAAAGGTCCCAACCGAAAGGAATGACAGGGAAGCCTTTCCTGCATTTCTTGCGCAGCCAAGATATCCATTGACTGCAGGGAGTTTCACATGGATGAAGAATGCAAAACTGAGCATACAGTCTAAATCAAGTACTTATTTTCTTTGTGTAGCTATGGTTTGTATTTACTTAACCTCTGTAAATTGTGGATTGCAGTGCAGATATTGTTTTCTTAAAGTATGGGTAGTTACAATATAAACACAAATATTTATCATCATTTGAATATTTATCATCTCAGCCTTTCACGAAAATATAAGCAGTGCTCAAACTTCGTTCTCTCAAACACTAAAATGTATTCTATGAAAGTCAAATGTTTTCAGAGTCAACATAATCACAGCATCCCAGTTTTTGACCTGTGTGTTCATTTACAGTTTGCTTATAGCTGCTTCACAGAGATGGAAGTTTGTAGATTACAACATGGTTTTATTGATTTATCAGTAGCAAAATACACTAAGTATACTCAGTAAACTGGATCGGCTAGCTCTTGGGCTTGTATTGTATAATATCAGCTTGTTGTGGAATACTTCAGAACAAAATCAGAATGTTGGCATAGTTAACATCAATGGTGTAAACCAGACTTGCAAAGACTAATATTTAGTAAGACCAATAACACAAACAAATTAGGTTTTGAAGTTGTTTGCCCAATAGGAAGAAGCATGCTGACACAGTATTTGTAAGCTTATAGTTAACCATTCTATGACAAATTATTAAATAACTTTGAACAGCAGATTGAGTGCTCCTTGAAGAACAGCAAGAAAACTTTTTCTCAGATTTGCTTTTTTTTCCAAGATGATAAAACGAGTGTCACAGCAAATAATCATTTACTTTAATATTTTATATCCAAATAAAATAACTCCATGGCATTTACATTGCCGTTACTAAATAGTATTTGGTTTGTTTGCAAGAGTCATTTATTTGTGGCTTGGCTGAAGGAATAAAAATAAATTTGCGGTTCTTTCTGTTAATACTCATACTGTTTCTTAACATATGCAAAAGACTGAATGCTGTAAATGTATGTGCAGAAGCTCGAAAAGAAAGCCCAGACTTTCTGAAGCTTCTGAATTACATATAATCTTTTAGAGAATTGCTGGAACAGTTCTTTACAGCAACAAATAGAAATAACTGACTAGGCCAGCAAGGTATTTTATTTTAAACAAACTTGAAATCATTTCAATTTTTCCACTGCTTAAAATTAAGTGTACCTTTACTGAAGGAGGGGCTCGTTCTCCAAGAAAAAAAATTGCAGTTCATGTTTCTAGTCTAATACTGAGTCATTAATTAATAGCCAGATTTTTCCATGAGGCTTTTAATTTTTTAACAAGCTTTTGTAGAAAGACAGCATCAACTGTATTTATGAGAACTAACAACAGATTTAACCCCATCATTGCTGCTGCTGTTTTATTGGCAAGTTGCTTGGCTTTCTTGTTCTACATTTTTGCTGTATGTGATACGGGTATAAGGATGAAAAGCTAAACACCGAGTTGCTGGAAGGCATAATTCTTTCAGACCAAATTTTATCATTTCAGCTTCTGATTATGAAATTTTTCCCCATAGAAAGTATCAGAATTCAGCCTTTGAAGGGAAGACACTGTAGGTATTGGAGATGTGTATAATAAAATTAATGTATTTAACACTTTATTCTGTTCCTCATAATATATCCATTTCTTTCACCTCAGTCTTTGGTAAGATAATAAAAAATTATTTGAGGGATGTAACAGATGCACATCTGCATCTGATAAAAGGGATATCTAAGTGGTGAACTCAACACAAAAGATGTTTCACAGATCTCCAATTTTAAGTACTGAGAAAATAGTTTGCTCTATGCTTTTGAAGAATTTTGTGACTTTGATGTAAATGATGTAAAGCCAAATTTTTGTGCTTGCTAGCAGCACAAATTAAAAAGTTTTTCTCCTACAATCAGTCTCATTCATGTGACCAGCAGGCAGAATTGCCACCAAGGCCTGAGTCTGCAGGCTCCCCAGTCTGGAGGCATTAAATCTGCCCTCAAAATGACCTGAAGGTCTCTCTCCTTGCTCGGGAATTCAGTCACCTCCCAGGAGCAGGAGGAGAAGCTTATTCTCAGTCAGATGGCAGGAACATGGACCAAAATAGGCCCAGAAGGCCAGTGAAAACAAAAAAAAATTCTCATGTGAATTGTCTTGCTAGAATGGTGCTGAAGACATTGGAGACAGTCTGTCTGCCGGCTCCTGGAGAGAGGTTACTGAAGCTGAGAAGTGGGGAGGCTTGTTTTTACCTTAATGGCCTTCAATGGCTGATAACTTAGTAAAAAGCCTATGAAGTATTTTGAGGAGCACTACGCATGTGGAGGAGACACTTTGGTCTGTGATGCCAAGTCTCAACTGGTATTTTTAAAACCCCTTTTGTGTGTGTAAATGAGCAGTTAGGCATCTCTTCTGGTTTGATCCCTGCACAGGGGACCCGGTCACATCACCATAACAGACAAACTTCATGCTGATTGCATCTGTCTATAATCTATTGCAAACATTCAGAGGAGGAGAGGATGTTTCATCCCGCTACTGAGGGAAGACTGCCCTTATTTGTTTTCTAGAAATACTTTTCAGAAGTATGACTAAGTGTGAATTGCCCTGAAACCAGAAGTCTGTGGGCACCACTGGATTACACAGGAAGGGTGGGGGGTTCACCTACCAGTCTGAGCCTGTTACAAAGGACTTACCATAACCGGGAGCTTAATTAAATGCTTTCCTCTTACATCCAAACCCGTTTCCATTGTTACTTGATCTCTCAGGGATGTAGAATCCACATTCCAGCTTGGGCAACGTCACATCAGTTATGCCAGGAAAGAAAATCTATTGAAATACATCAAATCTACATAAAACCGATTATTTTTATTGTAAAGTGGAGGGGTTTGATGGTGGTTTATTAGGAAGGAATTTTCTCTCCACAAGCTCCAGATTACTCTTGGTCACAAGGGTGGAACTACCTCAGGGAGGTGGAACATAACTGAGAGGTGCCTAAAGCCAGCAAGTCTGCATCAGGTTTTGTAAAATATTTGTGGAATTAAGAAAAAAGCTCATGTTGTCTTTATTGTTTATGGTATCAAGAGGAGTCTGCCAAAGCTGTGCTTTGATGTTATGCACTTGGGAAACAGCCTGAGTAGTACATCAGTGTTCGCGATTTTACAAACTCATTGTAAACAGGACTTGACCAGAAGATGCCCAGAAGAGGTGAGACTGGCTTGGAATAGGCAGCTGAGAGGTTCGGATCTGGCTTGTTTGAAGGCAGGCTTGTTTGAAACATGCAGAAAGGAGCAATGTGCTGATTTCAGACTGATACTTCTGAAGTTCAGAGTCTCTTAGTAAACCTATTCCCTACAGATACGTAAATGTGTATCATTCTGCTGGTCCTGCGTTCTGAAGTTTTTTCTCACGAGGAATCCTGTCTAACTTTGTTTTGAGCAGTTTTGAAATACTATTTGGTTTAGATAATCAATTTTTGACATTGCTTTTAAATATTCCTGAAGAGAGATTTAGAACAATCCCCTAAAAAGTAGGTCCTTTTTCCATCTCCTGAAATACTTCTCAGCTGGATATAGAATAAGAGAACTGGCTAGCTGTTAGCAGTTGACATGGTTCAGAGCACAGACAGAGAAGCTCAGAGAGAAGGGCTCTGTATCCATCAATTTTAGGCTCTAATTCTCCAGGATAATTTTTTTTGTTCCTGCACATGAGGAACCTAGTTCCGCTCAAGACTACTTATACATAAAATTAAACATGAGGGCTTTTCAGTCGTCTTGGTTGGTTGAGCTTCAAGTAAGTCATTTCATTCCCTGCGTACTGTTTTGCCACATAGTACACCTGATGCAAAATAGACCTGATGTCTGCCTTTTAAATGCTTTATTTAAAAGTTCTGACCATCCCTCTGTGTTGTGAGCATTCAAAGCAAAGAGTATTTGCTTTGCAGAGATTGTATTGCTCTCAAGAAGAAGGTGGGTACCTGTTCAGAGACAGAATAAGCTTCTGTCTTAAGCCTGTGATTCATGGCACTCAGTTAATACCAAACACCATTACCAAAGGGCAGGGCTAGCGTTCATCAGGAGTTGACAGGAAATAGTATTTTTCCTTCTTCAAATGAATAAATACTATGGCAGGATACTTCCTATGAGGAAGATATATTAGCGTAAAGTAAAACTGCTAGCTTTTCCTAAGCAGATTTCCAGGAAGTATTTGGCAAGAAAATCCAGGAAACCCTTGCCTATTCATATCAGCACAAACTTTCTGGAAATGCTCTCACTGCATGGAGTAGGCTTCGATGTCAAGATTCTCCTAAAAAAAGAGACCAGCTGTGACACCAAATGCATGGAAACAGTGACTGTCAGTGCTAAAAGTAATTCCAGCTTTGGTAGGGGGTATCAAAAAGGTTTTTCTTGCACAAATAGTCTAAGCTTTGCATAAAATTGGCTTATAAACTGTTGGACTGAAGCTGGAGTAATTTGGTGAAATTCTGTGATCTGATTAAATAAACTGATGAGTATCATTTGGCCTTAAATATGCCAATATGTCCTCTATTTCGGTTATTATTAATTTTTTAACTCTTCAGTGTCAGCCACACAGTCAGATCTGAATGCTCCATCCAATAGTAAGAGCCTGGTCTATATGATAGCGTGTTGTAGACCTCAATGTACTGAAATACAGATGAGGTTATAGCGTAGCTGTTTCACGGTTTATTTTTCTTTCTCGTAAGCTCATTTATTTTGGGCAATCAGTGTACGCCATCCTGAGAAAGCCTCTGAAAGCAAAGGAGCCATACCTTTCACAAGGTGGCATTAAATCCAGCATAGATGCAAAGTCCTGATGTTGTATTATCCTGTACTGTGTAGCAATACACATCAATGCAAAGTAGAGTGAAACGCTGTCAAAATAGACCGTGTTTACCACTCACTTTTCCTGCTGCTAGTGATGGCACAAGGTGAATAGTAATGGTGAGCTAGCTCATAATCTTCCAAACAGAAGGTAGAGAGCAAACAATTTGACAAGATTAGTTATTGTGGACCACAGATAAAGGCTTAATATTTTAGCCAAGGCCTGTGTAAGCCAGGTTTATTTTGAAATATGTCTGCTGTCAGGAGCCCAACTGGCTGTATTTACTTCTAAGTTTAATCATATACAGAATTACTCTTTTGGGTTGAGAAGATGCTGAAAGGGATTTAATAGGAATGCTTGTTTTGTGACAGTGCTTTTCAGAGGCAGAATGGTTTGCCCTGCCAAATTTAAGGCCTGTAGGTTTAATGGAACATACTTTTTGGAGTGACATTGCAAACAGTGTTGGGCAGGCAGGAATTGGCGGCAGTGCCTGGAGTGATTAGATTCGACGCTGTGGTCTACCACAGTTTAGAGCTCGCTGATGCTGCTAAATCAGTCTCTAAGGCTTGTATTTTAAGACCAGAAAGGACCATTAATACAGTCAGTCCAGCCACCTGTCTAACCCAGGGCCACAAATTTTGCACAGCAGTTCCTGCATCAGGTTCAAAACCACTGCTGATCTCCAGCACATCATTTAGCAAGATGCTCGGTCTCTGATCCAAAAGGTGTGGATGGAACTTTGTTAAGCAGAAGGGAGGCAGCCTGGTGCATCTGAACCACATGTGGTCTTTACTGCTGTGCTGACGTATGAAGGAATTGTTACAGACTGGTGTATGGTCATTAAATGCAACTGGCAATGTCTTTTAGTGAGTCGATCAAAAATTATTATTGTTCAAAAGGAAAGCTTTTGAGGTGGCAAAAATAATACCTGAATTGAGGAATAATAATTAAAGAATCACTGAACCACCCAGAGGTAAGAGGGCGATGCCTCTGTAAGCGTGGTAGATAGGCCACGCACTGCGAGGTCATACCCTTACATTCCAGGCTTCAATCCAGTGAATGTTTAAGCATTTTCTTCAGTAGGAGCAGCCTCAACATTTGAAACTGAGAACAAGCCACCCCAGCACCTGGTGTTAGCACAGCACCACTCCCCGAGAGGGGAGCAGCTGGAAGCAGCTGTTCCCTTGTACAGATAATGGAGCTGAACCAGTTTCCTTCAGCCTCTTGAGTAAATGATCCCATCCAAGCGACTGGTTTCTGGATGAGACTGGTATCACAGCAGCCTCTCTTCTCCATGTCATTTGGTCCCTTGACTTTTACAGAAAATGCCTGAAAAGGAGTACTCCATTTAGGATTTGATTAAATATATCCAAGAGGAAGACTGAAGGAGAGGGAAAGGAAAGGAGGTTTTTAATTCTGGGATGAAATTAAGTGAATTTGTTTGTATGACCACTCACCAAATAGTCATTCAGTGGGCTTTACTGCTGAACGGCTTGTAATGCTTTTGTCCAATGCATTTTATTTACCTACTATATTTTAAAATGCTTGGTTTCTAAAGGGAATTAGCGTTAGCAAAACACATTCCAGAAGAAGCCAGAAATCATGCTAGTAAGGCCATCTTCATAGCTTGAGCCTAATCTTATCTACTGGAAAGATAACCAAGGGTTATAGTTTAGGTTTATAAGCCTTTATATAGCATTTCAAAATCCAGGGGGGTTGTTTTTATCACTTAACTCTTCCATCTGCAGGTAGAAGCTATTGTTTTCAGCTAGTCTATATATTGCTTTGCAGATTAGGACATAGACTACTTGAAGGATGCCCTTTTCTTTCAGTTGGGTCTCCATTTTGGCTGCTTCTGGGGCACGATGCCCTGGAAGATCACTCCGTGACTGACTAAGTCTGTCATGTTCAGAACTTGTGGCTAAAGGCCACTGCGCTCCTTTGGGATGAGTTGCTTTGGCCAGGGGTGGAGCAGTGTGGGAGGATGTACTGAATTATGTGGATTTATGCAGTTGCAAATTTGTTACTGATCCCAAGATACAGTTTAGAGCTAGACATCTTCAGCAGAATACATGAAAGAGGAAAGCAAGCCAAAAACAGGTGTAAGAGCCAACAGTAGAGACCAGTAGGTAACATTTTTGCAACTTTACATCCAGTTTCTGGGCTCATGGGACAAACTTCTCTGTCAGTAAGGTTTTTAAGTCTGCTTTATGGAGGCTGACCCTAAAATCAAAATGCTTTATACTCAAAGGATTAAAGTTCTGTAAGGCTTTGCTAAAAATCAAAGCAAGTTGTCAAGCAGTTCAGGAGCTACCTAAGAACACTCCATATAACAACATGCACTGCATACAGGCATTTTTTCAGATGCATGCATAGGTGGTAAAAGAACACATTTTGAAATAACTGGAAGAGGAGTTGAGAATGGTTGAGAATTTGTCTTGGGAAAGAAGCACCTAGCAACGTCTTGGTTTAGGTAGCCTTCCTCTGATGATGAGGACCTTTTTAAGCTTAGCAAAACTTTTAAAAGTACATACTCAAACTGGTAATATAGCAGCAAGCCCCTCAAGATCTTTTTATTTCTGTATTAAAACACAGATTCACCTGCTTAAGTCCAAATTTGTATTGAGGAAGCATTAAGCCATGGCAGTTCAAGATTCTTCACACTGATGTCTTTTGCTGACTGAAAAATAATGATGGACCAGATGTGCCTTTCCTAATTTGTGGGGTGGGGTTATTTTTCCATTTCATGAAAGCACTGACATGAGCATTACAGGAGTATGTAGTGGAGGTAAAGAATATTTCTAGCTCTCAATTTTCTGATTTTCATGGATGTAAATTCCATCTATCCCAAAAAACACAGGTCTTTTTTACTTTGGATATGTGCAAATCAGTATAAATAAAACCAAAGTTGTACTTCTCCATCTGAATACATAGTTTATTCCTGTATTTTATAAGTCATTTTGTACTCATAGAGAATGCTGAAGTGGCATTTGCTAAGATAATTTATTTGTTAAGGGACAGATTTTCTAGACTTATGTAAGTACCAAGAAATAGCAAAAGTCACCTACTGGGATTTTCTAAAATCTCTTAAGCAAGAAATTGAAATCTGTGAAAATGAGGAGACCTTAAGAGGCTTTGTTGAACATTCCTGAAGGTGTCCGTCTGTCCTTGCACATTTGGACCCTCAGCACTGCAGCAGAGTTGCCCACCATATCATTCTTCTGATATGTCTGACCTAAAATACGAACACAAATACTTTCTTCTTGACTTACTTGTTTGGTTGCTTCATGAGATGCAAATTCAGCAAGTGTCAGTGCTTAGATCTCAGGAGAAGATAGTGTCACATTGAGCATTTAATTTATACTATGAGGACTGTTTCCTTCACAAGCAAAAAGTCAAATGTCATTTGTTAAATCTGTGTCTTGGGTTACAGTCAAGCATAGCCAGTACTGCTTTCAGTTAAGTAAAATATGGTGAGATTATACTGGCAGATATATCATGATTGCACAATGTAATAAAAGTTGCCTTCTTCAGGTTAGTGTCTGCTGTGTTTTGAATAACACTCTGCAAACGCAGAGACTTTTAGAGTAGCTCCCAGCACCTCCCATTCATCAGTTTAGATATCTAAGTTACCTTTGATCTTGAGCTATAAGACTATTCCTTCAGTTTACCACGGATTAAAATGCTCGGCCTCGAAAAGGAGCTGCCTGCAGCATCCCACCGGGCTGGGTACCGACCCTTAGGGACGCAGGGCGACTCTGCCACCCTCACCCTCACAAGTAGCACCTCAGTGACACAACCCTCAATGCCAGCCACCCATTTATTACAAAGAAAAATGTTGCTTAGTGCGAGTCAGGTTGGCAGAGTTGGGCCCTTGGTGAACAAAGAGGCCAGGATTATCGTTCCGAAAAGCCCCCTGAGGCCTGTATCAAGAGTTATTAACCACTGATTCAACCCGTAGAATTATTTTGTAGGCTTAAGTGGGATTTCAGTGGTTTATTGGGTCTTGCATCTGTGTAGGGGTGAGTTTTGCCCTCTGTTATTTTATCTTATAAATAGCTGTTACAGTTCCTCTTTTACATTATTGTTTAAATCTCTTTCAAAGGTATGGTTTCTTAATCCCCTGCTGGTTTTTTTTTCTTTCTTCTAATAAAGAATAAATAAATTTGCAATTCCACACATGACTGAAACAAAAGGCAAATAAGCCCTGCACGATTTGTATTTGGTGCAGAACACCTCATTTTGATGATTTCAGTCATCATTCATTTGAAAAGCAGAAGCTATGATTGTTAAGCCTCATTATTTTCAATGAAGCCTGACAGTTTCAAGGTTAAACAGAAGACAGCTACTTTCATCCCAGTGGTATTTCTCTTCAAACATGGGCAGCTCCTCGCTAACCTGCTCTGCTCTGGTGTGCAGTGTCATTGCTTGGTCACAGAGTGGTGCACATCTAAGCCCAGTTGCAGGGCTGTGTGTCAGCACTGACCTCCAGCCTGTGCCTCCCCAAAAGAAACCTCAGTTATTGAAATATTTTTTCTCCCACTTGTAGAAGCCATGCAGTATTTCTTTTTAACTGTACAGTGATTTAAATAAGGCCATGAGCTCAGATTTTACTATTTTTCTGCTGTCTCCCAGAAAACAATTTGTAGCCCAAACCTTCTGTTTGTCCAGAAGGTTTGAAATATTTCTCCTGTGCTTTATGTCTCTGAAGCACATTAAAGAGGGTGATAGTATGAGAGGGAAAGAGACCTCCAGTGATAAAGTGGCTAAGAAACCTGCAGTGCTTCTGAACATAATGCTGTTAAAAGTGAGGGCTGCTCTGCCATTGCTTTCTGAAATTGCACATGGACTAACTGATTTAGCAGGGAAACTTCCCAGTTAGAGAGGCTGAGGAAACTATGACCTATCAGTAACTGAACTAAAAGCCTTAGAACCCAGAAAACTTTGATTTTTTCCACTGTGAGAAAACTTTCAGGAGCAAATGACTTGTGGAAGCTCTGACTTTATACTTGCATGGGCTGACTGCACTGAGTTAGGGCTGCCTGGGTGAGGGCTCTGTAATGATGAAGAAGTGCAGTAGATGTGTGTTACAAACACAGGGGAAATGCCCTAGCTGGTTAAAAATGAAAAGCAATATTTGAGAAAAAGGAGGGAGCGGAGTAGGTAAGCAGTAGTTTTTCACCTGTGCTTTGACTGCTTTTGAGTCCCTGTGGAACAGCTAGGACCAGCTGAACTTTCCACATACATTTCCTGGTGTCTGATAATTACGTTAGGGTGGCGAATTCTTAATCTCATTTCAGGAATTAAGTCACCTGGTGAGTACAATGAAAGGTGTAGCTTCGTGGTGCTTGGTGGTTCCTGGAAAACAAGAGTTTCAATACATACCATGTCTGTTAGTCATGACTTGTGGCAATAAATCCAGGACGTGTTACCTAATTTTCCTGCACTGAAGTTACTAATGCATCCCTGAGATAAAATGAATTTTGCAGGTTTGATAAAGCTGTGTTATTTTTATTTCCTAGCTACATTCCTTATGTTGTATAATATATTTTTTAAAAACTGTCTTTTCAGAGAAGAAAAAATGGTCAACCTTGCAGCAGTGAATACAGCTATTTGAACCTGTGACTCTTTGTTATGGAAGTTGTGTGTGTAATATGCTGGACATGGCTCTAACAGTGTTCTGCTAGGCAAAGTGTTTGCTTTTAAATAGGGGGTTTTGTGGGAGAGTTTTCATTGAAGGATTCTATAAAATACAGATAAATCAAAGAAATAGTTTGAATGCGTGATTACTGGGGTGCTGGAGATAAATGTGTGCAAATGGAAAACACTGAACAAATTTAGCCCTTTGCATGTGCCTACTTACTTTAACAAAAGGAAAGAACAAATTAAGTCAGTGAGATGCTGGACGTGCTTATAGCCTGTGCCTTAAAAATAGGAGAGAATTAGGCAGCCCTCTGTCCTACTTATTTAGATTGTTAATTTGTCTGTAGTTGTGTCAACATAATAATCATACAGGCCACCTTCAAGACATCATCATCCACATCCTCAGAAACTTGGTTTGTTGAGTATTTAGAAAAAAAATTTGGACATAAAATACATGGAGTTGTAGGCATAAATTTATAAACTGCACAATAAAAGTAGCTGTTGGATAACAAGCAGGGTATTTTTAAAGGGGAAACAACAGCTAAGTGTTACATTTAACAAGAGCCATGGACCACTCATATTTTTAAAAGTCCTGCTTACACTGAAGTGTATATGTGCCACAGGATTGCTGCACGGGGTTCTGTGTTAACGCCTTACGGGGACCTCAGATACTACGTATACCACAAAAGAAAAGCGAGTTGATATGTATCGCTGCCTGCAGATGGGTTGGGTTGTAGGTTAAAAAGTTTTCTGTAAGTTGTCTGCCTTTTCCCTTAATGTCTGTCTTTTACAGTAGTGCTTTGTTCCTGAGCATGACCACCACCAGGACAGCTTGGTTCAGTGCAAACACTGTCTCTTTCAGCCAGAACATTCCTAACGCTAGCTTCCTTTTTTTTTTTCTCTCCTCTCCCTCTCCCCTGCCCCCTCTCAGGTTGGAAAGGCTGGTGGACGTCCTGAGGAAGAAGGTTGGAGCAGGGACCATTAGGACCGTGATCTGATTGAAAGCTCTAGTCTAAGGAAGCATTCACATCTGGTGACCAGGCTGCTTCATTCAGCACTGTGTAAACACTAAAGCCTTAACTTAGCAAACAGTTGTTAGAAGTGGGACACTCCAGCGACATTCCAAGCTGAGATAAAATCAAATCATAAATGTTTAACTACTTTGCTGCTGAGTTCTGTGATTTGTTGAAATGTTTCACTGCAAACATGTATTTGTTTTGAAGCAGATGCATTGTGGCACTGTGCTCTGTGAAAAATGATGTATATGCTTATTTTAACAGTCTGTCCTCTCGGTGTTGCTAGACTATAGTCTGCTGCAAGGCACCACTTAGGCATGTTTTCAAATACTGCAGGCTTCAGGTGCAAAATCCTGCAAAGCAGTTTCAAAATTTAAATCCCTTATGTTATTTGTGAGACTGAAAACAGTCCACTATTTGTACGTTAAATGTATTAATTGATGAAGTAGGTTCACGATCAAGAAATATCTCTGGCTAGTGTGTTGGAGATTTTTTTCCTCCTTGCTCATAGCCCATCAAATCGCAGCTAGTGACTGTGGCTGCATTTAAGGGAAGGACACATGTACAGCTTTATACAGTGCTTGAGTAGCTACTGGTAGTATGTGGTAGTACTTTTCAGCATACGTTAAAGAGAAACGTACAGTTAGGTTTCACTGGAGGTACAGCTTCATAAATTGCAAAATGAAAGCCGTATGACATCGAACAGTATGTCAGAGAGTGGGGAAAGTTTCCTGTGTTGTTTTTAGTCACTCCTCTGCCTTTCCTGTGAGGGAAAATCTCTCAAATATTCAGAAACCACCTTACAGAGTCAAAATTCACCTTTTCAGTGTAAGGTGGGTCCCTCACCCCTTTCCTGGGAGACTTTTTGCCTGCTTCTTCTAGACCCTGATAGCTCTGCGGTGCAGGAGTACCACCCAGGTTGGGTTTGAGGCCAGAGTGCCAGCCTCTGCCTTGTGTACTCCTGAAGCGCCCTTAGAACAGAGCGCAAAGGCTGAAGGATAGACTGCTACAGGGAGGGGAGAAATTGACGGGTGAGGAGGAAAATCTAGCGTACGCAGATATTATAGACCTTACAGATATAGCAGAGTCGGACCTAGACTTATATTCGTGACCCAAACATCTCCCTGTATTCAGTGTGTCTTTGTCACATGACCAAAGGTGAGCTGAAAGGTCACATCACGCTTGTATAAACCTGCTCAAGAAGGCAGCTGTAATCTCTAAGCAGCCCAAATTCAGTAACGAATCTCAGGAGCACAGCAGGCTCTAAGTTCCTCCCCGGACCAGCCAGCTCCGGCAGGGTGGATGTAGCTCCTAATGCTTCCGCTTGCCTACTCTAATTTGTGCTTAATGTTGTTATGCTGTCTTCCCTCTTAATGTCTGCTTGTACAGATGTCATGATAGGGCAGTCTAGTTGAATAAAACAAAATTTTAATTTTGGATAGGGGGAGGCATTTCACTGCCAGTTTTTCCTTTCAAGCAACTTCCATGTTAAACCTTCATCATCTGCCAACCTAAGCTCCTCCTAGTTTCAGTCAACCAAACCTAACCCATTGCAGGGAGATAAGTAGCATTCCTTCAAGGCAAATTTAACCAAATCACTTCTAGAAACTTCTGAAGTTCTCCTTTTTGACCTTTGGTCAATTCTAAGATAGCCAGTGAGTCTAGAGTTTCTCCCACACACATATTCACTGGGAAGAAACTGAATTCTTTCATGCTTCCAGACCCGAGGACTGCCACCCCACAGCTACCAGCCCCTTCACCATCTCCCATGTGCTGCTGTCCAGCACCTGGGTGACTCAACCTCTCCTTTCCCTCCTGTCCTCACTGAGCTTTAGTGCACCAAGTGAAAGACAAGATCTCCTGAGTTGTCAGTGCTGGTGAACCATTCCTGCTCTAAGGAGGTCGCAAGGAAAGAATAAAGATAAAAATGTAAGGACTACTGTACTGTGCTAGACCAAAGGTCCAATTAGCCCAAAAACTGCCTTTGGCAATAACCAGTAGAAGATAGCTAGGAAAGGGTGTAAAGTCAGGCCAGCACTAGGGACCTTTCTCCCAAATGGTATCCCAGAAATTCGTTATTTAGGGCCTTTCTGAACCAGAGGTAGTGTCTTCGCATTTTTTCATTACCTGGTTTTGAATCCTTTAAACTTTTAGTATCTACTTGTTCCTGTCACGAGAACTTATGCAGTTAATGATGCATTGAGTAAAGAAGTATTTCCTTTTCTTTGTTATGAACCAGCGCTATTCATTTGCTACCACCTAGTTTTTGTATTAGAGAAACAGTGAACAACCTTTTCCTGTTCATATTGCTTCCTTGTCCCTTGTGATTTTACGTATTTGGCATCCTTCCTCCACCATCTCTTTTCCAGAGAGACCCCCTAGTCTCTTGTGAAGAAGCTATCTCTTATTTGTAATTGGTCTTGTCATGCTAATCTATTTCGTTTCCAGTTCTGCAGTCTTTTTACTGCGGTACAACCAGAGTTGTGCCTGGTATTCAAGATACAGACAAATTGTGACTTTAAGAGTTGTCATAATGATGTTGTCTGTTTTATTCTCTATGCAATTTGTAATCATTTTTAGCATTGGACTTGCTTTATGACAGATGATTTCTTGGAATTCTTATTCCTGTAATAATAACGACTCTAGATCTCATTCCTCAGTTATAATATTTAGCTCAGAGTTCATCATAGGGTGTATGAAGACAGAACTGTTTTCTGAATGCATAACTGCATTTGTGGGTACTGAATGTCACCTGTTCTTTTGACGTGCATTCCCTGGTGACCATGAGCTCCTATTCCATCTCTTCTCACAGCTCATCTTTGGTATTCACAGTAACACAGTATCATCAGCATCAGTGATAGGAAATACCACCGTCTCCACGTTAACCCCCTTTCCAAGGTGATTTCTTAGTTAAGTTGAACAACATGGGCTCTAGGACAAAGATCCCTGTAGGACAATAAGGTAACTTTCCTTCCCTGTGAAAATGAAGCATTTATTCTTACCCATTGTTTTAATCTACCTTTGAGCTGCTTTTTTTTCGAAGTGAAGATCTTCCCTCTTACTCCTTGGCAGCTTTGATGAGGAAGCTTGTTTGCTACTTTGGAAACGCAAGTTTGCTAAATGAGGGCTTGTTTTCCATGCATGAATGTGCTAAGTTCCTCCTTCCTGTCAGAGTATGGAGAGCTCCTCACCTTCACCCAGGTCTTTCTGCCTCCAAGCGAATAATTGTGTGAGTGTAGGCTTCATACTGCAGGACGGTTTGACCTCCAGCCCCTCGTGTCTTTGTTTGGGAAAGTAGGACTGGCCAGGCAGAAGCCATCTGGCAGGCTTGTGTCAGATACATCTGGTTATGGGTGATACTTGATTCAGTAAAATTAGGTGATAATTTTGCTTCATAATTTTCCTTCTGACACATTGTACCTAAAGTGAAAAAATATTTCCTGGCTCTGTCTTATGTCTTGTACCATGTAGCCTGAAATTCAGTGAGCTTTTGAGTCAGGGGGGTTTATCATCTTGTAGATAAATGACTTGGAATCGTAATTCTATTAGGTGTTGATTTTTAAAATTCAGCTAGAAAGGTTTGTCTTCTTTGAAAAGGGCCCTGGGAAATTTGCTGTGCTGAGAGGTGGAGGTTCAGGAACAGTTGGGTTCTCGCTGTTCCTTGCTAACAGCCTGGTGTGTGGTCTTTGGCAAATCCCTTAGTGACAGTCATAAAAGGTATGCAGCCCCTGAAGAGGTGCCTGGGCTCCTCGGGGGAGTTTGCAAAAGGGTGTGTGGCTAAGGTCAAAACACTTTCGCTTCTTCACCAGCTGAAGTGAACAGCAAAAGTCACACAGCTCTGGCAATACGGGCCCAGCCGTCACGGCCCTCGGGTGAATTTCTGGCCCCATTGAACCCAGCCTGAGCTTTGCCTTTCAGCGTAAGGAGGACAGGAATTCTGGTCCTGCGAGTAGAAATGGCCCATAATGATAACACTGCTTAATTGGCTTTTATCATACAGTTTATTCATTGAGAACTGATTGATGTCTGCGCAGAGCTCTGAAAGTGAAAAGAAACCTGCCCCTACGCAGCAGACAAATACAATTGTCACTCCTGGCCTAATTTATGAGAGAAGGATGAGATTGCATCAGATTACTTACCAGGAGAAGCAATTCATTTGCCTCCCGACGGCACAGCAGTTCATGATGGAAGGTGGCTCACCGTAGGCAGTCCTTATGGTGGCAGTTGTAATTACTGGTCAAATTAGTGTCCCCGCTGACTTGAAGAGCACCGAGATACTCTGAAACATCCTTCCCCTGTGAGACTTTGTGTGTTTCTCTTGATGATCCTGCAGCATGTTATGCATTGGGAGCCATTTCTGGTATATGCCAGGGTAAAATATGTAAATAGCATCATGTTGGCTCGGGATAAGAGCATTATTAATGCTTTTCGGCACTGTAATTATATTCATAGTAAGCCTTCCCTAAGCCCTCACTAATTAACAATATTGTGACAAATCAACTTTAACAGAAAAGAACTGGGAACCTTTAGTCTTTTAGTACTGTTTTTAATTCAGCCCACAGCCCAAAATTGGTGGCAAGGTTTTCTGTACTAGTGTGGGAAACCTGCTGGTATTTGAAAAGTTCAGAGCCAGCTCTCGGTCTTGTTAGTGGAATCCTGTAGATGAAGTCAGTTTGATTCCTCTTTAAATATATTCACAAGAAAGTAAGATTCATTAGTTAATCATTAATGTAGGGGAATATTAAAACTGCTTTTATAAATAAGCCATCATATTGAAATAGTTTACTAATGTCAATATGTTGTCATATACTCATTTATTTATTTATTTATTTGTTCCAAATCACAGGACATTTTACAACACACCTTAATTCTCAAATTGAATGGCTTTATAAACATTCATATCAGGTGATCAAGAGTGGTAACATTGTTAATCCACATACACAAATGAACTTGCTATCTAAATGTCAGGATTTCTCTGTGCCTTTCCTTTCTTCACTTAGAGTAATTCCAGATGAAGGTTGTTTGGTGTGTTGTTTTTTTTCTTTTTAATTTGTACCCCAGAAGATTTTCCTCCCGTGCAAGAATAAACTGTGAGACACATGAAATCAGTGACCAGCAGTTTCTCTAATCCAGTGCTTGCTACAATTGCAACGTTACATGTACTGACTCTTATCGCTGTACCATTTCACATCAGGTCTGCAGAACTGGACTTTCTCTGTTTGTTCTTCTCATGCATTGGTAAATAAAATGTATTCACAAGTCCAAAAAACCGAAGTGGTGCTCTCATATTAGGTTGATTACAAGTCAGCTGTTGAGCTTCAGTGGTCTAAACATTTCATTCTTCAGTTTTGTTGGGAGCACACGTGTTCTGGGAGGCTTTTAAACAAATACTTGAAATGGTTGAAAGATTTACATTGCCAGTGCCTAGCTAAATATGTAGTCTTTAGAAAAGACATGGTTTATTTTGGCACCATTTGAAAAACTCAAATATTTTAAACATTTGTTAAGTTTGAGCTTGCACATTTGAACTGAAAGTTTGCATTCCAAAATTGCATCTCAGGTTACCTGTCTCTGTCTCTTTTGTATTTTATAATCCCTTTATTAAAATAGGCTGCAAAAGGAGCTGGGGTTGGAGTGTGGTTTTTTTATTGTTAATTGTAAAATAATGTCATTAACTTCATCAGTTTTAAGGTAATATTTACCTGCTAACTCTATTTAATTAAACATCAGAAATGCAAAGCCAGAAGTGTTTTCAGAATTTAGGGCTTCATGTTGATAGCCAAGACTTGGTTGAAAAATTAATCAAATACAGGAACAGTGGTCAAATCCTGCAGTGCTTTACTCTTAGTTATACTGTGTACTGTGATGAGTAAGTGCTAACCCTGATGGTGAGTGCCGGGCCAGGCAATAAAGAAAATAGGTTGGAAAAGTGTACTGAACTGATAAAATGGAGTAGCTGAAGGAAAAGGAAAAGCTGTCTTTGACCTGGAGGTGGTTTTCTTTTCCTTCCCTTGGCGGAAAGGACAGGAAGGGACAACATTTTGTCTAATTTTTTTTATTATTATTTTTATCACCTTTTATTTTCTCATAAGTTTTAACCTAAAACTTGTACTGAAACTTCAAAAGCTGAGAATGTATAGATTGGACCCACCATATTTTGTTTAAGACCACAAGAACCCCTGTTCAGCAAATGCTGGAGCGCACCATTGCAATCGTGCACATGCTTTGGTGCGTTGCCCAGCCCATTGGCAGCTGCAGGGGGTCACACTCCTTTCTGGGAAGCTGTCACCAGGAGGAGTTTGGCATGTTCCCTCCATGGTTACCTTGGGACAAAGGTTCGTGCGGTGTCACGTTCACAGACGTTTGTCGTTATTTGAATGGCTTCTGAACATGATAGAAGCGGATCCTTTGTCATATGGTAAAATGACAATATACCTGACAGAATTGGTCACGACTGCTTCCTGATGGCTGTGCTAAAGCAAGGCTATGATAACCCTTGGAAGGACATTACATGAATTTGCGATGATTAATACTCACACAAGAATACGCACTCTGTATTTCACATGAAATTAAAAAAATGTAATGGTTTCCTGGAGAATTCAAAAGGTGGAAACTATGGTATATTTGTTCATGAGCTATTAGCAGAACTACTTTCAGAACCAAACTTTAAAAAAAAAAAAAAATTGTTTTGGAGCCCCATAGCTCCATATCGATGTGGAGCTATGGGGCTCCAAAACATCGTATCAAACATTTTGGGCCTAGGGTTAAGGGCTCAAATCAGCAAATGGAGAAAGATGTGGATAAATCATAGCTTTGAATGAGACTCTCTTCCCATTAGACGCAGAAGGCACAAATCAGGGTACCTGGACTGCCCTGTTGCTACTAAAGCAGCGTAACAGAGGAAGTGCAAGATAGAAATTAAATTTTGAACAGAACAGCAGAAAAAAATCGGGTGAAATCCAAAAACACATGAGTGTGGAAGCTTTACCTGCTTCAGACATAGAAAAGTAGGAAAAGTTACAATGAGTGACAGAAATACTTTGCTTTGCTTACACATGGAAGTCTTGAAAACTTGGTAGAAGTCAAAGCAAGGTATAGCTGTTGTATTGTTTGAAACAGGTGTCTCGCTAGCGTTAAAATTGGTGTGTAAGGCTGGGAAATTTGTTCAAATTTGGTTGTGTTCGGTTTTTTCACTAAATGATTTTTTGATAGGGCAAGCTACCTTGGTTCTAAATTTCAAATAAAACATTTCAAATTAATATTTAGCTGTTTTGGTCAGTGTATGATCAATATGAAAATGGGCGGTGTCCCCTCTGCTTCTCACAGGCTGAGCAATAGAAATGGCAGTTGTCCTATTGCTAAGGCTTTAGTGGTATAAATATGACATAAAAGGTTATGATATCAAAATAGTAAATATTGAATTATATTTAATAGGATCTGATCCCTTCTGCAATTTTCATCAATAAATCTCAGCACACCTTTAAAAGGAAAGTTAATAATAATAGTACTTTATCCCTAAACTGGTGAAAGAAGTGCCTAAATAAGCATTTAATTGTATGTTGTATTTCTTCACTCTGGGCCTAATTAGAACTGACTAAAGTGGACTGAGGATTTTCCAGGCAGATCTTACCACCTCTGTCAGTGCAGTCAGTACTCCCAGGTGTAAAAGCACTGTTCTGCTCAGGTGTACGTGAAACGCCACCTCTAGCCACCCGCAGCTCTTTGTCACATTTCTAAGGGTTCCCAGCTCTCTGGCTCGGAAAGGCATGGCTGCTCCTGTCCGAGTGAGTAGGGAATGAGCAGGGCTTGGTTAATCCAGCTAGCTAGCTTGGTGCTGGGCTCAGCGCAGCCAGTGTGGCAGCTCTGTGTGGGAAGGCTGTGGCAAACAGCTTGAGGAGCTGCAGCCTTTCCAGTGGGTCAGACTGGTGACCACTGGGAACATCTGGAAGATCTGGTCCTTGCGAATTTACAGCTTTCAGGGATTCATTCTAGGCTGTCTCCGTATGTGAGTCCCACATAATGAGTTGCCACTGTATGAATAAAAGTAAGAGCCATTTCTATAGCAAAGATGTAATTTGGTGGCTTAAATTTTAATGTGCTTTTATTTGCTCAGTAGTTTTTTTAAGTCAAGCTACAAAATCGTATCAGCAACAGATTTTGTATGTACAAAAGGGATTTTGTAGTCTGTAAGAAAAATAATACCCCTGTTGGACTGCTTTATGGACTAATGTTTGGCTACTGGGCTATGCAAAAATCTCTGGAACTGGTTTCAGCTTCCCAGGAGAGTCAACAAAACTGAATTGTACCATCCTAATGTATTTTAAATTTTTATCTCTTGGCTGTTGCAGCAATGTTCAGCTTTACAGAAGGGAAAGGAGCTCCCTTAGAGGCAACGGAGAACCTGTGGAGTTTCAGGGCATCCAAAGATACAAGGACAACACTGTGAAAGTGAGCCCATTTCCAAGGGATCTGTCATAGGGAATGGGGCTCAGAAAGGTTAGTGTGGCCTTGGGGACCAACTGTTACCCCAAGGGATATTATCCTGTGGGGGCAGCTGTGTCGTGTGCAGTAGCTGAGGTTCAGCAGCAGCACAATGTAGGCAGTCATGCCTTCTGCTGACTAGATGACCCATGTTCCCCCTTCCCTAGGTTTGCAGGATTCCTTGCCTGGTGCACACACGTGCACTGCCAAGGTAGAGCTGCTCATTTGGCCCTTCAGACCATATGACCACCGGGGCCCAGACATCTATACTGAGGTAAGTTCTTCCTTAATTCAACAGGTCCTCATAAATGCCAGCCAAATAAATATTGATCAGACCAGCTGTGGCCAAGAGAGGTGGTGCTGCATGTGCTGGTGAGCCAAGTGGGGAAGGAGAGTTGACAGGAAGGGAGGAAAGGTGGAGGGTGACCATGATTTGCAGATCCTTGCAGGTAGGGTCTTGAGATACCATCTGGTGTATGGTCCCAGCAAACGGAACCACTGGCCACTGTGTCCACAGAGGACTGAAAGTAAGTTTTTAATACCATTCCCACCCTTGACAACTAACATCTGTCTGTGCCTGATGTCACCTCTGTTTTATTCAGACAACCAAATCTCAGCCTAAGCCATTTACAGAATCTGCTTGTTAGACTGCATTCTGTGTTTCTGCACATCCTTGCTGGAGTGAGAAACACATCACAGGTACATGAACCAGGGCTGTGCTTAGCTGATGGAAGAGCTGACACCAGGTCTAGATTACCACGTCAGGTAGTGCAGGAGAAGAGAAGCCCTAGAGCAAGAAGTTGGCATGGAGCCCCCCACAACCAACTGCTGTGCATTTGGGACTACGTCCGTGGTAGCCCCTGAGCTGGGCTGACTGATAGTGGGCAGTAGAAGCACAGCTCTCAGTTTCACGTCATCTCTGTGGGATGCTGAGTGCATCAAAACTGCTCTGGGACATGAAGCAAAGCACAGAAAGTGGAGCCAGCTGGGAGAGCAGCTTTGAAAATGCACCCTTAACACAAAAAAACCCTCACAAATATAGGTGCACCCTAAGTGAAATCTGCCTCAGGAATTCACTCTTCGGAGACACGTCTCTGCCTGGCCTTTTGCACAGAGCAGGGCTCACTGCTGGGTGGCATGACCCCCGTTGCGACCCAAAGACATTGCATAGGGGACTAACTAACTGCACCCATTTGTAGTACTTCAACTAGAGTGCACTCACCTCCTGAGAGCCTGAAGTGCAGGAGAGGCAAGGACAAAGATGTGCAAACTCGCTGCACGCTGTGTTAAGCAAAGGCTTGACTAAGGGTTGTGCTGCCGGCGTGCGGGGATAACGGTGGAGAGCGAGAGGGGCTGCTCGTATCTGCACAACTGCGGCATCAACCATTAGAATACGGCAACAACTGCTGTAGCATGTGCTGAAGTGAAGGGCCAGAAAGCTTCACAGTTTTGCTCTTCTTTGATCACATAATGGAGAAACTCAGCTCAATTGCTTTTCAAGCAGCTAAATGCCCTGCTTCATCCACATTTTGCTTGTCTGCTCGTGATAACTTTATTTCCCCAGAGCTCTAACAGCCACTAGAGTAAGACTCTTATAAATCTGAACTGCCTGTGCCTAAAGAAAATATGCTTTCCTCCGTGTGTATATTTGTGAAACCCCACAGGACTGTTCTCAATAGTCCTATATAGCAATTCCACAACTGCCTGTTGTAACTATCCACCCTGATTTTCAGTAATGGCGTTATCCTTGTAATTTTCCAGTCATTGAAATCTGGTCTGCAAATGACTAACGTTACATGTTACGAGGTGTTTCATCCAGAACTTCACCCTTGCACAGCCTCATTTCCTGCAGGGCCAACCATTGTTATGGAGTGACCTGCTACCTACTATCTCATTAAAAGTCCTTTTTCTTTCAGTACTATTGACATTTTATCTTCTTAGGGCTCTTCTGAAACCACCTGCTGCATGTGTCTAAGTAGGTGCTGTGACTATTGCTTTCCACTAGTAGTAAAGCAAGCTAAGGTCTGGCAGGCCGAACGACATATTACCCTCTTGACCCAGGATGTGTAGGAGATATACTACTACCTGTCACAGGCATGTCCTGTTACCTCCTTCCACCCCACTCCACCCCCCCGCTTGCAAAACCTGTAAATTATGTCTTTAGTTCCCTTTTGGTTACTCTTTTACCTAAGGGATTCATATACAACGCATGTATCTAGCTAGCGACCATGTCAATTTATGGTGCTTATAATATGTGCATATAGTAGAGTTCAACCCAAGAAAAACAATTTCCTTGGCTTGAAAAGCTATTGTGCATTGTAAAGGTGAGAAACCCTATAGAATGGTTCAACATATAAAAACCACATGGCAGGCTCCTCCTCCTTGATTTACTGTTGCTTTTCTAGCTCGCTCACCCCATGAAAGCTGGATACCAACCAGAACTGCATTAATTCCAGCCCCCCTTGGTCTGTTACACCTAAAGCCGGTCCCAGGCCTTCAGGTGAAAGTACAGATGTGTGGGGAATTACAGATCCCTAAGGACTCCACAGAGAATCTATTGCTGTTATTAAACCTGTTTTCTTGTCTTTGTCTTCTTTCAACTTCAGACCAGTAGGTCTCATTACACTTCTGTTTTCCTGAGAACTTAAAGAGCAATTTACTACTGCAAATCCATCTCCATTTTGGTAATTGGGGACTGTGAACAGAGCACCATTAATCTTCTCTTGGATGAACCGAACAGGGTGATTTGCTGGTATCACACTATCAGGTATTGCTCAGACAGTAAGGCATTCCTAATTCTTGGGCATGCAGATGCTTGACTTGGACACAACACTCCTTTCCTGCCCTCAGATGTGGTCTATATGGAGCTGATCTCTCCCTGCCCTCACTTGTGTACTTTCCTGATTTCAAGGACCGTACTCATTTTCTAAGGCACAGCATCACCCCAGGACCTCATGGCCAGTGTCAGTCCTAGACAGCCCTTCAGAGCACGTGGTCCATTCTTCCTTAAAATTTTCTGGGTATGGAAGAGACCAGACTGAAAATTATCTGAGGCAGAAATTGATAATGAAAGAGCAGGATGAAAGGAAGATGGTAAAGCAGAGTTAGGAAGTTCATTTCAGTGAACCCTGCTTCGTTAATGCTGATGCCCGTGTCCTCTGCTTTTGTTGCTGGATCATGAATCTTGCCCAGTATGGAAGGAAATACATCCCTATCATAACCACCTGAAAGTCAAAGTTGCTGAAGCCAGGTAGATGTCTTATAAGGCTGCTACCAAAAAAAAAAAAAAAAAAAAAAAAACAAAACACAAACCCTGAAGTGATTGTGTAGCTAATCTTGTTAGTTTAGTTGTGTTCCATGGTGATTTTAATTACACTGTAATTTGAGCTAAATCAAAGGATGGTAAGAATAGTGGCTGGGTAGATGTTAGTGGAATGTGAATGGAAAGAAGTGATTCGGGGGGCAGATCTGATGGGCAGGAATATTGCTCTGCTCCCGGGGAGGGGGCGAGGCTGTTCTTGGCAGGAGCATGCCAGGGAGCGGTGCCAAGAGGCAGGCAGGGCTGGCGGCGAGGGATGACAGCCACTGAGTAGCAAGAGTGATACTGCACCGATCATGAAAATCACTGATCATGGGGTGAGAAACACTGCGCTGACACTGGTTACGAGGGAGAAGGTCAAAAGCAGGACTCAAAAACGTAAGGAAGGATGTCAGAAGAACAGAACTGCAGGGCTGAATGCCAGCACCAAATATCTGCCCTCCCTGGCAGGCACTTCACAACATCTATGAGGCTGAACCTTGAATTCCCTTGTGTTTTGCCCTACCTGACAGCAGTGTCTGCCCCTCACAGCTGGAGGGGTATCCAGCTGGGAACAGCTTTCAGGTCCACCAGCAATGGCTGCATTCCATCATCAGCTATGGCACTGATGGATCCTGTACTGTTACTGGTTTATTAAGCAATTCTATCAGAGTTGTGTGCTCTGCAAGACTTAAAATAAATGTTATTTAGGTGGACTGGCATGGAGTAGCAGTAGTTTTTGACCAAAGCATTCCAAGGAATGTTAGCACACACAAGGAATGTTAGTCGAAATACACCTAGCACAGCTACCTGGGACCGTAAAGCCATGTAAGATGCATCAAGCAATCATTCTTAAGTCCATGCAGCAGCCTTCTTATGGTAATGAACTACTGGGGACCAATATTAAGAACACTCATTTTACTGATGGGGCAAAATATTTTATTTTGATGGGGCAAAAGAGACAATGCTCAGAAGAGAAAGGCTGAAGGTTTTGTGTTTCTGTAGTATGTACTGTGCTTGTGGTAAAAAAGTCTTATTACTGAAGGGGAAATAGTAGTTCATGCTGGCATATAACATATTTTGATGTCTCTTCTAGCTTAAAAGACAAACACAGTCACAGGGATGACAAATGGCCCTGAGCATGACGGAGCTGACTGCACCCCTCCAGTCAGAGAGTGCTGTGTGGGCGGAGGTCCTGTGGACTCCTTTGAAAGCCCAGAACTCCTCTGTAGCAAACTCATACTATCTCATGGGATCAAGACCACAGATTTCGCCTTTGATTTTCAAGAGCTCTTGTCATACCAAAGAAAAGCCAGCATTAAATGTGTGCCGCCTTTGCCCCTGCACTTTGGGGAGTTCTTATCGCAGGAGAGACTGCATTTCTGCTTTCAGGTTTTCGGAGGACATAGAATCTACTGCACTTTCCTACAGGGCCCTGGAACATTGACTCTAAAGCAGAAAACCAGTGATGGACAGGTTGCAAAACAAATTCCATGAAGTTTGCTTTGTGAAGAAGCTGATCCAACATTTTTTTTTTTTTTTACTTTTTTTCCCCCCCCACCAAAAGCAAGTCTTGAAGCAGCTAGCTGGAAGCCTTGTTGCCTTTTTGCTTTAGGTACATCATCAAATCTGCAATTTAATAGCAAAAGTCATATTCTATTTCCTTCTGTTATATACTCACATAGATGAGATTTTAATTTCCCTTTTTTCCACAGGTAAAGGTATGGATTTCCAAGCCATACAAAGTAAGAACTGTGCCATTTTAGTAAAAATTACTTGAATTCTATGTGTTATTTTCATAATCCCATTTTACATTCCCGTATATCAGCATTTTTTCTGTACAGGCTCTGTGGCTTGCATGCAGTCTTGCTTTTGCTACAGCCTTTCTTGACAGCAGGATCAATCCTGCTCCTGCCAGGTGCTGAAACTGCTGAACTGGCTTTGGCTGAATAAAAGCTGTGGGTGCGACACCAGCAGCTCTTAGCTCCCCTCTGTGGAATGCTACATTTGTATTAACATGTATCTTTCTTTGTGATTTTTTTTTTTTTTTAACTGAAAATGATGCCCTGTAAAATCTCTTCCTGGAGAGAGAGAAGTTGAGAGAAAGGTGTGGGGGGAATACACTCCCCTTGGAATTTAACCTTAATTTGAACCAAGATCAGTGAAAGAAAAGCCCTTTCGTGCATTGTTCACCAGCTCCACCCAGCCAGCCCCTTATCTAACCTGAGTCTCTATTGCCTATAGCTTTGTAACTTTTGCAGTAGTGCGCTCCGCATGCTCTTACATGCTTTAAAACCAACCTGGAGACACTGTGACATTATAATACCAAGAAACACCTCATGATCCTATCTTGCAAGTCCTTAGACTGCACAGGATAGCAACAGGGACTGTCCTTCGATGGGTTTATAAAGGGCCTATCGCACTGCAAATAAACAGCTGTGGTTATTCCTGGCAAAGGCAACAGCAGCTTCTGAAACCCCTGGGTCAGCCTCCCCCTACACCCCAAACCAGGGTGTATTTAAACGTTAGGAACTCTGCATTTAAACCCGATTCCTTGGATTTCTTTTGCCTTTAGAGGGAAGCAGCCAACCCTTGATTTGCATGACATCAGCTTGGGGTCAAAATTCAACCTTAAACACACACGTAAAAAAGCAAGCTTCCTTGTTTGCTGTTCAGAGGCGGACCTCCACTGTATGTCTTCTGTCGCCTGTGCTGGGGGAACCGCCAGTAGATTGCTTTCCTATTACTTTTAATTTCCTAGAAAAGGCAGACAGCTGCTCCAGGTGTGGTCCACCTTCATCCTGTCCCCTATTCCCTATCAGCCATCTGCTTCCTGCAGTCATCTCCCTTTTCCAGCACCCCTCAATTTCTCCTGACTTGTGACTGCTTGGCCCACCTTCCCCCACTTACTGTCTGCTTTATAGACCTTCCTTCCATGTCCTCAACCTTTCCTCCAAGCCCTCATTGCTCATGATTCCCAGCCCACACTCCACAGTGGCAGGCCCTCTCCCTGCTTCTCCAGGGTCTTGCATGAGCCTGGCTGCCCCAAGCGTGGCCCTTTTTGCTGGGTGCTGCCTCCGTTCACCTGCGGGCAGATGTGGCAGGCACCTGGCAGGGGGCGACGGGTGGTGTCACCCCTGCTAGCAAAAACAGTGTCCATCCTCTGGGGAGCAAAATTCTTGACGCTGAAGGCAGGAATCCGGCATTCAGGACGATGGCTCAAAATAAAGACCAAATATCGTGCAGCTTAGAAGGAAAGACAGGATACTATTAAATGCACCAGTGGCTTGCCATGTAACCTCCCCTTTTTTAACAACCGCCAGCTGCTTTTCTTTTAAAGAGGTGTTTTGTGAAATGCCGTTTGTTTTTGTTCTAGATAGCCTGGTAATAAAACCCTTCAAGGAAATACTGCATATAGCATTGTTCTTACACTCCTCGAGTGTTTGAAGGACCCCTTGGAATGAGCATGCACCAGGAGACAGGAGGGAGGAAGCAGGAAAAATCTAGATGAGAAATATCAAGGGGACACAGTCAAGCATGAATCATTTTGGTCTTTTGGTTGAACCCAAAGCAAGATCAGTTTTCACATGCGCCCTCGACAGGGCTGGCATTTCCACACACGCTGCAACCCCCTTGGCGCGCAGGTGGCTTGATTTCATGGCTGTTACAGGGGCTGTTGGCATCTATATTCAAGCCCAACTTAGATTAGGGGGCTTGGGGGCGGCTGGGGGGGCGTTCCAGGGTTTTTATTAAGAAACCCGCAGATCGGAAGAGCAGTGCTTAAAACTAACTGCATGACCTTCCAGGCAGGCAGGCAGCGTTAGCAGAGGCCCCCGGGCGGGGAGCGGCGCCCAGGCACCCCGCAGCGGCTGGACGCGCAGGTGACCCCGCAGCAGCGAGGGCGGCTGCAGCCCTGCGGGGGGGCGCGGGACCCCGGGGGCCGCCGGTGGGTGGCTCGGGCCCGGCTCGCTCCGGGGCTCGGCCGGCAGCAGGAAGAGGAGGAGGAGGAGGAGGAGGAGGAGGAGGAGGGGGCGGTGGGGGAGGAAATCCCCCGGCGTGGGGAGGCTCCGGCCGCTGCCCGCCCTGCGGGGATTCCCCGCCCGGCCGCTGCCTGCAGCCATGAGCCGGAGCCGGCGCAGCGGCCGGCGGGGCGGGGGGCACTAAACCCTTGCTTTTAGGAGCTGGGGGGTGGCGTTCAGTACAGTCACAGGCTGACGAACGTGCCAGCTCCCCAGTGCTCCGCAGCGGAGGGGCTGGCAGGGACAGGCACCGCCGGCCCCCCCGGCCGGCCCCCGCGGTGCAAGGGTCCCCGCCCGGCGGCTGGCCGCCCCCCCGCTCCGCCGCCGGTAATCCCGCTGCCGTCGGCGGCAGCCCACACACCCGGGACCGGTGTGTGCCGGAGGGACGGGGGAGGGACGGGGGAAATCCCCGCGCCTTGCCGAGGGCGTGGGCTGCCTGTCGGGTCCCCCCCGCCCGGCGCTCCGCAGCAGCGTTAGTGACGGCCCGGGGCGCGGAGCCGACAGCAGCCGGGCGGGGGGGACCCTCCGCCCCGCGACGGAGCCGCAGCCCCGGTAACTGTCCTGGGACCGGCGGGACGGGGAGGGCGCCGGGCGAGCCAGCCGCTTCTCCGCTGCAACGGCAAACGCCTTTCGGCGGCCCGAGCTGTAATTCCTCCTGTGATCATTTTGAGACGCCCCTGTGTTTAGAAAGCAGAGCAATAATTTTGTAATGAAACGGCGTTATTTTGGGAAAAAACTTTTTCTTTCCTTTCCTTTCCTTTCCTTTCCTTTCCTTTCCTTTCCTTTCCTTTCCTTTCCTTTCCTTTCCTTTCCTTTCCTTTCCTTTCCTTTCCTTTTTCCTTTCCTTTCCTTTTTCCTTTCCTTTTTCCTTTTCTTTTTCCTTTTCTTTTTCTTTTTCTTTTTCTTTTTCTTTTTCACGTAGATCTTTAGTTTTCCAAGTATGCTGCTGCACTCGTACTGGCTCGGGTGTGTTGCATGCGCCAAACCGCAAAGCCTGTAGAGCACAGGTCCTTGCAGATGAGGAGAGCTCCAGCCTGTGCCCTCTGTAAATTAAAGAGCTCTGTGTCTTCGTGTGTCTGTGTATTGACTATTTTCATAGGGGTTTAGCTGTGGTTTGCAGCTCAGTATTGAAAGGTGTTATTGATACTTCCAGAGAAAAACTGAGAAAAAAAAAATAAGTATAATGACAACTGATGTTTTTCTCTGTGGTTTTCCCTCTTTTTTTGTTTTGTTTTGGTTTTGTTTTGCCTTACTAAGGTTACTGGCATGGGAACAGGAACTGTTGTACTTCACGACCTCATCGACACGTGCTGTGTATTTGCTGCAGTCCAGAGGATCTGACTGTTAAGAAGTATTCGATCCAAAATACATGTATTGATTGATTGTTCTTAGATTGCCCTGTCACAAACAATCCACCTGGTTAAGTACAGTGACCTTCCTTCTTCTGAAATTACATACTTGAAAATGAACAATTCCTTTCCATGAATGTCTTTTCTGATTAATCTATACTGTAGCTGTTATTCTGTTCCACCATTTCTAGAATGGGGACAATATATACAATGGGAACACATTTATGCCTTAGAAAGGTCTTGCATGTTACCAGAAACTTAAAGGTATTGGCAAATCTGCCACTACAGTAGACTGAAATGTTCTGGTTTATCAGTTGCATACATTTGCCATAAAGTTCAAAACTACCATGCAAAGAACCCCTGTTATCAGACAATATGTGAAAAATACAAAACATATTTTCATAGCATCAGGATGGGTCTGGAAACACATACTGTTTTCCCAAGCTTTAAAAATCTGAACTACTGGTGAAAAATACTGAGTGGCTCTTGCAGTTCCATCCTGCAAAGTGCTGTGCATCTCTGAGAGGCACTTAGAATTACTGTTATTTAATTAGGTCTTATTTGCTTATGACATTGCAGTAACCCATGAATGGGAACATACTCTGTAACAGAACGAAACAACAGTCCCTGTTTTGAAGAGTTGATAACTAAAGGCTGGAAGTTTCTCTGAAGGCCCCCTGCTTCTGCCACTGACATATTTCCAGCTTTCATTTGGCTAGAGCATGGCAGAGGCCCACGCCGCTGTCTGCCGGTAGGCCTGTGTTCGGCAGCTGACCTCTCCGTGCAGCTCTTGTCCTGGGGTACTTTGAGCCCACTCGTGTGTGCATTTGTGCTTGTATCTGTGTGTGTGCTTGGGTCTCCCCCAGATTCCCAGAAGGGGCAGAAGGAAACCCACCAGCTGATCTCCACTGCTGGTAACAGAAGAGTAGAAGCTATCTGCAGCCCAGAGTCCTCCCAGCCATCCTTCAGCATCCTTAAACACCTCTTTCCCTTGCTTAGGGATGTTAGGAGGGTGATCTCGGATGGCTTCACTCTTAGCGTGGGGGTATACAAGGCGGTGTCAAGGGAAGAGGAAGCATTTGGGGATTGCTATCATTCAGCAGGGCATTGCTATGTATTTCTTGGCTGTCTCTCCTATCCATCCTGGTTCTCAAGCAGGTTTGACCTTGTGACTTGCACTCATACAAGCATGCAACAGGTTTTTAACTGCATCAATTTATACAGCCCTCATTTGTAATTATTTAAATTTTTAAGGGGATCATGGTCTGAGCAAGCCATTCCTACCTTCACTGTTATGGAAAGGCACCAATAGCCAAAAAAGGTGAGGGGGAAAGCAGGGGCATCTGGGGGTGAAAGCCAGGCTAAGGCTGCCCACGGGTCCCTCCACCACTTCCCCCCTACCCCAAGGGTGGCAGCCGGAACCCATGGGACACCCCCCTCCCCCAAACCCCCCAGGATCAAGGCTGCCTGTCACAGACGACGGCCAGCCTGATATGGGGTCAGGCTGAAGCCCATGAATCAGCGCTTGGGATCTGTTAGTCACTGAGTTTGTTTCTGAAGCTGAAAATGTTCTGGATGGCTTCACCCACCATATGTGCACAGGTTGTCCCCTCCACTGAAACACCCATGAAAACTCAGAAACAAGCCGTGCTCCCCGCCCCCCCTGACACCCACCACCCCAAGGAGGTGAGGGGGGAGGGTCAGGCCACTGTGATGCTCTGCCAGTGCCCAGCCACTGGAAGGGAAGGAGGGTCTCTGTTGTAAACCTGGTTGGTTTTTTAAATTTCTACCCAAATTTGGGATATGCCAGTGATTACAAGGAAAAAAAAAATCAGCCATCAGTCCAAATAAAAGCAATACTTTTAATTCCAGTCACCTTTGTACTGGTTTCACTGGAAATACAGAATGCTAAAAATTAAATTCACAAAGCTGCCTTCAACCTCTGCATGTGAAATCACTGTATTAAAAAAAAAAAGAGAGAGATTCCATTTAATTTGGCGAACCTCTTGTGTTTATATTTACTTAGAACTGCATAGCATTACATGCAACTTTTGGCCCTGGAAGGGATGAAGGGTGGGAAACCCTGACAGATTTAAACCAGAAAGAAATGCAGGCTAACTAATGTCTGACTGGTCCAGTGAGCTGGAGATGGTGCCCTGTCCTGCTTTTTACTAGAAGGAAATCTGGCGTGAAAGCAGGATCTTTGTTACCTAGGAATTAAGTTGTTGCTGCTGCTTATTCCTTACCTGAACTCCTAATCCTCTGTTTGTGCTACAGCACAAAACAAATTTTTTCTTATAGACCAAAGGGCTCCCTTGTAACAATTAAAGTCTATTGTGTAAAAGTACAAATGGCACATTGATCGTTAAGGTAAGCTGACTTGTAAAAAGTAATTCTTGGACATGAAGTATGTGGTCATTTAACGTATACTTTTGAGAAGTCATTATGCACAGGGAGGTAAGCTACAAACAGTAAAACAGTTAGCCAGCTAGCTTGGTGTAAATAGACAGCAGAAACAACGTGAGGTTTCCTCCTGCTTCTGCAGGAGACAAGGATATGGCTTTCCCTGGGAATAACCTTATTCTAGATAGATTTTATTTTTTTTTAATTTTCTTAAACAAATAAGCAGCCCCCTCCCCTCAAATAAGAATGAACCCCTAAGGCACTCTACAAAGTGGGAAGTGTCCAGGAATCCTTGAACCTCGGACTCTGCTGAGGTCAGTGCAATTTCGGTCTGAACTCATGAGGAAAGGAAAAAAAGAAAAAAAAAAAACCCTACCCAGGGAACGTTTAAAAGGAGGAGTGTGGATCCACAGAAACCAGTCCTGTCAAGGTCAGCTCTGCCTTGCGAGAGGAAGGGCGACAGGGTCAGCGTTATTGCACATGCGGAAAGCCCCGCGGGGGCTGGAAGAGGTGGTCTCTCCTCCTGTCCCCCCCTTTGGCCAATGTGTCCTTGTTGGGGCAAACCTCCCCTCGAAGGCGATGTCATTTCTTATTCCCGGGGGGAATTCCTCAACTGGCCAGTTCAGGGTTGCCGGCTCCCAGTTTACGGTGAGGTGGGAGGACTCCTACTCCCTGGAGCACAACCTGGCTCTCGGGAAGCGGGGTGTCCCCCTGCCCCCCCCCTCTTCCCCCGAGCAGCCAGGAGCCCCCTGGGTGACCGATGCGCTTTGCTGGGCCCCTCCCGCGTAACCGCCGACGCCTGAAGGGCATCGCCTGGGAAAAGCAGTTTGGAGGCAGCGTTTGCCCGATGTGGCGGCGGGTACCCCGGGCGTCAGGCGGGGGCCCCGCGCCTCCCCCCGCGCCCCGCGGGCGCGCCCCTTCCCCGCCGGCGGCTCCCCCGGGGCCCCTGCAGCGGGAGCTGAGAAGTTTGGAAGCACAAGCGGGTTCTGCGGTGGGATGGATGCGTGAATGCCAGTCCGCAGAGACGCGGGGCACACGGGGGTTTGCCCACCTCGCCGTCGCTCCGTGCGCCTGCGGACACGCGTGTACCACCACTGCCCAGGGCCCCGCCACTGCCCGCCGTACGTGCAATGCCTTTAAGAGCTCATCGCTATATTTTGCTTGGCTTTCAAAATTAGCCTGTTTGGATAACACCCGATAGAAAACATTTACGCTGGAAGCCAAACAGGCAAATATTTTAATCTCTCATATTAACACAGCGGTTTTCCAATCGGTTGATTTTTGTGCTCGATTATTTATTTATTTGTGTGTGTGTGTTACTCATTCATTCGCTCCGTTCATTCATTCATTCATTCATTCGTTCCGTCATTCATTCATTCCTCCCTCCATCCCTTGCCCTCCACCGAGGAGACCGAGCCCGCGGTAACGCGGGCTATGCCGGCTGCCGCTGGAGGCAGTAACCCTCGGGGGGGTGAGGGGTGGGGGGCTGGTGTTTGCACGCCCCTTGCCCTGGACGGTGTCGGGGTGTGATGGTGCTGAGAGACCCCACCCCGATCCCTGCTAGGGCAGGCTTCTGGGGGTCCCCGGAGGCGGCAGGGGGGGCAGAGGGCTGTGTGCCTGCTTGGCTGCTCCCTGCTCGCGGCTGCTCCCCATCGCTGCGAACTCTCCGCAAAGTCAGCGTGAGCAGGCGGGGGCCGCAGGTGCTGCGGCTGCACCCGGGCAAGGGCCGGCGTCCCGGGGCAGGCCGGTACCCCCGCCCGCAGCCCGGCCGGCACGGGGACGGGCGGCAGGGCAGGTAGCGGAGCGGCAGGGGGGCCCGGGGAGGGAAATGTCGGGAACATCCAGCCCAGCCGGTGCCGACCCGGCCGCGGAGGGGGGAACGCGCAGTCAGACCACCAACGCGCCTTGAGCCGTGTAATGCGCCACTTAATACACTTCTGTAATTTAAACTTCTGGGGACCCCCTCCTTCCAAGCCGATTTTCGATATAGGTGTTTTCTCATTCCCCCCCCTCCCCGCTTTTCCTTTGAAATGCCCCCACCCCCCTCACCCTCCCGCTCCCTTTCTTCTGAGCCCTGCTCTCTAATTCTAGATGAGTATTACTTTGCTCTTTTCGTTGGCCAAGCACAATTGTGTTATTGGAGATAATGAATTCAATCCCCATCAAAGAGTATTAGGAGCGCCTTGGCCCTGTAGTGCCTTTTTTCAAACCGGGAATGAAAGGCAGGGAGAAAATTCTCTGGGTAGCCTCCGCGATGGCAGCTTTTGAAGTGAAGGGAGGCGGGCATTGTTGTTCACATTTTTGTCCATACGGCTGAAGAAAGACCGGCGGCTTTTGATGAGAAGATGAGAACCGCCTCGTAAGTTGAGCAACAAGTTAGATGGCGAAGGCTTACCGCTGCCTACTGCCTGTGGATAACATATGTCCCGCATTAATAGGGGCTCAAGGGAACAATTGCCCGGGGGGGTGGGGTGGGGGAGAGCTCTGCTCTGCACCGGCCAGCGGCTCTTTTCCCCCCCCGTCCTCTGGACGCCGCTGCCCCGATGGGGGTGTTTTTAAGGGAGACCCGAGGAGATGCGCCGTGGCTCTTGGCTTGCTGGGGTGCCGGCGGGGCCCGGCGGCGGCGTGCACCGGCCCCGGGCAGCCGCGGCGGAGGGACAGGGGCACCCCGGTGGGCGGGTGGCGGTGTGCGGGGTCTCCTCCGCTCACAGGCTCTGATGGTTCTGCCAGACGTCCTGGTGGCCGGGGCGTGATGTTAGGTCTGCTGCCATGTATTTGGAGGCGAGGGCTTTCCCCCTTTCAAAACCGGAGGTTTTCTCTAGTATTGGGTTTTTTCCACTGAATGTGGGGTCGGATCTTGGTTTTGCTGCCTTTGGGTCTGTTCGGGTTGTTCGGGTTTTTTGTTGTTGTTCCCTTTCCATGTCGTATAACATACTGACATACCTGAAGTTTGTAAAGCGCTTCCTTAGATAAAGCAACCGGGCAAGGCAAAGAACAGAAGAGGAGAAAACGTCTGTTGGCCGCATCAGGTAACCTTAGAACTAGAACACTTGTTGCATACATTTGAATAAATTTAGACGTGCTCTTATTCCAATCTCCTGCCCTGCAGTTCAAAGATTCCCCGCCCCCTGGGCTTTATTATGCTAAAGAGGTCATTACTGAGAGTCACTATGGAGAGATGCCGGTTTGCAGAATGAGGCCCACCTCCTAGTTACCAACATGTTTACATTTTCCGCCGGTCATAACCGGAGGAAATGTGTGTTAGCAACCCGCCGGGCAGGCTCGGAGAGAGGAGAAATAAAGGGGGAAATATATTTCAGCTGCGGCGCAGTAGGTCGCAAGTGTCGATGATTCGTTAGGGAGCATTTCGAGGTGTCGGGCACAAAGGCGGTGTTTGCCGTAGAAATGGTTGCTGCGAGAGGGCCAGATCCTGCTACCGGGGCAGGCGGCTCCGCGCCTCGATGCCCGGGCTGGCTCGGAGCGAGGTGAGAGTCCGCTGCGGGCCGGGGCCCGACGGCGCGTCCCCCCCGAGCCCCGCTGGCGTGGCACTAAGGCGGGCCCCGCTCCCCGCGGCGCGGTGCAGCGCCTGGAGCCCTCCCGAAGGGTGCCGGCCCCGGGGGACACCGGCACCTCCGTCTGACCGCTCACGGCCAGCGGGGTGGCCCCGTCCGTGCAGGGGATGCCCCAGCCGGTGGGGGTGGTTTTTCCCCCGAACGACGGCGGACTCGGCACCCTTTCAGTGCCAAGAGGTGTGTGAACGGGCTCGATCCCGGAAGCAGAATGGGGCCGCCCGAAACATGACCACCCGGGGACCCCTCGTCCCCTGCTACTCCCTCCGGGCACCCAGTGGAGGCTAAGGGCGGGGGTCGCAAACCCAAGGCTGGGCTGGACCACAGGTGGGCAACGCCGCCCGCTGGGGAAGGCTCGGGCTACCGGGACCGGGCAGGAAACCGGCGCGGGCGGGGAGGGCAGCGGCAGCCGCGCCCCGCGCCCGCCGGGGCCCGCTCCCGGTCCCGGCCTGCTCCCGTGTGGCCCCCGCCCCGCTCCAGAGCTTCCCGTGCCACCGGGGGACCTCCGAGCCGCGCCCGGGGCAGCGGGGGCACGGCGATGCTCATGCCTGTTCCGCCTGCTGCCTGCAAGAATAACCATAATGATAGTCGTAGTGATAGTAGTAGCAATAATAGTAGTAGTAATAATAGTAAAAATAATTCCTATTCTGCCGGTAGCTCTCCCTTGGAATAACGAGCAGGTGTATGAACATTTCACGGGAAAATTTAGATTACCAACGGCAAAACGGTAGTAGCAAAATAACGACGGGCTTCCCCTAAAATAACGCGCTTGGGCAAAACCCATCGGAGCCATGCTCCCGCAGCAGGGGCGCCATGCCGGGAAATGATCGTCTCCGTGGATTCAACTAAATGTAGGAGGTTTTTTTTTGGGGGGGGGGGGGCGGGGAAGAGAGGAGGTTGTAAGTTTTTTCCTCTCATAGAGACAAATGGATTCGGCCATGAAGGTTACATATGTTTTAAATCCTAATGACTGGAGACAAAGGTGAGCGCTGGCAGTTTGATCTGTCCAAAGTTCAAAGATCTGAAATCTCAATGAGTTTCTGTTTGAGGTGAAGGGGAGAAACACAAACACCATGGCACGGCTTGGGCCAGAAAGTTGCACGGTTTGGGAGTGAAATGCGAGGTTATTTACACTAATCTATCCTTAACTGCTACTTTGTCACAATGGGCAGAATAATTAGTAGAAAATAACCAGAGAGAACAAAGGCAGGTTTTCTTCTTATCGCCTCCCGTTTTCCACTCTTCCCTCATTTTTTTTTCTCCCGCTGAAAAAGACCTTTCGACATTGCAAATCGCAGAAAACGTACAATTTTTTATTTATTTTTTTTTTTTTTTAGTTATTACTCTGCCTTTGCTAGTAACTGAAAAGCCTGGGTTTGCATTGGGGGGTGGGGTGGGGGGAGGAAATGACCCATTTTGCAGCACCGCCCTTGACATTTAAATAATCAAAGTAATTGCATTTTTGTTTTAGCTATTAACCATTCTCCTATATTTCCTAACACGATATTGCAGCGTGGGAGCTTTGCGACGACTTACGTGTACACTCCGCACCCCGGTCACTCTCTGAGCACTATTGTGGTGTGATTTTCGCCTGGTCATTGTGTGTTGTGTGTATTTCCACTTGTCTCCCCTGGAAACAAATACATATTAATTATATATATGTTAATATATACAATATATGCATCTAGATGCCTCCCGAGAGAACTTTCTATTCCATGTTTATATGAGGATAATTTGCTTCTTCACGAATTAAAATTACCACGAAAATACGCACAAAAAGTATATCTTTATTGAGTCTCTGGTTTTAATTTTTTTCCAGAGTGATTAATCACATATACTCACGCATATATGCCTAGATCTTTAATCGTAACAGAAAAGAAATAATACAAGGTGTATTGTTTTTGTAATCAAGCGTTTTATCGACAATATCGCTGTAAAATTACAACCGAGTCAGTTGCTCTTTTAAGGGCTAGTTGGCGTTACAGCAAGGGAATTCATTTATTTCGGGTTGATGTTGACAGACCAGTCAGCATTCAAGTATTCAGTGTCTGCTCAACATTTCAAAACAATTTTTGAAGCTATGCCAACGGCTGAAGTGTTTTCTCGCGCCGTTCTTTTACGATTTACTTCTATTTTATTGACATCACTAAGTTTCAGAGGGAAAAACCGACCGGGAAATATTTTTTCTCATCTTTCAGTCCCGAACATTTCAAATTCCTTCCTTCCAATAAATATAGAGCCTCAGATTGTTTGCCGATGCAGATGTCAGTGTTGTCCATTCGCACTCAGGAAACAACCCCGGAGGTGCTTGTGATTTTATTTCTCCCCCCACCCCCTGATTTGGGTGGCTGAAGTTGGTTTTATTCCATCGACTCTTCCATTCTCCGGAGGGAAAGCGCTGCTGGCAGGTGCTCCGAGGGGGTGCGGCGGGCCAGGGCCCCATCCTGCCCCACTCGCCGCGGGGCGCAGGGCCGCCGGACCCCGGAGCGGAGAGGGTCCCCGCTGTGCCAGGGCAGGGCTCACCGCGGCTCCTTGCCCCCGGCTGCGGGGACTGCCCCTGCCCAGCCCCCCGGGGTCGCGGCCGGCTCCTCCGCGCCGCCTCGACGGCCCCTGCCCCGCCGGCGCGCCCGACACCCCCCTGCCCGGGCCGAGGGCTCCGCGCCGCCCAAACTCCGCGTAAACCTTTACAGAGATCCCCCGCCGCCCTGAATTACTCCCCGCTTGTATTTAATTACGTTAAATGAGCCGTTTTCGCTCCCTCGCACGTGGCCGGTCGGAGATAATTGGCGTGTAGGGAAAGGTGAAGTTCCCCTATAAATTGCGGTGACGGCCCGGAGCCCGCAGCCTGGCGGCCCCCCGCTTTGCCTGTATCCTGGATGCAGGGCTGAGACACCACCTCCGACACGGGCAAGACCCCGCACCCGTCAGCTGCTTCCCTGCTGGCACGGAGGGAGCCGTCCGGCTGGAAGGAGATGCTCGTAAGCTCCCCTCTACATATTGCGGGGCGGGGGGTTGGGGGGCATGCACCCTCTTCCTCTGGAGCCTGCTTTTAGTTTATTTTTGCGCTGTGGCTGGGGGTTTCTCGAGAAGAGGATTAAAGCAGCAGCAGGGCAGCTAGGAATGGGACAGAAAGCAGGGGGCTCTTCCCCCCTCTGTTGACTTCCAGGTCTCAAACTGGTGACAGAAAGCTGCGCTCTCTGCCTCGGGGACCCGCATTTTTAGCGTGAGCCGCATCCCTGTTATGTCAGGGCATCATTGCCCACCGCAGCCACCATTTGCCTACGAGAAGAAAGGGATGGAATATAATCTTGATGGCGGGTGGCGAAGGGGCACACGCTACATCCGTGACAGACTCCGCTCCTTATCTATGAGAGGTTTGGAGCCGCGTCGGTCCGCTTAAACCCTTTTATTACCCACGCCCCGAATATTTCCATTACACCCAGTCTGTGCTCCTCAGCTGATATGCGAAACCTGCTGCCTTATCGCTGTCGGTCGATTGATATTTTCTATGTACAAGCCCAGGGCATTAAATCAATGTCTCCACTCTGCGGTGGCATATTCTCTATAGACTAGTCTGTGGGAGACAAGTGAAGTCCTGCTGAAAACGGGTTTCATCCTGTCTCCGTTTGCACGAAGCTCCTTTTGGCAGAAGCAGCGGGAATTTAAACGGGATCCACCCGCCCGGACTTGGTGCCGAGCACCCCCGAGGTGCCCCCGGCCGCAGGGGATCTGGTGGCGTTTGCCAGCTCAGCAAGATACAGAGGGCGAGGGGGCCGCGCAGCCTGGCCATGGAGGACCCAGCCAGACCCCCGTCCCGGGCACAAAGCCCCGCTGCCTCCCGCGGCGGGACCCGGCGAACGCCCGCCCGAGCCCGGGGCCGGCTCCGCCTCGCCCGGGAGCGCCGCGCTCGCCCCTCGGCCCCCGCCGGCCGCACCCGCGAAGCCCGCGGCGGAGGGGCTAGCCCGTATTTTTCCTCCCGTTTTACGGTGGGTGGTAGTGCTGGAGGAAGTCGGTGAGACTTCTGGGACGCTGGCTTGGCTTTTCTTTTCTAAATCGACCCTTGAAATTAGTTTGTCGCCGCTGTCCCTAACCCGTCAGGGGGCAATTATGTGCTAATTATGTGAATTACACAGTTCTTTTATCTGGCGGCGGCGCACGAAGGGGGCTGATCACAGCGAAATCTGTTCACATTTAAATTCCCCTCCCCCGACGATGCTGCTTGCTGGGGACCGGCGCTCGCCAGCGCGGCTGCTGTTACTGCCGGGGTCGATCCGAGCCAGGGTTGCAGAGCGGGAGCTGGGCTGGGGATCGGTCCGGCCCCAGAGCGGCCCGGGGCGAGGTGGAGCAGCGCTGGGGATGCTCCCCTCGGGCATCGCCCCGTCCGGCGGGGAAACGCCGGGTCTGGTTGTCGCTGCCACGGCAGCAAAGAGCGCAGGACATTTATACAGCCTCGGCTGGCTTTTTCCCCTCCCTCCCTCAACCTTCCCCGGCACGGTGAATTATTATTAAAAAATAAATAAATAAAAAAAAAAGACACCGCGACATACACCGCCGCACACGCCGGTGGCATCGCAGTGCCCCGCAAACGCCCTGCGGGTGCGTCCCCTTCCTCCCCTGCGCAAGGCCGGGCCGCGCAAATCGATCTTCGCATCCCCGCTTCGGTGCTGCTGTTGTTTTCCTGGCACATGGCTCCGTCCTCCTAACCCGCCCCAGAAATTTTGAAAGAAAATAGCAGAAGTCTTTCATCGTTAACATTTGATTTATTTAAAGTCCTTAACTGCAAATGATCAAAAACATACTTCACGCATTAAATTCTGTTATCGTTTTAAATCAAAATATGTTTTTTCAATTACAATCACATTTATAAAATTAACAAAATTTCTTAAATTCACGTGTAATTCTTTTTTTACTGTCATTTAAAGCAATTTCCAGCTGTAAAGAAAGAAAAAAAATATAAACCATGCAATAAATTAAGAACATTGAGACCGCGAACAGGAATAATAATAAAACCCGTCTGGCTATGCTAACACCGTGTAAAACTGTGGAAAGTGCATTAACACTGGATGAAACAAGCTAACGATGGCGATAATTAAACGGCCACAAAAGAAAACCCCAAAACGTATTAAACAAGTTGTAAAAGGGGAGGAGAGGGAAAGCTCTCCTCTTTTCCTTGCGTCGGTGTAATAGTCAACGTTTCCTGGGGGAGGGGGAAAATAACCTTGTTATAGATACACAGTTCTAGCTGGTACACCATGAAGACACTTAAATTAAATAAGCATGTCATCCACATGTTGATGAGAGTTCCTGATGAACGAGAATCTTCAGTAACAGATGGGAAGAAAAAAAAAAATCCAACTGGCTGTGACCTCTTGTAACTTTATATTACACCCCAAGACAGGTAACAGCTGGGGGGGGGGGGGGGGGAAAGGGTCGCATTCTGCACTCCAAAGCTCCAGCTGGTCCCCTCGGGAGTGCAGGATCCGGCCCGCAGCATCCGGGTGTATGCGGGTTGTACTAGCCGAAGGTTTATTTTGCAAGTATCAAAAGGATGATCCGAGAAAGTAAATAGTCCTCTTGTTGCTTAGAGATTCTCTTAGTGTTTTGCTACTTCACAGCAGTATTGTCCTTCAAAGCCTTTTTAATTAAAAAAAGTCTTAAATGTCTACTCGCTTCTTCATCTCCGTATTGTTAAAGTATTGCCACATACCTGTAAACTTACATGAGATTATAGAGCACAGAAGGGGGGCAGACGAGGGGGCGGAAAGCACAAACAAGTAGTTTACAAGCTCAACAATTTTTTCTTCTTTTTAATAACACCCTGCAAAGACTGAGGGGGGATCTCCGGGGAGAGGGGCTGGGCGGCGGGGGCGGCGGGGGGGGTATGTACAAGCGGGACGCGGCCGGCTTTGCAGGAGGTCGTGGTGCATCAGAACAACACACAGCGCCTTGCGAGACAATTAAAAAGTAACAGTCCTTGGCACGCGGCGTGCGGGAACACCTCGGGTTGTCGCGGGGAGAGGGAAAAAAGGAGGAAAAAGCCGCGGGGGGGGGGGGGGGCGAGAGGGTCTCGCCCCCTGCGGTGGGGGACGCAGAGCTAGGAGGTGTTTAGCACGGGTCTGGAATACACACCTTGATAGTAGGAGGGCTCTAGGGCCGAGGGCTCGATGCTGCTCCGGCCCGCCATGGAGGCGCTGCCCAGGGGCAGCCCGCCGGGGATGCTGGCCCCGTAGGAGGAATATTGCAGCGCCTGCTCATAGGCTTTGAAGTCCAGCTTGTGCTGCTGCTCGGAGGAGGACATGAGGTTGTTGATGGAAAAGGGGTGGTTGAAGGAGTAGTGGGGGTCGCCCTTGAGGTGGAGCTGGGGTTCGTGGGCTAAGGAGTGAGGGGGGTGTGGGACGGAGGCCAAGGCGGGGACGGAGCTGATGGTGGAGGAGGCGGCCGAGGCCGAGGTCTTTAGCTCCGTGCTCGATCCGTTGTGGTCCATAGACTGGGGGCTGGTGGACGGGTTGGAGCTGGAGAGGGAGGTGGCGGTGTCCAGCTGCGTGGGTTTATTGTGGCCTCTGTGCAGGGGAGAGTTGGAGCTGGAACTGGAGGCCCCGGCCTGATCTTTCCTACCCTCCTGAGGGGCTTTGCTGTTCGCTGGCTTCTCACACTTGAAGCGCTTTTGCCGGCGGAGGTAGCAGCCATTTTCAAACATGTTGCCGGAGTCAGGGTGCAGGGTCCAGTAGGAGCCCTTGCCAGGCTTGTCGGGGGAGCGGGCCACCTTGACGAAGCAGTCGTTGAAAGAAAGTGAGTGGCGGATGCTGTTCTGCCAGCGCTGCTGGTTCTGTCGGTAGTAGGGGAACAGGTCCATGATCCACTGGTAGATCTCACTCAGCGTCAGCATCTTGCTGGGTGCCTGCTGGATGGCCATGGTGATGAGGGAGATGTAGGAGTAGGGTGGCTTGGCGTGGGGGTAGCTCCGCTTGAAGGTCTTGGCATCCCGTGTCCTGCCGAGGTTGGACTGGGTGTAGGCCATGGGGCTCATGCAGGGGTTCATGCTGCCATAGGGGCTCAGCCCGTTCATGGGGGCCGGCTGGGCAGACATGGCGTTGATGCCACCGGGGCTCAGTGCCGTGCCCATGGCGGCCACACCGGCTGGCATGCCGTTCACCGGCCCCGCTGAGCCCGCTGGCATGCCGGCCACAGCGCCGGGGCTCAGCCCGGCCCCCAGCCCCGTGTTGGCGTAGGACATGTTGAAGGAGCTGGAGGTCATGTTGCCGCTCGTCGTCATGGTGTTCATGGTCATGTAGGTGTTCATGGTATTCATGGAGCCCAGCCCCGAGTTCATGTTGCTCACGGGCACCGAGGAATAGGCCTAGGGCAGTGAGACGGAGAGAGGGGGTTAGGGGGGAGAGAGGGGCGGGCAGGACCCCGGCGGGGCCGGATCCGCCCGTCCTGTCCTTCCTGCCCGTCCTGCCCGCCTTGCCCAGCGAGCCGCGCCACGTCCCGCCGCGGGACGCCGTCCCCTTCCCCGGCACCCGAGAGAGCGCTTTCCGAAAGCCGCACGGCAAGGCCGCTGGCGCGATGAAAAGGCCCAATTCGCATTTATATGTGTTTATAAACACGTTTATAGACTGGGCTGGGGGTTGTGCTCGGTCCTGACGCTCTCCCGTTCCACCGGCGCGCCGGCATCACCGGGGCGCACGGACCGACGGCCTTCCCGGAGCAGCTCCGCGCCCCCGCGGAACCGGGCTGCGGGCTTTATCTGCCACGGGAAGAGATTTTCTCCCGGAGTATTCCCGCGGTTTTGCCGATTTTGTGTCCCGTCTGGCCAGCTAAGTATTTAAACTAATCAGATTACTGAAATTTGCGGACGTACCCTGTCTGCATCAAGGAGAAATACAGCTGCCTGCACTTGCTGAGAATAATCTCACGCATCTCTCCCACCCTGCACTGATTTAAACTTCTGTTCTTACACGAGATGCGATAATGTCTTCTCGAGGGGGGGGGGGGGGGGGGGGAAATTAAAAAAAATAAATAGAAGCCAACAACTCATATCCACGCATTTTATCTGTGGAAAGCTTCCCCCTTGTCTACATTTTCTATCAAGTCAGTTTTAAAATGAAAGTAAAAAATAAAAACTTTCCTAAAGTACGAAAAGCCTGAACTTTCCCTGCCTGAGATTTTCTACAACTGGCAGACGTGCAAAAATTGTAGCAACCTACCACATAACACAACTCTTAAAAAAGGCAGAGCCGAAGAGCCTGCAATTGCTCTTTCCATACGGCGTCTGATTTAACAGGAGGGAGAAAGACGTTCTCAGTTTAACTGAACAAGGGCAATACGGCTAAGAAAAGGAGGTTTAAGCTGCGGTTAAATGTATAAAATTTATTACCGTTCACTACAAATTCCACGAGCTTATAAACGCGCTTTTAATTTAGAGGATCACATTAGGTATTTGAGGTGGTAGAACGTGGAAGGGTTTCCCACCTTGCATCTGTGCAGTGATTCAAATTAAATAGCACGGGAGGAGAAAAGATTGAGCCTAGAAAACAGCAGAAGCGAAGATCGCTTAACTTTATGTTTGTGGACAATGTGTGTGGCGAGGATAAACGAGCCTGGAAACGGCACGTAATTAGGATGACCCTTATTTGCCCTTAGCCGACTTTCCCCTGTTAGTAAGATGCCAGCCAGGGTGACACGTATCTGCCCGTGCCCGCGCGGCGCCGTGGGCGCTGTGTGCCAGCTCCGGGGCGCAGGGACGAGGCGTGGGGACGGCGAGGCCGTGTGTCCGGGTGTGCTGATGCAATGCCCGGGTGCGCACACCTAGGTGCCTGCCTCGTCACCACACTTCCTTAAAACGGCTCCTTTCCTGGCGGGAAGCCGAGGGGCTGCTGGCCGCTGGCTTCCCGCGGGGACCCCCCGCTGCAAGAGCCGCAGAGGCACATTGCGGACCTCGGCCCCCGCAGGGCCGAGCGGGGCGGGCTCCGGGCACCGCCGTGGCCCTCAGCTCTGCCGCGGCTTTTGGCGCTCGGGCTGGTTCTCCCTCTTCCTTTGAGCCGTGCGGCCAAAGAGGCGCGGGGGTGGGAAGCGCCCCCCCGGGGTGCCGCGGGCCGGGGCGGCGGGGCCGGGTGCGGGCCCCCCTCCCGGTCTGGCTCTCGGGGCCGCTCCCGGCAGCGCCGCCAGCCGGCCCCGGCAAGCAGCGCACTCCGCAGGCAGCCGGTCTTGCAAAGTAGGAACAAACGGCTGTGTCCGTCCCCCCCCCACCGCGCTCCTTTCTTTTTGCCCGGCTTTAAACAGGTGAGGCCCCCGGCGACGGCGCGCAGAGGCCGGCGGCCCCGCCGAGGCGCCCGGGGAAGGCGCTGCCCCCCGGCTGCCTCCCTCTGCCATCCGCCGGGAGGGAGCCGGGGCTGGCAGTGCGGCGAGCCCTCTGCCCCCCGCCAAGAGTTTACGGGGTGCTTTTGTGAGCGCCGCGGGCGGAGGTTGCGCCTTTTAGACGAGATCGAGGGCTGCCCCCAGCCCCCCGGCCCCCCCAGCCGGCCCGCAGCCGCCCCGGGTCTCCCTCAAACGCCTCCCGGGGCTCTCGGAAGCCGTGTTTTCCTCGGGGAAGCCTGGCCAGCTTCGGCGCCGGAGGGAGGGGGGAAGGCACGTTTGCGCTGGCAGGATCTGGAGCGCAAACCGATTCCTCCGATTGCTGCCCCCTCCGGACCCCCAGCCCCCCCCAGTCCCCGTCCCCCGTCCCCCCCCCCCTTTGCAGAGGGGCAGCAGCAGAGCCAGACTCTGGGATTTACTCACCTCCTGAGTATCGGCGTAGTAGCTGTTCCAGTCGCTGGTTTCATGCCCTTCCATTTTCACAGTCCCTAACATTATGGAGCCAACCTGCCCGGTGTAACCATCCAGCCCTCTTGCAAGCGAGCGACGGGCAGTAGGAAAAGACCCCGAAAGCCCGACCTAGCAGGAAGCCAGCGCTCAGGAGGGGTGGGGGGTGCCGAATTCTCCTCTATAACCAGCCAAAAAGGAGGCAGGGAGCGGTGTGGGGCGAGACAGTTGAGAAAGTGAGGAAGTGCCGGCTGGGATGTGAGTGGAGTTGAGCTGATGTGGATCTTACGTCGCAGAAGTACCCACCTCCTCCTCCTCCTCTCCCCATTTGTCCGCCGCACAAAGGCGTTCGCACCTACAAAGCCGGAGATGCACCTGCAAACAAGGCAGTTCCCCTCGCCTGCAACTCCCCCGGGGCGGCACTTTATTTGCAAAGCGGCGTAATTGGTTTAAGCTTGTGGGGAAAGAAGGAGAGACAGAGGTGGGAGAGGGGGAGAGAGTAGGAAAAGGGGGGGGGGGGGGGCGCACCCTTTCAGATGGACAGGACAAATACTAGGAGGGATCGGTGGAAATGAAATGAGGTAGATAAGGGAAGGGCAGCCCCCTCTGTTTGAAGAGAATGCAAAAGGCCATCCAGCCTTAAACCCCTGAGATTAGGGGCAATATTTACTAAAGTCCAGTAGATGCTCACTTTAACTTGATGGTCGGGACGTGCTCCAAAGTCTCGAGCCCTACAGCCCACAGGCTCCCCCCCCTCCAGCCTCTCACTTCAAAGCCGGTACCGTGCAGGTACCTCCCGCGGCGCCCCCCGCTCCCAGCGCCCACGGGCCGGGGCACCGGGCTCGGCGCTGCGGGCAGGAGGGCTCGGCTCCGCGCTCCCCAGCGCCCCCCGACACCCCCCCCCTCGCCCCGGGTTAAGCCTAGCCCTTCAAACCGGGCTGCCGTCCTGTGTGGAGGGTGATGATGGCACCTTTTTTCTGGTGCCTTAGGTTTAGAAACCGTGTGAGTCACCGCGCTGAGACATAACACTACAGGCACCCAATAAATGCGGACAGAGGTTTGAATGCGGATCCACCGATATTAACCTCCGCTTGGCAAACATCAGGTGAGTCACTGGAACCATTTTATATCTTTACTGTGGACAGCCTCCAGCCCAGAAGGCTCCTTTGGAAGCCTTCTTTGGTACCAGGCACCCAGGAGCAGAAATAATAAGTAGCGGGTATCTCATTGCCAACTTCTTGCTCTTTAACCTCATTTCTTGCAAAGAACAGGGGAGGAGGAATCTAGACAGGTTGGTGAAAGGTAAAAAGGGGCAATACCGAGAAAACAAACTGACATTGGACAATGCTTTTTATTATTATGGAGGGAATCTGTCAGTCTCTGCAGACGGATCGAACATCTTCTGTTTCTGCTCCTGCCCTGTCCGGCTCTTCGAGCTTGTGTCAAGACCACAGACTTTTCTTGGGTTTCTCTTTCCTATTCTTTATGAATTTGTTCATACCTAGCTGCTAGAACTTCTATCATCTGATAGTAATAATAAAAACCCCTACAACCAAAAAAACCCGCTCACCCACCAACACCCAAAACCCCCAAACCGAAATAACTTTGCGGACAATGGGAATTTGAAGGGGAAATAAAGTTTCCTGGGATTTTGAAAAAGGCTTGCGTATCAAACAACAGAAACTAAAATACACATCTGGGTCTGAATTTCTGCCTGGCACGTTTATCGCCCAGCTGCTTCCACAGTGATTTGTCCTCGAGTGATCTGCGAAAACGTCACCCTCACAAACACGATTTTAAAGTTTCTTATACAGAGACCCAGGATCCAAATGACGAGATATAGCATATCTCTGCTTCGACAAATATGTTTTAACTTGTCCTCTAAATGCGTTTTCTGTTACCCCTTTCTTTGTTCTTTCCCTCCTCGTCCTTCTTTCTTTAAATCTGGCAACAGAATTAAGTCAAATCCTCGAAACAAACAAAACTCTAGAATCAGCAGACGAGAACAAGGGATGAAAAATGTGTCTTGGAGGAAATAAAATAGATAAAAGCACTGGATTAAACCTTTGCTTTCTCAAATGGTCAAACTACACCCATGGAAATTGGAACAAAACTCAGTGGAAAATATAAGAGGTATCAAAATTGCGGTCCTCGTGTATGCACCTTCCCTCTTTTCCTGATGGAAGCGATCTATACGTCTGAAAATAGAGACCCCTGGGAGGTGGCTCGTTCATTTCCGTCCTTGAGGTCTGTGGGGGTCAGACCCCCTCAGCAGTGCAGCCCGTGCGGCGCGGCTGGGGGGGGGCGCGGCGGTCCCGGCGACCCCGCTGGCGGCACCTCCCGGCCTGGTGACCTCGGGGAGGTGCTGTCCGCTTCCCGGAGCCCAGCCCCGCGGGAGCAACACCCGCCGGGGCGCTGGGCAGCCCACGGAGGGCTCCCTCCCTACCTGGAAAAAAGAGCAGGCACGAAGCCGGCCACGCTCCTCGGATGTTGCTACAAACCGCGGAGGCGTTTCGCCGGGCGGAGCAGATGTGGCGCCCGGCAAAGCCGCTCTCGGCTCCGGCCGGCCCCTCGGGACCGTGCCGCGCCGTGCCGCGCCGTGCCGGGCGGGGAGGGGAGGCCGGGGTTGTGCAAAGTCGCAGCGCCTCCTGTTGTCCGGCTGCGGCTGCGGGCTCAGCCGCCTCTTCCTAGGATTGCTCCCCGAGGTGAGAGCACAGGCCGGCTCCTGTCTGTGGTCTTCTTGGAGAGCCTCTCGGCTCGGCGTGCAAACCAGCCAGCCCGAGGCAATCAGCCGCTGCTGGGAGTTCCCTCCGGCCCCGGCCGCTGTGTTGCAGCCCTGCTGGAGAAAAGCCTTCCTTGCGTGAAGAAGAGGGTCGTGACGGCTCTGCCCACGGCAACAGGAAAAAGAATGTATTTCGGTAGTTGCCCTTGCCCTGCACTTAGCTTATGCGAAACCCTGTGTGGGATGCTCCGACAGTCCAGCGCGATTTGTGCGCACCCTTCGCGGCAGGCTCAGCGGGGAGGGAAGGGCTCCCCTAGGATGGAGGACGCGTGCTGTAGCCAGGAGCTCCCCAGAGGCACTTAGCTGCTTCTGTGGGTTGTAGACTTCAGGACGGTAGCCCTGGCCCGATTTACAAAGAGCCTTTCCCCCTTTCCTCAGCTCTGGTCAGAGTACCACCAGTTTCTGATCAGGCTGTACACTGGTGGGATTTTTTTTGTGTGTGTGTGGGGTTTTTGTTGTTTTTTTCCCCCTCTTTTTTTTTTTTTTTTTTTTTTCCCTCCAGTGGGAGCTGTTTGTGCAGTTTGGAGAAAAGCGCAGCCTGAGATGAACTGCATTTTCTCCGCCTAAACGGGAGCAGGGTCTCAGCTCCTGGCTCCACTGGTGCGCGCTGCCAAGGAGAGAAACATAATAACTGACCAAAAAGAAAAAAAAAAAAGTACGTGCGTGTGGTCTGTGTGTGTGTGGAGCGGGAGGAGGGCGTCCCCGAGAGCCCGTGTTACCAGCGGTGGCAGTGAGAGCTGCCCCCCGCAAAGACCGCTCGGCAAGCGGCCGCGTTTTGGGCAGCGCATGCCTGCGGGTCCCGGCCGTCAGGCCGGGCCGAGGGGCCTCACCCGTGGGAAGGGGCCTCCGGCAGCGTCGCGGAGACCGGAGCTGGCACCGGTACCGGCGCTGCCCAGGCGGGGACCCGCAGCGGCCCCGGGGGCTGGCCCCTTGCCCCGCGCCGCTCGGGAGCGCCTCCCGCAGGTACCGTCCCACGCGTGGGGCGGGCGGGCGGTGGGAGCGGCGGGGGCTTGAATGTTAACGGCGGAGCGCTGATGCAGGGCGCTCCAGCTTAAGGGCTACTTTTCCCCTGGCAGGGGCAGTTCCTGACGGCCGCCCCTTCGGTTTAACTTGCAGGGTCTCATTTGATTTTACCGAAACGCCATCGTCTCCTGGCCGGGGATCTCTTGGTAGTGCTTGTGCGGGGCAGATGTCTAGTCGGGAAGGAGCTGCAAGGTTATCTCCGCATCAGGATGCCTTCCCTGGTCCTCGCTGTGCAGCCACCTTTTCTTTTCCCCGGATCTGGCCCCCGCGGAGGGTCGCTGGTACCCGGCTTTCCGGGCGGGCTCAGCCCTGCGCAGCGGGTCGCCTCAAACGCCGAGTGGGACTCTTCAGCCGCTCCCACCCTCTCCTTGTCCTTACTCATCCACCCCTCCCGACGGTGGGAAATCCCTCTTCCCATCTGTTTCCAACCCGAAATCCTCCCCCACCCAAGCGGGTAAACAGGAATCGGGTGGGAACGTGCCGCTACCCAGAGCCGGGTCCTTTGGACGGGGTGGGGGCGCGGGCGGCCCTGGGGCGCCCCGGGGGCCGGGGTCGGGGACTGCCGGGAGGGCCCCTCGCTCCAGAGGGACCCCATCGAGACGGCGGCGGAGTCGGGGGGCTTGCTTCCCACTCTCACACGGGCAGGGCCGCCCCAGCTCTGTGCTCTTGCCGCTGAGCACTCACTGAGCAGAGCCGATGGGGTCCATCCCGGCCCGCCCGTGTCCCTCTGCCCGGAGCACCCCCAGGCCTCCGGCGTTCACCAGCCGGGGCGGTGCGGTAAGGTGGCGTCTGCCTTCCTCTCGCTCAGGAGCAGCGCCCGGGCAGGTGAGGGCACTCCGGGGGGCCAGCACTTGCTAGGAGCCTCTGCTGCGTGAACGGTCCTTATCGTCGATCAGGACGACCGATGGACCCCCTTTCCCCGACCGACCTGAGGTAGGAGGGGGACACCCCCTTTTCTTTCCGCACCCAGGACCCGCGGTCTGGATCCCCCTGGGCGGAGCAGACGTGGCCTCCCGCTGCCCCGTCCCCGGCAGGGAGGGCCGGGGGGGCGCACCTCTCACCCGCCGGCTCTGCCGCCCGCTTCTCGGCCACGGGTTTTCCGCACTTCCAGCCGCCGCCGCGGGGCGCGGAGGCCTCCGGAGCGGCCGGGACCCCGGGCGGGGCCGCCCCGCTGCCGGCGGGAGCGCGGCGCACGGTCGCCCCCCCGGAGGCCGGGTCCTGCCGGGGCCACCGGGCTCTCGGGGTCACACTCAGGGTGTGCCGTTCGTGGGCTCTGTGCCAGGCCCCGCAGGCGTCCTGGGACTCGTTGCAGTAGCCACTTGCCGTTGCCGGATTCTATTTTGTTTTGTTTAGTTTTATTATTTCATTTTCTTCCTTTTAAATTTTTTTATTTATTCATTTATTCATTCATTTATTCATTTATTCATTCATTTATTCATCTATCTATCTATCTATCTATCTATCTACCTATTTATTTATTTATTTCAGTGGAATTAATTGCATTTAATTTTTCCAGGCATCATTCGGAGTTGGCACCATCAGAGTTAAGCGACACTCCTGACATAAAATATAATACCCCATCCGCCCGAAAATACTCATGTATCAGACCACTTAAAGGAGAAAGAAGCAGAAATAACAAAATGAAAAATTACGAATAAGTTAACACCCGATGGCTGCAGCTATGAGAGCAAGGAAGGCTCTGTGTTTTTCTGCTTACTTTTTTTTTTAGTGTAACAAAAGAGCTCCTAACTAGGTAAATCATGACCCACCGTATACAATCACTTTATTTTTGCTAATATGGTTAGCTGTGTGTATGCTGTTTGCAGAACCCCAGCTGGCAGGTTGCCCACACTGCAGTGTGTTATTGGGCAAGTGTGGTTTTACTTTATGTAAAAATAAATGCACTTCGTATTTCTCATTTTATTCAACAGCAGCCACGTAGGTATTTATTTCAAGTTTTGGATGTTTCATTTATGTTATGATTTACTGAAACATAAATGGATGTGCTTCTATTGTGTCATTTGATCAGTGTACCAATTCTTATCCAATTACTCAGTATCTTTTCAAAAGTTTGGTTTGGTTTGGTTTGGTTTAAAGGGTGTTTTGTTTTAAAGTAGCTGCAGTCCTGTGGCATGGAAGAAACAGTGTCAGGGGAGATGGGAATTCTGTTATTCACAGAGATAAACACATGTACATCAATGGCACTCACTTCATAGAATCTCAACCAAATTGTAAAAATAGTATTTCAGGACATATGCAGATTTTTGAGGTACACATATAAGGAAGGAAGAAAGAAAACTAAGACAGTGAATGCAGTTAATCTAAATAAACTTGCATAAGAAACAAAGCTTGGCAGGAGAGACACTTTTGCATGAATCCTAGAATTACTTCTTTGTTAAAGCTGCCCAAGTGACTTAATGGACTAAAGTCTGCCTTTTTTTCCCCCCAACAATATCCGCTGCTTGAACAAAAGCAATTTCCACTCTCCATGAGTCTTGCTTCTCCAAAACCTGCCGTGAGTTCTCTGTGAGAACATCTGTTTTATTGATGTAAACCAAACAGCACTGTACAAGAGATGGACAAGAGATGCAGAGCGGATCGACAATTTGTAACATTCACACCAATATAATAGTCCAGTTTTTCTGCCAACTGACCTTCCTATGCAGGAGGTGGGCTTGGTTTAGTACCTTGGATTCTAGGTGATGGAGAGCGGAGGAATGATACCCCTCCTTCACTGCATAGCACCATATTTTCAGATTGTTTGCTCCATTCTCCTTTACCTGCAAAGAATTATTAATTTCCCTGTCTCTGTCTCTACAGCAGTTTTACAGAAAAGCACTGGGAGAGACCAGTATCCATCATAAATGGTTTTCTTGGCTGGCTTCAGCTCTGAAGAATCAAATGTACAAAATCAAGGCTGGCTTATTTAAACTCTCCCCCAGGGAGCAGTTTCACAGCTTTACCCAACTTGCAGTTCCTAGTGCATAAATGAATTCAGGCACATATTCTTGCGCTGTATTAACAAGGACAGCGAGCAATTGCGGGATGTGTGGCAGCATGATCACACATATACAGAAATGCTTTGACCATTTACTCCATCTGGGGACATACATTAACCTGTGTGCAGCAAAAATGATGTTTGCCCTAGAAGAGGCTGCCCAGAGGCCCTATGTAACACATCCTGTAGTTTTACATTGAAATGCGAGAATGTGAGTATCAACTGGTAACATCCTACAATTGTAAGCAAGACCCATAAAATAGGATAGTCAACTAGTGTCTATGGGAAAGCAGAGGAAGGTCTGGATTTGGTAACATTTTAGGACTCCTCAGGGGCAGCAGCTGTTCAGTATTTTGGAGAGTGGTTGGTCCTCTCAGCAGCTGGCCTAAGCTTCTGCTGCTACTTCAAGCATTTCAAGGGTGAATCCCCCTGCTGAGCAGTTTTAAGGGAATGACATCAGGAAGGTCACTTAGCTCACCATGTGCCTTCCTTTCTGCCCTCATGTAGGCTCAGTTCCCTGTGCAGCTATTGGTGAGACAAGGAAAAATCAGATTTAATTAATTCTTCCTCCACCCCTCCCCAGCCAACAAGGCAGCTGCCAAAATATTTCTGCAGCGCATGTAGTTTCAGGTTTACTCCTTCTTAGGTAGTGACTTCAGGTGGGATTGACTGGGAGGGAATCCAACACCTGACCTTTCCTTCAGTTCCTCCTAAAGAGAGAGATCCTCTCATCCGTCCCAACAATTTTATAGCTCTTCAGGTGGCTTTCCTATTACCCATTGAACAAACTACCCTTTTCCTTTTTTCAGGATCGATATCTAGGAATATTTCCTTCACCGTCCATCCTCTGCCAGAAATCCTTTAAATCTTTCTTAACGTTACCCTTAGAAATAGCTGGAACTCCAGCCTCTGCAGACACCTTTCCTCACCCTTTGCAGGGCATTTCCCTTTGTTGAAGAAACTGATCAGATGTGAAGATTTTTCTTGGGATTAAATGGGATTTCTATGTCCCCCAACACTGAGTCTTCAGCTGTGAAACCTATGAGAACTACAAACACAGACATATATATCTACATCTATATATCCACAGTCAAGCTGTTGTCCTAAGAGAACAGAAGAGTTGGGCTGGAATAGCTGACTGGAAAATCTGCTGTATTAACTGAAAGACAATGGAGAGCAGAGATAATATGATCAAATTTTAAAACTAAAGCAAGTAAAGGGCTGAGCCCAGCAAAGACTTTGGCAGGTGTTTAGCTGTAATTTCTCTGTTTATTGCTTACAGCCTTCTTCAAAGCCAGGAGTGTCTCTGACCTTGTGCCTATAGTAAAGGCTATGTGTGATGGGTTTCTAGAAGTAACTCATGTAATTTCTCTTGGGCTATACAGTAAAATGGCACATATCTGGAAATATCACGGTCATGTCATACTAAAAAATAAATCTGGGATTCATGATCGCTCAAAATGATCAAATGACTTTCTCGTTGTAATGATTATCTTGTTATAAATATGGTTTTAAATAAAAGGGCTCCATCTTGTTGTCAATCTTTGATTTTTTTCTTTATTTTGAATTATAAAGGATATGCCATTATTTAAATAATGTGTTTCAATCAGGATAGGAAAAAAAAAGCCATGTCCAAAATCATAGGAGGAAGAAAAATTTTAACTATTTCTGCTGGCATAGTACTGGCAAATACAGATATCTTACAATCATAATGGAGATTAGTAGAGCTGGGTGTGCATATTTGTTATGGATCAAAGACAGGATATAGTGATTAGAAGAATGACAATGCTTTCAACACTCACAAAGGGATTGAATGTGTGATTTATAATACTAATTCCACAAAACCTTTCTATGGCTACTTACTGCACAAGGGATTCAATATGGATTGATCACTGAAAAAAAAAAGAATTTCCTTTAGCTCAGCTGGATCAAACCCTTGCAACTAACCAAAAAGCTTTTCAGTATTGACAGTCTCTGATTTAAGAGATTATTTCCCCCCAATCCATTTACTCCACTTTCCTGCTACAGATTACTGTCCCCACAGTGTAACTGTCAGAGAAGTTTGTGTGCTAATTCCCAGTGGCCCAACTTCACAGTTCTAGCTTATACTTAGTTGACTTTCTCTGAGTATTTATGGCCATTTTATATATGTACATGGCAGAAGTGTATATATAAGAAAGATGCTGATGGCCTGAAAGAGCAAACAGTAGCCTACTGCCTGAGGACACATATCTGGTTTTCTGTTTACTAGCAGTCAGAAGCACAGACTTGGTTATGAATCTGCCACTGGTCCTACTAGGGGACTTTGGAATCATTCAAACTCTCTTCATTCTAGCTTCTGGTCTCTAAAATGGGGTAATGCTACTTAGGCATCATGGTGAAACTAAATATGCTGTTATCCTTGCTAGAGCTATTCCATTGGTTAATAGTTTTAAGCAAGTGTAGTGCTGTGTTGAGGCAGACTCATGCTTTGGCTGTGGCACATAGAAAGGGAGAGAGCAGCATCCCTCCCAGGCTGGGGAGCCTTTGGACTATTTCATGTCAAGAGTTTCACAGCCAGCTGGAAAAGGATACCAAGGCAAGGCTTAGCATCTAGTGACAAACTAGCAAAGTAGTTATGCTCTTGCTTTCCTTTTTCCTGTAAGTAATTGCTAATCAGCTTTCCAAAGATTCTTTCTGGCATATTCTGCAGAGCCCGTACCAGGCTGCGTAGTTTTAATTTGCACCATGCTGTCCTGATTCCTGACTGCCTAGATGAAGCTGACTATTGGAAGCATCATCAGCTCCTCCTGACTGTGCTCCAGTTTCATCCCACAGCCTGTGGGGCACCATGTGCATCTCAGCCTCATTCCAGCAGGAACTTGGATGGTGGCAATGATGTGCACTGGGTGTGGGACTTCCTATGTGGTGGGACTCAGCCAAGCTAGGAGAAGAGAAACTGCACTTTTGACTTTATCCAACCAGCTGAACAATTTTTTAATGATCGTTTTTCTTTCTAAAAAGAAAAAAAACCCCTTCCTTGTAACATTAATAGACTAATAACTTAGATGATACAATTTATGTGATATTAGAAAGCTTAGTGATCTGGTGAGGTCTAATTAAGAAAATAATAATGTGTACCCAAGGACTGAACTTGCACAAGGTTTTTCCAAATCTAGATCCATTTGCTAAGTATAGGGATTCATCTACTGATTAAATTTTGGACTTTGCAAGCTACAGAGATAGGGCTTAACCTGTTTAACTAAATACTTAATGTTCATAAAAAAAAACACCTTCAGGCTTCAAGCATCACTGTGATCATTAAGAGAGGGGCGCATGCTAATAATACCTGGGGAAAGGGGAAAAAGCTTTCCCTGTTTTCCTGTGTATCAGAGATAAGAATCTCTGCAGCTGTCACCTCTGGAGCTCAAGCTGAGGATCTAGACGATATATTGGCAAGACTTACTCCTGGAATCACTGCTTAAGCAATGTGCGTGGCTCGGCACAGGAAAAAATACAGCATTTGGGATTTAACTTGACATCAGCTCCCCTTGGGTGCTTACTCTCTTTGCTTACTAGACCTAGAGTCTAAATGCTGTAAACTCCAAAACATTTATGAATCGAAGCTTGAACCTTTCTTGCAAGCCAACTACATCCTCCAGGAGCCAGCCCCTGGTCTGCTGCAAGCCGAACTGACAGAGCACAGATACCGCAAGGTAACACCGCATACTCATTTACCATTTCACCACAACTATTAACCTAAAGAGGAAGACACATGTGTAAGGATTTTTCCTTCCTCCTAAGATTTTTTTGATGCAAATCCTTCTTGCCATTCAGCAGCTTCTTACTGGAACTTCCTGATGCAAATGCCTCTTCACATGCGGGACCTTTTCTTCCACACCCCATTGTGGCTCCCTCAGAGAGGAACTGTTCTAGGTAAACGGCATTGTTGAGGCTTTACTTACTGTTTAACTAGTTTGAAATGAATCTGTTCTCTAGGCTTACGACTGCATTAAACTGCTAATAGGATTCATCTTCAATGAGGCAATCGAACACTTCATTCCTGTTCTGAACTGCTTTAATGGCCTGGACAGCTAACGGGAATCCTTCAACACAGATCAACTACTTCATATTCCACCTTCTGCTCCTCCAACTGCTCTGGGATTCCTGGTAGAGAGAGGGAAAAGCAAATTAGACACCAAATAGATAAGCTTCCTAGGGCGTATTACAGAGCTTTAATCAGTTATCTTGCTATCAGAAGAAGAAAACCTGTTATTAATTGGGAAGTTATGTGACTGGCTAATGAGTTTTTCATCTTCAACAAGTTTTTAGTTGCATTAGCAAGCTATAAATTGGCCGTCTAGCCCAGTGTAAGAAGCATTGTTTGCAAGAAGTACACTGGCTGCCCCCTTGAACTCCAGGAATACAATTAGGTAGAGGGAAAAAAAAGCTACAAAGCTGTAGCTGAAAGCCGCAATGAAAGGAGAGAATAATAGAAGACATTGGCCTGTTAGATCAGTGGAGATTTTCAATCAGTTGAGTGCTATATTTGATTCCGATATATGCAGTTAGTCCCTACAGTTCCTTGTTATCACATGGGTGCTTGGGGACCCAAATAGAAGAAAAAAAAAAAAAAAGACTTTATTTTTACCCACCATAAGAGACTTAAGGATTACAGGCATAATTTTGTGAACTGCTGCAGTTCAGATATTCACGGAAAGTCCATGGAAAAAACTAGCAGTGCTTTGAGTTCAGATTATATGTGGGAAACTTTTTTTTTTCCTTTTTCCCCCCACCCCATTTACTGCAATTAAGCTGCTTCACTTTGTGTTCTAGACAACCAGCCTTCTTGGGAATCTGATCAACGTGACCTTGTAGGTTTGTGTCATGTTATGGCCGTCTTGATAGATTCAGCTTGACTTTTCACATTTTCTTTTATATGCATTTTTAGATTTCTTTTCTGAAGTTTGATGATTTTTGACACCTGCTATCATCGCCATATGCGTTGGATACTGAAATGGTCATATATTTTCTTGGTCCACTTACGCTTCATACTTCACATGCGAAAAGAACTACTGTTAAAATTTAACTTTCATCAGACAGCCGTTGAATATATTTGATACCTCTGTTCTCTGAAAGCCAGGCTAGTAAAACCGTGAGACACAGGGTCAGGATTCCTCCCAGAGAGCTGCTTTCAGACTTTTTGCTCACGTTAATGCTGCAAAGCTGGTTGGCTTATGGAGGCTGGGATGGAGCGTGTCCTGTCGCAGGCAATCCCTGGTATTGTCAATGAAATCCTGATGACAGAAACTGTATTGATGATGCTAAACGAGTCACACACAGCCGAGCTGGGCTTTCATCTCCAAGCTGGTGTTTTTTGATTATTTTTTTTTTTTTTGACCATTAGGAACATGAGTCTGATGGAGCAATGTGTCTGTAATCACACCTAGGAGGCGGCTGCGTGGGGCGGTGGGCAAGGTCCCAGCAACGCCACCGGCACGTTTGGTTTTCAGGGTGAAACTTTCAAGCGCTCATAACTGACAGCAGAACAGAGGTTGCCATACGTAGCAGAGAAGCGCAGCTGAAAAGGTACACATAAACTCGCCCGTGACCGTCAGACACCCGTGGCTGAGCTGGAACGCTTCTGACGACATCTCCGGGTGGTGCTGAAACCTGCGGGCCGTCAGACACCAGCTCGCTGTCAAATTCCCCCCCGCCCCTCACGCGTGGAAGCCTGCACGCCCCCGCCTCCCACGGGAGCGGCGCCGCCCGCGTGGGGCGCGCTGGCAGCGGCCGGGCTCTCCCCGCCGGCAGGGGGCGCCCGCCAGGGGCGGCACCCGGCGCTGCCCGCTCCCTCCCCCAGCGCGAGCCCCGTTGCCGGGTTACGGAGCGCGTCCTTCCCCTGCCCGCCCGCTCAAGAGGGAGCGGCGGCGGCGGCGGCTTTTCCTGGGGCTGCGGGTCCGGCTCGTCGCCGTCGCCGGGGCTGCCGGCGCCCTGCGGGAGGGAGCCAGCCAGCCAGCCCCCCTGGCAGTCCCCGTGCCGGTGTGTGGCGGGGGCGCTGCCCGTGCCCTGCCGCTCCTGCCGGCGGCCGGGCTGCGGACACAGCGGGGGCTGAGGTACCTCCCTGAGGGGAGGGAGGCCCTTTGCCTGCCCGGGGGGAGCAGTGGGGCATGGAAGGGCCTGAGGTCGCTGGTTTTGGTAGGTGAAAATCTTTCTGTGATAACCGCGAGGAAGGGTTGAGCTTTATCCTTTCTCAGCTTTTTGTCTCTTGGGAGTTTCTGTCCCAGTTGCCAATTTACGCTCCCAAAGATAGAAATGGTTCACTTGCTTCCTCAGGTAAAATGGTAATAGCCATTGCTGATGCTTAATTAGACACATTCAGAACTTGTTAAAAATGAATGGCTCCCTCACCAAAATGAAGTAGTCTTTTCAAGGCTGGGTTCTGTGTTGGCATAATCACAAAAATCATTCTGTTTGAGTTTACAGGCTGCATAGCACAGGAGAAAATTGCTGGAAAACATGAGGATTTTGGGCTGAGTTATGTGGAAGAGCTGAATATGATTAAGGAACGTGAGACTATATGCCGGGAATCTCAGTGGGATAGTCTGAAGATCAAACAAGCAATAGTTACTAGTCCTAGAAACGTGAGCATTTAGCCCTTATTGGAAGATTTAACACCAGATCAATTGCATCAGTTAAGAACATTATCCTCTCCAGAGGTCAAACAGTCCACATAAGCCTGTCATGAATATAAATAAAAATATTCCTAATTAATTCATTGGGTGTTCTGAAGTTCACAGAAAGTAAGGATAACCTCTGAAGTAAGACACATGGAAAAAAGCAAACCCCTGATCTCAGGGTGATGACTCAAAGAAATACATCTGTGGAAGAAGGCAGTGCTAACAAAAATCAGAGCAGTTGCTCTGGAAAAGGTAACAGAGAAAAGGTCACATGTAGTCATGAACAGACAGCTGTAAAGCTGCCAGTGATAGTGTCATTTGCAGGTACCACTAAAAAAATTTTAACGGTCAAGCACCCAACACCACCTCAGAAGCCAAGTTACTGCTGGTCTACTTTTCATGTTACTAGCTCCCCTATCTCATTAGAAAAGACAAAAGCTGTTAGAAAGGATAGAGTGCATAAGCCACAGATGGATCCCCAGAATTTAAAAAGAGATAAAACTCAAGAAATAAATACTGTGATTAAAGATAGTGATGAATTTAGCTTTACAGATTCTGATAAAAATCAAAGCATTTTAAGAAAAAAGGAAAAAAATAACGAGCAAAAGCTGTAAGAAGAGAAGCAGAGTGATTTCAAAAGCAAAGCAACAAGATTTAGATGTTGAATCAGGAAGAGTGCTGAGAAAAGGAAGCAAGCAGCCAAGTGTGAGGTCTGCTCGAGAACAGTTGGAAGAGGCAAGAGATGTAACTAGACCAGACACTTCAAAAATATACGAGAAGAACTTCCAGCAGAGCAAGCCTGAAGAGCCTACTTCCACACCAGCATTGCCTGTGAAAGTGGTTGCAAGGTCTATTGATGAAATAATTGCCTCCCTGCAGTCTACTTCTCCATCTCCCTTGGCCCAGATGATCAAAGAACTCCCGGAGAGTGTTCTTGGCCAGAGCTACAACATAAAAATGGAAATAGGTGAACCAGAACAAGAGCAATATTTTTCTCTTGGGTAAATATTACTTTTATAAGAGTTGTGTATTTTTTTTCCAGCTCCTACAATGTGTTACAACACAGAAGCCAGACAAAACAAATGAATAAAGACACTAATGTATCATAGAATATTCTTCGCTGTTTCTTCTGCCAGTTTTTTTTAATGTCCCTTAAAAATGAAAAATGAGCCAATACTGAAATTTATTAAAACACAAGCTCTTTTGGGGTGTTATTTTCATTATACTGCTTATAGTTTAATACATCGTTTTCTTTACTCTCCCTTTTTTAAGATGACATATTCCAGGTCAACAGAGGAAAAAGTGCATTTGGGATGTTATTGGAATCATTGCTGCTTTTAGGTATTGTTTAGCTTGTGAAGTCTTGGTAAAACAAATACTTTATTGTCACAGTTAGGTCGATTGTGTAAGCAGTGTAAGAGAGTCTCTTCAATTAATTACAGTAGGAGATATCAGCAATACTAGGCATCAGATAGATGTTAAAGAAAACTTCCCTACATTTTCACCTGATCAATTTGATAACTAGACTAGTAACTTACTATCAGATGGCTCTTTGACCTCTCTTAGCAAGACTGATAGTTTTTTTCTAGTTCCAAGAGGGCTGAAACTTATGTCACAAAAATCACTATCACACTTGATATTCATGCTAGCACTTGTTAGGGGTGGCATGGAATAAACAGACCCAGGGAGAGTGAACTACTTTTCAGCAGCAACTGCCTCTGCAATGTAATTATGGAAGACTGATAAAAAGCATATGAACCTCTGTTTTAGATGATAAAGAGCATTGTTTCCCATAACTATCAAAAGCTACCTTTTTTCATGCTAAATTCTCTCCCATAGAATGCAAGCGTTGTACCTTACACTCCCTTAATGCGAGATTTTGATGAAATACAAAAAATAGGGAAAAAAAATCCTGAACTGATAAGTCCATGAGTGGCAACAGTCTGAAACTGCATTTCCAGTAGATTTATGTCCTCTGATTTGATTTTGTTCTGAGAGCTGTTTGTGTGGTTGAGGCACTCACAGCATCTCCCACTCTATATAATTTTATGGTGTATCTCAATTGAGATTGAAAGCAGAGATTTTCCTCAGTGTGGCAGCACTGAGGTGATCCCTCTTCATTGCTTGATTTGTATTTTAGGAATGTAATAATTTGGGTCTGTTCTCTTTGGTTGAAATTTGCCAGTTGGTTACAGAAATACCTCAGGCAGATGGGAAGAGGGCTAGAGAAGCTCGTGGACCTGGAAAACTATTTCTTGTTTAATATACCAAAAGGGGGAGTTTCCTTAGTCTCTTCTAAACATGTCTTATATTCTAGGTAGATTTGGCCTCTAGCAAGTCCTGATATTCTAAAACTGATGAGAGCTGATTTTCTGCTGTTTGTAGTGGGAGCTGCTGGGCTCTGAGCTTTGCAAAATTGACTTCTGGAGTGATATTTCTTTATTTCTAAAAGTTACATCAACCAGGTTCAAAGTAAAATGAAAAATTGAACTTGATGACTTTCTGGTCCAGTTGTTTGTTGTTTAATGTTTTTTTTTAGGTATGGAAATATGGACATTAGTGATGATGAATGAGACCTGTGCTGATTAATTTTTTTTTTTTATCAAAAGCATTTGCAGCAGATGTCTTTTGAACTTTTGTCCTTATAAATAGGATGAAGACTCTAGCAATTCTTTATTATTATTATTATGCATGGTTTATTTACTTTACACTGAGCTTCAAGGCTTTCTTTCTTTAATGAAGTAAGAAATGTATTCTTTTAAATGAAATAGAAATACCTAGGAAAAGAACAGAACTACTAAAACGAAAACAATATCTCAGAATTAAATGTGTTTTTAATTTTTTATGAAAAAATTTTCTGTTTTCTGTATCTTATTCTTGATCTTGCATTAATGAATGGTTAGCATTGATAGCTTATGATATTGCTGGGGGAGCTGCGCACTGTTTTCCCCTTCTCATCGAAAAGAGCATTATCGGGGGAATGGAATGCCAGCTTGGTGGGACATTAGTACTTAGTCCTGCTTCCTTTGAGGGAAATCAGTTATGAATAATGATTCCCAGCACATGTTCTGTTAAAAAGTAGAATTTTTAATTATAAGAATAATATAATTTCCAATTTTGTTGCCTTGAGTCTTGTTGCTACCCCTGAACTATATTGAGTTATTAAATTACACACCGGATTTAGTATCCATAGAAGGATGTTTATATTAATTTCAGAAATGCATTTTCTTGGTGTTCAGCTTTCTTGGTGATGAACCTGCAGCTCTTCTTTAGTTAGTTACTGTTTTCTGCAGATTTCTTCTGTGGTACCTTAGATGAACTTGTGAGGGTGGTAACCAAGTGAACAACATTCTTGTTCTCCAAAAAGAACATCAAATTAGAATGCTTCTGTTAAACAAGGACTATATAGTGCACCATACTAGCAGCAAGCCATCGTAAAATATACTTCAGTTTTGAAAAAATATCTCTAGCTCTTGTCAGCTAACTCAATAGTGAGGCCCTGAGAAGATTTTTCTCTGTAATGCATTAATACTCTCTCAAAAGTGGTTTGATGGAGACTAATTCTTATTAAAAATTCAAGAAGGTAGACTTGTATTTGCTTTGTATCTATAAGCAGATAGATATATTTATATTTTTTTTAAGTATTTGCTCATAACTTTACAGTATCTCACTTATTATTTGCTCTATATGTTCTTTATATTTCAGCTGATGTGATGATTACGCAACAGATCGTATACTGCTTTATAAAACAGTATTTTTAAGAGGCTTATGGAAAATACTTCATTTTTTTTCCCTTTAGGTGGTATAAGGTATATTCTAAGTGTCATGGAAATGAACAAGAGACTTAATTTTCTTTCATTTAGTTCTCTTTAAGTGGTGAAACCCCAAAGTCTTCCTATTGTTTTTTTATTTTCTGCTTAGGAGTGGCTCGTGGAATGTTCTTCTCATGGTCTTAGCATCTGTTAAAATGTAGCTAAATCAAGATCCATGATGCTTTTTATTATGGGTTTGCTATTACATTATTAATTCAGGAAGCACACATTATTGACTACGCTCAATAAGGTTAATCATGGCAAAGGCTATGGCACTTCCTGGCGCTTGCTGAAAGGAGATGCTCAGACTTCAGGGGTGGATGCTACCACTTGTGCATACATGATTTTTTTTTCTGGAATGGTTAAGTTGTATTGTTTTAGATTTTTTTTAGGGGAAAAAAAACACACTTGTTTTATTTCATAACATTGCAAGAAACTGCCTAGGGAGAGATGTTACGTAGTTGACTAGCATGTGTGGACTTCTGAACTGTTTATTTCTTCAGAGTTACCAGTGCAAATAACTAATTAAAAACATTCCAGTTGTGCAGTTTGTTACATCAGAAATCACTTCCTAGTTCATTATCATCATTAGGCCCACATCATTTATGCTTGTCTTAGAAATGCTATAGGCTTTATGTGGAAAGCACTATCTTTTTACCCTGAAGTCTAACAAAATGGGAGGCTAATCCTCATTAGGTCAGTAAGCTGCTTTTATGAGAAAGAATTGTTCTTAATCAGATAGATTGTAATCTCCTAGAATTTCAAGCTTTGTCAAAGGGGGTACAGGGTAATTAGCCATGTTTGTGTGTAAATAATTTCTATAAATTCACCAGGCTAAAATAAGCTTTTTAAATATTTATATGTTCACACATCTAGTTTGACTTTGTTTTGTCATTTACTGGTGATAGAGACTTTTCTTGGCAAAAGAGAGGAAAATAATTTATTTTAATAGCATGTAACTATCGAATGAGGAATGAAAGAAATAGCACATGAAAATGTTTAAGTAAGATAAATTTAGAGGTAATTGTTAAAAAAATCCCAACCAAACAACAAATCTTAATTTTCTGTATGTCAGGACTCAGAATGAGTCTTTTCAGCTACAAAAGATACCGCAGACGTACCAAAATGAATAAATATGTTAAAGTGGTTTCTAATGATTTATCAAGGTTTTTGGGTACCTAAATAGTTTTCTACACCTGCAGGAGGAAGGCTATGGCTAATAAAGCTGTTTTTAAAGGTGTGGTAGGAGTTTCCATCACAAGGTTAATATATCAATGCAGGGAACAGCTTCCTCAAGAATGAGCAGAACACTCAAGAACAAATTCCCACAGGAATTAGGAGTTGCTATGGTTCTCAACACTTTTATTTCCCAAAGTCAGGTCACACCTCTTTGGCCTTGTTTTTGTTAATGCAAACATGTAATACATATATAGACAATATACAATGTTTTATTAAAATAACACAATAGCATTGTGCCTGTGATTCACCCATGGGGAGTAGACAAAAGAGGAAACACTGCACCCAACAAAGGGAAGCAATTACATAACATGTACAGGTGCCTAAAATGAAATTAAGATAATATTTGCTCATGTAATTCTGTTGGTTTTGACAGAACAGGAAAATTAATACGTAAGATTGTAATTTACATATTATGCAATAATTTAGGAACATTGTTGATCCAGGCTGGTTGAACAAAAAGCTTTGTGAAAATTTCTCTTTGATTCCATGAATTGGATAATAAATTGCATGGGGAAAGAATTACAGTGGGCTGAGATGGATTGTAATAATTAATAGTCCATGGTAATCACCATGTTTGAAAATATGCACGTTGTAAAGAGAAGGAAGGTTGTGTGGCTTGAGAAGGTAACACTGAATCTGTCCCTTTTAGTCTAAGTTGTTACTACATTCCTCTATTTTTGGTTTCACGGCGATGAAAAAATATGTAATGTGATTTCTTTTTTTTAAGCTGTCTTTCCTGTCAAAGGTAGATAAATTACTAAGTCTTTGGTTAAAAGCAGAACACCAATGTGTACAATCTTCTGCAAGGCTATAGCTTTTTATTGCTTTATAGTTTACGTTTTTGGGGTAGTATATACATCTATCACTTTGTGTTGGCATGGAGATGCCTCCTTTTTTCCTTTTTATTTTCTAATATGCAAGGAAAAAAATTACAGCTCAGAATATGCTTCTTATGTGGTATTAAAGTTAAATGCAAAAAATCAATATGTTTAGATTGCTAGGTGCACAACACACTCAACGGAATAAAAATTCTACTGTGTGGAAGATTGTTATATTAAAAGAGCAAATGGACATTTGCAGTGCTAGCAAAGGATTTTTTTCATGATGTGACAGGCTGTTTCTAACACATACTCAACTGAGAGTTAGTTTTAATACATTCTTGCATCAACTTGTGTCTCTGAAATATTTCCCCCAGAAATATTTAACATTTCTGTAGCAAACAACTGCATGGTAGAATGAAATGTAGTTTAGATGCAATACTTGTTGGTTAATGGGAACTGTATTCCAGAATGAAATATAGTTTAGGTGCAATACTTGTTTGTTACTGTTATCTTTAAAACTTGGTTCCTCAAGCCAGAATATGGCACAGAGGGTAAAGTACATGGGTGCTGACTTACATGCATGTATGCTAGCCAGGTGCTTAGAAAGCACACTGTCTTTAAAACTGCCATCTGTTTTGAGAGTTGTTGCTGTTTTTTATTGCTGACATTTTTAGTATATGTTGTAACCAAAAGGGGGCTTGTTGAACTGTTCCTTTGATGAGAAAGAATAGTATTTCTGGGAACTAAGAACAACCTCAAAACTTGTAGTAGCTTTTCTGCTAGTTAGGCAATTACAGTTTTCTCCTGTGGAGAAAATGATTAACTGAAAATTGCATTCAGCTTTTAAACTTCTCTACTATAGGCAGTTCTGTGGACAAGTTATTTATAGTAAAGACTTAAGCATGTGTGTAAATGTTCATGAAGGATGAGGCTAAGATCATTTGTCTCTGAATGTACTTGTTGCTTTCAAACTTATTTTGTAATGAAGACCCAAAACTTTATGTATATCTGTTGTTTTGTAAGGTAGTATGAATGATTTTTTTCCCCCAAGCATTCTTGTTTGACATTAGTTTTCTTCTCTTGCTTATACAACAGGCAGCAATTGAACATGAGGAAATAAAACCTGAATCTCATGTCCTGCCAAGTTTTCACCAAGCAAGCCTGGTAACATTCTGCATTATCTAGGAATGTTAAAATATAATAAGTTAATAGTACTTCTATTTGCTTGCAGAGTTGTTAAGATAGGTAGTCCATATTTTAAACTGATAAAACTGGGAAGGAAGTGAAATAGTCCTTGAAAAAATTTTGGTACTTCATAAATCACAAATATACCTTTATTTTTCTCTCTTTTCCTTTTCTGTCTCATGTTCATTCCTTTTCTTATGGGGTTTGATTCTCCGACTGCTAGATATAAAGATTTTCGCTTTTATTAAGTAGTATGCCAATTAGGGCAATGGAATTGTAAGGCATTCATCTGTAGTCATATATATTAGTGCCCATCATTCTATGCCTTTCATTCAGACTGTTTTTAAAATTTAAATATTTAAACTTAGATATGTTTGAGGGATTGCTTAATGTTTAGAGGCGTTAATGATTTATTTGGTTTAAAGGATCATAGATCTCGATATAAATTTCTGATGTATGTTTCTTCTTACATTTTGCAATTTCTTCTCGCAAGTGCAATTTGTAGAAGAAACAGACCAGATCTTGGATAAGAAACCTCTATAAATCTTATTATTTAGTGTTAATCATAGTAAGTCGACTATATTTATTTTTGGAAATCTAGTTAGCTGTTGAGGAAGTATTTGGCTTAAGATAAAATTGATACAATGTTCTAGGTGCTTCATAAAATGCATTGGTGATGAAAGAATAATTGCATATAATACATACTGTACTGAATTATCTGTCAGGGAGCACAAAAGTTTTTTTAAAACAATATTGAACATTCACCTCTTACATTGACATTTTTTTTTTATTCCCCTTCTCCCACCTGCCCCTTTCCCTCAGAAGGCACTGGTAGTTCAGAAAGAATCTCAAGCAGCAGAAAACCAATATCAGCCTAAAGATGAGCTGTTAACATCTAATAAGCAGGTGAAGCAGGTTTAGTACTATTGAGATAGTATTAGTTTTCCCATGCTTAAAGTTTTGGTGCTTTAGAGCATACAGAGGTCTGCAAGCTGTTTCCTTATGACCTGCTCTGTAAAAGAAGATTTTTCCATAAAACAGGTCTTCATACTGGTCTTGCAGCTTAAGGTTAGAGGAAAAAACAAATTAAGGTTCACTCGGTCAGATGTTGGGTTAGGCTTTTCTTTATGAGATTGGAAAAAAGATTACAAATGAAACAACATATAAATAGAATCCTAATCTACATTTAACAAGCGGATGCCTTCCTGCAAAATGGCATAATGCTCAATATTCTTTTGGTTTTGTGATATTTCATACATGGCAAAAACTGTCATTACTATATCAACTCAATAAAGCTTAGATTGTTAGTAAAGAACAGTACCACAGAGGACACATTTGTTGCTAAGACCAAATAATGCCTTTTGCCCTTGCCCTATGTTGTCAGTTTCTGGCATTCTGGTATTTCAAGGCTGTAATCAGATACTTAATTAAAACCCTAACCTGGTTACTTCTGCAGCTTCAATGTAAATAATTACTTTGCCTTAAAGTTATTATATATGCTTATTGTAAAGCAGAATAACACTATTATGTTTACAGTGGTCTAATGAGAAGGAAAACTGGGAATGGAATATGTTTCCACTAGGCAGTGTTATGTACAGAGATACAGATAGCCTTGGCCTAAGCTTATAATAAATGAAATGAACACAAGGTTGGATAAGCTACATGTGGAGACAGGTAGAGGTGTTGAAAGAAGGAGATAAAGGGACCAAAATGGAAAAAGGATGAGACACACACCTGTGGGATGCTTGTTAATGGCCAATATTTGTGAGTATGCTGTTTCAATGTCTAGTCATCATAAGGCAGAGGTGTAGTGCAAATGAGAAACCTGAATATCTAAGGGCTTGCTTCAGCTGCTTCTCCAGCCTCTCCCACTGACTGTAGTTTGGCGCTGATACTGCCTCTTCAAGCTGCATGAAGAAAGGGACAGAGAGAGGTAGGCATGTGCCTAGAATTCCAGAGCATTAGCAACCAACTTTCCTTATAAATTTTGGGATAGCCAAGAACCAAAGATGCACACAGCTTACCCTGAAGAGCTAAGGGGCAGGGGAGCTCAAGGATTAAGTCACAGGGAGACGACAAAAACTGCCCATCAGTCCTGGCACTGCATTCTGCAATGGGGCTACAGTGGACATGAAGTGCAGCTCTAAGTGACCTGGTGATGCTGGCCTGAGCAGTTCCAGTTGGCAGGCATTCTTCTACAGCTAAGGGTTCCTATTTCCTAGCAACTTTTGTGGTAGCAAAATTATTTTGGTTACACAGGTTAGGATTCTTCTGTTGAAGAAACTGGATGAAAATGAAATGATATTACTTTTTATAAATTCTGCTAAAATAGAAAAAAATACTGTGTTTTGAATTTTTCCTTACAATATTTGTCTGCCTATAGGTCAGAAATGTTGCTTATCCTTCAGTGACTGACATGTCATATGCCATCTGTACTTGGCTATAATGTTTTATAGAATTAATAATGATGTTTGCAGGTAGTTTTAAGAGTATACTCTGCAACATCAGTTATCTGTTGGTTACTAAACTAAATGTGCTAAATAATGTGTAAACAATACACAGTACAATGTCACTGATGGTAATTTTTATAATATTAAAGAATATAGCAAGATTATTAGTTCTAAATGCTATGCTATTTGCCAACAGAATAGTTTCCCAGTTATTTAAAGAGTACTGTGGCATTGTGATGGTGTTTTTCAGACAGTATTGTTTTGGGCAGTATGCCACTTCTGTAATGAGCTGGTGGTATGATTGCTACACCGCCCATTAGTTGTGTTCAGTGATCTTAGAACACAAAGTTGTATGCAAGATTGGCACCCAAAAAGAGAACATATGTTTGGTTCTATTTAACACAAGTACTACTAATTTAAATACATTATTTAATTTGAAAGTGCATGCTTTCACTTCTACACATGGGAAAAATAATGGAGACAAAATTATAGAAAAAGAAAGTGAAATGGTTTTAAGAAGCCATATGTATTAGCTAAATGTTCTATTGCATCCTTCACAGAACTACTTGTAGACAGAGTAATGGCAATGTACTGTATATCAGTACTTCTATAGAACATAATTCATTGGCATGCTTTTGTGACATATTAGTTTTGAAGTCATTTTGCTTTGCTTAGTGGGCTGCAGGGCCCATGCCCCATGCAATTTCAAGGTAAGTTGATTGATTGTGCAGATGAACTTACAACTTTTATTATACATAAAGCAGTCAGATGAAAAAATGCAGATATTTGCTTTAATTATTGTAATTCTGTGTTACATCTGTAATAATTACATAAATATTTTTGATTAAAAAGTTGTGTGTTCAATGATATTTGTACAAAGAAAATGAAATAAAATACAAAATTATTTAAGTTTAAAATGTCGATCTAATAGTAAAATAGTAAGTGTGTGGCTCATGTTCTCTGATTTTAGGCTTAAAGGAACTCCCCTCTACTTAGTGTGGTCTCCATAATTCACTAGCAAGAGTGTGTTGAAGTGCTTCTTCATGATCTGTTTCACAAAAAAGATGAGATCAGAGAAATTTGGCTTATGATTTTAAAATAGTACCTGCTGTAACTTGAGTTTTGGAGGTTTTCATTAGCTATATTAGTGTCTAAGACATTGACAAATTTGTTGAATATCTTCTATTACTTTGGATATCACTTACATGTACATGGCATTTTTTTCAAATTAATGGAGTATTTGGGGTGTTCCAAAAGCTGGTAACGGCAATGTATCCAATCAGATTACTTTTTTTCCTTAAATTGGACGAGAGATCATGACAGAAACATTTACCTGACATTCAAAGGAAAAAATCAATCTTATATTTGGCTCATTTTAACAATACATTTTCAGCTTGACATATTACTTTCAAACTTTTCTGTATTCCTTACTTTTGGTAGCCCATTTTCTGTGTGTAAAATTTTGGTTGACTTCCAGTTTCTCTGGAAAACATCAAATATCTGACTTTGGTCCTTCATATTTTTTCATGTATGTGCTGATATAAACAGTGGTGTTGATTTAAAAAATAAGCTAACAATATATGAAACCATTTTAATTTTGAATAAGCCTTTTCAGAAGGTAGTGACTCACTTAGTATCTTCTACATTTCTCAGTATCTTTTACTTGATGACTAATATACATGTTTATGAACTATAAACTTCCATGTTTTTTTCATGCAGTGATTTCTTCTAAGATTTAGATACTACTGAAGTTATCAGTAGATATAGACATTGTGACCAGTTATATTCTGTGATAAATAAAGCATGTGAGTGGACGAAGAGGAGTAAAATCCTATGCTTTTGTCATTCATTTAACCAGATGTGTGATGGAAAATCTTAATTAGAAAGTCATTTGGTCACAACAATTGTATTCTTTGGGTTCCTATAAACTAAGCTAGCCAGCCTTACAGAATTAATTACAGTGGTGTATCAAGAAGCAAATAAGTAGACTTAACTTGTCATATTGAGAAAGCAAATTTTTTCAAGGCAAAGCACTTTAAAATTAACTTTCCCCACTGTTACTCTGTTTCTGTCCATCATTGTTATGGTATAATTATACTGCTTTATTTTGTTGAACCTGCTTTGTTGTTTTTATTGATGACACTGCTAGTCTGTCTTAGGAAGATGCTTGACAGTTTGCAAAAAACAATTGTGGAATGGTTGAGGTTGGGTGAGACCTCTGGATGTCATCACAGTATGGAAAAAGCAACACAAGGGTATAGATTCTGAAGATGAGTTTTATGATACAGATGCAGACACTTTGGCAGCAATGATGACTTCAGTAGTTCCATTTTCTTGCTCTTTGCTTTTGCTCCTGGATTACAGTGAGCTGCCCCTGACACAATTTCTGTGGGGACACTACAAATGGAATCCGAGTTCTAGATTAATTTCTGCCTTCCTTCCACACTTTTTTTTTTTTTACTATGTTTTTCAACATGAGTCATTTTTCTGATCTATTTTGCAGTTTTGCACAACGAAGTAGCTGGTGCTCTAATAAACAGGAATGAGCATGTGTAGGTGGAAACAGTAGGAATTCCTCACACCTGTGTTCCTGCTAAAGTTCCTGTATTTAATAAGCTTGAAGAAACTTTTCTAAAACTGTCATGCTTTATATTATGTGTGTCTGTTTGAATTTGCTTAAAAATGTAATACAAATTTTAGATGTGTTCATGTTCATTAAACATTTCTAAGTTAAATAGTTCTGAATAGTAATACTATGATTTTGATGCTTTTTTGGTTATTCTCTTTGTAATATATTGAAATACACTCATTTTATACACTATTCAGAAATGCAGTTTAAGTAGGGCACATTGAAAATTCTATCACACTCTTCTGCTTATTCTATATTCTGAACAGTTGTGGGTGCTGCTGCGATCTGTATAGTGGCAGCAGTTGTAAACTACTCTAGTTGAATTGTGTTTTCTGATGGTCAGAGTTGCTTGTGTGCCATTGCTCCTTGTTCTACTCCACAGTAGGTGTGAAAATACCCACCTAATTTACCGGTTTTTAACACTGGGCTTATCTCCTATTTATTAACATTTTAGGCTCCGTCCTTGGATGTGCTACAGGTGGAAGGAAAAGCAATTTCAAAAACTAAACCAGATGAAGTTCAGAAAGAGCTGCAAGAGGAACATGACTTGCAACAATCTTTGTCTCCTCAGGCTTCAAATGTCAAGTAATTTTTTAATCTTATTTCATTATTATAAGAAAAATACTGAAAATATATTAAATTGTTAGTGCAAACAGATAAGTTTGGAGAAGAAATAATGCCGCTCCTCCCAAATTTGGATCTGAACAGTAGCAATTTCTGATTTAAATTATCAAGTTTAGTTTGGTATTTCTAGTTTTAATCTGCTATTTACCTCCTTGGAATGGTTCTGATTTATGGTTTTTAACATCCAGAGGGCCTATTCAGTCCTGCTGTATGCAGATGAAACTTCTTTTGACTGCGGCAGAAACTGAAGTTGCTTATGCGGGGGTTGAATTTGTCCGTACAATTCCAAGCATAATCTAATCAAAATAATTAAAAACAAACAATGGAAAATACCACAAATTTAATATAAGCAATGCCAGCTGTAAGTCATCATCTTTAAATAGAGAAGATGTATTAAAAATTCATTAACTTGAATTTGTATTACAGTCAGTGCTTGTCTGAAATTCAGGAGATTTTACATGGAGAGCTGTAATTTAAGGACAACTGCTTATTACCTTGCTCTTGTCATAGGTTGTATCTGTCATTCTGTAGTAGGAGTGGAGATTACAAAAGTAGTACAGACCGTGTCCTAATTTAACTGATCCTGTCCAACCCATGTCAAGTGAGACTATTCAGTTTTATGGTCTTCACTGCTAATAAGAGCTTTATAGATAGCTTTGTTTAGATGTACCATAGGTTACTTCTTCACTTCTCTATGGAGAAAAAAAAATGGGAAAAAAAAGAGTAGCTTTAATTATTAGCTTTTGTTGTTCTTAGGGTCCTGAAAGGTCTATTGGATACAGAAGAGAGCCTTTTTATGGCAGGCCTAAAGTTTGTAAATGGATAATACTTTCAATTAAGTAGCTGAGAATAGTCATGGGAAAAGAATGCTTAAGTTTATAAAACAGTCAAATCGGCATTTAAGTGACCCTTTGCATGCCATTGCTTATCTGCATTGCTTAAAGATCATTTGGTTAGCAAGATTATATATTAAAACAAATAGTGTCAACAGACAATGAGTGTTTTACCTTCAATAAATACTTACTGTCAGATTATCAATGGTGCAGAAACTGCACGATTTTCTAAAAAACCTTATTTAGTGCATTAAGTGAAGGTAATGTAGGCCACACACATAGTATTGTTTTTTCATGTCCCCTTTTTCCAAAGAATGATAAATAGTCTGTTTTAGGAGAGTGTGTGCTGTAAAAACATTCACCTTTACCTGCAGCATGCTCCAAATATTTCAGTTTACATTGATAAAGCATTCAGTTAGTTCATTCAATGAAATAATAAACTTCTATAGTACAGTAATGATAATGCAATTAAAATAACATTCAAATTGTTTTTATTTGTTTAAATTAAATGACAAAAAACTTAGAGAAAGTTCCTAGAAAATGTTGAAATTATTTTGCCTGTCATTGTTTCTGTTTGCCATCTTTTTTTTTTTTTTTTTTGTGTGTGTGTGGTAATTGCATTTCAGAGAAAGTAAACTGTGTTAGAGTATCCTGAGGTAAACTACTATAAACATTTATGAAGATTATATACTCTCTATTGAGTAAAAAAAGCAGTGTGAAATAGTTCTAATTTTAATTTAATGTGATTTATTTATAAAAGCACTGGCCACTGATTTTGCACTCCAGAAGTTACTTATTTCCATTTATGCTATAAATATATTCAATTAGTTAAAAAAAAATAAATATCAGCCTTTGCTTTAAACGGAGTGCTCTAAGCATGCCTTAAATCCTAATCAGTCTCTTGCATTGTGTGATTGTGTTGCTTTTCAAACTAGATATTTCATTTTTATGTTTAACTTCCACATTTTATTTCATAACCTTGACTCTGTTTTCATTCAGGCAAAAATGCCACTGATCTCAGACTTTGATTTTAAGATCTGCTGAAACTATCTTGTTGAAGCATAAAGTAACGAGCCTTTTTTCTATATATTAAAGTTGTATGCCTTGGAAAAAAATATTTTAAAGACTTTTAATTAAAAGACTTAATGAACCTCCTTCCTGTTGCGTTGTCATGTGCCTATAAACTTAGGGACTCAAACTATGTTAATGTAACTGAGGTATAACTGGTATATACTTGTTGGGATAATTTCTTGATTGTGAGTCAAATTTGTGTTATTATACTGATTTTTTTGTTTGTTTTTTCTTTGCATATGTGATTTTTTCTTTTACTTTTTTTGCTGTAATTTTTCAAAAAACATAAGAAAATATAAAATATTATTTTTGTAACTTTAGTATGTATTGCATGATAAATTAATCATGTGGTTTTTCCTTATTTTATTTTGTAATTCTTGCTGATTGCCCCTTTATAATATCTGTTTATAACATAAGGCATAGTTCTCAGTAAAAGAAAAAACCAAATTGTTGAAAGTGTCTCAGGAGAACCTCAGAAAAATAGTTAAGCCAGTGTAATTTCAAAGTGGAGTTTTACCCATTTGCATTTGGGATTTTCTCTTAAAATATGAAGGCACTTATGAACTTTAATTAAAATAGCTTATATTTGGGGAACCATTTCTGAGATTTTTCCATCTCAGACATTTTCGATATACTGCTCTTCACGTTGTAACCTTCTGCATGTTAGACATTTATTAACTTTGTAGAGTTCATACAGTAGCTGGAGATTGTTTTCAGAATTTGATCCATGGCCTGTGGAAGTCAATCGACTTTCATCACCTTCAGTACAACTCTAGATTGGAGGGGTAAATGGTAGAATTTTTTAGTTATTAACTTTACAAAGATAGTCAAAGACCCAGTGTTTCCTCCAAAATCAACACTGAATTCAAAAGCTAGGAAGAAGTTCAAATGATAGCATATCATAAAACTAATTCAGAGTTTTTAGGGTATTTACAAGGTATCCTGTCATGGGGGAGAATTTACAGATGAATGTATATGTAACATTTTAACAACATTTATCTACATACCCAAATTATGCTGTAAATCTCCATTACCTGGCTTACATTTTTGGTGCAGCAAGTGAAAGAAGGCTCTACTTAAGTTGGGAAAGTAAAATTGTGACTACTGCACTTCTTTTTTGCTTTAAAATTATTACCAATATTTTAGCTTTTACCCATTATTCTTTTCTAAATAATGTTCTCTACTTTTAGTAGAAATTACCAGGCACTTCATGCCAGGTATTTGTGTTAACAGTTTATATCCTATGGTCTGATGTATGTCATGATGTAGTATTTGATAAACTATGTACTTTAGTATATAAAGAATGGATATTAAGATTCTCATTTCCCTGTTTTCCTTTCTAGAGGTAAACATTATCCAGGCATTCATCATCTATGTACTGCTTTTCCTAGTTTTATATTGCCTTCTTATTTACAGCTGGTTTCTAGAGTTTATCATACTTTAGACAAAAGAGGTCACAATGTCTTATTTACAACAGAGGACATGGACAATAAGGAGGAAGAACCAACCAATGTGTTCCAAATATGTTTATTTGTAAGAGCAAGCTGAAAGGAAAAGGTATGAACTTAATTATTTTCAGAGTTACTATGTTTTAATTAATTTTATAAGTTAAAGGATTATATGTTGAGAAATAACTTTAATGGTGTTTCAGTATTTAGTAGTTTCAAGGAAGTGGCAAAGAAAAAGATCTGAAAAAATCGCCTTATTTGGTAGATGTGTTTTAAGATAATTAGAACAAGGGTACTAAAAGGTTTCTCTCTTGCTTAGGATATAAAATGTATTGCTTGTTTTTAAAAATAAACTGCATTTTGTAGACATGTTTTCAGTTATATGTCACAATTTAGGTTCTGGATATATGAATTTTTATACTTCATTCTACTTGCATGAGAGGTCCCATTGAAATAACAAGAAATACTGAGCAAATAAGAGTAGGCTTTCTGTGAATGCAGGATCCTGCAATAGTAAAATATTTAAAGAGCACACCCACTGTACCTCAGTCCTGATTCTACAAGCGCTTAGGAACAAGCATAACTAAGTAACTGAGTGTGGTTCTGTTGAGCTCAACACATGCACAAAGTTAAGCACATGCAGAACTGGGACCTAGATGAATTTGTAGTCAAAAGTATTCATTGCATATGTAAAAGGTAGTCATGTGATAACTGCAGGATCCTGCATCTTTAATGGATGAGGAGCTGAAGTAGAACAAGATGCATAATAGTTAATTTTTCTGAGGTTGATGCAACAAGTAAAAAGAGATCTGTCAAAAAATGTGTTCTATAAGATGTAGTGAGGAAATACAAATGGATTTTGGAATAAGCCTACTCTGTTCTATCATGTTATTATATTACAGATTTTTATATTTGAAAGTGAATTCCTAAATCTTTGGGTTTTTAAATTTGTTTTCTTTGGGTGTGTTTTGCATATGAATGAACATGAAGCATATTCTTTTTTTGTTGCTTATTACTTTGGTTAAATTTTTGCTTTTTTGGGCTTTTCTAGTTTGTATAGTAACATCGAAAAGTTCAGAATTGGAGCTGTAATACTCTCAAGGTTTTCCTGATGTTTTTTCAGAACTGGCAGTTTGCTACTTGTAGTTTCTGTGTATCACCAGCTCCAGAAATATAAAATTATTGCCCATAAAGTCTGTAGTGATCTAAAGAATGGTGGAGTGGTAAATAAGGATAAGGCTATGTCAGTTTTACAGGGCAATTTGTGTAGCTTGTTAACTTGGGCTCACTTGAAAAACATGCGTTTTAGTGCAGCCAAATGCAAGGTCATAAGGATAAGAATAGGGAATTAGGGTCATCCTTTGTAGAAGGGGAGATTGTATCCTGAAAAGCAGTAACTCTGAAAGGAGCTTTACAGTCTTGAAAGATAAGCAACAGAAGATGTCTGTGTAATGCTCTCTGAACTTTAAATTAAATGTTTACCTTAAAATAAAGGAGGCGAGACATTAGCAATAATATAGAAAAAAAAGTTTTGGGATTAGAAATATTATATGGAGCTTTTCTGTTCCAGGTTAGTGCTCTAACAACTGAGATAGTCATGTTGCCGCTTGTTCTCTCTCTTGGCTGCATGACTTTTGCATTCTTTTCTGCTCAACAGCACAACTTCCTGTACCCAGAATGGTCAAATAATCTAATGGTAAGTGAAGTCTGAATCCTCAGATAAGGAACAAATTCTCATTTCCTGGCTCTGTACTTCAGTAATGAATTATCATAAAGAGGTGGAAATCACCACTCTGCTTTTCTTCCTGTCTTAAAAAAAAAAACAACCCAACAACCCCCCTCCACTTGCCCTTCCTTGAAAGAATGGAAGTATCCACACTTAGAAGAGGGCTCCATGTTCTGGATTTGAAATGAAGGGAAATTTCTGCCTGCAGCCCCTAAAAATCTACTTTCCAGAGCGGGCAGCAGATTTCCTCTCTGCTAAATCTGTGATTCTTGTTCCATGTGAAAGTTTGTAGAAATATTGTGCACTTAATGCACTTAACAGAGTGTTCCAAATACCATTCTAGGGGAGCAAGCAGAAGTGTTGATTCCTGTATGCAGTCTCTCTTTTTCTTGAATACCAGTTGTGTATTAAGTCTTTTTAGAAGATTATGATGTTGGCTTTACACAAGAGATATAGAGTTGGTTTGAATGTTATACCTGCAGCATGCAGTTTCTCATGCAAGAAAATTTGCCAAATGAAAACATAACAGACCAAGTAGTTGATGTTTCAGTATAGACAAATTGAGAGTAGCTATACGAATGAAAGTAGCAGCTTCTGAAATTATGCATTACTTACTGACTTTAAATCATAACTGGATTTCTTTCTGAGGTATATATCCTGAGTTTCACCCAGCAAATTGTGAGCTTAATGCAGGAAAACTGATAAAATTTTATTATCTGTCGTATTTAGAAGGTCAGGTTGGGTTATCATGAGGCTTCTCCCTGACCTTAAAATATGAATCCATAAATTGCTTTATGAACGTTTTTAGTAATTGATTTCTTTTGATGTAGTCAAGATTACCCTGACCATCAAGGATGACATCATTTCAGGGTACAGGATTAGGTCCTGATGTTTTATTTTGTTTTTTGGGAGCTTCTGCTGTTGTCAGGAGTTTGGGTTACATATGAATATCATTCATGGCCCTTACTGGAGTGTTTGCTTTTGATTCAGCAGCATTTTCTGTCTGTTGAACAGATGCAGACAGAGCATATAAGGACTCAATAAGAATAAGGACACTGATCAGCATTGTAAGCAGGGGTTTCATCATACCAGTAACCCAGCTGTTAATTGTTTTGTAGGTGATGGTGGAAGAGGATTTAAGGAAATTCTGAGAGAATAAATTGATGGCTGTAGTGAGCTTTTCTCAGGTGTGTGAGGTAGCATGAAAGTGGGTAAAAAGACATTCCAAAAGGAAAAAACCCCAAGCTTAGGAAGTCAATGACAGAGTCAGAAGTCACAAAAATAGAAGTTAGTGCTTTACTGATCTAGAGATGACAAAAGAAGGAAAGGCTGTGAAGGCTTTGAAAGCAGAAGAGCATCTTGTATTTGAATGAGCTTCTCTTTTTCTGTTACTTCAAAGAATGGGATAACGTTCAAAGCAAGCAACTACGATCTTTGCAGTAGCGCTTCAAATGAATGTGAACAGAATAAAGTGATGCTTGGCCAAGCTAAAGAAATGGACACTGCAGCAAGTAAGATACAAAACTAGATACCAGACTTTAGTTTTGTAGAGAGATTAGAAAAATAATTTTAGAATATTGTGAATGATGGGATGCTAGCCATAGTGATGAAGAAAGTAAGTAGTGGGGAGGCTATGAAGGTTGAAAAGGGAAAGGCTCATAAGATCCTTATCTTTCAGCCTTGCTGAGCTAGCACTGACAGCTTGACATCCCTAAGAGGAAGGTCATCTGATATTTTTGTTGGTGCAGAACAGAGTGATGAATCGTGCTGTGATTCATTGCCATGGAGAGGAAACCTGTACGTGGTCTTTGACTAGTACATTACTAGAAACAGAGCAGAGAAAGAAAAGAAGAGAGCAGAGGACAGAATACCTTTAAATACCTGGGAAACTGAGGGAGCAGGACTAGGAGAGATGAATTTTAGAAGGTATGGGAGGATGGGATTTGAAGAGGAGAACAGTTTGGTTTTCAAGAAGTAGCCAACAGGCTGAGGAAATTGAGAGTGAGTCTGAGCTTTATGAATCAGTAGAAATTTTTTGGAAGAAATTTTTACATTGAGAGCTACATTCCCCAGAGATAAAAGAGAATTAAAGTTTAAAAGGAAGCCCATACCAAAATTCCTTGCTGAATTTGTTTAATCCTCAAAATCGAGAAAACGAAATTCTTTGGAGCACTGCCATCTAGTGGCATCATCTATCATCATCGTCTGTTTTTAAAACCGGTTGCCTTATGTGAGCCTTGAAGGTCAAAGGTATAATTTACCTGACACTAATTTAGGCCCATTTAAGCTGTTCACATTTCATTACTGACCAGTTCCCCCCATTTAGATAATATCACAAATGCAAATGATCTATATGGGGGTAAGCATGATTCCTGGGTAGTGGACGTTAAAATTCAAAGACTTTGTCAACTGTTTAAATAGTGACAGATTTTTTTTTTTTTTTTGGTACTAGTTCTGAGTTCTTCTGTGAAAGAATCTTGTTTGACTGTAACAAAGTCCAAAGAAGCCTGTAGTGGTCTGATTTTATGGTAGATCACATCAAGAAAGCAATAATTTTCTTGCTTTAAAGTCTTGTCTTCGCTATGAAAAATATCCACAGGCTTAAAAATATGTCTAACTTTTCATTCATATTTTCGCTCATGTCTTATGGACCAGGGTATATCAGTTTATCAAGATGTAAACTTCCCAAGGTCAGCTGCAACTCTCTCCTGGGATTGACTGTTTATTTCATCAAGTAGGAAAGTTGCCTTGCTTTTGCCCTCCTGTTTGATCTTGGCATACTCTGCAGGCATCAGTTGTCTAAGAGTTAAAAAAGTGACTTTTTTATCCATGAGGACAAGTATTAACCTAAATGTATTTTAATGAAGATTACATATGGATAGTCAAACCTGTTCATGGCAGATACCCTACAAAAATTTTAATGGGATTTTTAGCTTCATGTTATGTTTGTTAAGATTCCTTCCTGCAGGAATGCCTGCATCTCCCTGAGACATTCTGATTTACAGTTACCAGCAGATGGAAACAGAATATTATCAGATCAGTATTATTATTGTTTGGAGCTTGCTCCATGTTGATTCTCTCTTCCAGAAATGAGAAGTCTGAATGTTGTTTTGCATTAATACACAGTTAATTACTTAATATAAAACTCCTGGAATTGAAAACAATTTACGATGAAAGTGCCCTAAAAGAGGGATCGCTCTTTTTACATTGTTCATGTCAAACATTTTTAACAGCCAAATGCTAAGGAATATTTTGATTGTTTTATACTTTTTTGTATCTTGTGCAATTTCATTTGACATTTCTTTTATGCAGACATCCATCTTAAAGAGTCAGAACCACCCGTGGTGGGTTGACCCTGGCTGGATGCCACGTGCCCACCAAAGCTGCTCTGCCACTCCCCTCCTCAGCTGGACAAGGGAGAGAAAATATAATGAATGGCCTGAGGGTTGAGATAAAGGTAGGGAGAGATCATTCACTAATTACCGTCACTGGGGAAACCAGACTTGACTTAAGGGGAAACAAAAAATGATTACCAATCAAATCAGAGTAGGATAATAAAAAAAAAAATCTTAAAAGCACCTTACCCCCACCCCTCCCTTCTTCCTGGGCTTAACCTCACTCCCGAATTCTCTAACTCCTCCCCACCAGAGGGTGAGGGGAATGGGGGTCCCGGTCATTTCATCACACCTTACATCTGCTAGTCCTTCCTCCTCAGTGGGAGGGCTCCTCACATTCTTCCCCTGTTCCAGCGTGGGGTCCCTGCCATGGGAGATAGTTGTCCACAAACTTCTCTGATGCGAGTTCTTCCCACAGGCTGCAGTTCTTCACAAACTGCTCCCGCATGGGTCCCTTCCACAGGGTACAGTCCTTCAGGAACAGACTGTTCCAGCCTGGGGCCCCCACACAGAGTCATGAGTCCTGCCATCAAACCTGTTCCAGCCTGGGCTCCTCTCTCCATGGGGCCACAGGTCTGGCCAGAAGCCTGCTCCAGTGCGGGCTTCCCACAGAGTCACAGCCTCCTTTGGGTGTATCCACCTGCTCTGGTGTGGGGTCCTCCAGAGGCTGCAGGTGGGTATCTGCTCCACTGTGGGCATTCATTGGGCTGCAGGGGCACAGTCTTCCTCACCATGGTCTTCACCATGGCCTGCAGGGGAATCTTTGCTCCTGCACCTGGAGCACCTTCCCCCCCTCCTTCTCCACGGACCTTGGTGTCTGCAGAGTTGTTACTCTCTCTGTCTCACTCCTCGATTTGGCTGCGGTTGTGCAGGTTTTTCCCCCTGCCTTCTTAAATGTGTTATCACAGAGGTGCTGCTGCTGTTGCTGATGGGCTTGGGCTTGGCCAGCAGTGTGTCTGTCTTGGAGCTGGCTGGCACAGGCTGTGTTGGACATAGGGGAAGCTTCTAGCTACTTATCTCAGAGGCCAGCCTTGAAGCCCCCACTACCAAAACCTTGCCACGCAAACTCAATACACCACTAGATACTTAAAGAAAAACTTAGAAGGCCAAACACTTGTCAAAAGTCATTAGTTCTTGTTTTTCTTCTCTTGACATTTCTCTTGTCTTTTGTCAAAGCTTCCACCTGAAGAAAGCAAATTCCAGAAAGTGTTCAAGAACTACTCCCAGATCTATCATCTTTCTCTCTGTTTAAGAACTACAACTTCTGGGCTAGTGCTACATTTTATGAATTCCTTTTTAACGTCCAAATGTACTTCAGAAGGCATTTCGTTTGCTAAATCAAATGTCTGGTTCTCAGTTATGTTGAGGCTCCTCACTTCACACAGTATTCTGGTAAGTTAAATAGGTCTTAAAATGGAAATACATTGCAATTACCATGAATGAGAATCAAGTCCACTATAGTAGATATACTTTTGACAGTGAAATTGCAAGTAACAGAAGTTACATACTTTAATTCCAGGAATGCACAAAGAAACTTCATTAATTTCGTGTACAAAAAAGCTACCCCAAGCCTCACTAATACCAGTAGATGTCAGTGTTGGCATATGCCAATGTGCCAATGTGTTGCAAAAAGACAAGTGTTCTATGTAATGTACGTTTTAATTTACATACATATATGGATACTTGAATACATGAAATTGAGTGCTTTTCCTTGTTCTTTTGTATGCATGTTACATATTTCACCATTCATTGCATTCTGTGCTTGTAATTGCTAGTACAGTAAGGACTGTATAAGTGAAAAATTAGGTAATTATTGCACTATAAAACAAGGTACAGGAAGAAAAAATAGAAATTTAATTTCTACTCTCTGTTAAATAAAAAATATTCATTAAAATTTTATAAATCCTGTAAAATATCTGTGTAATTGATAAATGTTAATAGTCATTGCTACTAATCTCTAAAATAGTTTTACCAGCTTGGTAGCAGTAATAGATCCTTTAAAGCTGAATTTCCCTTTAAAGGTGCCAGGAACAAAGGAAATAGAGGTAGATCAGTTATTGCAAGATTTTTTTTATATATATACATACACACACGCATATGCATATATAAATATACTTATGAGTTACCGTGTTGTGTAAAGTGTTCACTGGTTTTGGAAACTGAAACTGTAGACAGATAGGAAATTAGGGTGTATAATTACTTCAAAATACAACTTTTTCTTTTTGTGCAACATTTGCCATAGGTTGATTTATTTTAAAAAAGGGCAAACAAAAAATAGTCTGAATCCAATTCCCAAGTAATCACATAAGGTGCTGTTCAAAACCAGCCAGATATTCTTGCTGAAATCGGTTCTCCTTGGCATTTAAGTATATCTAACTGTAAGCCCAGCACTTGACTGGTGTATTTGCTATGTATGAAGTTACGCATGTAATGCATTTCATAGTAATTTAGAGCTTAGTGTTATATTTTTCTTGTGACTTCTATAACATATGCCATGGATGTGATCATGAAATTAATCTTAAAATTATTGGGATGTGACTACAAAAATTATGAATATGACACCAGATTTCCATCGTATATTAAGTCATTTCAGTCTTTAGTTTAGAAAACCAAAAAAATTATTCATCATTTATTTCTTATTTGATTTAAATTTTATGTAATTTTCTTTGTTTGTAACAACCAAGCTATTTCTGACACATAATCAGAGTAATTTATTAATCTCTTATATTGCTACAGAATTTTTTATGAAGGAGTTCCAATTTCACAGTAATTCTAGAATAATTGGACAGATGGGATTCACTTTCTTCCCCCTCATACATCAAAACATCCAACTGAATGCCAAAAAATAGCTGAACATTGTCTTAAAAAGCCACAGCTGCAACTGTTAGGAGGGAAGGTAAGAAGTACTTTTAATAAATGAGTGCTGTATATGCACAGTCCTACAAACAAAGACACAAAATCCAGGGGGGAAAAACGTGGTGTTTTTTTTTTTAATGTGTCATGCAACAAAAAGCCAGAACACCTTGGAAATAAAGTTCTGCTGATTCTTCAACATTTGACAATATGCAATATAAAAATGTATATGGAGTTTTTTCATCAGTTGGGGAGTGTTGTTCTGAAACCTTATGTCTCAGTTCTTAATTCCTTCTCTGAAATAATAAAGTATGCTAATATGCAGATTAATAACAAAAAAAACCACTAAAGAGCAAACCAGGTAGTTCATTCAGGCTGTGGAGCCCTATGTCTCTCAGGATTTCATTGTATTTTATGGGATTGTTTTTGACAAAATCATGTTTAGCAGAAAGCAGCATTTTATCACCTAATAGTTCAGATTCAGTACAGACATTTATCAACCGGGTTTATGTTAATTGACAACTGAATTGTGTTGGTTTTGAAGGTTTCCATTTATCCAGAGGCTTTAAAAATGTTTTGGGCTCCAGCTCCACCAAAATTTTCTGCTCCAATTTGTTCATTAAAAGAAATTTTATTTCCTACATATGAGGTACATATTTTAAATGTATTTTTAGTGTTCCCATCTTTTGCAGAAATATACATCTTCTGACACTATATTTGTTAACTGTAATAGGTGTATTTTGTATTGCTACCTTATTAACACTTCTGTATATTGTAAGCACAGTACATATGTCATTGTACAGTTTGTAATACTATGTATTGAATAGTATTGCTTAATTTTCTACAATACTAAAGTTTCTGGTAGTAGGTATTCTTAATTACCATCTGTTATTACACTATCTTGATTAATGTGTTTACATTTATGCTGAAAGCTACTTTTGCATAGTTTTTCTTCTGATATGCTATGCTGGCATTGATTTCTATTAAAATGTAATACAATATTTCTTATATTTAACAAAGTCCATTTTAGAAAATGTCAATGTTTTTCTTTTTGAAGTGTTTTGTGTATAAATTCTCCACTGTGATTATTGTGAGAGATGAGCTGTTCATGCAAAAGGGCATGTCTATTGTATGCCCATATTTGTAACACTCTGCACGTTCATACGGCAAAGGTTACAGAGAAATTAGCATTTCATGACCAGTTCACACTCCTGTGCAAGAGATAAAGCACAGTTATGCATGGATTAATTCATAGCAGGAATAAATCGGACATAGTTTCCCATCTCCTAGCCTTACTATGACCAAATTGAGGGTTGTGGTCTTCTTACTACGTGGACTACTGTGACCTGACATAAATTACCAAAGCTAAAGGTAAAAACTTTAGAGAATCAGTTAGCAATAATCAGTTTCCTCAGTTTGTACCCTGTAATTCTTGGTCATATTAAAAAACATGTTCCATCAGAAGCCTAGGAAAATTGGCTTCTGTGGTGTTGGTCTTGATCATCATAAATCTTTAGCTCAAATACCTTATAGGCTTTACTTATTTATCTGTTACTATGTTTTCTGTATGACCAAAATAATGGTATTGCACATATTCAAATATGAAAACATTAATATTTCAGAGCAATGTTATTGAAGATATATTTGAAGAATTTTTCAGTGATCATGAAGAGTTAGAAGCTGAGCAAGATGATCATGATTTCTATGGTTACGGACTGGTGTGTATTACGGTACAATTTTTTTAAAAAATGTAACACTAAAATTTAAGATTAGCAAAAGAATTCATGGTCTGAAGACTTAGTCATAAGACAAAATATTTCTATGTAGTTGACTTCTAGAAACAATTTTATGTTAGTTATTTGTTGTTCTTTTTATTGGAAAATGCTAAATCTCACTGTTCTGAAACCAGAGACTGCTTGGAAAGAGACATTGCATATTTTAAAGATGCTTCTTATTTTGCATTATTATAGCACTATAAATATAAATCAAATAGGCTTTGATTAATATGGCATATCTTAATGGAGTGGCTTACTGGATGTTTCACTATGCCTAGACATCTAAAAAAACTGCGAGTTGAAGCAGAACAGAGGAAAGGAGATGTTTCTAGTGTGTGAGTATTTTAATCCAGAATTTCTCTGAATGTAATTTTAAAGGATAGGCAAAAAATTCTGTGCAAGTGATTTGCAAGTGAAATGTTGAAGTGTGGTTCTAAGCTTCAGATACAGAGTGTGTCTTTCCAGATACAGAATCTCGACTACCTAAAACACTGTTGATCTAGTTCATGGAGGCAATGTAGGAAGCGAGAGCTGCAGGCTCCACAGAGAACCTGAAGTACCTAATGATGGTGGTGTTATATGTGTTTACATAAGGTTAGCTATTTCAAGTGAATAGATCTGAGAGGTGGAAGTGGGTAAAAGCTTACCCAAATCCCATGGGAAGTAAGCTGGAGATCTTACCGGAGAATCTGAGGTTCAACTGAATGTTCTCATAGCTAAAACACGGCTGAAACCTTGGAACCAACTGGGTGATGTTGTTGAGACCTCAGCTGGAACCAAGGAAAATTAATGCATGAGTGGATGTATTTGCAGCCAGAAAAGGGCAAACTGAGGCTAGCATATTATTACTGCAGCTGAGCTCACAGGTATAATTTAGTGCTTGGAGGCACTGTTTTATATTAAAATTTAGGGCTCTGTCTGCAAATTTGGACTATTAATGCAGTTAAGATCTGCTTGATAATGTGTTTCCTATTTGAAGGTGAAACATGCTGGGAAAGACACGCTTGCTTTTGTCCTTGAAAGAAGCTTTTTTTATAGTGACTGGCTATCGGAGAATATGTCATTCAAGAGTGTGTGACTTGTAGATGACATAGATGTGGAACAAAAAGGTAAATCTGGTTATGATAAAGGAACTTGCTGGTTTGAATGTTTCTTGCAGGAGCTGGCTAGAAATAATGAGGACAATCTTTAGTATGCAAAAAGGAGGGATTCTGTGATCAGCTTTGCACATCTACATCCTCTGGTATCAGCAGCTTAAAATAGTGTTTGGCTGAAAACTATTTGGAATTTTGTATCATGTTTGACTTCAGGCACAGAGAGGTTGTGGCTGTATATATAACTACAAACTGATTTGGAATTGTCCAGCAGAGAGGAAAAGTGCTGATAGTCCTTTGCCTATAGGTTGACTGGGCCCTTAGATATAATAATTGGAAGTAATAAAGTCTGCAGTTACTAAATATTGTATTTTATTCCATGTTTAATTGTGGACCTCCTGGGGATGTCTTTTACTGAAAAAGCAAATTGTTATTATGGTACAAGTAGGTCTGTTAACAAAAACAATTAAAACCAGATGAAGCACATATGGGTTCTCAGGAATAAGTAATATTCTCATTGGAAATTTTGGTTGTGGTGGTGTTATGTGACCATTTTTTTTGTCTGGGATTCCCAAGATACAAATGTTTGTGTGACTAATGCCATTGAATGCGCAGCGACTATGACAATTTTAGGAAACGCCTGGGTTAAAACATGTTCATTAGAAAGACTCTGATACATGCAGTAAATTCACTAGGTGATCAACAGTATGGCATATTCAGTGTGTTCTGAGACTGGAGCATGTACAGTACATACGCAGGTGTCACTGTGCTTGCTCTTTAGCATTAATCTATATGAGTATGTTGAATGTGTCTTGGGTTTTTAGACATCTGGCAATGGAATGGGCATAAGACATCCAGATATCCAGACAAAATGCAGTCCTTCACTCTGCAAAAGTGAGGTGTTTGTTTTTTTTTTGGTGAAAATGCAGATTTCTTTGGGCATTAGCTCTAGGTTTGGCAGTCTCTGCTTTTAAAAGCAGAATGTATCTGAAAGCTCTGCTCATGTTAGGCTCAGAATAATTCGGACTTATTTTGCTTTTTATTTTATCTATAGACAAAAAGTTTACTGAAAAGACGCCAATCCTTGCCTGATTTTTGTGTCAGTGGGAGCTCACAGGTATTTTATATTTACTAGTATTTGTTCCTGAACTCTCATTTTGTGGAAGAAATTCTTCCACTGAACTGAATTGAAGTTAATATTTTCCTATCAGATGCAAAAGTGAGGGTCTCAAAGGTCTTTTTCAAATGCACTGGTTACATTAAATAGGAGAACATAGCTTTGCAATGAGAACCCCTGTTAACTTTACAGGTATTTGGATGGAGATAAGTGTGTAGAGATAGGTCTGTGGTCTAGATAACCTGAAATGAGTGGAACAAGGTATCTGAGCAAAGATTTGCAGTACCAGGTCCTTGGATTTCAGACATATCAGGGCATCAATGTTGTCAAGTTTCCAGTCTGTGAAATGCTATGTACTTTTGTGGCTATTTAAATTGTTAGCCGTTTCACAAAAAAACCCCATAAACCAGCAATAAGCTGCAAAATTCACAATTGTGCAAAGATTATTTTGATAGCATTATACAAGTAATATTTTATTAACAAATTTGATTTTGAGTAAGAATTTGAGGACTATGCATTTATTTAAAACTTCTGTATAGTCCATAAAGACCTGCTAAAAACGTTGTGACCATGTTATTTTAGACAGGCATGAAGCGTGGCAGCAGTTTGTATACAATGATAAATAAAATAAACATTGATGCTTGATTTTTAAAATACTAGCTTCATGTTCAAATAGAAGTAGTCTTGTTGAATTCAGCTAACAATCCTTTAGTAAAACTGTGAGTACTTCATTAAAAGTTACCAAATAACAATTCGGTTTTCATGCAAGTTGCAGTCAAACTATTTGATTTGGTGCTAAATGACAGCTGATAATAGATACATGTTGTGATAAATGATAGCTTTGCATTGAGTTTCATCTTTTTAATAAATCAGTATGAATCTTAGTTTTTTTAAAAAATACAGAATTACCTAAAGAAAAACATCATACTTGTGACACTGAGATTTTTTTTAATCTTTTCAAAACTTCACAGGTTATAATGAATTACCACAAATGAAAAAAAGAAAGATATTTATTTACTTCAATGGAGTGCTTTAAAGTATTATTAAAACAAACTAAAGGCTGCTGCAGTGTCTTGCTAAAAAAGATACTAATTAATTCTTAGCAGATGTCTGTAACCAAGCATTGAAAAAGTACTTCTTTGAGTCTAACTAGAAATCATTCAATGCTTCATTTATTTTATTTATTACTAATAAGTGTTTCCCCCTGTAAATTTCAGGCAGTGAACATGAAATTGCATTTTAATTTCCTTGATAAAGATATGTTATGTCTAGCATTATAGTGCAAGTTAGTGAACTGGAATTAACAAAAAGCCAGAGAAGCAATACATTATTATTGCAAATAATGCTTGCTTAATAATTAATAACAATTAAACACCAGAGGATAAAGTTACTTTTTTGGATTTGATTTTGTCAGGTGATCCAGGGATGGGGCACAAAGTATGAGTGTGCATAATTCTATTCAGATATTAACTGTGTTTCCATATAATACAATTGTACTTCCAAACGTTTTACAGAGTCCTCATGTCTTTTCTTCTGAGTTCATGAATATACCTCAGTTCATCTTTTTGTAAATGTCACCACCAGTGGCATACATTTTTGATTTTAAAATTTAACTTGCCTACAAGGACTGGGGGTATTTAATTAAAAATTCTTGTGATACTTTTTCAAGAAGATTGATTTTAGCTCTTCATGAGCTTCAAATAACTTTGAATTAATGTTTCAGAACTCTTTGCTTTGACACATATCCTAAGGTATGCAGATCTTTTTTTCCCATTAAACACTGTAATTTTTTTTCAACGGTGTAGTCCCCATGTCACTTTTTTTTCTTCACATTTTTATAGAAAATAAAATCCAATCCATTAAAACTAAGGAAATGCGATATATAAATCTTATTTCAAATGAACATCTAAATAAATTAAGTTTCCTTCTTTTATCAGACAAGTTTGATTAAAAGATCAGTCTCAGCTCTGGAGATGACTGCTTTCAAAGATGAAACTATGTTAAATATGTCAGCTAATTTCAAAACCAGCATGAAGGTTATGAAGCAACGGATAGCTGAGCCAGAGGTTGAGCCAGAGACTGGGAAAAGATCCCCTACCAAAAGTCTGTTGAACCACATCTGTGGTGATTCTCAGTCAATGCAGACAGACATACCAGTAGAAAAAACACCTACTTTGACTGGACAAGAGGACAGTGAGAATGACATTGTTCTTGTGGAGCAACCACAAAAGGCTGGGGTTAAATACACTGTTTTCCCAAGAAGAAAAGAAAGAAATCAAAGAAAATAATAAACCCTAGAAAATTAGATGTGATTAAGAAATTAAGTCAACCCCCAAAGATTCTTAAAAGTTTTTTTTTTTATTAATGTGTATTGCCTTTTTAAAGAATGTATTTTCATTTGTAATTGTTATCTAATTACAGGTTTTGTCTTTTTAATATTTAATATTCCCCTGCAATTAAATAATCATAGTTTAGTTGTTTAGGAATAATATATGTAATTTTAATGCAAAGAAAAAACCCCTTGGGATACCTTGCTGCTTGGGTATCTTTAGAACGTTTAACATTTACTGCACTTTAAATTGAAATGGTGGTGCTTTGTGCAACAACGGAAGTTTTATCTAAGGATAAATGCATGATTAAAATCATCAAAGCTCTTCTGAAAGACAAGGGGGAAATTCTAAGATCTTAGTAAACCGACTGGACTAACCACCTTTGTACCATGAACTTCACAGATTACATCAAACAAGTAAGTTTCCTTTTTACCTTTTGTTTTCATGTATCACTCTAAATACTTTCCCAGTATTTATTATTTAAGCACTTCAGATATAGGGTGCCTTAGCAAATATTCAAGTATTTAAAAAAAAAAAAAAGGAGAGAGAAAAGAAATTAATGTTCTTGCTAGTTTTTTTTGATATTTCTTAAACACTTATGCTTAAAGTGTGACCTGCAAAAAGATTCCAAATGTTGTTTATTTTTGTGTACAGTCATATGCATCCACACTGTACTTACACTGATGTTCAGACCTGGTCCTTAAGGCCAGTTTTCCATTCAGCTTCTTCTTTTTCTACTTTTAGGCACCTTTCAGTAGGTTTATTCTTAAGAAAATCAAAGATACTTAAGTGGTGTGATATACTGGTATAGTGAGCTGTGACTAAGGGAGAAGGTGGCCTTTTTCCAAAGTCTTGTTTTAGACAGGGTGCTTGCTGTATGTTCTTTGCTGTCTAAGACTTTCATATCAGTTTTGCTAAACCAAGGGAATTTCATCTTCATCTTTGTACAATTTTGCATGCCATTCATGCATGGACCTGCTACATTTTTTATTTAATTTCCCTTTTTTTTCCTAGTAGGATCCTTATGTATAAGATATTATAAATATTAGATACATAGTGTTATAAATATGTATGTATAAAATATTTTCTCTGTATTCCCTTCTGTGTTAGCAAGGCTAGTATTGTTTGTGATAAAGATTAAGTGTTTCTTTTAAAGACTTCTGTTTCTTTCACCATGATGTCTCAAAGCAGATGTTGATATTGAATATTTGTGAAGGTTCTCACCTTGGAAGCTATGCATTTTCCCAGATGATCATGTTGGAAATGTCCTTGTAAATTCAGGTGTTTTTTTTCACCTCTGGGTGGTGCTTCTTACAGTCTCATGACCTTTTCCTACTATCATTGGGTTCTGTCATTGATATATTTATCCATCCAGGATTTATCATCATTTGACAAGGCTGGTAATTGTCCACTCTGAAATATTGTCCTTTCTTAGGTTTAGCACTGTCCTTGTAAACCCAAGTTAGAAGCTTTTGGAGGAAATAAGCATGTAACTGCAAGTAAGTGCTGAACATTCAGGGGACATGAATAATCTGGAACAATTCTGCTTACATGCAGCTTCAATAATATATTTTGATAAATGGCTGAGAAGTTAAGAAATTATCGTTAACAAGAGAGCTAACAATAATTGTTTGTATAGTTGTTGACTGGCAGATTGCAATTTGTTATCGTTAATATATCTGGGAATATTTAGTTAATTTGAATATATTTTTTCCTTAGGTCTGAGTCTCTGGGAAGGCTCCCTATTCATGATAAATTCAGTATCAAGGTGTCTTCAGCAATCAAAAAATATCAGAGCCCCAGCATCCCTTGTTTGTTAGATTTTGAGAAGTTTGCAAAAGTGAGAGGTGGAATTCCAAAAGAAACTTCTGCTTGCCTGTGTGTCAATGGAGTATGGAACTCCTGGTTTGATGAAACTTTCCCTCCTTGTGGGACTGCTTCTGAGGAGAAGGATGCTGAGTTACTAAAAGGAACTGAGATGACAGAGTCTCAAGAAGCAAAATTAGAACTAGTTGACTCAATACAGCCTGTTCTTGAAGGTGCAACAGTTAGTTCTGAAGATTTAGAAGAAGTAGTAAGACTACTGACTATGTTAATAGAAAAGGAGGAGCACCCTTCAACTTTTCACTACTGTAGGCATGGAACAATACAAAGAAAGTTAGGCAAGTTAAAGTCAGCTATAGATGACTTGGAAAAAGTAAGTCTAATGTTAAATTTTACTTCTATCAAGCACCTTCTTTTTTTTTAACTGAGTATCTGAGTTCTTCAACAGGTGAGCTAGAAGCAGGAGAACTGATAACTAGCTGAATGCTGCCACCTTTTACCTTTGTATGACAGCATGATCTAAGTTTTGTCCCACAGCAATGAAGATGCAGGCTCTTAATAAACTGTGTTTGTTTAGTGTTCTCAGGGGACCATAGTGTTTCTTTGGAGACCTTGCTCAGGACACAACACTCCTAAAGGGAGTTGGAGATAGGACAGACACAATGAACAGAAAGTCTTTTGATTCAGTTTTTGCTGCTGGCAAAGCTAACAAATACATTTTTAATTTCTGCAGAAGTATAGTAAGCAAATACATTGAAAAGTCATGTATTCCTATAATTAAACTATCATTTGACACTAAGATTTTATACAATAATACTCGTGTTTTCCTGTGTGCTTTATAGTGCTACAAACTTGCCATTACTTCTGTCCAAGACCCTGCACAACTAGAAAGAAACAAGAAAAACAGAATAAAAACATTGCTGAAAAAACAGAAATGAAAAGCATATTTTTAAAGTCTATAATTTAACTGTGGAAGCTGTGAAAGCTTTCAAAGGCGTTCTTTAAGCAATGGTATAATTCTGCATGTTAGTGAAACCTGGGTGGAGAGGTCATGTGTTGTACTTTCAGTATGGTATTTTCATTGTCATTTAACATCTGTATTACACACAGCTAGTCATAACCGGGTTGGGACCTGAAAGTACTTCATCCTGTATATATCATCGTACAGCAAAAGATATCATCCCCTCTTGAAGCAACACCTTGGCTCTTAACACAGTACTTGCTGTTTGGAGAAGCAATCTTCAGCAGCTGCTTTGGGGTTCATGATCCTGGTACTGGAGTGCTTAATAATGCAAGATTGAACCAGATATTTTTTATTGATATTGCTCTGTGGGAGTAGAACACGTTCAATCTGTCAGTGTCCCTGAAAACAATCTTAACAGGCACCTTTAAATAATATAAATAGCGTTTCTTTTGCTAAAATGCAAAGCTGAGGCAGTTGGAATACTTGGAAAAGTGCAGAGGAATGAAACAATGAAGTACAAAACAGCTTGGCTTCATGTTGGTTTCTGCATTCCTTTCAGCTAACAGCCTCAAGCCACAATAATTTTTAAGGAGGCTCACAGTGTGTCCTGCAGTGAGAGCCAACCTTCAGATTTTACTGCATTTCTAGAGTTTGCCTTTCCCAAAATACATATTGTCTTAGGGTGAAATTTCATTTTATAACACCATTTCTGTTAATGCTTCTCTTGGGGAAAAACCTATATATTTTTAAATTTTTTAATGGGACACAGGTACCTATTTTATGCACCTGCAATCTGTACATATTACCTTCCAAACTTCATAAATTATCTAACCAGAAAACTGACTACAGTCATAGAATAGTATGTAGAATAGTATTTCTAGAAGTATTCTGACTTCTAGAAATAGTTCAGATAACTATTTTAAAGAAATGATCAGATGTGGTAATAACCCAACTGAATAATGTTTTATGCTGAATATTCTGATAACTTTTACTCTGATTCTGCATATCTGTAAGTACATGATTTTTTAAAATAAACAAGTGACATTAGTCAAATTTCTCAGATTTTTATGTTAAATAAGAGGTTGCTAGTGTAGGAATTTTTATACTTTTTCTTTTAAATTGGATTTAACAAAATCTGATATTTCCTGTACAGAAACTGCTGCACCAGTAGACTATGGAACTTGGAGAGAGTTCCATTCAACTCTGTGATGCCCAAAGCTGGTACAGGATTCTATTATACTGAACTCAATTTATGCAAGTGCAGTCATCTGCCTGTATGCTATAGATTACTGGACTTTGTTTTTTCAAATTTGATTTATTAAATTCAGAAATAAAATTGAATGTTTATTCTATTTTTCAACATTTTTTTTCTTGAATAATTGCTTCAAGTTTGCATGAGAAAAACCATGGAAGAACTTGATATTTAGTTGCCTCAAACTGTTAATATTATGAATAGTAGTCTATATGACTTCATTCTGTAGGTACAGTTTTCTAAGGGAAATTATATTTAAAGAGAAACTTTTGTCCTTATTAGGCTGTATTGAGGAAGAGCATATGCTAAGCAGCAACAGTATAGAAATGCAATACAAGACTTGGCAGCAGTGGTTCCTGTAGACCCTTCTTGTTGGTTAGTATTCTACTATAGAGGTTGCATACTATGACAGATTGATCCAAAAAGAGCTGTGCAGGACTTCAGTGTTTCTGGTATTGTTTGTTTCCTTTAATGGTGTATATGTTTATCATTAAAAAGAGTAATGACCATTCACCATCTGATAGTGACCAATTACTTTTCTGCAATATAATACTGATACTTCACGTTGCAAGTTTTTGTATTCAGTGTTTGGTAATAACTTGCTCCTTTTCATTTTTATTAAATTTGCTATTATACATTGACTCTTGCTGCTGTTGTTTTTTCTTCAGGTATTTTGCCTCTGCTTCCTAAGCTTTTCAGCCTTACTTTTTAACAATTCAAGTGGGTATAACTGAGAACTCTAAACATGTCTGGCACATGTTTCATGTCACGATTAACTGTTTCTGTTGCCATGTGGGCATTACATCCTGCAGATCCGCATTTACAGAAATTGTAATTGTGTCTCCAAATTGTGTTCATATTGGCAATTAAATTACTGTGTTTTTTCTTTATAAATTACAGATTCATAATTTACCAAATGCTGTCTCGGATATAAACTGAACCATTCATCTTTATCCAAATAAATCACAACTTTGCATATTAAGGTAGGAAAGTGATCAGCTGAGAACTTCACAGATATCTTACTTTTAAAAAAAAAATAATTTGGAATGCTATTGATAGATACCCTTATATTCTTTGAAACCTGCTCTGATTGGTTTTAAAAAATGTAATATTTGCCTAACAGTTTAAAAATTGATGAACTTTATCTGCATAGTGGCACCCAACTATTGTCATCATCATCTTGGGGGCAGGAACCTTGTTTCATATACAGTCTTCTGCTCTTTAAGGTACATATAGTTCCTGGGGAAAAGGAAGTAAATAGGTGCCATGACAAAAAAGCAAATCTGAACCTCTAAAAAACTAATGATTTTAAATGTTTTCCCCAGGTAGATGGGTCCTTCACTGATTTGTCTGCAAATCCACATAATGCAAAGAATGTGAAGGATTGAGACCAGGCCAATTTAGATTTGAACTATTCTTCTTCCCCATCTTTAGCTCAGTGAGAAGTAGTGACCTTTATCAAAAGAAAAATAAATTACTAGACAAAGCTGGTTCCTCCCCTTAAAAGCCGTAAGAACTAATGAGGAAATGCTAGAATATTGTTCCTAAGGTGTATTAGGAGAATTAGTTACCAAGTTCCAGTCAATAATAATGTATTTACAAGAGTGGGTTTGCTCAGCTTGCCTCCCAAGTGTGGTTTGGGTAGCATGACCTCTTATACTCATGCCAGTATCTGAAGAGGCAAACAATTGTCCTTGAAAACAGAATCTATCTGTCAGCTATCACTCTGTGGTGGATTTTAGATACAGTGTTATTAAGTTTATTGTTGCAGTTCTTGAGATTGTAAGGATTGCGACCTGTGGAATCCAAAGAAAATATACTTTTGTAACTCCTACAATCTGAAGAGAGATAAGCATATAATTTCTTGGTACTGTGATGTGAATGAAAAAATAATAAATTTGACAGATATTTCTGATGAAAAATTTTTTTTAATGTTTTTATTATTATATGTTATTGTTATTCTAATTATGTTATGTAATTATGTAATATTATGTTATTGTAAGGCATTAGTTTTCCTCTTTCTCTTTTTATACTAATGAAAACACATTTCAGTAGTATTCGTACTTTGAAAGAAATACCTGGAAATAGTTCAACTAATTACATCCAACAAATATTTCGTTACAGGGGACAGTATTTAGTGGAATTGAAGGAATATGAGCTGGCAAGTTTATGTATTCACCAACTTACAGAAATGGATGAAGGTAATGTCAATAAAATGAATCATGGGAACAGTCTGTAACCAAGGAATTGTTAAAAAAAAATTAATATCAGGCATGCAAATATGTTAGTTACCATGAATCAGCTAAAATAGGAACTTACTATTTATTTTGTTTGCGTGTCTGAAGCCTTTAAAGGTAATAATGGTGTACTGTTCTCCAGTGATTTGAAATATTAATTCCTAATAATAGCTTTTAGAAGGATTAGTTTTACCACACTACTATAAAAAATAAATAAATCTGGTAGACTGCAACACACACTAGGGAGAAATTATTTGTGACTATTACAGAATTCAAGAATCAGAATAGCTGTGTCAGGTCTGATTGGACCATTGTAGCTACATGTTTCAGTAGGGTTTTACTCTTCAGAGGTTTTGCTTTTGTGCCTTTCATGTTGACTGTTGCATTACGAAAGCTACGTTTGTGAAGTTGAAGGTGATCAAATAATTATTTACTGCTTTTCCCCACTTCTTCTTCTTCATTTATTTTTGCAGTATCATCACCTACCCAAGTGGATCAAGTGTAATGTACGAAGTATAAATATACGTGTGACTATATTTCCATGCATGATTATCATGGTTGTTGATGCAACTTGGGGATTTATTTACCTGGTTTCCTGTACGCACATGAAGTAGAAGTTTGCTTGCAAGATAGTGGTGGTATTTGTTCCCATTCTCCTCTGCATGCCTTTTTCAGTGCTCTTTTTTATTATCTGAAGAATTGTTTATTGATGAAATTGCTAAATTATGCATGATTCTGTGGCCTTTTCCTTTCTTTGACCTCCTTATGAATTACCTGCTGATGGGTTGTGAGATTGTGGTACCCTCATCATGTATAAGTGCATCATCAAACTTAGAATGAAGACAGGTCAAACCTTTCCCTTGGGTCCTTTTTTTTGTGATATTCACTGTAGGTTTTCTTTAGTTTAACCTCTCTTCAATGTCAGACAGAAATGGACACTTAAAAGATCTTTAAAAATGGAAACCAGATGCAATCAGTTATGACTCATAGAGTGACTTGACTTCAATAGTACAGGCTATTGTAATTTCTCTTCTGCTTGTGGTTTTTTTTTTTATTCTGGATGATGTAGATCTATGGTTATTAATCCTTAAAAACCTGAATATTTATTAATTCTATGGTTGGCTGTATGGAGTTAAAATTTATAGAGCTTTACATCTATTACATGATGCTTAGGAAATGGCTGGTGTCTCACTGTATTTCCAATTTCATCATTTAGCATCACACTCATTCACAATGCAGGGACCATTTTAGATGCTTTTTAAAGAAAACAGGAAGTGGATGGAGAATTTATTTGCACAGTATGAAAATTTCAAGCTGCATGATCAAACCTTAGTGCATTCTTTGAAAAATAGATTATCAGCTCCTTTTTTTCTTCACAGATTTCTTTTAAATTTCCTTTCTGATGTAAAATAGATTTTGTTTTTAAAAGTAGCTGGAAATAGTTTGTATAATAGCAATTGTTTCATGTCTTTTTTTAAAAAATAGAGTCATTAGTGACTCTAAGAATCACTGTTCCACTAGTAAATTGCAGTTGTATTTTGCAGGCTGTGGCACTTGAACTTCCCTGTTGGTAGGGACTACAGTAGATTTGTGGCATTCTGAATTTTGCCCAACTCAGTATGGGACAGGTGTTAAACTCTAAGGTTACTTCCATTGCTAATAATAGATCCACTAAACTTTTATACTGGGGATTATCAAAGTGATTTTGCTTCACAAATGCAGTTTAAAAGAAGCTGTTGTCCCTTGCTGTGTGATGGTATTAGTTCTTTTGGGATTTAAAATCTGATAATCTGACCTTCATTTTTTCTGTGTTTATTTCCTTTCATTCTCTTTTTCTAGAAAATCCTTTTGACAGACTGTATTTTAAAAAAAAGGAGGCTGAGCTGGTTCTGCGGTTTGTGAAGAAGTGCCAGGTAAGGGATATGTGCAAGAACTTAGGGGGTCATGGGGCAAACCAGGATGAAGAGTAGTGAAGAGGAAGTAACGACCAACAGACTGTCAAGATGACCACCTAGAGGCATAACTGCCCAGGTGTAAAAGGACAATATAATATAATATAATGAAGGTCCTGGGAAGACTCATACATATGCAGATAATTCCTGGAAATGTAATGAATATGTATAGCTATGTGACATAAAACAGGACCTGTGAAATAGTTTAGGATGCACATTAGGTGGAGTGATCCCCCATGCATCTGGTCCTGCGATAATTGATGCCTGCCGCTTAATACTGCATTGGTGTTAAGGAGTTTTATTCCTGATTTCCAGTGACATCACTAGACAGTAGTTTTAGAGCAGAACAATCAGGGTTTAGTCTTGCCTTTCCAGGTGTGCATATGGAAGTGATTTTTCTTTTTGAGTGGTTAGAGAGATGAATGAAATCTTGGTTTCTGTATTATTTTTATAGCAACAATTTTCCCCTAAGAAACATATCTCAGAAACATATTTTGTTTTAAAGACACTGCCAAATGATAGCAGATTTGTCATTTTCAACAAATTAAAACAAATGCAATACATCCAAGTGGAAGGGAATAAGAAAACTATGGGTATTGTGCTTCCAATTTCAGTGAGACATATGGCAATTTTTTCACATTACTTATGCATATACTACACTTGTACTGTGCTTTAGAAGGCTGAACCAAAACCAGTTCCATCTTGACCTTAAAGCTGCCTGAACTTTGTATGAGCACACTGTGAGAAGTAGGTTGCAGGAGTGGTATAATGCCTGCACAGTGCTATATAGACTTTACTGAGCAAAGGCTGCCTATGACTCAACACAGCAGATGTTTGTTACTATGGGGCACTCTGACTGTCTTCTTTTTGTAACCCTGTCTGTGTACCATTGCCACAAGGGCAGGTGGAACACCAGATGGTCTAGGCCAGTATGGTGAACCCTTTGGTAAGCCACAGTATACCTGGGACATCTACTATGTTTAAGGTAAGAGCATCCCTGGGTAGAAAGAATATTAGCTGAAGTTACTTGTTATGTTTTCCATCCCTCTCCAACCCAAGCCTCAAGCCAGCGCTTGAGCACAGGCTCATGTGGGCACAAATTAAATTTGGATTTGAGCTGGCAATGGACCAAACCTTGAAAAGCAGTATAGATGCGACCTGAGCCTTTTCGTGGGGTATTGGGGGAAAAAATATGTACTGGAACCAATGTGCTTGCAAAATGAGCTCTGAAAAAGTCAGTGTGAATAAAGCTGATGTTTTAAGTAACCTTACTCAAAAGATGACTCTTACAAAGTGTGACTTTAACTAAACCCACCAGGAGATGGCAGCCTGCAATCTCGAGTGGAACAGCTCTGCTCCCCGGTAACTGGCTGCACCACCAGCCTCTGGCTCTGCTAACTGGTGTGAGAAAGTACACTGGTGCTTTCCAGTGCCTCTGGTTTAATTGGCAGTATTGTTCTATCACTTTTTTTTTCTTGCTATTTTTTTGCTAAAAACCTCACATTTTTGCTATGCTGTATACAGGTCTTTTATAATATGTTAACTGAGATTATCGTACCTCACAAGCACTTATGTAACATAAACCTGTAATATTGTAATGTAACCATATATGCACAAGCACACACCCCCCCACACCCATATATATGTATACACTCGTGCAATAATGCAGGCAATAAGCTGCACAAGCCCTGAATAACAGCTCCTTTCCTGTCCTGATTTTTTTCTCTCCTCGTTTTGAGAAAATTGTTTCTACAAAATCAGGCATTCACAATAGGAAAGCAACGGTGTGGAACCTTTTAACTGCTCCCAGCAGCTGTATTTTACAGCATGTTTCTTTTTATTCACTCTACCGACTCAGTAAATTCTTTTTGTTGTAAAAGGAAAGGCTTATCAATGCTATCTGTCGGAATTCAAACAGAAAAGCTAAAACGTGGCCACGCCTCGCTTCGTGAGACATTCCTCCTCTCTGGCCTTTTTTGCCACACAATGCTTTGTTTGCAGAGAGTGAAAAAGGTAAAGTGCTTTCGCTTCAAGGAAAAAACCCCACCCTGACCCCAGGCTTAGAGTTGCAAGCAGAGGTGTGACCTCCCAGAGCAAGTCCTTGTCAGCTCTAATAAAAGGAAAGCAGGCATCAGGCATTTTCAGAGCTGTAAGTGGGCTTTCTTTGCTGGGTGAGACTCTTAACTGAATTGCAGCCTTCCATTTTTTTTTTGTGAGTGCATGCATATGTGCATACAATGGTCATTAAATTCTGTGAAAGGAGCTTGACGGAGTTTTGAGTCAAAGCTACAAGCTACAGAAGAATGACAAATACTCACTCCCTTGCCATTGTTTTTTCCCATGTTTATGAACACTAGAATGGTGTGACTGACCTGTTATTGGAAAAGGCATTGTTATTTATCAGCTTCCCCTGATCTGTTTGATAGTGGTGCAGTGTGGCAGTTATAAATTTAAATTTTAGTAGTTGTAAATAACATATGAGCAACTTTGCAGTGAAGTTTTTTGTCAAGTAGTATGTGCAACTTCATTTAGTGGTCTCATAAGTGTACTGTTTACTGATGCTCTTCTCATGGGGTGATAATATGAAACCAAAAAAATGCACCGGAAACTCATATGCTGTTTTACTTGAGAGCAACTTCCCCAAATAGACCTGTGTGGTAAAGATAACCTCTCCATCTACAGATGTTCATCTCTATTAGCAGGATGTTGTCTCTACTATTTCGAAACAGGAATATCTGGTGTAAAGGGAAGAAAAACATGTCTCAAGGGCATGGCAGAGCACAGCTCTGCTCCTCTCAGTTGTCCCCCTTCCCCAAAAATACCAGGTGGCTATGACTGTTGGAGAGATACTCTAAGCTCTCCAGGCAGGCATAAGCCATTTTGCTTGTCCCCACCACCAAGGCTGGAAGACATTTCTTCCTGAGATGATTCACATGGGGGTCCTTGTACCTGACATGTTGGTTCCTTTCCTCTCTCCCGTCATACCTGAAAGAGAGGGGAATGGCCCAAGGGTCCATGGTCTGTGCAGCAAGGCTGTCCCCAAGGAGAGGGGCTGCCTGAAAGGGAAGAGGAGTCAAGCCTTCTTGCAGGGGTGCCACAAACCCCATCCCAGCTCCAGGAGTGGGGCTTGTTGAGCAAGGGCAGGGCTCTGGGAAGCTCACATATTTTCCTTCCTTCTCTTGTAGGAAACTAGCTTGGGAGGAGGAGGAAGAGGAGAGGAAGCACTGCAGCAAACATACAGCCAGGCTGGGATGCCAGCTGGTGCCTGTACTGGAGAGGCAGGGAGCAGTAGGAAGAGAATTATCCGAAGGAGCAATTCCACACATCCTTGCTGGAGGTGAATGCCTGGGCAGCTTCTGTCTGCCCAGGTCTCTGAAAGCCTTGCAAAGAGGTGGGTGTTGAGAGGAGGGTCAGAGCTCTCCTAGGGGGATGCTGAGGGGATGCTGAGCTTCCAGGGGAGGAGGGATGCCCTAAATCTGATTGCACTGACCAAGGGCTCCTCCAAGCAGTGGAGAGGGCTGCTGGGGCCCTGCTGAGGCCCATTCGTCTCAGCAAAGGAGTCCAGGGCTCACAGCCCATACAGCTGGCTATGAAGACCTCTGGCAGTGGTGCTGATGCCCAGTCCTGGGACATGTCCTGGCCCTGCTGGTCCCCAGGAGGCTGCGTGGGCTGAGCCGGAGGTGAGGGCTGATATCCTGGGCACTGAAGCCTGTGAATGACAAGGGGAGACCGGATTACTAGTGACGGAGTCCTGCATGTGGCCCTGGCACGTGGGTGGGGAACAGGGCTTGGGCTAATTCTGTCAGTCTCTGGCATGTCAGTCTGCTCCTGGCCTGGCCTGGGACAAGCTTGAGTGCCAGGGAAAGCCCTTGGGCATGACACAGAGTGAAGCCCTGCTCCCTGTCCACCTCCCTTCAGCTTACCCAGCTGCTGTCCAGGGCTCAGTGTGGGGAGCAAGGAGGCTGGGGAGGGCTGGAGAAGGCTGGAGAAGATGAAGACAGGGAGAGAGTGGGAGACGTGGAGGCTGGGGGTGTTGGAGGGAGCCTTGCTTTGGGCCAGTGTGGGGCTAGAGCTGGCCCAGTGAGGGCATTTCAGCAGGAGTGCGATGTGCGCTGGGGTGGACGGGTGCCAGCTGTGAGGGAGAAGCCCCAAGGGCTGTGCAGAGGCACTTTGACTTGTGAGCCCTGGGGACACCCCTCCCCAGCCAGCCTACCGCTCCTGCTCATTGAAGCCCTGGGGAGTCCCTTGAGGAGCCTTTCCCAGGCTGCTTGAGAAGTGCTGGAGTCACCCTGTGCTCCTGCTTTTCCCTCAGGGTCAGCAGGGGAGCTGTCACCACCCACCTGCAGTGTGGATGCCATGAAGAGGAAGGCCCCCAGGTCAAGGGAGGATGGTGAGAACAACAGTCCCCGTGGGTCCCTGAAACCAGGTGCTGTAGAGGTGGGGTGGAGGGATGAAGCAGTAGCTCCCCAGGAGCTCATTATAGAGCCTGTCTTGTGCTCAGCAAGGGAGGCTTGTCATGTGGGGAGGGTTGAGCCTTTCTGTCTGTCCCAAGTGCAAGGAGACATTTCTTCCTGAGATGATACACATGAATATCCTCGTACCTGGCATGCAGGTTCCTTTTTCCCTCCCACCACACCTAAAGGAAAGGGGAATGGGCCAAGAGTTGTGCCAGGCTGGCACATGGGCCTTCCTTGAACTCCTGTTGTTAGGGCCTTGATGGCACCTCCAGGTCTTACCCTGGCCAGCCCTGGGGACCTCCTGGTGCAAGCAGCTGTCACGGTGGCCTGGTTAGAAGGGAAAAATTACTGCATGAAAGAAACAGATGGATTCCTCATCGTTGTCTCTAATCACTGGTCCTTTTGGAATGATCTTCCTCTGTCCTAACTGGATAAAATACTGCTATAATAAGTGATAAAGCTTTTAAAAAATTTTCTTTCAGGATGCTGCTGCTTCTTTTAAAATCCATATACAAAACAGTAGACATGTTTGGTGGAGGTCATTTGGTTACATTTTCCCAGACTTTGTAACTGAATTTTTTCCTCATAAAGCTTGATGAGAATTTATTCTAAGATCAGCTTACGTTTTGAATGTTGCCCTTATTGATTGGCTTGCTCTTTGTGAGATGAGTTATAATTACTTGTTTGCAAAAGCAGGATTCAAAATACATTCTTCCATGACTTCACCAATGTCCTTATTATATGGAATTATGGCAGCAAATGTGTAATATTAACTACAGCTGTAGGAGGTGTTGTCCTGCATAATCTTAATGTTCCGCATAATCCTCATGGCCTGTCTCCATCAGGACAGAGCTGAAAAGTCTAAACAAGAAACCATTTGCACTTACTTAAGAAAACCCAAATGGTATCTCATTTGTGCTTTTTAAACCTTTTGCCTGGCCCTGGTTTACATGCTGATGACTCTGAAAAGCTTGGTGTCCATGCAGTTATCAACTGTAAACTTTGTGATTTAATGAGAAATTCATAAACTAGTCTTTAAATAACCAGTTATTTCAGAAAACTGAAAATTCTTTAGCTAGAGGCTTTCCAAATAGTACTTTAATTCTGATTAGAGCTATTCAGAGGCTCTTTTACTCAAGCAAAGAAAGAAAACCTGCATCGCTGAAGACTAGCTCTTTAGTAACTAAACTGTATCAAGCAGAGCAAATATGTGCAGGTAGTCTCAGTAGGGAGCTAATTAGTACAAGATCCATTAGTCTTTGTTTTCTAATAATAGCATTATCTAATATTGCATCCTTCTCTCCTGGTTGTTTTCATGAGCTCGGAGGGTAAAAGTACATTTTCTTTTCCAGCAATATTGAAAACTTGCTGACTTGCCTTATCTCACTGAGTATTACAGTGTTTATTTCTGTATCAAGGGACACTGCAAACAGCCTGTCAGATTTTAAAATGTAAATGGGGAACTTTTGGTGTATATATTAAAAAAAAAAGTTAACAGGACATGTGTATAAGCAAAGAACAGGAGACAGAGGATTTTTTTTGTGGAGACATAAATCCAAGCAATGTGACTATGCTGTATTTATGCAGTCAACTTTTTCCAGTTGCTCTGCATCTCAGGATGGGGCTCTTGCTCTCATGGCTCCACAGAGGTCTGTGTAAAAGGGCTGGGTCAATGAGAAGGGGACCTCACAGCCCTATTTCTGGTCAGGAGAGGCCATCCTTTGCAGTAGATGTAGAGGAGAGCAGGTAACTGTCTTCTGAAGGCCTACAAAGACTGCAACATGGTGTAGCTGCTGTGCTGAGATAGGGGTGGAGGTGGTTGCAGCAAGTCATAGGTGAGGCTGTGGGTCTGCAGCACTGCCGAGATCCCTGGTGATAATGTGTCGCTTGCTTGCTTCCAGGGGTTACTGTGGTATTGGTGGCTTTTAACACCCATTATACCTTACTATCTTTGTCTGACAAACTGCAAACTCTGTTTTTTCACTTTGCTGCCATTATCTGCGATTTGGGAGCATGAGCATCAGCAATGTTGAGCCATACCCATGTAGTTGCATTCATAGAGGAACTGCACTGTTTCAGCACTTGGAAATCCTGAGCCCTTAGTACTGCTCTTAGCAGCCCTTCTCTGTAAAATATTTCAGAGTATATTCTGGGAGAACATCTGTCCACTCCTGGCCCATGTGCAGAAGTGTTCTTTAACCCATCAGCTTGGTAAACTAAAGCGTTTCTGGCATGGCATCCTCCACGTGGTAGCTCAGAGATTCTCCCCCAGATAGAAGGGAGGCACAGAGCCAACATGATTTGTTCCATTTGCTGGTGACCATATAACTCTTATTTGGAGAAAGGCAAGTGAATGCAAATGAAAGAATACAAGTATCTTCTTGTCCTGAAGAGGTGATAATATGCCTCAGGTGGGATTGCGCAGGCTGCATGCAGAAACATCTGGTTATGATGGCTGGTGCAGAAGTAAGTAAGGGTACTGATCTGACTGTCCGAAACAAGACTGGAAACACTGAATGGTGGAGCTGCGCAGAGCAGCAGTATGCAAATGAAATGTGAACATGGCTGGTTTATGTACCAAGAGATACAGGTCAGTGAGGTAAATCAGACCTTTCCAGATGCAGGTGGCTATTTCTTCCTGAAACTTGGCTATAACAGTTACACACACCCCCTTTTTCTTTTTCCTCTGCTTTTTTGTTCTGCTTCAATTTCTCTGGTATTTGTTATACTACAGCAAAATGTAGAATAACATGCTCTGGCTGCATTTGAAAGTGTTGAGGTGTTCTGAAATAATGCAAAAATGAAAGCTAGACCTAGATAGATGAAAAGAGTTGGATATTTTAGAAATGCTGGCAGTATTTTCTGTCAGTTGCCAGGAATTGGGATGAGAGAGCAGCCAGCTTCGTCCAGCCAGGGGGTTTGTGGCAACTGCAGCTCCCTAGCTCTCGTTACTAGTTCCTCCTCTATTTTGGAAAATAACAACAGATGGATTACTTGTTTAGAACAAACAAGGCAGCCAAGAGTAGAGCAGAGCCAACAGTGCTGATATCCCAATCCCTCCCTAATGATCCATTAGTCCAGCTACTGATGTGACTCTGTGTTGTCAAGTAGGAATGACAAAACACAGTCCAACATGAATGGTGAAGCTTTCCCACCTTCTGTTCTGGGAAATAATTGCCAGGATTTCCCCAAACAATTTGTCTTTAAACAAAATATAACTAAAAAATTAAACTGTTGAGCTTAAAATAAGAATTTTCTACATATTCTCAATGAAAGAAGGAAAACAAGGATAGTTCAGAATGTGATAGCAAAATTAGATTTAAATTAATTTCTCAAAAGTATCTGAAAGGATTAGAAGGGTGTTCTCATTTTTAAAAGCAATGATTACATTTATGTGCTTTAAAATATTCCAGCTTGGGACTATCTGTGTATTTAGGTGTGTACATAAATCTGAAAGACTGGGATATAGCTGATTGCTAGTTTAACTTTCATTTAAATACAGTATGATTAGCGTTAGTATGATCAGAAATTTTTGAACAGAAGGTTTTTCTGTCAAAAAAGTTTTTTGTTAAACCCAGACATTTTGTGGAAGTATGGCCATGTCAGTCAATTTGTGTTTAGACAGATGACCAGGAAAATGAAACTATTAATTTCCCTTCTATTTTGATGGTTAAAGAACAGGATATTTTGACTTTGCTTTGAAACAGGTCTTTCCTGTTTTGAGAAGTTGTGTTTTACTTTACTCAAAAAACTGAAAGGAGTTAATAACATTTTAATTAGCTTAAAAGAAAATATTAGTTCGTTAAAAAAAAATTTCATTTGGAATACCATTTCTCAAGGGGGTTTAGATTTCCTGTTTACTCTCTGAACTGTAGAAAGCTTTGAGATTAATTTTATTCTCTGTAAAAACTGAAAGTCCAGTTTTCTTCTCTATCAATGTGGGACTATTCTCTTTGGAAAATTTTACTCAAACCTGTGATTTTTTTTGATACCATATTGCCAGTAAGTGATGAACATTTTAGTTTTCCTAGCTCAGTATTCTGAATGTCTTTTTAATGTGTGCTTGGAGTTATATCTAGAACTATTAGTAATTTTTAGAAGTACATGATTTTACCATTTCTGTTTTCCTGTGAATACTTTGTTTTGCTGCAACAGAACATAGCTGTGGTGAAAAAGAGAAATCAAAGCAAAAGCTGTCTGAAGTTTCAGAGAATTACTTCTTTTTTCACTTCTGACACTCACGCTTCAGTTCTCCAGGCATGCAATCCAGATGGTTCTCCCCAGATTCAAGCATGAGCTCAAATTCCAAGCTAACAAAGGCAATTAACTATAATGAGTAGGCAAAAAAAAAATCTTAATTGATTTTATCTGGAAAAAAAAAGGATATGGTGACAAGAACAAATAAAACAGTAAAAATCTTACTTCATAGGGGAAATATCTATAAGGGTATAAAACCAAACTCAGTTGTGTTAAATACATTGGATTTTTATGTTGAAAATATATTTATGGACATTAGCAAATAGAACTCCTTCAGAATCTAGCATGGTGATTTTCCCTGGTAATTGAATTTTGCATGCATTTTTTCAGCTGCAGTTGATATTAAGATTTGATGAATTTCATTGGCAATGAGCAAATGAAAGCTTTTATGTAGCTTTCATCTGTTGAATACAAGATATTTTAATTCAAACTAATGAAAGTCTTAAGATCAACACATTCATAAATAACTGCAAAAAAGACCAATGTCATTGCATGCTGCAATGAAGTTTGGTGTTTGCAGCCTATCTTTTTATGCCATAATTTAGTCTGATTTCTAATGAGGAGATAATGCATCCAGCTTTGCAAACAACCAAGGGAAGGATTGCTGTTTTATTCTTCCACTTCCTATGGTTGGCAGTAAGGTGTGTATGGTTGCTGTAAAAAGGAGTAATTTGTCTATGGTACTGTAATAGTTAATACTCAGGTGTTCAGCTGTAGTGAAAACTGGGGAAATGGCAAACAAAATGGACGTAGGATGTCAGATGTGTAAACTTGGCTTTACTAAAGTGAGTAGTTTTCTAAACTGATGCAGAGAGAGAGCATGGATATAAAAGTTCTCATAAACCCAAGTGTGGATTTACTTAGGAGAGTCACTGGAGCAAACACAAATGACCAACATGGGCCCACCCCTGAGCCAAGCAAATAAATCCTCCTACGACAGCGGTGTCCCAACAGCTTCGGTCTGATCCAGTACAACATGAGCTGCGCTAGATGTAGACTGGCTCCTGTACAGCCGTCAAGTATCTCCTTTCCCTCTGCAACTTGGTGGTCTCAAAGATAAATGTAAAGGCAGATGAAGTAACAAACACAAGCTGGACCTTTGCAACTGCTTCAGTGAACTCTTGGACCTGGAGTTGTGAGGGAGCAAGTTGAAGAACCAGGCTTCAAGGAGGCTTTGGAAACCACCACCTGCAAGATGGCATGGTTGAGTTGAGAAATACCAGTGGACCTCAGTTCCCCCACGCAAAGCCTCCCGTGCTGTGCTTCTCAGCACTTTTAGTGGTAAGAATGGGGTCCCCAGATCTGCAAAATGTCCCCAAGATCCCCACTGGTTCTGCCTCGTGCAAAGGGGTCTGCGCCTACTGGGGAAGCAGCAAAGGCGTATTTGCAAAGCAGTGTGCCTGAATTAAGCTCCACTCAGACCGCTTCATTTCCGAGGTGGTGTGCTGTTTAAAAATATCATCCCTCCTCGCCATGTTGGGTGCACTGGAAGCTTCCATGGCTTTGCTAGGAGAAGCAGATGGTGGGAGCACTTCCTCGGCTACTTCAGGTAAACATAATCATTTCAGCTATACCCTTCTGACTTGTGCACAGCTTAAGGGTGGCATACCATGTCCTCTTTCCAAACAGAGCTGAGGAGGAGATAGATTAGTGAGAGCAGGAATAGTTTAGTCCAGCTTGGCAGGGTCTGGAAGAGGGTATCTGGCCATGCTATGATATCGGAGGCAATAAGAACAATGGGAGAGCAGTGAGGGTGCTTTGGCTGTTCGGACAGACAGCACTCTAATTCTTCAGCTCATTTGGTCTTCGTATTTATTATTCTGGGAAATGTAAACCACACAAAATTAGATAGATGATGTTAAGTAATCTTTTAATCAAATAACAGTTTTGCAAATGATGTTATGTAAAATGAGAGGTTATGTTTTAACCTTTCCCTTAAAATAAAAGAAGGCATTATCATTTTTATGTGCAGATCTATGTATATTACGCGTTCTGTATAATGATTTTCAAGGGTGAGTTTTTCAAAGCTGTTTAGGAGGCTTTAATTTTGATGAGTGAGTAGCTCTTGCCCTGGATAGCTGTTCAAATCTGTTAGGTTCCTGTTAGATGCTACAGACTTTGTGATGGGCAGAATCAACGATGCTTTGGTGATGCATGGGGATTTATCTTACTTTAGTAAACTGGGTGCAGACACTGGATGTTGGAGTTGATATCAGAATTATTTAACTTTTCCACTGCCATTTTTTCTGATGTTTGCTTTTCACTTCATTGTAGGTCTATGATAATTCTGGTTTGACTGTTCATGACTACTGGCATGAAGATTATTGCCAAAAGTACCTCTGCAGCAATTTTGATAAATATTTTCCTTTCCTGAGGGGTAGTTTTTTCAATTAGCTATGAATGCCTGTGGATAACTTCAAAAAGTCCCAGAGCAGAAACAATACCAGATAATAAACTTACTTTAGATTGCTCTCTACAAAAAAACTCATCAAATAATATAACATAACAATTGTCCTTCAGATATTTAACAAAAATATATAAATCAAATTAGCATCATCTCTTCTTCTGAAGTTTGTCAAAATATTTTCAGACAATCATTTCAGTAAGTACTAGTTCATATTCAATGCTTATATGCTAGGGAAAAAAAGTATGCTTTCAGAATTTCCATACTCTTTCTTAAACCTTGCTTATTTGTACATATACTTTACTGTTTATTCTGTGAATAGCTTTTGCAAAAGATTACGAAAAATATTTCTCCTATGATACCTAATTAACATGTTTGAATACATAAAACTTAACTCCTTTGTTCTCTGCTAGTTCCACTAACATAAGGGGATGATTTTCAGCATGACAGAGCTACCACTTCTAGACTGGAAATGTCTTGAAGATGTAAATGTGTCTGGATGACTCAGAAAAGGCAGGCATGCAAAAACTTAGCGCAGGTCAGTACTAATGAATTTACCAATGCATTTATCTGTTTGCGTTCTTCCCTTCACATGATTTTCAGGTATTTTGGATTCCCTATGCTCATGCCATGAGATGTAGCAAAAATTCCTTTTATAGCTAATTTCTATTTTTCAGTAAGCTTTTGCATTACTTGGCAACTTCTTAAGTATTAGTGAGGATTAGGAGAAATTGCCTAGTGCACTAATTAGGTGGAAATTGAAGGCCTTATCAGTTAATACTTCTGCCATAAACAGTGTTTGCGTAGCTACTAATTTAGAAGAGTGTCAGAGTCTCTTACTTGCAGTCTTTTAATGACAGAGTTACTGCCTTTGCAGAGAACAAAAGGAAGCTTAGGGAAGTGCAGTTCTAAACACAGTTCAATAAACATGTTGTTTATGTACATACAGTACAAAGAGAAGTTTTGTCTTTGGAGACTGAATGTGATACTCTTCCAAATCTTCCAAGTTTTAAGATATTACAAGTAGACACAATGTAACAGACTTTCTTTGGAATGTTTCCTTCCTTTAAAATTTCATTGTTATGGCATATTTGGTAGCTACAGTACTCTACAGCTGATTGTTGAACTTGAACAAGGCTCAGTGCTGGGTCCTGCACTTGGATCACACCAGCCCCACACAGTGCCACAGGCTTGGGGCAGAGCGGCTGGAAAGCTGCCAGAGGGAAAAGGACCTGGGGTGCTGGTTGACCGCCAGCTCAACATGAGCTGGGACTATGCCCAGCTGGCCCAGAAGGCCAACAGCATCCTGGCTTGTTTCAGAAATAATGTGTCCAGCAGGACAAGGGGAGTGACTGTGCCCCCCGGTACTCAGCACTGGTGAGGCCACGTTTCAAATCCTTGGTTCAGTGTTGGGTCCCTCGCTACAAGGCAGACGTTGAGGTGCTGGAGCATGTCCAGAGATGGGCAGCGAAGCTGGTGAGGGGTCTGGAGCACAAGTGTTATGAGGAGCAGCTGAGGGAACTGGGGTTGTCTAGTCTGGAAAAGAGGAGACTCAGGGGGGAACTTATTGTTCTCTACAACTACCTGACAGGGGCTGTAGGCAGGTGGGAGTCCGTCTCTTCTCCCAGATAACAGGTGACAGGACAAGAAGAAACGGCCTTAAGTTGCACCAGGGGAGGTTTAGGTTGGGTATCAGGAAGAATGTCTTTGCTGAAAGGGTTGTCAAGCATTGGAACAGGCTGCCCAGGGAGGTGGTGGATTCACCATCCCTGGAAGTGTTCAAAACACACATACATGTGGTACTTAGTGACATGGCTTAGTGGTGGACTTGTCAGTCCTGGGTTAGTGGTTGGACTTGATGACCTTAAAGGTACTTTCCAACCTAAATGATTCTGTGCATGTGACCCTCCCCTTATCTTTTCCCCTACATCTTGCATATTTTCTCTGCTGATCCAGATGGTCTCTGGGCAGTGCTCCAGTGCCAGATACACCTGGTTAGCAGCTGGCTCCTTGTACCCTTTCTCTAGAGAGACCTACCAGAAGGCTCCCACTCCAGAAAAAGCCTACAGTCATGGCCTCGTGGCAGTCACAGGAATAATAGCAGGATAAATATTTAAAACATGCTGTAAAAGTTATGTTACCAGAGACTGTATAAGTGCTTGTGACAATGTGTGAGCTGATTTTCCCATAGTGTGCAAACCTTTGGGACACAGATTTCTCTTTCCTGTGTGCTTATAGAAAGCATATAGGGAGCCTATTGCAACTACTGCCTGGCTTTAGAATCTGCTGTAATGCAAACAGTAATAATAATATCTGTCTGCAATAAAAGGCTTGATGAAAATGTTTGTTAATAGTGTATGTTGTAGGAATAGTTACTATTTTGTTCCTATATGGAATTGCTCACTAGGTGTCCTCACAGGATCAGAACTCATTGAATAATTTTTATAATCAAGTTTGGAAATGATTCTATTTGCCCAATCCTGAATGATTATGAGCTATAATGCAAAACTAATGATGTATATCTGTCTCTGACTCAACTGGGAAATTAAGACAGATGCAAATGGTCAACTTTATATCAATTTTTACACTCCAGGTTTAAAACTCTTATGTTTTTTGCTGGCTTAGTACAGAATCCATATCCACAGAATCAGGATACTGAGCTAATATAAATAATAAGTTAATATAGAAATAAAAGTTAAAGTAATAATTTTCTGACAAGAGCAAAAGAAGTGTGACGTAATAAACAGTACACAAACACAGGCTTAATCAAGAATTTGAAAGCCTTATCATTGCACGAACGTACTTCAGATAATCATGTAGAATACAAGCCTGATGGTATTCTCAAATTAAACTTGTTACCTCTCCAGGAAAATGTTTTATGTTCCTCAGAGGTAAGTGCAACAGATTTAGTGATATTCAGTGAATACTTGTTTCTGTGTCTTCTGATTGCTCATTATTTGCCATCAGTATAAGGAAAACAACTCCATCTATAAGGCAGCCTGTGTTTTACTTGATTTTATGTCATTAGTTGTCCTTCTGGGGGGGCTAGTAACTGTCTTCTCTAAGCTGGTTTGTTAACATAGATTTTTTTCAATTATACACCAAAACTGACCATGACATGGATTAATTTAACCTCCTCTATAACATAGGCTATAGATGTTCAATAAAAAAAATATAAGCAGCCATGAACAGTTATAACTGCACATCTAGGAAAAAAAAGTGTGGAATTCACCTCTGGGTGGATTTTTAGCTCCAGCATGTTGTAGCCAGCTAAAAACTTTGATCCTTTGTATAGATCCATGCTAAACAGGTCCTTTTTCCCTGCACAGGACCTTGGAAAAGAGTTGCTATGGAGCTGCTAGACTGGCTCAGTACTATACAAATTAACATATTTTTTCCATTTTATTTGCATTTCTAAAACAGGGGCCTGAACTGCATTTTGAATGGCCGCTTTTTATTGGGGATCATCTATCCGCAATAGAGAGAGGAGTAATGCTGCAGAACTGCCTTGACTCATGTTCTTAATTATTTAAACCAATTAAATTGCTTTGACAGTTAACTCCCTAGAAGTGTCGTTAGTAGAACATAACATACAAACATCTTTTAATGGAACAGAAGTTTGATATAGTGGAGTAGCAAATCAATTGGGCCTTCAATAGATGTAACCGTAGATGTAGACCAAGGATGGTTTTGGCTGGGAGAACAAAAGACAGAAATTGACACCACACAGGTATTTTGGAGCTCAGAAAAAAAATTCCAGCTCAGTGTAGTGAAAAACTAATACTTTACTGGGAGATAAGCCATCAGATAAACTTAGCATGTGAACTAATTTGGCATAATTGCTTTTAGATGTGCTCATTTGTCCTTTCTTTTAAGAGTTAGTTCAGAGATATACCTCATGTAAAAACACCTACAAGTTAAAGCAATTATGTAAGTCTTGTATCAGAAATAGAAGTGGCAAATGGAGGTATGTACTTCTTTGACAATGTCCTTGAGGAAAAACATCGGCATGCACAGTGAAATAGCAGTACCTGGAATGCAGTTATGGTAAAGTGAAACTAGAATTCATAATGCCTAATAATTTAATGGTGAATATGAGTAAAAGGGAAAAGCAGTGGCAAATCTGAGGTGTAAATGCTGAAACACGCTATCTCAGACTGACACAGGCAGTACCACCTGTGTTGGTTGGCAGTGAGGAGGTTTTTAGATGTCGCTGAAGCTTGTGGAACAGCAACAGGAAAAGATGAAAGGTCAAGTGGAGCTGATTTATATAGAAAGTTATTTTTTGAAAAGGCAGTTGTACGTAAGTTGACTGCAAATGTCTCTAGGCAATACGGATTATATTCATAGAAAGTACTTTGGCTTAGGAAGCCTAAGCTACCCAGGACCTTACTATACTCAGATGGAGGAGACAAACTTTTGCATAACCCAGTCAAATCAGACTCATGTGCTTACTATTTGCCTGGGGAATTCTGTCTGCATTCACTAAAGGAGACGCCTAGCTTCCCTTGTATTCATGACTATTTCTGTGTGATGACAACCAGCCTGGTGCACATAAACATATATTCATTGTCTAAATTAATGTAAGAGAACACAATCAGTAAAAATCACCACAAAAAAACCCCAAGAGCAAACCTCAAAAGAAATTTGGGCAAACTATCAATAAATAGTATTTTATTGGTAATGGCTGCTTGCAGATGAGACACTCTTAAGAAGTAATGGATGGAATTCATACCTTCTGGACTACTTAAAATAAGTTTTCAAAGCATGTGTGTATTGCTGTTTAAGTAAATGCAGGTGAGAGAAAGAAGCTGAGTAGTTGCTGGAGCAGCTGTGAGTTCAGCGTGCATTAGTAGTGTACTGCGGAAAAGGCAGAAGAGAGACAAATTCTGTCTTATGTTCTGTGTAACTCAAGGACTCTTAGAAAGCAAGCACTGGCATCCCTCAATGGTGCACATCTGTGCTGCTCTATTCCTGTCCGTGTTCTCAGGGATTTTAAAATCAATTAGTACCTTCATGGCAGTAGAAGCAGAATTTTGCCTAAACATCCAGGCTGCTGTTCAAAAGCTGCTGCCTTTATAAGAAGTAACTTTGCTGTCTTCTGCTCTGCATTGTGCCCAAATGTCGTTGCCTGCAGACAGCATGTCTCTTATTTGCTACAATGACAACACGACCCAGTAGCTGCCTTTTCAAAACAGAAGGTAATCAAGTATTTTCTGTAGATAGCAATGGTTGTGGGTACGGGTACTTGCTTGAAGATCATAGAAACTTCTCCACAGGACTTTTTGTCACAGTATTTCAGTTTCTAAAGTATGCTTTCATTAATCTTCTGAACAAGATGGTTAGGTCAGCTCTGCATAACTGCTATTCTGCTTGGAAAACCAAAGGATAGGCTGGACATGCAAGGATAGCGTAGTTCCCCACGTGTGTTTGTGATTGCTGGCACTGCAAGAGGCTGGTTCAGTCTCCACGGCAATCTGGGGGCATCTCCAGAGTTCCTCTAAATCATAGATGGCAGTGCACCTGTTACAGTGTCATTTTACAAATGAAAAATGCCAGAATGGAACATCTGTGTGATTTTCGATACCTCTTGTGTGAGAAACCTGGTAGGCAGAGGCAGAAGCCAAGTACCCAGTTCCCTGGCTATGAATACAAAGTGCTATTTCTAAACTTGTCTTCTAGCAATCTTCTAGTCAGCATTCCAAACCTGTCTGATTGCTAATTGAATCACAGTTATTGATATCTGTATTTTCCTTACCAGTGCAGCGTGCCTGAGTTGGAGCATGGAGGATACTATACAATTTTGGGTCAAATCCCAGAAAATGTATGAGGAGTTGTGCTCTTGGTCTAGGTAGTAAAAAATTATTTATTATAATACATGATTTGGCATTTGTCATCTCTCAAGGTCTCCCAAAGTAAACTTTGTGGGCAAAAAATCCTGCAGATAGAGGACTGCTAGAGTCTTTGCAAGAAACTCACCTGTGATAAGAAAATGAAAAAACTTCCCCTGTTTTAGGTGGATTAGCAGTTTATTCCAGCCCTTCTTTCCTCTGCAGCTTCATCCCAGTTTTGGAGCACACCTGGGCAATCCCTTTATCTGCTCCTATTTATTTCACACTGCCTTAGGTAAAACACTGGTTTTGTCAGTTTGTTTTCATCACATAGAGCCCCACTGCAGCCCCAGCTCCCCAACTCTTACCAGTTTAGACCAGGTTTGCAGTTGCCTGTAATTCTGCCGGGGCACTGTCCAGCATTGTGTAAGCAGGCAAGTGGTCAGCATGGGGAAACAGGTGCAATAAATGTAATTGTAGCAAATAACACAGAAATAGGAGAAACTGGTGCACATGAGTTTGTCAATAGGGTAGAAATCTTACTTTTTACACACACTTTTTGTTTCCAAAAGGATAACCAGACTTGAAAGAAATAAATGGTAGTCAGTTGTAGCATTGCACTAGTTTGCGTCTTCGCTCCAGTTGCTCCTGCTGAAAAGTACCTTTCAGTTTGTGACCTTCACTCTAGCCAGCAAGGCTGTTTAAACTTCAGCTATCAGCAGCAACTTGAAATGACAGATGAAAACCTGTAATAGCTCTTGAGGAAAAAACTGGCACGAGGACTTGATCTGCAGTTTATTTGCAAAACAATTGCCGTGCTTCTGGCTTCTCTTTGATAGTGCTGTGAAGATCCACCATCACACCAGATGTGAAGCTTGTACAATCTTTGCTAGTTATGCACCGGACAGGGCTAAGGGACCTCCCGAACAACCTAGGTGACACCACAGAGTGCACCATAGACAACAGTGATGTGAGAAAATGAGATTGTTTGTTACCTCAGCTATGTCATTTTCCATTGGGCGTGTGCTGTTATGTTTGAATTGGGCTGTGGTGGGAGGTCATTAGTATGCAGCCTTGGTCCTACAGACCACATCTTTTTTTATTTATTATTTCTTTCCATATAAGGCTAGATGGAAGTCATTAATCATATCTGTTGGTGTATTTTTTCCACTTTGAAACACACTTAGCAGAAGATATGGTATTGCAAATAATTTAAATTGCCACTCTAATGGCCATATTAATGCTCTGTCAAATGGCAAGATCTTTCCTCAGGGCCTCAGTGTGAAGCTTGCCATAACACTGATGTTTTGGTACATTATTTCATTTTAGGGTTTTCATCTTTTTGTCATCATTGTTATAATTATCATCATTAATCCATCAGTTTCTCAGCCAACACAACAGACATTTTAGCATCTACTACATGATGTTCGATGTGAAAGTTGAGATACTAAGACTAAAAAGTTAATTTTCAAGTGGAGACTAGACTTTTAAATGTGTATTTGACATGTCAAGATGCAGTGACTGTTAGGTATACAGAAGTATTAGCTCTGACAAAACTGTGAAATTTAATGCGCAGATATGGGCATCTGAATGAAAAAATGTTGGTCCACATTGTCCAAAGCTATTCAAGACGCCTGTAGCCAAGCTGAAGAGTGAACTTGAATCTCTCACCTCCCATTAGATATAGTTTATTTACGATGGCTGCCCCTTCCTGTATTATTTGCTAAGTAGTTATTTCCAGCAGATTTCAGATTCACATCATTGCACTCTGTCCTGTATTTTGCTAATTAGTCACTGCTTTTTTCTCTGCAATAGTCTTTCACAAACAGACGGAATGAGACTGTCACGTCACTGCAATCCTGCGATATGGGATGTGTTTTGGGCCACACATGGGAATGGTCTTTGGTGCTCCGCACACCACATTGTAGAGGGAAAAGTGAGGAGCTGGAGGGAAGCGAGAGGGTAGCAGTGCCAGTGTTGAAAACTTGAAAGGATGGCTTTGTAGTATCCTTTTTTTTTTTTTTTTTTTTCCCCCAGTATATGAAGTATATTCCAGTTCCATGGATGAAATTCATGGGCAGTTTATCACATCTTCCAAATTGCTAAAAAAGAGAGCACTCTGAGCTTAATGCTGAATCATCCAACTTCTTTAGAGTGGGTAAACCAGACCAGGGTTTCAAATGGGAAATGTCTGGAATGAAGTACTAGGGTACTGTGACAATCACTGAAGGCTCCTAAATCATTTGGCTGAGGTTTCATAGAGGGTTTTAGAGAATCACTTCGATTCTAATATTATTTTTGAGTGGTGATAGTGGGAATAATTTTCCAAAATATCAGCAATGTTGTTTTGTTTGTTGGTCTCCAAGAAAGCTATTTTTAGAAGAATGGCTAGTGTTGGGGGAATAATAACTAATCTGGCATAATTGCTTGGTCCAAAGTGGATTTTCTTTTTTTCTTTTAAGAAACAAATATAATTTAAGCACAATCCAAGCAAATCCTTGCACTACTGATTCCTTTATTTGGGGGGTAACATTAACCCTTCAAGACACATCTCTTTAGAAAATAATGTCAATTTTTAAATGAACTTGCAAAACATTGTATTTCTAAATAACTGAAGCCCATTCTTCTCCCATTTCACCTGGTCAGCTCAGAATAAAAATCCTTCCTTTCCTTTTTCATACGCTGCTTACATGAAGAAAATAAGATAGACACAATGAACAAAAAATATTACCAAGTCTTTTTGCACTGGAAGAGGAAATAAATCAGTGACCTGGCAGTCGGCAGTACCTCTGGTAGGTCTTGCACATGTTGTAAAATCAAGTCAGCTTGCTCAGCTTTCTGTCAGTTTGCTGCGACAGTGGAAAGTAAGTATGAGCATAGTGTACTGGACAGCTGTAGATGTAGCATACCCACACCGCTTAACTGCTTAGAGCATCGCATACTCTAGGCACGGACACACTTAGAAATGGGCTGTGCTAGCTCTTGCCATGAGAAGAAAAGTAATACTAAACCACTCACCAACTGCTTTCGTAGTTTCTTTCCTTTCCAAAACACGCTTGCAGCTACTCTACCCAAGCTGCATACAGCTTTGGGCTAATGACTTGAAACAAATGTTTTTAAATTGTTTATGTGGGAGGAGGAAGGTTTTTCTTTTCTTTTTTTTTTTTTTCTTTTTCTAAAAGTAGTAGGTTTTTCTGTTTGCCTTCTTAAGGATAAACAATTCCTGGTTCACGGTAAAATGCATTTGCCCTCTCATGTTCTGCAAGGCTTTGTGAAGCTCTGTGATATCTTTTGATATGCATGATCTTTGAGGGAACAGCTCTCCACGCCTGCATCCCCGCTTGGATCTAAAGTTCAGTGTCAGTAGTTTGGAACTTTAAACCGTAGTATACAAGGACCAGTTTGTAGTATATGGAGGAACTTGGATCACAGCAGTTCACCTACCTTTCTTTTAAGAGGAATTATTTTTTGCACAGAAGAATATTTAATTTTAGGCAAGACACATGACCCAAAACCTCCACCTACTTGTGAAGAAATCAGTGATTTCAAGTGATTTATTTATTTATTTATTTCCAAGCAGTAGAAGTTCTCTAAAAATCAAATACAAAATCCTCTGAGAGTTTAGGTTACTTTAAAAGAGCCAAAGGACCTAATTTTAGTATGTTTTTATTTCCCAGTATGGATGGTATTGCAGCAGTCTCATTCAGGTGATGCTGTGTCTTGTTTCAGGAGAGATGCTCTACCTACAGACATGACTGATTTCTCTGTACCAGTATAATTCCTGTCACTGGACTAAGGAGGAGTTTTAATGAAAACATCTGTCTACATCTGCAGGACACTTCTGGGTAACATTCATGATCTTTGATTTTTGCAGTTCAATGAATTACATAGTTGGGAACCCGGTAAAGTTTTAAGGAACTGTTTATTATGGAAGGGGTGTTTTCATGTATATGATTGGAGACAGTTTTCGCTTCCAGGAAGAATTTTCAGTTAGGCATTTCCTTTCTATGTTACAGTCAATAGAAATGCTTGTAATTTAATTTCTTCTGGTTTCATGTTTGCTGATGACTCTGAAAATGAAGCACTGAATTATTTCAGTAATAAGTATTCAAATTTGGAGTGTGCATGGACAAATGGTGAGGAGAGGCAGGGTTTAACTGCTGTGCAACTGCAGCACGCAAGGGAAGTGCCAGGATGGTAATAGCCACTTCTTCGACTAATTGAACATTTTATGAAATCAAGGGCAACCTATTTGTTGACTCAGAGATGGGATTGACTCATATTTTGATGGATTCAAGTTTCCTGTCACTAGGGTTTCCTGATTGGCTTAGTTTGTATTTGTTTGGAGGTCAAATGCTAAGGATAAAGCCTTAAAAATATAGAAAAACAACAGTAAGCACATGGGGGCAAGAAAGAGCAAGTCTGTTATCTGGGGCGATCTGCCATGAGGCAAGAACCAGGACCTAATTTCTGATATTTACTGTTTTTCTGTGACTTGTGAATCATCTATGTAAATTTTATTTACAAATAAAAGGCAAATAATTTTTAAGGGACAGCTGTTGATTGATCCCTCGAGTTGTTCCAGACAGGCCCAAAGACATTAGAGTCTGTGGCTGGCAAAATGATAGACAATGATTGCTTAAAATTCTATTTGGAAATTAGCTTTGTGCTGTACTATGTCTAGCTCTACTTATTGACTGTCTGGGCAATGTACTTTACATCTTCTGTACCCAATGAATCACAGCATGTTATTAAAAAATCAGTGTTGGCTCTTACCATCTCTCATCTCCTAATTGTTTTGTGCTATGAGGTAAGTATGATGCTTCTGGCAGGCTGAAGTTGTTTCTATGTTGCTGCTACACTGCACCCACCCTTATTTTTTGATGTATTTTTCTATAGAAGATAAGGAAATATAGAGCATGGCACTCCTGTGTGTTTCACATACAGCTCAGGCAGGGGAGAGGAGGAGAGGAACACAGCGATGAAGGCACTGTTATTTCAGTGTAGACTTTTCTTTCAGTATTGAGGTGGGAAAAAGAGAAATTGCTCAGTAGCTAAGACAGTGAAGAGAAAGGCAGACATGGGAAGTGGATTTATGTACGTACATATGGAAAAATATATGCATATATATAGTGTGTGTGTGTATATACACATATATAAAATAAATGCATAAAACCCCCAGATGTATATGTATGCATGTAATAATGAATTTATATTATAAAAAATATTTGCCATAAGGGATAATGATAAAGAAGATCAGCTCACATACTCTCTATTTTTTTCAAAATCTCAATTAGGTCAAACGTTTCTCAGGTGCTTCTGAAAATTTTCCAAAAGAGGAGGAAACTGTGTAGGTCAAGATGTTAGGATTAGATAGTGACATACAGATCTTTTCATTTGTGGGATCAGGAAATTAAGCCATGAGCACTAAAGAGCACAGTATTTTTGCACAAGTAATTCTATTCCTCTCAGAAAAGCTTAAATCCTGTGCCTAAGTCCTTGTGAGATCTGTCTGATAGACAATGCAGTTTCTGATTATATTATATCACAGAATATACACAATGAAATTCAGCGTTGTGCTGTGGAGAGGAGGCTTCCTAATTTAAATATGCTTGAATAGGTATCAGAAACACTAATAAATATTAATTATTAAATCTACGATTAACTAAGGTGTAGTTACTAAATACTGTTTCTTGAAGCCTTAATGCACGCTGTGAACATTTGTTCCAGTTTTGTGTTCGAAATTAAGAAAATTGAGCTAGTGGTGTAAGTAGTTAAAAAGTCAGAGGGCACATCAGCATGGACATATCTACAAGAACAGAGGAATCAGTTAAGTGAAACCCGAAGGGTATTATGTGCATGTACAAACAGAGAAGTTTGGGAGGTGAATGGTTTGTTCTGGACAATTCCACCAATAAAGGCATCTGTGGCTGAGAACTGACCCTTTTGCCATAACTCTGCATAGAAGACTTCAGGAGGAGGATAAAATAACTTTCACATAGCTTTCAAATTTGAGAATTCCTCTATATTAAAACCTCTTAATTGGAGCAGTGTGAATATGAATGTGTATATCCTGAAGCACGTTTGCAAGCCAATGGAAGAGACATCTCTTGATATCTCTAGAGGAACAAATTGTTGGAATGGGAATTTTGTCTTGAGGTACTTAATGGTAATTCTTACTTCTCTTAGTTTGCTTTTTTTGCTTCCTTTTAAAACAGAAAAATTGAAAGTGACACATCAGTCAATTGAAAAAAAAGGGCATCTATGTGAGTATTGAATTTATAACTCTCATTCAGAATTATTTTACATGTGTTCAACTTTACAAGGTCAGTTGAAGCGAGAGCTGTGTTTTAAACCCTGTTATCTATTTAATTTTATTATTTTCCTATGAACACTTTTAAAGTGTTTTGAAGTAAGGCAGTCCCACAGGGAGACACAGGGCATCTCCATGATTTACACAGGTGATCTGGTCCAGTCCATTCGTTAACGTCATGTAGCAGGCAGATGGGTTAAGCAAAAGATTCATACTATAAATGGCCTCGATCTGCATATTTCATTGGAGCAAAGTTTCAAAAAATTAGCTTTTCATTTCACCTTGATGGTGATGGCTCATTGATGCTTTGCAGGGTTACTCCAAGATCTGACTCTGGATCTATTGCGATCTATGGGTAATGATGTAAAGGATGCAAAAGGCAGCGGGAATGCTTTTCTTTGGCTTGTGTTGATCTTCACTGGGCTCAGTATGAGTCACATGAGATAGTCACTTTAAACTTTGTTCTGTAAATTGATACCTTTTGATGCAATCAAGTGTTAGAACTTTCCTTCTCTGAATGAGCTTTAAAAAGGGAAAGTTACTTAAGAAAGAGAAATATATATTACCAGCATATTTTTGCCACTAGAAAATTCTAAGTGGTTTACTCATTAGCATATTTCCGTATTTTCTGCAATAAAACACAGAATATGCAATATTCTGCATATTACAATGATTATGATACTAATGCTGACTACCTTATTATCCTATAATCTTCCTTAAATAATTTGATTTTACGCTTGGCTGGTTTGCTTCAGGAAATTAAGTAAATGAACTAAGAATGAAGACGGGTAACAAACTGCACAGGAAACAAAAATTAACTGATGTTCTGAGATAAACTGTAGTTATGACACTCCTTTGTAAGGGTGTCCTTGGAGTTTGCTGAATTTGGGAGACTCCCAAAGACAGGTTAGAGGACGTGAACATGTAGGTGACAATGTAGCACAGGCTGCTTTCTGGACTTCTATGCAGACTATGCTTGTGTAGGCAGCCTTTCTTTTAAATACATGGGAATTGTACAGACTGGGAAAGGGCAAAGAAAAAGAAGTAAAAAGAAGAGGAGGAGCCCAGGAGGATGCATCTTCTTGAAAGTTTTCTGAAAGCCAGGCTCTTGCAGAGGATTTTCTCAGCTATCCAAGCATGCGTATTTGTATGAGTGGAACATTGTTACAAAAGATGCTTGGATATGTCTGACAGGATGGTAGATACTGGTGGGGTTTTTTTTCCATTTTTATTTTTAATGACCAGTTTGCTTTTAAATGGGGTTCAGAGCCTTTGGAATAGCCTTATAAATGTGTGGTCACATCTTGCACTTCCCATGCAGTCCATCGGAAGAAGTGTAGCATGTCATACTGCTGTCTTTCTAAAAAAATCATTTAATCAAAAGTGCAATAATCCATCACCTCTGTGTAGGCAAGGATCATAACCCAATCCAGAGAATTACTAGTCAGATGAATATTTTTTATGTCCCCGTATTTGATTTATGGGATGAAGGTGAAATAGTGAGAAGCTGATGAACAGGATTTCATACTATGGGACAGGAACGGAGGTGATGTGACAGTGTCTGTTTTGTCTATCAGTGGTCAATGTCCCCTTCACACAAAACCCACCTCAGTTAGGTGGGTTTTTTTTGTTTTGAATTTCTGTGGTGGGTTTTTTGTTTGTTTGTTGTTGGTTGGTTTGGTCGTTTTTTGGGGTTTTTTTTGTTTGTTTTTTTTTGGAGGAGGATGAAATAAAAGAGACTGAGGCAATAGAAGTCCTTTGAGCCTTAAGAAATTTTTTGCCAACAGTTTCAGTGGCTGCATGCAGGCAGCAGTGGGGTCCTGCAGTACAGCATCTCTGCTGCTGGCAGGCAGGAGGTTTATGTTTCTGTTGAGGACACAGTTTGACTGAAGCTGTGACTGAAATGAATGAAGCAGCCCTAAGACAAGGAGCTTCTGGACTGAAGTGTGGAGGTTACTGCCTCTGCTACCTGACAAGTGCAAACGAGCCAGTAGCCCCAGGAGAGAACAAGGTGCCCAGGAAAACCTGAGCACTGCAATGGAGGTAGAGCGAGACAGGTTAGGGCAGAGGTAACCCACTGAAGGGAGGGTACCATCTCCTGTGCATCGCTCCTCAGTTGTGGGCAGCAAGGAAACTTCTTTCATTCCTCTTCCGTGTGCCCATGAGCTAAGTAAATTCTAAATTGGAACATTCCTCAAATATAGGTGGACTTACAGGGCTGGGTTATACCCAAGGCCAAGAAGGGGAGGAAACTGGTCCTTAGGTACAGAAACGTAGCAGCTTCTCTGCTATCAGTGTCTCTGATACCAGCTTCTCTGATGTGTTTGATGTCCTTACAAAAGAGCAAGGTCTTCAATGTGGACTCTGGCTTAGGCAATAGGTTTCAAAGACTCCAAGGTCTTGAAAAGACAGTTTTATGTGTATCGGCTGTTTTGCTAAATGGCTGTATGTTTTAAAATATAATCTATAGTAGACATATACCTGAATTTTTGTTATTGTATAGCAATACTTTTGTCAGCAGGTTTTACTATATTAGTAAACAATAGGAGGTGCTATGAACATTTTGGGGAGTGCTCTTTCTGTGAAACTGCCTTTTGTATCATGCTATTTGGCTTGGTTTTCCATCCCTTTAGGAAACAAAACTGTGAAATTATATTCATAACATGATTGTAATTATAATGTTATTTTTCTCGTTGTTGGAACATGACATTTAGAAATCTTATTTTTAGATCTGAGAGTAAGAAAGCACGCTTTATTGAAAGGAATAGTTAAGACCGTGTATATCATGATCGAGGTAAAATTTGTAGCAGTTGAAAGCTTTTGGAACACGACAGCTGAAACACACAGTTTCCTGTAGAGAAGGATTTATGAAATGCTGCAGGGGGCATGGAAGGATGTATTACAATATGGCCTTTCCCACAGAGAGGGATTATACAGAAATCTAACCTAAAATTGCCTTGCCTTTATAGGCATCTAAAATGAAGCAACCTCATTCACCTGCAGCAAGTGCCTGGAGTCTGCTTTTGCCCAGAAAATCTACAGGGAAAACCTGAAAGAATCCTGTGCACTTCATATATGACTGGCTACTTTGGAATCTACTAAATTAAGCCAAGATTTTCAAGTGGAAATCCTATCATCTGCTCTGTTTTTCAATTGGTCTTTTTCTGCAAAACCTTGTAGCTAATGGATTCCTCTGTGCCTGTCCAACCAGAGTTAGCTTTATGTGGCCATTGCATTAGCTTTTGCTGGAGCAGCTGTGGTAGCGATGCTCTTTCTCACTGGCAGAGCAGAACTGCAAAACTGCTGAAGTGCCAAGGTGTTACCAGACCCTTAGGCCAACTTCATTTGCATGGAGGTTATATTAAAAGAGCATTTGAGGGATGCTTGTAGGTGGGATGCTGTAATGAGCCTTTCCAGGTGCATATAGTAGATTGCTCCTATGATTGCCAGAAATGTTATTGCTATGTTAAGACCTTCTCATTATTCCTGGTCCTGTCTGCATATTAGGAAACTCCTCACTGTGGTTTCAGCCCAATTTTGAGCCTTAGACTTTAGTCTCTTAAGTCTGTTTACTTGCTGCCGTTGTGTTCATAGTGGAGACTGTGCAGCACATACTCAGGTCAAATATTTGCATGATTTGAGTCTCTTTAACTCCTTGCTTCTGGGCTCTGGTGTCAGTTGAATGCAGGTGGCTGGCAGAGAGAAAGGGCTAGGTGCTGCTCAGTCTGCCCTTCTGCTCTAAGTTGCCTCTGTCTTAAACCCGTAGTAGACATGACCCAGCCTGCAGCACAAAGCTGATTGCAAAGGAGCTTTGAGGATTTCCGAGAAGACGAGGATCTATTGATGAGCAACAATTTGGACAGATGATGACCACTGGCTCTGGTGGTCATCCCATCATCTGGGACTTGCATTTGACGTACTTGGGCTTGAATGGGCTGTTTTCAGCCACCTTTAAGCAAGAGGAGGCAGCTAATCTTCAGATATTCTTCAGTGCTTTACTATGCAACACTGCAAAACCAGAACTTTGAAGACAGAAAGTAAACTGGGTAAGGACAGTTACTTTTTCCAGGGCAGACAGAGGGATACGTGACTGTGGGGAACATTAGGAAGACATGTACTCACTTTCACAAGTGCATCAGGGCAATCAAAGAAAGTTTTGCATAATCACCTGGTGTCAGCCACTTACAAGTTTGAGATAAAGTTAGAAGAGACAAAAGAAGGCACTAGAAAAATCAAAACTGGTCAAAGGAGGATACTTTCTTGAGACATCAATGCTGATACACTGAAACAGAGGGGTGCCCCAAAAGAATATTATGATTTTCTTTTGTCACTTTGCATAATATATCTGCAAGCATAAATAAATATTTATGAATTTATACATACCTGCATGTGTACAGAGATACTACTGCTGCTGGAGAGCAAGAAACATACTGCTTATGGTACTTGTAATGGTGGTACCTGGGAGTAGCCCAGGAGATTGTTACACAGAGGGTGTTGAGACATATTCATTTAAAAAAAGATTTATGAGTAAGGTTGGTCCACAGATGATGGATCTTCTAGTTAAGTTGCCTTTGGGGACAAATAAATCAAAAGAGAAAGACAGAAAATAAAACCAGGAAAAACTCTCGCCAGTGTCCAACTGGGAAGAGCAGGGCCCAAACAAGTATCCCCCACTCTGGGGGCTCTCTCCAGTGCAGCAGGCTGTGATGATGATGGTGAAGATTCTGATGAGTTTTTGACATCTTTCCACTAATGCTGTATATCTTTTTCGTTAGCACTCTCACAAACTCCCGCTGGGTTGTTCCCAATTAGAATGTTATTAGCGCTGACTGGAGTGGGCTGATTAGGTGCCAGTGTTGCACACTGGTTGTTGTGCTTCTGTGCACAGAAATTATTGAATATTTGTTGAGTATTTAAATGGCTTTTAACTGTTTTCTTGTGCACTGTGCTTTGGATTTTTCTTATATATATATATTTATATAATCTAAAAAAGGGAATGGAAGGAGGAAGCAAGGAGAGAGGGGTATTCTCATGCTAGTGGTGCCCACGGTATGATAACCTGCCATAATAACACCATCAAGATTTGCAAATGCAAGGCTCTGATAGCAACAATGATAGTACAACAGGATGGAAAGAATTAGGGAAAAATATTGGCACAGGGCCCCTGGAAATGCTGCCTCAGTGGTTAAGGGAAAAGTTTACAGAGTTGTAAGTAGTCAGCTCTTAGCATGACTAAGGCTAAGGTGCTAAAGTACCTAAGACATAGCAGAACAAGACAGATTTGGCTTTTATTACATCTCCACCCTTGCAAATAAACAGATGTACTGGAGAGGCAGGTATGGGGGGTCTGGGGACATTCATCAGGGCTCAGTTCAGCAGGGCATTGAAGTGCAGGCGTGTTTATACCCATATACTCAGCTGGTTTCCCAGTGCTCTGTGAGGACGTCCTGTGTTCGTGGGAGGAAAGAGGTGTCAGTCATAGCTAGTGTGTCTGTTGGTTTCTATCATAAACTTGGTGGTGTTTTCCTGACATGTCAGCCTTCTGAAAGGGCCTGGAAGGGCCACCTCTTTAGTGGCTGTGTAGCAAGAGATTTGGATACTGTAAGAATGGCACGTGTAGTCATGATCTGAGCAGATGAACCTTCATTATGTCTCCTTTACATGCAGATTAGTCATAAGCAGCAAGGATGCTGCAGGCATAAATTTTTACCTGGAGATTGTAGGAACGTCCCAGAGACAGAGCACAATACTACTGACAGGAGAAGAGCACTACCTTTGCACCCCTTGGATGTCTAATATTGTTGCTAACACGAGTGCTCAGGCCCTTGGATGTATGTGATTGCCCATAGCTTCAATACCAGCTTATCCTACCGTTCATGTGGGATGGGAATAGAAATACAGAGCAGGGAAGTGAAGGACACAAACCGTCAAGGCCTGGAGTTGGATAAAAAAGTGGTTAGCATGCCATCCACTGACAATTCCAGTTTTAGAACAGATGAATGAGTCAGTGAAGTGTGGGGTAGAGCGGTGTCTGTGACCGACTCGGCCATGCAGAAACGTCCGGGGAATTCACAGTGACTCACCCCCAGTTTTAGCCATTACAGATGCCATTTTGCTTTGGGTAAGTCTTCTTACACAGCTGACCTTAAGGTACTAAGGTAACCTTTAAGGGCGTGTGAGAACTCTCGCTATCCTTCTGGGCGTTTTTGTATTTAAACTCAGAATTTTCCAGAAGGTGAGGTGAGATGCTGGACATTTGGTTCCTTTTTCCTGTGTGCTGAGAGTAATTACCTTGTGTGATCTCCACAGTGTCTCCACCAACACGGAATGCGGTTTATAACAGCAAAACAAAATGTTTTTCCAGTTCAGTTATGGATATTTAATAATAACGAATATTGTGTCTGCTCTGCCTTTCCCCTGCAGGAGCCCTGCTTTATAGCAGTGCTTGGTAAGTGTCACAGCAAGCACTGCCGGCTCCGTGTGTGGAGGTGAGGAGGATATCAGTTGTCTGCAGGGACATGGCAGTACACCAGCTGTACATCTCTGCCCAAAGCCTCCAGCCTGCAAAATGAGAAGACATGGGGAAGATGATGGACCTAATGTACGAGTACCTCTCTTCTGTAGTCTCTGGGCCTGCTGAGAATGATTGCTCCCGTGACTAAGTGATTTTAGCTGGGCATTTCTACCCTTTCTGTTATTTTCCTTGCACTGGTGTTGCTCTGATTTCCGGTGGGGAGCAGGTTGTATTTGTTCTTATCTTTTTTAGCACTTAGTTCAGCAGGTATTGGCCCATGACAGGCTGTTTACCTTGGAATATTTGGCTAGACTGTGGACTAACTGGGGGCTACGCAGAGCCATTCTGCCACCATGGAGGCTCGCTCGGGATGACAGAATACAATAGCTCCTGTCCACAAAGTACTTACATTGCTCTAGATATAGAGTAAATCTCACCCCTGGGCTTCTGTCGACACTGATGTCTTGGGGAAAGCATTTTGTGGAGGTGAAGAGGACATTAGCCTTTGTTTCTTGATTTCTGCCCCAAATCGGTGGCAATTCACATACTCTCTAGCTGCAGCACAGCACCACAGTTTCTCTTCAGCTCCTCCAGCATGTCCTGCCATGGGGAAAAACCTCTGACTTCAGGCTTAGGAAGATGGAGGGGACACTCCTGTGTAGTGTCATCCCCTTGACTTAATGTTGGGGTTATTTCTGCCCCTGGTTTCCAGGGCTGGGGGCAACTAGAAATACCTAGATCTAGGAAGATCTAGAAACCACACCAGTCTACAGAATAAACTCAGATCTGAGATTGCTCTTGGATGAGTAAGTCCTTGCAGGTGCAGAATGCTGGAGGACCTGTGAACTCCAATGGGTCAGAGCTGGTTAGGCAAAATCAGAAGGGCACTTACCTGGCTACCTCGGTAGAGAGGCACCTGCATCTTTCTCTGCTGGATTGCTCCACTACTTCTCAGAGCCCACAGTGTCAGAATTTCTCATCACTGGTTTCCTTCTTCTGGAATAGTAAAGACTTCAGAGTATATGGCTTTTTTTTAATGGTGACCGTATTAGAGCTAGAAAGCAGCTGCCCAGAATTAAATTAATATATATGTATTGGATCAGCCTAAGAACGTAGAATATTTCTATATTTGTTTGGATATCTGAGGTGACTCTAGCCAGTGTGCTTTAGAAAGGCACACTGAAGTATTTAATTTAAGAAATAGGTATTTACAAGAACAAAATTAAACAAACATCTTGTTTTTTACACAAGTGGCAATTAAATATGTTAAGGGATTAAGTTTCTCATCTTTTATGTTAATGCCTAAGTGGCTCATTCTTAAGCTCAGTGTTCCCAGCCATAAACTGAACATTAGGTACAAATTTTGCAGAACAATTCTAATCATGTAAAGAAGATAAGTTTGTAATCCTAATACAAAATAATTAAAGCATTATACCACCTGGCAAATGTTACTGAAATGGCGCTGGATTTCATTTAGGTACATCCACCATAATAGAAGATTTCAAGGCTGTGTAATATATCAGGAGCCATCTGTTTAAAGAGAAGTTAATTGTTGTAAAACAAAAATACAGTCCATCAAATTATGTAAAACAACTGTTAATTAATCAAAGCTTGTTTTAGAGTGAAAAGCAATTGGAAATTATTCTGGGAACTATTCTTCCAGGCACACAATAGAGCCAAGTTTTATTAGAGGCCAGAGAAAGAGATCAATTTGTAACTACATCTGAGTAGCTGTAAAACTGAGGTGAAAGGAAAAGGTTGTTATGCTTTGTCAAAGCACACAACTCCATTTTAAACTTTTTTTAAAAGGTTCACCTTATTTTCAACTTGACTGAAGGTAACATCTTCACATAACCCATGGGATACACAGAGAGTAACCCTCTTGGCCAGGGGTTGCAAGAAGGTACAATGATTAGAAAGTGCCTATATATATATTAAAAAAAAAAAAAAAAAAGTGACCTTCTAATTCCTTCATACTTGACTAGTTTGCTTTAAAAACTGGATTTAAAAGTCAGTTAATTAAGGAGTCAGCTAGAATACCAGAGTATTAGTGACATAAAGACGCTAGTCAGGTTTGTAATAGGGAATATGTCTTGCATAAAATGCAGATGTCAAAAAGGCTTTAAGGTGTGACATTTTGACTTTGCTTCTGCGTAGTTCTCCTTGCAGAAAATTAATTCCACGTGAGTTATTAAGACAGGAATGAGGAGAGGCTCAAATCAGAGTTCTTTTTTGCTAATTTATGATGTTTCATCTGCCTGACCACCTGCAGGGAAAACTTTCCACTACTTTTGACATATCATTAGCATAGACTTCAGGTTCCCAGCTACTAACTGTGTCTGTTTTACCTCTGCTGTCAAACTTGTTCACAATATAAGCAATCTCTTTTGGATCTTCAAGGATACCTGGGAAGTGTTTAATTGTCCCTGCAGATCTCAGTATTGGCTCTTGTGTTGCTTAGGGTTTATAAGCTAGCTATGATATGCTAACAAGTCAGCACAAGGTTATCTGCATGTTATAAACACCACAAGCAAATTCATTTCCATGTGCATGTTCTCCATTCCCTGTGAACACAACCTACTCCAAGCAAGTGATAATGAGGCAGAAAAGGAAACAGTAAAGCACCTCTTTCCATCTCTTTATTTTTTCTGTTCTCCCTTTAAAGGAAATTTTGTTTGTGTCTCAGAAGCCAAGTTTCTCAGGAACAGGTGTAATGCATTACTTAATGTATATCCATGCTGAGAAGTGCATGATGTAGAACAGATGCATTAGCTATAAGAAACGCTGTATCCAGGGAAAAGTTTTGTTCATAAAACATTTCAGCTGTGAATGCTGCTTCTTAGCTAAGAACTTCAGAAAAATGTTTCAGTATTCACTTAGCTCTTCAATTTCTTTTCTTTTTTATTAGGCAGTGAAGTGGATTCATTTCCAAACAGAAAACTTCTTGTAGAAGCCAAGAACCTGTGGTGGTGCAGAGCTTATGGGCTGTAAATGGGTTTTGAGTGTGTATCCTGTATGAAACACTAGAGTCTGAGTGCCTGTTTTTCATTGCTCTTGGTGTATTTCCCTAACAGGGGCACAGGTTCGTTAACAGGATAGTTTTATATACAAGCGGATACCGAAGATGAGTCTTTTTCAGGGTTTGGGATCTTATTCCTCAAATGGTGCATGACTGACTGCATGGCAGTCAGCCAGCTACCAACCTTGAGGAAAATAAATATCTCCTTTTTTGCTTCTAGCTTTTACCTTTTTAAATGATTTCTTGGAACCAGTCTTAGATTTACTATAGGTGAACAGTTCTTTTGTGGGAGGCAGGAGGATTCCTTTTGTCTTTTTAACCTTTGTCTTGGAAGACCTTGAAAGGTAGAGTAAAAATAAAGGATCTCACCTCTCACACATTGCAGGACTGTGATACCTTGGAGCTTGGTTTTACTGAGGATTTTATAGAGCTGTTTGTACTTCATCGTAGTAACTCTTCCTGATTTTGCAAGGAAATATTTTCATTGCAAAACATTGGAACGGTAGAATCTGCACAACAGTTCTTTGTGGAAAGGCTGCACAATTCTTATTTATGGGCATAAGACCCCTGTGGGGTTAGACCAGTAGTTCATGTAGGCCTTTATTCTGTCTTTGACAGAGACAGAATATCCATGGCAAGGGCTTGCCCTTCTCAGGAGGAGTGCTGCTCTTGCAGCATTTGTCTGCTTATCACTGCAAACTGCACTGAGAAGGACCACTGGCCATGCTGTCAACAGCAGCACCTGAGCATCTCTTTCTTTTTGTCCTCTTTGGCAGCTCTGTGATATATAGGCAAATGATGCATGTACACAAAGCTGGAACCTTCGGCTTACATGAAAATGCCAGTATAGGTGTACAGTTCCCATGAGGTGTCTTTAAAGTTAATCATTGTAAGCTAAATTCTGTTATCTAGTACAGGATGTATATCTAAACTAACTGCTCTGCCATAATGTGATAACTGCGGGACTGAAACCGACCTGTTGCATTACTGAGTCATGTCCTCTGCTCTTGTAGCTAAGGTATAAAATCACTTCCTAAACAGAGCAAATTATTACTTTTTTAATATATATATGATAATATCTAGATCTAACATTATCTTTGTTCTCACAGCTCCTACCAACAGGCTCTTTTAGAGACAATGCTCATCAATCTCTAGTTTTGAGCCTGTGTTTAGTCACAGTTTATACCTATGGGTGCTTGAGATGTTGTTCCCTTGATATGACAGCCAAATTGTTTCTGGCTTCCTCCTGTCAAAAAGCCTCAATATTCTCTTGATTAACCTACGAATCCATTTCTGCAGCTGTTCTTCTCTGGCTTCATCTGTCTTGAACAAAAGTTGCTTATGTGCAGTGGACATACTTCATCTGATGTATTCCAAAATTGCATTTCCTTTTTTTTTTTAACAACATCATATCGGTGGTTTATGAACATCCTATAACCAACCAAAACACACAAGGTTGCTTTCCATCATCCCAAATCAATAAGCCCCAGGACTTCTTGCTGTTAAGTCCAGAACACATGCTGTAAAACAAGAGTGTAATATCCAGTTCTGTATGGTCCCTTTAAAAAGGGCTTCTAACAACCATAAACAGCCCCATTCAGGAAACGGGAAAGCAGGTTGTGCAATAGAGAGGTAGCGTCTCGTGTTCCAGATTAATCTGGGTGTATCTATTCGCAACAGCAATATGTGGGTTTTACTGCATGTCAGAGTTGTTATTTGCAACTAGGGACGGTGCAGGTGAGCAGCTGGCATATAGATGAATACTAAGCATAGTCAATTAGACAGCTTCAAGGTACAAATCAAAGTCCTGCTAGTATACATAGCAACAGCAGTGTTCTGTAATTGCCATCATCTCTTTTGGTGTCACTCATAGCTCAGCCTGAAGGTTTCTGGACATCTTTTGTAGCTTTAGGAAAAAACAAGGTTTCTGAACTGGTTAAATTACTCAACGTATATTTTCCAGATTCTTTGACTTGCAACTGGTATTTGTTATGAAGTTCCATGGTGTTAAAAAGGGATCATCAGACACAATCAATGATTAATAGATGTGGTATTTGTACAGTAACAGTGGCTTGAAGTCTATCCTTGCAATCTGAACAATCTTTGCAATCTGAATAGTTTTGTGGATGATAAAATATTTGGCTTTTTCTTTGACTCAAAAAGCTAAGTTAAAAAATGGTATTCTGGCGTTTTGCCTGTGTCGTTGCTGTACTGCTACAGAAAAGGGCCTGATTTAAAACACACATAGTGACAAGGAAGTAACTGCAGCCCATAATGAGTGAGCTCTGCAGAGCGGGGTCTGCTTGGTCGTGGTGTATTTATGGCAGATTGAAGCTGGACGTGTTATCTGAATGGACCTGTTGTGGTTAGGGCTGATACCGTTCCTTGTCCTGCTTTGGGAAGAAGTCAGAGGCAGCGAGGTGGTCCGGAAAGTACTTAGACCAGTCTAAATATGCCATTGCTTCCACCTCAGAACATCGTGGGTGTAGGAAGCTTTTAGCAAGGGTTTTAAAACTTTGTGACTACTCCTTATCCAGGCATTCTCATGAAATTACTTTCCCTTGCCTGTGAGGCTGAGGATGAACAGGAAACCTGATAGTAGCAAATGTGCTAAGCCTTGGCTTTCATATTGAATTCCAGCTGTTCTGAGAGTGGATGTGAAAGGAGCAATTCCTGGTCACAGAGAGGTCTGTGGGTAAGATTGCTGTGCCCTACCTAATTTAATTTTGATGGGTACTGATTCTCTTTCTGTGCAGGGGCATGACATCCAAAAGTTAGTGGACAAATAGTCTACTTCAGCTATGTGCCAGGTTTTGAAGTTCTTAATTAAGGAAAAAAATTGGGCAGTCAGTTTGAAGACTAGGCAGACCAATGGAAAAACTGAATGGCGCCACAGACAACCCCATTTCTCTGCAATTTGGGAACCTGGCTTTAACATAGGTACTCTCTTATTCTGATATTCACAGGAATCTAGGCAAAATCCCACTTCTTTCTTATCTCATTTCTTGGAAATAAGACAGAAATCAGAAAACTGAGTAGAATTATTTGCAATTATATTTTAGCAGACATTTTAAAGTATGCCATTTATGAACAAATACGTATCTTTTAAGAAGCATGGCTCTAATGACTCATTCTTTCATAATTGGTTTGAAAGAAGTATTGAAAAACTACTGTGTACACTCACTACTGTTGCATTTTAAAATGTCTTTGTGCGTGTGTTTATGGAACATGAAGATCTTACTAAATACCTTGCCAGCTGTCTCTGTAAAACCTCAGTGCAGAGGCCCTTAGGCTGAGAATGTATATTTACGAGCGGGACCCTTCCTGTACTCTCTGAAGATACCACTGTGTTAGACAGGGTACTCACCAATCACATACTGGGTTTTTAGCAGTGGCTCCCATTCGCCTGACTGAAATTGCTGATGTGTGCTGGCACTGTTTGGAAATCCATGCCACAGGTTAGAGCTTTCTGCATTCCCAGATCCTTGCACAATCTGTGGCTGCATGCACAGGCTTTGCTTTTAAAAAGCAAATTTCAACATCTTAAATTTTCCCATAAATTATTTCCCACTTTCCTTTATATATTCCAATACCTCCAGTAGAGATGGGCTTCCTCGTTTTGATGTTTTAGATTTCGGAGATGATTCCTGCGCTTTTCTAACAATTCCTTTTCAACTCTTTACCCCACTGTAGTTCTGGGAATTATGAAATTGTCTTCTCTCATTCATGTAAATCATTAAGACGGTGCCCTTTCCTGCCAGTGGTGCAGTGGACATTCACCAGAGGTTTTCTCCCAATTACATGCCTCACCGAGCCCTTCCTGATTTAAATAATCTCTCGTTTTCCCTTTGTTCTAAGCTATCAGTAATGCTACTCTGTGAAGTCTGGTTGTGTCAGGCATCACAGTGTCTATTCCCACAGGATGCTTGTGCTTTTTGAAATGCTGAAGTCTGAAAATCAATTGGTTTTGTAAAGGGGATAACAGAGGGGTTTTGTGTGATTCTCCACCTCTGAAAGGGATTCTGTGTGGATGTGCTCTGATTTTTATGTAGCTATAAATGTAGATACTCAGCAGCCCAACCTGAGACTCACCCTTCCTTTTTTGTCAGTGTTTATTGCTCACAATCACAGAGGAAGATTTCGTTTTACTGGACACTGTGCAAATAAAGCTGCAGCCCCACAAATGTCCACCTCTGTGTCCTGCAGCTGAGGGCTGAAAAAACGTCAGCTGTGAAACCCAATTGCTCACTTGTAAATTGGCTAAATTCACCTCAATCAAACAATCAAAAGGTTTAGGAAATGTTTGGACGGTCCACATGTCAATGAATGTTGGTCAGCTAGAATTAACAGCTGATCAGCTAATGGCTGGGTAGCTATCTGTTCTTCTTAAGAAGCTTCTCTTTCCAGGGTGGCAGAGCACAGTGCATCAATGTTGACATCATTAAGGACTGTGTCTGAAAACACCAGATTTCAGCAGGAAATTCATAACAAAAATAAAGGTGAGTATCCTGTCATTCCTGAGGTCTGAGTTTATGACTGAACTGCTTGTGAAATGTGCTGCACGGGGAGGGATGGACACCCGCTCCTGTCGGTGCACTTCTGAGCATCCAGCTGCCCTCTGGAAGGGATCACACAGCCTTTCGGAGAAGGAGGGGGCCTTTCTATGTGATTGCTATGAGTCACAAGCGGTAGCATAGTTTTACTAAACACATGCTTCAGGGCACCCAGTGAGTTTTTCAGCATGTTGGTTGTTGCTGCATTGCACGGGCTGTGCCTGGGCTCTCTGGATTGTGTGATACTAAAAGGAGAGTTCAGGCTCAGACTTGCCTGCAGGACACTGTGTAAAGGCCAACCCCAGGGTACCAGCCTCACCTCTCGGTCATTAGTGTCATACACTGGCTTGTGTGGCATCTAGGAATTACTGCTCTTGTCCATGTCTCCAGGGCTCTGTTTAATCAGTCGTGTGTTATCTCTCCATCACACATCCTATGTGCTGTTTTGGCATAGCTTGTCATATGCCATCCTCTTCAGGACAACAAAAATGTTTTGACTTTTTCTGATGTCAGGACATTCAAAATAAAATTTGCAGCATTTTTTCTCTGGGGCTGGAGAGGAAGCTTCAGAAGTTTTATTCACCTGAAGTTAAAGGTATAATTGAATTGTCCTACCCTGTAGGGTTGTTCTTTTCTCTTTTTAATAGTAGAACAAAGTCAGCCCTCTACACACAGTTCAAACTGAAATGCTCACAAGCCCTTGACTACTGAACTTTATTATGGAGATGGAAACCTGCCAGCATGAAGTCAGGGTCAGCCAATATTAGTTTGTCTGAAGTATTAGAGTCACCTTCAGAGCAGTTGGGATCTGTGTTTTGGGCACTAAGAGGGATGTGCTTCTTTCTTAAGAGAGAAGAGTGAGGGTTTTGCACAGAGGCAGCCAATTATGCAGTTTACTCAAAAATGAGCCAATCATTCATTTTAATGAAGGGAATATCACCTTAAACATATGTGTGTCCTTGACATTTTTTAGTAGCAGTGACATTATCTGAGCAGCTTGTTCTAAGAGGAACATCAGACATACAAGTACGTCTACCTCTACAGGGAAAAAGCGCTAAGCTAGTTGACTTGCTTAGCAAAACCAGTAACAGCTTATTAGATATTGCCAAAATTCGGTCTTTCTCAGTTCTGTGAGTTTGTGCAGAGTATTTGAGGCAAAGAAGCTGCAACAGATGGATGCAAAGCTACAAGATTCAGAAAGCAGCTATAAGAACTAATGTTAAAGTAATAAGCATTGCTTCTTTAAAAGCAACAGCCACAGTTTTGTGGTGTTTTTTTTTTTTTTAAACATTTCAGCTATTTGGGATACTCTTCTTATGTGTAGATGGTTCTAATTTTAATTAGGAAGGAAGTATTTTTCTGGGAACCCCATGCTATTTCTTCATTATAAACTCATCAAAGTTAGTTTCGTTGTACTAGTTACTGTAAGAACACACAGTAAGAAACATCTGCAAGAACACAGGCCAGGTTTTCAGGTGTATTTTGACATTTAACTCAGATTGAACACACCAGCGAATAAATACCTAAAATATATCTTCATCCACCCTGGCAAAGTATGTGAGGGAGAAGAAAAGATTCACTAGCTGCGTTTTACTGATAAGGATTAGAGACAGAGAGCTCAAGGTTGTACTGCCTGTTTTGAAGCTATCTCAAATAATTAGATGTATGGTGTATGGGTAAAGACATGTCAGAATGGATTTCCCAACAGGAAATTCAGCTTCCAAAAAATACAGTTTTCTTGGGTAACTGATTTGACACCCCCGATTGTTTTTTATTAGGAAAGAGAGACAGAGAGAGACAGCTTGCGTTGTTGATGCACTGGGATCTTGATTATCAAGTTCTTTGGTGCCATAAAGTTCTTTCGTGCTGTTTCATCTTCATATAAGAATTTTTTTTTTACAGTGAGAGCAAGCCTTCACTGGAACAACCTCCCAGGGACTTGGCAGAGCCCCATCACTGGAGGTTGTTGAGATGTGACTGGACAGGGTGCTAGATAATCTCATCTAGGCTTCCTTTCCCACGGAAGGTTGGACCAGGTGACCTTTCAAGGTCCCTTCCAATCTGGGATGTTCTATGATTCTAGGATAAACAACAAACTTTTTTTGTAAATATGTATACCACTCCATCTTTAAAAGAGCTGGGTTTCTTACACCGGTTGCACCTATTGGAAGTTGTATTTCACACTTTCCTCTGATTTAAAGTCTTTATTTATTTGGGACAGTTTGTATTTATTTGCTCTAGTTTAAATTTTGTTTGTTCTAGCTCAGTAGCTGTTCTCTCTTGTTGTTTAAACCTTGAGATATTTACAGCATTTAATAACGATACCTCTCAGTCTTTTCTAGCTGTAGAGGAGTGTTTTTACATTCTTTGATTATTCAGGTTGTTAAAATTTGCAACATTTTAGATTAAACTAATTTCACATGAATCAGGAGATTAATTTTTTACATTCAAACTTAAACATGTCATATCAACTCAGTTTAATGCACCTAGGTGCATTTCACTGGCATCTCACTAAGGAAGCTTCTCGAGCTTGTCCAGGTCCCTCTGGACGGCCTTCCATCCATCAGGCATGTCAACTGCACCACTCAGTTTGGTCTTGTTAGCAAACTTGCTGAGAGTGTGCTCGATCCCACTGTCTGTGTCACTGATGAAGATATTAAACAGTACTGGTCCCAATATGGAACCCTGAGGGACGCCGCTCATCACTGATTTCCCTCTGGACATTGAGCTGTTGACCACTGCTCTCTGGATGCAGCCATCCAGCCAACTTCTTATCCATCAAACAGTCCATCTATCACATCCATATCTCTCCAATTTAGAGAGGGAGATGTTGTGGGGGACCATGTCAAAGGCCTTACAGAATTCCAGAGAGATGATATCTCTCTTCCATTCCCTTGTCCGCTGATGTAGTCACTCCATTGTAGAAGGCCACTAGGTCGGTCAGGCAAAGACTTGCTCTTGGCAGAGCCATGCTGGCTGTCCCCAATCACCCCCCTGTCCTCCATGTGCCTTAGCACAGCTTCTGGGATGATCTGTTCCATGATGTTCCCAGGCACAGAGGTGAGGCTGCCAGGCTGGTAATTCTCTTTCTACACTTTTTAAAAATGGATGCAATGTTTCCCTCTTCCCAGTCACTGGGGTCTTCACCTGTCTGCCATGACTTTTCAAATGTCATGGACAGTGGCTTGGCAACTACACCAGCCAATTCCATCAGGACTCTGGGATGCATCTTGTCAGGTCCCATAAACTTATGTATGGTGATGATAACTGGAGTTATTGGGTACCTAATGTACCAAGTCCAAAGGGGAAAAAATTCTGCTGAATGATGAATTTAATCACAGAGCATTTGGGTCAATGTAATCACTCAGAATGAATCATTTCAGGTACAGATAGAATCGTGTTGCTATCTCCCAATATTTTTTAATTCAAATCCATCAGATATATACAATAAATTTATCCTGATTTGGAAAGAATATTATTAACCTACATGTTAACCTTTCTGTAGACAGAAATTGCAAAATGTACTTACTTCTATTTCATCTGTCTTGGATAAACCTTTGTAAAAATCTTCTACCCAAACGCTGAGAAAACTGTTCTCAGTTTACGTAGGACATTCAGGATAAAGCCTGATACTGAATGCATTTTCCCATCCCAAGCCAGTGACACAAATACTCTTTGTCACTAAATCTGTGTAACCTCCTAAAAAGCTCAGAGCTCCTACCATTGGACACGCATTTTAGGCAATATTTGTATATAATGTAAGCTATGAGAGAACATTTTTTTTTTTTTGCTGCCCCAAATACACCTGGAAATTGGAGTGTAATACACCTGCCACTAAACACAGGCAGTGGTATAATTTTAGGAGGAAAGGTCTGGCAGTTCTGATGAGATTCATGGGTCAAAACTAGCTTTTGAACAATTGTGGTCATTCCACATACGTGGCTAAAGGGAGACCTGCAATCTGACCTTAGTGTGTCTCTTCCCGAGATAAACAGAGGATGTGTTTCCTCTGCTAAGTGTGTGCACTTGATTTGAGAACACCTGAAGGTGTTAGACTTGGCAGAGGCTTGAGTTTAAGTCTGAATCTAATATGTTTTATTAAGCGATGTGAGCTCTGATATGTTTCTGGAGGTGAGGTAATCAGTATCGCTGAGACAGAGGCAAACGGCTTTGAATCTCAAACACATATTTGAGTCTCCTGTGCTTCTCCGTCTGTAAACATTGTTACTAGCTGTTTCAATTCTGCTATTGGATTAATTACTATTAGGTTTAGGGCATATGTTGAGAGTCTTAAACATGCTTGCTAAGCCAAATAACTCAATTAGCAACAGACAGATTCTGTATTTAAAATTAGCTTTCTTGAATCACAAAAAAATGTATCTGGAACTTTTATTGGACTGAAATGGTTTCTCTACAGTGCTTGCTCGTAAAATAGATTTTTTTTTCTAAACCTGACCCATTGCACAAAGAAAGAATTGTTTATTGTTCCTCATGCCCATCACCATTTTTTCAGCCCTGTGGGCAGTTTTATCTTCTATTAATAATTTAGTAATATTCATAATTCTTATGGTTTTCCAGTCCTGTTTCCTGCAGTATCCATGCCATCCACCTTTTCTTCATTTGTTGTGATCCAAGAAAAGTCAGTGTCAAATTGAACAACCAAGTGCATCCCTCGTTGCACTCTGCTGTAGCTAATGTGGCAGAAAATTCTAGTGTAAATGGGTTGACCTGCCCAAGCTAAATGGCCACTTTTCCACCAAACCTTTCCCACCACCTGACTGATGCAATCCCACTCTTTGGACAGTCTTTATCTGAGCATCTCCCACTGACAGGCACTTGATAGGCACCAAGCCTGATATATATGCGTACATACACAATGCAGCTTTAACTCCATCGTGGTTGTTCATATATCTTTATAGGACGCTTAGGTTGCTCTAGTTTGACAACTGAAAAATAAGATGTAGGCAAAGCTAGAACAAATTTGAAAGACTAAATTTCTCTGAAGAAAAATGAAACAGCATGCCTTCAAATAGAATAGCATATTGTATAAATTGAAAGTAATTTATCTGAAAGCTGCAAATAGAAAACCGTGAGTTATTTGTAATAAAAAGAATCTAAGTTATAGTATTCTTTCATTGCTTCAAAACAATCTGTTAATAGTTTTAAATTATTTGAATAATATTAAAAAAAATTTATAGGAATACCACAAGTGTGTAAACTTCTTAATAAAACTCACTTCAAATATTCACTAATTGCACTTTATATTTCAACACCTAAAGCACATTGTATTGTTTTTCCCTTTTAAATTCACAACTTCTGAGTTAGCCAATCGGCCTATATAAGTGAATAATCATGCAAATATATACTTGTGTGCATTTACCCTTTTGTTCCCTTAAAAAATATTCTGATGAAGAAAACTTTATTTATATGAGGATTCCCCTTAAGGGTGAACAATATTAGCCAGAAATGCCTTCAGAGGATGCTTGATTTTTTTATTTAAATCACTGTTCCTAAAATGTTTTTTTGTGCAATATTGTTATTTCCATGCAAAAGTAAGTTTTGAGGTTGCTTAGCATGCAATACCTGAGCTTTAATGCCCTTTCTTTGTCAATTTCAATTTATTGGCCACTGAATTTTAGACTGAGAATATATTTTGCCTTTAATTATACCTTTAATTTGGGGAACAGAACAATCTGTCAGACTACAGTCAGAATTAACAAAAGTAAACACAGACAACATTACACATCCTAGCTTCTGATAAAAATGAATGATCAGAAATATGATTTGATCTGCTACCGGTGCATGACAAACTATGGATCAGCAAACTATGTCTGCTTCTTGGTGTTTATATCATACATGTTTTCACCCACATTAACTTCAGGGTTTTTTTTTAGGAAGGGCAACCTAGCAAACGCCCTTTGCGGCTTGTAGTAATCATCCTGTAAGTTAAAATGTAATTGTTTTCCTGGAATATGTTTCCCAGGTATACTGCAAAACAGCCTTTTTTTCTTCTGTTGCTGTAAGAGGCTTTTCAAGGTCTTAAATGTCCAAGGTGCAGTGTGTCACCAGCATCCATGGTTAGAGTAGAACAGCATGGCAGATGCATGTACGGGAAAGATGTTGTGAAGGCTTGGGGCATTCATCTGAGGCAGCTAATAGAAGAATGCAATCCTCATACCCACCTTCTGTAGTCAACGGAGAAAGGCAGAAGCCTTCCCAGCTGCTGAACCAACTACACTGCTACATGTCCCTTGCGCTGCAAGTTTTGCTTCAGAGCAATTCAGCGCCTTCACTACTGGCTGTGCTACTACTGCTGGCTGTGAATTTCACTTCTGTTAAAGTAGTACATTTTTCTTGGAATCAGCTGGTGTCCTACAGAAACCCTGTAAGGGGTGCGGGCAGTAGGCACTGGGGACAGAGGCAGTTGCCAAGTAGACAAGTTGCCAAGTTGCCAAGTAGACAAGAGTCACTGGAGGAGTGTTTGGGATGGCACCGCTGGGTTTTGCTGCTACTCTCTGATGGCCAAACCCTGCAGAAGCTGTTCTGAGAGTGAAAGTCGCTTAGCCCTGTGCTGCCACAGTGCAACTGCATTTTCTTCTCATCAACATCAGAACATGAAAATAAAAAGTCGTGCACAAGTTGCAATGAAGCCCATTGTGAAGACCTTTGTATTTTTACTGCTAAAATGAAACATTGTTCTTCATACAAATGTTTCATCAACTCATTATCCTAGGCAAGGGGCAAGTTCATATAACTCTCAAATTATGTTATTTCAATAATAGCTGTGGATGCTAGAATGGAAACATTCTAATCTTGCAGGGGAAAATGTCATGACAACAATCGCTAATGCAGTCTTCACTGTATTAAGCCAAAAGCTATGCTGGAAAATGTGTATGCTGCATATGCTGGTAAGTGCACCCAGTAACCTTTTCTTAAAGCAGGTTTTAAAGGTGACATTTATACAAAACTCTTTTTTTAACTTAAAATTTTGTTAACATCTTCCAGCATATTTTGCAGATGAGAGCTTTTTTTTTTTTTTTTTTTTTTTTTAAATACAAAACAGGGAGCTTTAGGACCCAGATGCCATGCGTTCTGGTTTTATGTCTAGTATTTTATACTTTACAGGTTTATAATCCTTCACAGGTCCAGTTCATGTCTCTGGAATTCTCATTGCAAGAATCTGTGATCACTTTCTCTTTACACCATTCTTTATTTTCTGTTTATAGTTGTGTCTATTTCTGTCAAAAATGGGTTTTGGAATTAATTTTGAGGATGCTGGGATATGCACTTCTGTAGTGTTCCACAGCTTGAATCGGTCCATGGTTTTATTACAGACTTCCCTGTTAATATGGCATACCTAGGACCCAGTTTTAATCTCCCATCAACCCATGTTGATCCTAATGGATAAAGCTCTGGAATTCTGCATATGCACCTGATTATAGGCAAATTCTGCTGGATTTTTCAGTCTGCTGTCCAGTGTGCATGTATTTAAAGTGATGCTTATTTGGAGCAAAAGGATCTGATTCTTGTGGTTAATAAGAAGCTGCACGGGCTATGATGTTGTCTTAGTTGAAACGTTTCCCGCTATTTGCTATCAGACTTAACAGAACACTAAATGATGCATGTTTATGCTCAGTTGAGACATGTTTTTCTACATAAAGGCACCTGGCCAGAGGAGGACTGCAATGGTGGCATGCAAGAGCCAGAAACCTTACACTGCAGCTCTAGGTTTGCTGTTCCAGGCAGTCACAGCCAGCTCGAAGCAAATAACATCCTTTGCTCCATACCCTCCAGCCAGGAGGTGCCTTTTTTTTCCTGGGAAATGGCACAATCTTTTTGCTAACAGAGCAAGTGAAATAGCCTACTAAGTAAATAAGAATTTGCTACATTATATGAATATTTATTTTCAATGTCCAAACGCAACAGTCAAGAATTAATATTTTAATCTCTGGAAAATTCTGTGTGTGCAAATCAGGTGCTAAATGGCAGTGTTGGAAAGCTGTTAATAAAAATCTAGTTTGCTCTGCTAGCAAAAGATTCAGAGATCTCTTATTTCCAGTTTAAAGTATGACCCAAGTGGCTACATTTGTCCCTGCAGAATTTTTGGTCTTAATACATGGGTTGATAGTGTGAGGAATGGCACCAGATCCAGCTGTACGGTAGAAGCTGCGGGGCTGCGTGTATCTGTACCATGCCACCGACACGCAGTAGTAATGGGGGAGAAAGGGAAGGTAGGTAATTAGTGTGGGGAAAAATGATGGACTTTTGGACAGTTTGCAGGAAGTATTGTATTTTGAAAAGAAAGAAAACCTGTGTTAGGGTTGAGCAAGATACTATAATCTCGAATAACTTTTATGAGCTCTTTCAGCAGGACAACTGAACTGAGCTGAACTAAGCCGGGAAGATGTGGAGGCTGAGCTGGCAGGAGGTAGGCGTGGGTGGGCGAGCTCGCCGGTTACAGAAGAGTTACTCCAGCACAAGCGCTGCTCCACGTCCAGGGCTCTGTGGCACATGGTGTATCAGTGCTCCTGCCTGGAGCAGTTTCGGCTGTGCAGCAAGTACGTACTGCCTTGCTCCCCTGAGGTATCTGTTTTTTTAGAATTTACAAGTTCTCTGCCACCTGGATCTCAGTGATCTTCTAGGCAAACCCCTCTTACAGTGGTGGGAACCAAGCCATGAAAAACCAAATGCCGCCTTAGTTCTCTTTCTTGAGGTGGTGACACCCAGCTAATACACCTGAAAGAAGGATTTAAGTGAAGTGGCAAGCTGCTGGCACTTGTCTAACCTATTGCTTTGAAACACTACAGGTTAATCTCTCTGATTGGAAAGCTGTAGGATTCACTTCCTAAAGAACTCCCCATGGCAATCAGTAGAAAAGTAAAAACTACCCAGATTGCCTCTCCTGAAAGCGTGACATGAAGGATGAACATGCCCTGAAGGCTGCATGTGTGAGACCACAGCAAGAGAGTGAACAAGGTAAACATTCATGTTTTCTCTCTCGTTTCTTTCAGCAAGCTATTAATTTCCTTTTACAAAACATTGAGTTCAGATGTAAAAAAACAAAAGCAGAGCCTGTCTTTAAAATACTGTAGAAATCTGAGCGAAACTTGCAGTCAGCTGCAGCAAGAAAGGCAACCTTGTGATGCTAGAAATAGAGTTTTTGTATGTCCCTGTGAAATCTGAAATGCATTTCTTAAGAGTCTTGCTAAAATGAGAGTCTGGAGGGAAAATCACGATTGTTCATCAGATGAATTTCAGTCTCTAGTGCAGACATTTCTAAGAACTAATAAATTAAGTTATGGAAGGCTAAAATGTTGCTTGAATGATAAATAATACATGCTTCAGATATCCTGCACGCTTGTTTCATCAACGAAGCATATGATGTTGAAATTTCAAATTAAAATGAAAGTAAAAGAATAGTGTCTCTCTCCTTATTCTGTCTTTTCTTTCTACACTCCCTCTGTAGCACAAATTAATTAGTTTCACCTTGCTTGCCCTTTTGCTAAGAGCTTTGAAAGGTATGAGTAGAGAGTTCTGTGCTTAATCTTTGGATGCAAAGTGTTATGGGAATAAAGGCCCTTTTTCCACTTTTTTTTTTGAAGTAAGTCTTATGATATGTTAGCAAGCTATTAAGATATAACTAGGTTAAACATTGCCCATTGTTTAGAAGCTTGTACAACTTAATTTTTGTTGTCTGTTTTGAATCTTCAGCTGGGATCAAATTTTAAATCCCCGGTACCTGTGACAACCCAAATATTTGACATCTATCCCTTGTACCCTCTGTAGAGGCACTCCCAAAAACTTCATGATGGCATTATGGTCACATCAAGTAAACTCTAAATTTCCAATGGAAATATGTGTAAAAGGAATTTGCAGTCCCTAAAATAGAGCATGTTTATCAGAGACAAACTTCTTTGAGCACTATGATTTCTAACATCTGGTGAAGTGTTGACTTTTTTCAGCCATGTAGGTGTTCTGCAGATACAAGGTGTTTTATGTTAGTAATCTTGTATCTGGAGCCACACATTTCCTTTATGTACACACGCAAAAAAAAAAGTGCTTTGTCTTTCTATCTCAATCACCACTTCTGTCCCTGGGCCATATTAAAAATACAAATGGAATCAATCATGCTGCTGATGAGAGGAAATGTAGTGGTGATAAATACATATCCATTGACTTTCTGTTCAGGTTCTGGAGAGGAGACAAATTGAGTGACAACCTAAATGTGTTGTAACAATGCACTGAGAAAATAAATGCAGCTGACATGTCACCCACAACAGATGTACCGTGCTTGACAGAATGGATGGGATTTAAACACTTTCTAGCATATTAGTTAGCAGTTGTAGTGAGTTCTTTCCCAGATAGCTGGGTTAGCCTTATGACACAGTCATATGGCACCTGCTGGACATAAATATGTCTTGGAAAGTAATGCCAGGTACTCACACACCTACAAAGCTGGCAATGGAGGCATATTTCAGATTTATCTGAAATATCTAACTAATTCCAGGGAGACTCATCCTTTTGGGAAGATATTTTCACATTTTTAAGATATACGAGATATCTGCCTCTCCCTTTAAGCAGAGTGTATTATTTGTGGTGAAAAGTTAACAAATACCTGTCTTTGGCAGTCTTGCTGCTAATATATTGCCTTAAAGCAAAAGTAAATGCAAACTTAAAACTGCTTTCTAATGACATTGAAATGTGCCTCTATACATTCTTAGTCTCTCTTTAACATACTTCACTTGATTTTAAAGCTACAAAGTCTATTTAGAATATAAATGTCTGTGTTTTCTTGCCTACTTCCTAGGAAAGATTCAGGTGATAAATAGCAAATGAGGAGCTGACAATGTATTCAACAAATCTACAGACAATGCAGATGCGTTACAAGTAAGCAGAAATCACTTTATTTACATTTGACTTTATTTTTCATTAATTAAGTCCTCGGGCACACAAACGTTAGTTCTGAGTAGAGAGTCAAAAAGAACAGAAATTAAAAAAGCAAAGAGAAACATTCAACCTTAATAATCACAGGTTAACGCTAAGGAAAACTCATGATACTATAGATTCCTTCCAAGTTTCAGTTTTAAAACAGACTTTCTTCACCTTCTGTCCTTACCATAGTCTTGGCCTCAGTCCAGGGGTCCCATTTTCCTTCTCAGTGCTCAGTTGTTTCTTTCTCCTCAATGGTTGCAGCACTTTTTGAGTCTTTATGCTTTCCCTCCTCTGTGGGAATTTTCAGAAATTTAAATTTTTCTGGACACACAGAGACAGCAGCTGTACCTGTACCAGAAAAAGAGTCGGGATTTGTGATGTGAGTAACTGTGGACAGAAGCTAGAAGAGGTGAGAAAGAAGGAAATGAGCATTGTAGAGTCTGAGAAAGGAAGATGTGAAAGGTATGAAGCAGAAAAGAGTACTCAGGAAAGAGAACAGTATCCTTCAGCACCGTGACTCAGAAGACACCTAAACTAGTGCTGGTTTTTCCAAGTATGGCAAGGAGTGGGTAATTTAATGCTTGTGCATTAAATAAAATTTAATTGTTGCAATAAAACCTTCGTCTTGTATGCTCTGGTCTGAAGTGCTTATGTACTTAACAATTTTAGCTCGGCATAGGTATCCCCCTGTTACTCTATGCAAAAGCAAGTAGGCCTGTTGGCACCAGGCATAAAATTTATTTCAAAGGTTTTATGCATATGGTTGACTGAAAGCTGGCTGGTAGTCTTTGGCACCTTGCTCAGTCAGCTCTCTAATTTCCGTGTGTGTCTGTAGCTGGATAGTAAAATATTTTACATACGAAGTTTCAAGTGGGATAGAAGGAAATAAGTAATGCTCTAGGTCCTGATCTGGCTTTGTGTCTTCAATTTTCATTATGTTCTCACCAGCCCTGTGATCATAGTATGGCTGTAAAATAGGTGGTTGGTTTTGCTACACAAAAAGTGAACAGTAACTACATTAGATTTGAACAGGCAAAAGAGGCATAAAATGCATCAAGACTTTCTCCATGCTGAATTCTTAATGCTGCCAAAAGTAGATAATGAGACGTGTCAGCACCGCTAGCTGTCATCCCCTGGCTCTAGTGAGCAATACTGACATTATTCCGGATGCAAGTTCCTATTTCAGTAATGTAACTGTAAAGCTCCACATTCCAAGGAAAAAAATGCATATACAATGGAAGATGTCTACTCCTCTGCCTCTTCTCCAGCTACTTCAAGCGTGAGAGCTCTCAAGCATACCAGTCTCATTTCCATTTTGAAAGTTATACCGTGCAATGATAGTCTTCATCAGCCTGACACAGTGACAAGATAGAGCACCACCAAACTGGGTTTAGCAGATTTTTTTCATTACGATGCAGTACAATACATGCTGGCAACAAACTGAAATATTTAAAAGGGCAGGATAAGTTCATATAATGAATCTGCATTTTTTGATTTAAAGTTACAGGGAGGAGATGAGATTCTCAGTGTAAGTGTAAACCATTTGTAGCGTTGTAGCGAGTCCAGTAAAACTCTGTTGTCAGTTGCAAAGTCAAAATCAGCAGCTAGGTTTGCAAAGACATTTGTGCATCTGGTCCCCGTTAAAGCCAAAAAAGATGCCTAAGTGCCCTTAAAATCTGTTCTTTGGGCTTTAAAAACTGAATTATCTCTGAAAAGGCAGCGCCTTTTCAAAGTACTTTTACTTCCATGAAGTGGATTCTGTATAAAGCAGTGGAAAAACAACTTTTTGAAAATGAAGATTGCAAACTGCAAATCCATTAGCTTGTAGAGCTGCCTGTAATTTAGAGGTTCTTAGGACAGAGTGACCTATTTTTTGACTTTAAAGGAAAAAAATTCCAACTCCTGTCAAGATTAAAGCAAAATAAATTATTTTTTTATTCTTTTTGTTACAAACACATCTAGCATCCTTTTTCATGATCTTGCCTACAGTCCTTGAAAGTCACAGAGGAGGCGATGATACAGACTTACACATACACACACATGCTCATTGCCCATCAAACAAATCTCCTTGCTGTGTGTCTCAGTATAGTGCTGGTTTCTGTATTTGCCAGTTGCCATTAATGGCCTAAATGTATGCGGTATGTTGAGAAGCATATACTATGTCAAATATTTTGATTCCTCTGTACTTTTGTTAAATTACTGCTTCTTTCTCAACCCTGCACAACAAGCGATGCAAATAGTTCAGGGACTGATTTGCTTCATTGCTCCCCTTCCTTTCCACCCCCACAAACCAGCCTTTGGATTTTCCAGCATCGTGTTTCATTTGCATGAGAAACTGACATTTTAGAAGGTAATTGGAAAAAATGTATTTAGAAACAATCCAACAAAGCAGGCAGTCTGCACTTGTAAATCTCATTAGAGGTGCTCTAGGCTGTGCCACGATGGCCTGGAAATCACTGATACACAGCTCCAGCTCTGGCTGAGGAGGAACTAATGTAAAGACACGTTTTATTTGGTTTTTACATACAAAATATCAAAGAGCAGAATATAATTGCCTGCTTTTTAAATTTAGTTCTGTTAGTGCAAGTCAGTTGGGGCTGTCAAAGAAATATATGCAAATTCTTTCCCATTGCTAGCAATTATTATTATTTCCCTTTCTCTTTTTGTAGCACCTTAGGTGACCCGAGGAACTCAGAACAGCTTTCAAAAATGATGAATGAAGCCTTATGACTATGTACCAGTTTAGCAACAGGGAACTGAAGTTAAGGGGCTTGCTGAGGATAACATCACAAGTGGTAGATCTGAAAGTGAAACTCAGATCTTTGGATACTTGATCTGCTGTTTTTATCTGTCTTAAACGGAAGTGCTATTTTCAAGAATATACTTTATAGCTCCATTCAACAGCGTGTTGATGTAATAAGACAATCTCTAAACGCTATCAGCTTAGTGGCAGATTTTGCTGTGAGCTCATTACGATTCTCACATGGGCCAGGGTTCATTGCACCTAGATTTTGCCTTGTCAGAATTGCACATTCAGCCCAAGCTGTTGTCCAAGCTTTCTATTCAGTGAAGAGAAGCCGACATTTCCAGGCAGTGGCTCGCCCCAGTCCAAGATAAATGTCCGTGCTGATGTACTGACTCACTCTGTGGAGTCCCTATCGCTCCTGCCTGCAGTCCAGGCTGTGGGCTTGCAGCCTGGAGTCCTGAGGTTAGGTGAGGACATTCCTCTTTCAAATGAGAATTTGCCATAGACATCATCTCAATTATTTCTAACACTCTGTACTATCCACAGAGGCAGTTGCTGTTAAGCACTTAGGAAGAAAGCTAATAGATTACAAACACAATTCAAATTTCTGCAGGGAAGAAACATCCTGAGCTGCCTGGCTTACACTCAAAATTAATTTCATCATGATAAGAGATGGCACGACAAAACTGAGTGCCTCCGAAGGGAACTAAAGACAGTTCTCAATGATTTAGTGGGAGCAGTTGCTATAATGAAGAAAATGTTGTTATGTCCAGTTTTCATAGATCTGACTGTCAATAACAGCCCAGCTAGAAATGTCTTTTAGCTCTGCGCAGTGTGGTCAGCTGCGATTATTGCGATATGGTACGATAAAGCCAGTAGTGTCCTAGGCATCGGGGTGAAACAACTTGAAATTTCTTAGAGGGTAAATACACAGCAGATAACAACTATGTGAGGTTTTTGCTTGGAGAGGCTTTCTGATTATAGGAAATTGGTCTGAAGGTTTGTGAGGACATCTATTTACCCACAGTATGTCAGCCTTCCCGCCAACGACACCTTGTGATTTGTTCTTTCTTTCCCATTATCCTTTCAAAAAGCGTATTCTCCATGTACTACTATGGCCTTTCAAATCCATGCTTAAAAATTCAGGTTTATTAGTTAAACTTATGGGTTTTGAAAGTTTATTTAAAACGTAGCTTAGGAGGCTTACAATCTAAGAAATTAATCTTCAGGAAAAAGCTCTTAAGTGGGAGATCAGTATTGTGCTTTCTATCTTGCCTTGCAGCTTGGCACTTAAACTTGGATTTGCTGGACCTGTGATCCATGTGGAAATGTACAGGTGTCTAATTTCCTTTGAAACCACAGGACACAAGGCATTTTAATATCTTTGAAGGTCCTGTCCTCTAATACCACGTAACACTTGCTGTCTGCTGTTTGCTGAAGGCAAACCAACCTTTTTCCCTTTAATTTTCCGTGGCTTGGTGTGCTGTTCCACAACGCCGTCACCCCTAAGTGATGACCTCCTTCACTCTTACTAGAGCTCTGCAGAGAGGACATGTGGTTACTGACCGAGGCGACATGTTCTTTCTAGTGAAAACTGGTTGCTTCCTAGACAGACAGCAATAATAGTACCTGATCCTGGATCTTGCTGAAACAGATGTGTAAAGCAGAAGAGTATCCAAGAGGGGAAGAATGTACAGTGCTGCTACCAATCTAGGAAATTGGCATTTCTAAGTTAAAATGCCGAAGTGCTGGCAGTTAGCCTGCATTTTATATCCAGTTGGTTGGCAGCCATAGGAATAATCTCATTTCATAACAAATCTGAAAGCTTGGAAGTTTTCTTTTCAACTCAAGTCAATAAATCATCTTATTTCTGAACGAAGTAGTGGCCCTCCAGGTCTTCTGGTTTGAAATGACATTAGTTTAGGGTGTTCTTATTAAATTGCAACTTTCACATAAAAGCATGATAAAGTCCGAGAACCTTGCTTTTGTTACTTGTGTATGGTTTTATTTTAATTACTACAAAAACATGTTACTTCAGACTTAAGGCACAAACTTGTGTTTTGCTGTGGAAACAGGTATCGGCTTTTAATTTTCCAGACTGTAATGGATATTTATGACGGGGGGACAGTGTGATTTTAATTGCTGATGAGGCTATTTTGTGCGGGTCAGGGCAAGACTAAGCCTGTAAGCTGCCACAGGAGATGTCTTTGTTTAAAAAAGATTTTGGTGGTTGTGGGTGTCACTGGGTGTCTCCAGCAGAGCCCTTCACGGTGATCACAGCTATCGCAGCCTGAGCCCTGATTTGCCTTCCTCTTTCCATCCACCTACTCTTCGGTCTCTTCCCCTCCTTTTGTTCACCAGCAGCTGCTTGGAAGTTTTCTGAAGGTAAGGGGCTGGCTTTAGCTGTGTGAGGTGTTGTTAAATAACAAAGAAACTCCTCTGTATCTAATTCAGCCTGATGTGATTCATACTACTCAGTTCAGAAATAGTCAGAAGCGAGCATTGCAGCTTCGAATCCCGTTTTGGGAGGCCTGTTGTTACATGGCAGTTCTAGCCACACATCCTTACCCTTTTTTTAGCCAAGCAGGTTATTTGGCTCTCTTGGATTATTCCAAACCTGTGTACAAAAACGTGTGACTCAAATATTTCAAGTTATATTGTTTCAGCACTACCACTTACGTACTAAAGTTGTGGGTTTTGACTATTCCCTTCTTAAGCACAGCCAGTTCGTAACAGAAAAGCCATTTTCTGGTACATACTGTGTGTAACTTAGTGTTATGCATTAAGAGTGTGCTGTTACGTGCACAGCATTTCTCTTCCACTTTGTGATGCCAACAAAGACGCGCATAAGGTGTTGCATATGTTTTCACTGTCATTTCTTTTGACACATCCATTCCTGAGAATAGCATTTGGCCTAAAAGAAGTGGGAGGAAGTTAAATGTCATGGAACAAGCAAATCCCCAGAAAATTCAGAGCACTAATGTTTTGTAAAATAGCCCATTCTGATTATTTATTTTTCAACTTTGTTGAGCAGCAAAATATAAAACAAGGATCCAACATTTCCGTGCTGAATCTGGGCTTAATTATCAGCATGTTGCCATATAAAGTCTTTTTAAAAATGTTTGAGAAAATCCGTGGGTTCATTAAATTCACCAAATATCACATACACTTCTGCAGCTGAAGCTAGTGCTTTGTTTATAAGAAGTCACGGTCTTCATTGGCTGAGACAACAGAGCTGGGAAAACTTGTTATGTCAGCTAGTAAATGCTTTTAAATCATTAATTAGTTGTTGAAAATAAACAATCTTTACCACAGAACGGTAGAATATTTCTCAGTTCTCTCTATCTAGCAGGTTAACTATATTTGGTACAAACTTTGTCATTATATTTATTCATTTAAAAAAATCATATTTTAACACTGAAAAAACAAATTATGACACATTTGAAGAATTATACATTTAGCACAAGTTATGTGCTTTCAAAAAAAAATGTCATCTATCATTTAAGTAGCCTAGTCTTGTCCATTTTAGCTTCTTATTTAAGGCAATACTTTACAATATTCTAGAGCAGTGTGACATATTCATTTGAAAGGAGCATGAGTTCATTGCACCTCAGTGAGTCATCTGCGATTGCTCATGTCCCTGCCTTGGCCTGCCTTCAGCTATTCTCTTCCCTCTCCTTTAGAGCTGTTTTTCAGAATGCTGTGTCTTGGAATGTCCTCTCCTACTGGTGTTGAAGGTTACATGTAACAGTGTGTGACTGTGCGATGTTTTAAGAAGCCCTGGGTGTTACTGGAAGATGATGCTACCATAAGGCCCCATTACTGCCTCTTCCCAGCCATGCTCTCCCCATCTCTGTATTGAAACCCGCAGATCCAGGTTCATAACCAAGCTTCCCTGGCTTCCTCTCTGCTCCATGGAGGGATGTAGCATATGACCAGGACAGGTGTAACTGCAATGTACAGGCAAGTCTTTGGAGGAAAGGAAGGTGAAGAGGCTGTGCCTGCACGAGCGGTGGTACAGAAGCTCTTGCTCCAGAAGTAGGTAGGAGGTGTCCTAAAGACTCGATCCTGGAGCTAAGGGGGTAGAAGGAGCAGCTCTCCTGGGCAATGCTGGTAACAACGAACTCCTCACGGGGGTATGAAACCCAAACTGCTCACACAATCCTTCCTTGGATCTTCCTGCTCAGAAGCAAGGCAGGGGGAAAACAGTTTTCTCATTTCAAAAGAGTGTGAAGTTACACATTTTTCACCCTTGCAGCTAAAGAAAGAGCTTGTGAATTCCTACTCATCACAAACAGTTAATTAGTGCCAGGGGTAAATGGCCCTGGGCATTTGAAAACTTTGCCATACTTTTGATCTCATGCAATTTTCCCTTCCCTTTCTGATACAGGAAAAATACAATTCCAAACCAGATTTTATCTTAAATGAGGAATAGAAAATTCATTCTGAAAATGGCCATACGGATTGTTTTGACCACATAAACACTTTCCCTGAAATTTTATTAAATTGGGAGTTCCATTGATTTTTGTCTCACAGGAGCTTTTAATCTTTATGAACTATTTTTACAAAGTGTCTAGACATCTTTTTTGTTTATTTGTTTGTTCTGTTAGTCTAGATTTCTCTTCCTTGGAAATCCTTTATTACTGATCTCATTTTTCTTAGCCTTTCTTTTTCCTGTCCACTTTCTTCTTCTTACTCAATGGGTCTTCAAATTCTAAAAATGTCTGCAAATATTTTGAATCTGTATATGCCTTAGTGTGTTATTTTAAATGAAAAGGCTAGTTTATATGCTTAAGGAAAGTAGTTTAAGCTAAAAAAAAAAACAACCAGTTATAAATTTAAAAAACACCTCTTTTGGAACAATTTTACTTCTTTTTTTTACCAGGCTGAACCTTTTCAAGTTGTCATTTTACACAAAACTATGGACAGACTGTGTGTACATATTGGCATAGGACAACATTCGGACTCATTTCCCATAAAGTTTCATGTGCAATATAGTCACACATGAATATTAATTATACTGGTCCCCTGAGTATTGTTATATTAATTTACCTGCAGTGCTGAATTCAGAGCAAAATAAAAACCTGTGTGGTTGGAGGAACCAATAACCAAGTTTTTTTTGCTGTCACCTATCAAATTGATTCTCATTTAATATTTCTTAATAGACTGCTCCTCTAAAACATCTAGTTTTTATGATACAGCTGTGTTTTTATTAGAAATCATGTATTAACAAAAGGAACAAGAAATTTTAATTTTTTTGCAATAATGCTGGATCAGTCAGAAAAAAATGGACAGGAGGAACTGAAACTGCTTTCAAGTTTCTTTTACAAATATACTCTTGTGCAAAAGGAGCATTTGTTTTATAACAGTAGGGTAAGAGGTTCAGAGCAATATATAGTGGAAATTACAGCAATATCACATAAATCCACAGTGAGGACACCAAATAATGGACTGAGTAATGCTAGTGGCATAATCTGAAGCCTGTTAAAGTCAACGAGGTCTTGCCATTGACTTCAGTGACTTTTGAATCAGGTCCACAAGAAATGCATTTCTTTTGCCATCTCCTCACAATGTAAAACATGATATTTAACCTCCAGATTTTGCCCTCCTGCTTCTTCCATTCCCATGTCCCTAAGCCGATACAAACAAAAGGGTTCTGTGGCTCCTACCACCTGTGTGCAGCATGGATGCAGGGGCAGTACTGCAGTGCCGGGTTGGGGTTCGGGTGCCGAGGTGCATGGCTGATCTCGGACACACGCATGAAGGTTGGTAAATGGGGAATTTAAGTAAGAGTTTGCTGGTATGAGGCTGGGGTGATTTCATCAGGAACAAATGATGCCGTCTGAACTGAAAACTTTACCAACAGTCGGTCAGCATAGCGCTGAGGGGTCAGGATTTTAGCAGCAGCCATGTTTAAGTCAATACAGAGGTTTGTAATAATATAATAGAAAAATAATAACCATTATCTTTCCATAGCTTTAAATCCCATAACTCCTTTATGGACTTTGACTTCTGACTACAGAAGGTGCAGCTCGAGTTACTGAATTTGGAAAGGGGTCATGATTTATGCAGGGAGAGAATACGATGTTCAAGGATTAGCATAGACTCTCTGGGCACAGTAGGGGGTTAGAAATGTCCAGTGATTTATTACAGAAAAAAGAGGAACACTCAGATGTGGGGGAAGGTATTTTTCCTTTGAAAAAAACCTCGAGGTAGCTAATAACATGGCTTCAATTACCCAGCACTGTGTTACTGAATCTCTTGACCTTTTCTCCTTCACGTTCTAACTTTGCCTCCATCTCCACATTAAGCAGGAGGGACAGTCTTTACAGTATAGAAAATAAGATGAAATATAAAGCTATTTCTCTTTTCCCCTCTTCCTTTGCCCCCGGTTTTAAACTGCAAGCAGTGCCCAAATGTTTTAAATATATTTACCTAAGTGAAACTATCTGTATCAGAGTACTTAGCAGGTGAGCATGCACTTACCTCATGCTGTACGTTCATCAGACTTACCAGGTTACCAGCTGCCCTTTAATAACACATAACTATCAGATGGACAACATCATAGACATATGGAACTGAATGGAGGAAAACAGACTTTTCTGAGGGGCAGAGTCCTCTTTGCAAGCTTTTAAACTAGTAAGTCACCTCCTCAGTTAAAGCCTGTTAAACACATACGTATTAAGACTGAGATTGCTGAAACCTTTTTAACAGCGGTGTGTGATTTTGTGGTGGAGGTAAGCGAACCCTTTGCATGTACTTTTCCATAGACGGAACTCACACTGCAGCCATCCTTCCCGTTGCCAATGCCTCATTGTACAACCCCAGCATCCTCTATTCTACCTGTTTTCCTCTATATTGGCTCTCCTACAACCTTTATCACCACACTATTTGAGTACCATTCACCAGTGCATTAAGCATTGTAACTGCCATCTGTCATATGTTTGTCCTCTGACCCTCTCTGTAGGGACTGTAATGTGCTCAGTAAAGTGCCTTGTTTTGATGGGATTTCTGTTGGGATTGATTTTTAAGAGTGTGTAAAAATAGACGGAAATCTGCCTTGACCTTAGAGCAGAAGGTGAGGGTATCAGTGATGTTCTAAGCTCCCAGTTCTTGGGGGATTTTAATCCACAGGCTGGACCAGCACCTGAGACAACGATGTTTCCCTGAAAGAGGAAACCCTGCACTTGTAAAAGGTACTGTTGGGCCTTTCCACATCTCAGTAGATACTTTAGGTAACCTGGGCCCAGACCAAAAGGCATTTCAATGAAAAGATTCAAGACCTTGAATTTAATTTGGGCGCTTTTGAAATCCTCCAGCTTTGCGGTGCTCCTGGCAACTTTTGTTCCTGAAGGCAGTTCTTATTCTTGGCCCTTTCTGCAGTCCCAGATTGCTGCTACAGCCGAGTTTGCCAATCTGTCAGGACACTTTTTAATGCTGCCTCAACAGCAAAGGCAATGCTTTTGTCTGCAGCCTGTCAGCCAAGCCTTGCTGGTAAAACATCACATATCGCTTTCATCGCTTTTGGAAGCCTCCTCCAGCTCCTCTTTAAAAATTAGTCTCAGGTCTTGCCCAGCCTCCTGTTGGCCATCTTTGATTCCTGGAAATGGTTTCGTTAATCATTTCATTTTGGTCTGAGAGGAGAATTTCTGAAACTAGATATTTAACAGAACCCTTTGGAGGGGTAGGTGACTCTCTGGTACAATTCCGTGTGTGAAATTTAGAGTGTGAAATTCAGTGTGTTTCTGTGTGTGCCGTGTTTTGTAACATGGTGATTTTGTAGCTTTTTGTAGCACAGACAGATATGCAGGCAGCTGAAATCCTGCATTTATCATACAGAAATTCTGTGACCTGCAAAGACCAGCCAGTGCATGAACTTACATAAGTTAAGTTATTTAACTATTTTCCATGTTTTTGTCGCTAAACCAAGGGTTGTACTGTTTCCCTCAGCAGCCTGACACAAAAGTACCTCCTATAACAAATAGCTTTAAAGTGGCACAATTGATTTTAGTCTGAAGAACTGATGAGTGAATGAATTAGGTAATAAAATAGAAGTATATGTCCAGAGGTGAAGCGAAGCACGGAGTTTCAAAACCTGCGTGTTGCGAGGCTTGCTGTGAGATTCGTGACAGTAGACGGGAGACAAGCGCAGCATGCTCTGTTACTGTTTTCAAAGAAGCAGGAGAATCTTGAAGAACTAATACCAGGGCTTCTTGTTACACCTAGAGGTAGTGGTGACTCTCTGCTGGGTCGTCACTAACGGTAGCACTTACTGCTAGCCCTATCTCTGCTCGGTTATACAGATTTCTCTAAGGATGTGGTTCTTAAACCCATTTAGTGAAACCTGGCAATACCACCAGGGTGATTTTGACCTAAGTTTTTAATTAAAAGGGTAAATCTTGGAATATAAAGTCTCCATTGCAGTGGGTAGTATGCGATTTCTGTATCCAGCCTGATCCTCGCTTCACAACAGGACCATTGGTAACTTTAATTATTTTGGTCGCTTGCCTCCTTATAGAAGCAAGGACAGTAAGATAGTAAAGTCATGTCAGAGATATAATGTGCAGGAATCCCACACTAAGCTTTTTGGCTTTTACCTCATGTTCACCTTTTTTAGTTTCATTTTTTTCTAGCTTATGTACTCAGGTATTGCTACATGAGAAATTTTTTTAACAACAGTGTCTGATAAAATCTCCTTTTCAGTTAAAGCAGTTTTTCAGACTCTAGTTGAGAGACTGTATCTCTCTGTTTCCTCGGGACCCACTGTCTCACAAGTGCTAGTAGGAAGAGCTATAGCTCTTTAAGCCAGCTTCTGCAAAGCATCTCTGGCCCAGGAGACACAGGCAGTGGCCGGCAGGAATCGTACAAAGCAGCAATAAATGCAAAGGCTCTGCTCTGGGGGGAGCTTGTGGCCTCACCAACAACTCTACACAGCATTTAGAGTTTAGTTTCACAGTGGTCTGCAAGACATGAAAAAGACTGACAAGGTCCATTGATGAAAATGGTTTGGAGCAGTGCTTTAAAACATTATTATGAATGCAGCCCTGCCTGATACTGCTGTGAGGGTCTGGATCAATGGGGGTCTGGATCCATACATATATGATTTCTCCCAAATGTTCATTATTACTATTTAAATTACACAAACCTCATGGTAGAAGGGGAAAGGGTGCTGGGGAGCTGTTCACTCTGAGTGTTAAAGAAGCCCTTTCTGTGGCTTGTCTTTGTAATGTTATACTGTTCTGTTGAAAGCCTGGAGAGATTTACGATGCAAAAAGTGCAAATTAATGGCTGTTATGGAGGATAAGATATGTCATCTGGAAATGCCAAGTTCAGCACAGTGCAGAATTAGAGAACTGCTTTTCTGGCAACTGGATTTGGAATTCATTGCCACAGACTTCACAGAAAAAAAGGTCAGTGGCAAGGGAACTGGTCAGGTTGTAAATTGAGTCAGTGGACTAGTGATCTGTAACAAAGAGATGCTTTATCCACCTAATGGTATTGTCTCAACTCACCTGTTGAGAAACAAAGGAGAAGTTTAGAGGGACTTCTGCAACAAGCATTCTCACTGTAGGAAGTAAACAGGAACAAAGAGCTTCTTAAGATGTCTGAAATAGGAAGAGATGCTTTCTGTAGTCTAAATAAAAATAAATACAAAGAATATTCATAAAGGATGGAGGGACAACAAATGTCCTGTTTTTCAAGTGTAAAAATATAGAAATGTAACAGTAATTTTGGATGAGATGATCAATCAGGCAAGTCTTGCTGTGTTGAAAACACACAGGGGAACAAAAAATGTGATGTGAAACAGTACAAAAGGTAAAGGTGTAGGAGGTACAGAAGATAAGCAAAGCAGAGAAAAATTCACATGATCTTTCTGGTTTTAGAAAAAACAGAAGAGAAAACATCTTGGAGATGAGTGGTTAGACAGCTGATTGGTAGAAACAGAAGGTTTTGGTTTTGTGGAACACTGAACTTTGTCACAGTTTACTGGGAATTGGTGCCACTGTCCAGAATAGGCTGTACTTGGAGCTGATTTTCTCCTTGTTCTAGCTTGAACAAGTAGGAAGAGAAGCAGCAACATCAACAAGGGGTATAAAGAAGCAAAGGCAGTACTATTGAAACTCAGGGTGTCATAAACGAAGTTGTCTGATGTGGCAAGGAATGTGAAGGCAAGCCATTTCTCACTAAACCATTTACCCATGCTACAAGACTGACTAATGAGCTAGGGGAACTGGTAATTCTCATTATGAGAAGAAATTTGATTTAACTTGCCTTACTGAAACCTGATGGGAGGATCTGTTTGTCTAGAATGTTAAAATCTCTATCTGTAACCTATTTGGGAAATAGTGAGGAAATTAAATTCTATATTAAAGATACCATTGATAACTCAGAACTACAACATCTTGAAAGGACATGAATCAATGTACTATTTCGAATGCTCAGGAGGAAGCACAGGTGGGCTCTGCAACAGATTGTAGATTCATACCAGTGGATTGAGTGAATGCTTGTGTGTGCACTTACTCTGGTAATGTATGGAAGGAAAAACTGGACTGCAAAGGTTGCCAGTCTGGAAGGTGTAGGTAGATGGCGGCAGGCACTGCTACAAAGTATCATTAGAGTTCTAAAAATTGCTAAAAAGAAAATTTTCTGGTAACAAGTTGTCTACCCTCCTGTACTTTGCTTCAAGCTTCATTACAGCAAAGAAAAATGAAGTTGTAACTTGAACTGGAAAGTCAATGCTTTGTAGTAGACCTGTATGCATCCAGTAAGGGCAAGTGGACAACAGACCCATATGGGAGTATATGCTGCTTCAAATAATCAAATTCAGGGAAAATTATTAGTGAAATGTGGAGTGTAACTGATTAAGAAGAAATTAAAAAGCTGTCAGGAAAAAACAAGATTTTAAAAGACCAGATTACTGCAGGAACAAAAAGTTCTAGCTTCACAGTTAAGAAAAGGAACATTTAAAAGTATAAGGTTAGCTCTGGATCAGGAAGAAACAAAATCAACAGGAGTAAGCGACTGATGTGTTCCGAATAGAAAGTGGGTCTGGAATAGACACTAGAAGTTACAACTGATAAAAATTCACAGGGAAACACCAGACAACACAAACCTCCTTATGCTTAGCAGGTTAGGACAAGCAGTATAAGCTGATTTCAAAACAAAACAAACCAAATGGTAGCAGCAGTGCTGTTCTCAGTAGGTTGAGATGGTGAAACTGTTAAGAGAGATCCAGAAAAAGTAGAAGGCTCGGTAAATGCTCCTGACAGAACCAAGGACATGTTCCCATTTCTCGAGGACATATGAAGGATAGGGATAGGGATATAATTATAGTCTACCACAAAAGTAGTGTAGAGAATGGATCTCATCTCGTAGGAGATTCTTGGAGGGGTTTGCAAATTAGGTAGATGAGGGTAAGTGCGGAGATGTAATAGATGTTATTTTTGTGAGATGTTGGGCTTTCTCATTTAAAAATGAGTTTTAAAAGCACGCAATACATAGGGTTAGTTAACTGGAAGACTGTAAATCATAGGTTCTGGTAAGGAATCATCACTGAAAGAGGTTATCTGAACCGGAATCTGCAGGGCTTAGATCCAGCATTCCAGCATTCTGGATCTCACTCTAGCAGAACCGTGTCTCTGGGAGCAGGTAATGCAGGCTGTAATCAGAGAATACAGGTCTGCAACCTGCAAAGCTGTGGCCAGGAGTCACAGCAGGCAACAAAGGCTAGTACAATCCTTTGGTATGTGAACAGAAGTAAAACTAGGGCATCTGTTGGTTTTTCCTGCCCTTCAGAGCACTTTGTGAAATTCAGAACAATCATTTTGGAGATTCTTATAAAAGCCTTATGTTGGAAAACCATTTGCTCCAACCTTTCACGCTTGGCTTGAGGGAACAGTCAAAGGTGTTACAGCTGTGGCTGGCACAGCCTCAGCAGCGACAAGTCCATTTTGGAGTAGAGCAGTGCTTGTGTAATGCTTGGAGGGAGAAACTCAGACACTGTGACTTTGTGGTACCAGGAGTGAAAGACGGGGGAGAGGTGACAAAGACAGGATGATCCTGCCGATGCGGTGACAACAGATGGCAGTGTTTGTTAATTACAGTTGTGGTAATTCATGCCCCGGTGCTCTGTGCCCTACGTTGATATTCAGGAATGAGAAATATTGGCATCCCAGCATCCTCATTTGTGAAAGTCTGGATGAATAACCTATAAATCATCAAGCTCATTTGTCCACATTAGTTTTTTAACCAGGGTCCTTTAAGACATGCCATGCTCGAGGTGTTTGTGGGTCAGGTGTGAGATGCCATAAATTGCCTGACTTTACAGAAGCATAACAAAGGCCTTGAATAATTGTGTTTAACTGTGGTCACTTAAATGAGTTGTGTCTGTTAGCAAACTCACGTCCCTAAGTTGATGGATAGAAGCACCACTTCAGGGAGTGATTCAGATCTGAGATGGGATCCCTGGAGGTCTGAGGCCGCTCTCACTGTGGACTCCACGGGGCAGAAGGTGCAACTGTGCATTTAAGCAGGGTGTCTCGGTTGGATTTTTAGGTCAGGGTGCTGAGCCCAGACCATAAACTGAACTACAGGTCAGAGCATTAGAGATTGGGAATGACGATAATTCATACTAGGATTTTCTAAGTCATAGATTTCTGCATACTTTAATGTTTGATAGCATTGATGACCAAATGATTATCCACGAATTCCTGTTAACAATCAGTACTGTGGTGATGTCCAGGATTCTCGCCCTCATGTTGTATAGGATCCTCATTAATGAATCAAAGTCTGGTTGTGTTGCACACTGTATAAACTTGTAACAAAAAGTTACACGAGAAGTCAATGCAACCTGGGGAGGTATAGCAATGCATGTCAGCAATACATGCATCTTTATGCATAGGACAGAAGCTATATGTGATTATAACTCCTCAAAATGTGTCTCCAGGTCACCATTTCTCTACCATTGGAGAACTGTTTATACAGATTTGAGAAAACAGTCTGAAGGAATTTCCTACTCATTTCTTTGATGATGCTTATTTAGCATAATCATAGAGTACATCACCTTTTGTTGTCTGTTTTTGTTCCAGCTGGTTCTCATTTTCAAGAGAACTAGTGCCAAAACTGTACATCAATAATGTCACGAACAGTAATTTAATGTAAATAATCAGATAAGTCAGGAAACAACAGCTTTGAACTCAGAAGCTCACATTATACTCTCAAATTGTCATGAACTCAAACCCTTCAAAGATATCTTGTTACAAACATGAAATATTTTTTTCTCAAGCCATATTTTTTCCCTTATATTTCTCATTCATACTAAGCAGACAGGTGCTTCAAGTTAGAAGTATCCACCGGACAGTTTTGCCTACACAGAAGCAAATATTTTTGCCTTCTCAGAAAACATACTGAACTGCAGTATAGACAGAACTGAGAAACACTCTGTATGATTAGGTATCTGTTTTCTGCTGGTTTCTAGGACAACAGCCCAGAAAGCACAACAGAAATTGAGGGAAACTGAGCCCAGCATGCCATGGGTCCCAGCAGAGGGACGTGCCTTTTTGGCTATTGACTAGCCAATGCAAAGTGATGGAGCTTGGCATTCGTTATGAAGGGGCCCCGAAGCCGTTCTGAGCCGGGTGGCGGAGAGCCTGCTCCTTCAGCAGCAGCTGGTTTCGGTGGATTCTTCCCCAGCCAGGCTCATGGTTGTGCATCGGGTGCTTAAGGAGGTATTTTGCAGAGGCCAGCAAAATGTTTCCTCTTTCTATGCTTCTGTCGCTCAATGCTCCCCTCAGCAAGAGTAACTCAAGTTTATGAGACTAAAATTCCTTAAAAAGGCAATTTTATTAGCTTCTCTAATGTAGAGACTTCAGCGTTTTGATAAGCCATGTAAGCCTTAGTCTGTGACATGAACAAATATCCCCAAAGGCACAAGATGTATTCTTCTGAGAATTAAACCAAAGCAGATTTCATAAAAGGGAAAAAGGCTTTATTATTTTTTTTTCTCTCAAAGTTGCTCATCGCTAGATATCTGAAACCTCTGTCATGGGACAGACTCTGCATTATTAGATGTGGTTGCAGATGAACACCTCCTACACTGCATGGAGCCATGCAGTACAACTAAAACCAAGATTTAACCCAATGTTCTGTAGCTAACGTGTAAAAAAGCTACGGAAAATGAACATGAAACCCCTTTGACACTGTATCTGATGGTTTCACCAGGCAGCTCGTTTCAGTGCTCAAAAGGACAGTTTTGAATGTTTTTACTCTGTTTTCTTAATTTTTTTCCTCTTCTCTTGCTGTTATCAGCTTGTTAAAATATTGCCAGGTTAAAAGAGAAAGCTCAGGACATATGTTAGTGGAGGGGAAAGGAATAATAACTTGACTGTTTTTTTAAAAGCAGAATCCTTTTATTTTCAGCAGAACACAACACTCTAGTTTAAAAAATTTTTCTGTCTGTCTTCCTTTTTATTATGGTATCATGTCCTGAGCTGAAAGGAGGTGCATTTAAATGCTTATAGCAAGAGAAACTCTGGAATAATGAACCTGTAAATCTCCTGGCTCCCATTGGAGGTCAGTAGCAACCCAGGGTGTTTAACCTCTTCCAGGATCAGGCCCTGTATGAATCACATCAGTTCTTCTATAACAGTGTTAATTCCTTCTCTCAGACCTCGACAAATGACTTTCTGCTTTTCGGTCACAGAATGATCAAAGTGACAGGAATAGATTAATGTCAGCGGTAGGACTGGCTGGATTTTTGCATAGTGTCACCCAACACAGTCAGGCTAAGGAAATTTAAGAACCAGCATTTCTGCAGGCAGCCTCTTTGCTTTCTGCAAATGCTGACAAAGCCACACAGTTTCACTGCTGCTGGCACCTTGGTCCCAAGCTGGAAAAGAAACCTAGCCTTAAAGGGCTGCTCTGTCAAAACTGTTGTGTATCTAACTGACCTGGTTAAAATTTTTCCATCTGGATAGTTTTCCATTAGAAAATGGTGACTGGGTGGAATCCATGTGCTCCACAGCTCAGCTTAGGTGATGCTTATGTGTTCCTGGAGAACAGAGGGATGCTGCCAGGCTCCCTGATGGCTGTCTCTCAGCACTGAGTCCCCAGGGACACACACGGACTGTTTCAGAGCCAGGGAGGCTGTCACCCAGGATGCTGAGAGCAAAGCAGGATTTGAGAAATTCCATATTACTTTTCACAAATATGACTCTCTGAATATGTTTTTCTCATGCAAAGTGTTGCTGAGTGATAAAACTGTTGTGCCTCTGTAGTCCTTTAACTACCATACAAAATGATGGCATCATGTGGAGCCAGTCAATTTGTGTTCAGTTCAAAGCTGATCTTTACAGAAAGAAGTGAGAACATACTGCTCTTTCTCTCATAAACACATCACTTTTCTTCTTTCTTGGGTATTCTTTTCTCTGAGAGTACAGTAAGTTTAATGCTAGAGGGACTGGAAGTGAATGCACAGTGCTGACAAGTGACTGCAAGGGTAGGAGTTAGGCTTCTTTGGTTCACCAAACCATAAATAGCATTATTATTTCCTTTAGTATTTTGATGTTAATAATAATGTCTTGTACCATAACTTTTACTCATTGACTATAATGGGACTCTCGAGGGAGATAAAGCACAAATGAAAACAGAAAGGGCGTATGTACCATACCTCCACCTGATCAGAAATATGCCAATGGCATGAGGTGAATTGCAGGTGTGCACAGAAAATAGTACATTGCCACTTCAGTTCAACTCCAGTGCCTGCTCGTTGGCTTCTCTGGAGTTACATTCAGGATAACATTCCTTTTATTGTTTTTATTCCTTGTAAATTAGCCATTTACACTTTACCTATAATGCTGAGAAGCTAATTTATAATGCTGAGAAGCCATAAAGCACTGAAGATGTCCTGGCACTAATGACTTACAGTTACTCTTTCATCCGCAGTTCCCTGAAACCCGTTTAGCTGGATCAGAGTCTGTTGTCTGGGAGAGGTGAATTCTCTAGATTTCTAAATTCTGCTTTAAGGCTGAGGCAGAGATAAAAATATTATTGTGTGTTTAAGAGTTCATTACTAAAAGAACAAGCTGTTTGGTTTGAAACATTGGGTTCAGCCTTGCTCCAAATAACTTTCTTGTTTTTCTACAGAGGCTGAAATTGCATCTTGAATGCACTGTGGAATATATAATTTTTCCTCACTTTTGCACCCTTCTGAAACTGCAGACTTCAAAGCACACTGACCTGCTCAGACTTCACTATTTACTGTTTCATGACTTTACATGTGGGTTTCCCTCCCTTTACTTGATGATGAAGTGTGGACTCCTTCCAGTCTAAGCTTCACAGGAGCCCATTTAAACTTCACAGCCCATTTAAAAGAACCGGATTCCCATCCTCATGGACGCAGATGAAAGAGAGAAGAGCAACATCAGGAAAGGTGGTAAGAATATCCTGGAAGAAAAAGAGAAACATGAAGGAAAAGCAAAGGTGGTACAGAAAATTGCATCATGGTTCTCCCTCCACTTTGCCCATGCTTCATTCCAGGAGTGAAGGGTTACTCTATAAAAGAGACAGAATCTACCCCAGAGAGAATGATCCCTGAAGCAAGGTGATGCCTGTTATGCTTTGAAGTATGTGAAGATTATGGAAGTCTGTTGCATCAAATCCAGACAGACCCTGAGCATCTGCAACTCCCTTTTCTCATCAGCTGTTTCACTTTTTTCAAAATTGGGATGTATTTAAAACTTATCTATTCCTGATGATACTGAAATTCTTCAGGCACTGCTCACTAGTTTTCTAGGAAAAAAATCTCTGTTGGCTTCCAGCTCCTCCCTTTGGTGATGTTCTCATTGTAAAGGAGGGAAATGTTACCATCTTTTGAAATTTTCTGTTGTGAAACTGATTGCAAGAGCCTTTTAAAATAACATTTTAAACACAGGTAGTTCTGAGTTACTGTATATGTTTTACTTTGACAGGTACAAATATAGCAAGATGAATGATCCACTAAACAGAAAGGACCATGTAATGTGAGAGGTGGCCCTTGTGCATAGTAAGAGATCTTCTGTGCCTAAGAGGTCAAAATCCAAGGAGGTGTGACGGCAGATGAATGGAACTGTCACTGTGCTCACGTGCCCAGTCACACAGAGCATCCGTTACAGCAGAGAGAGATTCATCCAAAAGGAGTATGAAAACAGTTCCTCAGTTACAGGACTAACCTTTATTTTCCTGTGGTATGCTTCCTGTCTCAATGCGCATATTACCGTGAGATGACTTTCTCATAATTGACCTGAACATAAAAAGGTTTCGTTGTCCTGACTGATTACCAGAAGTTATACCTTTCATCTAACAGCCTGTGTTCTTGGATACCTGTCCAAACACAAATTTCAACAGGTCTATCTTTACAACTGGGTCTTGTACTTGTCACATTTTGGCACATATTACTGATTTACTGAAGACAGTAAAGAAATATGGAAGTTATTAACAGTAGCCCTCATCGATCATGCCTCTGAACCCACAGCATACAAAAAAGATATTATAGAAACTATCCTTAAGATTGTGCTCGAACTGCTAGCACATGAGTTTAGCTGATACGGAGGATGCAAGCTGAGATTTCATTTGCAGTTATTTCATCTCCATGATTGTAGTGTGATCAATCCAAGAACTAATGGAGATAAAGCTGTCTTTATTAAACATAGTGGAATAAAGTACAATGATATCCATGAACAAGATAAAAGCAATCAGCATAAATCTCGTGCTTATTAAAATAAATAAAGAAGACTCTATGTGAAAAGTTCTTGATGTCCAGCTTGATTTGTTTTCTGTAATTTCTTGTGGTGCTTTGCAGAGCAGCTAGTGTTGACTGAGAAGCATTAAAAGGTGGAGTGCGTTGCTTTTTAATGGTGGGAAAGGCATGAGGCCAGGTCAATGCACATGGTGCTTTGCTGGGCAACTTGAATGATCCTGATTATCATATGCAGCAAAACATACATGTTTTTTATCGGTATTCATTTGACTGTTCCATAGAAGTCAGATAAGGCTTTTCCAAACCTTTTTCCCAGAGGTGTCTGCCAAAATGCCATGTGATCACCAACATGAGCAAAATCGAAATGGATCATGTCTGAGGCAACGATGAGGGAAGACATCCTTTCCCTCCAGAATACTCCTGAGCTAGTGTGTCCTGGTCTGGCTCTTCTCTGGGGAAAACTTGTCCTGAAGCAAGAGGAAATTTTTGCTTGGACAAACTACCCAAAGATGACCCCAATTCCAAGGGGAGAAAAATTATGTGTGCTTAAACTGTAGCTGTGTCAAGTCTGTTTCTGACTGTCACTGTTTGTCTTGCTGTCCCCTCCTGCCTCCCGGCCAGGCTAGGTACTGGGGGATCACACCAACAGCATATCCAGCCAGTGCCCACAGCCACGGCTGGGTAGCTGTCTGGACAGCAATGTTAACTCTTCTCTTTTCAAGACAAATTGGCAATTTAAAGGCCTCTTTGAAAGCAGAAACAGTGTTAGGCGAGGTTTCTATGTTTCCACCTGGCCATTTTTCAAAATCGATGCTGGGCAGTATGTGTCATTAATAATGATTTATTTCTTATTCTGTTACTTAGGCTGTAATTGGAGTCTGTGCATAGTGTGCTTCAGGACAAAGACAAGAATAAACGTGGTGATGGCCAGACCTTTTAAATCAGAGACCTCAGATACTTTCTCAGACAGGAGGCTGCATCAGTCCTGTGGCAGGAGGCTGCAGCTGGGAGTAACTCCTTTGAATGTGGAGACGTGCTACGCAGATAATTCTTCCACACACTGCAGTGTGTTGCAAATCAGACCAGCCAAGTGCAACTGGCACATGGGAGCCTAGAACAGGACAGAGACCATGATGATGTATTGTAAATGAGTGAGGCGTGCCACTGACTTCAGGGATGTCACAAGGCTGAAACCAATTGCAAGAGTCTAAGTCACAGTCTTCAATCAACAGGCCTGACATCTGCAAAGACTGGAGTGTAGACACCCTCCTGGGCGTGGGTATCGAACTGGTAGTGAGCAGCAGGATACACCACCGTTTCAGGGGTTCACTCACCCATATCTTTTGTGAACTGAGGTTTCTTTTTTTATATAAAGAAAGATTGGTACTGATGGAAAACAGCAGAGAAATGGGATGTAAGGACCAAAGGCCAGGTGGAGAAATAGTGGGACTAACTTGCTCTGCAGATGTCTTTCAAAACAGAACTTTTTTTTTTGTTTTAGTGCTGAGGAAAGAGCAGGAGGGAGAAGGGAAGACAGGTACAGATGGCTTTGTTAAATTTGTTAGCTAGAAAAGAGGAAATGTGATAAAGAAGAAACAGTTGGATCCAATTTATCATTATCAAGACAGAAAAAAAGACCTTCAAACAGTTGTACTGAATGATCCATGATTTTTCTACTCACTGGCTTGTGTGTTGAGGAGTACTGCTGTAATTGATGCTTTGGAAACTATTTCTAGAGAAAACAGAGGAGGAGCAATGACACACATGCTTTGTACATCCACTGGTATCATGGCTGGGATGCAGCATGCCTTTGCAAGTTTAGTCATCTGTCTGCTCTGTAGCCTGCATTCACTAAAGCATGGAATTTATAGGAGCTACCAAAGCCAGCACGGTGCTGCCCAGCCTGCCCCACACAAAGTGCTGCAGAGATGGGCACAGAAGTAATTAGCCATCTCTGTGCTAAATGGAAACACCTGCTTCACCTGGAGCTCAGCTCTTCTCCAGAAATTAAGATCAGCAGTGTTGTACTCCTCAGAGCTCAGCGCTGGTAATGTTGCTGTAGGATGCAGAAGATAGATTCAAGGACTTCTACTCTATGAGTTACAGGCTTAATCTCCTGTCAGCTGTCACTGAAAGAAATGCTGCAATCCATGAGAAATATGTAGCAGGTAAATCTCAGTCAAGTCATTGAATTGTCATCAAATATTACGTAAATTAGTCAGTCATTTAGCATTCACCGAGCTGCGGAGAGAGTGGGCGTGACCTTGTAAATTGTCAAGGGTACCTCTGCCTGGTAAGGGAGGACTGGAGTTTCTGTTCTTCCTCCAGTTAGCACGAAACTATTCTACAAAAGAGAAAACAGCTCCCACGAGAGCTCCCCATAGTCAGGTTGCAAAAACATCTTTGGGTGCTGATCTCGTGTATCAGCCGGTGGGGCCTGACCCTGGGTGCTCTGAGCGTGCCCACCAGAGCATGCCGGCCGCTTTGGGGGCGGCAGAAAGGCAGAAAAGTGCCTGCCTCTGACGTGAACTCCTGGTAAGCAACCCTTTAATATGTGATTTTTGTACTTACAGTTTGCTTTAACCTTGTTCCTATTACTGTAATCTTCAAGATTAGTTACACTTCTTGTAATAGAATCCTTCTGGCTCCTGTGTAGATTTTACATCCAACCCTTAATATTCAGGAAACTTTGTCACCAGTGTTTTGTGCCAGTGTCTTTACAGTAAATTAGAGACTCGGTGCCTCTGTCTACCCTTAAGGAACCCCATTTTAACCAGTGTGCTCTGTTTCTGATGGCTCCTATTAGCTCCCAGTTAGGTCTTGATACGCTTTGCAGTCTTTACACTAATTCTTCCTGCCCAAGTTTTGCTAATAGTTTTCTGGCCCTATAGTAAATGAGTAACTGCTTCATTTCAGGTTATTACATTTCCTGAATCCAGAAGACAGTTGATGTTATCAAATAAAGAAGCTAAAGATACTGTGGTTTCCTAGTACCCCTGTGGATTGCTTTTCCATGATTGATGAGCTGAGATAGTGGCATAAAGATTATTTATAGCATAACTCTTAATCCATTTATTGGTCTCTGTTCTTCATAGTTATGCCATTAAGTATATACTGTCTATTAGCTTTATTGACCTCAGATTTAATATTACACATTTGTTTTCATTAAATTGCATTTTCCATTTCCGTGCCAAATGATATAGGAGATCAAAATCTGACCACAATATGCTTTAAAAGTAGGTGCACCTTCAAATTATTATTGCTGAATTTGATATATGCTTTAGATAGCTGCATGAAAACAGTTAAACATTTTTCACATAAGACAGGTTCTCAAAACTACCTCAGAAAGCTACAGTTAATAATAATAAAAAACTCCCACACTTTTCCAGCTCAGTAAGTTTGTCACTGTTATTTTACAAATCCTTTGTTTAATGGTATTTTAACCCTCATGGAATTTTATCTTTCTTATCATTAAAGCTAAGCCTTTATTCTTTTCAGTGAAAACTAAGCTCATGGCAAAATTTATGCTTTGATGTTTAGTTACCCTAAAACTGTCATCCAAAGTGGCATTTGCTATGTAAATTGGAATATATTTTCCAGGCTAGACATACAAAATTGATGGAGGAGTTCTCGTCTTCCTTTTGTCCAGCAGAAAATGGAATTCAGTATTTAGTGCAAGATCTGAATCCTGCCTGCACTTCGAGAGCCAAGTCACGAGTGTTAATGTTGGAGGAAATAGATGGTTTCTCACTGTTTCTTCAGCTGCTTAATTTAGTATAGACAATTAAACATTTCCTAGAGTACTTGGATGTTCTATCTCCTTGTTGGGTAGCTGATCTTCCACACTACCACCAGTCTTTTGATCTATATCAGAGACCAAGTCAGCATTTTGTACAAACCAGGGAAAAAAGTAGCAGCTGAGACTGGCTGCCACCTCTTTCTGCCCAGTTGCTTAGTGGTTAGGGCATTTATTTAGGCAGTGAGAACTGTGTTTAGATCTCCTTAGCTTGCAATCAACTCAGAATTCCTCCTCTCTGGTTAAGCTTGCTGGGCTTCAGATGATTGCTAACTGCAAAACATTGCATTTGCTTCAACAATTTTGCAAATGGTTTGTAATTTAATTTGCTTGTTTTCCCCCAACTACACATCTGAAATGAATCTTATATATATCTTTATATGACACTTATAAATCAAGTGTCAATGAAACAAAATAGTTCTGGTTGGTTGTCTCAAAAAAGCAAAATGTAGTTTGGAATGAAGCTTTTCAAGTTTTTTTTTAGTTAATTTCCTGAATTGAAAAATCTCTTATGAGCACAGTGTCAATTACTTTTTGGTGCAGTTCTGTACAGCAGTGATGCTCATACCATTTACCGTGGGACTGGTAGAACACTCACTCACCCCTTTACAGGTTAGATATACTTTGCAGAATATAATTGAATTTCCAGATCTAGATATCATGGCAATGTTATTTTTTGTTTTATATATATATATGTATATAAAATCCATATATTTCCAGATATAGATAACATGGCAATGTTATTTTAAAAAAGCAGGTGAAGGCAAAGCCTGCTGATTACTAAGGAACAAATCCAAGCCCTTTCACTGTCTCCATGAATTTGATGAGGCTTTCAGTAAAGGGACCCACCCCCATGGTGACATATCCAGTTCTGCTGGGTCCTCTCGCTGCCACACCTAGAGGCCAGGTGGAAGTGAGGCGTGGAAAAGTAGAGTGAAAATTACAGCAGAACCATTGTTTTACCCATTCTGTGGCTTTCTCAGAGAAATGGAGAATATTTCCAGGCCATCCTGGAGTAAAGGTACTGACAGTTGAGCACTGATCCTTCTGAGTCGCATATGAGTCCTTGAAGCTAATCAGTGGGTTGGCATCAAGTATCTAAAATGTTTTCCATCGATAAATTATTACCTTGCAACATTCTAGACTTTGCGTTTACCTAACCGAGGACAAAACTGTGTATCTATTTCACAGGATCATCAGAGGTTTAGGCCTTTATCAAGTGTAATTTTGTATTGTTAAATAGATGTCAGAAAAAAGATAAATCGTTTTAGAAGCACAGTGAGTGCTGCCCACTTTGAAAGCCAAGTGTAACCTCAGCAGAATAGGTTGGAAAACAGGGGAAAGTGTTAATGAAGCTGACCATAATTTTAGAAGAATAAATCACTGTTCATCATGAATAAGGGTGGGACAGTCTGGCAGAAAATGAGGCTTGGTAGTTCTGTGATATTTTAGAGACTATTTTGGGGAATCTATAAATAAGAAAACCCATAGACTGCAATAAGCCTTTCACTAGCTGAGTTCTTACATGCATAAGTTTACACCTGAATTGTTCTGTTTGTAAGAGTTTGGCTAGCGGCACATTGCACTGCGGGTGAGGGCAGCGATGTGTGCGAAGGTACGCGGGTGTCTGCCCACCCCTTCCTCAGCCAGGCAGTGGGAAAACTTCTTTGGCTGCCCTTACTCTCCTGCTCTCTAAAGCAGTAAGAAGGTTTTTTTTAAACATTTCACACTCAAGTTGCTCTTTGAATGCCCAGTGAATCCATGTTGCCAGGTAGGAGTCAGAAAAGGTTTCAAGGCAAACCTTTTATCACCAATAAGCAAGGAAGTTCCCCCAAAATCTAAGCCAGGCTCTCTGAGGCTTTTCCTGTTGCTGCTAGAGGTGAGGGTCCTGTAAGGCATGGGTAGAGCTTTCCCTTCGGCTCCTACAGGAATGCTTTTCTCAGGAAAGTGCAGAGCAGAAAAGGGTGCCACAGATTCACTGCCTTCTCCCACTCAGTGAGTCCTCGCCTCCCCTTTCTTCTGGGGTGTCTTTCCTCCCCTTCTCACATGCAGACTAGGTAGGTGCCCCTGTCTCACTCCACCTTCCCCTGCTGCTTAGGTCTCGGAGAAGGGAATGGGAGAGGGACGTAACGGAGGTCTAAAGGGAGGCGGGCAGCTGGACCCCTAATGTGAGGGTAAGTTGGCAAGACCAATCTGCCAAGGATAGAGTAGGGTGAGCAGCTAGCTGGCAGACACATGTGTAAAATTGTGGCACTCTTCTTCCTTGTACATGATTAGCGTACTCTCTCCCACTTCAATGCTGGGGGAGGATGTTCTGAAACCAAAGTCCACCCATACCTCCAGACATAGCTCTCAGGGTGCAGTTCTACCACCCATCTTCAGCAGTAGATCTGTTTCACAAAGTTCCTTCCCCTACTGTCAGCTGGAACATTTTTTGCTCTCCTTGCCCTTGCATCTTGCTTGATGTTCCAAGATAAAAAAGATAAAACTGGTTGTAGTCTAAGCAAGAAATGGGAAAGGCCCTGTTCCTTTCATGGTGGGTAAGGCCAGTGACAATCTAGCCCAAAGGCTGTTGCATGAAATATTAAAATTTCCTTCCCTTTTCCCTGTAACTGCTTCATGAGTCTGCTGCAATCCTTCCAAGACTGATTAAAGTCACTAACACCTAGTCCTCGGTTAACCAAAAAACCTCTTTTTTTTGTATTTTTTTTTTAAATCTTGGCCTGTTGCATCAAGTGACAGATAGGTAAAATGTAAATGATACAGATCATTCTAAAATAGAACGAGTGATCACGCTCAACATTTTAGAGAGGTAGATGGGAGATGGACATCATTAGTTTATCAGTCCTGAATTTAATCAGGAGGTAGTTTGCTGCTACGCATCCTGCTATTTCACAAAGTTAAGCCAAAGATAAAGGTTACCAGGCAAGCCTGTAAATAAATGTCAAAACCCAAAAAGCAATGTTTTTGGAACATCGTGAATTTTCATTCCAAAGACCACAAGCTTCTGTAAGTACTAAGAGCAGCAAATCTCAGCACATATGCCAGAGCCTTTTGAAATAATTGGCTGAAGTTGGATGTTGCTGCTCAAAGTCATGACTGTAACCTAGGCAAATAAATGCCTTTATTTTAATTACAGTCCATAGTATTTCCAAGATTCCTACTTGGAACTACTGATTATACCCAGATGAGGATTTGTAATGTGTTTACATATTGCACAGTCTTCAATGTTAACATTTTATTTCATTATTCAGCTTTGGAATGTATACATCCTAGCTTTGGTTTAATACATTTCAGTGGCATGCTTTGATTAAATCCTTTTAGTAGTATTATGCAAATAAGTCATAAATCAAAACACTTCACTGTTTACAAAGCGAAATCCTGCTCAAAAAACTTGATGGTACAGTACTCCCAATGCAGAACTACAACTTCGTGGTACCCTTCCTGTAATTTACTGTGTGCATATATTTAACCTGATGAACACAAATTGCTCTATTGGGACTACTCGTCTGCTTGAAAATGTTTTCAGTGCAAGCACTTATATTGAGGTTAATATATAACGTAAGTAAAAATGAAAATCTTGCAGCCAAGCTACTGAACTAGGAGACAGGTTTTCCTCCTGCTCTTTGATTAGGGTACAGAGTTAATTTATGCCAGTGATATTTTTGGAGCATTCAGCAAGGCTATGCCACTGCAGCAGTAATTCTCATCCGTGCAGGGCACCTGCTAAATAAGATTATTCTGTTGTGGTAGAGCTTTGTACTCTTTATATACTTTGCATCTGGTGTAGATAATGACCCAAAGAGCAGCACAGAGTTGTAGATTCTCAGCAGAGCTGACCCTGGCAGGGTGTTGTGGAGCATATAAAATTGATATTGTTGAAGTCCTCCACGAGCCTTGGAAGAAAAACACAGTACTCAGAATGACGTTCATACTGATTATTTCTCTTAGAGTCTATTTGCTTAGCACCTTGGCTGTAGTTTAAGCCTGGTGTAAAAATACTCTCTGATGTAAGTGTTTGCAATCTAAATAAAAGCCAGCGTATTCAACTGAGTATAATTATGCGTTTCATCCTTGTTGTTACCTCTCCGACACAGTTCTATTCTTCCAGAACTTAGCTGTGGTTTGAAAAGATAGGTAGTTATCTTGGTGTAATATTCGGTGGTATAAGTTCTTTTGCTGTGCTCTTTGGTGCCAATGAAAGTGCAGTCAAGCAAGCCAGCATAGCCTGAAAGACCATTTGAAGCCTACGTGTTCTTCATTAACTGTGATGGGGCTGCTTAGCACTGGACAGATGGAAGGGCCACTGAACACATCTGGGCGGGCTGCTGATGCACAGGAACCTGCATGGGGAGATGGACCCTGGGGCAGCTCGTAGGGAAAGCTGCATTTCTCTGCACTTCTGAAGCAGAGGACTTGAAACCCAGAATGGACTATAGGAACATAGTCTGAACTGGTATCACATATAGTAATATATTCCACTGCAAACCGCTCTCCTGAGCCCTCATACTATTCCTCCCTGCATCTCTACTGCTTTTAAATCTCCCTTTTATTATGCTTATCTGACTAATTCTGCATAAATCTGGTATCAGCCCCATCACTGCTTTCTTAGCATTAGTTAGCTGTCTGTCTTTGCTTTCTAGTCAAATAGAATTCATGTTACCTAGCTATGGGCATCTGCAATGAAGGCAGGTACTTCTGGGCTATTCCTCTCACTTCTTTTACAGTCACTGGAAAGAGAGAGAGAGCTGTTCAGTTGCTGCAGCAGCTTCCTTTTAGCAGCACATTTAGTCTGAATCTGATTCACAGGGATTTGCATCCCTTCTGGACTTGCACAAAATTGGATATGTTCCACTACTCCCAGGTCAGAGTGCAAGGAAAACCACTTTATCTGAAATCTAGGAAATGTGTGATAAAATACTAAGCTGTTTTGCCATACAAATAGCACACTGTTCACAAAATGATTGCAGACTAGATTGCATGGCTGCCAGACTTGTAAGAGAATAAATGGGGGCTGAAGACTGTCAAATTTTGCTACACTTGAATGCTCTCCATCTCCAGTTACTGGTACTGTATACCTCATTGATTCATCATAAACTTCAAGTAAAAGCCACACAACTGTAAAAAACCTCTCCTTTGTACTCTGAAAGCTCATTATGGTTGAAAAAAACACCCATGATTAAAAAACGCAAGGACAGTCTTATTTTTTTCCCTCCAAAATGCTTACCAGTTATGTGGAAAATGGGCTCAGGTACTTACAGAATGAAAGACAACTAGCAAATGGGAGGAAGACTCTGGCATTAGGATTCGGTCTTTAAAGTTCATTCTCAGGCAAGATGCAGTTACAAAAACCAGTGCAATGTCAAATATGTGTTTCAAAGCTCAGATCTGTAAAAACAGAAAGCTGCCAGGCAATCACATCTTTTGAGTCACAACAAGGATAGAAGGATGGTTCTCATAAAGAACTCTGTCTGTTATTTGGATGCATTAAATTGTTCAGAGTAATTGTGTATATTTAGTATTGCATGCTGGAACAGTGTAGTATGCCTTATCAATTAGTTTTTCGCACGCAGTGGGTCAGACTCTGGAAGCAGAGCTTGCTGCTGTGGATGGCTTTGCTGAGGCATCATGCAGGAGCCTGGTGCTGCTCAGTGCCAGCAGCCAGTCTGGGGGAGACATCAGTGTCAAAGGTGCTTCTCAAAGCTGACGTGCCACTCAGCCTTTTAAAGACAATATTAGCAGCTGGGGAGCTGTATTGCAAGAATGCTGACTTATTGCACTGACTATAGCTACAATTCACCTGGATTTGTTCACCTGTAGCCAAAGGCAGGGGAAAAGTCAAACCATGCTATGTGTGTATTTTTGACTTTATGGCAGAAATTTTGTGCACATTCTGTATCTAAACCACTGCACAAGATGAAAACCCACATAGTTATATGGCTCCATCATGGATTTCACAACTGTAACAATCCTTGAAAAGGTTTTAAATATTCCCAGAAGGATCTATATTTCAATACATAATACTTGGCATCACTGTATGCTCTGTGCTAATTCCAGTAAGGCCTGAACTGTGAATAAGATAGAAAAACAAATAACTTGCTGTGCCCTACTTCCTGGATTCTGTGTGGGTAATGCTCTGCATATAAGACAGCGCCACTCTGTCTTTTACAACTTTTTACTTTTTAGCTGCAATTTCCTATGGAAAAAATGTGGTTTCTATGAATGAAAAAGATGAAGGTGGTTTTTTTGGGGGTTTTTTTTTGAGTTTTTTTTAAAACATATTAAAGACATGATTAAATAATGGGCCTGCAATTTAGGAACACTTATCTGTGTTCAGTTGTTCTGCTCATATTATGATTGAACAACATACAGGTGGAATCTGTGTCATTTGCTTATTTTTCAGTTTCGTGGAGTCTAAGTATGGCCATCACAAACACTAAGTCTTAGAGGTTTCTCTTAATTTTGTCTTACTGTGAAGTGGCTTGCACAGTTTAATTAAAAGAACATGGTAAATTTTGAGCTGTAATTCTTGTTTTAATGTTATACTGGTTAGTTGTTTCCTTTTACACTGTGCATCAATAGCCACTTTGTGATTAACTTGCAATAAGAACTGGAGCAGGATATACAGAATCGGGGCAATAAGGAAATGAAAATCATGTAAACTGCAGAAACAACATTTCTGCTCTCTGCAGTTCTAAAGTTATGTTCCTTCAATATGAGGGCTTCTAGCTATGTTGAATATTTATGCGCCAAAGTCTTTCCTAGCAAAGCTGTCAGAGGTGATGTGAGGTCCTTTTGCAGTATTGTTCTCAGCATCAACACTCGGAGCAGTGTAGAGGACTGCATTAGTTGTCAGTGTGGTAATATGCTGGAAGCAATCAAATTCTTCTGAAATCAGAGGAACTGTCGGTGCTAATTAGCAGAGGTGTGAAGTAATGATGTCTTTTTAATCAAGAGGTCTCAGTAGAAGCCAAGCTTATGCACATATTTTATAGTCTTTACATTGTGTTTAATTGGGACACCTCTGAGGCTACTTGCTGGATAACTGGGGCAGTCAGAATTGGATCTGGTGGCTGATTAACTCTCAGTTAGTGGTAATTATGAAAGGAAGGCCCAAGTGTTCAGATAAGCACTGCAGCACACTGTGCTGTGATGTACTTCACCATACATCTCTCACTGTGCTCATAACACGCCAAATGTCTCGGTCGAGAGCATTGGGCTGAAAGCTCCGGCTGCTGCTGCCAAGGCTCATGGTGTTTTAAGTGGAGTGGTGAAGGGTGAAAGTCTTTCTCCTTCTATACGTCGCATCCCTTCAGAAACATATTTCTTGTGTGTAAAGCCTTTATTTTTGCCCTCAAAGTCCTAATCTGCGCTGTGGTGGATGCTGATGGTGGGCTTTTGGCTGGCTGCAGGAAGCTTGGCTGGGCTTGGGGGGTCCAGGACCCAAGCAGCTGGGCTGGCAGCTGCCAAAGGGAGATGGCAGCAGGTACAGGCAGCTGACAGAACAGTGCGAGTGTGTTTGTGAAATTAGAGATCCATCAGCTATCTATGGGCAAAGCAGCAGGCAGAGAACGGGAAGCTGTCAGAGAGCAGTACAGCAGACAAGTTTGACTAAGTTGGGAGGTGAGCTGGGACATAAGTATGGGCCTAGAGGTTGTCAGCGGTGGAGATTATCAGAGCTGGTGAAGTGATCTAGGGCAGGATTTTTGAAAGAGTGGGGCTACTCCATCAAAAGAGAGCAAAATAGGGGAGCATTTGGAATATGAACTACAGAGGTGTTTGTGAGAAGTTTGGGCTCATCTTGGGAGACCCAGAAATCAGATTTGAGAGAGATGAAGTGATGTGGGGAAGTCTGAAGAGCTCTGAGTGAGCTGGGAGGCACTGGGGAGATCTGTGGCTCCAGAATAGCTTGCTAAGAAGGTAAGAGACTCCACAGACTGGGAATAGAGAGACTCAAACAGCTGGAGTTAGGAGTCACACAGGTATCTGAAGAATCACCATGGGACATCCCACCAGCCACGCGTCTGTGAGTGAAATCCCCCTCCTCACACAAGAGCTGAGACACTCCATGTCCCTTCACCGCTTTAATATAATATGGTCCTGAATCAGCACGAACATGTAGGGAGAAAGAAGGGTAAGCAAGGCAGAAGGAGGAGGACATAACTGTACCATGCTAACAACAAAATAGTCATTTAAAACAGTGGTTTTAACTAGAAACTACCTGAAGTAATTTGGAGACCCAGAGTATGGGCAGCTGAACGTTACAGAGAAAACAAGGAGTGTGAGTGACAGAATGTCCCCTAACTACTTCAATGGCAAAAGGACTCTTACACAGCTCAGTGGCATGTCAAGTAGGAACATAAAATGGCAGACAAAGTGCCAAAACAACATGAGGCAAGACGAACCTCTGTGATCAGCAGAAGAGGGAATTCAATGTACTTAACCCAAAATAGAAAGTCCTCCTGGAACCTGGCGTGAAGATGTCCTGCTACATCACTGCACTGCTGCCTTCAGGAAAAGCAATGAGAATGGTAACACTGCCTAGCAAGAAGTGATGAGAAACAGATTGCCTTGTTGGGTAAGCTTTTTGATTGTGTTATGTACAGAGTTAATATGAAACATCAATGAATTTTCTTTGGAGTTACGTGCTTATAGATGATATGTTAAATCTACGTTTTTCATTTATGCGTTTCTACCTTTACACTATATGTGTGCGTCTCAATTCCTCAAAGCTTTTTTTAATGGAAATGTCAGTCCTCCATTTTAAGACTAAATCTGCAGTTTTTTGTGGTTTACTTTGTTTGCCTTTCAAGTTTTCTCTGAGTTTTATAACTTTTGATATTAATTAGATGTTAAAATCCCAAAGAACCATGTCCTCTCTGACCAGAGAGCAGTGGTGCTGTCATTTATTTTTAAGTCCCTTGTAAGCCAGATTTTCCTATGCCATGCACCTGGCCAAGATCCTTACACTTTCCTAAATTTTGAAATATTTGATACTGGTATCAAACTTAATTCCCTGAACTTCATCTGTTTCTGTATCTCTCTTTGCTCTTACTGTAGAGTGTTGCACGGGGAGTATTTCTACAAACACGTTTTGTAAAGGATGTGCTCTCAGCCAGCCTCCAGTCATCTCACAAGAGAGTGATGCTAACTGCTGAGTTGCTGGTCTGACAGAGAGGACCGGCTGAGATGCAAGCCCTCGCTTTGGTACTACAGGTACGGACTAAGCATAAAACCAGGACAAATGAGCAGGAGCACAAGAACAGGTTAAACATTTTGTGCAGGTTGCTTGTTGGTTTGTTTTTGTTTTGTTTTGTTTTGTTTTTCTCTTGAAAGACTTCTCTGTTGAGAAGCTATTCTACTTGTCCCCCAAACTGTTGTTTAACATCATTCTATGTGGGTTTATGTTCTGTAGTCTGTTCAATAGACAAGTGAGCAACAGATGATGCAGAAAAGCAAAGCAGCAAATACATGACCTGTGAGTTTCTCAGGCTTTATCCCAGGCATCAGTGGTAGCCCTAAATGAGAAGGACAATGGAGCAGTGAGGATGGGAAAGGTAAAAAGGAAAGTAAGTGGAAACAAACCTTGGTTTGTTTCTTTAATCTGTTATTCACCCAGAACTGTTTGTAGTTACAACAGAAAAATCAGTTACTGGAACTGGCTAAGTAAATCCAATGCAGCAGGCACGCCGTCTCAGGTTTATTCTCAAAAGGCGAGACGGAGAGTCCCCTCATGCTGTTCACATCTCCATTGTTCTACAAGCCAGCTCCTGAGGACTGTCCTTGGAAAGACATTCCAATCAGAAATTCACTGCAGCCACACTGTAGACCCTTACAACACCTCCAGAGAGCAGGTCCACCCTTCTGTACCCAGCAGGCAAAGCTCTTCTGCCACTCCTCCCCACCTCTGGCTGGTTCAAACCATGACCTCACCTTATGCTCGATGTCGAATGACAGTATTTTCAAAAGAAATCACTGGGGGCTGGATTCAGACCTCTTAGGCTTTCAGAACTACTCTGCAAATTGTCTCTGTCCGAACCTCACAGCCTCCATATGAGGGACAATGGGCACCTATTCCCAAAGCATGATGCTCGTACTCACAGGACTTTCCCTCAATCCCTCTACAAGGTTCAATAGCATGATGGCATGTTGTCCTTCTTCACTGTACCATGCTGTTCTCGACAGGCTTCAGCAGAAGGGAACCAACATGCTCAAAAGGCAGGAGACAAGATAGCATGGCTGTCCCCTGTCCCCCCCTCACAGCCACACAGATGCACCTTGGCCATGCACTGGTTTTAAATAGGCTCCACTTCAGCCCCTTGTTGGTTGCAACCAAATGCTTGTTGAGATAAAGATAATAATGGCCCTTGTCATTGTGTCGTACATCTCCCTTTCTGCCTGGATCCTGTTTGTGGTCAGTGAGCACTAAACAGAATCCTGGTTTGAATTCCTTGGCAGTGGTTTAGCAGTGTCTGTAGATGGTGCAGGATTCTGGGCAGGATTTTCATAACAATTTAGCCAGCCTGGATTCTGTGCTGATGCCAGACTTGCCTCTGGGTACCAAACAAGTTCAGACACCCCAAGTTACCCAGAGCTGTGAGGAGCAGACCCACCTTTGCTTACTGAAGACCCCTTTTTGGAGAGAATATCTTTCTTTAAAAGCATTTTTTGAAGTTTAATTTTGAAAGTATAACCTAGTGTTTTTATGCATTTAACGTTTAAAAGTTCAAGCAGATTTTTAGAAAGCCTTCTTCTTTGCACTGTGTGTATTTAGTAACTGCTATGAGATTAGTATCTCAAAAGGAAAAATCAGTAACACTTCACTGTAGACAAGTTAAGACAATATAATGCCTAAGAGTCTTTCCACACTAAAATAACATGTCTCTGAAATGCACCTTTACCTCTAACAAAATACCTTCCAGCCTTTTTAATAACAATATTTTCTGCACTGGATCTCTTGTAGCTAACATTTTAGGATCAATTTAGTAGATGAAAAAATAATAACAATCGTTTTTCCATGTCAAAGCATTCTGAAAAATGTGAACAACTACAGAGCAATTGCTGTTTTTTTGTCTAAACAAAACCAATTTTTTTAAAAAAACTTCTATTGTGTTGACATTTAAAATGGGCTAGAAATAGAACTGTTGAGGAAAAAAATCCACAACAAAACAACACCTCTGTAATGCAAGACAGATAAAAGAGATATTGCATTGCAATCGTGTGATGGAGAGAGGTTGGCCTTAGGGTTTGTTCGGGTATATGAACCATTTGGGAAAGTTATTCTTTATTTTGAGCATCCTGAACTTTTGTAAAGAAATCTGGGCTGAAGTTAGCATTTTACACACAAAAAAGCCCAATGATTGTTTGGATTCACAAAGCAGGCAAAACTTCCCAAAGCAGACAAAAAATTACTCCTTAGGAATAATAAATTAGCCTTTTGGTTTTCCAGAAATTTGCCTGTATCGCATGGATGAATTATATGAAAATCTCCACAGAAACCAAAATAATGCTTAGTAGAATGACCCCCTACAGAGACTCTAATGATCATTTGCACAACTGAAAGTGATCTTTATTTCACTTGCACCCCCCTTTCATTACCATCTTTGCTTATACAACTATGCTGTCTGAAATTTTCGAGGTTTCTGATAAGGTGGTCACCAGAATTTTATTTCCAGTGCCATGTTCACTTTCTGCTATGCCTTGTGGTATAGCAATAGTATGGTGCTGTGCACCGTTGCTCGGGTCCCAGAGTCAGTCACCCATGCAGTCTCTGCAGCTGTGCAGAGCCCCATCGCTCAATAGTGTTCGCTTCCATAATCTGATTGTACTTGCAAATTTGGATGCAGCACAAATTCTTGTTCACTTCCTGTACTTGGAATTGTATATATCAATTATCTGAAGAGCTTTATTGCTTGAATTGCCATCATCTTGAGCTATTCAGTAGGTCTAAGTCACAGCCAGATTTTCAGGAGGGAGACGAAACATATCTGATACAAAAGCAACCCACTGCCAAATAGCATATCTCTGCTTCAAGACACAGGATCAGCAGAGCTGTTCAAAGATAAAAGCAGACAGAATTTTGAGCACTGAGCACTTTACTTTCACTGTCTTTAGTCTCAAAAATAGTATAATAAGGGAAAGATTAAATCACACTATATCTGCAATTCCTTGTATGTAATTTTCTTCTAGGCAATTTTTCTTTCTGGGAATAATTATAAGGGTGGCTAGCTTTAGTCTGTGAAAATGCAGTGTTTTTCTCTGCACTGAGAGATTCACTCAGGACTATGAAAAGCCAGAAAGCCATTTGTCTGTGAGGTATGGGAAAAAAGGAAATAACACCAGAAGTCTGAGTGCTGTTTCTTCCTGAAAGCTTTCTTTGACTCGTCTTTGCCATTCTGTGCAATCTCAGATCCTGAGTAGCACCTTCACCTCAACCCTCCCTCTAGATCCATGTATTTCTTCTCTGTATAAAAAATGCAATCAGTAAATTATTATTCCCTTACAGAATGCAAATATTCAAGATGAGACTGAGCTCCTGGCTTAGTGCCACCTTCGGACCTGATATTCTTAAAAGATGGTCCGTGCTTGGATGTGAGGTCCGGAGTTAGCCTCAGCTTTGCTAATTATTGACCTGACATAAAGCAATTAAGTCAATGGGAACCTTCTGATGGGTTTCAAAGGACTCTGGGTCAGGATTTTGTGCATACTAAGTCCAGTGATGCATTAAGACAGCCCTTACATTTTGCTTTGGACACTGACATTTGAAAAGGTCAGTCTGAAAGAACCTTTGAACTGATGATTAAGAGGAAGCAGAGCTAAAATAATAAGTTGTTACTTCACAATGAGTTCACTGTATGCTTTAACATATTCAAAGTAAGATATTTAGATTCTGCAAGGATGGCAAGTGGAGACATAAAATACCTCTTAAGACGTATGTTATCACTTTATGAATGTTTCCAGGGTGTCATTATTGTTGTTGAGTTTTCTAAGTACAACACCTTGAAATGAATAGCTTTTAACCTCAGTGATTGTTCAAAAAGAATGGTGCGATCCTTCAGCTGGTATTTTTCTCTGACGTGTTTAAGAAGGCAGCAGATCCAAGAAAATTAGAGAACAAAATAGCTCAATTAGGACACTTGGTATTCGTTGTTCAATGAGAACAGCAAGCAAAGACAGAGCTGCACTCGATATCTGTGATAAGATTCTCTAAAATTTACATTGGTGCAGTTGCTACTCAGTCAAGACCTCCCATTTGAAGTTTCATCACTTAGTGCATTTACATACCATTTTTAATTCCACAAACTCCACAAGCAGCTGACTTTTTGTTGTGACACTAGGACATGCAGTTACAGTGTCCTGAGCTAGACAGTGTGTAAAAGGATGCATCACTGAGGGAAAAAAATGCTTTGTCTTAGAAAGGGCAGTAACAAGCACGAGAGAAATTATAATTTCAGCCCCTGGGAGAATGGAAAAGCCTCCTTCCAGTGTCTGCGCTGAATTAAGCTGGCTTTTTTTATACAAAGAAGCAAAGCAAAAGTGACAGGCTGCACATTCACGAATGTCACTGTCCAAGGCAGAGCAGATCAAGCAGTACTCATGTTGTAGTGGATGCTGCTATACAAAGGAGAGTGAAACGGCAAGTCTCTACAGTGAGTTTGCATTCATTAGCTACCCCTTCAATTCCATCCGTAACCACAGGGATTTTGCTGTTGGGAAGAACATTTAGACCCACCCTCAGCCTCATGGCTGGCTGATGGATGCTTGGGAGAGAAATGCTAACTGAAGACATGAAAATGGACTTAAAATTTTTTAGGTAGCCACTAAACCCAGATTTAATTCTCTTTTAGTTTTCCGTAACTTAGTTGTCAATATTGTTACGGAAAGGGTGACCTTCTACACTGATAAATGGAATGCATTCCTACGAGCGAGCTCTGCCTGCTAATGGGCATGGCCTCTGGGTCAGGCTGGAGATTGCCGCGTTGCTGTGGGAATGGCGGATTATCACCGGTGGCGCTGGGAGGAGCGGTTCCCCAAAATACCTAACGGTGGTAAGGAGCTGAGATGTGTATTTTCCATGGAGCTGTAAGAACCAGTTCAAGGCCTGATGATGCCAAACGCTGCATCTGTTGGAGGAAATCTCCTTTTGCCAGGTACAATCCAGTGGGAAGAAAACAAATGGAAAGAAGGGTGTGATGTAAAGAGCGTTCTGAAAAACTAGCAATCGCACTCCAAAATATAGTTGTGGTAAGGCAGAAATTATTTGGGGCAGACTTTTGGATAGTTAAAGTGCTCCAGAGCCAGAGGCTGTCCTTGATTATGGAAAACAATGGGCAATGTGTATGCTGGCTTGTAATTTCAGCAGATGCTGCCCTTTATAAGCTAAAATCAAAGAGAGGGGAGTTAATTGTGCCTTCACTCAGTAAGACCAGCCTGCTTTGTGTTTGGAAAGGAGTGGTGCCAAAGTGGCAAACTTCCCCCGGCATTTTATGGCTGATTGTTCACTCTGGGTGACAGACATCAATTGCTTAAAAAAACCCCCAAAACCAAAAAACCCAACCTGTATGCTGTGGGCAAGCCAGACCCAAGAGCCAAAACCTAGGAAGTAAAATCTGATGATACAGACTTGGACAAAATCAAGTTATATCTAAATAATGGAGGCGAACTGACCATTTGTCATCTCATAATATCATGAGAGCTGAACCGAAAGAGAAAAAGAGATCTCTGAAGGTTTGTTTGCTGCTTAATCTAAAAATCAGTTCCTATCTGAAATGCTGTAAAGTTCTTGCCACAGGGAAGTAATTGGAAATCAAAGTATAGAAGATGGAACATGCTGCCATCAGATGAAGTTTGAAATCTGAAGAATTGCATGATAGAAATAAACGTTTGAAATAATTAAAGACAAAAAGATAAAATGAAGGTGAAAGTGCAAAGACAGGGTAAATACTTAGGGAGTCTCAGAACGTAAATAAATACTCAGAGCTGAACAAAAATTACAAAAGTGAAAACAGATGCAAGAAAACTGGTAAGTAACAGGTGCATCTGTGAGTGAATTGTACCTATGTCTGGAAAGAGCACTTCAGGGCTATTCATCTGTTCCAGAGCTCATTCTCTGCAGTTCTCTTTCATGTGAACCTTGTTCATTCCCCCATGTATGACTAGACACAGGCTGTATCTGAAAAAGGGGGTGGTTTCCTTAAGGAAGTGCTGCATCTCGTGCTACTAAGCCTTGAATTGGTCCTTGCAGATGGCTGGAAAATGTACCTCTCAACTACTGACTACCCCATTACTTATTTTGACTAATATTTCTTGGAGTATTTATGTTCATGATAATTGATAGTCCCTGGCATATCTCTTCTGAAGTTAGTGCAGCCAGATGAGATATTTAATTGGAAAAAAAAATATAAAAGTGTCTTTCTAGATCTCCATTGGTTTATGGCTCAAGAGATGTGACCTTATTCACTCCTATAACCTATAAGTTATAAGAATTAAAGTCAGAAGTATAATTTCTGACAGTGTAAAAATGCTTTTTGGTACAGCTGGTCCAGAAAAAGTTGGCTTTCAGTGAGTATTTTTTTATTATGGGAACCGAGTCACTTGTCATGAAAGTAACTAAGTTTTGGCTTTTACCTGTTAACCAGTGCAATAACAAAATAAAATATTTTACTGGAAAGGCTAATTAAACACCCCACACACATCTGACTTGGTACTTTGTCTATCAGGTCTATAGTCTATTTTGAAACATTAGGTGGGATGTAATTCATAACACGTGTTTTGTTCCATCAGCAGGTAAAAAGCAGAGATAAAACTTCAGCTTCGGTAAGCCCAGGGTGGATCACAGACAGCTTATGGAGGTGCTAAAAAACACATGCTGAGGCTCTGTCCTGTCAAATGATCACCTTTCTGCAAGCAACGTGACATCCACCTCAGGTAAGTAACTGGATGTTTGTATGTGTCATCATGCAGACAGATGCCCACCAGATGCACCTCATGCAGTTGTCCTTGCCTATGACAGCGATATGACTAGGGAACAAACAAACAGCTGGCCAGATGAGATGTCTCTCAGCACTGCTGGAAGACATCCATATTTTGACATAAGACAGGAAAGCCCCTGGCTGCGGGTGGGAATGTGCATATACAATCCCTGTATTTACACTATTGCTCCTGTGTCATATGAACAGTGAGTAAGACCATAGTCTTTGAAAGCCTAAACCAGTGAAGATCCTCCCACTCTCAGCAGCAGCTCATATAAAATCTCACTTCAGTAACCAGTTCAGATCAGTGTAGGCTGAGTTGGGCCCATGAACAGCAGAGAACCTGGCTTTGGACGTAGTTTCTGACGGTAGAAGCAGTCAGGCAAATGTAGTTCATTTGATCCTGCTAAACCTAATAGAGCTGCACAGCAGCACATGGAAACGTAATTGGGACCATTACCGTGTTCTGGTGAATGCAAAAGCAATTCTGTTTAACTTTAAACGGTATCTATTCCGCTACCTCAGAGTCAGCATTGTTACCAAAATATCTACCTGTACAGCTGGGCGCAGCACCTAGGTATAAAGTGTTGTGGCTAATTTAACTCAGCCATATAGCTCCTCAGCATGCAGAAACTGCGCATAGGGGACTTCACCATTTCTGTTTGCATAGATCTGTGGGCATTTCTGATGGGTTTATGCTCCAGCTGTTCCAGAAACTAAGTCACACAAGGTCAAGCAAGCTGTCATGACATCAGGCTGTATTTGATCACACAGCATAGAAAGGGCTCAGGCAGCCTTTAGTTTTGAAAGACTTGGCAAAAAGTCCAGTAAAACATCTTAATGGTTATAATTGTTTAATTCCCCTGAAAGGGAATCTTTTCAGCCTATACAAAAAGCCAATTAAAAAACACCAACAAAACAACAAACACAAAAGAATATTATGATGATGCTGAAGGTAACATTCGAGTTCAGGAAAACAGTTCAGTGTTTTGAGGGTTGTCACAGAGTCATTGTGAGGAGCCGTGGAGATGCGCTTTTGCATGTCCCATGTGCAGCCTTCAAACCACCAAGGCAGTGGTGATGTATTTTCTTTAGTAGGAGAATATAGAAAAAAAATTAAATCCTTACCTTAATCCTACCCTACCAGATAGGAATGGTAAAGCGGACAGTATTCTGAAGCTGCCAGCAGCAGTGAGTCCATGTCGTATGTAAGAAGGTAGTGTAAAGAAGGTAATTGTGAAATCTTGTGTAAGGGAAGACAATATTTGTTTATAGGGCCTCCAAGTAAGTTGATTTTACCAACTTGCATGCATTTGGTCTCAGATTTCATTCACTCACAGTATCCCATCCACATGCCTACAAATATCGGGACATGTGTGCCCAAGTGGTCTGGCCAGGAACACCTGCATAGAGGACACGAGTTACTGAGCCCTTGTTACATCACTGATGTTCTTTTGACTGGCCATGGTGAAATACTTTGGGGACAGATCTTTTACACTCTTTAAGAGTTCTTACGGGACAGTCTTTTGCTTCAGAATCTTGCTTACTTCAGTCTCTACAAATTGCAAAGTCACGTCTCCTTATCTGTTTTTCCTTTTCTGTTTGAAATCTGTGTCTCTTTTCCTGGTGGACTAATAAAACAAGGGTATGTGGTTTGCTGCAACCTGGCTGCAGTCACCCAGTTGACAAGGCATCTGTGCTGTGGTCTTATCAGTGCACAGGCCTTCAGATCTTGGCAGACAAAATACATGCCTCCATTTTGCTTCTGGGAAAGGTTTCCTGGGAGCAGTGTCCTGGGAATGGTGTCCTTCGCTATCAGTATAGGCAATTCTCTTAACCCTTGTTCTGCTGTTTCTTCTGGTGTTCACACACACATTTACATTCATAATTCATTAAAAAAAAATATATATATATATGCTATTCTTTCATTTCTGTTATCAAACCCTACAAGCTGGTCTTACTATTTTTTGGTGTGGCGTTCTTATGTTTTTACATTTTCTTCTCCAGTTCATTACAATGTTCATAACTGGTGAGCTGCTTCTTCTTTACTTGCTTGCAAAACACATTACAAAAATATTTTTTCCCATCGCTTCTCACCCAAATGCCAGCACTAATATGTATTCCCATCTGCCATGATACTGAGAAACATGCAAAACTCCTTCATGTCTGAAAGTCATGCCAGCATGCCAATAGAAACATTGCCTCCATCTGAACTGTGATCAGTAATTTTGAACAACCATTGGTGCCAGATGGTCAGATGTCAATTTAGCACTTGAGCTAGGTAGGTCAGAAAGTTGAAACAAATCAATAAAACTATTTAGAAGAGAATTGTGATGTGAAGATTTTGATAGCTGGCTTCATTCCTCCCCTTCCCCTGCCCCAGATCAACTGATTAGATTAAAGCTGTACAAATTAAAAAAACAAACAACAAAACAGGTACTGAAAATTAAGCAAAAAAAAAAAAGTATAAATGCTCTATCTACCACTTAGTCACTATGTCATTGCACTTTGTCTTTTTCATCCAAAGTGTCTATTCAGATAAGATAACTTATCAAAGTATCTCAGAATGAAATTCAGTATCACACTTTAGACCTGCTTCATGATGAAGGTCCACAGTCAATATGCTATTCAAAGAGCAAAATTCAAGGACACGTTTGCAAATTGTAATACTGGAAAACTGACCATGAAATAGTCCTCTTTGAATCAGTACTTCTAAGAACAGCCTGATTTTCCAGTTGAGTTCGTGCTGGCCTTACGCTACCTGTATGCAGCTCTGCACTGAGGTTGCAAGATAAACTCATTCTTGGCAACTCAGCATTCTCCATAGCTCCGAGAGGAAGGAGCAACTGAGAACCATCTGTAGGGAACCTCTTGTTCCTCTCCATGTAGGAACCACCTTAGCAATAATGTACACAATAAGGAGATGCCGGGGTGAGTGAAGGGCAGACCAGACAGCAATGTGTTCTGCTCAACCTGGAGCCACTTGAGCCACACTGAACTCTCCAGACAGCCCACGGTCATGGATGCAGTGGGCTGTTTAAGTGTTTTTGTGCCAGCACAGGAGGGCCTACACACCGGACCTTTGCTGGAGCTAGCAAGGATAATATCAACAGCAAAGACAAGGTTAGTGCAGGCTTCAGCGCAGCCTTGCGCAAGCAGTCCTATACCCCTGAATATATTCTTGGACTACACCACCTCCTCCATCGTTTCTTTCTATTATTAATGTTAGTCTGATGTAGCTGAAGACTGAAATCTTTGTCTACCCCATGGCAGCTGATCTAGGGCACGTCTGTGAGGTGGTGGCTGGAACTCAGATTTATCTGCTTTCAAATGGAGGTTGGGAAAAAAAACAACAAAACATGCAAGAGCAGGTGAAGGCCATGATTTAAGAATCAAAGAAAGTGTTAATTGTAGGTAGACTATATAGCAACAGTGCTTCTAATTTTTTTTCTTCAAAGAAAACCCTTCATTTCCTTTGCCTTTAGAAAACCTAAAATTTTTAGAATTTTAGAATTTAGAAAGAAAACCTTTAGAAAATAAAGCCATATCACCTCTAACATGCTGTAGTTTCAAAAACTCAAACCCAAGATCTCACCAATTGTACCTAATAAGGTGCTTGAAATTCAAACGATAGCACCATATAAAATGGAACAAAGTCAAAGTTTTGTGGCAGTCCACAAGCCAGTAATACAAAATGACACTTACATGTACAATTTTATAAGTCCTTGCCCCTTCTGAAATCAAATCTGATGAGAACAGAACTAGGGTCTCCACCCAATGCAACAGATGTGCTTGAAGAGGTTTGTATCAGCAGAAGCAAGATCAAGCTCTGGGGCAAAACCACGGGAATCCATTTTTAAAAATCTAAGCATTGACATGCCATGTTTTATGACCATTTACATGGGCAAAGAGACATCTGAGCTCAAAGCAGACAGATGCATGTTTAATTGTTCAGCCTGTCTGCATGAATAACAGTTTCCAGATATGACAAGCTTGCATGTAGGAAATTATACTTATTTCATAAATTTTATTCACAGTCATGAAGTCTGGTTTTTATAAAGTGTCTCTTTCAGATTAGCTCCTGCTTCCTTAGAAGAATTTCTGTTAACAGAATGAATTTCAGTCTCCCAAATATGCATATATACAAAGGAAGGAGATACTGTTGATCAGAGAAACTATATCAAGCTGCCAAAAAAATGAATACTGAAATTCTTACCCCAGTAAAATCAGTGGTGTTTTCCCCACTGACTTCCATCCTTACAGAGTTTGATTTTTAGATGTTCTTGTTCAAATCAAAATATCTGAAGAGATGCTTAGAGAAGTACTGAGTCTTCCTGGAAGAATCTATACCATGCCACTCTCAACTGTGTTAAGAATCAGCTCAATTCTTTCTTTTTTCAAATGGCTGATTAAAGTATTCGTACCTGAAGGGGACACTGATGATTGTGGCCTGCAGAGAAGTGGAATATTTTTTCATAAGCAACCAGTTCTGCATTGTATTTTGTAAAACACTGGTATGCACAACACTTCACTGTGACATGCACAGCTTTGCACAAGGCAGTAAAGAAGATAAAGTGCCTTTTTTCTTTATGTTTGTTTTTCTAATTTCCACCCTGTAACAATTCTTTTGTTCCTACTATATGAGCAAAGCTATCATTTTGAACTCTAACAAACCAATCATAATACAGTACTGAATTTCAGATACCCGAAACCATTCAAAATATACTCGCAGAGCTTATTTTCTGAAGAGTTTATAGCTAGATCCACGCCAGATCTTAGTAGTGATAGTACATCACCTTTTACATGCCTGAATGCCTGGTACAATCTGTAGCCTGACGGGCAACAAACCTGCCTATACAATGCATAAAACTACCTGAAGAAGAGTATCACCAAAAGCCAGCATCACAAAGAGGTGACAGATAATAGGAAATACCGAGGAGGTACATAAGCTTATCTCCTCACACCGTTTTCAGCGATATAAGCTCCTTACGCAATGCAAAAGCACTCTTTCTGCCATTAAACATCTATCTTAATTGAAGGTTTTACCTCTTCCAGTTACTTAGTATTAGTGGCAAGGTGTACATTTCTGTCCCTATAGATCTGCCAGGGGAAAAAATGACACACTCACCTCCTTTGAGAAATCAGCCAGGTTCATTTAGATCATCTTCTCTGTCTATTCACGATCATATATGTGAATTTGATTGAAGCAAATGGGGGAGTCCTCGCACAGTCGCTTCCTCTGGCAGAGCTGTGAAGACAAGTTTATCCTGGAGAGAGGGAATACCAGGATGCTTCTGTCTCCATTAGCAGAGCTATTGTCAAGGGAGCCATTGATCGTACAGTCATTCACCAAATATTCTGTTCACTCACAAAATTATCTGTTGCTTCTGGCCCTATCCTGCCTCGGAATGTGTTGTATCACCCTCCCGTTACATCTGGCTTTGGGATTAGCATAGGCAGACACTGCGCGGCTCTCTACCTGCTGCATAGAAGTGCCCTTAAACACAAGAGGTCATGCCTGAAGATTAAGAGCCACCAAATCAGGGATTTTGGCATTCCCTTCTGATAAACCTTCATAATTGGATTTGTCCCAGAAAGGATGGTCAGACAACACGTAGACTCCTGAATTAATGGGCAAGTCCTTGGTGACTTGAGGTTTTTTTGCATGTGGCTTGAGAGGAAGAAGTCACATGTACTTTGATTTTTCCCGCATGTCTTTGAAATAGTGGATGGTGTTATTTTGTGATGCATGTTGTGGTCAGAATGAATTCTTTCATAATAAATTCTCTATTAAGAATTTCAGGAAGATATGTTGTAGCTTGTTATTGACATACAGTGCAAGCTGATGTTCATAAAAAAATAGAAGGGTGTTTGTGTAGGATGGAATCAAATGCTTTTTTTCCTCTCAGGTGCTGTTTCAGGTCTCTTTTTTTCTTCAGAATCAGGAGCGACATGAAAGAAAATTTTGTTCATTTTGCAAAACAAAAGAGTAAAGCTCTCATGCACCATTTACCTTTTCACTCCATAAATGTTATGAGTAAATGTTATTTATAAATATATATTGTGACAGTGTCACAATTTTTCATCATGAAAGCAATTTTTTTGAGACAGTCTTTCAGTCACGACTAGTTTTATATTTGGCTGACTCATTGCATCTTGCAATTAAATAAGATGTGTGTACGTTTTGATCTTTAAAGAGGCATGCTGGATATTATCCCAAGAAGTAATTTAATTATTTTGCATGTATTATGCTTTTGCAATTCAGACATGTTTAGCTAAATAGACTTAGTCTTGCTCTCTAATTAACTTAGTTTTGTTTGGTTTTTAATGGTGTTACTATCTCTTTGGAAGGGTGAGATGTCCCTTTTCAGGAGGCTAAGCATTGAGATAAATACAATATATTATGGTTATTAGGAAAAAAAAAATCAACTATTGAACTGAGAAACATGTAGCCGACCAAGCCTTGCTTTGTATATTATATATATGCAATATATATATTGTGTCAGATACCTAGTCTCCATATTCAGATGGATGAAGGGCTCCCAGCACGGACAGCTGCTTTGGCATTTGGGCTTGCTGGGTCAGCCGTGTTAATCCTGCTCCCTGTTTTGTGATAGGAACCCTGCAGAAGGGTTGCCCTAACCCCAAAGCAGTGCCAACTCCTACCTTCCCCAGTGCCTTAACGGATCAATTCTAATGCTTCAAGCCCACGAGTCCTCACATCATTTCCTTCCAGGACCTGTCTTCCAGCAACGAAATAAGGCAAAATCCTGAATTTGAAATTCCAGTGAAAACAATTTCTCACTTGTCAATGACCCAAACCATAGATTTCAATCAAAAAACTCTGTTTCTTGATTCCTTGCCTTAGCTTCCTTTTGGTCTTGCGTATTCTTATCCAGGCCAACATCTCCTGGATTTTAGGTCCCCTTTTCTTGACCTCATTCCTCCATCTGACTGCCTTTTCTGTAAATGCTTGTGTACCTGCACCCATCTCCCTTAAATTTCAGCTGACTCTAGCAATCCAAAGATTCTTTTCCACCTCAGAAAATGTTACCACTGGCTTTTGACATTGACCTATTTTGTTCTTTTAAAAGCAAGAATTAGCATCATCATCCTTTGCTCTCAGTTTTTTATTGAGAAGTTATTTCCAACTCAGATGACTTTCAGTTTTACTGCTCAGTCACTGTACTCTTCGTCCTCAATATTTTAAACCACTTAACAATGAATCTGAGACACCCTTCAGAGCAACTTGTGTGAAGAAACAAAATACATCATGGGAACCTCCAGTATGCACAAATGTGTAGAATTCATGCAGTGTTTTTCCTATGGCCTTAATTTATATCAATGCATTCTTCTACTTGTCTATTAGCCTTACCACTCTCTCCCTAGGTCATCTTCCTTGGATCTGTTTGAAAAAGGGATATGTTAATATCTATGCTTTTACCTTTCACCAAATAATTTTAGAAGGTTTTATATTTATTTACCTAGAGATTATATTATTTTCTGTTTTCCTCATTTATCCATGATTTTGAGGGATGTCTTTATGCTAATGATTTCCCTTTGCCTTCTGGTTAATAATGCCAGCAGTTTTAACATAACTGGTTTGATATGTTGGTATGTGGTTGCTCTGAACTACTAACATGATGTCTTTAGACCTCCCGTAAGATAATTGAAGCTTTTTGTCCTTTCATCTACTGAATGTTCCTTTAGCAACAGTCCTTAGTTTAGGTAGTTCCCTTTGTCAAAGTTAAACATTACTGTATTCGATTTTTTTGGCTTTTTTGTCTCTGCAGAAATGTTTAATCTAAGCCAATTAGGTCACTCTTATGGAGAGGTTTTTGGATAATGACATTTGAACCGGGTTCTCTGCACTGCTCATGACTAAGGCAAGAGCAACTTCTTTCACATTAACTGACAAATGTTAATTACTAGTCACTAATGTTGTCAACAAATTTAACCTTGCCATCAAATCGTTACCCATATTCGCCTGATGTACCTGAGGAGGGGAGTGTAGCTGGTCTCCCATTGTCAGTGTCTCCTCCTCTCACAGCCAATAACACCTGAAATCAGACTTTGCGAGAGGCTGAAATTATCATTTACAGTCCCAGACCTCTGCAACAGACTAAAATAAACAACCTGTCTCAGCCATCTCCAGAAAGTTTTCGAAAGTGTTACACCTTCATTTTGGAAGTTATTCCTAACACTGTTAATCACTTCTCACTACTGCTGCTCAGAGCTTCAGCCCAGCGCCTGCCCATGCACTTACAGTCAGGTCACCAGCTACAGTGACTTGGCAGGGCTGTATCAGACCAATCAATACGCTGTTTCTCACCAACCTCGGATCTGCACCAGGTCTTGGGTTTGTATCATACTGACTAAATTTGAGCTGCAGCTCATGCATTATTTCTACTGAAGTCAACTACTTAACACGGGGTTTATGTTCTAAACACCCTTCATCTGAATCTATTATTTAAGCTCTCGGGTGTATTGTGTAGCTGTAGCATCTCCTAATCACTTCTTCTTTTTAGCATTATGTGAAGGTATCCCACACTACAGCTCACTCTGAATCACAAGATGATTTATGTGTCCCTATTTTGTATAAAAGCATCATCACGTTAGAATGATCTTTAAAATGAGAAACTTTATTTGTTCCCCATTCCTTCCTTTCCTTCGCCCTTACCCAGTCATCGACAGGCAATCATACATAAAACCACACACGGTACTTACGATTTCATGGGGGAATCCTGCCAGACCTTATTGGGTTTTGAAAGAGCCTCACCTCTAGGAAACACCAAGTCAGAACCTGAGAGAGGTAAGCAAATTGCTTAGACCATCCAGATACTTTCCCACAAGGGAAGAAAAAGCAGAGGTAAGTGTTTCTAAGGAAACTGGAAAGAGATCCAAAATAGTTTGGCACCTTAAATGAAGTCTGCTGAAGGTCCAGTGAAAAATTATAATCTGATGTTCCCAAGGGATTTTTCTCCTTCTGGTTGTTTTTTGGGGGTTTTTTGTTTGTTTGTTTGTTTTTGTTTTTTAAACTGAAGGTACTTTACCCACTATAAGCTCAGTCTTCTGGAAGAAAAAAGACCATCCAAAACCAAAACAGAAAACAAAACAAATGTTGCCTGATCTGTATAGCTGAGCAACTGGCTCCTGTCTGAGCAAATATAAAAGTATATAATGATTATATGTGGACACCTGTCTAGGAAGAAGCTTACAGATAGCAAAAGCTTTCTGATCTAGCAAGCACAGGAAAAGAGCTGGCAGCTGAAGTTGTGCAAATTTCAGGTAAAAATAAGGTGCACATTTTAACAACAGAGACAGTTAGATGTTGGACCACCTTACCAATGTTATGTGCTAGTGTCTCCACTACCTGGTTACTTTAAAATCACGAATGGTTTCTCTGGAAGATGTATCTGTCAAAAAAAGATGGGAGTACATACGGCATGAAGGACGGATTCATCAAGGGCTGTTAATCACGATGGTCCATATGCAACTTCTATCACAGGCTGTCCTGAAATTGCCAATTGTGAGAAAAAATACTCTGTAAGAAGTATCTCAGCACATGCTCTCTTCCCTAAATATTTTTTATTGGTTACTGTAAGAAATGTGCTTTAATCCATCTAACAGTCCTTATGTTCTTAGAGATGAAATATGGGAAATTAAGAGAAGAAAAAGGAGATTCTATTGCATATTGGATAGAATCACAACACTAATTACTGTAACAGCTACTTCTGGATTTCAAACGTCTGAAGAAAACTTCCTTGTGTTAGATGAAAATTGCAATACTGTTGAGACTGAGAAACTCCATTCATTAGCCCACTTTTGAAATGGGTCCTGATATAAATTTGATGTGTCTATAATTATAAAGTGATAAGACTGAGAGATGGTGAGTCATAATTACAACTCAGAAGAAAGGCAATTTTAAAATACCATCTTAAGAATATTCACCTGGTTTTAGTGCAGAAAGTTCAGACGGAAGGGTGATGACTCCCAACAAATCAAAGCAAATCAGCTCCTCTCTCAAGTAAACATGATTTGGGAAGGGAATACAGTAACATACTGTTCTTATGTTAATAACTTTTCACAAGCAGGCATGCAAGAATGATTTAATGATGTACTGGCTCATTTTAAGATATCAAGATTTAATTTAAGATATTAAGAAGCCATCAGGGCTAAGGAGAACACAAAACAGCATTAAGACACTGAGGGCAGATGCATTCTAAAATTTGAAACACAGTCATTACCTTCGTTTTTCCAGTTACCAAAGGTGACAGGATCTGTGGTCATTGTAGGTTAGTACAGACAGATAAAAAAAGGAACTAGGTATTCAGGTTTTTTGCCAAGATGGAAAAGCACAACAAGCTACAACAAGCTTTTCCAAGCTACAACAGCACACTACTGTCAGGCATGTTCCAACAGCTAGTTATTCTACCTGTATTGGTTGTAGTGTAACCATCAAACTAAAAGTGAGCTGACAGCAATGTGTAGTTCCTGTCAAGTATGTTGGGACAAATGTGTTTAGCATGAGGTTCAGAAAGATTGAGTTTCAACGAGAAATAAAGCAAGCAAGCTGTGTGCAACAATTTAGAATGAAAAATTACTATCCTCAAGACAGCGTGCTGAATTTATCAAAAGTGGCCAATCTGCACATCTTAAGAGCAATAATCCATACAAGGCAAATTGGTTCATCAATCGATATGAACTGAAGATGGCAAAAATTAATATTAATACATTCATTTTGGAGGAAATTAGGAAAAGACTGGAAGGAACATGTACAATCCACCCTCATCCAGTTTTTAAATCCTTAGATGCCTTTTTGATGCAGTGAGGGTTAGGCTCTAGCAGAGACAGATGCTGTAAGGAACGTGCAGCAATAAGGCTGCACAGCAGGACTCTGCTTGGATACGAAGACAAACCCAAGCAGGCAGATTGTCTTGTCCTGCTATAGGCACTATAGATACAATAGGTGAAAGCAATATCACCAAGTAAGAATTGTCCTGCTGTATTTTGACTTCAGCTTTCCCCTTCTCCAGGAGGCCTCTTTCCATTAATGTTATTTTGTTTGTAGGAATGGTCATAATCACCTTGTAGGGAGGACGCCTTCTACTTACTGTTGTAACTGCATCAGTTCCTGTGTCATTGTGCGAGACTTGTCTGAAATACCTTCCCTGTTGCTGCAGGGGACACCTGGAAGAAGAGGGAACTACAGAGCTTAGCTCTTCTACCTTTTGCTTCAATTTCTGCCTGGCCACCTGTGAATAAAGCGCTCACTGGACTAGATGCTTAACTAACTCTTCCACCCTTGCTCTGTTCCTTGCCATTTAGCTCCACCTTTTCCAGGCTGCAGTGACTGGGAACCCACCTGGGCCATGGAAAAAATGAATGTCTGGCTGCCCATTAATGCCCAAACCAGCAAAGCTGGTTTAGGCTAAGCATGTTTCCAGTCCATCTGTAACATGACGGAATGGCATTCATTTAAAGACAAAGTTGACAAATCAATGACATGGTCTCAAGGGCTTTTAAAATACCGTTACTGTTTGAAAGCTATTATTACTTCATGCTGTCAAAAGGATACCACCACCATTAATATAAAATTGAGTAAACAAATAAATGGAGCAAATAAACCAAGGAAATGCTTAGTTTATAAACTTCGCATTTAGAGAACCAGTTTTGATTTGGCTGTGCATGAATTCTGGGGGTTGAAAGTCTTCTCTTTATTATTGCTATTTACTACTGATATATAATAAATATATAATGCAGACTGGAAGATGACACTAATTTCATATAAAACCAGAATAATATACCTGTAATGTTTCATCCTGTCCACTGTAGCAAAAAATGGAATCTCCCTGGGTCACTGATAAACTTGTCAGTCTTAGAAAATCATCGACTAATGCATGCCATAACAGTATGGGGAAAAAAGGCCAGGATGCCTGTGGCGATCACGGGTACAGTATGTTATGTGGCTGTTTTTCATCACTGATAATGTCTTCTGAGAGGTGAAGAAGAAACTGGTTGAAAACCAAGGCATTTTCTCACACCCACATACCTCTTTTATCTTTTCTGGTTTGCTATAGATTTTATGGTGCTCCAAATTTCCAAGTAAGTACTTCTAAAGGAGTTGCACTTTTTTGTTCTTTCTCTTTTATTACTGATGTCAGCAGATTTTTAAAAGGCGCATTATCAAAATGATGGTAGAGAGAAGGTCTGGCATAATTAAGTAGCTTATAACAAGTTTTCCCATTCTTGTTTCACTTGATAATGCTGCTTTTGAGAACTATTCACTGTAACAAAGAGAGAAAAACCAGCCTGCAGAAAAACCAGACCGGACTCATTCTCTTCACAGATGACCAGAATGATTATCCACTTTGAAGTCATGTAACTGAAAAATATAGAACTTGCTTAAATATGCTTATCAGTTTTGATTAGCTAATCTCTTTTTCTTAGTGTAATTGGCCCTTCTGGGAATGGCTTTTCTTGTATTTCCCATTTGTTTCTTGACATCCAGGGAACCTTCACTCTCCAATTCCAGTGAAATTTATTCCGACTAGACTTATCTGTTGGTTTTAACTGTCCTGTGCAGAAAATAGTGGCATTGCTAAGGGTTAGGAGCTGAGATTTCTGGATTTTATTATTAGATCTGTAACTTGCTTACATTATACCTTTGTTCAAACATTATGTGCTTTTACTTGCCCACCCACTAAAGAGAGGAAGGCATCATACTCCTGTAACTGATGATGTGAGATCAAGTCTATAAAGCTCTTTTCACATTTTCTATGTGCATCTAACATATCTTCAAGGACACTGTAAGTTGTGTTGACTAGAAGTAGGGAATGTGAAGACCTGAAACAACCTCATGTGAGATCTTTCCAGTTCTCTGATGTTCTGGTGAACTCAGACAGCAGCAGCAAGCAGCCTGCATGCCCATCTGCCTCAAATGTCCAGAATAACCTAATCCTTGTTTCTGAATGTAGATTTTATCAAGCTCATATCTCACTGTCTTCATATAAGACTGCTGGAAGTGATTTCAGTAAGTGCCAGCTGTGGAGATAACTGCATCCTTTGAAGACAGTTATCCCAGTAAAATTATCAAAAGCTCTGCCAAGACTGGCAACTGACTTGTAACAAGACATTTGGATGCAAGAAACTGTCCCTCTATGACCACCTCTTTCCACCCACCACAACTGTCACCTTCTGCTTTCCCTGCAGCTGCAGCCCTCACCTCACTGGGAAGCAGCTGAAGCTGGCAAAGTTCAGATATTAACCATGTTATACAGCTCCTTCAGAAAGGCACTGGCCCATCTTTCTCTGCCTGTGCTGCAGCTCTGCAGGTAGATTTGGGCTAACTGTTCCCCGTGAAATCAACAGCAACTTTGCTGCAGTAAAACCCAAAATATATTTGATAATCCTATCCTACAGTAATGGATTTGTTGATAGGAGTAAACACACATTATACCAGTGCTGAAGTTTGGCGGTAACAGAAGACTGGTTAAATACAGGACTTGAAAGAAGGAGGATTTTATCTGGTCAAAAGAAAGTAAAAATCACCTTCTTTTGAATTTGCTGATAAAGTGGTGTAGAAAATACCAGGGAAAAATCTTGACAATTTTCCCTGTTATTTTGTACTTCCACATTTGGAAATCAAATAGAATCTAAGATCTCTCATGGGAGCTTACATGCTAGTATCTGATGCTCTAGAACGGTTAGTAAAGGGTCAGTGAAGACAAGTTGTTGTTTCAAGATATACTTGTTTTAAATACCCTTTCCTTCTGAGATTAATAGCTTTGTAAGTACTGGAAAGAAGATGGAAAATACTCCAATTATCTAAAGAACTTTGATGAAAGATCTTACTGACCTCCACTGTGAGGCTTCCAAGGGTATTTCATAGTTATCTAGAGAAGCAAAAAAGGAAAGAACTCTAAATTATCTTACATACTATGAAGAAACATTTGATTTTGAAGAGCCTAGAGTGTTTCAGACTCATATTTGTGGCAATATGTAGGCATGCATGAGATAGTATTTACAGTCTACAGCCCCATTTTCAGGGGCTTCAGAACACCATGAAAATTGCTTTTTGTAAGATCCTGAAACAGTTTGTGCTTTTTCTTGCTTTGAAGGGCTTCTGGATAGATTTTCATAAGGTTCTTTGAGCAGTTCTTAGCTAACTCAGATGGCAACATTAAAATTGTGATTTTCTGTGAGTGAGATTGCCTAGGTGTTTTTTTGAACTCAAAACCAAGCAAGCTGTTTGTGACCAAAAGTTCTATGCCAATGGCATTTCAAAAATTGTTTTAAGTAAAAGTAGCAGACTCCGTTTGACCCCAGCATGGAGAAAGGAGAAAAGTTTGAGGATGTATGTATACCACCCAGTTCCACTGGGCCAGTTCATGTGGATTTTCCACTTTTGCCCTCTTTCCAGAACAGTCCATAATAAACAGAAGTCTGGAGTACAGGTTGCCTGAGGCCTGCACGGAGATGGACCTGCTCACTGTGGTGAAACAAAACCACAGAAGAAAATACACTCCGCAAGCAATTAACATGGGCTCAGAAAAATGGCATCACAAGAATGGCACCACTGCTCTTGGTTTTTCTTGACCTTTAGGGACAGAGCAAGCGCTTAGGCTATATTTGGGAACATGCAGCAGTAAGTGGCAAAGAGCCACATGAGGTTCTTGATAGTTCTGCCAGTGAGTCCATGAACCTCCCCGAGGTCTTTGAAAGCAAATCACATCTCCTCTCTTTCATCTTCTTTATAAATAGGTAGAAGGGTGAGAAACTAATGGATGCAGTGCTGCTACTACATCTGTCCCACGCCTATGTGAATGATGGGCAACGGACGTACAGCATGGGCAGATTAAAGAGGTGGCAGAGAATTTTTCTTCTGGGCTGGCACTAGAACCAAGGTGATCAGCTTTGCGGAGGTTGAGTACAGCCCATATTGGGGTCAGCTGTCACCTGGACTCTGTGGAGAAGTTCAAGCAACCGCCCTGCCACCACGCCAAGCCCCACAGCACCCCTTTCCCTGCAGAGCAGCGAGGAAGTACAGAGAGAAGGCTGCTGCGTTCCACGGACGTACCTGTCCTGCTAGGGGCTGCCGTAGTGGCTGCTGCCGGTTTGCATGGGCTCTAAACCACAAGTCCTTTGCAGACTCAATTTCAGCTTCCTCAATTAACAGAAAATTGAAAATGTGGGTAATGTTTACAAAACGCACATGCTTGCATTTAATATTTGTTAGTTACTCTAATTTTTATTTTTTTTTTAGATAAAATCTCACCTGATAAATCATATCCCATCACTGCGTAACACTTGGGGTTTCAAATGATTTCTGCAGTAATTCATGCCTGCTGATATGTGAATTGGCAGTATTTGATCTGCAGGCTCCTTTAGAGCAATGGATTCAGCACGGGAGGCCGGGATGCACGCTGTGCTGCATCTTGTTGCTCAGTTTCACGATTACTGTATAGTGAACTGTAAAACTCAAAGCATTAAGTTTTAATTTAAAGCAATCTGAATTTCTTAAACTGCATTTGCAAGGTTAATTTAGCCTTTCATAAGCAGATGCCCCCATCTGCCTTTGTGTCAGTAAGCGCCCCACAAAATCACAGATGTTTGTGTGGAGCATGGACATTATCTATTCTACATTTACATGTTTAATATAGAGAATGAATCCTCCTCAGACCATGACCTTTCTGCCTGTTTTCAGACTTCAGTCTTGTAGCAAAGCTAGGTTGGGCTGGCAAAGCAAATCAGGACAATAGTGTACAGCCTCTGAATTTTTCATGTTGAGAAACTGAGTTAGCTCACAAGCTAAAATATTTGTTTGGTGACCTCATTCTCCTCACCAGGGTATCATACCGCAAATAGAGGTGAACTATTACCTCAATGGAATAATGGAAAAGGCATGGGTTTCATGAAATCTCAAGAAAATACTCTTTTGACACAGATATTTCCTCATTAATGACAAGAACAGAGAAAACGACAAAGGTCTTAGCTGCCAAAATGGAACGAGAACTGTACAAGCTTTTCCAGGGTGAGGTTTAAACTTCTGGACTGTTTTCCTTTCTGCAGCCTTCAGCTGCCGACACAAAAGCTCATACACGCAATACCAAGGAATGTTAGCAAATGGTCCCCGTGTGGGTGGACTGATTTCAGTCAAAGCAGTCAAAGTGTTTTGAATAACCAATCTTAACCTTCTGTCAAACCAGTAAGCAGGAAATCTTAAGCTAAATAAACAATTCAAATGCAGATATACCTTTCTTTTATATTCCTAGAAAATCCCAGAATTCTTCTTTTGATTGTAATAACCACTAATAACTGTCAGGAGATTAAGTACAATTTTATTTGCACCATAAGGAATTTTCTCATGCGAATCAGCAAACACACCTACCTTTCTCTGTATCCCAGTGACTGCCACACACTTTCTGAGAATTGCAAGTTTCAGAAGAGTCTTTTCCCTGTCCTCCTGTTTGCCAATGGAATTCCAGATAGGACTACTCACAAGAAGTTATATCTTCATCACTGACACCTGCATTACCTGCTCCCAAGCTGCACAGCTACAGCGGGAGTGTGAACTCTCTCGTCCTTACCACTTTCACACTATACAAGAGTGAGCTGCAGCCCAATCTTCCTGACAGCTCCCTCAGTTGCCCCAGTTTTAAGGGTTGCCTTGTTCCTAGGTATCGAGCTCTCTACCGTTTACCAGCTACCTTAGGATTTCCCTGAGTGAGACACAAATCAAAGTGAAGCTTTTATTTTTGTAAGCTCAAGGAAGACAACAGCAGCAGGTTTGGAAAAATTGCATGAAAATAACAAAACCCCCACAGCCCTTGAATAGCTTTTATCTGCATCTTTTTTTAGGTCCAATATATTTCTCTTCGTATGCATTGTCTTTTTGCTCATCATTCACTTAGCTTTTTAATTAGAGCCTTTGTGGCCTCCTGTAGGCAGAATTTGCTTCCAGTTTAAAAAGCACAGAAATGTCATTTAGAGAGTTTCAGGCTTTTAATTAGATGAAACTGAAATATATTGTGTATATAAGAAAACTGCCTATTAAATACTTGTTTGTTTAAAACTTTTACACAAAGGGATATTAATTGCGGTTTCTGAATGGACATATTGTACCTGATCACAGGCAGAATTTTCAAAAGTAGGGCCTTCACACACAGTTGTGCAATTCATGATTTGAGTACAATCAATTATGTTTTCACAAAATATCTGATTTTCTGCTGTACTTATTTTTATTCTTTTTGTCCTGCATTTCAGAGCTGTGATGCTGTGGCCCTACCGAGATATTCCAGCACTGGGGAACTTCCAAAAGGAGCAAACCTTGTGGAAATTTTTAATGATCAAAAAACATGTCAGTGGTAAAACCTTCATTGTGACCATTTAGAAGAGAATCTAGCACATGAAGCTCAGAAGAAGAAAGTCACTGATAGAACAGATGCAAGAGGCAAAAACAGGAGCAGAAATAAATGCACAGAATTTGGCCTCTATCAGATGTAATAAATATTAATGTCAGAGCCCAGAGAGCACCAGTAGACCTTAATGAAGCTGGCCAGCCTCAGCTGGGACTCCCACCCATACGCTCTTCCCATGGGCCTTAGAACCCCGTGTCAGCTCAGGCGTGAGCCCCCAGTCCCTGCTTGAGCTATGCTGTAGAGGTGTCCATCCCCACTCCCATCCCACCCATAGACCCCTCAGACCTGTATTGCAGCCACGTATCCAGTCCCACCTGCAGCCCTGCCTCCTGCTGCTCCTGATGGAGCTTTCTGGATGGAGCTGTGGGTGGACCCTGTTCCCAGCACCTGTCTCTGCCTGCCATGCTCAGGTGCTGCAGGACCATGCCCTGGTCAGGGAGGCCACTGCCCGGGCTGGGGTCACCCTTGGCTCCCAGCTCACTTCAGAGCAGGCCTGTCCTCCTCGCTGCTCCCTGACAATCCAAGACAGGACAAAATTTTTTTCTTGCTTTTCATAAATTGCTACGTGATCTGTGCATAATATGCAGAAAAGGACAAAAAGAGCCAAGTGTAAGCACATCACGAGTGCCTACTACTCAAGGGAAAGGCAATCCACCCACTACTGAGACTTGGAGCCTGCGTGTGATAATACTGAGCCTGGCAAACCAGAGGCAAATGAAAGAGAGAATCAGAATAATCCTCTCAACTGCTAAAAGACCTTGATCATGTAATGTGAGCGTCCCAAACAGCAGAAAATGTTCTTTATTCTTGGTTAATGTTTAAAGGTTTCAAAGTGCAATACTGCTGTGGCTCTAACTGAAAAGGACAAATTCTGCTCACAAACTTGCGTCAAGGTTTTCTCTATTTTCTACTCAACACATTTATTGCTCAAAATATTGACCAAGCTGCTGCTTTGAGAGACAATGACAGTAGCTGGAAGCTGTTTGACTGACTCTAGGAGCTCAGCTCCTCTAACATAATGCAAAAACTTCACCTTGCCCCGTGTGGGTTGTAATGTGTGTGCGCGTTTGTTTGCTTTGTGTGTGTTTGACACTTCTAACATCACTAGAAAAACACACTTCTGGTAGTGTAAAGGTGGGAGGAGTCCAGCCTGCACAGCTGTCTTGAATGCCTGATTTCCATTTCCAGGAAATCCTGACACTAGCAAAGGTACAGCTTATTTGGGAACCAAATGAATCAGGTTTTAAAATTTGTCATAGGCACAAATTTCTAGAAAAGCTCTGTTTTAAGGTCATATAATTGCTTTGATTAGTTGGAGTAGTTCTCTAAGAGAACAGAAAAAGCTATACTGATTCTTGGATGCTGTGGGCTAGGAAGCTGCTTTAGATTCCCTGTGATGTTCTTCACCCCTGGGAGCAGCCCTGGCTCTCCTCTACAGAGGAACTAGGGCTCTGAGATTTGCTGCAGCGATTCAGGAGCAAGGAAGTTCAGAAACTCTCCGGAATCAGACTGCATTTCAGCAATGATTTAAGGAAGTAAACACAATTTGTGAAGCAGCCTTTCCCAAACAAAATCCCAACCACTGAGTGGGATGTCTGCCCCCTCTTCCTCCATTTCCCTCAGTGCTGGCATAATACTGCTAAGTGTTCGCAGGTGCCCCTGGAAAGGGCTGTGGGGCCTGGCTCCTGAGATTGCTCTCCAGAAGCTACGTAACCACCCGAATCTGTACTGCTCAGCTGATTCCCTTCATGGTTAACAAGGACAGCACAGGCCCTTTTACCAATTCACCCTCTCCCCAGATTTTAAATTCCCTCTCCCAGAGCTCCTGGTGGAAAGAAACAGTTTAAGAAATAAGCAAAGATTCATTAAGAGGTTGACATGGAACTGGAGAGTCCCCAGGTTAGTATCCTAGCCAACGCATGTAATGAGCTACTCAGCCAGGGTAGGTCATTATTTATGCAAAGTGGGATAGCTTCAGCAGGCGATACTCTGGTCTCAGAAGACAAGGTGGAACTGGGACTGAACTTTAACATAAAGTTTGGAAGGTTTGAAAGAAGGTTTCTAACTTTCCAGTGGCATACTTTAATCTCTGTGAAAGAGAATATTCTGGGCAGGATCCCAATTTCTTATGAAAAGGGGCTTCTCTCCCTCCAAGGAACGACTTGAGTAGGTGGTGCTTGAGCATCAAGCAGCATATGCTACAGGCTTGGTGTCAACGTGTACCCACCTTCCAGAGGCACGGCTTGCCCATATTGCTCCTGAGCATCCCCAGCTGGCAATGTCAATGTTTCTTCCTCAGCACACTGGCTTCTGGAAACCCTCTTCTTTCATTGCATGTGCTTCACCCTCCAATTGTCCAAATCACACGGGCTCCTACCCTGAATTCGACTAAATGCCAGGACAGCAGCTCTATTGGTCTCAAGCATCTCACTGTGTCATCCTGAGAAACTAAATCCAGGTTACTTTCAAAGCAGTCTAGTCCAGACCTATGAAGGAACATAGAAAATCCCCAGAAGAGTCAGGTTACTCAATATCTTCTTAAATCTGGGAGAGTAGTAAATAAATCATTAGACAGCCTCCTCCCTCAGGTACACTGCATAAATGGATAATGTGCAATAGGTACTTGCAGACTAATGAAGTTCATCTGGAACACCAAAGAGAGGATTTTCCCCTGAGGATTGTGATTAGACCTTGTATACTTTCAATATAGCCAATCCATTGCACCTTACTCTCCTAGTGGTTACAAAGTCTAATATTGGCAATATTGAGCTGTGGTAGCTAATTAGGCAAAGGCAAGAAGTAGAAAAATGTACACATCTGTAAAAGTCCTTTTCCCAGAAAAAAATCTTTCTCATCTCATTCCATTTGGTTATCCTTTTATAGTAATCTCATTACTATTATTTTCACTTTCCACACAAACACAATGAATGCCATCTTCACGGTAAGATGCTGCTGCTGCCCTTTATGATAATTCTTGATATTTGAGAAACAGTTTGTTATGCAGATATTAAAATAACAGCACAGTTGTGAGATTTAACACCACTGGGTGATATTTCAAGCTTCAGAACATTTTATGTTTCTTTAGTGGTCTAATTTTCAAGGTGATTTGATTCATTTTTGTTCTTGTATTCTAAAAGCAACTGTAGCCAGAAATGTCTTTTACCATTTGGGCAGGCTAAAAGGCTGCAGCATTTTTCCTAAGGTGCAAGACTACATACTGGGATTGATGGTGACATCTTTTTCACAGGAGGTGGTGATGCCTGCTAGGACCAAGCTTGCAGGCTGCCTGGAGACTGTAGCTGATTCAAAATGCAGTGGTCTGCCAGAACAGAGAGACGAGAAACATTATACTAATCTCTAAATTGTACATTGGCCACCCATTGGAGCCTGGTTTTAATTCAATGCGCTTGTCCTTATCTCTAAAGCCTTAAGATTTGGCTGACTCTGAGAAAGTCTGTTTTATGCCTGCTTGCATGAAGGCTGCAGCTGATGAATTTTTTAGACTTTTCAGCTCTAGACTGAAAGATGAAGGGGGCAGGAGCACAATGCACTAGTTACTTCTTTCCATTTCACGAGTTCATCTTTTTTTTTTTTTTCCTTTCAGATTGCAATATGCTAATTCAGATTTTCCTGTTACAGAACATGGACAGCAAAATTTTCTAACACATGCAGTTATGACAGTGTTTTGCATTGCTTTCCTAAGGAAGAAAGCCCCGTGTTGTCACTGGTGAACATGTTATCAGCTCTTTATATGAAGAGGTCTGCTAGATATGATGCTAAGAAGTGTTTTAAAAATGTCTCCAACAATAAAGAAGCAGAGACAGAAAAGGAGTATTTTCCTGTGCTTTAGCTGGAGACCCAATAAAGCCTAGTGTTGACATGTCTGATACATTTTTGCCATCCAGCAGCTCTTTTACTTCATCAAAAACGTTACTAGCTGGACACAACAAAAGGATAACTACCTCCAGATTTTTTTGGCCAGAGCACACAATACACATTGAATGCCATGCAAATACCATATCTTTGTTCTGCAAGCAATGATAGATACTAATGCAGTTGTGTAATTTCTAGATTTCAGCCTCAGTCTTGCAATTAATGTAAATGCAGTTAATGTTATTCACATCTGTAATCAGTGAAAACAGTGGATTTATTAGAATAAATGTCATGTGCTCAAATGGCTGCAGCAGCAAAGCCTTAAAGATCAAGAAGCTGTTTGTTACATCTATTTCTTCAGGTTTTTGTCTTCAGGTGTTTTCAGTTACTCTTTGTATCCCTAAATCTTTATTTAGCATGATTGTTGTTGCATACAAACACAAAGGTGTGCTAAAAATATAAATAGCAGCAACTAAAGAAGCTGAGAGCCTGTATAAAGACTGATAAGGAAATGCAGATGGATACAAGCTCACATTTGTGTTGAACCCCCACCTGACTTACCAGCTGAAACATATTAATATGTCAAAGAGAGAAGGCTTTGTGTCAGAAATAAAGCAACTGCCCCCTTCACAGTTTCTTTTCTATAGATTGTGCTGAAATGAGCCGACATTACAGCAGTGATTAACCATTTCCTTCCAGATGTCTTTAAAATTGAGTGAACAATCTGAGATGAAACTTGCCTTGTCCACAACAGCAGATATCCACATGGATGCCTTGTTAGAAGATGGTAGCTCATATCAGCCTAAGCTCAGGATAGAGAACTTCCATTTCTTGTGCAAGAATTTTCTCTGTCTGGCTGTTTTCAAGCAGGTTGGTCTCTCTGAGGAAACAGTCTTATCAGCACACGCTGGATTTTTCTGTCATCGTGTTGGGATAACGTGTGTCCTTGCCCAGAGATCTCAGGAGGTCTAGGTAGGGGAATGGCTGACTTGTGGAACCCTGCCAGCCTTGGCACTGAGGCTGGGCAGTGGACCGAAGAGATGGAGCGGTTATGTACAGTGGCATCATGTCTGTGGAATGTTAATAAAGATTTGGATAGTATCTACAGGGTTTTGGTTTCCCTAGATAGCCACAGAGCAACTGTGGGAACTCAATTTACAAGTCTGGTTTTGGTATCTTTTCTGTTTCTAGATTCAGTTTCAGCATCTGAACCCTTTCCTTTGTCAAGTGATTAAATTCAGACGACCAAAACCCTGCTCAGTTGGTGCCTAGCCTTGAAGAAGCCTAAACTTTATGGATAAGTGAGTTTTATTATTAACTGTCCCCACTGTATCTCATGAAGCTGAGCACACTCACTCTGTGCTCCCTTTAACTGGTGACATCTGGTGCTAGTCAGGTTTAATGGTAACTGCTTTGGAAAGCTGTAATCTTTCTTATTTCATTTAACTTGAATTAATCTCCCCTAACAAGCACTCAGAACAGCCCTTTTCCCTCTAAGTATGTTGGCCACGGAACCATTGCTGTGACTCATTACTGAGAGTTCTTTTTCTGCTTAGCAGAATTGAGACAAAGGAATGCCTCATCAAGTTTTTACTGTTCTGCTGCCTTGCATTTATAAAGCTCCTATGAACGGGTTATGTGCAAAAGTCCTTCCTGTAGAAGGTCACCCAATTAACAGCTAGTGTATGGAACCATTAAGTTTTATTAATACAATCCCTTGCTTTAAACTTTTTTTTCACCTAAAAGCTTTTTAAAATGGCTAGAAATATTTCTGAGTATAATAGCAATTAATTTACAGTAATTAGAGAAACTATGGCTCTGAGTCTTATATTCCTATGTATATTTAGCCCACCAATATTTCAATATATAAACATCAAAATACATTTAAAAATCCAGTCCTCATTCTCTCATTTTTCCAGTGTCTTGAGGAAGTTATAATGTTTTTTCTCCTCTGCTTTCTGTCCTTCAGGCTATAAATTGTTGGGACTGAGAATTCTGTTTCATTATGTCTCTATGCAGGATAACAGGACAACGACTTTTCTTGGGCTCACTGTATGTTAGTATAGTCATTACAGAAATAATTGAGGGAAGACCACAAACGTAAGCTGTGATGGATGGCTCCTCATTTTCTTCCATCCAAACCATGCGTTGCAGTGGAAGGTGAAAGGGGAGGAGGAAATGTAGGTGCTTCTCTTACTCACTCACTCCTCTCCCTCTAAATCTCTATAACAATGGGGGCTCAGCATAGGAACAGGCAGCTGATGCTAGTGGAGAAGACACAGTAAGATCTTTTCATAGATTCATAGAGATTACACTTCACAGGGATCATCCAGTCAGACCTCTTGCTAAGCACGTAAGTTCTCTATATTCAAATCACAAAGCATAATTAAACTGAAGTCTTTCTTTTCTCGGGAGATTTAATTGTTGCACGCTATGGGAAGAGCAGAGGAGACCATCAAGGACTGCTGGTACTTGAGTTTACAGCAGTTTTGAAGCAGGGAGGTATTCAGGTGATCACAGCAGGGGAACAGCAGCATGTAATACGGACAAAAATGAGAACTTTTCCTTTTTCCTGCCACCCCTGTGAAAATACTATGTCAGTTCATCAGGTATGGCCAGTACACATAAACAAGGCTTGTAATCTCAGGTCTTGGGAGAGCTGGGCTGTTCTACTCCATGCTCTATGTCTGCCCACAGATGGCCTAATGTTTTACAGAAACATGGGTGGGAAAATCTTAGAATGCATGTAGACTGTCATGGGGGGAAAAATATAACTTCAGATCTTTGCCTAGAGGGACTTGCTGAGGGTTAAGTTTTTCAGGGCATTTAAAAAGTATATTTAACTTCTTATTTCATTGTCAAGTCATAAAGGTCACTTGAATGATCATGCATTGTTTAACCACCCTAACTGCACTCGCATTGCTAACACAGTATTAGAGAAAACTCACTCTTTATCAACATTGAAGCATGGTCTCTTTTATAATCATTATTTATAATTAAGGATATGGTGAAACAGTTATAAGGGCTTGCTGACAACAGTTGACTTGGTAGCAAACCTGAAATTGGCCATAATTGCTGTAATAAATCAATTTCACGAGGATTATTGCTACTGTAAAACTAATAGTCTGTAAGAGTAGTATGTGATTAAAGAAGGTTCTCTGTCAGATCTTAGCAACGAGGAATTTAGAATGTAAAACTTAATTCCTAATGTAGAATGTAAAACTAATAGAGCTGCTGATAAAAGATGAGGTTAAAACTCTGCCAAAGTGTCAGCAACCAAGGAACAAAAAAAGACGAATAAAAGGGAAGCTTGATCAGATCTTGAGGCTGACAAGAAAACACAAACCAATGTGCATACTACCATGCAAAGCTGGCACCTGAATGCTCAAAGCAGTCCCAGTGTCATTAAGCTCCCTGCCCTTGCAGTGCTGTGGGAGTTGTGTTTTCACACCATTAATGGGAGAACAAGGGAGACTTCTGGACTGACACCACTATGAAACAATACACATGGCTCTTTCAGCTGGTCTAACTGAAACACTTCATTAAAACAAATGTTTGGATCAATCGGTGCAGTAGACTGTAGCTTCAAATCTCTGTTTGTTCCAAACAAGCCTTTTCAGCATTATATGTGTAATTAGTTCCAGGCCAGTCATGGCTCCTGCTCACTAAAGTATCTGTGAAACTTTTGGTCAGTTTTGGTCATGAGAGGATCCACATTACTCCTGCCTTCAAGGGAACAGTCTCAAAAAATGAAGGCAGGCTGTTCTCAGACCAGCTTGGTCATGTTCCTTGCTCATATCCTGACTCTAAATGGGGAAAATACACATGATTAATTTCTTTTTTTTGACTGTATTCTTTTTCACATTGCCCAAGCAACACTGGATGCTGAGGGCTTTCCTGTAGTGTAGAGATTTCTGAATATGTCAGAAGGATGATTGACAGAACCAAAGTGACAGCTTCCACAACAATTTGTGCTGCGTGTTTCACAGACCTGTTTTTCCCCCATCCCTTAGAATACAGGGTACACTTCAATGCGTTATCAGCTTATAAAGCAAAGGAGGAAGCCTTTGGGGGTGTATTTCTTGATCTCTATAAACCAGTAAATCTTCCTGCATTCACGTACACACCCAGAAAATCTAGAAGTTCACCAAGGCAGAAGTTAAAAATGTTGAGTAAAGTAAATAATTTAAAAGTTTTTTAAAAGTTAAGAAATTAAAAGTATGGTTTCCTGTATCTTCAAATACTTGGAAGGTAGTGTTGTAGTTGGTTTATAGTGCTTGTGGTTTATTCATCTTAAATAGACTAACTAGCTCATAGTAAAGATGAAATTCTTTTGTCTAAGCCTTTCAGACAAGTACAGCAGAAAAATATTAACATGGTTTTGTACCTACATGTGAATTCAAACTGCACTTAGGAGGATTATTTACTGCTTTTCTTATGAGAAAGAAAATAAATTCATTCAGACTATAAAATCATAAGAGTAAAATCAATGCTAAAAGCATGGGCCGAATATATATAAGAAATATGCATAGAGCAAAAATTACAGTGAAGTAAGAGCTCACTCTGCTACAGTGTTCAGCTAATTCATAACCAACTTCATTAAACTGCAAGGTAGAAAGGAGAAAGAAGGTCAATGGCTATTGCTGCAAAATCCATTTCCCTTTTACTTTATTCATAACTTTTTGAAGAACAACCCTTCATATCCTTAGCTGTGACTACAGAACATATCCTTCTATCTCACCAGCCCCTGTTTCTATGCATCCTAAAATGCTGCCACTGAGACCATACCACCCAGTCCAGCTCAAAACCAGGTCCACAAATAACAGGACTAAAACCATATAAGTGCAAAGAATGTGTTGGAGTTTTAATTAAAAGTTTGACAGAACCTGCAGATGAAATCCTCTTTTCATTCTTGAGAGAAGATAGCAAGAAACATTACTGCAGCTACCTCTGCCTTGCTTTCTTGAAGGAGTGGTGATGAATGGAAAGGCTGGGAAGCTTGTGTGAGTTACGGCTGCTGAAACGTGCTGAGCGGGAAACCTGGGCCCTGGCAGAAGAGAGCCCAGGTGTATTCACTGGGTCTCTGCACGGCTGCAGAGAGAAGCAGCATTGCTTTACAACGAGCTTTAATTAACCAGACCTGAAACAAAGTGGACTGCATATTTCAGTAACTCTTCAGCCCTGTAATCTTAGCGGAGTAGACAAAAATAACGACCAAACTGGGGAGCTTAGATAGGCCTGTCAAGTCACAGGTGGCTGATGAGAATTTATCCATTAGGATGCCAAGTACTGACTTGTCTCTGGTGTCAATCACTATTCGGCAAGAATCTGACTGGTTAATCAAGACATAGCTCACTGATGCTGCTGAAGACAGTTATTTCTCCATAGATCCGTATGCCTTAAAATAATGATGCTGCATCTTTAAGACTGGTATTCTATTTCTAAAAATAGAATCCAAATAACAGAGGTTTCAGGCAAAATTTTTGGCAACCCGGGTGTTGGCAGCTTATGAGAAATTAAAAGATGAGACAGGTTTCTGTAACAGTTTCCTGAATCTATTTTCTATCTATTTTGTGGAAGCGTTTTTATTTTAAGAGGCTAAGACAAAAGCTTAAAAATATTCACATCATACAAATGTTAGCAGTCTCCAAAACTGTCTTGTTTATTTTTCCCTCCACATCAGAAAATAAGCCCGATAATGCTTTGACTGAAGTCACTAGAATTGTTCCCTAAACCAGCAACGGGATTTGCTAATAAGTATAAGGTCGAAGCCAGTGCAAGTGATGAGCAAAGGGCTTTTATGATGCACAGTCAATAATGAACGTTTTTTCTTTAGTTTCTCTCAAAGGCCTAATTTCAGAACCAGGGGAAATTCAATGCCAAATACCTATTTCAAAAGGGTCAGTTCTGCAACCAATTCTCATGCTAAACATTCAAAATCTGTTTCATACCATCTTCTGTGGCATTAGGTAATACCTGAGGTGCTTGAAGATGGCAGCATCAGAGCTGATGTAAGAGGCATCAATCAGAAGGGAACAGATAAAGAGCATTCAAAATGAAAACAGTGCCAAGAAATACCTTCAGAAAATCCTCCTCTCCCTGTTCTTCTCTTGTTAGTGTTAAACAAAATCCTCACTGCCTGATCAGCTCAAATTCATCAGTCTGAAAATAATTCTGCATATCCCACAGCATGATAATGGTCATGAGGTGAATTTTTCATCTTTAATCTGCGGTGACTACCAAGGAGAAATATCTCGGAACCCTTCTGTCCATCTGGCCACCAGGATCCTGTCCACTGTTACCTGAAACTCTTCCAGAAATGAATGCTGAGGTGCAAATGGGAAGGAGCTGCACGCGCTCTTGGTTTTTTTCACCACTGATAATGGTATAGTCTAGTTAAGAATTATCTCCACACATTTGTCCCATATTTCCAGATTACAGTCTACTGTAGGTAGAAGAGCTGTAATGTACCATGCATGATCTATATTCTTTCTAATCTAATTAGAAAGCCCCGTCTTCATAGTCATGGTTTTCTTACCTGATAACCATGTACTACCACAACATGATGTCTTTATTTCCATCAGTATAGAGAATGCTGAGTTATTTGTTCATCCTCCACATAAAATTCTGGCCTCCCTTAATTCAGTAGAAGTTTTACCACAGCTGGACCGGCACGTCATACATCCTATCTTGAGTACTTTAAAATAATTAACAACTTTTAGTCATGCTAGGTTTTATGAGAGAAAAAAACTAGCCACATCTAGATTTATTCCCCTCCTCTTGCATAGGAGTCCTTGTGGTTATCCGGAAAAACTGCAAAACAAAATAGTGAGTGTGAGCTGGATACGACTGGTATGTCTGTCTGCATTTTAAAACACCAGAGCTGTCTCCCCGTTCTCATCTCCTGTGTAGCTCTGCTGGTGTCTGAACTCTAGGAAAAAAATTAAGTCTTGGCCATGCCTACAGAACACACAAAGACTTCTGCTCGCACAGTCCAGCCTTGTGGTTTCCCCTAAAGCTTAGAGGCTGGCAGCAGGGTTAGCTGGCAGCTGAAAACAGGAGCTGCTGGCTCCTAAAATGCAGACTGGCACGCCAGGCATGCCCACAGCTTAGGCACCTAACTGGGTGGGAATTCGGTCCCTAAACGACCCCCAAAGCTCAGATCTCAGACGCTGCAGTAATGGTTGCCATTATCCTTTCAGAGAGCGAAATGTTAGATTACACGGACTATTCTTAAGGCTGCTGACACTGCACACTTCTTAATTTCTCAGTTATTCATGTGTTTGATCTCAGAAGCAGCAGTAACAAAGGCATTTGGGGGAAATGAGGGCACACCACACTGTGGACAAGCAGGTTTCACAGGGTGAGAAACACGTTAAGTATATGCTTTGACATATAACCCATTATGTCCAATAGTACAAACCCCCACAAATTGCTTGCCATGAAAAGGGAATGATACAAAATAGTGGAGAAGGGATGCACAGGGTGATAGCAAAACAGGAAAAGAGATTAAAATGACAGAAGCTAAATATGTATGGTGGTGTAAAAGTTTTGTTTCTTAGAACATACTATTTGAAAGATTGAGGGAAACAGAGAGGGTGTCCCATCTCTTGAACAAATGCTAAAAAACTTCCTGCTCAAAGTAGTGTTCTGTATGCATAAAAAACAGGGAATGCCCTTTAAAATCCATTCATCGTGGTGAGGGAAGTGGTGCATGAAATACCACAACAAAGCTCTCAACGTCTATAAATGTGCAGTTCAATTTGGATCACTTTTCAAGTATATCGCCTAATATCACTGTTTAGTCCTCTTAGATTCACACTGTGGAGTGGTGTCAGTGCAGAAATGGAATACGTGCTCCAGGAGCACACCTACTGTACTCCCACCGCAAACAGGCACTAAATCCATGGACCAGATTTGCACTGGCCCAAAATTTAAAATAACCTGCAGTGTGACATTCAGACCTCAGCACTCTTTCACTCGACATATGTACTGTTATTGATCTGCACTACTTGCTGATGTAAACTTGGCCTCACACACACTTTTTGCAAGTGTTAGCAAACGCTGATAAAGTGCAAGAGGCTACTTAAGTGGTTCTGGCTTCAGCCAGCAAGGGGAGATGAGAGAAAGCTCTGGCAGGAGAGCCAAGGGCAGAGGCAGAAGGAGCCCTAGCAGCACGGCTCACAAAGAGACTGGCAGAGAGATGCTCTGAAGCTCTCAGAAAAGTTGGGTGAAACAGTGTGGAAAGATGGGGGCTTTCTCCCATTGCCAAAAGATAAGGTCTGAAAGGAGCTAAAAAGTATGTGAGTCATTATTAATACAGGAAGGTAAACACAAATGCTGTGGCTAACATTTATTTTCCTCACATGCTCTCTGGTTAACCCAAGAGCTCAAGTCTGAACACTCATCTAACCAAATGCACGTACTTAAAAACTCTCTTCTTTCCCGTATTTCATTTGTACATTATCATGCTCAGTTTGCATTCTGAGATGATGGGATGACATGAGGTACATTATTGACCGTGACACAGAGATGAAACAACCATTTACGATCCCTGCCTGCTTCATGACCTTCACCTAGTCATCCTCTCCTTCAGACAGCTTTGCACACTGCAAAATGCTTTTTCTGTCTGAAAATTGCAGCAACCGGATAAATCTGATGGTAAATAGTAGATAGCATGAAGGAAAGGAACAATAATTTTTATTTCTTGTGTCAAAAAAAGATGATGCACGTAGGTGAGAAATTAAACCCAAGTAGTTTGGATTTTAAATAGAGGTGAAAATAACATTATGGATGGAGATGGACACTTACCTTGGGCAAATTGCCTGTGGAAATGACTAATAGTACCTTCACTCCAGACATGCAGATGAGTTTGCAGCCTGCATGAAGATTCCCTTTGACCCCTGTCCACAGTATGAGGCAGGGATGTGAACGTCTGTGTTACATACCATAACACATTTCGTTGTTTCACACCCCACAGACTCCTGGTGGTCTTTCAGTACAGGAAGAATCAATGAAGGTGTTGAATCACTGCAGAGTTTAGTCCTGGAGCATCTGCATTGGGCCAGGTTTCAACTCAGAAGAGATGCATCACCTAAAATTTTTTATTGTTGCTGTTATTTGGAATTTTATTAGTTTCTTAGAAGGTGGAATATTTCCTAAAATACCAACCATAGGTGACTATTGCAATAAATCCTCTTACAACTGTATTTACTTAGCTGTAACTCTGTAACTTCATTTTAAGTTATTAAGCTCTATTTAAAAAAAAAACAACCTAAACCAACACACAACCCAAAACCTGGACTTTGGCTTTTTTCTGGTCATTTACAGAAATAAACAAAAGTTCTTCAACTTAATAAAATATGCAAGATAAAACTAAAAAAAATCTTTGATTGTGTCAGACAGGAAGGTATAGTCTTCTGGTTTACTGCATCATATACCATCAGGGACTACATCAAATACCTTAATTGGAGTGGGATTTGGAAGTGGAGATTTTCTGTCACATCACGGTATTTTCTCAAACATAGCACCTACTTTGCTCAATACAGTATACAGTATATAAATAATAGCATGTTACATATATGTTGATACAATTTCCTCATTTTTGTAAGCAGTAAAACTTTCAGAATCCCTTAATGAGAACTATTTGCATACCTAAATAGAAGAACTACAAAAGAAGAGATTTTGTTCAAGTGAGATTGAATGTTAAAGGAAGATAAATTATTAAATAAAAATTTCAGCACCACACTCAGCATAGCTTTCCAGTGTAAGAGCTCAGTGAAAAGTTTCTATAATAAAAAAATAAACTTTTTTCATCAAATGCACTTTTAATCATATTCAGAAGCTGATGATCTTTGATGTTTTACTAAACATTAGTATCCTAGGCTACTTTAAAAAAAAGAATTGTTAAGTCCTGCATCTTTTTTCTATTGCATCCTAAAGGAGCAGAAACTGAAGTTCCCCATTAAAAGAATTCACAATGTAAACTTATCTTCAGATTTCAAAGAAGAGCAAAAATCATAAGGAAGTTTATGAACTAGATGCTTGTACACAATAAGAGACTACATTATGAGTTTTGCTGGAGGGGGAATTTTAGGTTTGCCCTTTGGTTTGAACTCAGTGGCAGTATATGCAAATCTTGTAGCTGCAGGTCATCCTCAGTGAATGGATAGTTCTATTTATACAATTTTAGAACTTGTGAGTAATTTTTCCTCAGTATATTCCCCATAAAACATGACAGCACACCCTATTTTATGAAACATATTTGGATATGCTGATTCATATTCATGATTGATTTTCCAGTACTTCACACTGTAAGTGGTTATTTGTGTGTTATATTTAAGATCATAAAGGCATCTTTGTATATCCCTTTTGCAGTAGCATTGGTGGCTACTCAAAGTACAGGATAGCAGAATACCAAAGATAACAGATTAAAAAAAAGAAAAAATTGATATATTTTCAGTAACTGTTAGATGTACAAAATAGTGTGCCCCAAATGCCAAGCTATCTTCAGAGATGTACTGGTACCATGGATAACCAAAGCTAACTCTAGGATTATGCTTTTCTTCAGTCAATCTTATGCAACTGGACTTGAACTTCAAACAACACGAACTAGACTGTCCTGTCGCTATATGTTGTGTACTGCTACTTCAGTTGTCAGCAGCCATATTTCCCTTTAATTGTGTATTAGCCCTTCCATGATAAAAATAGCTTCCCATTGCTCCCAAATAAAAAGAAACAATTACATGCCAACTTATCATGAGACATCAATTTTTAACAAGATTTACTGTGAATTAAATGATTGTTTGCTGTATAAATATGTTTCAAAAGGCTGAGAAGCTATCCATTAGGAAGATCTGCATCATTTATTCATATGACCTTTAAATGAAAACTCTGAGAACTCTTTCCACAAGCCAGATGAAATAAGTCATAAAATTAAACTGGATATCATACAACAGCTCTAGTTATCCTATAAATTTACTTTGTTCTCTGCAACCATAGCAATATTTCCTGATGTGTTTAAAGTTATTTGCATGCAAACAGTACCTCCTCTTCTCCCCAGCCCACCCCATTAATAACTGATCACCCTCTCATTTTGCTCTTGCATTTAGTGCAATATTTATTCTCTGACTGTATCCAGGCCTGCCAAAATAAATATTTAGCACTGGCAAACAGTATCAAACCAGCACACATTTAAATGTAACAATTACTGTAAAGAGGCCGGTGAAGACTAGTAATGGAGCCATTTCAAAACTAGGCTGGACACAGCACCGGGGAACAGTATCTGCTGTAAAGAAGCACCTCACTACAAGACAAAGAGCAAAAGACCTAACACCTCTTTCCTCAACTAGGTTTTACAATAATTATTTGCAATTCCTTGTGCTTACTGTCAGACACAATCCAACACAATGAATGTAACAGAATCGCGGAATCACAGAATCACAGAAGGGTCAGGGTGGGAAGGCACCTCTGGAGATCATCTCATCTAACCCCCTGCTAAAGTAGCTTCACCATAAGCAGGTTGCAGTCACGTCCAGGTGTGTTTTGAACACCCCCAGAGAAGGAGACCCCACAGGGTCTCTGGGCAGCCTGTCCCAGCGTTCTGCCACCCTCAGAGTGAAGAAATTCTTCCTCATATTCAAAAGGAACTTTTTGCATTTCAGTTTGAGGTGCAAAAGGATCCACCATAGCCACACACACACCCTTGAGGTGGCTGGCCTTCTGGATCCCATCTTGGGAGGCAGTCAAGGAACATTTGTTACTGCTGTGGTTGAGCTGGCTTATTCTCCAGTAGGATGCGATGGCATGAGCATTGCCACTTTGGACCCCTCCCTCCAAGCCCTTCAGTTTAAAGCCTGCCTCACCAAGTTGGCCGGCCTGCCACTAGAGATTCCCTTGCCTCTCCTAGACAGGTGGATCGCATCCCTCCCTATCATCATCAAAGAATGTCACATTGTTATAGAAGCCAAAACCCTCACAACAGCACCAGCCACAAACGGTAAGTTGTTTTGCATTATACATCTGCTTCTGGCTGCACCCTTTCCCCTAACTGGTAAAGTGGAAGAAAAGATAAGTCACCAACATTTTTCATTGCACCCCCAAGGCTTACAGTCTTTGATTATGCCCAGGTTCTGGCTTGTGGTGTCATTCATGCCCACTTGGAGTAGCGATGGGTCTGTGCTCTTGACAAGTTGTGTCACCCTCACGGCAACATCTCAGACCTTAAAGTCATAAATGTTACAGGTGCTTTTGTTTAAGTCAGTTGTGAAGTAGTTCAAGGAGCTACATTCATCAAATTATTGCGAAAGTTCACTTTTACAGACATCTTTCATGCCAACATTTTTCAGTGGATTTGCATGTTCTTTGTATGCGCATTTACATCTCTGCTTCAATGATGAGAAATTCCCATTCTTTTTGTAGCTTATATGAATAAAGCTATTTAAAGATTAAGCAGTTCTTCAAAATAGAGAGTTTATAGTGAGTCACTTGTACCACATGAAACAATTCCAAGACCCCAAAGATTACACAGCAGGGAATCAGTAAAATTACAGCAACACTAGAAAGAAGCAAGAACACGCAGAAAATTAAAATTGGATAGAACTGTCCACAGAATTAAAAAGGTGGTTATACAACATACTTGGCATGGGGATTATAACAGGAATTTGTGAATAAAATGCAAGCTTGTCCCATCAAAAGAGGTTTCTGACATTTCCATTTGACAATGACAATTTTAACAAGTTTTCTTTTACTTTCATTATTATCTCTTACAGTGAAAAGAGAGTAAGTGAAAGCAAATATATTCTACAGTTGAAATAAAGGAAGCATGCAAAATTTTGTTCAGAGGCAATGGATGAAGCCCCTCTTGGTTTCAACAGAGTTTTGCCCATTTACCCATAGGTAATTTGGGACATTTCATCCTGCACAGCTACAGAAACTAAAGGAAACTGCTATAAACACCACCACAATTTTTTACCATGTGAAATGTCTTTTGAGATTATCTTTGTGTCAAGCCCAACTAAATTGTTTCCAATGTTTTTGTGTAAATACAGTGTTATCTATCAAGCATCTTGAAGTGCTGCAATTTTATAGAGGCTAAACATAAAGATAATAAACAAAATGCTCTCAGATCTCTGTGGAAGCTTCATAACCATTTCTCTGAAGAATATACCCAGAGATAAGACAAATCTCCATACCTGGAGCTCCACAGAATGGTTTTGACTGACCAGCAGCTATTTTATTGTTTTATAAAGTGCTTTAGGCTAGCTAGGCTTCTAAATGTTACGGAAAAAATATAACTGGATCCTAGTTTTCTCCTCAAGATACACCTGAAATTATACAAGTCTTTCCAGGGAGACGTAATTACAGGTGAAATCAATTCAGACACCAGTGTTGCAATCTGAACTCTGATGTTTTTGGATGCCAGTGATGTCTGTAGGTATCACATCACAGCTCCACGCTTCTTTCCCTTCGAGGAAACACACTGAGGTCCTGTCTGTTCAGTTACACTGTAATAATGATTAGCAACCGAGTCATAAATATTCTTCCCCGGATGGAATACATACCACTGTGAAACCTCAGAGGCCAGGCTCAGTTAACACAATGATCCATGCTCAGCAAAGTCAATAGAAATATGCCAATTTTCACTAAATTAAGACATTTTCCCTTGGAAGACACTCCTACTTCCAAGGAAGAAATAAAGCATGCAGCTCTCCTGCTATGAGTATTTGTTTGGTTTATGCCCTTGACAGTGGTGAGACTAGTTGCCTTACCTTTTTAAAACATCAGGTTTTTCGACTGGAATATGCATTACAGCGTAGAACAAGGTAGTACAATTTGGGGAGCCTGACTTCTCAGATATTGTTTATCCAGCTAAAACAACATATACAACTCCCTCATTCTTTTCAAATATTCAAGTTAATCAAGCAGTAACAAGATTTTATGTACAATTATCTGCCCTGCTCCAGGCAGGTTTTAACGAAGCGTGATGAAAATCTGCTAAATACAGTTTGTCCTTGGCTATGTTTATGGCCAAAACATGCTCAGTAGCATTTCAGCTGCACCTACTGCTGATGACACTTGTCAGCAAATAACTTTTCAAACAGAGGCAAGGACTGAAAACTGAGGTTCCAGCCAGTGACACATTAATACAAACCTGGTTAATTACAAGTCAATACAACTACGCAGATTTGGAAGAGCATGTCTGAGATCAGAATCTGGTGCTATGTCTTATCTTGTTTGCTGGGGCAACAACCTTGCCCATGAGATCCTGGGGAGTGTGCTGTCAGCACATGTGTTCAGCCCTCAGCTTTCCTGAAAAAAGCAATGGCGCAGAGCAGTTTGTTGTATGATTCTGCCAGATAATTGATTTCAGTAATGGTACTTTTTGTCAGCTATTAAGTATTAAAAGTAGAAAATACAACAAAGTGGGAAGAATTGCAATGAAATGCAACTTTTGCCAAGCATCTGATTCTAATATTTGCAGCAGCTAAGTCTGAAATAAATGCATCTGGATCAAGAGACAAAGAATCTTTTATGTGTTCACTAAGCAACAGCTTGACTCTTTCTCTGATGAATATGGTTTAAAACATCTGTTTTTACAGAATAGTTGTTAATTTCTCAATTAATTGTAAAGTTCAAATGACAAAATTTTCTGTTTAGGAGAAAATGCTTTCTAACATACCATTATAATGAATCACTTCCATCTGTCTATTTGCACTGCATTTTCAACCATAACTAAAATTGATGTAAAGTTTAGTCATTCTGCTAAAAGTAAAATGATAACCAGAATCACAGAATCATAGAATATTTTGGGTTGGAAGGGACCCTCAAATGTAATGTAGTCCAACCCCCCTGCCATGGGCAGGGGCACCTTTCACCAGACCCACAGCCCCATCCAGCCTGGCCTTGGACACTGCCAGAGATGGGGAACCCACAGCCCCTCTGGGCAACCTGTGCCAGTGTCTCACCACCCTCACAGTAAAGAATTTCTTCCTAATATCTAATCTAAATCTACCCTCTTTTAATTTAAAACCACTATCCTTTGTCCTATCGCTTCAGGCCCTACCAAAAAGTCTGTCCCCATCTTTCTTACAAGCCTCCTTTAGGTACTGGCAGGCTGCTATAAGGTCTCCCAGGAGCCTTCTCTTCTCCAGGCTGAACAACCTCAATTCTCCCAGCCTGTCCTCACAGGAGAGGTACTCCAACCCTCTGATCATCTGTGTGGCCTCCTCCTGACTCACTGCATCAGGTCATGTTCTTCTTATGTTGGGGGTCCCACAGCTGAATGCAGTACTCCAGGTGGGTCTCGTGAAAGCAGACTAGAGGGGCAGAGTCACCTCCCTCGGCCTGATAGCCACACCTGTTTTGATGCAGCCCAAGATAACAGTTGGCTTTCTGGGCTGCAACAACACATTGCTGGGCCATGTTGATCTCCTTGTCCACCAACACCCCCAAGTCTTTCCCCTCAGGGCTGCTCTCAATTCATGTTCTGCCCAGCCTGTACTGTGCTTGGGATTGCCCTGAGCCATGTGCAGAACCTTGCACTTGGCCTTGTTGAACTTCATGAGGTTCACACAGGCCCACCACTCCAGCCTGTTCCAGGTCCCTCTGGATGGCGTCCCTTCCCTGCAGCGCGTCAGCCGCACCACACAGCTTGGCGTTGTCAGCAAACTTGCTGAGGGCACACTCAATTCCAGTGCCTAAGTTGCCGACAAAGATGCTGAACAGCACCGGTCCCACCACTGACCCCCTCAGGAACACCATTCACCACTGGCCTTCATGACACTGGAATTACAACATCTAAGATACAATAGCTGTATTAAAAAGGTAACATTTTAATATGAGTTGACATTCTGTGGCGCTGTGCCTCCCCCCCTCTCAATCCTGATCTAACAATGAACAACTCAAAGTGGATTTGGGGCTTTGCCTCGAGCAGCATGCCTATCCCGCCACACAGGGAGCAGATGCAGTCTGACAAGCAAGCCAACTGAGCGATGCCCGGGTGAGGGGGGCCCTCACAGCCTGCGGTTGTGTCACCAAAGGCTGGGAAAGGCCTCCCACATCCGTAACCATGAGTCTGTATCAGTACCGAATCCTCCCCACTCCGCGCTGAGCCATCGGGCCCAACTGCCCTTCCTGAACTGACACTTTGTCAAGGGCCAACCAGCACACAGTAAGTGACTTAGTCCCACCTCGCCATGAGTATAAAATCTGGCATTTTACAATCATTTTTTTTTTCAGGACAAGAACTCTATTTTGGGACAGGTCGAGGGGCCTGGATGTCTCTCCTCCCAACGCAGGGACGCCTCTTCAGTGAGACATGCACCTCCGACTACGTTAGGTGTTACTAGGGACAATATTACAAGCAAAAGCACTGTACTCGAGTTTGATTTTTGCAGTAAGTGTATTTATCAATGGCGATTCCAAACTTGTTATATCTGTCTCTTTAATAAATAATCTATTTTTATAACTTTGCAAAGCTGTTTCAGTGAAAGTCCTTAACTGGACTCTGACAGGCAAACATTAACTCTGATGAGTGGTTGTACATATGATCCTTTAGATTTAAAACCAGTGACCAAGTCTGAGACTACAATTGGATCTAGCCACACCTAGAGTCCTCTCTGAGGAGTTTGGAAAGCAAGGGGATCCTTTCCAAACTTCATGACTCAACAGGAGAGCTGTCTTCTCCCCCTCTCCCAGCCACTCATCAGACTCTTAACGTGACACATTCTAATGAAAAGTTAAAATCTCTGCTGAGTCACAGCACATCCAGTGATACTCATGAAGCAGGAACAGAATTTACATTCGAGTGGTTTAAGTGCCCCGAAATTTTCTATCTTAATCAAAAGGTCATGAAAAATGTATGACTTCCAAAAATATGCAATTGAAATGGGTACTGAATGATTTTTAACAAAGCTATAATGGATTACAATTCAACCGATTACCCACACTATATAATATTTTGCTATTTTGTAGAAATAGATGGTTGTAAAAGAGTGTTCACTCAATTTAATTTATCAGCAAGATTTATGAAACATTCATTTTGAATGGTGCACAGGGCATCTACAGTTTGAATAGGAGACACTTTACCGAATCAGTCAGTAGACCCCACTGAAATGACGTAACCTACCAAAACTCTTTTGAATGTGCTGGTTTGTGGTGTGTACTAATTAGAGCAGTTGCACAGCTTACCACATCATTACTGTGCTGAAAAGTTGAAGGATACTGATTAAGGGTATTCATTTATTTTCCTGGGTTGTACATATTTAATAAACACCACAGGCTTCCTTGTGCCTTGACTGTTTCCTTTTTCTTGCCGCAATACTCAAGACACAGTGACCCCAGGTGCAAGGCATCTTGACTGACAGAAAATGTCTCATCTGCCTTGTGAGCTGTTTGTAGAGGTTTTTTAGGTGGGAGATTTTGAGAGTCAGTCTTACCCTGCTGTCAGGGTCAACGTTTGTCAGTAGGGTGTTTCTAATTGCCATTGGCTTCTTCCCTCAAGACGGAGCTGACTGGGCTAGCATTCAGCTGCGGGAAGAAAATTAAGGATTGAGCTGCCAATATCAGTGGGAAGTGCTTCATCAGTTGGAGCTCTGTGCTTTGCCTTATGTAAGTCCAGCCCTAAGATGTGCTTGGGATGGACCTTACCCTGACACCCAAGCCACGTCCTGGAGCAGAATGTGGGCAGGGGAGAAAAGATTGTGAAGTCTTCTTCTCACCCTTTGGCAGCCCTTCTTGCAGCTCAGCTCCCTTGGAGCTCTTGGCTTTGTCTCTCTTCTAACCCTAATCCAAGGGTTAGATAAAAGTAGTCATGGATTGCACTCTATCCAGAGACCCCAACCTATGTCCCAGAGAAGAAAGTTGTTAGAGGACAGCATCTGCAGAGCCTTCCCTTACCTTATGCAGCTTTTAAACCCTTTTCAACTGCTTTCAGCTTGGTGCTGTTGGCTTTGCGTCTCTCCTGACCTTAAACATAAGCTTAGGCATGGGATGAACTGTATCCTGAGATGACCAGCATTGTCCCAGAGGAACGAACAAGTGTTCAGGCATGCGCTCTTTGCACAGCCTCCCCTACCCTTGGTCCTCCCCCTTGGCACTCCCACTGCACCTGGAGCTGTGGGCTTCATGTCTCTCCTAACCCTAACTCTAACCCTAGGCATGGGCTAAGCCTTAGCCCTAGACTTCCTGGCATGGCCCAGAAGCAAGAATTTTTTGGAGATTAATTCTTTTTCCAGCTTTCCAGGGGAGGCAGGTGTTGCTACAAAAATGGGGTATTGGAACGTATTGATGTGTGTCTTAGGCCAGCCTGCAGACTGTGTTGAGAAGGTCAAGCTGTCCTTCCCCTTTTTGTGACAGGTGGATTATAAACACAAACTAAGACCTCTGGCCTACTCTTTACAGCCAAACTCCTTAGGTAAAAGAACAAACCATTACAAAAATAAAATGTCTAATAATTTTCAAAATTAGAGTTGGTTTATATCAGGATTTCTGCTTTAAAGACTATTTGGATTGTCAGAAATATGCCTTTTGTTTCATGAGGTTGAAATGAGCCAATGTTGGTATTTATAACAGTATTATATCATTAATATGATAATAAAATGTGTTGTTTCTAATCAGTCATTGTTACTTTATCAAGTAGTTGAGGTTAGAAATACATGCTTTTGGATCATGAGCAACAAGCAATTGAGATTGGAAAAGATCGGTAGCTGGAATTTCTCAGTAAATTAATATGCATAAACTGTGTTAGAGCAATCAGCCTAAGTGACTAGACAGGCATTCAGAAAATTCCTTTTTGGAAAATTATATAATTCTCTAATGTGAATGGAATTTTCTATACCCAAAGGGAACTTCAATGAATGGAGATACAGAAATTTTCAAGCCTTCTAAGCGGGACATATAGCGCACGGTTCCTCATTATAATTATGCCTATGATGGCATTTTGTTTTTTCTGGACGTATATGTCAAGCAGGTATGTCTGTGATACCTAATGAGGTTATGATACCTAATGAGGTTAGTACCTTTGCAGGAGTTACAGTTTACAGGTATATTATTTTGAATCATTGCAGTAAGAAAGAACATTATGCTCACATCCCTTTCAACAGAAGAGCTTTTACTGGCCCTTTTGGGTGCAGGGCATGGCCAAATGCTAGTATTGTAAAGTAATTAATTCAAATGGGCTTAAGCGTGAATAAAATGTCTTAAATGAGTCCATGAGTGACTATGTGTTTATATGTATGCAAATGCAATGGAGGGCAATGCAGTCAAGAACGGAAATTCTGTGGTGCTGACACTACTATTAATAGTTTCAAAACCAATCCTTTTTCCTCCCATATTCAGTAAAGAGCAATCTAAAAGCACTCACATTTCTAGTCATACTATTGCTAAATGTCAATTTGTAACAATATGAAAGGAAACCCCTCAATCAATGCTCCATAAGTAAATGCCCTTTAAAACAAACATTCATGGAAACAAAAATTGTATTATATTTGAACTATAGGTTTTCAAACAGACTAAAGCGCTGCAACCAGATGTTCTTGTTGATGGATTTGCAGCTATTGACTTTTGCTCCAGCTCATATCAGTGACTAAAGGCTGCTTCATATTCACCCAGAATATAAATTTTAAAGAAAATAACTCTCCAGCTGAACTTACAAAATTGTAGAGACTCAAGCAGTGTCAGATAGCACACTGCAAGTAAAGAATTTGCATGTTGTAGTTAAATATAGATATTTATAGATCTTTTTTTTTCCCCACTGTATAGTGGAAGCTCTGATGCTAACACATCAGAATATACAACCTCTAAAACTCCAAATGTAAGGATAAGTTTTCTGAGAAAAATGTGTATGACGTCCCCAAGTGTTCTAAACATCTAGCTAAAAGACTCATATACAGCAATAGTCCTAAGAACGGTAAGATCACCCGCAAAAGCTGTTCAATACGTATTTCTATACTAAAACATAAATAAAAAAGCCCTAAGGGTCACAGAGTACCACCCAGATAGAACTTGTGTGTAATTACTAAAAACTGAATAGGGTTATTTTTATGTATCATTAAATTTTTGTGTAGGTGTGCATATATACATATACATGCATACAAAATCTGCTTTTTAGTCAGAGCAGGAAAGGAAACAGCTCGCTGAAGAGTCGTGCAAAAGTGTGCATGCTAACTGTAATACCTTTGACAAGGTGTCAAAGAGCACACTCTGGTCACGTTGGAGTGTCAGGACTGACACAAGGGAAATCATACAGACAGAGGTTATATATATGTGTTGGAATAGCTGCTGCTGGTGATAAGGGATATAGGAGTATATACAGTGCTAGGGGGAATAAATTCATGATGACGGCTTATAATAAGTTGACGGTAATGCTGCGAGTATCTGCATATTAAAGTGGTGGGTAGTGATAATATGTGTAATTGTGATGGTGAGCAGACAGTGATAACAAGATGTGTGAACTGTAGGAGGTGATGGGCATGCATGGTGAAATGAGTAGGTTGTAAGGATGCATGTGTGATGCTGAGTATGGTGGTGCTGTGGGGAACGTATAGCAGCATATGCACTGTGGTGATATTTATGCAGCGGGGACCTGCTGTTCTTGACAAAAGTAGGCGGTGCTCATAGGCGACAGTTCATGTGAAGAGAGAGGTTGGTGTCCGTACAGGTGTGATATGCTTGCACATAGGAGTGGCTACAGCCAACAGAATCAGCAGTTACTGAGCATTTTGTATGTAACCCTGTGCTGAGGGTGCACAAGTGATGCAGTGAGCAAGTGTGAGGGTGTGTGTGTTAGTGGGCAACCATGTCTGGTTAATAAAGAATGGGCAGGTGGTGGTGGTATATGGAAATTGATCAAGTAGTTATGTATAATCACGTAAGGACAGACTGTGTACATGGAGCAATAACATAGGGAGGTAAGACACAGTGCTCTGAAGGAGAGGTGTATGCGAAGTCATACATTTAAAAAAAACACAAAAAAGTATGCATGTCAGGGTATAGAGATGCAGTATTAGGACTATCTGCTGGTGCTCATGTGTGTTTGGAACTGGTGGTGTGAATGAGGTGTGTAAGGCAGTCGTGCCTGTCTGGAGATGATTGTATGAGTAGCTACCGGTGTGTATGACTGTGTTTGCCCAGGATCAGGCTGTGTGTATGAAATAGCATGGTAAAAGTCAGATATAGCATGGTGTAAGTCATTTATGTAGTGATAGCTACATACATGTAAGAAATAGTGTATGAATGGAGATGGTGTCAATGGTTTGTGTCACTGTATAGTGCTGAGAAGGGTTCATAGCCTCACCCCGTGTGGATACAACCCTATCAGGGCTATGCATATGTCTTAAGTACAATATTAAGAGAGGGGCTGCAGCGCTGGTGATGCAGCATGTGATGGCTGAGCTTGAAGTGATCCTTGAGTGGAAGCAGTATGTGAGGCGACAAAAAAGCAGACTGACGGTGTGTTTGTGTAGCAGCATAGCTAGGACTGTCTCAGCACCGTTGTGGTGTAACGATGGTGAGCTGTAGCATGCAGACGGGTGCCTGCACTGTTGAATGTGTGATGGATAGAGACAGATCATGTGCTGGGTGTCAGAATGGGACAGGAGGGCGTGTTTTGGGACAGAGCATGCAGAGAGGGGCAGGACTGTAAAGTATCTGCTGTTGTGTGATGTCTGCTGGTGGTGGTGGGACTGGACAAGGCCGGGGGCACAGATCTGCGCCGTGGCAGGGGGCACGGGGGCTGCTGTGCTCAGGCACTGCCGTGTGCTTAGGGATGAAAGTTGCGTGGGCCGTGCCAGTGGGTGTCATGCCCGGTGCCAGCACCCACGGTGACAGGAGAGGGTTACAGCAGCTGGGCAGCAAGAGGCATGCCTGCCGGGTAACACCGCCCACCCACCGCTCACCAGGGCGTCTTTCCTGAAGGAGAAAGGATGGTCCCTTTCGCCTGGGGTACCCCGGGCCGGCCCACGGAGGGGGAGCAGTGCAGGGCGGTGGGGGAGGAGAAGGTGCTGGCGGAGGCGGGGGGGGGGGGCAGCAGCGCGAGGGGGGGGGAAACCAAACTGGATGGGGAGAGCAGTGTCGGGGGGCACTGCGGGGTGGGGGGCAGTGGGGACGGGGGGAGCTGCGCCCCGTCCGCCCCGGCGCTGCCAAGCCGCGCACCGCCGGGGGGCGGGTGGGAGGTCGGCGGGCGCGGGGGGTGGGCTGGGAGGGACACCCACTTACGTCTCCTCCTGCTTTTTTTTTTCCTTTTCTCTTTCCCTCCTCCTTTTCGTAGCCGGTGACGCGCCGCTGCCTATTAATCATTCACCAGCCGGGAGCGGCGGTCACCGGCAGCCGGAGCGAGCGGTGCCGGCAGCCGCCGCCTGCCGTGCCGGGAGCCCCGCCGGGATGCCGAGCCCGGGCAGCGGCCGGCGCCTGCCGCTTTGAGCCGGGGGCGGGGGGCGCCGAGGATGCTCCCCCATGGCACCTGCCCCAGGCTTCCGGGCGGTGCAGGCAGCCACAGAGGCGGCGGCGACAGCGGTGGCGGCGGAGCCGGCAGCGCCTCGGAGGAGGCGGCGGCGGGGGGCATGGACTCGGGCGGCAGGAACTCCTCCGGAGCCCCGAACAGCACCCTGAGCGAGTCTCAGGGCAGCGCCATCCTCATCTCCTTCATCTACTCCGTGGTGTGCCTGGTGGGGCTGTGTGGCAACTCCATGGTCATCTATGTGATCCTGCGCTATGCCAAGATGAAGACGGCCACCAACATCTACATCCTCAACCTGGCCATTGCGGACGAGCTGCTGATGCTCAGCGTCCCCTTTCTGGTCACCTCCACCCTGCTGCACCACTGGCCCTTTGGCTCGCTGCTCTGCCGCCTGGTGCTCAGCGTGGATGCCATCAACATGTTCACCAGCATCTACTGCCTGACCGTGCTCAGTGTGGACCGCTACATTGCTGTGGTGCACCCCATCAAGGCGGCTAGGTACCGCCGGCCCACTGTGGCTAAGATGGTCAATCTGGGTGTCTGGGTGCTTTCCATCCTCATCATCCTGCCCATCATCATCTTCTCCAACACAGCGGCCAACAGTGATGGAACAGTGGCTTGCAACATGCTCATGCCAGAGCCCACCCAGAGGTGGCTGGTGGTCTTTGTGGTCTACACCTTTCTGATGGGCTTCTTGCTGCCCGTGGTGGCCATCTGTCTCTGCTACATCCTCATCATTGCCAAGATGCGCATGGTGGCCCTGAAGGCTGGTTGGCAGCAACGCAAACGCTCGGAGCGCAAGATCACCCTCATGGTCATGATGGTGGTGATGGTCTTTGTCATCTGCTGGATGCCCTTCTACATTGTGCAGCTGGTCAACGTCTTTGTAGAGCAGGATGATGCCACCATCAGCCAGCTCTCCGTCATCTTGGGCTACGCCAACAGCTGTGCCAACCCCATCCTCTATGGCTTTCTCTCAGACAACTTCAAGCGGTCCTTCCAGCGGCTGCTGTGCCTCAGTTGGATGGACAATGCTGCAGAAGAACCCATCGACTACTATGCCACTGCCCTCAAGAGCAGGGCATACAGCGTGGAGGACTTTCCCCCAGACAACTTGGAGTCAGGGAGCATGTACAGGAATGGCACTTGCACCTCCAGGATTACCACCCTCTGAGGAAGCATTCCTGCCCCCCGTGCCCCTACTGCCCCCCAGCAGGAGGGTGAGCGAGGCCAGGGCTGTGGCATGGGGAGGCCGGGAGGGAGGGGGTTTCCGTCCTGCCCACCAACAGTGGTGTTTGGCACAAGAAGGAGTGAAGAAAACCCCACATCCTCAGTCTGCTACCCCATCCCCCCCCCAGTGCTCCCCTTGAGAGCGGGTGCAGTTGCTGATGCTTTGATGCCCACTTGGCAAATTGCCACGCTCGTGGGTTGACTTAGGGTCTGGCAGCCAGGCTCTGCCACCCTTCTGTGTGTCTGACAAGTGGCTGTCCGGGTCCTGCAGCGACTCTCCCCTCACCTTTTGTACAGGTTGCCCTCCCCCCTCAGTTGGTGGGACCCTTCCAGGCCACTGAGCCAAGCCTGCTTCAGTCAAAGCCCAGCATTCAGACTCAGGCTCCCCCCAGCTGAACGTGACCCTGCTCCGCATCTCTCAGTATGCACTCCCCCCTCAGAGAGTAAAAATGCTGGGAAAAGGCCCCCCCCCCCCCCCAACACACACCTTGCCCTCCTCCAGGAAGGAGCAAGTAGCCTCTCTCTGCCAGCCCCTCCCCTGCCCCCAGAATAAAAAAGAAAATGGGGAGCAAAAAGGCCCTGGGAAAAGCAGTGGCATAGACATGGAGCCGTCTCTCGCTTCAGAGACAGCTTTCAGCTGGTTGGGACTCTGGCTCTCTGTGCTACGCTCAGGGGAAGCAGGGCAGAAAAGGTCTTCGGAAAAAAATGTGATTACTGCCGTGCTTCAGAGGTGTGCAGCAGGTTGCTGATAATGAGAGATAAACAGTCCCATGACTCACAGGGAGCAGAGCACCGAGCCGGGAGTCGGGGGGGAGCACTGAGTTGGGAAATGTTTGAATATGTCCATATGTACAATAAAGTGTGCTAATAATAAAGTTTAAAGGGAGCGCTAGACTGTGAAGCTGCTGTCTTGCGCCTGCTCCATCAGCTGTGAAACAGCAATGAAGGGAGCTGAGACAGTTTTGAATGACCTGGGGCAGCCACAAAGTCACTTTAGCCTACATGGAAAAAGAGGGATTGGTTTCAAAATCTCCATCAGGCTCTGAAATAAATACTTGACAAAAAAAAAAAAGTAGCTGTTTGATAATAGCTATTACCTTTAGCTTCAGTTTCTTCTGTTGCACTAAAAAAACAAGGGGGTGTGTGTTCGTATGTTGCCAATGTAATATACTGGCCCAGAGCTGCTTGATGTTTCATTTCTGAGAATTCCTGTTTTTCGTGTGTGCCTGACCTCTTTTTGTTTGATTTTTTTTATTTGATTCTTGTCACTGTGTCGTGAACGTGTTTCTCTGAAGCAGTTTATACTGTGTACTTATGTCTGTGGTGGCTACTTGCAAGGTTGCATTTAAAATGGATGATGCTCAAGAAGGCTCCTTTTCAGATAAAAAGGTTGTCACTTTTTCTAACTCCTTCATCTACATTGTCTCCCCCACAAAAATTCTCTTGAATTTTCTCTCTTCCCCTCTATGACAGAACAATTTTCATATAGACGAATGAAGCTTTCTTGTTTGATAAATGACAGCTGATTAAACAAAATCTTCTACCCCTGCTCCCTCTTATCCCGTATGTAAGAATCGGTACGGACTACGTTGAAATAAGCAGCTATGTTTCTTGCTTTCTACCACCTGTGTTAACAGTGTCACACAGTGGCAGGTGTCCCAGTAGCTGTGACAAATCACTTCTTTAGCACAATACTGTGGTTGTATTAATTATAACTACTGGCAATCTGAAGCAAGAGATTGGGAAAAATCTCTAGTAGCAGCATACCCATAGCATTGTACTGGTAGCTTAAGTACTGTGCTTAAGTACAGCGTTGTGTAAGGTTGACAATTAAGGCATCTAGCATTTGCAGTCATGGACTTACTACAGGTTTTTGTTAACTTACACCCTTTTAACTTTTCTCAGCAGCAAAAAGCAGAATACTACTTTGTACATTTCTTTCACCAAAAATTAGGTACTGTTAAATGAATGTATAAATTTAGTATTAAAAAGTTGTCTGATTCAAAGCCCATTGAAACGAGTGAAAAAACACAAATTCACTTCAAAGGGCTGTGAGTCAGCTCCTTTTAGTTTAAAAATTGCTAATGTGAAGATGTTACATCCTTATTAAAATATTTTGTGAAAAGGTTTAACAATTGTACAGTTTCTTTTCTTTTACTTCCCAGTGGACCGCATTTACAGAAAACATGCATCTATTAATTCTGATAATGTTTTACATGCACATATGGGGGAAAAAAGGATGAAATCTCTTTATAAGCTTATTTAACTTTTCACAGAAACCAAATATCTGTCAAAACAGTAAAATGCCCCACGATACCACATGATGCTATTTGTAGAGCTTCACTTAAAATCTCACTTACAGTCTCTTCAAAATGCTATAAATCTCATAATCTTAAGTGTTTTTTCACCCAGGCATATTGTTATGCATGGTCAGATTAAACAGGGAGTCGTCTGCTTACTACTATTGGATTTGTTTAACATCAGACACGATGAGAAAGAAGTTTTAAAGCAGCGATTCATACCTGATACTCAGCTTTGATGAGAAGTTGAGCCTGGTTTTGTTTCTTGGGTTTTTTTTTATTATTATGATTTTAATTTTTGACTTTGCCTTTAAGCAGAGCTGCAGTGGATGCATTTACACCTACCAGCACATGCACTTTAATTTCAGGTTCTGGCAGGCAGATCGCAGAGGGTGGTGTTGGTACCGGGCAGCACAGGCGGGTGCTGGGCAGAGGCTGTGGGTGCCTCGGCAGATGGCAGATGGCAGGCTTTCCTTCAGATGGACGCGCTGCCTCCAGCCAGCACAGCCTGGACGTTACTGACTGAAACACCCTCTGCAGTTTCAGAACTGGAAACTGCAAAGAACTGGAAAGAAAACCCATTTATCCTAAACTAACAGTTCTTCCTGCTATTTTTCACTCTGAGCTTGGCTTGACTTTGGCAGTGGGAGAGGTGATCAACAGCTGTAAATCATTCTTCATTTGCTTTGGAAGAAAAAGAAAGTGATTTCATTCTGTGTTATTATTCTAAACAGTAGACTATCCCTACCAGAAAAAAAAATATTAAAAAAAGTTGTCCTTGTGAAATAACATGAAATAACATTAGAAAACAAAGGGAATTAATCTTAATATTTTCCAAATTACAAAAAGGTCTTCAGATTTCATATGGAAATTATTTGAACTAATGCCTAATTCACTAAAAAAAAAAAGTACAGTGACATTTCTTGCTGACATTTTGCCTCTTTATACAGCTGTAACATAATTCATCTACAAATGGGTAAACTGTAATTTATAACCAGTAGTATGTTGCTGCTTTTCCCCCATGAGTTTAATATTTTAAAAATACTGCAACCACTTTGTCACGGCAATTGGCCCTGTGCTGCCGAAATCCATGCGACGCTCGTTGTTCTCTGTTTAGCCTAAGACCTACACCCAACAGTGTGATCGCTCCGAACAGCATCTAGTCAGCAGGCTGGAGTATTTCCCGTGGTATGCGCAAGGAAGAATGGTCTTCACATGGAACACACATCAGGTACCTCTGCAGCATTTTCCCACTCAAAGGAGGGTAGCCAGGAATTTCTCTCCTTTATCGCTAGGCTTCCCACCGCAGTAGTAAAGACGATGCATCTCATAGTCCTGGGGCTGACTGCTATGTGCAGTCAGTGGGCTTGAACCAGAGCAGTCACAGAGGCACTTGATATCTGGGGTTGGATGAAAAAGGTGATGGCCACGTGTAGATCTCTGCCTCTTGAGACGGTCTCTACAGCAGAGACCATCAGGCAGTGTATGGTGTCCTTGAATTCAACACTTAAAGAACCCATCTGATTTCTTCACGGAGAAGGTGAATTTAATATTAGGGGATTAGATTAAACATCTATTACCTATCAAAAGAAGGCATTAGAGGACCACTTTCCCTTCAAAAAATCTAGAAGCTTAAACAGTACACAACAGAAAAGTACATAATTTAAAGTTGAAATAAAGTACAAATAATGAAAATAGAAGAAAGGATGAACATCAGCAAAAAAATAGTAAAATTTTAAAGCAGACCAAAAAAAAATATTTTTGAGAAATGTCTGCTTAAAGATGTAGCAACTACCAATGCAAAATCCAGTAGAGCAGAAAACCCGCCAGTGTACTTACTGCTGATAAATGACAACTGCATTTAAGACTGTTTCTGGAAGAAAGAGCCATAGGGAAGAAACCCAAAATCTTACTGCCTCTGTTCATTATGGACCTTTTTTTTTTATTTTTTTTTTTTAATAGCAGCAATGGATAAGTCTGTGGAAGTTCATCAGAATAAAGAGTTTGTAGGAATTTTGGAGTAAATCAGATGGTGGACAGTACAAGACTATTAGCAGAGGCTTGTGCTCCCCTAAGAATTCAAAAGGAATTCCCTAATGAAAGAGCTGTACTATTAACTGTGGTGAAACCTGCTGGAAACCCACAGGGCCCTGCCCTGGGACTTGTCCTGCCCAAATTTCTCATAAATGATCTGGAAAAAAACTGAGGGATAATTCTTTGAAAACATCAGCACAGTTTTCTGCAGCAGTCAAAACAAACAAATAGTTATGTTAATAACTTTTAAAAACCAGAAAATACTGTTAAGTCACTGTAGAAGACTACCTGCATCTCCAACAGTTTCTGAATTTGGATTTCCCAAGAAAAGGTGCAAAAAAATAATAACAAAGCAATCAGATCTATAGATTTGTTTCTAAAAAAGAATAAACTGAACAGACTCCTCTACCTGGGGCAGAGATGAGTGAAGGAGTGTATAGCAAAGGTATGGAAAAATCAGGGAGTCAAACTGGTCTACTTTTTCATGTCACATGTAAATAAATTGTAGCACTAATTGATACAGGATGGTTGGATGCCAAAAGTAATAGAATCAAATCCAAACTCTGTTAGACAAATTGATGGAAGTCTACCAAGTGTGACATGAGCTCAGTCTTAAACTCAGTCTTGCAACCTTGGAGTACCAAGGAGAAGTGTCATTTACAGATGTCAGATTTTCTGTTCTATTTCCTAAAGTATTTACTATCATCACAGAGAGATTACTGACTTAGATGACTTTTAATCTTACTCAAACTATCTGTTATTATGCTCCTATATTATGTTCCAGGGAACAGTGTAAACCATTCTTATCAGCCCAAAACACAAGACCTGCTGGTTATGTTCCAAAAGCCAAACCACACTTTTCTGACATTACAGCCCATGTGTTGTTCCTGGATTAATGACTGAAAACGTTTATTTGTTTACAAGCCACCACATTTTGAGTAACAGATGCTTGAAAAAATATGCAGCCAGAGGATGGTGACGATGGATACATCCCGGTAAAGACGGATACTTGACTGTTTGTCTTATCCCTCCTTCCTCAGCTCATCCTCTCCCTGGACCTGCAGGATTCTCACTCTTTACGTTATCCATGAAATACATAATAGTAGTTGTTTCCCCATCCTTCTGCCTCAGACTTGCAATGCAAAAGGACTGGTGGGTGGCAAGAGGGAAAGGACTTAATATGTGGGACCACCACCACATCTCTGCCTTCCCCACCTCCCTGCTGTCTTCAGGTGCCTCGCCTACAGCGAAGCAGTCATCCAAGTCTGCAATGTGAAACAGGGAGAAGACTTGCTTGCAAACAGATGACTCCCTGTTCATATTCACTTGCTGGTTGCCCAGTCCCAGAGCTCTACAGGTCCAGAGGAGAAAGGCAAGGCTGCATATTGGGGGAAGAAGGAAAGGCATGAAGTTTAACCTATTCTGAAGCCCTAGGAGTGTGGTTACTGCTGCTGCCTTGCTGTGTTTGCCTTTCGAGTCAGCTATATATCTCATTAGTGAAATGTATGAATCATCACTCCACAGCCTTGATAAATGTCCACATCCTGAAGAAATAGAAAATATTACTTCTAGAAGGAACTAAGTAGCATGTACCAGTGATTAAGCTCCATGCAATAAATGAGGAAAGATAATGAGGGCTGGAAACATGAAAAAAAATTGATTAAGTGATAGGAAATTACTATTCCTGGGGGAAGCATGGAATCCATTCATTCTTTAATCTTCTTTAAGCTATACACTACACTTAAAAAAGGAAAAAGGTTCTTTGAAGTATTTGAATTTTGCCCATCTCCACTTTTAGATTTCACTTCAATCCCATTACACACTTAATCAAGCCCTCAGCAGTATAAATCACTATTAAAAAATTGGGGAAAATTAAAATTTTCTGATTATTTGATGAATACATACCGTTAAAAATTCATCACATGTTCATGAATAATATGTACAGCTGACAAATGATGTGCCTACCAGTCAAACTGTCTTTGGAGGAATTAAGGAACTCTAAAAATTAGATTTAATAATTGGCAACAGGGGATGCTTTTTGAACCACTGTGATAGATGAGAGAGGTTTGGACATTCCTATTCTTGGCAGAAACCACCGTTTTTAAATGTGGACCCATAGATGCTTGTGTCTGCCATTTCAGTACCATTACATTACTACATGCAGTCCTCTAGACAACAGCCAGGGTCTCTAACACTATGCCTTGCCCCAGGGAATTTACAATTTTTAAAAAAACACACGACCTAATATGAACCACTAGAATTGAAAGTACTAAATTATTTTAAATCCTCCATACAAATTGTAAAACTTACCGATGCAAAGTTCATATGTGATTTATATGGCTTTTGTTGGGATAAAATAACGGTTTTCCCTGTACTGGAAAAACAGTTGCAATATAATATGCTTATGTAATATGTATAGTCAAAGGTCACGTATGTAACATGAGGGGAAAAGTCAAAATTTGTCTCCATCTGTGTGGTATTTTTGAAAAATAGTTATATTTGATTGTGTATTTTACATACGGTGTTACATAAGAATTAAAAGGAGGTTGCATCCAATTTCATAACCAGACACTTTTCTTACATCAATCCTTGTTATGGTTATCTGTACTCATTATGACCTTACTTACTCGCCTCCTATGGATATAAACAGCAAACCCTGCACTGAATCTGCCTTGCAGACCCCCAAGTCATGGTTATGAGCCAACAGTCCATGTTGCAAGCCAGTTACCTGTTGGTTTCCTTTTTTAAGAAGAGACACAACTTAAATTGAGAGTGGAAAGCAAAGATGATCTATCCTTTCCCCCAAACCATCCACTTCTTGGTCTGAACCATCAGAGGAAGAGAACTTCATGCATTTCAAGCCTGCTCAGGTTCCAATCAAACCCAAATATGATTGGCTTTGTATTCTACTGACTGCAAAAAAACAGGTAAAGAAACCCAAATACACAAAACAAGAATTTCTACTGCGTACAACCAACAGAAGCTATGGTAAAATTATGCCCGTTTAGCCACACCTTGACGAGACACAAGGCACTCTGAGCTTGCTTTTAGGAAAGCGACTTGCACAGCTGGAGACTTAGGTTAACTGATTTTTCCAATTTAATTTCAGATTTGTGTTTTACATGCATTTAAATATGACTGCATTTCTTTACGGTCAATATAGAGAAATGGCACTTTCAGGATGCAATTCATTGGCCCTGTTTTCAGCATCTAGTCTAAAATGAAAGAAATCGCGAGTACATACTTCTCTCCATAGGCTGTAAAGGAGTCTAAGTGAGTAGTGGAATCTAGATGAGCTGTTGGAGATGGGTACACTTGGTGAGATGGATCCCATCCATAGATGCAAAAGGGTCTGGTTTCAGCTGAGTCAAATTATAAACTGGGGAAAACGTAACAGAATTTAACAAATTATAAACTAGGGAAAACGTAACAAATGTCTAATGCTTAATCCTGAATCTTGAGTGTGAGGAAAAGAAATCAGAAATCAAAATGTGATTTCACAGGAAACACAGGCAGAGTGACATGAGAGTAATAAGATGAGTCAGGTGAATGGCTTGCAAGGGCATGAACTTACACATTTTAACTGACTAGTCAGAGTCAAATCCTGAGAGACGCCAAAAGAAGTAGTGAGGTGCAGGTACTTAGCACATAGCTGTGTGCTGGGTAAGAGTGCTGAAACACAGAATGAGGGTATTTCTACAGCTTAGAAAAACATACCTGGATAGTTGTACCATCCCATTAAGAATTCAGCCATCTGATACGTGGGAAAGCATAGAAGTAATAAATGTGGGAGGCTCTCATCCATCTTAGTTGCTATTTGCTTATACAGCCCCTTCTAGAAGACCAAAGCTCCACATACACTGCTCCCTAACAGAAATTACTCGCAGTGACAGTAACAGGAGTGGTATTAAGACAAAAGGCATTAATGGCCAAGTCATTTTCCAAAACTGTGCACACCTGAATGTAGAATCAAACCTCCTACTGAAGCTGAGAAATGCCTGACTTCTGAAATACAAATGTCAGATAAACAGATTAGAAAAGTATGCAGATTATGAGACAGCTTTGTAACGAATAGCATTCTCACCTAGCTGGATTTCATTCCCGTCACGATACAATGGAGTTCATGGCTACAGACAGCCTGATAGCTCACAAATGTCTGCGATCCCCTTAACAACAGCAAAAGACTGTTTCTCAGATAGCCACAGCCTACCATCATTAAGTGGAGAGAAGGAAAAAGAAAAACCCCACGCTATGTCATACTTGATTCTTAGCAGATGTTTATACTATATTAACCTTCCAGACTTTGCTTGCAAGAAAAATTGGTAACGATACACATTATTGTTTGAAAGAAGTTCTCTAAACTCAAAAGGAAAGTTACTTAAAGCATATTTAAAAAGACATTTCAGAACTTAAAGTTCTTTTAAGGGAAGAAAGTATTTCTCTGCCTTCCCTGTACCCCAAAGGCTTGGATGAGATCCAATTAGTTGCATCTTACTGCACTCAGAAAACTTTGAATCAGTATTTGGCATTACCACTTTGATTGAAAACCGACACCATAGTAATAATAATAAGTGAGCATCACGACTCGGAACTGCAAAGAAAGCAAGCTCTGCGGCCAGGATGAAAGCTGCTCTACTGGAATTCCCAAGGGAAATCACAGGGGAAGTGTTCACCTCATTTAGAAAGGGGCACAAAGGGTGAATCCTTCTTTCCTTATTCTCAAAGGTCAGGGTGAAAAACTGTATGAGTAAAAAGAATGGGATTTGCATGATGTATTCTCACCCACTCCTCTCACAGGGCGAAGTTTGTCAGCTCCTGGGCGGATTGTAAGGCAGCTGCGCATTGCACGCAGAAAGCAGCCTCTGTACAGACCCTCCTCAGGAGAAAAACCACAAATGAAAAATTTGTTGCCCTGCCCCAATAAAAATGAATATTGCATGAAGTAACAAACAGCAGTGATTTAGATTTAACATCATCCTTTATTCTTTTCATCAGCTGAAGTATAAAACTGGCTCCCCATTAACCTCCCACTTCCTCAGCAATTTAATGACCTTCTAAGTATAGAAATGCTCTTCATTTTCAAGAATGTCAGCCTGAAAGAGTACGGGTCACAGCTCCTTCCAAAATTATGGCTGTTCACCTCTCCAAATGTTCCAGCAACTGGAAAACACCCGAGAGCCTCCAAGTACCACTCAGACACAGAGTGGCTTCGAAATTATGAGATAGGAGTGCTCACAGCGTTCCCCTTTCCACTTGCTCCAAATAAAGCACCCGGAGAACAGTTTCTGAGAAGATAAAAACCCGCAACTGTTGCAGCTGCAAGATAAGCCGCCGCTCCGCCGGCCAGGCTGGCGTTATTTATATTTTACTTATGTCAGCACCTAAATCACTGCTTTTCAGACCGATGAAAGCTCCTGCCTGCCCAAAGGCTTCAAACCCCCGCGGCGGGGGTCGCGCCCCGGCAATCCGTAGGTCCCACGGTGGCAGCGGAGCCGGGGGGCGCCGGGCGCAGAGCTGCCGGACGGGGCCCCCGCCGGCCCGGGGCTAGTCGTCGCCCGCTGCCCCGCGGGGCTCCGCCGCGCCCGCCTCCGCCTTGCTGCCGGCCTCGGGCGGCTCCTTGCCCCTGCCACCCTCGGAGCTCTTGTTGAAGCAGATCCTGAAGACCCCCAGGACGGTCATGACGAGGATGACCAGCACCACCACCGCGACCGTCACCAGGATAAAAACGTAGTTGGAAGAGGAGGACGAGGAGGGCGGCGGAGCTGCCGTCTGCTCCCCGCCGGCGCCGGACGGCCCCGCGGAGCCGTCGGCTGTCGGGGCGGGGGGCCGGCGCTCGTCCGCCTCCACAGCCGGCGGCTCCGCGGGGCTGCCCGCGGCGGGGGGCGCCGCCGCCGTGGCCGCGCTGGGCGGCCCGGCCCGCCCGTCCTGGGTGCTGGCACAGGCGACGCCACCCGCGGCATCGCGGCACCCGGCGGCCCCGGCGCAGAGCCCGCTGCCGGGGCTCCGGTGGTCGCCGGGGCAGGGGCAGAGGGGCTCCTCCGCCGCCTTCCAGGCGAAGCCGCCCCGCTCGGGCTCGCAGGTGAGCCGCACCGCCCCGCCGGGGCACGTCACGGTGAGCACGGTGCCCGGCGGGCTGAAGCCGGGGCCGGCGCTGCGCGCCTCGAAGGGGAGGCGGTAGTCGAAGTCGAGGGCGCCCGCGGGGCTGGGGTCGGGGCAGGCGCCCTCGTACGGGTACTTGCAGGCGTAGCCCTGGCTCTCCCGCTGGCACAGCAGCTCCTTCCAGCCCCAGCCGGGGCCGCCGCCGGGGGCCGCCGCCAGGTGCAGCCCGGCGCAGCGGGCGCTGAGGCAGGTCCGCACCGGCTCCTGCACCCACCGGCCGAGCGCCGCCGGCACCTCCCGCGGGGCCGCCCCGCCGCCGGCGCCCTCCCAGGAGAAGCCGCGGAGCGGCTGCCCCACGTCGGTGCAGGCGGAGGCGTTCCGCCTCAGCCCGACCCAGAAGAGCGAGGGCGCGGGCCCCGCCGCCGCCTCCGCCAGCAGCCCCAGCAGCAGCCGCAGCTCCGGCTCGCCGCTGACCCAGGCCAGGCCGCCCCGCTGCTGGCCGCAGGCGCTGCGGGCCTCGGCGTAGGAGGCGTTGGCGAGGTGGGCGCTGAAGCAGGCGCCGGCGGCCGGGCAGCGCACGGCGGCCCGCGGAGGCGGGGGCCGGCGCAGGGCGCAGGCAGCGGCCAGGAGCAGGCACCAGGGCCCGGCCCGCCTCATCCCGGCGGCGCGGCGCGGCGGGCCCGGGGACGCGGGCTGCCCCGGCGGCTCTGGCGGCGCTCGGCCCCGGCTCGGGCTTCGGGCTGGCCCCGGCCGCCGGCGCCGTCCCACCCCAGCGCCGTCCCCGCGCCCACGCCCTGCGCTGGTCCCGCCGGAGGAAGCGTGTCGGGAGCCGGGGCTGACCTCGGCATCCTCCGTCTGCCGGCGGGCGGGTACGCGGCAGCTGCCAGCGGCGGCCGGGGAGCGTTGGCCCGGCCCGGCCCGGGCGGGCGGCGGGTGCCCAGCGCGGCGGAGGACCCGGGCGATGCCCCGCAGTCGCAGCGGCCGGAGCGGGGCGAGGCCCGGAGCCGCAGCGGCGGGGCCGAGGTGGCGGGCTCCGTCTCAGGCCTGTGTGCGGGGGTCCCGGCACCCCCTTGCCCACCTGCGGCACAGCACGCCCGGGGGGGAAGGTGTCCCGGGGTGCTGCTTCGGTAACCTGCGCATCGGAGGGTGGAGGCTGCGGGGTTTGGTGAGGCCGTGCAGCCAGCCCTGGCTCCCGATACGTGAGGCAGCTTAAGCCCCCCAAAAATGGATTCAGTGCACAGGTTTCCAGCAGGTTGGCCTGAGTGCATTGCATGTCAGGTACCTGTGACGACTTCCAGTAGGCTGTTCTTAAATGAGTTGAACTGATCCACTGCAGCTGTTTCTCCGTGAGCAGTCCGCTGGTTTTTGTCCTCCTTACTCAGCTGCCTGCCCGCTGTTACCTGACGTGCATGTTCACAGCGCGCGTCCCAGTCTCTTTCCCAGGTGTTTCATGTGGCACAAACCCACATGCACATGCATGCATTCCGTTTTCCAGCTTTCACTTTGGAAGAACCGCTGTCAATGTTTTTGGTTTTGTGAGTGTGATACAATAAAAATTCCTAGTGTTTCAATACCCAGAAAAAAATGGACAAAAAAGCAGAAACTAAGTAATCTATTTGGAATTAAAACCCCCTAAGTTTCATCAGTAATTGCAGTCTGTGGAGGTGAGTGTTCTACAGTTGTGGATCGAGGCTCCAGGTGCACAGAGTGCCCTCACCACCCTGGTACGCTAGCAGGCTCTGCATCTGTTCAGCCCTTTCTTAAGAACTTTAATTTCTCTTTGGAGGGCATAAATGTGGATGACAGGTCAGCTTCAGCCCGCTTGTGACTGACCTGCACAGATTTCATTGACTCTAGGCCTATACCGAGATACGACACATTTTCTCTGTGCACCCCAAAGAAGGATTAGAAAGACAGGTGTACAGACACACTGCGTGATGAAGCTCTGAAGCACACCCTGTTTTCATAATGATTTCTAAATACTCAGTAAATTTTGTTAAGTTTTCCAGCTGGAAACTCTCTTGATGGACAAAGCTTCTGTTGTTGCCAGTGCATTGCCAGAACTGCAGTAAACTGTACTGAAGAAAATCAAAAGCTTATAGTTCTGTTTCTCCACTTGCCTCAGACCCTGTGTCTTGGGCAGCACAGAATGCAGGAAGCACACAGTGGTCTCCATTCCCCAAATTCCTCTTTTTTTCATTAACAGAAGAAGGGAGAGGGGTAAAGGGGAAAAATACCATCTGTATGAGTTCGGACATCTCCAGTACCTGATGTACCTCCTACGTACGGTATGCTTTAGAGTTAGAGACAATGTGCAAGCCATTCCGGGGTTTGCCTGCCTTCTCCCAGAATACTTGATGATGAGAAACTGCAGCTTGATGGAACCTGCTTTTAACCTTCATTTTCTGACAATATTCTAGATAGTCTTAGCATTCTTATTTCCCAGCTGAGTACAGAGGTCGCAGTAAAGCAAAAAATAAGATACTAAAAAAGAGTAAATTCTGATTTCCCTGTGTCCTGGTTTCAGCTGGGACAGAGTTAGTTTTCTTCTTAGTCGTTAGTACAGTGCTGTGTTTTGGCTCTGATGTGAGCACAATGCTGATAGCACACTGATGTTTTTAGTTGTTGCTGAGTAACGTTTGTACTAAGTCAAGGACTTTTTGGTTCCTTGGGCCCAGCCAGAGGGCTGGAGGGGCACGGGGCGTTGGGAGGGGACACAGCCAGGACAGGTGACCTGAACTAGCCAAAGGGGTATGCCAATACCGTATGGCGTCATGCTGAGTATATAAACTGGGGGAGGAAGGAAGGGGGGACATTTGGCATTATGGTGTTTGTCTTCCTGAGTAACCGTTACGCGTGACGGAGCCCTGCTTCCCTGGGGATGGCCGAACACCTGCCTGCCCGTGGGAAGTGGTGAATGTATTCCTTGCCTTGCTTTGCTTTGCTTACGTGTGAGGCTTTTGCTTTACCTATTAAATTGTTCTTATCTGAACCCTTGAGTTTTACATTCCTTTCCGATTCTCCTCCCCATCCCTCAGGATGACAGGGGACTGAGTGAGCAGCTGCATGGTGCTGGGTTGCCATCCAGGGTTAAACCGCAACACCCTTATTGTCCAGTTTGGTGAATTATCATGAAATAACACACCCACCCACCCAATAAAGTAGACTTTCAAGCATTGTTAATGGCTTTTCAAGTGTTCCAGTACTTAAAAGGTGGCTACAGAGAGGATTGAGTATCTCTCTTCACAAAGAGTCACATGGAGAAGACGAGGGGCAATGAGTACAAGCTGCACCAGGAGAGGTTTTATCTAGATACAAGAAAGAATTTTTTTATGCTTATTCACTGGAACAACCTTCCCAGGGTGTGATAAAGTCCCCACCACTGGTGGTTCTCAAGATGCAATTGGACAGAGTGCTAGATAATCTCATCTAGGCTCCTTTTCCCACGGAAGGTTGGGCCCGGTGATCTTTCAGGGTCCCTTCCAGCCTGGTCTCTTGTATGATCCTATGATTCTATGATAAGTAGAATGATTTAAATACTTATTTCAGACCTATATAAAAATACAAGAGTCAAATATCAGCTTCTCCCCAAAATATGCGTCTATTAGTTACTTCAAGTTTGCTTTGGGGAAATGTCTTGCTAAATGCTTGTACAGCCCCACTGGATATTGCCTATACAGAAACTGTGTTTATCACAGTTGTAAGAGTTACCAAAGCAACATTTTGAAATACATGAAATAGAATTAGTTGATGAGGGGTAAGCTGAATTCACACATCTATAACTTTTTAGTCAGCTCTTTACATTCAATTGGTATTTTGCTTCTCTTGGTATTGAGCAAAAATGAAATTACATCAAAAATTGCCTATATTCTTACAGTTTTTATGCTTCAAGGGCTATTAAGCTGCTTTGGTAAAAATAATTATGTTAAATTTGCTATGTGCAACTGGGAATGTAATTAAATTTGTATACCAGTAGACTTGATTTTACAGAAAATATGTTTTCATAACAAAACAAGAACCTGTTGGTTTAATTCTGGATGAAATCAGAATTTTGGTTAACCAAGGTGTAAAGATGATACAGCCACCGAAGTAAAAATCTACAGTGTTGTAGCAGCTATGTCTTCAGAGTTCTGCTGCCTACTGGAATTGTCACTCCTACGTTTGTTCTTCTCCACAGTGCATCAGGACAGAGGCACCAAACCATGTGTGTGCCTGTGCAGGTGAGTGTGGGGGGATCCTCGCTGTCGGCCTGCACTCTGAGCTGGAAAGATGCAGTTCAGTTTACATCGGGAAGCTTTTATTGTCTGCTGTTCAAATCTCTAGTTCTTCACTGCATCTAGCCTCACATGTACCTAAACTAAATAATCCATTCCTTTAGCCCTTCCCTTTGATGTCTCCTGATGTATAAAAGCTACGCTTCTACAAATAAATGTCAACTTAATATCTTGAGCCATTTTCCCCAGATGGGTTTGATAGGTTTGGGAGTGAAGAGGGCTTGCTACAGCTTTACTACTGCTGTTTTGCTGGGGAATGCTGATAAGGCTGTGCCTAATATGCCCCTGCAATCCTGCAGCTTCAGTTTGTTTTCTCTTTCAAAACTGAGTTAATTTATTACAGCTGAATAGAAATTGAACTTTTTAAGTAGAAGGAATAATACAGAAGCCCCCAAATTTCCATTTTATGTTTCAAACATAGGGGTCTATCCCTGGGGAGGGGAATGCAGCTCAGTCTGTGAAAGCATTTGCTCCCTTGCTTCTCTTCTCAGCTGTCAGCAAGGGCATGATTTGAGCTGTCTGAGGTGGCCTCTCTGCCAGGTAATTGAAGGGCACTACTGGCTCATTTCACACAGGCCATGACTTTAATTTCCTAGGCTATATTTGAACCAGCAATTTGGAAACAACAGGTTAGCCGCCAGTGCCCCAGGCAGTCCCGTCTCTCGTCAGAGGAACTCACACCACACAGAAAGATGAAAACACTGCGTGCCAAAGCCGAAGGCTTTCGCCACTAGGAAATAGAGACCGTTGCTGTATGTCTGCTTGATCTGCCTGCACACTTGCTCTTCTCTCCTATGGCTGCCCCTGAGAGGCCTGCAAAGTATTTAAAAAATACCAGGTCAACGAGATCTTCAGAAAACAGCTCTTTGTCTGGTTCTGAATGTTCTTCTAGTTCTTGCTTTCAAGTAAATAAGAAAACATTCTTTCATGAAGTGTCTTCATGGGGCTTTTCCTGAAGAAATCCTCTCTTGAAAGAGAGGATTAGCTACTCGCACACAAATGCTGATACAAGTCAGCATGTGAGGCAGCAGAACTTCTGCATTTAAAGAAGACTTCATTACATGAATGTGAATGTTACATGGCCGATTGTTATATGAGTCCTGATGTAGCCAGTTTACTCGGTAGTAAAAGCCTTATTTATCTGTAGTCATTCCTTAGTCCTCTGCCTGTAAGGTCTGAGCCTTTGCAAAAACAGTGGCTTGCTTTAACTGTAGTTTCACTGGGCTCTATTAATAATTTTGTTTCATTATGTAACTGTGTCTGTCTTATAATAATACGTACATTTTGACTAAGGATAATGAGAGAAGGGCTGCATTAATAAAACTACTTTTTCATTTAGGATGGGTTATATTTTTGCATTTTTATAAGGTAAATTAAAACTATTCTTTATGCGACTAACCAGGAAGTATGTCGGTCATATGGAAGCACATATTTTGCAGCTGCTAGGGCTTAAGGGGTTGTATTTTCGTTAGGAGTAGTGTTGTAGAGAGATACAGTATCCTGTTCTTACCAAGAGCTGTATTTTGCTTTGCAGAGGTAGATGGGTGGCATGATAACAAAGATCTGCCTGGCTGCGAAGGGGACAGGTGAAATGATCACATAACACTGTGATCAGTAGGGCACAAGTAAGGGCACTAAACTGCCTGATGATACTTCTCATCCCCCCAGGGGGTGCAGGAAAATGTCTGGAAATGGATCTGTGTACCCATTCTACCACAAAACCTGCAAAGAGCGTCTAACGGCAGAAGCACCTACACGGTCTCTTTTCTGCTAACATAAAGGAAGGCTGCTGAAGTGCACTCCCCTTTATCACCTGGCCTGTATAGATGAAGAAACTTATTGCAGCCTGTTGCATGATATGGATTTCTTTGGGGTTGGAAACGTTGGAGAGGGAGTGAGAAAGGAAGAAGATCGATAGTTCAGCAGCACTGCCTGTTTGCATGGCTCCAGCCTTTCAGCTTGCCGCAACCTTGCTGAGTCTGTGCCAGTTGGCAGTGGAGAGGTTCTATTGTCCCTGTGAGCTCGCTCCTGCACCCTTGTCCCAACCAATCTCTCTACTGGATCCAGACATCCTTCTGCTGAATTTATCATGAGTGAAGTCAAAACGTATTCCCCATCTTTCAGTGCTCTGCTAAGATATAGGTAAAAATTTAACCCAATGGAAACGGGTGTTTCAAACAAGTGAGAATCACTGTTGTTTGACAGGATGCCTCAAAAATTACAGGTTAAATCCTCCTTTCCTCACTCAGTGCTTCATGAAATTGATATCTGTATTTAAGAAGTGGTTTAACATAATAAGGCAACCCTACATTTCGCATGTAAGTTGTGTTAAAGCAAAGTATTTTTCTCACTAAAGGTTATATTCTTCAAGAAAATACCAAAGTTAAAAATCAGACCTTCTTGAAGTCAATGAGAACTGTCTCAAAGGTATGCCAAGATTTCTCATTAATTTCCCTGCATTCAATCAAGCAACTTGCCAACAGGGAGTAAAAACGCCAGGTGGAACCTGGCATGCTTTTGTTACTTTTCCAGGGAATGGGATAGGAGATAAAAGTAAGAATTTATATCTTATTGTAACAACTTGCACGACCGTAAGAATTTAATTATTCATCTCTCCAAAGGGCTACATAGATAACAAGGTTCACTTACACAGTTTGGAAAAGATAACCCAGCAGGGGTCATGCAAGTTCCTGTCTACTGTAATAACAATTTCCAATGACATTATCACATGGCTACGGGACTCTGAAAAAAGAATAGTACTTAGCTGCTGTTGTGAACACAGTAGCATATCTGTTACGTTTATGACATGGACATAAAATATAACTAATCCTGACCTGCTGAAGGGACATTTAATAGATGGACTGCATTGGCAAAACCAAGCAAATAAAAGCATGTCGCTGTAGCATTACCCAGTATGCATATGTTCCCCTTAAAGCCTGTTCAGTTTAGATGTTCATGTTTCCATTACTAATTAGGCAAGAAAATAACGTATTCAGTTAACACTTCCATTCATCTTTAATGAGTTATTAAGAAAGATTCCAATCCTGTAATTAGCTGGGGGAAATGAACTCCAGGACTCTCAAATTAAACACTTTAAATCTTTTCCAAAAATACTGTGGTCTATAAATATTTTTTATTCTCACTCTAACCTACTGTCCTTCCTTTTGTTGGTGGGATAGTTCGTACTGATTCTGCCCCAGCCTCCAAATTCTTCCCATCTCCTGTATTACGTAGCACTGTCTGGTTGTGTCATTTGAGCTTCATGTTGAGTACGTGTCGGTGTGAGGGCGTCCACAAGAACAGGAGGTAGGGTATGGTTATATGGTCTAGTTTGCAGTTAGCAACGTCAAAAATAGCAAAAGCACTGAAATGCATCATGGTACAATCAACCTTCCCTGCATCATCTTCTCTTTTCTCTGTACCATGAATGACAAACCCAGCAGTGGTCAGAGCTTTGACTGTTTGATATATTTTATTTGTCCATACAAAGTGTCTACGTGCTGCAGAATCTGAGCTTCCAGGTTTTGTGTGTGTGCCTGTATTTAGATGTTTGTATGTCTATAGAATCGAATCGAATCAAATTGAATCAAATCAAATAGAATAGGCTGAGAGTGCAGCACAGGGTTAAGTTGAGGGAATGGAGAGCTGCAGCACAGAATAAAATGAGTAGGCAGGAAAAGGAGTAGACACAGAACCAAGGGAATAGGGAAGAAATCAAAAGAAAAGACATGAGTCAGGTCATTCACCAGCACTGAAGTACCAGTGTCAGAGGGAGCCGAGGGGCTGTGCCCCTGCTGCCACTGCCCTGTGCGGCACATGCGCTGGTTGTGAGGTGGTGCTGGTGACCGCAGGCATGTTCACACAGCTGGGCAGCCCCCACAGCAGCCTGATGCTGGGCGGTGCAGGGCTGTCAGCATGGAGCAGAGGACAATGACAGCTAAAATAGAAGGCAGTTACCACATAAAGATGGCATGTGGTTCTTCAAATACGGTATTTTAGGCAGCTGTGGGAGACCCGCTATGTACTGAGGGACATTCACAGCCTTAAAGCTACTTTGTGGCTCAAAGGCCATCCTTAAAAAGCATTATTGTCAGAATAAGCTTGACACCTTCTTTATGCCATTTCCTTTCTGGTCCACAGGGATACTATCAGCAGCCTGTGAAGACCATAGGTTTCAGAGGTCTGGGAAAATACTGAATGCAGTTCTGATGTCCTTCCATCCCAGAAAAAAACAAGAAAAGAGAAGAATGAGAGATTAATTCAGATTCACCTATATCCTATTATATTTCTAATCTTTTATCAGGTTTTGACTTAAATAAAAACATTTTACACTGAAATTTTCACTTAACATTTTACAAGTGAAAAATAACGGAATTTTCAAAGTGAGAAAACGCCACGTTTTTAGTAACTTCCTATAGAATTGTAATTATACAACAAACTTCTGGGACTGGCAGGCTTTTTGGGATGAGGCAAAGTTTCCTAAGGAAATAAAGTAAAATAGAAGGAAATCTAGTGGTAAAGAGGTGATTTCACTTTCTGGCCTTTTGCCCAGACTGACCATTTAAGAGAGAGTCTTGAAGTATTTGCTTGAAAATGGGCAAAGGATACAGACTAGTAAGAATAAATTCAAGAGAGAGCAGCTGTGAGATGGAGAGGCAGCAGATGCTTGTCTACACAAGCAGTTAGTTCAAAATGAAAAAAAATAAAAGGAAGGAAGAATATTCTGAGCCTAGTGAAATAATTGTTATCACAGAGGTTATGGGAGGTAAACATACCTTTTATAGAAATATTTATTGGCATTCTTTCTGTAAGAGTGGCCAGACTAAAAAGATTTTAGTTCACTTTACTGATGCATTTTCCCATTTTAAAATAATGCCCTTTCTTGAAGCATTTCCTTCTAAAGAAAGTCTAATGTTTTAAATGTTCCTCATTGTTTGCTTGCAAGAGATAGAAGCAGACACTTTATTTGTATACTATAGAAGAGGGAGAAGATTTTAGAGGATCTTGCTGTATGACACATGGCTTTTTCCCTCTCCTGTTTATCATGGTGAAAAGGCCAACAGTGCTGTTCTTTGCACTTGTATGTTAAATGTGTGTCCAGCGGTACTTACTCATAAAATTGTACCTAGGGTCCTAAAATTTACATAAACCCCCAAGGAAGTTATCCTTATGGTCTGTAAGAAGTCCATTTTGTATGCAGTTCGGCTCAAGAAACAAAATTAGTGTCTGCCTATGGACTTCTGACACTCCATGATGTGGGTTATTCAGACCTGGAGTGTTAGTCTGTGTGTAATTAAAACAGGAAAAATAAAATCACACTTTAACTCTGTTTTCCAGAAATGTCTCATGGTCTCAGTTAGTGGATGTGTTGTACCTGCATTTTTTTTCATGCTAAGGTTAAAATCCTACAGCTCTGACAGTTTCTCACAATTCAAATGAAATAAACATCTCTGTTATGACATATGAGAATGTTGTTTTTCAAAGTCTTAAAAATTAGGGTCTATCAATGTTAAAGGCATCAAAGACCAGCTGTTCCCATGAAGAATAAAGCAAGCTTCTGCTTAGCAAACTCGTTTCAGAACATTCAGTCACATATTCCATGCACTAGCAATTATGCATCCACAAGGTAGAATTGATCTATATTTGCATCCAGAAGCAGGTTTTTTTTGTTATTATTATTGTTTTTTAAAGTTTGTATTATGGATGTGTGTCAGGCCCTGGTTTCCTTGTCTTATTATTTCCATTCATAGAATATCAGCAAAGATACGGTCCTTGTACTGCCAATATTGACATCTCAGGGGCTGCAGACAACATGTAAACATCATGTGTCTTCTGCAGAGCTGTGCAGACTGACTCCCACCTGAGCCTAGAGCTGATCTGTTCTGGTGCAGGTGGGGGTATGGCAAAGCAAAAGCGCACACATGCAAGTTGCACACCTGTGTGCAATGGGTATGCATACGCCTGTTCTGCCCGTATCTGAACATTTGTGATTATTCATCCTCCTAATATTCTGGATGATCCTTGAGAAGGATATGCAATCTATTCATAGGATAAAGTAAAGCCCTAACTATTGTTCAGCTGAAGACAAAACCAATTAATATCCATATAATCATATTTAAAACAAGCCGTGAACAATACGATGTGAAAACAAAAACGGGACTCACTTCCTGGCATCATTCAGAGCAATGCCAGCCAGAGGCTGCCCTTGAAGGTTGCCGCCATGCAGAAATTGTCCATGAAGGGAGAGGCTGTCATCTCTTGCTCCGCTGATTTCAGATTTCAACCACTACACACTTTGTCTACTCTTATGTGGTAAAAAACCACAGTCCCAGTAATTCGTTCCCTGGTGCCCATCACATGCAGTATAAGGTGAGGGAGAGGCTAGGATCTGCAGGAATTTATTTTAGGTTCTGGTGAGCTCCACAGCCAGGCCAGGTTCCCTGGGCGGGTAGTTCATATTCAGTAGCTTATTCCCAGGTGAGGCACGCACCGGCAGCGTGTGTTGCGTGCTGTTGCTTTAGCTGCCCGTTACTCGGGACGATAGCCTGCAGTCCAGCTGCACCACTTGGCACCTGCCTCCAAAGGACCTCGGTTTCATATTAGTTGAATAGAAAAGGTCAATAAGAGGTGAGAGACAAATGAATGCTAATAAATAATAAAGGAATGAGAGCTGCAAGTGTTTGACCTATCCCTGCTGATGTGATATTGATCTGAACTAGAAGAGAAATGTCAAACCCTTTTCCACCCAGTGGTCTAGAAACACTTGTGATGTGTGTCAGTAAAAGATAAGAATCAGACCAAGAATATATTAGCAGATGCCACAGGGAATAAAGCATAAACAACCCAAGAACAATGGTTACTGTGTGTCAGCTACAAATAAGATATGCTTATTTGGCAGAACACATCCTGCTTATGCCTGTTCCTTCAGGGCAGTTGGGGCATGCCAAAGGGGCTGCTCTGGGGAGCAGAGGTCACTTACAAGGAGATTGCATAAGGGTAAGGTGACAGGTTCATGGGACTGCAGCCGTGCCTCCCCATGGAGGAGTGGAAGGAAGCTTGGAAGGCAATGGATTTGCTCTACACAGACTTTCCACCCTCTGTATATTCTGACTGTTGTTCATATTTTACCCTGAGAGCATGCAACTGGATCTGCAAAGGACTTCAGGCATCGTGCTGCCATTTCCAGTTAAAGAATGGATCTTCAAAGCCTCAGCTATGCCGTGATTTAACCCTCCAGAGGCAGTGTCCCTACACACCCATCTTCCTTCCTGTAAAGTACTTTACATTTTTCCTGTTAGACATGTGTGTACAGCTTGACTTCACACTTGACAAGAGTTGTCCCTCCTGTGTTATTCTTATTCTTTGATCTGAGATGAATCAAATCAGCTAAACACACCTACTGCATAAAGTCTTGCACAAAATGCAGTCAGATAGCAAAAGGACAGACGACGGAAATCCTGTAGCCTGAAGGTTAAGGGATTTTTCATGATGAAGCAGAGTTACTTCTGCTGTAGTGGTTATTTCTGTGTTTTATATCCACTGAAAAAAATTGACATGGAAACCCATCTAAGATTGCTTGATCTCCTGAAGCATGGGGTTTTCCTTCACATCTCTGCTCCACAGTCTGACAGAGGAAGGATTTGACCATGTGTGTTTGACATTCAAGTAAGCATATTAATCACTGAGCTGCCTTCCCCCCTCCCCCCCCCCCCCTTTTTTTTTTTTCTTATTTAGAGAGGCTAGGCTGACTGCATATCAGTTTTCTGATGTATTGGAAGTCAACCAGTGGGGATTTTTGGACTAAACAAACCTCTTTTCCTTCCTTCTTCCCTAACAGAAAGGGCTTCAGTGTGTCTCCATCTTCAAATAAGCCAGTGCATTGTCCCTTTGAAATCAATAATAAATTGAGGCCTGTGTACAATATTGGGATTGCATTACAAGGAAGGAGCTCTTGCAGAAATATCTAGAGGAACAGTGCTTTTGCTGAAATGTTCTCTATTAGTCTCTTGCCACATCAGAATCAGGGTGGCAATGTTTGCTGCCATAAAGCCAGTGAGAATCATCTGCTTTTAAACGTATTGGTTTTAGTCTTACCCTTGCTTTGCACCACTGTATGAAAAAGGGATTTTTATTCTTTAATGTTTAAATATTTAAAAAAAAAAGGGGGAGGGGAGGGGGTAAATTACTTGCTTCAGTAATTCCCAAAGACTTTCTGTTTCAGTGTAATACAACTTAGGGGAATGAATATACTTAATCTTAGCTCAAATCTCAACATTATGTTTTAATAAAGACACTGAAGTAATTGTGACTTCAAGCCACTGATCACAATGGAAAACATTTCCAGGGGAAACAGGAAGGGGGCTTGGTCCGTATTTTTGATTTAGCAAACTCCTTTGGTAGGAGACGGGCAAGGGAGACAGATGAGATAAAGCTTCCGACTCTGAATCCCCCTGCCAGACTGGCCATATTAGTCACTACAAAGAGAATTTATCCTGTCCTTCTGGCACTGTCAAGATTAGCTTATCAGTTTAATTATAGTTGGCCATGCAATGTACACATGGTTTTTTTCTTTTTTTCTTTTTTTTTTTTTTTTTAATGTGGGGGGAGTATCCCATAAGCACAAGAAAATTCTGTAAGAGCCACTGGATTTTCAGTTTCTCTCAGGAAAAGAAGTTAAACAGGATTAAGGAATCCTATAATAATTTAAATTACTTTCTTTCTAGGTCAAGCAAATGTTATATGAAAATCCTTCCTTGAAAAGTCGGCTTTATATAGACCTTTAACTTTAGACTTTAAGTTTAAACTTGTGTAGTCACACATATTAATCGCGTGTATATATGCAGTGCCATTTCAGAGGTGTGCTTGACTACATTCATTGCTGATGTGCTGGATTTCTGGCAACTGGACCAGAGGGCTGTGAAAACATTGCTCTCCTCATTCCCGAAGGGACTGAAATGCTTCTACTGTTCAGTAGTCTTGTATGCTTGTTACCATTAATATTCCCCCTAATTTATTTCTCTGTGTGTGACAAATGGCCTCCTGAATACCAATGTGATACTTGTAGCCCTAATTCACACAAGGCTGGTAACGGGACAGGAAAATAAATGAGTTTGTAAGTCTGTGCTTTTGATATTTCCTCTGCTTTTGATATTCCAGGGCTCACCCAGTTCAGGGGGTAAGTTTGTACAGCTTTGTGGCTTCTTCACCATGTTAGAAAGTAAGAAAAAGTTACTTTGCAGAGCAAAATGGGTTCCCGACAGGCCACCAAATTACACTGTGTCCAGAGAAGCATAGCTGCATCACTGACAGAAGCCACTTGTACAAAAACCTCAAGCAGACTGAAAATGCACCTTCCCAGTCGAGTCTTCATTTTGAATTCTTTCATTGCAGTAATAGTAGAGAGGGGAAAAGATGAGAGGCATGGAGGGTACTGGAAATCATACTTTATGTGGCTGGGGGCAATGGTGTACGTCCTGCTCAGGAGCAAACGCCCCAGGAGAAGCAGCTTGCCAGGGTGGGTCTATCCCTGTGCTCGAGTCCTGGCCAGAAGATATGAAGGAGGCTGATGGAAGTGGGTTGCAGGGCTGGGAGAGCACCAGGGCATCTGGGGCCAGGTGACACATCTCGGCTCCCCCTGTCCTGGTCCATATGTATGCAAGTTCAGGCATTTGCAGATGGACTTACAGGAAGCCTGAGCTTGTGTTGGCCTGAGAAGTTATCACCCTCCATGCACATCCTCCCCTTTACCCACTGCCCAGGGGCAATAACCTCAGGAGGCTAGGACCAATGAAGGGATGCTAGTCATACTTCTGTCACACCCAGATTTTCTAGCACCTGCCTTTCCTGGCCCTTGCAGCGGTCACTAGTAAACCTGGTTGTGGCTACAGCTGCAGCTGGCCCAGGCTGCTTTCTCCTCTGTTAGGCACAGCTGCCTGCTGAGGGGCTGGAAGCACGGTCCCGTGAAGTGCCAAGCCGCTACATACAATGTGCAATACATCCTCAAATAGTCAGGCACACAGCCACAAAGTTAACCTTTGCAGGAGTAAAACTCAATTGTTCCGGTGCTGACAGAAAGCGAATTCAAACAGTGAGCAGGCGTGGGTAGAATGGCTTCATTTTGAAGCCCGAATGAACACAGGCAAGTATTTTGGAGCCACGTACCATTCTAACTCTCTCTCTAGTGCCATATTTTCTAAGATGACCTGTTTGACCCTAATCTGTACTCCATGGTGTGGTTTATAGACTATCGCTAGCGCACATGAACAACAGATCCTCTGCCTGAATGCACACGGTCTCCCTGCATGTAGATTGTACCACTTAAAACATCAACTCTCTGTGCCTGAAAAGAGGGGTAAGTGGCTGAATGGGCAGGGCTCACAGCAAAACAATATGTGAATGCTGAATTAAAGTTGTCTACCCAAGTGCGCGCACCTAAGGACTGTATAAATATGCATATGTGAAGAAGAAACTCCTTACTCCCATTTAAAGCAGTAGGATTTTTGCCACTAGAATCTGAAAGGCTAGAATGCCACCCAAAGCGTGTTGGAAAGTATAAATTAATGGTTTCTGGAAAAGACATTGAAATGGAAATGTCAAAATTATTTTTTGTCAGAAAGAGAAAACAGCATTTCTATTTTAAGAGAATGCATTTTTAAAAAGATCTCTCTTATTTGACATTGTCTTGTTACTACCCACAGCAGAAGTGAAAAGTAGTTATTATCCAGTGACAGGGAAGTAGGTTACTGAAATTACTGGGGCTTTAGCGTTCCAGCATGCCTGACACTAAGCCTGAATTCTGTTCTTAAGATCAAAAGATTTGATACGGTTCTGTAGAGTAACAGGGACCTTTCTTATTGTCTTCAGATTATGAGCATATGCAGATGATAAGCATTTAAAAAAACCCTGTACCCAGTCTGGTGAGAGACTCATACAGGGTATTGATGACAGCCTAAGACTCTCCTCTGCTTCACTGCCCTAATGCTGTAATCCTTAACCTGAATAGCCTCAGGATGTCCCGCCCATGTCTAGGCAAGGAGTCGAGCCTAATTCTCATTCCTGCAATCATCTGCCTGATAATGGCTAAAGCCTTGATGAGTGTGGGGCAGTATGTACTGTAATTACCTATGAGATATAAATTCTGCAGAAAAAGCCAGCAGTTATTTTTCCAGCACTATCTGCTTGGCACGTACCTTAAAGAAGAAAATACAAAGAAAGGAGACAGACAAGAGTTGAATTTATTATCTTGATCTTATATGGATCAGCCCTTGGCAGGACGGAATGGCAGTGAAATCAACACTCATAAACAGAGCATGAACAAAGGTTCATCGTATAAACTGTTTTATTCTTTGTTTCCAATTCTTGTGAATACAAAATTAAACCACCAAGCAGCTGTCACCTCCTGTTTGTGGTTTAGAACAAAAGCCCAGCAAACCCCAGAATTTTACATAGTTCCACATCAAAAACCATAACTCAAGCCTGTCTTGACCCGAACAAAACTCACTCCTTTCCCCAAAATACTGAGGCAGATGGGGCATATTTTACTTCCAGGTTTTCTGTTGGCTTTGCAGGTTGGCTGTGCTGATAGCACTTCGAATGTTTTGGGTTATCTCCTCTTTCTGCAGCACAGTCTGAAATACTTAGCAGAATCCTCGTGGTCAAACATTAGTATTCTCCTTGAGGAACAAATTCTATCACAACCATGTTCTCCATTTCTCATTCTATTTGTCATTTCATTTTTGATTTAAAACAACAGAATTTCTGTCTACCTTTCCTCATGGTCTTGAAAAAGACTGACTCAGAAACTTGTTGATATTTTAGAGTAAAATCTCTAAATAGGTAAGGAAAGATCCTGTGATCCTTATTTTGGTTCTGAACTTACCCTAAAGAATACTGCAGGGCAGTACAGAAACAAAACTAAGAACACAATTAATTTTAATTGATATCTATTTCTTGTACTGCCTGAAGAAAGCGTGATTGCGGATGCCTTTCAATGTCCCTGTGTCTGTTTGCTTCAACTATTTCTTCAGCTAAAAAGTTGAATAAAGTGAAGCTATGCATGTGATTAAACCTTTGCAGAAATTCTTGAGCTGACCTGATTATTATGGGGTAGGAAAAAGAAGGTAGAGGAGATATCTTGGAGGTCTTTGGAGACACTGGTCTGGGAGAACTGAGGCAGCTGTACTGCTGGTCTGGGAGGGGTCAGAAAGAAAGCCATAGCTTGCTTTCTATTTTTAGAAAACACACGAAAGAGGCAGACAGGGGAATATCATTGCTTTAGCATGGCCGCATTGAAAAATACCTAAGAGCACATATTGTGGTTGGGCCTAAACACAGCCATCTGGTGAGTGTCTCTCTGGAAAATGCTTGTGAGATCTTTAACCAGTAGGTCTGCAATCCTTGTTCAACTGGTCTTTGCAATCTGTGCCCTTTGAATCCAAGGTTCTGCAGGTATCTAACAGGGTTTAAAAAAATCAATGAAATAATCTTTGATGACACAAAATAGTTTATTGCTGCATGATGGCCAAAAAGCAGTTTCCTAAACTGTTTCAAAGTCTTTTAAAAATACAATGATGGAAAATATTGCTTTTTAATGTTACATTTCAGAAGGCAGCATCAGAGAGAGAGTGCACACTACTTCTGCTGCCTTAATAGAGATGCATTCGTGATACTACAGAACTCTGAATGTCAAGCTTAAATGTCTCAAATACCAATATCGACAGATTTCTCCAGAGATCATGCAGTTATATTAGCTAAAAGACGAAAGCACTGTTTCTGGAAGATGTTGAATTTCCTTCAGCTCCCTTTGAACTCAGTGGGAAAGATAAGGATGTCCAGGGCAGGAGAAATTAGAAAGGTATTGGATAACAGCATTCATCATCTTGCTTCCTAAAATGCAAACTCCTTTGGGTTTCTTTTTCTCTCTCATCACTTCTAGATTAAAGCTCGGGGAGAGGGTAGAATATTAAAATACCATCCAATTTATAATTGGTTACTAAAGTCAATTCATGGATGACCTTGAAAAAGAATTAATCCAGCAAGCTTATAAAAGAGGATGACCCTGTCATTCTGATTAACATCAGAGCAGGTGATGGAACAGCAATGTGGTGGGAGTGAAAGAAGACAGAGAAGATTAAAGCACCCAATATGTTAAAGCAGTTCTTTAGAAATTGTCTCTTCCCTTGCATCCTGACAAAAATTCACAGATTCCAGTTGACAGTATAAATATATTATAAATTCAGTATGTGGTCAACATCTCTTGTTGCATGTAAAGCAGACAATTTAAAATTATGTCAATGTGTAATTAGTTCAGATTTTTCCATATTAGCAGGAGACTCTCTCTATAAAAAGTTAAACCAAATTTATGAACATTCAAGAATCTAGAATGTATTTCTAGGTTTATTTTCCTGTCTTTTAAAGCAAACTTTTATTGAGCCACTTTACTTTGGAAGAAGACTTAAGCTGTGGAAAGTAACAGACATGAAGGATGGTGAGAGAAAGGTTTTTCTTCAACATTGTTAGAAACAGGATAAACCTGGATGTCCTGAATTGGTTAATATTGTCTTTAAATTATGAAACGTTGGGGGTTTTCTTTAAATCAGACAGTCACTCATCTTCAAAATTTTCATCATTGAGTATCTGGAAGGCTTTGACTACTGTTCACAGTTTTGTACTATCTAGAAGTTTAAAAGCTTAATTGGGTGGAGAGGAGAGAGAAAAATCTAAAACCAGCTTCATGGAGTCTTGAGATAACTGAAGACCAAAAGGAGCCCGAGTGGCTGGCTGTTATAAAATAGTCATAGTTCAGATGCCTCATTGCTGTGGTAAGCTTAGTCAGATACTTTTAAACATTCTTACATGGGGTGACTTTCCTGAGAAAATGTTTAAAATAAACAGGGAACACTTGAGCTACATGAAATGGCTGTGCTCTGATTTAACGTATTTACCAGGTGACTGTGGAAGGGAAATACCTCCAGTTCTGAGTCCTACAGCTCCTTACAAGGGGTTCTCAAGGGCAAGAAGACAACCATGTTACAAACCCTTAGAAGCTGAAAAAGAAGGGAAACCCTTCTAATTTCTAGCTACGTATTGAGGTTTACCTTCAGGGTTAAACCTTGAAAGTTTAGCAGTCACTTTCATAACCTTCAGGTCAGATGTAACAATATAGTACTGTGTGACGATGAAATCAATGAGTACAAGCCGTAAGCATAATTATTTTTTTAGATGAACAAAACACTACAGCAAACATACAAATTCTTCCTCAAGGTAGGATGACTGTCATATTGCTTAATGTACTCCTGGAGGCTTTCCCATGAAATATGTAAAATCCAAACAGAAGACAACAGTCTTGGAAAAAAAAGTGAAAACTGTTTCACATCAGAAACAGTACACCCTCTCCAGTGAATTTTAACCCACTTTTAATCCTTCATGGCCAAAGTCTTTATACTGATATTAGAGGGTGAGTTGCACAGGGAGTTACACCAGTGGCTGAAACACCAGCAGAGAAAATAATGTATAGGTGATGGTGTCTCCAACAGTTAAGGCAGGTTTTCTGTCTGACAGAGCTGCAAACACATAAATATGGCTGGCTAAGGAACGGGTGTTAAGTCCTGAAATATTGTCACGTTCACTGAAACTGTTCATGTAAATATTGTCCCTAATTAACAGGAATCCTTATCAAACTGAATGTAACAGAGCCAAATAACCCACTGTTGTAATTCTCTGTGACATTCTCAACTGCTAGTTATTAATGTCTATTTAATTACAGCAATGCATAATGGTTGTTATTAAACTTCATTTAAACTTGGTTTGCTCCCTACAGGTGCAGCAATCCTTCTCACGTTAGTACACTGAATGTGAAAACACAATGTTTAGTACTAGATTTGCTATCACCTCGTTTTTTGTAGCTGATAAATAAATGAATTCTGCCTTTGAATTTTGCAGGAATTGTTTATTCCACAATTTATATTTATTTTAGCTAACATAATAATTAAGTTTATTATTTGATACTGAGCCATTTTATTTTGCTCTGTGTCAAGTTAATAATATTTTAAGTTGATTTTAGCTGGTGTTTTAATATTAGAAATTATATGCAATTGGAGAATTTTGTCATATATTTTTTTAATAGGCAGATAGCGAAAATAAACTTTATGGTTAGTAACTCATCACTGTTCTCATATTCTTCAAAGTCAAATCACTTGGAAGTGTTTATTTTCTTTGGAGACAAGCATTCCATTTAACTACACAGATCTACATATTCAGAAGTGCCCAAGCCATTTTTTGTTAGTTGCTTTTATTATGCTGTATGTAATGAAAGTTGTTTATTAGAGGGACAGATAAGTCACACTTATTTGAATACAAGTCACACCCAAACCCCTAAATCCCTTTTTTGGTTGGTTTTTTTTTTTTTCCCCCTCAGTGGCTCAGCCAAATGGATCATCCAGTTCAATATCCTACTTCCAACAGCAAATACTTCAAAGGGACAAAAGAAGACCCTTGAATTAAAGACTAGTGAATCTACTGAAGAGATTTCTGCACAGCCTAATTGGACTAGATGATGTGAAGTTGAACTAGACTATCTTTCAAGGTCCCTTCCAATCCAAACCATTCTATGATTCTATGAATGTAAGGAAAGTTAATGTCTTCAAGAGTTTACTTGTCTTCTTAGACCTTTAGACTGCACCAGAATAATTCAACACATAAAATTTTACATATAGACATACCTCACTAAGGTTCTATCCACTGGGGATTAGGGATAATGTAACAGTTATAGCCATTTCTAAGTTTCTTACTTGTACAGTAAAAAGGAAAAGGAAAAGCAAAACTAAGATTTAATTGTGTCATTGCCCGTAGCATTAAGGAATTTTGTTAAACTCCAATTCATCTATGCTCTAGTGATACAGGTGGGGGATAGGGCTCCACTTCACTCCAGAGATAAATCTTTATTTTCGTGCTTGACAAGCTTAGAAACAATTATGAATGCAACATTTCAGAAGTATCAGTTCAGTCACTTTGAGGTATCAGACATGAAAAGTACAGTTTGAGAGGTTTAAAGAAAACTCAGCTGAAGTTTCAGACGTGACACTCCAAGGGGAGCTTAAAAATCAGTTTGGGCAACCTAAACTCACAGAAAGTTTTGTGGTGGCCTGGTCACACCAGGGAAACGCAGCAGCTTCTAGTTAGTGTTACATTATTCTGTATAAGAAATTGTCCATTTGAGTGTATAACCCACAGAATCACCCCGTGCCTGTACATCCAGCTTATAGTCTCAGGAAAACCGCTGCAGTTCACTTTACATATATTTTTAGTCTGAGTCATTGATAGTTCACTCTATACAACAGTGGTGCTCAGGAGCATGTGCAATGCTTTATGAAGTATATGTTATTAATATCTAATTATGATGTTACCATTGCTACCTTATCAAAATGGCTTTGTAATAATCCAGACAGACTGGAACAAGAGGTGCTCTGGAGGTGGTGCGGTGTGGCCAGATAGACGGTGGGCTCTGCTCCCTGGCACAGCTCCCTCTCCAGCAGGCTGTACCGCCCATGCGCAGCTTTGCAGGCAGCTTTCCCTTCCTCCTGCACCTCCTGGCACCAGCACAGCTTGCCCTGGCAGGCGTGAGCCCACTGCTTGTCTTTAACTAGCTCCGTTTGGAGTCCTGAGCGAGCAAGGCAAGGCAAGGGGACATGCTAGACCTCACAGCCTCTAATTTTACTACTGTTTCTGTTACTGCTTTTCCTTCCCTAATGCCACGTGATAAGGTTAGGGAAAGAGGGGGAAGGACATGCTCATTGTAGGCTTCATTAATCTTTTCTCTTTCAAAAGCTGTATGTCATCCATTGCTTACATTTCAGCCTCCCTTTCCCCCCAGCTACAGCAGGATCCCAGTGGGTTTATGCAGCTACAGGATTGAGCATTTGCAGCAGTTTCTGGGTCCCAGCTGCCTGCTGCAATGTTGTTCCCCTTTAGCTGAGCACAAACCTCTTTGCTGCTGAAATATAGCTGGGCTGTGCTACAAGCCTTGCCAAGGCTCACACACAGCTTTTCTTTTGTTGTTTCTGGTGCTGCTGAATAATTCTCCCCACTTCTTTAATTTCTTAGCTGTGGATGAGCTTCTTGGCGAACAAGAAAATATGTTGCTGTCTGGGGCCCTGATCTCACCAGGTGAGAAATGCTCTCAATTCTCAATAAATCATGACTCCAAGAAATGCTGAGATTGCCTGTACGTAGCTCCATGTTACTCACTAAGCAGTCCTGGACTTGCTGCTGTCTTAAATCCAAACGCTTTCTGGAGCTGCAGCAGTAAGTAGCTCACATAGCCCTGGCAGAAAGTTTTGATTTCCCTGGTGGAGGTCACTGCCCTTAACCTTTTCCTGAAATCAGGCTCTGGGAGAGAGGTGATTTCTTTCCAGGTCCTTGCTTGAAATTACTATTTCAATATTTTACCAGATGGCTGTTGAATGTAATGCTCAAACAGGTTTAGAAGTCAGTTCCTAATGCTGTTCCTTTCCTAATAAACACCTGAATGGGTGTTTTAACCAGTTAAACCAATTGTTTAACCAATAAACACCACCCTGGTGTCTTGTGCTCAGCTCTTGGACATCGTCTTCCTCTTTAGTTCTTTGAGTACTGCAGGGAGGATAAATCAGCTTCAACTGAAAGCAGCAAAAGCACTTTCTTACGTTTTGCTTAATTGGTAGCCAGATGGTTAGGCTGTGCTTCTCTGCCAGGAGAGACACGATGATGAGAGGGAACTGAGCCCCCGTTTCCTATTCCCTGGCTGGCACAGCGATTTGGGCACAGAGGGGCTCCTGTGGCACCATTTGTGGTAGGAGCAGAATCAGCATATGTTTTTGAAGTGTGTCTCCCAGACCAAATACTTCAAGTGATATAAGCAAAGTAACTGCTGTGGTATTTTAACACACTGCACCTAAGCTCTTTATGACCATAATTTGTATTAAAAAGTGGAGTGAGGTGAGAACCGGACATGGAAATTTTCAAGTTTGTATCTTCAAATAGTGTTGATATACTGCGTGCAGAGTATCTGATCTCAGTTCTGTTTACGGTGATTAATAAAACATGTGAGTGCAGGCATTGACTGTTTTCAAACTGCTTTTTAACACTTGTTCATTTGACAGATTTTCTGAGCAAAAGGGTATGAGAACACTGTCATTCTTGTTTGTGCTAAAAAATGTCAGAGTTTACATTATGTTAAACATTCATGTTATAGCACAAACAATTAAGAAAATCATCTCCTTTTTACTCAATAAATGCAATCTACTAATATTGTTTTGCAGTAACTATTTCAAATTCCTTTGCTATACTAATAACTGCAGGAACATTTAGAAAAGCAATCATCATTTATAACACATATTTAATTTAAGGAGAACTAGATGTTTTTAACGGCTGCTCGCCTACTCCGTGATTAGACTACCTATAAGTCTTAGGTAAAATTAACAAGGGAGAAGTGCAGTGCTCAGAACTTGACACCATGCAAAGCCCAGCACATCCTCTTCTCCGCTAGTTCTCCGCTAGTTCTAGGAACAAGCTATCTTGAAAACAAGATGAGGAACAATGTCATCCTCCCTTTTTCCCCCCTTCCCACAAAACATCTTTGAAATCTTGGGCAGACCACCCAGATCCCAGCCCAGTGATGTGCAAAAGAGTTTTGGGTCACTGTGTTGTGTAAAGGGGACTTTTGCAGGATTAAGAACTGAAAACAGGCTTCTGAATTGTCCTGTGCTGGTTAGCAGGCGATGAAAATCCTCTTTGCACAGGACTGGCAGGATGACGATTCCAACTCAGAGAGGCCTGGAGCCAGTGTCTAAACTCCTAGTAAACTTTTCCCCCCTGAAATGGTTAGAATCACACTAGTAGCAAAGGAAAAGGGGAGAAGGCAAAGAGCAAAACAATAAAGCCTTCAAACACATACTTGATTTAAAATCCAGAAATGCATTTGTCTAGAAATACAAATAACAATAGTAATAATAACAGTACTTGAGCTCAGCTTCTAGGATTGTACAGAGCTGAACAAATGGCTATGGTATCAAGGGTACCAGACAACAATAACTCACATCACATCCATGTTATGAATAGAAATGAATATTTCCTGTACGGTTGTCACTACAAATCTCTTTTCAGTTTCAGGTATTACTTTACGAGGCTCAGATATATTCTTAATTAAAATCAGGTAGAGAAAGCTCCAAGGGCTGCCTATAGCAAAGACTCAGAACAAATTCTAAGAGCTTCAATAATTGTAACACTGAAGTTTTTTCCAGTAGGTTTAGTTTAAGGGACTGATCAGCAGTTAAAGACAGAAGACTGTAGCTTAAACCTTTTCGTCTTAAAAAGAGAATATCTTCACAGCTTTGCAACAGAATTAATTTGGCTTTACTGGCCTTACTTCAGCCAAATTACCAGTGAAATTAATCACCCTTATAGATTAGTCCCTACCCACCACAAAATTTTGCCAGATGCCTTGTAATTGCAGCTACAACACACTGCAGGTCAATAAATACTCTGTATTACATCATGACTTTTAACTGGCTTTATCACTTTAATCTGTTGAGCTAAACTCAATCTATTATACTGTTAGCCAATATTTACTGCATAGCTTTGTGAGAAACCAGCTGAGGAGACATTAATTCGTATATATTCATGCTTATATATATATATATACACACACACACACATTCACACATTATATATATATGTATTATATATGTATTGTATATATTTGCTCTAAGAGCTTGCCCCTACAGAGTGCCAAATGTCATTAACTCTGAGGGAAGTCCCGTGGAGTTGAGGACTTTGTGCCCTTCAGGACCAAATCCTAAACTGAGTTATTAGCTGTACAGTCATGGGGTACCTTACTTCACTACCTGAAACAAGCCACAAGAACAAGTAACCTTGCTAGAATCAGCATTTCAGCCCTGGCAGTTTTAAAAAATCAGCAGTCAGGGGCTAAATCCTTGGGGCGCTGAGCTCTTCTGCTGCTGCTGACCTGGCTGGCTCTTAGAGCCGCTCAGCCCTTCGCTCTCTTGCTCAGTACTAACCAGATTCAGCCTTCTAGGGTCAGCAGCTGCCACTGCCTTCAAGGTTAGTAGCTTTAAATGGCTGCTGAAACATAAAAAGTCTGTCAGCCTTTGTCTCCCCATGCAATTATAATGCAGCAGTTCTTGCCATAGCAGTCATGAGTAGATCAGTCATGATTTTTCTCAACATTGTTTTCGACTGCCCTTGAAAACTTGCCAACAAAGAGAAAAAGGAAAAAAAAAATGCTTGCCAAGAGCGCAGTGATGAACAGGAGGAAAATATGGGAATGGTGTTTATTTATGGTTAAGGGAGAAAAAAGTGGATATCATTTTACTAAACTGGTGAAAAATTATGAAATTAATTCAGTCATAATATCCTGGTGGATAGGAAGCCTGTGACACTCTGTAATAGCTTGACAGTAATGAGATGTGAGTCTTGATGAAACATGTATCATCATAATGTTAAATATTTTTCCTGATGGCTTCCCCTTTCCAATTCAAATGTCTTGAACTAGGTCTTAATCACAGAGAAGAGCGGGCATGGGGCTCCTCCCAGTGTCTTCCTTCCTTGGGCTGTGTGTGGTCTACTGTTGCCTAAACATAAGTGCCATTCAAGACATCCCAGGGGTATCTGAGACATCCACAGGGGGCTGCAGATATTGCGCAGCAGCTAAGAATATTTGTGCTCTTTTGAAGAGGCAGTTTACTGCCAGACTTTGTGGCTGAGATGCTTATATTTCATGTAAGACTGCAGGCAGAAAGCGATGGGCTAGGATGGAGGTGGCCTCAGCCAAAAGCACATAGTTTTGGATGTCAGCTCCTGGACCCCCCTATTTCTTCTAGCATTTATTTCCAAATGTTATTTTTATTACTGCAAGAAACTGAAATATCTGTATGAGAGAAGATACAACCAATGACAAGGGAAGACTTTTTGTTACTGTAGTTTTATGTCCTGTGTGCTTGATGCTCTGATGTCCCACCATACAAGCTGTGGTGGGCTGACAGTGGCTGGCTGCCCAAACCCCAGCCAGCTGCTCTGTCACTCCCCCTCCGCAGCAGGACAGGGGAGAAAATAGGATGCAAAAGCTTGTGACTTAAGATAAAGACAGGGATATCACTCAACAATTAAAATCACAGGCAAAACAGACTCAGCTTAGGGAAGACGAAACTAAAACTACCTTTCCCCACCTCCCCTTTTTCCCAGGCTCAAGCTCACCTTCATTCCTGACTTTCCTTCCTCCTCCTCCCCAGTAAAAGTGGCACAGGGTTTTGGGGAATGGGGACTGCTGTCAGCTCATAGCGCTTTGCCTCTGATGCTCCTTCCTCCTCACAATCTTCCCTGGCTCCAGCATGGGGGATGCAGTCTTTCACCAACCGCTCCAACATGGAAGCAGGAATGACCTTCATGTCTAGAGGGGTGTTTCACATTTTTATCACTCCTTTCTCACAGCTGCCGTGCAGCATTTTTTAAACCTTTCTTAAATGTTTTCACACAGATGCAACCAGCCTGACTGATGGCTGAGCTTTGGGGAGCAGTGAGTCTGTTTTGGAGTCAGCTGGAGCCAGTTCTGCCTGACATGGGGCAGCTCCTGGGTCCCTTCTCACAGAGGGCAGCCCTGCAGGCCTCCTTACCCCCCACTAACAAAACCTTGCTACAGAAAACCAGTTCATCAGCAGCCCCCTTAAGGAGTCTTAATGCTGTATGTATAACGAGATAAGGATATCGGTGAGTCCAGCTTGTCAGAATTATTGTGACAGTATCTGCTTTGCTGGAAGTTCCAAAAAAACACCAGTCTCACCAAAACCACCCCAAAAATCAACACAAAACCACCATAATTCATTTCAAGTCCCTGAATAACCCTTTTCAAACTTTCAGGTCAGCCTGGAAGAACGTTTCAAAAATATCTGTCAAACTGAAAACACTTCACTGAAACTGTAATAACTGGTTTGGATCTTTGCTTAATGAAAACCTGAACAAGTATTCAATTACTGAAAGCATGCTTTAGTCTATTAAACTTTCCTCTAAACCTCTAAAAGTTTAAGAAATAATTTGTACATTTTCCCAGTCTGCCTTTGTCTCCTCATTGGCCACCTCCACTGTGACTTGTGAAGGTGTCAAAAGAAAACTGTTGTCCAGAAGAGACTGGAGAAGTAAAGCATTTATAGGGTTTCTCACATATTTAGATTGTCGCCCAGCTGTTAGAAGAAGCTTAATCTGAACAGTTGGGGCTAGATGACAATTTTTGTCTGGCTGAAGGAGTCACTTTACAATTACACTCCCACAGCTGGTTGCTCCAGTAGATCCTTGCAATCCCCTGGCTGTACGCTGGCTCTTCTCCAATTTCTCATCTCTGTGGTACAGAAAGGTACTGAGTGGTGCAAAGGAGAGATAACGTTCCCTGCCTCATTTCCTTATGTTCAGCATGCCCACTTCTTTCACAGAAGGACAAGCTCCAAAAAACTTGTCTCTGCCAGTAGGAGCACATTGAAGGGGTCTGTGGTCTCAAAATGTAAAACCAGGCTTGAACTTTTCCTTCATTCAGAGCAATTACAATTATCTCATTAGCATAATGATAATTGGAACTTAATTATCTCAACACTTCTGCCAAATGTGAGAATTAGGTGTTGGGTTCAGAAGTTACTGGCAGAGATGTTCACCTAGGCTGCTAATGGGACTGCATGGAAAATGGCACTATTGGTGACTCCAATTACATCGCTAAGTATGACTTTTATATGAAATAATTTGCTATAAATTTAGCAGTGTGACCTACAAGTCGGGGCTCTGGACTGGGACTTGGGAGAACTGGAGTCTGTTTCCAGTTCTGCTGCAAATGTGCATACATAGTGACTATAGCAAAAACTTTTTTCCCTCCGTTGTCTCAGTTTCTGCATCTGTTAAACAACATTAGAGTAGACGGCTTTCAACTAGTACTTTGAAATCTGATTTCAAATGTATATGGCTATTGAGGACGGAAATGCTGAAATGCTGATTAATAAAACATATGTGCCGATGTCGACTGCCCTAGGGACAGTACTAACACTTGTATCATATTGCTCTGTAGGCTGAGTCCCTATAGGAAGATTTTAAAAAGCCAGTTGGTTAAACCTGCATTTTGAAGATCATCATCCTGGGGTACGTCTTATTTTTCACATTGAAAGCCTTTACCTCTCCTCTCATGGTGCCTAGTTGTTGAAAATTTTTGGAGAGAACTGTCTCGGGATATTAAAAATAAATGCCCAGATAGACACACCTGGGTATATTTTGTTTATATTTATATTTGTTTATAAACAAAATGAAACAAAACCCCAGAAGCCGAGGTCCACATTTCAATCTACTGATGCCATGGCTATTGGCATATGTAACAGCTACATAAAAGCATCTTACTGGGCATGAAAGGTAACCTTTTCCAGGGACTCTGGCTTGCTTTCTGCAGAACAGGATGGCTCCCAAACTTTCCCACATTGCTGGGTTCTCTTCCCATTAGCAAGAGAGGGACATCTGTGTAATTTCTCATATTAGAAGTGACTGTCTGGCTTAGGTGAAGCAAAATTATTTTAGTGGTCACAAGGATGTGTTTGAACAGTTATGGTCTTAAAATGGGAATTTGTGTTGGCTACACAAGCTTCTCTGGCACAGACATTTTTCAAATTGACTTAATCTTGGAAAAGTCTTGTTGAGTATAAGTGCTATTTCTAACCATGAAGATGTTTCAAATGTATAGGTAATGTATAGATACCTTAATATACGGTAAATTGCCTGTTTCCTGTACACATGTGGTATTGGTTACTTTTGTTAGGAGCCACTGAATCCGGTAGCCTGCGAGGCAAAGCTGCAGCAGCTCCATGTCCCTTGGTGGAGCCAGTAGCGTGTATTCCTCATGGGCACACATGTGCACACACATGATATACACATATCTACATGGACAGCCACGCAAATTAACACAGGCAGAAACTGCCTGATCCTGTCCCCCTCTCTGGCAGTTCAGGATGAAGGTCTGTTAGTGGGAAATGTATACATATACATGACCTGGATGTCTGCAATCCCAGGCCCCTGGACCCCCATTTTCCCCACTTTCTGGCTCCTGGACATGCAAGCCCCTGCGGACAGCAGCCCAAGGCCATCTGCTGGTACCAAGACCTACACACACAAAGCTCAGATGTATAAAGCTGCGTTACATTTCAGGGTGTCACTTTGTGTTAGTTGAAATTCCTCCTTATCTTGGGGAGTGTAGGAAGCTACTGTGTCTATACTGCTGCCTACGTGGTAGCTCTGGTCTCTCTGCACAGACCGGCACTGTGTAATGTCAAGATTCCCAGAGAAGGGTGAGAATCCATTTCAACTTCTGTACTGAGAAAACACAGAAATGTGGCATGCAACAAGTACTCAGAACAGGCTGTGGGGTCTGAATCACTTCTTGTGATTGTAGGAACTCAAAACGGAAACAAGGCACAGATCCAGATCAAAGATGCTCCACAGAGGTAGAGACAAACAACAGTCTAGGTGCTCAAGACAACAAGGAGTACACTATAGCTTTAAAATGAATCAGAGTGTTCTCTAGTAATTTAGATGTGAACTTTTAGAAAATAATTTAATCTTCTCTACTTTTACAAGGTTAATTTTTCCATGGCCTCTTGATCACACAGATAACTAATCAACACCCAGATTTAGTTTTTGAAGGCATTTGTTTGCCCTCTGGTTTCCTTCAATGCTATTACAGTGTGTAGTTTAAATCTTCTTTAATCTACTTCAATTCTGGCAGACTGATTAATAAACATTAATTATAAAGGTGCTGAGTAGGCATTGTGAAAGAAGAGGATGAAGAGAAGGTAATGGCTGGGGAAGAGAGGGTAATGTAACAATCTTTCTAGTCTGCTATGTCACTATATATGAGTATGTCTTTATGTTCCCTACTATACTAAGTCTAGCAAGCGATCTCACAGTAACTAACCCCTGACTTCTGCTGGCACAGAACTGAAGCTCCCTCTCAAGAATTTGCAGCACTGCCTCAGTTTCTGCCCTCCCTTGTGACTGAATGTGCCAGACCTTATCCATCAAGGGTTCACCATCTGGCTATATCTTGCACTCAGAAAAGCCCTGTTTTTGAGCATACTCACCTTCTGCACCCTTGAGCTAGGGTGGCTTGATACACTGGCTGCATCCTTGAACTCATGAGCCAGCACAGTGTTGCTTCATGTAACAGAGCCGACATCACCTGAGAAGCCTTTATGGCAGGCGCTGGCAGTGAGAATAGGCCTTGGTGGGAATGAGTTGCTGTATTCTTTTTTGTTTTCTTCTCTGCATATTAAGTTATTGATGCTTGGTTGAAGAAAAGTTAAGAACAAGAAAGCTGGCTTAACTGGACATGTAGCCACGCCACCAGTTTTTGCCCCTGAGTGCTCAAGGGGTGGTATCAGCAGTGCAGAGTGCTGTCATAGAGCAGAGTCTATCACTGTAGCAGGAAAGGCCAAGGAAAAGCAAAGGTATTTATAAAAGATGCAAAGCTTAATATTTATTTTCCAAGTCAGAGAAGTGAATGAAGATGATGTTTAGGAAAAGAAATGGAGAAATATTCCAGCTAATAGAACACATTCATTCAGGAAGATATATTTAGATCTGCTGAAAAACAGTAGCAAATATTTATGGGTATGAATTGTGATTAGAAAAAGCATGCCCTTACTTTCTCCTACTTGATAAATCCAACCAACAACACAGCATATCATTTTCATATTTATTCATTGACAGTGCGATTTTGTGGATGAGCTGGTGGATTGCCATATAGTTAACTTATTATTGCTCTGACAATCCTGTTAAAATAGAACACTGTGAGGAGAATACCTTTAACTTTGCAAGCAAGAGCCTCCACTTTGCTTTCCCTACAAATACCATGATGTTTCTGTTGCTACTGTGGTGACTGCTAGCTTGTCGCCGTGTCCTTTCTATTATTGTTCCTTTATTACAGCACATGGAATTGCTGCTTGTCAATTAGAAAGGTGTTGAATGGATTTAATTGCTGGTTTAAATCAAAACAGAAAACAATCACTCACTGTTTTCAGTCCTAACGCATCACTTTGTAAAAATAGTTCTTCAAGGCAAAGTATGATGTCAAGAAGAAAATCAGCATACAATTATATATTTCATAAACTCAAAGGCCCCCCAAATATATACGTGAGTAGAGCATACTTTAGCACAGGAGATTTACTAGAAGGCTTCTGGGGTTGTAGCTACCTATCAGCTCTGCTCACAGTAGGCTCACACTGTGCCGTACATCAGTGGAGTGATTGCAGTCCTTTGTAACTTTCCCTGCATCCCTCATGCAGACACATCCAGCACTGTCCAAGCAGCAAACCCTTCTGTTTGCTATGTGAAGCATGAGCTGTTTTTCTAGTCTCGCTGAGCAGAATGATACCAGTCACTGGGAAAGGTAGGATCTTTCACTAGGCACTGTTCTTCACCATAAAGACTCAAAATCCTGCAAATACAGTCACCCCTTAGCTGATACTGGAGTAGTATCATGTTTAAACCTCAGCTGGCAACTAAAGTACCACACATGCATTCACTCACTCCTCACTCAACCCCTGGTAGGATAAGGAGGAGAATCGGGAAAAGGTAAATCCTGTGGGTTGAGATAAGGTTTAATGATTGAAATAAAGCGAAGAAAAATAAATAATAGTAACAACAACAATAATTGTAATGAAGAGGAGAGGGAGAGGGAGAGAGAGGAGTAAAACCCAAGGGGAAAAAACCCCCAAGTGATGCACAATGCGATTGCTCACCACCCACTGCGCAATGCCCAGCCAGTCCCTGAGTGGCTATTGACCCCTCCCAGCCAACTCCCCCCAGTTTATATACTGAGCATGATGTTCTATGATAGGAATATCCTTTTACCCAGTTCAAGTCAGCTGGGCTCTGCTCTCTCCCAGCTTCTTGTGCACCTGCTCACTGGCAGAGTATGGGAAGCTGAAAAATCCTTAGAGTAAGCACTACGTAGCAACAACTAAAACATCAGTTATCAATATTATTCTCATACTAAATCCAAAACACAGCACTGTACCAGCTACTAAGAAGAAACATAATTTTATTCCAGCCAAAACCAGGACAGTACTCAGCTATTATTCCATGCCATTTATGTCATGCCCAGGTCCCACATTTTCCATTACCTCCCAGTTAACCACTATCATCTGACTGGTTCTGGTAGATATATAAACACACACACACATACATACACACAGAGATATGATTACCTTAGTCTATGGATCATGCCTATAAGAGTTCACAGAGTTCAATTAGTCCATGACTTCGAGTTCCATCTGTTGTAACGGTCTTTCAGGGCAGGAAAGATGGTGTGTGGTGTTGGATTGTTGCAGGTTGAAGCCACTTCTGATTCCATCACCTGCTGTGCTTTTCCAGTCTTATCAAAGTTCATTCTTCATTAATGTGGTGATTGAAATGGAGTCAAGTTCAGATCCTCAAATCTGGAAAGGTGGAGACTGGTGCTGAGAGGCAGCCAGTATGGTGATGGACATATAGCTGCCATAGAAGTGATAATATATATAGTATTACATGGCAGTTAACTGAGACAGGTGGGGAGTAGGATCTATCATCATCAAGTTGTTGGACTGGTTTCTCCACAGCCAAGGTGAGGGAAGAGGAGAGGTTGTCTTCATATTCTTGGAGCTGGCGAGTCACTTCATCCATCGTTGGTGCCACTTCATCTCTCCAGCTCATTACTGCCAATGAGTTGGCATGCAGCTATGGTGTGCTCCGTACTTTCCACCATGTGAGTTGTTTGCATTGAACTTCATCTGGATCTGTGGGTAACTGCACCTTATTTGGGTCAAAATAAATCATCTCTATCATGGCTAATTCCTTCAGGTACTGGGTACCTTTCTCTGTTGCAGTCCACTTGCCTTTGACATATAACATCTTCCTTGAAGGGATACCTTTCCTTCGTGCTTGACAGAAGTTGACTCCAGAGGCTGAGGACTTGTGCTCCTCTTCCAATCGCCTTGTCGATACTCCTTTCCCTAAAAAGTGATCCTAACTGCTTGCCTTCCCTACCCTCTAATCCCAAATGATGGGCCCATATATCTATATAAGCAGGCTTAGGAAATCCAGGCTCTTCTCTTGCTTCTGTCACAGGTTTCCTGTGTTGTCTTGGGCAAGTGGCTTGGACCAAGAGTTAGAAACTGGCATTTTTGGGTATCTTAACTTGAAAATTTTAAACTTATTTTCCAAGAAAAGGAACTCAGGATATGCAGGAGGCACCACACAATTTTAAAATGCTACATTTTCCTTCCCATCCTTCCCTTTTTTTTTAATGCCGTGGTTGTTGGTGTTTAGAGTGCAGGTAGTAGCTACAAGTGCTGAGAATTCAAAGCTAAAAAGCAAATCTCTTTCAAAAAGCCCTGATTTAAACTTTTAAACTTGATGTTCTCAGGGTTCATTAATCACTTTTGAACGTCTTGGTATTCATCTTGCTGAGCCTCAGCAGCCCAGGCACAGCAGAAGCTGTATAAATATATTTGTATCTGATAGAGGTGTGGCATAGAAAGACTTGCAAAGAAACAGACCCCTGAACTTCAGAGGGATGACTCTTGTCATCCATGAGCAAAGGTTTCTGTCATCTCTCTATCATCACATGAAGGCTTTGCTGCAGGGTCATTATCTTTCCTTTTTATCTTATATGCCCTACGCATTTTTGAAACCGTCTTCACTGGACACTTACCTACTGTATTTTCAATGTCCTCTAAATTGTTTATTTCATTATGAAAGAAGATGAATTTAGATAGCTGCAATGATTGATTGCTTTTTCTATATTATTTAGCCACAGCATTTTACTTGTGTGTTTTCAATTTCATGGTGGATTAGAATAAATTTTTGTTCCCTAGCAGAACTTGGCATCCATTCAATAAACTATCCCAGAGATATATTCATTCCTATGCAGGTGATGTTCTAATGATTCCTTCAATTTTCAAAGCTATTTTGAGGCGTTCAAATTCAACTTTATTAAGCTGATAGACTGAGACCTGGGATTTAGGCACAGAAAAGCTCAGCACTGCTGAGGTTAACATACGTGTCTAGTCTTCATAGTGTCATTTACAGTGCTGAGTTATGTGCCCAGGCACAGTATTTCATAATGCTCTTAGCTCCTTCTGGCTTCATCCCAAAACACAGAACTTCTGGAAGACAGTTTTTATTCTCCCTAGACCCCTTTTATTGTACTCATGGGTACAACTCTGAAAAAGCTGCTTCTAGTCTACATGAAATATTACTTTCACATCCTGTCTAAATCTAAATTAATCCAAGAGGCACCGTCAAAAATTCACTCCTATATTTTAGCTGGCAGAAAATGACTAATGATTATTTGGCAGTCATGGCATTTAAATATTGATAGTCTTCCTTAAAAGCTCTTTTATTCCATTATTTGATTGTTTTTCTTTGTATAAATTTGCAAGCAATTTATACCTAATTATGCACTTGTCACTTAACTCCTACTTACAGTTTTTGACACTGCTATTCTGGATAAGCATAAATTAAAATGTTTTAGCTGTGTTGGATCAAATATCTTTCTCTTGAATATTCTTCATATCCAGGAACACTGATGAACAAAAAGTAAGTTAGGTTCTAACTAAATAAGAGTAAATGTATAATGCAGACTACCAATGAAAGTGTCCAAAATATTTATTGCTTAAAAATGGCTAATCTGAGGTTCTTGGGTGAATCCAAATACATTACTGAATGGAATTACAAATAATAAAGTTCTAGTATTTGAACTAATACAATAGACCCTTAAGTAAGTCTTAGAGTTGGCTCCAAATGAGTCCTCCTGATCCTTCTCAATGCTTACCCATTTGGGGCACTGGATTACATCTATGAGGAAGCCTTTGGGGACAACAGCAAGATATGGATCTGGTTTGACTGAGTAATGTGAGCTCAGATTCAGTGTTCCGGCCAAAGCATCTGTTTTGTGAAAATAAATATTTTAGGAAATTAGTTTATGCTAATTTTCCATAAAGCAGTATCTGCATATACACTGAATGATACTCAGACCATAGTGTCCCACAGACTTCCATAGATGATACTGCTGTGCAGGTGGTAGTATCTATCTGAGCTATTACATCCACATATCGATTGTTCTGGAAGGAAGCTGCGATGGCAGGGGTTTATATGAGCTTTTCAAATACTGTCATTTGAAATGGAAATGAGTGTTCCCTTAGCACCACTGCCTAGACCTGTGACTGAAATTTGGAAAAGGATTATAGAAAGGCAGGAGCTATGAAAAATCACTTGATAGATCATGTTTTGATAAATCACAGCTCCCCAAACTGAGTCTTACATTGAGGCTTTTAAAAAAAGTTTTTGAAACAAGAAGCATGATAATAAAAGTCCAAAGCACTTCATAGTAATTCTGGTACACTAAATTTTAACAATACTGATGTATTTTTATAAGGAGGAAGCAAGAATAGTAACAACTTAATAGCGAATGCAATTGCAATGAACCTGAAAAGCATATGAAGATGACAGGTTGTGCCTGAATTGGTTCTTTAATAAGTTTTTCATTGCATATGAAAATATGTGAAGGCACAAATGATACTCAGAGTCACAAAGAATGCCTCAAAAGACACTGCAATAAAGAAAAGTATGAATATCTAACGTGTAATGTTAAGAAATAAGAAACCCAAGGATGATTTAGCTTATGATTCAAAAGCCATTGTGCTCTTTAAGAAGAAAGGGTTGCAGGACCCAAGGGACTGTGAATTAGTGGAGGCTTGCCAGAACACAGAAACATTCCTACTGCTGCCTAACACTGCTAGCTGTACACCAGCAGGAGAGCCTGCATCCCAGGCATCGAGGCAGCTTGCTGAGCAGTTGAAGCTGAGTCGCCTGAAGGCGAAAGGGAATCCCCTGAAGTGGGAAGGAAGTTTAATGTACTCTGTCTGTGAAGAAACAATTTACCCATTAATAATGCAAAACTCTCTACACATCTTTCAATACTTATTTTGGGAACTGTTCACTGCAAGATGCAACTGCTGGGTGAGATACCTTTATTGCCAGTTTGTGAGTGTTCTAACATCCCTCCATGACTTTTTTAAGTCAGAACCACAGGAAACCTGCATGTGTGCTTGTGTATAGCTTAAGAGTTATGGCTTCCCTCCCACTTTGCATTTGCCAACACAATAATGTAAGCCCCATTGTGCCCTGATCCTTTATTCAAACTGTTTCCCACAAAAGCAACAACTAGCGGTTTGTACACTTCAGAAGTGCTCTGCAGTTTACTGGACAATTAGCAATGTGGATGGCTATTTTTGTGTTTCAGCCTTTTTAGAACAAAGACGAGAAGAACTCTTACACACATTTTCCTAAGCATAACCTTTGTTTCATAATTTGGACTGCAAAGAGCAGTGCAACAGCTACTCCCATGGTATTTCACAGTTTCTATTTTTGGTTGATGTTGACAAGTACAGAAACATGAATAGCGCGCTTTTGCACGCTCTTCGTGATAGGACACGGTGTAGCACCTCAGGGGAGGTGTTCCCCTGGGTGCTGAGGTCAGTACCTGTTGGATCATGCTGCAGTTCTCAGCTCAGCTCTGCACCTGAGCTTTCCTCCCATGGAAACCAGGGTGGAGGAGTAGATGTGTTTAGCTGTGCCTTGTCCTGAGGTGGAGGCGGGAGGCAGTCTAAGCCTGCAAGCAAAACTGCTCAGAAACTGTCCAGCTTCCATGGGCTGATGTTGCTGCTGTTAACTGAAGGGTGTTGGAGCAAAGAGATGATCATAAAATCATGTAAGCACAGAAATCATAAAGCACTGAGGGATAAAGAAGAAATAAAACAAGCTGGGAGACATCTAGGAGAAAGAAAGAGAAGAAAATGCAAAATGAGCTTCATTCAATATGCAAATCATTCTGAATCTGCATTTGCTTTGTGTCTTACAGCAGTCTGCAATTAGAACTACGCTGACTGCTGTTTGTTGCTGAAACAGGAGCCAAGAGAAAATCTAGTTAATTCCCTAATACTGCAAAAGCCATACAGCTAAGAGAAGAGTTTCATTTTGTGAATCAAAAATATGAACTTGGCCCACTGATGCTCAGGAGTTTTTATGCAGTCCATTTTACATGCAAGAGCATTTCTATCCCAAAATCCAGCTGAAGGTTTAGGGATGGGAGAAAATAAAGTGGTATTATTAAGTTTAAGGTTTAAGCCTGTCTGTCTCAAATAAAAAAAGGTACTTAATAACACAGTGATTGTATTTTGTATATATAGGTTCAGTTTCTTATACATTACCATAATAGTATAATAATGTATTTTGTCAGGTCACAGGTACCATTACTGCCTAAAATTTAAAAGCACCTTCTAAAATATATTTTCCAGGATATATGGCCTCTAAAGACATTTTCACCTGAAGGTCTTTTGTGTTAGCTGCTGGTGACTTGCATGTCCTTTGATTATAACATGTCTGGCAGGTTACAGTGGAATAGCTTATGATAACTCAGCACATCACTTTAAAAAAGTTACTTAGATTTGTCTTTTAAATTAACCTAGTCTAATCAATACTGTCACCTTAGGGACAGAGGAGGTCTGAATTACCTTAAAAAAATAAAAAAATTCAGATCACATTGAGAAACAGACAAGCAAGTAAAATGGACATGACATGAACAACGATGGTATCACACAGCTGGATAGTTGCATAAGTAGCTTTAGGAAGAGATCTTGAGTCTTTAGTAAGATTACAATATTTACAGGACAGAATAATATCATGAATATATCTGAGTACCTAGATTTTAACAGAATGTTAGTTAGATATTGAGGAAACAGGTTGTAATGATTCTTTAACATGTTTTTCTGAAAGGTAATTTGCTACAAAACCAGGAGCAAAATCATGTAACAGCCACTGCGCAGCACACTCTGCCCTGTCTAGTTAATCAGTTAATGGACTAAATAATTTGCTGGATGTATTTTATTTGCTAATTATGCTTGCTTGCAATAATGTTCATAATTTCTGATTCTGTTCCTTTCAATATTTCTTTGGGGGTTTTAGCTGTCCTAAATAAGCTCTAGGAAATTCTGACTAACCATTATTGTGGCAAGGCTATTATCCAAATTGCAGAGAAATGTACACAAAATTTGTCATAGAGTTTACTGCCTACTGTCACAGGGTTGAGACCTGGAGTTATATCCAGGATTTTCTGATTAAAATAAAGAAAACATTAAGACATTAAAACCTCAAGGAAAAAAATGTATGCCAAAACAAAATCTGGTATGACATGAAAAAAAATTAAACATGCCCATCTAACAGACAATCTCTTAGGGACAAATTCATATGACCTAAATTCTACTGAATTCATGTAACTTGGCATCCTTTTTAGACTGGTTCTTCTGAGAAGCCTAACCATGTAAAATGGTGGCTGATCTCAACAAATCTTAGAAAAACAAATCAAGATATGCCAGCATTTTGACAAACGGTTTTCAGCCTTTTTTTTTAAAAAAAGAAGAATCTCCACCCCTCTTAATCAATAAGCTTTTTGACTATTCTCTGGCAAGCTTTTCACCCAGAACTGCCAGACATGCAGAGTACTGTGAGCTGATGCTGTCTGTAGGTGACAAAATCCAGGAAAAATTCCCCCTCTCTTGCCAGTGCCCTTCCTGCAAGAACCAGATGGCACTGAGATGATCCCTGAAGCCTTGCAGTGAATTATTCTGTTGTAATAACATTTATAATAGCAGCATATAACTTGATATGACTGCATGCCAATAATGATACGTTTCTTCCCTTAGGATAATAAACCATTTTAATTATCATATATTATCCCCCCAAGTTATAATAGAGATGCAACGTTAACTGCGGAACCGTCTATAGATTTTTTCCACAAACATTTACAATAAAGAAGGTGAATGTCACAGTGTTTAACAGCCCCTTTTTCAGACAGAAACCCATTCTCTAAGAAGCAGAACACTCACAACTTCCATTGATTTCAACAGAAATTAGATGCTCAGCTTTTTCACAGAATTGCATGTAATAAATGGGTATGTCACATCTCATAGATGCTCTGTTATTTGTCTATGAATAGCACCAGTTGAAAGACTGATCTTTACTAACACTGAACTGCTCTAAAATACATTTTAAACATTGCCATATGAATTTAAAGTTTTCTCTGCAAAAATCAAATGCCTTCAAACTTTATCTGCAATCCCAGCAACTCATAGTGAAATTACATTCAGACTTCTTCATGCACCTCTAATCACAGTGATTCTCCTCAGTTTTACTGACCACAATGGCATGTTGTCCTTTGTGCATGGTGCTCTATCTTTTGATAATTTTTCTTCCTTGTCCCTTAAATATGATTGTTAGAATCACTTTGCTTGCCCCTTCCCACTTCCCCACAGAGCGAGTCACACTTGCAGAGGACTTTTCTGACATTCCTCTAGATGCTTATGCCAAGACTGTAAGTGTAGAGGATTCACAAAGTAATTTCACTTTCCTTGAGACCAGATGCATCATTGCTCCTTCTGCAGTAATATATAACTTGTGGCTTTGTTATTTCATATGCTTTTCCCACTGTCCAGTGACATGAATGGTAAGCAGCACAATCAGAAAGCCATGGAACAAACTCTACCTTGCTATGAGTCCATGAGTCTTATTGTGACTACCTAGTTAATCTTGGACATGCTCCTAAACTAGGGATGACTGTAGTACAAATCGCTCAGCTAAGTAAGATACCAACAACACCATGGGTAAGCATTTATTATTATTTGCAAGGAATTCCATACATTTTTTTTTTAAAAAATACATAAAGTCTTCACCCAACTTCATTTTATTTTGGACAACGCGCAAACCTGTAACCATCCTTGACTCGCATACCTGTGCATTGTCTTAATACTGCAGCTACAGATCTTGAAGATGAATCGTTAATATAACAAGTCTAAAAACATCCACAGTTTTCATAGTTTGGCACAGTTACCAAAGAAGGTAACGTAAAGAAAATGTCCCAATGCCAATCTGTCAGAATGCTAACTGCAGTCACAGTATCTGTCTCCTAAATGTCCATTATTCATGCAAAATTATCAGTCAAATTTAACTAAATGGTTAAACTCTCATCTCCTGCTACAGTGCCAGAAAGGAGAACAAAACTCTGGTACTGCATGTTGATGTTGAGGACTCGGTGTCACACAGCCATGTGAGGCCTGTCCCATGTTAAATACCTCTGCTCTACCTGTGGGTTACTGGCTCTGGTGAGCCTGCAGATGAAGCGTTCACCTGTTTCAGAATATGGTCCTAACCAACTAGGAAGATATGAGGTAAATACCAGTTTTATACACACCGCTAAGTCTTTTGTACATGCCTTTGAGCAAGGCATGGCATTTAAACTGGACCACCCTGGGATTTGAGCGGAGGGCGGCTGGAACTCAAACACACCTCTGAAGCATAAAATCTTTCTTCTGATAGTACCAATTCACTATCAACCAATCTCAGCAGAATTTTATTGCTGTTCTCTTGCTAGGTTAGAGTGGTGGAGAAAGGTCAAAAGAACTCTTATTTTTCATTCATTTCCTTCCCCTGTAGTGCTACTTTCACGCAGAGAGTACAGCTATATGCCTATACAATGCAAGTAAATTCATCTCTTGCTCTGTAAAACCAGTACACTCACATGTACCCTGCAACAGTGCAGGGCCTGGAAACTCCTCTACGTCAGCTGTTAAAGCTGCTTGCCCAGTCCAGATGGGAAGCAAACCAGTCTTATTCCTGTATTTCTACAACCAAGCTCCAGTCTCACAGCTTGTTCATAATCCTGCTGCAGCCATGCCAGCAGGTAAGGTAAGTTTCCACACACCTCGTATTGTCATCATCTCTCATCTAGTGGTGGGGCTGCTCCACTGAGTGTTACCTAATATAATTTTTTTTTCCAAATGAGCTGGATTGATGTTCTAATCTGTATAAGCAATTGGAGAACTGGAGCTGAAGAAGGATGCTGACTTTCTCTTGCCTCATTTGCAGATCTATAAACCAAGTCATAAGTAGCCAATATCATGCTTATGACGTTCTGCGATGGAACCTTCTTGCATAAGCTACTTGACCAATTTTTTAAAAAATCCCATTTAGTAATTCTCAGCTGAAAGTAATTTGACAACCCAGAGAAAAGTGTATTGGACCAAATGGTAAAAACAAGTTCTCAATAGCAAATGAACCTTCATGAAACTCTTGTATTGAAAGTATTCTCAAGTTACATATTCTGCTTCACTTTTAAAAGTAGCTATTTACTATAGAGAAGACATGCGGATTCACAGACACTAATGATTCATGCAACATTCAGCCCATCAGTAGCTATCTTGGTCTCTAATGGACCTTTAAAAGCCGCTTCTTTCATTTCATTTTATTTCATTTCATACAGAGATGTTGCATGTAAATACTCTCCCACAGAACACACACTGACAAAAAAGGGAATGCGTTGTACCAGGCTGGCAAAACCATTTGGGTCTTCTTGACCTCTGAACTAATACGTTCCATGTGGTACTCAGCAGTGTGGAAGGAAAGAAATCAGTCATTCTGAAAAATGTTAAACATTTCTGACAAAGTTATGGTGAGCTCTTACACAGAGTTGTGTAATCCCTGCTTGTGTGGCTGAGCACTTAGTCACACAAGTAACATGACTGGAGCCAACGGATCTCCTCCAAGGGATCCATGCTCACTGAGGTTGAACGAAGACTCTGTCTGTCTCAGAGGTGTTTAAAAGAATTGCTTCTATTTTCTCTTTTGTTGGAGACTGCAAGAAGTTGTCTTATATTTATACTGGGTCTGTTCCCTGTCTGGGGATAAATGTCCTTGCAAGAAGAAGACAGCATGACAGGGTTTATTATTTGTATGTGATTTATTGTATTTAAATCAAGTTATTGCTTGATTATCTTGGGAACACTGCAAAATATTCTCACTGTTACATTCCAGTAGTGTACTGTATCACAAATTAATTGTTTAAATGAGAAGAAGATGTATATATTTTCCCTCAAAATCATGTACTCTCCTCGATCAGCTGCAAGCCCCCTCCCTCTGTTTCCTTTCAGAAAATGTGGATAGACTGGGAGGAGGATGGGAAAGCAGTGTATTCAGTGACTGATCCTAGAACAGACTTGCAGTCCTGCTTGCCTTCCTGCCTCCTGTTGATTAGCCTATAAACTCTTCGGAGCTAGCACTTCTTTTTCTATAACATAATTGATTATTGTGAAAAAGCAGAGCTGGCATCTGAGTTAGAGACTCAGATTTTCTCCCTAGTAAGAAAGGCTGCGGTGGGAAAGTTTGGCTTCTCTAAACCGAATCTGAAGCCAGACAGGTTCATCACTGGCTCATGAAATTGGTTTTATGTACAAGAAGAAATGTAAAAAGAATAGACAGAGTAGTACTTCTTAAATTAATGCATACTTTGAAAGCATACTACTGCTTCAGAAATGGAAGATAGCACTGTGGCTTTTGTTCAACATTAACTGCTATTCTATTCCATTTCAAACTCAGATAAAGCTAAGGAAAAATAATAAAGTTAGATGAGGACTTCCCTGGTTTTATTTTTTATTGACAGGGAAAAGAAAAACCCAAACAAAATTCAAATACCCATTTCACCCCATGGAGTCCAAATATATTCAAGTACTCAAGCCAATTAATAGCAATGCAAGCCAAAATTAAGGTAAATTAAAACATAGATCATTACATTCTACATGATGTGATCAAGTAACTGCCAACATCTCATCTAGAAACTAATGAAAACCAGTAATGAAATAAAATCAAGCCTTTTGTATTTTCTGAAGTAATTGCTAGCTAAAAGTTTGAGTGAGCTCTGCCAAATATTAGTGAAATCAGATGTCTTTGCTGCTCTCTACACTTGTCTGTATACAGTATATATGGTTAAAAAAAAAAAAAAGAAGGCTTGATCTAACAATTTATTAGCCTTTAGTGCTGGAAATAGGTGGGGGGCACTCTGAATTCTCAGTTAGTGCCAGATGGGGGTTAAAAGGAATAAGGACTGATGGCTTTGATAATGTGGTTGTAAGAGCAAAAATGACTGCCAGCATTTCATTAACTGAACAGCCCCTGTGTGCAACTACTAAACAAGTTTAATAGGACTGTTTTCTTGCATAGTAATCGATTTACTTTACATAAATAATGCATTAGAATTTTACAAGGCTCTCCATCATACTTTTGGACTTTATCTGAGCACTAGGCGTGAACAGGAATAATTTTTTTTTCTAAGTTATTGTTGCAAAGGGGTTCATTCCAGTTGCTGAAATGATTTTCTTTCTCACAGTGTTGGACATACATTTAGATTGTATGATCATTCCTCTCTTTGGCAATTTTTTTAGTTCTGTTCTGTTTTCAAGTGTTATTACTGAAATTAGCTTGCACTAAAGGACCAAAATTAACTTGCACTTGAATCAATAACTTTAAGAACATCCAAATGTAAAAATAATTTCAGTCGTCCTCCTCCCAACTTCCCTCTCACCCCTGCCATGCATTCAGTATATCAGTACAGTTTATACTATTAAACACTCTTGTTTTCTATTAAAACTGCATTAGGAAATTTAAGCCTATTCTGCCTTCTCCCATTGTCCTGTCAGGGACTTTTTTATCAATATCTGCCTTTATGAGTTTTCCGGTATATACTATTAAATTACTACACCCCTTGGAAGCTGCAACTTGTGTCAATATTATGCTAATTTAAAGGTTTCTTGTAGTCTGCCCTAAGGAGAGCTGTCAAGTGACATCTTAGAGTAACCTGACCAAACTTCAGCTAACATCATTTATGTTCCTACACCCAAACATATGGCAGTGTTATCTCACTATCTGCCAACACCAACTTAAGCTAAAACCTGTCAGCCATTGGGTATGGCTCCTTCCCTGTCCCCTGTGCTCCCCGGACTCCTTGGAGTTGTTTCACTTTGTATAAATACCAGATAGTTCACAGAGGCAAGCCTCCCAAGACTCATCTGACAGCCAAAGAACTCCTGTGCAATATGAAATCAGAGGTTATAGGTGCAGCTGTGAATTCATCCTCCAAGGTGTTTCAGAGCCCCAGTGTCCTGCCCATAAACCTATCAGTTACTCATTAGTCATCATCCCCCTCTTTTTGTTGCTGTCAGAAAGCATTGTGGTTGGTTTTGGTTTTGGTTGGTTTGTGGGTTTGTTGTTTTTTTTCTTCAAAGCTGGTACATTTCCAAAGAAAGTTTCATTTTTCAAGAAACAAAAAAAAATATTCTGGATCGTCTCCTCTCACAGACATCTTCCTAAAACCCCATTCTTTTTGCAGCAGCTCCAGCTTTGTTACCTTCTCGAACCAGCTCCACTCCGAAGCTGCCTATCTGTGAGCAGCTCCATACACCACCAGTCTCCCCTCAGGTTGCTTTAACAATGTCCACTTTCTTTCAGGATGGCTCTGGGCCAGCGTAGCTTCTTAGTGCAACAACTGCTGTTCCAGTGTAATAGGTAAGATAAGCCACTATCAGTCTCTCTTACAGCAAAGTCTTCACTAATTGCTTTACTTTGGAAGGACTCCATCTCCTTGCTGTCCCATAAAAAATTCTGGAGACTACATTGGCTAAACAAAATTCCCCAAGCACATATTGCATGACACATTACACAAAATCACTGTCTGTTTACAAACATTTTAATTAGACATAATGTCAAGAAGAAAATCTAAGTGTTCCAGAAATGTGCATATGCAAAAGCACATGTACCACAATTCACCCTATATGAATTAATTCATTTGAAGTTTAGTAAAAGGGATTTTATATTCTTTTTGCTTCGTACAGGCACAAAAATATGTCAACTCCTTCCTATACAAAGAGGGTCATTCAGATCTGCTGCTACTCTCACCATGCAGCAACAGTTCCTTCAGTATCAAAGCCCCATATATGTTGAGCAAAATCTACCAAGACAAAGCGATGGGATGAATTCTTATGCAAATTCTACCAAGACAAAGCGATGGGATGAATTCTTATGCAAATTCTAACAGTCTCATTTTTTTCTTTAATGCCCAGTGGCCCATTCACTGTATGTCAGGCAACAGAAAGCTATAGATGATGTTATTTATAATCATGGTGGCTTAAGAATGCATGTGTAGGAAAACATATTTACTGTTATTGGACTGATAGATACAGCCAAATACAAAAGTAAGTTTTCTGACATACAAGCCGTCTTTATTGTCTGAAAAAGAAGTAGCGAGCTCCACAGGGAGGAAAAAGGTGCTTGGTAGCTGTGAAACAGGAGGAGATGTTTGTCAAACAAGAGGTGAGAAGGTAGCTAGAAGAAATAAATATTTATCACCTCTAGAGCACTGAAAGATTGATTGTGGGGAAATTATACTATGTGATAAAATCAACATTTTTATTGAGTCCATGATTTTAATATCTCCCAGACTTAAATTTTAAAGGTATTTGTAGGCCCAGATTGCAACAAAGCTTCTTCCACTTGAAACTGATTTCTTATGATGGAAATTGTTTGCTTTAGTGAGTCTGTCAGCGTGCGTAACCAAATAGGGTTCGCCCACACATGTTCCATGAAGGTCTATGATGTACTGAATAAGGTGTATATCTATTCAGTGACAGGGAAGTGGGTTATGTGAGGAAGAAGTATGCAGAGGAGCCTGGGAACATGGTGTATTTCCCACAGCCGCCTTCTGCATCACTCCACAGAAGGTGGTGCAGCGGCAAATTGCATTCTGCCTCTTTTTATATATTTCTGTGCTTAGCATTCCTTTGATTCAGTTTAAGGCTGTTTAGAGCTACTCCTGCCTATAAAAACAGGTCCTGTTTTGTTAAACTCAAAAAGAACTCTTATTCTGAATTTTATTTTTTTTTTCAAAATAGAAAATTCTCCTTAAATACAGGTGAGTGAAATCTATAGAGTGAATGCCTCAGGAACGTAATATCATGCAATCTGTAAACTCAACTGAAATAATTATCCCAAAGTCCTTGTGTTTATAATTCAACTTAAAATAAATCCTCTAAAGTAAAAGCAGCACATATTATAATTTGTTGTTTTCCAGCTATACTACTGACAGTTCTCCAGTCATTTAAAAAAATTTTGTCTGACAGGATTCTCAATTCTGAAATTCCAAGGTGTGTTTGGGATGAGATCCCCAGGCTTTGTGCTTTTTTCAGCTGAACAGAGCAGGAGGACCAGCACAACATGTTTTCCTTCTTTCCACAGGTCCATCTTTATAGTCCAGTTTGTCGCAGTCAAGGTCTTGAAGGAAAAAACCAGTAAAAATAAAAATGAGTGGGACAGGAGAACAGTACCTATATACGACTGTGTGGTATAGTTTGTGCTCTGTGGAGAGTGAAAACGTGTAAAGACAAGACATCAACATTGCGTGAGCCAGCATCCAGAATGATGTTGAGAGAGCAGGAAAAACTGGACAGATATGTAAGAGTAATGCTGGTGTTCTTCCATAAATCCTTATAATACTGGGTTGGATTTTGTTCTTTTTATCTTCCCTCTTATGCCTTTAACTCTTCCTTTGATTGGAAAATTTTGTTATAAATGTTCTGTGGTAAAAGTCAGTTTCTTTTTTCACAGTTGAGCTTTACCCTGGGATGTAGAAAGTGACTAGTTATCTTTGGAATAGACCTACTTCAGGGGGGAACAGACTCACTTCTGCAGTTTTAGCCAGTTTATTTTTTTCCTCTTTTCAGAGGCACAGCTCCAACTAAAGCAAAGGAATATCACCTATCAACCATTTCTACTCCTAATCCAAAGACGAGAGGCGAGTTCTGATAGTGGTTCACCAATATACAGTATCAAAACCAAAGGAACTGCATGAAAGATGCTGCAACTGTGTTACACACAGTATCCATAAAAGACAAACAAAGTTTGCCATTTAATAAACATAGTTTGCTACTTAAAGTATTCTCAAACCTCTTTGACCCAATACCATTTTACCGAGAAGCTCCAAGTGGGGTTAACACTAAGGTGGATTAAGTAACACAGGTTGTTCTACACGCACTATAAATCTGTATAAAAGCCTCTATCAACCCCATTTTACATGGGCTCATTGATGCACCCAACTTTGCTGGGTGATAGGGCAGTGCAACAGTTAAGGCCTGTGAAACCAGCACCTTCATATCCAGTGCTTTTCTGGTATTAATAATAACCATGAAACCTTAGTGAAAGTTATGGGGATGCTTAAAAAACATTATTTAAGCGGAAACCTTCCTGATGCATAAAGATTAATTTGAGTTACTCAGTTGGCTATCAGACTGTAAGGTGCCTGACTGTCTTTGTACATTTGAAAATCTGTCGTCAGTGTGAACAAGGTGCACTTCAAACACAACACACATAAACCAACAGCTACAAAAGCCCCCAGTTAAATGTGCAGCAAAATCCCCACAGGGATCATGCTTATCAGATGCAATTTTCCACAGTCTGGAATTGCAAGTTTGCGTTTTAAATTCAATTTTTAAAATACTGTGAATCTATATGCTTATAGCTATATGCATTATGGGGCACATAAATGCTTGCCACAGATGTATGTTTGATCTTAATTTTGTTTGCTGTTTCCTCAGGAATGGCTATTTTAAAACAGTGCTGTTTTCAGTGAAACATCAAAGCTTTTCCATTCCTTCCACATAACTCTCTTATTGCAAAGCTATAACAGCTCTGTTAAAGCGTATGTGAATGTGTGTATCTACTTTGTAGCACATGAGTAACTGACAAAAATCAGTTTGTAGTTCCAGATGTTATACGCTACATTAACAAATCCCAATCAGAATCACCTAATTTGTTCCATTAACTTATTCTTCAGCTGTAAAGGTTGAAAACTGTAGAAGTTTTGCCATTTTTAGGACTATAAGCAGGTCTTCAAATTATTTGACTGATTTTTTTCTCTTCACTTTTATGATCTAATCTGTAGCATTGTCTACTGGGACAAATAATTTTCAAGTGTTAAAGATGAAACTGGAGTAGCATTTCTCTTCTAAGAGGAAAGAAACTTTGCCAATAAATTTCAAGGATATATAGTTAAATAGGAAGATTCTTGGGGGAGAATCATTCCATAGGACATTTCTCTAGGTATCTAACCTACAAAACATACACATCAGAAAACTTCACTAATTCAGACACTTCTTTGCTAGGATGTTAAGTCACTCTGAGTTGAGGTGAATACCTATATCTGATCTAAATAGTAGTAGTAACCCATTTATGGATGTATATTGGGGTAATAAAATAGGATTATCATATTCCCATAGCTACTCATGATCAAGACTATACTCAGATTTTTTTAATGTAAAAAGAATGGCCACAGATTTTATTAATTTCCTCAAATTAAAATATCCACTGGAAAATTTCTTTTCCCATTTAGGAGAAAACTCATCCTCCATCCACAAGCAGACTCCAGTTGGGCCAAAGCTCAGTGGGATGAACCAATGGCCCTTTTGTTTTGCTTAAAGGTGAAGTATCTTTTGTTTTCTTATGTGGAAAGGGATGTGTTACAATCTTAGTAAAATAGTGTTAATGACCATGCCTTTATGTTGTTAAGAGGTTGTTTTTTATGAATTCTTTTCCATATGTTTTGGTGAGGATGTGGTGTACTTTTGTAAACAAATCCTGAATTCAAGGCAAGGTATGATCAAGAGAGTAAATATTTTTATTTATATGGAAAATGCTCACATTTAGCACTTTTTAATCCTAATAAACAGCTGCTTATACTAGAAATATCACCCATGACTGACTTTCTTCCATCCTGGTATGACTGCAATGCTGATCTTCATTTGACAGCTAATATGTACAGTATCACCATTTATATCAAATACCTGGATATACTCAGTAGAGAAAGCTCCCTGGAACCTTTAACTGATCACTGCCAAAACAGAAGACACTTAATACTGAAGTCTCCATCCTGCAATTTGCAGTAAAATGCAGGATAGCTGATCTGGGTACCAGCTGTCTCTTTTCAATGAGGCAACCATTTGGGATACAATTTTCTGCAGTTCTGTACAGCTATCAATTATTCAATACCACAATGGGCCATTAGAGACCCATCAGGCGGTAGTTATTTTAAGAAGTCTAAAAGGAAAGCTCCTACAGGAAAAAATATCTTCATAGTTCCTAAATTCAAGAAAAATTCTGCTTATAAGAATAATCAGCTTCAATAAAGGAATGAATTAAACTTTTTGGAATGATCCCCAAAGCCGTATCAGCACTTAGACCTATAAGTTAGAGCCAGGCTGGAATGGGAAGGCAACGAGACAGAGTGTCAACTAGAACGGGATCTGAGGTCTGCTAGAGGAGCAGAGCATTGAGCCAAGCCACTGAATATAGTTGTACAAAACACTGAGATGCACCAAGATGAAGAGCTAAACAGCAGCACCATAAGAAACTGGGTGAAGGCCAGAAAGCTGTGAAGACTCTGAGTAAGACAGGGCCAGGGAGATGGGAGAGACAAGGCTGAACGACATTGGACAACCTGGTTAGCACAGCAGTTGGTGCTCTGCCAGGAGTAATCAGGGATCAGGAATCAGGTGTGAAAAGACAGAGGAAAGGAGCCAAAAATTAATACAGTAAATGGAGGGAGAAGAGGAGCCTTAACCAATATCAGGAACCAAGACTGTGGAGCAGGAGTTGTAAACAAGGTTGCATATGAGAGATGCTGTTGAGAGAAATGAGCCTGATGCACAGCAGTAACCAAAAGGAACAACTGGGAGCAATGGATAGGATTGTCTCATGTCTCCAATAAATGGGGCAAACTGCTAGCCAGCCTCAGGACCTGTCCTCAGGATGCCTGGCCTCCCAGTCCTGCTGGCTCCCCAAAGAGCTGGCGGCACTGTCCCTGGAGCTAGATAATGTGGCTGAGGCTGAAACAACTGGAAATATGTAGGATTGGGGATTTCTCTGGGTAAATAAGCACTGTTAGGTGGCCATTCATCACAAATGAGGGTTAAAAAATAAATAAAAGCTTCCCTAATCTGATTCCATTAAAAAAAAAAAAAGGTGCTTTAGTAAACATTGCACTGAAGTTTCCTAGAAGTCAAATAAAGACGGAGCAAAGAACTGTGGCTTGAGTAAAACCGATACCGCAATACAGCTGAAAGAAAACATTTTTCACTTATGAGTGAGATGCTTTAGTAGTGTTGTTTTTTTTTTAAAGTTTACCAATTCTGTAAATGGTCACTAAACATTTCAGGTTTTAGTAGAATAAAGTTATGGCAGTTACATGTGCCTGTGTTGGTGCATGTGTGTGTGTGTGTATGTATGTATGTATGTATACAGTTTGTTTCCCCTCCCCCCACTGGGTCTCATCCAAATCATTGCATAATTGCATCTGATAATATGCTGCCAGTTCTGTCTACATAGAGCCATCAAAGGACATTAGGAACTCTGATATTTTACATAAGCATTTTCCAAGCTATTTTTGTCTCATATTGCCATCTGAGAGAAATTCAGCTGTTCACATCTCCTGCTTATTAGCTTCAACACAGAGCTGTACTGACACAGATATATTGGCAATGTTTCTAAAAAGTAGCTCAAAGTTACTCTTTCCAACTCTAATCTCCTCCACACAGCTCAAGGGAAACACTTGGAAACGCTTGGTATCTCAAGCTTTGAAAAGGTCGCTTGAATAAAGTCGGTACCACGCACTCCCTGATGCTGACTGAAAAGCAGATTACCTCTCCAAATAGCTACCTGCTATTTCTTTTTCAATCAATAGCAAATAGCATTCCAAAGAAAGCTCCTCAGTACGCATGAACAAGTTATAGACATTTTTCATCTCATTCTTAATTCAAAGAGAATTACAGCAGTAGGTGATTATTGTCTTGATTGCCTTAGGAAAAAAAAAAAAAAAAAAAGTAGATATCCAAATCCCACAACTTGAATAACTATATTTAATCAACCCTTCTACTGGACCAGATCCAATTATTTATGAGCCTTTTTCTGAATCAGTAAATAGCTTTTCAAAGTACTCCTCTAGAGTGACAGCATGTCAAACTTTCAAGAACATGTTTTTATTACATTTGAATCAGATCAAGATAAAAATAGAGATAAGAGTTGTGATGAGAGCGAATGACTTTGCTAATAAAAGATGGTAAATATTGATAGTGATGCTAGATCCCAGTTTGCTGTAGATTCCATATGTAAAACTTTATCTTGCATAAGATGCTCAAACTAAGGAGGAAAAAGTTCACATTATCTTTTCATAAGGCTATGCAAGCCTATCTACAAACTGATACGCTGATTCACAGGGATCTAAAATAGATTATCAGTTTTCACATAGAATTTTCCAGAGTGCCTTAGGCATATAGGAACTCTTAAGTAGCTAAGATGTGTTTGAATAGCTGTTAGGTGAAATGCCATATATATATATATATATAGGTATATAATAATATATGTCATATTTTTATCTTTATATTTATAAAATAGCAATAACTGTTTTTCATTTAATGGATTTATTTAATATTGGGAATAAAAAGCATCAACTAATGTGAATTTCTTTGTTTTTTGAAACAGACTTGACCAAACTTTGAAGTAAGCTTAGTAAAGTAGATCTGGGAACATAAAATATTTGTGTAGCTCAGAAGGGATCCAGAAATCCTTATAAAATCATTTTTACTAGAGAAATTATTCAGAATGTTCAGCTGTGAGGCTAATTCAGTTACCCGATGAGTTGCTTTTCCTTCTGATAGCAATAATTGCTTGATGGCTGTGATAAACAGGGAAAAGTCTGATTGTTATTAACTGCAAGAGAACAGGAGTATTACATCTGCCAAGGAGCTACTGAGTAGCTGAATGATCAGAAAATGTAGCATTAACATTCACTGCAATAAAATCAAAAGAGACGAAGTCAAATTATGAATCCTTCACAGTAAATATTTTATTTTCCCCAATGTATTCAAGCTAGCAATGAAACAACTGGTATTTCCAATATTAGGTTTTATCTTTGACCATATGGTACAGCTTACAGAAGTAATTTTGGCAGAACCTGATGTCTTTTTTTATGTGCTTGCTAAGTTCTTCCTTGGTACAGGCAGATGCCAACATTAAAAACATATCACTGGGTACTATTAGAGTAGGTACATTAGCTAGACATTAAAAAAATGAGCCAATCTATATTTTCCTCAATGAATAAAGATGCAATTCACACTGCTTAGAATTCATAGGTCTAAGCCACTGTGCTTTGTGTATGATAGTGATAAAAGACATGCGTCTGAGCCTGTGGTTTAACCCAAAAGCTTCTCATACGATCTGAACAGAGGAACCCTGATGATTATTGCTTTGGAAGGGAGTGTGGTTTGTGGGTGGACAAGCAACAGCTCAGGTGGAAAAGCAAGAGGCTGCTTTCAAGTTGGGAGAGAAAAGGACATTTCAGCACTGCCTGAGCCATACTGCTGTGTAACTGGCAGAAATACAAATGAGTCATTGCACAGGTTGTTTCTAAAAGAGGGCCGATAGTGGTCAGAGAAAACATTTCTGGAAGTTTGTTTCAAGATAATGTGACTTCCACTGCCTTACAACTAGCAATTACCAGTTTCTCATAAGCAAAGCATACAAGATCTTGGAATTTGTTTAGGCTGGAAGTGTTAGCAGCACTTTATTTGATACTGCTGTATGCGTTACGCTGGCTTCTCATTACAGGTAGATTAACTTGGAAGAGCTGATGCAGCTACTGCCCCCTCTGCCTCCCCCAGCCTTCTGCCATCCCTCTAGCAGATACTAAATACAGTGTCATGAATCAGAGTCTGGATCCAGAGCCACTAAATTCAGCAGGAGTCATTCCTTTCTCTCCAGTGAAACTGAGCCGGTGCTTTTGGTTCCGGCGCGGTCTCCCTGGGAAGGCCATGGGAAGCTGGCTCCCCAGCTGCTTACCGAACAGAGTGCATCAAACCTCAGCAGAGGCAAGTACAGAAATAAGCAGTTTAGTCAATGACTGTGCAGAAGTAGATTGCTTGGGACAGCCTCAGTTACAAGCAGTCTTACAAACTAATGTCACCAGGCTTTCTTCTGTGCCTAGCTCCATGCTGGCCGCGCACCCACTGCTCACTGCTGGGAAGCAGCACGGGGAAGCAGCCGGCAAGCAAGCAAGCCGAGCAGCATCCACTGAGCTCCCTCCCTGCAGAGCTGGAAAGCAGCAAGGAGGGGCTGGATGCAGATTCCTTGGTGTTACCAGCTGCTGGACCAGTGATAAACTCATCATCCAGAGGAAAAAAAAAAACAAAACGTGAAGACAGGAAAGAAAAAGTTTGCTCAGTACTAATGGGGGCTCCTCTTGATGAGAAAGTATGCCAGATTGACATCCTGTTTGCAGTTATTTTGTTCTCAAATTTTGCCTGTTCTGAATATATGGAATTATTCTAAATTCAAGATGTTTGATTGCTTTTACTTTACTGAAAATCACAATTTTACTTTAAATCTAGAGATTAAAATTCTAAACCCCACATTTTATTTAATTGAGTTTTTAGGGGACTTTTTGCATATTAAGAACCAAAAAACCAAAACCAGTGCTTGTAACTAGTTACTTTGCCCCAACAGTGAAGGTGCTAGCTAAGCATGGATAACTGCAGCAGTAATGATTTGGTTTGCAGTAGCATCCAGTGTTCAGTTAACATTGTCCTAATGTGATAGGAAATATATAAACACCTGGGAGGCAAATATCTTCATTACATTTATTGTCTGCCATTTTGCAATCCTTTGTAATGACACCTGGTAAAACAGCCTTTCCTTTGGTAGTTGATACTAAAGGGTTATATACTAAATTATATAATTTAGTATATACTAAATTCAGTGTCACTTTGTTATGTATTTCTAGTAGGTAGATTTAGGATATAAAGGGATAATTGTCAGAGAGTTAACATACACTGCTGATATAAAATCTAAATGAAAGATATACTTTTCCATCAAACAGAAAACATCAACTGTAATAGTGAAAATATTTCCCTTTTATTACAAGCTAAATGATCTAATCTATGTGTAAGCCAAGAAATTTTATAGCTGTTTCTATTCATGCAGTTCATAAATGCCCTGTTTATATAAGCAGATTATGGAGCTATTTATGTAAAATGACATCAAAATCACTGAAAAAAAAAAATACTGAAAATCGAAAACGTTGTATTACAAAACTGTCTTGACTCCCTTTAAAAATAAAAAAGTTATATTGTGAAAGTCAGAGAAAATCAGTAAACTCTGACTCAAAAGGATTAGCCACATGAACTAACACAAAGTAAGAAGTTACCCTCTGTCAGCTAATCTGTAATGACTATCCATCTGCATGCCCTCAGCAAATGCAAGGTATGTTAAATTCGCTAGGTTCTTTGTAACTGAAAGCCAAGCTAACTCAAATTACCTGACATTTTCTGTAGGCCAAATAAGGCACTCATGGTGAGTCTGAACTAAGAGCAAGGGTTCCTTAGAAAAGCCAGGTAATTATGCAACCTGATTTCCATTTCTAAAATTAGATTTCCTGAATAGTCCTTTTCGGGGTGCACAGATGACCATGTGTATGTATTTGCAGGTGGTTTTTTTGTTACCCTGTTTGCTTCTGATCTTTAAGCCTGCATTTACTCAGAATGCTGGAAAAAGACCAAGGTCTGAAAGAATTTTCTTTTTCTAGTTTGCTTTCTCTTCCCAGCTGCATTTCATTACTATCTTCTATGCCAACAATGTTTGTTGCTCCATTGCATCCTCAAAGAAAGGCCTCAAGACCCTCGCAGCTTCTTGTATGAATGGCTTGCTCCTTTTAAGAACTAGAATGCTACTTCTTTGACAAAAGTAGTTTTAGCAGAGGGGAAGAAAAAAGTGACAGCCTATACAGGAGTATAGTCTGCTGCAAACAAATACAAGATTTGATATTGATGTGGGACCAAGTGCTATCTAGAAAACAGCTAAGAACCCAAGGTCAGATTTCTATAACCCTATCTAAATAATATTTCAGACAACTGGGTCCAAGAGAGCGACCATTGGAAATCTCATGTTGCCAACCAGGATTCCTGCTATGTTTTCTTAAGTAAATCACTTAGACACCTGAAGTTTACTTCATTCGTAGAGGAATGGTGGCATGCTTGGCTGCATAGCGTTTAAGGCCAAGTGACGCTGACATGTCAGGCACCCTAGTGTGGTGAAAGGCTGGATTCAGAAGGTGTGCTCAGAATTTGCCAGTAACACTGTCAGTGTCAGAGTTACATTCAATATGTTTTCAACCAACTCAAAAAGCAAATAAGAACTGCGAAAGTGCAGATGTTTTCACCTATCCAAATCATGTTTTCAAGTTTTTTTCTGAAATTATGCAGGTTAAAAGGGCTTTTAGAAAACAGAATTTGAATATAACCTTTCCTTTCCTTTTCCCCCAAAATATTTAAGAGAATCATGATTTTTAAACTGTTGTTAACACAGGGAAACATTTCTGGGGGGGTGGAAGGAGTAACACTGGTTTTAGACACTGTCTTTACTGGTCTCCTGCTTCTCTTGTAGGACTGAAGGCCTTGCAGAAAGTGACCCTGGACGGTAGCATGAGCTTGCAAGTGCTATTACAATAGTTAGTAAGAGCAATGCAGTCTTTATTGTAGAATGTATTTGTGTGTCATATTTTCAGTGTCACGTCTCCAGTATCATTTCTTCCCCCTCTAGACATAGCTAGCACTTACACAAAAAATATATGTGCTTTCTTCTCATCTAGAACCATTTGTTACAATAGTTTGTTAGAACTGCTTTGTGCTGTTCAAATTCAATAGCATTCACAGCCTACAATAGCACACCTGATACTCCTTTTATTTATTTGCAGTACCACAAGCCTTCTGTGAGTAGAAACACAGAATGAAAAGGTGGTCTCTGCCCCAAGCACCTTGCAGTCTGAAATGAAAGAAAGCAGATAGATAGATTGATATTCAAGTGGACCAGGGGGCCAAGGAAAGAATGAGACAACACTGGTGATAATGATGTAGCGCACAGACAACTCACATGTGTAAATTGTTGCATGAAGACTGTAAAGAATTTATGGGTAACATATCTGCCTTACAAGGACTTCTACCAGTCAAGAGAGCAGGCTGGGAACCCGTGGTTTGGAAACTACCACCAAAAGAGAAGTGATAGGTAAGGACTGATAAAAATATTTGTCCTGCTAGGCTGCTTGGTAACTGGTTTTCTGACCTCAGCTTTCTCAGCGTATGCAGGCAGGACTGAAAATAGACCCAGACTGGAACAGAAAAATAAAGTCATCATTTTCCTGATTCAATTCATACTATAGGAGTTACGAATTCTCCTCCCTTTTTGTTTTCCTGAGTTCAAACTTTATGAGTTTGGGCTGCAGGAAGTAGGAGAATAGTTTCCAGTGGTATTTCCTGGAGATAAAGCTTATATCTAAAATGAGAGAGATATGGAAATGGTGAACATTAGAGGCTGAGGTACAGGTTAGATGGTTTGGACTGAGCCGCTGAGTTTCATATTATATCATGTTTAAGACGTGTTATTTAGTGCTAAAGTACAACACACTTTTATCTTCCAAAGCATCCTATCACTATTGAAATGAGACAAGACTGAGCTGAAAGTAAGCCTTTTAAAATGGTTCAGCTGAGGCTGGATTCCACAATACCTCTGAGGTGTCTGCAAGGCAGGAGGTGCACAAAAGGCCATCCCCTGTCCTTGCTGAGCCCAACAGGATCTCACCCCAATCGAGCAGCATGAAGCTCCTTCCCTGCCGTTCTCACATCCCCTGCACAAAGTGGGTTCCCATAAAGGCCTCATTGAATAGGCAGAACCTCAGTTTCTTAAACAAAAGTCAGTGGAAGCTTCACATGTGGATTTTTGACAACCAGTCCAAGGTAACCACAATGTGAACCCCAAAAGAAACTTGAAGTGCAACTCCTTTCAGGCAGTAGAATGATACCCTAGCTACTTTTGTCTTTAACAGCATGTAAAATGAAATTAGTTTCCCACTGAAAATAACTGAAAGACCCAAAAATCCCTGTAGTCTTCTCAAGTTTGATGAGCCTTCACTATGCCCTTTCCTTTAACATTTCTTTCCCTTGAAGAACAGACAAAGTTATAAGACAGTGATTTAATGTACTGTACATAATTACATCCACTAGGATTGTATGCTATTTTCATCTTGCTCTGCTTCCTCTATATTTTTACCAGAACACAATAATATTGAGCCCTTACCTATCTACTTATTTCCACCCATCCATTGTTCATTAAGTAAATCATGAATACATAGAGCTTTGATTAGTTCTTAAACAACAGCAGGAACATTTCTAGCTAAAATTTTCCCATAAAATTGCCATAACTGCACTGACAAACCAGCCAGCTGCACAAACAAGTGAGCAAACTATCTTTTGCTTTGTCAACCAGATCTGACCCTGCTTTCATTTATTAACTCCAAAGTTGGCAAAGATGTAGTATTACTGAAATAAAACACAGCCGGACAATTTAAACATGATTGTAAGTATGTCTATACTGCAGCAGATACTATTTTGTACACCTTAAGAAAAGAATCAAGTTCCTAATATTAATTCCGGGTGCTTATTGTTGAGGGTTTAGGACAGAATGATCACTGCAGCATAGAGTAGCCGTACACCAGCCACCTTTAAGCTAGTTTGTTCAGAGAATAGTAGTAGTTCAACGCAAACTAACCTATCCTGTTTCTCAGACAGATTTACAGATTTTTCAGCTTGTACTTGTCTGTATTCTGTCATGTCTGTATCAATACAAATACTGGAGTTAAACAGTTCAAGTGTAGTGATAGGTATGTGCTCAAGTATTTGTCACAGAATAAATAGCAGGTATAAGACTTTTCTTATTTAATGGCTGTAGCATAGATGTAGAGACAGCGCAATTGGACTCTTCATCTAGATCCCCTCGGGATTGCTGGTGCAGAGGTTTCAAACTTAGGGAATGAAAGATTAGTTGATATGCTTTGCTTTCAGGATAAATCAGTATTTAAGCCCATGTTCTGAAATAATTTTCTGCTTTGTATTTCCCAGATGCAACAGAGACCATCCTAATGAAATATATACTAACACATAGCCAGGACAAAACATCAGTTGCAAACTGTGGAGCAAGGAAAATTAAATAAATCCATTGGTATTATGCCACGGGGAATAAACATTGATGCAAGAAAGAGAAAAAGATGCTTGTGATAGTGAAATATAACCATTTCCCTAAGATGACATTCTGCTTTTTTTTTGCACAAGTCAGGTGGGATTGTCTCTCATATAAATCAGAACAAACGATTTGATAATGAGCATTTTGTCTCAGTTCCTAGTGCAGCCCAGGTGAACCCTGCTCTTGCCAAATACACAATTTATCACCACAAAATTGTGGATTTTCTGATTGCTTGGCTGATGAGCATTATTCTGGATGAATACATTCATATGAAGATATTAGTGTAATACTTCATGAGATTACCATTGGCACTAGTAGGGTTTATTATTCAGAGAGCAATACTGACCAGCGGATCAGTGGGGTACATTGCATTTTGTATTTGTGTTAACTTTAAAACTTGACAAGGAAATGGAATATTTTTCATGAGGTGGGAGAACTAAAGAATTGTGTAGAATGGGCTACAAATACATCTCTACTGTCAACCTTTGCGAGAAGTTTCTGGTTATTGCTGACTGTTAGGAAAGTATGTGAGAAGAGTAAAACTCTAAAGTGGTGTTATAGGAGTGCAAATCTAAGCATATGGACAATAAAGTCATAAAGGATGATGAACATAAGAATCCAATTTATTTGCAGTAATAAAGGGTGAGATAAATGTGAAAAAGAAAGCATACTGTGATTTAAAAATACCGGAACACCTTTATGTTTTGGCAGATAAATTTATGTTAAACACCCTTGCTGATTTGCAGGAACTATATGTCAAATTTGATAAAGCTGTCATATTGCTAATTTTGAACAAAGAGAATCACATTCAAGAGTTAAATTCCTTTGGATACAGATGGGGACAGATACCTTATTGAGAGATGATTTGCTGACCTCTCTTTACACTTGATGTGAGATTCCAGATAAATTCGGTTAGGCAATGCCATCCTAGTTACAAAAGCTAATTTTAGAATGTGGATATTTTAAATAAGTGAAATAGTAATTAAAATAAAGCAGAAGCAAAAATAAGGCAAAAAGTGTAAAAAGGCAGTGAAAACCTGGAAGAAATTATGAAATCATTTCCCTTGGACCCAGGTGCCTGAGTAGAGACACATTCATCACACAGTGCTATTCAGAAGACAGGCACCACATAGAATTACCTTCTAACTCTCTACTCCAGTAGCCCTTACTACTTTTTTAAACTAAAGGTTATTCTCTGTAACCAAAGGAACAACAATAAAAAAGTGACTAGAAATGCTGCTGGTTAACAGGTGTCATGAAATACAGAATGCAGAACAAAAGCAACTAAAGGAATTGAAATACTTGTACAGTCTGAGCTGTAAGAAGCTGAATGTTTCAACAGGTATATATAACTGATGAAGAAATTACTGCCCCCACCCCCCCAAAAAAAACCCTAAAACTATCTTCAGGTTTCACAGATCTCCACCGTTACATCTGTCAGTGCACCGTTTTGAAGACCTTTCCAGATTTCCGTGTGCTGCCTTTCAAGTGACAGGCTTGTGATCCCCACATCTCTTAGAGATTAGTAATGCAATGCAGTACCTCAGTCAAATCTCTGTGCTGCACTACGGTAGCACAGAGCATCCATCAGTAAGCACAGTATCTTGGGGCCTTGCCGGCAATTCCCTTCGGGAGCCTGAGCATAGTGCAGCACAGAAATCGACTTCCAAACAGAGCAGAGCTTTTGTGTCAACGGTCATGCAGTACTTGCAGAAATGGGTTAAAATCAATAGAAAGACATATTCTGCACGTTCTGTGAGAGCTACGTTTGGAATCCACCTCACTCTAGTTTACTTCAGTAACGTGTGTTTAAAAATCATCCTACAGGCATGGACAAAGACGCAACAAATACAGTTCTGGGCAACATTTAACACCTGTCATTTTCATCCAAAGAAATTAATCCAAGATTCATCAATTCTGAAAGCAAAAGCAGAGTTTCAAGAGTAGGAAATGTGGATCAAAACCTCCAGTTTTGCGGGTCTTATTCCACTGTCCAGAGCTTTGCCTTTAGGCTTGTGTCAGACATTTCACAGCTCTGTGCTTTCCCCAACGCTACGCTACTGGGAGCACTGACATTTTATGATTTCCTGGCCAACAGATACGTTATCTTCTATTTGTTTTAGCAAATTTGTGATATGCATAGCATGTTGAAAGAACCAAGCGATACACTGAAGGCCATGAAAAATTTCTTTAACAGGTGATTATTTCTTTTGAGTTATGAAAGAAATATAGAGAATTGAAATGTGTTTCTTTTGCACCTTGGAGAATGTACCTTTTAGGACAGCATTAATGCTCTGCTCTTGGTTCATTATGAGCTTATAGAAATGAAGGAAAAATTTATAGACAGTGTACAAAATGAAAAGATAGAAGGATGGAGACAAAGATCTGTCATTACTAGTGTATCTTGTTCTATTTATGTAATTTACCTTAACATAGGACAGTCTTTGTAAATATTCTGTCATATTTCCAGTAGTCTGAGACACAGGCATGTGTTTGTAAAGATCTTTCATTTAAAAGGAATATAGAAGGTCTATCAAATTGCATGACTGAAACCAACATACCACAGCATGTGGTATAACACGCAGAGGAGAGCTGGGCCATGCAAAAGCCCATCAGAAGGCGCCACGATAATAAAAAACAGTAATACCCTTCATATTTTCCTGCAGTTTTCTCACAGCATCTTTTCACCAGTTTGACATTTCTTTACAGTGAAACTGACTATGAAATAGATGCAAGAGATTATATAAATTCTTGTGAGAAGTGACAAAGTCAGAAAAGTTTATTGACGTCAGGAACAGCTTCTCTGAACTATTTGCTCAAACGTCCTGTCAGACTGCCAGGCTTATCTCAAAATCCTTCACCCTTCTGGAAAAGGTTGGCTTGAAAATTGTTACTGAAATGCTATTTAATAAATATTGTTTCTTTTAATTAGGTCACAACATTTTTTAAACAGTGATTTTTATGAAAAATCCCATGGAAGATTATTTTGGTTTTTTTGTAATATTAGAATTTATTTTCAAATGTCATTTTGAGGGGTATTCTTTTTATACTATGCCTTATATTTTTTTCTCACATGGACTTAATAATCTCTCTGCTGGATTCTTGCAAATATTTTAAAGACATCTGCTTGTCAGTTCTTCTTGAAAAACATTTTCTGTAGATCAGTGTATATCTCCTGTTGTTTATGGTGAATCAGTTTGCCTATACAAAAGAAAAAAAGCCAGTTAAGTGTAAGGATGGAAGCCAATCCAACCACACACACATAAACAATTCTAACACTTCCTTTGCACTCCAAGTGGAGAATAGGGAAGGAATGTACCATGGGATAAACAATTCTCTGTCACTGATCTGTTGTTACAGCCACAGTTCGATACCTAAACAAATAACTCTAAGAGTAGAAATTATTGTCTGGTTTTATGTGAGATTTTTGTGGATTATTTAATGTCTGATAAAGTGCAAGCTCTGCTCTAAGTTTTCCTGTGACTGGAATGTCTATAGTGTCTCTCTCCAGAGAATTGTTTTGTTTCTAATAACGTAACTGATCTCACTCTGTGGGGTCCCCAACAGTGAGATACCAGTTTGACTCTTCCTCCTGTTCTCAGCAGCCTGTTCCTGCAGCTCGGGGGAATTTAATATTGCTGAGTCCTCTACACTTCTGTCCAGAAGTTTGATTGAAAGTGGCGGGCAGATTATTGAAGGAGGTAGAGAATGACAGATTGGCAGATACTGGGACAGGTACAATGCCATCCCATAAACCTAATTTCCCTTGGAAGTCAAGCTAACATGGAAGAAAATGCAGATCCACATTCACAGCAACATTTAATACCCAGCTATTCTAGCTCCTGCTATTGTGACTTTGCTTCTCAGGCCTATTTAATAGAAGCCATATCTCAAAGGAATGTTTTATACCCTAATTGCTGTGGAGATAGCAACAATAGGCTTTTGTCCAAGAATGGAAGTTCTCACCTGTAAAATACTTTTTGTTGGTTTTTTTTTTTTTTATTACACCTAATTAACAATTAAATAGAAGTTTATCTTTTAAGTTCTCTTTTTTTAGGTTATTAATCTTTCCTTACTGTGTATTACACATAAATTGTATGAAAACAGTCAGTTCCTTTCAACTGTCGCGTGTCTCCCCACACAGTAGATTTATATTCCAGCTATGGATCTGAGGACTTTGCAGTACAGAAATCGTATGTAACAGGCAAAGGTATTACTGACCAGTCCAACTGGTTAGCTGTCCACTTTGCAAATGACCATTCCTTGTGAAAAGTTTCAGTTATTACTGCATCATATAGAAAGTCAGGTTTAATGTACACCTTGGGTGTTCTAGATTCTATTTCATCTTGGTGATAATAGTAGAAAAATACTTTAGCAGTGTGCTACTTTAGTTAAGAGTTGGTAGGATTCACACCCACTAAAGAAACTTTTTACATAATTCTGTTAAAGCAAGACCTCATAAAAGACTCAGGCACCTTGCTGTTAGGGCAGATGTTCATATTTCCCCATGTGACCCCACTCTGGGCAGGGGGAGGGATGTGTTAGGGAAGGACCATTTTATGCTAACCTTCAAGATCACTTCTGCTGGGGCTGAAGCACTCAGGTTTTCAGTCCTCGGTCCGCCACTGAGAAGCAAAATGCCACCATCCAAGCACCCTAACCACTGCCTCACAAGGACAAGGCAAACATGCAGCATACTGAGCATGGAGAAGACATGCTGCTAGCAAACAGGAAAAGCTAAGAGCAAGGGAAAAAATACCTGCAAGCAAGCCCTTTCCAGAGATTATGCTTCTAAATCAAGGCTGTGGATAAACACCTCCATCTTGGCACCCCAATCCTCCCCAGAGACTAGGCACTTGAAAATATCTTTGAAAGAATTCAGCAGTTCAGTCTCTCTCATGGTTTTCCTTATGAAGTGTGGAGTGAATAGGAGAAGATGGGGAAGGGTAGCTGAATATTCAGCATGCCTCCTGAAAAGAAGTCATCTGAATTGTAGGCTTTTCTCTACTTGAGATTAAACACATATTTACATATCCTGGCAACACACCCAGACAAGGCTTAAGACAGGCCAAAAGGCACGTACTTTATTGGTAACCTGCGTACTTGATTATACTGCTTTGCTGTTACAGTATTGTGTTCCAAAATATAACATATTGCGAGGTAATGAATGCATCCTTGCAAGGCTCTAAGGTCTTTAATGGTTAATTTGTGTTCATTGAACATTTAGTAGCCTGTATTTAATAGCATATTAACTTTCTGGGAAGGAAATCCTGTGAATTCTAATAATCAAAAGTATCACATGTAAAATCAGAAAGCATTAGCATATGATCTGGAAATAAAAATTAATTTTTGGAAGCTAAATCATTAAAAGTATGTTCCCTTTCTTTTAAGACTTGGTGTGTGCTCTTTGGCATACATAAATTCTTTCCTGCTTCCTCCTACATACTTACAAATCATTATTTTTTTTCCCCCAAGGCTTCATTCCTATTGTGGAAAAGTAAAGATTGATATAACTGTTCACATTCATCATTTGGTTTGGTAGAATTCCAAATGGTGGGGTTTGATTTCTAGAAGCAGAGTAATTCAAGATTGTTTTGATCCAAGGTTTGAAATCCATCTTTAGTTAGAAATGAGACCTAATAACAAGATAATTTTCTCTTTTGCACAAGGTCCCTTCAGAGTAGCTTTTCCCTGTTGAAATTCAGCATTGAATGGCTTTGGGTGTGCTTCCTAAACCTTTCTCCACAGCTGCATTGCAAAGCACTTTTATTATTTTCAATTTCTATAAAAGTGTTTCCTGCCTTTCCCTCACCTGATTGTGAGCTGTTGGTGTAATGCTCACAAAGTTCAGTTTGATAATATTGAATGTCCTGGAGTACACACTGCATGGAGATCTGAAGATGACTTTTCTTTCTTTCATGAAAAGAGGAAAGCCCTTTTGATTCTAATTTTCAGCTGGTCATTATATTATGTGTTGATACACACTGATAGTATTATTGAATAAACCAGCACTGAATTTTTTTTTTTTTAAAAGTATGAATGCTATAAAACCCTGAATTAAACTCAAAAGCATGAAGGCTGATATTTAACATTCAGTCTATAAAAACATTTGTGGTTCTGTCCTTTTAGATCTAGTGCTTCTAGTTTCTGCCTGTCAGCAATGCCCTTTCCATGGGCTTTTCTCACCTAAGCTTTAAGCTATCCTGGATACATGGTATTTGGTAAAATATAGTAAATACTATTGCATGGCTTTCTCTGTTTGCTTTGCAAATGTAATAACATGCAAATTTATGTTTCATCTTGGTTTGCTTTATTTTTTTCCAACTGTAGGACTTCTATTGCTGAGGAAGATTTTCATGACAGTGATACACTATAAAAAAACACCAATGAATTTCTCCTTGACCCTACCAAACTACTAGAGATTCCCAAGCCTCTCTAATAGGGTACACAAAATACCAAAATGTCATGAAGTATCCGTACCTACACTGATTATTAGGGTAAAAACCATTTTTGATAGTATGCTGAGAAAAGGGTCCCAAAGGGTAGCAATGTCTCTTTTCAATGAAATCTCATCTCTGCTCCACTCTGTATTTCATTTCCCTTTTTAACCATATAATTTCTTCTAATTCTTGATTTTCCACCAAATATTCTTTTCCTTTTGGTCTTCCCATCAACCCTCCATTTACATCACTGTTGGTTTTTTTCCTTTAAATCATCCACTAAACTTTAATGATTGTAAATGTTTCTGGATTCCTGTCCTGAAATGAATTAGCCTGGAACACTTCACACTTCACATTTCACACTCTTCACTTCACCCTCACTCTGAGAGGAAAGAGCCTCTATGGGCCAGCCTTTAACGCCTGCTCTAAACCAGCAAAGAGGCATCACAACCTGGTAACCTGAAAATATATAACCAGCCATAAGCAACCTCCTGCATGCATTGAAGAAGTATTTTTTAGCTAGCAGCAGCAACTAAAGGGTACTTCATTTCTTATACAGTTCCCTCTATACCGCTTTTTCAAAATGTCAGGCAGGATGTAAAACACAAAAAGAATTTGCGAACTCATTTGTATTGTAATGACTTCACATCAAAGACAGATAACATGACTTGATGTTTGGAGAGCTGTCTACTCAATTGTGCAGGAAGAGTGTGTTGATACCACTTTTGTAGAATTTCAGTCAACAGCAGGGGAAATTCTTCATGGCATTTCTCAGTGCACCCACTAACTCAACATAAAAGGCAGAAGAGCCAAAGACAGCAGCACTTGAGACAGTTATGCTCAGGTTAGAATATCAAGCTATTCAAGAGCAGCTTTAAGCATTACTGGAAAAAAAGAGATATCATTCTGGCTATCTGAATGTTCCACTTCCATGGCAGTATCAAGTGTATGAGAAAAATTATTTGCATACTCCTGAAAGAAGATAATTCCTTGAAACTCTTACCCACACCTTGAAACATCAAACTGAAGAGCCCTATCTCTTGGGCTTTGGTTTTCACAGCTCTCTTTCTCAGTCTAATCAAAATGCCATTTACAATAAACCAGTACCTTTCTTTCTGAATTATTTCCTTGGCTTTCTGTCTCTCACTGCATCAGATTTGCTTCTTTATTCTTATCTTCCTTACAGTTCTCACCTTTCCTTGTATTTTTGTCCTTTTGTAGTGTCACACAATCATTTACACAATAAGGTAAGAAGATATTTGGTAATAGGCTTGACTGATTGCTACAATGGAAATAACAATTAGTACATGTGTAGAACGGCTGATAAAATCTACCAAATGAATGCTATTGTTTAAAAGAAATTGGCAACAATACTGATTATCAGAAGAGTTTTAACGGTCTTAGCACGTTTCTTTTGCTAGTGGGGATTGTGATTCATCAATAAGATACAAAATCATATTAATTTATCAGATGAAAACACTCAGTGCAAGAAACTAGTCTTCTGAATATAACTTGTAAATCTCCAGTGATCTAGTAAAATTTTAAGTAGAGACAAGATCATATGAAACATAGGAAAAGGATCAGATCTAAACCCACAAAACTGGGAGATAGCTTAAATCCAAGAAAGCAAAAAATCAGTATTGACACTCAATGGATGTGGTGTTGCCATCTGTAAAAATTAAATTACCAACATATGAACAGCAACATCTGCAAAACACAGGCACACATAACAAACTGTGTGATTGTCGGACATGTGACAAACAGTAGGCTTTAGCTCATTAAACAACAACTTCAAAGAAAAGCGTTTCTATTGTACTAAGAGAAAATTAGACGGAAAGGAACAAGATTAATATAACTGCCATGAAAATCCAGAAAAGAGATGTAAATAAAAAAGAGAAGAAGCAATTAAAACAGGCACAAGAGTTCCTCAGGAAACACAACCATGTGTTTTGCTACTTATCTACTCTACATAAATAATTTAGATCACAAACTAAATAATTATCCTATAATACGTTGTTCAAATGCCATCATTAACTAGAAAGCAGAAATATGCTGTGTCCTTCTAAAGTTAATGGGTAGATGACATTTGCAGATAATATATGCTTATCAGGTGAAAATACCAAACTGAATTATGAAATTATTTCAGCCTAATCTAGCTTCAGAGATAAAAATTTATGTGGACATGAGAACTTTTTGAATACACTGCCTCTGAGCAGCGACACTGACATTGACTTCCCTGTCCTTATCACAATGTCCACTACAGCCAGCAGAAATCTTCCTTTTGAGACACAGATTCCGCAAAAATCAGTGCCATTGACTACAGAAGTACTTTAAGATGTGAGTGATTTTATTACATGAGATAGTAATTTTGGAGCAGTAGCTAGAACATAACTCCCTCTTCTCCCATGTGCCTATTGTAACTGGTTACTGTGGGCTTTGGACCTGAGAAAGGTAAAGGTGCATTGTAGGGGGAAAAAAGTTGGCTTATGAGGCATGATTTAACATAGCTGAAGACTTGATTCCAGGCATTTAGCATTTGTTATTGTCTCTCTGTGCTGTCTTTCTCCCAGCACTTCCAATCTGTTCCAGTCCTTATCTACTCAGTCTCAGCCTTCACTCCTCAACATCCCTCTGCTCTTATGCAGCTCATCCTTGTCTCTGCTTTGGCCTCCTCCCATCTCATTTTGCTCTTAGCGTGCTTACCTCCATTATCCAGGCACCATTCCCCACCAGACTCTTTGCTTAAAGTCTTCATATGGACATTTTTGGTTTTTCTCACCTCACCCCTACCACTACTCAAATTCATCCTCAGCAGCACTGCCATGGCTACTGGTGCCTTCTGAGACACAGTCTCCCCTGCTTCATTTGATTAAATATTCCCATAGCTACCTGGCTCTAAGCATCTACTACCTCCTCTCACTCATAATCCTCCTTGCTTCCCCAGTCCTGACCTCAGCTCTTGTGTGTCATGTCTCAAATCCCTTTCTCCATGCGTGAAAAATCCCACTTTCTCACACACCTTTTGCTTGAAAAGGCAGGAGGGACAAATCCACTGTCCAGCTCCATCCCACCTGCAAAGACGTCTTTCAAAGTCAGCTGGTCCCTGCAGCCCCTGGGAGGGAGCATCATGCTCCACTGCATGTCAACACAGCTGGGCTGAATCACTGAAAGCTGGCAAAAGTTTAAGAGCTTCCAGTGATGGTGCTGTCTTCAGAAACTATAGATCTTAAAGTCAATTAATATTGGACATAATGAAACAGCAAATTTTTTAAAGGCATATAAATTGCTCAGACGGTTTCTCCCCAAATCTAAGAGACAAACCTTTTAGAATATCCCATGTTCTGGGGACACTAAAGGAGCAGAAGGGTGGTCTCAAAACCTCAGGGAACTGATTCAGCTCTGAGAGCTGCTTGTATTTCCTGCCCTTGTTAGAAGTAATGTTCAGCTTCAAACAGAAAAAAACCCCTATCATTTTTATTTGCACAGTGGGAACAAAAAATGTGGGTTTGTTCTATTTTAGAAATATTTTTCACTGCAGTTATTAAAATTGAAGACCGAATTGAAACTTGTTTTTTTCCAGGTTGTAGAGTTTTTGCAGCATTTGTATTTCTCCTGCAAAGAATGCCAAGGTAATATAAGAAAGGTGTCTGGTTCCAACATCTCTTTTTTCTGGTGTGTCTCAGATTTAGCACTAACAGACTAGGAACACTGTCTCTGTCTGTCAGTGCCAATAAAATAACTTCTGTAACCATACCAATTTGCTGTTTCCAGAGAAAAAGGTAGCAAAATCTCTGTCTTCCAGAGGATGAAACTGAGACAGGGAGGTGATTTTTGCAAGACCTCACCATTCTTCTGTGGTAAAACCAGTAAGGAATCCATGTTTCCACTGTTTAGGATGAGTACTATAGCCATTAGTCTCTGTTATTTCTAGTTAAATTCACTGGGAAGAATGATCTAAATAGTTCAGTTACATTTCCTGCACATTTTGTGCACCTTAAATGAAGGCAACGGGTTACTACAACAGCCTCTTTCCACCATCATTTACAAAAACTAGAAATACAGAACTTGAATTTTAATAATTACAATATTCAAAGGTGAACTATAACTTTAGTAGCTGGGGCTGGGGCTGAGGGGGTGGGTGGCGGGTGTTTTCCTCAAGCTGTGCATATCCCTTCTTCCTCTGTCATTCCAACTTAGTAAACTACAATGCAAATAGCTTAGTTTAGTTAAGAAGTCAATAGTTATAAAGCGAAATCAAATAACAGTAATAGGAAAGAAAAACTTTAAATCCAAGAAATTAAAGCTCTCCTTAATTTAGCTGGTTGTTTTTTACAGAGCTGTTCATTAACCAAAAAGGAGAAAACCCCCTAAAAAACAGTGGCAAACAGTATCAGCAAATTCTTCATTCAGATTACACGAAGGAAATGAACACATTCTGAAAAGACAATGGGTTGAATGTAAAGGCCAGCAATACAGGAGACAATCACCACTGGTTTCTCATGGGAGAGGAAGCCAGAGCAAGTGTTATCCAGAAAGATCAGGACATTGTGGAAGAAATGACTCAGCTCTCTTCTGGTATTTGAGGAAAGGAATTCTGTTAGGACGCAAAACTGCTGAGGCTTGGGCAGATCCTCCTCAGTAGACATATCCTGGAGCAAGTGATATTGTTTCATGGTACTGGGCACCTTATCGTTCAGGAAGGGGAACACCTGCTCTGTATTTGCTTCTCAATTTTTGACATTTAGGAAAGGTGAGATTAGATTAGTTTTTTAAAAAAGCTAAGTGGCTAAAGCTGCTCAGAGAGAAAACATCTACTCTTCCCTAATGCGATACATTAGTCTTCTGTGATGCAACTCTACCATAGCCACAGTCACAATAAGTTCTCAGAGATTACTCTGACAACTTGCTTTACATTTAGCACTTTCAGGCGCTGCCTCTGCACTGTTCTTTCAAGCCATGGATCAAACCTAGGACTGGCAAATCAACTTTCCACTTTCTACTTTTTAAGTGGAGACTCTTGAAACGCAAGATTTTGTATCCCCTGAATGATCCTCAGATCTTTGTAGTCTTTTAAGCACTCCTCTGAGATACAGCGTAATGCTGCCAGCATAATAGAGTCAGTCAAAAGCCTTGTTATACACAGATATGAGCGTTAACTACAACAAACATCCCTGTCAATCAAAATTCATGTTAAAGTGGGAGCTCATGTCAGTGCTGTTATATCTTCCTGACAGCTGTATGCAGACAGAAAATTTTACAAGCTTTTAGCACATCTATGAAATGGACTGTTCTGCCATTGCTTTCAACTGTCTACACCTGCTAAAACTATCCTAACACTTCCTGTTGTCCTTAGAAGCCATCAGCCTAAAAGCTTCTCTGGCTTCTTTTTCAGATGAAATTTTACATGAAGATTGCTGTCTGAAATATATCTATGCTCTAGTCCTTTCACAGGATGTGAAATTTGATGTAAGAATTAGTGTGTGGAACTCAGAAAAAAATTATGATAATGTCTCTTTTGGCCTTAAACACAGCAAAAATCTGCCTTCACTTATTCATGTAAAGACATTTCACATTGCATGGGAGCTCTTCTACCACTGTCTAATAATAAATCATCATTGCAGAATGTTTGAGTTATGTGTGTTCATATTAACTCCACTCAGATTAGTCTAAATGGAGTTAGAACAGAACATGGTACTAAGCTCCAGGTGCTAGAGGTAGTGGCTGGGGAGTTATGTATAGGCTGTTTCTCACAGGACAACCACTTGTAGGCTTTGGTAGAGTTCAATTAGTCGTTTTGGCTTGAGGAGAGGACAGAAGTTAGGTGTAACACATACACCCCCACTAGAGAATAGACCAGTTTTATTCATTTTGCCTCTGCAGTGCAGACAGATTCTAAGTGCACCATAGCACCCACAGAGCTGCACCATGAAGGAATCTTTGCTGGTGGGGCAGAGAGATTACCTTATGAAGCAGCGTGACATGTTGGGATGACGATGACTAACCCCTGCCTTTTCCCTTGTTCCCACTAGAAAATATGCTGACAGGTGAAGTCAGCAAGCAGTCCTCTTCTTCCCACTAGAGCTGTATAGCTCTGTTGACACCGCTTTTTTGTTCTCACCCAGCCATCCACTCAGTCATACAGCTGGCCCTGGGCAAGAGGTTTGTTGAATGGGAGACCCACATGTCTACTTGCTCAAAGCCTTTAAGCAAAGCTGCAGCACTGCTCGCTTCATCCACTGTCTCGAAAGCAGAGGAGCAGGCACCCAGCTGAGCAGCTGACACAAACCTGGAGAAGGCTACATGGAGAGGTAAGCGCCATCATTGTCTCACTATGGCTTTGTCTGTGGATGACGCTTCGGGGCAGCTGCTAGCCAAGGATGGCTTTCCTCAGGAGGAAACTCGTGTCAAGGTAAGTGTATTTATTTTACCAAAAGACAAAATGAAACTTTATGTGCTCTCACACTGGAGAAAGACATCAAAATCTGGGGAGTCATTTTGCTGCTATAATGCCTTTGTGTGCACCTGTCTGCAGAGCCTAGCCATTTGAAGACTATTCTGGACGCATAGCTGATTTACTCCAGAACCTCTTCCTCATTTCTGATCTTGTCTCTAAGGGCTGTTTCTGAAACAAGAATTTATATCCTGTAGCTCAGCATACCACATCCATAATTGCAAACAAGAAAACTGAAAATTATACTAACTCTGCATTTACATCCAACACTTCTGGATCATTTTCTGCACAAGAAATAATTAATCTTCCAGGGAGCTTTTCCATCAACCTAATGGTTGCTTTGAGAATTAAATTCCCCTTACCTCCTTCTAGCAAGCCATTAGAGATTAGAGAATAAAGTTGACAGGAATTTTGCCTTTTGCTTCAGCTACAGCAGGTTAAGGCTGTACTTGATCAGCAAAATCCTCTGAAAGAATTTAGATGTAAAAAGCTGAGTTCCACATGAAATCCAAAGCTTTTGTGAGTTGAAGAACTTGAGTGCTTTTTGCTTGTGTTTTGAATCAACTTTTCTCATAATGAGTTCAAAAGTTATTGTTATGATTGTCTGCAGAAAATAATACTAAATTAATTCCATAAAATTTTATGACTGAAATTATACAACATATTAATGAAATGCAAATATCCTCATTCATTAGGCTCATCCATTTCAATTGTACCTATGGTACATTTCTCAGCGGGGACTGTTAATCATGCAGCAGCATGTAGAAAAGAATATATTATATTAATTAAATAGCCACATTATGCAGCTGGATGCTGAATTATGCCCATGAAATTCAACATAGCATGCATTATTATTTTTATTAGAGCAAGGGAATCTGCTGTTTACTGAATTTGGGGGAACACAATGTCATTTTGGTGTGCATCACAAGTAACAAATTATGAACAGTCCAGTATTTCAAATGATAACAATATTCTCTAAAAGAAACCTCTGCATGAAAGTCACAGAACTGTGATCCTTCAAAGGGCTATTCACAGGCACGTGAGTCAGTCCGTGCAGACCTCACTGAAAGACTGAAACATATAGGAAGATTAGAGGGCTGGACAACATAGAGAGGATTGGTAGAATCGAGCCCTCAGATTCAAATGTTCAGCCAACAGCTACTCAATTTTATCCAAGACTGAATACAGTTTATTTGCAAAGGTCACTTGGCTAACTTATCCACTACATGCTGCCTTCAAGGATCTTGAGCACTTTAAAGACAAAGGTACTGGTATGCACATAAAAAACCTTGTCATAAAGGCAGTGTGTAGTATGCTCACGTTCACAGAACAAGACACTGCTTACTGTTATGTAAGGGAAACCAAACGGAGTTTGTGTAATTTTCTGCTTCCATCATTACGCTAAGTATATCCCTAATGATGCCTCAAAGCCTGTTTCTCACTAGGATTTCAAACATTTCAAGTTAATGGAAGTTTAGTTCTGGAATCAGAGGTTGACGTGTCCAAGTCCCTCTTTTTATACTGGAATCAAAGGCACAAGTGAAGTAGAGAAAAGTCCACTTCAACAAACCTACCCAGTGTGAACTGTCATTTTTCCTTTACATATAAAATATAGCACCTCATACTATAGATTATGCCACAAAGAGGAAGAATTAAACATATGCAGGACAGGGCAAATTCATACCTTACAACATGCTCTCAGGTCTGAAGTTTCCCTCTGAAACACCAAAATGTAAGAACTGTTAACCAATAGTATTTAAAGAAAAAGCAACATTTGCATTTATATACTATCAAGGATTTCAGACTCTTTATAGTTTTGTGGCAGTGGCATCAGAACACATGAAAAATAGTTATCTACCCCTGAGCGAGCACTAGATTTTAGGCTCTTTATCTGGCCAATGGCTAGAAATATGCATCAACGAAGTTAATTGTTTATAAAGGCCTGGCCTATAGAGAGGCAGCAAGGGGGGTGGTCTCTTCCACCCAGGCTGTGCTGGGGATCAGTGATTCTGCAAAAAAACATGCTTCAGTTCCTGGATTTGGAGGAGACACCAGGACCTGTGTTTGCCAGTTCCCAGAGAGCTTCAGCCAGTAATCTATCACAGAAAATGCTGACAGCCATGCATTTCCATCCTGCCTCTGTGTTTCTGGATAATGCGACGGTGCCTGCTGTGCTTCACAATGAACTGAAGGCTGACTGTGGGCTTTCAGCATCTTCTGATTATGCCCCAGGGATCAGGCCCTCTGGGCTATAGAATTGGGTTCCTCTTTATACCTCTTATATCATTAGACCATCCTTGCTCTGTGAACATCCTGCCACATAATAACTTCACTCACATGCAGTCTTACTGAATTCAGTCTACCGCTCTGGCCCCTGAAGGATTTCCTTTACATCTAGTTGGCATTCATGTTTCCCCACTGGATGCAGAGGCATGCAGCTCTGTACAGGAAGACATATAGGCATATGTAAAAAACAGTGCATGTGCCACTGAGTCCAAGGGAACCACCTCCCTGCCATAAAGTTAGCTGTGACTTTTAGAGACTTCCTAAACAGGAATCAGTATTAAAATAAGGCATATTTTGCCCCATTTTTAAGTAAATGATGGGACCAAACCGGCGCCATGTACAATACAAGGGAAAACTTCTTAAATTGTCTCGGAGCAGCACTTTTTGTTGCTTTCTTGAATATCAAACTTAAATTCACTCTTAAAGTGGCCCTGGGTTTTCACCCTTAACAAACATTTTAATGTACAGTGGTTATAATATCATTCATGTTGCAATGAAGACTGCAGCTGTGATAGCACTCTCTGGTTTCTTCACTGATTTATAAGTCAGCTGTAAAACTTTGCCCTAGTTTTTAAATATAGAGAACATATCTAACTGTTTAAACCAGAATTTTATAGATAATTATATCAAAACTACATTGTTCTGGATTCGCTTTGCAGAAAAAGTGTGTTATTAAGAGCATTTAATTTCTTGCACATTATGTCCAGATTGACAGTCATGTAAATGAATCAAGAGCTATTCAATCAAAATGTGAGGTCTGGATTCACTTGAATAGGCTCATTGTGCTCAATAACGTTAACTGCTCAACAGTAAGTAGCAAGATTAATTCAATAACTCCTTGCATGCTGGTTCAACACATTGTTCCTGACAAGCCATACTGAACTTTGATGATAGATAAGAAATCATTCAGGTCACCACTGTGTGGCCCAGCTAATCTGAAATTTGAATTAAATTCTGATTTTTAATGAAAGATCCTCAAATTGAAAAGAGTAGATTTTTTGCACAGTAAGTCAGTGTGCACAGTAAGTCAGAGCAATGTTCTTCTAGGTTTCCTAGGTTTGTTTTGACATTTGTCTTTGAACAGAACAAGTTACAGCTAAGACCACTGCAATCACCCACTCCGACCTCTCACATAAAACAACCCATAGCATTTAGGGATGTTTCCATATTTGTACTTTCTAGAACCTGGCACAGGTTTTTCCCAGACATTTGAGGACAGCTGCTTGTCTGTTGTAGCAGTCAATCCCTAATGATCTCTCTTATCATTTTGCCACAGCACCAAGAACAAATAGAGCAATGACAACAGTAACAGGGATTACTACACGAGGATGAAATTAAACTGCAGAATTCAGCTGGGAAGAGAGAAACACACAACACTTCCCAGGAGCAGCACCAATTTTCAGTGGAAAATTGAAGCATCCCGAACACTCAGGGTCTGCATCTGCAACATACATAGATTTCAGAGAACAGAAACTAATCACTTCTGACAAAGGGACATTTGTTAAACTTTCAGCTGCCTAAGATCAAAGCTGAACCTTTCCTTTTTACTTTCACAGTCCATAAATCAAACTCAGACAATGAATTGGTTGTCAGCAATTGAAGCCCTCAATTGTAATAAATAAATAAATAGATAGATGATAAATAAATAAATAAGCACTTACAACAGAATTACTTTTTTGTTGCAATTCTATTAAAGCTGTAAACTAAAACAACTGCCTATAATGTCAGCCAGATTTATTATTCACTGTGACATGGTCACCCAATATTGGCATGGACTGCTGCAGGGAGGTGTTCTCATCATCAGAGAGCTGAAAGTATGGCCATAGATCATGGTTCTTTTTCCCAGGCTCAGTTAAGAAACATTCTTATTTCTGCTCCTCTTTTGTCACCTCTTTGTGTTTTTGGTGTGGATTCTTCTTTGGGCTTTCTTCATGTCTTCCCGTGCAGCAGTGGACACAGTGCTAATAAGTCAAACACTTCTCATTTAATGTCAATACAAATATTGCCTGTTCAGACAGGGTTATATTTTGCTTTTTTTCCTCATGACTGTGTGTCCCTTTGACTGCCTGTGTTATACAATATCATACCACGATAGATTTGAACATATACTATAATAGTTATGGTCTCTTTTTGGACCTGTAGTTTAAAACATACTATTCAAATTAGACCCACATGTAAGATTTTGCTTGACTACTTTCTCCGGGATCGTGGAGGTGTTGGAGCAAAAGGCCAATTCACACTGTGCAAATAGCATTTGATGCGAAGTGCTATGTGCCATCTTACTAGATTATTGCCTTTTTTTTTTCTTTATATTTTTCCAGGGAGTGAAGTTTTGAACTTTATTAACTGCCCTACACTTAGTTTGTTTGCACAGTTTTCACTGAGAACGAGCCAGTGCTCATTTCCAAAAAAAATTGTGGCATATGTTTGTGTGACTTAAAAAAATCAAAGCAATTCATATTGCTGGACTGACATTTTGAAATTAATAGAGTAGGGTTGGCAAATGACAAGATCCAAAAAAGGATAGAGGGGTCACAAGACTAACCTTAAGGTAGCTGGAACTCCAGGTAAATACAGAGTCCCAGATTATGTGTTTATGTTTCTGTTATAATGTGTAAAAGGGAGTCTCCAGGCACAATGGACAGGGTACAAAAACCAGTATTCTGAATTAAGCCTTCCTTGCCAACGGATACACTTTGAGATAGCTGTGTGCCCTATGTTATGTCTCTTTCTGCAACCAACTGGAGAAAACTAAGATTCCATTGATTTTGAGCTGGCTGCAAGAGGATGGACTGTACATGATCCAGCATAACACCTGCCAGTACCAACTACAGCTTCAGAGCAGAATTCGTCTGGCGGAGTGAGTTTTGACTGGATCAACACTTTTTGTCATGAGTCTGTTGTATTTGCAACCTGCTGCAGGGCATGAAAAGAAAAAGCGATTCCTCTTCCATTAAAAGCACTGCCAGTGGCAGAGGGGGCAGTAGTGCCAATTTTCTTTTTCATATGAAAGTACAAAGTGCTAGAGGAGCCACTCAACTGGTAGAAAGACCAAGATTCAGCTGAGAAGGGCAGGAAATATGCTGAGCTATTTTACTCCGAGCACACGAGCCATAGCCACTGGTTAAGCATAGCACGGTTGTACAGTATCTGGAGGAAACATATTTACTATTACAATATGACACCAATCAGTACAAAGGGAAGGAATGAGGTTTATACCATTAGGGCATTGCACATGAAGTTCTGCACAGAAAGGTTACTATGAGGCTGTACTTTTTCTGTTGTATTTAATTGGACCCAGTTCACTGAATAGCATGAGATTCAGTGGGACTTTGTTCCAAGCAGCATCCTTGTACTTAAACATAAGTCTCCTTTTGCCCAAAGGACACCACACTGAAAGAAGGAAGGCATTCTGTTTAGTAAAGTTTTAGCATTATTTGCAGGTCACAGGTGTTTCATTAAAACTTTCTTAAGGTGAGCTGAAAGTGACTTTTTCCCGATTAGGTAAACCAAATCCCATTACTTAGTGACAAAACACACTCCTATAAAATGACACATGTACATGTTCATAATATCTGGTGAAATGAAAAATCAGGCAAAGCATGTTCTGCCATGGAAGAATCCTACTCCTAATACCTCATTCACAATACATTTCTCCACTATCCCTAGCCATGATAATTACAGAAATTCAGATGATCTAAATTACTTTATTTGTGGTTTTTTACCATGAACTATATAGTCACAGCATACACAAAATGATGCAAGTTCCAGAAAATTTTAGTAGCTATATAGTCAGTCATCATATAGAGACAATCACATTCTCTCAGATGGATCACCCCCTGGTGTAAAAACATCCATAGGAAAGAACTGGGAAGCGAGAATGAGTCTCAGACAGCGTTTGTCATGTCTCATGTTCTGCCCTAGCAAGTGGAGTGCCAAAACAAATCTGTGAAATTCATTATTGAGACTTCAGGTTCCCCAAGATGTTTACATTTTCCTTGTCCTCCCTTCCTACCTCTCCTGTACCTTGAAAATCACATGAACATTTATGAAGTCGTCTCATAAAATCATAAAACCTCAACTTATAAAAATGAACCATTTCAAAGCAAGGAATTCAGTATTGGCATAAAAGTAATTTCTGTAGAAAAAAAGATGCATCAGAACATTGTAATATAGCCATAAAATTAAAGACAAAGGTAACCAAAGATTTTGTATAATAAAACTACCGATATGTGTTAATTGTTTGTACGTAAACTAGTGTCTTTTGAAGTGAGCATGCAGCAATATAGAGAAGTGTAACTTTATTTCTGCATATTGGGGGACATATCAGGACCTATTAGGAAACAAACGCAGTTTCCAATAGGCTGGTGATACAACCTAAGGTTTGCAGGAGAATCTATGAAAGAGTTGATGAAGCCTGAAGCTACAATCATTCTCCCAAACCCTCTCTTAAGGCTGTTGAATTTCTACTTAAAAATAGAGAAATTGCACAGCCTGAAGAAATGACCGAGGGCCATACGACAGAGTTCTGTAAGATCAGAAGTGTCATGGAGAGGGTGTATATGGATTGATTGTCCGTTATCTCTTCCAAGAAAAGAACTGGGGATGTGAAATTAAACTATGAGGAAGGCAGTCCAAAACAGAGTTGTTATTCATACAACCAGTAGTTCAGCTACAATACTGCTGGCCACAAGATGCTGTTAGAGTGTAAAAGTTTAGAGTTTCCAGGAGAGGTTAGAAAAGTTCACAGAAGAGTTACCTGCTAGCGCTATAAAATAGATAGAAACTACAGCTGTCTCCACAAGCCCTTGAGTTGCAAATGACTGGATGGTAGAAGAATAGGTGTGGGGAACATATTTACCTTGTTCTTATAGTCTCCCCTAGGCACCTACTTTTGGTCACTGCCAGACAGGCTACTGGGCTAGATGGATTGACCTCAAAACTAACTCTTCATGGCTCCCTTTCCATTATTGATCCAGATGTGGTCAGCAAATTAGCTCTACACCTCTGTACAAGGTTCTTATGCCAGGTAGCCCATCACATACCTTTCTTTCTGCTCTAAAATTACTTGTCAGACTTTAGCTGCCTTCTCAGTCACTGTTTGGATAGGTTGTATTTTGCAACACTGCAAAAATACTCACAAAATAAAGAGTCCTTGATTTGTCCTTAGAGTTATTTTCTTCCCGTCAGTGGTAAGAATGCATTGAAATGCTACTGATTTGCGGCACATATTAGTTTTGTTATCTTCTGCTTTTTGGTATTCTTACGTAAAAAAGCTTTACTCTAACCTTGAATGGTTGCTGATATACCATACACATTAACTCAGAGAAATGCATTTCATAAATAAAACCTTTTATAAGTCAGAAGTTGTGTTTTCATACAAACTGTACATTCAAGAAAGATTCAATGTCATTGTGCTCTCAAAGCAGGATTTTTCAGGGTGTACAATTTTCTATGAATACCATTCAAAGCTCTATCCCTCTGTAAAGTTTCCAAAGGACAAAATCAGAATCATCTGGTAGGCTAGTTTTTAAGTACTGTACAATTATCACAGAAAAGCTTTGAAAGTCTGGGAAAGTAGAAAATATTACTTGGGATGTTAAATAATGAAAAATAAAATGTATCTGAAATAATCCAAGGAAACAAATCATATTCAGTAGCCTTTACTTATACAGAAGTACAATTTCCAAATATCTAATTACACTCCAAAAATTTGCATTTTAATATACTATTTTAATAACATTTTAAATTATTTTGTGATGGACAATGACCATTAAAATAGGAACTGAAAACTGCAAAATCAGATTCTATACCAATTTGCGATGCCAAACAGATCCTTGGAGATTTCCTCCTTGAAAAGCCACAATAGATGGATAAATTGATAGTGAAAACCCATAACAGACTTCAGGCCTGTATCTCATTTTCCTTTGCCAGCCTCAATCCTGAATAGTGTAGCTAAGAACAATGTTTACTATTAGAACCATGCAAACATATAGCAGTGCTTCTTCTTGCCAAGGCAACAGGACATTCTATTAAAAGTGCTGTATGGTTCTAATCAACGTGCAGTGTGTGGTCATTTTGGGATTGGAAACAGAAAAAAATACAATAAATAGGCAGGGCCAGCCAACCATATGAAGTTATGGAGTAATTTGTAAATCATGGTTTTGAAACACTGATCAGAGTTAGTATTAAACAAATATTACAAAACAGACATACACAACAAAGGAGATTCTAAGCTAGCTCATTCTGTGCTTGCCCCCTACTGAACTGCTTTTTCATAAATACACTAATGACTGTTTCCCACTGATAAACAGTCAGTCTTAGGCTATTATTGGAAAATTCACCCATTTTAAGACCCTGAACCAGAAAACTGGCAGGATCACAACCTAAAGATACAAACATGAGCAGCCACCTCAGAATTCAGACATTCAGTACCAGTAAATTTTTGCTGTATAACTACTAATTTCTCATGGATAACAGAAAGTAGCTTTTCATAAACAATGGGTCACAGTAGTCAGAAGTGTTTGCAATTCAGATAGACAGTAAATTGCTTATGTTTGGGGGTCATAAACATGACAGAAATGAGCCTGCATTTGGAAGTGCCATCAAGCCTGTAAAAGTCCAGAAGACACTAAGAGTGGTGCACTAGTCTACTACAACCTATTAACTAACACAACAGAGTCTTTAGCTAAAAAATAAAGTTAATGGAATTAATGGTAGAGGTCTGAAGTCACTACCAGAGGCTCACTCATTCATTTAGCATCTGGCAAGACACCAAAAACATACAATGGTGAAAACCTGGCACTGTGGAAACCAACAGGAACGCTCTGGAGAGCTTTGCTGCTGAGATGGAGATAATTTTTGTGTCCAAAAAGAGATATAAAACAGAGGATGACATGACATTATCTAGCTGTGTGCCAGAAAGTAAATCTACAGAGCGCTTGGTGGTCCTTGCAGATCCAGCTTCTGGGACTGCCAAGGTTAGTTCAGTCTGATGTTTTTTTTGAGGGAGAGGGAAATCTTTAATTAGAGACTCATAAATAAAATCAAAGTATTTGCAAAGAACAGGACAGAAAATTGGAAGATCAACACCTCACAACTACATATCATATATTTGTAGTTAATGTCTTTATTTTACAGCTAACAATGTAATGCAATGCAATACCTGTTCACAGTGTTGTTTGCAGTTTTGAATCCATCTCTACAGGCAAACTAATCCAAAGTTTCAAAGTGCAGTACTAGCTGTAAGTAAACTTCTGTTAGAAAGATTTCAGATCCCTGATGAGAGCTCTATTAAAAAAATAAAAGGCACTTGTTCACCTCAGCTGGTAAATTTGTTGTCTAGAACAATCCCTTAGAACCTAGGAGACCCAGACTCTCATTTGCTTTCTCATTAAATCATTTTCTCTGTGTGCGTGAAAAAAAATATTGGTTAGTTTATACAAAGTGTACAACTTCTGAAAGCAATTAAGAGATGCTCCCCACCATGTTACTCCATTTAATTATTCCCTAGCATGAACTACAAACAAATTTTCACACAGTCCCTCAGATCCTTAATGCTCAAATTTTGAAAGTATTATTTTCATTCCAATGTACAAGGTAGTGTCAAAACCTCCTCATTTTAACAAAACTTGTTTATTTTCTGAGCAGTCCTACTCCAAAGTTGCCATCTGCTAGCTCTGTACTGTGATTGCCACATAATACTTTCATAAAAGGCAGCCACTAATGCTAAACTGCCCAATCCATTGAATCATTCATTCAGCAGCTGGATTCTTTGCACATTATGTCAGCCAGGTTTTGTTTTGTGGACAAGCTATGGATCTGAAGCTGCTACCTCTCAGTGAGCTATCTCCTTTTTGTATCACTTCTGCTAAGTGCAACCTTAAGACAAAGAAATCTTTTAAACAAGTTTGGAAAAGAAAATTTTGTCAAAAATCTCATCTCAGCTCTGACGACTTGAGAAAATGGGCCAGTTAACAGAATGGAAGTAGGACCGTTAACGAACAGAACCGTACTTTTGTCATCATCAAATCTGATTTTGCCATTTGTAAACATGTGCAAGTCTTAATTTCTGTTCCACATCCTACACACTTAAAATGTTTTTCCAGCTTTACACATAATAAAAATAACTAGCAAGAGGGAAAAAATGCTGGGAAAAAAGTCTGAGATTCTTCCCTAAAAGAAAGGCTTTGCAAGGGAGCTGGTAATCTGTTGACTTCTATGCAACCAGCCTTTTGTCCTCAGCTGTCAGGAGAGGCAAGAAAGTCTTCTTTGCTACCATTTTAGATGGTGACAGATTAGTTCTAAACCATCTGTTACTGATTCACTCAATTTCTTTACTTTCACATTGTCTGTTGCAGGCAAAAGGAGAGTATTTTCAAGGGTTATGCATAGTGTGCAGAATATAACTTGTACAAGATCAAAGACTTCTATGTGTCATTGACAGACCACAGTTTTTATCAGCCCATCAGGGTGAACCATCAAAATAGATCAGTTCTGTGGGAGAGGTAAGTTCTGACTACTGTTCACTGGAATGAACCATTAATCTTTTGATAAGGGATCAGCTTCCATATCTCTCCTCTCCAGTTGCATCTGAAGCACCAAGCTGTGGCTAGCTAGGTGATTTGTAACAGGAAACACTCAATCACCTTTGTGGAAGGAGAAATTTCTATACAGATTAGAAAGGTAGGTAATGAAGTCATCAGCACCAAAACTACCCTAGTAACTCAACAAGAACTACTTGCTCCCTTAAAACCACTACTCTCACCACAGGGCTCAAACAACTATTCCAATATAATATTAACATGCAGCAACTTGTTTTATTACAATCAGCGGTGACTGCCTTTTGCATCATCCATAGCTTCACACAGCTGTGACGTACTATGCTGAACACTGTACTTAGCTGGAACAAATTTGCCTTCCTAATGTCAGCCAAGCTGCTATGTATTATATTGAATGATACAAAAAAAAGAAAGTAAATGAGTAAAAAGCTGTGAAGGATTCCTGACATCAAAACATTTCTGCAAGACATAGCATGGCCTCTTGAGATACAGTCTCCGCACCTTTGCTGGAAACAATGGGACTGTTCCAACAAGTCCTACAGTCACCAGTCCCACCAGGATGTGTACAGCTAGACAGGACGCCATCCTCAAGTGTTAAGAGTTAGCCACTGGAGGATTTAAGATGAAGACTTGGTAGACTGGCCAATTCACTGATCTACTGACAATGTCACTAGACTGTAACATGACCTGGGAGTGATTAGGGAAAGAAATTTAATCTCACTATTTCTTATTATTCAAAGTACTAAGACTGAAACATGTATCTTAAGGCTTTCATTCAATGAAGGAAAATAAAAAGGGGTAGTACAAGGATTTCTGCACACATCAGTATGCATACATCCAAAATCCTTGTCTTCAGCTGCCCAGCAAGTTCATAAACCCCTCAAATATTTCTGCATTAAATCACATGCCAGCATGCACAATGTTTCCATATTCAGTGAAGAACACACTGTGTACGCCAACCTTTGGAGTTACAGGCAGACAAGAAAGGTGGTTGTGCTCTTGGCATACAAATATAGTTTGAAAAGAAAGAAACAAGAACATTACCAAAAAAGAAAAGAAAAAAAAACCAACCAAAAAACTACTCAGCCAGCCTCAGGTCTTTACTCCAGGGGCAGATGAACACACCGACATTTTCTTTTCTAAGACCTGATTATATGCTCTTTTTTTCCAGGTCATTACTCTCTATGGCCAAATTATGTCTCCTGACAAAAAAACTTTGCAGCTAAAGAGAGCAACGTTTATTTCTTCCATCATTAGTTACAGAGGTTTTGCTGCCCATTCCTGTGCACACACAAATTTAACTGGCTTCCTTCTTTTGCTTCCTGTTCCTAATTAGCCAATGTAATAATGCCTTCTTCCCTTTAGAATGTGAGCACTGGACAGTGTTTACAGGAAAAGGCTGGTCCTCTTTCCTGTTCCCAGAGCAGTTAATTAACCTCTTCTTATCTTGCCCAAGGGCAGGACATATCTCACATCCGTATTCTATTGTAAGTAGCCTGTTAGATAAGTTTGCTTGATGCTGTTAAGTATCAAGCATTTAGTGCATAGAGTAGTTATGAGAAATGCCTCTGAATGCCTTTCTTTTTCAGCTATGTCAATAATTAGGTCATTTTGCATCTGAAGCAAACAAAAGTAGAATGGGCTAGAGTAGCAAGGAAGATGGGGTTTCTTTTGAAGAAAAAAGTCCTGCCGATTTTACATGTGAATGTTTGTTATTCCTATGTTATTCTCTTGGTTTGCTATTCCATATTTTTTGCAACTGTTTAAACCCTTAAAGCATAATATTAAAAGGACTGTGTGAGTATTTTCCTTTCACAGTTGTGAACATAGGAGGTAATTTTGGCTGTGACTTGCCTGCACACTTGGCTTTACGCACATGTATACACAAAGACAGTGGAACCACTCCCAAAGCCCAGCTCAATCCGTATCGAAAACAATGGGCAAATTCCTTCACCTCTATTCATTGTGCTCCGTATGTGAAAAACTAAAATTATGCTTAATTTTTTTCAGGATTTCTGCAAAAATCAGCAGACCAAAATTCCCATTAACTTAAACTACTTATTGAAGGAGAAGACTGTAAGTATCAGGAATTCTTCTCAGCAGTCATGAATCAGCTACCCAGGATTTCCTTTTACAGTGCCTTGGTTGTTAACACTCAAGCATCATCTAACCATGCCAGAAGGCAACCTTCATTTTTAATAATAGGGACAGAAAGAATTTCTGGTTTAAGAGCTTTTCTGAGACTTAGAACACCAGAATTCAGAGCTAAGCTCTGCTGATGGCTTTTCATGTGAACCAGTTCTTCTGACTCCATTAGAACTATTTACAGGTCTAATTGGAGCTATGCTTATAGCTCACTCAGCTGTGTTACAGGTTCCATACAGATACACTCGACAATTGTATCCAACATCCACAGGTACAACAACAATGGGACCAAGTACACAGAGACATTATGGACTAGTTTCACCTTTCTCAGCTTTTCATCTTTATACTAAGAAATTTCAGAAGTATCTGAAATGTCAAATCTGTCAAAGTTCTTTATCAGATATCTTTAAAATAACAACAAAATGTTTGTTCCAGATACATTGCTTCATATACTGGGATTTAATTTGTCCTTTGTTCATCATAAACAGTCCAGGAGAACATATTTTTAACAATATAAACAGAATTTACAGAGAAATAGCAGCTTCCCCGAGAACGACAGAAAATAGATATTGTTAATGAGCCTTTAAACTACTGCTGTACTTAATTTGTCAGTGTATACCAAAATTTCTCCACTGACAACCGTTCTGATTTGGAGCTTGACTGTTCTTAGTGTTTTCAAATCTTTTTTCTACAGTGTAGCAAACATCTTCCCTGATTCAGTTTAAACCTTTTACTTTTTATCACAAGGCTGGGCACCAAGGTAACTGTTGCCTCTTGTTTAGTCTGTGATCCCCTAAAAGCTGCGGGTTCTCTAGAACTTCAGCTTTTCTAGCATTTCCTATATCGCATGCACATATTGATTGTACTCATATGTGGGATTTTGCCCCTTCTCTTATTGATTTACATCATGTCTGTCTCACACTATTGCTCCAATCAATCAATATTTCACATTCTAATCTTCCCAAGTCCTTGTAGTTGTCCTGCCTTTGCTTGTTTTTGCCTGAAAACTTAATAAGGACATTCTCTATTCTGCTGTCCAAATCCTTAATGAAAACAACAAATAATACCAACCTTGAGAAACTCCACTTTACTCTTCTTTTCTGTTTGTGAACAACAGATCGCTACACTCAGTATGACTTTTCAGCTACTTGCTTACCCATTCTATACTAGTTCCCTAATCTTTCTATAACTCATTTATGGGAATACTGTGACAGAGTATCGAATTCTGTTGAGAGTGTGAATTTTCTTCCTTCTCCACAAAGCTTGTCTCCCATATTGTAAGAGGAAGTTAAGTAGCTTGAAGTTCACTAATTCTAAACTGCAAAGGTGCTTTACAGAATTAAATTGTTTTATTACAGACATAGAAACTGCCATTTTTTATGGCTGAGTGAAAACTGGTCTTGAAAATACTACCAGATATGTAAACTGAAAGCATTATGTTTTCTTTACCTTATCTGACTTCGATAAAGCCATCTTATCTGAGTATGTACTTAAAGAGAACTTAAGCATCTGGACAAACTTTGATGGCTAATCTCAGCAATTACCATGCAGGAATTGATTTTGGTTTATTGGGTAAAATCTCATCAACAGGCAAATGTCATAGGTGCCTTTGTAATTTAAAAGCTCTAGGTATAGATAGTATCAATTTTACAGTCCTTTCAGCACACACTTGATTATGTCAGTTTCCCAATAACCATTGGAATTTGGAGTAAAGGGAAGCATATTGACATATTAAAACACATATTTTGCAATAAACTCTTAGAACAATCGATCAAGCACAATCAGCTGCTTTTGGATTAGCTATTGGTGAAAATAATCCTGCCCGTGGTCTTTTATTTTATTGGCACCAATACTTGGAGCTACTAAGGTTAGTCTGAGTCATCTTCCTTTCTTCACCACAGTTCCAGATTTTTGACTGCTCCTTTCTTCATCCAGAATGTTTTCATAGTTTATTTTTGAAACAGCCACCACTCAAAGCCAAGGAGTCAGAGAGTTGGCTTCACTTTCTGTCACTTAACTGCTCAGTTTAGTACATCACTCCAAATGAATTTTGCCAGAGCTTCTTACACATCCTTTTGCCCATGACTGTGTGCAACAGCTTCTTCTTTGTGCATGATTCATGGAATCTCTGAGGCTGCTACTGTCCATTTTTCTTTATCTCAAATGGTAAAAACTCAAGCTTTTATTTCGTTAGAGGTCATGGAACAGTTCTTCACCTGTATCAATTAATACAGGCACTGAAATATACTCTGCAATGTACTGTGGATACAGTTTTTGTCATTACCTGTCCCTGCAAAGGACTGCATATGAACAGATGAAAGTGCAAGGTCGGAACACAGAAATATGGATCAAGCTTTGAAAACACTTGCTATTAACCCTGATAAAGAAGGATGAAATATTAAAAAATATTCCATTTCTTTTTTCTAATATGCATAATTTTAGAAAGATTCCCCCTGCCTCCCCAGCTTCAAGAGACATTACAGGAAAGTAGCAATTATGAGAAAAGATTCTCCATGGAAAGTAAAGACCCCTCAAAACAGAAATTATTAGACCTTTCTGCCTAGTAACTGTTAAGATGCTCGCACCCACAGAGCTCTTAGTGTGCCTCCTAATGCCCTGTCATCTTCACTGCGAGGTGTAAACACTTTGTGACATACTGCAGTGGGGATGACCATTCTAATTACTCATTTTAATAACAGGCTGGCCACTACAGTGAATGATAATAAACACCTTCCCCTCCGCCAGGTTTTTTAAGAGAAGGAAAAGAAGGCATTTTATTCCTCTCTCAATCTCAGCTCTCCTCCAAAACACACCTGCTAATCTTCTTGCATTTCTTCTTGTCTTCCGCTAAGTTAAGAACACAATAATTCCTGTCACTAAATAGGCAATATAGGAGCAATAACAACAGAACACTGTTGCCAGGTACATAAAACAAAATTAGTTTGTCTCCAAAGATGGTAGTTCTCTGCAGTTGCTGTCTGTTTTTTGGCAACAAACTTGACTGCAACCACCTAGTAGTGTGTTGATAATTTCCATAGAGTTCTCCTTTTTTTGGTTAATTTTATTTGTGCATTGTGAAATTCATTGCTCTTATGAACTGTTAGGAAAGAACCAAAGTAAACTCATCAAGTTAAATCAATGTTTACTTTGTCTCTACTACTATACTGTAAAAATTGATATGGTTAAATATTTAAGAAAAATGGTTTTGAAAGATCTGAAGTCCATTCATGCATTACTCAGACTAAGGAAAAGAAAGCCTATTTCAACTTTCATGCACTAAAATAGGATGTAAACTAACAATAAGAAAAAGTGATGCTAATTATGTCAGCCCTTAATCCAAATCCAATAGGACACAAAAAAAGTAAATGAAAAAGTAATAAAGACTCAGTTTTAAATACAGTTGTTAGTAATCCTAGAATTATGACAGTTATGATGTTATGGTCTGAAGTTAGATATGCATAGAAGGATGCTTTTCTCGAAAGATATAGGACTTAACATGATATTGATTATTTTGGAAGTGAAATCACTTTCTCTTTTCTTTCTGAGAAGATCTGTGAGCACAATTTTGATGTTGTAAAAGAAGAACTCTGTGTCTGTTCAAGCCCTTAGCTAAAGAATTATTGAACAATATGTCAGAGCCCTCCTGAAATCTACACTTGTTGGTTTTGGATGCTGGGGTTTGGGGTTTTGTTGATTAACCTTCATCATCCTCATACATAAAGCAAATGACACGAGAAAAGATTTCATAGAAACACAGCATCTTACATGGTCTGTCTATGAAGTCAAAAAGAAAAAAATAATGTGAAATGTTAACTCACATTAACAAGCGCAGCTTTCACCAGGCTCATCAGGGTCTTGTGACAATGAAGCAGTGGCTACACAAAACATCAAAGTTTAAAAGAATTAGGTACTTGCCTGTGCAAAGGATAGGACATGGAACCTTTTACCTCAGGAAATGGGGTTAAGATTTTGTCAAACAAAATCACAAGGTAACAGCACATCAGCTGGAAGCATTTTGACAACAATTGGAGAGGTGACTTTGTAGCAGCGTAGTAGTCACAGCCTCAGACTAGAGGAATTAAGGCACTGAAGGAAAACATTTTCTTCTTTTTGCCTTTTTCTTTCTTAAGGAAAAAAATATTTTTCTCACAGGAAGATAGCCTTGGGAAGCTGGATCATCAGACAGTACAGAGCTAATGAGGAGACCAAAAAGGAATCAATGAGGATGGGAATTGCCTGTCCATGGCAGAGAGATGGACCACATCTCAGAGCAAGATAGAGATTAGGTGAAATTCCCCCCTGCAGCTGTAACTTGCACAGCATGGGAGAAGCTGACTCGTGAGAGGAAAGACAGCCTTTGCTTACCTTTGTGCAAAGTAAGTTCTGCCTGTGGCTAAATATGCTTCCCTCCCACCCTCCTCCTTTGGCTCTTCCTGCACTTTCAAGATGGAGCTATTTCCTAATAAAACGGAGCCTAAGCTAACAGTGTGGTGCAGGCTGGTTTTGATGCAATGTATCACATCCTTGCTAAATCTCTATGCAAGACGGAAAAAGGGAAGCTATACACGAAGCAAAAAGGGAAGTAGCCAAAGGTTCAAAACTGAACATCCAGCATTTTAAATTAGTTCCTGAACAGTTTAATTTAATGTATTCATCGTGTTAAAAGTACCTACTTCCTTTTTGTGTATGGTCACACCTTGTCACCCCAGATGGAGTAAGTCCTCACTTTTTCATCAAGCCCTTTAGTATGTTTAATAACACATTGCATGACTTTCAAAACAAGACTAAAATAAAAATAGCTGGTTTCCTGTATAAAATTTACAGCTGCTGGCTGAGAATCAGACTTCTCAAACCTGCATCTTTCATGTAATTATTTTAATTATGAACACATTCTTAATGGATTTTAGGTTTCAAGATATTAGGTGGGCGAGCGTTGAAGTTTGTGTTTGTTAAGGACTATTATTACCTTACAGAAACTTAAAGTGATGAAGACTAGAGATTTAGAGAAGTTCTCTACAGTCGTGAATTTATGCTGAAGATGGATGCAACATAGCAAAACTCATGAAAATAATTGATTTACTAATTATAGAGATGTTCAAGCAGCAAATTATTCAAATTTTCACACTTTCTTATTTTTAGTGCAGAAAGAAGTACAAAATCATTAATAAAACTAATGCAATATTCTGCATTTGTAAACAGAACTTTGGTCACAAGCAAAATCAGGAAGACTCAAGCTAGCAATACCCTTCCATCTTCCAGCTTTCATGCAAGTATTAATGACTGCTCTGGTGTACTGAGCGTCCCAAAATAAGGGGAGAGCCTGAGGACACTGGTCCTTATTACTATTTTTTTAAATGCCATCTGATGCATTTCTATGAACTTCTAGCCTCTTGCTGTCAAAGAGTTTGGAAGCATCTACTCCTTTGATTGTTATTCAACTTCCTGACAAATTCTAGGAATAAATTCAACAGGAAAAGGGACCCCTCTTTCTAGTATTGTAGGGTTTACTTTTCAATACTGTTTTATATCAGTAAAGGTGAGCTACAAGATTGAATAACTATAACAATGAGACACAGTCTGTATTACTATTTTAAAAAAAATTGAATAATTTTACTAAATAATATTTGATATTAATGCTTGGCTCTACCAAAGTAAGTAGAATACTTGGTTTTCATTTCAGTCATGTTAGAATTCCTCTCTGAGCTAAGATTTAAGTATGTTTTTTAGTCATTAGAAAACCTCTTAATATATACAGACATCCATCTGTGGGCAGTAATGTCATACCAGTATAGAGAAATGCATCCATTATAAAATTAATTACAATCATACTACGCGGATATTTAAAATACTATTCTGCAAATATTGGGTCATAAGCAGCACTGTTTCTAGGAGGTGCTTTTGAATTTTCTTCTATGACAGAAATCTTGCTCCCAATACAACCGTCTCTTCTAGCTTAAGGTGAGTATAAATTCACAGAAGACCTCTGTCACATATGCAGAGAATTTGCCTCAGCATTTTCACAGCATTTCTGCAATTTCAGTTTTACCTATTGCATAATACTTTGAATTATCTTTTAATGTCATATGGACAGAATGAGAAAGTCATTGCAAGCTCTTATCTTTAGTATTGCCGTTACCCTAACTTTTTTTTTTCAATAAATGGTAAAACACTGATTCATCATAAGTTAATAGGGATAATTTGTGGATTAACTTTTTTCATATATAGCTTTTATAATAGCATTTTTCTTGCTGTTCATGTACATTTCTCTGTGTGCTTGTATGTGTAAAAAGAAAACATATAAAAAGAGATGGAAAATGACCAATTCACTTTCAGAAGCCTCAAAAAAATGTATGCATTTTTCCTGATGGAACTATTACAGGTCCAAAGGTAAGTGATCAAAGCATTAAATCATTGGTTCCATATAGTGAATATATCAGGAAAAACTAAATTATGAGTTTGTTAGAGTAGATAAAGTTACAAATCAAAAATTATATACTGATATTCAACCCTCACAACAAAATAGACCATGTTTTCTTGCCATCCATCTAAATATTTTTTTTATAAAAGTAGGAATGAATTTATAGTTTTAAAAATGCTGAATTTCCATAGGGCAGTAACAGAAAAGTTAAGAGTTTGAAATTTCTTTGGTTTTAACCAGTATTTTATTGTTACAAGAAGAAGGAAAAAGTCTCTTTACATTCAGTAAGAAAATTATCTTCATACAGATAAAAGTAGTGGACAGAACAAAATGTCATTTCAAATGAAAAATGCATTCATTTCTAACTAATCTCCAGGAGAATGTTTTCTATTCAAAAGAGTGACATGGATAGAGCAGGTAATAAATAGTGTGTGAAATCATTAATCTGTAATTTTATAAACCGATAGCAAGGCAATTCCAATTTTGCACAACTGCAAAACATTTAACATTAAAATATGGTTGCTGCAAAATAGATATTTTGTTGTGTCTCTAAATAGAGATTAATATATATGCTAAATTACACTGTATGCTTTAGCTGTGAGAGAGAAACTGTGCTCATAATGATCATTTGGGGGATTTAAAACAGTATTATATTTCTGTTCTATGTATAAGATCAATAAATTGAAATTCAATGAGGTTTAAAAAGTCAGTGATAGATATCAAATATAGATTATTGTATCTCCTAAAAATTATCTATTTGTTCCCTCAGAACAAAAGTGTAAGAACAAAGTACTACCATAGCATTAACAAGGTATTTTTTCAGTCAGCTACCACTCTCACCACAAACTCTAAACTTTTTGGCCAAGTGAAGACTAAGATTTTGCTGTTCTCTTCCTTTCTTTGCATTTGCCAATTATTCATTCTGTTTAGATTCAGAAACTGCTCCTGATACATACTGAAATGTGTATATCCTTGAGCCTTCTGCATCTTTACAGACCAATAGCTAAATTGTTTAACAGTTCCAAAGCAGATATTGAAACATACCCGTGCATTTGCCCTCCTGCAAAACTAATTCTATGATAAATTGAATGTACTTTTTTGTACTTGTGAATGTTTGAGGAAGCTATACATATTTATAGCCTTATTAAAATATCTTGTTTATAATTATTTTCTCAGCAAGTTCTCATTTCTTTTGCTTAGAAGAAACACAGAAAATATCACTAATAACCCTCCCTTCGCCTGCCAAAACTCTCCTCTGATGAAAAGATATCCATAAGCTACAGTGGCATATAAATGTTAAACCATTATGACACAACAAATATCATGTAATGACTATTCTTATAAAGCCAAAATTTACCAGCAGTAATCACACAGTGGTGTTTTTATGACACAAACTGATCTTAAAATTTTAACAGTAAGTAACACTGGATTCTTTTGACAATTATTTAAAGAGATGGTGTTGGCAACTGAAGTACAACAATTTAATTTTTAATTTTTCTCCCCAGTGATACAGCTGAGTTGAGACCGCTAAAATGACTTTCCACATTTGCATTAGGAATCTTTGAGGAAAACCTACAACAGCAAGGAAGAGGACAGACTAGGATATCCGGGAGCCAGACTGCCTGTCAACAGGGAACTAGGAAAGCTCATTCATAGGAATGTTGAGCAGAACTGGTACTGAGTGATCTGAGACCTGATCCCATTATCCTAGGTATCCTCTAGTATCAATGGCACGAGATGGCACTTCCAGAAGATGATTTAGAGTTTGATGCTTTTAAGTGTTTGAAATATTCTGATACCTCCCTCCAAAAGGTAAAGTATTTGCCAAGGGTGACTAACACTCTAAAATTAGTAAGATCCCTAAAGTAGATACATAAATCCAGCTGATGAATCTGAAGAAGGTCTACTACAGAGCAAGCTAAAAGCCTATAGATTCTTGTTTTGTGCTTTAACTAATCTTGGCCTGTAAGAGTCTAAAAAGTGAACCTTTAATATATTCAAGCACTGCAAAGACAAATAAAAGGCTATTTTTTTCCACTAAAAAAAAGCTAGAGCTCATCTACTGAAGTGACTCAACAGCAGTTACTCAATACTCAAAGCCTTGTAGGACTGACTGTAGGTCAGTCTAGTCACTGACCACAAACTCAGCAAGTGTTCTGGATTGCAGTACCACCTCTAGAGATATAGACAAAAATAAACTAAAACATGCAGTGACAGTAAAGCGACTCAATTCCACCTAGTAAATAATTCTCTTTTTTTCATCGAGTATCTGCACTGATTTGCATCCTAATCTCAGTCAATGCAGTTTTGGCCCAGCGAGTCAGAGAGAGGTACTGCCAGCCCTGAAACGACAGGCTACTTCTGCATTAGAAGCAGCATCATATGGAAATGATTCTCCAAAGAATGTTAATGACTGAATGCTTCATTTCAATCACTATTTCCTTACACCCAGAGAACCAGAACTACACAAGATTGCAATATGTGTTTTGGTATTTCTCCCATGCCTGTTTAAGCATACAGTTCTGTCTTTTTCCCCTGGACTTGAAGGTTCACACCTCTCAGGAGGCACTCCAGACTTTCATGGTCTGAATTTACAAAATGAAAAGCCAAGAGAAAGTTTTGATTGTAAGCATCTCAGGAATACATTTACCTGTCAGAATTGCTTCTCTTGTACGTTTTCTTTTGACTGTACTTGGCATAACTACACATACTGTTTTTGAAAACTAAACACTTTAGACAAGTGAATGTATGCACTTGTTAGATTTTAACAGGATGAAGCAGTGCTGTAGATGAATAACAGTTGAATAACTTGATGATCTCAAAGGTCTTTTCCAGCTTAAATGATTCTATGATTCTATGAATGCTCAACACATACTTTTCTTCTTAACTAGCATATGTAATAAAGTGTCACTCAACAACTAAAAAGCAGCCTTGCAACGACACTGTGCAAGGTTTTGGTTGTTATTTTTCCTTTTTTTTTTTTCTTTTTTTACTTTCTGAAATAAAATGGTAATTTAGATGCAACTCTGGTTCAGTGTGCACATTACTCTGTGTTAGCACAGACACTGACACGTGCTTTTTACAGAGGTGCGAAAAATAAATACAGCCTTTCATTATTTGGGTATGGTTGTTATAATAGATTGTACCTTTGGAATTCCTACATCCTAGCAGTTAAGCCTCTGCAAATGTGATTTGTCAGAAATCACGTGTTACTGAAATTTTACCCACACTACAGTCTAATTCTGATAGCATAGAAGTTCCCAATGCAACCAACATATTATAGTGGGACAAAAACAGTGATAAAAGCATGAGGTTTTTAGGCTATCCTCAAATAAAGTAGGAACCTATAATGGCTACTGGGTTTTGCTAACATATTTAATTAGAAAATGCTGTGAAAACATCAGTGTCCATCTGAGCAAAGAGCTGGAAAACATAACTGATTTCTTCCTCATAGCAGCATAAGGCAGACACCTCGGTAGACTGCCTCTGCTGAACTGATTAGGAAGAATGCTGCATCTATAAAATGAAAGGAGAAATTCATTCTGGTTTGCCTGAACTAGCCTATGTATAGAAATCTGCCACCATGATTTTTTACAGATTTAACTTGTGACGGTACTAAAACGATCTTTTAAAAGTCACAGCCTTGTGAAGAGAAATGACATTTTCTTCTTCCTTAAGAAAACTGGCATTGAGTTTGGCCCTGCATTTGCAACTTTGCCGTCACTTCAGAGTAAGTCTTGTCTAAGAAGAAATTGCTTTTGCTGTACCAAACAAAAATTTAAAAAATCAAATACATTGAAGCTTGTTTATCAGTGGTTACATCTCCAATATTTCAGCTATTGTCTATCCAAATAATGGTACTGAAGATGGCTGGTTGTTCTTACAAGCAAAGGGAAATGATGTAGTCACAGAAACCGAATTATTTGAGGATCCATCCAGCTCAAATTATGCACTGAGCATGACAAGGGCATTTAAGATCCAAGACATTATAAATTATTTCCCACATTAAATGATGGAATTAAGTAGCACAGATGAGTTCCATAAGAGATCTGCACTCAAGCAGCCTATGAAGAAACAGTCTATAGAAAGTTCTCTTTTGTTTCCTGTGTGAACAGCAGCAAGAGACCTTCCCTGGTCCAAGTAATTTTATTCTCACTGTAGCCGTGTGCTGTGCAGCTACCAAGGACTCAAGTCCAAAGTATTTTCTAGGCACTTCTGATAAACTGTGCACCTCAGGTGATTTCATCGAATGCTTTCCTGAAGGGAATGTATGTGCTGAGCAACTGAGTAAACTGAATGGTAAATCTGATGCTAAAGTAATTTTTTTAAAAAATTGAAAGGTTGTGTTCAACTTCTCACATAAATCATTGTCATCCAAGTTATATTAGCACAAATCCTAATAGTTAAAGCAATGCTCAGCTCCTTTCCTACTTGCAGTAATTAAAAACTGCTGTTAGTAAGAACAGCAACAGTTAAACTTTGGGGTTTCCTAAAATTCCTATTTGAATATTTCAACACCAAATTAATTAACCCTCCAGTTTCAGCTAGATGATATTTCTGGTTTGATACAAATCTCACTGAAGTTAGTGGAAAGATTTCTACTGGTTTGCTTTGGATTTGTCTTCCTTGGGATTTTTTGGGGGGGATAAGGGGGAGCTTGCCTGGAAAAACATTTTGTGTCTCTGGCAAAAAACTTCAATATTTCTTCTTTTTCTCCTCCACAGCTTGGGAAAAGAGAAGACTCAAAGAGCACCTCTTCACATTTTCAAAACTCAGCTGAATGCAGTTCTTGGCCTTTTTCTATTCAACACAGAAGTAATGGAATCAAAATCACATATCAGGCAATTGTCTTAAATTCCAGGTTATAGTTATTACAGAATTACACTGAAGGTTGGAGGCTGGGAAATATTTTCATTTGCTGACCAAATTAATGAAAAGATTGTTAGTCCATGCTGATGTGAAACAAGAAAATTTTTTAGATTTGTCATTTGTGCAGGGCAGATGACTACTTTCTGCCCAGATCTAAATTTTTTTGATTTTTTCTTAACTCCCTCACATGAGTATTTATAATATTTAGCTATTAATAACACTTTTACTTGCAACATAGAATTAAACACTTCAATTATTAGAACAGCTCCTATGTGCAAAAATGACATTTAGCTCCAAAGCCAATAAAATAATTCATGATCAAAAGGACACGTAATAGTGGAAAACTAGAAACCTGCTACCACTTCTATGTTTTACTGGAATGTTCAGTGATATGTGAGGAACAAAAATGGTATGGAATTTACTCTAATTCAGACAAGGTAGGGTAAATAAACTCTCCTGATAATATATGCAATAATATATGCAAATGGTGCATATAATCTGCAAAATTTCTTAACAATCTTTGCAGACTGTAAGGGGAAGTGTATTTTATTGACATTATTTTTGGCCCATGGGTTTAGTCATTTTTAGACAGTAACCTGCAGTTCATGGAAAAATCCCCATTATAAATTAATTTCCTTACATTTCTGGTCCTATGCTATTTTTTTACTTTGATCTCTTCTTCCTGGAATTTGCTGGCTAAGATGGGATATATTTTAACACAAATTTAAAATATGAAAACACAGAACTGCTGCTGATCTCTCTCTCCTTTTTCAATAACCTTTCTTGACAATACACGAACCATTTGCTTTTTATTTATAAACACTGAGAAGAGGTAAATTTGAGAAGTATTTCAAGGGCTTCAGTGCAATGCTTTGCCTTATTGATAAAAAGTGAGAAGTTTCAAATCAATACATGGAAGTGCAGGCTAATTCAGCAGACCTTAACGCATATTTTAGTCCAATATTTTATCAGAAATACCATTTAATATTATATTACAGTTTACATTTTCTGTCTTACTAGAAGAGAGATTGCATGAATAAAGGACAGGTTGCAAGCTGTTTTTAAGACTTTTAGGTGCTTTTCAAGAGTTATTTTGGTATTATGTCATTTGGTGCTGCAAGATCTTTTTGCATCGTATTTTGAAGTTTGGTCACAGCACAATGCTATCACTTTCTATCAAAATTAAGAAAAAATCATTAAAGGCAGAAACACTAGACTCTTCATGGCCTGATGGAATGAATTTCTTAGCAGGCACAAAAAGAGGGAAAGGAATTCCACAGTGGTTCCAAAAGACAGTGTGAGTTTGAGAAAGTGTCAAGAAGCAGGTATCAGATACCTATTATAATTAATTCCTAACGGAATTATGAGTTGCAATTGGCAAAGCAGAAGCAAAACTTCTCTCCATATTTAGGCCAATCATTAAGAAGGGGAGAAGTGAATAATGATTTGCTGATGGCAGAAACATCCCATATGAGGGCTGCTTACAGAGGTGAGGCAGTTTTCCCTTCCAGTGGTATTGTTACTAAACTTCCTACTTCTCTGTACTCCTGTCTATCCTGTTTACGCATATGTACCCTGCATTGCAAATTGATCTATGAGCTGAAGCAGAAACTTTATGTTGTGTTTATTTTGGAACTCAATACTGGGTGAAAAAATAAGCTACTCAGAAATCTGAGGCTGTAATAGCTGACATCATGCCCCAGGAACAGATAAGGATGTTTCCTTTCTTCATTTTTTCTCCACTCTGTGCTACTATTCCCTCCCGCCTCCCAAGCCCTCCGGTTGATTTAAATTCTGGCAGTACCCAGAAATCTAATTTGGTTCTAAAGTTTTGTTTTCACAACAGAGGAGTCAGAAACAATGTATCAGGGCAAGAAACAATGAACAGATTTAGGCAATATGGGTTTTTTTCTCTCTTCAGATAGCTGCCTCCCTAATCAGAACTAAAGCAAGGTGGGGGGAATTAAACAAAACCACCACTCTCTCTTAACTTGTCTCCAGACAAAACCACTGACAGATGCTCAAAGTATGATCACTACTGCCTGGCCAAACCCATGCACTCACAGATTCTGTTCTCTCCTTGCTGTAGGAAGGAATACCCTGAAGGTTTGAATTGTTTCTCTTTACAGTGTTTCTATCTGTTGATGAGCGAAATTTCTAGTATTTGTTAACACAAGCATAGCAAAGATATTGTATAAGTGCTTTAAACAGGCATAAAACTAGACATCTGGAACCTTTTACAGAAGGAAGACCGAATTAATTCAGATTATCTATAAACACAGTTTTGAGCAACTCAATTCCACAGGCACTATGGAGGAATTTATTTGGTTGCCGCACAGCTATAGCTTAAATATTTTATAATTCTTCCATTGCAACTATGAAGTTTTGATAACTCTCTCTCTTACACAGAAACAACCTCTTAGCAGGGAACCAAGGAAAAGGACTAACAGTCCTTTAGTGAATGATTATTTAAAACAACAAACAAACAAAAACCCAAATCACTTTCAAGGAGATGGTCTGTATGGGAAGCAATATTTTCCAATCCATGCCTTGTGAAAGTGCTTATATTCCAGGCAGATTGTTAAAAGGATTGCTGTAGTGAAAGACATGGCTGAAGCTCCTGAGGAAAGAAACAAACTAAAGAGAAAGTATGTGCTTTCAGTTGTCTCCAGGACACAAAACCCAGAATGCAACTTCTCATTTAATCTCATACTATTCAATAATCCTATTCTTCAAGTGGCCAGGACATCCTCATTTGTCACAGAAACCAACAGTTTTATTACTGGACCAAGATTAATCTTGACCAACAATATAGAATCTATCTTTAAAAAATAAGGAATGAGGCTATTCAGACTTCTGCAGCACAGTTGGTTAGTTAAGATACCAGTATTAACCTTAACAACTTTCTAGATACACACATAAGATGAGAACCTCCTAATAAATGCAGTTTTAAGATAGAGAACTTTGTTTTAGAATCCTTGCATGACCAGTATGCACAAATATATGTGTGTGACATATTAGATAATCTTATACATAATGTCTATTATGTTTTATCTTTTCAATATGCGTTCCTCTGGAAAATGGCCATCAGATGAAAATATTATTTCTGGTTCAGAGAAAATGTGACAGGAGAACAGAAAACAGAGTTTCACTGAGCTCTAGATTTGCATTCAGGAAATACAGCCTATGGTGCAACAGGCAGCTTCCAGGGTTCATTCACAAAATGTGAGATCCGTGAATGTCACACAATATGACAAGTTCTAGGGTACATTCACAAAACAGGAACAAGATCAGTGATGAATATCCATTTCCTTTCTCCACTATTCTCCTTTTTGTTTCAATGAGCATTGAATACATTTTTGGCACACAAGTTTGGCATTGTTTCTGCAATGTAAGATAGCACCAGACAAATATATATATATATATATATATTTTGTAATTGCACTAATTTTTCACTCTAAAGATTTCTGTGTGAATAAACTTGGAGATTAAAGTGCTGCCTACTGATCTAAGATGTTTCACAAAATTCTCAGAAGTGCTGTTTCTTTAGCAAAAAAAAGTGCACATTATAGATGCACTATAAAATATTTACACATATTTCTTCATTAGTTTTACTTCACATTAGTATCTGGCTGATACATCCTGAAAGAAAAATAAACATATAGGGTAATACTAAATTTAAATTAAAGAAAACAATTTAATTGAACTGTGGTCAAACTGCAGGAACCACTATAAATCCACACTATAAAATCAGCATCAAGTATTTACAGGATTCAAAAAACCTCATCAACTGCCAATTAGAGGACAGATAAAATCCCAGTAGGCACCATTGGTATATTATTCCATCACGTATAATTAATGTTGCAGGCATGAAATGAAACAGACATTACTGCAAGTGCAGAAGACTCAAACCACTGCAGTAATTACAGCAGAGTCAAACAATCAAAGGCAGATTGATGAGCATTTTTGCAATTAACTGGGGCAGCTTCTCCCCACTGGTAACTCCCAAGGTCACATACACACAGTTTTGGCAGTTTTTTGGACAACCTCCAGTTTATTCACAAAAGCAGTGATCAGTTTAAAAAGTGCTATGTGTCAGTGCAAATTAATTATTTGGGCCAAATTTGTACTAGATGTGCATTCTTTTTTAACCATTAAGATATCAGTGTGCAGCAAAAGAGTTTTAGGACTCAACCACATGATACACATAACCAACACAGTATTAATAGCAGCAAAAAAAAGATTAAGAAACAAAAGCTGCACCCAATCAGACCACAGTGGATTTTATTTAAAAAATGAATAACAAATATTTACACCTATTCCACCATTGCTTGGAAAAGAGAATATACCAAAAAAAAAATTTAAAAAGCTTGCAATGTAAGTTTACAGGCTTACAATGAACAATCTAACCAGCTCTAGCCGAATTCAGAAATACTCCAGCCCAGGAGGAGCCTTGCCGTGCTGTGAGGTGTACACCTATTCTAAATAAACTGAGCTGGGGATCATGTTGTGATCCCTGAGTGTAACCTGAGCCAAAACCTCACCAGGATCTGGGCTAAAAGTTTAACAGTGTGGATGACAGTGGGACAGGACTTGGCCCCAAGCTCTGGTTTTCCTTTCGTTTCCTAAAGTACACATGGCCTGACTGCCCTGCTGCAGCAAGAACAGGCGCAGAGAAAAGCCACACCTTTTTTCACTAGAAAAATCCCTAGAACATAATGTGTTGACAAGAGGACCACAGCCCTTTCCCCACCATGTTCGATGTCAAAGAGCCAACCTTGTGACACTGGTCATTTCTGCCTTGGTGAATTTACAGGGAAACAGGTCTCTTAAAATCCTACTGCTAACCTAGTTCTACCCTAGACTTGTTGACCCTTCATGCATGACAAAATGCATCTTAGGGCCATGTTCAGCAAAAGTAGGAAAGTTCAGAACATGTAATAGGGAGGCATATTCCAAATAATAAACTTACTTTACAACTACAGAAAAAAAAGAAACAAACAGTTTTTTCTCTAGTTACGGAAACATCTTTACACATCACAGCCTCTCCTTGTATGACATACACTCCAGGCTCTTACTCGGCCTAATGGCCCTTCACTGGACTCACTCTGGTTTGTCCATGCCTTTTGTGCACTAGAGGGACCCAGAACCTATCCCAGCACTCCAGATAGGGTACGACCAGTGCTGAATAAAAGGGACTAATCACCTCCCTTGGCCTCCTGGGTGGACTGTGATGCTACGCCATGAACATCATTTAGTAACAGGCATCTACCAGTTTGAGGTTTTGATGCAATAATTTTCACCCTGGCCTTGCAAAAGCAATATTTCTATTTTTGTTTTTCTTCAGCTAGAAATAAAATAAGTTAGGTCATAAAGAAATGGAATAGTTCAAACAAATGACTACTTCCATCTCCCACTTTTCTCGTTTAGTCACCAATATTCTTTTAGATCAACTGTGCTGAGATTCCTAGTCTGTAACACTCTGCTGAATGTACAGTTTTAGGCAGTCACCTTTTCAGTTTTTCAGCACTGTGATTATAAAAAGCATATTTAGCTTTGTGAATCATGAGGAAAGACATACCAGCCAAGATGCTTTATTCTTGGGAAGGCATCTCTAAAATTAAGACCTACCCAAGTTACAGACTGGAGGTTCATTCATCTGTTGCTCTAGACATGCTGATGAAATGCTGATTAGAGTTTTCAGATTTAGGTTTAGGATTTTGGAAAGTGTGGCATTTGAGACCCTAGAAGATATCCTAGGTACAAACATAGTGTACCCAGTCGTGCAACTTGACTGCATAAAACTATTCACAAGTAATTCCACAAAATATCAAGCGATTAGGGGCTCTGGCCTAGACTGTGACTGCAAATCATGAAGACAGTTCTGAGGGTGTAGGCAGATGTGCACTCCCAAAATAGCTGTGAGACAGAAGAGGTTCTCTGCGTACCTCCATATGGTTGTTACCTTCCCACAACAGATCTGCTCACATAAGAGCTAAATTATTTCGTTCAAAATGAACCAACATTTACCTCCTTTCAAATAAAATCCCAATTATAAATACTTCCATCACAAAGACAAAGAGCAAAACTAGCAAAACCCTTCAGTTTAAACTTGTTAAGCTAACACACTTCATAGACTGGAGAAGGTTTGGCACCGTTTTCACAAGCAGCTGATTCAGCAGTTTTGAGAGGACAATAACCTCTATACCCGAGATCTTAACCCAGTTTCAGCTGTTCCAGTTAACATGAAGCATTTACATGCATCCCTATTCCTTCACACCTCACACCCCTCTAAGACAGCTAGGCATGGGATCCAGGTACAGAGATATTGCTTTGAGCAAATGCAGAAGCTGTAGTTCATTTGTTAACCTTTTCCCTCTTCCACTTAACAGCAAAGATGGATCAGTTTCTAGCAGTCACTAACATCTAAGCACTGGTCCAAGCTCGTCAAAATTTCTCCTTCTCAAAGTAAGGGGAAAGCTGAGGAGTTATGAGCAGATGACAGAATTGCAGCATATGCAATCAAACAGCAAAAGATCTGGTGACATTAATATCCCAAGCTGGTTGGACCATCTCCAGCCCACATGAACTAAACAGCTGTCTCCCCAAGGAACTCCTGGATCTGTGGGATTTTAAAAACATCAGTTCTTCAAACCTTGGTTCAAATCAAGAGTCTGTCCATAGTGGAAACACTGCAGCACCTGAAGTTCATGCACATAGACACAGAGTAGTTTTAAACTATTTATGTCAGGTTCTGGCAGCAGTAGAGTACCACACAATTTAATACCACACATCTGGAGGGTATATACACAATGTCTTGAGAATTTTGCATACAGGACTGATCTTCACCAGCAGTGATACACAAATTAAAAGCTGGCATTCTATGGTATAAGTTCTAGTCACTCATGTAACAATGCAATCCCATCTTTCACAATAGATGAAGCAGAAGAGCAGCTGGTAGAATCTCATTTCAAATATCAGGGCCAAATCATTAATATATCTACTCTGAAGTTAGGAGATAAGAAAAACGTACAATCATGTGTGATAGAAACTTCTCCTTTGATCGACCCTTTGAAAAGGATAATTTTGACTACAGATTTCTAGGGAAAATGAAATGTCAAGTTGGAACCACAAGCAGAACTTTTAAGATTCCCTGAGCAAGGAGCAGAGTTCTGAGAATGTGTCATAGTAAAAATAATAATAGTTGTAATAAATAGTAGTTAAAAAAAATAATAATATTTTAGAAATTTTAGAAAATTTAGAATATTTAGAAAATTTAGAAAAAATAATAAATTTTAGAAATTTAATATTAAATTCATGCAGTATTTCAGCTTTAGATCCTTACTGAGTCTAGAAACTTTGAGAACTACACAGTGAAGATTCCCAACTCAGTGAGATTTTACAAGATTCACAAGGCTTGAAATTCTAGGGCAAAGAGCCTGAAAAATCATTGTAATCTAATCCATAGCAGATTTCCTTCCAGAAATTGGAAACTTGGGCTTTGAGCAGTAAGGTGAGCCCTTGACCTTGCTTCTTTCAGCACCAGTTGCTGAAACTGAAAGACAAAGTCTTTCTTCAAATTGTGTAATGAGACTGGGGTTTGAGAACTCAGATGCACTCTAGTCACAACTACTATAATACTCCTGGTGCCATGAGCAGCTGGTATGTGCATACCATCCATGTTCATCCAGCTACCTAGCTTTCAGCTGGGATTCTTGCAGCTTTATAGTAACAGCCATAAAATTGCTGAAGCAGCCTCATGACTGTAGAGAAGGCCAAATTTCTTAGAGGCAGACTCTTTTTTATATTTTTGCAAAATTAGTTTGTGGAAAAGGACATAGTGAAACTCTTAAATTACTATCTGACAAGTCTGATTTTTATCTATTTTACTTTAAGAAAACAGATCCTACAGTTAGTTATGGTACAAAGTTTAATCACTTTTTCTTTTGTCTCTTTTTTCTCATGTCCTTCTGCTTATCTGTTTTAGGGACTTTTATATTTTGGTCATGATTTCCTTGCAGGAGAATTTAAAACATCTCTTGTAGCTTCAAAATTTTAGTTTGAAACTGAAAGGTATGCTGGAGAAGCCAGTCATAAAAATGCTCAGCAATTGAGATACAATCATTCAGATGAGTCTTCTGTCACCACAGTAACCTTCCTTCCACAAATTTGCACAGGAAAAAAACTAACATGCTATAATGTCATGAAAGTATATTTTATTATGACTTATTCATGAATCCTTTATACCCAGTGATGAGCACTTACACATAAAATGCACTGCACTGATTTTATTTGGGTTAGTTTCTTGAGTAAGGGTCTTGTAGACTAATCCTAATACATTAAATATTTTTTTCCAATACAAAGTTTATACCTGTTTCAGAATACATAAAATAAATTGTAATATCACATTCATCATAGTGCATAACCCTAGCCTTCCAATTACTTGTAAAAAGTATACTTTTTTCAGCTTAATTCTTCAGTATTATCAAATATTTATTAAGATGAATTCCCCCTTCTAGATAATAAATCCTGCTATTTTTCCTGAGTCTGCTTCTTTAGGAGCTAGTCACTTTCAGCAAGGGTTGTAGAGCTAGATTTAATCTTGATTTGAAACGTGATCTTATAAAGACTTATGCATATTCTTAATATTATACACTGATTTATTAAATAGATCTGTACCTCCTTGCAACCTAGGGCATAAATTAACAAAAGATAAGGTACTTTTCCTTCAGAAAATATGGCAATATGTTCCATGTGCCCAGACAAGCCTTCAGATTAAATTGGACTTTTCAAAGAATAAAACACATTCTATTAAAAAGGTTGTTCAAAAAGGACACTACAGACTGGCAAAACAGCACTGTTTAAGTACTATGAAGAACAATAGTACAGCTTAATATGTTACTCAAAGTGTACAAGTAGTATACTTCATGGCTACAACTTTCTAATTCAGCCTGCAGCAAAACATACAAATTACCATCTGTCTTAAACTATACTGTTTGCAGATAGATGCATGTAGACAGATACATTTTAGGACTAAAATCGTTCCATGTGAACTGAAGTTCCAATGAAGGAATGCCACAAGCTCATAAGAATCAATGATACCGTTATGAGGCAACGTTTTTATGAATTTATCATTTGGTGGATTTTACATACAACTTCTGTGCCCATTCAAGAGGAATATAGTACAGTTTCCTACAGCACGTCCACCAATTGTATAAAAAAAATCCAAAATTATTAGTCTCATATTGCTTTTAGAAGGAAAAAAATGCTTTGAAAACATGAATTGGGTAAATCTTTTGTAATAGATCTGTAATTTAAATACTATAGGAATATAAAACATCAAAAATCTCCAGCCATCTCAGGAATATAATATTTTCTTCTCCTAAGATGCCTACCAAGTCCTTAGCACTGTCAATTATATTTTGTGCTTTTCAAAGGGAAGAGAGAGACTGTAGCTCTGTGACATTTTTCTTTTAAGTTGGCTAAGCAGTGTTATATCCAGTTTGGAATGGCAAAAAGACAAAGCCTGGGCAGATTCTAGTGCCTGAGCAACTGATATGATTAAGGCCAGTCCAGCATTAGAAAAAAAAAAAAAAAAAAGGATTGAACAAATGGAAGGTAGGTTTGTCATGCTACGAGCTTCAACCAGTAGCAATGATAAGAAAAGTTAGTGAAACTCTTTAGAGAAACACATTAGGAGAAAGAAGATACTCCCAGAACAGAGTCTTCAAAATCTTCCCATCTAGCTTGTTCTTTTCCTTCCCCTAATATTCAGTGAAGAAAAAAGAGGGTCCTCATACACAGAAAACAAAAAACTTACCTAGGTGAGTACCAGAAAACCACTTTGTACAAAACACTTCAGAATACACAAGCTTTAGGAAAGACACAAAAGCAGGATTCTTCCAGAGCACTGCTTGGTTTCTCTGTGAATGGCTGAAAACCAGAAATGGTTTTGCCAGGCCAACAAACCCGCAGTGTGGAACCCTACATTTCTGACATACAGGGCTGGAGGAGGCAATCAGGTGTGCCTCTGCCTTCCAGGTTCGCTGCACGTTGTGTAACATAACATCTTAGCCTCCCAGCTTTAGACAGGACTTGATTCTTGTCTAAAACTCTAAACCAAAAAAACAGGTAAACAAAGGTATAGACTGTCTCATACTCTGTATATACAGACGGTGCCACCAAACTCAGACTTTTTTTGTCAGCAAGTAGTTGTGATATATTTGGTGATTTTAACCATTTTCAATTAAATCAAATAGAAGATGTTGACTACACAACTATAGCAGAGAAGTATTAGGAGTTTGATCTACAGCAAAGAGCAAATCCTACAATTTTCTGCAATTCCACAGGACTTGCATGTTGCTAATCCCTGCAGTTCTGAGACCAGAGTGGGACTTAACCGAGGAGGTGTCTCCAGCATCCCACGAGGCACCCTCCCTGTTTCCCACCTGATTCCTATTCCCAGTCATCCACACCACATCCCTATTAGTTTGAATCTGCACGTTTTTTGTAATCCTTAATGGTGCAGAGCATGTATGCACCACCATTGCCATCTACAGTGGGGAGCAAGACCTGTTCCCCAGGCTGAATGGCAAAGGCTGATTGCATGCGTTCCACTTGGGGCATGTGAGAGGAGGTCTCTAGGGAGACAATGGCTCATTTCTCCTCTGAGTGCTCCTGGGAGTGTGTCTCTGTGAGTGCTGTGTTGCAGTCTTTTATGCCTACCCTGCACAGATCTCTTCAGCAAGCCACCTGCGCTCTGTCCATACCTTCTCTGCTGTATATAGTTGTGACCCTCCATATCACAGGCAATGGCAGACACACAGCCACAGTACGTTTATAAAATCTACTGCACAGCTATGCTGCCTGCTCTTCTGTCACCGCTGCCTGTGCTGCTGCCCTAGATGCAGTGACATGTGATGGCTACCCTCATTCCTTGGTTTCAGGGCAGCATGGACCACGTTAGGAGAATGAATCTTGCCATCATTCTGCATGAACCAGTTCTCTCAGAACAAGATGTGGTGAAGATGCCTGCCAAGGATATTTCATTCCTCTTCCCTCAGATAGTAATGGTCCAGGTTGTAGCCACGGCCAGGCCGATCTACGCTTCCTCAAGAGGAGATATGGGTCCTATGGGGGTTAGCAGCTACTCATAAGATAATTACCATAAGAGCTCATTGTTCTTGGGGACAGAATCAAAACATGATGAATAGCATAGAAAACCTAGTACCTTAGAAATCTGAACCAAGGACTTAGGTCAGCAGTTGAAAGAGACTGCAGCAACTCCAAAAGTATTGATAAAAGCTGGACCATGCTGTGAATCAGGTTATTCAATATGCCAGAAGACAATGCAGTCTCTGGAAAAGGTGATGCAGGGTAAGTAAGGTATATTGTGCAGAAGACAGGAGAAAACATCAACCCTTGTGACAGGGGTGGGGATCACTGACACAATCCACATCGTTCCAGATCAGATCTACCAGATTACCACAACAATGCATTCCCATCCCCCATGGTAAGGGTTAGCACAGTTAACGCTCCTCAGAGCAAGCATAAACCTGATGACAATGGGAATAAGTGGCACAAGGACCAGTTAAGAATTGTAGCTCTTCAGTAGTAATCCTGCAGTACAGTGGATGTTAGGAAACCTCAAGAATGACTGTGAAAGCCTACAAAGCTATTGCAAGGGCATTTATACAACCATCTGGTGGACAGGCTGGGTCAATGGGCTGAAGCCAATTGTATGAGGTTCAACAAGATTCAGTGCTGGGTCCTGCACTGAGGTCACAGTAACACCCCACCCCCCCTCCCCCCCCAATGCTTGGGGCTTAGGGCAGAGCTGCTGGAAAGCTGCCAGAGGGAAAAGGACCTGGGGTGCTGGTTGACCGCCAGCTCAACATGAGCTGGGACTATGCCCAGCTGGCCCAGAAGGCCAACAGCATCCTGTCTTGTTTCAGAAATAATGTGTCCAGCAGGACAAGGGGAGTGACTGTGCCCCCCCGTACTCAGCACTGGTGAGGCCACGTTTCAAATCCCCCGTTCAGTGTTGGGTCCCTCACTACAAGGCAGACGTTGAGGTGCTGGAGCATGTCCAGAGATGGGCAATGAAGCTGGTGAGGGGTCTGGAGCACAAGTGTTATGAGGAGCAGCTGAGGGAACTGGGGTTGTCTAGTCTGGAAAAGAGGAGACTCAGGGGGGAACTTATTGTTCTCTACAACTACCTGACAGGGGCTGTAGGCAGGTGGGAGTCTGTCTCTTCTCCCAGATAACAAGTGACAGGACAAGAAGAAACGGCCTCAAGTTGCACCAGGGGAGGTTTAGGTTGGATATCAGGAAGAATGTTTTCACTGAAAGGGTGGTCAAGCATTGGAACAGGCTTCCCAGGGACATGGTAGAATCACCATCCCTGGAGGTGTTTAAAAGACATGTAGATGTGGTGCTTGGGGACATGGTTTAGTGGTGGACTTGGCAGTCCTGGATTAATGGTTGGACTTGATCTTAAAGGTCTTTTCCAGCCTAAATGATTCTATGATTCTCTGATCAGATTGAGAAACAGCTCAGTGTTAGACAATAAATAATTGCTAATATTTGTAAACTCTATAGTGTCATCTTACAGTCTCTTTGCACATGGCTAAATGTGAAAAATACAGAGCCCCACAGAAGGGGTGGTAGCAAAAGACAGCTCCTAGTTTGATCACTCACTGGTTCCAAATAGGACACACATGAGGCATAGAGGACTGGAGCACCTGCAGTAAGGTACAAGTAAACAATCTAGCAAACGAAATGCAGCCTTGTTGGCCCTTTCTAAGAACTGTTAGCTAAAATCTTCAACAGGAAGTCAGTATCTTCTTACTCTAAAGAGTCTGGAAAAAAAATGTATTCTTTCTCTTGGTTAAAACAACAGCACATAAATTTGATGCTCTTTATAAAATTTTAATCTGGTGTAAAAGTCCTTTAATAAAGAGAGTCTGGGGTTTTAAGAGAGATCAACGGAAAACATCTTGCAAATGTCAACAGAAAACATCTTGCAAATGAACAATACAAAACACCACAGGTCCTTTAAAACCATTAGATACTACTCATTAGAAGCAAAGATTTTTGCATTTGATCTATTCAATGAATTTAGATAGTCTAGTGAAATGTTAAATAAGAGATCACCAAAGCAGTTTTGGAAGTGTTATATTAGGACAAATAAAACTGGGGGGGTTGTTAAGTACTCGTTTTATGAAGATTCTGAGAAGGTATCTATTTTCAAAATTATTTTTTCTGTGATACTATTATTTTTATACTTCTTGTCATATTGCACACAATTATTCTGGCATGGCATGAATGATATTATAAACAACAGCAAGAATATTACTATACAGTGCAACTACTAACACAACATATTGATGTCAGCATGCCCTGTGGGGTGACTACACCATTGATAATATATTTTTTTAAAGGCATACATTTAAAAAAAATTATTTAATCTTTTTTCCTAAAATGCCTTCAGAGTATGTATTTTGTTGATTGCTTCATGAGAAATGCAAAATACTTTGGTTTTCTTTCTAGAGAGACAGACAGCAATGGCAGTTTTCATCTGGACCCAGAGACTTGTGCATGTCTAAGTGGAGCAGCAAGTTTCCCCCTGGACTATGGGAACTTCATTCTGCTCCTCATCCCTGTCTTCCAGCTCAGGGGGCTGAGTACCTTGAGGGTAACGAGTCTTGCTATTAAAGACTGAGGCAAAGAAATCATTTATACCTCCAGTACAGAGCTAGTGTTGCTGGAGTACTCTACCCATAGTCTTTTCTGCATAATGGTTTTGTGTGCTCAGGAGTGGCTCACACTGGGGTTAAATGTTCCTTCGCTTTTTTATCAGTTCTGGAGCACGATCTACACTGTGGTGAGCTCTTAACTGAAAGATCATCATTAAAGGCTGAAAACAACAAAGGCTGGAGGTGTGAGGACAAGTGAGCAAAGTGATGCATGATTTAAAAATAATAATAATTTTTTAACATCAGCTTTTTTCTCATTTTTTGTGGTAATGTTCCCCACCCCCACCCCCACATCCAGTAAATGATGCAGAATATCCTTGGCCCTCCTTTTGTTTCTAATGTATTTATAAAAACATTTTGGTTATGGTTTATGGCAGTAGCCAAACTGAGTTCTAGCTGGTCTTTTACCTTTCTCATTTTCTCCCTGCCTAACCTCATGACACCCTTACAGTCCTGAGTTGTCTGCCTCTTCTTCCAAAGGTGTAAATTCTCCATTTTTCTCTGGGGTACAGCTGATGGTCTCTGTTCAAGCAGGCTGCAAGAATGATCGCTTGCTTTTCATCTACCTGAATAGCATTAGATTCTGTCTCCCCATATTTAAAGATTAGCACTGTCCCTTGATGACTTGTTTGAACCAGAGGCTAAGAGCATGCTTTCTGAGCATGGAAATAATTAGTGTGCTACCTGACACAGCAATCCTTACTGTACTGTTGAAGACATCACTAGGGGAAAATTGACTGGTAATACAGAGACTGGTTAGAAATCAAGAATTTATTCTGTTCTGAAATAAAAATGAAACCATTGAAAATTTGAGGTAGAAAATACTCACACCATAAGAGCCAACACACTGCTTAGAGGTTCAGGTTCACATCCCTGTTTTGCCTGACAGAGCACAAGTCTTCTGTGATTTAGATTCAAGGAACTGCTGTTCTGAACACCGCTTGTCCTTGCCTCATCCTGACTTAAAATTGAAATACATGATTATTCTTCAACATTTCTGCTTTATACACTTAAAAATCCTCTTCTATTTTACAGCATTCGTGACAGCTCTCATTTTCATTCCATATCAGAACAAAAATTCTGTTTGTCCAGCTAGCGTTAATCAGATGTTAACACCTAATACTTGTCAGAATCTCCCAAGTAATACATTTCAAACACTAAGAGAAAAAAAAAAAAAGTCAAGCTAGTCATTATACCCCTATAGCAATACTGAGAGTTTCACTAAGCACTTTTTATTAACATTTTTTCTGCATTTACATAAAAATTATATTTTCCTTTCTGTTTCCTGATAAATGATAAATGAGGCCTTTGATGTTCCAGTATGTAAATACCTAATGTTATCATTCCAAAAGGATCTGATTAGAATAATAGTAACAGAAATCCCTTTATACTTATGCTGGACGTTACAATGTAGCAAAGCATTCCAATGCTATAAAATACACATATATTTTCATGTAAAGTTCTACTGTCCTTTCCTATAACAGCTCTCTACTGATGGTAAATGACTACAGCTGAATGAAAGATGAAGAGACAATTTGTCTCAGGAGACACAGAACATGTATATTTACACCCATGTATATTTACCCTTATGGTGAGCTATCCATTCAGCAAAGCTTGAAACTTTGCTCCTTCAGAAGTGCTGTAATTTCTAAAGTATGGACTCTGAGCAAACTGACACCAATCACTTTGCAGTTTTGTGTTTGTCTTTCACTCAAAGGAGCACGAGCTGTTCTCTCTTAATTTTGGGGTTTTGTTACCATTGGGTCTTTTGAACTGCAAAATATAGTACCAGTTGTTTTAAAGCCAGCGGCTGGAGATTCATATAAAGTTATGTGCTGTATTCTTCACATGTCTGACTGAAAGCTACAGCTACTTTAAAGTCTGAGATTATAGCATAAGTTTCTTCCAAATATTTCAGTGCAATTCAGTGAATTCCTAAAAGCCAATACCCTTCAACCAATTTGGCACTCAGACAATGTGATCATTTTTAAGAGTTTAATGAAGGACAGTCTTTGCATTTAGGCTATTGAAATTTCAGAAATTTAGAAAAGAAATCAGAAATAAAAGCTTAATGTTGGGTTGTTCCTTTGCAATAATTAAATATGTATGAACATGGGGTAAGATTCAGAGGTCCTAAAGTAGCAATGCAGAATTGAAACACGGTATTAAGAACTATTGCTTCTCACCTTCCAAAGCCCTAAATGTGCACCTTGATCCGAAGGACAACCTATTGCACTTGTGTAGATTGCAATGTAAGTCCTCTAATTAGACCCTTAACCTCAGGGCCTGCTTTACCCTGGGTTTATGCAATCTTTAATGTAAAGAGCCTTAAGTTTGTCAAGATCAGCAAAGGCTATTGCCAAGAATGCACAACTAAGTAGTAACAGGAAAAAAACCCTACAGACAAAAACCCCAAAAAAACCACAAACCAAAACCACCAAAAAATCCCAGTGATCTGTCCTAGTACTGCTGAGCCCCAGTTACAGATCAGGACTCTGTTGTGCTACACATTGCACAGAGTAAAACTGTTATGACATTATTCTTATCACTTACAAATGTAATTGAATTCATACATGCATTACACGTATGTATGTATGTGTACAATATGAGTATAATTCATATTACATATGAATATGAACCAGGAAAGTGAGAGTTCATGACACTGAAGATTTAATCCAGATTAAGTCTTCTTGTCTTCTACTGCATGGAACAGTCACTCCCTGTAACATCTTTGCTTTTAGTTGTGTGGAAAGCCTGAAGTAACACAAGACCAATGTTCACACACTACCTGCAGTTATGTTCTGGATAAAAAATAAAAAAACTACAAAATATAGTTTTGAAATGCTATGCTTCCCTACTCTGCAATAAATGAGTTAAATCTGCAGTACTTCCTTCACCTGAGAACCATACCAAAGGTTAGTAGTATGAAAAACATGAGTATAATTCTTGAATATTTCAAAAAGTAAAAAAAAAAACACAAACAAACCCCAAAAATCTGACAGTGCCTTAATAATAACTTCCCTCCAGGTGGAAATTTTCCCTTGAGACAGTTCTTTTCAACTTTACAACTCGGGGCCCAATGTCCCTGATAAGTGTAATTCCTGAATGGCTGGAAATTCAGAGAGATGGGGGTCATGCCACTATTTTAGTTTAGGAAAAAAAGGATTTATTTGTCTTTTCAATAAAACATCTGATTGTCTGGCTTATATAAAATCTTTCTGCATCTTTGCTGCTCCCACGTTGCTTCATTGCACTTACCTTATGATTGTAACTACTCTGGACCCCCCTGTGTAAAGCTTTTTAACACCTTCTAGGACATAGTCAATATTCCAGTCTCTTTCTTTGACATTGAGTACAATCCCCATATGACAACAGCAGCTCGCACACGCAGAATGGCTCAGACATTTTTTACTTGGGTAATTTACAGGAATTGCAAGAAGCTTTATGGGTTTTGCCTTGTGACAAATCATAGAAGTCCAGTTGGGTTTTTTTACCCTGGAGAAGAGAAGGCTCCAGGGAGACCTTACAGATGCTTTCCAGTACCTAAAGGAGGCCTACAAGAAAGCTGGAGAGGGACTTTTTAAAAGGGCATGTAGTGATAGGAAAAGAGGGAATGGTTTTACACTGAAAGAGGCTATATTTAGATTAGATATAAGGAAGAAATTCTTCACTGGGGGGGGGGGGGGGCGGGGAGGGGCACTGGAACAGGTTGCCCAGAAGCTATGGATGCCCCATCCCTGGAAGTGTCCAAGGCCAGTTTGGATGAGGCTTTGAGCAACTTGGTCTAGTGGAAGGTGCCCCTACCCATGGCAGCGGGTTGGAACTAGATGATCTTTAAAGTCCCTTCCAACCCAAACCATTCTATGATTCTACGAATTCCTTCAGTGCAGTGGCACCTGGAGGCAGCTCACAAAGCACCGTATTGTTCAAGAAGGCTTAACTTTCTTCTACTGTACAAGAAATCCACTGAAGTTAAAAATTATGATAGCATAACTAGAAATAGTAGAATGAAATCACACTCATAGATGGAACCTCCTGCAGACAAACATTATTGAAACAAAAGCTTAGCAAGATTCAATAAAAATAAGTTCTAGATAAAGCAAAGTTAAATCTCCATTAAAGTAAACAGGGTATGCTCTGTAGGATAAATCTGTCATACTTGCCTAATAACTAATTTCCTATACAGACAGGAAAGAGTATGAGAAGCCCCCAGATGGGAATTAGCACTTTTCTTCTAAGGATCTCTCACCAAAATCACAGTTGTTGTTGTGGATGGGAGCAGTGTTTCTGTCATTACTACTCTGTACCATGAGCTATTAATACTCAGGTTGGAATACAAAGATCTGAATGAATCTCTTTCACAGCTGAAAAGAAACCATACAATCATGTTAAAACATGGATGTATTTAAGCTAATATATGCTGTCTCTCTGAGGAACACTGCTGCATTACCTAGCCTACACAGCTGGGTCAGGATTCAACCAGATCAAGGCAGATTAAGAATTTCACACGTTGAATAAAAAAAAGTTAGGGATGGTGGAATATACGTTGAATGCAGAATGACATTATAATTGAATCCTATTAACACATAGAACTGAAAGCATTTTAAAATACCACTATGGTGATATATTATTTCATAGCCCAAAGGCAGTGTTAGAATTAACAAGCTTTACCATCAAGGTCAATGGCTTACAAATATAGAAACAGCAAACTCACTCTAAAAAGATTAAAGCTGTCAGTGCCTTCAGACCAGCATAAATGTTCAGAAGTTTCTCCTGCATCTATGGAGACAATACTTCTCAATTGTCTCTTATAATATTCTCATATTTCTATGTAAAATTTTGGCTTTAGACACTAGAATGCTTTATTTTAATGCAAAAGAAGTTGGCAACAAAAGTAATTCTTTTCAAACTTCTGTGTCACACAGCTTTTAGCATATTGCTGCCATCAGCATGCAGTCATTTGTCACAGGAGCACGTGACATGTGAGGAGAGCTGAGGGAGCTGGGTTTATTCATCCTTACAAATGAGAAGGCTCAAGGGGGGTCGTATCTCTGTCTACAGCTACCTAATGGGGAGGCATAGAGAGGGTGGAACCAAACTCTTCTCAGAGGTGCATTGTGAAAGGTTGAAAGGCAACAAACATGAGATGCAAGATGGGAAATTCCAATCTGATATAAGGAAACAGTTCTTTGATTGGTTGGTTGTTTGGTTGTTTTACCATAAGCATTGTCAAAGGAGGCTGGACTAGGACTAGATGACCTCTGGAGGCCTCAGTGAATCTATGACTAACAACAAGCAGCCCTTGTCCAAACACTGCTAAAGCCATCATTACCACTTTACACAACTTCTTGGCTTCAACGAAGACCACAGCCCAACACATACATATACTATGTGCTATACATATACAGAGTCCTCACTAGAAACTTCTTGCAGCCTAAGAACTACAGCATTGCCCCACTAAAATCAAAGCCAGTACAGGCATGACTACAACATATATTAGACCTCCAAACTATCGAAACACAAAGAAATTCATTAATGGGCTTATTTGCCTTGAGACGTCCCATAGGACAAAAAGTATTAGAAGTGAAGAAGATTTCTGTTACCACCTTAAATAGTTCAATGCACTAAGAACCTGTTTCAAATTATTTCTGGTTTAACTTCAACTATAATATAATTTTAAATATCTTAACCTTTTAAAATATATAAATCTGTGAACTGTAAAATATTCCACTTTCACTTGGATTGCATGGAAATTTTAATTTTGAATACTTCCATTTTAGGTGCCTTTAATTGGGAAAAAACCAATATCTATCCCTTTGGGGAAAAAGAAAAATAATAAAGTAGCTCATATTGTTGTTATTGCTCTCTTCCTTTATAAAGCAATGCATAAGGATATAAAAGGGGAGGGAAAGAAAGCAGAAAACCAGAAGGTGTAACATTTTCTCTTCTGGAAATTCTCATGTGAAGCCACACTTCTGAAAAAACTTAGACCCATCACAATCTTTCCATGCCAGGCAAGACTTACCACTTCCAGGCAAAATACATGCTTGTGATCACTCTACTGTCAACCTGGCTGCAACTGCAAACTGTGCTAGAGAGCCCTGTGCTAGAAAGCCCCACAAACACCTTCTACACTTCTGCCTTCTCTTTTGTTTTTCCAAACATCAAGGTTCCTGTCTGAACCTCGGTCCTAAATCTGACTATCAAAAATCTCAGTGACTAAACCCATGACTTTATCTGGGACAATCTGTATACCCACAGCCTTCCTGTAGATCCCTGAAACTGATGAGGTAGCATCCCCTCTTTTGTTAGTGCAGTTCCACTGTCACAGCTAATCTCTTATTTACTGAGCCTCCTGCTGGGGGTTAGTGTCTCAGAGGGACTATAGCTACATTCCATAGTTACATGTTTCTTCCTATAGGGAACTTTGTAGCCCATGTCCTTAAACCCACTCCTTCAGTGAGTTTTCTAGAACTTCACCTCTTCAAATGCAAGTGGTTGGCGGGAGGTGACCTACCTGTTGAGATTTGGCAGTGGGATTCGGCAGTATTGCTCCAAGGTTTCTAAAAATTAGTTTCTGTCATTAGCCAATGGGAACAAGAAAATGTCTCAAGGTCTCCATTCTTTTGCACAAAACAGGGCAAACGGAACAGGTATTACCTGAAACAGCAACAGTGCCATTGATCTCAGCTTAATAGAGCACTGAACACACCAGCTAAGTACAGCATCACCGTTACCACTAGAAAATCACTTCACTTATGAGTTCCAGCTTGTGTGATTTGGATGCACAGGCTGAGTGCTCGAAAATGGCATGTAATTGTAGAGCCTTGTAGGATGTTTGAACATGGACACAGTCTGCACCACAGCCTCCTGATGATCCCCTGAGCAGAAAAGGGCAGTCACTCCACAACTTTTCGTGGCTGAAAAGGGTTACACCAACTGTGATATGCAGGTTCCCTGTCTAACCTTCTACACCGGTTTACTGCCCTACACTGACAGAGAGGGAGCATTTTCACATTCTGGGTTAGTTACAACCAAAACCTCAAAGCAACACTTTATCAAATCCTAAAACAAACCCTAGATTATGTGTACATCTTCTCTACACTTCAGAGGCCATTTTCATAAAATATTCTTATCTAATGCCTCACAATATTTGCTCTAAGAAAATGAATGCATTAACTGTAATAGACACAGAACATAGCAATGTGTCCTTGGCTTTCTAGGTCATTTCTGATGACTTCTATTAAAACAGTTCATATTCTATTTAATATTTTCATTTCATTTTATTAGCCGAGAAATTAAACTGCATTCTTTAGAAGTATCAATATGATTTAAAGCAAGTTACTTGAGTAAATAAATTCAGATGGCTATTATCAATTTGAAAATTTGCCTTTGCTGCTATAGGCTTTACATGTAAAGGAATCATAAAGAAACGAAAAACATACATTTCTGACTTAATGAAGCAATTACAGATTTTAAAAATAATTTTAAAAATTAAAATTCAGCACATCAGTAGCTTCGTTCCTAAAGAAGAAATACAGGAGTACAACGCTTCTGAATTGGTGTAAGGCAAGATTAAAGGCAGCAGCTCGGTTTAGGAGGGCAAGGAGCGCTCCTTTTTTTTAAACAGTTCTGTCTCTGTTGTTGTCAACAGCACTGATATACAGTGTCCTCTCAGAAATCTTCTAATAGCTATTCAGTTATTGAAGTATGACCTTTTTACATTTTAATAACCTGGAAATTGCATTTTTATCCTTAGATTATATACTATCAGATAGCAGTCAAATTCCCCCTGCCAGGCACAATGTATCAATCAAAGCTGACCCAAATACCTAATTTCAGATTGGGGTCATTATTGCTTCTTCTTTTAAACTATCTAACAGATTGTAGCCTGTTTGATGAGAAAATGTTGATAAATCTCCACTGCATTATTAGAATTAAACTGTCAGGCTTGCTAAGGATACAAGTGGTGGGTTTTTTGCCCCAGTTTGTATCCAGTTTTTAAAAATGTATCAAAGCATCCAGTAAAAACTGCTGACAGCAGAAGAAACGTAGAAGAATCCCACTCCATGATTTATACACCCTGTTCAGCATAGATATGGCAAAGGTCCCAGAACACTGCGTGAGTTTCTCAAGGCCACAGTAGGAGCTAACCATAATAAGGTGAGCAAACAAAAGGTTTTCTTATATGATGTTGAAGCATTCTTGAAGGTCAGAGGATGAAAAACATTCTTAACATGCATGCAGGGAAATTGCAATAAATATAAATCATTTTTAATTGCAGTCAGTGTTTTGCCTGATCTTATTGCTGACCACTACAACTCTGTATTCTGCTTTCATACCAGCTTTAGCAAGCTTTTTTTAATTTGGGGGTTTTGTTACTATTTTTTTACTTCTAATTATATAGCATATTTTCACAGAAGACCCTGGAGGTGATATTTCTCTAGCAGAACTAGTATTTGGATCTGAATCTACAACGATGCTCACTGACATTTTGACTGTCTTCTGTCCACGATTAAAATGGCCTCATTTCTGAATATGGTAGCATATGGTAATAGAAGCTTCAGAATTCTGATTCTTTTTAGATGTCAGTATTAGAATTTTAGAAGTACATTGTATTTACCCAGATGTTTTACTGAAATGAATGGCAAAGTGCCCACTGGTTTTAATTGGAATAAAGATAGGCCACTGCTGAGGGTTTTCATAAATGCTTCCTTCAAGCATAATACACAGTGTAGATCTGTTGAATAATTGCCAGTCTGAGCCATTTTTTAGCTTGTTGTGTATTCAAGAGTAATCAGAAATGGTAATGCTATGTGAATTTGAAGCCACAAATCCTCTGAAAGGCAAGTTAGATTTATAAACTGAATACCTATTCTGCTAATGCTTATAAGCCTAGCTGTCTTTACACACATAGGCAAAGCCTATGACTGAGGGCATTTATAAGATTGTTTTTAACTTCACATTTTGGGGGTTTCTTGTGGGCTGGGTTTTTTTCCTTTTTGGTTGTTTTTTTTTTTACAAGCCAGCAGGCAGAAATAATATTTGATTTATCGTGGTTCCATGTAAAATGGAATTTATCCATTCCATGGGTTTGTCTTATTGTGAGTACCAGACTGTTACAATTATTCTTTGACATTGGCAGGGCTTAAAAGAATGCCTAGAAGGGAATTAAAAGACACAAATTGTGAAAGGTTCATATTTTGCTGAATGGCACAATATAATACTCCCCATGCTGGCAACAAATTGTGCCATGTTTGTCCATTAGATACAAATGCCATTAGCTGATATGATCAATACCTACTTGACTTTTATACGTTATTTATTTTCACATCTTTATCTCTCGTGGTTTTTGGGTTTTGCTGCAGTTTTTGTTGTTGTTGTTAGTTGTTTGTTTTTTAAATATAGTATTTGTCATAACAAAAAAAAAATAATTTTGGAAACATCTTAGGAAAAAGAAGTGGAAAAAAAATGTTTACCTCTTCTTTTTACTTTTTTTACCAAGAAATGGTAGGCAGCAATTCTTTTTTTCTTTTTTTTTTTACTACCCAAAAAATAGTTCTCAAACATATGAATTGCCCCTCCCAAACACAGTTGTGGAAGTGCCATTGGCCTAGCCTAGTTTATCTCTGAGCGTTTAACCCACAGCTTACTTTCACCCTCATACACAGCAATCATATTAGAATACCTTCGTATTGCCGTTTGGTAAATAATGATGCTGAAACTGAGAAATATAGGCCTAGTAAAGAAAGTACTTTATAATGACTGTTACCTCTAGTTTCTGTAAGTATAAACTGAGATTTTCTTTGAGAAACTAAATGTTTTAGTGATTATATATACAAGTGTAAAAAACATTATCATTATCAATTTAGAAAACAAAACTAAATGGTTTCAACATGTAGATTTGAATCAAATTAATCAAAATCCTTCTGAAGATTAATTTTTCTTAGGCTTCCAGCTAACAATACTATTGAAGTACAATTGGTTTCAAGACGTCACATGAGAAAAACTATGTTCTTATTTTCAAATTTTTTCAATGTCCTCTCAGATTTCTTATCTGATAATTTGTTAGTAAAATCTGGGTGCACTTGGTAGGTAATGTGGGAGGATGGGAAGTCTGATGTGTACCTCAAGGGTTTTGATTTTGGGTGAGAATAGCCAATGAATTAAACTGTATGATGTTAATTGCTATATAACGCTGTATATTATCACTTCTAAGATGGCTATATGCCCATCACCACATTGGGCACCTCACATCACCCATCTGTGCCATTCCAGATTGGGGATCTGAACCCAACTCCCTTTTGATTGCCGTAATGAATGAAGAATGAACTTTGGTGAAACCGGACGAGCACAGCAGATGATGGAATCAGAACTGGCTTCAGCATGCAACAATCCAACACAACACACCACCTCTCCTGTCCTGACTGACCACCATGACACATGGAGTATAAAGTTATGGACTAAATGAACTCAATGGCCATTTTGTAGGGATGGCCCATAGACTAAAGGAATGATATCTCTGTGTGTATGTATCAAGAGACAGGGAAGGTGATGTGAATTGGAAAGTGTAGGACCTGGGCGTTATGTAAATGTATGGAACAAGGGATGGATACTGTCCTGTTTTTAGCTGGGATGGAGTTAATTTTTCTTCTTAGTAGCTGTTACAGTGCTGTGGTTTGGATTTAGTATAAGAATAATGCTGATAGCCCACTACTGCTAAGTAGTGCTTCTTCTAAAACAAGGACTTTTCAGTTTCCCATGCTCTACCAGTGAGGAGGTGTATAAGAAGCTGAGAGGAAGCAGAGCCAGGACAGCTGACCTGAACTGGGTAAAGGGATATTCCATACCATGGAACATCATGCTTGGTATATAAACTGGGGGGAGTTGTCTGGGAGGGGTCCATAGCTGCTCAGGGACTGGCTGGGCATTGGGCAGTGGGTGGTTGTGCATCACTCATTTTTCTTGGGTTTTATTCCTCTCTTTCTCTCCTTTTCATTACAATTGTTATTATTTCTATTATTATATTTTACTTTGTTTCAATTATTAAACTGTTCTTGTCTCAACCCAAGAGTTTTACCTTTTTCTGATTCTCTTCCCCATCTAACCTGGGGTGCAGAGAGTAAGCAAACAGCTGCATGGTGCTTAGTTGCCAGCTGGGGTTAAACCACAACACTGAGGTACTTTAAAGTGCAATAAAAGATAATCCCATGCCAGAGATACTATTAACTAGTCATATAGCAATGCTTCCTCAAATCCCCTATGTGATTATAGTTTCCCTTTGTTTTGTTACAGCTTAGTGATTTAAAAGCTACATCAAAGTTTTTATTTGGATGGGAAAGGGGAAAGAAAAAGATTTAAAACATCCTAAGGAGAAGCAGAATAGTTTTAGTATTCCCAGTCTCTGCAAAAACCCATTCACCTACTGCCTTGTGGCTTTATGTAAATAATGGAATTGGACAGTAATTATGACAATGGGTATAGTTAGTAACTGTGAAACTGTGAATTCTTGAACATTTCTAGAAAAATCTAAACCCATATAATAACCTCTCTTTTTCTGTTAGATGTTTTATTCATTCTTTTTCATCCATCTCCAATGCATGCCCAAGATATGATAATTCTAGTACATTTGGGATGGCTATCAGTTACTAGTATAAAGAGAGCAAAGAAAATAAGTGCTCCATATACCTTCAGGCCAACACTTTCAAAAGACTTGCCTCTATTCTATGAACATAACATAGTCTGATTTTTGGTGTCCACTCAATCTGAGCAAAGAAATTTTAAGATCAAAGTTGTACCAAACTCTATTATAAGCAAATGCATAGATGTAGTACAAGTCTTTGCGGCAGGCATTGTCATCTTGGAAATTGTAATACTTTTCCCCCCTCAACAGTGTTACAACCCTTTAGGAGTTTAAGACACAAGGAAATACAATTCCGGCATTCCTGTTTAAGTGCTGTCAAAGTCTAGCTAAAACCACTGAACTAATTTTTGAAAGAAACCGAAGCACAAAATATCACTAAACTTTCTGTTTTATCTTTCAAGAAATAACATTGAAGGCTTTCAGAAAAATCAGAGATTTCCTGCATAATTTGGTGAATCTCTGCAAGGCACTACAAACAGGAAACTGAAGAAAATTAAAGAGTGTTCATGGGAAGAAATTGCATTAACTTTGCTCCTCTAGAGGAAGAAAAAAGGTCTGCTAGCTGTATGTAATGCATACAGTTTAGGAAATAAATTATAAAAGCAGCAACTCTGGAGAAAACAATGCAGGAGAATTTGCGGTTGCAGTTATGTTCCAAAAACAACCTACAGGAGAAGTCACTTGAACAAAGTCTCTCAAAAAAGTGATCATTTCAAAACTGAATATCTATTACTACCTCTTTCAGTGGGATTATTTTAGCTAGCTAAAATAAGTAGCTACAGCATTGCCAGCATCTCTCAGAAACTGGGAGCAGTATACCACGTCAAAGCCCCATGACTGGTAAGCCCAACACACATTTCATTCACCCTGTAACAAGCACTTCATTCGGAGTCTGATAACCCTTTTCTCCCAGCCTCATACTAGCATGCAGCCTCTCTTCTGCTCCCAGGTCCCAGTAAAAGCCAGCAGCTAGGCCAATATTCATCTGAGAGTTTAGACACCTCAGTGTCCTGTTGGTAATAGAGTGGCTGCCTTGCCCCGAAAGGCTTCCTCCAGCCCAGGTCTTCATATGGGGTTTTTCAGCTCTGTAGCTCAACGTTACAACTGTTCTGTGATCCCTTCTGGAAGATACTTTACCACTCCCACCCATCAATCGTAGTTTCTGCATTTGACTCTGCTCACAGTAAGGGAATATGGGCAAAGATCTCCCAAGAAAGGCCTCCTTGCCAGATCCATCCTCCACTCAGGGTTTTTTGGAGGTTTGGGTCTTGTGGGTTTTTTTAAATCGTTGGAGGCTGCACTTGTGAGTAGGAGCTTAGACTCCCAGCCTGGTAATTACACAAATCTAGATCAGAAATGCCTGCAGTTATGGCTGACCAGAAGGACACAGAATCACTGAGGTCAGAAGATCATCTGGAGATCATCTAGTCCAACTCCCTGATCAAAGCTGGTCATCTAGAGCAAGTTGCTCTTCAGGAACATAGGCTCCAGAGCCTCTCTGGGAAACCTGTTCCAGTGTTAATTACCCTTACAGTAAAAAAGCTTGTTTTTTCTGTTTAAAGAGAATTTCTTGTATTTTTTTTTCCCCCATTCCCTCATGTCCTTTGACTGGACACCACTGAGGAAAGTCTGTTTTCTCTACTTTCCCCCATCAGGTGTTTATATTAATTTATAAGATCACCTCAGGGCATTCTCTTCTCAGGCCTAAACATTCCCAGCTCTCATATATCAGCCTCACCTCAAATGTCAGCTGCTCCAATCCCTTAGTTATCAGATCAAAAATTATCAAAACATAGAAACAGCTGACATTGAGTTTCTGAGTTGAAAATAACAAGAGAAATGAGAGCAGGGATTCCTATACTACCACCTACCCACATAGTGCTACAGCTTTGGTTTGTTCCTCAGTGTCAGCTTTGAAGACAGCAGAGAAAGAAACAGCAAGATTAGTCATTTTTTGAGTAGCCCTAATATGAATGAGCCAGTCTGACAAGTTTAGAAACTTCAGAGCTACTAGGGTTCCTGTCCTGAACTAAAATCTGTCTCAGAGGAATTCATTAAATGACAGTCAAATGGAACTGGAAATCAACAATTCACAACAGAACATGAGATAAGAGTCAGCGTGGAGAGAAGTATCTTATGTTGGATGTGAGATTATACAGTCAGTGAAGGGTTGTGAAGAGGTGATCTGTGCAATAACTTCCTGAGTGGATGGGAGAGGAATACACCACATTTGTCAAGCCTCAAAAGAAATACTGAAATATTTAGAACATAAATGTTTTGGACAAGGGCTTTAGGATGGAGGATACACAAGTTGAAATACCTCTATATTTCAGAGAGAAAAGGCTCAGATGTAAGATGGACAAAGGGACCAAGAGAAAAGTCAGTGTCGAATAATGGATCTCATGACAAGTAGGCTACTATCAATAGTGAGTGAGAAAGCAGGAAGTAGAGAGGGTTTTAGGAAGACATTTGAGAGTTTTGGTTTAGATATTCTGTGTTTGTGGCCAGACATCTACAACAGACCTCAGTCCGCCTACCAGCCCAGTTTCCTGTTTAATTTGGATTACAGTCAATAAGCCTGGAGTAGAGTGGTAAATCCATGCAAGTCATCAGTGTTGAGACTGGCACTAAAACTTCCAAAGCATTTCACAGGTAATGGAAGCTATACCCTACAGTCCTTGCGTAACCATAATTTTTGGTAAGTTTTATCCATTTAAAGACTTCAGGGTTGATATCTTTGTTTTATGTAAGTCTCCACAAAGATACTTCTTGTCCAATCCAGCATTGCCCTGCGACTTTTGTTGCAATTTATACCTCTGCAAAATGGACATAAAATGTGACTTTTGGTTTGATAGCACTCAGCAGACATTTTGCAAAGTATAAATTACAAAAACCGGTAGAAGGTGCCATGAAGTCAGAACAGTAGTTTTCTAGATCCATTTTGCAGAGGTATAAATTTCAAGGGCAAGCTGCTACCGAACTGAACAAAGCACTGGTACTTCGGTACTAACAAGAAGCACTTTCCTGTTCACTTTTACTGCTGTAATAGGTTATAAAAGGCAAGGCAGTTTCTGAAAACCTTTGTAACTCTTAGATAAGGGCCTTGAACTAGTTTTACATGTGAATAGGAAGGGTCAAATACAACTAAAGGAAAAAAATGAAATTGCCTGTCTACCTTAAAAGGGTAAACTTTTATCCCACTAAACCAGCTAGTACATGTGTTGTGCGTATGTAAGGAAGGAGCAGAAATGTGAGATTTTGCATTACTGAGTGGATATATTTGCAAATATCATAGAAGAAGATAGTAAAGCCTTTAGAAAATATAGGCCATTACCTTTGTGGCTTCAAAACTTCACTTACTATGTTCTGCTCAGTCAAATAGTTCCTCATGTATATGAAACACAGAAGTAGCTAGCATGGTTGAGTTGCTAAATAAAGCAAGAAATCAAAATACCTATTTATACAGAAAATGAGATTTCAAGAAAAGAGCTAAGAGATGGCTCATGAGCCCAGTATGCATCTTCCCTGGCTGCACATTGTAACCTGCACTGACACTCCGCATAAACCAATCCAAGAGGATTCTTCCTGTTCAAGTGTTGCTAAGCAACATCATTACACAGCAGCAGGGATGCAGTGAAGAACTGCCTGGCTTTATAATCATTTATCTAATCTATAAATGATTTTCTGAAAAATAAAACAGAATATTTCAATATGTTTAAGTATGTTTTGCAAACTTTTTGGGTTGTGGGGTTTTTTTGTGTTTTCACTTTGGAAAGAAAGTATCCGATATAATTTGGAGGCTCTGTCTGCCAGACAGCCTGCCCTTTATACAATTTGCTTTTAAAATTGTCTCCTGTTTATCTTTTCATCACAAAGACTTTCAGTATCTTCATTAAAAATACATTTTACAATGAATTCTCTATTCCATTGAATAATTCCTTTTTGCCTATTTCATCAGAGGAATGCTGGATAGTGAGTAAATATTTTCAAATGAACTGACCCCTTTCACTAACGCAGCGCTTTGTATGTTCAATGTGTCACACAGAAGTTGTGAGGACTATAAAACACAACATCACAGGAAGAATCTCTTAGTCCCAACTAAACACTTTACCAAGCTTTGTAATCTATTGTTTGCTTTGCTGAAGTGTGTAACTCTTAAGCAAATGAAAACTAAAATAATTTGCACGAGGAAAACCAGACTTGCAGCCTGGGGGCATTTTACTAGATTGTCATGGAAAGAGAACAGAAGGAGCTGGATTTCAGTGTCTCAGTCCCAGGAAGTCCTGCATGCAAATAGGTGCACACACCTGGTGTAGCACATGCTGTGAATCTGGACCATTCTATACAGTGAAGGCTTATTTTACATGGCAAGCTGACAAGCAACGTACTCAGAATAAACCTTCAGTTCTTTCTGAACACAAGGAACTTACTGTGAGGGCAAGTCATCATCAGTCAGTGCATCTTGTGAGTTCATTATGTTCCAGAAGTACAGCACGTACTGTATACACATCTGATCTGCAGGTGAGCAGCAGCTGCCAGATGTGTTCCTGGCACCAGGAACACCGAACAGAACTATTGCCCTTGCTCTGACCGCATGGCTCATGTCCACTTGTGCCTGTCCTGCAGTTTCATCTGCAATAGATTCCTACAGGGATGGTAGCCACTTACCTATCTTTTTCTCTGGAGACCATTTGGCTTTCTAAGTGTTGCTTCAAATTATAGAGAGTGATCAGAGAAAATATATGTGTGTGTATATATGCATATATAAAAACATATGTAAACATATGTATAGATCATTAACAATCTCTCAGCCCTTTCCCCAAGATCATATTTTGTATTTAAATAAACATTTTTATTTCTTGATTTTGGATATCATGTAAATATGACTGCATATACTGAAACCAGAGTTACTGTATGTTTTATCTGAGGGTGAAGAAGATTCTTTCAATATAACTTCATATCATGAGTGACACCATCCTTTTAGGTTTCTGCTTGGGGGCCCTCTCTATGGTTATACCAGTATTGCTTTTCATGACGCCACGTCCAAGGACGTGCTCATGTGTTGTTCTCCCCTCAGCTTGATCCATACATGTCCACACTGCAAGCCATGTCCTATCTCTTGTTTGCCCTTGTCTCATCTGCCTTTTGGCAGGAGAAAATTCAGGTATGTCAGGTATCTCAATGTTTTGTGCCAATCAGTGCCTCAGCCTTTCAGGACCACCAAGTCTCATGAAATACGTAGAGCAGGGTTTGCCCACCGCTGTCCAAGATTCAGGATCTTCCAGATGCAGAAGCTCTAAGCTGTCAGATTCTCTATTGCTCCCAGCAGCAGTCAGTGCTACCCAGAACACTATCTCCATTCTGCAGCTCTAGGTTATGAAAATGTGCCTCTTCTCCTTAACGTCCATCTCCTGGACAATAATACCACCACTTCCCTCTCTCAACACAAGCCCCACAAGAACGACTCATGCCAGAGGGCTGCTGCGCTGTGTCTCCAAAGGACTCATAGCTGAACATCATAACTTGGCCACCCTGCCAAACCCAGGCTGCTCTCCTGCTCAGCAGGGTTTGCCTTATTGTTTAACCTCTACCTTGCACCAGGCTTCCCAGCATCACCTTCAGGGCTTGTACAGATGAGGTGGTATTTCTCACATATTGTATGCCTGGTAGTATTTTTTATCCACTGTCTTGTGGTGTGCTTCAAATGACAGTTTTGGAAAGCCAGTTGAAGAGCCCAAAGTTGCACAACATATTTCTTTCAATTCTGCTCAACTCTTTCCACTGAACTGACCAATAAGATGGTGAGGAGAATATCTCTGCCAGCCTGAACTCTCTCCTACGCCAGCCTGCAAAATCCAAGCAAACATACGCTTTCTTTAAAACACTTGAATGAAATTGCTTCAAGTCTGTACTTGCAATGCCAAAAATTTGCTTTTGCTTACAAATTTTAGAGTGTGTTTTCTGTGCATTTTGTGAAGAGAAATGAGAGAATACACTTACTAAAGGACTTTTTCTGTCCAATGATATAGCCAAGTACCATAAACTTTGCCAGTGTAGACAAAAATCAGGTAATAACAGGACAATACAATGGTGCTTTAAAGAAGGTAATAGTCATATTGAAGTTTAGAAATAGGGCAAATGAAATTATTAAAGATCAGGTCCTTGAAAATCACTAGACAATGCACTTGTGCTTAAGAGCATTTGCAGCTTGAGTAAGATCTGACAGTACAGGAGACCATAACTAAGACACCCATGGGAGAAGTAGAAAATTATAAATCAGGGTGCAGCAAGCACTTTTCAAGCTGTGCAACCATTTTGTATGGGGTTTAAAGTCCAATGTGTAAAAACACACTACTGAAAAAAAACCAAAGTGACACAAATTCAGCCAACTCAGAAAACACAGAGGAAAATACATTACTTCCATGGATCTACAGGACACATTGCAAACGACACTGAACCCCCAGCAAAAGCAGCAAAATGGGTAGAACAATGGGGTATTTTCCTACCATATGCCTTAATGCTCCACTATACTATAAAATATGTGAAATAACTGAGCCAGACATTGCAGTTTTGCATGTGGATAGAAGCAATATACTGGTAAAATTTCTGTAATTACACAGAAATGGTCCCAGGCCACTCTCTCAGCAGTTGACCTTACCACCTAATAGCTTTAGCAGCTTGCCACTTACTGGTCTTAGACTGAGTCTTGTTGCTGTGAAATGAGATTCTTATTCTTGGTGGTTTACACATCGCTGCAACCTTTGATTCATGCTGTGAGGATTTCAGGCTTGACGAATTCCATACTCTGCATACTAGTGCCGATTTCCTGGGCAGAGACTGCTTTGCTACACTAAGCAAGCAAAGTTAACTGATGTATTGGTTCCATGCTCCCAAATGCTATGGCAACACAGAGCGGACACCAAAATAAAATTTGGCTGTGCAAAAGAGTTTGTCCACAGAATTAAAATCTTACTTAAGACAACAGTGATTCAGAAATTCTGTCAGCTATAACTGTTAGTGAAAGATCACGTATCACGAGCATGCCGAATTTAGCATTATTATATGTGCTGAATACTACCAAGTTTCTTAGAGGCAAACAAGAAACCTTTTTCCCAGGGACAGACTCAAGACAGTTGGTGTTCAATTGCTGACAGAGATACTGCTACAGATACCATCAATAAGAAGCAAGTTTCCCAAGGGGGAAGAAGCTTCTACAATGCCCATTTTGAAAGGCCTTGTTCTACACAACATTTTGACACACATTTATTCCAGGGTTCCTCCTCCCTCTCCATGTTCTACATCCTCTTCTCGCCACTTACGTGTCTGGCTGTATGCTTGGGCATATGCCATCTAACGTCTGGGGAACAACAACTCGGCTATACAAGAAGACCCACACAGGAATCCCCAGCTGCCCCTGTTATTGGGACATGCCTGTAAGGAGCCCACAGTTTCTATAGGTGCCAGGAACAAATACGGAACAAAACCACTATTTCAAGTCTTGTGAGGGTGGCATTTAGGGATTCCTGAAGAGGATTTACCAACGCATGTCCCCCACAGTTGTTTACACTAAGCAGCCATGCTTCAGAGAGGTGCCACAGCCCAGGCCAGCATGGTGTCCAGGCACGTCTTCAGAGCTGGCAGGATTTGTTCTTGAATATGGCTTAATGTGGAGAAGTTGTTACATCATGTTTCCCAAAATTTCATCAGGGCTTTGCTCATAGTACAGCTGGATTTAGTGGTATTTTGTAGAGACGCGCAGAATGCAGCCTGAAAGAGTGGGGTCCAAGGGAGCTGCACAGAACTCCTAGGATACCTGCTATAAAACTAGCCATGAGCTGCACACCTGTTATCTATAAATCTCCTGTTACCATATTCACACAACTGATAGAAGTGCCCTCAAGCACGTTAAACTTCCAGCTCTGCCGGCCATTTCTTCACAGTGTAGGTCTTCACACTGTGGTGTGCCACACGGTGCGTGTGGGGTGAAATGCTTTCTCACATGAAGAGGTAGAACCCTGTAGTCCAGACTGAAGCCACTCCCATCAGGATGAGCCATAAATACCATCAACTTCATCCTGACCACTTGATGTCAGGCAGAGCAAGTTCCTGGGCTGCAAACTAACTGGCTGGATTAGGTGAACATCACTGCATCACTGTCTGCTGGGCAGCCAGGGATCAGCTTTTTACCGTGACACACGGTGGGGAATGCAAGATTATGTCTTCTCAGTCTCTCTAGCCCACTGTCGTTCTAGTTGTGAAGGGAAAGTTCCTTTCCTTGGGGAAGGATTTTCTTCGAGATGGGAGGCACACTATTTTTGGTTTTGCAGCTTTGTAGACTAACTCAATCAATCAACTGCAGAAAACTTAGCAGCAAATTGAAAATCACTAATGTAACACTGCAGTTGATTCTTACTATTAGCCAAGCATCATGCATAATGTAGCAGCTATTGTTAATTGCACAGGTACCTGATTATTTAAATAGGTTTTGCAGATATTTAAAATGCATGGCAGGGCAGTACAATACACTGCATACATTATCAACACTCTAAACTGAATATGCTAAGAGGCACTGCAGATTCTTTTTGGCAATACATCAAACAATTCAGAATTTTATTATATCCATTCTGTTTTAAGAATATATTATATAACATGCCATTTATAATGGATATAAAATGCTTAAAGACATTTTTATTTAAGAATCTTTTGTAAGAGTGATATATAGCCCAGAAAAAAAATATGATAGGAAAAGATCAAAGGAGGAAAAAATGTTGGGTTTCCCCTTTTTTCCCCCCTTCAGTTTGTTATCTCCACATTTGACGCTGTTGCAGGTGGCCAGCTTAATTATTTTCTCCTCTGCAGCTAGTCAGTGTGTCAGTACCCATTCTTGTTTTAAAGGTCGTAACAGTAAAGGAGTGTGGTGGGAAAGGAAGGAAATGAAATAGGGCAAACCCAAAATCTGGCAGGACTGTCAAAGTAATGAACTCACACTTTTGATTCATATTTTTCTTGGCAAAGACCCCACAAGTGTCAAGAAATATAAACAGGGTACACTAGGTTTCCCACATTTTGACATGCTGTAATAACATGGGCATATATAAATTAGTAGCAGAAACCAATTGTTTTTTCAAATCCTATATTAATCAGGAATGGATCAAGATGGCCATGAGTTAGTCCAATTCAAAGATGAATTAGATTCAACCCTCCATGTTGCATCAAATTCTAGCTGATTTATTAATTCTTTTGAATTTCTTATCTTTTTTTTTTTTTTAACAAAACAGAGGAAAATGCTGAAAGATGGTTTCTTGGACATCAGGCTCTATTTCATGATCTTTGTCTCATTATTAGGAGTGTATCCAAATAAGAGCTTGGTCCCCTGATTTGGGATCTCACTATAGCTAATGAGATTGTTATATCAATACAGGAAAAGAAAAGATATTGCAAATAGAATTTAAAAGAGGGAATTACTTAATTCCCGTTGAAAAATCATTGATACTTGAGCACTTCAGGCTACTTTCAAACTCCCTTTCAAGAACTTCATTCCCTCTACAGCTCAAAGGAGACCAAGCTTTGGATGGTTTATAAATGTCAATTCTTTAAATTTCTGAATGTTTCTATTACATACTCAGAAGTTCCTATTAAGATAAAATAAACAAATTTTACCTTTTTAATGTTATGCATGTTTTGGATAAAAATGTAATGTTGTCTGCATATTTATTTGTATGGTTATAACATGCTGATTATTGGAGTGCTGTGCACAGACATCTTACTGTACCATAGTCATTCAGAACCTTATTCCTCTAAAGGGACAAGATTATTGCCGTGAAGACACTGTTACAAAATTAATACAAACCTAACCATCATACCAATAACTGTAGGTAGATAAAGCATAAAGTGTGACAACTGATTTCTCAATAGGAAATAGCCAGTTGGAGCATTAGCCAAGAATAACAAAATGGACAAAGGCTCAGTGTTATCCCTGATTTTAAAAAGAAAAGTATAGAAAAGAAATTGTAGCATAATAACCAAAAACAAATAAGTGAAACAAGAAAAACAGGTAATGAACTTTAAAATTTTTTTTTTTTAAAAAAAGGAAATTAATATAATTTACCAGGAAGCACATTTTCCACAAAAATTGTAACAATTACAGAATACATTAGAACAAAGCACCTGCTTTTTGGGCCTTCACAGTCTGAATCAAAGAATGCAGCAGATTTGAGTCAGTGGGCTGGTTTGGCTGAGATAGAATTAATTTTCTTCATAATAACTTGTATGCGGTTACGGTTTACATTTTGTGCTGAAAACGGTGTGGATAATTCAGGAACATTTTAGCTATTGTTGAGCAGTTTTTACACAGCATCTAGGCCTTTTCTGCTTCTCACCCCACCCCACCAGGAACTAGGTTGGGGGTGCACAAGAAGTTGGGGGGGACACAGCTGGGACAGCTGAGCCCAGCTGACCAAAGGGGTATTCCATGCCATATGACAGCATGCTCAGCAATAAAAGCTAGGGGAAGAAGAAGGAAGGGAGGGACATTCAAAGTTAATTATATCTGTCTTTCCAAGTAACAATCATGCATGATGGAGCCCTGCTCTCCTGGAGATGGCTGAACACCTGCCTGACGATGGGAAGTAGTGAATGAATTCCTTGTTTTGCTTTGCTTGCACTCGCAGCTTTTGCTTTACCTATTAAACTGTCTTTATCTCAACACACGAGTTTTCCCACTTTAACTCTTCCAGTTCTGTCCCCCATCCCACCTAGGGGGGGTGAGCAAACAGCTGTGTGGGGTTTAGTTGCCAGCTGGGGTTAAAACACGACAGTCAGCTTTCCAAAACCATGATTTTTCTGTTCAATATGGAAAAGCAGCTGTAAGCATGCCACTTTACATTGGTTTATGTTTTTTTCTAAATACTGCCAGTTACCACAGTTCTGCTGCTGAGGTGCATTTAGATACATAAAATACTTACATCATGTATCTTTATGATAGCCTCTTCATCATTCTAGTATATTAGCCCTTTTGCTGAACAACTGAAAGATTTAGATTTATCTGCTAGCAGTGGAAAAGACTTGTGAGTACTAGAAATTCTCATTCCTTAAATTTATTACTCCCCACATCAAACTGAATAATGCCATCCCCCAGGACACAGCTGGACCAGCGTAATTTTAGCATGATTGAATATTTGCTAAACTGCAAAGGATGTAGTTAATGGAATTGCAGTGCTTGTTGAAGTATTTTCTACTGAGATTTGGGAGCACCCTTTTGTTCCAGAACACAGGGCCACCTATGGCCAGGGTACGTCAATGCAGTGCTCCTTACACTGTTACTTTATGGCAGCTGAGGACTTAATCTTTGAAGACTTTAGAATACCAAATGGCTGGTATTTTCCAAGTGCTTCTCATGATAACTCATGATTTTTTCCTCTGACATTCTGTTATTTTGCAACTGAAAGTAGTTAAAGCAAAGGATTGTCACTGATGACTCAGAGTAGCACAGAAAATTGAGCCAGAAATGTCACATGGAGGCAGTACTGGAAGACAGGCTACCATCAAAGGTACAAGCAACTCCTTTCTGCTTACATGAACAACCTTTACCTTCATATTAGTCATTTATTGCTTGGTACAATGGTACATCAGCCAGCATGTCATCTTTAACCTAACAATTGTGTCCTCTTAAAGAAAGTAATTCTGTAATACCAGAAAACACAATAGGGACAAGAAAAATTTTTCATAGCAAATCATATATGTTCAATAACTATGTTTTCTGGGCTTGCTCACACACTCCAACTGATACATGTTTACCCAAATAAAAGGCAAGGGACCAAAGACAGTACCATGGCAGTATCATTACAGTTGGGACAGACTCTTATCATCTCTTTCTAGAGGTAATTAGACACTCAGTGTAGAACTATGACTGAATGAGCAAATAATCATTCTTCCTGTAACCCCACAAATCCTAGCATCATTGACCATCTCCAGGCAAGCATGAAACACTGAAAGTTCAGCTACAAAATTAATTGCTCTTGAAAATTGTTTTCAGAGTTTATTAATTTTATTTCTCAAGTACTCTGCCACCCCAATTTCTGCAAATTCATTATTTTTACTAGTGAGAGGCAAATGGGTAGCACAAGTAAGCTTAGAAGTACTTCAGCTAGTCTGGATATTCATGTAACAGTGCAACAGCGTTGGCAGTAAATCTGCCAAAATAGACCTAATCAACCAAACATTTTGAGAAACCTGTCTGCATAATTTCCAATATCAAATACTTGCTGCAGTTTCGTGATGCCATGGAAAGGAGAGACTGAATATTATCTAGTTTAGTTTGCTGGTTTTAAAGATGAAGAGGCCTTGTGCAATCATTGTCTTTGCATACACGTACAACAAAAGTGGCTTCAGATTAAATCAAAAGGATAGCCTGGATAACATTGGTTATGTTTGCTCAAACTCAGTCAATTTCTCTTCCATTTTATTCCCTAGCTTACTTATAAGAGACATTAGACACAGGGCATCATTTATGATGATGCCCTGTATATGCAACATGAGCATAAAAGCTGATTGTTCAAGTGTTAAGAGCCAGTCTGAAAGTTCTGAACAGCCAAAACCTACGTACTGGAGCAGTTTAAAAGTGTTGGTGCAAGTCTACAGGATAAAAGAAGAAAGAAAAGATAACAATTGCACAGGAGAGCATTGAGAAGTGAAAGAAACAGCTAATTCCTCCTCCATCATGTTAATAGTTGTCTTCTGTTGCTTTTTCCTGTTTGCTTTACTCTTTCTATCCCTTCCTCACTTAACAGTGACTTCCTGCTCTGTTTGCAAAGATTGCTGCACTTTGTTTCAGCTAACCGTTTAGGGTCAAGCTTTGTGAAAAGGAGCAAAGGAAAGCACAAACGTCAGCCCACTCCACATTCAATGGCAGTACACCTTGTTTGCCGGTGGTGTTTCCAGTGGTGTGGAAAGTCTTAATCCAGCTTTGCATTTAGAGATCATCTAGCAATTCCTACTGTTCAGCAAGATTTCCTTGATTCTAACGACACAGCATCACAGCCACTACCTTCCCTTCCCCAAGGCAGCAACTGGCCTCGTGTTTTGACCACAAAACCAGTCAAGGGAGAAAAACAAAGCTGTAGAGCTAGAGTGGCCAATCCCACACATCAGTGAGAGCAGTAATACTAAATTAGCAGATGCAGCCAATAAACACTGTTCACACAGATTGAAATTTGTTCTTGTGATACATCCAATCAATAATGAATAGCAAACAAATTAATGAGATCTAAGGTCTATTTACAAAGCACAAACAAAATGAAAAGACTGAAACTGATCATATTAATTATTTGCAGCTAGGAGTTTCACTACATTTAGCACTGAATGATTTGAAAAGACCTCACTACAAATGCACAAATCTCTGCTTTGAGTCAAACCCTGACAGAACTTGAATAAGCCCTAAACTACATCTTAACCAAGTGTCCTAACTGCTGAGTCACCCAATATTCAGGGTTGCGTATCCGCAGTTAGCTTGTGTTCATATGGAAGAAATGTCAAAATTTCAACTGAAAGAAAGAAAGGAAGATTTAAATCACATAAAACAGCAACTTGTTTCCAACCCATTTTTTAAAATTACTTTTAAACATCCTTGTACAGTGCTTTGACATCTGTGGATGTGACATGCTGAATAAGAGCAAGATATGATTATTAGTTCCCCCTCAGGGAAGAAAAAGTCTCTTATTGGATTTTTTATAATGAGAAGAATGACAGGCCTCCTATTCTGACTATAAATCTTGTACATTTCAATAAAAAAGTATTAAATGAAAAAACAATTTGTTAATACATTTTAACTAATACTATATATACATTATATATAATACAGTATTCCTTGTCTGAGTCTTACTTTCCTATTGCTTTCACATTATTGTGAGGAATTTAGTAGGAAAAGACTCAGTGATCACAAGAGAAGAAAAGAAAAGAACAGGTGCAATACTAATAGGGTTGTTGTAATAAAAACAAAGGGCAGTAATTACACTAATATTGTTAAGAGTTAGACGTAAAGGACTAAATAAAGTACGCTACCCTGTAGAGAACGGTGATTTCTGATCCACAGGTGCACCATTAAATAACATCTTGACCTAGAACTAACCATTTTTCCAAGCTTCATATATAGATAATATAGAATGTTTACCTGTACCCTTCCTCATGATTTTTCCATGCTAGCTCAGGTGATATAGGCAGAGCAGCAAAATGCTGAATTATTGGGCTCTGGTAGAACTGCTTTGTGCTTGTTAAGATCCAGAGAAGCTGCTTATACTCCAGAGACAAGCCATTCTCACATGTCATTTAATAGGCGGATTCACCTCTCCCACCACCTTAAGTTGCTCTCTTAGTTCACTGGGGAAAAAACAGTAATAAATCTGCTTGATTTGCCTCCCAGAGGGCATCACACAAAAACCTCAAACTCAGGTGTGTTATGCCACTCAATTTAGCACATTAGAGGTAGCTCAACTAGAACAGATGGAGCTGATAAGCCTAGAGACCTGTGGAAACAGATCCTAAAAATCCACAGGACCTAGAATCAGTGTTTTCATGTTTCTTCCCAATGCAGCTATAGTACTCCTGGATCTAGATCAGCCCTCCCTAATGAGTACTTAATGGCGTAGGTAAACACTGAAAGAAGCCGTCTAGGAAGGTGGAATATCCCTGAGGTATTGCCATGCTGTCATTGTATGAACCTCATTGACCCAATCATAACAGGTCTGAGGGGTGGAAGGTTGTAGACTGATGCCTGCCCAAAAGAGGCAGGCAGATAAAAGACATTAAGAAGTACAGTCCCTAACTCTATAGACACGAAGTACTATATAATAAGCTACATCCTCAGAAAACACCAGGAGCCTTTACTTGGAGGGACAGGATGAGGTGAGGGAGGGGGCAGTTGAGTATGAAGATCAGGATAAGCCTATACTTGAAAAAGTTAAGATGATGACTGAAAAATTGAGACTTGTTACAAGGTATCCACAATTTGCTAAATTTTGATCTAAGCTATCTGGTTCATTGGCAATGTCATGTTTAATTCCGTTACTGCACTTGAAGACTGGGAATTTTACTGACTATGGGAAAGGTGCCAAGTGAAATTGTTAATCTACATAAACAAGGTGAAAACTATGTCATTATTCTTAGGAAAAAAATCATAACAGGAAGATATATTCAATCAGCTATAGCTCCAGAAGTGTTCCTTGAAGCTCTCTTGGTAGGCTTTCGCATCCAAAATTGTATCTTTAACAGCAAGTACACTAGGGCTTATACTTTATATTGCCATTTTTACTTGTCACCTTAACATAAACCTATCAAAAGTATTTTGGAGTAACATGTGTCTCTGCAAGTGATAGTCTGCCAGCTTCTAGCTTTAGGTGTGATATGAATCAAAAGGGTAGAAAAAAGAAAAAAGATCAAGAGCAAATACCAAAGGTATGGTGATAAATCTGCCTGTTTCTACGTAAGACAGCTATTAATTTCACTTCAAGCACTTAGATGAATCCAATAGAACTATCATCCATTACAGCATTGGGAAACTCAGAATTTTTAGACCAGCCAGCTTCATGGAAAAGTGCTGTCTGGTTTTTATGTATATATATTCAAACTCACCCAATTAGACAAAATTAAACACTAGTGAAACTCAGCTCAAAGTCAAGGCTATGCAAAAATATTGTATTTCTAAAAAGCTTTGAACTCCAAGTATAATTTAACTCAAATTCACTTATCTTGACTCGCTTCGTATAGCCTGATCCACATGTTTACACATCAAAACCGCAATATATGACTGTAGGCTGGGAAGTGTTCTCAGTGAGCTGGAAACAAATTTAAACCAAATCCTGGCTGTATAAATTGACAAAGAGGTTAAATTGGCCTAGTGTGTAATCAGAAATAGCTAGTGATTTCAGGTGTCTTCATTATGGGTACATGATACCAATAACTTGGTATCTAGATTATATACAAAGATTTAATCACTAGATTAAGTATGACACACAATCTAAACATGAGCATCTCTGAAAATCTGGCCCTTTCAAAGAGTCTTAAGATAATATCTCAGTTTTCAAAAGCTTGAAATCATCAGTCATTTTTTAAAATGTTGCAATGTGTTTTATCAAACTGTTCCAGGGAAAGCTTACTAAAATGAGAAGCTCGTGTTTAAAATATTCTTGCACTGATACTCTTTGATGCTTGATACAACAATAACAGTATATTTTCAGGTAGCATTAGTATGCTAACAAATCCTGTCCATCACTGTTTGTGAATCACTAATGCATTCTTAATATGTGAAAAACCAGAACCTTAGGGTGCAAAGTTCTATTAACATGCTAATGCATCTTGTCCCTGCTTGCTTTAGAATTAGATAGCGTAGGTTGTTAGCCAATACAAGGCCATTTTTCATTTTGTTAAAGCCATTAACAATGAGAAAAGAGAGAGAGATGCTGTCTGCCAATCAACATTTCTTACCAACTAACAGCTAAATATAACAAAAATACCACCTGTAAAGCAGTACAGGGAAAAGTCAAACTACCATAGCACCTAACTAACTGGTTTTAGAAGCCCCATGAGTTATTTGTATTTAGCATATGCATCCAGAAATTTGGCAGCTGGCTCTATATTCCATGGCCCAAAAATCTCAATTACTCTGCCTTATAACTTCAATATGATGAATTTAAAAAGGAGTAGCAATACACCTCCATTCCAAATTCAAGACTTTCCTTGGCAAATGTTATTCCACCCACAGCATTTGTTTTGAACATAATAATATAGTTCTTCAGTTTTCTGGAAGATATAAAGGACTCTTCCTTTCCACTCATGTGAAACAGAGTTACTCCCTGAAATGAGTGATGTTACAATGGTTTAAAAACAATATATCCTGGTTTCAGCTGTGATAGAATTAGTTTTCTTCCCTGTGAGTGAGCAGCTGGTGTGGTACTTAGTTGCTGGCTGGGGTTAAACCACAGCACAGCACAGATTTAAAATCAGGCCACTGATGAAGGAGGAGCTGCACAGACCCTGTATTTTCAAGTACTTTACAGACGGAAAAGAGTCAACATCTTACACATCCATACACATAAGTGGGGAGTCAAAGGAAGAGTGGAATAAAAAAGTGCACTGACTTACAGATTTGGCTTAACATCTTTGTGAAGGCAAATAGGGCAGCAGCAGCCCTCTGCACCAGATGCTATGTTAATTAAGGGTCATGATACCCTGTGAGTAGTCTTGATGAGTCTGATTTGGCAATGCATACAGCAAAGAGGTCAATTCTTCTGGGGCCAGTATGGCCCAATTTCTTTCTGATGGGAGAAATTGTTCTTTATTATATATCCTGTAGGCAAAGATAGAGACCAGACATGCAGCAAGGATTAGAAGAGGATCAGTCCCTGATGCTAGATATGCAGAGTAGTGAGGCCTTTTACCCAGCCTTATTCACCCTGCGAACCCATTTGAAAAGCCAGCTACAATCCTGTTTTGGAGCACGTAAGTGCCTTGATGAAAATGTTTTGTATATTAAGAAAAGATTATAATATTCTTTTCTCATGTGACACTGTTGTTCCAATCTACAACAGAAAACCACTGGGGAATGTTTTGATCGCTTGAGGTATGAATTAGCATGGAGCAAAAAGTAGAAAGACTCAGCCCAACCTACCCAGATGCAAAATTCCTTTTTATTTCTGTTTGTAACTCTCTTATGATCAGTTTCTCAAGGACACTTGAGTACTGCAGTATTACCAATACTTTTACCATGCAAATTTTCTTGGCTTGGAAACTACACTCCAGAAATATCTGCCAAACATATATTTTGCACTATTTATTTGTGGAATTTCTGCTTTACAGAGAACTGTTTGGCTACCTGAGTCATTGGATAAAAGAAATATGCACACATTATCTGCCTCACTTACACTATTCAAGAAATGACCGATTATTTAAAAATGCACAGATTGGATAAAATTAAAAAAACAGTGAAAATTTTAATAGGCTAGTGGATAATTCATAAACAGAAAAGGTGACATTGAAATCAATTATTCATTGGAAACTATTTGCTTAACTTTACCGCAGTCAAATTTCTACTCAGCTCTAGAATGAAACCATTACACATTCATTCTTGTTTGCATGCTAATTAGTTTTTGAACCTAACTTAGCAATTGCAATATGCCACTACGTCACTTAGCTCTGTGTCCCTTAACAGAGGTCTGAAAGACAATTTGACATCCCAAGACCATGACAGCTGCTGCAATGGTATGATCTCAGTACATTGACAGAGAACAGGTAATGTACAGGATATAGGGGGAAGAAATATCTGTCTCCTTTTAAACATGATAAAATAAGAAAATAAATTCTGACATTTATGATCCACTTATTGAATCTTATGAGTTATAAAATGACTAGACAGGGCAGTACATATTCTCAGGTTTGCTTGCATTTGCTCCCTTCACAGATAAATAACTAGCACAGACTCAAGCACACCTGAGCTGTGTCACTAGGCTGACAGCATCCAATTAAAGTTAGAGTGCAGGTGAAAATTTTCAAGTTATTGTATCATTAACCCCAAAGCTTATACAGAAAAAAAACTTGCATATCCAAGTGACAGACACAAAATTAGAGTCAATAGCAATAAACACTATGACTAAAATATAACATAATATATATATATAGTTAGCAAAGCAGCACATATTCCTAGTTATCTGACATACATTACAAACTGCACACCTGAGCTTCCATACACGGGTTCTCTACAGTTGCTAGTTCTCACTGTCTTATCATGAGTTTCAGAAACTCAGCACTTGTCCTAAGGGTCTTAAACCCCAGAGCTCTGTGATAGTGTGAGAGGCTCAAGCAAAAGAAAAAGACATATCTTTTGTAGTTGAAGAACATATCTTGAAAAATGCATTTTAACAAGATCAAACAACAGAAAGTAAATAATAAAAAACTCAGCATATTTTTTTAAAATATCACATTAATATATTTTAAACCAAATGCTTGACCCACAGTGGCTCAAATCTGAAAATACCAGCAGTTTCCAAAGTGTAGTTCTGGGGCTCTGAGATGATGCTACAGCCCTGTGTCTCCCTGTCATACCTCTCTTTCACCCATGCTACAGAGCTACACTTTCTAACAGCTTCAAGGCAAGACAAGTTATAAGCATGATGCAGCACACCATGCATGTATAAGTTAAATGACAACTAATTTTCTCAATGCATGACAGGGGAAATATAGTCAATGAAGCATATGCAAGACCTCGTCCTTCAATCATCCAAACCAGGGATCCAGCCAACAGCAGCAGTAAATCTCCTCCATGCCCTGGCCTTGAATTTCCTTCCACAGAAACCAGGGCAGAATGGGGGGGTGGTGCACACCTACATCTTACCCCATCTCAGCATCAAGATGCAACTGGGGCATCTTCCTAGACAAGGGAAGTGGAGGTTCCTCCAGAAACTCAGTTTGTAAATATCTCACTGAGCCCATAAAGTCTTAAGGCTTAATGCTGCAGTGAAGTCTATGGTGACGAATCTAAAGTTTGACCTTCCCTGTTTAACACCTGACTGCATACAAAATCTAAAACAAAGACACCTTTTTCCTGTCTTCTTTATATCCTATATTACCTGTAGATTTAATATGAATCCCACACAGAAACAAGTATTCTAACCTGTGAAATGATATTTTTCTATATTATTCCTGGCTTTCTATACTTATTCCTTTCTAGAGCTAAAAGTCTCCTATTTAGACAGGATTTTATAATTTTTCTCTCTTGTCTATTTCTTAGTATGTGAATTTTTTTTCACTAACAATTAAATTGCAGAACTTTTCATGTTATCAATGAAGATTTAAACCCTCATTAGCCTAATTAGATTTTTTCTCAAAATAGTAATTTCCAAAAAATTAACATATTTTGTTTATTGATTCATTATGCAATTAATTTATTTTCATATTTTGCACACATCCTGAGGAAAGATTAACAAACACATACACTAGCATGGAGGGAGAACATTTCTACTCCAATTTAGTATACTGAAATTTTAATACAAATGAAGTAGGAATGGTTGCAAGACATTTTCAGTAAGGTATTATGATGTTGTCTGAGTGACTAAGAAGTGATTTCACAATCCAGCCAGAGGATAAGCTACTCAGACTCCGGGGAAATAGACTGGAAGACTTTCTCATATCAACGATACAGTTATTTACCTTTTAACTACAATTTTTGTGATACAGTTTTGTTCAATCTTCTAATATCATTATATTGTTTCTACTAAGGGATGAAAATCTTTGCATTTTCAAAGACTCTTTCTTTCCAAAACACATCCAATTGCTGCAGCCGTGGTTTCTGTTTTATTCCTTTAGTATTCTCTTGTGGTACTAATGATACTATCATAAGATATTATGATAGTTTAAACTTAAATATTCATACCTTTGCTTTCAGAAACCACAGTAAGGAAGCTGTTTCCAATGGGACACATGAAGCAGAAATTTTTTTATCAATTCAGTGGTTTCAGACCCAGTCTCTAAAAGCAAACTCATAAAAGCAGGATTAAAGAAGTCAGACCAGAAATGAAATGCCCATTCATCTTCCAGTTAGGAATAATAGGAAATAACAGTCAGGTTGTAGCTGTCATATTCAAAGGACACATGCTGGACAAGCTTTATAAGTAAAGGTAGTATCTTCTACCAGATCAATGGAACTTCTTAAGTAAAGGCTGATCCTTTCAACTGTTAGGAATTACAGGAAGAAAACAACTGAACTATAAGATGCTTAGCAATTTTTCATTTTTCCTAATGATTATAGAATTTGACAATTGTGTAGTTTATATATTGTAAAATACTCTAATTGCATATTCATGCTGAGACTTTGATCAGATTCCCAGACGACTCTGAGCTTCTGATCTGAAATGCTAATCTATGCTTAAAAAACATTTTGTTTGAAGGAAATGATCTAATTTAAGCAGTGATCATAATTTGGGCTAAAATAATTCAGTTTATGGTAAAAGAAGACTCAACATCCTTTTTCTTGGAGAGTTAAACTTTCAATAAACTACTGGCTTCCAAGGTAAAATTTAATTCTTTAGACTCAGGCTTTAATAAATAAATAGCAAACACAGCTTCACTTTCATCTGCTAAAGGCTTTCATCTTCTATCCTGTTCTAATTGTCCCTGCCTAGGATAGAAATCATTCCTATTTCAAGTAATGCATTTGCAGTCATAAGGTTAAATACTCTTCACATTAAGATAAGAGTTACATCCACTTTGAAAATAACTGTTCTCAACCATCATGCATAAAGGGGAAGGAAAATTTGGTAAAACTACATTTTATTTTTCTTTCTTACCTTCCTCTTTCATGTATGGCATCACTAGTGGTATGCTAGTAGAAGCTACCCTAAGCTTTTGTCATCTCTTGGCACTTGCTGAGACAGATCACAAGGTTCTGAATTCATTTAGGCACCAGTTGGATTAAGTAGCCATTAACTGGCTAGGTATAACTGAATTTTTCACATAAATGTGCAGTATACAATATGAAGATGAACTGACAAACAGCAGAAAGGAAACTGGAGACAAGAAGTTTAGGGTTTGTTTCCAGCACTGTGAACAAAACCATAGGCACGAGATGCTATAAAGCACACTGGCTTGAAAGGGTGAGGGGATATTCTTTCTACATCTGCCAAAAAAAGGTCATTTATAGTTATAAATGTCTCCAAGCTAGATCCTAACTTTACAACAGGGAGACCAGGCATCTTCAGTGTGCCCAAAAGCAAAATTATCATGGACTTCAGTGTCCATTAATAAACTACGGCAAGATAGCTCACATTCTCAGAACTAAATACCTTTTATTTTTAGGTTCTCAAACTCAGAGGTCTTCACTGAAAGATCTAGCAATTGTTTTCTATTTTGGGTCCAGAAAGAAAGAGGAAGTCACAACCTGGACCAGTGTAAAATCCATTTCTTGTCACAGTTGATTTTCTACCATTTTAAGATGTATTGTTGGCCTGAAGACAGGACAGGGAGAAATCTAGAGTTTCTCAATTGAAACATGGTGCCAAAGAATGCAAGAACAAGTACCAGTAAACACCATTTTGCTCATTTTCATGTCTCACACTGTAATATTTATTTGTTCTTCAGTCTTCTCAAGAAATACTGCCAACCCAACCCACAGCCTTCATCTGTCCTTGGATAAATCATGTGTAGCTACTGATTTGATAGGACTTACTAGCTGAAGCTCATTCAGTGTATTTTGAAGTCTAATGAAGATTTCCATTCACAGTGGTAGGCACTGGATTGGTGTGATTACAGAGAAGAGCAGAGACATGTTTCATACTAGTTAATGTAACATCTGAAAATTAAGGTAACCTGAACTTGGACTGTTTGGAAGTCCTGTGCAATGTTCTTCAGTTAGAAGGACTGGCTGCAGCTAACCTAGAGGGAGAAGTGGCCCTCAGAGCTGAAGACAGAGAGCTAAGAAAAGCAAAAGTTGTCATGAATGACAAAAATATACAGGATAAAAAAGACAGTTACTGAAGAAAAGTAAGTTCTTACTTCTCAGTGGATTTTAAAACCTCCAGAAGTGACACACTTGTTCACTGCTGCAGAAATTATGTGCATGCTCATGGAAAGTAATGATAGTCCCCATGAGTATTAGAAATACGATATTCTTACAGTACCAAAAAAAAAAGTCTTCCTATATAAACTATTACAAACTAGGACAGCACACTTTATAATACAATATGTCTTAATTTTTTTCTGCTGAAGTGCCTGCTTTTTTCTAAGAATTAATATTAATCAACCATAGGGCCTTTTTCAGGCTAATCAACCACAGTAACTGAAGCAGAAGCAACCATGTCACTCAACACAGTCCTTTTGTACATATTGTCTGGTATTTGTTTCTTGAAAAGGAATGTTTTTAACTAAAAAAACCTTGTTTTTCTAAGTTATTTCTTTTTTATTTATACAGTATTTTTCTCTGTACAAAACAAGAAATGAGCCTGTACTAGCAGGTAAACAGATGTGATAGTCTATGAATGGACTACCCTACTGCCAAATAAATGGTGGAATATATTATGAAGCAACAAAATATTTAAAAAGATAATTGTTTGTCTTATATGTCTCACTTCAAGGGGCTGAAAGGAAAGAGTAAGAAACTGCTTAGGCAATTTCCTGTTCTTTACCTTTCAATGCAATGCATGTGTCTCCCTGTAAAACAGAAACTGTGCAGGGCTATACTGTAGATACCATATACACTGACTTTAAGGGGCCTTTGATATTGTTTTACATGATATAAGGCTGCAGAGTATAAACAGAATTACTGTCAGACAGATGCAAAGAAGTAGTTATCAACAGAGTACTCTCAAACTGGAAAGACTCAAGGGCAGCTGTCTCTTCTGGTTTTGGAAAGTATTCTGTTAGTAACAAATGGATGAATCAAAGTATATGTTTAAATGATGGCATCAGAAGAAGGTTTAATGTACACATAAAAGTCCAGGGCTGCAGTTAAGGGCAATTGTGAAAAACTGAAGAAACGTAGGGAAAAGCAACATACAGTTCAGTAAATGCAAGTCAAAGATGGACAGTTCTGTAGAACAAGATCTGGATTACACCTTCATGTTGGGATGCACAAACAAGTATTTTGTCAGCATGTTATGAAAAATAATCTTTCCAGTCTTCAGCAAGATAATTCTGTTTGTTACCTGTTGCCCCAAGAAAGATGTAAATGACTAGACAGAGCCCAGAAGAGTTCAAGGAGATAATAGTCAGAAGACCAGGAGATTTAGACTGTTAGGAAAGCAATGATAACTTTTTTCGTTTAGAAAAGGAAAACCTAAAAGGCAATGTAATATGTCCAGGCATGTAAAAGATGCATGCAGAAAACTTCTCAGATTAAAGGAATGAAACCTTCTCTTTATCTGCTCTAGATTAGCAGTAAAGGGCAAAAGTTTTAGCAAATTTAATTATTAGAATAATCTTCCTCATGGTAAGGATAGCAAAATGCTAGAATAGATTACGTAGGGGAAACTGTGCAATCCCTATAGCTGAAGACTTTTTAAAGAACAAAAACCTAATCCAGTACTACACAGGGTCTGCAAACCATTGGTTATATGGACCGTTTTGAGCTACATATTTGTAGAACCTAACAAAAAGAAGCCTCATTTGCAGACAGAATTGCAGGTGCTCCTTCAATAAAGTTAACACTGATGAATGTCAAGGGTAAAATAAAGCACAAGACTAGGAAGGGTGTATGAGCTGAATAGCAGATATCTCCTGACAGTTTAGTTTAATGGTAAGTGATTTCACATCTCCAAGTGATGTGAAATCACCTGTGTCTCTCCAGTAGTTCATGGATTAAATGGGTTATGTGCTTCTCCAGTTGTTTATGGATTACAACAAGAAAAGGCCATTTTGGGAAATTCAGCAACATATATCAGTAAAAAAGTTTTCTGTTCTTTTCCTGAGATGACACAAACCCAGAGGTCCATTTCATCAGTTCTTTGGATAGACTTAGGATTTATATTCATCAGCAAGTATTCACTTTCTGTATTCTAACTTGAATCAGCCTATCATGTTCTCTGCACATCTTTTCAGGTAATAGAAAATACTGTTAAGATCAAAGCTGAACAATATGTTCCAAGGGCCATCTTATAAAAGAGAGGCATTTACTGCCTCTTCCTAGAACTTCTGTTCTCCAGCTGATGTGATCAGTACTTAAGTATAACAGGTTTTCAATCATTGGGTTTTTTTCAATAAAGAGATACTTTAAGGGAAGTGAGCTTCTTCAAAAGTCCATCCAATGTAATCTTTTCTTTAAGCAGAAATAAAATGGTGGGCAAACGCATAGCTCACTAACCTGCCAGTTAGTTCTAAAAAAAATGAGCTGTTCTCTGCCAACTGCTTCTTCCTCCTCCAAAAATAAGTCCTAAGTTTGGGATCTTTCACACTTATTCCCTTCTCCATTTCCTCATCTGCTCCTCTAACTGTACAATGCATTGAGTCACCTGAATTACGTGAGGCTACTTGCACAACCAGACTTTCAGGTTGTAGTTGGATTTAGTCATATAAACCAAGGCAAGCCATGCTTCCAGAAGACATGCTGTGGTCGAATGAGAAGACGCTGCGTTGAATGCTGGAATTATTAGAAGAAATACCAAGATCTGCTTCACAGAAAGACTCAGATCAATTAATTATAAATGTCCCTCCTGGTCTCTCCCTATTAATTTTTTTGAGCAGCTCTTACACTCACGACCCCAGCTGTTATATCCTAGAAGCAAAGTCAGAACTAGTCAAAACCAGGTTTTGGTGTCATCTTTCTTTGCACATCAGCTTTGTCTTTTCTACCATTGACTTTTATGGAATGTGCTAAATGATTTTTCTGGGCCATTGACTTCTCATTGCACAGGTCAGAGTGACATGCTGGTGATTTAATACCATATGCAAATCTCCTGTTCCATTTTTTTCTTCTACTAACCATCATACTACCATGTTGTGAAGCATCAGAAGGGGCCTCTAGTTTGGAAAGCAGCATGGCAGGATGCAGTAAAAAAATGTGAACTATAAAACAAAATGTAAGCCAGCTCCACCTCTCTAGACATACATAAATAACTTACTTGATTCTTTATATCATTATCTTTGTACTGTAGAATCATAGAAAGGTTTGGGCTGGAAGGGACTTTTAAAGGTCATCTAGTCCAACTCCCCTGCAACGAGTAGGGACATCTTCAACTAGATCAGGTTGCTCAAAGCCCTGTGCAGCCTGACCTTGAATGCTTCCAGAGCTGGGGCATCTGCCACCTCTCTGGGTAACCTGTTCTAGTGTTTCACCACCCTCATTGTAAAAAAAAAAAATAATCTTCCTTATATGTAGTCTGAACCTGTAAACCCGGGATGTATGAGTTTCATGGAAAAAAATCTGTCCCAATTTGGCTAACTAAACCAAAGATCATAGCATCTTTTCAGTTTGAAAAATCAGGGTCAATTTGTTGTTGGTAGAAATACACCTTGGTCTTCCTCTTCTTACTATGCTATTTACTGTGAATATTTACTATGAAAATTTACAAATTTACTATGAATTAGTAATGCTAATAGATTTTACATTTCCTGAAAATGTTTCCTAGATTTTGAATCTCTGTCTTTTGCCACTAATGGACAGAACAAGATCATCCTTTCAAGATCCTTATAGCAGAAAATTTGCTTTGCAGGAATAATTCACAGACGGTGAAAGCTGTAAGCTAACTACAGCTTGCATGTAGATTGTGTTTCACAACTACCTCCACTCCCCCAAAAGACCATCTACCTGCAGGTATTTCAAAATCCTAAAAGAAAAGCTATAAGCCCATTCTGAAGACTGACTCTTTTGCTATCTTCTGAAAGTGAAAGCATGTGAAATGCAGGAACTTCTAAGAGAAAAAAGAAAGTATAAAAAAAGATGAGAACATAAGCTCCCCATACGACACACAAAACCAAGATAAGACTAGTTCAGAAGCCAAGCCCACTTAGTGGCTCCATCACAAATTAAGAGATATTAATGAAAAAGAAGAAGTCTATAAATGAGATAAAGGAGGAATTTAGAGATAGTCAGAGATTTAGTCAGGATTACAAACCTTTGACCCAGATTTTTAAACACACTTAAAAGCTGGAAGTTTTCTATCAAGAGTAACAGCAGCAAAGGGTCCTCTGAGAGTATCTTTCTTTAAGAGAATTTGAGATATGCTCCTCCGAGACAGGGGTGATTGAAATTTAAAAAGGATTGTGGTTTTAACAGTTGTTTAAAAAAAGCAATCTGATGGTCATCTGTCTTGGACTGTAGCAAAAGAAAAAAAATAAATAGAAAATCTGTGACTCACTGTCAGGAATTGGATTACTTTTTTCTGAGGTGACAGCTTGCAGGAATCCACATGAATAACTCGTAGAACGGTTAAGGTAGCAAGACAGAAGTAATGTATGCATATCCCATTACAAACACAGTAAATATGAATAGACAACACAAATACTTCAGAAAGCTTAAATAGAAACTCAAGTCCAAAAGAGCAGACATCATGAATCTTTAGGAATATTTCTAGAGGGAATAATTGGAGCTGAAATCTCAAAATCCAACTGTTCCCATCCTTAAATGCACAGTTGAGTGGAGCTGACATTTTAAAACCTGAGCTTTAATAGGAATATCAGCTAGTTGTATGGGTTTCCTTTAGCTCTTTTTTCAGCTACTAAGACTAAATAGAAACCAGCTGTTGAATGTGTGTCACAGCAGCCAATTCTGCATCTGTTGATTGCTAAGGACAGAACACACCTTTCTTCCTCTGGCCTGATGCATTTCCATGGGAGATTTGGGTACCCAAAGGCTATAGGATTAGCGTAACTAAAGTTATTATTTGAAAATGTCGAAGTATTGAAAGTCTGATTTAAAAAAAAAAAAAGGGGGGAAACTCAAACCCCACAAAATCACTAATCTTCCCAGTAAAAACATTTCAGCAAGGCAGGAAAAGAACATTTAAATGAAATAAATTATACTTTAATGTATGAGCCAGGTCAGTGTTATTGCTCATTTTCCTTACTTTAAATAGAAATATAACTATGGAGGTAATTGAAGCATTTATATTGTACATTTGAGTTCAACAGGAATTTACACTGATTAAAATACTTTCATTCTCTTTTTTATATCAACTGCATTTGGACCAATAACTGAGAAAGGCAATGATAAACCAAGTATAATCTAGCACTAAATAGAACAATTCTTATTAGATGATATCTTGTTGAAAAAAGGAATGTTAAGAGTAAAATAAATGGATGTTAGTGCATGATTCTGATGACCTTTGCAATATTCTTTTGGTTCTGGAAGACAAGTATAAGATACTTAAGATAATGTAACCATTTCTCATTTATCTGGTTGGCATTAATTATTGTTGTTTCACGGCTCTAACAGAGACAGTTTTTTTGCTAATGATGGAAGTATATTTATAACTATTAGCAATATTGATCCAGTAGTTCAAGATGTTCCTGTTTCCACTTACTTGAAAGAATAATAAAAAGCTATATAAGCTCAGACAAGTTTTTATTCTCATGACTGCTCTGTCAAAGTATGAGTATCTTAAGGAGGTTGTAGACTTTGCTATATATATAAACCTTAACAAACCCTCTTGTAGTGGTCCCTGGTTGTTAATAAAAAGTCATATAGAGCAGGGACTCTGTTCACACAGGGAAGGTGATGTTCAAAGAAGGCGTTAGACACCCTTCTGTTAACCCTGGACAGGTAAATCAACTTTTAGGAGAAAGCTATATGAAAAAAGGGAAGCTTTCCATGCTTTTCATCAGAGGCCAAACATCAGCCTGGCTCAAAGCAGATCTAACAAGCTTCTTTTTTAGTCCAGGAAACAAAGGCATTCTAGTAAATATGATCTCCAGTGGTAACCTTGGTGGTGGCCCTGTTCCAGGGTAAAATCACAATGAGGGAGTATACTAACTCTGCTTTCTATGGATAGAGAAGTTGTATTGTCTCTCAGAGAGCAGGAAAGAAAATCTTTCCTCTTAGAAATGTCAAGTATTTGCTAATAAACATTTCAGAGCAGTTACTAAGAAAGATACAACCACATTTGACTTTCTTTTTGTGCTGAGAGACATCTTGTTTGTAACAACTAAAATCGGCCTCTTCTGTTTAATTCATGAAACAGCTTAAACAGCATTTGCCATCTGGACCGAAATTACATCCCTATGGAAATGGCACATTATAACCTTAAATCATTATTTCTGTGCTATTTAAGGAGAATGTTGCTATACTTTTTGCCTCTAGTAACATTACTAGGATCGTTAGAGTAGATACAAAGACAACTTAAAAGTTTCTAAAGGACAATAGCTACATGAACAATGCACAAGACAAAATATGAACGGAATACTGTCTTCTTGCATGCCAGCAAAGTTTTAAAAGAATGGAATTCCATTGACAATCAAAGAAATCAAATTGAATTTTCAACAACTGTAAAATTTCAGCTACATCAGTTTCCATTAATATTTTAAGTCATCACCTTGAAGTAGATTGTATTTGAGATGACTGCTCATTTTTTTCTTTTTTTACACTAAATTTTACCTTGTGGTAGAGTTGTCCTTCAAACCTGTTGTAAGCTAATGCCAGGCACTGGCCTCACTATCTCACCAAGCTCTAACTTGCATCACTAAGTTCTCCATTCAGTATGCATTTTCTCACAGTAAAATAATTCAGCCAAAGCAAACATTTCACACTAGAGTCCATGGTCTACCCTTGCTCAGATTAACATCTCCCCTTACAGAAGAAAAGGCTTATTAATAAGTGTTTATACAAAAGGACCCCATGTCTGTGTTGTCATAGACAAATAAAAATAATATGGTTGTATATAAACACATGTATAAATGAAGCATGAAAATAATCTACCTTTTGCCTCTAAATTCAAAAGGATTATACCATACACATGCTGTATTTACAGATGGATTACTGTAAATATCCTCATTACATGCCTCTAGCTATTGTTTCCTTTGTTAGAAGATAGAAATGTTAAACAATTCAATGAGTTCAGAAATTAATAATTCAGAGAAAAGAAAAAAAGAAATCCTTCATAAATGCTTGTTCGTTCCACTTACACTCAAACCAACAAAAGCCAGGATGAGAGCAGCTTCTTCCCCCACCCCACCCCCCCCCAGCCCCCACCTTTGCACTGCCTGTTTTACTGTGGTGCATGAAAGGAGCAGAACCCAAGGTCACTGTGCCCCATCCTCTCCAGGCACAACTGACATGGCAAGGAGAGGTGGGTTAGTGGGAGAATTGTAGAGACTGGGTTGTTTAGGTTAGTAAGTAATATTGCCCATCTCACTGTTATGGCAGCATGAAAGCTAATCTTTACAATAGGAAATAAGATTTTTACAGTCTATGATAGTGCAGGTATATCTACAACGTCTCCCAAAGTGAGTGCCGCAGGAAAAAGATTAGGTATTAAAAGGATTTAGCAACAAGTGCAGAGATGATCTGGAGAGTTCAAAAATCCCTGCCAGTCTTTTCTGTAAAAGATGAAACTATCTGGGACAAATACAAAGGACAAAGCCAGAGAATCTGCCACAGGGGAAATGTGGTGGATCAAGCTGCAGAAAGATGGAAAAAGGACTGAAAACATCTTTCTGTCAAACTGCATATGAATAAGGAAAATATAGAAGATCTACTAGGGAGGATTTGAGAAGATACTGGGCCTGGGTAGACAGAAATACCTTCTTTATATCCCAGCTCATAGCAGGTGGCCTAGGAAGAATTCAGATACAGATTTTTCTTGACCTTGCAATGGTGTTCTGAAAATATTAGAGAGCAATTGGGTGCCTGGTGTAGAAGTGGTATGACAGAGGGTAATGACTGAATATATGATAACATAAAGCATTAACTTTGCTTAATGTCTTGTTTCATAACACAGTGCCCCCTTTCCAAAGCTCATGATAGCTCAGTCTCTGGATTAAAGTCTTCTAAGTGCCACCTTAGTCTTCCTCCTAAATTCATGCCTGATACTCATAAGGGTTTAAAAGCTATATGGTACCACCTTTTCATCATCTTTTCAGTGATGGATAGAAGTATTTCCGTTTTAGCAGACTAAAATCTTACATAACTATGTATTTAGGGTACAATGAAAACAGCTATTTTCTATCTTTATAATAACCTACTTACTAAAATTCTTTTAGACAATGCAGTGTCCTGTCCTTTTCCTGCAGGAATTGCACGACAGCTGACAAGACAGGAAAAGCTACTTTAAAATTTAAATTTGATAATTTTTAATGCCATCAAAATTAAATGACTATGAAAAAACACATGGCAAATAAGTTTTAGCCTAACCAAAGCAGGATTTGAGGGTTTTTTCCCTCTGCTGATCATGTATAGAAAGGATTGTTGTGGAGCTACATTCAGTTTCTGGGTCTTCAGCAAGGCTCCTCATCCAAGGCTTTAAAATATAAGGCATTTTGACTTAATGTGGGATACAAATATTGAAATCTCAGTATGTCATATTTAATTTCAGTATAATGCCTAATACTTCAGTGTTTTTCATATTGTGTTTTCTTCCACTAGAAGAAAATGCTCTTATTTTGGGATTAGGTGAAATCTTATTGAAGGTATAGAAAAGATGGCCCCTTTTCATTTATCACAGATGTAAGCAGCAGTTAAACTCCTTTTTGGAGCAAAAGCTTTTGAGGCAGTAAGATCCACTGACTACAACACTGACATCACACAAGTTGTATGGGAGGACATGTCTCTGGTGAAATGTGAACACTGGTACATGGGTATCTGTGTCTTTGGCAAGGGAATCACTGATAATGCAGCCATGAAGAAAGCCATCAAAGGTTTTTCACCACTGTGATAAATGAGAAAAGTCTTGGACCTGGAAGTAAAATAGCTAACTACAGCTGCATTCATGCTTGTCTACAGAAATTATGGGCATTATGAGGGGGATTACTGCAGAGTAGAAGAACCTGTTGATGAGCAATTATTTCCATGTAAAAGAAAAAAAAAAAAAAAACAAAAAACACAAACAGTAAAGACTCCAAATGGCCACTGACTTCTTTTATGTAAAACCGAACATTCTGCGTACTGAATATGAAGCAAGGAGGTGCAAAAAGATTATGAACGTCCAGTACCTGTAAACAAAGCAATGGTAGAAGTAAAAGTAGTTACAAGAAAGAAGTAAAGGGCAAAACAAAGAAGAGCTGTATGACCTTTCTGCTTTCCACACCCCATAGTTTTTTCACTTCTTCACCCCATTCTAATCACACATTCCCCTCACTTTAGGTAGGAAGCTACCTTAATTACCAAGATAGTTTTCTGAGAGTGAGATGGAAATGAGGAACATCAGTCTGAAACATACAGCACACAGAAAGTCCCTCTCCCACAATGCAAATATGCTCACTTTCTCACAAATATACTGTGTCTTAATTTTAAAAATGGGAATGTTGAGAAAAGCGCTGAGGAAGTCATCCTTATGGCTATGGCAAAGCATAAATGTGTAATTCAAACAAGTGTACATATATATTAAATTCAGTATGTGTAATATGCATTCCTCATTTTGGTGGAGTAAACAACACTCTGTTTTAGGCCTTCTTATGACAAGAGTATATGGCTAGCAGATTTCAACTAAAAATAAATAATCCAGAAAGAATCCAAACTATATCAGACTATTGATCATAATTTTCATGTTTTCAAATTCTTATTCGTTTGTGTAACTTTTTTTTTCTTACCACATCATCTTAATCAACTGTCACCATAAACATTTTTACTATGTTAAAGTCACTTAACAACGTTTGTAAAGTTTTCTAAATGAGTAAGTTAAAAACAAATCTATGCTAACAGCTAACTGAAACTTTTTAAGAATTTTAACAAACCTGTATTTTTGTGCCTTAGTATTCTGTGTCATTTATTTAATAGACCAGAAAATAAAGGGGATTCAGGGTCCACCTTGAATATCAATAATTTAACAACCCAGCTAGCTTATTGTCACTGAATAGCCTGAGATCTGGAGACTGGAGATTTCTTAATCACAGGAAGATGACGGGATATTGAATATTTCATTAGTGTCTTATTCTATCATCTTTTTTTCAACAATTTCAGTCAAATTACAAAATAAGCTATCCTAGCCCATACATTTTAACAAACTTTCATTAAAAAAAATAAAAATAAAAAAACCCAAACTAACATAAACTTAGTTCTAGTGCAAGTGATACTGGAATTATTAATACATTCCTTTCCTCCAGCTTCCCCCAGAATTATCCTTGAAAACCAGAGTATTTGAGACCTCCATTTATTTTCATTTGTATGTGAACTTTATGGTAAGTTCAGTTCTCTGAATTCATGGCTCTACAACTTCATGTGTCATTGAGTCTAATTGTATTTATTATTAACAAAAAGATTGAAGGAAATGTCTGCTTTTCAGGCTATTTCTTCAGAAACCAATAAAGAATTCAAAGATACATCACCTTCTGTGAGGGCTATAGAAATCTTTGGAAAAGCAATTTAAGCAGCAATAATGCTTTTAAGATAAAGGCAGAACGGGAAAATAAATTTCTAAAATGATAATATTTCCCTTATGGAAGGAATCCAAAATTAGTGAATAACTGTAGCCTTAGAAAGCAGGTTCAAAATACTTCCAGGCTTTTCACTCCTTATGTTGATTAATCCCTATGAAGTTAATAAATTTGCACTGAGAGTTCTATAGGATCTGATGTATTTGATTTACTTTGAATAAATGTATTTTATTTGTTGAAAACAAATCCATTAACATTTTCTTCATTTTATGCTTGAGGAATTTCTTCTCCCCCGGTTTCAAACAGCCATGACAATAATAAAGTACAAATAGCATGAGTAGGCTGGCACTGACAATAAGTACAGAAACGAGAAACAACACTAATTACTTTCTCCACTCTGCTACCAGGCCTACTCATAACACAGACAGTGGCGTATTGACAATCAGGCAAAGCAGTTTACAGTTGTATTAAAAATGCAAATATGTCTTCTAGCTGTACCTCAGCATACTTGGAACCACTCAGACTTTGTGTTTATCTCATAGCCCAGGGTTGGATTAAGACAATTCATGTGATTTAACAAGCTGAAGTTAACTACAACAAAAAAACTCTTGGTCTATATCTAGAGTCTGTAGAGCTTATGTTTTAATTGTAGTTTTTATAAAGTTTCCAGAGACTACAGGGGCAGTATTAATTTATCTCAGTGCACCTAAAATCAGCATAATGGCAGATTAAGTCTGAAGAAGTCTGGATCATCAATCAGAAAATCTTTAAACTGTCAGTTGCCTCAGCTCTTTTCAGTTTAAGTGATGACAGCTGTAATACCACTACATTAATGCCACCAGAGATGACATGTACTAAAAAGCAGGGGAGAGAGGGAGGGGGAATAGTTTTATTATACAAGGGCCAGAATGATTATTTTTTTAGAAGCAGCATCTCACTGTCCTTCTGAAGGGCTTCGTTATGGATGGAATATATAGAAAACTCCTGGTACACTGTATACACTCTGACCTCTGTGCAAAATAGACCTCAATTAATATTCACTGTAATTTTCAGGATTTAGTAGTGCTGGCATAAATATTATACCCAATATCTTTGCTATAAAGGTAACTTCCTTTCTAGAATATAGTCTTTCCAAAGAGAATCAATTCATCTTCTTTTAGAAGGCATTTGGTATACACAAATCTCAGGTACCATAAGGTTATTCCAGCATTTAGATAGGATTTTTCTGTTACTTCCATTTTGTTCTAATATTTGTGGTAATCAATGCCACATAGGGGGAAAAAGTCATTGATTACCCAGAAAATTATGCCAAAAAGCAGACATGAGAGAACAGAATCATCAGCATTCACAATAATCCTTGAACATTTGGCAGGAAAGAGGAGTTCTCTTCACAAGAAAAATTTGGACAATAATACCTTTCATAAGGAGTGTCATAAACCTCCCTGAAACCCTGAGAGACAGAGCTAACCTAATATTCACCTTCTGCAGAGACTTTGGAAGTGACAGCCCTATTAGCAAAGTAATTAACAATCTGTTATAAATGGACTAAATTAATTTTCATGGCTTAATTATAAACCCTTTATGAACCTAAAACTTTCAGATGCTCCATTGTTAATAAGACACATTACCTTAAAAATCATCACAATGAACCACTAATTTAAATTACCACAGTGAGTAATGCAGAAAAATACATCAATGTTCATATTAACATATTCCTATTAAATATTACCAGCTAAATGCACTCTCACTGCTTTTATGTTACAGTACAAATACAATGATATTTTAATACAGGCATGAATTGGATTTTTGCAGGTATACCATGATCTGGAAGCTGCTTGTAATAAAATATGACTAGATTGTAAGGATATTGCTTTCAGTGGTACAGGCATTGTTTATACAGCACAGTCTCATGAGGTCTATGTCCTGCTAGAAGATATTGCAGACAAGTCACAGTGGACCTGTAAAGATAAATAGTTGGTGATAAGGATTTAATGTCCACACTACACTCATTCCAGTGGCAGTTGCATTTGCTCTTTAAACTTCAGCCTAACTCCAGCCTGGCCCCTTGGACTGAATTACAATGTGCATCAGAAGCCATCCCTGGAGCACATCTCCCAACACAGTTTCATCCACGAGAAAGAAAGAAAGGATACTGAAAGGATCAACTGAGACTGTTTTGAAGCGCAACCAAAGCATAAATGGGGAATGAGCAGATTTGTTTCAAACCAAGCTTTTGATCCAAACATAAATTGAACATACCCTAGAGATCAAAAACTTGACAGTTTGTCCAGAGACTTTTTGTTGAAATTTGATAATAAAATGGAAATTTCACACCTGTTACTGCTGAAAGCAAAAGTATCTGAAATCTCTGAGGTCACCAAGTGGTCTTTAGAGTCAAAATAACAAACCATTCTGATCAATAAAATTTAATCTAGAAGAAAAAAAAAAGAATTCGACTTTAAATGGAGAAAAAAACCCCAAACAAACGGAAAAAACCACCAAACAAACAAACAAAACAGACACACTCCTCAACTTATAAGAGGTTCTTATAAACCAATGAGTAGTAACAGACTCCCTCTGAAGACAGAGATTCCCATAGTACAGGAGCACAAACTATCCACTGAAATTGCTTCCTGGTATATCACTGCCATCTTCTGAAGAAAAGTTATCTCTGTGATGGTCTTCCCTACCCCACTTTAAGAGAACAGGTATCTTAACAACTGGCAGTGGAAAATTTAGATGATAAGGCATAGGTCATACTGCCTGGAAGGAAGCAAGAAGATACACTGAAATAACACCACGAGGTGACAAGCAGCACAAGAAATTTCAACAAAAACAGACAGTGGGACTGCCAAGTCAACTGTCTCAATGGGTCAAAGATAAACATAGATTTGGCCTTGGTTCTGATCCAGTCCCTCCCTTAGCACTCCAGATAAGCCAAAAATAAGGGTCCTCAGGCTTCCCCTCTCCCAGTACCAGCTTGCAAGCAGGCCCTCTTTCTTTGACCATCCCTTGCAGTCAAAACTGTGTTTACACTCTTTTCTGGGCTCCCTGCTCCTTCCCTATGGGAGGCCAACTAAATTCTTCCAAGAGGACTGTATAGCAAAGCTGAGGGACTATTTCATTCTTACAGACAGCATGGTTAGAACCTAACAAATTTGACACCCAGAAATGTATAGGTCTTCATTGTAAGCCAACAGGCCTAATGCCCAAAAATCTTTAGACAGCTTGGGGAGATATCTATTTCAAAGGCCCTTTCAGCACGTCTTTTCCTTTGCAACCTTGGCTAGACCACCACCACAGTTCAGAAGACCAGTCAGGTAAGAGTCATTGTTTCCTTACATTTGTCTAGGAGTGTATGAGAGAAAGACATTGGCCCATAGTCTTAAAGGAAATATATTAATGCAACAGATCACCTGTTCTCAAATCAAATAACAGACTGATATTGTCTGAATACTTCCTTGGGGCAGCCAGCTGTGCTCTGACTCAATCTGTCACCACTGGAAAATAAGATGGTCTCCTAGCAAGCCCAGGTGTTCACAGCTGTACATGTGCATAACCCATTTCCCACCCCCAAAAGAACAGTACATATTTCCACTCTGATCCAGAAAGCATTCCTCTGCCCCACTCAGAGTCTTCATCCTCTTTTTAGTGAGCTTGTATTACTGCCATTAGTAGAAAAGTTTTCTTTTTCCTTCTTTTCCTAAAATGGAAAATGGTAACTTCTTTGCAGGTATACAGAGAAAAAGCTTGTTTATGATTTTCAGTTGATGATTCCATGAAATCAGCAAAAAGATTTTAAAGATGTCAAAACCTGCTACCTGTGAACTACTTATTAAAGATACCTGATTTTGTAGTCTTATTCCTTTAAAAGTTGAAAGTCAGAAAAAGGAGCAATAGAATACAAGTCTCTCTTCTCACCATGAAAATTCTGGTTTTCCTTATCTCAGTCAACTCCTTCAGTTAGAAATCTGTTAATCAGGAAATTGCACATATGCGTATTTGAAGATTAACTTTTCTCTTGTAATTTTCCACCTTTTAATTTATAACTTAGAATTTTGTATAACATTTTGCAGTTCCTTCTTAATTGCTTACCTGTTTGAATGTTTCAGTCAACAGTTTTGCATTATTTAGCAGTCAGTGAAAATACATGGTTGTTTAGCATGCCCAAAAGGTAGCTCTCATATTTTAGACTGCTAAATCTACATTTTAGTAAATTATAATTATTCACACAGCTTTGAAGATCTTGGCCTTTGAAAACAGATCTAGGGTTTCTGATTGAGTGACCTCTAAATTTCTCTCTCACTGGGCTAAGACATGAAGTTACTGACATGTAAATATATTGATGAGCCTGAAATGCAAAGTTAAGAATTGTATTTAAATCCTGTGCTAACCAAGCTTTCCCACATTTTTGTGTAGAACATGAAAATAGTTTCAATGGAGACCAGTAAAAAAGCAGAAATGTCAATAATAAAGTTAACTTTGATGTCATTTATAGACCTGTTATTTTTCCATCATGGTCTAAATATATGGAAACTTAAAATTTTCTGGATACAAACTGAAAAACTGATCTGAGAGTACTGGCAGATCCTAAAACTGCTATGGATACATGGTTGTGGCAATGATGTGTTTCTTTCCTGATCAGCAAGCAATATAAATATATCTGTTATTTACAAGAATGTTGTTTCATCCATCAAGGCTGCACTGAACAGACTGCACTTAGTAGGTAAGTCAGGCATGGCAGAGAGCGATAAAAATGAAAAATTACTCCCACTTCAGCTATGCTAATTCTGAGCTATGTACTGTAAGTGTTTACAACCCCTTTTAAGGTAATGCCTCTAAGAATACATCTTTAATAAAATTGCACCAAAATGTTCAAATTAAAGTATTTCTTTTCAGCTAATTTGAATCAAATAAAAGGAATTCAAAAGCTCGATTCAAAAAGAAGGAATTTAAAAGCCCAAAGGATTTCAAAAGCCCAACTCAATAATATAAAATACTAATTTACCTGGGAGAAAAAAGTTTGTGTGATTACAAAGCCCCATTTCTGTGACACTAGCTGTATGAGAACAGCTCCTTGAAGTCAGTACTACAAGTGAAAATCATTTGATAATTACCCAAAAGTGAGGTGCAGTAAGTTTCTATTTCCTTCTATTTAGATCCTTCAGCTCCTTATACAGAAGAGGTGGAGTTCTCTGAAGGACAATTTAGAACAGGAAGCTGATTGAAATGCTCTGAAAAATTCCCTGGAGAAGCTTAGATATCTCCTTTTACAATAAGAACAATAGTCCACCATCTTTCATGCCAGGGTTTGACAGTATGAATAATCCCAGGCTTGCCCTAAGTATACTTGCTTGTTGGTTGTTAATAGGAGAAAGGAGCTTGCATCTTAAACATCCTTAACCTGACTAAGGAAGTAGAGACCAAGATTTGTGATAAAAACAAAACTTTCAGGGCAGTAGAATATTGTTTTCTGGCCTGACATTTTATGATGCCATAAGGGCATTTGATAGGTATTAAGAACTAGGCATAACAGCAAGGCTTCACTGCAAGCACAGTTTTGAGTGGTTACAATAGACTAGGTGATTAAAGAAACAGACTAATTCTTGGTCTTTGGTGAATTTTCCCTTCACCAAGAAGGCTTGTGTCTGCCCCCACCCCTGCACTGGCGTTAATGAATGGCTGCAGCTTTATGCAGGGAGGGAGAACAATTCCAAAGAGCCAGTGTTGTCCCTTTCTGCCGTAGACCAGGGCAAAATGAGAGCTGAAGAGCCTCTGTACAAGCTGTCCACTTCTACTCCCATGCTATGTGTTCAGAAATGGGCTTGTGCCCTGGAATGATATTTTAACATGGAAATTCAGTATCAACTCTATATTCCAATAGCTGTAATGACAAATATTTGTCCCTTCGCCCTTTCACGAGAGACTGAGAAAAACTTCCTGCAGACCTGGCAACAGGCAGGCACTGAGGGACCCAGTCTACTCCTACCTGTTAGTGCAACGAAGGAGAAAGGTTTGCTCTACAGAGAAGGCTGTGAAGCTGAGGAACGGCTTTCTGTGGGATACCCCTGCTGTGTGATGAGAAAGGAGTGGGTAGATTTCCAACAAAGTTGTCGAAAGAAGAGCTGTTAAATTTGTTAGCTACATTACATGCTCTGCTGCTGTGATTTTCTATAACTTTATGATTCTGATCCATTCATGTTACCAAAATATTTCATGGCTTTTACTGAGATTTTCCGATTCATGAGGAAATCCAGGCAGGCTGCATCAACTTTCCCACACCTGTCAGAGAAGGGGCTTAATTTTATTTCATTATTTTATTGTGCAATTTAGAAACATTGAATTCAGGCAGGCTTGCCAAATCCAGCAGATGGGTGGAATTTGGGGAAAAGAAAACACAAATTCAATGTAGAAGATTTTAAGGGGGGGGAGGGTCCTTGGATGAAAAGGAAATATTACATCCATTTTAGGATGCAAGGCACAACATCTTTTTTATTGCTTCCTTACAATCTGAGAAGAGAGTGAACTTTACAGATAGCAAACCCTTGTGGAGTAATCCAAATTCCATCGTGATTTGGGGTCATGGTAAAATTTATTAAATTGATTACTGCTTATGAAAAAGCCTTTGTCTTTAATTAGGGATCACATGGACGGTGAGCTCAGGGAGCTCAAGGGCAACTTTAATGAGCAGTTGGTGTTTGCCTTGAGCCCCCTGAACAAATAATATATGAGCAGGAACATCCAGACAACAAATACTGTGTGCAGGTTGTCATGACAGTAACTCCACCATGCCTGTTGTGTGTGTTTTGTCTGGCTGACATCCCTGGCATGTGTGAACCATACAAATCACAATACAGTGCATGCTTGCATTTAGCCTCAACTTAAAAGTTTACATACAGTAGGTGTAAGCTGTTTTGGTTTTTCACTGAGTATAAAGGTGGGAAAGCTCCAGGACTGGGCCAGAAGTCTCGCTTACAGGTGGACACACCTGGTAGGGATTTTCCCAGTTACTGAGACACTCCTGGCACCAGCTGCAATGGGGCTTCCCAGCTGAAGGGTGGGCCTGGATGATATTAAAGTGGTAATTGGTGATGTATCCTTTTCTTAAGTCTCTGTAACACTTTGCAGTAATGATCTGATGCTTCACTCTTATGGCTCTTTAATCATATTGCACATAACAACCAGTACTGTTTCCATTTATTATATTGCATGCTATTTTTCCTTTATAATGTAATATAATAAACTGCATTTATTCTTATATTTGATTTGGCATTCATTTTTGCTTGGTATCCAGTCAATCAGCAAAACAGGAGTGTAACATATAGTAAAATGCATATCTTTCAAAGCTATTGAAATCTTGATGGGTCTCCCTCAGTTCACTCACTCAGGAGTTAGGCCTTGTGCTTTTACCACTCCTGGGTTCTCTTAAATCTTTTCAAAAGTCCCTATGGTTCAGCATACTGCCACTGCATATTTTGCTATCCAGAACATAAACAGTGACAGGCAAAAAACCCCTTCTTTCTTATATAAGAAGTTGTTAAGTTTTTTGGTTTATATTAAAATATAGGTATAAGAGGAAAAAATGGATTTTAAAGATGAGTCTGTGTGTACAGTTCTCTTACCTAAAGCTGTTGCTACAAATAAAATCTACTTAAGTGATTCTAGAGACACTCCTATCTTGTCCAGGTTTCAGCTGAACTACCTCTCTATCAATGAAAGAGCGGCCTTTTCTTTAATTCTGTCACAGTTCTTTTTTTATTGTTGGCTTTGGTCTTTCTAGTTAAACCAGATCAGTGAAGAAGATCAAGACAAAACTTAAGATAAAACCAGCAGCACTCATTATCCTTACGCTGGTGACTGCTTTGGACAGAAGACAAAGAGCATTCAAGGTTGTTGCTTAACAGTTCTTAAGTATTAATAGTTATTTGATAGAGCCTCGAGCCTTTCCTTCACTACACAAGTGTTTCAACTCAATCTAATACCCACTTTGTATTAAGCAAGGACCCCAGTGACAAATCAAAAATTATTCCATAGAAAAAAACAGGCACTGAATAAACAGACTTGAATGAGGTTTTTTGAAGGTATTTGATATAGATGATACTTCTCATTATGATAGAATCTAAAATTTTTTGTAAGATCTACTAAATTTAGAAAATTCAGCGGATTTGTAGTACAAAGAAGATTTCTTTTGGAACGTCCAATCCAAACCAATAAAATTTATTATGAATGGGCAACTCTGCCTACACATTTTTTTAGACTTTTGTCAGTAAATTTTCAATTACATAAATGACCAACAGAACATTATGTCTTATTTCACTGTTCACTTTGTACATACTTGAGATGTTAAGCACACTACACTGGTTGGAGACATGAAAGCACTGGTATGCTGTCAAAAATTCCCGTTCCTCAGACACATGGCATGCTTCAATAAACCCACCTAAACAGACAATGGCTTAAAAAGCTATCAGCCATACACAATGCCAGCAGCATCTCTCAGGGGCTTGGCGGTAACCTCTGGTTATCCTCACCTTTCTTGGCTTCACAGACTGACAACAGCAGTGACTGCTGAGTGAGACCTGGGATAAGGCCATATGCAGAGGTTACAAACAAGAAACGTAACAAGCCTCAGCTAAGTGAATTAAAAAAATTCAAACATGCATCTGGTTGTTATGGCAACCATGAACCACCAAATCAATTGTTCCAAGGGAATATGCAAAAATTAACGAATAATTTTAATGTACTTTTAACATCATCCCTCCTAAGATACTTATATTTTGTTATACCTTTTATTACCCTTGAACTTTTCAAGAGCAGTTATACACAGGTTTTTTTATATAATTTTAATTTAAGACAATCGAACACATAAATCCTATTTTCAAAACACAATAAAATATCAATTTCTTGACTTCAGATGCTCCTGGGCATAAACAAAAACTTTGTTCAGTTTGTTACCTCAGGATCTGGAAAGGATTTATGGCACAGAACTCAGATTTCCATCTCACCTGGCTCAGGTCTCCAGCCTGTGTTTTTTCTCTCAAAAACATTTTGCATGACCAGTTTAGCCATGTTTCCTAATTTAATACAAAATCTGAAACTGTTTTAGCTAAATAATACAGATGATAATTTTCTAATGCAAATAGCATTGTACCAAGCATGATATAATTGTCATCAGAATCACACAATACACAGATGAAATAATCACTGGGCTGAAACTATGTGTAATCTAAGAATCAGGAATCATTACATGATTTTTATTTCATAACAGAAGGCAGATCCCAGTTCAATGCAAACTAGGTTATTCAATAAAGCTAATTTTCTAAATCTGAATACCATTAATTTAAAGGAAAATAATCAAGTAAAGATATGACTACCTGTACCTAGTTGCTTAAGAGAGATATTCAATGAAGGTCAGAGTTTTAAAAATAATTAAAATAATATATAATTTTATATACCAAATGAAAAAGCAGTAAAATGTTTAGGGAAATTAATATCTGGGAAAACTCATAGCTAACAGGGCTAAAGCAAACAGGAATCTAAGCTTTTTAAAGAATACTTACAGCAAAATATATTGTAATAATGGTATAGCCTCACCATTAAAGTGATTTTCAACATTCATAATAATGTGGAAAAGTAAAAGCGTTTCTGTTATGTGTTTAAAAAGGAAGCAGAGTGAGGTATTCAAAAGAGGATGCTCTTTTGAGCAAAAAAGTGATTTGCTCTTCACTAGTAATTGGAAATGTCAAACAGCCCCATCAGGTATAGATACTTTTAACATTGAGGTCTTGGTAATTTACACCCCTTAACAGCTGGATGAGCGTATTTGTGGTTTCAGAATTGCAGGGATATTCAAGAAGCCTGGAAGGATGCTAGCGCTCTGCTGACACTCAACAAGAGTAATGGCATTCACCCAGGTAATTACAGGCTTCCTAGCCTGCCGTTAAACCAAGGAAAAATAAAGTTGATATAAGATTCAATTAATAAATACATAATAATAATTTATGCCAGCCAAAATGATTTTACAGAAGACAGGTCTCATCAAATTAATTGATAAATTTTGTATGAAACTACAAGAGTGATAAAGATAACTGGACAGATACAATAATCTGGAAACATATTTGAACCTCCACTAACTGGCAATGATCTTGTTTAAGAATTAACACTACAAAAGATCAATCTGTCCTACATGAAATAAACTGAGAACTGCTCAATAGGTATCAAAGTAGCTGCTTTTGTCATTTGTTTTATAACTCAATATGTCATTAGCCTTCTTCAGGGTTTGTTTTCAGGTTTGATGTTATTCAACACAATAATTAAGATTCAAATGTAGATATACAACTACTTTTAACAAAAGTGTAGATGTCCCAGTGTTTGGTAAACCACTACATAACAGTAGTACACAATGTCATCAAGCATGCTTACTATTCAAACACTTGCAAAACAAAAGCAATGACATGTTTAGGAAAAATTTATGGCAGACAATCTCATAGAAACCACAACCACGCTCAGAATAAAAGGGATACTAAAATGAATTTTTCCAGATAATGGGTCAGAAACACCTCAACAGGAGTTTCTAATGAATATCAGAGTCTCACAAACAACAGAATCATAAGCAGTAAAATGGTTATGTGTTGATGTCCAGTATTAATGAACTACACTGAGTAGCAGTTCTGTTGCTCATATTTTAGGATGCTGAAAGATTGGAGAATTATGAAAGGATGGTAAAATGCTAGAAACTGCTTTGCAGTAAGAAATGTAAAAAAGGAACAATATGCTTCCCTTTTAAAAAAAAAAATAAAGGCTGACAACTGATGTATTTCTAACACAAATATGCCTACATGAACTTCATATATACCAAATACTAAAATATGAAGTAGAAAACCATTAGAAACACATGCCTCTGGGAAGATGAAGAGCTATGCCTAGCTGTATGGTGCAATAACAAGTCAAGACAGATTTTAATTTATAAGAATCTTTCTTGATCATTTCCCAATTCAGAATAGTACATGTTTTTTAAAAGCAGCAGTGTCTTCTGGATGAGTAATTGCACATCTCTACACAAAGAAATATCCTTTACAAGAACCAGTGCCTCCCAGCACACTCTCTTTATAAAGAAAGGATGTTTGTTTAATCATTATGGAATTCACTTTATTCAGGTTGTCCAGAATTTGTGCTAATTCAGCATTTCAAAAAAAGGTTATTTTTTCAAGTATTTTACCAGAGTTTGACTAAGATAATGACAATGACAGATGCTGCATTTACTGAGAAAAAACACTGACAATTGTTTTCCCATTGGCTGCATCTGCATGCACAGCTTAACCTAACATCATCTCAAGAAATACTTTAATACATTTTTCACTCACAACTGGTAGTCTTTATCACATTCAAAAATTGAATTCCAGAACCGAAGTTCTTGTCCTTCAGGAATACCTGGATTACAGCCTAGACCAGATCTCTGCCTCTCCACATAGCATTCTACACATGTAAAAGATAACCAGGATTTGAGTCCTGAAGAGAAACATGAGACCATGCTGTGTTCCTGTGAAGGTCAGTTCTGGAAACCCAACTAAGGTAAATCAGTTATTCCACCAAATCCTTTGCTCTAACCTATAAATGATCTTAACTCCTACTTTTGTTTTCCAAGACATTTTCAGAGGTCTGTCACTCTACGTTTACATCTACTGATAACTGTCTTTTTACAGACAGATCCAGAGCTGAACCTAAAATGTATTTGGTAACTTTCTCTGAATAATTCCTTCCATGAATTGATTTACAAGGTCTCTGACAGTGAAAAATCACTTTGTCTTTCATGCTCATTGTATTGGCATTAAAAGGTATGGAGAATGAGCAGGAAAATGGGGAGTTGCTACACTCAAAATTCCTCAAGTGGCTATATTCTATATCTACTTCAATGTATTTTATATGTGTATTAAAAGTGTTCAGAATTAATTTCAGCAGGTGATTAGGAGAAACAATGTCAGAGAAAACAGTGATGTTAGGATAAAATGTGGCTGAAAAAAATCACATAATAATGCACTAAATTGTTATAAAATCTGTCTTATGAATGGAGGATTAATGCAAGATATGCTGCGTGACATGGATGAAATTTAGCATCACAGAGCTGTATGAATTTCTGTATAGGCATAGCTTCTGCCTTAAAAGGACATACAGAAGAATAAATTACCTTTTTCTTTGACAGAAAATCACATTATTTTTGATGCATGACATCCTGCAATAAAATGTAACGTAGTGCTTTTGGGAGCTGTTCCAGGAGTCCTAGTGCATGTCTACACAATAAAATTGATTACTATGTAGAGAACCCCAGCCTAGGAAGAACTAAGGTAATTTCAGAATGAGAAACATCCCAGCCACATTTTTGTAGCGTCACTGAAGCAGCAGGTTTTGTTAGTTGAGGTTCATTGCCATGTGGACTTGAGGATGCATGTTAATATATCTGCAACAGATCATGCTGTGTAAAGCTTCTCTAACTGAGCACTACTTCAGTATTCCCTGTAACTCATTCCAGCCAGAGAATAAATTGGCTCTTAAATGCAGTTATCCTTAACACTTCTCTGCCATATATACTTACGTGTGTGTACACACACAGAGCAAGGACATCCAGACCAGCAGCAAGATTGCATGGTCTCACAGTAGAGATTCTCAAGTAGAAAAATATTTGTTCAGTCTTGTTGGCATATGAAGTCCAACCATACACACAACTGAGATTTAGCAGTGACTTCAGAACTCCTTAATAGATCTCCCATCAGTAGCAAAGCTGTAGCAACGTTAAGCCCCACGTCTGGTTGAGCTAGATAACTAGCACAGAGACCTGGTTCAGAGAATCACAGGGAGATTTTAGACAGAGACTCATCTATCCAGAGAATCGCATTTTTACAAAACAACCATTCAGAAAGCACAATCGGATATGAAAACTGTCCCACCGGTGAATAAAACAATTCAACAACTCAAAGTGGCATTTGAATGAGCCATGCAAATTGTTTGAATTTGCAGTCTGATTGATAAGGTCCCCCCTCTGTACATTCCTGAAGAAGCTAAGCAATGAGACAGAAGTTCTCACTTGGGTTAAAAAAATAACTAACTAAAAAGTTAGGGAAAAACTCATTAGAAATTAGGAAACAAGACAAAAATAATTGGTTGGGTTTTCTAATTAAAATAGTCATTAAAGAAAACACAAGAATTTGTACTGAGCCCACTCTCTCCTTCTTATATATTTATAAACAATCTGTTAAAAGGAGAGGAGGCCTCATGTGAGACAGTTTGCTGATGAAACATGGAATCCAGGCTATGAAAGGTGAGGGCTGATGGGTACAGAAAGACTTTACAGTAACAAACATATGGCCTGATGAAAAGTAATGTAGATAAACATAACGCAAGATATTGAAGTAGTTAAACCAAATGACATCAAACCAATCAAACGACAGGAGCTTTCAACATCAGCAACACTCCCTTTTTTAAATTCCTCCATCTTAAAAAAAAATATCTACTTTTTTCTTTGTAAGAAAGCTTTGATTAAAAAAATTCAAAATTTATGCTAAGTCAAGAAAAAAAACCCAAAAAGCTTCAGCCAGAAGCTTATACTGCAATAAAATTCTAAACAACTAAAAATAGGGAGTATATCAGGAAGTGCTAGGCAATATAAACAAAAGTTTTGTGGTAAAGTTTTCAGTCTCTGCTCTGTTGAATGTTAATGGTAACTTGCCTGTCATCCCAGATTTGTTGGAGATTGTCTGCATCTACTGGGTCAGAGTGCCCAAATAGTGTAACAATCTAAGCTCTAATATTTCCACCAATTTCACTTATTTTACTGTATTCTTTAATGGCTGCATAAAGAATGCAGATTCAAATTTTTTAGAAGTTTCTGTCTTTACAATTCAGACTTGTTACCCTTTTAGGACAGTTACCTTTCCTTCTTTTAAAACATAGCACAGCAATATGAAGTGGTAATCACCATTTTGAACAACATTTACTATGTCCTGATTCTCCTACTCAAAAAACTAATTCAAATGAACTTGATAATAGATACAGTCAGAAAGATTAACAAAACAGATGAAACTGTAAACAGGTTTATATTGATATTTATATTGAGCTGATGAGAGGTACCCACAACTCTGGGAAAACTTTTTTTACTAATGTTGATAAACAAAATGAAACACACAGATTAGAAGTCTATAAATCACAATCACAGGTCCGCTAAAAGGGAAGAATAGCTGCAAATGCTTTGGAGACTAAAGCGAGAAAGACAATTTGCCATATAACATGATGGTCACCTTGGACAGAACATTAGAACTGCGAGAGCTATAGCATGAAGCAAAGCTATTGAGTGGCTGTCACCTCGGAAATAACGTTTGGTAAGAGTTACTGTGAACAGCATATTAAACCTGAGTGGGCACTGTTAAATGGTAACACAAAAGACAAGCACAGTTGCATAGGAAACATGAAGAGGGCAAGCAATTTATTCTTTCAATATGGGCATGGGAATGTTATGAAAACTGTCAACCCATTAAACCCACAGACTAATTTCTTATCACCCACTCTCAAAACTAAGAGGCTGGGCCATAAAAACTTCTCATAGCTGACACACCAGCGAGTTAAAGATGCTGGTACAGGGACATTAAAGAGAATTCTGATCACAAATCAGTGCAGGGACTAGCTGATAAGCTAATGAGCCCAGAGGGAAGAGATTACTCCAGACAGATATCTCAGTATGTTAAATTTACATAAGAGGTAAAGCCACAGCAGAAACAAGTGAGAAGAAGTTAGTGCTGAATTCTAAACTCTGATACAAATAGTCACATAGCTACAAAATAAATCAGGTTAACACTGATCTGGATTTTTCTACTTCACATTGCAGTGATCTTGCATGAGCTTAACCTTCTGAATTTGCCAGTCAGCTGTGAAAAAATATAAGGGACATGTGGAAGGAGAGATACAAGTGGAACAAAAGACTATTTTCCCCTGTCAGGAACACCAGCTTAATTCCACATTCCCAGCCCTTTACTGTCTGTCAAACCAAAAGGAAAATCTTGAGGAAAAGCAACAAGAAGGACTGTACCAGCATTTTATAAAGCTGAAGTCCTTTTTCCATAGAAAAACAGAATCTGGTAGAATTGGTCAAGCGAGGAGACCATTAGTATTCCCTTTGTCACCAGACGCTTATAGAAAAAGAATGGCTCTGTAGGTTTTCTCCCTCTGCATATCCACAGCAGAGTGAGAGTCAGGTGGCAGGAGCAAAAGGAGATTTGTCTCAAGACCCTTTATGCTTGAAAAAGAAAGGGACAGAGGGAAGAAGAATTAAAGATTTTGTGAGAAGATCAGGTTGTCTCCTGAATCTAAATAATACCGTAACATTCTGGAAATACTGAAGCATTAGAAACTGAAGTTCATAAAACCAGGCCCGTGGCTGGCTGCTTTTCCCCAGTTAGCACAGTTTGTGACATCTGTTTTCCAAGTAAAAACAAGTTGTAATCAACATGTCACAGCTCAGCTCAAGGCAGAAAAGATGTGAGGGAGTAGAAAGTGTTGATAGAGCTGGTATGGGTACACATATCTAAGGACAACTTTATAGCTCTATAGTTCTCTTTTCATGTACTTTGCACTGACCCCTGTCTATGCAGGCATCTGCCTACATGGGTAGCTCTTGCTAATTTAATTTTTTATCTCCAAATAGCCGCGTGGGACCAACACATGAAGTGCAACCTGGCTTTAGCTTCGCCTTTCAAAAATGAAGACATCAATTATAAGACAACAATTCTTGAAAAAGTATCATAGCTTCGTTTGTATGGACATCAGACATGTTTGGGCTTAACTCAGACTGTTTGATATGGGATTGCTTTGCAAGGTGCTAGGCAATTTCAGCTTTCCCTGTCTTTGATGCCGGAAAAGACTCAGCACCTTCAAGGAAGTTCTTGGCACTTCACAGGAATTGGGCCAGAGTGAGAACATTAGGAGATAGTTTGCTTTCTAACCTTTTAGGTCTGACTCATCAAGACTTGACATTTACAGCCTTATTCAAATATGAACATCTTCAGGAGTAATTAAAAGGGAACCATTTTAAAAGAGCTTTTTATATCAAAGAGAAAAGAAATAACTTTGTGTTGACTGTCTAAAAGAAGTGTGACAAAGCCCAATTACATTTTTTCAAAATATAGCCCAAATAAAATGTCAAGATAATGGCTCACTTTCAAATTTAGAGCTGCATAAGAAATGTACAGGGAAACAGACTGTAATAGATATAAACAAAACCAAGTCTGGATTAAATGAAAAGCTGTTACAAAAAGAAAGCACATCATTTTCACAGAAGCAGCATCATGACAAATCAGGGGAAAATAAACACCATCCTCCAAAAAGCATAACGTACACTGCCTTTAAGAGGGCATTTTAATTCAGTTTCACTGGCTAAAGACAGGTACAGCGACATGAGGAGTGAGGTATGAGGGAGTGGGGAGAATTTCTTAGAAATTATTAACCAACTTAAAACAGAATGGGTTTAAATGGCAGCAGAAGCACATTAACCTGGATTTTCAGTCAAATTCAGCTGCTCTAAGTTCACTCTCAGGATCCCCTGCAGAACTGAGCTCAAGCTGTTAACTGAAGCAAAAAGCCAAATCACTGTCTTCACTTAAGTAAGGATATACTCCCTAAATTATTTCCACTGGTGAAGCAAATTAAAATGAGAGCAAATGAATGAAAAGCATAAATCAGAAAGTGTTCAGGACAGAAATCTTGAGTGGAGAGAGAGAGCAATGCCTATAGAAAAAGCAAGAATTAAGTATAACTCCTTAACTGGTTCTGTAGTCTCTCTTACATATTACCTCCTTCCTCCATCTTTGAACCAATTTCTGCCTGTTCTTCTCATTTTTCTCTCCCTTCCTTCCATGTGCTGGCTTTGGATGAGATAAGGTTAATTTTCTTCATAGTAGCTAGTATGAGGCTGTGTTTTGGATTTGTGCTGAAAAGAGTGTGGATAACACAGAGATCTTTTCATTACTGCTGAGCAGTTTTTACACAGAGCTAAGGCTTTTTCTGTTTCTCACCTCACCAGCGAGTAGGTTGGGGGTGCACAAGAAGCTGAGAGGGGACACAGCTGGGACAGCTGAGCCCAGCTGACCAAAGGGATATTCCATGCCATATGACAGCATGCTCAGCATATACAGCTGGGGGAAGGAAGCAGGGGACATTCAGAGTGATGGAGGTTTTGTTCCCAAGTAACCATCAAGCGTGATAAAGCCCTGCTCTCCTGGAGATGGCTGAACACCTGCCTGATGATGAAAAGTAGTAAATGAATTCCCTGTTTTGCTTTGCTTGTGCACGTGACTTTTACTTTACCTACTGAAACTGTCTTTACCTCAACCCACAAGTTTTCCCACTTTAACTCTTCTGTCCCCCATCCCACCCAGGGCAGGTGAGGAAGCAGCTGTGTGCAGCTTAGCTGCCCACTGGGGTTAAACCATGACACTTCTCCATTGGCAACTGGGTTCAATTTCATAGTACATAATGTTGTTGGTCCCCAAATACTTTGTGCTTTATTCATCAGAAGCTCTCAGCCATTTTATGTACTACAAATGAACACAGAACCTCCTCAGGGATTAATCCTGCTGTCCTTCAGCTGAGAACTCTCCCAGTGGAAGAAGTCATATTGCCTGTTTATCCAGAGAAAGATTATACAAATAATGAGGCTATGACACCAAGAAAAATAACTCTAGTGTCATCATTAGAGCATGTTCTATTCATGTCTGAAAGAAGTAAATCAAAAATCATTATAAAGCTGCTTCTTTCTACATACTCTAGATAAGCCATCAAAAACATATGAGCATGCTGGATACACCCGTATTCAGGCAGCATCTCTGCAACATGACATAGCATAGGGAATTTTTATTAAAACAAGGAACATGAGATCTCTGTCATGATCCCTGAATTCCAATTACAAGCTCACACTTAGTTCTGTAACTGCCAGATGTCAAGTCAAGAGCTGCCAAAGTGAAGAGGAACAGATGGCATAGACCCATTTAAGTCTCTGAGTTTTGAGAATGGTTGGGGGATTGCAGAGGGGTTTTTTTCTTGTGCCAAATAAAGTACTAGGGGATTTTTCAGCATCTATAGGAAAAACAATTTCAGGACAAATAAAAAACAATCCAGTTCCGAGCAAAATTAGCAGATACTTAAACTCCAATAAGTTTTCCCTCCAGTGGGAATTTTTATAGTAAATCCTCCTTTCAGAATAATTTCTTGATTTTAATATAAAAAAAAATATGTAAAACCTCGAGTCATTCCATAAAATCTCTTCACTCATACAAAAAAGTTATAAAGTGCTTTAAGACTGCAAATGAATCTTGGCTCTGACTGCAGTTGCGAAATGTCAGACTGCAAATTAAAGAAGTTAAACAAACAGAAGTAATTGTATTTTCCCAGTGCCTCTGGTAGCGTTCACATAGAAATCTTACATCTGGCCTTGTATTAGGGGGGTAAAGGATTTTCAATATGGGCAAAGTAGGCAAAATAGAACTGTTTGCTACTGATACAAGCCCAAAGGAGAAAAAGTTTGAGATATCTGCCCTCTGAAATCCCCAAACTCTTCTTTACTCAGAAACAAAATCCAGAGTGATGCTAAGGATCTGATTCTTCTGGTTTTAAGGGAACTGCGGATGACCAGCACATTTAAGGCTGTATTGTAAGTGGCTGTTGAAAAGCTCCTCATACTCTAACTCAGAACTAACAAGAGTTAGGGACAGCTTTTGATGTGAACAACTCCAGTCCAAGAAACTGCGTAGAGCAACTACATACTGTGAGAGAAAGAGCCCCATTAAATGCCAGTATAGTGCTGTTCTGGGCAGTCCCTGCTCAAAACATGGTAGCCCACAAGATCCTGGCATTTTCCGTAAACAGGATGAGTCCTTTCCATTTGAAACTCATTTCCCTTGTGACCCTTTCCATCTCTGCATGTCTGCGTCATTGCTACACTGCAGTGCTTAACCCCTTAGCCATTATCCTAGAACAATGCTTGAAAATGGCTGTTTTCACATACGAGGCTGTGCAACATCAAGTGCTCAATGTTGCAAACTGCACAGCACAGCAGACGCAGATGACAAGACATACTTTTAAGTGTACAGATGAATAGGTCAATAAACTCATACAACCTGCTGTGCAAGAATTTAGAGAAATGATGGACTAATGTACTGAAAATAGAACCGTCCAAGTTTCTTCTTTAAACTCTAGGCCTAGTTTTATCCTGCTCAGCTTTCAATATTTTACTCAGAAACCTAGCTGCTCTATGTCCTAATACTGCAACCACTAAGTCCCTCTGCATAATCCAGCTCAATCCAGAGAACAAGAAGCCATATAAGGGAAATCCCTGTTTTCAAAAGGTTTCAGTTTTAATTCCTTCTTGCAAAGAAAGTAACTACACAATCCTCATATTCTGGGAAATTCTTCAGCTCTTGTACTTACATGCATTCATTGTTTAGCAAAATAATTAAAAAGCTTCAAACATGTCCTCCCTTCTCATTCCCCAACCCCATACTAATTGTAGGAGAAAGGAACTATGTGCAGACTAGGAATACAAAAGAATAGGTTAGTCCACAAGAAAGGTGTGGAGAATTACGCTATAGAAATACAAGCAGAGCAAATATTTTTTTATTGCCTTTACCAGGGAAATAAGGCATTGAGTCAGAGTGAGGAGCTTCTCAAGCAATCAGCCTCCACTCATGGTTTCCTGCCTGTAATGCATGAAATAGATTTAGGAGTGAAGTCGTAAGTCCACTGGTTTATATCCTTCCTGTTATTATTTTTAGACCTTGTAGAATTTGGCCCTAAGGTGGAAAAGCCTTCCTTTAAAAACCAGGGTGTGGGGCGGCATTAATGATGACATATCAAAAGCCTGAAACACAGAAATTAAACAATGAAAATACAGTCTCTGGGGAAAAACACAGAGGTAGGAGAAGAGGGGAATAAATGAGGTAAATCAGCCAGGCAGACTTTTTTGCAGAGTAACTAAGTTGTCTGTTCTTTTATTTACTAAACTATCAAGCTACAAAAAATATCACACACTAATCAACTATATACATGTTGGTAACAGAATCCTTTCTCACTGAGATTTTCAAACAACCTTCAAACTCTCTTTTCTTCTTCGATGTCTGAAAGTGATTATTTTTAACCAAGTGAAGTAGCTCAAACAAAATACTCTTTACTCGACAAAAATAATGTTTATGAAAATGTGGAGATTTCAGGAGTTGGCAATGAAGTACAGTTATAATGAAACTGAACATCAGATGCACACAACTTTCAGCCTGTGCATAATGAAAGAACCAAATATATCAGCCAGCCACTGAGAGAGAGATGCACAGGAATGTGGTGGGACAGTAAGTATACTTCATTAAGATCTACAGATATTTCTTCCCTTTTTTTTTTCCTGTCCTACCAATAAATGGAGTTCCAGGAGAAGGAACAAGTTATTTGCCTCATGCTCCTGCTCCCACCATAAGGCAACCAAGCCTTTTTCTCAGTAGGTGCTCAAATCCTTCCACACATTGGACCAGATTTGCCATGTTTCTGCACTTATACCATGCCAGCACAAAAAGCACTAAGCCCGTGGGAGGAAAGCCACTTGCTCTGCACTAGTGCCCACGAGCCAATAAAAAGCCTTTTCTGTTTCTCTCCATTCTGGCAAGGCTCATTTACACCATGTCTTTTCCCATCTGGAACAACCTAACTGTACCTTGTTACCTCATTTTCCTCACTTCTCTCCAAGTCACATTGGCAAATATACTTTGCTCTTTGCCTTTCCCTTCTCCTATTTCTCACCTGAGTCATTCAAAGATTTGAATCTGCAGAACATTCTGCAGAAGAGTGGAGATTTTGCATGAAGGGTAAAGAGTATCCAGCAGACTGTTCCCCAAGGGTCCATAGGATTCATTCATAACTACTGTTTTTTCCCTGAGTTCCTCACAAAGTAGTGTATTTACACGCTGTCTTATTCTCAGAGCATACCTGTAGTCTCAGTCTAGCCCTAGAGTGAATTCCACAAGGTGTCGTAAGAGTCAGCTTGAACATCTCATCTGCTTTAACCATTGCAAATGAAGTTATCAGTAAATAACAAAAAAATCAATTTCATTCTTAAAACCTCTCAGATCTACAGGAGACTCGGTCAGAATTACGGCCCTACTACAACAAAGAAAACAATTAGTGTCTCAAGGCAAACGATCTAATTTTGTAATAAACACCCAGTGTGAAGTTTCGCTTGTAGAAGGTGTTGTTTTCTAAAATAAAATACATTATGAGGTCACCAGTAGTTTTCTCTCAGTGTTGCACTGATTAGCTATCCTGAAGTTAATGAAGATATTCCTCGTCCAGAAATATTAATCCTTGCACAAGAATAACTTCATCCAAGGTAATAGTTCTGTATTTGTAAAGTCTTTTTACATTTGAGTGTATATAAAATTATATCCTAGACCAGAAGCAACTAGATCCATAAATGAGGAAAATCAGCATATAACTTTAGATTTACAGAAACTAAATTAGCCAATAAAATTTCTCTAAATAAAAATGTTCACTGAAGGCTAGGATGAATACAGCAAGATAATGCAAGATAGTTTAACAAAATCTGCCATTTGTTTTCCTGATCTTCCTCAGTTTATCCTTCTGCAGCCAGAACAGTGAAACTGTTGAAAACACAGAATTTATAATCTGCATCCAGGAAAGGAGCATATTTTGGTTTATCATGTTACATTGCTCCAATAACTAAATACCATGTGCTTTTTCTTTTTCAGTCAAATTACATAATTTTTTTCATTAAGTTGTCAATTATTCTAATTTTGTCAAAAATACAGTGGGAATGATTCAATGACAGAAAATAATCATACAGAAATAAAAGGATTAAAAATATATAAGAATTATTGAACAGTAATTATTAAGAAACATGCACCTTGAATTTCTAAACTTTAGTGCACTTGGAATTAACATTTTGCCTTGAAACTAGATATAAAATATGTATATCTTTCTGTATGGAGCTAGAAGTTTGCTCACCTTAAATTACGAAACAAAGATACTTCTGCTGAAAACAGAATGTGACCTTTTTCAGTTTTACTGATTGCCTTTGAAGAGAAATAAAATGTCACTGTGTCTCATGAAGTTTGCTGGTAACTCATGTGAATCAGAAAGACATTTCTTTCTCTCAGTGGGAGACTAAGGTCTAAGAAACCTGCAGGAGACCATAATACCAAAACCAAAAACCTTTGTTTTAGTTATAGAACAAAGTTATTCGGCTGCTGGGTGAAAAAGTCACTCAAGAACTGGTTTTGAGCACTCTTCTAATACTCTTAAAAAAAAAAAAACAACCCAAAAAAACCAAAACCCACCATCTTTCAATTAACTTCCACAAGTTACAGACTCCTTTGTGCATGTGTTAGGGATAAGTTCAACCCCATATTTGCCTGAGCATTAGTTCCTTATTCCTGCTTCTTCTGTTGAGGGCTTAGTTTGACACCTGCTTGTTAGCATGGAACAGACTGAAGCACAACCACAGCCAGCATCTCAAAGCTGGTTTTAAGCAGAAAACTTAAACAGATTCAAATAATAAAAGCCTGCCCCTTTTCATAAACAAATTCTTTGCTGCATTTGCAATGGAAATTTCTGACGCCACTGCACTCTTAATGTGGGTTTTACTCTGCACAAAGACAGAATAAATAACAAATGTCAGCAGGCACCATCAAGCCATACTTCATGGATTTTTCTTCTTCATTATTTCCACTAAGTATTCCAAGAAACAAAAGCAAGGTCAAGGTATCAATAACCTCCTGTAACACCAAGATGGAATTGAAGGAGAAAAGCAGAACCATGACCTTAAAGGCATGCTCCTTAAAGGTTGGAACTGATAAAATAAATACATTTCTGTCCCTTTCTTGTCTCCAGGAAAGTGTTCTTTAACTATCTTATCTGAGAAAACTGTAATAAAACTACGGTATTCAGTTCACTCTAGAATTAAACCTTTTATCCTGACTCAGTTCTTAAAAGCTGGAAATTTTCTGTTTGCAAGTTGGATGGTCATTTTCTACAAAACAGTGGAGTGTATTTTGTTGTTGCCAATGTGGTTTTTCAAATTTTTGTACCTGTAGAGGAATTTCAAGCAGAAAAGGAAAATATACAGAAACCAGTTATGTAATTTCACGGCTTTCTCAGCAGTTCCATTCTATTATATTGACATTATTGTCAAAGTTTAAAAGTTGCAGAGGTGAAAAAGAGAAAATGTGAAGATCCTGGACTTTATCTGGTGGAAGAGCTCACCAAGCCACTCTCCAACATTTATCAGCAGTCCTGGCTAACCAGGGAGGTCCCAGCAGACTGGAGGTTAACCAATGTGACACCCACCTACAAGAAGAGCACGAAGGAGGATCCGGAGAACTACAGGCCTGTCAGCCTGATCTCAGTGCCGGGGAATGTTATGGAACAAATCATCCTGAGCACCATCACACAGCATGCGGAAGAAAAAAAGCAAAAGAAATTAAAAATTATCTATAATACTCATTCTTTTTCCCCTCATGAGGGGTTTCAGGGAGGAAGACACAAACAAGCTCTGTTTAGAAAATGTGATCAGCTCTGAACAGAAGGTTTAGATCCCCTCTCTGGAGTACACTGAGCAAATATTTCTCTGTACCACATAGCATCCAAACAGAGATAGTCTTCCTTGGTGATGTTTCCATTTTAAAGTTTCCAGCTAGAGGGTGCTCAAAGAGGTAATTAGTTCTTTCAGCTTTTGTTCTTCAGCAATCTTGTTACTCCCCTGCTGACCTATGTCAACACGTTATCACATGGAAAACACTGGAAAACTCCATTCTTGCCCTGAGAGAGCTCATATCCTACATGGCACAGCACACACCACGTGGAGGTGGTCATGAGACTCCAATTGCATCGGTATTTCCTTTTACCAAGGGTAAACTGCCAAGCTTAACACACTACATCTGGTTACAAGCCTCTCATTCAGCTTGAAAGCACACTGCATCCCCACATGCAGAAACACCACCCTGTCCCTAAGGCTTTACTATGAATTTCTTACTACTGAGTGTAGATTCTAGCACGGGGAAAGTATAGCAGACAAGGTGAGCTCATACCTGCAGTCTGATTCCTTTCACCTCACTTTGCATAAGCTCCACTGACTCGTGCTTGACATGATAAATGTGATGTGTTAAACACTTCTTAAAGGTTTGCAGGACTGAGAACGCTGAACAACAGCTTGAAGACCTCTGCCTCTTAGCCTCTCTGTATGAGAGTTTATTTAAAAATTTCAATGGGGCAAAGGAAAAATGAAAAGCTTTTGGTAGTCCTTTATTTCTGATTTTTTTCATAGCTTTCTATTAAATGGTAAAGGAAGTTCTACCGTCATCATAACATGTGCACCATGCTAGTTTATATTACTAGTAAAAGTAATTTTTTCCAATACAATTTACGTCTGTCCTAGAAAGGTGGGAAGTAGACACAGCAGCAAATGAATCTTGACAGACACGTGATCCAGGGCAGTCCTAACTGTAATCTATACTTATAGATTTAGAAGCCTTTCTAAAGAATTAGCAATAAAATAATCAGCATAAACCTTAAACTAATGATTTACCTACACTGCATACTAGCATATAGCTCAAGATCTTCAAACCAGCTCTAAATAAGCTGGTTTGGTCAGTCTCAGACACAGTCTAAGCACCTTGAAGCAGAGCAAATTAGCCTTCAGGTGCTCTGTGCTTCCCCGTAGCATGAGCTTGAGTGTACTTGTAGGTTTACCCCTAGTTTAACACTTGTGTTTACCATTTGTAGCTGGTTTTTTGAAGGATAATTAATTTTAAGTGTAGGCTTTGCTTTTAAGATCACGTACATAGCGAAAATAGCAAGCAAAGAAGGTTTTAAATCCATCAGACATTTTACTGCTGCTGAAGGTCACATTGCCAATAACTAAGAGAGGAAAAGCCATCATAAAGTTATGTGTGGTCATGTTACTCTTCTATCAGCTTTGATTTGTTCCCAAGAAAGATTTATAAAACTGTTAGAAGCTGTATACATTAACCAAACTATCCCATTATAGCTTTCATAGTGCTAACAAGTTATCACTAGTGATAGCAACACAGTTAATGAACAACTTGTGACTGAGTATCAATATGTCACCAGACAATATTCATTCAACCTAATCACTTGTTCTTAAGCATTCACAATTCAGAGGCAACATAACTGGAAATACATTGGTTAGGGTCATTGTGTTCACCCTTTTCTTCAGCTAAATGTCTTTGTGAAAACTTTCTGCTTTTCCCATTAGTCTGTCAGATATTTGAGTATGAAAAGCTTTTAACACACTACCAATTATATTTCTTACGATAACAACTAGTTTTTTTCTGGTGAAAATGCTTTTATTCTCAATAATTTATAAAACACAACCCTAAACATCTGCAATGAAAAGATAATACAACTAAATTAATGGCAGCTGGAATCTTTATACATAGCAAAGAATATCTGAGCCTCTCTGCCAGAATTTCAACCCCTTTTTATCTAATTGTTTGTTCTTCTTGCATTTGTCCCTTTGGCATAATGATTAAATGCTGCATTCTCCTAGGCAGTCTGATCAAGCATTGATTGCTCTCAGATGCTTTAGCTGGGAGAGAAAAGGAGGGAATAAACTTTGAGAAATGTGTTCATTTCACTTATTCACAGAGGATTACATTGGGATACAGTGTGGATTAATTGCCTTCAATAATACCCTTTTAAACACCAGTATGAATCATTACTAAGATCAGAAATTGTCTAGCTCTGCCCCCACCCTCCTCCTTTTTTTTCCCCCTAAACTGCAACTAGTCCACTGGGATCAGATCATCCCTTGTTTTAAGGGAATAACTTGAATTACAGAAATATCCCTGTAATATTAGGAATGTACCCTACCATCTTAACGCTTTGTCAAGCACATTCCCAGCTTCAGTTTTAATATGACACATGGGCCACTGTTTAGCCAGATACACATGCCCATTGCACACCTTTCTAGAACAGATGGAAGTTGTGCTGGAAAAGAGTACTTTTCTACTATCCTAAGTGGAAAGAGTAACAGACCCACGGATGAATGGCTTCTCAGAACCAGACCTAAAAATGAAAAAGCCCTTATTACTCTTACAGCTAATGGACATTTTTCCTTAGCTTGCAAGAGCTTAAAATCACAAGAACCCATAATTTTTGCTTCAGAAAACTCAGATTATCACTGCTTAATACTATTCCCTGAGACTTCTCTGACTGCAGACAGTCTGCATCAGAAAGGAAGTAGAGGCTATAAGACTTACGCTATAAACTGACACTTAACATTTACAGCCTTTACGTAAGGCCCCTTGCATGCACCATGCTGTAGAAATATACTTTAATAAATGTTTTATCTGCCACTCTGGAAGTCTCCTTTCCACCAAAATCAGTTAAATGAGTAAGTATACAAGCCAAAGAAATGGACAAATAAAAGAGAGGAATGCTTTCCCCAACATTTAAAATTGCAAGATTAGCCTATACTGCCTTCCATTCAGAAGGTACAAAGAGAAAAAGAACTGCAGCATGTATTTGAAGCTCTCTTGTACGTTGGCTTTACAGGCATATCTGTAACAGCTGTATAATTATTCTGTCTGTATAATTAAGTTCCTTCATGGAACACCTCCCATACCAGCAATTTTGCATCAACATTTGGTGCATTAGTATGTGCTGAATCCATACACATTCTTACAATCAGGTATTGTGTTGGAAAGCAGTAAAAAGCAGTTTCCTAGAACACTTAGCAGCTGCAAGAAGTAGTGTGAGCATGTTTACTCTCTTTCAGACCCAAAGCAAAGATCTCCATTTAAATCACCTTTAACATTCTCCCTGGGCTCCAGACTTCACATAGACATGGCAAGGGAGTGGTGTGCTCAGTCCTGAGCTGGAAGTCTTGTCCGTCTTCTCAGCCGTACTGCCTGACCCACATGAGACTTGCCACTAGTGCCCTTTGCTGCATCTCACATTCTGCTCTGTGCTATCTGGCATAGTAGGAGTGAGTATAGCACACGTCTCTGTTCTTTAATACAATAACCTTCATCTTGGTTTAGCATCTATTTAAGTATGGAAAAGGTGAGACAAAACCAGCAAGATCCTATTTAGCTTTGACATCAAACTGACAATGCTTCTACATAAACAAGCATATAGGATCTGAAATTTATGTTGAACCAACTGAGAATGAAACAACCTGGAGACAGAGATACAGCAGGCAAAGCAGGTAACAAATGAGAAAAACAAACCCAGACAGTGTTAACACTTGCACTACGCCTGAATTCTGTGTTTCTAGTGGACATTAAAGACAGGCTTCTCTTGGATCTGATCCATACAAGCTATGACTTTTTGAGTGTACCTTGCCCTAAGAGTTTTTATTTCTCATTTTATTTGGTTGTAACTCTTTACTAATCTAGTTTTATGATTCACTTGAGTGCCTGCCCATAAATACATCTTCAGAGGCGTTCGGTGTTGTGGCTTGCATCTGACATGATCAGAACACCTCAAATGCTGGCTTCAAAGTCTATTTCTTCTTATTTGGATAAGAATTACAAAAAGGCAAGAGCAAATTTTTTACTTCTACATTTCTAGTTTTGATTTTCCAAATTATTCCCCAAACCTGCCAGCAAGAGCTACAATGATAAATCACAATGGGGAGGAATGGTCCTTCTTTGAACTTTCAGCTTTAGCTGAAGAGATATTACATAGTCCCAGGAGCACAGTTTTTCAACCTGTACATGTATACCTTTTAAAGACTGTATGACTACATTTGGTCAAGTTGTTGGGCACTCTGGAAGCTGTCCTTGGTCTGCTCCTGCTCTTTTTTATTATTTTTGTACTGAAAAGAAGGTAGAAAAACTCATAGGAGTCCTCCTTTTGAAGACAATTATCAGTTAGCAGATGGAGATATTTAGAAAGCATCTATGCCCCCTGCCCTCACAGGGACACAGTCAGCACATTCGTATACCAGAAAACTCATAAACAGCTGTTAAGTAACTGCTAATATGCCCAAAACTGGTTTATATTATCCTAAAACCAAGCCAGCCCAAGGACTAGTGAACTCAGGGTAGTTTAAGACAGTACACTTCAGGAGGATGCTGTGGAACAGCACTGGAGTGCATTTATTATAGCTTTTATCTCTGTCATCTTACCATACAGAAATGGTACTGAATCAAGTTCCTTAGAATCAACACCTGAAGATTTAACTTTATTTAGTCTTACAGTGAATTAATATAGATACAGTGAGGCTTTATTATTTCTGAATGGCATCATCTAGACAGGAATTAAAGATGGTTTTAATTAGCTGGTTTGAAATTACCATATTTACTTATCCAAAATTAATTGCTAACAAACGTTCTGTTGCATACAAGCCTTTAGACATACTTGATGCTGACTGACTTCATATGGACTCTAGTTGCTCTGATGAAACTGTCTTAATCACTGACATTTATTGTTGACAAGGGAAGGGAACAAAGACTCTTCTCAAGTATAAGAGAGGCATGTGGGTGAAGGATGTAACAAGAACAGCAGAGGAGCAGCTCACCTTATAAGAAATGCTACAACTTGTATCATGAAAAAGGTGCCTCAACACACAGACAGGTTTGTGTATTCATGGCTTGGCTTGTCCATCCCCTCTACAACATTGCCTTCCTCCTCCCTGAACTGTCACAATAATAAAAATAATTCATCCCTAATCATTAATATATTTGACATGTTTCAGTATAGAAATCAGGAAGAATATTGAATGGATCTTCCTGGCTGGTTTATGCTTTAGTAAAGGCAAAAGACCAGAATTAGGCCTTCCTTTTTTTCAGTTGTGAAAACAGAGATCACACCAGGAAGAACTGAACTACAAATAACACTTTCTTTCCTTAAGTAAAATGGACAATAAAGCCACAAACTCATTTTACTTGACTTGTGTTGAGTGAACCAATTTAGTAGCTCCGGTGCAGGCTTGAGTTGCATGTTTTATTCAGTGTCATGCACACTCCAACAGGCAAACAGACAGAAAAATAAGTACAACATTCACAAAAAACTAAAAAGTTCAAGACAGAATATGCCTCACAATAGCTGAACTCCCAAACAACTATTTTGTATTACAAAAAAATCAGACAGGATATTCTACGTTCATGGGGCTTGTAACATAACAGCATGGATGTGCCAGCTGTATCCCAATTGTGTTATACTCCTTTCACCTCCTGTGACAAAAGAGTCAGTAGCATTGTATCTTATTGTTGCCTTCCAATATAGTCTGAGCACCTCAAATTCACATCTGAGGCAGGACAGCCTTGGAGTAGCTGGACAACAAGGAAAATAGAAAGGTCAAGAATTCTTTACAAAACAGTAAAAGTCAGTCATCTTTGTCTGGACACACTAATTCAATTGCCCTTGGCCAACACAAGGGAAAACTAGGAAGACTGTGCCTGGTTTGTTATCCCTTTTCACTGAGCACGAGGGCTGTGCTATTGCAGGACTGCAGAGTCAAGTTCAAAAGGCATAAAAATGTATTTAAAACAAAAACAAAACAAAAAAACCCAAAGCACCAAAACAACCAACTTTTTCTTCACAGGAATCTTCAATTATATTTAAAACAAAAACAACAAGAAGGAAAGAGGCAGGGGGAAAAAAACAAACCACCAAAAAAAAAACCCCAAAAAAAACAAATCCTCCCGCTATTGGATGTATCACTGATAGATCATTTTATTTTCATAGAATCACAGAATCATTTAGGTTTGGAAAAGACCTTTAAGATTATTGAGTCCAACAGTAAAATTAATGCTGCCAAGTCCACACTAAACCCTATCCCTAAGCACCACATATACATATATTTTAAATACTTCCAGGGATGGCAACTCAATCACTTCCCTGAGCAGCCTGTTCCAATGCTTGATAAACCTTACAATGAAGAACTTTTTTCCTAATATCCAATCTAAATGTCCCCTGGTGTAACTTGAGGCCACTTACTTTTGTTCTAGCTCACGAACTAGATTAAAATGGTTAGGAATGAATTTTCAGCATAGCATACCATAACCAAAATAGCCAATAGTGACACAAGTAACATTGTTTGGAAAACTGCAAAAAAATCAGATATCAAGGTTTCTTAAAGAAACTCAATTCAGAACCTTCTTCTTTTTCCCTACCCCTAAGTCAGATGCAGTAGTGTAATAGATTTCAGTGTTTACGTTACAGTAGGAAAGTTAGGATAAACTATTACACAGAGGTTAACCGCTGTGCTGAAACTATGCATTTTGACATGTCCTTAATATTTTTCATTCAAGCTAGACAACCAGAAAGAATTAGTTATGGTAAGTAATTTTTTCTTTAAAAATAAAATCCAAACAAACAATTTTTATAAGTAGGAGTGTGAGGGAGCAAGTTGAATATCATTATAAAAATTTTAGGGCAAAACCCACAATAATACAGGTGTCTCTAACTTCTTCCTGCTGTCACAAGTGGAAGGTGAAAGTGTGATAGCCAGAACAGGTACGTAAGTCAGCTTTGAGTATTTGCAGTTACTACATTTTACAGAGCAAATATCTTTGAAAAGCTTTTTTTCCTGTTTCAGCTTCCTGCTTTTTAATGAATCTTTAGAAAAAAAAAAAAAAAGAAAAATATGAAAGAAGAGTTTTCAGCAAGTTTCAGATCCTGTCCCTTGCTCACCTTCTGGCTTTGCTGTTCAATGCTGTTTGTATAATCCTGGGGCACACTATGTGTGATACACACTAATCTTGAAAATTCGATCCCTATCATAACAGCAAGTACTAACAGGCTAATTGACTTGTCACTCCCATGGGCTTCTTTGATCACTGAAGCTGCATACATACTCTCCCATGTTTAAATTTAACACTGAATTAATGTTTTAGTGCTGTTTGATGTTTGTCTAGGTTGATGAAAACAAAATAAATCGCTCAGTCAGTAAAAATCATACAGAACTAAAAAACCTTAGCTGTGACTTGTAATACAACCTACTGAATGATTGTGGAGTTGTATTAACAGCTATGAAATCAGGGAGGGTTTATGCTTTGTTTACAATACTTACCTCTTATCTAATGTGAGTCATAACTCATTAACCGTTAACCCATTTATTAAATGACCTCTTTAAGAGAAAAGCGACTATTTTCCCCCAGGAAAAAAAAAAACAAAAAAACAAAAACAAAAACTACCTAGCTATTGCTGTAATTAGCCAGAATTAAGTTAATGACACATCAGATGAAAAAGGTTACACAATGTTTTCCTCTGTGTAATTCAAACAGAAACCCTCCACTGTAACTCAATCCATCCAAAGATGACGAAGCCATGAATAGCAGGCTTGAGTTCACAGCATCTGAAGCAGAGCTCACTCTGCTCACACAGGAAAAAACTCTAAACAAGGAATAAAGACATGGGAAATGCCCCACAGAAAGCCATCTCCATCTTTTGGTCAGTTAAGCTCTGCTTTGCACACAGGGAAACAAATGTGTAATCAGCTTTTATTGATCCAGGCACCTACAATAAAATCCTGCAGCACCTCGTGACATACTGCATCTCTTGACTCATGGCTCCGAGTAAACACTTGCTCGATAGGAAGTCCCAGATGTGTGGGAGCATTAGAAGCAATGAAAAATAATTATGCTTCAAAAGTCAGCTGCAGGAAGAGTTACAGTGTTCCTGTGCCTCCCAAGTATCCCTTCAGCACCAAGACCACCCAGAAGGTCAAACAAACATGCCTTGGTCTTACAGCACTCCCTTAGCACATCACAAAGAGCACCCAGGAAGACTTGGGAGGCCTGGGTGTTTATTGTGCCAAATCCCAGACATCCCATATAAGCTTTGTCATTCATCCACATTTATGGGTGCCAGAAAGCCTTTATTAAAGCACGTGGCTAAAGGTTTTACCAGAAAGGAAACTGAGGCCGAAGGACAGTTATCTGTAAACTGATGATGATGTCGATAGCTCTCCTATACAAAGTTGCATAAGGCAGTGTAACTAATAGGCTCTATAGCGACTCATCTTAAGGAAAAAATGTACAAAAAATTCAAGGTTCTGGCTACGGGGCACTGGGGTTCAGAATGGGATGTTTTCCTGAGCCCATGTCTTAACAAAAGTTGACTTTCATTCACTGGAAGAGCAGCTTCCACAGAATATATCTTTTACCAATAAGATCTTCCTGTTCATCCCCAGCATTTGTCCTGGTGTTCCCTTACAGTCTCCAGTGGTTCCCCTGTCACTGGGTGTTATTTCTGCTGTCCCTCTTCACATAAAAAAACCTTCACTATCCCCTCATCCACCTCAGATGGGCCTCTGGTGTCTCTGGTCTTGCCTTCTGTCTCAGCCTTGAGAAACCATCTCATATCTTAAGCTACATGGCACTTGAGCGGTTCACTGATTAATTTCTCATTTTGATTCTCAGAGCAGTGTACTTTAACCAACTGAAATGGGCAGTTTCTCTGAACACCTGGGCTTGACAACATCCACAATAAGAACTTTCTAGTTTGTACACTCTGTTAGTCAGGTGGGTAGCTGTCATGCTGAACTCAGGGCGTGTTGGATAGTTACTCTTTTAAACTCCATTTCACATTAATGGGTCTGTAGCCACAGCTTTAAAGAGTGCATGGCCAAGATATTTATTGACGGTGCTATCCGGAATGACATAGATGCTGAAGACAGGCAAACAACTAATTAATTACATGCAGATCCATTAATACTAGAGGACACATCCCTGACCTGTGTCCTCAGTCAGCAAAGTGAAGAAAGTGCCTACCCACAAAATCCAAGTGAATGGATGTAACATATTGGTCATCTGTGATTAAGACCAGGAACAGCAAGGAAAAAGGATTGTACATGACTCCCCCAAGTAAATGGGCAAGACTGACATCAGCTGCTGCAAGCCACTGAAACGTTCCTCCCCTGACATTCTGGAGGAGGTAGCCAGCTTCCCTCCTGTGAAAGGGAAAGCACCCTGGTCTTGAACAGTTGGGGCCCTCTTGGGAACTTTATGAGTCTCGAATCTTATTCTTTAACACACTCGGAGGCCCCTGTTCAGGAAATGTTTTTCAGTGAGTGCCCAGCATACTAAAGGTTAACAGTGTTAGTGCCTTGTTAACAGCAATGTGCAGTTTTGCTATCTGGAGTTTCCTTACAGTTGGAGCATAGGATAGCAGGGAGAAGACAGCAGGTGGACTTGTATTGATTAATTGAAATAATTTCTGGCTTAATTAGAATACATTATGTACTACATATTTTATTACAGAACTATAGAATGACATGCCCTCAACAAACATGTTTCTGTTATAAGATTTCCTTTGATTAGCACCAGCACAACTAGCTTCTGAACACAATGTACGGCCAGGTGGGACTTGCTGGGATTAAGGGGGAAAGACAGCATGAAAGGTGCTGTGCCTGGCAGGCTACAGGGTGATCCAGTGTGCCTCTGGCTTCAGGAAGAAAACTGAAGAATGGGTGGTTGTTCATTATATTACTGACTGACAGCAGAAGCCAGCATCATGATGCCTATTAGTCCCTCTGCCAGCCAGCTGGCAGCCTTGTGGGGCTATGACAAGATATCAGGGTGCTGTCTTCCTCCAGACTACCAGCTAATCTGAACCTAAAATCATGACCTCACCCACAACTATTGTCTTTATTTTGAGCACCAGCAGCGCCAAAGGTGAAATAGCCAGTTATCAGAGCCTTGTGCTAGAAAACTGTACTAGTTCCTCATTAGCAGAATTTGAACCTTCACTGCTCCAGCTCCCCCAAAAAAGTAACTTCTAGATTCACTGCAAGATGGTTTCACATTCGTGATTTCTGACACAGTACCACATATACTGAGGTCATGACTCTGTTTCAGCATCCCCATTAGCAACTTTAGCCTCCTCACCACATTATGCCTGGATTTTGGGGAACCACTTCCTCTCCCAACTCTGTTCTCTGGGGATCTTTTTTTTTTTTTTTTGATTGTTGTTGTTCCACCAGTTGAATGGAGGCTAGAAGACTAGAAAACAAAACCATGGTAATTGTGTAGACTGCTAGCGCCTGAAAGCGTGAAGGAACTGAACATCGCTGCTCCCCAGCATTTAAAAAACAGGGAACAAATGGTCTGTCTGTGTGATTGCAGAGCAGCTACAGACACACAGGTAGCAGACCAGGTGGCCTGAGCAACATGGGAGAGGAAACGGAGGCCTGCCAAAGCACCATGCAATGCGGGCAAACACTAGCATGCAATAATAAATCACAAGATGGAGTTAGCTGCTGCTTCCAAACAACACAGTATGGCATCTGTTACTACGTCATGTGTGGATTGCCCAGAGCAGACAAGGCTTTTTTATTCAAGACAATTCAGCAGAGGGCAGATTCCATTGTGTAGACAAGCCCTGAGACTACAGGTAGCATGCCAAAGTCAAAGAAAGGTGAATCTCACCCTGAACTTTTTAGTGGAGTTATTCTATAACCTTTTGACACGCAGCACATATTCTTTTCTAATATCAGAGGTTTTAAAGAAATATCTTGTGTATGTCACAACCTGACAGCTGTGCAGGTGTGAAGATGAGCCATAAAGATATTATTCCAAAATTTTAGGTTTCCATCTAAGCATCACAAGCTTTGCCCTCCCCAGCCTCACATACTATAACCATTTAGATGGGTATTCAGTTAAATGCTGCCCGGTACTGCTGGATACACTCTTCTCATACAGATGTGAGTAACTGAATGGGCAGAAGGCAGAAAAGAATCACAGCCCTGTACGCTGGAATACCTGTGTTAGAGAACACATCTAGAACTGTTTCTGCTTTCACAAGATACTTTGTATTTTGTTTCATTTCAAAATACATTCCATGAGAGCTGAAAATCTGAATGTAATTATTGACGCTGTGCAGCTGTCTGAAATTTAAGAATGATAATGTACTGAAGAGTTGGTGTCAGTCTTTCTTTCACCTAAGCAGTTAAAGAAGCAGTAATTAACACCATGTTGGCCCGCATAAATCACAACAGCAAGTCCTGTAAGAACTTTCACTTCAGACCTTAAATCACCCCTTGCAGTGCTTATCTTTTAAGCACAGGCTGCCCAGAACACAAGAGTAACACAGTAACTGCTGAGATCACAGAAATAGATGTATGAAGAGTATGTACCTTCGCACATGAACCTGTTCTTCAGTAGTGGAACTTCAGTTCAGGTGTCGGTTGTGCAGCTGTACAGATCACATTTAATAGTTATTATTGCATTGATGCCAGAACAGCACAGCATAACTGCTCAGAGACTAATTTTGTCTTTAAGCAGCAAAGGTATTTATTTCATGCAACATTGGGGAGCTAGCCAATTGGCACCAGACAAACTAGCTCCAAAGTTTTCACTGAAAAGTTAGGTATTTTATACAGGTTTTGTGAGAGGTTACACAACATCTTTACATACATACTCATTTGATTTTGACACCTATTCATTCCATTCACAGTAGGTGGGATCTAGGCGGAGTAGACCTTTCAATTTTCTTTGTTCAATGATTTCCTGACTTGATGGTCTCCTTATCTCCTTCAGGTCCCCACCTTATCTTTTCTAATTATTCAGAGTACATTCAGTGGAACCTTTTCTAATTTTTCAGAGTACATTCCTTTCTCAACACAACCAGAGCATCAACCAGAGCATTATACCAAACTCATCCCGACTAATCTTTTTTTTTTTTTTAAGATCTTGTTCTGTTTCAGCATAACTGCGAATATGCACAGGAGAGAATAACTGAGACATATAAAGCATTAGACATGAACACTAACCCAGAAGGTGGGTGGGTTGCAAGCTAGAGTTCTGCACTAGCAGCAAAATGCAGTATTTCTCTGGTTTTTTCCTCCTCTTTTTCATGTTCCATAACCTTAACTGTTTACTTCAATTTGCAGTTCTGACCTAAGCCATCTCCCCTACAGTTGCATAAACTGCCAGGTAGGCAAAAAAGGACAGTCAGCTTTTAGCCAAACATTTGCTTAATGAAGCTAGATTACCCAGAATTTTGTTTTATAATATGCCTTTCGCACACCAAGTAGCTATTCCGTGTAGATGCCCATCAGAAAGAGAACAGCTGCCTTCTGTAAAACCAGAGAAGCTTCCTCCAGCATCTATTCTTTGTCGGCTCCTCAGCTGCTGATTTTTGACTGTCATTCAAAACACTATGCTTCTACTATTCAGTTTTGGTTCTACTAAAAACTCAGTTCAAAGGGCTATAGCTATGCAGAAGACTACAATGTGGTGTCAGGATCTGAGCAAGCTTGAAATGAGAAAGTCTGAGTATGAGAATCTGCCCAGACACAGCCACATGATGCTCAGCAGAGAATAATATATCCTGCTTCCGAGAAAAGTAAATTACCCATGGTAAGGCTTGTGCTGCTGCAGCAAGATTTCTACATATACCCAAGTTACCTCATTTAAAGCTAGAGTGGGCATCTATAAACAATACTGAAAGCTGCACAGTCTCAGGCTCAGCTGCTTTGTCCTCAAATAGATTAATTACCAACAATATCTAATCGCCATAGGAAAACACGAAGGCAGAAGAAAGCTTCCACCATTAAGTATTCAAATCCTCAATGATTCTGTGGCATACTCGAGCCAGGTCACCCAAGAACTCATGTGTGATAAACTGAAATCTTGCTGTCAAGCTGTTAAACACAAAACAGTTGTTAAACACCAAAACTGCAAGCAGGCTTCAACATTGCTGTCCTCGGGGAAAAAAAAAAAAAAAAAAAAAACAAAATGATACTACTTAATCAATTTACTTTGTTTTTGAGGATTGAGCTCTCCTTCTGAAGTCTTCCCACCTCCCTGTGACATTGAAACAGTAAAAGGACTTTCACCAAACACATTTTCAATTATGTAGCCTTATGATGCTACACTCTGTAACTGAGGAAGGTAATTTTTATATAACTACATACATCCACATGGGTTTATATCTATAGATACAGATATCTATATCTATACCAGGACACACATACAGACACATATAGTTATAAAATAAAAGACATGCAATTGCAGCCATAAAGGCCAGTTGCTGCAAAAGTCAGTGACAAATGCTGCAAATGCCATGAAGACAATTGTACTGAAAAGTGAGCAGCTAACTGCACATTGATGCCAGAATTCAACAATGCCTTTGTACAAGGGTGGGTTTTGGTTTATTTTGGTTTTCTAAAGTGCTCTTGTCAGTTTGCTAAGATCTTGCAAGTTGTACTATGCGTTAGAAGGGATATGTTCTCAAACACTAAACACCCACATTGCCAACTACAAGATATTTTTCAGAAGATAATGTCATCCTCACTGAAGCAAATACCAGTAACCGCTATGTTTTGGGGACATTAACACTGTAAGGCATTAAGCAAGATACTGTAGTATTTGCATTTGATATTATTTAGAAGGTCTTCAGAAACTAAGTGGGATTTTCAAAAGTGATTAGAGTTTGCGCAACTCTGCTCTCTCCAAATGAAATTAATTATACTACAGGCTGTACTCATAGCAGAACTAAACAGATGTTAAAGCCTCCTGAAAATCCTTCAGGGATTTTCTTGAATAAAAAATTTACCATAATTTTAACGTTTGTTGCTGGCAATGTAGATTGTTAAGAATCCCCACAGTCACTTCATTACATCATAGCTTGAAATGCTTAGAAAAACAGACTCCTGGTTTTCCTATTCTAGTAGGGTAAGACAAATTTAGGCTTATTTTTTTTTCAACTAATCTTGCATCTCCACTGGTCTGGTGACTGCAATAATCAGGTTAACTAAGGAGTTGTATCACCTTGAGTTACTTTCGGAAAACTGGAGCAAAAAGCCACTGGATGAAGAGGGGCTATAATCATGCAGCTATAATCATGCAGCAAATGGGGGTTATACGTGCTTTGATGCTTTCCTACAGCTTCTTCTTCCAGCAAATTAAAGGCATGGAGAAAAACTCCTGAATAGGAAATCTTTAGGCAGAAATTTTAAACACAACTTGGAAACAGTTGAAAAGCCACAGCATGGAAAAAAGAGAGTCTGCAGAGAAGCAGATTGTAACTGGGCAGCAAGGACCTGCCTAAGCTTGCAAATAGCCAAATTTAGATAAGACTGTGTGTGTCTAAGGGTTTGTTATTTTAATCTTTTTGCTTGCAAAACTCCTGTGGCAAAAACAAATCACATGCTGTTCTGTGCAAGCAGTTCCCTGTGACTATACATGGCGGTTCAAATCAGAGCCAGCAGCAGAAACCAGAGCTGTTGCTCTGACCACTCAAAAGTGGATCAAGCAGGTCAGGGAAAAAGGGGGTCAGTCACAGAAACACACCAGGAATAAAGGGCATGCCTAGGCCTGATGTTAACAGGACAGAAGAGAAGAAGATAGTTTTACCTGATCTGCTTCTCTGCTTTGCTGAAAAGCACGCCTATGAACACCAGGGCAGCAGAGGTTAATTATATTTCATTTTTCTAATCTTTCATTTCATGCAGGATTTTACCTTTAAAATGATTCCTTATGAGAATTCCCTTCAGCAAAGGAAATCCTTCTTTTGCCCTTAAATGAAGGGCCATATTTCTGTTCTTCACCTAGACAATGGCCTGCCGCTACAGAAAACTCCAGTGTTTGTGTCCTTTATCCCTGTTTTGAAGCCACCAATATCCAGATCAATAAACACAGCAGGACTCTGACTTCATCAAGCACTCCTTCCAGATATGTACCTGCTGTCAGGGGTGAAACACAAAATAATAGTACTGGAGAGCTGGGGTCTCTTAGTCATTTGAAGTGCTTATCATCACTACCTGGAATTTCACACAGCAGTGAAGTGGAAGGCAATAAAGAACATTGTCAGTTTGCACTCCTGTCTCCCTTCTGTCAATCACAAGTTTGGATTGATAACCTGACGATTCCAAGTATCTGGTTACAAGCAAGATCTGTGGGTGTAGGAATGAGGCAAGTTTTAATGTCTCCAGTTCAAGATCATCATCTTTGGAATATTTGAGAAGGAAATTCAGTCCAGTGTGTTAACACAGCTAATGCAAGGCAGGTAAAACCAAGACATGTGATGTCTTATTGTCATACTCATGCAATTTGAGAGGGACTGACACACAACTAGTAAAGACACAAATAAGGAAGTCTTCCATAGTCCAAAGAATTAATTAAGATCTTCTCTTGTTAATAAGAGAATAACTTAAAGATAGGGAAATGTACAGATATAACATTTAAATATATGTTATATATATTCATAGCAAGAATGATTGCTTCTAGTGCATAATACTACATACAGAAAGCCAGAATATCACTGTATGCTATAAGGAAGCAACATTTTGAATTCATGCTGCTGGAACTATTGCTGCTGTGTGGTCACCACTCTATCAAATGTGACTTTTACTCTCTCCCATACTGTCTCTAGGAGTCCTTCCTGAGAGGAAGGCAAATAGCAACTGGAGCTTTTGCAGTGCTGGAACTGGTCACTGGAAAAAAGCATTCAGCAAGGGACAAATGCCAGCAGGAGCCACCAACAAAGAGGAATGTTTCATGCTGGGATGTGGTCAGCACAGCCTGCAAGCCATCTCAGCTGCTGAAGCACTGGTTGGTGGGAGTGAAGGAAAACAGACCAGCATCCTGAAGAATCCCTCTGGAGGGAAAGAATACTTTGCAGTTTTTCAAAAGCAGTTCTCTTCCTATAATAGCAGCTGAACTGCAACAAGAGGCATCTGACAATGTACAACAACATTTACCTTTTTCATTTTCCACACATCTTGGGGTGGGGTTCTAAAAATTAGTCCAACATTAATCTGGATATTCATATTCTTTCCCTACAAATACAAAAAGCTTAAGGGAAAGGAGAAGATTATCAGAATGTATTTATTTAAATTGATGTATAAGTAAGAAAAAACAAAAACTATTGCCTGAAATTCTTTTTCTTAAATTAAAAAAATCTCCCAAGATTTAAAACCATCTAACAATAATTTAATCTTTAGCCTGGAAGGATAGTGCCCTCTGGTGATAAAAATGCCCTGTTATTTGAAAGTATGAAGTTAATATCTTGGTTTTTTCTTATGACACTTCTAAGCAGCTAAACTAGACTACTCAATTTCCAAAGCTCTGTTTTTGAAATATGCTTAATTAAGAAGCTTTTACTTGTAGCAGAGATATCTGCTTATGTGTGATTGCAAAAATCTAACAAATTAACATTTTCTTACCTGATGCAAATAGCTGCTGACTGATTGTGCTGCTCTGCACATTCTCAGTTTTCATTACAGTTCACAGAAATTTTATAGAAGCAAGAGTTACACACTTTATGGTTCTACCTTTTGGGGGGGCGGGGGGGGGGGGGGGGGAGAGGTCTAACATTCAGTCATTGACCTGCCCCAGTTCCCAGTAGGTTCATCTAGTTAGCTACAGGAAAGAAAACAAGGATAATATGTTCATATTTGATCCTACTTACAAAAAAAACAAAGAGCCTACATCCATAATGTGTTCCACTAAAAATCTCACTAATTCATTGAAGTACAAGTAAATAAGTAAATATGAGTGGGGGAAAAGTAAAAAAAAAAAAAAAAAAAAGTAAAATATTCACAACTTGAGGAATCTTGCCCAAGTACTGAAATAATAAACTGTGAAAAGGACCAAGATAGTGATTCTATTTCCCACATCATAATACTAACCAGTATTACTCCTAAATAAGCATGTAGAACATAATGAAATACTGCGCAGTTACTGTAATGTTCATTTCACCTCATATCATAGTTTATTGTTCTCTAAAATATCTAGTTTGTTTCAAATATTGCTGCTACAAGTCTACATCCCTCAAAAAAGAAAAAAAAAGAGGGGAGGTAAGGATGCTGAGATAAGTTAATTCCTTCAGATAGCAGGACAGATACCTTAACTAGAAACACACAGCATCAGAGAGTACAATCATGCATATTTCTGACCAAAGTCAATAGATGCAACAGAAACACTCATTTTACTTGCCCGTGACAAAGGGGTACAGGGGCCAAAATGAAGAGAGCAGCAGGGACCTGACTCAGTTTCTCTCTGTAGAGGTTCCTGCAGGTACTTGCCTCCTTATATTGCTACATCTTATTCTCAAGTTATAGCAATGTTCTAGCTGGGATACATTTAATATCTTTGATAGGTTAGCAGAATCCCACTTAAACCTGCTTGAACTTTCCATATCAGCCTTTTCTACCAAGACGAGAACATTTTGTGGCTGGGGTTTTTTTACTAGCAATCAATATATTTACAAATATTGGCAAAACTTATGTAACATTTTCCTAAGGCTGAAGAGTAAAAACATTAGAGAAAGAGCAAGTGCACAAGGGAAAAGCTAGTGAAATTCTTCACACTGACTTGATTTCTTCATTCTATAAAGATACTGGAGGGTGAAGCTAGTTCATAATGTTGAGGGTCCCAGATCCTAGTACCACAGGAGCATCTACTGAGAAGATTGGTAAGGAAAACACCTTTTGAACTCTTTACACTAAGAAGCAGCAGCAGTTCAGACACAGTTATGCGAATGCTGATGTGAACCTGCCTATGCTTATGGAGAGGAAGCTGAGAGATGGAGAAATCCCATAGTCTGTGCCAGGTATGACATTTCTCATCACTAGCCATATCTTACACTGAATCTTTCCAGACATTCAGACTACAATTTCTTAGAGATCTTTTGTTAGTGTTTTTCCATAGCTGTCTGCCCAGAACAAGAACCCTCCTGAAGGAGGAGATTAAAGTAGGCTAATTCTGCCTTGGAAAAAGAGTGGGAGCGTGACAGTGAACAACAGGAAAGCCCTGAAGAGCTGAAGCATGCTGCCGTGGGAACTGGAGGAAGCATTATCTACCTTCCCACACACTGCAGCAACAGCAGCCGTTGCCCTTAGACTGTTCAAGGACTACACACTGCCTATACCAGGTATTTTTGCTACCCCACAGGGTCTAATGACCCAGACAACTCCCTGTGCCTATACTGTATCACTGTTGCTGCTTCTGTAGCAGCATGCATCATCATAATAATGCAATCACTTGCCTAGAATACCCCTAAAAGCAAGAAACATTAAAGGTTTTAAGCCGTTCCCCTCACAACAACACTTGAGAAATACAGGACAAGAGCAAATGACCATGGAAATTAAGAGTTTTAGTTTCATTTCCCTTTTCCAAAATAGGCTTATCAAAATATTTGAGCAGAAGAACCTCATAGTATGTATCTGTCCTACTGACTTTTAACAGCCCTATATTTTACAACAGATTTAGTTTTGAGCATTGAAGATAGAGATAGTAAGAAAGCTAATTTTATCTGAATCTACACTAGTGACAAGTTTAAAGTAGCATTCATGTTCTATTTACAGTTACAGAAAATTAGTTTGTTATTATGGAGGTAGATTGCTTTCTGTACATTGCCTTTGAAAATTTAAGCTATAATTATGTGAGAAGGGAGTACATAAAATGTAGTTTATAAGTTGCAGATTAAGCTGCCAATAGAAATGCTTCTATTCTCCCAGAGTAGAAAGTTATTTAAATGAAATCTGCTTCCATTTAACCAGGACTTCTTAAAAGTGATCTTTGTGAAGCAAGACCCAGTTTGCAAATTAGTCTGCATTTTCCACTGTCTTAGATATTTGCACTTGTTTTCTAACAAGAATAGTTGGGTCAGATGTTTATTATGTTAAGCAGTCAGGATCATAATGTTAAAAGCTTTAGCTATGCATTTAAATTTTTCATGAGCATTTGACATTACCAAAACCTGTCAATATTAAAAAGACCAAGTATAAATTACTGTCTTTCTCATTTAAATAACAGCAAGAACAGGAAAGAAAAGTATTTGAAATTTAAATCAAATGAGCAAGATCATGTAATATGCTGCAGAGTTACTGTGAAGCTTTTCATGTTCCCTACCAGTCATTTTGCTCTAGAGGGAGTTGCTAGGTACACTCTGCTTCTGAAACTAAGACGTTTGCGTGTGCTGGCTTTCCTTTTGGAGTAGTTTGGGCAGGTGGAACAGCAGCCATTGCCAGAATCAAGCAAATTACTCACTCCTAGGAAAAGTAACCATTTTCCCTTCCTCCCCCATTCCCAGCAGTAGAAACAAAGCAAGCTCTGTGGGGCTCATATTCTTGCTCGTCTTCCCACAGCAAAGGTTAGGGTTAGCTCAGGCTTCAGCCTTCATGTAAGATGATTTATTTTTGATATAGTGCTATACAGTCTTCCACTGCCTCTGTTATTCCTACTGCCCAACTCCCTGTTCCAGTTTCTGATTATTCATTGGCCCTTCTATATGCTAAAAAGTTAATAGTGAAAAGCTATCAATTTAAAAAGAAGAGCGGCTTCCCAAAATAAAGACTTCAGAGTGAGAAAGAGAACAAAGCTCATATGTTTTTCTGCATTGTGCAATCAAGGTATAACCAAGAGTTACTAACACTTCAAGTGGCATCATTGGGTATTTTAAGACAGAATTCTTTGAAATGAGGCTTTTAAGGAGGGAAAGAGCACTGTCAGTAAATAGCTGGGGATACCAATAGAGGGTGTTCGTATAGACAAGCTTCATCACACATGAACTAAGCTTATGCAAGGTTAGGAAAAAAAGAGAAGAGTATAGTACTTGAAGCAGTCCAAGAAGCTTGCTTTGAAAGAGTCACTGGCAGGGCTGGTTTTAGTTATTATTGTTTTATGTGTTATATAGTCATTATTCCACTCAGGATAACATTTGAATGCATTTCACCATCTTTAGGAATCCAAATCCACAAAAATAATGGGGATAGTTACCTCTGATTTCACCCATCAAAAAGAAAATGGCATGAGAGGTTGTAAGATTGGCTTAAGTACTAAGCTTCCAATGAACAAGGTAGAATAAAATACAAAGGAGTCTGATAATAGGTCAATTGTCAGTTAAAATACGGAACTTCTAAAAATAGAGGAGGGAAAAAGGTAACAACATTAAAATACTTAAAAGACTGCAATATATACTGTGTTCTTCAATATTTTATTATCTATCACCACTCCTACAAAACATGGATGAAGGGGATATTGATTTTTTCCTCCCATTGAAATCCATTTATAGGACAGCTCCATTTCTTTTTATATTTGGTACCCTATTTAACATTCTTAGTTTGTCCCCTGTGATTTACTGTGTCTCAGCATATCAAAGATCTGTGTAATATAGGACACACTCATTTGGACATGAATGAGACTATTCCTGGGAAAACTGAAGGCTGAAATTATCACAGAAATATAGTCTGTCTGATATTTTAAACATTGCTACTAACTGATACATAGTATGACTCAACCACAAAGGAGATCAGTGAAGAACTTTCTTCTAAAAAAGTTGTTTTGTTGATTTGAAGGGGGAGGATGGGGAAGAAACTGCAGTCAAATCGAAACAAAATATTCCTGTAGGGTAGTCTCTGAGGGTGGCATAGGATGCTAATAATAATTCTGGAAGATCAAGAAGTTTTGAAATATTTATAAGCTCTACTTTTGAAAGCTTAGCTGATGCCTCGAACTTTTAGCAGACTATAAATAGCACGTGTCAACTCAAGCATAACAGAGCGGAAAATGCCACTGTTGTAATACAGAGTACTAGAAGTGGTCACTGTGAGCCTCCAGAACATCACCAAGGAGAACGCAGTGAACAAGGTTTCTTTCCTCAGTAGGAACTGCACACACGAAGAGGGCACCTAGAGATCTATGCCCAAAGTACACTAAATAAAAACATTAATAAGCAAGTTCCACAAGAAGGAGACATAACTGACTGCAACTAATTTTTAGGTGCTCTGAATATTCTGCTAATTCCTTTCTGGTTCATTTGACCTTTATGAATTGTGTTTATTTTGGTCTTCAAAGGAGAACAAGCATTGAAAGAACCAGCGCTGCAAAGTCTCCAAACTGGTACCAGAAGAGGACATCAGGCTATATGGGCCAGAAGGAGAACAAGACACAGGACAAAGGATAGGAATTATATTACATGAAATTGTCAGGGTACCCAAAAGCCCAGGACAGAATTGGGACAGCATGATGTGGGAGAAGAAAAAGAAGTGTGAAAAAGAACTGGAAAGAAGGAAAAAATGTATTTTTAGTTATAACTATTTAATAATACAATTAACATTTTTCTCCACAAATGGAGAAGTTGTTCTTTGCTTCTTTGGGAATTTGCTTCTTTGGGACTACAAGGCTTCTTTTTTTTTTTCCATTGCCTGGCATGCAACTCATTTCAGCCCTCTGTTTCAATTTTCAAATCTGTAGAATCAAAAAAAAAGGAAATTTCCCTTCCTCCATCACACAAAGTGTTGAAAGGTAGTAAGCGTTATTAAGCCAGTATGCTTCATCTGTAGATTACCACCAGCAATCTGTCCACTGCCTCACCACCTTGCACTTGCACCCAGCCAAATATATCAACCTGGATCAAAATGACTGTACATCATCACCATCGTTCCAGTCTGGAGGGTTTTCATGCCAGTTTTGCATGGTTAAGTAGCCATGCTTAAGGATAACAACATGTTCAGTTGTTGAGGTTTTATTAAACTTTATCTTGGTTTATGTATCTGGCATCAACATTAAATCACTTGTATCAGTGTTGGTTTTCAAATACCATTGAAGATTATAAGATCTTTATACTGGATAACTTTACTAAGTTTAGCTAGTGCTGTGCAGCTTGCATGTACTACTCTAACCAGTACCATAACGCTAGTTAACATTAGTTTCAAAAAAAAAAAATTTAAGGGACATCACATAAGCAAAACTAATTACTCATTGTTTTACAGTAATATGTGAACATTACATTAAATAAAGTGGAAAACATTAAACTTTTTAAAGGTTAAATACTGCCCTAAGCAATTCTGTAGAAACTATGAATAATTTAAATTAAAATTAGTGTTTAATTATTTCTGTCAGTGAAACAGCAAGAAACAGGCCAGCCTGTCTTTCTTCCCTGAAACTGTTTCATAATAGACTAACAATATTTACAAATTTGCTTGTCATAAAAAAAGCATATGAGCACTACTTAATTGCTGAGACACAATATGTTCACATATGCTCTGGACAAAATCTGAGCCATTTTTCAGCGGAGACTATCACCATCAGTTTTCCATAGCATACACATACACAAAATGCCAAAGTTTACTCTTCTTAATACAAGACCAATGGAAATTTAAGAGGTTATTTCTACTTTGCACTGCAAATTTCACTAAACAAAAGAAACCCTAAATATGTTCATGTAGGTGCTTACTTGTCTTTACAACACTAGCTGAAAGTACATATTGCTTATACAGAACCAGCACAGAATAACAGATTACTCTTATAAAAAAACATGTTGCTATATTCTTGCAAATATCAAAACTCTCCCTCCATAAATGAATCTCAGTGGCTGTGCAGCAAGACACAGATTACTAAGAAAGGAGTTCTCTGCATGGAAATGTGCAAAGTCATTGCTCATCTCCTGCATTCATAGCTGCTCAGTAGATGCCTAGCCTGGGGGCACCAGGCTACTATTGTTCAGCTGTAGGAAGCACATGCAGAGAGGACCTGCTACTGTAACAGCCAAAAAGCACTTTTCAGACCTAGCTACACTAGCTCTGGCTGGTGACATCTATTTGCTTGCTTCAGATCTGTCCCTCCCTCTTGCTAACCTTTTTGCAGTTTGCCTCCCTAACCCCCTCATCAGTCTTTGGCACAGTAGGCCACTTACATTGTGGTTAACCTAGGTTTTTTTATTTTGTGTTTTATAAGTGAGCAAATACCCTCCCTCCACATCCAGAAAATTAATTTGATGCTTATATGTCATAGCCTTCCTCCTGCTCTGTCATATCAGGATGGTCTGACCTCAGCAGCATTATCTGCCTGGGTATGGGATTCAGGGGAACCAAGCAAGTCAGCTATGTTGTCCAGTCTTAGCAGCAACTATTCCTTGCCTCTGTGACAAGCAAAGGTATCTGCCTTTTTTTGCTAAGACCTGATGCAAAAACCCAACATGCTGAAGCCGTCAGCAGTATGAGAGAGCAGGTAGTTATTCTTTCCTCCCTCCTGATCCCAAAGCTCATTTTCTATCCCTTCCCAACAGCCTAGATCTGCAAAAAGAGCAAGCAAGGTCATTCAGTGGTTTGGGTAGCCTTTGCTCTTGCAAGTGTTGCTTCCCCATCTGTTCTGTAAAGAAGGGAGAGAGACCAGATGGATGTTGTGCCCAACCCATTTACACTGCAGGTCTGGGTGTAACAGTTCCAAGCTAAAGGAGGTTCAAGTTTCTTCTCTCCCACCCACATGCTTTCCTCAAATGTAACTTTCCCCATGGATGTGGACTGAAAGAATAGGGACATAATGCATATTTAGGCTTGTAAGCACAAAAGGTACAAACTTCATAGTGTATAGCTTTTGTATAGGACGTATTTGGAAGCATTTGATTCCAAATGTATAGGAAGCATTTGATTGATGCACACAGAAAGGTACCTGCAAATAGGCTCTACATATTTTCTAAGATATTTCTGCTGTTTCCTTATAGGATAAAGCACACAAGAACACAGATCATTAGAAAATACACTACCTGATTATAACATCCTCCAACTCTGTTCACCTTACCCTGGAAGATGCAATGGCATCTGTAACAGCAATATTTCGAAAGACAGAATTCACTTCTAGCGCTAGACCTATGAACTAGGAGGGAGGGGTGTTTCTATCTTGCTTCATTTTCTTCCACGTCAGTTCATGAAGTGGAGATTAAATGAATCACGAAAAGCCACCTCTGACCAGTATGTCCCAGGAGAGATAGTCTGTAAGAATACAGCAAGCTGAGTGGTATCTCCTTGGTTCCCAAGCCAGAAATTGTAGCACTGTGTTTAATAGAATTTGAGAACTATTTCTAATGTTAATTTGAAAAATTGCTCTTGCCTCTCTTCATTTCTGGAGTTCTGTAGAAAATCTTGCTGAGATATCATATATAAAAATTTTACTTTGCTGTTGTTCATTTAAACCTGCTGCTGGATAGTCCTTACACTCAGCAGTAGATGATTATTGCTTATACATCTTCATAACATTCCTAATTTTATATTCATTTCCTGTATCTTCCTCCCGTCCTTCCCACTCTGAAGACCTCTATGCTGTTTAAACTTTCCTCATGAGAAGAGAGGAACCATGTGGTGGATGAGACATAGTTTTAGAAAAAGGCACAATCTCAGGTTATCCTGAGATTTTCTGTTTGCTTCTTTCCTACTATTCCCTAGTACTTTTATTATTACTTTGTTATCATGAAGCCTTGAACTGACCCTTCACAGTGCAAAGAACAGCGATGCCAAGATCTTTCCCAAGGGGTAATAGATAGCCAAAAGCTTCTGATCCATGCACAGAAAGTGATGGTAACACATAGCCTGAGACCTTCAACAGTCACCTGTCATCTGACTGCTTTGAAAATTTTGTGTCATTGATGTTTTGCCACATCACTGCTCAGCTCCTAGGATTATCTAGGAGCACAAAGAAATGATCATGTCCATGCACTGATCTTTCCTAGGCCCTACCTGTATTTTCCACTACATTGTTAAACATGTCTCTCTTTCTCCCTTTTCCTTCCTCTTTGTTAATTTCTTTCTTTAGGGCTTTCAAATAATCTAAAGATATCATAGGACAAAAGGGAAAGTTTTCTCACAGATTACAAGCTGGCTAAGAAACAGACAAAGAGGGACTGGAATAAATGGCTGCAGCTTTCTGCAAGTGTTTGGATTTCTTCCAAGCACTGGGCTTTCAGCAGTTTGCTTTTCTTAGTTCTAGCACTTCCCTCAAAAGCATGCTCAGTCACTTCAACCCACCCAAACCTTCTGCTCTGCTTCCTTTCTTATTCTTTCTGTGAGCCCTCTGTAAGCATCTCTTTTGTTAATTTCCTCTGATTTTTTTTCCCCCTAACTATTGTTATTTTTCTGCTCTTATTGACTTTTTCCTCCCCTCCTGAAACATAGCAGTCATTTCCTTTGCATTTCCAATACTAATCACAATGGAATAATCATGAAGACTAAATTATCTTTACTGCACTGCCTGATGAATACACACTTGAACCACTGCTAGTCAGGAGGAAGCACATTCACAGTACAGCAGTTTTCATAGCAACAACTACATAATAGCAACAACATTCATAGCAGTACAGTTTCCTTTTATTTTCACATTTTTAAAAAAATGCTTGTTTACTTCTACCTAACCCTACTATGTCATGCTCTGTCATTGATCTTTTTAGGAATCACTGGAGTATAATAGTAAGTAATTTGGAGTATCTATTCAACTCACACTGAAAATCCTAAAACAGATATTGAAAGAAAGTTGTCTTCTGTGGCACACTAACATTAAATTTCTGCTTCAGAGCAAAGATGAATATAAGAGAAAGGATAATTTGTAGCAGTCAATAATGTTCAATCGGAACATTCAAGACAGCTATAAAAGGTCTCAGGAAGCCCTGAAGCAGTTCATTAATAATACAGTTTTCACAGTCTGGAATAGAATAACTACATTTTACTTTGAATATTCCTCTCAGATTTGCAATTCATGAGACACTAGACACCTTAACTGACACCACACACTTCTATTCAAGTGTGTTTGTTCCTGTCTGAGTATTGCAAAGATGGTAACTTCTAGAAAAACTTGCCTCAGGGTTTCAAGCTGAAGGTCCTGTTTTCAAAGCTAATAATCTTCCTAAGATCTAAGTTGACTCTCTAAGAGTCAACTAAAATCTCCCATACCAAGTGTGTGCCTTGGAATAGCATATTAAAATTTTCAGTTAAAAGGTGCCTGCTGCTCCTTGCACACCCCATGCTCCATCTCCTCCCTGTCGGTCACAGCCCACGCAGCAGTCCCACTGCCTGGCTCAGACCAGGGACTCAGGACAAACCTCACTGTTTGGAAAGGGCACCACAGCACGATCCAAGCCCACCTCATACAAATCTACATGCCTTCATTCTGAGAAGGAACTAGTAGAGAAAAAGTAGTGCCCTGTTTAACTTGAATGTTTTCCTCCCTTTTGCTGAAAAAATACTAGCCCTTGCCTTGCCTTGAAGAAAGAAATCTCTCCAGAAGATATTCCTCTGGTTTACAGTTGCACATTTTGCCATAAAAATCTGCCAAGTACACAATTCTTGTGCATCAGCATGTGCCATCCTCACAGAGCAAAATGCCATCCATTTGAAGGAAGCAAGCCTCTCAAACTGGAGAACTGTACTTTTCCTGCAGCTTGTATTCCAACTAATAGGAGTTGCTGTGGTGTCTGGCACAAAAAGTAAGAGAAAATAAGCCTCCTTATGCCTGGTAGCCAGGCTGTAGTAAGGGTACATATGACCAGTTTGATTAAATCTGGATTAAATTAAGAACTATCAATGATATAAACAAGAGAAATGGAATTAAGAAAAAAAATCAGATGATGAAACAGAGGTACTGTCTTTGCTTAATTATACTCACACTGTCCCAGGCACAACAATTTGTGGATCAGGAATTTTCTATACCAGAGATGGTTTCTGTGCATTTTATAACTCTACAGATAAGACATATTATTGGAAGAGGAATATCTCCTTAAAAAACAATGTGTTCTTCAAAGTCTCCAGGTCCATGTAAAGAGTAACAGTTATCCCAGCAAGCTTTCAGTTCTAGACATGTCTGAGATTCTGTATGCAGCTCAAAGTCTCCAGTACAGTAATGCAGAATAGATTTTCTTTTAATTGTTTGTAATTAGGAAAACATAAGGCTAGTATGTCAGCAGAACACCAAGACTGTAACGTCAAATAAACAGAACTCAAAAAATGCTAGGATTCATATTGTCAATGCAGTAGAAATTCATTGCCTCCTCCACCCACACATAGCCCTTTTAAATCTGAGTTCACTACAAATGATGAATGACAATAAATGTGTTATGCTTGTCTGCAGAACTTATCTTTGTCTGTCTTTTTTTTAAGCAGAAACTGAAAAATGCATACTGAATACTTTAAGTGTGCTTACAAAGAAATAAATTGGTTCTATGCTTAAAGTAATTCAGCTTCTGAAGTGTCTATACTTGCCTCTGTCACAGATAACCCAGGCAAACCTTAAACTGCTGAAGTCAAAGTATTCTTCCTCATTTTTTAAATGCCTGATTTCAGACACCTATATCCAAATTTTCAAAACTACGTGCTCCAAACCAAAGTTAACAGAATGTGTAATATCATGTGTCATGCACATTAGGAAGCTCGAGACAAAATAAGTCCTGCATATCTCATGCTGGGTTATCTCCGCAAACAGATAGTAGATTGTGATCAAAATTTCCTATGAAAGCTAAAAAAAAAACCCCAACAATCTATAGTATTCACATTACTGAAGATTTCCCTGAAATTGTTGATTGTCAACAGAAATGAAACATCTTGTTTCAGGTTTGTATAAAGATTTTGTTTCATTTCTAGTTCATTGTGTATCACTGTCAGCTGCCCTGGAACTTCTATCCTGGGTGTTTTCACAGTCCTGCCGGGGACTCTCGAGTGACCAACTGCTGCCCCTGGTGCAGGCCCACTTATCATCCACTGCAGGAAGTTTACTCCCTCTGCAGAATTGCCATAGACTTTGATGGGAGCCAGAATAAGTGCATATAGGCTGGAATGCTCAGATGCATTGAACATGGTAAGGATATACAGAATGAACTTTTATTATTTCTTTTCCAGAAACTCTTTCAAATGAAAGGTTAAGAATTCACTGATGAATTCATAATTCCACTTACTGTAATAAACAGATGTTCTCAGTCTCACAAAAATAAGATCATTCTCTTCATGGTGCTAAAACTTCCATGTTTAAAACCTTTCCTGGGTATTACACTATTTAACCTAGATTAAAATGCAAGACTATTAAAATCACCCATTACACTAAAAAAGTTTCAAGACTACTCCTCGCAGGAGAGAGGGATGGGAAACACAATAAATAAGCTCTACGGTACTCAAGCTAAAAGGAAAACAAGTCAATATAATCAACCAAAGGTGAAAGACAGCATTTAGCCTACAAGTAAATGTGTTAATTCTAAAAGTTGTGGTACTTAGGAAGAATAGTGTATCTAAGTACTTAAAGAGGGAAAAAAAAAAACCAAACCCACACACAGAAAAAGATAATGTAATTGAATACATGACTGTATCAAAAAAAGGTGCTTTTTTTAGGATAAATATTTTGGCCATATGGAACATATGATGTCTTGTATTACTATGAGAAAGCAGAAAGGGATAAAACAAGTTAAAATTTAATTACAAGATCTGGAAAAGTATAACCTTTCAGAGAATGAAAAAAATAAATCTATTTGGATTAAGTAATTAGCGTTTCTTTCCTTTGGAACAAACTAATAACACATCAAAATAAATCTGGAATAATGTTTGCTTTGTTGACTTTTGAAAGTACTCTGACAAAAGACGTACTCAAGTTAAAGATAGCAACAGGAATTTAATAGTCATTACACTTAGACTGAAGCCTTGATTGAAATACATCACCTCTGGGTTCAATCTCACTAACCCAAATTCACACATTACATTTCTTATCAGCAGGAAGTCCTGTGAACATAAATACAATCAACTGTGTCAAGAAAATGGATCTTTCCTACGCATGAAGGCAGGAACAACCCCAACCAGCCTAAAAGACTCTGAAAATAGCCCCCCCCAAAAAAGGCATAAGGAATGAGCAGTGGTTTGTGCTCTGAGAAACCTCCATCTGCAAGGACAGAGGAGACTATATACCCAAGAATAATATCTATCCAAGCATAGAATCTTGGATAGGTAGGGTGTATTTCCCACATACAGAAAAGAGACCATCTACATGTTCTCTTAGCAGAGCACTTCATTCTTAATTTTTTCATTTCTCTGCTAGTTTCACTCTCCCTTCAACCTTTGAAGGATTTTGTTTCTGCCCAGACAGGAAGAAGCACCCTTGTAATGGACTAAGATAATGAAAGAATTACAATAATTATGTTTCTGGGGGAGGAGGGAGGAGTCAGATGACCTCAGTCCAACAACTGTTGAAGGAAACCGTGGAAGTTGTGTTGGATTTAGGTTTGTGATTTTCCAATATTCAACTAGCTTTTCGGAAAAGAAAACAAAATAAGTTACAGGATAGCTAGTGACAGGCAATTAAGTTTTCATTCATGTCGTTAATGCTGTGCTCTTCAGTTTACACATTGCTGTCTGCTTAATCTGACTAGCACCACGTGTAAGTACACAACAAATCCATTTAAACACACATTCAAGATACTTCTGTCTCATAGGATATCACTGTCAGCTGCTATAATAAAAAGTCTTTTTTCCTTATTATATTAACTCTTTCATGGATACCTCATTATTTCTTCATGCTGATTACTCAGTGGAAGAGTTGGATTCTATTTAAGGCTATGGAAAAGGTCACAGACAAAAGGGAGCTCGAGTCTCTGTTTGCGATTTTAAAAGAAAACTCCCACACTAGTGCTAATATTTGCTTTCCCTTACAGCAGGTACACTTTGGTTACCTGAATAGCAAATCATGGTGGGCGACGTGAATGAAAAAGTACTGAGGAGAAGCTATTGATCTTGGAAGAAGGATGTAGACATGTAATGACTGATTTTTTTCAGCTGAGACTTCTGAAATATTTGGGGGGTTGTTATGGTTAAAAGCTATTGAAAGACTTCTCAGCTACACACTGGAGAAAAGAGAAATGGTATTTTCTTTTACCTAATATCCAGAGAAGTAAAATAAGTAATTAGAACATGCAAGTTAAAAGAAAAAGCTGTTACAATAATTGAAACTGAATGCAAAGTAAACAATGACTATAAACAAAGCATTTCTTTCAATAAAAATATTACATGGGCACAGGACAAAAATGATTTTGGTTTTGGTCAGCTAGTTGATTAATTTTGGTAGGGGGAGTGAAAACATTGTGAGAAGAATTCTGGCTGCAATTTCACAATTGGCTTTAATTCACCAGACAGGCAGTCATTTTTACATGCAAATATTACCAGTGCTTTCAAGGGATGGTGTCAGTCCAGGTTTTCTAACAGATAATAAAGGTCACGATTTGAGGTTTGCTGCCTGTACCCATGTATAACATTTACTATGACTGTTAAAATAAACAATGCATTTTATATTGTGAAAAATTATTTGTTGAGAGGCAATATTTCATAGCTTGTAGAAGTGTTTCTCATTTACATATGAGAGTTTGCACAGACTGTAAAGAGGGCTCAGGCAGGTCTGGATCTTCCAAATTAGGCACTGACAGACATGAGTGTTACTTACATCACCTGCTCTGACTTGCTTTTAGTTGCCAGAAGGGAACAACACAACATATCCCTTCCAGCATGAGACTATCTCTTCCCCTCAAAAAAGTTCATCCTTTTCCCATCTTGCCCATCTCAGCTGTAAGTGGGAGTCAACAGAGAACTGAAGCACAGGAAGACCAAGACTTCCCCTGCTCCAGTTACCCAACTTAAGCACTACAATCTATATGGCCTAAACTAGCAGAATGGTAGATGAATGGTGCAGTTCAGGGTGGGAACCACCATCCATCCCTTCTGCAGAAAGGTTGTAAGTATAATGAAGAGTGCACTGAAGGAATATGCAAAGAACCTTCTTACTAAAAATGCAACTATTGTCCAGCTAGCAGCAAAATGGCAGGAAATTGCATCTTTGAAAGGTTGATACAGGATGGTATTTCCTCCCACACAGCTTTGATGCCAATATGCCAGTGTTGTATGTTTGCCAGTAGCCTGCTCCAGCCTCTGCATCTGTGAGAGTCAGGGCACAAAACAGCATTTAATATAGCATTTGCTTAGTGTTTTAAAGTAGTCTCTAAGTTTTCATAGATGCTATGGTATTAAAATATGACTCTGATAGTAATTGGTTACTGTCCAACCTAAGAACACAGTTAAAATGAAGTTACTTATATATAAATGGAATCCTCATGCATATCAGATTCTACCTTTAAACATATTGTCTAAACAGAGACATCCTGCAACGATGCTTCACACATCCCAACATCAGGAACGCTAAGAAAGCTTGCAACATCTAAAGATTGCAAGCCATGGTCTCCTGATGGGATTTATGTAGGTGTTATTTTGTTTTCTTTAAACTAGATTAACTTATTTGTTGCCTTTTTAAGGTTTTAAATATCTGTAAACAACAGCTTAGTTCAGCTGTTCACTGCAGATTGATTTATTCAGTCCAATTACTTCTTTTCTTATGTTATATTAAAGGGTTATTCACAAGTTCAATTCTACTGGATGACTGATCTAAAAATATATCCAGTCCATTTTACAAACTGAATGAACAGATAAATAACATAATTCACTTTCACAAAGGTATGTCTTTAAAAAAATAGTACAGGTCAGTCACACAGAATCAGTAGATTAAATCAGACTAAATGATCAAAAAGCACACAGATGGTTTTGAACTCTGCAGAGACTGAGAACATAGAAGGCAGTTCAAAAAAGTTTCAGACCAGAACTACCAACCAGGGAACAACATGCCAATGGGTGGTAGAGAAAAATTAGAGTTCAGTATTGTGCCAGAGGCTTCTTCCAGTGACTTACTTGGACAGAAGAGAACAGAGTTTCTCTATATTATTTATGAGTGCCTCTGATTTCACCTGGAACACGGAACATTTTCTGTAATCTGCCTAGAATGCCTTTGTTCACAGGATTGTACACCGTTTCCTTGTCCCACGGCTTCCCCCAGAAGCATATCATCAAAATGTACCCTACCCACTCAACAGAGTACTCTGGGGAGAAGGGCATGGATAAGGACAAAGCCTCCATGCTCAAAGAAAGCAAATAAGGTGGTGATCACCATGTCCTCTAGAACAGGAACTCAGGAGAAAACCAAGTTTCTCTACTGCCCCTTACTTTCTCCATTCCTGTCAACATAATATTTTGAATTTACTACTTTCACAAGGCATCATTTTCACTATACTCATGCTCAGGGTGCAGGCCAGAGCCACAGAGAGGAAGAAGAGCAAACACAAAGGGAAAAACATCTTCAGTGTCTTCTCTTCATTTGCCATTATAACAATAAAAGAGTTCCTACTGAGCCACTGTAAGTATCACTGGTTTGAGACATTTCAGGATGATCTAGTAGGTCAGGGATAAGAATAATCTATATCCAAGACTCACAGTACAATAGCTTAAACAATTTTGCTTCTTTTCATAGCTCACAATACCTTTTATCATCTAACTTGTTTCTTCAGGCTATGAATATTTCCAAAACACATTTCAACTTCCTTAGTGTAGTGGTGCTTTTTTTATCATTTTCATTTCAAATTTCTCTCAGAGGTTCTGGATTCTTGAGGCGTATTTTAAATTTTTGCCTTCCTTTGTTATTCCATTTGACTTTTAACCACACTTTCTTAGACCTCTACAGCAAGGTGCCTCCACCTATACCATCCCACTTTCTGAATGGTCTGACCATACCACAACTGAGCAGTGGCACATGTAATTAAAGTTGGAACTTGCTTCTATTCAACGCAAAATAGGTTTTCCCCACCATACTTGACAAAAGTCACCATTTGCACATGCTGACTTCAACATCTTTTGCCCAAAACACACACAAACCAACAATCTGGAACTTCTACATTAGATTTACAAGTGAGAATAACAAAGCTCTTTAGACTTGACATGAAACAGTGCAAGTATGGGAAGATAAACAAATTCAGCTGCAACCTCTGCCAGTTACTCTAGTAACAAACTCGTGATTTAGTCATCATTAGTCCATCAGCATAGGAAAGCCTAGTAAGTCTTACTGCTTGCATTGCAGTAGTAGTGCAGACATTTTGTTCCCATCACGAAGTAACGGGTATGTAACTACAGCACTAGCTCACTGAAAGAATCACAAAAATATTTTGTAAGGTTGGCTAAAAGGACCATTTATGTTCTTGATTCAAAGGCTACAAGACTGATGTTTGGAAGTGTGTGTTAGCCAAATACAATATTCTAAAGCCATAACCCAACTTTTTCAGAAAACATGTATTCTGTGTTTGGTACCACCAACTTTCTTGCAGTGATAAGCTGCTAAAGATCTCTGTAAAAAAAGTTTCTTTTACTGAAATACCTTGAAGCTGCTTCTATGGTTTCCTGTATTATTGCAACCATTAGCAAAGCAGATATAAATTTCCATTTATCAGCTCTAGAGCAACAGCAGATGTTTTACTCATTAACTTGTAAGTCAGATATTTGCCAGTTGTTAAACTACAGCTCCTTGACATTTACCAATGTCATCCAGGACTCCCTCGTCCTCTTTATCCAACCATTAGGTCCTGAGAACACATAAGGTCAAGTGTTTCCAAAGCATGGCCTTGGGTGTAGGGAAAAAACATGACAACAGACTAACTGTTGGGCTATATGAGATGAGATTTTTGGCAAGCACTCTTTCAACAAAAAAAAGCAGCAGATTTAATTACTTTTTTTAAGAAACACTCCATTTAAGAAAAAATAGTACATATACAATCTGAGTGGGTTTTGAAGATGTCAGTTCAAAATCAGTATCAAGTCAAAATATCCTGTTTCAATGATAAAAGGTTACGTTCACTTCTCCTCCCAGACCTTCAGCTAATCTTTTGGAAGAAAATCTAAATCAATTTCAGGGACTTCTGAGAAGACAAAGATATTAATTAGTATATCCTGTAGTTGTTTAATCTTTCAAACTAGTTCTTCCCTGAAAGGAAATCAGAATGACATGACTTGCCATAATGCAGCTAACTATTTAACATACAAGTCATCGTGTCATAGGAATGTAGTCCGAGTCATGCATTTCTTTCCAGAGCTAGAGAAGCAACAAGACTGTGAAAGAAAAATCTGGAGGTAAAGTAACAAATCAAAACTCTCCTAGAATATTTGTTCCTTAGATACCAAATACCATCATAGATGAGATAGTTTCAGAAGTTCTGTTGCCTTCAGTTCCCATTCCAATTTTGTGCAATGTCATTTATTGTAAGCTTCTCTGGCTTAGCACAAGTTTTTCATCATGGGCTTCGTTGTACAACCTTGGAAATATGCAATCTCATAGTTAGAGGTCATCAAGCTTTGTTCCCTCTTTCACATCCATACAAGTTTGCTTTTATTTTTAAAAACAAGCAACTGTTTTTCCTCAAGTGAAACAAAATTGATTTAAGACACAGGCACTCAAAAAAAAAAGTTGCAGGGAATCTAGGCTAGAGGAATAATGATTCCCTAGTTTCATAGTTTCTGGCTCATTCAGCAGGATTTTCAAATTTTTTACAGGCCCCTGGGCAATGGAAGCTTATGCTATGAATTAAAGGCATGATCTTACAGACTTACACTTACTCTCCTATTCATCATAGTGGAAAAAAAATCTAGCCGCACACAGCAACAGTAATCTTTCACCATCACACACACAAACACAACCACAGCTAACATTACTAACTGAAAGAAAAAGATAGGAGACCCAAGTGGCGTAGAAACCAATTCCAAGTCGATATAAACAGTCAGCTTTTTGGGACTCAGGCTAGAGAATGGACACCTTCCCACCATGTTTTTAGAACACTTCTGCCTTAGGTAACAAATACAGCATGCTCATTACCTATTTGAATTTCTACCTAGGAAACATTGGCAGTGAAATCTGAACTCACTTGTTCCCAAGAAAGTTGTATGAGAACTACTAGGAACTCATGGCTTTAATAAGCATACTTGTACCAATAACTACTTTTAACATCTGTCGTAAGCTGAAACCCTCACAGCACCTCACTGAGTTGCTTCTGCTTCATCACATTTGTTTATAATACAAGGCTGTAATTTCAAGTTGCGACTGCGTCTAGAAACTCCGTACAAACTAAAAACAAACAAAGCAACATGGAACACTGATTTAAAAAAAAAAAAAGTCACCAGATTTCATGAGGAAATAATTTAAAAGAAAAAACTAATTTCATAGAAGTCCTAGAAAAGATGCACAACAAAACTCAACACATTTCTGCTATGAAGTGTGCTATATATCTTGTAGTATTTGTGACTGAATTTCTACAGAGCAAAAGCCAAATCACACTTGTGAGATGACCCTCCCATTGACAGTGCAGACTAATATTCTGTGTCTCTGCCACTTTATGTTTATTGATATTTTACCAAATCCCCTCTAGGTATGGCAAGTGTTTCTTTCTATAAAGAAATAACATACAAGCAGCACTCCCCAAAAAACTAATCAAAGCCTGTGTTACACAACACAGGGTTATTTTTTCAACCACCACACAGAATTTATTCTACACCATAGCAGAGCTGCTTGCTACTTCATAGACAAGATAAAAGCCTCAGGATTTGTGGACCACTTCTGATGGCCTGACCCTGCAGAAAACATTCTGTTTCAACAGCAGAATTATAGGGTCCTAAAGTAGTCCATAGGACAAGCTCTTGTACATGACTACAGCTCGCCCCCAGTGTTTTGCTGTCACCCTGGCACAGTTCTGGCATACTGGAACTAGTGGTCCCCAGTACAATGCACAGACAGTACTCAGAGCTGACATATCTATGCCAAGATCCCTTCTGAGTTGGCAGTGTGGACAGAGAGCACTAGGTTTGGCTTCCTTCCATCCTCTAAAGCTATCCCAAGGGCTTTGCACCCTAAAGCATACCTGCATGTCCTTATGCCAAGTCCCAGGTTTTCATGCTACAAAGGCATCTGTCATTTCAGAGGCTTTGAACTCAGCACTTCTTCCCTGGATTACATTTTTGTGGCACAGAGGCTCTGCATGCAGCTTGCAATAAATTTATGGCAAGTACTATGCCATCCAAATACCTCTACACTGTAGTACTTGGCCTCAGTTCCTCAGGACAGTTCCCAGCTTCATTTCACCTGCAATATGCAATTTCTTCAGCTTTGCAATAGAAAAGCAAGCAAGTCCGCAAGATTTTTCCCTCTTTCAGAGACACTGCCCTCATTTCCCACACCAGTTTTCACCTACATCCTCAATAGATGTGAAGGATGACAGACTGTATGTTCTGTTGGCAGTCATATTTCCTCTCAATTCATCTGTGTCATTAACTTCTTTGTCAGGTCTCAAGTGAACTGTTGCAGTTTTGCACCAACCAGTGCAATTGCTTTTACTACAGTCATCAGATCAGCTATTACCCCCTACAGGAACAAACACATACATTTGTTCTGTTCTTTTCTCCATCAATTGGGGTTTTAGCTGTTGAAGCATTCCTAAAACCACATATAACAAAGTGAACTAATTTACTAAAAGCCTTAAGGCACAATCTCATCATACATAAGAAATCTACCTATAAGAAAACAGGCAACACTGCCAAAACAAAAGGATCTATTGTACCAAATTAAAAACATAGTAAGCTCCAGTTACATGCTTCTACTGAGATTAAGCACAGACACTGGCCAGCCAATACTTAAAATGCCAGCAGGGAAAGTGCATAAAAGGTCAGAGTACTTCTTCCTTTTAATAGGAGTCTAAAGAGGAACTTTTTCCTCCCACCAGTACCTGAAAACTTTCTGACCTAAAACAGAGGGTGAAAAGAACCCAAACACTCATAGAAAAGAAAACCTGCCATCCATCTTCAAAAAACATGAAATAAGCTCAAAACTTAAAGAAAAAAATATGTTTGGGGAACATAAATTTAGCTGAAAACCTCTTTAGTGTTAGCTTAGAAGTCTTGAGCAAAAGCTCCTCCACCTAGCACCAGCCAGGTGTAAGGTTTCCTGGCTCCAGACAGCGCTCTCTGACTAGTCACAGTGGAAATGGGGAAGATGTACTTGCTCCACCTCTTCTAGCACATCTGACTGAACCTGCCACAGCTTGGCATGACTGGGGCATTGACTAAATTTAAACAAATTAATATTGATTTTATTCCATTTTTCACAGCTATACTCAAGGGCTTATTTCCCTAGGTTCTGCCAAGTACACAGCTCTGCTTTCTAGATTAAGCAGTTTTGTAACACTATGCCATAATAATTCAGGTTCTTAATGCTGATCACTGTAAAATGCAGAAGGAATAACACACTACTAAACATGAGAAGAGGAATAGGGATGCACAGAAAACATAAACCAACCCATTTCACTGAGAAGTGCAGAGGGCAGCTGGTAAAGGAGGCAAATGCCAGTCCTGCCTAGCACCCCAGGAACTCCACCCGCAGAGCTCCCCAGCAGCAGCACAGACACATCACTGCTGCAGCAGGCAGAGCAGCTACGCCTGCGCGCTTGCTTTTACACTGTGCCACACAAACATGCAGTTACGTTTCTACTGGTGCTTTGACAGAAAAGACCTACCTGCCTCTGACACAATCTGCACAGTCATCGCCAAACGCTTACACAATATCAGCCTAGTTACTAACAGAAAGGCCATTTCTGTTTAACAAAGATAAAACTAAAGCTTTCTTTTTAAGCATAAGTGAAAGGAAATGAAGAAGTAAATATATCCTCTCTTCCTAAAACCAAAACAGGAAAATAAAAGATGTTGGTAACAGCATGATTTAAAGGTCACTTTTCCTTGCTTTTCATGGGAGAAGATCAGAAACAGCCACAAAGATTTATAGACAGACTAACCCATTTAAATGTTACATCGCAATCCAATCTGGCACGAGCTAGAGCATTAGTGTTGGGCTTTCCTACCTGTTGACATCCCACACAGCAAAATCTTTGAATTATAATAAAATTGCTTTTCTGTTGGAGACAGGGAAGGGAGTTTGGGTGGGTTTTTTCCCCTCTAACAATGCTAAGGTTTTCCATTGGCCTGGACAGCCCTGAGGAATTAACTTTTCAGTGATTTGCCTCTTCCCTTTCACTGAAGAGTTCTGCCATAATTTCTCTAATCAAAAAGGCTTGGATAAGCAAGTTGCATCAGTTGCCTTGCTTTGCCTAGGAGTGAGGCTACAGTTCAGAAAGTCTGAAGGAATTAGGGTAGATGTGTCATTAGAATGAATGGGAGACCACTCAAAAGGTCTGTCTCTTATGTGTGGTTCATAACGTCTCATAATACTTATCTTTCAGGTACTTCACACCCTCAGTCACTTCTGTAGGTCAAACCTTTCAAACAGGCCCAGTATTGTGTAATGCACCGAAGCTCGTGTAAAGCACAAAGCTCATTACTCCAAGGGAGTACCCAGGGCATTAGTAAAGAGCATAGAGACATAAGTTACAACTTCCCAGATGATGACGCAAAATTCCACAGTTTAGAACACTACATTGCATCTACCTAAAGTGGGTGGTTCTATTAAACATATAATTTCAGGTTTTCTACAGAGAAACTTAAATATTTTAGTGAAGGTATCAATGAAGCAAATTTCCTTTACAGCTCCTCCCTGTACTTCATTTAGAAATTCCCAGCTAGCCAGTAGAGGTCATGGAGGATAGACTGGATGTGTTACCTAGAAGGCTGCGGCTTTCAGCATTAGCTTTCTTACTAATCTGTGGTGAAACCTAAAATGCAGCCCAACACAGGACTGTAATACTTAGACCAGAAGTCATGAATCCTGACAATGACATATGCAGATAAAAATTGAAAATTATAATAAATGAGTAGAGCACACAAGAAAAACATCATGTCACTATGAAACCAAGAACTTCAGCACATTCTTCAATAGTCTGGTTAAGCAGTTTTATCAAATGATTTTTTCTGCTGTCAAGGGATATAGTAACTCAGCAATAAGTGGGTGCCCATTTAGATTTGATTCCGAACTTGCCAGCCAGCAGGCAGAAGATACACCCATTCAACAAGCAAGCCTTACAATACTCTCCAATTTCTTTTCCATCCCAACACCATCTGTATCAAGACAGGATAAGTAGCTTATTACATATACCCATGTTTCTTCATCAATTCTCTTGTGTTTCCTGACAAATTTTCTTCCTGTGACTCTCAAAGCTCAAGCACTCCTCAGTGTCCTTCTGCTCACCATTTTGCGTGGTGTCACCTGGCTATTAGAGGAAAACCCTCACTCATGTTGATTCTTCTGCTGTCAAGTCCCCTACTGGCATTTCCCTCCCCTCAAAAAAATAATAAGATATGGATATATTGCATCAATACTTTGCAGCTACCTTGAAAAATCACCCTTAAAGAGAGGCTATGCTAAAAAGTAAGTAAAAAAATCATTAAAATTAAAATATAGGTAATTAGTTTCAAAAGTTTTATATGAATGGACAGAAAAAAGAAACAATTTCATCTTCCTTTCCTTCAAACCAGTTCAAGAGGTTTGCCTCTGGTTGTGCCAGCTACCTGAAAAGCTATTTTGAAGTTAAACCTGCACACAGAGATTATTTCCACTCCCTTTCTGCTTCCTCCTCGCTACTTACTGCTCCCAAAAATATTAACAATCACTTTGCATAGCTAAGTGCAAACATCTCCCATCCTGAAAGGAAACAGTATCTGTAACTGTCCTGAAGGAGGTTACTAAGCCACAAATAAACCATTTACATTTTGCATGGTTATGTGAGTGAAATAAACATAAAATTTCATTTTCCATCTAAAATGGCAAAACAGACACACATGGAATTAGTGCTGCCTGGTTTTCAGTGGTCTCAAGTGAAGCTGCACAGTGGAAACAAATACTCAGGGGTGGAGATGTGTTTCAAGTGACTGATCCCAAGTCACCATGAAAACTGTGATCATCTTTATTGCTTTGTAAACATTTATTGTAAGTACATGTCAAAAATATTGAGAAGGCTAATTCTAATAGAGGAAGAGAGGGTAAGAATAAAAACTTAATTTTCCTTTTTAATAGGAAATACTGGAACTGGGCGAGGAGAAAGGTGTCATGCAGATAAGCAGGGCCAGCTGGATTCCTTTGATGAGGTGGATGAGAAAGCACTAGTTTAAAAACCCAAGGTGAACAATTCAACATCTACAAGTAAGTTGAAGTGCTGGAGGTGCCAAGTCTGACCTCACCATCTGGAAGTCTTTCAGCTTCTTTATCAGCCCACAGAGGTCTGTCCAGAAACCTCCTAAAGAGCAGTCAACCGTCAAAATGCACATGTACCAGTTATATCAAGGATACAATAGCTGCAAGGGTTGCTCTTTAGAACGCTGTGTAATACTTCATGTGTGTACTCATTGAAAATTGATGGAAAAACAATGTACCTTTTTTGATTATTTAATTTCTTTAATTACTCCATTATATCTGAAATCAATTCATTAAAAGTCAAAGGAATATTTATAAGCATCACAGAATACTTCCAAGAATAAAAATAGCAGTTTTGTTTAATTCCTTGTAAATATATCCTTAACCAGTGCCAGACAAAACATACCATAGTGTTAGCCAGAAGGAAATTAATTGGAGAATTAAATCCTTCCTACTACCAGAATGCAATTCATTCTAACATACATAATTTGTAAGCTAATCAACAGAGATATACCATCACTTACAACACTGATCTACTTGACAAAATGACTTTTCTAGTGCTGGCCCTGTCCCTGAGCTGTCTCCCAACCATTGTAATTAGCTCCCAGTCAAACGTACAAGCTTCCATTCAACAGCATACTTTAGAAATGTTGACTGTGTATTTTGTGACTAGGAGCACGCTCCCATTTCTAAGGATACAAAGAAGAGCTGGTAGGAAGAGGGAAAAGAGTGAAAAGAACATTATTAAAGCAATTCAGTCAATATAGTAAACTTGAGACCTAATCTATTAGATCTCAGTCTGATCAGCACACAGGGAAGATTGCTGCCCTTTTTTCCTGTGGGAACTTGCATGTGGGCAACTACTGTACAAGGGATGCCTTGTCTGGTAATGTTGTTTTACTGCCAACATCTAAAAGAGATCTTTCCGTATTCCCCATGTGAGGGTATCTGTTCAGGCTACCAAGATGGTCAGAAACTTGTCCTGCATAAGCCAAGTGGAAGAAAAAAAACAAACAGTAACTTTTACAGGGACTCGGCTGAAGGCTGAAAGAGTTACAGGGCAGAAATAATAATTTAATGTTATTTATTATAACAAGATTGTCCTAATCTAGAAGCATTTTTATAATGGAAGTTTCGCAATACTGTATTTATAAGAAAATTTTACTTTGTTATGAATGTTTCCTATCTTTGTTGCAGTTCATCATAGGATTAGCTGATAAACAGGTCTGCTTCACTCATTAAAGTTTCAGACTGAAAACTTCACACAACAGCTTATATGACAGAGCTGCGGTCATGAATGCATTAGTATTACTATTATAAGCAGTTTCAGAACTTAATTGAATATTTTAAGTCATAGCCTGAAATTTGGTGCTACGATTTGGAAGTCACACACAGATATGTATTTATATGTCATGTCACTATGTCACAGAAAACGGTTTGTGGTTACTGAGAAGTAATAAAAACATTAAATAGCAAATCAACTAAGCCTGGGTAGGAAAAAGAGTTGAGGCTGGTGAGCTTAGCAAAGTGGGCTACATTTGAATACAGTAATTACAGCTCTTCGTTTTATCAGCATTAGTGAAACTCTTGCATAATAGACTAAGAACAGGTCTTCAGGAGCATGGCAGCAACACAGAGTGGACCTGGAGGATTTGTTGTTATGAATGATAACACACACGTTACCTCACTACCTTATCTCCAACAGCCGGTGAAAGGGAAAGGCCAGGCTGAACCCCAGCACAAGTTAAAGGCATTTTAGGATTATTTTAACTAGCACCAGAGAACAGCATTCCCCTTCAGGATCCTTGCCCATAGTATACATAACAAAGCTGAACTCTCACCCACACTCTGGAAAGTTATCTGGAAAGATGAAATAAGCAAGCTGAAGATCAAAAGATACTCTTAGAGGTAATTTAAAACCACCTAAGTTTGAAAAATTGTTTCACATACACCAAGTCTGCTGTTGTATAGCTATATTTGTAATAAATGTTTTTAAAGAAAAAACGTTTTTCTATTGATGTGCTCTAGAAGCCTACTTTTTTTATGTTTTCTGTTCAAAGCCTTATGCTTCTCCAAGCATACAAAAAAACCCTACAGAACTATGAGTTACTTAGAACTATTAATTTTTTTCTTTAACAGAAATGTCTATACAGGTATGATATGATACGTTGTGTCTAAGAGGAGCTTGAAGATTTCACACATGTCCAGTGCCACACTATGAGACAGTTTAAAACATCATTTTATACATGGAAAACTACTAATTCTAAACAATCATTGCATAACTAAATTGCGAGCCAGTTCACTGAAACAAGCCCAAAACTACCATGTAGGCAACACACACACTGGGTGATTTTACTACTGCAGTTTGTTTATGATCAGGTGACCACTGTCCCAAACTGCAGGCACATCAAAAGTTTTTTAAAACTATTTTGCCAATACAGCTAAAAAGAAAAAAATAAATGGAAAAAAAAAAGCAGCCTAAAATAAGTGTAAAGCTTGAGGACGCATATTCTCACAAAACCTACTACTAGCACCCAGCAAAACTACATCAGCTGGGCCACTGCACTGTTTATGGCCCAGACACAAGCTACAGACACATTTTGAGAACAGACAAGCTAACTCTGGAAAGCTTTACTCAGTTTTTAATCAATTCAGTGACATCATTTGAGATACATCCCTAACTGCAGTGGACATACTCTAGACTGAGACCATTTCAAGCAGTGGTGGAATTCAGTCCATTCTGCAGAAAAAAAATCAGAAGGCAACCTTAATTACTCTGGGTCTGAGGACAGTAGTAGTAGTAGTAGTAGTACTGTAGTAGTAGTAAAATGTGTTGGTAATAACCAGATGATCACTGCCTTTGGTAGGGGAGCTCTACAGAAAATGACATTCAGCTTCGGTTCTGTGCATTTGAAGGTCATAACTACATTGCCATACATGGCAGACCAGAATATAGAAGTGTCACACTCCCCCCTCAACATGTTGGGGAGCATCCATTTGCGATCAAATTATCTTCCTCTTGACATTAAAACTGTAACGCTGCGGAAAACTGGGTTTACTTGTCTACCAGCTCATTTTGGTTTTCCTTCTACAAGACATCACCAGTAAGATAGCCAAAGAAACTGATGATTTCTCTCATCTTGTCATGTCAAGCATAAAGACCTCATAGTCATACAGAGATTCCTCAAGGAAGGTTACTTGCCAGGACTAGGTGGCAGCTGCTCCAATTCTTTTCCTGGCCTGCTCTCACATACCATCTTTCCCTTGAGTCAGGGAATATCTGCAGTAGCACAGATAGAACCCTCCCTGCAGCCTACCACATCATACCATACTCAGAGGAATTTCCCAAAGACTAGTCTGCACAACCAAGCTGGAGGCAACTTGCAAAAAACACACGTGGCAGAATTCTAACCACAGCTGAGATATTGGACTGGTCATTAAATACGAAATATTATCAGTGCAGTACATTCCCTTAACAAAAAGTTACACAGCATTTCATTAATCCAATTCTGTTTCTGTTGTCAGCAGCAGTATTTACCACTTGCTATTCTACTCTTCGGTCAATAAGTAATATTGTTTCCCTTCCACACCATCTGATCATTTTTACTTGCAGCATTTTCAAACATCTCTAAGAGAACTCCAGATTTTTTGAAGGCTCCATGAATTCCCAAAGGTCCTATTTTATCCCAAGGTCCCCAACAGCTGTAAGCACACAGAACTGACTGGTACCTACGAATCTGTCACAGGAGTCACAACCTAAGTGTAAGGTTCATTTATTGCTTTTGTAACAGGGGTTGGTCCTTGGAGCATATTCTGAGCGTTTGGACCTGAAGAATATATAAGGATCACTGTTTGCCAGCAAAGTATCTTAAGAAAAAATGGTGTAAAGCATTTTTTGTTTTACATGTGTCTGTGATCCATGTACCCCCAAGCTACAGGAAGCCTCAAAAAGTAGGTGTCTAGACAGGATTCACTTCAAAATTGAAAAGCATGTTGAAAACAAAACTATTCCTAGCAGTGTGTTAATGGGCTACAATTTACACTTGATTTCTAAAGAAAGGTGTGTAGCTGAAATTTCTGTTCCAGAGCTCTTCCAGTTAAGATATGATGATGAAAAGATTTGTTCATATAGACAATTCATAAGCCAAGAAAAACATTCAAGAACAGCCCTGTCAAAGCCCGTTCCCAGTAAAGACACTTGAATTTACATGATCATTTATAAGTTGGAGAATCAGCTCACATTAATATCCAGCTGCCTGCATGCTACTTTGTGCCTAAGTATGCTCGGTATGCATTTTAATTTTGCCAGCTGTGTTCTTTAGTGGCACGTGAAACGTTTAAATTCAGTGTAAGATCACATCAGTGTAAAGAGGGAGTGTGCACTTAAAGATTTTTCTTAAATGTACAAGAAGCTAACATATCAATTGACAAACAGCAGTAACAGCATCCACAGCACAAGAAGCAGCAACGGAACAACTATGTGAAAACAGAAAGTAGAGCCTACATCTACTGATTTTGTATCAGATACACGGCTCGATGTACCACTAACTTTTCAACTTGAGTAAGATATGCTTAGTTGTTGACAAACTCCTGACCTCCCAAACCCAGTAGGATTTAGAGCACTTCACTACTTCTCTAAATAGATCTTTTAGTGTGTTTCAAAAAAAAGCTCAAGGAAACCTGCTATATATAATTGTCACTATTATTATTCAAAAACCCCTTTATTTGACAAGCTACCTCTCCTTCTCGGTTCCTCCACACAAAATGATTGCTTGAAGTTTTTTGTCACATTTTGCTATTTGCTGAAGGCCCCTCCATGCATTTTAAACGGATAGAAAAGAGGTGCTGTCTCTTACCCTTAGTAGTTAATAGGATGCCCTCAGGGAGTCTAAAACTCAGATTTTTGAAAGAAAATAAAGGTTCCTGAGCTGCCAGAGGTGGTCTGCGCAGACCTAAAGCAAAACTGCTGACTACAGCAGCTGAAAGTTATTCTTAACACCACAAGTAGGTACTATATTCTTTAGACTCATTGTCCAAAGGTGTAAGGAGAAGCCACTACAGTTAGTTCTCTTATATTCCTGAAGTGGTGAGCTACTCAAGAAAGCCAAAGTCAGCTTCACTTCTCAGTTTCTGGGTAATGTAAGAGGATTTGGGGTTAGTACAACTCCTGCTAGTGTCAGCAGGCACAAGATTTTACCCCTTACGTCACTGCCTTTTTGTTGTCTGTTTTTAGCCTCACACTTATTACCAAGGGCATCTTTTTCCAGAAAGCTTTTAAAAAATTTTACACAAATGGATTACAAACCCTTTCATCTAGTTCATATGAACAGACCATTTATTTGAGCTTGTTCCTCTCTCCTAGCATGAAGAGCATTGGATTTGCTAATACTAATACAATAACTAAGTTATCACATCACCGAAAAGTATCACTGTTTTAGAATCTTTTTTAATATTCCAGAAAAAAAATCCAATAAAAACATACCCATTGAAAATTATAATAGTAGGAATATTATTTTTGTATTCAAGTCATTTACAAAATACTATAAAAGACAACCTAGCTGTATAGCTACTATCTTGCTTTTTTAATTTCATTTACAGTAGCTTTCACTATTTTATTTCATGACAACGCAAAACCGTCTGTGACAGATTCTTTCAGTTTAGTATAAACAGCCAATAGTCTCTGAATAAATTAGGCATAAATCACTGCTAACACACAAGATCAAAGGAACATGCAATCAAGTTGGTTCATAAAAGTTGCCTTTTAAATAGCCAATAAAGATTCAGTCTGAGAAGTCACCATGAAAAATACTTGTGTATAAACATGAATAAGACAATTAAATCACAGTTTTATACACTTATGTTTATAAATGAGGTGATGTTTCTTACAAAACTTTATACAAAGAGACTTATCTATATTGTTTCAGGCTAAGAGTCTCAGTTATCCACCTATATTTTTTTCCAATCGTGCCATGAGACTGCTTACCTCAGGATATTACAGGGCATGAACTGCAGTCATTGATAGAGGCTCCTGCCTCATGCATGCTGAAACTGCTGAAACCCAAAGGCCTCAGTGACGGCAGCACCCACTCTCACCTTCCACTGACTGCAAAAGAACTCAGCATACCCTTGAGAAATTGGTATCCTTAAGGCTTTTAGAAGAAAGATTTTGAAATATTTTTCTTCCCTTACTATTACTTAGAGATGACATTAAAACTGTCCTAACCTGAAATAAGGTGGCATAGCAAGAGCCATATACCCAAGAAACAACATATCTGCAGAAATGTGTTCCCGATCAGTTCTGCTTAAACTGAACGTAGCCAGAGAATCAGTGGTGACACAAAATTAAGCTGAGGCACTGAACTTTTCACGCTACAGGAGAATGACTTTCCGTATCAGTACGTTGAACTGGGTTGCTTGCAACCTTTCGACTGGGTCACAGGAGCATAGAGAAGGGACAATTCTCTTAAGGTGCCGGCCTAATATTAAGGAGAGAAGAATACCATATCTGATGATGCCATGACTTGACATAGACTCCTGGTTAAGCCTGTTAACCTCCCAGTATCACTATCTATAACACAAGGATAACACTTCCCAGAGTCAGAAGAAAGTTGCAACATATTGAAGATATTACAAACATTGATTAAATGTTGACATTTTCTTTATTTTCAGTTCACTGTGCACCTAGATCATAATTGGAAGCTGTAGTCTCACTACTTCTTTCAACAGGGTGTTGAACCAGTGAGACAACTCGGGAGTCTCCTTTTTGTCTTTCTAGTGTCGTTTGTTCACTAAGACAGAAATTCTCAAAGCACTATAAGTGGCATTTACAAATGAATAAAACACAGAAGTACTGAGCCATAACAGCACCTGATCTGCTATTTTAGGGGTCTGTTCTCCTAGTCCTTTGACTAATCTTACTATCCCAGAACTTCATTTAACTCTAAATGATTTCTTAGGTGAAAACGGTGAGAGTGCAAACAATCTAGCACTTGGTCTCCTGTAAAAAGTTATTTCTGTGAGCACTCAGGCAGAAAGCAGTAGTAAGTATTCAGAAAATAACTATAGTTTTTCATATCATCTCTACCCTTCCATGATTTTATTTAGCTTCACCTAAACTTACAGCTTTTGCTGTCCAAGTACAGGATTATTGCATTACAAAAATGACTGGGCTAATGCCAATTTGCACAACATATTGGGAAAAGTGAAATGTAAATTAAGTCTTTATATAATAAGCTTTTGTCCTAATCAAATTTCGGGGGTTTTTTTTCCTTCTGCAACATCTTTTATTACATAACAGCGTAGTAACAGTGACACATTTAACAAAAGTTTGTGATAGGTTTTAGCACATCTATTTACTGAGGAAGGAAAAAATAAAGATGACTGACGCAACACGAGGGCAACATTATAAGCTAGTGCTCTCTTGCTTAAGCATGTAAGATACTTCTACCGACAAGCAGGTAAAGAAAATGATTTAATAAACGTCATAAACATTTTAAAGATTTAGACTGTTTTAACTCATAGTGGTAAAACTAAAGAAAACAAACAAACAATAAAATCCAACCTTTGAGCAGTTATATCGCTGTTGAAAGTGCTTTACAACTTTCTACAACTTGAATCTGGACAGAGAAAAAAGAAACTCAGTACAAGGACGCGACTTTTGAAGTTAGCATTTGCTTCTTACTAAAGCAAAAACTAGGTCATTAGAGCATTAACAGATCCCCAATGACAATTTTTTATTCAGCTAGTCTTAAAGGGTTGGCATGGCTCCCTAAATCAGAAACTCCATTCAAAGTTTCTCCAACAAAGAATATTCACTAGCACTTTTTCCCAAAAATTTCTGACCAACTCATGACTACACAACCAACAAAACGATCCTATACTCTAGGGCTGTAGTCCTTTACTATACTACCACAACAAATAAATATCCAGATTATGCCCAGAGACTACAATGCCAATCTGCTAAGATACTCAGCATCTACAAGCCAGAGTTCTCAGGATAACAGACTTTGACCTGTTAGGAAATAAGAACTCAAACTCACATAAACTTTTTCCAGCTCTTCCCAGAAATTTAAAAAAAAAAAAAAAAAAAAGTTCCACATGTTGTCAGATGACAAAAACAAGTCTGCTGCATACTTTGCCCAAGACAAATTTGGAGAATTCTGCTGAAAATTTACCTGCACAAAGCTGACAATGTCTCCAAGGGCCTTCCAGCTACAGCTGCCGCTGTGCCCACACACCTGGAAAAGCAAAGGGAATAACGTATCACTACATGGACTATGTGACCCCAATTACTATAACTGCTTGAAGGAAGAAAGGTAATAAAGGAACAACTTACCAGTTGCCCTGACCCATCTGTATCCGAGACTTCGTGGGTTTTCAGTTGCTTCTGTCTTCTACCATGGAAGAGCATTGAGGCAACATAGCATCCTTTATCTCTATTACTTTTTTTTATTTATCATCTCTATTTCCACTTCATAGGCTGTTTACAGCAGTAGCTCTAAGCAGGCAAAAGGTCTGTAATCCTAGATGTTTTTATTTGTTTTTTATGTTTTGTCCCATTTATTTCAAAAGCATCTTAGCTCCTGTCATCTACGACTGGGGAAAATCCTAGATAATAGCAATTCAGACCTCCATTGGATGACTCCGTTTTTTATTTAAAGAAAAGTCAGGTCAGTCCATGTTCCCAAAGCCATATACTCAATATACAAGAAAATAGATGGTTTTGATTTTAATCAGCATTGCACTTCAAACACGCTGTCACCTAATCCCATTTGAGGATGCAGTCACACTGAATAAGGAAGCCACACTGAAGAGCAATGCTGCACAGAAATCTGCTGTCCTGCTTCAGGCCACAGTCATGAGGTGTTTCACGGTAGCACGAGAACTACAAAGAAGTTAAACTATGGGTACTTTAGGAAGCATGAAGTTCTCTCCAAATTACTTCCTTCCTTCTTGGTGTTGCAATTTGAGTTACGGCAGTCAGAAAGTAACGCAACACAAATAAAATAGCAAGCAGCAAAAAGCTCTACCATTGGCCAAATTCTACTGTCCGTGCTACTTCTCCCTTCTCCAGAGGCCACACCACACTGCTCCTTGTCTCTGCTTCATCCAGGTTTTTTCCTGCACTCCTCAGAGCTATTTAACTACTTTGCTGTAGGGTCACAGCTGCACATCGTCAAAGCAAGGCCACAGTTGCATATTATCAATGTCAATCAACCCACTGTCTTCATTTCCCTATATCTTGGGTTATAGGATAATGTCCTTATTTCCAGCAAACAAGTTGAGCGCTCTTTTCTGAGCTCTGTAATAAAAATATCAGTGTGAAGCACAGAGGTGGGTTCTGCCTGGTGCTCAGATGAGTAATGGCGGCATCAGTGTTAGGGTGGCACCATATGTAGGCCTTGCAGATCTCTTTCTAGCCTCCCCCTCACTGTAAAGTCACAGGGCAGCTCTAAATAAAACCTCCTCTCGGGTCCTGCTGGTACATATAGGGGAGTCTGGATTCACCAGAAATGTACAGCCATCCCGTGTTTCCTCACACATTTGACATTTATTGTCTCACCACATGCACGGCACCTGAAGCCCGGGCAGGCTGTGTGGTCATCGCGCTCTGGGACAAAATGGCCACCATCTGGGACAAAATGGCCACGCTCTGAGACAAAATGGCCGCACCAGCACCTCACCAGCAAGAAGCCCTTTCTGGATCTGGAGATGTTCTCCCGGAGTAAACAGGGGGCCTGGTGCTCAATCCCTGGCATGGCACCACAGTAGCTTTCCAGTCACGAGGGCATCTTGGTGTTTGTGATATCTGCCGCAGAGCACAAGTTTGGGCCCAGCAGCAGGGCCAAGCGCCGGCCGTACCCTCCACAGGGTGTGCTGCGGGACTGGTGTTTTCTCCATTTTGTGACAGACAGGAGAAGCCAGATACCTCCATTTCTGCCAAGGTGCCCCAACAAATACTTCTTCCACCTGAAGCTGAAGCTAGAGCAGCCAGGGCTGTGCCTCCCTCACAGGAGGGAGGAACGCAGGCGTCGGGCAGGCGGCACCAGCTGGCACCAACCGGTGCCAACTGGCGCCAACTGGCCGTGGGGTCACAGGGGGATGGGGCTGGGGCAGGAGCGACGGGGCCAGGGCCAGGGGCAGCCACTGCAGAGCCAGGGTCTCATGAGGCAGCTGCATTGGGGTGCTGGTGCACGGACACCGAGCTGGGACACCAAACATGGCAGCTGTGGCTGTGACAAGCTGGCTGCAGTGGCCCGATGCTGGTGAACAAAATCCTCCGGTGGTTCCACTGCCTCTGTGAGCTAGCAGCATGCTGGTAGCAAACAGCTGGGTTTCTAAAATCCACAATCCTTTTGTTTGGTTGGTTTATTAAAAACACACTAAATCTCCAGTTGTCTGTCGCTGAAGTTGCCCTCACTTGACGCAGAAAAATTCTTGCAATTGTCTTGAAATTTGCATTCACTGTAAGCTTGCAGAAGGCTCGCCTCCTCTGGCAAATGAAGCTTTACCAGTGAACAACGTATAAACAGCTTGACTTCAAACTGAGCTCTTGATGCAATACAATAAACAGAAATGAGGTAGTACGCAAAGCAACCATCTTACCACCTGTTCCCGTAGCTCGGCTGACTGTTCACAGCTCGCTTCCTCTGAAAGATGCTTCATGCTGTAAGTCAAGGCTGAGCCTCTACACCTGCAGCCACAGGTCATGGAATCAGCCGATTCCATGGCACAGTGAGAACTGCTGCTTCATGCTGCAGCAACTTCTGCAGTTTAACCTTTGTGTGCAATAGCTGCTTGGAAAGTGAAACACAGTCCTGCCCTCACCAAATCATGCTGTAGCATGTAGCACCGGATGATGCTGTAGCAGAAAGTACTTTTACTTTTACATTGCCTGGTTTTGTTGGGGTTCTTTACTTACTTAATTTTCTCTGTTTTAATGATCCTTTAAAAAACAAACAAACAAACAAGCAACTTTCCAATCTATTTCACATCACCCCAGAATGGAGAATCAATATATTCTTACTACTAGTAATGAACCTGAAAATAGATTCAGTGATCACAAGTTACTACCATCACCTTGTTCATATCAATTTTGCATCCAGTCAAAACCACATCTTATTTTCACTGCAGACCCCACTCTCCCTGTTACTCTTACAGTATGGAACAAGCCTTGCCTTTGCATCACTCAGCATGCTGACCTTCAGTGCCTCCTTTTCCCCCCCCAAAGAAATCTTCAACTCTGACATGGGAAGAACTTCACAAGTCCTCATATGTAAAACCTCCTATCAAAATGAATTCTTGTGACCTAAGACTTCCAAGCTGACAACAGGTACCCAGATTTGTGGAACAGAGACTTCCTTTTCCCAGTTAGTATACTCCAGGTACTATGTTCAAAGAGAAAAGTGGTGTTTTCTCAAAAGCTGGGTCCACCAAAAGTCATGCCCTTATGCAATACATATGTAAAATAAACACATTCCATGGTGTATAATATTACAGACTTAGAAATATTACAAGTATGTAATATTATACATATATATATAAATATGTAATGTTATAATAATAATATATACAAGTATGTAATATTATACATAATAATAATAAAATTAGTGATCTGAATAAAGATGTCAGCTGGATCTGAGCTACATTTGCTTCTTGCAAAGGTTACAAGTGTCACCTTAGCTACTTACTGCATTGCATTAAGGCAAAACTCCAAATTACTGAAAGAAGAAACAGGAGGAAATCATTCAGATCTAAAGTGTTTCCTGAAGGGCAGGACTACCATAAACACTGGGTCACAAGACCTACGAGTTGGCCAATGGCAGAACTTAGTCTAAAAATAATAAAAAAATAGATGTCCTAACCAAATATTCCCTAATTCTAATTAAAGGCTGGGCTGATTTTGTATACAACCAGAAGTTTCAGCAGAAGGCCCAACTGGCAAAGCAAGGAGCTGTTAATGAACTAAAATGCAAAAAAGAAAACATACAAGAAGCAGAAACAAGGACAGGCAACAAGGGAGGAGTATAAAAGCATCGCTGAGGCAATTAGGGATGGTATCAGGAAAGACAGAGCCCAGTTGGAGCTCAAGCTGCTGAGGGGTATAAAGGGTAAAAAGAAAAAAAAAAAGAAAAAAAAAAAAAGAGGGTAAGAAACATCTGTAATCATGCTAGTAGCAAACAGGTTCAAAAGAAATGTGAAGCTGTTGCTGAACGAGGGAGACAACCTGGTGGCGGACGATATAGTGAAGGTTGAAATACTCAATGATATTTTTGCCTCAGACTTCAAAAAGTTCCTAGCCCTCCATACCCACCTGCACAGTTTGAGAAAGGAGGAAATGCAGAAGTAAGACGCTTAAGGACTATTTGAACTGGGTGTATTCATGTCTACAGGGATAGATGAAACCCACAGAAGGGTGGTGAAAAAGCTGGGTGATGTGATTGTGAAGCCACATCATCCTCAGAACATGTGATGGTCTCGGGAGGTCCACAGAAAGGGGCTAAATATTACACTTGTCTTCAAGAATGGTGCAGAGGAAGATCTGAGGAACTAAATGCTGGACAGCTTCAACTCTGTCCTAGAAAGACCATGCAGGACATCTCCTTAGGATCCATTTCCAAACAAACACAGGACAAGGTGGCAGTGAGGAAAAGTGTGGATTTACAAAGGGCAGATCAGCCCCGACTGATCCGATGGCTTTCTGTGACAAAACAGCTTGCTATGTGGACACGGGGGGAGCAACGACCATGATATACAGCCCTCAGTGACTCCACACATCAAAGCCACCAGTTCCGTCATTGTAAAAATTTCTGCAGTGCCCTCAATTCATGAATACCTTTCCTCAGCTGCAAAGACGCCTGTGCTGCTCCAGCCTTCTGACATCATTTGCTTTTTTTTTCCCCTGACACTTTGGTCCTCCTTGCTCAGCTTTGCCTGCTTTAGCTGTTTCATATCATGGGACAGCTCCCAGCTGAGCATTCTGCAAAGCTGCTGAACTCATCTGTACAACACCTTGGACAGTGATCAAGTGTGATGATCCTCTCGTTCTCTGAACTAATAATTCATTGTATATTCGGGGGGAGGGGGGGGGGGGGTCCCAGTTAGTAAACAAACCTGGAGTTATCAGAAGCGTTCATCAACACTAAAAATCCTAACTTAACAAGTTTTCTTCTGGAGTTTTTACACCTCCCAAATAATTGCCCTCTTATATTGGTTCCAATTGGGTGAATACTTTGGGCAAGTCTTTGTGCAGCCACATAGATACCACACATTTCATTTCCTTTAGTCAATCACACCCCACTTTTCTCTTTTTACAAATGAAAAATAAAGAAGATGCAGGAAAATCAGTGTCTGCGTATTTAGTTTCTGCTTGTTTTGTATTCCTTTTAGAAGATGAGAATCAAAAGATGATCATTCAGCCGAATTCCCTCTCTTGTGTTTACCTGTGCACATTTCATCTTACACGTTCATCTTTTCGAAAGAAGATGCTTTGTTACACTTAGGGGAGTTTCAGCTTATTCCATTAAAATATTTTAAATCAGTTCTCTGTAGCTCTTATTTCTAGACTTTTTCTTAAAACATCAAAAACGCTTATGACAGGTTGTTTACTTTAGAGGGTCGTCACTATTTCTATCATAAAACTTTAAACTGAAAAAAAGAAAGAAAGAAAATATTGCTGTGTTTTTCTATGTGAAGGTGGATTTAATTCCAATTCTACACTGACTGGGCCCACACTTACACGGATGTAAAAGAGGAATAATCAAAGACACCTGATTACACCAGTAACTAGCATAATTGGAACCAGAATGAGTCAAGAAGCCTCATACTTGTACTGCCCTCTCGCGGTTTCCAAAGGTAATGCCAGCAATTAAAATTCTGCTGCAAATCCATACTACTGTTTTCTCTGTCCTGCAGTCCTACAAAAACATGGAATTGTGGCCAAAGTGTGGCAGGGCAGATCTGTTAGCATTAAGCACTGATACTCACCTCAGAAGATAACATCTTCCATTAACCAAAGCTCTGATCCCGCAGGGGGTTAACACGCACATTTGATCCACACACAAAGTGAAGTAACCATTTATCCATTGGGATCAAATTCCCAAAAGCAAACCAGTTCTTTGTGAGACTGGAAGCAGAGGCTCTAAAAGTATTCTTTGCTTCTGGTAAGGACATGGGATCTGTCAACTGCAATGTGCAACACAGTATTTCAAATAATACTTAGGTTTTATATATATTTCTATCAGCAAATAAGACAGTTGTGTCTAAGATTAACACATTGCAGAAATCTGACTAAAACAGATGTCCTGTTTATTCTGTTCAGCTTAATTCCAAGTTATTTCAAGCTCTGCTTTGAGTGGCATTATGTCATACATTACCAAATATATCATCTCAAAAAATAAATCCAGACTTATTTATACACATTACTTTACTAGGACAAAGGGTATTTTTCATTCAGATGCAACCAGTCTACTATGAGGACCTTTCACTTCATGGATTTCAGGTACTTACGCACAGGGAATAATTTAATTTTTTTATTAATCTGCATTCTGTCTACTGATTAAGATGGATTTAACCTTTGAAAGTGTTCTGCCCACATTATCTTTTCAGTTAAAATCATTTCTTGGGAAGTATTCTCTGCGTGTTTATACATGCAGGTTTGCACCACGCCAGAAAAAGGGAGACTGACACGGGCAGCGGAGATCTTTCAGTCCATCTCCTGCAGCTTATGGGACTATTTCCATTTGGGCTACAATTATGCTAGATAACAAGTAGCCTGCACAAGGACCTATCTTTAAATTTGTACATTTTCAATTCCTTTTTCAGTCAAAAAAAGTCATCTGGATAAGGTCCTGGGCAACCAGCTCTAGGTAGCCCCATTTGAGCAGGGGGACGGACAAAGTGACCTCCAGAGATCCCTGCCAACCTCAACCGTTCTGTGATTCTGTGAAAAGTAACATACACAATAACGGGACTTTCTATCCTGATGCAAGTCTTGGTGGATCACATGCAATTACCAAATCCCTTTCATTTTCTACAGTTATCTATCAGGGTTGTAGTCTTGCTTTCTCAAGGAAAATTCATTCATACCTCTTAGCCAGAAAGAGGTTATTAGGTTATTAAGGCACTTTACAATCACTTCAGCCTGGAAGGCGCAGCCATCAGTTTGTGCATCTGTTTTCAAAAGCATCCTGTTAATGTGTGACTAACGCATCTGGTAAGTACAAAGTAAAGCAATTTCAGTTATTCCCAAAGGAAAGGAAGTAACAGCAGAACATTTATGTGCTAAAATTTCAGCACAACCATCTTTTTTCATTTCTGTCAGCCAAATTATAAAAATAGCAATCACAGTGTACTTGGCTCAATTTACCTTTGATGGGCCAAAAATCAGAAAATAGAATTGAGTAAAGTTCTGTTTGCCATGAACACACTGGATAATCTATTCTGCAAAGGCTGCAGTAGCCTGCTCCTCCACCCACCCACTGCACAGCTTTGCTTCTGGGGCATTTTTGCCTTCCTTGGAAACAGCCGCTAACCACCATTTGCTATAGGATGCCAAACTGGTGCTTGTAATCAAACGGATGCACCAGGGTCCCTTGGTAGTATTTAGGGTTAAGTTGGATTCCTGATTGGAAGCTGGCGAGGACTTTTCTGCTCCAGTTAGATTGGCAGGGACCACCAAAGGACCGCATTTCACATGGCAACCCTCCTCCTGTCACCTGGGCGTTTCACTGTAAAATTCTTTGCTATTGCAGAGAGCTCCAGACACTGTCATACACTTTGATCTCTGCTGCTTTCTCTCCCGTGACACACAGCAAATTTCACCTTGCATTTTTGTAAGAAAAGCATTAATTCTGCAATAGATGGTGAAGTATCTTCTGTGGCTCATTCACAGAGGAAGTGGCACAAAGCAGACCCGCCTGAGCAAAGTGTCAGTGACACAAGTACCGTTGGGGGGGTTGCTCTGATGGCCACCTCTCTTTGCAGATCTGTCTTTACTCCAGTGAAAAGACACTATCTTCTGCAACCAGCTTTAGCTTAAAGAATCGGTGATAAAATCCTCATTTTCTAAAGGACAAAACATACATTCTGTTAAGTTCTATAACAAGTTCGCACTCTCATTTTCTGCTTTTACAAGGACAAAAATGGAGTACGGTTCCATTGTTTGGTTCAATGCCACCATCTAAAGGGTGTCATCTCCATTTACCACCTCCTTCCGCAGGGGAACAGGAGCAGCTCTGCAATGAGGAGTTACATGCTCTCACGCTGTAGCACTGCTCACCCCACAGCACTAGATCCATCTGGGCTATTTTTCCCCTCAGGGCAGCGTGTAAATACCTAGAGCGAGAGGACATATTACAGCAGCTTGTACAGGAGCTGTTTGATCTAGTTTGATCCTAACTAGACTGGCGGCGTTGCTTGAAACCACAAGCTGCTCAGCAACCAATGGTCCCAACGTGGCCCTAAGACAGCCAGCCTGGCTGGTCAGTGCCTCTCCTTACAGCCTTTCGCATCTTCTCTTAGACAATCGGGAGCACAAAGAGATCTGAGGGTCATCCACTGCTCTTTTAGCTGTTTCATGGCGCAGCAGAAAAATGCAGCACGTAGCATTCTGCCCACCTGTAGACTTCCTGCGAGTTTGCCGGAAAAATTCAATGCAAGTCCTTCTAAAAAGAAGTGCTAACGAAAATATACTTGCTCTAGTATGAATAAAGATCAGCAGTGCTACAAACCACTTATAACCCTACTTCATTAGCCAGGTGTGACATGTCTGCAGATCAGAATAGCTCTGTTTAAACATTCCACATGTTTCAATTAGTAATTCAAGACATCCCGTAATGCTGACATACCTATCAGAGGGAAGAAAAAAAAAAAAAAAAAAAAAAAAAAGGAAAAAAAAATATCCCTCTCCCATGGTAGCACTCTTCAGGTCATACAGGACAGGGTCTTAAAATGTTCGCATCGATTCAGAGCCAAGACTCAAACACCGTGCTGCCACAGAAATACGTACCAGCCCCTGGCACACTGCTGAAAAGGAGCTCACAGTTGAATCCCAGAAACTTAATGTCCTCCTTTGGCATTTTGCTAATTACACGGGCTACTTCATACCAGTCTAGTGTCACCTAAACTTTTCTGGGTCTCCACGCAGCTTCAATTTTTCACACACCGCTGTGCTCCCTTGCTAAACTTTTATTAATAAGCCTATAAAAGCAATACAGTTCCACATGCTATCTGTAGATGCGCTGTGGTCCATGAGTCACCAGCATCCTTCCCGAGGTTGAACGGTTGGCAACCACACAGAGGTGAGTTCTAACCTAGAAGGAAGCGCATGTTCAGGGACCTCAGAGGCCAGCCCCACGTTATTTTGACCCCACTTCAACAACCATTGTGGCTCCAAGCTATTCCAGCAGCATAATTTACACACATGCTTTGAAAGTGGCTAATCCCTTGAGTGGTTGCCTGCTCCTAGTATTAAGGAAAAGGGAGAAAATTACAGGGCTGCCGTGTCTGCGCTCTGTGAGCCACTGGGTCTTCTTCTAATAAGGTAGATGGGTCTTTGGCCATTCTCAAGCCCGAGAACGTGCACAGTTCCAACGTGCTGACTGGAGACCACGACACAACACGTATTACTCCCCAAGAAGATAGAAGTACAGCCTGTTGCTCATTCCACACACACTAGCTTCCAAGCAAACTCTTAACCCACTTGATGGTAAGCGTACCACACAGCATGACACCTCCAGGCAGTCATGGAAGAGGACAGACACACACACAACGGACAATCTGCAGTGTTGGGGACAGCCTCCGTTGTTAAAAGTACGCAGTGATTATTTTGCTTCATTTTTGCCAAAAATCTGGTTACAGTCATTGATTTAATTGTTTATCTTTGAGCATCACAGTCCTTTCTTCAGACAAAAGTTTACACCACCCGGCACAATCTGCTATTTTAAACAAGATTTTACATTAAATTCAGAGCAGAACAACAGCTTCATTAATTTTTCTATCTGTTCTGTTCAGGCTTGATGGCTTTCATGTAACATTTCACTTTTGTATGAACCCAAAATGCCAAAAGCTAAACTGAGCTCAATTCTATCGTGCTTCACAGTCTGACAGGGAGATGCTATAGTTGTTTGCCTCAGATTTGGTAGAACAGGACAGGCTGCAGGCCACTGTTCATCAACAATTACTTTTAAACGAGAAAAAGAGGGAATACTGGGAAATGCAATTTTCCAAACGTGGCGTTGTGTGTTGGAGGCAGCCGCGCAACCAGTCATCAATGCCACAGTCTCACAGACCAAGCTATGAGGTTCTAGGAATTTGGCAGTATTTGTATTTCTAGGCAAATCTGCATGCCTTTAAGCAATTTAACTTCAACTTTTGGTTGAGCTTGTTAGAACTGTGTCTAAACCTAGTACCTTGTGAGTTGCCCATCTAAGCAGGAGAAGACAGGCTAAAGTTAACAACCCATTACCTTTTCCCAAGCAGGAAGTAAGCAAATTATTGATACTTCATATTAAAAAGCCAGAAAATATGTGATAAACAGAGTAGCTAAAAAAAATCCTCAACTCTCAAAAAAAATGAGATCCTGAAGCCGTAATATAACATTGATTTAATTACTGTAAGGCATTTCCAAAGGTTCTTAACATGCCAGCTGTGCCAGTCCCAGATCTGTGAAGCGAGGGAAGAGAGGCCAAGCCAGAGCATTTACAGCAGCTCACAGTCAGCAAGAAACCACACCGCAGAGGCTTGCTGTCTCACCAAAAAGAGCAGAGCACTGTCAGGGGAATGTCCCAACCTTCCTTCCAGCATACTTACATCTCTGCGCGAACGGCACGGAGTTTGATGTTGAGGATCAGTCAGAAACATTTACAGCTTTGAGGTTTTTATACATATAAATATGGAATCATCATCCACATTTTGGATGATGGCTTCTACTGCCTTAAATGGCTCACTCCAAAATAGAGCTTAAACACCGTTTCTTTTCCTGAATGAAGGGCACCTCTCATGCTTACAAGGTCCAACTAAATTTTATCTAATCTTTAACAGGCTAGCAGTGAGAACTTCGTATTGTGGGCTGATCTAAACACATGGATGGCATGAGGACATAACAAATAGACTATAAGTACAGGACTTATGGCAATAAACAGAAGCAAAAAATCAGATGCTTGTGTAGGCACATACAGCCTGAAAAGCTGCCTAGAGAAAAAAGCAGCAGGCTAGAAATAAGCACATTACAGTCCAAGCACTATGCAAGGACTGCCAATCACAACGTGCTTTTCCATACGATGCCCAGACACCAGCAACAAGAATACCTAAGAACATGAACAGTTACTGCATTCCTGGAAGCCTCTGTCCGATTTCATGATCCTGGCAAAACATTAACTTCAGATTCACCCATGATTGCTCTCAGGACTGTTCTACTCGCCGCCTGCCTGACAAAGCACAAAAAGCAGCAGCTGACGGCTTGCTCCCCTACCGCTGACTGCCCATGGATAATTTTCAGTTCCCAACTTCCCAGTCCTTAACAGAACAGTCAGCAACTATTTTAACCCATCCTGATGAAGGCTACTTCTTCCAAGTCCAAGGCCCTGTGTTTCTGACAAGATTTTACCAACTCTTCCTCTAACTTCCAATCTGTGTCCAGCAAAAAACAAATATTTCAAGAAATCATTGCAAAGCCTGCTATCGTAATTAAACAAGTCAACTCTTGCGTGTCATGGATATCGCACAGATAGGTGGCATCTCTTCAGCCAGAAACCTAGTAAGACAGATGCTAGCAAGGACAGCAAATAGCAGCAATTTAACTTTTTTTAAACCACCTTCTCCTGTAGCACAACCCCACAAAGTATTGTTTTGATTTTAAATCTTGATAACTCTCAGTCACAACAAGCAGCTTGCTTACCCTGGTGTAGCTCATCGGACCCTCTGTAAACGTGCCAGAGGTATTAGGTCAAGTAGACGAAGGGGATGCTAACAAGTTACCAGGACTGGGCGGCCTTCATCCAGGAGTTCTGAAATAAGCGAGACATCAAAGGGAGGAGATGCCAGTGAACACATGTAACTGTCATTACAGTCACCACGCCAGATCACTGGCAGACTGTTCTCCATGTCACTGTCATCCACAAAAAGGGCTGCTGAGGGAATCCTACAAGGTACAGGCTGATGAGTCTGATCTCTATCCCCGGTAAGACAGCTGCGGCCGTAATAAAGAGCAAGACTTTTGGGAAAGTCAGCATGATACCTATGAAGGAAAATCCTGTCTCACTAACCACACTGAGTCCTTGGAAAAAGGTGAATAAGCAGGAAGGATACCTGGATTTTCCAAAGGTCTTTGACAGTGCTGAATACTTGAAGTTACAAAGGAAGCTAATGTTGCCAAGAGATTGGACAGAAGAACCTCTAACAAGGTGAAAGCTGGTTAAGGGTAGGAAGGAAAACACAAAAAAATCCATCCATTATCATGACTTGGTGATGAACTGATTTATTAGTCAAACGGTGCGTTACTGACAAATAAATTGGACATACTTCATTTACAAGTAATTTTTTTAAGCTGCTCATTAGCTAAAACAAAACAAAGTCAAGAGGGCTACTGAATTTTTATCTCCTAAACTGCCACTAGTGTGAACAGTTTAGTATCTCTGAAAGTTGAAGAAGTTCGATACCAATTATTACATGAATAGAAGTGCTGAAGTGATTCAAATCGTATCGTTACTACCTTTACTTCCACATTTCATTTCAAGCACCAACAGAAACCAGCACAGTAAATACAAGAAGTGAGAGAAAAACATTTATTTTATTTGTATTGAGGCAAAAGGAGCTCATCTCATTTAGATCAAAGAAATGGAGAGCTGTAGTAAAGTTTTGGAGAATTTACAGAAAACAACCCTCATGCTTATCACATCAGTATATGACCGAATTTCCTATGTCAAAACTCTCTCTCTCATCCTTTAGACTTGGCACAAATTTTTATTGCCCATTACCTCATTTCACATCTTTACTTGTCAAAATGTCCTATTACTTATGTAAACATCTGTTTTATGTGTAAACTTCAACGAGTAAATGGGAAATCAGACTAATTTATCCACCCTCAAAAAAAATCAAGTATGAACTAAATATCAAATTAATTACATCATATTCCATACAATACTGTTTCAACAAGAACTATAGCCTGTTGAATTCACAACAAAAAGGATGCAGAAACAAAAAGCAGATGTGCAGTGTCATGCATTATTTTAATAACATTATAAGGCAATAATAAAAAAGGTAAATATATATATATTCTTTTTTTAAGTATACTCGCCAAGGCAAAAAATCAAGGCTGTACTCTTAGTCAGTTCGTTTTAGTAGTGTAGGATTTTTCGCAGCTCAGGCTGTGTTACCTTTTGAGCATATTCATCTGTCACAGTGATAACAGATACTTTTGTCAAAAATAACATGTGGATTTAAATTTTGTGCAATAACAGATATTTTTTTTACTTTTTCAGTTCAAACTCTTTATGTGGAAATAAAGAAAAACTCTGTTCCCCCAAAGAATCAAGTAGAGTAAGTGGGAAGAAATACTTGCACATGAACAATAATATCTCTGCAGGAAAGAAAAGTTCAGCACCCTAAGTCAAAAGACTGAGTTAATACCATTTTTATATGCTTTTTTCTTGCTTCTTTGTTCACTTCATGCTCAAACTGAGTAAGCAAAAGCTGTCATGTGGCAGTCTCAAAAGCCCAACATCACCAAAGATTTCTTTTACTGTTCAACGTGCCTTTACAGTGCGTAGCAGGATCAACCTCAACTGTTTAAAAAAGGAAGCTGAAATCACATCTCAAAGTTGTTATATAATTACTTGGAGATCATTTAGTATTGCAGTAATCAAAACGACTGTTCTTTTTGCTCTAATTACAACTTAATTTAATCTACTAGTCATTTTTACAAACCGCAGTTCACATTAAAACATTTGCTGATAACAAAAGCTTTTCTTTGAAAACAACACTGCTTTACATCTAGTCAGGCAGCCTGTGCATATCAGAGCGTTCTGTCAAGAGAGACATGGAAAAGGGTAAAGCAGAAAAAGCTGAAACATGGCTACAGCTTATCTGTGCCTTTAATGCACTGCAGAATCTCAGGCAGCACTAGAGACAGCAAGTTTCTTCAGATGATCCATAAATACTTGCAAGCTGACATCATCAGTAAGAATGGGTGCTCCAGACTCCTAGAAAATAAAACAGGAACTGATTATACTCATTCTGAAGAAAAAGCATTTTAAGGCACAGTATGTTCCATTAAATAAATGCTTTGTAAATTTAGAAAGACCTTAGAAGGATATCATTGCTGAAATCCTCTGACAAAAAAAAAACAGCAGACTGTACATTTACATAGATTTTCATATGTTTACATAAATACAGGCACAAACCACAACTACACTCTCTTCCATATTAATGCAGACAGCAACAAGCTGCAGCATAGCAGGATATTTATATCAACCACACAAACCTCAGGTTTTGACAGCTGACAAATACTAACTTAGAATTTTTTAAAACTAAGACTTCCACTCTACAGTTCCTGTATCATTGCTACCTAAATGAAGTAGATAAAAGGTGAAAGAAACAGAAACATGCAAGTGACACAACTAACCCATCGGTATCTGTCAGTCAAACTCCAACTTAGCAAAATGGCAAAATGAGAAAACAAATCCACTAAGGGTCTGATCTGACACCGAGTCAAGGTCAGCTATCTTTCTCAAGGAAAGCTGGGCTGATTCTCTCCTACAGCTCTGTGTCACCTCAGAGAAATACCAAAAACAACATCTCAAAGTCATGCCACTGCAAAATCAGATTACAACAGATTTAAAAAAACCCTTCTGGGTGGATTTTGGAATTTACTCTTTAACCTCAGAAGTAATTTTCAGAAATTCACAAAGTTCAAAATGGTCATCTTTTAATTCCTATTTTTAAACAAACTTACAGCCTAAATAAAACAGCAGGTGGCAACTCTGCAAAGGTTACATAGCAACTCTCAAGTCCTTTGAAACCAATCTGCTACTACTTCCATTTACAGATGTAGGAAAAATTCCTATAAATCTCAGCAATTCAACCTTTTCAGAGGTACTAAGCACCCTATTTCCAAATGAAATCAGAGCTGTCTGAACTCTCGCATGTCTGTGTTTTGGACAATTTTGTAAGCCTGAACGAGACTCCTTAGAACTGGTGCCCCTTTCCGAGAACTGGCCAACTCAGTTAATCATCAAGGGACAAATCCAGGATCAGCAGGAGTCCTTAGATCACTACAATACACTTGACACAATACACAGCCACTCTCAGGGAGGGCCCACTAAATTATCTATCAGCTGATGGTGGTAAGATGAGAATAAAGGGTGTTCTGCTTCCAAGTCAGCCAAATGCTAAGCATGAGCTCCCTTATTTAAAAAGCCACAAGGGAATTCCAAGTAGTTTAATTCTGGGGCAGAAAATGATTTGCCACCTTGTGTCTTACACATGGACGAACAGTCCCTCATCCTCTAGTAAATGAACCACCAGAAGAGTTGATAGACCCCTAAGAGATCCCTCACAAAGACTGTTAGTGGTAATCCAGGGTAATTAAATCCAATGGACAGACTCTGTTCCTGAAGATGAACACCTCGCTCAGTGTGCACACAGGCAGCTGCTGTCACCACTGCTACCACCAACAGCAGTAGCTTTGCTCTGAAGACTGCTCATTCAAAATTTTGATCTAAGGCATACAATGAGAACTTTAATTAACAGTGATCTGGTGAAAGCTAGCTGGCCATTTGCCTCATCTTTCATTGCAAATTCCCCATAGTTACCAATACAAACAAAGATTTAACAAAATTAAATGGCCAGAAATAAAAGCATTCTCAAATAAATGCCATATCCAATATAATGTGAAAATTTCAACTGCATCTTCAAAGACTAACCAAAATAATAAACTTGTCATACAGCTCTACCATTATTTTCTGAAAATGTTTTCTGTACTAAATAAGGCACCTACCTACTAAAATTTAAAAAAAATCTTTACTTACAATATTAAGAAAAACAACTACATTCATCACCTGAAACATCGTTTCAGTGGTGTGCGGGTGCCCTCTTCAGTTCAACGTGGGCTAACAAATTTTTCTGTAGACTTTCAGTTATGCTCAAAATAAAATTTCATGTAAGTCATGAAACTCAGGAAGTTCATGAGAAAAACAAAAGCAAAATCAATTCAGTTTAAAGTTTTCTCCCAACAGTTACATTTCTCATTTAATAATTTGTACTTGGTTCAACTTTGCTGACAAAAACCCCTGCAACCTAAGGAGGGTATTATGGTGAACACATGCTGCAACACCACTGGGGAGATATTAACACAGCATTTCTTATGTTACCCTAGAACTGAATTATTTTCAACATTAAAAGGGGAAGCTGTCTTTTCTAGTATCTATCAGTTTCACTTGTCCAGCATGAACAATTTTCTTAGAGATCAGTTCAAGAATTGTTCTTTATTTGTATTTACATTTGGAATACTGTTTCACTTGCCTACTAGTTAAATGAGCAGGAAACAATTGTCCTGTACTGTTGGAAATGTCAAAACTTCAAAAATTTCCATGTAACGTTTAGATAAAAAAACAAGAGCTTTCAAACTACAGGATGTGTGTGTATGCTGTGGAGGAAACACGATTAAGAGAGACACTAAAGATTGCTGGCTAGGTTATCAACTTTGAAAGCAAGACAGCTGGGTACAAATAGTGCTGTCCCTGACACAGTACAAAGTTTTCAAGTGTTTTCGCTCTGGATCTCAGTGGTCTTCATTGCCAGAAGCTTCATTAGAACCAGGATGTCCCTATGAAAACGTACCCTGATAAAACTTACCTGACAAAAATCACTGCCATAAAAATGCTACAGAGCTCTCTCACTCATGACCTGAGCACTGCATGCCCTTTAGCAAAATACTTTAAGTACAGTTAAATATGTAGCTTCGACTGTCTGATGCCATTACGTTTTCATCAGGAAATGGCACTGCACTAGTATTCACCCACAGCAGTGTTGCTCTTCCCACTACAAAAGCTGAATGTGGAAAGAGAACATGGAACTGGGATGCAATGTTCAATAACACAAGCTGCTCCAGAAAGTTTAACTTTTGAACACTTATGTAACTTCCTTTCTAAAGACAGTATTTTAAAAGCAGATTCCTGGTCACCCAGGCCACAAAAATTCTGGGAAACGTCAGTACACTGATACTGGTGCACATTTCAGTTCTTGCTTATAACTTAACTCCAAAATGTGTTTCCCCTACTGCAAAAAGGCCCCTTAGTCATTATGTGTGGTAAGCACTCTTATTCCAAGGAATCTGAAGGTGTCCCTCTAAGAAAGGTGGCAACCTTTCTTTTTCTATGAAAGCAACCTAACAGAAGCTTACAACAGCAAACCAGATCATTTTTCTCTGAAGAAATGAAACCGTTTTTCTTAACTTTTTGCAATTTTGGTGGCATCAGGCCAAAACTACATTTCTTTTTCAGTTTCAAAACCTGGCATTATTGTTTACATGTACATGATGTGTCACTTGATTTCTGAAACAGGGAAAAAAAGATAGTGTACAAGCTTCATCAGCAGATTCATACTTACCTGTCCCCATGCATACATATTGTTATGAGTCTGAGAGGGATTTACTTTTGAAAGCAGGAAGCGAGCCTTTAAAAAGCAAAACACAGGCAACAAATTAGTCTTCTCAAATAGAAGTTTCTTATATTCAGAATACATTACATGTGTATGAAATAGGTCACCTATTATTTGGAGATACAACGATGCACAGATACCTATTCAGAAGAGCAAGTAGCACCTCTATAAATAAAGCCACTCCCTGGATTCTATAGCTATAATGCAGAACAGCTAACAACTTGTCAATGCATCAAAAAGTAAGCTTTTGTATTTTCCTAAGCACTAGCAAAGCAAATGTGCATATGACTAAGATATTAATTAATAAGTTTCAAAAAATCAACACAAAGAGTAACTCCAGTGTTGTCCAGAGACCCTGAAAAGTATTCTCCTTTTTGTCCTACGGACTTCACACAAGAAGAGTCCAAGTCAGTATGGTGAAAATAGTAGTAAATAACAGGATTTATATATTAGCCAAAAAGTTACTATTGAATACCTGGCTCTGTAAAAGCTTTGAAAGTCAAAATGTTCCCTTGCAATTTACATATATTTTAGCACAGAAAGGCATCTTTGCTACCAAAAAAGTCTCACGACGTTACTAACACATCGCTTCCCAGATAATGTAATATATACTTTACCATACCTGGCTTCCTCCATGCTCTGTATCAATGTATCTGGGCATTGGAAATCTGGAATGGAGAATTTCTTGGGCATCATCTATTGGAGCTTGTAGCAAGTGGTGGAAATTTTCATATTCAGGCATATCTTGGTAACCTGATTTACGCCACTGAGCTATGGTCTGGAGATAGGGGGAAGAGAGAAGTTTAGAACTGATTCACCAATCTTTCTTAGAGGATACACAGGGCTTTTCAAAGGAGAGTATGTGCCATTGCTGGCCTCTTTTCTATCACTCACCCCTTTCTGCCCTTTAGCATGCAAGTTAACTCTTAAAAGTCAAGATGTGCAAGTAACACGCCACTAGGTTTTGGTTGGTTGTTCGGGGTTTTTTAACTCAAAACAATTTGTGGTCCATCTGTATTTCCTTTTTTTGTCATCCTTTGTATGCTACATATTTAGCTCAGGAAGTCAAGGATGCTATTTACAGTTCTCTAATATGTATGCCTATGACACAGAAGAAATACAGATTTATACCAATACTTATCTTTCAGGGCCTGTAGTACAGCACCCCCACCTGCTAGGAGCGAAGCCGGCTGCTCAAGGTCAGCTCAGTGATACAGGCTGTAGTTAAGGAAGACCTGGAGGGAGCCTCAGCAGAGGGTTCCCACCTCCCTTGCTTGGCAGCCCTGCCTGTGCCTGGCCACACATCCCACTCACCTGGATGCCCACCCGGGGACTTGACTCCCTGGCTTGAACTGGGATCTGCCTCATCCCCACCAAGTTGTCTGGTGACCTGGATTGGAGGCTGAGCCTGGCTACTGCCTGTAAACCGCTCTGCTTGCTTTGCTCAGGTACCGTGGGGCCAGGACCTCACTGGTGAGGCCTCTGCCTACCTTGCCATCAGTTCCCTGTTCCCCTGCCCCTAGGGAACAGCCCAATACTGCTGCTTCCTGACAGTATCTTACAAAAATATAGAGAACATTTTTCTACTTAAGAAGCATTAAAAGTTTAGTAACTATTTTTAAAAGTGCTGCTATGAGGACATGATCCAGAACAGTATTCCTCAAACTGTCAGCTGAGCCATTTACAGTTGCAAAGCAGTAAAAAGCAGCAATGCAATTCCTCCAGGGAAGCAGAGCACTAGACAAGCATTTATATTTGTATTACTTGGGAATGTCTATCTACCTAACTGCCAGGAGCAGCTTCATTCCTCCTGGACAGTGCAGATGAATGGCGACTATAAAACTTGGTGTTCTTACTCCCTAGCCCCGAAAAACTAATTTAAAAGTCTAAAATAAATGAGTGAAAAGCAGGAGGGGTACAGGGAATAACACTCTCAGAAGCTGGAAAAATACTGATCTAAAACAAATAATCTGCATTTTGAAGCTAATTCATCTTAAACCCATCATAACAAACAGGACCAAAACATCAAGCAGTGTCAGGTATCTGTATAGGCATGTCAGGTTACAAACTACAAACACTAATCAGGAGTTTGCTATCAACCATGCAGATGAGAGGTCAAGCCCTGGAGTGCATTAAAACTGGGGCTTGACTTTCACAATGTAGCACTCCTATAGAAAAAGAATATTTATGTAAGAAATTACAAATCTTACCTCTCCATGATAAATAAGGATCTGGAAAAAGGTGTCCATAAGGAGAATGCGATCTGGTAAAATGCTGCTGCTGTCCAGAAGAACAGGCTAAGAATTAAAAATAAATAATTACCAACTGATGTGGAATTGAGCAATCAGATGGCATTATCAGCTTTTTGAATCATTCACTGAATCTTAGGAACTTTTTCGGTCACTTACTAAAGCTCTGTATTTGCTCGTTTTCATGTTACATATCTGCAATCCACACAAACTCAACCTAAAGCTATCCAGCCTGATCCTGAACATATAACTTTATGAAAGTAATAAAAAATGTATTCAAGAGCCAAAACTTCTTTCATTATTATGCACTTTTCTAGTCTTTCAAGTACTTCCATATTCACCTATGAAATACCATTAATTTGAACGGTATTTCAACGTATAAAGACTCAGTAGTTATTTAAGTATAAGATCTGAGGGTTGAGGGTTGCTTAGGGTTTTTTGTCTTGTCCTTGCAGCTATTATTACTGTGCATATATATCCACCAATACTGCATATAGTAAATACTAATGATTTATGACAATCTAATGTAATATTTAAGGTTTTATTCACCTTTTTAAGGGCAGTGACACTACACTAGCACTATATGATTGAATTGAATCAGTACCATATGATTTAACTCGACCAATCTTATTAGGGATACCAAAAATACTAACTATTCCAAGAATAATAAAAAAAACCCCAACACTATTACTCATTCTACACTGAGGTGTCAGCTCCCACTTGATCATGCTTCTCCTCTGCATCACCCCTGTGACTAGCTGTTACTCATACATGGGAGAATGATCTTACACCTGTGAATAGCTCTTCACAAACCACTCCATTACCTTAAACTCTCTATACTTATTTTCTCTGTCTTACAATTTCCTCACTCTCTCTTATCTATCAGACTCCTTTTGTTGTCTCCTATCTTACACTTGTTTCACAAGCTTCCTGGAAGATCATCTTTTTATTTTAGGTTTATACAGAATGTGCCACAATAAGGTCAGTTTGAAGGTTTTTGTTCTCAAGGCCACTACATCAGAATTCTGAGATATGCCTTGTTCATAGTATGTTCTGTATTAAATGAATTTTCTTTTTCATGCAATAGATTTTAAAACAACCTGGTTTATAACATGCAACAGGGAGGACATCAATCGTATCTCTCTCAAAACAGCACCTTTTAACGTACTATTATGTTATATACAACGTTACCTCCGGAGGCCCATTGAAAGAGTAGGCATAAAGAATCGGCTGAACCATGATAAGTGACTGGGTTAGATCTTGACGCATAAAATGATGACGATAGTATGAGCTCTCATCTGGACTGTTGTTAAAAACTTGTAAGAAAGGAGATCTTCTCAAGTGAAACATAAACTGAAAAACAAAAAAAACATTTGTTTGAACTTTCACAGATAAAAAGGAGAGCTGTACAAGGAATGTTTTCCACAAACTACACAAGACCAATGCCACAACAAAACTGAATTCCAAATCCTTTAACATTTCTAACTTGTATATGCACCTTTGACAGTTTTTATACACTCTCATGAGTGTAACACAGATCAGAATGGATAAACCTACAAAGCAGCTTTGAACTAAGAGAAAAGTTTAGTATTTCTTCTCCTGTACTAACCAATAAATAGTATGACTGAATATTGCCAAGCCACCCCTTTACTGCAAGTTCTACTATTCCTATGAGGGAGGCTGCTGTGCTTGAACACACAAGGTAAATTATAGCGTGCGAACAGACAAAAGAACATTAACCACAGCAAAGTTGAATTTTGTTAGTAAAATGGAAAAAGCAAATCCTTTCATTGCTGAATCAATCTCTCCACAACACTTAACACCCTGAGACAGATCCGTAGGTAACTCAAACGGAAATATCACGGAAGACTATGAAGAGTCCAAAAGCAACACATCTGGAGCGATCAGAATGGAGGAATTTATCAGAAATTATTATTAGCCAAGAAACTATTCGAAGTTTAATATAGTCAAGCTCAAGTTCACCAGAGGAATGTTTCTTTTCAGGTCAATATTATAAATCATACAGGAAAGTAGAAACAAAGCAAAACCGTATCTCTTCTCATGTTTTTTTTTAATTTCTTCCTTAAAACTTCCCCTTAACAGAAAAAAAAAAGTGTCATTATCTGAATTAAAGTAACATGAGGATTCCGCTACAGAAGAAATGAAAAATACACACAAAGGAAGTTTAGCTGTAAGGACAGAGGGCAAAAGGGGGCACAGCAGCACAGACAACAGAGGTGATTCACCTCATGTTGCATGCCAGACAGTAGGCCTGGGGGCAGGGGGGCTTTTCATTCTAGTATCCAGTGTAATGCCTTATTTTACTGTGTGCTACAGTGCCTCTTCCTTCACTAAGCATTGTCTTTTTACCCCTTATAGACACATCTTCCCTTCCACTCACCTGTGGGTAAAGTGAAAAGGTTTCTGAAAATCTGAAAGAGCTTGGATCATCCTTGTGATACTCTCCAAATTTCTGACACTAGAATAAAAGAAAAAAATTATCCAAATTAAGAAACATACTTGCTTGCTCATGCCATTACTCTAAGTTTGTTTGGTTGTAATAGACACATGACTTGAGGTGCTTACAGCTTTCTAAGCAAACAGAAACCTAGCAAAACCAGTGATGTAAGTTCTTTCCTTAACAAGCAGTGATTTCCTTGCATATGAGGCTTTAATGGCTTTTGGGGTTTTATTCTCCAAAATCGGTCAGCAGAGTTAGATGATTAAACAGCCCTGGAGAACATGTTTAAAATTGAATTACTAATAACTACTTGTAAGAAATAATTAAAAAAAAAACAACAGAAAATTGAACTTTTGAAAATAAAGAAATTCCAAACAGTTGACTTTTTTTATGCTAAAAGTCTTTCCTCTACAAAATCATTAAAGGTAGCAGAAAGCAGAGAAAGCTTTAATTTCTGCTAATCTTGTGCTAGAATTACTCTCAGTTGTTGGCAACTACCAGCTGCTGAGGAAATATTAATAAATGAACTAAAAACATACCTGCTCTTTTTTCCATTTAAAATAGAAAACCTTAGTTAAATTCTGCATACCTACTTGTGGAAATGAAGCATTCAGTTCAATTTTTTATTTGGGTTTTTTTGCCTTTTTTTTTTTTAAAGAAACAATAACTGAACACTAGTCATTTCAGAATTATAGGCATGGAGACAAGAAACCAATCTAAATCTTGTAATATAGTCCTTTTTACCAGTCGTATAAGTTGTCTGTCCAGCCACCTAAGCACATCAGGCCCCTCTTCTGTCTCTGCCCTATACACTGCCAATCTAGCCATGAGAATCGCAGCAGCTTCCTGGTCAAAAGATGCAGCAATGTTTTGAATCTGCGTCTGTGCATCTGCCCAGCTGCAAAAGAAAAATACAAGTATTTGCATCACAGTGAAAGGAAAGATGTCCAACCTCAAAATATCCCTTCAAAATCAAGGCAAAGAAAGCAGTGTTAGCAGTTTAACAAAGTCATGCTGGAGCTTCAAAAATCTACCAAGTGTAAATGAGCAGCCTCTCAGTTAACCATTCTTTAATTAGAAATGTCCCTTATATGTACAGATGCCGTGCAACCAGTGAAATAAAATACAATGCCACTTAAGAAAGTTAAAATATTTTAAAAATATGAACTATGAAAGGTAGGTTACAGAAAACACTGTCCATGAAGCTAAATCACACATTCCCACACCAGCAGTTTTCTTGTGCATCTTCCTTGTTCTTTTCAATTTACAAGGTGAACTATTGATCTGTCCTTTTATCAGCCAACCAAGAATATTTTACTAACATAACTAATACAAGTTAACGAGAAATTCATATCAACAGTAAGGAAAATGCTTTTTTGATAAACTGAATTTTCCATTAAATTAACCAATCAATCTCTTTCAGCTTAAAGGAAATGTCATTGGACATTGAAAAATGCCTGCGTAATGTTAAACATCACTTTCTAAAACTGTGAAATAAATTGAATCAAGGAAGCTGAGGTACAGGTTGTACACAGAAGATCAGGTATTTCCAACCTCCTGAACTGCAGCTAGCACTCTCACGTTAAGTTATGAAGTGATCTTTGCCATTCCCTAAGTCTGATCACCTCCTCAGTTCAGGCCATGGAATTTCACTCAAAGCTTCCTCTTCATCTAAAATCACCTGGGTTACATCAGAGCACTCCCATAACATCATTATACAGCCACTGCAACCTCTCAGAGAAGAAACAGCCCACAGAACAAGAGAAGCAACTGTCTCAAAGGTATGATCATGCCTTCACCACCTGTGGCACTGCATATCTCAGAACAATAGACTGGTTACGATATCAAAGATTGAAAGGCAAACATACATCCTGCTCCTCCCAAAATGATTCATCACAAGTAAAACATACTTTCTGGCAACTGTGGTCACTCTGATACGTCTCTGTCCACTGGAATGCTGGTACTGAGTCACAAACTGGATTGCACCACGTCCTCCTTGAGGAATGGGAGCATTGTGCTACGTAAAGGAGGAAAAAAAAATTAAATGGAGGGGGATTTCAACAGTTTACAGTATAATTCAAAAAGGTATAAACAGATTACTAGAAAATGGTAAAATTAATGAATCCCAGAAAGTGCCACTGAAACTTAAAGATTGGATCCAGGTATAAACTGAAATTTCAAAACTCTGGTCAGCAGAAATACAGGTTTATATGCTGCTAGCAAGGTAAGTAATTCCAAAAGGGAAGGACAGCTGAAATCAACTATTATATACTATGACTAGACCAGTTTTATAGCTATTAAGAAAATGAGACCAAAATAACTAAACAAAAAGGAAAATGAAAAACAGCTAAGGTAAATTCAAGTTTTCAAACCTTTGCATGGCCTATGAAGAATGCAACACAGCATACTAAACACACAGAAACTATAGTCAGCTCACAGTTCCTGAGCTTCATATATTTGGCAGAAGGGAAAGTACTAGAAGGACGTACCACATTTGCTTGTCATGTTTTTATCCTCTTTCCTACTACCCCCTCAGCATGACTGGCATTTCAATGAAGCCAGTCTTTACTTGCTAATACTGAGCAATTAAAGCACAAATGAAAATTTAACATTATGGAGTAATTACTTTGTAACTAAAACATCAGAAAAATACTGGAAAGCACTTTTAAATATACAAAATAATTTTTATATATTGCAATTGAAATATATTTTAATTATTAACACTCTGAAAAAGAAAACAGAACTTAGATTAAGACTCTATCCAAAATTTGTAGAGCTCTTTGGTTCTCATCATATCTAAGAAGATCAGCTCATCATTAAGCTGTTAGTGTCCACCTCGAAACTTTGACAATACAAAATGGCAATATTGTTTGTATCCCTGCTACTGCACTTGAGGGAACCACACAAAAACACAGGCTTCAGCAGTCACATGAAATAAAATTACTGTGTTTAGTAGACATGAAGACAAATTATTACCTGGTTGACTACCTCAAAGTACAGTGCAAGTGTTGTAGTAGGATTAAGCCCACAAATCTTCCACTGACAAGTACCTCCTGTTCCAATCTCCTGTAGGGAAGATTTTATAATAGTTTTACAAACCAGAAGTATTACCTTGTTTGTGAAGTACAACATCTGGCCATTACAGGTAAGTGTTTATGACTACGATGTCACAATTTTTCTCCCTGCTCACTCTGTCAGCTTCTCAGACAAACAGAACACACAAACAAAACAACCGTAGCGTTGAATGCAGGAATAATTAAAAAAGGAGACAGTTGCAAAAGACTAAAATATTAGAAAGACAAGGAGGTGGCGTTAGAAAAACGGGAAACATCAGAAACAGGAAAAAGTACTAGACTGGTTAAACAGTCTCAAGAGTAAGAAGCACATGGAAAGCGGAACAACTCTTCTTCTAAGTCACATCAGTAAAATTTCAAGTAGCTAGCTTACACAGTATATTGTACATAGTTACATGGTCTCTATTAACTAACAAGGTAACTGTCTGCAAATAGCAATGTATTTCAAGTGACAATTCCTTTCTGTCATCCAAAAAACAAATACCTAGCAAAACCAATTAAAATAATCAGTCATCTGTAATGGACCCAGTGAAACCAAACAAAACATTCAAGGAAAATTAAACTGGCATTATTGTTGCTATGCTTGTATTCTCTGTTAAAAGCCTTATGGCCAGAGTAATTGTCCATTTACCACTTCGAACGAGCTGTGCACATCTACATTTTATTCATACATTTTACCTCAAAAATTTTAATTCAGGTAACTTCAACAAAAAGGTTTTTGGAATAGAAATTAATCACGACATAATTGCAAGGCAACAGACAATAATTCACTATTAAATTTTCTAGTACATCCTGTGATTTAGATATGTAGCCTAAATAAGGAGATGTACATTTAATTGGGGTTTGGAGTTTTTAACTTTCATTCTAATATATGAACTCTTTCTGGTGATGAAATAAGAAAATCTGTACCAGACCACAAAAAAAAAAAAAAAAAAAAAAAAAGCTGATTATATTGAGATTTTTAGTTCACAAAGATGCAATCATAAATACAAGGAAAATTTAGGTGTGAAAAATGCTTGATTAAAGCAGGCTGTTTGTAAGCATTTTCATACTGGTACATGCTCTATTATGCAGATCGTTAGGAAACGTAAATGTAAATGACATGTAAATGTAAGACATTTCGGTTACAGAAATTGTTTTTGATTAGTAATCAAATGCAAAATTAAGCTGTAATAGTATAATTTGATAAGAAAATAAGTGATGATTTAAGTCCGGTATGAATTTAAAGGAGTTACTTCACAAGCCGGTAAGAGCTGAATATTCTAATCAATTAATTAAATGTGCATTTTGTGAAACAGATACAGAAATGGGAAGACAGGGTCAAGATAAAGGCCATGTTTCCGTGGTCTTCTGTCTTCCTGTTCTCTCAGTCTTTCTGAACAAAGTATTTTTATGGTTCTCTTTGTATAAGAGGACATAGCTCTGTTTTTAACAATAAAGCATGCTAACTCACTTTCTACTATGTTTCTGCTACTGGTTTCTGCAATGCCAGCATGTAACTTCTCTGTAATAACTTTAAAGCAACAACACGGTGGACAAACCTAAACAAGTAACAAGGGATCTGCAAGGTCTAATACAACTTGAATCTGATCTAGCAGTGAACAGGAGCTTCTCCAAAAACAACAGCCCTTGCATGTATTTAAAATTGGTAAAAAGTAAACACTACTTGTTCCATTTACAGAAACATTTCAGCCTCTCTTCATATCCAGAGATCCTAAATTCTGTTTCTCCATGGTAGGATATTACCTTCGTTTTCAGCAGTTAACTTACATTTTCTGATACACAAGGTCCTTTAGAGTTGAGAGACACACAGGGTCCAATTGCTCCAGAAATCTTTACTTCTCTTGAAGTCTTCATATTTAAAAGAAAAAACATACATTAATATGCCACACTAGAAAGACATCAGTCTTATTTTATCATTAGTTAATGAAAATTTCAATGCATATCAGACTCTTGATACCTTTAGGAAAGGTTATACATATAAAAATGCTTGATACATTAGAGGAACTTTTCATGTGCTCACTTTCTACATGTAATTACACGTTTGCTGCACCAATTAGTACATCTGAAACAACAGCACAAAACAGAGAAAAACTGCTATTATTTACAAAGCTGAGAGCCTAGAAAGTATGTTGGATAACGTCTGTTTTCCAGCGAAGTATTTAAAATATTCACAAGATGAGATTAAAACTGAAGACTGGTAACATAAGCCTGTATATACCCCACAATGAATTTACCTCCTAAACATATTTAGCTAAAAGCAAAACCCAGTTATTTACATTCTTCCAATGCCATTTTACTGTTTGAACTGATTTGTACATCCCTATAGAACAAGGACTCCCTTTCTGCATTTTCCAGATCTTCCAACAAAATTCATAGCACACAGAAGAAAAAGAGGGTTCTATTATTTGTCCTAGCAGCAAAAACTTAATCAGAATTTTACCAAACAAGAAAACAGCCCCATATTCTTCTGCAAGGCAGGGTTGTAATATTCTGCAAGAAACATCATGGAAGACGGTACCTGAACCTAACAGCACATTCAGCTCTAAGCATCTCACAATAGCGGAGGTGAAAATGAACATTGTTAAAGTACTGCAGTTTAGAAAAATGAAAACTGTCCTGGGCTACGTAGAGAACCTGGACGTAAAACAAGAAACACTCACTACTTGGTACCAAAAATCTATGCACGCAGCATTGTGAATTTCTAACAAACATTTATTTTAGTCTCCATTTCAGCTGTCACTGAATGCAGGCTAAGAAGGAATTGACATTATACCTAACTCACATTTACAGAATCGTGGAACTGCAAAACGATAGCTAGGCAGTAACAGCTATGCCCGAGTGAACCCAAACACATCTGTTTAGGATGTTCCTGAAAATTCCTTAAAGGGCAAAGGTCCCACAGTTCATAGCCATCCTATTCCAGTGCACTAACACACTGCATTTCTGTATTCTCACCTTTATTTCTAACGTGCCACCAAATCCCATTTTAAATTGTCCTTGCATATCCTTTGTAAATACTCTCTGAAAGGTTTGTTTAAATAAAGATGTATTGAAAGAGTCTCCCATGACCATGTAGCCTCTGGACAACAACAAAAACAAAACAAACAAAACCCTTGAATTAGAATAATTATGCAACACTTTAGCACATGGGATTTATGGAAGTTTTTTTTATTAAAGACTAAAACTAGAGATAGTTGATTGTAAGGTACGTATTTGCCTTCTTAAAATGGATTTTCATTAAATTAGGTTTTTTGTAAATTAAATTAGTACTTTGTTAATGCTATGGATGAATTTTTTAGACAAGCTTCTTGCCCAATCAACATGTTAAGGTCATTGTGATTATAATATATAACAAAATCTTTCACTGGGAAAACATTGTACTGGACTTCAACACTACAAATGTTTCATAACCTTGTCATGCAAAGCCAGTTTACTTCTAATATTCAACATTAAAAACTTATTTCCACACCACTTTATTTTGTATAGTTCACTCATTATTTCAGGCTTAAATCTATGCTCAAGAATATTTATTCTGTGGATGTAACTGCAACAGTTGCTGCTTATCATGAAATACCATACAATGGATTTCGGAAATAGTAATGGAATATGTTATTTTTATTCTTAAAAAAATATTAATTACATGATACTAGTAAAATACATTAATAGCTTAAACAGGAGACCTAAAAAGTTAAAATTTAAGGTGGATACTCAAAGACAGAAGAGAATAGACACGGCAGAATCAGAAATTCCTCCCTGTGCGCAGGATCTAACCAAACAGAAAATAGGAACAACTGTAGGAGAAACAGACATACTATACATAAAGGTTAGTTTTGCTGGAAAAGCAAAAACAGGGCAAGGTGAGTCACAAGAGCAGACAGAAAGAGAAAAATTACACTGTAGTATATAGAAAAATATAGCTTGAGTTTGATGCAGAAAAGGAATAGGAGCCAAATACGCAGGTAAAGTCATAAACTTAAAGAACCTAAGCAGTGAAAACTCCCAAACTAAAGCTACACACACAACTCTGGAAAGAAGCAATCCAGCAGTGATTAGCATGGCCAAGCCGGCCTGAAACACAGCAGCCTACGTTCACCACAACCTGCGGCTGCATCTCTCATTCTTCTTGGTATGCCTAGATATGTAGCATGTGCTTAGGATCCTCTGTCATACAAAGATACTGACAGACAACTAAGGCAGCCCGTTACTCACAGAAATACCAGATATTAAACTGATAAGCAAAGATGCTTCATTTAATTTTACCTGCAGCTGGTATTGACAAAAGCAAGAAAAATGACCTTGGCAAAAAGAAACCAGACCAAATATGGAAATCTAACCTAAAAATCAAAATCAGATGAGTGTACACATTACGAGAGTAGAAGAGACTCTCAGAAAGAGAAAAAGATAGTCTTTGAAAAAATATGGAGGAACAACTGGCAGGAATTACAAAATTAATGACATGCAAGCAAGAGTCAAAAGCTTTATCAGACTGTAGATCTGTGTAACAGCAAGGGTGAGGGTATCTTCCACAGTGACGTGGAAGAAACAGGGGAGCAGTTTCACAAGAAAGACTAGAACTTGCTTTGATCATACTAAAGTGAACTGATGGCAAAACAAGACCATGTCTAAAATGTAGAACTGGATAGAGGGAGTAAAAACTCAGGACCAACAGATGAATCTGATAGTCACCTAAACAGTAGTTGAACCTATGAACAATAGGATATAGAAGGGGGACATAAGACAAAAAGATAACACAGGGTTTTGAATCACTCTGAACAGCAAGAAAAGGATGAAAAGTCCTTATCTTCACTGAAAACTGCAGCTTACATATACATACACTGAAAAACAGCACCAGTGCATAGGATAAATTGCCAGTTTAAAAGACATTTAAGCCTCAAACAGATCATATTAAAAGAAAAACAGCAAAACCCCTTCTGATTAAACACACAATTGTGGTGACAAATTTGCCAGAAGCTGAGAAATTCCAAAATTCCAGTACAAACGCAACCATCACAGTGTATCAGAGTGGGTTTGTACATTGTTTTTCTTTTTTAAGTAGCAGAATGTTTTCCTTAAGTGCTTCCTGTTAAAACAATAATAAAAAAAAAAACCCTGTATCTTCATGTACTACTTAAAAATGAATAGGCACATACCCAGTGTAGTTGGGACAACACTTCATCTCCAGAAGACCAGTCTGATCCAATGCACATGCATATATGTCAATAACATGACCATTTGTTGCAGCCCGATTAGCCAGGGCTTCAAAATGCTAAATCCAAGATGAAAATACAGTTCATAGCAATTTACGACATGAACTCTCCTCATTTTCATATTAAATCTTAAACTCTCAAAATTTCTTCTAAAACAACATTATCAGACTTTATACACATCATATTCTAATACAAGCTAAAAGGGTTTTTTTCCTGAAGTTAAAATTCAGAAGGAATTTTCAGCACTTGGGGTTTTTTTTCTGACCAGCTGAGAACCTGACTCACACTAGACAGACCAGTCGTTGCTTTTTAAACTAAAAAATGACCTTGATTTTCACTTTTTAAACTTTGCATTTTAAAGTACTAGATACAACACACAGAGTTGAATTTACCTCTCTAATCTCAAGTGTCTCTAATGACAGGTGCCTGCGACTGATCTAGTTGTTCCAGCTCCCATCATAATCAGTTAAGATGAATTCAACAGGTTTTGGATGCTGTTCACCTGCCCAGATCTACTTTTAAGATGAAATGAACTATGCCTAAACTCTGGCGCCTAACCCTCCCCCAGCTACAGAGATAGTTCTGAGCAGCTGTGTGAATTCAAAGCAGACAGCCTTACTCTAGACATACCACTTAGTCACATAAATATTTTCTGACTTAAAACTAGAGAAACACTCCAACGTGAGCTAGACAAAGTCCTAACTCAATATACTGAAATTTCCAAAGAAATTCCTGAAGACGTACCACTAGTCAGAAACAGATAAACAAAACCACACAATTCCCAGCTCTTTATACATTTGCTACTAACAGTATTTTACAGTGCCAGGCAATGTAAATGTTTACTTACTGGTAAGATGCCTAAAATAACACCCATGATCATCACTTACCTTAGTACCCTTTTTAACATATTTAGCATTGTCTTTTTCAATGTCATGCCATGATCTTATAGGTAACTTCAATTCATCTCCTACAACCATGCCAGGTCCTTGAGTAGCTGGTCCTCCAATGAACATCATTATACGTGCACCGGTGTTAGGAAAAGTGCACTGCATGAAATAAAAGACAAATAAAATCATCAGGTTTTGCTACAAACTGAACAAAAGAAATAGCTATGCAGGTATTTATGTTGATAGGATTCCAACAATAACTGCACTTTCTCCCCTCCCAAAACTTAGATCTGCCATTAATTCAAAGTCTCAATTTTGCCTCATTAAAGTGCATAAACACCTACAATTATTCTACACATCTAAGGGACGATATCCATCAGAATCATCATACAAATCTAGTATCAATTACTAAGGGTTTTACATATTGATTATGGCAGCTCTTCTGCACCTAAATGATCTATTTACATATTAGCACAACTGTAGTTAAAGCTATTACCTCAAGGAGCCCTACAGCTATAGAAAGAGCCACTCCAGAAGAACGTAAGGGCCGTTTTCCTTGCGGAACAGGCCAAGGATCCCGTTGCAGTTCACCCAAAAGATCAGTAAGATTCATATCAATTTTCTGCACTGGCTGCAAAAACCTGTAAACAAATACATGGAACTAGTTTAGATTCAAATTGTTAAATAAAAAATTTTATCAGTTGCTCACTAGCAATGTATTAGACATATAGCAGCAATGTCTATTTCCAGATTCTAGTCTGGATTCAGAACAATGCCTGTCTCACCCACATAACGCAGACTGGTACTACTACATGCACAGCATACTCAGCTCAAGAAGTTCAGCAAAGAGCTTGTAAAATAAAAACTTGTTGACTTAGCGATATCACCACTATCCAGAAAGAACCCTATCTAACCAAAAGAACACAGGAGATGATGACCTATGTATCTCAAAAAGAAACTCAAGTTTCACTACTGCAGTGAAAATCAATGACTGGAAGAAACATTAACATATACAGAATTTTTTGTGCTCTCTGCTACAGGCCGTCTATAAACACAGCTATTTATTGCAAGGCAGGGACTGCAAAACTGCCTCTCTTTTTTATAATTTCTTTCATTTCTTCTGTGTCACAGCAGAATACACAGGAGAATCACAACACCAACCTGCAACTTCCAAAGGAAAGACAGAAGGGGATGGGAGAGGAGCAGAAGAGGGAGAAAAAGGGAAGACCAAACTGGATATCCACATAAGAAAGGGGCACTAAAGTGTTAATACACTTTCCAGCATACCAACCAACAGAAGCATCATTACTTACACATCTACAGCATGCCTATGTAACTTTCTCTCAGAACATTACCAAAGCATCATCCAGATGATTTTACTATCACCCATAAAGTTTTTTATTTCCAGTACTAACTGTAGGAAACAAAAAGGCTATAACCATTAGTCTCCTGGTAAATTTGTGGCTGATCAAAAGGTTCAACTGTCAGTTGATTGTTTTCATTGTCATAAAACATAAGTTTCCAGTAAATCAGTGTAGTCAAGGTATGCTTCTTAGATGTTTTAAGCACATTACCTGTTAGATGGTGGTGGCTGCTGCACTTGAGGACCCCGACCAACTTGTGAAACAGCTACTTTTGTAAGTCCTAACATTTCCTGTAGTCAAATACATAAGATTTTATTACAAAATTTGTTTACAGACTACCTTAAGTTCTTCAGCATCATGATTTCTTTTTGGTTGCTTTTGTGCGTTACCTGAAGCTGTTTTGCAGATAGGTCCTTTGTTCCTCTGAAGACGTAACTTTTAGAAATTCCTTCACAGCCAAGCTCATGAACTTGCACCATTCGGCCAAAGGTAATGAGACCTACTAACGCAGTTGGTGGCAGAAGACTAAGTGACATTTGCATGGATTCCTTCAGAGCTTGCAAGTCTTCATCTTCCATGCATGTGTCCACAACATAAAGGAATATCAAAGGCATCTGAGGACCACGCTTTAAGAAACATAAACATAATGACATAAAAAAGCAGTATTTACAGGATCAAAAATGAAATAAAGTACATTTTGTAAAAGTTTTAATTTGAATCATACCAATAACATCAACATTCCACCTAACAGCTCCCGCTCAAGTAGTAATCTGTAACTGGGGCTAAGCGTGAACAAAACCCCTACCATAATGAACTTTGCACAAAAATGAAACACTACAGAAGAAAAAAATCCTTTCAGGATGTCATGATACTTCTGAAGCAATATAATCAGCTTTTTTTGCTCCAAGTTAACATAATAGTCATAAAGCTATTCACAATTACAAAATATTCCAACTTAATGACATTCCATCCACCTCATACTTTTACTCTAGAGTTCATCAGTTCTTTCTATGCTTTATAAACTAATTTTGCTGTACTATGAGCAAACATCTCCTTTACTTTGCATTACAAGAGTTGGCAAAAAGTAAAGTTTCTGTTCAGTCCACTCTTCACATATCTGAACACCTCACTGAAGTCTTACAAATTTTAAACCTCAAAAACAGAATTTTTGCAAATGTTTGCAATTTTGCAGTTTAGGTCCACTTTTTATTTCTATTCAAGTATCTTCTCAAAGAGAACAAATATTAAAATTCAAACACCTGAACTGAATATGTATTAGCTGTTTTCTCTAAACCAGCCAGCCCTAAAACTAACTCATAATCATTCAAATACAAACTTAAATTCAAATCATTAATAAGACATGAATCAACAATCAGTCAAATTTGAACTGAAATCGTTTGAGCAAGCAACAGCAGTAAGCAGACCCCCAGCACAAACACAAATTAAACTCCTGGTAAAGAAACAGACCCAGTAGAAGAATTGCCTCTTCTTTTTTTTTTTTTGTTAAACCAGTCTTACTAGCCATCCTTTTGTTCTTGTAAAAAGTTATTCTTTCCATTTCCAATTGATGACATAAATGTTCAGTCTACTAACAAGCACATACAGACTCACAGCCACTAAAATACAGTAAAGAAAACCAAAGGTAATTATTTTTGTATATTGCAAGGCTATAGATGTTAAAGATTTTATTTAATGATTTTACCTGTACTACATATTCAATGCTGGAGAACTGAGGCAAAAGTTCAGCTGGCTGATTCATTTCAGATATGCCAGCATAGGTAGGAGGAAACTGCAAATAAAAACATAGAAATTAAGTATAAATAAAATATTACAACTTCTAGAAAAAAAAAAAACATACATATGGACTATTTTCCTCTGCAACAGATGTTTGCTATTGCTGTCATGAAAAAAATCTCATTGCAATCTCTGAAGGTATAGCTGCACACTCACACTCTTGCTGTCAACTTCAGTTTGCAACTATAATTTGAAAAATGAGGATTTTCACTTTTAACTTATTAAAAAAATTATTTATATCCTGAATGTTTCATTTTCTTACCTGATTTCTCTGGTAACAGAAGTTGCAAGCCCAGAGTTTTGCTCGGTAATCCACCTGGCTAGAAAAATAGAGTAACAGAAGTTTATACAGTACGAACAATTCATTTTCCTCCACTGACCCTAGAATACATTTCTTCTAATTTTTCAAAACACAATGACTTTCAAAAGCTTCCCCCTAATATACTTTCTCCTAAATACCCATTTTACAAATAAGTGTAGTCTTACACAGATACATCAGGCAAATTATTACCTTTAGGGAGGAAGAATGGTCTTCAAGGAAAAGTAGTAAACAAGAGATTTCAGAATACAGACTCAGCACCTTTATTAGAGACTTTCTGCATGGTTTGAGGCAAATTATTTTAACTCTCCCTGCTTTGTCATTTTTCTCTTTTCTCAGTCTATTAGCTGTCACAGTCTGAGACTATCCTGAATATGCATTATGCCCTAAAAAACAACAGGTTCCAACTTAAGTGAAAATAATATTTTTTCAACTGATGAGCCTATCTCCTTTCATCTACATTTTTATTAGCATTCAGATAATTAAAATAAAAAATGCAACATCTATCCTCATGTCACAAAGATGTCTTACAAAGTCCTACTCACATCTTAAGGGAAAGTGAACTTCACAAGCTCTCAATGTAAACTTCTTGCTATCACATCTTCTCCTGTCTACAAGTGCTACTGTTTTTAAAATATCATTAAATCTTTGGATAAATCCCATCATGCTGTAAAGACAACACAGCTCTACTGAGATCAAATGATCTATACTAATTTCAGGGGCTGCTGATTAACTAGCCCAATGCACTGTGCCACCTGCACCACAGGCTTCAAAAGGTCCCCCCAAACTGAGTCTCTAATCTCACCTTGTAAAAAAAAAAAAAAAAAGAAAAAAAAAATCCAGTCATGAATTGCATACCTGATAGAGGAAAAAAGTACACACTGTAATGTCAGGGATCTGACAGTCCTGACTTTCCATTATTTTTCTTCCAGCCCTCAATAAAAGATAATACTTCTGAAAAAGTTAGCTTCCACTAAGTCTGACTCCCCGTGTAATTGGCCACTGTGTGTGTTTAATACTGAAACACAACTTTACACCTGCTTTGAAATCACCTTTTCTCCCAAGTAGGGACCGACAGAACTGAGTTCGTTCTACAGGATCTTTTACATCATGTCTAATCTCTCACTATTACTCAGTACCTTTCCCATGCCTATCAAACTCCACCTTAGAAATTGTTCTGTTCCTTTTCCATAATTCTGTGATTGGAATGACATATGAAACACTTCCTCTGCTTCCAACCTAAACTTATCCGTGATTAGCCCACAATCATCTGTGCTCATGCCAATACCACCTTTTAGCTTGAACAAAAGTAGGCATGAGAGAATATGAAAAGCTGATGTATTTATTTGTCTGTCTGTCTATCCATCTATCACTTCTTTCAACTTCTGTTTTGGTAAACTAAACCAGCTAGCCTGCTTTGATCTACAAATGAACTAAGGTCAGTAATAAATACAGTTTATTTCACTTGGAAATTAATATAGCAGGGCTCAATAGTTAAAAAGACAGCATAGTAACTTTCTACCCAGATAATTTTCTAGAGGCAAAGTGCAGTAGTATACTAACTCACAAAGTGTGTAGTTCCAGAAGAATAACATACCTAATCATTAGTTAAATGAAGTACATTTAAAAGACTGGTTAAGTGAAAGCTATGCTTTAAGTATATATGTTATATATCCAAATTTATATACAGAAACTTCCAAGATCTAAAAGTTTGAGCTGTATATTCAAATACACAACAGCACAATACTCATGTAAGGAGTACTTGAATTTCCACACAACAGATCTTTTGCATAGTTGAACTGGCACTATTCAATATTTTACCTTACAAACAATCTTTAGGAGTAAAATATATATTATGTTTACCATAAGGGATTCAGAACCGCTCGACACGTGGTCCTGCTGCACAAAACTGGCTCATACTGAATAGGAGGCAAGTCTGGCCGTTCTTTCAGCGGTGTGAAGAGGGCAGCCACTGGGACTACCATTCTTGTGGCTTCAAGACGACTTGAAGGCCAAACATTCCAGCTGAATCTAACACCATCTCTGTCCTCGTTCTGCTGGATAAATTCCAGGAAGGTTGTCATGGTCAACTTCTCTGTTTATCACTAAAATAAAAATATAACCATTAGCAGAATGGTTACAATGCAAACATTCCTAATCACTAAATACTGAATGCACTTAATGACAGTCACACATTCAAACACTGTAACTCAGTTACAATCAATAAAGACTGAGTAGTACTTCTTAAACCCTAAAAGCAACACACAGAATTCCAAGGTGAAAGAAAAAGAAATTAAGGCTCCTAGGATGCAGCAACCTCTTCAAAATAACAAATATTTGACCAAGTTAAAATACACAGTGTTAAAACAGTCCATCTTCTGCACTTCCTGACTTAAGCAACAAACTTGGTCAAGAAATGTTGCAACTAAAGCAGTAATTCTAGGTTAGATCAGAGATGAGATTATGCAGCACACTGACACTATAAAAAAAAAAAAAAGATGTGCTTACAGAAAAATACACACTGCTTTAGGAACTTTCACTAATGCATTTAGTTATTCATTCTGTTCATTATTCAAGAATCATTCGTTCTTGAAAACTGTTTAACTTCTTTCAAGAATCAAATAGCAAAAAATACTTCTCCTAAGTGTACTTGCTTTATGTCTTCTACTGTAACATATTTTATAAGACTTTTCTAACCATAGTTTTGATAACTCACGATGCAGCCTAAATGTAAAGGAGTAACAACACAATACTGCACAAGAGTACATTCCTACAGCAATGCTAGGAAGTAACTTTGTAAAAAATAAGCTCATGTTCCACTCCATTACTTATCAAGACGTGCCTAATTGTTTGCAATTACCATTCTGGGCACCAACCTAAGGCTTTCAAAATTTTCAGCCAGTTACTCAGAAGCTGGAATACAGACACATCTGAAAAGTTCAACAGGTACCTGGGAACATGTGGGAAATCCACCAAGCAGCACACTCCCTCCCTGCAACCCAAAGACCCTCAGCTATATACACACTGTTCGTGAATACGTGCTGCATGCTTCCCAGTACATTTCATAGTACAAATAGTACAGGTTTTTCCAGCAACTACGGTATCTAAACTCCCACTGCCTAGTAACTAAGAATTTACTTAGTCTACATGAACCACCTAAGAGATGGTCTGGGAAAATACTCCTAGGTCTCAACTTAGACTGTACGAAGTTAACACACAGCTTTTAGAAACACTGGAATCCTCCTGAACTGGGATTTAAATCAGGAGTTTCTACAAGCACACTGACCTTCTTAGTCCTGCAATTACACATGCTAAGAGTGACTCCTGGAAAACTCTCTATTCGTAAAGACCTATCTCTACTACAATTATAATGGCATTGCACCTTTCATTTCTATGACAGTTCAAAACTTTTGAAGTTCTTTTAAATCATAATTTAATGTAATGGTTTTATTCTAATGCTGGCTTTTAAGAAAACAAATTAACAACATGCATAAAACTCAGAGAAGCCCCACATTTCACAGTTAACATCACTAGGAAATAATCAACTGTCAGCATGTGATGAAAGCTACAAAAACCAGTCTCCAAATTGTTTCTATAAAAACACAGTGTGACAGGCAAACTTAACTCTATAGAGTACCTTTCTCTTAATGTCTTCCACAGGTGCTACCACTTATCTCCACATTGTAATAGAAATACTATGATAATTCATCTGCCAACATTTTAAAGGGCGTGTCACCTTACTGATACGAGAGGCAAATCTACATGTCATGGCAACTGCAACACAAGGAGCTGTATGGGACTTTGTGCATGACAGCACTTCCACCATCGCTTTTACTCAAATTGCTGCAAGGCCATCAGGCTGAAAGAGGTCACTGGGCAGAGGACAGAACTGAGCAAAACCGAAGGGAGAGACTATCTGGAAGTCATAATCAGTACAGAGGGATCAGAGACAGAAGGTAATTCAGCTAAGAGAAGAAATAGCCTGGTATTTGAAAAGGATCTAGAATTTAAGAGATTTCTCTCCTAATATATCACAATCCATCAGTGTTTTGTAAAAAGGTAAAGAAACATTGCCCCTAAAAAACAGGGTATTGATACAAGAATCTGCACGAGGCAGCCACCTCAGCTATAACCACAAACTGAATAATCTCTCCTTTTAAAATTACCTCCTTAGAAGACACAGAAAACTGCAGCTTAAAGGCTGTTTCAGCCACTCCATAGGCATCCGCTATAAAGTCCACCAACTCTATCTCCATACACTGCAACGTGAATTCCAACTCTCTCTACTGGACTTTAAAGTCTTTCCTCCACATTCTACTCTAGCTACATTTGAAAGGTTTTACGTGGACATTACTTTTACCACTCAGTTACTGCCCTCAGAGGGCATTGTACAAACACTGGTGTGCAGTGCCTAATGAAGCACACATACATACATGAAAGATATGTTGGAAATTTTTTTCTCAGTTGAATACCATTTTCTAGTAAAGCATGTATTTCCTATTCAGAAGGCAGAGCCTGCTAATAATCAAACTTTCCTCCATCTTTTCTTCCACCCTCTTCCTTTCCAGAGCCAATAATGCTTACTTATTTCATCATTCATCGGTGTGAAACTAATGGTCTGACAAGTTACGTTCAGTTTCAGTACCAGTATCAAGCTATGCAGGCACATTTTCTAGGACACGTGTGGAGATGCACCAGAGCAGCAAATTCTCCTGACCCACAAGGCTACATATCAAACTTCATACACCTGAATGCCACAAAACACATACTGCCCACCTCAGAAAACCACAAAGAAGTGATTTTTGAGACAGCTACACAGCAACAGCTCCCATGCTGGGGTGTCACTGCTTTAGCTTTGCTGCAGAATGAGACATCCAGACAAGACCAGCCGTCCTTCCTGGCCTGCTTCCTCCCTCCCACTGCCAAGGCTGAATTTACCTCGCATCCCTGCACCATGGCAATTTCACTCTGTGTCACACAAAGAAGCCACACCTGAATTGCATGAAGAGTCACAGGCTGACTATATCTGCCATGAAGGCTTGATTCTCACTTAAATAACAGGATTCAGACTACAGTTAGGAATTTCTAACCATCACACATACCAAACATGTTTGATACACCATTCGGAAAGCTATCCTATAGCTGAATAAACAGCTTTGAGATGCATTACTTTGAAACAACATTATTTTGAAATGCTTCTGAAAGCAACTACAAACCATTTCTTCTATTGTAGAAGCTCCTTCTTCATCTCAGCACCTTTAAACGTTTACATGCCACATGTACATGTGTACCAATACAGAGTATCACCAAAATAATACCCACTAATCCTTAGAAGCACATAAATACAACAGGAAAACATTTCTCTCCACAGCATTTTAAGAGTTCCAGCATAGACGGTCCAAAGTCCCTCATATGGCCCTGTATTTAAACGCCACTAAAGCAGTACAGGTCACCATGCACTTCCCTTACAACAAACTTATTCTTCCGGTTTATTATGCATTAACAATCTGGTGAAATAAGACATCAATAATAAACCTTTAATTAATTTTTAATGCCAGAATCAGCATTTCAGATTCAAATTACCTCCGTTCCAAGGAAAAACTCAAATATACAAGCAGAATGACTTAGTACTTATCTAAAGCAACTACAAGTTGTCAAATTGACAACATAAAAATTTCATTTTCACTACTCAAACACAGCCATCCTCCAAACCTGCTGTCCCAGTTTCGTTCACTGAGGACTTTTTTTTTTTTTAAACAACCAGTGTATTTAACAACCCGCCTGAATTAAAGAAAAAAAACAACACCAAAACACACGTATTCAAATGCAGCAGGGCCTGCCTAAATAAAATTTTGTGTGGCTTTACCTGCATCGCAAGGCTCCCTGCGAGGGCCTGGCAGCGGCACCAGGACGCGGACCCGGGGAGCACTTGGCACCCGGCGCGGCGGCGGCCGTTCCCCGCAGGCCCGGCCCGGTCGCCCCCGCAGAGGATGGGGCTCTCGGCGGCCGCCTCACGAGAAGGGGCGGACGCAGCGCCGGCTCCGGAGGCCGCGGAACAGCCGCCAGCGGTACCCCCAGCCCCTCCGGCGAGCAGCTTCAGCCCGCCCGGGGGGACCCCCCCTACGGCCACGGAGGGCGGCGTGAGCGCCCGAAACCCCCCTGAGGGGAACCCCCCTCTCCCTCCAGGCCCCGCGGCCCGAGGTGCCCCCGTACCCACGCAGCGCGGGGAGCGGGGCTGCCGACCCCACGCCAGCAGAAGGACTATCCTCCCCGCGGCGCCCCCAGCCCACCCCGCCGGCCGCCTCCGGCCCCCCGCTGCCCGCCTCAGCCCCGGCCCTGCCCGCTCACCCCGCGTCCCGGCCGCCGCCGCCGCCTCTCGCTCTCGCCCGCCCGCACGCAGCCGCCCCGGCGCTGCCGACGCAGGCAACATGGCTGATGCGAGAGTCCGCGCCACGTCAAGGGGCAGAGAGCGGGGGGCGGGCTGAGCGCCACCGCCCCCCCGCGCACCCCCAGCCCTCGGCCCGCGGTCCTGCCCGGCGCGGCGGAGGGTCCTGCTGTCAGACACCCCACAGCGCTGACCTTGGCTTCGCCGCCCGGGCGGCCCCTGCGCGGGTGTTTGCTTCCCTGTCCGGCGTTCACCTTCCCCCAGAGCGCGTTCGCCTCAGCCTCGCCCCCCGAACCGCTCCGGGAGGGAGGGCATCCCGGCCGCCGCTGGCCTTCTCTACCCCTCGGCTGCGCCGGTGCCCGCACTTACCGGAGCCGCCGCCGCCCGTGGACTCACGGCTCCGGTGGGCTTTGTTCGCTGCTGGCGAGGGGACGTTTCGGGGAAATCCTCGGGACCGAGCCAGCCCGGCTTCTGGGAGCCCTCGCGTTCACCGCGCTTGTTGCCCGTCCTCCACCACACGTCGTTATGGCAACTCCTTAATCTGGAAGATTGTTTACGTGGTTCTTTGGCCTGCCTGGGAAAAATATTGAAATTGTATTCCTAGTGGGTTTTAGCCCAAGATAATACTTCATCTGATATTAATACATATTTAGAAATACAACACATTTATTTACTATCCGCACAATAATTTACACATAGCCATAACTGTACAGTTTTGTTCAGGTTTTTTTTTTTGTGTGGTCACCTTTTCTTTTTTTCCCCCAAACCCAAGTTACAGTGATGCTTAGGTTTCACGGCACCTCAGAATCGTTTTAAACAAGCCTGCCACAAAAGGCTAAACCTGTCACTTCTGCCTTTCCCGAGATAACCTCAGTGCCACCAACCCGGACATGGAGGTGGCCTGAAAAATATTCTACGGAGTACCACGTCCTCCTTCACTGCAACTCTGGAAACATGCCATGACCACCAACCAAATATAAATGACTAAAACATTCTTATCCTCTCTTCTTATGCGTGAAATGCAATTACAATAGAATTTCTATGTCATTACTATCTAGTATTGTTTGCCAGTCTTCAGTCTAAAAACCAGCTGGTAAACAACAGTAGAACTTAAAGGGAAGGGTTTCAAATTTCCACATCCACAAATCTCACTGCCAGTTGTGGGAGTATTAAGCAGGAGCTTGCCAAGTACATGTACTCCTTGCTTAGTAAAAAAACAAAACAAAAAATAAAAATAAATCCATAAACCAAAACCTACAACAGGGCAAACTTCAACAGATGCACAGAAAGCCATTCGGTGTTGCCATTTTAAACGTACTCAAATACTCTGTGAAACCTTTTCAGACAGTTACACTGAAAAGAGGCAAGTCCCAAAGTCAACTACGGGACGAACTTTATAGACAAAAAGAGAAAAAGAGGCAACTGATACTCAAATACACTTAAAAAGGGGAGAAGGAAGAACAGCAAAGTATACTATTCTGAAATTTCACTACAGATAAAAAATACACAGCATTTTTAATCAGACATTAACACAATTAATTTAATTACATAATGACTCGATCCCATGCTCTAAACTTCCAGAATTGTCTTCCAGCTGTTAAGATGGCAAAAAGTACAGAGAAAAGTAAGGAGAAGCAAAAAAAAAAAAAAAAGAACAGAAAATAGGATCCTAACACGTTAAATACTCATAATTAGAAAATAATTTATTATCTCCCAATATTAGAATGTACAGTGAAATCACTTAATTGTTCTTAACGCAGAGTCAGCAGTGCGTATTCAGTGACAGCAACTCACCCTTTCTTCGGAAAAGTACTTTTACATAAAGCCTAGGTAGCTGAGGAGAAAGAATATTCATTTCCAGCTTCTTTTTCCTTTTCCTCCACTGATTTCCTCCACATATTTGCTAGCCACTGCATCAACATTGCTGGTAAAACTTGTTAGGAACAATTTTATTATCCGTGGAAGGCTACCTGTAATAATTAAAAATATGTTACTTCATTTTAAAAGTATCAATGGAAAGTTCCAGATAAAGTAATCTAAAGAGTGTATGTTCAAAGTATATTTGTATTTGTGGATTCTCTTTCTTTTCACAGTTCTTGACTTCACAACAAGTAGGAAAAATAAGTCCTGAGTATTACCAAAGTATTAGAAGAGAACTTTTTTACAGCTGGACTCACCAAAGTTTTTGTCTTCATCATTGGTCAGCCTTTCCAGAGACATCGCTGTAGTTTTAGCTAAGCAGGTTTTATTTCTTGTGGTGACTGCATTTGTTGCATACTCAACTAGGACGTTAGATCCGGGTTTCAGAATTAAAACTCCCTGTTACACGTAGGTGGTTTTGGAAACACCTTAAAACAAACAAAGGCCGGGGAGAGGAGGAGTTTGGGTAGATGTTCGTTCAGAACTGCTAAACTACAGCAGGGAAAAAAAAGTGTTGCTTTTTTTGAACTTATGTCAGAAGTATTTAGAACTACTCCGATCTACCAGATGTGCTGTGGGGTACCACTGAACAGACTTCACATATAGCAAACCTGTAACACACAGATTGACATTTTGCTTACTAGGAATTTTGTAATACACAATGTAAACGATTCCAGCATCATCCGTCCACCTTTTGTCTTAACAGAGAAGCAACCCCCCTTTCTGCTATTGCTGCCTGCTTTTGATCCTGCCTGTGGATACTCCCACATAACAGTACTCGATAAACCCATACAGCAACAAGTAAAAAACTAGGTATTGGCCCTTCCAATATGAAAACTGTTTAAATTTATAGCAGTTAACTTTCACGTAACTGATGTCAGCTATAGATCTCAAAGCATTTCAAGGAAGAGACAAGTATTATTACTGGATGTCCACAGGTAAAATAGAAAATAGTACCAGATGAGTTTTGAAGAACTGCGTGCAAAAACCGTGGTGTATTAGAATAATGGCACAGGGCCTAATAAAACTGGTTGATTAAAGGTTTACACCAATTCACCACAGACACGGGCCCGGGCCGCCGAGCAGTAGATGGGCACAACCCCTTCCTGTGCCGCTCTAAGGCCAGATGTCCTTTGATCCCCTTCCCTGAGGGTGTCATAGCGGCGAAGGCCCCCGGAGCAGGCCGCCCCAGGCCCGCTGCTCCCTCACGGTACCGCCTGCGAGCGCAGCACCAGGGCGGGATAGGGGGGGCTGAGGCGCCTGTAGCGGCACCGCAGGCGCGGGGCGGGGCGGGGCGGGGCGGGGCGGGGCGGTGACGCCCCCCCGCCCCGCCCGGCCCCGCCGCCCCGCCCGGGCTCGCCGCTCTCGCGAGAGTAGTGCGCGCCGCCCCCCAGCACGCCTGCGCGGCCGGGCCGGCCCGGGGCCTGCTGAGGCGGCCGTCGCCGCCGCCGGGGGCAGGGCGGGTGACAGCGGTGCGGCCATGGAGCCGGGCTGGGAGGAGCTGATGCCGCGGCTGCTGCCCGTGGACGACTGTGACTTGGCTGAGGACTTCGACCCCACGGTGCCGCCCAGGACGCCGCAGGAGTACCTGAAGCGCGTCCAGTGAGTTGAGGGGCCGAGCACCCCAGGGCCGCGCTACCGGGAACCCGCCACCTGCCGCCAGAAGGGCGGTTCGCCCGCTGCGGCGGGATCCCGGCCGGCATCGGGGCTAAACCCGTGTGCTGCTCCTGAGGGGCCGCGTCGCGCCGGCGGGGCCCCGCGGCGGTGGGGGCCGAGGCCGCCCCGTTCCCCACGGGAGGATGCAGGGCCGGCCTGGGCTCCCCGCGCCGGCGGCCTCCGCCGGGGTCTCGCCACGGGGGACCCGGTGTGTCACTCCAGCCAGGCCTTCTGTAGGAACTGCCGGTGCAGTCAGCGTTCCCGTGACTGCAGCGCTCGGCGGGCGCTGTGCTTCACAGACAGCCGCCACGTAACCGCCGGTCAACACAAAGCAACCGTTTGATTTTTATTTTGTAGGATTGAAGCAGCCCGATGCCCAGATGTGGTCGTGGCACAAATAGACCCCAAAAAGTTAAGAAAGAAGCAGACAGTAAACGTTTCAGTAAGTCTGAGAGCTTTTACACGTTTTGTTTAGAGAGGAAGAAAGAAAATAAAGGGGAAAGGCGTTAAGATCTTAATGTTGGTACTAATTTTGGGGCGTGGTTGGCATAACTAAATACCACAGCTAGATTTTCAAAGCACCTACAGAACTACATTAAATGTATGGGTTTGAAGAAAGACCTGGTCAACTGCTGGCCAACAGCAGTCTAGATAACCAATTCAGATTGGTAACATCTGTACTATTTGACACACAGCAGACTATTTTACTGTCTGAGGAAGTCAAATGTTGCATTACGTTTTACAAACATTTAGTCCCAAAACCTGCATAAACTTTAGAATAAAGATACCTCCATACCAATACATTAAGTTAAATATATATCATGGATAAGAGTAGTAGTAAGTGCAGCTAAACTTTACTGAAGTTAGTGTCTAGTACCGTTTCTTCCTTTTGCTGGAATATTTTATCAGAATTTTTCTTGATTGCCTGAGCAGATTTCTCTGTTGTCATTGCCCTGCCAGCTTGGTTTTTAATCTACTTTAAAATAGTTCAAAAGACCAAGTCTGCGTTTCTCCAGTGAAAATTGTAATCTGAAATTCCACGACTAGTTCCTAGTACTGATATATGACCATGTAAATTCTGTAACCATTCTCTTAGATTTATCTCTTTGTAGTGGCATTTTTAAACATTTGTAGAAAGATTCTTTTTTCCTTGTGTTTTTTAATAACTTTCATGCTAATCTTTAAAGAGGTTATATCTACATAACTGTCAGAATTAATATCCTAAAAAGCATTTTTGTGGCCTTCTGTCTTCCTCAACTGTATTATCTCAGAAAGTAGAATGCTTAGGATTCGTAGCAGCTGTCCCATATAAGGAAACAGCACCCCACTTTTTATAAACAGGGAAATTAAGGCAGAACAATTGCTAAAAATATAACCTTAAATAATTCTTTGACAATGTATTTTGAATACTTGGTTCTCCTTCTTATTTGAGAAGGGTCAACAGTTGGTTCAGATGAAATTTCTTCTGTGTAAGTCAGTCTTGGATGTGGTCATGATATACCTTTCTTAAATAAAGATTTAAAGGCTGTTGTTTGCCTGATAGTAAACATTTACCGATTCCTTTATTCTTAAGGATTCTTCTTCTAAAGCTTTCTTTACATTATAATTATTGCCAGTGTTTTCTTAGATTTCTGGATGTCAGCCTGCTCCGGAAGGATATTCCCCAACACTCAAATGGCAGCAGCAGCAAGTAGCCAATTTCTCAGCCGTTCGTCAGGTACAAAATGGTGTGTGTGAGGGCATTTGCATTGTCTAGCTAGAACACATCTGTGCTTTATAGGGGACAACCTTGTATCTAGTATAGAAATGTTTTGACTTCATGTAGGACGGATGTTTGTAGGCATATGTTTTAAGTTCTTGAAAAAGAACTGCGTATATACTGCGTGGCTTTTAAACCTCTGATAAGACTCCTGAGAGTGTCATGCTTAGGAAAAAAGGTGTCTCAAACTTCAGCACTTAGATGAAATAATACAGAGTAGCTGAGGGAGGGAGGAAAAAAATCTCTGTGATCTTACGTAGTTACATTAAAACCTGGTGCTAGCAGGAATGTTCTGCAGAACTCAACATTAACTGGAAAACAAGTAGATTCTAACCCACCAGGATATTCATGTACATAGAACACGCTGTCCATTTAGAATACTGTTGGACAGTGGTGGCACCCATTATTAGCAGAAATAATGATTTGGTAAAACGTATTTGTAAGGTTATTGTGTTAGCACAGACTTAAATCTTTCCTACCGCATTTGCAGCCTACTCTTAAATAATAACAAAAACAGAGAACTGAGCTGGCTGTCTCTACAGTTTGAACAGGGTGAAAAGAAAAACCTAATGAAGATGTAGGTAGAGGTCATTTATGACTCCAGTACTGCGGAAGATGTGTTTACAACACATTGATAATTGCATTGTAGGAATACCTCAAGTAACTGAGTATAATGAACTGCACTGACGCTGCTGTAGCGTTGAACTTTGCGTGAGCTAGTTTACTGTACTTTTTTGAGGGAGCTAAATCAGTGAAGGTGGAGATCTGTACTACTGCATCTACATTGTAAACATCAGCTGAGCTCACCTCTATTTCTACAAGGTGTCACACTGCATACTGTGTATAAGGCATAATCTAAGGTTTTAGTAGAACTAAGGAAACTGACATCTAAAGTCACTGTACATCACTGTACAGATATTTCTTTTATACACAAGTCAGTTGTCCTCTCATCTGTACCAGTGAAGTACAAGAATATCCTAAAAATTATTTAAGAGAAGAGGAGAGCATCAGAAGTTACTTGATGCTAACATTGTCCATCAGCTGCTGTTAGTGGTCATTTTTATTGCTACGATAACATTTGGATTGGGGTGGGAATTTCTTCTGTTACAAAAATTGTATACCTCCAGACAGGAAACTGTCAAGCAGGCCAACTGGTCTTATATGGCATCCCTGTGAGGTAGAAGAAATATTCCAGGAAAGTACGCTTACCTTCTTTCTAGCAGTTCTGTAGACATCTGATACAGACACTGACCACCATTGGAACAGGATATTGGCTTTGAGTGTGGTTTTGGACTAATTTTTTTTTCCCTTAAGCGTGCTGTACCAAGACAAGTCTAGAAGACTATTAAAAGCTTACTACCTCAATTTAACTCTGTGTATTAGACTTTAAAATTCCTTTAGCTTTAACATTACTTCCAAAAACCCAGCATGAGCAACTTAGTATAAATGTAACTAAGAGGCATGGAAATATTTAGCCAGTTATGCCTCTACTGATTTATGGAACATCATAAAATATACCTTTATACATTTTAAGAATAATGCAGAGCAGTTATGGCTAGCATAAAATAACTGCAAAGTTAAACTTGTTGTGGCTTTGTTTTTATTACTCAGAGCCTGAACAAGCACAGAAATCACTGGCGGTCACAACATTTGGACAGCAACGTTACTATGGTGAGTAAAATTCGTAACAGTGCTGTGGGTTTTTTATCCCAGTCGTTAAATCTGTGGTTAATCTTGCTTTACAGTTGAGTGCAATAACTTGGTAATATTACCAAGTCTTTTTCTTCAGTGTCTTCAAGATAGCAATATTTCACAGTTTTTGTTCATTTTTATTTACTTCAGCCAAAATCAGAGGATGAAGAAGGCTGGAAGAAGTTCTGCCTGGGTGAAAGAGTATACTCAGAAATAGATGCACTATCTGATAATGAAACTCTAGGAATTGATTACATAAAGGTGAGTATAGGACTTCTGTCTAATTGTCAGCTGCTATTTTCAAGAGTAACTGCCAGAAACCATCTTACTGTTTATTACCAAATGGTGCTAAATAGAAAGTACGCTCTCTGGTGAGCCCACAAAGTCCTGTTTTTCTTCCCTTTTAATTGGAAGCTGAGCAGAGAACAAGTCTATCCCTTCAGTCAAAAAGTCAATCATCTGTTATCAGCTAAAGCGCACTACTTTTGTTGCTCACTGAACTGAAAGCTTTCTGCATTGTCTGCTTTAGTGTCACACAAATGTCTGAGCATCACATTAAAATGTTAGTACATCCTAAATTAGAACAAAAATGTTTATGATAACGTCTGCATTTTTCAACTAATTTTTTTTCAGGTGGGCTTTCCCCCTTTGCTAAGTATTGTAAGCAGAATGAATCAGGTAAGCTCATCTCTTAGAATTGCATAGTGATGTTGCATAAATCATTCTTTCTCATTGTCTGTTGCAGAAGTCTTACCTATTTTTCTGTGCAAGAGTAGGCAATTGTTTATTACAACAGCTATTCATTGTACACTTACAAGGAAAATATCGTTATCTGACCTTCAGCTACAAACAGGTTTACTAGTGAACATTTATCATGACTAGTTTTAAGAGTATTTTGTCCTTGTAATTTCTGTAGTTAACATTCAGCGTTTGAATTTTTGCTGAATGTTCCATTACGTGCTTGACAGTGTTTTTAAGTTTTCTCATTTAGTGTTTTAAGTGCAGACCTTCAGCTTGATCATGAACTCTTACGTACATTGCATAGCTAGAAGAATCACACTTACCTTTCCTTTACTACTATGTTTCCCATGAGTTACCTTTGTAGAGAAACAACACTCCTGTGTGATGCCTCTTTCCTAATCTGTAGCTACTTATCCATAACTTTTTCTTAACACAGAAAACTACTTCATTTTATATAAAGTTCTTTCCAGGAATTGGTGATTTAACACTCACTTTACCCTTACATGTAACTTCAACCTGGAATAAATGCCATATAGTATCACAGTGGAGTAGAAATACATGATGTGTACATTTTTAAAAAAATCACTTTGCTTTTTATGTAATATAATCCTTTGGGTAGAAGGACATCAAAACAAAACAATGCAGGTATCGTATTGTCTCTTTCTGTTCCTCTTTTGAAGGCAACAGTAACCAGTGTCTTAGAACACCTGATAAGCTGGTTTGGAGAGAAAAAATTTACTCCAGAACTGGTAATTTTTAATTTATTCTAACTACTTCCATAAAAATGCATTAAACAAGGGATAAATTGTTCATAGTTTTCTATGAAATTATTTTTGTTTCTAAAGAGGTTTTTTTGCAGGTATCACATTCAGTTACTCTCAAAAAGTTTATGATGCTAAAATTACTATTCACAGAACTTTTTGAAAGGCTAATTACCAAACATACAGATACAGACCTACCAAGTACTGACAAAACCCCCTACCCTTTTTATTGCTCCCTGCATGAACTTAAATGCAAGGTTAGATGAGTATCAGCACTGGGGAGAGAAGGGGGTCAGACTGCAGCAGCTTTGGTTCTGACTAGTTTAAGCTGTCAGGGTGCTGCACACCGTATTTACCAACACCTCTGATTTTATTCAGAGGTGCATGACAAGTGTGCTGGTGAAGACACATTTTATCTTCCATGTGTGGCACAGGCCAGAAAGCTTAGTTGCGTTAGTGTGGTCAGAAATCAAACTTAGTAAGAAACTCTGATTGGCAAGGTACGTTGGCGTGGAGTTTGGCCACAGCCAGATTGACTGGCTATGTAATGACGTCGTATCTACAAAAGACCTTGGTGGATGCATCCCATCTCATTCAGTACCACAAAGCAAAAGAGCAATGAACAATTACTTCCATAATACTAAACACAGCTTCGCTATTTTTGAGTCACTTAAAGGCCTTTCATGTTCTCTCCTTTTCTGTAGGACTGCTTTCTTTTTAACAGATAACGCTGCAGCGAATGTGCATGGCACATTGACTTTTTGTTTATTCCCATAATGCAAGCCACTAGACACTGGAATTAAATTATGAAGTTAGACTGGTAGCAGAAGTTACGCTCATAAGAATGCAGTAAAATTCAGTGAAGTAAAACGCAAAGCACATCTTTTCACAATGGTGCAAATCAAAGCTTTAAATTAACAGCATTAAATTAAAGCTTAAAATTAACAGCGTTAATTCCATAGAGATCTGACTTGATACATTCACTCCTCAGGAATGTTTTTCCCCAGTTTGTGAAGTTAAAAATTAATAGCTAAGTAATAATCTTCAGATACTACTAAAAATAATCCTTCCCCTCGGACTTGACTAGTGTAAGCTGTATTAATTTATGTCTTAGCCAGTATTCCAAGAAATATCAGGAAATCCAGGAGTACTGTTCACAAGAAGCTTATCTAGAGGCAAAAATTTTGCTGTGTAGTGTCTACTTTGGCTTTTGAACTTTCAATTCTGGCAGTAGCACTTAAATGCAGTTTTGTCTTGAGACCTACACTGTAGGCCTCCTCTATGTAACAAGAACTGCACGAAACTTCAAGGACATCTCACAAAACTTTATTTGAATCTACACAGGGTAGGTGGCTTTATGCACTGCTAGCATGCCTTGAAAAACCTTTGCTGCCTGAAGCTCACTCCCTTATTCGACAGCTGGCAAGACGATGCTCAGAAGTCAGAGTACTAGAGGTAAGACTGCGCAAAGGACTTGCTGAACTTAGCAAATTATTAGGGTGAGTTTTCATTTCTTGAAATCCTGGTAGGTAATTTTTCATGTCCTAAGTTTCCTCGAGAATGAAGGGAACACTACAAGCACATACCATGGCACCTAACAGCTTTTCTATTTGACACAGGTAACAAAAGAACTGTTCTAATACCTCTCTTTCAGGAGAACAAAAACGAAGAACAAATATCAGCTCTGAACTTGATAATCTGCTTAGTTAGCAGGTAATGCAACTTAAACACCTAAAACAGTCAAGTATGTCCAGAATAAATGTGTGATTACTCTTGTCCTAACCTAGATGCTTTCAAAGTGGAAGTCAAAGTACCCTGGGCCTATGTAACAAATACACTTAGCTAAAAGGACTTAAGCTTACTTTACTCTTAGGTTTATCTTACCTGTTTCCTCATGTGAGCCCCCTAAACTGCAAACCAGTAATTATAGATATAAACAGCAAAAGAAGAGCTGGAAAGCAAGGGGTCTAAAAGCTCAGGGCAAAGTAAGGAGTATGTTGTATTGGAGGTTTCGTACTGTCTTCCACTTCTCTCCACTAGGTACTTCGATCAGCGTGACCTGGCTGATGAACCTTCATAGACTGTTTTGAGAATATCAAGTAATTTGCATTGCCATAGTACAAACAGCATTGTCAGAGTTAACAGCAGGACGCTGCACTGTTCAGCCCTGAAGCACTATACAACTCCTTCGGAAGACCCTCACGATAATGCATTTGGGACAGCTGCGAGTAACTAGCTGAGCTTTAGCATGCAATTGTCAATGTCTCCGATACCATCATTGTAAAATGGTCAACGAAGTGTCTGGCATCATCTCTCAAGCTACTGTCTCTAAGCTGCATCTTGGAAATTTCTACCATCTGAGTAATCCTGTGGACACTGCTATTAGGTGAAATCTAAGGCTACATTACAAATTATTCTTTACCTAAACACACACCTAATGGAGGGCTTTTTTTAATAAAACTGAACCATTTAAAAAAGTGTTCTTAAACATGGTGGCTTTTCTCATTCTTTCTACTATTTAACAGCAGCCTTTACTATAGAAATCTATACAACCTAGGACTGAATGTGTTTTTTCAAGCTTTAGTTCCTGAGCTTAAGCACTGCTAAGCAGTTCAAATATAGCCAGCAAGTCACTGAATCAATTATTTTAGTAAAGCACTACTACTTTCTGAGTAGCAGTACTATTTTTTAGCACACAGTTGTAGAAATCAGCGAAAATTACATAGCTGTATTCAATGCTTTTAATAGAAGCTTTTATTAAACACAATGAACAAGTTTTTCTGTATGGCATCTTGACAAATACGTTGGCTCACTTATTTTTATATATTTAACAGAGTCCTTCCCCAAGAGCATCAGTATCTGCTTGGTACGTACATGACTCCCTCTGGTTCTAATTATCTTCAACAGTTAAAAATCCATGTCAAAGAAACTATGAATTCTGCTCATAGCAGCAAATTGATACACAATATTAACTGACATCTGCTTTCTATATACCGTAAAATGTAAGTCCCTCCCCTCACCATTAAAAATAATCATTAACCACAACCAGTTATTGATAACCTTTACTATGCCTGAATGACTGACACTTTTGCATCTGGAAGGGTAGTTTAACTGTCAAGTGAAAAATCAAAATGAATTACATTAATTACTAGCATTTATTTATGGAGATGCAAATACCAATGATTCTGTATATGTTGATACTGAATGTCTACCACACTGCAGATGCCTATAACGTTACATTGAAATGTCCATTATTAGACATACAGTGCACATTATTTCTACTCCCTCTACCAACATTTTCGGCATGTATCCTGATTTCAGCTGGTATAGAGTTAATTTCCTTCTTGGTAGCTGGCACAGTGCTATGTTTTGGTGTGAGAACCATGTTGGTAACTCACTGATGTTTTTTGTTGTGGCTTGGTAACGTTTATACTAAGTCAAGGACTTATCAGTTTCTCAGGCCCTGCCAGGGAGACATGGGACATGCATCTCTTCCTTTCTTTTCTCCCTTCCTTTTGGATTTTATTCCTCTCCCCTTCTCCCTCCTTTTCATTATTACTGTTATTGTTTATATTTTATTTTAATTATTTAGTTGTTCTTATCTCAATGCTTGAGTTCTAGATTCCTCCCTGATTCTCTTCCCCATCCCTTGGCGGGGTGGAGGGGGTGGGGAGTGAGAGCATGTCTGTGTGGTACTTGGTTACCAGCTGGTAACTAAACCATGACAGCATGTTGAAAGCAGGATGAGTTGGCAGCTGAAGAACCCATGAAAAGCATAACACTAGTTAGCTGTTTCTCTAGCCCTACAATTTCAAGCATTAGTTACAAAGGTTAACAACCAGCACAGCCTTCCTATAAACCACCAGTATAAGAACAGCACTTTCAATCAGTTGAACTGATGCCGGTTCTATAAACAGTAGGGCAGCATTCTGCTAGTTCAGGTTTGCTCTAGCACTCTTCTAGAACTCAAGTTATTCCACTACAACTAATCTGAACTAGTTTTCACAGCACCTGAAAAAATCAGAATTTGGTCACAGCTTAAGCTCAAGTATAATAAACCCCCTGGTTATCACATTTGTCATCTATAGCTTGCCTGCCTGTAACAGCTACCTAGAAAAGGCTTGATCCATTACAAACTCCAGACCTTCCCTGGAGCTCAGGGAAGAACAGCTTCCACTGTTCTTGCTCACCACACAACTGGACAACACACACTTCTCCCAACACAGAAGGCAGTTAAAACAATCAAAGGTGCTGTATTAGCATGTTAGCTTTTCTGGTTAGCCTGTTATTTATTGGTCTCAAAGTAGTAACTGAATCGCTATCACAAGGCGTGCTTATAAACTTCTGCATAAACACCGTAAGTTTCTATTGTGATTCATTTGTAAGTGTAAGGCCTGAACCTGCCAACAGAAAAGTCTGTACAGCAAAATTTGTTAAAAAGTTTTAACAAGATGTTTTCATGCTTACCTATGGCGAGATATATATTGTTATGCAAATCTTGTAACAAGTATTATCTAGCAAACCCCAATGTCCTCAAGAGTCTTGGTGATGTCTGTATAGCTTCTTGCAGGCCTAAGCATCTTCCTGCACACACTCATTACAGAAGTGAGTTGTAGCTAGCAATTAAAAACAATGACATTAATATTGAGTTTATGCAAAACAAGCTAAAACAAATTTCCTTCTTTGGCCAGTACAGATGACCTTAGCTGTAAAATTCTTCTGACACAAAAAACAGCTGCTAATCTTAGGGAGATAGGAAAACCTGTTTAACTATGCAGAAATAAATTCTCTTTTCTACTGCCCCATATCATTCCTAGAACTAAGCCTCCACTGAAAACTTAAGGAAAGCTGTTGGCTCAGGTGTTAATGGGTTCCTTAAAATAACACAATCAATTGCTGCTTCACAGTTCAGAGTGAATAGGGAAAGGCAGCAATTTGGCATTCTTGTTAGGTGACACAAAACACGTTAGTTGCTTATTTCAATTTCGTCTTGGTCAGGCTTTTTACTCAGTTCTCAGAATGTGCCTCTGGTCTTCCATATGTGCTGCTTTGGTAATTGAAATATTTTGCTGAAAACTTTTTGAGTAGATAGTTTTTACCATGTGAACATTAATATCTTGGTATAGAATAAATCTCATACCAAGATACAAGGATAGCATTATTTTGATTAACATTTATTATACACTTTGGAATTATGCTGCACACTGCTATAATTTACAAGCTACATACAAGGCTGAACCAAGACCCTGAATCCACACACAAAGGATTTTTAAGGTAGATACCCAAATTAGAATGTGCTCTACATCTTCTGTATCATCACCTGAAATTTACCTGCAAAGAAAAAGCAAAGTCAGATTAAAGTATCACCATTAGAGTTATTTTTCCAAGTAATTTTTTTTTTGTAATTATTTTATTAAAAGAAATAGTAAGGAACATTTCAATTTTGCCGTTTAATTGTGAACCATCTAGCCATTATTTCAACGTAGCATTTAACTCCAGCTGAACAGCTTTTTTTTCTTTTTCCTTTAAGCTGATCCATGTTCCACATCACAACAGTTTTGTCTGCTAAATTTAAAACGTGTGCCGTCTGTGGAAATTTTTAAATCCGCCTTAAGCAGCCTGGGTTTTACAATGGACTTCACTTAGTAACTTTCCTAATGACTTCTGTCAAGCAAGAGCATGTGTCTAGTTGTTTTTATCTTCACTTGTTCCAATAGCCTTCTGGACATATGTTCTTATGCATTTGATGCTTCCAAATGTAAATACAACTTTTCAGTTTTGCTTTCCACTCGTTGTCATGGAGGTTCCCCCCGTCAGTATTTTCTAAACACTAAAGCGTTTAGTGACAAGCCATATCCTGAAGTTCATATTGACTCCTATGGCCCAGCAACTTCAAACTAATCCCACCTTGACAAATGCTCATACAGTGATGAAGTCAGTAAGAAAAGTTACCAGGTGAGCTAATAATTTGAGTACTCTGAGACCTACTTACATGCAGGCATTGATGAAACTTCAGCTGTTACAATACTCTTTATTCCCAAATTCGATAGGCCTCCTCTGATTAGTCCACAGGTAAATGCTAAATACTAAAAATAAAGTTGCACTTTAAATAAGCATCAAGGGTGAAGCTTGTTGCTAAAGGTTGAAACTAAGTACTCAAGAACAAGATTTAGCACTTGGATAATATAAAACTATGGTGGTTTTGTTACCGCACAGAGAGACTTTGTCATGTCTCTAACAGACAAAAGCTCTGATACTTGGTACAGTGGAGCTCACAACATAGATTCCTCTTGTTAGAGGCACTATCTTCAGTAACTTTTTTCTATCTCCATTAAGCCTATAGGAACTTCATATCCTTAAAACAATTATTCCCAAGACTTGGCTGAAATTAGCGACTGGCATTAAAGTCAACAAAGGAGGAACAGTCCAAGTCAGCATTCTTGCACTGGCTGCATCTTAGAATACAATGGCCTGCAGGTATTTAGAATTTATGTTGCAAAATATCAGTATCTCACCAAGTATCAGAAAAAGAGCCAAGGACTGTAGCCTGCAACTGTGATGACTAAGACTGAAAATTAAGAAACCATAAAATAGAACTGAATGCCCCATTTCTCACATCCCCCTGAACCAAAGTGCTATATCAGAGGTTCTGCAGAGGCACTGATTTTACTTACCTAAACTCAGCATCTACACTCAAAACTATTTTTAATTGGTGGAATATCTTTCTGAATGTTCATATAATCCCAGAAGCTTGTCCTAGGTAACAAATAGCATCTTCCAAATAGGTTTTGGAAATTTTTAAAAGTTTCTGAAAGCACACGCTTTCCAAAGAGAAAAAAAGTTTGTGTGACAGTGACAGATAGTGGCAAACCAGCTCCTACCATCCAGTAACTCAAACATGACAATGCCAAGTTTCACAATGACTATGCCCATTTCCTGAACCGTATATCAAACCCACAGCTCCAAAACAAGGTCCATTTCTAAAAAGCACATTTTTTGGAGACCAAACTTTAGCTGCCCTTTTGAAGAGTTTGTATCCTTTGAATTACAAAATTCAAAGTTACCAATAATAGATCAAGATAATTCAAACTGAACTGGTAGATCCCAAGGGTAAAACTGAAGGGTACCTTTGGTGCATGTTCTAAATACTGCTTTCCTGCAGACATTTGTGTCAAGAGACGAAATTTATTGTCTTGAAGGACATATATACCCTGTTGAAAAAAACCAAAAATTTTAGTTGAATATGCAGTAGCATGTAATTAACATTTTATGTGAAGGGATTTAATTTGTAGATGCAATATAAATGTTCTTAGGTTGAAAAATGAAATTTTATATGAAGGCATATGTGATTTAAGTTTAAACCGTATTATTTACTTATACAAAACATCAAAACAAAAGATACTTAATTGTGAGTTTAAACCCCTAAATAATATTATGATCAGTTAATCCTAAAAAAAAAAAGTTTATTTACATTCTTCTTGGAAGAGTTTTTCCAGTGCTCAGAAACAATAATTCTGTATTAGAAAGTCTTTGTTAATAAATCAAATACATGCTGATTTTTACACTGAAATTTTAAATCTCATTTGGTAATTCACTATTCTTATTCTCAAATTCAGTGAGAATTACCTTCTTTAATAGCATTACAAGCAACAACGCCCAGCAGATGATCAAATTAAGAGTCTCTTGTTTTCTACACTACAAGTTTGTGCCACAATATGCATTTTAATAAATTAACTATGAATACAGTATAGCTTAATCTACACCTGTCATTTAAATTTCTTTGCTAATGACTGGGCTACTTCAGCATTTTATAACCCCTAGCATTAAATTAAGGCTGCATATACAATTGAGACCTAAGCTCAGTACTGCAGCTTTCTTTGAATTCAAAACCAGATTTCTAAGGCAATTATTCTCTGTTAAAGTTATTACTTGATAATCAGCTCACTGAAAAATAAAACCTATTTTATTTGTCACAATGCTTGTACAAATTATCTTGTTCCTACTTTGATACAACAGGAAAATGGCCATACAAACCCAAAGTCATTCAAAAAGAAAAAGATTTTTTACCCAAGTAAAATGGCTCCTTCAAGTACTTTGATCTTGCTTTGAGAACTGTGGCTGTCAATTTAAGAAAGGACACAGATGCAAGGCAGTGTCACCAACATGCAAATCTGGTTAAGTTTTTCAGTTGTTTCTTATACAAGTATGTTCAGTATTGTGCAACTAAGTGTCTCAACTGCTGAAAACTGTAAATATTCTTCAAAATAAAAACATTACTTCAAGGCAGCCATTCTATTTAAATAGATGTTAAGACAGCAATATCACCTTCTTACACTAGCTTTCTACTAAAATTTATTGGGAGATACATAAAAAGGTTCCTGTTTAAGCGTTAATCAACTGTAACTGTTACTGTCCTGTCAGTTTGTAACTGCAACAGCACACATGAATTCAAAGCATTTAGTCTTTTCAAGCAGAGCAGCGATACAGACATCACAAGCAATTACTAAATTGTATTGTTAAGCTACATGCTAACATGAACTTTAAAAACCTGCTTTTTAAACAGAACAACTACAGAACATTTTGGGCTTCCTACCAGGTAGAATTATTCTAGACCCAAAAAAGCCCCCAAAAATGCACTAGTAACTCAAAACTGTTACTTATTTTCTAAGTTATATCTTATTCTACAACATTTGTACCTGATGATTAGTCCTTAGGTTATCTATTTGTTTTTTGAATACAGTTGTCCAAAAATCTTTGCAAATGAACTTCATAATATCTAATTCATCCTTGAACCTGGCAGTATCTTTTGTAAACCTACAAGATAAGTGAGAAATGTATCAATAACAGAGGTACCCACAGCTTGACCAATCAGAGAAAGAAAGAAGAAAAAAAAAAGGTACTGCTATGCAGCATTATTTTTGGGGCTGTTAACAGAAATTAGTTTTCCAACCATTGTACAGCCTCATTCTAGCATCATTCTGCATTCATCAAGTATTTTTATTTCAGAGAAACACAGTGTTATCTTAATACCGGTAACATGACAGCAAAATAAATAAACACTTTTAATTATGTGATTATTAAGGACAGCCGAAGAACAGAAAGATGCAAGGCACTCCAGTTTTATCTTCAAATACATGTCTAGAGGATGAACAATAAGCTCACACCCACGCTACTGCTTGGAAGGAGTCCTTCAAACATGCAAAAAAAGCTCTGACACAGAGGAACAAACATGTAAAACCTGTTCCTGCTTCTCAAGAAGAGAGCTCGTTCTCTCCCTTATTTCAGAATCCTCTCCTTTTATCCTCCCTGAGGGTATTTTCTCCGGCAGCGAAGCCCAGCTCTGCCCCACGCCAGCCCGAGCTCAGCAGCCCCAGCGCTGCCGCAGGACCCCGGCGGTGCAGCCGGTCACCGTGCGCCCCACCGAGCGCCGGGGGAACGCGGGGGTAACGGGCTCGGGGCCCCGGTTCCGAGTGCGAGTGCTTCAGACAGACGAAAGATGAGTGGCCAATCATAAAATTACGTTTAAGAAGGAAATAATGAAAAGTATCAGAAGCAGGAAGCATGCCAAAGCATGTATATAAAAAGCGGAGTTAAAAAGGGGTTGAAATGCAGCCGCATACCCCGGCCCCGCGGTCGGGGCGGCAACCACCGGGCAAACAGGCTCCAACCCGGCCCGGGGGTTCAAACCCAGCGCCCCGCAAGAGCCGCCAGCAGGCCGGAGGGGCGCGCCCGCAGCACAGTGCTCCCCGCTGCCGGCCCGGGCAGGAGGGGGCGGGGGGCCCCGGGCAGCCCCTCGGGAAACACCCCGCGGACGAGCAAACCCCCGTCCGCGGGCCCTCACCTCTCGATGAGCCCCTGCCCGACGCGGAAGCCCATGCTCTCCAGCTTGGTGGTGCAGCGGCCGTTCTCCTGCAAGACACACAAGGCGCGGTGTCAGCCCCGGCCGCTGCCGGGCGGCCCCCAGGGCGGCCCCGGCCCCGCTCACCCCTTCGCCCTGCTCGGCGGCGCGGTACAGCCCCGCCACCATCTCGTTGTGCAGCAGCAGGAACAGCGCCTCGTCCGCCATCTCCGCTCCGCAGCGGGGCTCCCTGCCCGGCGCCGCCGCAACCGGCAGCGACCGCCGGGACCCGCCGCGCCGCCCCTTCCGGCGGGCTGGGCCGTCACCCACTGGCGCTGCCGGCCGGGGCGGAGCGGGGCGGCACGACACGACACGACACGACACGGCACGGCACGGCTCGTGCTCCCCGGCGCTCGCCGCTCCCCCACCGGCCGAAGCCTCCCCGGGCCGGCAAAGGGCCTTCCGCGTTCCCAGTCTCGCCGCCGCAGGGATGCACAAAGCCAGTGTCCCGAGGGTGGCCGGAGCTGGGGGGCTGCCCCCCGTACGGTGACAGCCGGCAGGGAAGCTCCCCAGGACTCCTCTTGGAGGTCTGGAAAGCGGGCATTCCTCACTTTGGCGCACACGCAAAGAAAGATGAGCGCGCCCATCACCCGCCATCACATCGGTTACATAGTGTTCGAGTTACACAGCCTCATCAGGGTCCTAAGAAACCATTTACATATTCAGGGTCTTTCCTGGGGTCCTCGTACATACACTACCATATGCTAATACACCCTATGCACATGCCGTGAAATAAGCCGGTGGGTCTTCTGGGGGTCTCCACCAGCGATCCAATGCCTTCCATCACCATGTCCTCTAGCTGGCCTCAGGACCGACACATGCCCACGGGAGGCTTCTAGGGAGCCGTGCAGCCTTGGGCCAGTTAGTCCTGATTTGTAGCCTTGTTATCTCTTAAGAACAGGCCTCGACTCTCCTATTTATCACTTGCCTACCTTCGGGCTTCCTTTTGTTTTTGTCACCATAGGAGGCCACAGCTGCACACTCCCAAAAATTATGTTGGCCTATTAGATCTCCTAACAAAAGGTTAGTAAAGCAATAATACGGTATTCTAGGCTACACCCCCGGCCCGCCTCGCTGGGGACACTGCGGAGGAGCGGTGGGTTTTGCGGCTTCCAGAACGTGACTCGTCCCGCCGCCTGCCATGTCCCGCCGCCCTCAAGCGGCGGCGCCCGCGGGCCCAGCCCAGCCTGTGCGCAGGAACGGCCCCGGCTGCCTGCGGGGGACCTGCGCAGTTGGCGTCCTCACCACCCCCAGGCGTCAAGAATAACGGCCGCTAACGGAGTTTTAGCAGCCGCTAAATGGCGAGGCCCGAACCGCCGCGACACCGGGTAACTGGCGGGAGGGCAGAGACCCAGCGGGGCCACCGCCCGGCCACGGCCTGCACGCCACGGCGCAGAGCGCCGGCCCTCAACAACATCCCCGCCTATTGGCTCGCCGGACACGGCGGCCTCTAGAGTGAAGCGGTGATTGGCCCCTGCCTGAGCCGACTGCGTGCGGGCTCATCAGCCCCCCGAAAGCCGGAAAGTAGGACGCGTTCCGGGTGGGCGGGGATAAACGTCCTCGAAGTGGCTTTCTGATTGGGCTGCGGGAAAAAGGCGCATGAGATCTCGTTAGCTCGGAGTGATTGTCACTCCGGAGGCCCCTTTGGTGATTCGTGGAGTCGGCAGGGGAGCCTTCCGCTAATTGGTCTTTCGGGATGCCAATCTGCCTTTGGGCTCTGTGATTGGTCAACGGCTTCGGCGGTCCTTTCCCGTGGGGCGTGCCCTTTCCTCTTTTGCCCGATTATTGGCGGTCGGAGGGGGCTGTTGAAGAGCCATTGGTTGTGCCGGGCCGGCCCGCGGCTGCTGGAGCGCGGTGCCGCCAGGCGGGACGCGTGGGCGGGGCCTCTCCCCCTCCCGCTCCTCGTTACCCAGCAGTGCCTTGCGCTGGGCCCCGGCTAGGCCGCGCGGCAGGCGGGATGGCGGTGGCGGTGCGCGCGCTGCAGGAGCAGCTGGAGAAAGCCAAGGAGAGCCTCAAGCACGTGGACGAGAACATCCGCAAGCTCACCGGGCGGGACCCCAACGATGTGAGGTGAGGCGGGGGGGGGGCCGCCGGCGGGAGCAGCGGGCCACCGGGGGGACGAGGGGGGGGATGAGGAAGGGCCGGGGCGGGGGGGGGGGTGGCGCGCCCCGCGCTGTTGTCCCGGTGTGAGGGGGGGTGCTGCGTGGTGGGGCCGAGGGGCGGGCGGCGGGGAGCTGTCTGCAGGCCGCCGCGCCCTTCGCCGGGCCGTCCCCGCTGCCCTGGCGCAGCGCTGGGAGGGGGGGGCAGGGCCGTGGGGTGGGGGAGGGGATGGTCGTGGCAGCGGGTACCTCCGGCCGGGCTTCCTGCAACGGCGGGGGTGGGGGGGTGGGGCAGGCACCGCTAATAGCGCCCGCTGTCTCTTGCAGGCCCCCTCAAAACAGACTGTTAGCCATCACAGGCCCTGGTGGAGGTAGAGGGCGCGGGAGCTTACTGCTGAGGTAAGGGGCTGCGGGACAGCGGGGCTTCTCCCACCCTTTGCCCCAGCATCGGGCTGCGCTCCTTCCGCTGCGGGGGTTGTGTTCCCTGGCTGATCCCGCTGCTTATTGTACTGCTGTTCCAGTAAGTCTGCGCTGAAGCTGAGCTACAGGGCACTTGAGGTTTTATGTCACCGTCTCAAATTTAAAGGATTTTCTTATTCTGAGTTATAACAAATTTAAACCGGTGGTTTTCCCTAACTCTGTCAACTATGTGCCTGAAAAACAAGGGGGAAGCATCAAAGTTAAGGGAGGTGTAATGTGGTGCCTAGGCCCTTGTCTCTTTGAAATTGTTCAAAATCGGTCTCTCAGTAACTAAGACACTGGTACCTATTCCAGGAAGAATAGAAAGAGTCAAAGTCGACGGAAATTTTCAAGCACATGTAACTAAAGCCACCAGTGCTTCATTGTGAGTCATCATGTCATCGCCCCCCTCCCCCCTGCCCCGTAGAATGAAAAGGCCAATTTTTGTTCAGTGGTTCTTAATGGAGTATGTGGTGGATTTTTTGTTGAATCTCAGTATTTAACTGCTGGCTAAGGTTTAATACATATTGAAAATTATTGCAAATGTGAACATAATGGGGCTCCTTGGTTTAGTGCAGCTGCTTAATTAAATAAGTACAGAAATTCATGTTTAGGTTAATTGTTCCATAAGCAGTACATTTAAATGCTTTATTGCAGTAGTTACAGTAAATGAAGATAGGGCTGAGTAACATTTATTGTTACACTGTGACTACAAAGCCAAAATTCAGTTTGATTGTGCAGGCTTAAGGTAGACCTGGGGTTAGCCTAACTTGTTCTGAGATCACAAGTGTTTTCTTTTTAGGCGTGGATTCTCGGATAGTGGAGGAGGACCCCCAGCCAAACAGAGGGATCTTGAAGGGGCAGCCAGTAGGTAGGTGCAAAAACTGCTGCAGACAACTTGCTTTATCAGAGTGAGAATTTATAATGGTAAATTTAAAATACTTAGGTTCAATAACTGTTAATATCTGATGATTTTCACAGTCTTCTTCAGAGATTACGTATTCAAGGCTTCTTAGAAATATATTTGGATGGTGGCAATTGACTGTGGTGAAATTTTTTTTGTACCTTATAGTAATATAAAGATTGTAGCAGTAATATAAAGATTGTAGCAATAATGTAAAGATACAGCAGTACAAAGATTCTTGGCATTTTCTGTTGGTGTACAGTCTGCTGTATTATAATCTGCTTAGTAGCCCAGATTTGTTTTACAGTAGACACAAATTGAATTATGACTGAGATCTCCTGTTCAATAAATCAAATTTGTATAGCGTGACAATAGACTCTGATTTTGAGCTTCCACATCTGGATGCAGGTCTGTCAGATGTGACTGACTATAGTGAGCTTCACTCTGTGGTCACTTAGGTGCAATGGTAGTTCTCAACTAAAGCAAGGCTTGCTTTTGAATTTTTGAGTTAATGCAAAATTAAGACTGTGAAACAGCTTTGCCAGGAGTAAAGTGCTGTGCCACAAAGCTGAGAGTGAAAGCTGAAGAAAAATTTAATTCCCTGCTTAGTAGTTTAAAGCCTCAGTTCATCCAAGTTCTCAGGTCTGAAGTTCTCTGCCCCTCCTCACCTGTTTTCTAGGTATTTGGCTAGGTAACTTAAATAGCAGTTCCCATTTGAAAAATCATACCACCCTTTATATCATGATGCATTAAAATCTGTCTAGTGATCCTCTATACCAGTAGCCATTTCAGAGATTTGGAAAAAGAGAATTCAAACATTAAAAGCAAGAATTAAATTCCAAAGATATTCCAAAAATTCAAATGTGGTAGTAATGTGGGCTCTTTACTATGCAAGTGGTATTAAATCTTAAAACTGTCTTTTCTCACTGATTTTTGTTGTTGTTTTTTTACTAACAGTAGGTTCTGTCTGTAAAACGCTACTTACTGGTCATTGGAACAGTGGGGAGTTGTTCAACAGCTAGAATTGTGGATTCTTCTGCACTAGATATGCTGACTTGTATTTTTCCCGTGTTAGAACAGATGATGTCCTAAATATATGTTCTCTAGTGACCTCTAATGCTTTCCTCAGGCTGGGTGGCGAACGTCGGACAAGAAGAGAATCACGCCAAGAAAGCGACGCAGAGGATGATGATATTAAAAAGGTAATACATGATAAATGGAGCTGTGCAGGAGGAAACTTCCTTATCTGGAACATGAACAAAGTAGTTTGTTTTAATTTGTTGCAGCCAGCGTTGCCATCTTCTGTTGTTGCTACCTCCAAAGAGCGAACACGTCGAGACCTTATACAAGATCAAAATATGGACGAGAAAGGAAAACAAAGGTATGCAGAAGTGTCTTTTAAGCACTAATGTGGTACTTCTGAGTGCCAGTATAGGAAGTAGCTTTAGATTTAAAAAGCATTATACGCATGCTATCACGTGTCAAAGGTGATGCCGAAGAAGTACCGTAATGGTATAAAATAGATTTCTAAAAATACTCTCAAAACACTTAACATGATGTGAAAAATGCAGTGTTACTGCTGTAAACTGACGGGTTCTACTTCTCAGGCCACCTACAGGAACAGGTTTGCTAGTGCTGTTGTAATTGATCGTCTTTGAGTAAGACAGAAATATATATAGCTTCTCTGGTTACTGAACATTTTGGACCATTACAACTGTCTTGGCACTTCATTTATTTTATTGGTTGAAGGAGGCTTTTGGGTGTGAGTTTCCTGCTTCCCCCCCTTTTGTTTTTTTTAAACATTAAATTTTAGTTCCATCATGTGGTTCTTTTCTCTTATTACATTCAGACTTGTTAATGTGTGTACAATCTGACCTTTCTTTTGGCGGCTTCTTTTCAGAGATGACCTGTGTATATCTCCTTTTTCCTGTATTCTATTTGTGTCAGGGTAGCCCATAGAAATTCTTGCTGAAATGCAGTTCTATGGGGAAGAGGTATTGGAAATGCAAATTTGCAACTCTGTCCAACCTCTTGGACTCCATCCACTTCAGCCTGCAGCTCACCTGGTGCACTAATAACCCATACATCAAATAAATAGAAGAATGAGAGCTGGGATAAGGAACTATAGAGAGCTTCTCTGATAAGGACCGCAGATCAGTTAGCACAGAAAAGGCACTTCACTCGCTTCTTTTACAGTTACAAGACTACTGTTGCTTCCATCACCAGTTTCCCACTGCTTTCCTCACAGAAAGACTTCCAAAATTCTTAGTGGACTTAAGGCACTAAAAGTTTGTTTCCTCAGAATTGTAGTTATACTGTTTTCCATCAGTAGTCTTCTGGGGAGATGAGGTGAGAAAACTAGTATTGATCTCTGTATGACTGGTGGTGGAACGAGACTATTTTAAGAGGACAGCATCTATTGAACCCTTGCTCACTGTCTTCTGGGATGTCATTCGTATACAAATACACTTTGAATAATCTCTAGCTCCCAATTCTTCATTTATTCCTGCTTCTGCTCCTTAATATACAAGTACCTTTACCTTTCCATGTCAGGTTTGTGTCACCATAGTGTAGTGGTACCGAGTTAACAGAGTAGTGTTTCCTTTTTCTCTTAATTGGGTGAAAGTTCAAGGCGAATAAGGGAGTCTGCCTTTTGCTGTAAAGCCTTGATTTAGGATAAAATGGAAAGAAAGAAAAAGTGAAATTCAATAAATTAGTTCTTGTTCAGAAGAAGGGAATTACTTGAAGAATTTGACTTTAGGTTTTCTCAAAACGATGCTTAATTGGATGAGAGCAGTTCTGGTTTCATCCCACAGTGCAGCATCTCATTGTAGAAGATACCGTCAGGCAAACTGTGACAGATGAGCTTTCAGTCCCCTGTGGTTCCATTTCTCCTTAATCCTCTGGGTGGGTGGGGGGGTACGTTTTTCAGAAAGCCCAATGACCTTCCAGTTCACTGCTTTATTGACAGCTCACACTGTATTGACTCAACTTCTTCTTCAGTACTTTCTGCTTTTGGATGTTTGGGTTTTTTTGTTTTTTTTTTTTTAGTATTTCCTTAGTGTCATTATTTCCAGATGTAAAATGCACAGGCTTCCAATTTTTCCATGCTAACTGTGCTGTGTTACGGATAAGAGCTGTGTCTTGCTCTTCAGGAAAATATGATATGATACGTGTAAATTATATCCTTGACTACTGTTGGCACAGCCAATACGTGTTCTATCGCTATGGCCTTTAGCAATACTCGAGCCTTTAAAAATAAACACTGAGGTGGAAGGTTTCTCTGATGGTTTATGCAAATAAAAATCTTGGTACTTGAACTGAATCTTAAACTTCTTTTTGTTTTTATCCAGGAATCGACGTATATTTGGCTTGTTGATGGGCACTCTTCAGAAATTTAAACAGGAGTCCACGGTTGCTACTGAGAGGGTACTTATTTTGGTTTTATCAGACTGTAAACAATAAAGTAAAGCTGTGTGGTTAAGCTGATTCAAATAGGAATAAAAATTCTCCACAGCGTAGGTTGCAGGTGCAATGGATTAGTAAGAGTGCATGTAGGTTTTTGTTTCGTTTGGTTTAGTGGAATTGGAATGGGAGGCAGGAAGGGGACTCCCAACAGTTCCATGACTCTAAAGCACTGTTTATGACCATTGCAGAAGTGAAAAGGCGATGTTTTGTTGGTTGTGGGCTTTTTTTTATTGCTGTACATTTTTAAAACATATAAAATACAAAATAGATCCTTTTTTCTTGTTTACATTATTTGGGGATCATTTCAAAGTAAATGGAATTTAATCAGATAACTATTCAGCAGGTCATAGGTTACTTCCGTAAATAATAGTGATTCAGTGTTGCTAAAGCAGTGCCCACCCTGATGCGTTCCAGATTTTTAAAATTATAACCAAGTATACAGAAATGTGTGGTTGTATTGTGCTGTCTGACTACGAATGGCTTTTCCCTCCCTGTATAGATAACAAGAATTCCTGTTTTTAAGAGGAGATGTGGTTGTACTGAAGTGAAGGCTTTGCATAGCTTAGTGGTAACTTCAAAAAACTTATATATAGGATGGTGGTAACTTTATTCCTAGTACTCCTTTTAAATTGTGCGGGGTATGCTCTTTGTTTACTGTTGCCCTAAATGGGTAATTCAGTTAATGCTAATAACCTTTAGCTCAAAAACACTGTTTGAAAGTTCTACTTTCAGCAGTCTGGTGGAAACAGAAACCAAGTCTTTAAACTTAAAATCTTTTCTGTGTAGTGTTAGCATAGCTGGCTTGCAGTGTTGATATTGATTACTTTCAGATCCTGTATTTAGATATTCTGCTGTTTAACTTCTCATGTAGGTCATGAGAAAGGACCAAAGTTCTTTGCTGCCTGGCTGCCTTTAGAACAAGAAACTATTGATTAGGATGCTTTAGTAACATGGAGTCCTTGTCTAATCTGTAGTAGTATGTGTTTGCATCAAGAGACTTCGAGGAGTTACTGCTCTTTGCAGCATTTTTCTGAAAATTTGTGTAGGCATTGTTCTTTTCTTACTTAAGAACTTGCTATAAATCAAAGTAGAGGCCTGAAGAGTTTTATGACGCAGCTATTTTGTTGTCCAGGCACTAAAATGTACTTTTTTTTTTTTATTAGACAGCTGTTGTACAATCTGAGCATATGGCTGTCTAGGACATAGAAACAGGACATTCCTGGATTGTAGTAATATATCTAATTAGCAATGAATATACTGGAAGTATTCACAATGTAAATTTTGTTGGTCACAAACACCAGTCTGCAGTCCTTCATTTGTTTCTGGGGGAGTTGACTTTGTTTTCCTCAGTGGAATAACAGAAATTTATTTTTTTTTATGCTGTTGGGGAAAAAACTTGTTGAAGCTTGTCTTGAAAATTAAAATCAAAACTGAATGACAGAAAAGCAGGTAGAAATCCACAGGGGCCCACAATTTTATAGTTCAACCACAAAAAATTAGGTGCCAGCCAGCAATGACTCTCTTCTATTACCTGTAATCTAGGAAATATTTCTTAGTGTGTTCTTAGGATTGTCTTTAATGGTATAAATAATTCAAAAATTTAAGTGAACCAAACTAGAACACTTTCTTGGTTTAGAAAGAAATATTTAAGATAAATCTTTATTTATTTTAGCAAAAGAGACGACAAGAAATTGAACAAAAACTTGAAGTGCAGGCAGAGGAAGAAAGAAAGCAAGTTGAAAATGAAAGGCGAGAACTGTTTGAGGAAAGACGTGCTAAACAGACGGAGCTGCGGTTACTGGAGCAAAAGGTTGAGCTTGCTCAGTTGGTGAGTTTTAATTTTGCTCTTCATCTTTTTCTTGTTTAAACTATTCTGCTGTATCTTAGGGTTATTTTCTTTCATTACTCAGCAAGAAGAATGGAATGAACATAATGCTAAAATAATTAAATACATAAGAACAAAGACGAAACCCCACTTATTCTACATACCTGGCAGAATGTGTCCTGCTACGCAGAAGCTGATGGAAGAGTCACAGAAAAAGATGAATGGTAAGTGGTCTTTTTGATACTAGAGCCCTTGTTCTTGCCTCCCTTTGTTTGCTGTACAGATTTCTTTTTAAGTGTCTTTGCTTAAATACATGATTTTCATGGTTAGAACAAAATGTATGTTCTTGCATGGGTGTTCATCATAAGTGAACATTACTCTTTCAGTGACTTATTTTTATGTTGGATGTGCTTTGGTTCTCTTACAAGAAGTCAAAAGAGGTCTATACATAATTTGAGGTATGTGTTTAAAACATAGTCCTTAACATTAGCTTTAGTTACCAGACGTATGCCAGTGCAGCAGCTTAGTTTTTGAAAAGGCAGATTCTATGGATTGAAGACCCAAGGAAATGCAGGTTTTTACAAGGGATTTGAGAAGCATTTTCTTAAGCACAGCACTAGAACTTTATGATGACTTCTTTTTTTTCACCTTAATGTGTGTTCATTTCTGTTTCGCAGGGTGACTATATTTTTCTTTTGGAAAACAATGTAAAATACTCCGGTTGATGGTAGACCTACTGTTCTTTCTTTATTGAAATGAGAATGTGTTGGGTTTTTTTTCTTAAGGAACTCTTCTACATTGTGTGGGGTTGGGGGATAAGAGAAACTAGCTCACCTGTCTGAATAGCTTATGTTATTTAAGCTTTCTTAATACCTAACGAGCTTTTTGCTGATCCTTACTGTCTTTTGTTTACCTTAGGTAGTATAACCTTGTTAATATATAAATACCAGGAAATTAAGGTATTATATTGATATACTGTTGGTTGGATTGATTTTGATGAAGTCAAAACCTCTTTTTGTTAGCTTAGATTTAGGGCTTTACTGTTCTGATACTCAGCTGAGCTGACTATCCCCTTTGCTTTGTTTTCTTAAGGTAACTAGCAGTCTTTTCCATTACGCATGAATGGCTTGCTACTTCAGAATGAATAAGGATGCAGTATTTATAAGTTAAAACAGTTTGATAACTTATTAGTTCATAGTTAAGGGGAAAATAGACTTCAGTGTCTGTAGATTATCTGAAACTATTATTTATGCATTTATTCCCCAGCACTCTTTGAAAGCAGGCGAAATGAATTTGCAGAGCAGATTAACAAAATGGAGGCCAGGCCCAGAAGACAATCTGTGAAGGAAAAAGAACAGAAGGAAGAACAGAATGAAGAAAAGAAGGAAGAACAGAACAAGGAGCAGGAAGAGGGTAAGGTGGCTCAGCAGGTGGAAGAGATGGAGACAGGTAATCAGCACAATGATGTAGAAATGGAGGAGGTAGGGGAGGAAAAGGGAAAAACAGGTTCAGGGCATAGTGATGCAGAGAAAGAACAGGAAGAGGATGAACAGAAACATGAAATGGAGATTAAAGTAGAAGAGACTACCGAGGTGAGGGAGAATGACAAGCAACAGGATGGTCAGCATGAAGAGGTCACAGCTGTAAAAGAGGAAAGTGAAAATGTTCAGCCACTGGATAATGAGCAGGATGTGGCTGAAATGAATGAGGCAGATAGCGTAGACCCTATAGAAAATGAAAATGGCAAAGAAGTGGAACCAGAAACAGAGTGTGATGCTCAGCCAGAAAAAGTGTGCAGTGTTCCTTCTCCCGAGAAGGAGAAAGGTATCAAACCAGACATTGAAGCTGAACCTGAAGAAAAACAGGAGAAGGCACCTGAAGCTCAGCCAGAACCTGCGGCCGAGGCTCTATCTCGGCTGCAGTCTGTGCCACTGCCACAGTCACCTCAGTTGTCTCAGTCCACTCAGGATACAGAGCCCCAGACAGACAAGGATGAAAATGCTGTGGTGTCTGTAAAGGTGGTTGAGGCACAGACTGAGCAGAGTCAGACACCAAGTGCAGAAACTAAGAGTAAGACTAGGAGTAGAAGCAGGGGTAGGGCAGGGAACAAAACTGGTAAGAGTCATAGCCATAGTAGCAGCAGCAGTAGTAGCAGTAGTACTTCAAGCAGTACTAGTAGCGGAAGTAGTTCCAGCACTGGCAGCAGTAGCAGTCGGAGTAGTTCCACCACCAGCAGCACTACAAGTGGAACTACTAGCAGGGACAGTAGTAGCAGTAGCTCTAGCAGTAGTGAAAGTAGAAGTCGAAGCCGAGGAAGAGGGCATAACAGAGATAGAAAACGCAGAAGGAGCACAGACAGGAAGCGAAGGGATGCTTCAGGAGTAGATAGAAGTCACAAGTCCTCAAAAGGTGGGAGTAGAGATGCCAAAAGCTCAAAGGATAAAAGTTCAAGATCTGACAGAAAGAGGTCTATATCAGAAAGTAGTCGGTCAGGCAAGAGAACTTCACGGAGTGAAAGAGACCGTAAATCAGACAGGAAAGACAAAAGGCGTTAACAGAAGAGACCAAGCTTCTTTAGCCTAATCTTTGCAGCAGAAGATTATTTGAGTGAAAGGATTCCTTGTAAGGAGGAGAAGGCTGCCTTAAGAATTGCATGCTGTAAAAAATCTTTTGGAAAAATGCAGACTGTTTACCAGGCGTTCTTGTACTTTTTACATAATTTTGTAAAAGGTTACTTACCAAAATTATGTGAAGTTCCTGAAAATGTAAAAATAAAAGATTAACACTCCTTTGCATCTTTTTTTAAATACCCTGTACTCATTAAGATCCTCTGTATATTTTAATAGGTAAACCTTTAAGTAGGCGTGATCACTTCTTCTGTATCATACGTATTTTTTTTTAGAAATAAATGTGCATTTTAAATAAATTGTTTGAGATGTCCTGTTGACAATTAAATTCCTCTTATAGATCATATGTAGGGAGGCAGTGTTGCAGGAAATGTGAAATTTTGCTTTTCCTCTCTATTCCTTGTAAGAATGGGAATCTTAAGACCCAGAAAAGGGAGTAGTCTCCAGTGCTGGGTAGGAAGGGAAAGTAATTGATTTGAATCTATAATTCCTTGTTTTCTTCTGTAATCACAAGCTCTTACTCAATTCTATCTTCCAGTTTTATAAAACTTTTTCCTATCCCTAGGCAAGCAATGATTAAATAGGAATGTTAACACTGGCCAAGACAGTTCAAGTCAGTCTGGAATACCACTCTTACCTGCCTTCTGCGGGTGCTTTGGTAGTATTAACATCTGTGTTCTGGAGACAGTTAATCTGTTCAATGATGTTCCTTGCTTTGATGGCCAGTGGAGAAAGACTTCAGCTTGCTTCTCTACCAGGATTCTTTTTATTTTAGTAGCAGACTAATCTTTGATCCCTTCATACCACTAGGGATAATTAAATAGCAGTGTTGGAGTTACCTGGGACTACCTAATACTAATGTTGTGTGCGTGCAAGAATGCTTTCTGAATGTATTTAATACAACTTAAAGTGGTATGGTGTTATCTATGAAGGTGAATTCTGTTTTTATATAATTTTGTATGGAAAACAATAACATCTGTCGCTCTGTTCTGTACATGTGCAAATAAATGTGGCTTTGTAGACTACTCTCTCGATGCCTATGATGTTTTCTATAACACAGGTGTATTACCTTAGCCTTTCTACCTTTAAAGCATGAATCATAATTGCAGGTGACTGTACCTCAGAAGCTCTGTATCCAATGTTGTTCTTACAGGCTTTAATTAATGCCTATTAACTGAATCTGAAACACTGCTGTAATCTGTGTCGTTTTGGCAGGAAGAGAATTGTCATATCTCATAAGCCAAATCGTAGACCAGGAAGTCCTAGAAATATTTTTGGAATGGAAGTGACATGTGAGCTTATTTTAGTGTATGAAATGCCATATGTACCCTTTTTTTTTTCTGGAACAGAAAGCAGACTTTTGCAAAGTTCTAGTTCAGGAGCGTATTGATTTGGGGGATTTTCATCTGAACGCAAGAGCAGTGACAGACTTCTGTGTTCTGAAGTGCTGAACTTCCTGTCTTACAGAAATGTATGTCTGGCAAGGGATGAAGTAGAATGTTCTTTCAGTACAAATGGACGCAGTGGGCAAGCTCCTCAGGCTTCCCCCTTCTCAACAAGTTTGATACTTCATTCTGATTCTTCAGTCCACTTGCTACTTCAGTATCCTATCTGCTTCTGCTTCTCTACAGCTGAGAATCATTTTTAGTTCATGTCAGTAGTCTCCAACTGTATTTCCTTGCCTTCAGAGGAATGCGGTGATTTAATGTGCCTTATTTTTTGAAGGTCAAGCAAAAGTTCAAATGTCTTATTGAAGTTGTTAAAAACGGCCAGAACAAACTTTTATACTGAGTAGCTGAGTAAACGTTACTGTTTTGCATGTTTTAACTAATTTCACATTTCAAATTGCCTTTGGAGGCCATTATAATTTTGTTGATTAATTACATACTTGGTTTTTTCCCCTAAAATGGAATATTCTGAAGGTTTCTTGCGTTGAGCTTGAGTGATTCACTGCTATAGTGTATTTGCTGTATGGGCTTTCATGGCTGATGCTGTAGTCGTTATGCAAAGCTAGAGAAGCAGGCTGCTAGTCAGAAGCCAGCTGTTTCAGAGGAGCTGATTAACAGGGTTTATAAAGACAGTGTGGTGGGTCCTGGTAGCCCAGCTAGGGATTGGGTTGATTACATTGTTTCAGGTATATACAAGCAGGGTTGTTATTTTTATACAAGGTGAAAACCAAGGTTTGTTGCCAAGTGTGGAGCTGGTGGTGTCTTTGATAGTTTCGTGTTTGTTAGAAGAAACTTCCTGTGAGGTTGAACTGTGCTGTCAATTAATAGTTAGCCTGGGTAAATCTCAGGGGCTCGGTGCGACATAAACATCAGTGTGTGGTAACTTCATCAGAACAAAGCTTTCTAAAAGGTATTCCAATCAGTGTACCACTAGAGAAATAGTACGAGAGAGTAGTATGCTGTTAGCACAGTATTACATACAGACCTTTGTCTTTATAAAGCAGTAGTATTTTCAGTAATTATTACATTTGACCTCTGGGTTCCATCCTTACCCTGAAACCATTTCAGAGCTGTGGGTAGGGCTGAGACCATGAGTGCAGTCAAGTAGCTGACAATTTCAAGACTGAATTTGATGCAACAGTTAAGGGGTTCTGAGAATAAAGTGTAGATAGCATAGAGGTAGGAAACGATTAAAGCACTTTCTTAATTCCCTTCCCCGTAGTGGTGAGTCAAGATCAAAGGAAAAACACTTTGTTCTCTTCACTCAAGTCATGTGGAAAAAGGAATGATAGAAAAAGGGGAAAAGTAGCGAGATGCTTTATGTGAGTGGGCAACGTACCATGTATGCTCTATGCCTGTCTTGTGGAGGCTTCCATCACATGGTCCCTTCTACCCTTAAGTATAACTTCAGAGGGATGTTTGGGGGGTGTTTGTTTGTTTGGGGTTTTTTAGAGCTTTTATGCTATGCACTGACTCTATACCATTTACTTTTTTCATTAGCGTTGTTTGTCTTTGTAAGTGTAGTAGTCCCCACATTTGTTGCTTCAGTTCTGCAGAACAGAAAGCTCTCACTATCTGCTGTACGGCTTTCAACTTTGTCCTTTGGAAGCCACCTGTGATAAACTCCACAAATCTTACTCTTTGACTCTAGTTCAAAGGTGATTAGAAGTTACACTTGTATAATGTCTGCCACTACAGGATTTGCACCTAGAAGGAAAGAATATTTTATATAAATATGATTTATTATTGAAGTTACTAGAGGAACAGAGATCAGAGCAATGCTTATCAGGCTTTTAACAGCTTCAAACCTAGAAGAATGATTGTTGAGACTAAGGGACACTGAGCAGTGCCCAGAATAACCTGAAAACTGCAGATGCAGATTAAACTGAGTAGCTAAGATGAGCTGCAAGATTTTATCTCCATATAAAGACTTGAGAATTAGTTCTAGGTGTCCATACGAAACTCAAGTCAGAGTCTTTTTCAGAGCTGTTTCGACAAACATAGTAATAACGTGCAGATCTCAAGGTGTGGGTCGGATAGTTTGCTTTCCCACACAAACTTGCTTAAGTATGTAATATTAAGTGCCAGAATACCTGGCTTTTCCATTTTTAGGTGAATGGGATCCATGTTACCAGGCTCAAAAAGGGGCTGTTGGCCTTTCTAGGCCCATTACTGGGCTTTGCCCCACGTTCCGTGGTTGGTGTGCAACGTTATGAAAGACCAGTTGTTAATCTTAGTGGGAAAGAAGTGTCCTTTTTTTGATATTGCACAATATACTTAGTATACATATAGAGTCCTCCCAGTATATGTTTCTTGTATATTTCTTGTATATTCCTTCTTACCAATCTGTCCTAATCTGTAGAGACTTGGGAATGAGAAGAAGAATTAAAAAAAAAAAAAAGCCTGTCTAATTTTTCTGCTCACCCATTTTTTTTGTTTGTCACGTTTTAGCTGCTTGGACCCCAAGGAAGGTCCCGGATTACTGACCCTCTAAGTAACACAGGATCCAGGGAAGTGAAGGGGGATGTTGATGCTGGGGATGGGGCTGCATCAACACTAGTCAGGAGCGAGTGTGGGGTGCCAATCGATAGCGTATTCTGCCTGGTGCACAAGGCAGCTCTCCGGTGGATTACCTAACAGCAGAGGCAGCTGGTCATAGGATAGGTCTGTCTGACTACCGGGTCACGTGGCAAAGGAAGGGGCCAAAGTGTTAGATTGCAACGGGAGGATATGTCACCCACACTGATTTTTTTTGTTTGCCGGACATTGCTGGTTAACATGACCCGGGCTCACACTGTGCCCTCTCCCAGCCTCCAGGCTGTTTGCTGGCTGGATGAGGCTAAGCGCCAGCGCATGGCAGGTTGGAGTTGTGGAGCAGGAGGGTGGGGGAGCCTATGCTGCAAGTAGGATACAGCTTAAATTCATGGAAAGAGAAAGCAGAACAAATTCTGTGTGAGTCATGCTCAGGACCAAAGGAGGGGCAGGCCTACTAGGAAGCATGCGAGGGCAAATATCAGGCTGGGAAGGGATGCAGGGCTTGGGGTGCTATCAAGAAGGGAGGGAGAGGAGGCTGCCTCATGCAGGAGGGAGGGAAAGGAAGGGCGAAGCCCCTGTTGTGTAGATAAATTAGACGTACTGTGTTAAGGTCACCAAGGAAGTGTGAGATGATGACGTGAGCCCTCTGAAGCAAAGCTTACTTCTAACACAAACCTCTCTGCAAGTTTTCATCTATAGCACAACTTCATACCTATATAACCAGTGTACAACTCCCTGCGTAATTAATGCTTTAAAGCATAACCTGTGTTTGAGAAAACATTATTTATAACTCCATATTGGATAACAGGTTGCTAAGAAACAGAGGGTATTCCTTAAAAAGCAGGAACGATCATCTGCTCAGCTTTGATAAATTGCTCTGTGATATTTGTGGAGATGGCATATGGATTCTCTAGTTGTCTTAAGAGGCTGAAAACTGCCAAGCACCTTTAAAAAAATTCAGAGTAGAGTAAGTATTCCCCATGCTAAAGGATTTTACTTGGCATCCAGTGTGTGTGAGAAAACTCCAAAAGAGTATGTGGGAAAAAATTCTGTTCCTATAAATAATCCAAAACATATCAGTGCACACAAAATATAGTTTATTAAACAAAACAAAAAGCTAGAAATTTTTTAGTACCTATATTAGCAATCATGCAAAGCAATATATGCATAAAATGGCTAGTCCATCTTAAAATCAGATGGAAGATGTGTATTAAAAATGCATTCATAATCTGGAAAAAATCCTAAAACAATTGTTTGTTGAATTTCCCCTAACACAGTCTTTCACCAGCTCAGTACAAAAGAACCTAGCTGATGGAGGCTAAGTTTTTATGTGACCAGAACTAGTTTCTTTGTATTCAAACATCAGTCTAACTATCAGAAGATAGTTAATTATTAAACTTATGCATATAATCAGGACACCTGACTGTGCAGATTGTTAGCAGGTTAGCATAGTTCTGTTTAAGCGGATGAGAGAAGGAAAACGGGATTGTAAGTTTCTTTGCAATGTTTTGTTAAGCTAAGAAAAATTAAGTAGAAAATTCTTGCTAATCGCACATAGATGCAATTTCTACAGTTTCAGTGTGTTCTAGGTTTAAAATGTCAAGGATCTTGGATCAGAGAATTTTGCTGCTAGTAATTTCATTTTCAACAAGTCTGCACTGTACAAAGGTACTTTCAGAATGGAAGAAGTGTGGTGATCGGGAATGTGAGAGTAAGTAAAAAAGTTTTTTTCAAAAGGAGTCTATGGTGTATGTGCAGCTATTACAAATCGTAATGTCAAAATTAGCAATGAAACAGACTGAAAATGAGTAGCCATAGAAAATATTTGTTGTCAATATACTAAGTTTATGAGCAACTGGCTTGAACTTTTCAAACAGAAAGAAAAAAATACTTGCTGGATCGCATTGTGTAAGTATGTAAAGACCAAAGTTCAGTAATACTCTTGAACAGCTAATTTTTCTGAGGTTTCCTCAAAACGGGCAGCGTAAAGCAGCTTTAAAGTAGTTTTAACTCATTCTTTACAGGTACAAAAGGAATTAAAAAAAATAGTAGGTTACAAACTGAGAAGACTATATGTCTTGTGGCTTTAGTACATTCACAGCCCATTCAGTAAAACTCTGTTTTTTTCTACTGTAAGCAAACTGTTTGGTCTCATTTTTTGGTAATCCTTCCTACAAAAGGCCCTGTTAATATTTCCCCTTTACTTATTTTTTCTTCTTTGCCATGCAGTAAGAGCTGTAACTAGTTACGGAATTCCCGTGGAGTAAATATCTCTGCAGCAAGCGGAGCCACTGAATCACAAGTGGGCAGCAATAAATAATGCGCCATTTATTATCCATTGATTACCATTGTGATACCTGTCGTAAGCATATGTAATTGAAGCTGTTTCTAAGCTGCCTCCATTGGTCTGGCAGCCTTACTTGTTGCACTTTCAATGCGGGTAGCTTGTCCTGAAGAGGGAGAGACCTTAGATTTCCTCTGATTTTCGTTATCCTGGTGGAGCCACACTGACCTCGGCAGGTTCTGGATGCGCAGAGGTGTCTCTTTTTGTGGAACAGGCTCCAGACTGCCCAGAGCACATCAGTAGTGGTTTCGGTGGGGAGAAAAGGGCGGAGACAGAGAATTTAAAGTCATTCAAATTGAACTGGAAACTTTGGTTTTGACAGTGTGTTTAAGGTTTATATTGCTTAAACTTACCTATTGTCTCCATAAGATAAATATATTCAAAAGGGAGGACAACATCCCTAAAATAATTACTAGATTTAACTTAAGACTCTCTAAATCAGACAACTATAAATATCCCTGGGAAATATCTCTTAGTTGTTTAGATCTGGCTTTAGTAGTTGAACTTGCTAATTCTCCACAGGCATCTCAGCGTTGAAAGCTTGGCTGAGTGAGGACTGGGAAGTGCCCGTATAGAACAAGGCCTTTTCTCCTTGATGCCTGTAGCAAACAAGAAAGAAAACAGGACAGGGCTGCTTTTTCCATTCGTTGTTTTCCACTTGATGATATAAATGGATTAGTATCATAACAAAGCACATATTGGTGTATTAACAAACATTTTAATGTATTTTTATATATCAGACTTCCTCAGTAACCTATCGGACTTCAGACAAAATGGTTGCTATACTTTCTTTCTTTCTTTCTTTCTTTCCACATGCTATTGCAGCGGCAATGAGCAGAGTTCAAGCCACTACAGACTACTTAGGGCCTGACTGCCGGTATCTTAACTTCAAAACAGGGGAAGAGATAATGGTATACTCCAAACTTTCAAGGAAAAATGAAAACTTGTGGACAGGAAGTGTAAGTACTTCAATCTGAAAGACTTTTGCCATAAATAATTTAGATAGCATAATAATAGCATAACAACTGCAGTTTGCTTGCTTCCAGAGATCTTCTATCTCTTTTTGTAATATTAGCCAGTCATGGATCAACACAGTGCTTGGGAGATGGGTTATTATCTTCATATAGAAAAGAAAAATCAAACCTTGCAAAGATCATTCACAGAGTTACAAAGTCAAGATCACAATCCAAGTTTCCAGTCTCCCTCATCTAGTGATTTGGCTATAATGATTTCATCTGGTTCCCTTAAAAACACACAGGTCTATCAGGTCAGGTACCTACCTATGGGTAGGTAAGGGTCTGTGGGTAAGAAGGTTTTACAGTTGTTTAATCAGCAATCCAGTATTGGGACCTGACTTCACAGTTCAGTGCCCAGCAAAAGTTCCCAGAGAGGTTACCACACGTATTTGATTTGGAACAACTGGCAATGTAGTTACAACAGCCATGTGGTTATGTTATATCTAAGAAGGAACAGATACGCTGATTCAAATCCAACTGCTAATAAAACGGTGCAAGTGGTTCAAAACCAGAAGATACTGGTAGGCTTTTTTTTTTTTTTTTTTTTTTTTTTTTGTAAAAGATCTATCACATTTATTGTTTAACAGTGAAATTCTGTCTTCCGTTTTTCATCCAAGAGTATTTTTGCAGGTACCTCACTCTTTCTTGCTTTCCAAGATGTATTGCTCCATTAAAGGCTATGTACAATGCTTTGATGTAAAGCCAGTGGTTGACTTCTTAGTCAGACCGAACCTTACTTGATTCTTTTGGGCATTACCATCAACATGTGCATTATTTTGTATATAATTGCCATCTTTTTTCACCGTTTTCTCTTCAGCTGGCCTCTTACCTGAATTTCATATCCTACTTTTCTCGTAGCTTATTATGGGTCATTAATTATTAAGGCACAATTTTTCTCCCGGTGGACTCAATGGGAAATTTGCAGCCAATTTTAGTAGGAGCTGGTGGACACCACCTGTGCACACAACACTGACTTCAGTTGCAGCAGTGTTAAGGCTACTGGTTTGGTTCTGCACAAAGACTTCTTCATAAAAATAATACAGAAAATAACAGGATGGAGTAATATACTTTCCCTTGCTCTCTGACACGGCAAATGGAACACTTTTTTGAAGAAAAAATAAATCAATCTTTTGACCAAACAAAATGAAGGGGTAGGGGGAAGCCCTAGAAACTTATTATTTGTACTTTTCTAGAACATATGCAAGCACTAACGTATCACTGAAGTTTAAATACTCTCATTCCTTTTATATTTTTTACAGAAAGGAAAGGATTTTGGATATTTCCCAAAAGATGCTGTGAAGGTTGAGGAAGTTTTTATCGTGGAAGAAGTTGAAGTGCTCACTAGGGTAAACCAACATCACCAGATTTTCCAATGTAGTTCACAGCGACTGAAAATTTTAATATTCAGTTAGAAATTCAAGTGTCGATGCATATTTTATTTCAGATAATTCAAACCATATTTTTTTCATTATTGTTCCATTTACATGTTTATTGTCCTCTAAAATAATTTTTATTTAATTAATTATATAGAACCATTAGGAATAATATGATTACTTCCAGTCCCTTATGTAAAGCTGCACACACATGTAACTACACAGAAAGAGAATAAAGATATAATGCTGTGCTACACAGTACTGTAGAAAATTACACATGAAGACATTTTAAAAGTTAATATTGTTCTTTTAGGAAACTGATTTCCTTTGTCTTCACGGAGATAAGTACACTCTTGAAAATGAAGATAGCACATCACATGGTCACAACAAAGAAAGAGAATATTCATCATCTGATGCCAAATCAAAGCTGCAGGAAGATGAACTCTTCAAACATACAAAAGACTCCATGCAAAAGGAAGAAAGAGCTGAATCGGTTTCTGAAAATGATTCCACAGAATCTCACACTCAGGAGGAGTCGGCAAGCAAAAAGTTGGTTAGAAAAAATGAGAACAGAAAAGATGATACCGAAGAGCAAGAAATGCAAAACAGTCTCCCACTAGAGACCATTCCAGCTCAGTCCAGTTGGATTGCAGGATGGTTTACCATGGGAAGTAAAAGTGATGAAGAGCCCTTAACAGCCATTACTGAATCTTTGGAAGAAAATACATACCGAGGCAGAAAAATATTGGTAACTGCTGAAAATGACTTACAGGAGCCAAATGACAAGGAGGAACAAGAACCCCCAGCATCTGTTTGGTTTCAAGGTGGATTGACAGACCTTCTGTATTTTGCTGACAAAAATGTGGACATTGGTTTGGCATCAGAAAAAAATGAATCACCAATCAATGATGTTTCTGGTGTGCCTGGACACTCCAATAATGAACAGGAAACAACAGTCACAGAGTTACTGACAGAAGGAGAAAAGAGCGAAAGCCAAGAATCCAAACTGAATTGGTTTAATTTGGATTTAAGTAATATTCTTAATTTTGGCCTTGCTGAGAAAGATACAATTGCAATGGAAGACCAGCAAAGCAGAGAAACAGAGGATGAAGCAAATAAGGATGAAGAAGTGCAGACTATAGACCAGGAAGAATCGCACATGGACAAAGAATCAAAAGAGATGGTTAAAGCAGTGACAGATGAAGAAGATGAAGAGAAGAATGCACAAGAAATAACAGATTCAAACAGTAACATGCCAAATCCTGGGGAGATACCAGCAAGTGTGCATACCCTTCAAGACACCAAAAGCATGTCAAGTAGTGGAGAATCCTCTTTTGATATACTAACAGGTGACAAAGAGAAGCCAATAGAACCTCACAGTTCAGAACAAGACTTTGTATCAAAAAGCCAACTGCTGGAAAACACTGAAGCAAAAAAGAGAAACCAGGAGTCAGACAGCAGACATGACCATTCAGGTTGGTATACAAATACCTCTAATAGTTTTATTAATTATAACATGGACAAGTATGATAATCAACAGGCACATAAACAATTGCATCAGATCATATTTCTTCTTCTCCTAGCCCACCTCAAAACTGTGATCCCTCAGACACAAAAAATACAGAAGAAAATCCTGACATAGCTGAAGAACAGAACCATTCCTTCTCTTTTAGTCGTTTTGCAGACAGAGTTTCAGAATTCAACAGCCAAAAAAGACCAAGTGCAGAATTTGCAAGATTATGATAAAAAAAAAAAGATATTTTTTAAGTGAAGAAGCCCCTCAAACTGAAAACCACAATGAAATATTACAAGGAAATAATAACAAGTAAATCAGAGAGTTAGCGAGCAGTTGTCTGAAAAGATGAGGGTGCAATCCAAGAAAGCAATGTGTTCCTCGCTAGCTGTGCAAAATAATGAATGCAGTCATGGAAAAGCAAAACATTTTGTCAAATTAGTAATAGTGATGCTTCCAGATTTTATCTGTTGAAACACTAGTGCAACCTGAAGTATCTCAAAGACAGCATGTACCCTTGTTTAGTTACTCCAGTGCTAAAGATGATGTTTCTAAGAGTAGTGAAGGTCAGGAAAACACCGATATAAAAGGTTATTATAATGACTCTGTCTCCAAAGATTCTCTGTATTTACCTTCAAAATTGAATTTTGAAAATACAGTGGAAATTATACCTCATCTGCAGGGAGAATAAAAAATGGAAACAGTTGAAACAGTGCAAAAAGAACAAAATAACCTCAACACTTGTATACAAGAACCTCTAAATTCAGAAAACAAATTACCAAGTTATAGGGAACTACCAGGAACTGCAGATAATCATCTGGGCATCGAGAAGACCCATGTGACAGCGAACAAAGTCTTACTTTGGAAACATCTGAGAACCAGTCAAATGATGTGACACAGATCAAAATTCAGTATCAAAAAGCCAGTTCAAAATGGATGATGACATAAAAGAGAAAATTCACTAACCAGGGAACAAAAACGACCCACTAGGGTTTTATGAAAACATCATCAAAGATTTCAGTCAGGATATTTTGAATGATGAACAGGATCAGAAATCTGAGGAGTCCCAAGAACTGATTGCAGACCAACATTTCTCTCCTTACCCCTCATCTAGTGGCTTCAGTTTAACAGGCACCAAAACTTCTGAAGAAACTGGTCACTTGGAGAATTACAGAGTTTCAGAATGGAAGGTAAAACTTGCTTGCTGAGAATAGAAGAACTAAGCTTCCATAATAATAATAAAAAAGGCCTCAATTTAAGCCTCAATAAAATACTATTATGAAAAGAAACTGAAGCCAAACATAATGAATGAGGTGACAGTTATACCTCCAAAAAGAATCATCTTTCTCTTCAGCTGGCAGTGCAAAATAACAGAATAAAAATTTAAAAAAAAACCAAAACAACAAACCAAAACCCAACAAAATCTACCAGATTAGTAAAGGACAGGACAACACTTGGTGCTCTTGCCTCTCAGGAGAGAAGCTACAAACTGAAAAAATTCCTATAAACATGCAACATCAGAAAGATGAAGCAGAAATAACACAGGAAGATTCATGCTCCCAACATGAGCTTCTGGTACCAAAGAATGGGTCAGAGGACAGTCCTAATCCAGATCTTAGAAAGAAATACAAAAATTACATGTGATATAGTAAAAGAAAAGACTATTCTGTAACATCAGATTTAGGCACATCAGGCCATTACAACAGTGCAAGATACAAATACATAGAAAATGAAACCGTTTTGGAACACATCATCAAAAGACAAAATAATACCAAAGTCTTCAACTGAATTCAAGTAAAAAAAAAAAAATTATAAAGAAAATGTATTAACAACAAAAGCAACAGAGCAGTCACATGGTATTAGCCTGACTGAGTATGAACTTTTACCCTAGAAGCTTTCTACAATAGAAGACAAATTTAAAGAAAAAAAATATAGCATGTCCAATTAGTATCTCCTCAAACTAGAAATTCAGATTGCTATTAAAAAGAAACAGATTAATTAGATCTTGGAAACCTGGGATTGCTCAGAAACCTGGCTGATAAAGTACATGTTGAAAAAGAAGACACTGTTGTAACTGAATAATACTGAAAAATTAATTGCTGTGACTAAAACAAGATAGGAGGCAGAAAGAAAAAAAGAAAGAATCTGAAAATCAAAGAGAGTCCAAGTCCAGGAACGTAAACAATAAAAATCATATTCTCACAGAAAGGGTTCCGGATAGTATTTTTACTAGACCATCAGGGTTCTTTGAAAATATATTTAGTAAAACTAATAATTAAGCCTATAGAAAAAGAGTTTGAGGATGCATGTTTTGTCAAAAAAAAACCCAAATGAAAATAGGGATGACACTGGGGCTGGTAGAATTACATGCTACACAGAAGAATGAGACGGAGTTAAGAGAAAAGGAATCTGAACAAGAAAAAGATACTACTAAATCTGCAGAAGATGCAGAAAATGATTAAATCAATTTAGAAATAATGCATGATAAATTTGAGGAAGGACAGCTTGGCATTTTGGAAAAAATACTGCTGCAGAATCCAGCAAAAACAAGCAAACTGGCAAAACCATAGTAAGGCAGACAGAGTTCACGTTCCCAAACCCAAGGAAAACCAGGCAAATATTGTATGAGAAACACTCAGATTTACCAAACCTGTGGATTACATTCCAACAATTTTATTTAAAGTTAAGATACTAAGCAACCTGCAGAGCATCTCTGCAAGGGAAGCAAACTGATGCAGCTGCACCAGCAATTTGAAAAGATTCTTCGAAATCACAGCTTAACTCACATAAGGACAACACTTTGCAGAGGAAACAGGTGATTGTGTCTGCACAAAGGGGCGCAATTTCAACATTGGGCAAGAAAAATGTATGGAAAAAAGGAATGTTCCTCTAGAGCTGCCAGAGCTTTTGTCTGCTATAACAATTAAGTGTGCAGCCCAAATTGCAGCTAAAGGTACTGGGCTAATGCTTCCCTATCAGTGATGTAGCAAGAACAAAATGTGCTTCGTTTGAGGGAAAAAAATACAACAGCTACAACACTGTCTCCTTCTGGTGATTGGAAATGAAGTGGTAGCACACCTAACTAATAGTAGTTAATGACTTACTTATGATATTTTGAGGATCTAATAGTGCAGATTTAGTTAATGCAATGGTAGCAGTTAAGAGCCAGTTACTCTTCCTCACTTTTGACTATTGGACTATTATTTGTGATGTGTATCTTTGGCCAGTACTGGCTTGAAGCATAGAATTAAAAAATTAATTAATTTTTAATTTTATTTTTATTTTCTCACATCGGCCAAGCAAAGTGTGGGGTTTTTTGAAAATGGTGTTTCATTGGCATCAGGCAATTTGCTCCAAGTCACTGAAACTGAGGAAGCTGGGTGCCTTCTGCACAAGCATGCCTGTAGTTTCTTGTATTTCACAGTGAAGTGTGTTAGACTGTGGAAAGTTGTTAATCTTTAATCCTACATCACATTTTTAATTGTTCTTTTTGTAAAGCTTTTTCCAGTTTGTTTGAACAAGCATTTCTTCAATCATAAATGCATAGCATATTTTTACTCCAATGTAAACGGTCCAGTGTTTGGCTTTAAGTTGAGGAAAATAAAAATAAAAAACCTCTGTAGAGGTTAATATCTTATAAAAGCCTGTAAGTTGAATCCTTTGAAAATAAACATGACTTCCTTTCACAATTATTTGCAGGAATAGGCACTAGAAGAAAGCTGCTAGAAGAAACACCAGAGGAGTATGAAATGAATGCAGCTGCAGACAAGGACTGTGACAGTGACCAACACTCAAAAGCAATAGCAATTCTTGCAGTAAATTCTGAAGAAAAAATGGACAGTTCAGTAGCTGACTTCCCATTTGATGTCAAAAAGCCTTTCTCAGATGCCATCCAGAACTATGTTCCAAGTAATGGTAAGTTTAAGTTTCTTAATTTTAAGGAAAATAAACCTGCAATCTTAAAAAGAAGGTTGGAATTATATTGATAATTGTAATGTAAAACCTTTTTTTTTTTTTTCCCCCCCTTATGAACAAACCAGGAGGCTGGATATATCAGATACTTCTCTGCTTAAATGCTCTTGAGATCAGGGAATCAATAAAATCTGTATTTTCAGCATTCGCAAGTATTATCAAAAAGGTAAGAGTTCTTTATGTGATACAATGTTGACATTAGTGCAAAATTAAGCCAGTTATTGGTTGTGTTCTGCAACAAAGTGCCCCTAGAAAAAGAAAGGAAAAAAACCCCTTCCCCTTGCTTCTGAGGGTATCTGAGAACCTAAATGAGATAGAATAAGAAAATGTCAGGTTAGCTACTGTTCATCTGCCTCTAGAGTTTGCACTGCAGTATCTGATGAGCTTAGTGTGCTGGGTTTTTTTTTACAGAACAGCCAGGAAAACACTTTTGTGGTCAAAATACCAGCATTTGGTGTGGGTTTTTTACATGAAACTCACAGCTCCCTCCAGTTCCCATAACAGTACTGACTAAATTTGCTTGGACTTAGAAAGTTTGTGTTAAATAGGTAAAATAACCAGAATAATTCCATTAAAAGGTAATTTCAAAGCCTTGATTCCCAAATATTCCCATAGTTCATAGTTGCATTTAAAAAATAATTTTCTAAGCAAATATGTAAGATACAAAATGGGATTATGATTGCTATGGGGATGTCTTTAAGTATCAAAATGTAGGAACAGAGTGAAGGTGGACAGTACTGGACATAACTGCATAGGCAACAATGTGGCCACAGGAATGTGAGAAAAGGTAGATGTTGTTGCACTGTCCCCTCTAAACCGAAGAGTAATATCAGGTGAAGTGGTATATGGTAAAATTCATTAATTTCGGTACTTTGGTTTAACTTTGTTTAGATTGGATAAATGATGTTTAAGAACCACATACATTTGTTCCCGATTTCCAGTGTACTTACATAGACTCTGGCCATGTAAATGCTAAATGTAAATGCTGCTCAATTGCAGCCTAGGACAGGAAAACTGAAGGATTTTTTTTTTTCCCCCTCTCATGAGCCAGACTGGATTTCAATACTCATTGATAGTTCACTGTATGGCCAAAATCATTCTTGCATTGTTTGATACGGCCAAAAAAGGCACTTGCACATTCTGCCCATCATTGTCTCTTAGTTGGTACCAGCTTTGCAGGCAAGTCGCTCACCTTGCACTTCAAAAATAGAATTAGTGTATGTTGGGGGAAAAAAGGGTGCATGTGGAAAAATAGTTATGGAAAAAAAGAATACAAAAACAGCCCTGGTGAATGATGATAAAGAACCCATTGCCAGGTGGCATTGCAGCTACCGTTCCTCGCATCTTCCCGTGCATTTGTGTATCAGCAGCCCCGGTACGATGGATTTGTAACAAACTCAGCTGAAGAAAACTAGGTTAAATTATATTGAACTGCCCCGAGCGTGAGGCGCGGTACCCCGGCGGCCGTGGGGCGCGGTACCGGCTGCGCACGTACACGAGGCACTTGCGCAAGCGGCCGCCGGTCCTTCACCCACCTGTTGCCCTCCCCGCCCTCCCGCCGGGCGAATGGCGGCGCCGGCTCCCGGTGTGGGCACAGGGCGGCCAGGCGGCACGTCTCCCCGGCCGGAGCCAGGCCTCTCCCCGGGAGTCTAGCCCTCAAGAGTTTTATTTCTGTAAAGACACGGGTGCGGATGGACGCAGCAGGCTCCAGCGGGGAGGTGAGTTTCCCCGCGCAGAACGCCGACGGGGAGCGGGGGCAGGTCCCTTGCCAGCGGGGCCCCGTTGGTGCGGCGGGCGGGGGCCGGAGCCGTGCGTTCGCCGAGGGGAGCGGCCGGTTCTTCCCGCCTGCGGCCGTGACGCGAAGGCAAGGTCTGGCGGGAGAGGTGCGGGAGAGCCCAGAGCCGCCGGGCTGCCCCGGGGAGGGCACCCCTGCGGCCCAGCTGCCCCGTCGGCTCTGGAGCTCGGAGCCGCGCCCGGAGGCACCCCGCTCCCCGGGCCGAGGAGGAGCGGTGAGGCCTGCGGCCCGCCGCCGCCATGGCACTTACACCTCCCCCGGCGGTGGTATCTCCCGCTCCCTCCCGCCGGTGGTGGTGTTGCGCCCCCACTCCTGTGGCAGTGGTACAGCCCGCCGCCCCCTTCGGGCCCCCCCGGCCGCTCCCACCTGTGCCCGCGCTGCTCCCCCCTCTCCGTGGTTTGCACCCCCCGCCCGGCGGCAGTGGTACAGGCCGGTTGTCAAGCGGCGAGGCGGAAGGGGCCGCGCGGCGGAGGGCCGGGGCGGCCGCCCGCGGTAAGATGGCTGCCGGCGGCCGCGGCGATGCTTTGGACGTTGCCACCGCCAGCCTCTGGCTTGGCCTGCGGGAGAGCGCGCAGCGCTACTGCGGCTGGGTCTTGGAAGGGGCTCGCAGGGTGAGTGCTGGACCCGCCTCCGCCCGGGGCCGGCGGCTTGTGCAGCGGTGTTGGGGGAAACGGCGCTGCGGGGGGCGGCGAGGGGCTGGGGCCTGAGGGAAGCGGCCCGCACCGGCCTGTGGCGGGGCCGGGCCGCGCCCGTCCTGCTGAAGCTGTGGCCGCTGGGTCGAGAATAATGGGGGTCTCTAAAAGGCAAAGCGGTGGCACGAAGGCTCGCTGATGGCACACGCACGCACACCCCTCTTGGCCTGAGATGGGGGCAGCCTGACCGGTTTATTAAAGAAATCAAGATTAAGGCTTTGCTGCACAGTAACACTTTCTTAAACAGAGGGCACACGTAGTACGTGAGCTGCATTCAGCAGGTTATATCTTTGAGTAAGTAGTGACATCCGTTTGCAAATAGAACCTGAGTTATTTAAGTGTTTAAAATGTGTTGAAGCATTAACTGTGTTTGTACAAACCCAACATACTGAACTTGGTTGAGCAGATTTTTTTACCAGTAAATCATAAAATTCTTATTAGCATTGATTCTTCCAACAGTGAAACATGTAGACAACTCACTGGAGAATTTACCGTAGGTGTTAGGTTCTGAAGGAAAAGTTTTAAGAGCCTTATCTAGTCATCATCATATCTTGCTGGAACTATTATTTTCTTTTTTTTTTTCTTCACTTGGTAAACATATAATTTAAAAATCAAGGACTTATGTTAACCATTTTCTCAGAGTTCTGAGGAAAAATAGATGTGCAAGCCTTGGAAGTAAACCAAGTCAACATTTAATGTCTGTTTCTGTTGAAAATATTAACCTGTTTTCCTTTAGTTGAAGCTTTTTACGTTGTTTTTCAGGCTGTGGCTTCACTCCCTGAAGACATGAGACCTGGTCCTGATCTGTACGGTTTCCCGTGGGAAATAGTGATTTGTGCTGGCATTGTTGGAGCCTTTACAATTCTCTTGTTCCTGTATAGAAGTTACCAGTCAGTAAGTGTCATGGTTTAACTGCAGCTGGCAGCTAAGGACCACGCAGCTGCTGGCTCACTCCCCCTGCATCAGGATGGGGGAGATAATCAGAAAAGTGAGAAAACTTGTGGGTTGAGATAAAGACAGCTTAATAGGTAAAGCAAAAGCTGCGTGTGCAAGCAAAGCAAAACAAAACAAAACAAGGAATTCATTCACCACTTCCCGTTGGCAGGCATGTGCTCAGCCATCTGCAGGAAAGCAGGGCTTCATCACAGCTAATAGTTGCTTGGGAAGACAAATGAGACAACTTCAAACGTGGCACCTCCTTTCTTTTTCCCTCAGCGTTACATGCTGAGTGTGCTGTCATATGGTATATCAAGTTGCTCGGTTGGGGTCGGCTGTCCCAGCCGTGCCTCCTCCCAGCTTCTTGTGCACCCCCGGCCTACTTTCTGGAGGGGTGGTGTGAGAAGCAGAAAAGGCCTTGATTCTGTGTAAGCACTGCTCAGCAGTAATGAAAACATCCCTGAATTGTCAACACTGTTTTCAGCACAAACCCAAAACGCAGCCCATACTAGCTACTATGAAGAAAATTAACTCTATCCCAGACAAAACCAGCACAGTAAGTGTTCAGATTACATGCAGATTGTGTAGAGTGCATTAATGGTTTGAATTGAAGTTGGTATTTTGTTCGAGATATATACTGTTTCAGCATTTTAAATCTGTTGTGATGGAATTTAGAATCCCTCTAAAAGAGAAATTGAGAAGTAGTCAGTTTTGTCAAGACAGTAGGTGTTTGGAGGTGTACCGACTGACTTGTCGTTAGAGGAAATGCAATGAAACTCACTGTAGTAAGGCTTCCTTTTTCTGTCCCTTTGTAATTTCTACACCAGGCTTTCAAAGTCAGCCTTAAATTATTTTCACGGGGTATAGAGGCCTTCCCTAGGGCGTATGTATTGCTGTGTGTATTGATGTCTCTGTGACTACCCTGGCTATAGCCAGGCCAGCTCAGGTCTTTCAAGGTAATTTTAAGCAAAAGCAATCCAGATGGATTCCCATCAAGGGAGACCTTTTAAAACTTTGGACAGTGACCTTGTTTCTGTTTATCGGAACAGTGAACCAATTTACTGTGTGCTGTTGGTGAGTACTAAGCTGATGACTTTGAGAAACACGGTACTGAAACCTTTTAATGCACAAATCAGATTACGTTTTTTGAGGTAAGGGTTGTCTTCTATTGTGAGTAAGTAAGGATCTGCGTAATAACAGCTGCCTACCATACTCTCCTTACTAACGAAATGGGGTCACTGTCCATAATTCAGTATTCTGAATTTCTCCCCAGTTTTTACATACTTCTTAATAGACAGAATGTGATTTTGGTGCTTGGTGTAATGATGCTCATGTTTGAAGATAGGTTGTGTAGCTGTTTAGTTTTTTAGATATGAGCAACTGCATTTTTAGGGTTCTGACATCAACTCAGATCTGGAAAAATGCCACCTTATTCTGCAGCAGCAATTCAGATTGTTTGGAAGGGGATTTGTATAAGTTAATGTACCTGTAATTCGGGTCATTCCTTCTGTTTTCTAGCAGCATCCTTCTAGGTGGTATGAAAGAGGCATTTCAGCTGAAATAAGTCAAGCAGTACCCCTAGTATTGTTTTCCTCCTGCACATGTGACCAAGGCATTAGATATTACAGAAGTTAATGATAGGTTTTTCAGTCATCCATTCTTAAAACTACACTGACTGCTCTTTGAAGAATTAGTGGTTACTTACTCAAAACTAATGGGGCTTGGTTTGGCTTCTTTCTCCTCCCTTTTCTATTACTTGGACTCCCTGGCCTTACCATGGTTTTAGATGAGGAAGAAACAGGGAAAATCTGAGGGACCCATTGTATGTTCGGCACATGATCCTGGCCCAGCCTTGAGAGGAATGCTGTGTTGTAAATTTTGTGTGGGTTCAGCCAAGTTCTGCGTCTGTCACATTGTCCAGGCCATTTGCGACAATTCTATCCCACAGTTGGTTAGATTTTGATTCTAGGGCACTAGACCCCACGTGGCAGTTGCTGATTTGGCACTTCCCACTGAGTTGCATCTGGGCAGGGTGCCCATCAAGTAGTACCCTTACTGCTGCTCTGTTGTGTTTATAATGTATTGGGGGTGGGGGGGTGGGGGTGTCTTTATAGGATGTTACATCTGAGCTGTCATGTGGAGCTCCCCTCTCCCTCCCCTTTTGTTATCTTTTGGCTGTGCATATCCACTAGCACCTTGTGTTGGCACTCACGGTTATGTGATTACTAGACAGAGGTGTGTTGTCAAAGTGATCCAGGTGAAAACTATCCTCCTTTCCCTTCTTCTTCCTCTTTAATTAGAGTGGGAGAAGGACAGGGGAAACACACAGCCACGGAGGGAATAAGAGCAGAGGATGCAATTGCTCATTTTTAACAGCAGCCTGTATTTATATATACTGCATTTAAGTTTCATGGTTAAACTGATATGGAACCACAGCTTAAAAGATTAGTTTTGAGATACTACGCAAGAGTAATTGACCAGATGTTTTCAGTATTCTTTTTTTTTAATTTCAGGTTAGAAGTCGACTTTATGTAGGTAAGCGTATTTTTTAATACTGTTTATTTGGAGTATGGCTTTCTTCTTTTTTTTCTTCTTTTAATTATTTGGATGTTGCAACACTTAACTGTCTGCCTTTTTTTTAGGAAGGGAAAAACAGCTTGCCAATAAAATTGCTGAACTAGTTGAAGACAAATGCAAAATTCTTGAAAAACTCAGCCTTTGCAAAAAAGAGGTAATGGTCCTCACTTAATTGCTTTCAGATGTGTCACAGAAAACGGTTCTATTTATCAAGTATTTAAAATACTACACTTACCTAAAAGTAAGATCTTTAAAAGCTTTTAAAATGGTTCTTTAACTGCTTCTTCCTGTCAGTGCCTTTAAGTGCACCAAGGTGTTAGCAGGCTCTACCTTTTAACTCATAATATGATATATTTCACTGGAAGCAATTTTAAAATGTCTTTGTTTTATGTCACTGGAATAACCTACTAGGGCTAAGGCTTTCCTGATTTCCAGCAAGGAGCATTTGTGAATGTTTAGATGGTGGCTATGTTTCAGACTAGAGCATCATGAATTAATGCTATTATTTAAGCAGTTCTTTACGTACGTTCTGACGTAAGGTATTTCCTTTTCAGTTTGAAGATTTAGAATTGTCTCTGAAGGATGGTAATGTTATGAGAGAATCAACAGACACATCTTTTTTTGAGGTAAAAAGATAAGTGCAAATTATTAATTTCTACCATTTAAGGCAGTACTTCAGGAAAATGCTGCCACTATTAAAAAAAATCACACCAAAACCAACAAAACCCCAAAACCTTAATTGTTTCCATTGAGAGCATTGTTACTTTAGTCCTGAGTTACTGAAAATGATATAGAAGTGAGGCATTTAAAATGAGATGGCTTTGTAACAATTACATTAAAAGTGATTGATATTAGAGCAAATGGTATATTAGACAGTATTTCATTTTCTAGAAAGTAAATTGTTCCTGTTTCTAGGAGAGTGAATAGTGCATGGAGTATTTTTTTCTCACATCACATTTAATTCAAATATATTTTATAGGCTACTGGAGCATACATGTAAACAAAATCTACCACTACATTGTTTATATCCCTCAAACTGAGAACAGATTTGTAAAAGATTTCTGGAAAATTGAATCAAATACCTAATGGGCTTTATAAAATGTTTGTAACAAAACCCCAAATGGATTTTATTCTGCACCTCAGATCCTGTACAGGTTTTGTTAGCATGCAAGAGTCTCTAGAGTACTTTGCAATTTATCCTTGATAAGGTGAAATTTGTTAAACTTACGTTGCTGTCATATTTAAGACGTACTTGTCTTCATATATAATTAATGTCAAATGTTTTATGTTAACTGTCAAAACAACTTGATTCAGGAAATGCATGAGAAACTGAACAAGTCAAACTCGGAACTCAACCAAGAAATCGAAAATCTAGAAAAAGAACTGGAAGAAGAAAAATCTAAGCAATCAGAAAATGATAACTTGGTAAGAATAAATAGAGTCCTGTCATACTGCCTGTAGCATATTAGAAAAATGACACCCATAAAGGAAAATACACCAGAGAAGAAAAGGGTTTTTTTTACTCATTTGGTAGTAGAACCTTCTTAGTTTGAAAATTAAAATGACTTTATTAATTGCCTAGTCCTTTTTGGTCAAATCTGTGGAAGAAGCTATATGACAACTAATAATTTTCAGGTGGCTGAAATTCAGAAGAAAGTGGAGTCTTTAGAGAATGAAGCAAAATCTATACAGTCACAAATTGATGAGGTATGTCCAGTCAAGTTTCTGTTTTCAAATCTTTGCAATTTCTCTGTTCTGCACGTAGTTGCTGTTTAGGGGTTTGGTTGGTTGTTTTTTTTTTCTATTAAGGGTGCAGAAATAATATGCTGTGTAAAACAAAATACTTTATAAGGCTGAGTAATTTTGTGTGACTTGATTTAGCAACTTCGAATTTCATATAGTGATTGGCATTTATTGGGAAGTAGTTACCTTGTGTTTTCTTTGTTGTCTTACTCCACCATGATATATAGTGTTGCAAAACTACAGTCAGGAAAAACTGTTGAAACTGTAGGGAAAATATGGGAAAATATAGAACGCAGCTGCAAAACCTAAGAAAGTAAGTCAAATGACCATTGTGACTCTGCTTACATCTTCACCTATACTATTTAAACAACATGTTTTATTTCACTTAGGCCAAGTCCACCTTAAAAGTATATCAGGTTAATACAGAGAGACTCAAGACATCCGTTCAAGATGCAGTAGATGAAAACTGCCATCTTCAGGAAAGTGAGAAACAGGTAGGTTCTTCCTAGTTATCCTTACGATATTTTATTTTCTTATGACGCTGTGTAAATATGATTTCTCCAAGGAGCTCACCCTCAACATGTTTGTTAATACCCCTGAGTGTTCTAGGAAATGGTATGAGGATGAGGACATGGCTTTAAAATGATTGTTGGAATAACTTTGTCTGAAATAGTCCTGTTATAAAAAAAGAAATTAGTATTTAGAGGAATATTGTGGGGAAACATGCATAGAGTGAGGAAGAAAGCATGTGGTAATATAAGACTAGCAAGAATTTTGCTGAGACCTAGAGGAAAGCAGAAAGATTTGAGCAAGTCTGCGGCTAGAATCTTTTACAGAAGCAGAGCAAAAATGCTTATACTTGATCCAGAAATTAAATTGCAGAGTATGCAAAAGGCAGGTAAAAAACTTACTGTAGTACAACTGTGGATGAATTAATGAAAAGTTAGGTAGGTAATAAAAAGGGACAGAAAAGACTGTTCCTTCCCAAATTTTAGCTGTTTATTTTCCTCTGTGCCATAGCCAGATCCCAAAGAATGCTGATTATTTTAGAAAGTTCAGTGTATCCAATAGTTGTCCTGTGCAGTAACTGGTTTACAATGAAATTATTCTATTTTTTTTCCTAACAAAAAATATCTCGGAACACTAAATGTTCCATGGAATGCTTTTGGGGCTGGGGTGGGGCAGGGGTTGGGTGGTTTGGGGTTTTTTAATGGCTATGTGCTTATTTTCCTAACTGGTGATCTCCTTGTCTGAACAGTAACCTGATAGGTATCTTGTTGGGGGGAAGGAGGAGAAGTACAGGCCTGTTGGTTTTTAGCAGTCTGATAAAAAGCTGGGGAGTGCTTTAGTCCTCTCCATCAAAACCTTGTGCATGTCAGACTTAGTGATTCAGAATAAAGAAAAAAGGTTACTGGAAATAAAAGATCTGCAGGAGGAATATTTAAGTTCTGACAACTCTGTTATCAGTAAAACTTTGTATTTTCCTCTAATTTTAGGATTACATGTTTGTGACTACCAAAAAAAAAAAAAGGCAATTTTATTGGGTGCTATGAGTGTAGAAACATTAGATTTGGTGTTAGCACCGTGAGACAAAGTTGCTTGATATTTATTTTCCTTCGGGAGTCTTTGTCTAATGTATACATCCTTTTTGTTTCTGTGAGGAGGAAGGGTCTGGTCTTGGTGCTTTATTTCGAATGTAACAGTATACTTACATAATAAATTTTGAGAATCGGTACACAGAGTTTTCATAGAGAGGGATTTTTTTGGTTTTTCTCTGGTAATGTCTTGGGTTCAAACAGAAATAATCCAATTATTTGTGTGAAAAGAATCTTCTTTCGTTTTAGTAAAAAATAGTACTTAAAGTAAGATAATATTGAGTGCTGACAATGACTCTACATTTTATAGGCAATCATTTTATATCAAGCAAACCCAGGAAAAAAAAATCAGTAAAAACAACTCCCAGAGTGTAATTAATTTGCCAGGTTCCTAGATAAAACTAAGGTTCTTTGCATTCGTTCAAGATAAAATAACCTGGGAATGGTTGTTCCTTAACCATATTATTTGGGATTAATTACTGCACTTTGTTGTTAACTGAGCTTTGTTGCAGTTTTTAGTATTTTGAGACATTTGTGTATATTGTATTTTGATAAACCTGATGAGAGTTGATGGTACCTGATAAGGAAGGAGGAGAGAGTATCTGCTTATTTGTGTTTGCTTTTGTGAGGTTGTGTAAGCATGTGAATTAGTTTGCTGTATTAGATCCCTTTTTTATTTTTCTTTCTTACTTTGTTTTTTTAAGATGGAATTTCACTTATGCACAAAAGGTAACAAAGGTGTTATTTGTTCACAGAAAGTAGAGTACTTTCTTCCTCTGTCCATTTGCACTAATGGGTCATAATCTTCTGGCACATCATAGTTTAAATATTATAACAGATGTGCTGTCTCAGATTTATGATGTGTCAGAGAGAGGATTGGGCCTTTTAGTTTGAACAAGGGAACTGTTAATGAACTCCAAACTTTCTGTGTCTTGTTTTTTGCAGGAACATCAGAAATATATATTGCTTTAGATCATTGCAAATCCTTGCTATTTCTCTTTATTGTAATTCTTACAGGTACATAAATTGATGTCAAATTATTTTCTTTGGCTTCGTGAAGAAGGAATCTCTTAAAGTATAGCTTGCCTTTGAGGGTGACAATTAATGATAAAAGTAGTTGCCTGTGTACATTTTCTGGGCAGTATTAGCATAAAGAGTATTTTTGTTTTATCCATCATAGGTAGTTTGCATGATGCTGCAAATTCATACATGGCTTTTACTGCTTGAAAGGTGCAGTTGTGTGCCGAGTGAGGTTCATCCAATTCTAGTCATATACTTTTTGCTTTATGCCTTCTAGTTTATCTTTGATAAGTAGTATTCAGGCTTGCTTGTCTATTTGCATGGCAGTTCCCCTGTTTAATTACCATTTTCTGGTTTTATTTTTAGCATAACTGGCTGTTATGTTCTTGTTGCTCAACCTAGTTATTCCTTTCTGTACATTGACTGTTTTTAAATTGGTTGCCTGTTGTGCAACTTTAAGCAATATTCTTTTGACAGACTCTTAACACAATTTTTTTTGTGCTGTACCCCATGTTTTTGTACTGCATGTTTTGTCTTAACAGAAACTTGCATCGGTTCAGTTTTGTTCTCACAATATGAAGGCATGGTTTAATGAGTTAATATGTTGCAGTGGCTATTTTTAATGAACTGGTGCTTAAGTGTACTAACCCCTTTAGTGCTGCAAAGTATTTTTGTGAAATGAGATTTTATGGGGAGATGTCTGTAAATTGGAATCTGCCTGTCTTTTTTGTTAACTACAAAAGCATATACTAGTAGGTGTAGATTAGGGACAGTTTCTGTGACTTTCATTAACAGGGAAGCTTTTTTAAAATAAAATTTTAAAATTACTTTAAGAGGTATGGAGGAGAGAGGAGAAGTAATGTGGTTTTGCAAGTCATGTGAATTTAAATAGCAGCTGTCTAAAAAGCTTCCTAGTTTTCTGTACCTCACTGACCTCTTCTAGGTTGAAAAGACAGGTACAATTTCAGAAGTGTGTGTGCATACTGGGGCATGAATGTTCTCCTCTCCATCCATTCCTCGGTGTTTGTAGCTGTTATACAAATTGTCACTATTTTATATCCATTGATATTGTCACATCAGGGTTTTTAAACTGAGTGGACTATTAACTGAATTTACTTATAAATGTTTAAAAATGTCCTAAGAGCTAATTACAATGGAGAGCTATTGCAGCTAGAGCAACTGGACAATAACATAGAAGCCTTATTTTTCAACTCTTGAGGTTTAACAGTCTTACAGTCTGTGTCTGTTAATTCTTACTGATAGGTGAGAGGTTAAAATTCTGCTTACATATCAATAATATGCATAACAGACTCAAGTACTATTCATCCTTGATTCTCGGTTGTAATAGACAGTCATGCTGATCTGCTGTTTACCTTTTTAGCTTTTACAAGAAGCTGAAGGATGGGGTGAACGATTTAGTGAACTAAATGAACAAACTAAGATGTTTGAATCGTCTAAAGCGGATATAGAAGAAGTATTGAAAAATAAAGAGAGTCAAGTCAAGGTAAACTATGACAGCTAGTATTGAATTAGATTGTTTGGACTGATGATAATCATTGAGTTCCAAGAAAGTCTTTAACAAGCTCTCCTTGTCTTAATATGCATTAAGCTGTTTTGGGTTTTTGTTTGCTGTCTTCATCCTTTAACGTCTTGTTTCCTGCTGAACAAAAAAGGTTGCTTAGCAGCACAAAGGAGCAGCCTGATAGCCGTGGAAGCTTGGAAGCTGGCATAATTCTGATAGAGTGTCTGAATTTCTTTAAAATTTGGAGCATGGGAGTTGGGAGTGTATTCTTACATGTATGTACTTTACATACACAAGCCCTGCTATAAGCATGCATACTTGGCTATCTGAAAATCACACTTGCTGACCCGCAGTAATATCAGATGTAGGATCCTGTATGTGGGCCTCACTTAATCTGCTAAGGGAACTAAATAAAAGACAGAAATCTTGGAAAAGTAGTGTTAATGGTAACTACATATTCATTGATTATATGGTTTTTTACTGTTTGTGTTTTGTTTGGCTTTTTCGTAGTCACTGACACAATACTTACTGAAGATGAAAGACTGGAGTTCAGCAATAAGTGAAGATGATGATGCTGAAGATAATCACTGGGACACAGATATAAAGGGTGAAACAGAGAATGGAGAGCACTTAGGTATGGTTTCAATAGCTTCCCATCTTAAATATTAATTTAGTGGATGTTTTAGAAATACAGAACCAACAAACTTCCAGGAACGTTGAAAGATAAGCTTTGTAGAAGTTGGATTTTCAAAAATCACCCTATGTTACTCATGTTGCACAGTTAACTGATGTGTGGACACCTCTGGAACAACAACGTATGCTACTATTTAGCAGAGTGTGGATATAGCTAAAACATATGTGCCTATTATCACAGAGGGAGGTAAAAACTCAGTGCTCGGTCCCTTGCAAAATGACTTTAGCCTATGTTAGCATTAAGCAGTGATTCTCAAACATTTTTAGGTGGAAACCTTGTTTCACTTTTTCTTGACACTCCTCCCAGCAGTAGAACTGTGGGTCCTTAGAGCCTAATTTCTGCTTCCTTGTCCTTATACAGGTGTTACTTGTAGCATGCGGCTACAAGGATGAGTGTAGGTGTGGGTCCTCTCAAAACAGCAGCACAGGAGAGCCTTTCTTCCTCCTTATTGTTACTTCAGCTTCTTTTTATACTGGTGCTGATTATACCATAGAGCACATCCCAGTAAATCTTGCAGTGTGTATTCAGCATCTCATTTTTAACATGAACATTCTGATGTTCTGAGTCTGATTGATTGGCAAACAAAGCACTAGAATACAGGAATTTCCCCCCCTGCCCCCTGTTTTGCCAATAGACAGGGTCAGCACAAAGGACACAAACACCTACTTAAAGTGAGTTTATCTTTACTTACGTTTAAAGCAATAGAATAGTAAGTGAAATAAATAGCAAATGAAATAATACAGCAAGAATTAAACAAGACAAGGTAATACACCTAGTCACTCCTACATCTCACAGACTATAGCAGTAAAGAAAGATCCATCGCTAATTGCCCTAATACTTTGCCATCATCCAGATCCACAGTTGCTGGGGAGCCCCGGTTACAGCGAGGATCTGGAGAATCTTTCCCAGCAATTGGGAGGTCCTACGCAGTGCATCCACTCGTAGGTGAGGTGTCCAAGGTCGCTGTAAGAGGCTCCAGCTTTTATACCACTGAATAAACAAGCTTACCTAATTTCAAATGTGGGAACATCTGTTTTTGCTCTCCTCTTAGATCTCATTGAAGCCTGGCCAGGGCTCAGGGAGGAACCAAGGGAGTTTTCCTTATCTACTTGATTTTAACCACCGGTTTGCGGACAAGGCCATATATCTCATTTCATAATCTTGGCCGCTTGCCTTTAAGCAAGGAAGGATGTACTATATCTTCACTAATGGTTATATTCTATTTCAGCTGCATTTTTCACTAATGGTCATACATATTTCACTAATGATCATGCATATTCTGCTAATGATTGGATGCTAAATATATATATATAAAATGTTCAGTGGGCAGGTTCATCTAGAGGTCAGCTTTGGCTCGGGTCCTGTTGCTCAAGCCTCGGTACTTGTATGCCTGTCATGGTATGATGTGGATTGCTTTTTTGTAGAAACAAAAAAGGTAACAGTAGTAACCTCTGTCACAAACCTTTTTATGCTTTTTTCTTTTTTTTTTTTGTGACATTATTCTATTCTGTCAATCAGATGATCAGCAAAAACGAACTATAAAGAAATTGATCTATGCTGCAAAGGTATGTGATTTTAAGAAACTTGTGGATGGAGGGGGGGGAAACTAGAGAGATTATATGCAATAGTAAGATTAATTATAGATTAATTAATATATTTATATTGTATTATAGGAGGGGGGAAACTAGAGAGATTATATGCAATGGTAAGATTAATTATAGATTAATATATTTATATTGTATTATAATTTTATATTATAAATTTATATATTATACATAAATACATGTTTATATATAAATAATATATAATATAATGATAAACACAAATAATAAAAATATTCATAATATAGAAAATAATATAGTTGTTATTATTATAGTATAGTGATTTAATATTATGATATAATTTATATTATATTATTATATGTGATAAATATAAACTAATGAATATATAGGCATATAGATATTAGTATCACAGAGTTCAGGATCTTTTAATGTTTAGCTAGATATTTTTGCATGCAAACATTTCTGGTAATCTTAAAATGCTTATTTTTTTAAATTTTGATTATAGTTAAATGCTTGTTTAAAGACCCTGGAAACAGAAAGAGATCAAATGTATTCAAAACTGTCTGATGAAAATAAAGCTAAAGGAGAACTTACAGGTAAATAAATGTTGTTTTGCCTTTAAGATTAGTAAGATGCTGTTTTTATAAAATGATATAAAAGGCTGTATTACGTCCAGTAAAAACTGAATTAAGTTTACATTAATAGCTCTACTTGATTTTTAAAATGCCTGTTTAGGTTAAAGTTGCTTAGCTATTTGAAGTATTTGATTTTGGAGGCAAAGCACCATTTGCAAATTTTGTTATACTCTGCTGGAATATGGTATAACTTAACAGTTATAGAATCTGAAAACACATGGGCAAAGTGATGTTAATAAATATATAATACCGTCTTTATATATTCTGGACATGAATCAATAGTGTTTAAATTCTAGAAATATCTATTAAAAATGGTAGCTTAGTTGTAATGAGTCCAAAATACTACATTTAGAAAACTGAACCTGAAAGTGTCATGCTCTGGTTTTTTTCCTTTGTTGTGTAGGACATAGTGTATTAAACCTTATGAAGTGAAATCTGCTACTTGAATTCAAATTAAAGCCTGTAATTCCAGGTAACAGCCAGCAGGGTAGCCATCACATTTGAATGTACTGTGCTTTGTTATTTGGGTGATGACATGCTCTGTAAAACTGTATTTTTCAGTTTTTGATAGTCCTTTAAAGTGACTCTTTCTGCTGCTGTGCTTTACAAGTAGATCGTAACTCTGTCCCATAAAGATATTCAAACTTATTGAAGTTTTCTGTGTTTCTTGGAGAGGCATAGGAATAGTAAATAAGAAAAGAAGTACGACTGATTTTAATTTGGAAAGATAAGGTAGTTTGACAAATCTGAGTTATCCCTTCAGGCTACTCAGCAAGTCCTCGTGTGGGTGAATCTGCAAGAGTGTATGATGGTACCAGCGTTACTACTTTAGTAGAATAATTACAATGATAAGAGCCCTAAATGAAAATCTATATTGTGAGTTACAAAACTGCATTGTTTTCAAAGAAGCTATACAATTTGGAGCAAAGGCTAGATACGTGCTCAGAGCTGCGCTTTGAGGCAGGTAGAGAGTATAGTTGTAGGTTTCCCATCAAAAGCAGCAGTACTGCTTCTCAATGTGTATACATTACTGAAATACATAAACATGTTATTGCTTATATTATAAAATCAACATAGGATCAAAGGTTTTTACAGACTTCTTTATATACCAAAATACTGCAAATATTTTAGTTTTGTAAGTTGTGCCTTATCCCCATATAATTATCTCTGAATTTGACAGAACGTATAGAAAAACTTCAAAGTCAACAAGCTTCCTTGCAGTCTGAAAATGAACATTTTGAAAGTGAAGTTCAAAAGCTTCAGCAGAAACTTAAAGTAATGACTGAGCTTTATCAAGAAAATGAAATGAAACTACACAGGTGCTGGTTCCTCTTTTTATATTCAATGCTTACTGTTTGATTTGGGGGGGCTGAAAATTTTAATACTGCTTTCCAGAGTTTTCCGAATTGTGAAGACTGTTATGTTACACCTTCATGTACATTAGTGATCACAGTAATTTTATAGAAATTGTTTCCGTGAAAGTAGTGGTATATTATTTTAGGACTTTTCCACAAGCAAGTACAGAAAGATAAGCAAAAAAAAAATATTTTTAATCTATGAAATAAGGTGGGTAAAGTTGGAAAACTTGATTATATATTTTCTTCTGTTAAATTAAGATATGATATAATACAGCTATCAAAATTGCTGAAAGATGGATGATCATTAGCTACTTTAACTGTGAGGTATATTTTATACAGTTGAGAGCTAGTAATGTCAGCAGAGGAGTGATGCTATATATAAAACTAAGCTTGGAGTTAAAACAGGCAAGCTTCCTGTTACCAGCAGGCAACACAGAACCCCTGTGAATCAGGTTTTCCTCACCAATAAAGGCAGAGTATGAAGGCTGAACTGTTTGTCTCACAGTCAGGATGATAATAAGGATTATGATTTACTGATTGAAATCAGAAATAAGTTAAGGACTAGAAATAATGTTGATTGGAATAGGATGGGGCACGTAGTAATCTTCAGAAGTATGTGTGTGGACAGGGCAGGAAGGGAGCAGGGGGCGTAATTTTAGGGTGTGGTGGTAAAATGGCAGTTTTACTACCCAGAAATTATTTCAAGGAGTAGACATAATCTTGAAGGAAGCAAGAGGAGCAGCACAGGTCTTGATCCTGTACTGAGCAATATGCAGGACCTTTTTAAAGTATGTGAAGTATTGAAATACAATAGTTATTTCAATAATCTGCTTTGTAGCACATAGATGTGTATTTGTGTAGATACTTGGCATCTTTGTAGATGCAACAAAATGTAGAAATCTACTATTAACGTTTAATTTAAAAAAAATCCTGGGGTGGGGTAGTGGGAAGGAACATATTAGAAAGAAGCTATGATGGGCAGTCGAAAGGAAAAAATATTTGCAGACTGTGTAGGTGATATTCAAAAATACCACACTGAAGCTCAGCAAATGTATGCTGTTTATCAAAGATTTTAGAAAAGCCAAAAAGAAGTGGGGAGAAGCTGGCATGATGAGATAGCAGAATAAGAAAGGCTATTAGTATTAACAAGGTATCTTATAAAAAGCTGGATGTGTTCATACAACAGAAACAGAAAAGTGGGAAGTGAAGACTGAGTAGAAAAGAAGTATAAATCATGTTCAAAAGATCCATGATTTAGGTGGCTTGATTGTTAAGGACTGCTGTTCACAGGAAAATGATGAGTTTATCCATTCGTGGCTATATGCAGCAGTAGTATCCACGTGTGTTCTGCACCACCTTGTGCATAATCTGTGGTCTGGTATGTGGGTGTTCTCTTCCATAGTCCCTGATACGGCGTAAAAAAAGAGGGACCTGGAAATAATTTTTTTAATAACTTTTTTTAATAGCTAATAACAACTTCTTTCTTCTACAGAAAATTATTTTAAAATGTAAAAAAGTACCAGAACAAATCACTGAAAATTAGTGCAGTTTGGTTTTTAGTTTCTGATTTGATTTGTGGCTGCATTTTTTTGCCACTTTCCCAATAGAAATATGCTTTGGGAATACGGATTGTCTTCCCAGGTTCTTTTTAGAAGTAGTGGTAATCTAATTGATTCATACAGAACAGTTAATGAACTGAATAAACTAACATGAATACAAACTAGTGCTATTTATGCCACTTCATATGTTGCCTGTAAAACACTTTATCTGGGTACATATCATGTATTCATCACACTTGAATAATTGGAGAAGTTTTTCTTGACAGACCAACTACAAAATTGTTGACTTGAAACAGAATTAATCATAGTTTTGGGGTTTTCTTAAAGGAAGCTGACAGTAGAAGAGAGAGAACGCCTACAGAAAGAAGAAAAGCTTTCTAAAGTAGATGAAAAAATTAATCATGCTGCTGAAGAACTAAACAGCTACAGGTAATTACAGATTTCAGTTGCTGTAATCACTTGTTCCAAAGTGAACAAAAGGCAATAGAGAACTAATATAAACACCAGCATAAGTTAATGTATTTTCTTCTAGTTTCTTTGTTGGAGGTGTGTGTGTGTTGTGTGTGTTACATGCTAGTTTGTGTGTAATAATACATACTAAGGGAGGTTTTGCTTTGTTAAGAAGTCCAGCTATCAAAGACCACTAGCAACCTTTCTTCCATTAGAATGTTAATCATATTGACATGTTAGCTTTAATGGAGTGGTAGAATTGGGTCTCTAATTTAATTCCCTTTACTGAACAGAGATAAAAATACAAAGTTAAGTGAATGCTGTGAAATAAATGCAATGTTCAGTTTTCCTATAGATCCTAACATTTATATGGTGTAGTTACAGTATTCTATATCTGTATCTCTAAGCTTCTCGAATAGTACTGTTGTTTAGAAATTCTTTACTAGACTATTATGATGTGGGAATATTTTCTCTAGTTGTTTAACTGCTTTGCTCTGTTTTGTGTTACACCGTGTACCTCTGGTTTGTTTCTGTGGTTTCTCAAAACTATGGCACAGTTCTTCAGTCTGCAGTGTATATTCCCCATCTTCCTTCAGTGTTTATGGGAACGTTGACTATAACTGAACGATACTGATCAACAGTGCTTCCTGAAGAGTTAATTAGATTCGTTCTTGTAGACTTTTGTCAGTATTCATACAGGAAGCCAGAATTCACCCTTCCTGATTTACTTGGAATGCAAACTTTGTAGACTTCTTAATTTTAGAGACTATGAATATTGCAAATGGAGTATCACCGAATAGTGCATGTGTCTTTGACCCACCTGCTGAGAGAGCGTAGAACCAAGAGAGGCTGTGCAAGGGCAGCTGTCAGCAAAAGTGGCATCGTGCTTTCTGTGGTCTTGAAATAACTTTAGTAGAAATGACTGTCCTTCAGGACTGACTGTGGTAGCCTGTGGCAGTGTGATGCTCCAGCTACGCTGGCGCGTTTGCAGAGCTGGGTGAGGCTGGCTGTCAGGGCGTATGTGGAGGGGTATCCTTCATGCTGGAAACTTGCCGCAGACCATCGAAAAGTTGGGGAGATGTTGGGCTTTTTGGTTCTGTTCTTTTGTTTATGTTCCTGTTTGTACTATAGAGCCTAGAATTTCCACTGATACTATGTTTTGTCTTGCATAGGCCTAAGTGGCCATACTGTCTTTTGGATATATATAAAAAAAAAATCTTAATTAGACCTTTTGTTTACCATAGTATTTACTCTATTTAAAATTACTTTCCTCTGCATCTTATTACAATGTCATAAATCCTAATTTTGTCACAGACAGCGAGCAAAAGATCTTGAAGAAGAGCTAGAAAGAACCATTCGTTCATACCAGAATCAGGTATGTGCTTTGTGTTACCTGCGCCAAGTAGGAGGGATGTTAATGCAACTGAAATACCGCTTTCAGCTAGGTTGTGGTACTGCATTTGGCTTGATTTTGTTGGGTAGTTTTTTTGTTGTCATGTGTGTGTCCCCCACTTTAATGCCATCTAGTTTTGACTGACACAATTTCATAGCAGAGATCACCAGATAACTTTACTAAAAAGTTTAAATTTAAGCTTAGATGTCTCATTATAAATCACCCCCACACAAGAAATCTACAAATAAGAACATATACTCAATACTAAATTTTCTTTTCTAGATGAATAATGATCAAATGAATCTCTTTTTCACAGATTACTTCACATGAGAAGAAAGCTCATGATAATTGGGTAAGTTCCAAATATTGAATTTTCTGAACTCTGTGCATCTTTTCCATGATTTGAATAGCTTTTTTATCACTTTTTATTAAAAACAGATAATCAAAATTAACCTGTCACCTTTAAACATATAGATTTCTTGCAGAAATACACAAAAGCATGTAAAAAATACTTCTGTCATGTAGAGCAGTTAGAATAATTAAGCTGGATATCTATTAGCACAGTAGACTGATATTACACTGTTATTTGCTATAGCAATAAATCTGCTGGAATAACATGTTACCATTTAACAAGTGCGTGACATTTTGCTAATAATATAAGCTTTTGGCCTCGTTTCAATGCCATTGTAATATTTTCCCTGGATGTACTTCACTGCTTTTATCTACTAATAGAAGACATTATGCCCTGTGGGAACAGTGTGTTCCGTTGACAGCTTCCTAAGAAGGCTGCTGCAAAATCCATTTTTACCTTTTTTTTTCTCCAAACAGGGAACTTTAATATATTTCCTGACTAATACATTCTTCAGTTCCGGTGCTGAGGCACTTAGTGGTCATAATTTTACAGTTTTTAACTATAGGATTTTAGAATAAAATTTTCTTATATAAAATTTGAGACTTAAGTCTTGTGTGTATTGTGTAGATATTTAAAAGCAGCTATAGCCAAATAATTTAATTTCTGCAGTTTTAAGGACCTGCAGGAAAGCCCTATCATTCCTCAAAAATTTGCGTAGTGGAACTGCTAATGTTATTTGGTCATGTATGTGAGGCTTTGTTTCATATGCTTTATACATGAGTCGTATCTTACAAAAACACAGTCCACACACTTCGGATAGAAAATAATGTCTTGGATCTAGGACCTGTCATATTTATGAAACATTTAATTAGTAAACTGCAATATCTAAGCATCTGATTTTTGTCCCTTCCCAAAGCTGACAGCCCGAGCCGCTGAAAGACACCTCGGTGATATAAAAAAAGAAAATTCACATAACAGACAAAAGTAAGTGCAGTCCGGATCTAATTCTGAATAAATGCAATTTGTCATGCATGTGTGTTTTGGATTTATGCAAGCTGTTGTTTTCTAGACCCATGTTAATGAGCTGTGGCCCATTGGAGTTCTGAAAGAAAGTAATTTGAATGTTCCTGAAATATTTCAATATTTCACATAGTTCTTAAGTTCTTACTTTCTTGCGTGATATCATTACAGGAAGCAAGCAGAATGTAGTACTAGAACTCAAAGGTTTTTTGGGAGGGTGTTATTTATTGTTTGTTTTAAATAAGTATGTATCAAGCAGATATCATGGTTACCTAATGATTTTACAGCTTATCTCAGAAATTAATACTGAGCTAATAGCTCCAGGTAGTAGTGGTGGAGAGGAACCTTTAGGTGTGAGGTTAACTAATACTTGGAATGCCATTTAGAGTACTCATGAGAGTAATGTCATACTAGAAATTGTGATATCTAATATGCCAATTCAGATTGCAGTTAAAATAGAGCACCATAGAGAAATGCTTTCAGGAATTATTAAGCTCAGAGTTGTGTGACATCCTTGTCTTTATTTAGGGGATAAAATACTTTGCTTCATTAATCCTTTAAGTAGAAAGCCTAGCAGTAAATGGTGCAGTCCAGTAAAACTTTCGCATTTCTTGATTATTTACTACTTTTTTGTTGTTTATTTGCAGATTAACTGAAGCAGAATTTAAACTTGACCTTTTAGAAAAAGATCCTTATGGTCTTGATGTTCCAGTTAGGCCATTTGGCAGAGGTACAGTATTGAATTGTAAAACAGAGCCTAATTGTTTTGGTTTATGGTTTTGTTTTCCAAGACCACACATATGTAATTGTTTGAAAACTATTTTGGCCATGTGTATGTACAAATAACAATCATTTTAAAAAATAATTGGGTCATAAGTGACTCTAGGTCATGTCGAGTATTTTGTTGAAACTAAAAGCATTTGTAGTGTCGATGAGAGTAGGCTGGGAATGTGATACACATGGTAATTAGACCACAATTTTCATTTTACTTACATAATTTAGTTTTAAACTTCACCTGAGAAGTTAATTACTTCATACAGTTTGCTAAACTATATATTGTGAACTTGAGTATCTTGTTTTAACTGTTCCAGAGCATTCCCCATATGGACCCTCACCAATGGGCCGGCCTTCATCTGAAACAAGAGCTTTTCTTTCCCCTCCAACTTTATTGGAGGGTCCTTTAAGGCTTTCACCTATGCTTCCAGGTGGAGGAGGAGGAAGAGGTACAATTCTTGAACTTGAAAAGTATCTATTCTGGATTTCTCTCTCCTCTACTCTAAAGCTGTCACACCTTTTCCTCTTGTTGGTGACAAAATATTAAAACAACCAATTCAATATAAACAGTTAATTGGACAAACTCTTCCTGTTTTTCAGCTTGCTTCTAAAGCTGTCTGATGTGTAAAAGTAGAATGGAAAACTTAGTCGTTACTGGTAGGTTGGTCAGTGGATTCACTTTAGAAGCATAGACTGAGAAAAGTGAAAAGCCAAACTTAATCAGTCTTGTTTTATTTCTTGGACAAGTGGCGTTCTGCTGAAATAAACATGATTTTTAAAGTAAACAAGAGTCAGATTTTTGAAGAAAGAATACTGCCCCTTCTGTCTCATTGGTCTACAGTCAGTGAGAGAAGGAGAGAGTACCTGTGTTGTCAAAAATGTGAGACAGTTTTGCTGGGGGTTATGACACTAGAAAGCTACCAATTCAGTAAATTATTTTCCTCCCTTTGTTCTAAATTAGAGGCAGTCATCATACACAGAGACAGTTTCTTCCTTAGTGATAAAAGGGACCAGAAAGGTTGTATGTGTAAGGAGTTAAATTCAAGAGACTGAGTAGTAGGTGAAAGTAAGCCATGGTGTTGTGGGTTGTAAGGGAAGAAAAATACTGTTCCTTCATATTTTTGATGTTGACAGACATAGTGTAGATAAATGCTAGAGTGAAGTTCAGCATCTGTTACAGGTTATGAAGAAGCTACTATTTAATTTACTACTACTGTTACACCTGTTGAAACCTGTACTTACTTAATGGGAAATACATCTAAATGTCTGTTCTGTAAGGGTTTCACTAATCAACATTGATTTTTTTTCAAAGACCAGCATGAACTATTTATTTACTCTAATTCTTTGTAAAAAAGCATATCCAGCTGCATATGAAAATGGATTCTTTTTCTACGTCAGAAAAGCTTGAGTTCAAATGTGTTCAACTGTAGCTAAATCAAGCAAAATGGTACTTGCCAATTTATTTGTATAGAGACAGTAAGTAATGAAACTGAGCTGTCCAATGTATTTCTAAATTGTAGCTCAGCTGTTGCTGGTGAGGAAGAGTAAAATTAGATTTCAGGATGCAGTACTAGCAAGGAAGGAGGCTATGCAAAGGCATAACTACCGCAACAAGGGAGCACTGATGTAATTTGGGCAGATTAAACAAATTACGTGTTTAAATAATGTCAGCTACAGAGCAATTACAGTGATCATTATAGTGGTCATCTCACTTTAGACAAGACGTGAAGTGGATTCAAATTTTAGGTTGAATTTTAGGATAGAGAATTGGAGAATGATACCAGGATTCAGTATTTCTGTAATTTTTCAGACCAAATCTATTTTAAAGGAAGCTTGCAACCTAAAATCACTCGTTGTTACAGTTTCTCTTGCACTTGGTTATGTGTGTATTGTTATGTCTTTCTTTTTTTTTTTTTTTAAAAAAAAATTTATCATGAGGGCGGTAGTCTCTGATTCGAATGAACTAAAACACTTAAAACTTCTACAGAAAATAAAATTGTGGGTAGTCTAGATTGCACTCTTCTTGAGCTGATTTGTTTTTCATTCCAAACCTTTTAAACGCTTCCAGTAAACGTAACTGGTCATCAGCAAACAGCTGGAGAGTCCTGTGGAGCCACGCGCCTCTTGTATCTTGACTGTGTTGGCATTCCATGATTTATTTTACTATTTTCAGACTTAATGAAGAAAGCCATAACAGAGGATTTAAAATACCTGAGTAAGCAGCTATCTTATTTTTTCGATTAGGATCCAGAGGACAAACTGCAATGTATGAAGCTGGTAACGAAAGAGGAGACCTGAGTTCTGATAGATTAACTGATCCCCACAGACCACCATCAGATACTGGATCCCTGTCTCCTCCTTGGGACAGAGAACGCAGGATAATTCTGCCTCCACCAGGTATAAAAATCTGCTTAGCTACTGTATCTGTGGAAAAATAGAGGTACTGACTTGCAGCGTATGTATTTGAAGTATTTTTTGCTTAAAAATTTGAAATGGAACTTGGAACTGCACTGGAAAGGTGTTTTTTTTTAATAGCAGGGGGTTTTCCATCTTGAATGGTGTGGTTCACTTGCACTTCTACGCTGTCTTTTAAATATACATTGGTTCTAGCAGTGTACAATCAACTGTTCGGTTTTATCATCTTACTGGGTGTTGTTTTAGTGCATCAAAAGACCTGTCTGGGTTGGATAATTAATAAGAGATCTGAGAAAGTAGAAAGTTTTAATGGTACATTAGCCTTAAATAAAGGAATAAATAAAAGCTAGCTAATGTTGAAAAATACGGTTTTAAAAAAACCTCATATTAATAGTACAGGAGTACCATGGTACAGTCATCCTGTTTGGCGTGTATTTTCATGTTGCTGCTGCCTCTTTGATAACAACAACAAAATCAGTCTTCAGCTAAACATCTGTGTTGCATGTTATCACTCAAGGAAAACAGAGATTAATCAAAGAGGATACTACTGATACTTCTCAAGTAAACAATGCAAGGGGACGGATAACCTTCCAAAATGCAATTAAGTTAAAGTATTAAAAAATTAAAAAGTAAAAAGGTTAAAGTACCTCAGTTATTAAATGCAGCAGGCAATATTGTATTTGCTACACATCTGTGTGAAAGCCCTATTACAAAACTCAAAGTCTGCTCAGGATGCAGTTTCTCATTTGCCAGAATTGATCTATTAACAGGATATTGCAGAGGGGTAATCTTGTTTCCTTGACCCGAGCTGTGTTCTTACCCCCTCTTTGCACTTGGATCTCACTGATACAGCTTGTCTTGTAGCTGTGTGACTGATTGCCGTGTCTGATGCAAGGAAGTTGGTGGAAACAGCGCTATGAAATGTAACAGAGAACAGCACTCTTATCTAAGAATGGCTTAAAATGTATACTACTTTATTTTGCCTTTGACCTTTCTTGCTGTGCCAAACCTTTGTTTCAAGGCCTCACTGTTTATAATTTAGGCAATCATAACTTTCATAATTCTACTGTATGTTCAACCAAAGATCAATGAGCTTTCTTTTTTTGCAGCTCCTTAGAAACATAAGCAATAGTACATACCTGGTGGGATTCTTGTGTTTGGTGTTTTGTAAGATTTATTTGCTCACCTTGTGATACTCACTTTGGGTATTTACAAGAGCATAAGATAACCAGAGAATTTTGTTGGTCTAAAATTGTATGGAATGGGGAGAATAAATCTTCACTGACCTGTTCTACAATTTCTTCCATCTTAGGTGAGCCTTACCCTGATCCAGTTCTTCCTCCTCGAAGACAAGAAAGATTTTTCCCTAATCCTCCAAATACTGGAAGACTTTCTGGACCAGCAGAACTCCGAACTTACAATGTGCAGTCTTTTGATAAAACAGGTGGGAATTGCTTCCCTGATGCTATCAGATGGAGAATCTTGGTGTAAGTTGACTATGCCTAGTAAGCGGTGGCGAGAGGACAACTTTGTAGCTACCACAGACCTGATGTTACATTGTGTAAAAAAAAAAAACACAAACATTTCAACACCTGCCAGCCTTGATGCAGTCCTGCCCTATTATCAGTAATAGCAGTCTCTTCTGTCAGGTGGATGGGATTCAGTGAATGGTAGTTACGAGGTGTTTTTCTTGTCCACTTTCACTGTCCTATATGCTAACCGTTCAGGATTAGCCTTGAGTCTATTTTGGGCTCACCACAGCATTGAAATACCACAAACTCTTACTTGCATTTCCATGTTACGTTTTGGTGAAGTTGGAAAGAGTCAGAGTCAATAAGACTGAAAGAATAACAGCAAAAAACCAGTCATTTCAATAAAGGCAAAGCCTGCTTGAAATGACAAGTAACAGATTTTTGGAAAAGACCTGTCGTTGGTTCATTGAGAGAAGAGCTTTGTTTGCCTCAGAGAAGAAATACAACGTGCAGATGAAAAATCACTTGTCAGAAGTATTGTTTCAGTCTGGTGCATTATAGTGTTATTGTCTTTATTCAGACAGAAGTGTGAGAAAGCAGCATTCTTCAAATCTGAGGTTTGGGGTTTTATGGGTTTTTGTTTTTGGCTTTTTTGTGGTTTTGTCTTCTTTTTTTTTATGAAAGGAGTACATTTAGTGTATAAATATAGTATATTTTATATCCCGTCAGATTCTCCTCTGACAATTCCCTTTAATGATTTTCTCTGGTTGTTACTGAAAATACTTGTTGGAAGTATAAAGGTAAAAAACAAGTAAAAGTTCCTATTTATCTCTTAATTTATAAAGTGAGTACAGCAAATATGAGGATACTTATTTCTGAATGCTTATCCAGAGCTGATGTAGTTCTGAAAGTCTCCTTGATGTTTAGCAACTAAGGAATCAGATTTTGTCAAATTTGGAATAGGATTGCTGCCAAGCTTTATGCCAAGAGCATACCGTAGTGCAGTTGTTCCCAGTGAGGGACTTAACCAAGAAAGTGGTAGCAGGAGGGAGGGGAAAAATGGAACTGCTATAGCAATGTTAAGATGTATCACTAGGAAAATGCACTTGTAACTTCTAAAACACCCAATAATACTAGAATGGAAGAAAAAGCCTGATTTAGGTACAAGAAACTTTGGTAAAAGCTGCAACCTTGTAATTCACATGTGACCTGTAGAGAAATTGGAGAAAATACTGGGGTGTAGCTCTATGTTCCTCAGTTGTCTTTCCGTCTGCCTGCAGAACAGTTGCTTGGTATAGCAGTACTTTTTTTGGTGTTGGTTTTTTTTTTTCCGTGTGTATATATCCTGATTTCAGAAATAATACTGAAATTGGTGGTGGAGAGGAGGAGGTCAGCACTGAATGACTTGTTTAACTTTTGCATGCAGATGGACAAACATCTCCAGAAAATAGCCCACGAACAGAACCAAGTGGAAATGGGATGAGAGATCCTTCTAACCTTAGTGTAAGTAGCTAAACAAAGTTGATTGAAAGAAGCTTTAATTTTCTGCAAAATACTTAGGAAAATATGTCTCTAGTATGTTGGTCATGTTACGTTGTACTGTGCGGTCCAGATTATAGAATTGTATCCATACTTTGTCCTGGTTTCAGCTGTGATAGCGTTAATTTTCTTAGTAGCTGGTGCAGTGCTGTGCTTTGGATTTAGTACGAGAACAATGTTGATAACACACTGATGTTTTTAGTTGTTGCTAGGTCCTGTTTATATGAAGTCAAGGACTTTTCAGTGTCTCAGGCCGTGCCAGGGAGAGGGCTGGAGGGACAAAGAAGTGGGGAAGGGGACACAGCCAGGACAGTTGACCTCAACTAGCCAAAGGGGTATTCCATGCTATATAAGCTGGAGGGAGGGGGTTGGCCCAGGCCTGACAATCACTGCTGTGGAACTGGCTGGGCGGTGAGTAATTGTTTTGTGCATCACTTATTTTTTCCTATTGGATTTTATTCCTCTCTCCATCTTAATATAATTATTGTTGTTATATTAAATTGCTCCTGTCTCAATCCATAAGTTTTACCTTTTTCCCAGATTCTCCTCCCCATCCTGCTGGTGGAAGGGAGTGAGTGGCTGCACGGTACTTAGTTGCCAGCTGGGGCTAAACCACAATGACTTTTATCACAGCACTTCCTGTCCTGTGAATGAATTTTGATGTATGACTAATATAATCCCTGAGGAAAACTAGTTATAACCCAAAAGATGAAACTGTGGTCAAGCTGATGGTCAGTGCCTATAGCCAGCCTTTCTCAGGATCAGGCCATAGCTTAGCAGAGTTGGAACTAGGTGTTAGCTAGTGTGGCAGTCTGCTTCCAGGCGGGCCTGATAAAGATGGAGACGTTCCCTCTCCTTATCCCTTTCCCTCAGCTGACTTCCCTGTTTTCATTGTGTTGCAGAACTCGCTACCTGATCAGTCGCTGGCCTCTGAAAGTGAAGCCGGTTCAGGCTTTGCTCCTCCCCCTTTCCCTCCAGTCAGACCTCCGCTACCTGTGGATCCTAGAGCACCTTTCATGAGACGAGGACCTCCTTTTCCTCCCCCTCCTCCTGCTGGCATGTACGGACCACATGAATGTTTTCCAGTACGAGACTTTGGGCTTCCGCGCCCTTCACCACCAAGTACGTAGCTTTTACCAGCCTTTAGTTCAAGCTGATGCACCTGAGTGCCTTGTGCTGGCAGTGAGTTACCACACCGGGTAACATCTTTATTTGCACATACTGTTTCTCAATTAAACTTTTAGTGGTGGAGTTGGCAGTGCTAGGTTAACGGTTGGAGTCGGTGATCTTAAAGGTCTCTTCCAACCTAAACAACTCTGTGGTGCTGATTTAAGTCAATTGCGTTGTACATCATCTTTTTCACAGTTGCTGATGTTGATAATGTTTTTACAAATACTAGCTTTGGCTGGAAAGTATGCATACATGTACTGCTCAGCAGTTAAAGGGTTCTTTTTTTGGGGTAGGAAAGCAAGTAGATGCTTATCTTAATCCTTTTCCTCCTATAAGGTTGCATCATCTAGAAATCTTGAAGTTTCATCCTTTAGCTCTGAGGTGTGCGTGTCCACACAAAGGCATGCATTTGGGACATACCTTTTAGTTTTTCTTTAGAGTTTGCATTAGTGGAGCTAAGTACATATCAGACCAAAGGGCTTCTGCCTCCTGCTGTTCTCCGATTAATGTGTGAAGAGCTAAGCCATTTATCTTCCAAAATAGTTGTAAAGTATGATCACCTACGGACAGTGACTGGCTGCTGCCGTGAGCCTGTCGCAGGTGGCTACTGAGAGAGGTGATCCCAGTGTCTCTGTCTCTTTGGAGCGTGACACCTCACCTAGCTCAGCGGTGTGGCTTCTGTTTCCGTCGGCCATTGCTGAGCAGTAAGGCATGGGGGGGGGTAGGAGGAGCTGGCAGGCGTTTACTGTTGTGACTGCTATTAACGGGACTGCTCTGATCCTTTCACAGTAAGAAATCCATTTCCAATGAGATCGTATCCTCACTATCCCCCTCCACGACCTGGATTTTTGCCTCCGCCGCTTCCTCCTGAAAACAGAGTTGAGCCACCTCAGTCAAATCCATCAGCTGTAGAACAACCAGAACCGCAGCAAGAGACTTGACAGTCACTTGAGCAACGCGCTGACCCGTTTCTGTGCTCTCCTAATGGTATTTTTCCTTACATTAAGTAACCATTGTTACTTAGGTCTATATAAACTACTTTGCTCAAATTGAAGCTTAATAGAAAATTCTCAGGATAGTATTATGTAAATAGAGAATGAAATAACTATGAATATTGTGAATAAGTGACTTCCATTGTACAGTAGTCATTTTAAATTAAGTATTTCTAACTTGAGTAATCTCTTCAGAGGTGTACAAATTCAAATCATGTGAACCATATTTTAAAAGTCCAGCTGCTTTGTCCTTGTTTAGCTGTACAGGGACTCTCTGCATGCCAAAAGCGATATTTGCTGCTTTATGAATAGAATGTGAAAACAAATTGAAACAGTTAATAAAAGCAGTGTCCCTGTTGAAGTGGAGAGGAATTAATATTGTCCCCTACTACATCTGTATGCTGTTAATGACCTCATTAGTCTTTCAGCTGTCACAGCTTTACAAAGTGGCAGTTGTCCGACCACTACAGTGGGAGGGGAGAGGAATGCAGACTTGCTGACTCATAGCTGCCAAGCTGAGGGTGGGGGCACCGTTCTAGCGAAGGTGTGTATGTGGGGGGTTGTGACATGGGAGGAAGGAGTTAGGCAAGGGTCTGGTGGTGCTGAAGCATCATCTAGCTCTGTCTGCAGCAAACGACTAGTCAGGATTTTTTACTGTCTCAACATGAATTCAGTTTATTAGCCTTCATATTTTAATATTTGGGAAGCTGGGTGGGACAAAAAACCCCAAAACACAGCTCCCCATTCCTTCAACTGTTACAGCCAGAGAGGACTTGGGATTTATCAACAAAATGGCCACATAGGATGGGGCAGAAGATTTCTGTATGCATTGTTATCCCAGCACCTAGTACTGCGTTAAAGCTGCAAGGCCAGGAAGAATTTTTCTTGTCTAGAACAAGTACACTTAGCAACAAAAGTGGTCTGTGGCAAACATTTACAAAACCCAAACGAACATATAAATTTAGACATGGTGTCCATGCATGTTTTTTAGTGATTGCTAAGCTTCACAAAAAAGCAGAATTTTTTTTTAAAAAGCAGCAAACTGCAGCATTAATAATTTTGTACCTGTAAGAGCACTTGGTGTGTTGTCTCATACCCCTGAGGTTACCAGTTGCTTCCTCCCTTGTGGCAACTGCCCTCACAGGAGGCCGGGCACAGGCATCCCATGCTGTGCTGGTCTGAACAAAGCCCAGCTCCGTTTTTACTGACTGCTGTACAATCTGGAGGCTTGCTAGAAGCTGTTGGCTGTTCCATCGGTTTAGCTTCGACTTGAAAACCATGTACTCAATGCAGTCAGCTGGTGAGGGACCCTCAGATAAAGGAGGAAATGTTTCTAGGCAAGCCACCACCCACAGTAGCAGCGGTGGGCAGTTCAGCCCCTGTTCCCCTTTTTTCTGCCCGAGTGCGCACAGGCACACACACACACACAAAACCCAGTTTCAGCCTTTAATATAAATGCAGCCACCACACCCCATAATTAGAAGTTACCAAAGAAACCTCCAGCCCTTTTTTTTGTAATTGCTTCTTGGGTCAAGTCTGCCAAGTGAGCTTTTTCTTTCGCAGCTCGGTACTCCTGCTCCTACCATTATTCCCATGTAGGCTTATGTCTCCTGCAGAACTCCCCCCTGGCTCTTCTTTATTCTGCTTTCTACCCCTACTTCAGTCCTTGAGGCATTCAGACAAGCCTTTGTACTTGAGCTACGCAACAAGGCATGCTGACAACAGACACTTTAAAGCATCATCCATGTCAAACTGTTCTCCTATTTAGCTTAATTCAGCTGTTGCATCATTTTAAGCCAATTAGTTGTTTTCTCAAGCCTCCAAGTTTGCCTGGAAGACTTCAGCGGGATTCTAATAGGAATTACTTGGTCTTACCCTTGCCCTTGACACCAGCCCTAGGAATAACCAGAGCTGCCAACTATCAAGCTTGGACCTGTACATAGAACCAGGGGACAAGCAGAGAGTCCTTAGTTTGGGAACGCTGCCACCATGAGAACCCTTTCTCGTTTTTTCCAACTCGCCTTAAGGGTTGCAAAGTACTTACAAAGGTAACTATGTTTTCTGAACAAATACAGTATTTTCTCTGCGTGGGTTAAATATTTGTTCTAGCTTGTAATTAACTGTCTGCAAAAAAACAATTCTTCCTCCACCAAAACAATCTACGTCCGCAATGATATTGGAAGCTGCAGGCAAAACAAAAAATAGCTGGGCTAAGATAATGCAGGACAAGCACGGATTAGATCATCCCGCAGAGAGAATGGAATAAATTCAGACATTCCCCCCCACAAGTAATAGCCCAAATATTAATTTGCAGACAAGTAATTTGAGAACAAGCTCAGATTTATGCCATAGGAAGCAGGGTGTAGTAACCCCCTAAGATGCATTTAGGTATGTTTAACCGAGAAGGGTCACACAAGAGTGCACGCCGGGAAGCCCCTGCTCCCCTTCGAAAGCAAAAGCAATCCAGTTTTAACAATTGAGGGCTTGTGTTCCAAGTTCCTGCTGCTAAATCTAGAATGCAACAAGGCTAACCTGACATCACTGTCTCTTTAGGAAAAGCAAAGAGGAACAAAAAACCCCTTGGATTTTAAACCCCATTTGGGATTATGCAAGTTCCAAGTGACTTCACACAGTTTGCAAAGTCCCACCCCAAATGCCAGTGTACGTTCTGTGTTAGGGCCCTGTTAGTTCCCCAACATCTGATTTCAGATCGCTTCAGCTTGAATTCCTTCATCCTGGTATCACTAATTCAGATCATTGCTACAAATACAAACAACAAACCCACCTTATTTATTTCTAAGACAACAGAACAATCGGAGGTGTATTTCTCCAGCACTGCTCACGCCCTGCTGGACTGCCTATACTTGTAAAGTAAGAAAGATGCCAGCAATCTGTTGTAAGTGCACCTGGAACACAAGCCATACCAGTGACTATAGACTATATGCAAAAAAACAGCGCTGGAGCACTAACAACAGCCATCCATTGAATCAGCATATATATATATATATATATACATATACATACTGCCTACATTAAACATCGTGGCTGTAACTGCACTAAGCAAAGGGACCAAACATCCCCACCATAGTCAAGTGGCCTGTTTCTCCCGCTCCTCGTTCTCTCTTTCAAGACTAAGTTAATTAAAAACAAAGCAGAAAATAGGTCAAACTAAAAAGAGAACCACATTTATATAACAGAAAGGTAAACAAGTTACTTCCCAGCTGCATGAAGACAGTTAGCCATAGAAACACAGTAGTCCGCAGAGATAAAATTAACAACCTGCAACTCCGCTTAAAGCTCAGGGTGCAGCATTTGCTTCAGGAAGTCACACAGAAAAAAAAAACCAACCCAGAAACCTTAACCACATTATGACCAAATTTATGATCAGATGATGCTGAACAAACACCATCAGTTTTAACTGTCACGTAAACCTCCCTCCTGAGGCTGAGCCCTGAAAGGCACCAAGTCCCATTATTTCACTTTCCTGGAATATGAGAAGCTGTAACAGTATTTACCTTATCTTCATTACTAATTGTATTATTTATCTTATGCTTTATCGTAATCGCATCTCTTTAGTATGCTGGTAAATGATCTTGCTTACCAAATCGAGCCGATCTAGGAGACTGCTTGAACAAGCAGCAGCACAATTCTTACACCTGGTAGCGGTGTGGGCCATCACAAAGCGAAGTTCAGAAGCTCCAATTAAATCCGTGCTTGGCACGCACACGCTGAGCAGCCACTCCGACAATTCTCACAGCACAATCAGCCATTACAGGGCATGGCAGCGCCTCGACAGCTAAACAGACATTTGCAGTTTTCATTCGGAATACACAGCTACGTACTCTTGAGCATGGATAAAATGTCAAACCAAAGCATTGCAGGTATTCATAATCTATTTAATAGTGGGACACCAAAGAAGTACTACACATTGTTCTTGAGCACATTAGATTTTGATTTAAGCGATTGCAATGGATGCAGGAATTTCTCAAAAATAAGTCTATATTTTACAATCCAGTTTACTGTATCAGTCTAAGTCATATCACGATATACTGTTTGTTGGTATATCATGATACACCAGTTTGTGCTAACTGGTCTGACAGTCTGATCTTTAGCAAAGCATCCGTCCCCTTCTTCCACCCCCCAAGAAAATGTTGACAAAATTCAGCCAAATTAAAAAAAATTACCGTACGACTTATTTTAGACTCTTTTGTTGACCTACACACAATGGGAGCTACCAGTTACACACAGCTTATGAACGATGTTGCCTTTTAATTCTAAAAATCTTCATGCTGATACAATAAAATATTTTATACAGCGATCCATTTTTAATGCTTTATTCATCGATTAAAAGAATATACATTTAACATAAACCATACAACATCAGTCATCAAGTCAAACATTCAGCTGGTTTCCTTACATTTTCTGTCAGGAGTTTTTTTTTTTTTAATCTGATCACATTTATAAGATAAAATCTCACCACATCTGGCATATACACACACTGTGCCAGTGGATTCACTCTACTGATGTACATATAAAATCCGCATGGTATGTGCTCACTGGAGACAAAACAGCGCACACCTGTCAAAAGGTCATTTTAATATAAGATGGTAAAACCATTTGTAAAACACATATAAACTTTTTCCATAAATAGAATCATATCTGGACATCTGTTGCATAAATTGTGTTTTCCAAAGCTTACAATATAGCAGCCAGGTCTCAGCACTGCTGGGCACCCACGTTGGCCACTTACTTTATTATTGCAGACTGTCCTTTAAACATTAAATGCACAACATTCGTACCACTTAAAACTGGGGTCAGGTGGAAGTCTCACAGAGACCACGTCTGTACCGCGGTTGCCCTGAAACAGTTAAATCGGCTTTTAAAGCCTCTCAGATATAACAAGATTTTAAAACATACTTCATGGAATGTTCTTCATGCATCATAGCAGCTCATACCTGTGATAGAACAAGCTTTGTATTTGTTTCCTTTCCTTCCTTTACATTCACTATTCACAGTGAAACAGGTGCATGTTTGTTAAGAGTTCTGAGGTTGCTGACTGAGCCACAGCACAGCTGTGTACCACAGGTCGAAATTCGACCTTATATATTACAATCTAGCAGTATCTGGCTGGCCAGAAGTTGGCCTGCCCCTGCCAGCATGTGGGCACTTCTTCGTTTTTAATCTATTCTTTGGCAGCTGACACAGGCGCTGACAGAGAAAATCCAGTGACTCGGTTGCTAGGGATTTCACGACTAATGTTTGTTTGCGGGTGTATACCTCTGTACTGAAGTCTTCACTGTTACGTGTGTACCTCATCGGAGTGCACATTCTTGCTTTCCCCCCCCCCCCCCTCTTAAAACTTTGGCCCAAAGCTAACTTTTAAGGAAGGCGACAGAACATGAGAATAAACAAGGAGGAGTTTGCAAAGAATCCAGAAAGACTACAGCTTATGGAGTGGATCTGGAAGTGCAGGTACCTGAAAAGCTAGTGTTTCACTCTGCCGCTTAACAGCTACCAACAGCTGAGAATGGGAGTTTAGTCATGCTTCGGAACCTGCACGTGAAATAAAGCAAGGTGAGAGTCTTACAACGAACAGTCCTGGGCAGACCTCTCTTCCTTTAAGCCTATTAAGTAGCATGCTACCAGATTAAGCACACAATGACAGCACAGAAATCCACTGGGCTATGGATACGGGTATTAAAAAGAGTTGGCTCCTGAGCACGGAACTCCGATGGGATAATAAAAATCATTCAAAACGCAGTTACTCAACAAAAGTAAGTTAGCCGGCAACCTCAGACAGCCTTTGGCTGTACCTCTGTAAGGTTTGGTAGACAAGTCCATTAACCGTGAAAACCCTAAACACTGCCACTTTCAGCTTCTAAACCAATACCCGACTACGTTCTTTGATCAAGAAGTAGAATACACATATATAATTCTATATAGCTAATACTGATTAAACACAGCACAAAAGGGGTTAATTCACGCTACTGAAAAAACATAATAGGACCCTACTTGCATATGTAACCACAGGAATTGTAAATAAGGAGCTAAATGCCTTCACTGAAGCTTTGCATCTCTCTGTAAAAGTGACGGGTTGGCTCGGTGAAGACACTGAGCAGCTCGATGTCCATGACTGCGTGCCAAGGTCGACCCAATCCGAGAGAGACTTGCTCAATGAGATTGTGTACTGGATCCACATCCTGGTCTGCCAGTTCTCCTTGGTCGAAATCAATGCTTTCTTCTGTGACCTCCAGGACTTTCAGGTCAGAGCCACGAAGACGAGCAATTGCTATAAGGTTATGAGCCCAAACTGTGTAACCTAGGTGGGGGAAAAAGAAAGGGGAAAAAAAAAAGAAAAGGTTGCTCTGTCGTTTTGCTACAAGGCAATTTCTTACTGAAATACTTAATATCAGACCATCTCAACGTCCTTCCCAACCTGTTTTGTCATCTTCTGTCTGGCAGAATCCCCCTAGAGCATGAGTTTGGGTTTTTTTGGTTGCAAGTGTTAAAGCCCCATTTTATATTCTGAATAAGAAAGTATCAAAAGTATTTCAGACAGTTTGGCCAAGCTTTTCTAGATCTAATTTTTTCACCATTTGTAGAAAAGTGGCTTTTTTTACTTCAAGTTATACCTTCAATTTCAAACCTCCTGTGATCTGCTTAATAGTATAAATAAATAGAATTAAAAGAATGAATAATCAATTATCTTAAGTGAATGTACCAAAGGATTGTTTCAAAACTGTGCTTATGCTAGAAAAAAAAATATCTGAAGTTTGCTTTTGTTGCACTAGCTTAGACTTAACAAATAATGCCCAAAACAAAAACCCAAATCAATGCCAAAACAACAACGAAAAAAACCAAACCAAGCCAACCAAGTGAAAAATACCAACACACACACCCCCCACCAGAAGCCTCTCCAGGAAACAGGTCACACCAGTATAAAAACCCCTACCTGTATCTTGTTATTCTACCTAAGATTAAACAGAATTACAAAGCTTCCCGCTCTTCCCATTAGCGTATATTGGCATCCTTCTTCAAAAACACCTACTCCCCAGTTACCTGTTAGCTTTCTGTACCCTGGCTAAGGCAAAAGCTGAGCTCCTTATTCAGGTGCAAACCACAGATGACCTGGGAACATCCCTTTTTGGGAGCTCCGCCAAGTCAGCCCCTCCGCTGCAGAAGGAAAGGCTCATTTCTGCCTTCATCATTCTCACAGGTGCTAAGCGCCTCTTGGGGAGATGCCCACTGGGATTCCAAGTAAAGCCGCAGTCTGCACAGTATTTGAACTGGGGAAATTAAGCTGCTGAGAAATAAAAACTAACCGTGGGTTGGTCTTCAACAATGCGGTTAATTTATTTTAATTTATAAGGTAAATTAATAAGGATGCTCTACATCATAATGTATCAAGGCACTTAGTTAAAGGATGAAGAAAACCGATGCCAAAGTAATAAAGGAGAAATTTCCATTCTGTTTTCTTTTACTTTTTCCTGCCGTTTTTCTCAAGGCTTCCTGTAAATACGTTACTCAGGGCAAGTTTTCAACAAAGAAGTCTGCACACATCTGTATGGCACATTTCTGGTATATTAACCATTAGGAATGATGCATTCTTACAATTACCACCTGCTGATACTTCACCTCCAGCACGACTGTCCACAGAAGATGAAGGTGTCAGTAAGGCTGCAGGCCATTAAACCTGACGGAAAATTGCACCTGTATTGCTGTCTCCACCTGGGAGACAACACTCCCCATCACGATTTGAAAGCGCTCACACCATCTTCCGGTTATCTTGATGGTAAAGGAACTTACTAAAGAAATCCCTGAGAGAAAGTGCAAGAATACAGGGAACAACAACTGCAGTTAAGTCCCCTGTACTATCCCTGCGGTTCAGGCATGTGGCTTTTGCTGTAACTTTTCATGGTCAGATCTTCTATGTTTTGGAACAAACACCTTATTCTCAATCTCAATTTCAATTAATTCTCCTTTCAAAAGTTTTGCCTGAAGTTTCTCAGTAACTTTCCAGCAGCTGAGAACCTCTGCCCAGCTAAGTATTCAGAGGTAAGAAGGAATGATCACCTCACTACAAGTATTACTGAACAACAAATTCATCATGGACATACCATAATTTGGTTTTCCTTGCTAGTCAAATTCCAATTTTAGCTTTGCTCACAGACAGAATAAAACTGAGAATCTCGTAGGTAACACAATACGTTTACAACACAAAGTCTTGGAAATCCACGCGAATTGTCCTTCTCTTACAGGGGGTGGTGGTGAAGCTTGACGCCCCATAGGCGTGCTTTTTATTCACAGTGCTAGATCATACCACTCTGAGTATCCTACTGTCTCCATCCCATCCCAAATGACCACACCCTCTTCACACCTTTCCTTCATTCTGCAAGAATATATTTAATATCCTTCAATCGGCTTTCCTCTGCTCCTGAAGATACTACCTTGGTGGAAACAAGATGTGACCTCCCACAAAAGGCCGAAGATATTCTCAAGGTACCCAAGGAAAGAGTGTTTTTAGGGTATGTCTTCCCCCACCTCTTTTGGCCAGTGACAAGTGGCAGCCAAAACTATATGTAAATCAAAGCTTTTTCACAGAAAAATAGCAGCAAAAGATGGAAAACTAAAAAACACCTGAGAGGTATTGCAAACTGAAGAATAACCACTTCAGGAGACAGAAGAAACCTGAGCACTTAAATATAAAGCAAATTATGGCACCCTGAACAAAACCACCACTTTTTCCTGAAGGAAGCTTGATAGTATCATGAAGAATACGACAAGTGGAGCCAGAAACTACTACATGGTAAATCCCAGAAAATACAAGCATGAGGCTAAGACTGTACTGAAGCATCACACGTTCTAGATCTTCGGTCCTAGCCATGTTCTTCTCACAGCTGCTGCTCTAGAAGAAAGATGCTTATACTCTAGTACCACAGAAGCCATATTTACAGCTTAGAAAAGATCAGGAGGCATTATAAGCAGCTTAGCCAGCTTCTGAAGCAAGGAACTGAGAAAAGAAGGGCAAAGAATCTGAATCCCAGCATCAGAGCAAGGGTGATTATTTGGCCCTTCTCTCCCCTGGGTACACACAGCATCTCTCCAAAGAAAGAAGATGCAGCAACAACCACTTGCTAGACAGAACTGTAGAAGGCGTTTGCTTTCCCAATGCTCTGCACAGACTAATACCTTCTACTGAACAGAGATGCACTGGTATTAAATGATACTTAACACAAACTTATGTTCAAATATTTTACCAGCTCTCTTTTTAAGTTTAGAGAATATATTAGAGGACTCCCCTGGAGCAGGAGGATAAATTAAGGTAACGTGTATTTATTTTTTTAAAGGTCCTCAAACTTGTGTCCAAACGTTAAAAGAAACAGCTAAAATCCACATTAGAGCAGTTAAGGTCACATGCCGGGAGCCAAAAGCTGTCAGACCTGGAAACTGTAAAGGAGAGACAACTGAATTGATCCCCCACCACAGTTTTTCAGTAGAAGTCAATGGAAAAACTTTTTCAAGCAAATACAGCAGGACCTTCTTGACTTCGACCAATGGCAATCTGAATGTACAGCCTTCGCTGCTGAAGGTCTCCTGCCTGTGCTGAATGACTGCTGATTTACTCCCCCAAGTAGTCCGAGGAAGTCTGAGGAATGCTGCATTCGTTCTTATGCAACACAACGCAGAGTCATCAATTAACTCCTTCACGCAGGCACCACCAAACTTGCTCTTGGTAAGCTGACTTTGGCACGCACAAAAATAACTGTTCTGCACTGTTCCACTTGCAGGTGCCTTAGAATTTGCCAAGCAACTGTAACTTCTAGCCAGTACTGTACTGATGGCAGAGCTGAGTACAAATGCACACTTTTTTTCATTTGCAATTACACGCCAAATAAATAGGTGGGGTAAACCTAGCTCCGGTATTACTGAAACAAATGCACTCAGCAAGGTAACCTCCTCCACATTCTATTTTTCAGCCTTCATCTGCTGGCAAAGTCTTACCAAACTGGTAAGAGACTTCCTTCCCTCAGCCTTGGGGCACTTCACCCATGTTATTTACAAACAGGAAGCACAATTATCTAATCTTGCCAGCATATGAGCTCACAGTAAAACAGCAAATGTTTTCAGTGTTCATATTCACACAACCAGCTGCTTGGTGGAACTTGCACAGTGCAGACTGCTTTCAGAATAAGCCTCCTGGAATGCTCAGTTCTTAGTTATCCCCATTTCTGTGAGCAGTCTAGTAAAATCCTGTGACTTCTCAACAGAAGTTGGTAAGCTACGAGTACGTTTAGAACTCGTACATGATAAACACCTTCAAATTTTCAAACGCAAAATTACCAGTCTAAGGTACAACAGCATGTATAGCAACTGTGCAGGAGACTTTTGAACACCATTCCACTAAAACACATTATGATCAGACAGGCTCGAGTGTTCTAAGTACTCCAAAGTCACATACTGTGCCTCTGCAATGTATTACCTACCATGAACAGCGAGGAGAGACAGTCTTGTGCACCTCCAGGCCAATAAGACAAGTGGATCTTCATTCCGGTTGTCGCTAAGATCTGGGAAGCCAGACATATCTATCACATCATTCATTAGTATAAAATGAGTGAGGAACTTGTCATACTGCCTGGATATGAGGTCAACAACGGCCCCTGAAACACAAGTGATGTAGCTGTCAAAGTGAATCCTCTCTAGGGGGATACTGGGCTTAAGAATCCTTAACATATCATCACTCTTGACATCAAAGGCCATTATATAGACCCGAAGATTAGTGCTGTTGCGAGTCAGCGCCTGCCAATTCTCATCTTCTGGCATACTGTTCAATGACTTGTGCATTATGGAAACGCTGTGGACCAGGAGAGACAGTCGATGCAAAGGCACATGGTTGCTGTCAGCCAGGACTCTTGCCATTTCAGCTGTAAAATCACAGAAATCCAACGCGAGCGAACGCAGATTCACAAAGCGCTCCAATTCAACCGCAGTGATCAGAGTGGTATTACCAGGGATGTGGTTGTCCAGCAAGCTCAGATGTTCCATGGTGTTGGCTATGGGGTTTGATAAGGAGGACAATGATGTGGGAGTTACTATTTGCAGCATAAACCCACAAGACAGCCATTTCAATTGCCTGCTATTGCCTAATATCTCTTCAAACAGCTGCTGGATTCTGCAAGTAAACAAAACAGACAATGATCCTATTAAACATGATTTAGTCTTACCAATTGCATACCATTCTATTTTTTTATTCAAGAATTCTTCTTTCATTTATGGCCTTACTCTGCAGGAAGTTGCTGTTATGGTTCTTGTGAACTACAAATGTTAGAACCTGGCTCTGCAGACTTCCCACAGCAATTTAATCTTCACTGCGCTTAAAAGGTTAAAATCGTAAACCGTCTTGAGAAAAATTACATACTTCGCCTTTCAAAAACCGTGGCACACTACGAACCTTCATTTCATGTATTTTCCAGCACGTACTTAACACCCTCCCACATACATTTTAAGGTTATGCAAATAAGAAAACCTGTAATGCCTTTAAAACACAGCTCTCGTTTTTTAAAAACAACTTTTCATGTTTGCTAACCTCTCCAGAACTGCAAATTCAATATGGAAAAAAAAGTAATTTTCAATGAAAGGTTGCAGAAACTTGGACTTCGAGCGCAAGTGAGAGTGATCTGAAACTAACTGCTTGACTTTGCTCATTAAAGGGTAAAGAACAAACATGTGAGAAGATTCTTTAAGTAATTCTGAATGTACAGCTAACTGGATTTTCAAGTGTCAAAAGCTTCAAGTTTTACCAAAATTACTTGGACCTGGTAATATTTCAGTCTCAGATTACAAGCACCAGATAATTCTGGCACTGCCAGAATCCTCATGGCATTTATTACACCGCATAATTATTATGTACTTATCCTGATGCATCCCACCCCTCCTACCCCTTTATTTTTTTCTAATGAAGGGATGTTCAAAGTATTTTGAGATAAGATTTTGAATACTAAATTTAAATAGTACAGTCAAACTCTACAAACTTACTCCATATAAATACTTTCCCAGTCGTCTTCCCACAGCTGCTAAGGCCCAAAACAGTCCTCCTGCCCAAATGACAAGTGTTCTTTGAGCATATACATTTTAGGACACGTGTAGATAAGCGCTAGATCTCATACCCTGGTCTGCCAGAAGGAGAGATCAGCATTTAAGGGAAGCAGTTAAGCCAGGCTATGACAGCTCCATGAAACATCAAGAAATAAGACGTAAACAGCTCCACTGCAAAACTAACAGCGATCTTTGTGCCTCAAATCAGGGTGCGTTTTGCACAGAACACTTTTTCCTTTATCATTACGAGTATCTATATACTTTATACATCTAAGCAAAACAATGTTACAAAGTTATTATTCTCATCCACACATCTTCAATCGACATAATGTCCAGAAAAAATTATAAAAGCTTATTTAGCCCAGTATCCTGACTGACAGCAGAGAAACACCAATGCCCTAAGTGCAACAGAACATGGAAAGCACAGAGATATTTCTCAAATATCTGCCTAGTTTCCAAAAATTTGTAATTCGGACCTCCTGAGCCAGAGGCAGCTTTCTGTAACGGTAACCCTCAGGGACCTCACTTCTACCGATTTCTCCAGGTCCCTCTTTGAGCCAAGTAAGCTTTTAGCAACTGTAACATCCAATAATAAAGAACTCTGCAATGTCTTTCCACCCTCTTCTTGCTTGCTCTGAACCTGTCACCTACAACCTTTGATGCCCCATAAATCCTGCTGTTGTAAGAAAGTTACAGGATCAATCTTCATTCATCCTCTCCCCTGCAAAATCCTTACTCATCCTCTCCCTTGCCTGCGTGTGCTTTCTTCCTTCTCTTAAGAACGTACTGGGTTTGCGAGTCCTGACTTCTCTTTGTAAGCGGAAGAGTTGGTGTCGTTATTGTATTTATCTATTATACACCTCAGAATAGTTTCCAAGGTTTTGCCTAGTATAGTCATCAGGTTTAAAGATTTCAGTTCTCCCAGATCTTCTCTCAACATTTTGTTTTTAAACCAACGACTGGCAACTGTGACACAAATTAAAGTTTTAAACAACAGTTCAAGTCACAGATAGTGTAGGTTTGCTATTTTATTCCTAAATTCTTTTACAGTTCAGATGAGCCCCGTTTGACCCCAGCAATGATTGTTTGATAATTATTCCTGCCGATGCTTAAATTGAAGGCAGATTCTCTGACAGTGCCCCAAAGAACAAGGTTCTACCACAGAAACCTCTCTAATTTCTTCCAGTGAACCAAGACCCTTCCCTCCTGCCTCTCACCACACACACTCACCTACAAAAGGTGCCGTAGTGGTTGCAGCAATGGTAGAATTTGTTTCGTGATAGCCTAAGCAGTCAATCTTAACAGCACTTGTAATATTTCACAGAACAACTGAAAAGATGACAAATCACTTTTGAGATGCTCAGTAGAATACTACCATCTATATACCTCACCGCACTGAAAATCTGTTTCAGTTGGGCTTCTCGGATGACTTAAAACATCTAAGTTTAGAAGAGCACTGTTCCGGTCCTCACACAATTTAATGAAAAGAATTATGATACAGAACTCTGCAGCTGTAGGGTGGGTTTTCTGCCCTATGGGAATTACAGTAAAAAGAGAGATACTGATTTAATGCTATCTACACATCAACTTTTTAGTGCAAACACTGAAGTATTTATACAAGTATTTAGATCTGTGCTGAAAGTCTACCAGCCTGAAGGCCCTAGGAAAACTTGCCCCAGTTCTTTGCCAATTTAATAAAAAGAGATCAAACATGTCAATAGAGACGTATTTAACAGTGATCACTTTTGGACTGTTTTTAATACCTGCTTTGTATTCGGCCAGACAGGAAGCACCATATAAACCACAGGCCATTAGTTTTAACATATTTCAAATGCATTTTTCAAATACTCTAACAGGGGGGTTTCCTCCCCTGGAAATTCTTATATACATTCTATTTTTCCATGGACAGACTGCATCTAACTGGAGTTTGCAAAAAATAGTTTGAAATGTGTTCTAGAAGTTTAGACAAATTAAGTGAATTCTTGGGAATTAACACTTTATTATCATAGCAACTTTTACTTCAACTGCTTAGCATGTAGTACAACATTTTTTCTTAAACCTCACTTTTAAAACTCAAGTTTAAGCATGGTTTAGCAAGTATAGCACAAAACATAATAAGCAGAGCTCAGCATGTGCAAGAAAGCAACATAACCTAATGATGCCTCAGCAAGTGTACTTAATCAGCCCCCTTTGTTCCCTGTAAGCAGCAGTTATGGGATGTTCACCACCAACCTGAAACCTAGTGGGATCATACTGAAGCAAACTATTTAAAAAATAAAAACCTCAGAATAAATTAACTTTCACAATTAATGCCCCAAATGGCACTTTCAGACAGAGGACAGATCAAAGCCTGACTAGACCAGCTGAATTACTGTTTAAGCCCAAAAAACAGTCCTGACCAGTAGTCAAGCACATCGATGGCCCTGGACAGGAAGCAAAGATCTTACTAAGGTCCATATGGAGCCTATTTGTTTAATTAAAGACTATCAATCAAAACGTTTTGTTTAATAACAGAGGCTAAACTGGTTCTTTTGGAAACCAAACTATCTGAACCACATGGATCAGTCATGGGAAGCAGATTTCAGAAAGCCAAAATTTTAAACAACTACCCTTTGCTCAACACAAGACAAATGCATCGCTTACGCTGAGCTTCCCAACACTAAGGAACAGAGTTGCAAAGAATATTTTAGGAAGTAACCAGGGACACATGCTATACAGGAAAAGAACAAGCCTTACAAACCATGCTAAAAGGATACTTTTGAAAACATAATCTAAAGTCTCCTCTCCCTCAGAATAACCCTTAGTCTAAATCTGGGGGAGCATCCTAATGGTTCTGTGCTAGCTGGGATTTCACCCACGATCTGTCACATCCAGCTCAATGCTACGGAATTAAGAAAATGTTTTCTTCCCCAACTGCTTTAATTGAAGAAAGTTCCTGAAACAGCTAGTAAGGTTTATCACCAAATGGATTCCAAAAAGCTTCAACTGCCAATCACACTGTGTCCAAAGGCTGCTGAAAACCTTTCAACATTAGTTATCAGTATCCACGTTTCACAGCCTAACTGATGCAAAAGACAAGACTAAGGAGCCATCGTGATTTACTTCCTCAAGTAAGCCTGCTGCTAGTGCTGACGAACTTGAGAACACTGAAAAAACACTGCCAGCTCTTCTTTAATTTAGAAAAGGACTAGCAGGTCCCAAACACATTGTTTTATTCTAGGAAAAAAAAACCAAAACCAACCCCCCAAAAAAAACCCAACCCCCCCCATATTTATTTGCTCATTCCAAAATGTGCAAAGGTCAATATTTACCTTAAAAGACTTAACTTCAAATTAGATAATGAGTTTTGAATGGTTTATGGCTCCAAAATGTGCATTCTTATTTTTGTTATTTGTTTGAAGAAACATTTAACCATGCACTCAGCTGAGTAAACATCTGCTTAGATTGATTTCTTCAAGCCCCTTGGCAAAGATATTATATATTTATATTTTTACAACAAAGGATATGGAAAAAAACCGAACTTTTACTGAATCAGCCTTTTACCTGCACACAGCACTACAGTACACGTTAAACAGAATTCCAAATTGCTCCAAGTCCTGCATTCTAAGCATAACAGATGACAAAGACACAGTGTGTGACACACATCTGTATTTGCACTGTTTGCAAATTTAAGTCATGACCAAACATTTAGTTCAGTGGTTGTGTTCACATACATACACTGATCTGATAATATACCTATACTACTTCTGAAAACACTCCAAAAAATAATAGTAAGTATCTGGAGTGGCTGTAGTCATTCCACTCCCAAACTATGGGATATAGATGTTTAAAAATTAAACAAATTTACAAATTAAAATGATGGTATTCAGGTTTTATCTATATGGAAAGTTTAGCAGAACTACTGAAATGGTTAACTTAGCATCACTCCCTCTGTGGTAATTTTTTCCAGAAGTCAGTAGCTTTTTACACTGTATTTAATTTTTTCCAAAGAAAAAGAACTAGCTATTTTAATTATAAGCATTCAAGGACTGTACCATAATGTAATTGTGGCAAGCTAAAATACACCTCTGAACTAACAAGCACATTGCAAACTGCATCTTCCAGGAATTCTGCAAATATATAACCTAGTTTTGAGATGCAACTTGAAATAACTTGTTTGTGTTTACACTCTCTTTCAAGTTTGCTCGCTATATGCTCTCAATTCTTGTGAAATACAACAGATTACTTTTCTAATTCTTTCATGTACAGCAATAGTGGAGGTGCTGGTAACAAACCCCCATCCCTGCTCCTCTTTTGTGCCGTTAACATGATATGGTTTCTAGAACACAATGAAAAGAGGAAAGAAGGGATTCTCACTCTGTTAAAAGAAAAAAAACAAAGCCACAAAACCAGACTACTTCATGTAAATAGCAGGAACAGAAGTCAACTCAATTTAATAATTTAGATTCTCATCCTATTAAAAACGTAAAGCTTTCTCAGGCATGTATTTCAGGCATGAAAATCTGTGTTATCTGTTTTTATTATTTTAATGTATTTGATAAATTACAGATAAAACTTACTGCTTAATCTTCTTGCCATCAGGGTCAACCTTGCCGAGGTATGTATTTGATATACTTCCATGTTGCTGCAGAATGCTTATATCCCCAAAGAGACTTAACTTCTGGAGGTTCCTATGAAATGACAAAATAAAAAAGGAATCTGTACACAAAATTAAAACACTGTCAGGAATCATTCTAGCTAAGTCAAACAAACACATTATTACATGGAACAATGTAGTTTGTTTTCAGAAACATCCTATTGTCCTGGAACACAGGCACATATGGAAACTAAAGAAAAGGAGACTGAAGTAAAAAGGGGAAGAGGACCACGCAAGCTGCTGAATCCAGCTGTAAAAGCAAGTGCCAGTTTTCAGTCACCACAGGAGTATTTTCAGCAGGCCAGCACCATAAAGAAAACTTTTAGCAGTGCTTTCATGCAATTTTTAATCCTTGGAACATGTGTGGTAAGTGCCACAGATGAAAACATCAAATACCTATTCCTTTTAACATTTAACGCCCAAGTAGAACACAACCACATACAACCCTGGGTTACAAACCGGAGCCCAAACCTGCCTCAATCGAGGCAACACAAACCTCAGACAGGAAAATTGAAAGCTCCCCACACCCTAATCAGTGCCTAATTTCTGTTATACCAAAGTAAGGGAGGCTGTTCTAATCTTTCCCATCAGTGACCTGAAAAGGATTAGTGGTCCACCATGACATACAATTTTAATTCTTGGAAGGGATACCTAAAAAGAAGTGAAATAAAACCTCTTAAGTTTATGCTGGACATGACTCGGTGTGCTAGCCAGTCAGTTTTCCTTTCCCTGACTTACATCTGTTCTATTCCTGAAAAAAGATCAAGCAAGAGATATGAAAATAACTGCAGTTTTAGAGTAGCTGTGTGGCATTTACTTTTATTTTTTTTTAACTGACTAAGTTTTGGGCCAACGTTTTTTATATTTATACATGCTGTAAATTAGATTTACTCCTAACACGCAAGGACTAGTCTGCAATTGATAATTAACAGGGCAGAAACTCCAGTTTCATCATAAATGGCTACACAAGTTAAATTAATCTTAAACAGCAGATGCCAATTAACCTGTAGCTGACAACTGAGTTACATAAATTCTTATTTCTTCTGGCTTACAAATCATACGCCAATATTTCAGATCAGTTTTGAGGGAAATGCAATACAATTACAAAGCTCACAGCTCAGGGAAGCTACAGTGACCGGTCACTACCTCCGCAGTATGAGCTGATGGGGGGGAGGAAAAAAAACGTATCAGTTGGCCAAGTTTTACATTTTAGAAGTATGAACTGCAGTCTGTGATTGGTATCTATCATAAATCATTCTTCACCTGTTTTGGAGTTCCTGTGTTCAATAACCATAGCTTAGTTTCCTGAAATCTACCCACTGTTGCACCTGCTACTTTTTTTCTATAGGTGAACTACCACCTAGTAGCAAGATCCACAAGCTTCGTATCGAGTCATGACAAATACCAGATCAAAATTCCTAGAAAATCTTGTAACTGTTCCAAAAATTCTAACAATTTGATAGTCTTTTAAATACAGGACTACTGTACCGATGATACGTTAATATAAACTGAGCCCTGACCACATGCTCAATATTCTATAAACCTGACTAAGACGATGCCAGATCATACAGAAGAATAAGCTTGGCAGGGAAATCTGAAGATGCTGGCACCACCACCAAGAGTATTTTGGGCTCTCCTTTCCTCAAAAGCTGTAAGATAGTCTGGTGTGACAGGGAAAGCAGCAGAAACCTCCACCTGGTGTGAAAGGCAGTGTTCACAGCCAATGCTATAATTAATCTTTTATCTTCTGATCTCGGTGACTTAACTCTGAGAGCAAAGAGACAAAATGCAATCTTCAGAACAATTCTGAATCACCTACATAGTCACATCACACAGGTGATGAAGGTCTTTTTCTTTTGTGCTACTGGTACCCCCAGCGAATGCTACCATAGGCAGGTATTAATTTTAGAGCCACCAAACTACAGGACACATGAAACACTATTTCCTAGTATCCCACACATTTTTACTACGTCTATTTGACTGCCATTTCATGCACTACAGAGAAACACTGAAAAGTTCTCCACCTCAAAACTTAAGCAATGAAAACATCCAATTATTTTTCCATTCACAGCACAGATGACATAAACAAATCTGATCACAGTTCAACACAGTATTAGATTTTTGCTACTATCTGCAGTGTCATATAATCTCTATGGCATTCAGCTCACATCTTTATTGCAGAGAGTAAAGTGATTGCTACTTAAATAAAATTATTTAGAAGTTAATTGTCATCTTTTGCTAGAAGTCATAATGGCATCTTAATCCTATGCACTACTCAGACACACAGCTGGGGAAAAACGTGTTTGGGGGGAATTTCTGAACCGTTTATTTTCCATTAGCTCAAAAAGCATATGAAATGTAATAAGCTTCTTTCTAGGCTCCATCTTCAGTTTTGGTAGGGTTTTTTTGAACACCCAATGAAAAAAAAGAACAAAATGGCCTGGCTTGCATTCAACATGAACAAAGTGGTAAGGCACATATTGTATTACTATACTAGTTTTTGCCAGTTGCAGCTGCCTGCTCAGACCTATAGAAGAGCGCCATAAAAAAACCTCAAATACAGCCACAATCTACTGTTTTGAGCGATTCACCAATCTTTGGCAACTCCAAGATGGATACCATACCTCACCGAGACACCACAGTCTGACTGTAACTTTCATTTTTGTTTCCACAGCAAAGAACAAACAAGTCACACAAATTAATGTCCTGCAGAGGAAAAGCGGGGGGGGTGGGGTGTAGAAAATGTATCACTACCTTCCTATTTTCCTTTGTAATCAGCTAGAGGAAAGACTGTACTTTGAGATTTCAGTTGCATAAAAGAACACAGATTTTTCCTACTGAATGATCAGCAATTGCTTATTAGCTACTGTATGCACCGAAATGACACACACAAAGTTTGTCATCCTCCCACCTGCCTTCCAGAACTTAGTTTTGAGAGACCAGTTTGAGAAGGTGCAGATTATTAGGATTTCTCAAGAGCCACTAACAAACAACTTGTCCCTCCTGCTACTGCTACAGAACATTACACCCACCTGTATCTTTTCCTTTTTTTAATAGGAAGTGGAACATCAACTGTTTAAACAGTAATATGCAGTTACTTTGCTTCGTTTACTGCCATAAACGTAACAACTCATGGAAAAGGTACAGATCACTATAAACAGTACTTTAGTACCTTTTATTTAATTAAATTACAGATTTTTAGAGTTCACCATAGTCCCAGCACTATTAAGGCAGTATTTTGGAGTAATAAGCTGCCACCCACAAAATAAAGTTTACAGCAACTTCAGCTCTACCTCAAATATGAGACAGATCTACAATATACCTTTTTGGATGACAACTGGCTGCCAGCAGCAGTACTTGTCAGAATATCATCAGCTGGTTTTAAATCAAGTTGTAGACAAATAGTTACTTCCTTAAGTCCACCAGAGTTAGCAAAGGTCATTTGGAAATATTTTTCTAGAGACTTAACATGCAGATCTGCTTAGAAATTGGCAATTTTATGTTGTAAAGAAAATGCTTTTATTAGCAAAAATACACATCATTCTTCTCTACCCAGGACAGCATTTAGAAATTGCATTATTTTTAGTCACTACTTTTCTTAGGTCCTGCGGTATTGCAAATCCTCAAGGAATTCTCTAGACCCATCTGAAGTGCTCCCCCCCACAAAAGGAGGGGGGTTGTTACTGTACTGTTTAATAGTAGATTTTAAAAGACTACAAGAAGATTACACAGTTAAGAAACAGCATACCATTTCACAAAAGTAAGTTTCTTCCTCCCCAGTTCCGAAGTACAAGATGGAAGTTCTTTGAACTTCTCTGCCAGAAAGCTATCATAAGGGCTGACAGGAGTTATGAAAGAACTATCCTGTTTCAAACTTAATTCCAAAAGGAACGCGTTTAAAGTGATTCAGCCACTGGAGAAGTCAAAAACGCTGCTGTTTCCATTATTTTGGAAATTACTGTAGCTATCCCACGTACAATGTCATACAGCAAGCAAAAAGGAATTATCAATTATACTCGAGTTACGGATGAATAAACAGAAGCAGAGAAGTAAAGTGACTGGACTGTGGTCATTCCTTAGACAAAACTAAGCATCAGGAAGGTGACAATTCCTCCAGTTTGGACATGTGGTCACAGTGAGAACTAGGCAGCAATTTAGCATAGTTTAATGCTCCTTCCCACTTTGTTTCAATCTCAAAACTCTACTTAAAAGAGCTAAAATCCAATGTTCTACATGCAAACTAATCAATTGTTGGTAGTTAAACCTTGCAAGAAAAAAAACCCAAAACATCAAAATAAACTAAAAACCTTGTCTGTTCAAGGGGATAAAAGGAATCTATTCAGAAAGTAAAACTGCATAAAAGGCCATGTTTAATGTAAATTCCTCCCTCCCCCTTGTTTTTTAAATGCTCATTAAAAAAAAGCCTGCTGTAATAACCAGGTACCCTGTGTTCGCCAGTCACACGTTACTTAATTTTAAAACACAAGAGGCAGCACGCAAATGATTTGAAGATTTGAAGACAGCAAGAAAGTACAATAATGCAAAATCCTATCGAAGTTGGTAACTTTTCACCTCTGACTTGGCCCCAAAATTATACAAATCTACCAGAGAACAGGTACAGGAGAAACAACCACCTTCCACATAATATTTTACCGCAGTCCTAAACCACACTGTACATAGTGAATCTGCAAAAAGACCTTTAGAAAGCAAGTGCCCTTGTATAAGTTTCCGTTAAGGCCATGGAGAATAAATCTTTTTCAAAAGAAAAAGCGTACCAAAGGCCTCACAACACATTTAATTTTGACAGCCTCATATTTTAGTGAGACAGAGGGAAAGAAAAAAAAAAAAAAAAAAAAAAGGCAAGCACTCTAGTTTTTCCAGCAAAACCCTCAGGCAACATCTCCTGCAGATACTATTTATTTTAAAATTCCAAGTCCGTGTAGCAATACTTGTCTCGGATAATCACTGACATTTTTTCCACTTATGACATTAACTGGATTTCCCAAAGATTCAACAGTTAGGTGAAAGCTACTCAGAGGCAAGAGAAGAATAATCAAGACAGATGGTCACGATTCGCACACCGAGGATTCACAGGGCAAGAAATAAATTCGGATCAAGGTGAGCTGGGGCCAAGGAGCTGTTTCCAAGAGCAGGGTTTGTATCACCCAGCCAAGGCAGCTGCACCACAGGAGGTACCTGCTGGGCACAACAGAGCAGATGAACCGAAAGTGAGACCTCACACACCACATCTGCATCCGTCACAAAGCAACGAGGAATTACACGTTAGGTTCCCTCGCTATAATTCAAAATACGGAAGCCAGGAGGCCTCAAAGTGCTCTCTAATCCCTCTGGAATCAAAGAGGGGCGGTGACCAGACCACGACTCAGTTGCAGTTTTCCAAAGGCCCTCCACGAGGTTTAATTCATCCTAAAGGTACCTTGAAATACTTGCAGCTTTTCTTTTTTTTTTTTTTGATAGGTGAAGCTATATGCACACAGAGGGGAAATAATATTAACCACTTCCTACCCAAATATCTGCACGGCTTTCCAAACACATCACAACCTAACTGTAACATCCCTGCCTTCCTGTCCTAGGTGCTGACTACAGGCCATGTATTAGGATATCTGAATGTTATCTTTTTAGAAAGATATTTATCTGGATTACACCCACACGTGGTACAGACACTATAAGCGTTCGCATTTTAAGGAACTTCCAACACGAGGAAATCATCCCACCTGCCCAAGTTAGCCTGCGAAAAAGGAAGATCTAAACGCATCTTAAGTCCAAACCACAGGAAAATATTTCTACGATTTATTTTGGCCAAGCAAGTCCTACGTCTTAAGTACTTTTCCAATAAACAAAAGTAAGACCCTCCCAGCGAGCCCCGAGCCCGCCCCCCGGTGCGGCCGGTGAGGGCAGAGCGGCAGGGGGCTCGGCGGGGCAGCGGCGGTGCCCTCGGGGCTGGGGGGGCAAGGGGGCAGCACCCCGATACAGAACACCTCCAGAAAACACCGGGGCTGTCATTTGCACACACACACCCCGCTACTCATGTCTCATGACATCCATTATTTTTCCATCAGGCATAAGAGATGTGAAGCCCGTCCGCGGCGAGGCTGGCATGGCAAAGCGAAGGTGCCTCCCCCCCCCGGCCCCCTGCCCCCGCAGCCAGCTCCTGGTGCCCCCCCTCCCCCGCAGCCCCTCCCCGCAATGAGACGGGCAAGTTTTCACCGTCACAGCCCGTTCCGCGCACCGACCGGCCCCTCGGCAGCCAACAGCCTGCGCTCCGTTTCCCCACCGAGCTACCGAACACGGTAAAAACGGGCGGCCCGAAGCAGCGCGCCCTCGCTTCAGTCCCGGCGGCCCCAGGTCCCGGCCCCCCCCCCCCCGGCTCCAGCGCCGCAGCCCCCCAGGCACCGGCCGCTCAGAGGGGTCCCCCCGCCGCCCCCCGCCGGCCGAGGCGCGGCCCCCTGCCCCCCCCCGGCCCGGCGGCGGTACCTGTTGTTGCGGACGCTGCTCAGGACGCACAGCACCAGCTCCAGGTAGGTCCTCAGCAGGTCGAGCCAGCGCGGGCAGAGCGGAGGCGCCTCCCCGTCGCCCGCCGCCGCGGCGCCCTCGCCCGCCGCCACCGCCGCCGCCGCCGCCCCCCCCCCCGCCGCTGGGGTAGTTGTCGGCGGCGAACTGTACGCGGAGCTCACGGACGAACCAGCCGCACTTGCGCATGAGGAACTCGAGGCGCGGGCGCTCGGCCGGCGAGACGCGGAGGCTGAGGCGGAGGCGCGGCCAGAGGGCCGGGTAGAAGAGGCACTCCCGCCAGTGCGAGCAGGCGGCCGAGGCCCGCAGCCGGTCGGGGCCCGCCAGGAAGGAGAAGATGTGCACCACCAGCTCGCTGGGCAGGGAGCCGGCGCCTACCGCCTCCCCGCACACCGACATGCCTGGCGCCGGGCCGAGCCCCGCTGCTGCTGCGGCGGCGGCCCCAGGCGGCGGCGGCCCCGGCCTCGCCTCCGGCTCCTGCGACAAAAACAACAACATCAATGACAAGGCGGAGGGGGCGGGCGCCGGCCGGGACGCGGCTGCTGCCGGGACGCACCACCCGCGCCGCCGCCGGGGGGGGACGAGGGGCGGGGCGGGCCGTACCAACACCCAGGGCGGCGGGGAGGGGCGCAAGGCGGGGGGAAGGGGTGCAGGGGCGGGGATGTGGGCCGGACCACCCACCCGCGCGGCGCCGCGTGGGCTCTACCACGCAGCCCGGAGGGGGGTGCGAGCGAACACGCCGCCGGCGCCGCTCTCTGTTCCTGCGGGGCGGGGAGAGCCGCCGCGGCGTCTGGTGGAGGAATTACCCCACGGGGCGGATGGAACGTGCCATCGGCGGGTGGGAGGCGGAGCCAGCTCCTGCCGCCTCCGTGAGGGGCCGTTGGCCGTTAACCCCTCCGTGGCGGCAGCGCGCGGCCGCCTCTGCCCAACCGCCCCGTCGCGCCGCGGAGCCCCCGACACCTCGCGGCGCGGGGGGGCTGCGCGCCCCAGCCCCGCGGCGGACCGAGGCTCAGCTCCGCGACCCACCGGCGCTGCGCCCTGAGTAGGCCGGCCCGGCAGCGCGCCCCGCTCCAGCGGCTCCTCCGCCTTAACGCAGTGCGGCGGGAGGGCCGGGGCGAGGCCCCGCCGCCGGTGCCCGTGGTGCGCTGGGCGCTCCCGGGGGCAGGCGCCTTGTATTGGGAAAGTTGGGGCGGGCGGCGGCGCGGGGCACGTACGCTTCAGCCCGCGGCGTTACCTCAGCAGCGTTCCCGCCGCCGCCGCGGGACGCGCTGACGGCCAGGAGAGGCGAAGCGCGACGGAGCCCGACATTTCACGGCGCTGGCTGCGAGCCTGAGGGGGTACATGGGGGAATGCTCCAAATCTTACTTCTCTCAGCTCCTTAAAAGTCACCCGCTTCATAATAGCCGTGCCAACATCAGCTGTAGGTGTGGGAAGATAACTTCTCTTGTGCGTGCAGACTTTTGAGAGAGTTTAAAAATCTGTTACAAAACTGCTTCAAAGCTGAGCATTGAAGTTAATTGCGGCTGTATGTGTAAGTTTTACAATTTCAGAACCTTATTGAAATAAAACAGTACTGCTAGTGTCTTGGAATAACGCACGTAACTATACGTAAACTGTGTTATATCTGAGCATACAGAAATACACACATGAAAGAGCAAAAGATCTGACGAGAAATAAAGCCTGGGCTCCTCTTTGCGTTCAGAATAGGGTCCCGCTATAAACAGCTTTATCAACAGCCAAATCTAAAACGCCACTCCCCTTTTACTCCAAGAGTAGCTGTTTTCTCTGTCCCACAGCAGGGGTGAAAAAACAGTATTGTTTATCTTTTCTTGAATCTGGTCATGGGGGAAATGTGACCGAGTCTTCTATTTCTCCTTGATAGGAGAGAAGAATCCCAGAGGGGCAGATGTTATTGAGAAAGTGAGATGCTAGGAAATTCCCAGCCAGGCAATTCTTCTCCCATCAGGGATCACTGCTGCTTCACACACCTGTGCGAGTGATTTGGACCTGCGTAAACAACTCGGGTAAGTGCTGTGCTACTCCCACTGCAGATTCTCCTTTCAGATTATACCAAAATTCCCCAGGCAGTCAAGATGCAAGCTCTGAAGCAGCCACGCTCATCTGGCCTAGAAGGATGCAAATGAAAGGAACTTGGGCACCTACACGTCTCGGTGTTTTAATACCTACTCAACGCTTGCACGTCGTTGAGCTGACGATGAGTCAAAGGACTTCCAAGATTACTAAGTATCTTAATGTAATAGAATCAAGCTTTACGATTCAGTGCCCTGGATTTACTGAAGTGCATCAAGAAAAAATGGTTTATGAAGTTAGCGGTTTTGCATTTCTGGTTGCCTTTGTTGGGTGGCATTGGATCAGCAAATGTGGCATGCTGGAACCGTGCCTGGAATGGTCTTTTACTGTGACCATTACATGGTCATTTACTCAGCTCCAGTTTATCGGGGTTATGTTAAACAACTCAGTCCCAGGAGCGGGACCTATCAAAAAAAAAAAAAAAAAAAAGGAGGATACCTTCTACTTTTGTAGGCTTGAGTAAGTGGGTCTGTCTAAAACTTCAGGTTATCACAACTATGGCCAAGTGGTCCGACATAATAAATGCCAGACTTTTGTGAGGTTCCCTGATTCAATCCATCTGCATGGCCGGTATGGCACTGAGGCAACCCAGTCTCTGAGGCTGCCTATTCTGGGTGTTAAATCAGAGTTTTCCCTGCTCTGGGCATTAGAAATGTGCTTCAGCTTGACTGAGAGGGTTTTGTTAGTACTAATGCAGTGACTGCAAGTTGGTGGGATTAATACCTTGGAAAAAGACGTGCATCTAACTTGCTTGCAGCCTTTAGGGAGCTACTGGGTGGCTCCAACAGGCAGGTGATGAACAGCCTTTTTGCTGAAGCACTAATCTGTTAGTACCACTCCAGAGCATAGCCCCCCACTTGCTGAACGTTTAAAGCTGAGGAAGGTAGCCATGAATCTTTAAGCTGGAAATCAAAATTTCCAAATGGCTGAAAGGCAGAGGAGCCATACCTCACATCTTGGAGGGGCTGAAAGGCGGAAACCATTCTGAAGCAGTTCAGAGGCAGGAGGTGACAGCCATTTCCTGGGAAGTGACCACAGGTTCTTGCATAGTCCACCATGGACCAGAATGGGCTGCGTGCCCAGGGAGCTCTAGAGAACCTGGTTTTGCCAGCCTTGACAGCTGCTCTTGGGTTACTTCCGTATCGCCGGGATTCTCATTGCTCCGCAGCACCAGCACCGTCCTGCAAGCAGCTGTTCTGGCATGGGAGTCAGGAGTCACGCGTGGCTCCAGAGCTACGGGCTGGCCGTAACCATGTTAAAGTTTACTGGACTTGAAGGTCACCGGTTCTGTAGCTCATGTCAAGACCAGAGGCTGCCAACCCCGCTGCTTCAGGAGCACTGTCCTGCTAACCCACAGGTACCAAGATAAGGCTAATGAGCCAAAGGACAAGCTTTTAAAGTTACTCCGTCCCTTCCTGATTTTTAGGTACAGGTTAAGACATGTGTTCCTGGAAGTACTAACTTGGGACATGTCACTAGTGAGCTGCTGTGAGCTCGGGAGTTCTCCATTACCAACTGCAAGGACAGACACACCATCAGAGCAAAGGCAAACCAGAAAACAAAGTACTAGTAGGAAAAGTGTTTCCACACGTGCTGCAACAAACTGAACTAACGTGTCTTTGGCATTGATTTACGTTGAAGAGGAGTTGAGCAGCCAAACGTCGAACTTGACTGTAAACTGCCTGCATCATCTTCGCCTGTAACACACTCCCCATCTCAGGAGGTAACTTTTAAGAGGAACCAGGCCGCAGCCCTGGTAACGGTCCCAGCGGAACCGGTGAAACCCCAGGCACCACCGAGCTGTTACTGTCGGTCTGTCGGGGCTGGGGGGAATCACAAGAAACCGGGTCCCGTGGCAGGCGGGAGCTCCCGCGCCGCGCAACGCTCCGCCCCGCGGCGGCGCCTCAGGCAGGGCCCGGGGGAGCGGGGCCGCGCCACGGCGGGAACGCTGCGGGGGCCCCGGTAAGAGCCGGGGAGAGGAGCCCGGCCCCGCGGAGCCCCGGCGGCGGGCGGAAGTGGCGCTCACCATAGCGCCGGCGGGAGCGCGCCGCCCCCCCCCCGCCTCTGGCATTTCCGGCCGGGCGGCCGTCACATCCGGGCGGCGGAGATGCCGGTAAGGCGGGCGGGGGGAGGCGGGGGCCTGGGTGCTCCGCCAGCACTCGCCGCCCTCCGCGGGGCAGGGGAGCCCCGCGGGCCGGGTGAGCGGGGGCGGGCGGCCCGGCCCTCCCCACCGCCGGGGGCTGCCCCTCAGGGCGACGGAGCGACCCTCGCGGTGGGGGAGGGGCGGCGCACCTGCCCCGCGGTGGGGGAGGGGCGCGGCCCTTGGCCGGCCTCGGAGCCCCGTCCCGCCCCGAGGCGCCGGCGGCTCCCTCTCCCCCTGCCCCTGGGCGCCGGCCGCCCGCCGGGCTGCCCCCGGTGCCCTCCCGGCGGAGTGGGCGGCCCGGCCTGGGGGCCCCGCGGGCCGCTCGGGGCCCGCCCCGTGGGTGCGGGCGGGAAGGGGCGGCGGGTGGGCCCGGGCCTGAGGTACCCGGCTGTCCGGTGCCCGGCTCTCCCTCGGCGTGTTACCTTGTTCTTTGGCAGAAGGGGAGGCTCCTGTACGGGGTACCTTGTGCCGCAGCTGCCTGGTGTCAGGAGTTCTCATGCTAGCTGATCCAGTATTCTCGTTGGGTTTTAATATATTCAATAGGCATAGCTGTGATGGCAGGCGGGGTGGAGGAGCTGTACCTAGTTCACTTTCTTCTCCCATCGCTAGTGTCTGAGTGCTTTCCCAGCAAGCAAAAATAGCTACAAACTTGCATTTTCCCTTTAGCTCAAAGAAAAGAAACATAGTATGGAAATTACTGAAATAACTTCTACCTGTGTTCATCAAGACACTTCATATACTCAGAAATGTAACCTCTTAACAGATGGGAAAAGCTGAGGTTTCCTGGTGACACAGGTTGTATATGGTTGCCTTTCATCAACAATTTGGATATTTCCACTGTTTTGCAGGCTGGGAATTCAGCCTCCTTGTTTTTTGCATGCTCTGTGTGTTTTTTCAGTTCATTTGTAAGTATCCAGGACGAACAATTCAGTTCTCCATTGAAAATGAGCTATTGCAAAGGAAATGTGGTAAACAGCCTTTGAAAACTAATTTCACAGCGTTAGGATGTTGTTTTGCCAACTCAATGGCAACAGAAATACAGGAACCTGGATAAATGAGTTTTCCCCGTACTTTAAAGTATCTTCTTGGTTCTTTTTGCTTTGCTGTCATAAAGAGAGTTCCTATATCTTTATATTTCCTTTTTTTGTTGTTGTAGGTTAAACTGAATATTTGTGCAACACAGCTTCTTGCAGAAGGACCACCGTGCTGTTTTACACTTAGGAAAATATGAGAATAAGCAGGGAGAGTTGTTCTCTCTGAACTAAAACAAACAAACCCCCCCCCCCGTGCCTTGCTGAGGACAGCTGCAGGAATCGGACACTTGAATCAATGTTATCGGATGAGTTAGAATCCAAACCTGAGGTGAGCAATTATGAACTGGATTTGGTTCCCAGGAACATTTATGGGCAACACTTTGAAAAAGTTCAATGAGTTTACTCAATTTGCTGCTTACATGTTAATTCTCGAAGTGTTTTCACTGGCATCTTCTAATTCTTCCATGGTTTGAATTGAATAGTAAAAGATTAAAGAATATTGTAGGTTTTTCCCCCCTCCTTTCAAGTGTCAGCCCATACTCTTTGCCTGTTCTCAGGTTACATTATTTTTTTCACTATTATAATGTTCTTTCTGTTACAAGAATAAAATAAATTACTGTATTGACTACTTCTTTCCCTCAAACCAAATTGACTTTACTTGGTTTGGGGGAGTCTGGGTTATTCTGGTAGCGTCAGCTAGTTCTGTTTTTTAAAGTACTCATGTTTCTGTTAAGCAGTTGGCAGAAGTGGTAGGCAGCAGCACCCAGGGGATCCTGATTGCTCTGTGTGAGGCTGCTGGACCATTCCTAGGTTCAGCTGGTGGCATGGCTGAGCATGAATTGCAGCCATGTATGTGTGTGAACACAAGTGCACATACAGCTGGCCACAAACAGATTAACACACACAGAGGTCTTAAAGTCCCTTTAAGAGGTAAACACAAACACCATGAACACCACTAAAGTTTGTTAGTGCAATATATCTATATGCTCATCACTTGACATACTCGCATTCACAAATGTCTTTGGTCTCTGCCAGGCCTAAAGTTCTTCTGGTATCTGTGCCCAGGGCTTTTTAGCTGGTTTCTGGCTGGAATCTTGGGGTTTTCCAGACTGTGTTTGCTGCCTCCTCCTCACATATTGGTCAACTAGAAGTTCAGTCGCAGTCACGCACTTGTGGGTAGAATATTTAGGAATATGTTTAGTAAGTTGATAGAAGGGACTGTAGTGATCAAACACAGCAGTGTACTGACCAGCAGCCAGCAAAAGTTATTGGAGTTTCTTCCCACTCCCCCACACCCCCTGGTTGATTCCTCCTTTGATCCTCCCCCTAAACGTTGCATAATGTTTTCTACATCCTGCAGTCCCTGTTACATCAGACAAAAAGGGTGGTCTTTCCTGTGAGACCCATTCAGGTAATGCAAGACAATTTTCTTACTGAAGTTCTGGTTGAACCTCTTCAAGATTGCACTTCAGCAGTGGCCCACTGATAAGTGTTGAGTGCTGGGTTTTGTTACTCTTGCCTATAATTTGTTCTAGGTACAGCAGTCTGCAGTTTGTACTTTCAACGCAGTTGTATCGGTGTGCTCAGTTTATTACCTCTCCTGTTTCTTGCCTTTGCTTTTTAGGCTGAATAGCTGATAAGTCAGCAAGTTGTACGTACGTTCCCCCACTTAAAAGTGCAGAGGACTGTATTATTTGTGTCCTTGCTTTTCCCATTCTCAGCTTCCCCTCTTCAGAAGGCTGAGGTCCTGGAGCAGGGGACTTAGTACTGCTGTGAAGTACCTTTTGGGGAAGTTTAAATTGAATTGTGTTCGAGTCTTATGTTTCTATCCCTTTTCAGTCCATATGCAGTACAGCAGGTATTTTAAACTGGTACTCTAAAGAGATTGATAATTACATGCTGGTATTTCCTCACAGCCCAGGTGATGTGGTAAGGTATTTTTTTCTTAATGGAGCAGCCAAAGCCCTTCCAGTCGCACTATTCAGGAAAAGCAGCTGCAAATTCATAGTAGCCCTGAGTAGTCTCAGCATGGGCTGCAATGAGTTCCTCTTGCTTTGTGGTTGATATCTCATAACTTCTATCATATTTTCTCTCTGTTACGAATGATAAGGGGGGGACTTTGTTACTTCAGTCTGTGAGTGGGTGGATTCCCATAGATTATTTCTGACAGCCAAGGACCAGGATAGTTGGAATGCTTGTTCCCTTATTCCTCAAATAGGAGTTGTAATTGGCCATAGTCTTTTCTCCACTTGAGTAAGGTGTTTGTTAATTAGGTGTGTTTACATAATAATTGTATTTCTCCATAGCAGAGTTGCATTTCCTTTCCAGCAAGCTCAGAAGCAGAGCAGGCCATTCTCCAGCAGGAACAAGCCTGATGCATGAAAGCTGCAGTGGTTGCAGAGGGGATCCTTTCCATAGATGCTGTCTTCTAAACCACATGCCTCAATTTTCATTGAGGCTATTTTATACTACAAACTGGGATTCATTTGCATTACCAAATCTGTACACACCTTTCTGGTTCTGATTGCAAAAGCTGACTGTTAGATTAATGCTATTTTCTACTCCTTCAATGTGAAACTGGTAGTTATCCTTTCTACACCTTTCCCAAATTCAAATATCTCTTAAATCAATCATGATTTTATATCCTCTGGTGAGCCATGGCACCATAATTCTTATAGCCACAGATGTTCTTTCATATCCCTTACCATGTGAGAAAGGTATGAAGAGCTAACCATATTTCCGTAGCGTCTAGATAATGTTAATCAAAGTACTGTGGCTGGCAAGTGTCTTTGCTACTGGTTGTATCCCTAAAGAAGCTACAGAGGTGCCAGTAAATGTTTAATACTCGAGTAGAGGTGAATCCTCCTTTAGTAGGAAGTTACAAAGTTGCTTGGAGACAGGTTGTTCGAGCAGATGGATCTGCTTTTTCTTCTGGACTCCCTGCCCCCAATGCTGCATTACCAGCATTCCTCAGGGAACTGGTAAGATCTGCATTTTGCATGCGTTAAGCCTTGAGGGTGCTTTGTTATAATTGCAAGTATTTCCAGCCACCACCACGCTGCAGGGTGCTTTCTGCAGTCGGGGGTAGCTCTGGCACACTCAAGTGAACTACAGCTCTGGTCTATAAATTGAATTGGCTGTTGAAAAAGGGGTGGAGGGAGGTATTTTAGCCTCTCCTTTCTCTCCTCATCAGGGCCTCACAAGGACAGACTCTTGCGAATGAATTCATTCCCCAGAGGTTGTATGAGAGGAGGGCATCTCAGTTTCTAGGAAGTGCCTCCTGCCTTCCACACCCTTCTGCGCCAATGCGTCCTTTCCCTTCCACCCCTCCCCCTCTGCTAAATGTTCTTTTGACCCCTTTATTTCGTAGTGGTTCACTGGTTAAATTTAGAACAGAAACAGTATTGATTAACAAACGTGGTCCCTGCTGCTCTGGGAGTCTAGCTCTCCAGCTGTCCTGGGGGAGGATAGATCAGAATGTTGGTACTGGAGAACCTTCCTCCCCTGTTTCTCCCAGCCACCCTCACCTCAAACAAAGCAGCTGTCTGATGTTTCCTGGCTTTTGAATCATCAGATGAAGGGGGTCTGTTATGGGACATAAACTTCAACCCGATCCGTCCCAGATGGCTATATTTTCATTTGTTTCTGCAATGTCTTTGGGGTTTTTTTTTAAGGATCTCTAGGAGGGGTTCCTAGTACTTTAAACAGATTTTTCTTTGTGGTTTTGTTTTGTTTTGTTTTCCGCTCTTGGGTCAGGGACATCATACAAGCTTCTTGGTAACACAAGCATTCTGCACTGCTTGTGGTGATGGACCCTGGGATCATTCCATGCAACCATCTCTTGTTGACCAGCAGGGATGACAATTATTTGTTTAGTGACAAAAGCCAAGAAATATTTTACATTTTTAGTACATGCACTGTCTACGTTAGTTACAGGATTTTCAGAGTTATGTGGTGTTTCAGTAGAAGGAGTAAAAGGAGGGTGTGTATATTCAAGAAGGTGGTATGGCAGAGAAAAAAAAAAATTCTTTATAGCAAGATTCAGCTGAACTTTGCCCGTTCTGTGCATTCAAGGCTTATGGATTCTCTCTGTATGACTCACGTATGGCCCATAAAGTTTGAATCTCTAAGTCAAGGATGTCCTTTGGCAATTAGTATCAACATTTGTTTCGAATTCCAAGGGATGGGATATCTTGACTATAAAGCCACCTCACACCTCTTATTCATTTTGCTTTCTGTTGATATTCTGTACATTAAGTTTCCCTAACTATTACTATTCAGATGCCTTAAGGTGTTCTAGCTGCTTGGTTACAAATTCCACCGCTTTGGCCATATTTGCAGAAGCATCAATCCCTTCCTTACAAAGGGATTCTATAGTCACTGTCTCAGGAATACATACAGCCCATCTGGATCCTGTTTGTGATGCCAGATATTATACACTTATGAGATCTGATGAACTGTAGCATCCAGGAGATTTCTCCCTTTCTGGTCGTTCAGACAAGAGACCACTAAACTGTGTTCACAGGTGCACGTACAAGTGATGCTGAGCCTGAATTGCAAATATGCGCCCCTGCACCGTAGACAGTACAGACACCTATGGCTGTGAACACTAACACCTGGCAGGACAGTACTTTTACAGACACCCACAAACACAAATGGCATTCACATGGAACACGAAGACTACCATCCTCATCCTGTTCCTACTCATCAGGTAACCAGGCTTGAAATGTGAAAAAAAGGTGAAAAAACACACATGCGCTCACTCAGCTGGCACACATACTCACAGTCAGCCATCTGTCCAGTTTGCCAAACCTTGAGTCTTTCCAGTACCCATCTCCGGGCCCTGGGCTTTTTAGTGCAGTCTCTGGCCAGGATCTTGAGTTTCCGGGTTGTTTCCTTCTATGCACAGACTAGTCCAACATGAAGTTAATTAGATGAATGTACTTGGAAACTATTTACGAGCAAAGAGCATTTGAGAAGACAGGGTAGACTATGGTGAGGAGGCAGAGCAGCGTAATGACCTGCAACCTGCTAACATGTGGTCACCCATGCTATTCCGCACCCCCTTCCTGTTCCTCATGGTTGTTCCTTTCCTATCCACCTTGATTCCCTCCCTTTCCCTACCTTTGATCCTTCCCCTAGACATCCCTAAATTTTTCACATTCCCCCAGCTGCCTCTGAAGATACCTCTTCACCCACTCCCAGAATTTCCCCCATATCCCATAAGAAGTTTGCTCTGAGATGTGTTCTGGTAACCCATGATAATATTGTTCCAATTTCTTACAAAGTTTCTGGTTGAATTTCTTCAAGGTCACACTCAAGTCGTTCCTGTAATGGCCCATCCATCAGTGTCCCGGGAGTTCTGGTCTTTGTTACTCTCCCTTATCTGCAGTTTGTTAGCATTTGTGTATCTGTGCATTTAATTTATCACCTCTCCTGTTCCTAGCCTGTCTTTTATGTTGAATAGCAGAACACCAGATACCCTTACAATTTCCTATTTGCTTTCAGCTGCCTGCAAAACCAAATTAAAAGAAAGCAGAACACGGTATTACTAATGAGTTTTTTTTCCCATATTCCACTTGCTGTAGTTGTCACAAAGGTATTCAATGTTTGTGAACAGGAAGGGAGGTTTATAAAAGTACTTAGATGTCAAGGTACAGCTGTCTGTGAACATCTTTGTTTGCTCTGAATTATTTGAAGTAGAGTTGGTGATTAGTTTGCTTTAGTTTATGGGAAGGGTTGGGGGTTTTCATTCCAAATTTTAATAACAAGCATGATTCATGTCCTTTATTTTTTTCACTTCTGCTTCTTTTGCTCCCTTTTAATTCTCTGTACTTGCTTATTACTTTACAAAGAAAATTAGCAGGATCTCTTTTCTTCTGAGCATCTGTTTGTGGCTGCTGCATTTTGCTTTTCTCTCATGGCTTAATGTTGCTTTGTGAAAGTGGAAGGTTTGAAGCAAAGCTTTCCTATTGTAGGAGAAAGTTTTATCTAAGGCTTTCTGTATAAAAACAGAAAAGTCCATAAAACAAGTGCTTCATGGTAGAGTAGGAATCATGAATAACTTTTAAATGAAAGATAATCCCGTAATTTAGAACCGTCTTGCTGCTCACATTTTTTAGACCCAGCTTCTTTCTTCTGGTTGCCTTGCTCTGTTATTCCTGACTCTCTTCTCTTTTTACACCTCTTTCTCTTATTTTTTAATCTTAAATTAGAATGCATGGCCTTGGGGGAGGGACTGTTTCTTATTGCCTATGTGGGGTTTTTTTTGATGATGTAAAAATAGTTCCCTCTGTTGCTGGGGCCTCTGGATAATCTTACACCTAAGAGGAAAAAGTGCTAACCTTTCAAACTGCAGCCTGGCTTGTGGCCTAAGTCAAGTGGCAAATTGCCATCTCAATAACTTCAGGACTTAATTTTTACCTTCATAATTGTCAGCAAAGACGGGCTGCTCCTAAGGGAGTGTGAGCTGGGAGCCGAGGGTGGTCCCAGCCCAGGCAGTGCCCTCCCTGACCGGAGCACAATGCCGCAGCGCCTGAGCGTGGCAGCCAGCGGCGGGTGCTGGGAACAGGGTCCGTCCACAGCCCTGGACGAGGCAAAGTGGTGAGCCAGATCCAGGCTCTGTCCACCTTTCCTCACATAAACAGGCAGCGCAAAGTGGCTGATTCTGTTTCCAAGGGTTGCTGCCTAGGGAAAACCTTCATGGTTTTCTCCAGGATATGTCCCCACACTTCTCCTTCTGCTTGCCAGCTGGTCTGGCTTGGGAGTTCACTAGTGTATCAGACACGCACACACACTCCAGAGAGCAGGATCACACAGGGAACAGTTAGGAATGGAGTTTAGTAAGGAGGCAGGACGGACTGCAATGAGTAGGCTGGGCCAGACAACTGAATTGACCAACTTCCTGCTTATATGTAATGGGCCTCTTTTATCCTCCCCTCTCCATGTTCCTGTGTTTGTTCTGCCCTGATCCACTTTGATCCCTTCCTTTTCCCGCCTTTGGCTTTTCCCTTAAAAAACTAAATCCTATACAATTGCCCCACACCTCTTGTTCAGTCCCAAAGCCCTGCCCAGGGAATGCATCCCAGTGTAAGTCCTACACCTCTGTGCGGTAGCCCACCTTACTCTGCATAGTATTCCGTGGTGTCCCCTGCGGTGGGTGGGTTTCACACTATGGACAATAGCGGTAATTGCCCGTCTTTGATGGTTTTAGGAGTAGCTGATGGGATCGATAAGGCTGTGTGCTCCCCCTTGTCATCCTAACCTTGTTCCTCTGATCACTATCTGCCTATTTTGAATAGCCATTAACCAGAGGACTTTGCAACTAGTCTTTTGCTTGCTTTTTTATTTAAAAGGCCACCTTTCTTTCGGTTACATATTTAAAGGAAATGATTTACAAAAAATACCCTTACCGAAAGCTGAGCATGGAAAACATTTACTTGGAAGGCTGGAGTGTAGTAAAGTATCAGGTGGTAAAAGATGAAATAATAAGGAATACATGCCTTAAAACATGGCATATATTGGTAAAATTTATTTTGGTAAGAGATTAATTAAAAAATAATATAGCCTTAGCAACCTTCAGAGTAGCCTGCAATGATCCAGAGCTGTTTACTGTATGTTAAAGAAATGAGAATTTTATAAGTACTTGAGAGATGGCAAACAATTCCTTCTTTGTCATTGATGTACATTGAAAAGCTTCCATTAATTTTGATGCGTATTCGTGGGATTATATTCAGTGTCTCCTGCAAGACAAGAGGGATTAATGGACTGGGTTTAGTACCTTTTTAAATGATTTGTGCTACTCTTGACCTAATCTTCAGTATCTTTTTTTCAGCTGCTGGTTCAGTTTGTTCAGAATACATCTATTCCACTGGGGCAAGGGCTGGTGGAATCGGAACCAAAAGACATCACCTGTCTTTCTCTCCTTCCTGTGACTGAGACCTCAGAATGCAACAGACTCATGTTGCCAGGTAAAATCTGTGTGGCAGATCTTTGTGATCGTGCCCTTCGGGCAGCTGTCTTAAACTGCTCCACTGTGGCCTGCAGCCTCTTGCTGATCAGGCGTTCATTCCAGGGATGGAGGAACAAGTTCAGAAGGGTGACTGAAACTTTTCTCATGTAACAGTGAAGTCTGACTAGTTAGAAAATTCCTTCCTCCTCCAGTTTCTCTCAAGTTCTACTTTTTTCCTAGAAAAATAACTTCATAGGTATTTTTTAGTCATACTGTATTTATACTTTTATTTACTTTGGTTTCACTTTCTTCACCAGATGATGAAAGAGATCTCACTTCTCCAAGTCACACTAACTCTTCCAAAGATGTTTCTTCATCTGCTGTCTTGAGAAGTCTCCAGGTAAATGTGGGCCCTGATGGAGAGGAAACAAGGGCACAGAATGTACAGAAACCATCTGAACTTCTGTCAACTCCAGAGACTTCCAGTTTATTGCAAGACCTCCAGCCCGGTGACAGCACTTCATTTATTCTTCTCAACCTAACAAGAGCAGGTAATTGTCTTCTGTTTGTCATCTGGCTGGAAATGTCTCAGACAGCAGAATGCAGGATATACAGCTCTGCCCCTGCTGCTTATGAAATTTGCTGGGCATTATTGCATATTTCAGGAACATTTAATCATCAACAGCTTTCTACAATGTAGAGGTCAGTGAAGACTTTTTCAGTGCAGCTATTGCATCTATGCTGTGAACATTAGCCTCTGGGAAGCAAAATTAATTTCCCTCTGTTTCCGGCTGTTTCATGAAGTTGTCTTCTTTTCTAGGGCTGGGGTCTCCAGCAGAGCACTTGGTGTTTGTTCAAGATGAAGCAGAAGATTCTGGAAATGACTTTCTCTCTCACGATAGCACAGACAGCAGTACCCCATGGTTCCTACGAGTGCAAGAATTGGCCCATGACAGTTTAATTGCTGCCACTCGGGCACAGCTTGCTAAGAATGCCAAAGCAAGCAATAATGGTAGGAAACCCCCTGATCCTGTCTCAAAAGCTGAGTGTTCCATATGAGGCCCCTAGTTTCAGCTTGTTTCTTTGTCTCTTTCACTCTTTCTTGCTTTTAATCTGTTCTGACATCTTCAAATCATCAGTGACAGAATTATACAGAGCAACCATGTGGGTTTTTCTGCAATATAAACAGGCTCTCCAGTTTTTCTCAGGGAATGAACTTTAGTGGAGCCAGCAGTTCCATTGTATGTAGTCCACCTGTTGTCTGGTACTTGTAAAGAGTATCTCCTTTCTGATTGCAGCTGCTTGAATTTCAACTTTCATTTTCACTTTCAAGTGTCTATTTTTAATGCATACAGTAATTCATACTTTCTTCTTAGCTCCACTGGGTTTGGAGATCAGCTTTCTGGAGAATGCATGATTGCATTTAGTCACATGTTTTGTGACTTAATTATTTTAATAAATGATTGCAAACAAATGCAATATATCTTTTTTTTAGCTAAGATGTTTTTAAAGAGTTATCTTGGCTGATACTTAAAATTGGTTGGTTGATACTGATATAGAGACCATTTTACCGTTTTTGATGCATTGGCTTTCTATTCTACATGTGATGAGCCTCATCTGGTAGCAGCTGATCTGATACAGATAGCTTGTTGGGAATAGTTTATGTGCCTGGTAAGGTTTGCAAATCTCTCTGATCCCCGTTGTGGGCTAGGCAGCAGCATGTAGGACGTTGTAAACAATTAGTAGCCAGGCACATACTTGCTTTACAGTCCTGTATTGTATAGGATGCTGGTTTTGTCTATTAAATTTGACATATTATAGTAATCTGTATCTTCTTTAGATTTTGGTGGGCTTTTTCTTCCAGGTGAAAATGTTCATCTTTGCTCAGGAGATGGGCAGCCGAAAGACTCTAGCCCCATTCCTCATTTATCTCGTGTGGAAAGGAAGCTGAAGTGCACAGTTGAGGGCTGCGATCGGACATTTGTGTGGCCAGCTCACTTCAAGTATCATCTGAAAACACACCGGTGAGCAGAATAAAGCTATATATTGTCATGACTTTGAAAAACTGTGCTCTGTATTTGGGATAGCGTTAGTTTTTTACATCAACCAGTTGTGAAAACCTGGTATTACTCTTAGAAATACTAGGCCTGTTGCTTGCTTTAGGTCATTTATGTTGAAACACTTTGACCAGACTTAGGTTATGTTTGCAGGTCCTTGTCAGTGTTTGGTTTAGAATATTTGCGTTTTAACAGGTGCTCAGTAAAGAGCATCATGATCCCTTCTTTGGTATATGAACATTAGAACCTGTAGGATGCTGTCATATTTTTATATACCCTTAAACAAAGTAACTTGCTCTAACAAATGACCCTAATCTTTTTTAGCTAAGGAATTGGCAGTCTCTAAGGTAAATTGTAGACAAGAAGCTTAAAAACTGGGAAGGACTCCAAAAGCAAGCCCATCACCTTGCCCTGAGACAGGGCCAGCAGTAATTGCATATGTTACGTGTACAGTACAGTCATTTTTGATCCTACAGTGACTGAAATACCACAGTGTTCCTGTATGATCTGTTGCACCACTTTACTAAATCGTTCTGGGTAGGGAATAGGCAACGTAATATGATGATAAGATATTACCTGAACAGATTCTTCCAGTGGACCACCCAGACCCTAGTTCCTTAGGTCAAATTTAGGTCACTAACTTTGGTTGAGTCCCTCTGTTTTCCGGTATAATTAATTTTGGTTTAAATGTTTCCACTTTTATGTAATTTAAAAAAAAAAAAAAAAGAAAGAAATCAAGTCTTCCTGAAGAATGCATTGCAGTAGCTGGTAATGAAACAGCTATTTTGTTGCTTTCCAGGAATGACCGCTCCTTCACCTGCCCAGCAGAAGGTTGTGGAAAAAGTTTCTACGTCTTGCAGAGGCTGAAGGTGCACATGAGAACTCACAACGGTGAAAAACCTTTTGTGTGCACAGAGCTGGGCTGCGGGAAACAGTTCACAACAGCTGGAAATCTGAAGAACCACCTACGAATTCACACCGGTGTGTTTTAGACCTCATCTTTTTGTGGTCTGCAGAGGTGGGGTCTTTACTGAGGAATAAACCACTTCCTCCTCCATCCTCAAACTTTTGAGATTATGTTGTTTATCTCTGCCCTTCATTAATGTCCCTTATCTGTTGATGCGCATCGATCTTTAGGTCAAATTAAGTAAGCAACTGCTTACTGCCTTTACTATCTTGTACAATTTCACATAGGTTTACCCTACAAATGCTATATGATGATGCTGTACTCTACTCAGTATCGTGCTCTGAAGATTCCCTTTGCCCCTCAGGTTGTTTGCTGGAGGGAGGTGTGTGTGTTGTTTTTGGGAGAAACTAGACTGTTCCCAAGGGAACAGTTAGTGAACATGACTGCTGTAATTGTTTTTCGTAACGAAGCTGTTTTAAATTCCTGAAAGGCACAACAGCTTAGATATTTCTCCAGTGTAAGAGTCCTGGTGGACACGGTTGTAGCTGTACTGACATCTGGCAGAATCTGACTGGCTTATGTTACCTCTGCTGCTTGTAGAATGACTACATTTGGGAAATTTAGGGAAATGAGGAATACAGCGGCGTGAGTAGCAAAAATATAGTAGTGAAGCCTAGTAGAAAAAGGCAATAATTAGAAGACAGCATTCTGGCATGCAAACTGCTCCGTTTGTGCTAATGCTAATTCGGGATGTTACCATATGCTGCAGCCTATGCACTCTTAACTCATGCTCAGCTTTTTATATTGAATAAAACAAGAATCTTTATTTCATAGTGCTGTATTTTATACGTGGTTTGTTTATGCTGTCTCCTCTGGAGAATGTGATGCTCCCATGTTAATATTTTTAGAAGTTAGTGTACTAGCCAAAGTCTTGGGAACTGCAATGAAGTGCTTTAGGTGTTTTTATCCTAGAAAGTTGTTTTAGAGGCACAAAAATTACTGCTGAAATGATCAGCAATTTAATAGTTAGGAAAGTTCATGGTGAATATTCTGATGGTTGTGTTTGGTTGGTTTTTTTAAGCCTCAGGGTTATTAAACAAATGGCCTAGTTCAAGCCTCTCAGAATATTGTTAGAGATTCCCTGATGGCCTAGGCAGGTAGCATTGCATTACAGTTGGTTAACATTTCAAAATAACCTTGACAACTGTGAGAGCACAAGGGCTCTCTAGTAACATGAAAAAGCAGATTATGTGGGCCGCCAGCAGCTGTTTATGCCTTCTGCCTTACTTAAACACTACCGTATGGTATGTAGTTTGTAGACACACATGGAAAAAGGTTGCTATTTTAAAGAACTTCCAGTCTAGCTAGAACACATGGTTTGGGGGCAGATGTTGGGATGTAGTTAAGTGTTATATAGACCAATAATAAAATCTTGAATGTGTAGTAACAGCAGCCTTAGTTTTTGCAATTTACTTTTGCACTTAAAGCTCCCAGCCAAGGTGCAAATAAAGTTAGTAGGCCAGCTGACACAGCGCAGTCCTCCATGACAGAGCGAGTGTTCTGCAACCAAGAGAGCAGTAGCTTCTGGAGGAGTAAATAGTAACTTTCTTAACTGCAAATTGGTAATGTGCAATTAAGGGTTTGATCAGACCAAAGGTGTTACAAAACTGCTAGGGTTTCTTACAGATGGAACTGTGTGCTGTTATTTTTGTCAGTGGTAGTTTTTCCTTCCCTCTTTCCAAGTTTTAAATATTTACAACAAGCCAGAAGGTACAATCAGTGTTTGAGAATATGCTGCATATTTCAGCTTTGTAACACCAGTCAACATGCTGTGTTGATCCTTCTTACTCAGTGCTGTTGAACGCTATAGTAGGTAAGAAACTGAGAAATTAACTGTAGGCAGATGACTTCTAAAGGCAAAATCACAGTAGAAACAACTTTAAGAACAAGTTTACTCTGAAATAACTATGTATATGTTAGACAATAAAGTAGCAAAAGAGCTTGCTTAATCTCCTGTGGACATGCTGTTACTCTGATACAGTAGTCTAGTTAAAGACTTGAAATCCTAGTGTTAAACATGGTATATTGAGTTCTTTAGTAGGATGCTGCAGGCAAGTTACCTCGAGTTTTATTTAAGGCTTTGTAAGAGCGTGTTTAGAACTTAATTATATTGCATTGCATTGCTGTAGTCACCTCCAGATTTATCATCATTTAGATAAATACAAAAATAGCCATGGAGATATATAAAAATAACAAATTTCAGCCTGTGAGAACAAATTGTGCCTTGAAGCCCTGTTCCTCCACGTATAAATACAAATGACGCATCTCGCACAGGATTTTGGCAAGTTCAGCCTGATCTGAAATAAAGCATAGAATCTGATATGAAGGGAAACCACAGTTAATGGGATTTTTGGCACTGACAGGCAGAAAGGGAACAGGATCCTGGGAGTACGTGAAGCAGAGAGCTAGTTGTTAAGAACTGCATATAGAAGACATATCGTAGTCTCGGTACTTTTTATGTTACTCTTTTGGTATTTATGTACTTTGAAGGTCGGTTTAGAAAGTGGACCCTTGCTTCCCTTTCAGCGAATGATGATCTAAGAATATTTCAGAAAGCAAGCCAGCGTTTCCTCTTGAAAGCTGATGAAGAGAGTGCTTTACAAGCCTTAGGAAGCATATATGTAATGTCTGTTGAACTCTGTTGCACCTAAGGCCAAAAGGGAGAATGGGCTAGAGATCTCCAGACTGCTCTCAGGGACTGGGACAGTCTGATCAAGTTGTGATCCCAAAATCTAAGAACTTACTTTTCCCTTGTAGGGGAAAAACCCTTTCTGTGTGAGGCACAGGGATGTGGTCGCTCCTTTGCCGAATACTCCAGCCTTCGGAAACATTTGGTTGTCCACTCGGGTAAGAGTCTTCATCTGACATTCTGTGACCTGTCTGAGAAAAGATCTTTATTGTAGAACTTTGATTTGATTTCTTTAAGAAACACTCCCAGGTTTCTACAGGACTTCTGGTCATAGTGTTTCATGACTTCCTTTGTGGTGCCTGTGGCCTGTACACTTTAATCTTTTCTGTTGTTTCTGTTTCTAAATTAAAATAAATTTAAAAAAATAATTTTTTAGATTGTTTCTAAAATGTCATGAAGTTTTCGTAGCTGCCATTTTCTTATTTGAAAGAGAGAATCTAGCACCTCTATATATTAATCAAAGCTAGTCAAACCTGAAATCTCTCATGAGTTGATTTTTGCCACAGGTGGGATTTTGCTTAATTTTTTAATGCTACATACTTGCAATTGGACAAAGCACTAGATGGAAATGTATATCACAAGTGTTGCAAAACTTCTGCCTTCTGGTTTGATTGATCTATCTTAAATATCATCAGCACGTGATGAATATGTCATGTTTGGGGAAGGGGGGGATTTTACTGGGGTAGTAACTTCCGGGACTACCCGAGTTCTCCATGCTTTTTCTTTCTTGTCTCCTTGGCTTCCATGCTGTTGAGCTCACACGTATGGACATACTTGTTGTATTGTGAAAATGATAGACTGTTCTGTAAGGTGGGAAGCCTTTGACAGTGACAAGTCATCATCTGGTCTCTGCTCAGTAATGTAAACCAGATGCTGCAATGTGTGATGGCGGGAGATAGCTTCCGTGCCTCTGCTTCCTTGCTTTTGGCTTTTTAGGTATGGGACATCAAATGTTTCCATGTCACTGAGTAAGAGATGTCAAATAACTTGTTCCCTCTCATAAATCAGAATTGAAGACTTTATGTTACTCTTCAGACTGTTTTCCAACAGCTGGCAATACTGATATCTAAAACTCCTCTCTTCTAGAAGCTTACTGCTCTCCAGGAAACAGGAATATTTCTCATTTGTTTTTTCACTGATAATTAATTAGCCCCAGTGGTGTCAACAGCCATTTCAAAACAGTATTGTTGGCTTCTTGGTTGATGAGATCTTTATTCCCAATTTGGTAATTCTTGGGATATTTTTTTCCCCTTTTTACTCCAAGGAGTGAAGCCCCATCAGTGCCAAATTTGTGGGAAGACATTTTCCCAGAGTGGTAGCAGAAATGTGCATATGAGGAAACACCACTCCCGAATTGGAGCGGCTGGCAGCAGAGAGCGAGAGCAGCCAGGTAAGGGAGGGAGGGGAGGGCAGGGCACGCTCTGGGGGGGAATAATTGGTGGATGGTCAAAGAGAAGGGAAGATGTTTGTCCTGAAAATACGAGACCACAAGCTAGTGAGGAATGAAAGACTGTTCCTCTTGGAGACGAGGATGGATTGCTCACCCGCTCCTTTCCTAGGGTAGAAGACAAAGGTGTAATTCTGTATTGTGATCAAGGGGCAGATAGGTTTATTATTTTTAAAATTAACACAGATCTGGTTTCTTTTTTTTTTTTTTTACATGGCGTTTGTGCCCTTCATGTATTTTTGTTGTAAGCAGCCTGGTTTTTTATGCAATGTGAATTATTTAAAGAGAAAGCCAAGCCTGTGTGAGATCCTGCCATGTTAAGGCTCAAAACAATAAATACGGGAGTTACCATCCCCTGGAGATCCAGACGCCTAAAGGGTAGGAACGGATAAAGTCGTGTAGGGAAGAAGTCTGTGCAACTTGAAGGGGGTAGGGATTGTATCTTCTATTGCAGTATTATGACATCGTGAGAATTTTGTTTTACCTTTTCTTTTTGCGTTAGAGTCGCTGATGGGCAGCAGTTTGCTGGAAGAATCTACAGTGCATAGTAAGAACCTCATCTCCATGAACTCTCAGCCCAGCCTTGGTGTTGAGTCGCTGCACCTGCCGGACACCGAGTCTATCATTGGAGTAGAGGAGGGCGAGACCAGCTGCTCTTTTTTCCGCCCTCTTATATGCGGTGACTGAAGTGGGATCGCTCGTTCCTCCCAGAGGCTCGCCATGTCGCAGTGGGATGAGTGAACACTGCTTTATCGGTGCACGGAGCCGGTGGGTAGGTGGAGAACGAATCCTAAAACTGGAGCTGGAGAAGACCTACCGGACCAAGTTTCTCTCTTGCAGCGCTTAAAAGGTGAAGTCTGCTGCTTAGGTGTCATTTAGCCCATGTCGTGGAACGCCATGTTAAAACTGTTTATGCAGTCCATTCTCCTAAAGCCTAAAGTGTTTGTTTTGCTGGAGCACTGGGAGCCCCAGTTAAGGACCAGGACCTCATTGTGCTAGGCACCAACATCCAGTATCTTGAGCAACAGGCCTTCCTCCCATCCTTGACCTTCAGAGACTATATTCTAATACATCTCACTGTCAGAAGCTGACTTACTATCTGAAATAAATGTACTACTTGATATCATTTAATTACATTTGCTGTGTTCTTTTCCTGCTTTCCCCAGTCACTTTTCCCTCCAAAATTTGTTTGGCATATCAAACTCTTTAAAATGAGTCTACCACGCAGATGTTGTGAATTTTTGTTAAAAGACTTCAAAACTGGCATTATTACGAGTGCAGTTTTGCTAAGATACTATGTGTCTCTAATAGCTGCTATGCAGAGAATGTTTTGAGTTTATATTGCTCCCTAGTTGAACGTAAAGGTAGCGCTGCTGTCGGTAAAGCTGTTGTAATCTTGGAGGTTCTTGCAGAAGCTCCACCAGGTACCTGCGCATCAGGGTCTGATGTGGTTTGGCTGCCCTCTCATCGGTATGCTCCACTGAGAGGTCGTCTTTACCACGGTGTGTGTATAGGTTAGCTGAACAGCCTGCAATTCTCTTAACTAAAAATATCGAAGTATTTTTATAAAATGCAAAAATCCAGAGCAAAAATTGAAGTGATTTATTGCCATACCCTACTTGAGATATATTAAGAGATTACGAATCTCTTCTAGCATGACGGAAATGTAATCCTACTTTCAGAACAACACTTTGTTTAGCAAGAAAGGTGCTAGTGAGTTTCAGTTACTTAGTTTGATGCTTCTACTTTCATCACCATTTCAGCAATTTCTGTTTAGGGACCAATATTAGACTTGGATTTATACTGTACCCATGCATGCTGCCACCTCAGTGTTTGTTAAAGGGATGTGGCATAATAGCGTATATTAATGTAAAGTCAAGCCTCTGTTCCTCCTTTCTTAAGGTCTTCCTTTACACTTTAACATATTGGAAATGTCTTTTTCAAGCATCATCAAGTATTATTATGGAAATTAGCAACCAGTTTTAGTGAATACCCCTTAAAATGTATGTGTTAAAACTTCACGCTTCCTTCAGATATAGCCATTCAAGCTTGACCGGCTTAAGACCACAGACTTGGAGCACGGAAGAAATCTTTCCTTCCCCCTTCAATGTGACAAGGCAGCGTGACAATATGATTACATCACTGCTCTTTTCCAGGGGATACAGGAGAAGGAACAGCCTTTGTGTGCCCTGCAGTTAAACCTGTGTAGAAGCTGGTACACTGACACCAGCCTTCCTCAAACCCTCCCAGGGTCCTTGGCAGTGCGGAGGGGAGGGCGGCTCCAGCCAGCGCGCTCCGCTGGGTATTGGGCTCTGCGGGAGCGTAACAGCGCAGCCTGCAACCCAGCGCCATCGGTTCTTGCATCTAGTACTTGGTTATGATTAAAAATGAGATATCTCCGTTTTATCTCTCTATCTAATACAGGTGCTGCATTTCTGATTTGATGATGAGGTTTTGCTGTTACAGTGTAAGGAGAAATGGATTGAGGTGACTCAGATGGAGAGACACAGCTTCTGTTTAAGTGAGGAAAAGATGATTGATAAAGAAATTGGACAATGCAGAAACATGATAGCCATTTAAAAATCTTTTAATCTCATTAATTACTACTGTAATTCTCAGTGGTAAGTTTTTTTCCAGGTGGTAAGGGTTTGTATTTTTGAGGTCATTCTTACTGTCAGGTAAAGGAGGACCACTAATGTGTGAACTGCACTGTTCAAGATGCACCAGGCATTTGAGTGCAACATGCTGACAGCTAATAAATGATACATAATCTTTCTTCCACCAAAGTCCATCTTTGATGTTACAGTATTAGTAGAATTAGGACAACAGCAATCCAAAGTGATGCATTATTTAATTAAAACTTTCTTCATAATTTTGGTTGTTTTCCGGACCAAATTAATGACCTATGGGTGTTTTTTTTTTAATATAGAAAGTGTATTGCTTCTTCCTAATGGGAGGAGTGCGCAGAGCTGGTAATGAATGAATGGAGAGTTAACACCAGGGAAGGACTTCCCTCTGAGTCTTCTCCCAAGGTAGGTCAAATTCGTCTGTTTGGGCTTTTTTTAGAAATACCTTGTTTAAAAGCATTCTACCACATACATGTGTACACCAAGATTCAGCACACCCAAAGGGCATGCTCCCCTTTCTGTGCACTTCTGTGGCGTGAACACAAGGAGCTGACACTAGAGGATGCACCTCTTTCATATCTGCTTTTATCCAAAGATAATGCTTCAACCTTTTTAACTTTTGTTGCCCGTGAAAGAAAGGGAAATGGCTCACATGAGGAACACTTGTGAAGACTAAGGGAGGCTGCAGGGTTTGCTGGGTTGCACAAGACATGCTTTAAACGTATTGGTTCTTTTTTTTTCCTTCACTAAGTTCTCACATCTCACTTACCCCACAGCAACTCTTAGGCGTCAGCCTAAACCATAAAGTTCCTGAGGCTTAACCTGGAGAATCTTGAATTAAAAAAATCCAGAGACGATCGATGGATTCTTCTGCTAGATTTTATGTTGCCATTTCCTTTCTGCTCTGTTCCTCGTGAGGTTCTCCTTCCTGTACAGTACAGTCGTCCTTTCCATCCCGAGGCTTGGGCGCTCTGCAGAAATAGGGATTGTCTAATACTGGAAATGTTTTGCAGTGCTTGCTTGCTGCTTTGCTCCATGCATAAGAAATAGAGTGCAGTCACAGGAGTTAAGATAGAGAAGCCGTGATGCTTAATAAGAGGAGTGAAGCTGATTTAATTTTGCCTACAGTAGATGATACAAACTGGAATGCGTTCATGAACAAGGAAAATGTTTTTAGTCAAAGGCACAAGAGTTGTGTTGCATTGTTTTTATTACCTGAGAACATCAGATTCTTCTTCCAGCAAGTCAGTGGCATCTTTCCCTTTCTTCGTCACAAATTCTTCACTTAGCCCAACCTGCTGGAGGGTGTGTCTGTAGCGACGCTCTGCTCCTTGACGAGCATCATGCTATGAAAGTGAAACTTAAACAGTAAGCATGTAGTAAGCATACAGTTCCCCGTAAGTCATTTTAAAGTTCACAGGTGACGCTCCTAAAGAGAACAGGAGTAAAGCCCCTACCCAAAATTTCTCTCATCAATACAGTACAGTGCCACAACTGAACACTAGGATGATGTCTCACATCTCTCTAAGCCAGAGCTCACCTTTTTCTGCTTCTGTTCTTTTTATTCTTCCTTCTTCTGTTCCTCCTGCTTCTACAGCATTCCAGTCCTACCAGACTAGCATACTTGTGTCTGAGCCCTGATTCGGACACTCAAATTGAGAATACGTGCAACAAAGGGTTGTGAGAAATTCTGGAAGCATGTTTGCTTGTAACTTGTAAGCACTAATGACAGTGGAGTTCAATAAATGGAAAACACCTGTGAAATATCTTCCTGTCAGCTCACCTTCATGAAACTGAAAACCAAGCATCCTGGATCCTATATCCTCACTGCCTCCAAATAAACCTTGCCAATTAATGGAGTCTGAGATGACAGTTTTCCAGGGAGACTGGCCAGTTCCTAAAGGTTAAGGTGTTCTCTATGGAAGGACAGAAATCTTGGCTCAATACGAGTGAATGCTATCGATACTACCGGAACCCAGCAAACAGAAATGTTACCAACACTTATCATCCAAATGTGCCTCCGTTAACCACTCACCTGAACTGAAAGTCTGACCCAGGAGGGTACATTCTATTGAGAAACCTTAAATCAGCATGTTGTCAGTGTATCGTCACTCTGTCTCTAACCAGATTATCGTCCCTGAAGGAGACAGAACTGGAAGAGAAAACCCTGGGGAAAAGATGCTTTATAGAGAGTAAAGATCGTACCTACACCTCCAGTGCAACGCAGATTTGCAGCTGGCGGCGCATGATGGATGAGATGTGCTGAACGCAACCCCAGAGAGCAGAACTTGCAGGGGATATAAGCGATACAGCTGTCATGAATGTTTTTCTAGTAACACTAGAGGTACAAAGAGTAAGTGCTCAACGGGAGAGGGCTTTAAGAAAAAAAAGTTTTAAAAATTCTAGACCGTAGGCTGTGGTATTTAGGTGCAGAATAGGTATTCATATAATTTCTGGTGTGACAAGGCCTTGAGTTTGATCAGACCAGATATTTTGATTGCAGTATATACTGGGGACTGGAAAGCTCTACAACCAAGAAAAAAAGACTTGAGTGTTTTTTCAAGTGGTGGGAAGGAATTTAAATTTTACTTGGGTGGCCCTTCCATGTGTTATTTTGAGTGTAGTCAAGACACTATACAACCATTTGCACCTTCTTATCTGTGAATTAACTAGAGACTACATTTCTTAATGCCTGCCTTACATGAAAGACAATGTATGGAGTCACCCAGAAACAACCTGGAACTTGAACAGTTACCTTGGTGACCTGCTCAAAGAGGTATGGTTTGTTCTTGACTCGCAGCTGCATTTCTTCCAGCTCCTTTCTGTATTCCTTTGTTCTGTCTCTCATAGTTTGCCTGAAATGGAAAAGTTGCCTAATACAGGTTCCCTCTGACTGTAGCTGATCAGGAATGAGGAATTCTCAGTAACTGCTTCGTCCTTTAAATAGCTCTGGTAATTCTCTTGATTCCAAATACTGGGAAAAAAATATCCTACACTGGTCACTTACGGACCCATTAGCAAAGCTTTACTACTGGACTGTAAGCAGAGAACCAGTGTTCGCATTTTCAGAAAATGTGCTCTTGTGTGTGCCTTACCAAATCATACATTTCAGTTGGCTTGTTTGTACAAATTAGTTTCTACAAATGTTAATCTAAAGGAAACTGTTCTGTATGGAAGGAGTAGTGTGGAATTGTCGAGAAATCCAAATGAATGTGGAATGGGTATGAGAGCCAAAAAAGTTAGGCTAGGAATGTTCTTAGACCCAATTCCTCCTAAATGATTATCTGATGATTCCCAATTAGTAGAGCAAACAGATTGTTTCTGTGCAGAATAGGATACTGACCGGTTCTGTTTCAACTTCTCCTTGTGTGTTTCCTCCAGACTTTTATGCGGATCTAGGGCTTTTGCTCGGCTGTTCACTGACTTTCGGATAGCTTGACATTTCTTTTTCTGTTTCTCCAGCCAATAAATTCCTTCCTTGTCCCCTTCCTTTTTGTTATCTTGGGAGTATCTATTTAGAAAAAAGTTACTAATGAGCTCACTTAAGACTGCCAGGCTACATGCTAGCAGGGAATTTTACTTTTGTAGTCCTTTAAGGAGAAAAGCAAAATTTCAGACATATGACTGTGCAGCTCCCAAATAAGTGAGAGTCAGGGCAAGAACTAGCAAAGAAAGAAGACAGAGAAACATTTAGGAAAAGTATTGCTGATGTAGTTAATGTGATGAGGGAAAACACTGACTTTTTTCCTCCATTTTGGTCATTAGTTGGTGTATGGTCTTTTAGATAAACTTTTCTACTTACCTAATAGCAGATTCCCTTTTTCTAGTTGCATCTGTGATATGCACTGGAAGGGTGTTGGAAGACAGAGAGGAAAGTCCAGAAAGAGAATGAATTTTTTGCACTGAAACCTTGGAAAGTTGCTGAGAATCCTGAAAAAAATGGAACTTCATTCAGCGTATTTGTTCACAGTACAGAATCTCCTCTGTCTACCCAAGACCACAGCTGGGGTATGAGGGCAATGCACTCATTCTTCTCTCTTCCATCAATAGGGATTTACATGGGGAGGAGCTGAGGGATGAGGGGAAGGAGGTGTGACTGAGAGTATGGAAGGGTGGCTGAGCCTTAGCTGTCACAGCTCCTCCTCTGTGTAGAAATTTGTTCTCTGCTTTGTCCTAGAATTCTGCAGTATTCCCAAGACAAGGGCAGAGGTCACAGGACATTAACCATCCATAAATAAAGGCTAGAAATTTAAGAAGTTGCTATCTTGATCGGAGAAAGCAGTACCACAGAAATATCCAGTCATCTCACCTTTAGTTTTTCATTAGCCTGCCTCTGCCTGCCACGGAGATTGGAGGTTCTTAGCTTGAATGGCTTATTACGAGTTGCCTCTTTGATTTCTTGTCTCCTTACTGCTTCCCTCTGAAATGCCCAGTAAAGTCCTTCAAAATCCGGTATTGTTGGATTAATCCTTGGCTTGAAGCTGAAACTTTTGTCCTGCAAGAAGCCAAGCCTTTCCTGCTTAGTTTTAGTGGCAGTTCGGGACTGAGGCTCCCTCTGACAGGTGCTAGTATCTATAGGAGCTATGGAGCTCTCAAGCAAATCCTTCGCTCTCATTTGAATGCGGATTTCTCTGTAGAGTTCAGCTTCTAATGAATCAAAAGCAAAGCAATGAGAAGAATATGAGTGACATAAAAGACTCCGAAATTGCCACTGCACAACTCTACAGTTTTGGGTTTTTTTTATGATGGGAGCTACACATGTATGAGAGACCAGCCATCCTCTGTTCTTTTTCCCCACTTTCCAGCCTCTCTGTCCTCTGCCTGCCAGGAAAAAAATATTCAAGGATACCAGAAAAAAATGGGTAGCCTCTTTCTTAGGCATTAATCTCCAAATACCTCTTTCGCTTACCAGAGTTAAGTTACTGAACAAGGCTTCTCTTCCTATTCCTGCTCTTAGGGGTACTAGATAACCTGTGGCCTTTGTCTGGCAGAAGTGTTGTGTTAATCAAGGTTCTACTTTTCATATGGGACATACAGGCGCATACGCCATTATGTTGACTGTGTGATCCAAATGGCCTGTTCACATACACCTGTAACGGGTGACATGCAATATCCAGCAGTGTTTGTCTATCTTGGAAAAGATTTTAAGTAAGGAGAACTTGGTGGATGGATCATGTCTTGTGACTTCTGTGACAAACTTTCCATAGAAAGAGCGTGCTTCAGGGTACAGCATCAAACCGAGTCCTTTCCTGTGCAGCACTAAATATTTGTGAAAATACAGATGAATGGTTGGCTGTGGGCTGGCTTTTTGCTATTAGAAAAAAAGAAATCAATACTGCTGTTTGAAAAGTAAGACTTTTTCTGAGTCTATTTATAAGTTTGCATTGACTGAGGTATGAAATGTTCATCCCTCCTCCCTTCTCATATACTAGATAGAACACCGGCTTGTCCTTTGCTTTCTTTTACCTTTCTAATATATTTAGTTTAGCACACACAACAGAATGTTCTCTGATGAAAACTGAACTGGTGTATACTCAAGAAGAAATTAGTAGGAAACAGTAAAAAAAGAAAGGAGTAAGAAAACCAATGAGAATTATTGAAGACTGGTTTAGTTCCATATTCAAGCATGAAGCCTGTATTGCTTACTTCACACTTCAAGCTGTGGGGGCTTAAGCCATCTGAAAGAAATTGAGCATCAGGAAAATTTCCTTGGCTGTCCCTCTGGCTAGAACAGTCCTAGCACCTACCTCCCCTGTTTTAGCACTTAATAAGGTGGAGAATCAGTGGGAAGGTAACTGAAAACATCAGAAAATGGCAGGAGAGACTGGACAACTGCACTGTCACTTAGAACTGAATCAATTGCCTGATTTGGGCTCAGGAAATATTTTTCTCCTAGAGGTTCTGTGCAGCACAGATTACTTGGGTGGGAGTAAAATTATCAGTTCCAAGATACTGCACCAACCTTGGATGCTTTTGACACTATGTCTGTCTTCACGTTTGTGCCACAAATCATCCAAGTCCCTTCAGTGTAACCAAACACATGGAATCCACTGCAGGGAAGGATTCCCAAACTGTCATGACTTGCAGCAAAAGGGGTATGGAAATCTGTCTGAGGAGCTCAACGTACCCATGTGTGCTGGGGAGTGGTACAGAACTGCTGCTGCTGACACTGGTACAAGACTGCTAAGTTTAGGCCACTTTCCTGTAAGGGCATCTAGTTGAGATGTAATGAGCAGTGATATACAGGAGACCAGATACCACCAGGGCACATAGTGATACTGGCTTCATGCTCCAAGTAATGCCACGATCCTACCTCCCAGCATGGAGACAGTGAGGGACAGGCAGGGAGTTTTTTTTTACAGGAAAAACCTGGCATTTACCTTTGAGTTTATCTCCAAGAAGTGGGCCGTAGGTAGATTTAGGAACTTTTTTACTGGCTTGCTTCTGTTTGGAACTCTCATTTGAGGTTGCTGCCGCCAAGAACTTTTGTCTGATAGCTTCTTTCTTTTTCTCCTCCTTCTCCAGGAAACTGAAGGGCCTCTGGGTAGAAAGTAGCAGCTCCTTTCTTTTCTGTGTTGCCGTTTGCCTGCGAATCTCATTCTGCTCCATTATTTCCTGATAAAGGGGCAGAAATACATGGGCAGGTACAGGCTGTGCCCGGAATTGTTTCTGACATTCAGCTTCATCCTGGCTTTGCATTTTGTCTCTCTGTTTGTCTAGTTCAAGAAACATGTATGACTTCATCAGCTGGGACTTTTTGCGAGCTTCCCGCAGCGTCATTTTGAAAGGCTGAGGGATGGTGATGGAAGGAATCCAGGGAGATGAAGCGCTTTTTGGCCTTAAGCGGGATTTCGGAAACAAGTGAGGCTTTTGCTGATCCCAGGTACTGTCCGAGGTGAGGTCAATCAAAGAACTAGACTGCCTTTTGTTTCCAGATGTACAACTAAGACAAAGACATTATGAAGAGGAAATAAGTGCAATCATTAAAAAACAAGTTAAAAGAAGGGACGCACTACTGATTAAGAGGAAGACACCACAGACTGAGCTGGTCATTAAAAGACAGGCCTAGGGCTTATCATTCATCGTTCTCATGCTCTTTATGTTGCGTCGCTATCAAAGTTCATGAGCAGAGCTTTGCTTGTTTTCCATTTTCCATGCATAAAATGGTGGTTATGCCTGCTTAGCTTTGTAATGCAATTTATTATGCTGCTAGCACTCGTATTACCAGAAAGGCCACAAGTAAACCAGAAAGTTCCAACTTTAAGGATATATGGCTGATAGCTGCTCAGGAGAGGCAATAAATTAGTTACACAGATGCAGAAATCCTAACAGTACTGAACACCAGCATTCCTAAGATGCTGATGGAAGGGCCATTGCAAGGAACTGCTTTAGTGCAACTCTTAAAGAGATTCAGCTGGAAACTTTGTAGCTGATGACAAGACCATGTAATTAATGATAAGAAAAAAACCCCAAGACTATTGTGGGTCTTATTGAAATAGCAAAATTCTCATAAGATGTTTGTGGGTGATTGTGAAACTGAGTAAAACTGACTAGATATTTGGGGTAGGAGTAAATGCAGGTAAAAAGGAAGGATCAGGGTGGACTGAGAACAGGAAAAGGGGAGCAAACGGAAGGTGCCAGTCATGCATAAACAGGCTCCTTCCTGGTCAATGCACTTGCCAGGGGATTGTCGCAGACTGTTTTTCTTCATAAACTATTTGGTTTGTAACATGTGTGTGTATATATATATATCTCTGTGTGTATGTACACATGTAATGTGTATGTGATCTGCTAGTGAACTTCAAGCTGGGCTAACCGCAAGACATCTGAGAGCTAGACCTTGGAGAGACCCCAGCTCTGAAGACTGGATGCTGAATAGAATTGCGTGTAATCTGCTAGCAAATTGTAAACACAATTAGTTGATGAGCAGGAATGGGATTTGTGCAGTTCCTGTGAATGCTGTTTAGGTGGGCACCTGTTGGCCCCATCCTTCCATTAGTGAATAACATTTGTGGCCAGTTTTTCGGTACTATATACATGTATCTTAGGACTTCCGTGCTCAGCAGCAGCAGGAATCCCCCATGCCATTCTACCATCCTTACCAGGCACCATCCTACCTGAGAGCCTCCCGCAGCTTGTCACGCAGGACTGCCACCTCCCGCCTGAAACCCTCCAGCTCCTCATCCTCTTCCGATACCCCGAGGGCATCCCAGAATTTTCCCTGGCACGGTAAGCCCGGTTCTAACGGAGACTGGCGGCCTCCCATGCTCCCAGGCAGGAGATGCAGGAGTTGAGGCCGCTACAGCCTGAGGACATGCCGTGTCACCTGGAAGGAAATAAAAAATAACACGAAAAGCGCTAGTTTCGGAGGTGAGACCTCAAATTCTGTGCCCGCCTCGGCGATGGCGGCTTTATCTCAGCCCCGGCGGCTGAGGTAAAACGGCGATCACCGAGACTAGGCCGCTCCCCTCACCTGCAGGCCGCCACCTCTGCCTCTCTTAACGGCACAACTCCCGACCTCCGCCAATCAGCGAAGCCCGCTGCACTCTAGTCCCGCCTTCTTAGCCTGAAACAGCCAATCAGTCTCCAAGGCGGGCCGCACCTGCTGCTCGCTCATTTGCGCTCGGGAAGAGCGGTTTGGCGTAGCGCGCCGTCAGGCAGGCTACGTTGCTATGGTTTCCCGGCGCGACTTCCGTTCGGAGGTGGGGGCGTGTCGTTATTTCCGCTGTCATGGCGGCGGTGTGCGGACGGGGGTTGCTGGCTCCGCTGGGTGGGCGGCTGTGGGCTGGGCCGCGGGTTCCGCTCCGTTCTGTCGCCGCCACCGCCGCGCCGCTCTACGATGTGGTGGTGTCGGGTGGGGGTATGGTGGGGAGCGCCATGGCCGCCGTTCTAGGTAAGGCTGTGACCTTCTCGCCCGCTCCGGCCGGTGTCGCGGGTGCCCCCTGCCCGGCCTGGCCCGGCCCGCCTCCTGTCCCTCCTGCCCCCGCCGCGGTGGTGCGACATCGCGGCGGTCCTCGGGCCTCCCGAGGCCTCGTTCTGTGAGTTCAGCGGGTCACGGGTTTTGTGTCCTGCTGCCTCACCCGGTTCCACGAAAAACTTATGGAGCTTTCCCAAAACTGTTCAATGTGTGGAGTATCGGGTACTTGTATAAGTCGACCGTAATTATTAATACGTCTTGGTGACAGCGTGAGATAAGTCTGTAGTTATTTAGAATCTTAATGTTCAAGATCCTGCTGTGGAATCACCTTATTCCTGCATCCCCTTATGACAGCACTCTAAAGTTGACTTAAAGCTGTTTGGTTAGCTGATTGCTATGATAAGCCTTGTATTTATAGACAGATATATGTTAGCATAGCCATTACTTTGAATTCTGTGGACTGCTTATGGTGTTTCTGTTAAACACGGCCACCCTTAACTCACTGATGTGTAATTTCAGCCATAGCTGAGAATGCTTTTCTGATCCGAAGTTTATTCTCTGACCCTGTGTTTTAAACATGTGAATACTAAATTAAAATGGGTTTGTGCTTGGTTTGTACCACTAGAAATCCTGAGAGTAGTGGCTGCTGCCTTATTTGTAGTGTAGATTCAGAAGGGTGTAGTAGTGACGGAAGCGTTAAGAAAAGAGTGTGAAGAAGACCAAAGGTCCTAAGTAATAAATGCTTTGCAAGTATAAGGTTTACCTTGCAAACTTGTTGTTCTGCTTGTTTTGTTAAACAAGACCACAGCTGAACTGAGACAGCCTAAGGATCCCCTCCAGCAGTGGTATCTGAGGCTAACATGCAGCTTTGGGACCTTTCAAGAGATAAGGTTACGTTATGCATAATCTAGAAAATACATTCAGGATACTGCTGCTACTAGGGTGCTGTAGTAGTAAACTCTAGATGTTATAATGACACCATTTCTGCTCTCCATACCTTCTGCAACCATAGCAGTCATATGCAACAGGCCTGCCTAATTCAAGTTGTAGTGTGATTTACTCTTTACTTGAGTCCTCTCTTCATTCTTTCTTTTTTCCAGTTCAGTTTAAGTGATAGTTAAAAGTCTGAACTAACTGTGCTATTCCACTGCTGGAATATGAGGATAAAGAAAACATTATTGTAGTTGCTAAGTGTCATAGAAGTTTTATTTTGATCTCTTGCTCTAATAGCTGAATTTATGTTTAAACTCTGAAAAATTTGTTCTGTGCGTGGAGTAAACATTGCAGATTTTACTCCTTAATTACTTCAATAATGAACTTCCATAACAACAAGATAGGCACAAATTTGTACAAAAATGTAAATTTTGTACAACAAGAAAACATCTAATCCTTGCCTTAACTGCAAAAGGGTTGTCCATCTCAGTAACAGCATTGTGGTCATAAAGCTTTGTAATACAAAAGTTTACCTGCCTGGTCAAAACCTGTATTGTAAATGTGTTGCTTATTAAGTTTTGCACGTACTCTATCGTATTGCAGAAATGCAGAGCCATTACTGATAGAGAAATAAGAAACGAGATTTTTGGCAGGAGCATTGTAACAAAGCGTGTATTTGCTTGTTTTAGGGCATGATATCCACTTCCGTGATAAGAAGATTGCTCTGCTGGAGGCTGGTCCTAGGAAAGATTATGATCACATGCCAGACAGTTACAGCAACAGGGTCAGCTCCATTTCCCCAGGATCAGCAACCCTGCTAAGCAGTATGATTTCTGTTGTTTGCATTTTTAACAGTGTATTTGAACTGGTTTTATTTTGTTTAAACAAAACCCCTTTGAGCGTGGGCTGCCTTCGTCCTAAACTCAACAGAATTATTTGCATTTGTCTCTTAGTGTTCTGTGTGCTGAATTGTGATTAAATCAGCCTTGTCTTAGTAACAGGGATCCATGTTCTGGTATCTTGGTCTGATTTGTTAGAGATAAATATTTGTGAAATTAGGCTAGTGAAAGGGTGTAAGGTGCTCTCTAAAGCGTCTGGAATCTTCTGTTCACAAAGGAAGCACGTACTTGATGCTCTGTGCTCTGGTAACTCGCTTCCAATTAATTTTCACTTTAAAGACAGATTTGATCCTTGATTCCTTATGGAGAAAGAAATGTTCTAAACAACGATGGCCGTGTGTTTCTGTGTCTGTTTTATTACTCGGTGGTAGGACAGTGCGAGTTGACTGTTATATCACAGTGTCCAGGGATTGTTTTGTTCCTGCTGGCTTATGTTAACAGTGCAGTGATGCGATGCTGGAGCTGTGAGAGTATCGAGGCAGACCTGGCCCAGAGTCTGGGCACTGATGGGCAGGGAGGGAGGAGGAGAGTGTGGAGCGAGCTTCGGTTTGTCTGGGTCCCAATGTCACGTGTGAACCTGCACCTCCATGCGATTGTGTCCTTTTCGTCTTTCAGGTTTTGGTGCCTGGGATCATGTCTGCAGCCTGAGACTCAAACCATTCCGGCGAATGCAGGTGCCTTCCTTACAGCTGCAAATATACTGTGTGTCTGTCACTTTGCATTCTCAGAAGTACTCACAGTAATGATCCAAAGGGTTTTCCTTTGGCAAAGGGCAGGTCCTGCTTATGATGATTTCTGTTAATTTCTTTGGGGTAGCAATCTACTCAGAAATACCTGTCCTCAGCGTCTTGACAATACAGGAATGAAAGGTTGATTCCTAATGGAAGCTGTAGATATTGAGGCAGGCGTGCTAGTCAGGAAATAAAGGTAAAGGTGTGTTTCGGTTTTGGCTGGGATAGAGTTAATTTTCTTCATAGTAGCTTGTACAGTGCTGTGTTTTGGATTTGTAGTTAAAACTGTTGATAACACAGGCATGTTTTAGCTATGGCTGAGCAGTGCTTACGCAGCGCCAGGCTGGCTCTGTTTCTCTCACTGCCCTGCCAGGACACGCACAAGAAGCTGGGAGGGGACTCGGCCAGGACAGCTGACCCCAGCTGACCTCAGGGATATCCCACACCATACAACATCATGCTCAGCAATAAAAGCTGAGGGGGAGAAGGAGGAAGGGGAGGACGTTTGGAGTTAGGGCATTTGACTTCCCGAGTACCTGTTACACATGCTGGAGCCCTGCTGTCCTGCAGATGGCTGAACACCTGCCTGCTGACGGGAAGTGGTGAATGAATTCCTTGTTTTGCTCTGCTTGCACACGCAGCTTTTGCTTTACCTATTAACTGTCTTTATCTCAACCCACAAGTTTTCATGCTTTTACCCTTCCAATTCTCTTCCCCATCCCACTGCAGGGGAGTGTGCGAGCAGCTGTGTGGGGCTGAGCTGCCTGCTGGGTTTAACCCACAGGGTGGTGGGGCAGCTTTATATGTTAACTCTGTAACAGGAAAGTAGGGATAAAAAACTTTGCAATTAGGTTTTGAGATGAAGCTAAATAATTGTATGAAAGGAATTGATTTACTGTAGTAGCTGGGAGTAAACAGTAATCCAGGACATTTCCTGTAGTTCTGCATTTCTAGATTGCCGTGTCCTTTTCCCATTAGGATGGATACATTCATAGTCCCTAAAAGGAACAGCACTTCTTTATTGTGTAGCTTCATGTAATGTATTTTTTCTTTGTAGGTGTGGGATGCTTGTTCAGAAGCCATGATCGTTTTTGAGAAAGATGACTTAGATGACATGGGTTACATAGTGGAGAATGATGTCATTATGTCTGCTCTCACAAAACAGTTAGATGCAGTAGCAGGTAGTGGACAACTTCTTTAATATTTTATTTCCTGCGGAGAGCTTTCAGTTACTTGCCTTCTGTTGTATGCACCACGTTATGAGAGGGAGAAATTAACCTAACAAGTAACTCTGAGACATAGGCAGCTTCTTGAATTGGGAGGGGAGGGAGAAATCTGTCTTCCAAAGGCTACACAGCAAGAAAGCAGTTGCATCTGTAGTTCTCCAGAACATAAGTCTCTCCAAAAACAGACTTAATGAGAAGATCTGTAGCTCTCTATCCAGAGCAGGCGTTGCAATGACAAAGGGTTGGCCAGATCTGTTATTTCAGAGCGCCTTGAGAATTGTAGCGTCAGCTCTTAAGGTTGCCATTAAGACACGTATGGCCTTTGCTGTTGTAGCAATGTTTCCTCTTTTCATGTCTGTATCATGCTGTGACCATGGTACTTTGTGTTCCCATCAGACCGGGTGGAGGTTTTCTACGGGAGCAGAGCAGTCGGGTATACCTGGCCCCTTTCCTCTCACAGATGTGATACAAGCCCTTGGGTCCAAATTGAGTTAGCTGATGGACGCAGACTTCAGACCAAACTACTGGTAACTAAACTTTTTATTTCTGTTGATCAGGCATCATCTCTCACCCAAGTCCTTTCCACTGGATTTGGTTCTGATTCCGTGTGTGCCGCTCCACCCACGTGGAGGGCTTGAGTGAGGTGAGTGGCTAACTCTGACAGAGATGCTGTGGGACATGGTGCATAGCCTTTTCTGTACCCAGTACGAGACAAAGTGGACAAGAGCAGAACGGGCCACTTCTTCTGGTTTTTGGGGATTTTTTTTAATTTTTCTTTTTTTTTTTATTCTGAATAAACACAAAATGTGTATGTGCAGGCTGAGGTTTGTAGGCTGGTGTATTGGCTTTCTTAGGAGTGGCTGAAGAGGTTGCTTTGTATCTCTTTGTTTTGCAGATTGGTGCGGATGGACATAACTCTCTAGTCCGGCAGAAAGCTGAAATTAAGAACATTGAGCATCAGTATGACCAGTCAGCTGTGGTGGCAACTCTTCATTTGTCTGAGGTGAAATGCTGCTAATGACTCTTCCATAAGCAGCAGAACAGCTTAAGCGAGTGATTCAGGTTGCTAGTTCCTAACTGTCTGCTTGGTTCTTTCCACTGTAGGCCACAGACAATAATGTAGCGTGGCAGAGGTTCCTTCCCACAGGGCCAATTGCGCTTCTTCCGGTAAGATGACTTGTGGTCTTTGTATTTTTTTTTAAGGTCTGTTTTGTTTGTTTGGGTTTCTTTACTTTTTTAGTCTGTTCTTTTCTAGTAATTTTGTCTATGCCTGCCTTTGTTGGTTCTGTCTCTTTCAGAATTTGTCCAGCTGCCCTTTACTTTTCAGTTCCTGCATTTTTCCCCCCTCCTGCCCTCTCACTTTATCCTTGGTATTTTGCTCTTGTAGCAAGTTGAGCTGGAGGAGTGATGTGCAGAGGGACTAGTGTGGGGCAGGGCAGCAGGGAAATCTGCACTTATGGTTTATTTTTCCTTCTTTTTCTCTTGATACTTACCCTTGATGTTCTCTTAAAACTAGCTGTCTGACACTGCCAGCTCTCTGGTCTGGTCTACATGTCATGAACATGCATCTGAACTTCTTGCTATGGACGAGGAAAGTTTTGTGGATAGCATCAACTCTGCCTTTGTGAGTATCAGCCTTGTGGCGGGTATGAGGCTTTGTTGTAATCACGAGAAATATAATGGAACCCTACAGCTTAAAGGGTAGTCATGGGAGAGGTGGATTCTCAAGTTCCTTTCTCTGGTGAGGATGGTACTAAAAAGGCACTTTGCAAAGAAAGGATGACCCTTTGGGACTGAATTAGGTTAGTTCTGAAAGTCACAGAAGTTGAACTAGATTTCCAAAAAGTGGGAAGGGTAGACTCATCCTAGTTGGAAAATGTCTTAAAACAATGAAGATAATTTCTTCTACTGTAAAATGTTGTCCAAGAAGTTAAAATTCAGAATTTGGAGCTCTTTCAGATTTCTTTTCAACTGGATTCTTTTATATGTCTAGTTAGGGTTAACATCTTAAAGCTTTGTTTGTTTTTTCAGTGGAGCAACGTAAACCACTCGGACTTCATCGACACTGCTGGGGCCATGTTTCGATCTGCTATTTTACTCCTGACGCCCGCAGGGACTGCAGTCCGTCAGCTGCCCCCAAGTGTTGCTAAAGCAGATCCAGAGAGTCGAGCCATGTTCCCTCTTGGAATGGGGCATGCGACCGAGTATGTCCAGCACCGCGTGGCTCTTATCGGGTAAGGTCCCTAATAGTAGCCCGTGGGTGGCGTGTGGTCAGAAGTGATGAGAGTATAGCAACTCCCAGTCAACAAACTGGATGGTTAGAAATAATTTATAGTTTCAGTGTGACTTTATCCAGGCCCAGTTTGTACTGTGTGCTCTTGTGCCAACAGTTGTTTTCTGTGAGTAGCGCCCTGTCCGTTGTGTGTGCTTTTTACATAAACTGTGGGATAATTATTTCCCTTTTCTGGTTTGTGTAGTTCAGTGAAACAATCCAGTATTATCTCATGCTGGACCTGTTCTTCTCCAAACACTGTAGCAGCTGTTCTGTGTACCAGTTTGAATTTTAAACTCACTTTTCTTGAATGCAAATGACAAAACTTACAAATTATTCCAAATGGGATGTCATAGGCTTTTGTATGGTGGCCTATAGAAAAAGGAAAATATCTTTTATATTCTAAGGTTGCACGTACTTTTTTCTCCACCACAGCTGCAATACACTGGCAGCTTATAGTAATTCTTGGATGCTGTATTACACTTCAGATACTCATCTTTCCATCCTGTGAGCCACTCCGTGCTCAGGAGCACTCTGTGCTTGATAGCTTGTTGAAGTGCATGATCTTACATTTCATACCCAAACTTCATTCCTTTTCTCTGACTTTGACTCACTTATCAGTATGTCTGGCTTTGTCCTTTACAGATAAGTCTGCTCATGAAAGAACCTGATTTTGTTTCTTTTCAATAATATCCCTCTTCTCCTTTGTATTCATGATGTCTGTCTCCTTTGTGTTTGTGATGACAGACTTCCTGTTGTGCTGAGGTCACTTACAAAAACATTAAGGCCTGTTCCACATGTGAGCTGAGAGAGGACTTTTGATTCTTTGGTTAGTCACCTCTTTATAATTTTTCTTTTCAGAACTGCTTTTTGTTGCCTCCCCTTTATCTTGCTTCCTACAACTGGAGAGGCAGTCAGGTCATTCAGCATAGATACAGGGAGGTACTGGATAAAATGTATATGCTGCTGTAAGGTGGTGTTCATTGCAAGGAACTGAGGAGTGCCATATCGGGGTTTGTCACCCATTACGACTTTCTTCAAGAAGAGATATAAATTTCTGTCTTATCTTGCTCCAGGGATGCAGCACACAGAGTCCACCCACTTGCAGGACAAGGTGTAAACCTGGGCTTTGGCGATATTGAATGTTTAGCGCGTCACCTCAGTGCAGCAGCCTTCAATGGGAGTGACCTGGGTAAGGATCCAAGGTGATGAAGTGGCAGTAAGATGAGTCTTACAGGCCATTGCTGCTATCAGGACATGCATTACCTCTGTCGCAGGTTAAGTGTGCTGCTGTCTTGTGTTTGAAATAAGCATCTCTGATTGGCTGTGGAGCAGTGAAAGATTCTTGGATGCTGTTTCCATCCCACAAATCTCAAAGCTGCTTTAAAAAAAAAAAAAAGTTCTGCAGGATGGCAGTTAGAGGTGGTGAGATGAAGAGCACTAGCTGATGGATGGAGGCCTTTATTAATTAAGATAGACCATTGCTCTGTTCTCTTTCTCTGTTTTCAATTGTCAGTGAAGACTGCTATATAAATAAAATGCACAATTGTGGCATGTCAGCTTTAATAGGAACATTCTGTTCTCTTCCAGGCTCCTTAAGACATCTCTTAAAGTTTGAGACAGAACGTCAGAGGCACAATGTCTCCTTGATAGCTGCTATTGATGTGCTAAAGAGGCTTTACTCCACGAGACTGACTCCCTTGGTGTTGCTGAGGACATGGGGATTGCAAGCAACAAATGCCCTGCCTCTTGTCAAAGTAAGACTCTCACTTTAGTGAGGGCTGTAGGAAGAGTCCAAAGCTGTGAATTATTTTTTCTTTTAAATGAAAAATTTTTGGTTGGAAAATGCTACTTGTTCACTCTTGAGGTTTTGTGTCCTGAATGAGCCTGAGGAATTCCTAAATAACTGATGGCTCAGTAGTAACTTTTCTTGCTCTGCACCAGGGAGGATAAGGGATCAAAGTGTTTCTATCAGTAGTCAGGGGTTAGAAGTCATTAGAAGTCTTTGGCTTTATTGTGCTGTGCAATGAAAATGCGGAACCTTGAACTGCATTCCAAAAACACACTATGAAAAACCAGCCCTATGTAGACACATCTTCACTAAGAATAAGGTGACATCAGGTGACTTGGCAGATGTGGTGTGCAGCTCAAATGAGTTACCTGTTTCTGTGCTGTTCTGCCTTGTGAAACTGTTCCCTTGTAGCAGCAGTGCAAGTCTCTGTAATGGCATTACCTGAGGCAGGCAGTTGTGAGGAGGTTCAGTCTTAAAAGACCCTCCATTTGCAGCCTGTCTTCCTGTCCGATGGTGTCTGTTGCACCATCTTGACCTAGTGGATGGATTTTCATGATTTTCCTTAAGCCACCTGCTCTCAAAGCTCCCAAGGACCCTCAAATCAGATTCCTCATTCCTGGATTTGAATGTTTTATTCCACAAATCAAGTCACCTTCTTCCTGTTTAACAGAGGTGGCCTGTTTCCTTTGTGTTATGCTCACAGTAAAGACACTACCCAAGCTGAAGAGCAGTAAGTTCTGAAGGCACAGTAGCTGCCACTGGCAAGGTGTCTGTATTAGTTTCCTTAAAAAGAGGACTATGCTGCCACTGCTTCACTGCTCCATTTTTTTTCTGTTTCTCTGTTTAAAGCAGAAAACCAAATGAAGACCTCTTTTCTGAGCACGCAACCTGTTGGTAACACCTCTGTTTCATGCTACAATGGGATGCTGCAACTTCAGTTTTCTAGCATACAGGGATAGGTGCTCTGCATTTGGCTAGGAAGGCTGACAAAGAACTGTTGTTGATATATATATAAAAGGAAGGAGACTACAGCTGCTTTCTAGAATATGTGCTTATTACCAGTTTATGAATTACTTTTCTTTTTCTTCTCTTTTTAGGAGCAAATCATGGCTTTTGCCAGCAAGTGATTTGTTGTCAGTTTGGAGCAGCAGCGTGCCAGTGAATGTATTGCCCTTATAAGGACTGTGACTGACTTGGATCTTGGAGTTGTGTTATTTTAACAATAAAAACAGGGATGGAGTTGTGTCTTACATCATTCACTGGTTTATGAAAAAGTTCTGTCTCATCGGCTCTCCTCAAGAGGATTTACAGTCTTTTCCTGTAGTACGATGGTGTCTTCAGCCACAGAACTCTCTGTACGATGTGCTTTTAATTTGGGGCTCTTGAATTGCAGCTTGAGGTGAAAACCGCTGTCTGGCTTTTGGCAAACACAGTGCTGAATTTTGCCAGCTGCAACTTTTGCTGCTTAATTACTTTCAGTTTTCCCTGACATGATTTCTAGAGTGGTAATGTCACTCCTGGGTTCTTAGCACTTCCTGGACTCAGAAAGGAGGGGGAGATTTTAGCAGAGAGACAGCACATGGTGGCAGGTATGTTTTAAAGCTGTAATCTTGTCTGTCTTTCACCCTCTTCTCTGCCCTTCTTTTGGTGCTTTATGTAATAATGGTGTTTCTTGTCAAACTGGCCGGTCTTGAGGGCTCCATGAAAAAATTGCAAGATAACAGTAATATCTAGGAAAGAAAACTGTACCACCATGTCTTGAATATTGTTAAAAATGCTTTAATTACTAAAATAGACATTCAAGATATTCTGTCTTAGGTTCCAAACACCAGCCTCCTACATTAGACGTTTGCCACTCACAAAATTAAGTGAGCACTGCCCACGGGCAAGATTTACAGGTATGGTTTACCAGTATCAGGAATTAACATCAGAAAGAATGAAGCATAAGCTCTGAGCTGAAACCCATTATTTGTGCTTCTTCAGTAACTCCTATGAGACAGTTCCTGTTAGTGACTGGCTAAAAGACATTACAAAGGAGGAGACAGAAATCAGGGCTGCAAGTAGAACTGGACTCTTAAAAGGCTGCTTAGTTTTTAGTTAAGCTAATAAATAATCTCATTGCACTAGGGTAGGTGTGAGGACTTGACTGGCTTCTCTAGATCCCCCACCCACCTTGAGTAGTTCAGATGTAAACAGCAGGGGCTCAATTCTGCAATTTCTTGCAAAAGAAACCTTTGGGTAGAGTTTTTGTTTCTCTCATGACTGCAGGATCAGGCCCCTGGTAGAGAGCAGCAGTTACGCTTCAGTAAATGAATTGTGCCAGTGACAAAAGCAGGCCGTGAGCATGCAGGTTTAACACAGCTTTGGCACTGGGAAGCAGATGCTCCCACCTAGCACTTGTAGTACTGGAGTCTGAGGCAAAGAACACAGAAAAGAAGCTTCCTCTGCATAGCACCCGTCTCGTTCTAGACCATTTTCCCTTCAGACAAAACCAAACCCTTATGCACTCCGCAGGGTGAGTGTCTATTCAGGTGGCAGATCTGCTGCTGCTGGTTGCTTGCGTACAACATCCCACCTTCCCTTCTTGTTTCAAATGCAGCCTCCCTGCTTACGGCTCAGCCCCAAGGTTGAGTAAGAGTTTGTCATAGCACTGGCTCAGACGGAAAGAAGACTTTGGGATTATTAAATTAGCTAGTTCTCAGGCGTGACGCAGCCTGGCTAGTAACCACTGCACCTACTTCATGTTCTCTGAGAATACAGAAGTGAATATTAATTCTTCACTGAAGACAAAATGAATGTGTTTGCAGTCACCTTGTGCAGAGCAGACCATGTGCTAAGCTTTACAAGGTACTAGGAAGGGGAATAAGAAATGTTTGCAGTTGAAGAGGCCACAACTACTTCTTCATGTTGAAACAAGCTCCTAGGGAGCAAGGAACAGAAGTCTGGTGTGATGCTCGACATGAATCTCAAAATGGATTCTGGTAGGGAGGAATACAGGTAGGATGGACATTTCATATTTCAAAGAAACAGCCTGAATTGACAGCAGGGTGTCAGTGGTGGGACAGGTAGGGGTATAGCTCTGTGCCCAGCCCTCGCTCTCCTGTTGCTGACTGAACTTGTTCAATCGAAAGCATACCTCACACCCTAGCACCATAAAACCTGAGACAGGAGAAGGGATTAGCTTGACCAGCCACAGTCAAACTGAACGCTGCTAACTGCAAGTGGACTGCTATTCACAGTAAGGCAAGTGCCTCCAAACTGCCTGGCAAGATTGGTGAGGGCACAAGTGAGCTCCTTCCTCCCCTTGCTGGGAATCGCTAATTACTTTCAAATCCAGTTTGCAGGGAAGGTAGTGTCAGGGCAGTCTTTGGTTTTACAGAAGTGGGAAAGGTGTGTTAGAGCAAATAGGTAACTGTAAATGCCTGACAGGAAAGTGTTCATCACAAGAAATTGGTGGACAAAAGCTTCCCTTTGTCATGTAATACCTCTGTTCTTATGACTGGGGTAGATTTACCTTTTCTTTGTACATTCTATAGTGAGTAGAAGATACTAATTTTTTATGAGCTACCTGCCAGCTATTTCATGGGGTGGAAAAAGTTGTCTCTTCTGCTGTTTCTGCTTAGGGCAATGCAAGGTCTGCACCTGGAGCCTCAAGGTATTCAAGCAGCCTTGATCTTCTCTACAGCCAATTAAACAAAAAAACCAGGATTCTACAGCCCAGCTTTCTAACCTAGCTGATGAGATGCTGTATTTAAAATACTGATCTTTCATTGCTTCTATGTTTGGTGTCACTTTAAATTGTTACTCAAATAGCTTCACGCTATCCTGACAGAAGTCTTGGCCTTCCCAAACAGCTGCAACCCCTTCACTGGGCACACTGTTCCTTAAGTCCTAATATATATATTAAAAATCATGCCAGAGCAATGCAGGCCTGCAACAACATTTCGTGGGTCCAACTCCACTATATTAAAGAGAAATGAAGTTTAAAACAATTTAAAAGGGACAAGAGATAAGCAAGCAGAGCTACTTCGTTTCTTGTTCTCCCTCTGTTTCTGATGCTAATTCCACTCTCTCCCCATTTTTGTCTATTAAACAACTGCAAAAAACTCTGTAGGCAGAGAAGGTTCCTAAGGAAAGTGCAGGAAGTGGTAAGCCCAAACTTTCAGATGGAGACCCACAGCTCACTTGGACAAAATGGGCTGTGGCCCAGCAGGTCTCTCCAGGCTGTGGAGTGCTCTTTTCCCTCATGCTGGCACTAGGCTTGATGCTTCGGTGAGTTGATTTAAATCAAGTTTGGTGTCATGAATTGGCTCACCAAAGAACCTGAGGAGCACCAGCATCAGGGGAAAGGCAGCTGTGTGAGTGCCTTGCTGAGAGCAGAGAAACAGAACTGCCTCTCAGGGCAAAGTGAGCTATCAGATCAGCCATTTCATCTGACTGCACCCTTAATTTCCCTGTGGATGTAACGTGACAAGCATTTTTTTGGCAGTGGGGTTTAAATAGCACTGCTGCCTAGTTGTGCCAGCACAACTATGTGTTATGACTACATGCTAATGAATCGAGTTATCAGGTCTTCTACCCGGATGTACGGACGGTATAGCTGCATAGACTTGTAAAGGGCAGCTAAAAGGAACACAGTCGGGCACATGTTCTGCTTAGGAAATGACTGCTGCCTAAAGAAATACTTGGTAAGTTACAACCTCTGTTTTAGCCGACACCTTTCCCAAAACCATGCCCAAAGTGTGCTTATAACAGACCCCTTCTTGAAAGACTAGAGTCTTCCTGCAACGTATTAGCCAAGCTAACAGTCAGGTACTTGAAACGCTGAGGCTGGCATCATCCAGTGTTGTTCACTTTTCTCTGAATGACTGCTGGTGCCATCTTTGATGTCTGTATTTAACATCTCACAAGCAAACTTAAGTGTGTTTAAAATAAAATGGGGAGGGGAAGTCACATGTCTGTAGCCTGCCACCACACGCCAGGTACTTACTCTGTGCTTCTAGCAATGGGACGCTATACAAACGTGCTGGTGAAAGCTGGCTTTGAGCGCCTTGCGGATACTCCGCTGGGGTTAAGGTCTTTTGTCTGTCAGAAGGCAGCTTCTGGATCATTTACAGCAATCACAATCATAAATCACACTGTGGCAACTCTCATGATGCACAACGCCAATCTGGGGTGAAGATCTGTTCTATACCTTTGGTCTGTGTTCTGCTGTGACCAACTCCAGCTGAACAACGTACCTGGAGATTTCCCTTTGCTTTCTCAGCCTTTCAGAAATGCTGAAGTCCGCAGGAATGTCACAGCTCAATAGGTTATCCCCAGAGACTGCAGTAGGTGAAAGGTAGCACCCAAAGTCCAGCTTGTCTCAATGTTGTTCACTTTCTTTGTTAACTATAAAGGAAGAAAGAGTTATTGTTCCTGACAGTTCTCTAGATTTATATGTTGCACAGATGACAGCAACTACATGGCACAACCCTGGAAAAACTCAGTAGATAATTAACCAGAAAAATGAACTACTGCATGTTGATTGATACAGAGATTGGAAAGCTGGCTTTGGGATTTAACCTTTTTCTTACCTGTAAGAGGGTATTGTCCCTAAATCCAAAACCTTCCTTTAGTAAAGCAGTGATGTAAGTGAGATCCATGCAGAGGAAAGGACTGGCTGAGTTGTACCTCTCCATGTTATCACAGACTAGAGAGAAGAAAAACCACCAGATCTCAGCAAAATCAGAGTTTTTATCCACATTGTACATTTGAACTGACCTCAAGCCAAAGCCTACTAAAACAAGCCACCCACTTCTATTAACGGGTACATACGACAGATGGTACATGCTACACAGCTGCTCTACAATGTTGGAGAAAAACCCATATAGTACTTCCACTTTCTCTTAACTCCATTGCAAATACAGCTTTTATTACAGCAATATAATCCACATAGCTCTTTTGAAGTCTGAATCTCTGCTCAATTGACAGCTGGCAGGGAGGTGGTAGATTACTTATTCTTTCAAGCACACAATGTCATTTGTTTTCCTTGTCTAGTCACCAAGGTCGGCTCCAGTAATTCTGAGATGGCAGCTGCTTTTATTTTTTTCCAACCACACATGTCCAAGGATATGGAAAAGGCTTTTGCCCAACCAACCATTCCCTTGCTGCAGCTAAGTCACAATAAAGGTGACAGCGACTGGGAAATGGATTTACACTAAGCATCATCTTCTAGACCTACTGCTACCGCCCTGTTCTACAAGTACCAAGAGCAGAGTTCACTTCTTTCTAGAAACTGATAAGCAGCATCTTCCTACTATTGAATGAGAAAGAGGAGCATTAATTTAGGGTCACAGAACTGATATTCCAATGCTTTTAAAGCTAAATAAATGGTTTGATGGTGTTAGATAACATCTTAGGCGCATCTTTGGAAATTAGCTCTCTCAGTATCCAGGGGAAAAAAAAACAACCAATGCACACTCAGACTCTGCAGACTAATCCCCCTGTTCAAAACCATCAGAGTTTCTAGACATATTAAGTTTAACTGAAAAATCGTTAGAATTTAAGTTCTATTTTAGAGAAAGGTCAGTCTTCAACTACATAAACATCTTCTGGTGAAAAATAGAGTCTATCATGAGGTAGATACCTCTGCAATTCAGAGGTAATGCCTTGCTCTCATTTTACAGGAGGAGGTACAAAACCAGAACAAGCATTCAGAAAAAAAGTCAGGGGAGGGAAAGGAATGCAGAAAAGGCCGTCAGACTTACTCTCCCCCTCCATTTTGTTAGAGATTAAAAAGGTTTTAAGGTGACAGAGAAGTCAGTGCTCTCCTAAACTCAGAGAGTTGCAGTTTGACAGAAAGAGCTCTTAATATGGCAAATCTATCCCTCCTCACCTGAATAGAACTGTGAAGCCACTAATAACACTATGTTTCCCCTCACTGCTCTATCAGTACTGTCATCTGCAACAGTTACAGGTGTTGGCTAATAAAAGTAACATGACACGGAAGGTGCATGTGGAATAAAGGTTAAACAAACTGGGGTTTGTTGTTTTTTTGGTTTTTTTTTCCCTTTATGTCAAACTCACATTATGTACTGCCAATACATACGTATTTTTGTTGTTTCTTGTACACACCAGTTTCCCAAGTCTCATGACAATTACCTTCTTTGGCTTTTCTTTCAAAATCTCTCACTTCCAAAACACCTCCCTCTTCATAATCTGAAAAGGAAGAGGTGAGAAAACATCGTCACAGACCTGAAAGTATTTGAGTTCTATATCTAAGCTGACCCTAGAGTGCAACTGTGATGCTGGGCTAGGAGTGAGATCTGTTAGTATCAGAAGAGAGAGCTGCAAATATAACTGGAGCTTAAAGCACAAGTCTCATCTGCTGAACTCTGAACATCAGTCTGCACTGATGGATATACGTTCATTCCCTGATGGCATTCTGTGTATTTCCTCTTTCTCAACACAATTCCTTTTCCTGCTCCCCTGTTCCCCAGCTTCCAGGGTCCCTTCATCTAACCTTCTTGTTGACATGCTCACACATAGTAGATTATCCCAAACCAATTTACCAATTAGGTCTGTGTCAACTGCTCGATCATAGTAATAGGAGAAAGCATAGAAGGAACGTTGACGAATCTCATCTGGTTGGTGCAGTTTCCCTTTGACAACCTTGAGTACTTCCAAGTAGCAAGGCTTGAATCCTGTTTCGCCTGTAGGAAAAACACAGATGGGGTGAGCCAAACAGGCATAACCAGAGACAGAAGAATCAGTGGCGACAGGATGAAAAAGGGAAGAAGCAAAAGATTAAAGCATCGGATGGGGTGAGAAGAGCTTAGGTATCCTTTCTGTAAGCCAGCATGGCATCTGCATGCAAGGACTCTAAATCACCATCATCAAGCAGAACTGGTTAGACCTGGTCATAGCAGTCTGAAAGGTGCGCTGCACAAATAGTACAGGTGCTTGAAAAGCTTCTTCCCCATCAGGCAAAACTCCCACTGCTGTGTTCTGTGGTCAGCAGAATCTCACTTACGTTTGCTACCACCTGCGAGATAAAACCTTACTTTCTTTTCCCATCACACTGTAATTTTATCAGTCCACACACCACAAACAGCTCTTCTGTTCCCCACTGTAAAGCAAAGCAGCACCAGTCACCACTGGGATCTGTTCTAGTTGCTGATGGTAGCAGCATCACTCTCTGTATGCAGCGTTAGGGACAGTATCTTAAGAAACAGTTCCACAAGTGAGATACAATAACTGGTAGGCCAAAGTGTATCCTAACACAGCCAGACCTTTTCCACTTAGCTCAGAGCCTCAGAAAAACCTCTCCCATTCGCACAAGTAACTCTAACATTTCCTATAAAGTAGCATTTGTAGTAAGAGATCACAGCCATAGCGCAGAGTACAGACCAGCTATTCTCAGATATATCTCTTCAAATTTCCCTTTGGCTCTGTCAAAAGTCCACATTTATGACTGGACAGGTATCCTTCATAACCTGAGATAACTGATGGAATATTTGCCAAGGAAAACCTCAGATTCTGGAGACAAGACTTATCTTACAAGAAGCAGCAAGTCCCCTTAGTTTACCTTCTTTGTTGCCACCATACCAGTATTTCACTCCCCCGAAGTGCCACTCTGCCTCCAGCTGCTTTGGCAAACAAGAACTGCGGAACATTTGTCCATCCACAGCTGAAATGCAACCAGAGGGGAGTCAGAAAGGATAAAATTTAACACAGTTATCGATCAATATGCAGAATCAGAAAATAAAAAGCTGAAAGATCTTAATTAAGGTCTTTAAGCAAAAGTACAGAAATCTGAATTGACAGATGCTGCACAAACTAATTATGAATTAAGGACCAGTCTCAGTCTGGAAAAGTTGTGTCCATTTTGTCCTACAAGCTGCGAAGCAGCTGGGCTTGTCATTTGTTAATGACAGATAAATGGCACAAGGATATCTGGGTAATGGCTACTTACCACAGAAGGGAAGAAACAAGAGAGGTAATAAATTAAACACAGACACATAAACCCTAACAAGCAGCAGATAACAGAGACAAACAAAACAACTAGCAATGAAGACAAAACCTCCTAAGACACTGATCAATGGCTGCTCCAGGATCCACTGAATGTACCTTTGAAGGGTTCAGGCAGAAATACAGTAACTATTAAGAAAAATACATGATTATTGTGGCCACCACAGGTCTCACAGAAAAAGCTGGTTGAGGGGGATTGTGGGACTGCAAAAATTGCTATGGGATGTTTAGGGGAAGGCTCCAAGGCAGGGAAAGGGGGGGATCAGGGAAGCACAAATGTGGGAAAATGAAGGGGATGACAAAAGGCGGCAATCACAAGTCAGTATGCTTTTCTGTCTGAGCTTTGTGACCAGTCAACTGCAGTCTGTCCTATCCTTTTCTTAAATCCTATTCCCAACTATTTTTTACTTGAGTACGTTCCAGTAATTAACACAAGTCCATCTAGCTAGCAAGTAAGAATCCAGAAGGTGGAAAGACATCCAGGGTCCTGGACAGAGACTGGGCAAAAGTCCCAAGCTCTGGGCATGAAGACTGGAAGGACTTAAGGTCTGGGTGAGAGACTGGAAAGGCTCAGAAATGTGACTATGCATCCAAGTTAGTGAGTGAGAGTGCTCAGGGACTTCACTAATCAGTGAATACAACAGGAGGAACACGGCAGGCCACCAGGGAGGTCTATAAAATGGGTTTGGCCTAAGCAGCAATCCTTTGGAAAAGGAATTATTCATGCTGTTTGTGTTTCTGTGGATGTGTAAAGCTGTGCGTTTGTGGCAGGCCATGTCTGTATGGCGTTTGTATGCTCCCATGTGTGCAGTTCTGGAATTTTCACTTAGTCTCACTGCTGGCTGAACCTGGAAATACGGAAAAGCAGCTGTCTCACAAGACAACTACTTAAGCAGTAGCCCGTTTGCAGACAGATTTATACCAGTGAAAATGTAAAAACCCAGAAGAAACAGAAGTGAAGACGGGGGAAATGGGCTGCTGATGCTGATACGAGGCTACATCTGACCATCTCTTCAAAAATATTGGATATTTTATGATGTTAACATACCTTCCATATTCAAAGCTCCAAGTGTTGCTAGTCTGGCAGCTTTTAGTCCAAACCCCAAATAGCTGCAAACAACAATGACATTACAGTTTTAATTCTCACACATCTGGTACACTTCACCTATAGTGTCTTCCTAAATCTTGGAACACTCAAACCAGATTGCCTTCCTCTGCTTCCCACAAGTCTCCCCTCTCTAAAACAAGAGTTCCCTTTGCCAGAACAATTCCAAGTACAAAAAGAGTGACACAAACCCAAGAATTACCAACAAGCAGTAAAATGGGTAAATCTAAAATTGCAGAAAGCAGTTGGAGCTGATGACATTTCTGCAAGACATTCATGAAAAGCAAAACCACACAATCTTAAAAATGAAGGAAAAAGAAGGGTATTGTGAGGAGTCCATGGGGAATACAATGGCCATTTTTGTCATACACGTAAGACTATGTGCTCTTAGGGCAGAACTAACAAGGCAACTGCAGAAGCTCCAACTAAATGGGAGCTGTGCCTTTGTGAAAATTCACCTGTTTGACTCCACAGATTACTGCTATACTCATTATAAGCTAGGATGTAAACAATATTTACAAGAACACAACCAGATTAAAAGCCTGTTGGCCTTTCATTCCCACCTCTGTGTCTGGCTACTTATCCCTTTAGTCGTGTCAACACAAATGTTTACAGAATAAATCAGAGTTAAACTAACCTCCAGCTCCCTCATTTTTAGGAGAAGATTTTCAACCACAATTATTTTAAGTGATCTAACGGACTGCACTGGTGAATACACTGATATGTTACATCAGTAAATATAAGCAGGAGGAAAGGAGGACTATTACACCAGCTCTGCTGTCAAGTAAGCATATGCTGCAACTGACTTGAGATGATAATCTTCACCCTACTAGTTACTGGCTGAGACCAACTCTAAGTCACGCAGGTAAACTCTCTGGATTTCACTGTAGACATCTCAGAAATGTGTCAGCTTAATGCAGTAAGCACAACTGTATTATCTGAGGCCAAGTACCCTCTCCAATTGGTTCAAGAATCTGTTGTGCTCCAGGGTCTGTATCAGCTGCCTATGGCCGTCTCTGGTTTACATCAGTCTAGGTGTTACTTTTTGTCCCGTTGCTGATGAGATATGCCATTTCAAACTAAGAAGTAAAGAGTCTCAGGAAGGTCCTCTTTCCAAACCTCTGACCAGGTTTAGTTCTGACTACTGGCACAATATCTACCTTTCTGCTTGGTCCAGAGTATTTGGCTTGAACGCAGTAATAAGAATTCTTCTCGTTAAATACAGTGACTCATAATACTTCCTCTCCATTTGACAGACTAACCAATATTCCCTTGCAATGATATTGACTATGATCCTGGAATGTTTCCAGTCAACTAATGTCATGTTCCACTTCAACTAATGTTTCAAGCAGATAAGAAAACTAGTAAAAAAAGTCATGCTCCCAACAGCTGGTAACAGGATGACATAGCCATTTGCGGTTAGCTCAGGGGCTGCAGAAAGACTGATTTCCCCAGCGGAGACAGCAGCCTTTTTGCTCCTCACCTGTGGGTATAGAGCTTGTAGGTGCTATTAAACATTTCAAATGAGGTAAGAAAATCCCCAGGGGTTTCCTTCAAAGTTTCCTAAAAGTTAAGTAAAAGAAGAAATCTTTTAGTTTCTATTATGCAATAAAAAATAATCAGCTTTGATGCAATATCACAGATACACCCACAGGGTTTACTGCACACTCATGTGATCTGCTTTGAACACAAAGAACAGTTTTCCAACAGTGCACACTGCTGTAACATCTACAGCTTTTTAACACTGAGTTTATTTATATGCATCTTGGTGTTACTTCAATGTATAGTAGGGAAGCGCAACAGATCAGGATGAAAATACTTTCTAATTCAGGATAGCTGAGTTATTCAGAGTACTTACATGCTAGTCTACATACACAGAGTCCCCACCGAAATCAGCTGCACTAGAAACATTATGGACTTTTGCAAGTCAGAATAGACACCTCAATTCAAAAACTCAGAAGAATTAAAGATGCAAAGGGAAGTACAGGCCACGTTTTGACCACATTAAACATCTCACTGATACTCAAAGAAACATTGTGACCACTCACTCTCAGTCTTAGGGCTGCTTTATGACCTGGTTTAAGGGCTTTCCTCTAAATTAACGTCTTGTCTCACCACCTCCAGTTTTCCGCCTTTCACAGTCTTCCCTCTGTGCGCACCTCGCCCCACTGGTACTCAGTCCCTACCTTCTTGCCAGACTAACTCTCATTCTTGTAAATCTGAACCAGTCTAGGGCTTATTTACTGCTCCCTTGTTTCCAGTCTCCAAGACCCCAGTCCCAGTTTCTGTGTTCCCTCTGCTAATGACCTCATTCTCCCAGCCTTTTTTGGCTTGCATTCCTATCTGACAGTTGCTTTGGGCCAAGGAGCAGAATCTCAAAGAGGACTGAAGCTGCACAGTTCCTGTAGTTACCATTCAAGTATGCAGATCCTGATCCGGGTTATTTCTGTTATAAATGTAAAGTTCTAGACAGAAGCCTGCTCAAAGCGGAAAGAGATTTGGCAGTGTTCAGCTTGAGTTTCTCCTGAACAAATACAAACTGAAATTTATTTTGGGCCTTAGGTGGAATGACACTCACATCCTTGATCCAACATACCCAGATTCTGCCATATTTTGAGTTCTGTTCCTAAACTGTACATCACAAAAACTAAAAGGAGAGATGCAGAAAAAAATGGTTTGGAGAAAACCACCAGATTTTTTCATGCCTGGCTTTCGCAAAAAAGTAGAAATCCTCACACCCCTCCTCAGTGAGGCAGGCATCAGACAGACAATTTCATAATGATTATGTTTGGTTTTCAGTTGCTTATAACTTTGGCAATAATACCATGAAAAGCATAACACTAGCTTAAAAACAGCTCCACGCAGTTATCATTGTATGTCTTTATTTGCTTGTAATCTGCATTTCATTAATCCCTTACTATTACAGTATTTTGTTCAAAATGAATACAACAGCCAACATGTGACTGCCTCAGACTGCAGGAAGGGAAGAAAACCCTCTACAAACCAAAGCGGGGAATCCCTGCTAATTCTGTCAGATGGGAAAAAGTCTTCAGAAACATACAGAGCTATGCATGTGCTTTTTTGTGTGAACTTGACAATACAGGTGAGAAGCAGACAGCGTACAAGCAAGGCAACATGAACCTTGACTCCACATTGCCCTATGAATTCACACCATCGGTCCCGGTCAGTAGCAAACCCTTGAGGCCTTTTCCTGCAGGGCTCGAAGGAGACATTTGAATCCTGAGCTGCAGTTCAGCCTACTTCACAGCTCTATTTATTCTCCAAAACCCTGACATGCAACACTCCTTCCTGTTGGTCCAGTGCCCATTTCAGCAGGTGTTATCAACACAAAACAGAGGGCAAGTCCAGAGTACTTGAGGCTTTGCTGAACAAGATAAGGTTACATGTCATGTTTCAACATGACCCACCACTGCAGAATTATAATATCCTGATATGAAAACCATGTGTTTTATGGTCACCAAACACCCTTAAAGAATCTCAATTTCTGTAAACAAAAAATGCTAAACAAAGGACTCCCTCAGAAGGAGTGACAAAACCAACTTTACAATATCACGGTACAGAATGCTATAGTGCCCTTCAATACCCACGTAATTTTCCCATGCAAACTTGGAATCCAGTTTAAACTGTTACTAAAGAGCTATAGAATTTCTGACAAATAGGACAGAGATGGACTTAGGAACAGAGAAAGGAATTCTCAAAGGAAATGAGAAGAAATCAATAAGACGACAGGATTGAGATTGACTGTGCTATTACAAAAGACTTTTGTCCTGTTGAGATACTCCCTGCTCCACCCCACTACCTGCCCCCTCCAAAATTTAGTGAGGATCTGTTACCAGACTGGGGGAAAAAAACCAAAATACTTCAGCATCAGAGCAGACCCTAAATTTCTTGTAATATGCAAGAATACTCCCTGGAAATGTTTGTTCTATATTTATTGAATACAAAGTAATATCAGCATTAATGGGGCTTTCCCAGCCTGGGTCTAGAAAACAAAAGCGGTTTCTCTTTGGTTTTACCCATTTGCTTTCTTTCTTTTTACTTCCTTGTTATCCAGGCTCCTTTGTTTGCAGGCGCCTATCAGTCAACTGCTGATGTCCAAGGAAACAGAAATACAGATGCTCTGCACACCACAGATGCTCTGCACACCACAGATGCTCTGCTTGTGCCACTGCTAACAAAGTGCTATCAGAGAGCACAGCAGTGCTCAGGGCTCTCCACTGGCCTTGCAGTCCCAACCCATGCACTTTTAACCACTCCTCACCTCAAACTGTGGCAGGAAAGTGATCTGGGTTGAGGCTCCTCCCAAATCCAGAGTCCCAACAGTATGCTGGTTCTGGCCAGACAGCTGTCCTGCAAACAACACCATGCTCAGAACAGCCCAAGCACACAAATGCTAAAATGTGGATACTGCGTGTATGCTCAGTCAGCCACCAAAGTTATCACAGTATCACAGTATCACAGCAATACAGGAGGGCTGAACTGGCCTTCAAAGACAAAAAAAAAAAAAAAAAAATCACAGAGAAAAGGTTGGCAAACAGAAGGCATCACAAAAACATTCATAGGACTTTCTTCCTTGATTCCAACCTTCCCCTCCCAAGAGACAAAGGCAGATAAATCTCTAGGTATCCAGCAGAAGCACAAAGAGACAAAGTATCCCCTGCTGAAAGAAGACTGTGAGGGAGAGCACATAAATTCTGTAACTGGTCAAGGGCACTAGGAGAGGAGGGATAATAAGAGCAGAATCAGCTGTTACCATTTCTCTTCACCCACAGCAGCTTTTTTGCTTGCTCATGTATCTACTAGAACACTGATTTTCTTTTTACTAGATTGCATTCCCAGAACTTCTTAAAGCCAGTAGGGCTCCAGCTCCAATGCATCCCCTGTTACACCATTTTAGTTGCATGGTTCAGGCTGGGATGAGGAACATTGTAAAACATTGTTTCCCACCTTCTAACAGATAAGCAGTACTGCTCCCCTACCTATGATGTTAGAAAAACCAGCTTCCCAGTGCCCCCCAAGTCTTGAGTAAATCCTGGCACCTTCTGGATTAAGATGCCTCCTTTTTACTACAGGTGTGGCTCGCCCTCTGAAACACAGCTGCCCAAAACAATCCATTGTTTTAGCACTGATGCCGCAGTAGGGAAAAAAAGCAAGACACAGCAACCAAGGCAGAGAAACTTAGGGTGATCACCTCTACGGGAGAGACTCAAGTTCATATTTAGAAAGAAGTTATACAGAATTAACTACCTGTCAAAAAGTTCACAGTGATCCAGGCTAAAATTCCTGCAAAGAGTGAAAAAGAGAAAAAAGTCACAACTGAATACTCCCACAACCTCCTGCCTGCTATTAGCACTCCTTCACATGTTATATATTTACCTAGAAATCATTACTAACTACATGTAACCACCCCATCCTTCAGAGATTAATTCAAACTTATAATTAAGTGCTATGATGCATTATTGATTCATTAAAATCTCATAAGCTGTGATAGGTAGAACGTTTGTAATGTCCATGCAACTGCAGCATGCACAAATTATGTCTATTATCCAAACAATATACACAGTAGTAACAAGCTGACACAAATGCACAGGTTTCCTTGGCCAATTCCACAAGGCCCCCACCCCTTGCCCCAGGCTTTTCAATTCCCAATCTGAAAAGCGCATACATACCACTGTGTTTTAATCTCGTGGTTTCTGTAATTACACTACAGATACAGTGGCAACAAGTAAAACACAAACAACTCCTCTGACTCCAGCAGCTTGCTTGACACCAGCATGAGTCTCACCCAAACGCAGGCAAACGTGACAGTAGATGAAGTGGGATTTTAAAATAAACCTTGGCAGGCTATGCTGTGCTCTATTATGCCTCTGGTCCTGCTCCCTGTCAATACAACACTTTTCCCTACTATACATTCACCCGTTAATCCTGTTGACAAACTATGCCTGGCACCATACTTCACTGAATGCTTGCAGACTTTATGGTACTTGTACTTTTCTCCTGGCCCATGCGGACAGATTTTGCTCTTTAATCTTCCTCCATTTATTGGTAGTTTAAGCATCCTGATGTTTCTTCTTGATATCCTTGAACACCTTCTGAACTGGCAATACATCTGCCATAATGCAGTGTTCAGAACTCAACGTAACATCACAGATGGCTCTTTTCAGGCATCTGTACAGAAGGATTTTTACCTGCCTGTTCTCCAAAGTAGTATGTCTGGATATGTAGCCAAAATGTTACAGTGGTCTGTTCTGCACTGCAAAATCATCACTCACTCCAAACCCACAACATATTTCACCTTTTGTTGTATTCTACGTTACTTCCTTTGCTACTTTACTAGCTGCATTTTTCCCGGTCAGAATATTTTTAGATATATTATTTATTTGTTTTGTTATCTAATTTTTTAATACTTGCCAATTATGCTTCATCCTCCTCTAATATTCACAGTGCTCTCAATTTTCACCCAAAATTTGATGAGCTAATCAGAATAGGTCACTTTTAATGCTGATACTGCAGAATTTACAAGGCACTTCCCATAAGCTTCCTAGCTTGCTCTGTATTGTCATGTTGCCTTTCAGAAGGGGACACCACTTTTTTTCCACTGGTTCCCAAGAGCAGGCTTCAGCGGGTGAGCCTGCATTAGCCTGCATACTTATTTCTGCGATGAGGTTCTGGTCTGGAACCTCAGAAGGTTTCAGAAGAACCTTCATCTAGCTAAGTCATACATCTCTGTGTATCTGCACTTGTAGCCTAACAGATGATCAAGTCCTCAACACCACCTAGGAAAAGCGGGATTGCATTGTTTCAGACAAGGTTAGAAAGCTTTTATTTTTTCACTCAGTTTAGTGACCATTTATCTTTCCCTCTCACGCTCATAAGATCTCTCTCTTTCTCTCCCCCCCTATTTCTCTTCGCTTTCACTTTTTCCTCTTTCTAAAACATACCTTCATAAGACCCATCCATGATGCTAACACTGTCCTCTGGAACAAGAAATGGTGATTCCTCAAAGACTTCTCTCACCTGAAGAAAGAAATTATGATTATATTCCTTGGTCTTAGGAGTCTTGTTCTGCTCTGAGGGTGACAAAGAAAGTTTTCTTTTTCACAGCAGTAGAAAATAAGACAAGTGTGCGGAGTAGACAATATTCTTCCTCTTTCAAAGGCTAGGAAAGGAAGAAAAAAGTATCATAGGTCTCTCTCCCCATGCCTTCTATCTGCATCAACTCAGAGGATTTCAGGACCATACAAGAAAGTCTGCGAGTTTCATGCTGTCATAGGTTTACAATCACTTTTGACAGCTGAAATTCTCTCATGCTAGACAGAATGGAGAACCGAGTCATGAATGATGAAACAGGGGGAGCAATACAAGTGCATCCAAAAGATCTTAGTACTACCTCTAAAAGCAGAGCCTGAGCTTTCTCCTCTGAGAGCAAGCGCAGTCCAGCTGTGGCTTTTAACACCACTGGGGTCTTCTTCCAGAGATGAGGTGGCACAGCATCTATGGCCATGTCCAGCAACCTTTTGACAGTTTCAGCACCCTAAAAGGAAAAGGATGTTTTTCTTTTGACTTCCTTCTACAGGCCGTCAGAAAACAGGCCTCCCAGTTCTCCCTCAACACTAGTGAAACCAGTATTCAATAGCAGAAGATACCTCACTCACACCCAAGATAAGTATAAAAACTGCGCTAGACAACTCCTTAGAACTTTAAAGAGAATGTCTGCATTGGAAAGAAGGGTGTATTCAGAGATATATCTTACATGAGAGAAATCTTATTGTTTGTGGAAGGTATTTTTTGGAAAGGATGAAGGCAGGTAAGGGAATTGATTACTTGACAAACCTAAACATCTTGCAGTAGGATGAAACTAGATGGTGCAATTACTAACTGAAACTATCAGGGTCAAGGGGAATGTCTGCAGATTTCACTAAACGCAATATAATTCCAAGTGTGTCCATAGCAAGTAGTGTAATTAAAATGCCAGCTGTAGACTGCTTACCACATGAGGTACAGGCATTGCTGCTGGGCTCTCAATTAGTTACACTGCTCTAACAAATACAGTTCTGCTTTAGCAATAAACATTCTCCTGAGAAAAGTCTAGAAATTCCTTTTGGAGTGAATTCTTCTCCTCTCCTACCCAACGAACAAAACAACTTAGTGAAAGCATGGGAGATCTCATCAAAGTTTAAAAAAATCCAAAAGCCATTCTCTCTTCCATAAAGTTTCACACCAAAATTCCTGTAGCATTGAATGCAACTGAGCAAAATGAGAAACTTGAAACTTCCCCTATGCTAGTCCCCAACTCAAAGCACGCAAGGTAGAGTATCTAATCTAGCATTTCTCTGGCACCTCCTTTAGCTTGTGAAAGAGCTTACTGTCAGTGTAGGGGATCTGGAAAATAGCAGTTTGCTTCAGGAATGGCCCTGGGTATCACAACAACAGGACTATTTTAGTGCTTTCTGCTGTGTGCTCGTTTCTGACTCCTGATCCAACAGAGTGGCAGGGAATGAGTATACTGAGCATGAATTCAAAACTACCCCCCATTTGAAAATAAAGAGGATGGCACCTAACTTCAATTTATTAAAATTATAAATGTGTATGTATGTTAATTAATAAATCTGATTGTGGAAGATGGAACTGTCCAACTGTGTTTTGAAAAACTCCACATATAAACAAAACAACAAAAGTCCAGAGGCAGTAGAAGAGTAACTGCCTATACCTAAATAATTTCTCAGCTAAAACTGTACTCAAATATTTAACTGAGCCTGACTGAAATGAGTCCTACATATCACTGGCTTCCAAGCCACGGTTCCAAAGATAACAGCAAAGAATCAAAACAAACAAATTATTGGAAGTCTGATTACAGAAGCAGAGAATACACTTAGAGAAATACTAAGGCCTGGCTTAACCTGCTAAGTGCGTCTTTCTCCTTCCCCTTCTCTGTAACTTACGTAAAAAAATAAACTTGTATATCCAACTATACACACGCACACAAAAATTCATCATTTTTAGGAGTCAGTCAAATGAACCCTCTTTGCTTGTCAGTGTAACATGACTAAAAAAAGAAAACCCACATGGTCTTAACCCCATACTTCTAAACTAAGCAAATCAAAACAAAATATGCTGATTTCAACTGTGACCAGCACTGAAAATTTCGACCAAGATGAATAACTGAGAAAATAACTAGTAAATGAGACAGGAGATTATATTTACTCATATTTGGGGTAGCTATAGGGGAAATAAACATTGAATATGGATGCTGTTAGAGCCAAAAATCACTTTTTCTTTGAAATTCTCAAAGGCACATAGTCTAGTTATATATGGCAGTTAAGCAATTAAGCCATTGTTCCATTGATGAAATATGTAAAACAACAGCTCCCATTTCACTGTGTAGAAACTAATTCACAAAAGTAGAGCGACAGGTTTAAAGAGCCAGCAGTAGAACCTTTACACTTTTTCTTGACTCTCCGCAATTACAATTAGTAACACTTGAACTGCTAGTTTGAGTCCAACTCATATTAGCAGAAGCAAGGCCAACTCACAGGGGATGAAGGAGGGCACCTTACCTTTTCAGGCTGATCAGCATATGCAGAAAGACCCGGCTTCACAGACTCAAAGATTTCCCCTTCCAACTCAGGAAGATTTTCTGCACAAACAAAACATTACATGAAACAGTCAACACCTCCAGTCTTTTTCTTTACTTTCATAAAGGTTGCCTGCAACCCCTGTAAGGTGACTATCCTTAATTTCCACTTGCAAACAGTACTGTTACTCTGCTAAAACAAGTACTGTTCCTTGACTTCAGGAACATATTTAACATAATGTTGTCCTTGCAACCTCCAAGTTCAAAAGCAATTTATTAAGCTGTTATAACTAGAAGTATGTTAATTTTGCATTTGAGAACTACAATGAGTTATAGCAATATAGTATGACTGTTGCCTAACCTTAATAAAATTTCTTTCCCCTTCTGTCCCCAAGCTAGTTGTGAAATACTAATTCATAGGTACTATGCATGGCCCTAAAGGGCTTATTAGCTGAGTCCCAGCAGCCAATCTGCAACGTCTGCAAATTTGCTGGCTCACTGTACCCAAGCTAATTCACCCTCTTGAATCCTGTTGCGAGTGCAGCCAATTTGGGTACCTGGGCACCACGTCAGAAGCAGACATACTGGAGTGTGGTGCACCTGTGCACAGGAGGTCTCCTGAAAATGGCTCAGACCTTTGGTGCTTATAACTTTCATTTACCAATTTTAATTTGCTACAAAATGTGACATATAAGCATATGCAGAATTTAAATATCTCTTGATAGAATTCAAGGTAACATGCAACTTGACAAGAACAATGTAAGCATCTTTCCAATTCAACGAGACATTCCTTTAAACAGCCGCATAGATGAAAATCTTTGGAAATTCAGAACTCTCCAGTATATCCAGAATTAAACTTTCGAAAGATCTATGAAAAAGGTACTTTCACAGCAAAACTCCACCAGAAACAGACAATGATCATCTGCCAGAGGACCATTTGAAGGACAAACTGTAGAAATATTCAGTTGTTCCCAAATGCTGTGTTGGGAAAAAAAAAAAAATATCCACCCTCTTTTGGGAAGTTGCAGCCTAAGTCAACATACTCCAAGTGCACAGACTGACATGGGGTCTTACCTGGGCTCTTCTGTACAAAGGTGTAAATGTGAATCCGGGTTCCAGTGCTCCCTGCATCAAACATTATGCCATAAAAAGTGTTGGCTTTGGCATATATAGGGCACACATTAGGTGGAAAGAAATCCTGAAACCACATCTCCCTGTTTGAATGGGAAAGAACAAAGGACAAAGAGGAAAATGCCAATGATAGAAGGATGGGAAGTCTGGAAGATGCCATCTTGCCAGGACCCCTTGAGGCAGTCAAGCATGGATCAGCAATCATAGAGCTGCAGTTGGTTCTGTAGAGAAAAAAAAAAGCAGGAATGAAAATTACCAAGAGCCCTCTCCTTTAAAAGTCTGTAGGAAAAAACCACAAAAAAAATAATCATAGTTTATACACATATACTCTGCCCTTTAGATGCTTTTCAACACCTCATCCAAAAGATGTGATTTACTGCATTTAGTGCTAAAACTACAAACTGTTCTTTTAGAGTAAAGGTTTCTCCATTTCCACAATGCAGAAGCATTAGTTTGCTTCCCAGTATTTCTAGTTTTGACTTTATTTAGACAATTTTTTTCTCTGATTTGGCTTGCAGGTTGTCAACATTTAGAGTCCCCCGAACCTCCAAAAAGCCCAAATATTATCTGAAAAGAAGCATCAGCAAAGGGAAGCTCAGGGCAGAATCACTTTAACGTTTACACACTTGAGATGCTGTGGCAGAACACAAGTGTTATTCAGAGTCACAAACAAAGAGAATTTCATCTCAGGCTATGAACAGCTGCTGGGAGAGATTAGCACAGAGAGAGAGTGAAGCCATATCCTTACAGCAGCATCCCCAGGAAAAAGCCTGTGCTGCACAACAGGGACTGAACTGTAAGGTGCACCTGGGCTCTGCCTCTCAGTATTTTTCGTCTCTTTCCTTTTTGTCTTCATTTTGTTTTTTCACCATTTTCTCCTGACACAGTCTTAATTTTCAAAATTACAAAAAAAACGCCCACCCACTAGCAAAACCCCACCACCCTTCTCACAGTTGCCCTGAACACTCAGGTTGCTTACACAGCTTCTAACAACAGCTTCAATAAAGCCAAAGCCTCAAAGGTGTGTGACACAGTATTGGATATCATGATTGAATTACACCTCCTCTCAGTTAACACATACCTCTTTGCATGTATATTTTCCCTAAGAAATGCTAATAAAGGAAAGATACAGGTACAGAAATGATAGGGTTCATTAAGTGCCCAGAAAAAAAAGAATACATAGCTATCTTTGTTATTTGCATTTTAACAGCAGAAAAGACCGTGTGGCCAGATGCCCCACCATATGCAGTATTGCCTGCACTGACATACGCATGGAGCACTCAGCATACAGAAGTTGCAAGCAGCTCCTTATCATTCTCCAGACATTTAGTAACACATCCATCCACCTGCAGCACTGAATATTCCACTTGTATGCCTTTTCACCTGCTCTGCCCGAGACCCTCACCCACCTCTAGCCCTAACACTTGTCTTTTAGCAATCTGCTCAGCCCCACTGTATTTATTTTCTCAAATTCTTTGTGATCTCTATGCTACATTTATTAATTCCCAATCCTAACCTCTCTCCTTCCCGTTCTATGTGAACCTGACATAGCCTCTATTTCCACCCACCTTTCTCACATGCCCAAAAACCTCACTTATCCTCCACTACATTTTATCCCAGATTTAGCCCTTGTACTACTTTTATTATTTCCATCCTTCACCTTTGTCCCCAGTTACAGCAAAGTGAGATTAACTTTTACCCATTCTCAGTAAACAACGTCACACTGGGTCATTCCTCTAGTGTCTCTCTAACTCACTTAAGCTTTCAGCTATCTCTGGCACAAACAAAATGCACAGCCCACTGCAGAAGGGTAACCTTGCCTGACTTCTGTGACCTTTATTTGTATCCTCCTGTTCCTAGTAAAGGCAGAGAGCTGTGGGCAGAAGCACAAACTCTTGATCCACTCTGCCCTAGAAGCACACTCTGAGGAAAGGAAGAAGTGACTTTACAATTCCACAAACAGGCAATAGCCCTGGCCACCCTCTGTGACAGATTGACGCCCAGCTGTAGTAGTCTCTAAAGCATTCACATTTTATGTGGAAATGAGTAAAAAATTAATTCTAACCTGTCAAAACTTAAAAGTCCTGTTCTGAACAGAGCTTATGAAAAATGCCGAGCCATTTGGCAGCTTCATAGGTATGGATTTGTACTAAGATGCAGCTGGCATTACCCACATTTGCTTCACCACAGCAAGGAGGTCTACTGAAAATCCAAGAAGCTGTACTGTTTTAACAGAACATAAGCTGCATTAATGAGTACTACCTTCCAGTTGGTCAGAAGAGGTGTTGTCATACTCATGCAAGGATTTTGCTTACTGAACCATCACAAATACATCCCAAGCACCTGCCTTAAGAACAAACTCCAGAGTCCTATTACGAACGACACGTGACCCTTATGCAAGCCTTATGCAAGAATCTCTGATGATCCGAAAATATCTGAGCAACTGCCATCAACAACACATACTTTTCTCACCAGATCTACCAGTGGATGAGTCTTAGCCCATGAAACATTCCCTCACTAACCTTCTCTTCTCTATCCCTTCTCAAACATCCACCACCGTTTTCTACTTCTCCCCCGACTTTTTCCCATTACACCTTTACACTTGTAAAGACAAGAAATTACCAAAACAACCACCTTTGAATTTTACTTTTGTCTACTGTCATTAAGAAACAAGCACACTGAGCCTTTTCAGTGAGTGGTGAAGACCATTTGCCCAAGCATGCCAGCAAAACAGCATTCACAAGAAGCATAAAAATAGATGAGGAAACTAAGAAGTCAGAGATGAGACGGGGAAATTGGCAGAGCATAACAGAAATAGCAACGGAAAAGGAATTCAGAAAGAGAGGGTCAAAAGAAAGAATGGAAGAAAAAATTTAAGGTAGATATAGACAAAAGATTAGTTATTGAGAAGGAAAAATGTTTCCAAAAGAGTTCCTCTCAAACTACTTAAAATCCTAGCTTCTATCAGAATAAAACAGGATAACAGTAATATGAGCACAAGTTAATTAATGTAAGCAAACAGTTCAGCAGGTAGAATGTACATACCATCATCATCAGGCTTTACTTACTACCTTTATAAATGATCAGCAACAATCAACATGAATCATGAATACATTAGGCACACACCTGAAGCAGGATGCAAGCAACAGCTATTCCACTCCAGAGATTCCTAATGAAAACCACTTCGGAGCACTGCGACAAGAGACACTGTGCCTGCACTTTTCTTCACCTTCGCTTTCAGCTAGTAGGAGTGGACTATGTATCAGGCAAATTATAAGGTCATGGAGGCACAGAAATTATCAGTCGCGTTGCTTTATTCAAATTTGAGTTTATCGTAACTCAATACAAGCAGTGAAACATGCTCAGATAATTACACAGGATGAATTTCAACAAGTTGTAAGTTAACTGAGTTCAACAAGTTAGTAAAACATTTACACACACATTACAGTTGACCTCCACAGCACTGGCCCGAGTCCAGTGACGGAAGGTAGAACACTCATTTCCCAACCCAGAGAAACACATGTAAGTATCATTGGTATAAGATGATTTTAGATACTAAACCAAAAAGTTGAAGCACATCCAATATAAAGACTTGGTAGCTACACAGACTGTATGATCCAGAAATCCTGGGATGCTGCATAGAGACTGCCAAACTAGAAGCATGAATAGGAAAGGAGAGAAAGAAAGAAAAAACCACAAAAAACCCAAACCAATCCAAAACCCAACCAAACTCTCCTTTAAACAACAAAACTAAAACCATTGCCATAATAATAATAAACCTTAAGACAGCAAAACACAACCTTGATTAGAGTTCACCAAACAGAGAAGCACTGATAGTTTTCAAGACAAGAAAGTCTCACCCATGTTATTGAATATTTCTGACAAAAGAACATGCAAAACCCAAACCACAGCAACAGCTGCATCTCCCTGTAAAAAGCAATCTGTCTGTTCTGAGGGGACGGAAAAGCAGCGTACCTGAGACACACAAGAATTTTCCTTCTGTTTCCCAAAATATTACTGGGAAATATTTGGCTATAAAGAAAAAGATTAAAAAAATAATTAGAAACATTTACAATATATAAACGTTTAGGAAAATATTTTAGGAAACAAAAGACGATTTATGTAATTCAGTTCATATTGTTATTTATTGCTCAAGCAAACCAGAAATCATCCAGAATGGAAAGTCTATCTTCTGCACTAAACCAGTAACAAAATCTATTTTCCAGATGAGCTGCTCTTATGGTAACAAGATCTATTTCCCAGATGAGCAGCTTTTACTTAACACTCATGACTACACAATACATTTTTACCTTCCCCCCCGAAACAAAAAGTAATTACATTTTTTCTGGGCTTATTTTTATCTAGTTAAAAAAAAAAAAAAAAGAAGGTTTCTTGGATTGTTTTGACAAAAAATTAAGCTTCTTAAAAGCACACAGCTTAAAAGTCACAATACAAATAACGGAATTCATTGGTAGAATTTCCCAGCATTTCCATAAAGATAATGGCAGGATATTCTGTGCACACATACATTTTGGGAAAAATTCTGGATCTAAAACTTTAATTGCTAGAAAAAAACCCGCAGAACCAACCCACAAGCACGCGTTATCAGCAGCTTTAATCTTTTTCCCCACGCTGCGGCTCCACATAAACATTACTTATTTATCCTCATGCCTGGCCAACTGGGGTTTTAATTTTTTCCAATTTAATTAGCCCAAGGCAGCTTTCCCAGAGTGCGCTGTGCCCTCCCGTTCGCCTGTGGCCCCGCAGGAGCTTCCACTGGAGTAACTGGTGGTGTTGGGCTGGGGGGGGGGGGGGGGCAGTGCCGCCAGGGCTGAGGTGATTTCCCTGCCGGCCCCCTGAGCGCTCTCCCCTGCTGCCGCCGAACCCCTCGCACCGAGCCCGCCCCAGCCACGTCCCCACCTTCACGTCCTCTCCTCACGGAAACGCCCCCGCGGCTGCCCCCTGCGCCCGGCCAGCGACGAGCGCGGCCCGGGGGACCCCGCCGCCCTCCTCCCACCGCCGGCACCGGTAACGCGAGGCAGGAACCCCGGCAAGAACGCGCATTTCTCCCTCCCCGGCCACCCGCCCCAGGCAGGGCGTCCTCCCGCCGCCCCCGTACGGTAACGGAAACGCCGCCGACTCTCGGCTGCCGGGAACCTCCTGACGCCCCCCCGGCGCCGCGCCACACCGCGCCCTCCCGGGGCACCGGGGACAGGCCCCGGCCGGGGTTGTCACCCAGTCTGGGAGCGGCGCTGCCCGCTCCTTTGCCGCACCCGGCAGGACGGCGGCCGCCCCTCGCTCCGCGCGGTGCCGGTGCCGGCACCGCTCGCACGGGGCGGGGCGCGGGACTATTCCCATGGCAGCACAGTGCCGCCGCCCGCCTCCTGCCTCCCGCCACCGCCCGAGCGCGCTCACCGGCCGCTCGGAGCGCTGGCGGCGGCGGCGCCACATCTCGCCGGCCCGCGCGCGTCACCTCAGCGCGCCCGCGTGACGCGCCCGTCGCGGGAGTATCGCGTCGCGGGAGGGCGCCGTCCGGTTTCCATGGGAACGGGCCGCCGCGCGCGCCCCGCCGCGGCCTGAGGGGGGCGGGGGGCTGGCGGTCCCGAGGCAGGTGACGTGGCGGCTGGTAATCGAGGCAACGGGGCGGGGCCACCGCCGTGAGGGGCGGGGCGGGTTGCCGCGGAGACGCGGCGGCGGGCGCCTGAGGAGGAGTGGGACGGGGCCCAGCGGCGTGAGATCGCCCCCCGGCTGGCCGGGAGCGACCGGGGACGGCCCTTCCTCACCGAGCGAGTCGAGGAGGCGGTGGCGGTGTGCGCGCACCGGTCGGGCCGCCCTCCCCGCCGCCAGACACAGCGACATACGGAGCGGCAGGTCCTGCCCGCGCCCCGCCCCGTGGCCCGGTGCCCGCGGCCCAAGATGGAGGCAGGCGAGCTCCCGGCTGGCCTGAGGCAGCAGTGCAGCCCTGCGGCGGGGACGGGCCGTGCCGCTGGTGCCCTTCCGCCCGGGGCCTGCCCCTCCCCCCCCCCAGGAATACTGGACGGCCCCGTGGGGGAGAGCGATATCCCGCAACGCATAGCGCGGAGGAGGCACTGACGTGGTCGGCGGCTCCAGCGCACGGTGTCCGAGAAGAGGCTGAGGCATTTGTTCAGCCTGGGAAAAAAAAAAAAAAACAAAAAAGCTAAGCGGAAACCCGCGGGTGTTGGCTACCTGGAGAAGGCTTTAGAGAAAATAGAGCCAAACTGTTTTCAGAAAACAATGAAGAGAAAGAAGCTTTAGAGTGTGGCTTCCATTTCCTCTGTTGCAGGTTATTTCACTTTAGTCCTAGTCCTACTTTTCTAAATACAAGTACCAAGCAAACCCCTTTTTTAAGTTAGAAAAAAACGACTGAAAAATGGAGGCTAAAATTACTTTCCACATCCTATTGATTGAATAAGGAGATACAAAGCTCTGCTCCCCAGGTCATCAGTGAGGTCAAACGGTAGGAGACGATTTTCTTGCTCACATGCCACCATTTTTTTCCAGCCTATCCAGTATGGAAGATCTTACACCTTTTTCCAGCTGCCAGTTTTTCTCTCTGTATCTTTTTTTTTTTCTCCTTCTTTTCTAAACTACTTCTCTAACACTGCACCGCTATCCAAAACACTAAGGAAGAAAGCCCTCTGTGCACATAGTTTTAATTCTTCAGTAGATACAAATAGATCTGTGACTAATATACTTAGGGTTTTATAGTTTAAGCTTATGTTATTTCCTATGCTTAACACAAATCAGTTTTAAACATGTTTTAATATTCCTGAACAGTCTCAATGAAGGACTTCTCTTTCTGTGTGTTCTCATAATTAAATTTGAAGAGAAGCACACAGCAAGGATACTTCCCCCCCTCCAGCCCCAGTTACTGTTTCTTGATTTCTCTTTTCACAGATTGAGAAACTGAAGCAGAAGCTGATTGATTTGAAACAGTGAGTGCAAGAAGAGAAGCAGCAGCTGGTGAATTAACTTTTCTCTTTGTCCTCAGAACAGTGGGATCCTTGAAGCAGGCTGAATAGTTCCGATTTTACTACAAGGAACAAGCTAGGGCAGTAAACAGTTACAGGTTTTGATGCAAAAATATTGCATTAAGAAAGCACTTGAAAAAGCCACTGGTGATGTGGGAATTATCGCGTGACTCTCCAGTATTATTTCAAATAGTAGTACAAATATTTTATAGCATCTGAAATAGTATTAGGAACCAGCTGGGTAATGATGGGTGCGGCCAGAGGCACAGCAAATGTATGTTTCATTTTCACTCATAAACAGTAACTACTTTGAATACGTCTTCATTCATTACTGTTGAATCAAGAATTCTTGCAAAGAACTGAGAAAATTATTTGTTAATCAGGCTTTAATAAGAAACAGAACTGTGCTCATCTGCACTTCAAGACAGTTATCTCCCATCAAGCAGACTCGACAAAGTACTTTGTCTTGCCCTCAGATCATAAGGAGCAGAAAAAGCTATAAGTGATAGATGTGTGTTGACCTTGGATGGACTCCAGGTGCCCACCAAGCCACTCTATCACTCCCCCCTTCCTCAGCTGGACTTGGGGAGAGAAAATATCTCAACCCACAAGCCTTTTGTCATAAGGACAGGGAAATCACTCAGCAATTACCATCACAACAAAACAGATTCAACTTGGGGAAACAAATTTATTACCAATCAGAATAGGATAATAAGAAAACCAAATCTTAAAATACCTTTCTCCCACCCCTCCCCTCTTCCCCCAGGCTCAACTTCACTCCTGAATTCTCTACCTCCTCCCCCCTCACAGAAATGCAGAGGGAGAGAGAACAGGTGTTGTGGTTGTTTCGTCACACTTCTGCCTCCTCGCACCCTTCCCCTGCTAACAGCTCTTTACTATGCTGCTGATCTTTTTAACAGAAACATCCAGTAGATGGCAAATCCAGTCTTTTTTCAGTTGTTCTTCCATATGTCAGAAGCCCCTGCTTTGCATTGTGCTTTCAAAGGCTGTTTTCCTCAAGCTTCATAATAATCTCAAAATTAAGTGTTTACATGAAATAGACTGACATATCAAAACTGAGATCATATGCAGCACATCACTGATTGACAGGATCACATTTTATAGTGACTAAAACAAAATCTCAGCTTTGTGAGTGAGTATCTTAGAATCCATATTAGAATGCAGCTTAATTTAAGTTAGGGCTACACATGCTGCAGTGGCCAGGACTACAGGTCTCCAACCTCCTGCTAGAAGTCAGTGCCTACAAACTGCAGCGGTGTCCAGGCACTTGGATTTTAAACCATAAGAGTTAAGGCCCCCTATAGCTGTAGCTTGCATACATCCTTGGTGAGAGGTCAAAATTGCCCTACTCCCAAGCAAAGTGTTTGCTTAGTATGCACTGGCTATTGAATAACTTGGCGACACAGTCAGAATGCTTTGTTCAGTTCAGGTTATCTTACCTCAAAAATGATAACAGCAGAAACATTTAATGAAAAATCAGAGCTGAAAGTAGTTACTGAGATCTAAGGAAGCTACTCCTTGGAGCAAGAGAAGGGGGAGACCGGAACTGAGAATAAAAATTGGTTATACATATTGACCCTTTTATGTATGAACAGGAGAAGCAAGGGAAGGACAATGTACTTGAAACTAATATGTTAGTATTACCCTCCCCCTCCCAGTATTCATTACACATGTAACAGAAACCAATGGTTTTATTCTTCTTAGTTTAGAGAGCCATAGATTTAGAAGTTGACAAGACAGCACTGTGTGCTCAGATCTGTTTTTTTAATTTACATGCTATGAACAGCTGAACAAGAGCAACGCAGAGCTAGAATTTAAAACCTGTTTTACATGTACAGAACCCAAGAGAGATGCTTTTGAAATTTTCATCATTGGTCTTTTCTTTGTTTTCCAGAGAAAAAAAACCAGGTTGAAAAAGTGGTTATCAGTGAGTTGACATAGGAACAAAAATAATGTGTTCTGCAGTTGCTTTTTACCAAAACGAACGGCACAAATCCACGGTAATATTCTGTTTCCTCAGTAGGTGAATGCTGATTTTTCCCTGTTACAGGAGCTGGGCTGGTAACTCCAGTTCAGGCGATTCCAAGGAACTCTGAATCTAACTGCGTGGCTCGGTGTGAGATACATTAACCTTTGAAAAAGTTGATAGACTATATACTAATTTTGGACATACACCAGACTGTACTGTTAGATCTTTATGTGTATCAAAAGAAAAGCAAGTGGAAGTAAATTTCAGTAGTGATGAGGAAGGGAGGAGCGGGGTGGAGAATTAACTTTGCTCAGTGCAGTGGGATTAATTTTGTTCAGCCATTAATGAATCTCTATCCACCTTGACCAAACAACTAAATAACATATATTGTGACAGTAGCACTCCTCATATACGTAAGAGTACCGTAAAGCCATCTGCCTGGTATTAAAAAGTACAAATATCCACAACCAGATTATTAAAAGTGTGCTTTAGCTCATTGCTGTCTGCACAAGAAACTTGGGAGCATGACCTTAGAGATACCTAAAATACACCTTACACCGGGAATTCAATGTTCAAACAGCATTAAATATATTATAAGCCATGAACTGGGACATAGGAGGGCCCAAAGGGAAACCTAGAATGCTATGATTTTTAATGTAGTTTGGGGAGACCTAAGGCTTGGGGTGGAATATCAGTTTCTCTCTGTTAAAAGTTTATTTTGGCAAATTTTATTGAGGTTATGACAGTGGATGTAAGAAATGTATAATTGAATGATTTACTCGTCAGTTTGTATGGTTCTAATTTATGCATGGATTTAACTCCTTTTATCAGTATTTGCCAACAAATAAGAGCACACATAAAGCTGCAGAGTATGAAAGCTTGAGGAATGGAATACAAACACAAGTTGACTTATGATTAAAATAAATCCTGTAAAAAATTGTTTGTTTCTCCTTATTCCCTTTTAATTGTAACGATTTTGCCACAAAATACAGAATTCCGTAGCAAACTGAACTCACGGTTGATTCCTAGTGCTGATTTTGGAGAGTGTACTGCAATAGCTGAGGTGCCCTGGCATTCTTGCTTGCTGTTAATTTTAGAAAACAAGTTTGGTGTGGAATTAGAAACCTGTCTGAGGGTAAATCACCATTAGATGAGGATTATGTTGCTCTTACGTCTTCCTCACAGGAAATACACCAGTTTTGGCTACTTCAGCTCCAGCTCCTGACAATACTAAAGAATAAAGCAAAACTTGGTAAAATACTAAATTACACCACACCATCTAACATCTCCTCAGTCCTGGTTGTATGTAATGGATGCCACTGTCATCCCTCCCACTTTAGAATACTTCAGAATATGCAGGGAGGGGTTCTGGCACACCATCATGTCAGACACAAGGCAGTTAAGCACGCAAAACAAAATAATACTCAGACATCAAATAACCAGATAAAAAATAGTTATCAGGAGCCCTGGAGGGATTTATACAGAAAGATGAGAGACACCTCCTTTGGAGAGGCAGACCACCACTTGCAGAAACAGGGGTGGGAGTTGTAGCCTTTTTTTACACAGCCTTTTAAAAAACCCAGAAGTGAAAGTCACAGGGTCCAATTCTCAAAGATGGTTAAACTATTTTAACATAATTTTTGGACTTAAGAGTATCAAATAGCTTTGACAATCTAGATTTCAGTGCCTTCCAGGCAAGAAATAACTTAATAGGAGACAAATGGTTGACTATAAAATTGTATTTTAATATAGTCTAAGGAAATTTATTATGAGATACTTCATATTAGATTTGTATAATATAAAACATTATTCTTTAGCTTAATTTTTATAGTGAATATTGAATAAAGAAGTGGAAAGCAGTAAGCAGTGAGATAAGGCAGGTACATCATGATCAGTCAATATCTGCAGCTTGAACTGAAGAGGTGTTTCATTAATTAAAAAAGGCAGATAAAAGGTTTGTATTTCTAGTACCATTACCTAAAACCATCTGTTCAAAAAATGCTGCTGGAAATGCAGATAATCAGAAAAGATGTCTGCACACAAATGAAAAGATTAAATGAGTGTCTGGATCAGGTGAGGAGAACGTGCAGGGATACTCCTGCAATTCTTCAGGGAGCAGGTAAGCTTGATAATAGACTGCTTTTGTTATGGAAGCTGGATTTTAGAATTGCTAAAGGAAAGATATAATGGGTTTTAATAGGACAACAGAAAAGTCACGATAGCAATACTGATTAGTAAGAAAATTAAGGCATTTTGAAAGTGAATGACTGTAGACAATATTATAGACTGTTAATTAGTATTCCTTTCCCAGGTGCATGAATGAATGCCAGTGTCTTAATGGTGATTTACCTAGAAAATTTTACCTTTGCAGCACAGAAAATCCTTCTCCCAGCACAACATTCATTACACAGCAGGCCAAATTATCAGATGCATTGTCTTCTGTAGTAATACTTCCACATATTCAGATGTTAACACTACAGACAGAATAAGGCAGCTGTACATTTTGCATCAACAGCAACAGCAATTACTGACTCATCTGCACTTTTCATTTTGAAAGTTATCCTGTTAGCAAAGCTGTGAATTCTAAATCCCCTGTCTGCTGCACTGCTGCTTTGACTACATGTTTGGAATCCATCTGAAATATATTTTCTTCCTTAAAGATTTTATTCTTTCCCAAGCCAGGAGCTCAGATGACCCTGTACAAAGCACTAGGATTTGGACTAGTGCTTAGAACTCTGTATATATGTGTTGCTATAATTTGATGAAGATGGATTTTCAGTTTGTAATAAAGTCATTTACATGAAGCTTAAGAGTTTTCATGTGTATATGCAAACAGAAGTAAGGCATTCATTGAAATGCTGTATGAGGAAACTGGTACAGAGGTCCTTCAAATACTGTAAAAGGAGTATGTATACATGGGTTACAGAGGTCACAAACCAGCCTCTGCAAAGAAGGAAATAAAGTCAACATCACACCTATAACAACTTCACAAGGAACAGCCATATTCTGCAGAAACGTATTAGCATGTTTTTAATTTGTAATCAAATTGCAAGGTAAGAATTTCCCTCTAGGGTATAGCAGAGGAATAAAAGGATACAAACATTAGTGAATGCAGAGCAACTGCACTAATACATAACTGTCAGTTACAAGGCATCTTTACCAGAAGGCAGGATACAAAGTGTTCACATTCGGGCTGTTTAATGAGAACAAGTAATGGTTATAATCATTAGAATAATATTATTTTCCATGGGTGCTTGAATGAGTTCCCTGCAGATCCCTTGTTGGTTGCATCACCTTCCAGGAACCAGTTATAAAAATACAGGCTCTCCAGCTCCAAATGCACAGATTCTTAAAAACGGGGTATCCCAAGTCTTACCCTTCTCTAGTAATGGGACCTGCAGTCCCTAGAGAACATGACTGTGTTTGAGGAAACATGACGAGTCATCAATAAATCAACACAAGAAATACAGCTAGTCAGGAAAAAGAAGCCAACAGAACAGGCCTGGCTGCTTTGTGATTAAAAAACCTGCTCTTTCTTCCTACTGACCTGTCTACTTACTCTCCCTTCCACCCAGACCCACATGATTGCTGTGATGCAAAGATACATATACATGCTCATGTTTCTTCTTCCACAGTTTCATTATGTTACAGGACCTGTAGGCACATACCTGTTGGCACAGTAAAAAGGCACCAAACAGCTTTCAGGTATAATGGAATTGACAGCAAACTGGAGAATACAAGCCACATGCACAAGAACATTAAGTTTTCAAGCTGTCAGAGGCACGGTGAAGGTCACTGTACCATACAGGGATTTCTTTCACCCTCAGACAAGCAATCAAACGATTTCCTGAAAAATCCTTAGAAAGCTATTTCCCAAGTGTTTTGGAAACTGCTCAACAGATGAAGACTGACATTTTCAACTCCCAAACTTGCTGTCTTCACTGTATGTAAAGTCACTTCTATGAGACACCCCAGGTGTCCCAGTTATGTCACTCAAAATGAGTACGCGTCTTTCAGTAAGGTGAAATCCAAATCTTAACATGGAAGATAAAGAGGTAAAGAAAACCGCTACAAGATGTAGCCAGGAGTGAGTCACTAAGGCTAAAAGATACTGAAGTGGAAGCAAGAGCGATGTTCATGTTCAGGGGGTCTGGAAAGAAACACACACTAAGACCAATCTCACTGCCCTTTCAGTTAGATAAGGTCGTTTCATCTGTGATAGGTTGTAGGAGAAAAACCGAGTTCAGCTAGCCAAAAAACACTGACAGCAACAGAAAACCCAGACTGTGCGTTACATGAGCCTGCCTGATCTGCACAGAAACAGAGGTCCTTGAGAAAAATGGAGTTTTCTATTCATTCCCAAGGAAATGATGATAGTCAGGACAAAGCTGGAAAGTGCAGCATAGGAGAAGGGCACCAGGAACAGCGTCTGCAAAGGCTGACTTAGTTTCCCATGGTTGGCATAACCACAGCAGGCTTGGTAACGGTGGCATCTTCCTCTTTCCATTGAGAAATTATAGTTTTCAGCTGTGTGTAGAACTGCACTCCCTGGAGGAGAGACACACAGATCAGATGTCTGGCTTTATGAATTTTTCAGGTCTGCACTAGTGGCGTAACTAACTAGTGGTGTTTTTGCTTTATCTACAGAGGGCTGAGTGTTCCTCTGCAGGAACTGTTTCTGTTAGCCTGTTCTTTTTACCAGTTCCTCAAAGATTCTGGTTTTGTGAGAAAGCCTGCTACTTAGTTTTTGCTCCCTTCTCAGATCTCTGAAAAAAATACTTGATTTTTTTACGTTGGGGGGGGGGGGGGAAGAAGGAGAAACTGGTTATTGTAATATGCATTATGGTGGCTGTGATCACCAGCTGGTCTTCAGTTTCCTGGTTCAGATGGCTTCAAAGTCTCCTTACTAATGAGGTCCGACGACCATCTCCCCATTGCCATTTATAATGTGATTTATCACAATTTAAGCCAACAGAGTACTCTGATTCAGTAAGTTACCTGCTTGCCATAGAAATTGGTGTCTCCTCTGAAAGAAGCACGGGAGCCGGTGAAAGAGAACATGGGCAGAGGTACTGGGATTGGAACGTTGACACCCACCTAAACCAAAGGAAAGCTGCCATATTAACCACCAGAAATAGCAGACTGCAAAGCACTCTCCAAAATCTACCACATTTTTGTTTCCTTAAATCTGAGGCTGGGTACTGTTGGCTGAGTAGTTACTAATTAGGCATGACAGCTGTATGGCTACCCACTATAAATGGTGAGTACTAAGCAACAATTCTAGCTTCAACATACCTGCCCCACATCTACTAAGTGAGAATATTTCCGAGCTGTGGCTCCATTGGTGGTGAAGATCGCAGTTCCATTTCCATAGGGGTTATTGTTCACCATCTCAATGGCATCGTCCAAAGTCTCTGCTTCCAGAACCACTAAAACAGGCCCAAAGATTTCCTCCTTGTAGCAGGTCATGTGTGGCTGTCAGGACAAACAGCAGAAAAAGCAGCTTATATATACGATACAATGAAGAGGATATAATAAAAAATATCCTAGTAAACAGGATATAATAAAAACACACATGCTGCTGATGCTCAGGGTATTCCTAGGATCACCCACCACACTGCATTGCCACAGGCCATCCTTCAGTCCTCCTTGCCTTTCCGCATTTCCCATGCCCTGCCATCTATCTAGCCCACTAAAGAGGGCACCACTTTTCATCTCTGGAGTGCTTTCTGCTTTTACTGCCTGCCAAACCTCACTTACAGGTCTACTCTGACCAAGGGTGATTAAGACTGGCGTTGATTTAAGATAATTTACTTCAGTTCTCCTTGACAAAGTGACTAGAACATGCTACCCTTTCCAACTCAGTGTCCAGGACTTATTATATATATACTGTCTGATAATTAGCAACATCTGACAAATAGAACCATCAGTTGGTAAGTACTTTAATCACTAACAGCTAATGCAGCAAACTACAAAACATTCATTTGACAAGTAGTAAGTTTTAAGCAGCTCACAATATTATTAACCACTGTACAACAAAACTTAAGAATCACAAAATCTCAGTGAAACTTTTACTTTTGCATACCTAACAATATTTATGACATATCAAAGGAATACTGAAATATTTCAAATGTTTAATAAAAATAAGGCAAGAAAATTCTGTGATAGATTAAAAGCCTGAATTATATAACAGTATAAATGCAACAAAATTAAAAGAATACAAAGTACAGGAATAGAATTACCAAGATTGGTTTACTGTCATGTATTCAACTCACCAAAAAGCCCAACAAGGAATTGCATACTTAAATATTAAGGAAATCATACCAGCTAATTGTATAAACATAACAGAATGAATTTAGGTATAAAAAGTCACGTGGATGTGTACGTGGTAAAGAATATGCCTCTGTAGTGGTGTCCATCTGTTGCACACCATGCACTATATCGAGAGGCTGATTCAATTAAGTTGTGAATATATTCAACAACAAAGAGATTTTGTACCACACCCTATACCATTTTTGTGAAGATTTCCTCAAACATTGAACTTCTGTTCTGCAAGTCCTTAAATTGCAAACCGCAGTAATATATAATGAAGGAAGGAAAATCACAAGTTTGTTCATCATACTCTTCCTCAGGCATCTGCTGCTGGCCATTACTACAGACAGCACACTATGCTCGATGGACATTCAGTTTAACACAGTACAAACTGTCCGTATCTTCTTTTAATTGGCTGCGCTCCATTCACATTAAGGTCATTAACCTTGTTCAGTGTATGCTGCACTACAGCAAATTCTTTTATCACCTCCACAACAGCATTACAATGAGCACTTCATTGGAATGGTGCAAGGGAAGGCTGAGCCATTTATGAGCTTTCTACCTGGTGATTATTGATTGCTGACTGATTTGGGTAACCTATTTTTCAACCGACCCTGCAATACACACTGCCAAGCACTGGTTTTGGTCACCTTACCTTGACATTGCCAAGGATCGTTGGCCCAACAAAATTGCCATTTTCATAGCCCTTCACTTTGATACTACGTCCATCCAGAAGAAGGCTGGCACCTTCTTTTACTCCTTTCTCAATCAGATGGCAAACCCGTTCCTTAGCTTGGGGACTGATTAGAGGCCCTAGATCTGCTCCAGGCTGGTCTCCTGTGAAGAGGCAGAGACGCCAAATTTTTAACCCTGACAGCTTCCTCTTCACAGGCATCATAGAGATAACTACACCGGCAGGAAAAATCTGAAAATCCTGATGTTTCTGAGATGCAGAAAATGGTTTGGGAAATTAATGAACAGGAATGATAGCCTGCAAATCTCACAATCAACAAATAAGAGAAGTTGTAAGCATAAGCGTAATTTTAGACCACAGGGAAACCAAAATTCAACAACAGATTCTTCTCAGAGAGGAAACTTTTCCCCTTTGCAGGACTTTATTGAACATAAACAAAAGTTAGTTCTCCTAGAATTAATAATAGTCCAGTTCTTCAAAAGTACTTATTTCCATTTTTCCTTTTTATTGCATGCTTGCCACAAATTGGAAGGATCTTGTCAGTGAGGTTGCTGTATATAAATGGCACATTTGAGTTAAACATAGAACATAACCTCGAAGTTCCAGTTAAAACAAGACTGATCCTGTAAAGCTTATATCACAGTCATACAGCCAAGCCTTCCTACATATTCCTAACTCCAAGTCTAGGGCCGTGTTTCCCAATCCAGACAATCTGCCAGCTCCTACCCCTACACATCAAATCTATGGTGCCAATAGCTCCAAGGGACACACTGTTGTATGGCAGATACACTGACCTAAAAAGCTACAGTTGTACAGAAATACCTTGTAAGAAATTATCATAGTCTGTACCTGCATTTACACGTAGATTTTTGGCTCTGTCCACAAGCTCTGGCAGCCATTTCTGAGCTTCTCCCACCAGAATTGCTGTAGACAGGGCCATGCAGCGTTGGCCAGCTGCTCCAAAAGCAGCTCCAACCAGCTGGTTCAATGTGTTCTCTTTATTGGCATCAGGCATCACCACGCCATGGTTCTTGGCTCCCTGAAATATAACACATACACGGTCTCCTGTTATTAACCATCCCAGTGCTGCTCTTCTCTAGCTCTCTGACAGTATCCTCATATAGCAGCTATGACTCTGCTACCAACAGGCTGGCAAGAAGGGCAGCCTCATCACTTAACTATCAGTAGCAAAGTCAGCTTCTGCTGCTGGGTGGTGCGGTCTCTCTTAACATTCACAGGAGACAGAGGCAGTCTATGTGCTGAAGTGTGCTCCATTCAGAGGCATTACCATGTTGGCCTGGACTCTCTTGCCATTCCGGGATCCTCTCTCATAGATGTACTCTCCAGCCTGATTAGATCCCACAAAGCTGATTGCTCTGATATCCGGATGGTCACAAATGAAATTCACAGCTTCAAATAGGAAATAATACATTATAACTGTGGTGCATAAATGCTTCCCTCTGTTCCCATCCCCACAGTGCTGAATCTGTGTCTCTTTCTTCTGACCAAAATTCTTGCCTCTGCTTCCTACATCCGAGTTCCCCCACTGCCTGTCTGTGTACCTCTCCACCGATTTCTCAGCATGTGTACTCCTTCCTGTCCCTGTCCTCATACACCTGGCCCTCTGCCATCCCTCCACACTTTGGGCGTCGCCTGGGCGATGCTGAAGTGGAGTTACTGTTGTGTATTTGTATCCTGATGCTCTGAAGCTACTTGTGTACTGTAAAAAATACCATGTTAGGAGCTAGAATACTGGCATCCACTGCATATTCAGTGAGGCATTTGAGCACCTACATGTCTCGGGAACTCTAGCCCTAGCCCACCAAATTCTGTCCACCGTATCTCCTGAAAGATTTGGTGCAAGATGGCAAAGAATCTCCCAGTCACCTCCCTTCACCTCCACAGAGGGGTGATATACCTGTCCAGAACTATCTAACAGCAGCAGTATCACACTCTCCAAGGGTACCTCCACTGAGCATATACAACCCTTACACACTCCAGTCATCTCTCAAGAAGGGCTATTATTACCTTCATGTTGTCCATGGATGATATTCAGGGTCCCATCGGGAGCACCAGCATCCTGAAACAGCTTGGCAAGGAACATGAGTGCTCCTGGTACACGCTCAGATGGTTTCATCAAGAAGGTGTTTCCACAGACCATAGCCATGGGGAACATCCAAAGAGGAATCATGGCTGGGAAATTGAATGGTGCAATTCCAGCACACACGCCCAGAGGCAGACGGTAGGTGTAAGTGTCCATGTCTTTAGTGATGGAGGGCATGGTCTCTCCCAGTATGAGGGATGTCACACTGCAAGCATGTTCAACCACCTCTGCAGCAGAAAGGGCAATATGCCACTGGATGATCTGTTAACAATTAGTCCCCAAACTCCCTTCTCACCACTGCCTTGACCCAAGTCTTTTTCTTCCAGACTCTTTTCCCACACCTTAAAACTCATTGTGCTCCAGAAAATCCCTTTGCTAAGCACTGCGAGCCCATCGTGAATGGATTCTCTCTTGAGTGCATTATATGTCATTGCAACAGGAGCAGAGACACAACAGCCCCAGTAAAAGAAGCACAGGTATAGTAGTATCGTACCACCTGGGACTCAACCTCACACAGCTAAGCCCAAGCAAGAAGGTCTTACCCCTTTACAGCAATTCGTAGTCACTCCTAGGAAAAGGAAGGATCTAACAACTTGGAAGTGTTTTAAGGAAACTCTATCTAAGGGAACTTTCCAGGTTATGGTCACAATTGCCCCTTTTCTTTCAGGAGGAGGCTATGAAAGGAGCTACATATACAGATTCCCAGAGCAATCAGTTGCTCAAGAGACCTCCTCCCTTCCTATGGATTCTCGAAGTCCCTTTTTAACAGGAGGAGCCAGCAGCTTACGGAGGCCTCGGAACACATCTCCCTCAGCATCAGCCAGGGTCTTCCCTTGCTCAAAGGTGATGAGTTTTGAAATTTCTTTCTGAAAATGGAAAACACAACGTTTACAAATGTTAGAAAAGTGCCTGCACATGAAACAGGATGCAGTTTAATAGAGAGATGAATATCACAATGAGCAGACTGAGCAGAATCTGGAAAAGCCTATGCTGACTGATTTGCTCCTTTTTAGACAAGAAACTAATACACCACGCAGGTGACATTTTAGAAAAAATAACTGTGGGTTCAGCTTGTACTCTACAGCTTTCAGGTGTCACACCACAAACAAAACAAAACAGCAATCACGGAGATCCAAACACATGGTAACATACTTTTTGCACTTGTCTTTTTCAATAGGCACATTCTCCATCAAGGGTGAAAGTTCCTCTTGTGGTCTTTTGGTAGAGACAAATGCAGAACAATATTCCCTAAGAAGCACTGCCTCCCTGTCCGCATTTGATGGAGAGAGCTTTGCTGCACCTCTCAATGACAGTGTCTCAGGTGGCTCCTCAATCATGGCAATGCCTCATCAAGAACTCTGTAAACCCCAAGTCTCTCACTTTAATTCCTACAGTCAACTGCAACAGCCATCACACACAGCCGTGGTGTCTCACCAGATTGTCTTTGATGAGTTGTTGATAACGCAGGAAAATTTGCTGGCGACTCAGAACAGAAGTTTCTGACCAGTTCCAAAAAGCCTTCTTGCAAGAAGCCACAGCTGCTTCCATCTCACTGGCTGTAGCTTTTGGTACACGGCTGACTACTTCATTTGTGGCCTGAAGGAAAAAAAAATACACCCCTGCATCAAAACTCAACTTCTTCCATCTAACCCTGCCACCCATTCAATGGTCCTTCCACACCACACACCTAATATCCCTCTTCTGCAAAGAGCTGTATTTCTGAGGGGAGAGCACAAAAGAGACTCCTTCCTTGGTGCACACAAAAGGCCTGGGCTACAACTGGAATAGTTCTGAAAACCTGCAATCTACACATCTCAAATGAAGCATCCAGAAAACTACAAAAGCATTGCTGATTTCCAACTTGAAGTGATTTGTCTACCTTGAAGCTTCTAGAGCGTATAAGGCAAAGGTTTCTGTGGACTGTGGTCTTTTCCCTCTGCATCCTCTCAGCTCATCTGCTGTCCTTGCGCATTACAGGAGGCAAGGTTCCTTTGGAAAAAGCAGTACATGACTGTGCAATTGGCACTGAAGTTAGTTTACCTAGACCAGTAGGCCAAAGTAAGATTGTTTTACAAGCAACCTTAGTTCTGCAGTATTTTACCTTTAAAAACTTGTATTTGCAGTTTAACCTCCTTCTAATGCACTCTTAAAAATTACGCCTGCTCTGACATGACAAAAACATCAGGTACATCACTAAGAGAGAAACAACCCAAAACAAGAGAAGAAAATTAAACATGAACATTGGTTGCCACATAGAGACCAAATGAGCTTCATAAACACGGCCCACTGTTCTGATCACTTCCACAAAGCGTATCAAAGTAGAATTTTATAGAGAAAAGTTTTTAGAAACTGCTGTGCAAGTGCTTACTAGCAGGAGGGTCAGAATTCTGAGCACGATGTCATTTCCATTCATCTTTGGTGGAGGACTCAGACGAGTACAAGTGCTACTAATCTAAGATTATTTTGCACTGCATAGCGTCCAACCTCTAAATCCACTGTGAATATTATGGCTTATTATAGATAGAAGCTCTCTGAAACAACAGGAGCTTCAGAGCTGTCAGGAATTTTTACCTTGGTCTGAGTGAAATCAGTTTCTATCAGGACTTCACATTCAGCTGGCATCAAATCACACCTGGTTGATTTCAATACAGGGTGAAAGAAACCCTTCAGAAATTTGACATACTGATCACAGAGCCTTTCTATGAGCAAAAAAAAAATGTAAGCAGAGTTTAAGCTTCCTTTTCAGGAGATCAGGGTTTTACTACACAGGGGAGATAAAGGAGGTCATTGCTTTCCTAAGACTGACATTTCACGCAAAAAGGAAATTGAAAAGCAATTACACAGTGCTAAATCCATCTTAAGCTCCAAGTTTAAGCCTTTCTCAGGAAATGCATGTACTTTCCCTTCTGCCAAATGCTTGAACAGAGGTGCATACCTGTGCTGCACAGCGATCACTAATATATAAATTAAGACCATTTCACTTACCGGGTTGTGGATATCAATCCATTCGGTAGTTTTGGACTCAACAAACTTCCCATCAATGAAGAGTTTGGTGGTTGGCTGTGGAGGACAAAACACTGGATGGTGAGCCATCTTTATCCAAAGGTGCCTAGATACCAGTGAGCCTTATTACATGCAAATCTTCACCATTTACCACTATGCTGCCCACTGAAGAGTCTAGATCTAGTATTTAGAGGAAGACCCAGCTAAATGCTTAAGCTGAAATTTTTCACGCTCTCTGCCCCGTTTTTCTCTTGCTTCACACTAAAGTGGCCAAAATTATTTCTAAAAGCAGTTATACAAAAAATAAATTGCTATACTTATGTTCATAACTATTTCAATCTACTTAATCACCCAGTGTTTACTAAGTTAGAAAACTTAAAACCAGCAATTCATAAATGTTCAGAACAAACAGTTAATAATTCACCTTGTGACAATTCCATGTACCCAGTGCACACTGTACTATGTGCTTTCTTCCCATCAAGCCACTAAGTCTGTCTCTCCAGCTCACTGCTGCGGGCATAAAATTGGACTTTCCCCACTCCCCACTTGATCCTGCAACTAAGAGCAAGGAACCTGCATCTGCCGAGTTCAGTGACTGTCCTGGCAGGCAGCACAGAAAACAGAACTTTCCAACTCAGATGCAGAGGAGAGAAAAGGAAAATTCGGGATAAGGAGTGTTCAGGTGAACAGAGGGCAGAAGGAAAAGTGAGGTAGAAGCTGTAACTAGCACTGGATAGGCAATAGAACTGTACCAGGCAGGAAAACAGATTGAGACTGTATAAATTAAGAAGCCAGAAACTAGGAGTTGATATTGGGAGGTAAGGAGAGAACTAGGAGAGAGCAAGAACCAGTTAATCATGTCACAAACCAGTGGCTTGGGGAGAACAGACAAAAGGAAGGGGAAATGGATCTGCTGTGTAAAGAATAGAAATGGGACACATTCACAGAATGGGATATAACCCCAAATATATCAGGAAACTCTGTGAAGAAATTAGGATGTAGAATTATGAGAGCGAGATGAGGACTGTGATGCTATCCAAGGTATAACGAAGTGAAAGATCAGAGGAAGAATCAGGAATATAAATGGTGTTGCCTGGATAAGTGATGATAATTGAAAGTGGAAGAGAGTCAAAAAAGTGAATAGCAATGAGAGCTGGGAGATGATAAAACTAGGATAGCAAGTGTAAACTAAGTGTTAATGAATAAGCAAGACCTAGTGATTTGGGAGGTAACACCTGATGTGAATAAAGAATAAAAAGTTGCAGATGATTACATAGCTGGAATTACCCTTGGGAAAGAGAGACAGAAGTCTGTGCCTATGAAAACACAATACCCTCCAGAACCTGCAAGAAAGCGCAGGAAAGCTGAGTCCCTTGACTGAGTTTCCTGACAGAAAAGGCCTTCTAGTGCTGGTCTAAAGAATTACAAAGTCCTACCACTATCAAGTCACTCTGTTAACCCAAGTGCCAGTTATCTGCAGCGGACCTACAAGCTCCAGTGCTCTATAACCCACGTTGACTTTAGTGCAATGGAATTTATGGGGTTTTTTTTTCAAAGTGCTTAAAAGGGATATCTAGAAAACCGCACATACAACGAAAAAATATTTTAAGCAAGTCATGAAATGCTGAATTAAGATTGATTACTCTTTTTCCATAAGATTAACCCTGTTTTTTTCTGCAGGGAAAGAAGCTGCTGCAGGAAAGCAGTCTATTTGGAGATTGATGATTTAGCTGTTCAGGACTTGGAGAGTGTACAGCCATGGATACTAGAAGAAAAAAGGCACTGTAACAGTTCAAGCTGATCCGTATTACCCAAAGGAAATCAGATCCTCTCTCTGCCACAAACAGATGATATGAGGTCAGTCCACACAGCTTGAAACAATCTTTTTTTCACACATTAGCATTCGTCATAAATACCATATTAATTTTGCTCATCTTATTGAAGAGCTATTAAATGAAATCGAAAGATCAGGGGAAAAAACGGGCTGGTGTAGCCGTAGCGCTGGAGAAAGCAGCTCGGGACGCGATTAACTGAACACACGCGTCGCCCTCGGGCGCACCCGCCGAGCCAGGGCAGACCCACAAACCTGACGCTGACCTTTCCTTCCTTCCTTTCCCCCCGTGGAGCACGGCGGCCCCCGAGCTCCAGGCACGGGCACTCCCAAGTGTTTGCTCCAGAAATATCACCGCGGAGCCACGGGGAGGGGAGGGGAGCCGGGCGGGCAGAAACGACCCGACAAGAGGAGACCCGAGGGCAACCTTCGGCCGGTTGCAGAGGGCGGCGGCGGCGCCCGGGGCCCCCGCGGCCTCCCCCCAGCCCCGGGCTCCCCCGCGCACCCCCCGCCCGCCCGCCGGTCCCGCTCCGCGGGACGGCCACTCACCACCGAGGACGAAGAGAAGGAGGCGGCGGCTGAGGCGATCCGGGAGGCAGGGGCAATCCGAGGCAGCTGGACAGGAGGGGAAGCACAGACCAGCCCAGTTCCTCAGGGCTCCCGACCGCCCCCACCCCGCGCCACGGGCCCGGCGGGCACCGAACCTCCCCGCCCGTCACCGCCGGGGCGCCGTCAGCTACCCCCTGCCCGGCACCGCCTCACCCGCGGGACCCCGGTGGGCCGCGACCCCCCCCGCCCCCACGGCCTCCGCCCCCCCGCCCTGAGGGAGCCGCCGCGGCGCCGGGCCCGCCGCCTCACCCTCAGCACCGCGCGCCGCCGCCCGCCCCAGGCGCCGCGCGCCACCGCCGCCGCCATGCCCGCCCCAGGGTCGCTGCAGCCACGGCCCCCGGCGGCGCCCCTCGCCCCGCCCCCGCCCGCCCGGGGCCCCGCCCCCGCGCGCTCATTGGCCTCCCGCTCACCAGCCCCGCGGCTCCGCTCTCCCCTCCGGCGGGGGCCTCGCGGCCCGCAACCAATCGCCGTCAGCAAAGCCCTCCCCCGCCCCCTCCCGCGCCGGGCCGTGGATTGGCCGCCAGAGCTCAGCCGCCCACCGAGCGTCAGAGCCCGGATTGGCCGAGCGGCGCCCGGCGGCGACGCCTCCTGGCGGTGGCGGCGAGAGCGACGCGTGGGGGTCGTGGGCGGGCGGGGGGTTTGTCCCTCCTCTGCCGCGTGGGCGCGGCCGCGAGGGTGGGATCACGTGCTGAGGCGGGGGGGGTCGCGTGTCCCGCGGGTGGCGGCGGCGTGTCACGTGAGGCGGGCGCGATGGCGGCTCCCGCGGACGGTAAGGCGCCGGTAGGCCGCGCCGCTCCCGCTGCCGGTCCCGCTGCCGCCGGCGGGGCCTGGGCCGGGCCTCACACCCCGTCTCTGTTGCAGGCGCCGACCTGGAGGCCTCGCTGCTGAGCTTCGAGAAGCTGGACCGCGCCTCGCCGGACCTGTGGCCCGAGCAGCGTAAGCGCGGCGGGGCCGCGGCCGCTCTGACGGGGGCGGGCGGGGGGAGGCAGCTGCGCAGGCTGGGCCCGCAGGGGCTGGGCCAGGCCGGGGCGGGGGCTGAGTGCTGCCACCCGAGGCCCTCACCCCCCTCACCGTTCGTTTTCTCTCCCCAGTGCCCGGCGTCGCCGAGTTCGCCGCCTCCTTCAAAAGCGTGAGTGAGCGCCGCTGGGCCCCGGCCTCCCCCTGCCCCGGGTGGCAGGGCTGCCCTCGCCTCTTGTGGGCTTTAAGTCTCTGCTCTGTAAAACCTATCTCAGTTATAACGTCAGTATATGCTAGCATGATCCTTTTGGGTTTAGCGTGTCTCTTACATATATATGTATCTCATACCTGGTGCAACTTAATGTGGGAGTTACACCTTGGAAGAAATAAATTTTAATCTGTAGGAAATTCCGCTTTTCATCCTGATTTTGGCTTGTGGGTGGGAGCATGTTGTTTTTAACTCAAAAAGTCCAGGGAAAGCTAGAAAACAAGTCTAAACATAAGAACACCTCTACAGAGCACCTGTAACTCTCATATTTTTGCTGTCAGTGTAATGCCATTTGTAGTTTTCAATATGAGATCACACTTCTTTATCTAATTCTAAAAATACACTTGTCTCTGTATGAACATTTGTTTTTTTCAAAACAGCCTATTACAAGTTCTCCTCCCAAGTGGATGGCTGAATTAGAAAATGATGATATCGATATGTTAAAGGGTGAGTGTGGACATTGTGGGTGGGAAGTTTAGTTGCCAATGCAGATGGGAATTTAGTACTCGCTTAAGACGTTTAAAACACTTCCTCTTTAAACGTCTTGAAGGTGGCCGTGCGGCCTCAGATCTTTAGCCCTCACATTTGCAGAATCTCCAGCTCAGGAGTCTCTTTATCTTGCTAATTTTACACATTTTTCATTAATCCAGTTATCTCCAAGAGAATATTCAAATATCAGTGGCTGGTTGATTTTTCGAGACAAGTATGCAAGAATTAGTTGAGGCAGTGTAACCTTACATATAGTTCAGTTACCTCACTTACCCCTCTCTTGACTGTCGTGGTTTAACCTGGCTGGCAACCAAGCACCACGCAGCTGCTCGCTTGGTGTCCCCCCCACCCAGAGGGATGGGGAGGAGAATCGAAACGGAATATAAAACTTGAGGGTTGAGATAAGAACAATTTAATAATACAAACAGAATAAAAATGAAAGAACAATAATAACAAAAATGACAGTAAAGGTTATAATGAAAGGGTGGGGGAAAAGGATAATAAATGATGTACAACTGCTCATTTTGAGCATAAGTGCAGTGGGTGTCTCCTGTATTTTGAGAAGTGGCATGAATTTTTTGGTGGCCCTCAGCTGGTCAAACTTGGTGAGCAGCTAGACATATTGATTGACTTGTTCAGAGACTCTCTATGCATGCCTGTTCACTCATACATCCAAGATCGCTAATTGAATGTTAAGGCTGTACGATCAAGTTACAGGAGGGCTAGCTAGCATGCATAATTGCTGCATGTTACAACAAGTAGTTTGCAGTAAACATCCTTGAGCATGCTCTGCCTCTCATGTGAATTCCAGATAAATTGTTACAAAGTGAAAGTGAGACAAATTGACTTGCTACAAGAAATGTGCTTAAACGCGCATTATTCATGTATAGCAAGTCCATTCCTTTGCATACTCTTTTGTTCACATAGCAATGTGAACTTACAAGAGGTTACAAAATATGGGGCAAGTTGCTCATTGCAGTGGTGGCGGATGACAGTATGGACCAGGTCTGTGGCTGTCTGTTTTAGTAGAGAACACTGGTCTTCTCTTGGTATGTTAAAATTGGGGGTGGCGTCAGTTTGAATTTCAAACATCAAAATAGATCTTGTCAGAAGTATGACTTGAAAGTGCTCTATGAAGTAGTAAACAGGTAAGCAGTCACTAGAGGGCTGTAGACAGTGTTAAAATTGACACTTTTTCTTTCTTCTTAGAGTTGGGGAGCCTCACTACAGCTAATCTGATGGAAAAAGTTCGTGGTCTGCAGAATCTGGCTTATCAGCTGGGACTGGATGAATGTGAGTGCTGTACATAGATGTAACTGACTGCATTGCAAATCTTCACACTAAAGCATGTGATCATAGTACATTTGTAGCTGGAAAAGTGTGTTGGTAGATTTGGCAAGTGTCTGACAGTCACAGTTAGTGGCCTTCCAAAACCTGATGAGAGAGCAAGCTTACATCTCCAATTTACAGTTTACCTGCGTGGGGGAAGCATCTTAGCAGAAATAACGAGTGGTCATACGTCAGACTGGTGTTGCCTAATGGCACATAGACTTCTGTTCCTGGCTTAACATTGCCTTAGATAAATCAGGTCACTTTGCTTAATTTCCCACTCAGACGCTAAATCTATTTCTCAGAATACTTGCGGCAGTACTTCAGCTGAACTTCATGCCCCTGCAGTGAAACTCTCACTTGTATATAGGATTGTCCTGTCACTTAGTGTTCATACTGTTTTCTGCTTATGTAGCTGTTATTTTTTCCATACTCAGTTGTGGCAGAAGGTGAGTACTAAACTTGACCTTCATCCCACTTAAAACCAGCCAGTTTTTATCAGTTTTCTTTGAAGAAGGAGCTGCTTTAATCATGGGATTTAGGACTCTGTTAACAGGTTGATCCAGCTTTGAGGATTTCAAGAGTATTCTGTTTCTTTTAAATGCTACCTGTACGTACTGATGTGTAACTTTTCCTGCTTAATTTTACTCTAGCATAGACCTTAGTTGCAGTTGCTTTTGGGCTGCACAAAGCACCAGTTTTAAAACTTACAGGTCTTCCACATTCTTTTCGGTGGATAAGGAAAAGCAGTAATAGACCTTTACAATCTTCCTGACTGTAAACCTAGGATATCCTAATGCTTTCTTTGTTAACAGATCGTTAAGCCTCTTTAATTTTACTAAATTTAGCAAAGTAGAAGTTAAAAGTATAACCATGTAAAACTGTGTCAAATACAAAGATTGGCTGATGACTGGCTTTGTCAGTTAAGTTGTAGGCTTAAATGCCAGACAGCTTTGTCCTGCTAAGTGGGAGTTCGAGCAGAGCCCGAGTTACGAGTTACGTTAAAGCTAACAAAATGGTCGTTTGCTTAGCAATATTTGTTGCCTACATTTCTGTTTATTTTTACTGAGAACAAATAAATAGGGAAAGAAGACAAAGTGAGCGAACAGTGAAATAATCTGAGGTCTAACGGTTACAACCTTTAGTCTATAGTAGCAGAAACCTTGAGTTTTCAAGCTTTATGAAAGCTCTCCATGTTTGTAACTTCTTGTTGCTGAAGTGCATTTTCCTTTAAGCAGTAATACATTGAATGCTTTGTCTGTCATAATATAAATTTATCTTAGGAAAATTTTCACAGAAAATTAGGTGCGGAGTTTGAACAGAGCTTCTGAGGACTGGTTTTCCTAATACGGTCTTTAAGTTCTTTTCTTTTACAGACTTAGGTAAGTGAGAGAACAAGAAGAAAAACCCAAAAGATCTGTTCATTAAAGTTAAGGGAAGCTGTGATTTTAGTCCAGAGGTATTGGATTTGATTATGTCTTTGTGTGTAGAAATTTAATAAGTCCCCTTTTGACTCGACTGTTAATTGAAGTCATGATTACAGCGCTGCTGCCCGTCCCCTTCAGGTGGCAGCATGAGGCTTCCCGCAGCAGCCTTGCTGCTTCATAATGAAACCATACCGGTTCAGTCATGGTCTGAAGTTCTTCCTGAGATTGTTTTTGGTGACATAGTTCCTGTTCTGAACGTGCACTGTCTTTTTTAACAGTATTTCCAAACGTTTCAATACGTTTCAAACTGTATTGAGAGTGAGAAACAATTCTGCCTCATTGTGTTAGCAACTTTTCCTTCCAGCTCTCCTCTTCTACATCCTGTCTCAAATCCTTTATATTTTCAAAGACTTCTGTTTTCATCTAGGTTACTGATGAAATGCTGTGCAGGACCAGAGTGATTCCTGGGTGCTCCATGGCAAAACGTATCTATCGAGTGACTTTGTAATTTTGGTGCCAGTCTGTTACTGAACCACGTCACAGCACACTTCATGTTAATTTTGCATTAGAATTCATTAGGCAAAGTGACGTGTGGGACTGGGTACCTTTTGAAAAGTTTTTTCATCAAAGTACTATTTCAACACTGCAGCTGAAATCTAAGCAATGGATTTGATATGATGTAGTTTGATAAATTAATATACTGAATTCAGGCCCTGTTCCTTAAATTCATGTGAACTGTCTTACTATTTTCTCTATATAAGCAGGCCCTTGACAAACTTGGAACAAATGTGTTGAATGCTCTGTCCATCTTTGCTGCTTTCATCTAGGAATGGTTGAATACTATTACCTGGATTCCACATTCTTATTGTATATAATTCCTGAAGTCCCTAACTTTTTGGCCATGGATTTCTCAGTTCCTGTTCTAGTTGCTTGCTTCTCACAGATTTATGTTCTTTACAACTGACTTCTTCCCTCTTTTTTCCATAGGGTTATCTTTACTTTCTATAACCCTGGCTATTTTGTTGAACATCCCATGGCTTCTGTGAATTAAATTAAATTGTTAACATATAACTTAGATTTTCTTTCCAGCTTGTTTGACACCTGGTTTGATTTACAGTTGTCCTCCACTTTTAAAAATAGCCAGTTTTAGGGTCGCTGCTATTTACTGGTCTGCACTTTTGAGCATTATATTCCTGTGTGATTTAAATAATTGTATCTTAGTACAGAGTTCTGTGAAAGTGTTTCTTTATCAGGTGAAACTGGATAGACTTGCACTGCTTGGATTGTAACAATAAGTTCAAAAAACAGTGAACTAGAAACTTCAGAGGTGACTTTTACTGCTAAAAGTCTGAGCTTCCAGCCTGAATGACATTCACTGTATAATGCTAACAGAGCTGGTATTTTATATGGGCATCTGAGGAGTCAGGCTTCTTACCCTCTGTTACGATTTCTGTGCAGTATAGCACATACCTGTTTAGACTGCAGTAGCATTATCTGGTAACACATCAGCCTGAGAATGTGGGATGATAATATCAAAGGAGGCCTTTGACAACTGAAGTGGTTAATGCCATTTTTGATAATGCCAGTTCCCTCCTCCCTGCCTGAGGGTTCAGTCACTTCTTTTTGAATAAGGTAACTGTTGAGCTGTCCAGGCATGTGTCCAATTCTTCTGGCTTCAGTAGTACCTAATACATTTAGTGTCTATTCAGACAAAATAAATTGCATATTTTTGGTGTTGTTTTACCTTTGCAGTTTAAGAAGGCTTCTGTTTGGTGGATATTTTGCAACTTTGTTATTTCTATTTTTTTTTTTTAACTAAATGGATAATGCTTTTTAGAAAATATATTTCTGACTGGTGGCTGTATGGTCTCCTGTATTTCCACTTCCCTTTTACTAAGGTGCAGGCCATTAAACTGCCAATAAAAGATGGGGTAGATCACATAAATCAGCATTTCTTATTTGCACCTGTTAATTTGCTGATGACTTTGAACACCTTTGTTGTGGATCAGAAAGCATCTCCAAGGTGATCGTGGGGACTCTCTTCTTCAGCTGTCATCCTAGCATGCTAGTAGGTGGGTTCTTGCTCACTCATGTCTGTTCCTTGCAGAATATTCTTCCGTTCCTTAGCACAGAATTCATCTCAAGGATAGCCTTCCCTGAATGAAGCAGGATTTTTGTAGCATAAGCCAATGATTTAATTTTTTATTTTTTATTTTTACTCTCCTCTTAAAGGATAGGCTATCTTAGATCTCCGGTTTGTGTATTTATTCTTTGCTACAGGGTGGTTCTGGAGTTCTCCAGCAGCTTCCATGCTCAGGACCTCATATTGATAATAATAACAATAATCATAGTAAAATCTTTTAAAAATAAATTGGTTTCAACATCTCTTCCGAGGTCTCAGCTTGTGTTTCCTTGCCTCCTTTTTAAGCTATGCAAAATTCTACCTTGCCCTCTTGCTTGTTACTGCTTTTCTCTTTGCTTTAGTGCTCTTGGAAGAGCTTCTATTTTCCTTCTGTTAAAGAGTTATTTTATTGGTTAAAATACATCAAAACCATGTTTAGTATTAAAGTCCTTCCTTGTGTGGATTTTTTTGTCCCTGTTAATGTGGGTGGGTATTGTAAGGGTGGGAGAAGAGACAGGGCTCAATGAACACACCTACTTTTGGTTCATGTAGTTAGGGTGACTTTGGGAGGTATAGTATCACTGCTGAATGTGAGCTACAGCCAGTGAGTCTCATCTCTGCTGTTGGCAGAAGTCTAGAAAAAGAAAAGGTGTAGGCATATTGCCTTGTTACGGGCTCTTTCACTCCCCATGTCCCTCCAGCTTTGCCTGGAGCAGGGTAGTAAGCACTGCAGAATGAGAAGACCCCAGCTGATGTGGCAAGCAGGTGGGAGGTAGTTGTTACCTGGGAGCCCAGTCACAGATCCTGACTCAATGTTTGTGGCCCACAAAGCAGCAAGTTTCAAAACAGTTTGTGTAAATAACTGCAAATCTAGATACCCAGCTCAGTTTTTCCACTTCTATGACCCATTCACAGCAACTGAGTCAAAGTTGACTTTAGGAGATTGTTAAACTCTTGGTTTCATGAGCTAACAGCTCTGGGAAGTACATACGTTGCTAGTAAGCAAACTTAACTTGGTGTTAAGAGGTTTTTATTATCCTTGACTGCGGTTACTTTTAAAGATCTGCTGTGTCATCCCTTTGAGCATACATAGAGAGGTGTATCTGAACTACAGAGAAAAATACATTTTCTTAAAAAAAAAACCCAACTGTTTTTTTCCTAAACTTTGGAACAAACCTATGTGTAAAAGTAACAGATGGGTAGGATGGGGAAGCAGGTAAAGCACCATGTCACCGAAGGAATATGGTTGTCCAGGGACTTTCTAAAGGCCTTGCTATCACCTCCCTGTGAATCTCTGTTATTATTCAGATAACACCTGCTATGACCTGCTATGCTGGTTCAGAAGTCCTAAAATGTGTGTGGGTGTGTGTTTATATCTGGTATCACAACCATGCTTACAAACTCTCTGGCATCAGTGAGATTTTATCTGGCTGCTAAGTTATCACATTATAGCTTTGATGATATCACTAGTGCAAGACCTCCTGAAAAGCCTGGTCTTTTTAAGCACATATGTTTGTGGAGGTGATGGGACTTTTGTGCAGTATCTGCCTTAAATGTTAGAAAATTTGGGATAACTGACCCCATATACGTGAATGCCATTTGTAATTTCCTGGTCAGTGACTTTTGCTAGTCTGCTCTCTTATGTTAAAGTGAATTTTTATTTGGAGTTGAAGCTGTTTTGTGCTTTTCCTCCTGTAAAATTAGGATCGTAAGAATGGCTGTTATCCAGCGTCAAATCCTCACGCTCAAGAGCAACGCGACAGTTACTGAACATGCTCAACCAAGTCTCCCTATTTATAGCCTCCCATAGTTTTGTGTGCCCTGGCTTTCACTGGACTCTAGCCTTTGCTTCTGTTTTCTTTGTGATGCTGATTTGTTTTCCTTATGTTTTCAAGCAAATTAAATACTAAGGGTACAGTGAAAGAGCTATTTGATGCTAGCTATCAAGGGCCCAAGAATTAGACCTGGATGATCTGGGAGGTGTCAGGTGAGCAGCAAGAAGTTGCCCATCTTTTAGCAGCACAGACTGATAAAGGAAAAGTCAGTCAGGGTTTAGTCCGTTAGTGATAATTTTTGTTAATAGGAAGAATGAGTAAATGACTAGGAGTTTTTAGCCTGGAGAGAGACAACTGGTGCAGTATGTGAAAAAGATCTGTAAAACTGATTAATGCAGAGAAAGTGTGAACAGGGAATGGCTCTTCGCTGTTTCTCATAGTACGGGAGTCAGGACAGACATGGGGAGATACTTGCACTGTGCATTAAATTCTGAACTCATCGCCACTGGAGGTTGTGGGCATGGAGTTTATCTCGCTTAATAAATGAGATAAATTATTGGAAGATAAATCCATCAAGAGTGTCCAACTAAGAAAAGTCACCAGTGGTTTGGAAATCTTGGAGATGCAGAAAACTGGGAAAGATTACGAGACAGGTACAGCGATGTGCTTCCCTGCTCTTGTGCTTTCCTATATGCGTTTGCCATTGGCATGTCAGAGTCAAGGTGGTGGACCTTTTGTTTGACAGTGGCTTTTTTTGTTTGTTTATTTATTTTAGTAATAGGCTATACTGCATGGTAGTTAAGCAAACTGCTACCAGAAATCACTGAGGTGTCCCTGTAATGCAGAGACCCTTCCAGAGACAGCAGGAGACAGATAGGTGCGTGAATGAGGAACAGCTACCTTGCTCCCAAGTTAAGCTGTCCTTGGTTGTGAATTGTAGTCCTCTGCAGCCTCAGCAGCCTCTGAAATTTCTGGAAAATCATAAAGGAGTCCTTCTGAACTCCAACCTATTTACAGATTGCCATTCTTTCTCAGATTGGTAGTCTTTGGTTTTTCATTTCTCTCTATGCTGTCTATCGTGATCTCTTGCCTGCAAGTTCAGCTTTTTGTAGGTTCGGAGGGGCAGAGCAGTTCATCTTTTTCCTTAAGCAGGATTTAACTGTAGCATATTTTGAAAAACACATACTAGTTCTGCCTATGATCCTTGCAGGTTACTCTTGACATGGATAATTTCAAAGCTAGGCTATCTCTTCCCTACATGGTAGAATGTGAACTCACTCATTGGGTTGTTGGTTTTTTTGGGGTTGGTTTTTTTTTTAAATTTTTTGCCTTCCTTTTTTGATGCTGATTGTAGGCAGGTTATGTTTAAATCAGGGGCTCCATCTTTGGTGGACTGAACTTGTATTGCCTATTAAACTGAAAAACAGGGCCTGACAGTTACTAAACTTGAACTTTGTGTAAGTTGTTGAATTGGAATCAAAGTAAGTAAAGGAGGGAGGACAATGTATCTATCCACTTACGGAAACGTCTCTCTTCTGTAGTGGATTGTCTTTTCTAGGGAGTGTCTACAGGTAATGCCGAGAGGCAGCCTTTAGGCTCCATGCAAAACACCTGGACTTCGTACCCAAATAAGCTTGCATCAAAGATGTAATTGATCAGATAAAAATATATCCTGACTGTTAACTACTTTTTCTTTAGTCCTGAGTCAATCAGCAAATGCTTTTTTAAGCTCAGAACCTTTACTTTATGTTTGTGAACATGCCCCCTCCCGCCTCCCCCCCTTCCTGCAGTACAGTTGCCTAGTGCCTTTTCTGATCTGTATATACACTTGTTTGTAACAAAATGTTTCAGATTCTTATATTTGTAGGAAATCAACATATCAACAGGTGTGTGTAAGTAAAGAGTTGTTTAATATTCAGGGTGTCAGTGGGGTGTCTGTCTCAAGGTGTCTTCTGAAACCTCTTGGTCCATTTTAGTAAAAGTTGTATGTCCACCCCACAGTCTGGGAAGCTGCTTGAAAAAGTGAACTGGATTGTTTTGGTTTGTGGTTTCTTGTTAGCTAAAATGGTGGTTTAGAATCTATGTAGAAGAGCAGACCCTTTCCTGAACATTAACTCTTTTTCCTTATTTCCTTGGTGAAATAGACTACCTAAAGTGTTGTGGTGGAGCTGGAGAACTGACTTTTAGAGAGGGAAGAAGAAAATAAAGAGGATCATGTAATGTGGATCCAGATCTAGATCCCACAGCAGTAAGATCTCAGTGCCAGTTATTAGAAGGATATAGCAGTGTTCTTAACATCTTGACTGCTGACAAACGAGTAAGGAGGATGCTCACTTTGCCTTTTCTAAAAGCCGGCACCTCCAGAATTATAGTGCTTCTAGCACTAGTATATCTTTATTACTTTGAAACAAGAAGAAAGAAAATATGTTTTGGAGTCACCTACATTGTTCTAAATATGCTTGGCTTGGAAGAGAACATTGTATGCTGAGTCTAGTGCTCACTATGTCCTTAAACTTAAAATACACGGTTTATTTACTCTTGCAGGATGAGCTGTCCTGCATAGGGGGAAGCAGATTGAGGTACGTGTACTTCAGTTATTTTTGCTCTGCTTAGAATTTTCTTTGTAGCAAATGGTTTTTTTTCTTGTTTCGTTTCTACATTCCCTGCCTTGCTGAATGAATCTTCATCGTGCTTCAGTTTTGCCTGAAAGCATATTTCTCCCTTATTTTGTTATTTAGTACTGTGTTTGGCAACGACTTTATGCGCAACAGTATACTTCATGTGCTTCAAAGCTTGAAGGCAGAGTTTTATAGCTGGACAACAAAATTATGCTCTTTGGACACTGGATTTCTGTAATATGAAGTTAGCTTAAGGAGTTACTTAGCAGAGTTAGTATCTCCAAGAAAATGTGTCAAATTTTGGTTTGTTCATTTGTGGATTAGGAGATGATCACGGAGTTTTTCAGGAACTACACAATCAGTTGAAATGGTTGTGTTTGTTTCCTTAGTAGGAAAAAATATGGAGGCTCTTTTCAGTTTTCATTCATAGTAATTCTTGGTCCTTATTTGATTGCTTCAGAGAGGTGAAAAGACTGTTTACGTTGTCTGTTCAGGTGTTTATATGGCCCTGTCACTGTGATGTCCAAGCTGCCATGATTCCTAGGTGAAACCTTGGCCTTTCTCCTGATTCTCTTTATACCCTCCTCCCACACTGTACATCTGCTTCTTCATTTTAATGCACAGCGCTATGGTAAGAGATACTCTGCATCTGCAGAGGGACGATGAAATCACCTTACCTTATCCTGCTCACTGGGTGGCTTATTTACAGGCAGGATTCTTCTGGGGCAGCTCCTGTTGGAAGAGCGAGACATCAGAATGCCGGCTTGAAATTGCCATTCATATGTGATCTGTGAATTGGCTAATTTTGACATGTAGGTAGTTAAGAAATGATTACAGTCAGAGGAGTCATGACCTCAACTTTTCATCATCTCCATTGGCTTGTGCCCTGGTTTGGAAGTGAAGAAGGTATAGGAAGTTTTAATTGTACCTGTGTGATTTATCCTCAGTCAGCTCTTTAATTTCTTCTGGCTGTCTGAGGTTTCCGACACGCTGTAAATTTCTCCAACTTTTTCATTATCTGCAATTTCTTTATGACTCATGAATCGGAGTGGAGAGAGAGTGTGGATTTACAGCAGAGATAAACATGTCCATAAAGTCTGTATCTGTGTCAGTAATTGTACTGCTGTCAGTGACTGTCCTGTTTTACAGGTCTCTCTTGGGAGAGGAACACGCTTTGCTACCAGTGTCAGAGAAGTGTTCACTTTGATTTGCATTAACTTGCCAGGAGATTAGGTTGTGATGGTGAGGGTAGAAATTGAGTCTGGACCTTGGCTGCTATTGTTTTTTTTTAAATAAGTGGGTGTGTGGTTGTGTTGCCCTCTCTGTGAAGGAAAAAAAAAAGGAGGTCCAGACTGTTCTTAAATACAAAATCAGGGAGATGCAGTCTACTGATGATATCAAATGTGATACTACCCATATGCATAAATTGTGCATTCTTACCATAAAACAAATGCTGTATCTAGGTAACTGTCATATATGGAAAAAATACTGCATGGATCCTTAGGGTGTTTTCTGTCTGCTGGTGAAGTAGAATAAATATTTCTCTAAGCTTCAAGAAATTTCTGCATCTTCACCTTCTTCCCCCTCCCTTACTCTGAGGGGAAAGTGCTGTTGTGGATTTCGATGGCGAGTACTAATACAGCATCCTAGCCTCCAGGCACTGATGACTCTGCTTGCTGCAGGAGGTATATACTATTGGAGTTTGAGAAAGGGGGAAAAAACCTCTAAAACTCTCCTAAATGTGTCAAAAGTTCAAACTTCTGCAATTTCTCTTTGCTTTTATTTTCTGTTTGATGCCTGTTGTTGATATTTGTGTACGTGGAATCTCCTTTCTTTAGATGATATAGTTTGGGGGTTTGTTTGTGGTTTTTTTTCCTGTGACTTACTAATTTTTTGTCACAGTAATAAGGTAATTATTTTCTCACAGAATTATTTCCGTTATGTCAGGTGTGCATTGAGACCACCAAATGCAGTTGATTGAATTTTTCTAAGTCTGCTGGACACCTTTTACAGAAGGGAGATTATCGTAAAAAATGTAAACACCGTGATTGTATAGATAGCTTTTAAATGTGCATAGATGTATGAGTGTTAGAAATGCTAAGATGACATCTGCCATTGCATGGTTGTTAATTCTGGAGCCTGATGTTGGAAATAGCTTTTCAAATGTTAGGCAGCATCCATCTAGCTGGGGTAACGGAGTTTCCAAAGTTAAGTATAAGGTCCATGTGCTAAGTGGCCCAATAGCTGGCAGATTAACTGTGCCCTTAAAACTGCTGTTGATCTTAATGAGTGATGCTCAACACAACAGCCAAATAAAAGCTGAGTTACCATGAGATGCTTTTTACCTGATCTTTATTGAAAGGTCTGTCTTTTTTCCTTTTCTCTTATCTTCCTCCTCTCTTTTTCTATATCCCCATGCCTAGTTTGTGGATCCAATTTTGTTAAAACAAAGGTGACCTGAGTACTTCAACCAGGATGTATGACTTACTTTATTAAAATCAAACCAAACCAAACACACACACACACCCCCACCCCCAAAAAAGAGAGAAACCCATGCAAAACATTTGTGTTATACCCTAGTATTCCTTCCATAAAAATGTCTTTTCTGAAAGTCCTCTTTGACTCCTATACTTTGTTCAGTAGTAGGAAGAAATGCTGCAATAATTTGATCCTTTCTGGAAAAGAGGAGCTGAATTTATATTGATAAGAGTGAAGGCTGATATAGCTACTTACTAGCTAAGAGAAGGGAGCCTTTTCAGTGTCAGTGGAGAAGAGGAAGAGATCTGATTAATCTGGAGACTAACTGACCAAACTACTTTGAAGACTGAAATCATTCATCTGATCCATCACCGTTAGCTTTTGCAGGATTTTTGCTATGCCACTCAAAGCAGTAATTTGTGCTTTGTGAGGACATCTGGAATATTAGCATTGGTCAGTCAAGCAGTGTAACATGTGCAGCCACCAGGGTGGTTGTGCAGTCTCTGTTGGAAGTTTTCCAGACCTCACTGAATAAATAACTTGAGCAACGTGATCTGACCCCATAATCAATGCTGCTTTGAGTAGGAGACCTCCTGAGCTGTTGTAACCCAAATCATCCAGTGATTTGATGATTCTGTGGTCTAAGATCATTTCTAGAAGTAAGTTCATTCAAAGCTTGCATTCCCCAACCTCAGCTGAACACAGCACCGAACAGCTGGTTCAGCTCATGGGCTTTAAGCAGGAGACCTCAGGTACAACTCCATGGTCTGCCTAAATGTGAGCTACCTGATGAGGAGCTAGAAACACAAGGATTCTTGTATTGCAGTGATGGCTTTCGTGTTTTTTGGGGTTGATGAATGGACTGACTTCTAAATACTTCCATCCACAGAGGTGATGAGTCTATGCAACTTGGGCTGGGGAACCTGTTTTTCTGTGTAGGGAAATGTAGTCCATTCAGTGTCATTCTTTAGGCAGAGGAAGAGAATAGTCCTCAACATACACAGAGGTTCTTGTGTGTCTTGGCTGAAATGAACAGTGAAACCACCATCATCTGTCTAGACAAGCAGGGGGTCAGTGGGGCTTGACGGAGGAGCTTTTAGCCATGAGAGTAAAGGAATGGGCTGTCACATTAAAGCATTTCTACCTGCCACATGCTTGGCACAGAAAGAAACATGACTACAAACAAAATGTTCTTACATTATACTGTCAGAAGCCTATTTTTTGCTACTCTCATTCTGACAGGATAACTTGTAGACTACTGTCAGTGGAGGAATTGAGGATGGGGAAAAGTTTGATCAAGCATAAGGTTATGTGCATTTTTCCATTACGGTTTAAAAACACAGAAATGCCAAACAAATCTCAGGAGATGCTCTGGTAGGGACTCTCAAACCTTTGCAACTGGTCTGTACTTAATATTTAAACTTCTTTCGCCATCTATACTAACCTTTATCCAATTAAAACTTTCTCACTTGTTCTGTGTTAATAGACTGTTTCCTCTGTATTTACAAATATTGGAAAGATGTGTGTATCACCTCTGTCTGAAATGTTTTCCTGTAAATTTTGGCTTGTGGCAGGAGTGAAGAGAGCATTTTCTTCCACAGTGTGGGTAGCTGGACCTATTTGCAGAGCCGCAGCTGATTCTACTGACAATCGCACTAGATTATGGAGACCTTGGATCAGTTTCTGGCACTACCACTGTTCTGCTTGATTGGTTTATTTGCCTTCTCGTGTGTCCCTCCCTATTTCCCTAATTGCGTGGTGGAGTTCACGTTAACTTTCTTTTACAAGACATTGGAAAAAATCACAGATTTTTAAAAAACAGCATATAAAGCCTTTATCGTTAAGTATCCTATCCTGTATGCTGTTTGTTGTTGTCCCCTGCTTGCAGCTATTACATGCCACAGGAAGGCATCATTAGAATATTGTGTATGTCGTCAGTAGAAGTAAAATGAGAATGTGGTGATGAAACAAACAGATCTCAATATCAAGTGCTTTTCAGCCTGGGACCCAAGCAGGGTAACTAAAAAAAAGAAAAGCAAGGTTCGTCTCGGCTGTTTACAGACTTTATATATAAAAATATCTTTATTTGCAAGCAGTGTAAAGGTTAAAAATTACTAGTATGTATCCATACTAATACCAGGGATTATCTGCCTGTTTGGTGGCATGTTTGCACTGCTAGCTCAGAGTCAGTGGAATTACTCGGTATGTAAGGATCAATGTCACTGTTTCATTCAGCAAGCGTTTGTGCTTTGAGAAAGGAAATACACTGTATTTGTCAAATAGACTGAATGTAGGTCGGTGGGTTATTGCTATATTCCTTTTCAGTTATCTGTTTTGAAGCAGGTGATAATGCATACAAGGCTATATGAAAAAATCATCTGGTATTTTGTTGATTTGAGTGGTTTCAGTTGTTCTGAGCATGAAGTCTTCTGGAAGATCAGTAACGGACTTGCCACCTTACCTCTTGCATCCCCAATAAATGCAGCTCTGAACATCCCGGCTGTATAATGTTGCTAGACCAGGTCTGATAGTATCTGTCTCTTATTGCCTCATTAACTTGTGAGCATTAGAACAAGATAAAAATGCCCTAAAGCCTCTTATCTGATGATTGTTGTAACCTTCTGAGTGCCATTAGTTTAAGTTTGCAATCAAATGCTTCCCCTGAGTATAAGGAGCACTGATTAAACCTGAAGTGTCCCCAGAGGCTTTTACAGCTGTCATGGGGGCGGTGGCAGCCCCTCTCCAAAAGGAAGAGGGGGGCTGGAGGTCCCGGTGGGGCGGCCACTCTGCAGACCTCCACGTGGCTGCCCCAGCTGTTCCGCTTTGCCTAATGAATTGTTTTACAAGGAGAGGCTGGATATTGTCATCACAAGCTGCCTTCCCCAGGGACTGAAGCCAGCCTGATAATGACTAATGTTAGTGATAGTAATTGAAGTGTGATGGCTCTCCAGGGACCTGCACACGCGTAGAGCTGTCAGGCACTTGTGGCTGGTACAGTCCCATGAATACCTCAGAAATGCTTTTTAATTGCTTGACTTTCATAACTAGTTCCCATATATCTCCTGCAGAAATACACATTTTATGGGGGAAGGGAAAAAGCTGAGAACTCTGCTATGACCCTGGTTTACACATGTAGTTTACTGCCCTGATGTGTTTCTAATGAGGATGGCTGTGTGTTCTTGCTCCCCTCTGAGGGTCTTGGTGGGGGTCTGCTCAGTGTCTCTGCACAGGCACGTACAACTGATGTCACCTGCACATACCTTTTGTTTTATGTCTAAGCCCCGTCTTCTATAATAACGATCCTTGATGCATGGACATTGTACTTGATTATAAAAGAAGGCAATAGCTTTATTTCAGAATATCAAAGATTTACTGGTATTAATAGCATGGAGGTAATGATAGCTATTTGCAGTTTGTTAGGCACTGGAAACTGGATGTAAGATAGAATAAAACTCTTACAAAAACGTAGCATATCCATGTGTCCCAACAGGACTGGAGTTTACGGCCATGGGCTTTTGGGGGTTTAGGACAGAGAAGTGACTGATCTATATAAAACAGTGATGTTTTTTTTCTCTGAGAATTTTCTGCATTAAAATGGCATTGGTGAATATAGCGGTGAGCTTGATATAAAAATAGCTGGAACAGGGAACTGCACTCCTGACTTCAAGGATAGCATGTTGTGTAGGGGGAGTGTTTTTTGTTGGGTTTTGTTTTGGTTTGGCTTAAGTGCTGTGTTGGGATTGGCAGATGAAGCAACTAATTGAGTTAAATTAATGTTTTCGGCCAGTAATAGCATAGATCATAACATTATATCAATTCAGGAAGCAGCTTTTAACAGGACCATGAGAGCTGCCATACTCAGACCAGTACTCTTGTAGTATGTTGCCCCCAACAGCGGACTTTGCCAGGGTGAGAGGTACTTGCTGTCCTGCACAATTGCAGAGGAGCAGGCAAAGGGAGGTTTCTTGCCAACCCTCCCCAACTGCAGTTGGTGTATTCCCAGAAACCTGAAGCTTCTATAGCTCTGTCTATTGAAAATATACCTATTTCTACATTTCTGTGTAATACTTTTCAGGATCTTGTTAAATTTAACAATATAATGTCATATGTTTTTTAATTAAAGAGCTACTAACTTGAGTGCATGGAAGCTTGCATTTCCTCCCCAGCTATATCTATTAGTCTAATAATGTAAGACTTTGTCTCCTTGCAATGTTGCTTTGCCTTTATTTCCTCTTACAGATTTCTTTAGGTCAATTTCATTGTTGCTCTGGGGTTGATGGTTTTTTTTAATTATTATTTCGTTTTCATTAAACAAATCTAACTTTAATGGCTATAAAAGGGCTTCTCATGTATTAGTTGGACCTAGTGTGATACTGTACTGGACTGAGAGCTCTTGTGGCTTACTTTGCTACTTATAAGGCTGGTCTTTTCTAAGAGTCTATAGAGTAAAAATAACAGGTCTCCTCTGGCTTGGTGCTGGCTTGGACAGAGTAAGGGTGAAATTCATGTTGTTGCTACTGCTTGAGGAAGCTGTGAGGGGGAAATGGATTTATTCACAGAGCTGAGTGACCAACACAGGGAGCTTGGAAAAGAGATAGGAAAGAGGAGACCTTGTCAAATGGAAAACATTTTGTTCATCCTAGTTTTTAAGGGTGCTTGGAAGTATATATTTACCAGATACGTAGCAATTGCATAATACTGTGAGATAAAAGGATAGACTGGCTGAAGGTAGGGGTTTTAATACTGGGTTGATCATGAGACTATGGAACAGGTAAGAAGAGATAGGGAACAGAGGTCAGATGGTAGGACAGAAATGTGCAGGGAGGGAAAGGGAACAAACCTCATTTTTTGATACTAAGTCTGATTTTTGTTTCAGCTCTGTATTTAGATGACTCAGTTCAGGCCCCTCTCAAGTCAACATAAAATATCTTAGTAAGTTCAGGATAAGTTAAAATGGATCCTACTAATTAGTTCCAGCCACTTTATAGATCTGAGTGTTGAAAACAGTGTTTTGTTGCTCTTATTCATATGTTGCTCTGTAAGTATAAGTCTATTTGGTTTCAGGCCTAAGGGCAATCTTCTGAGAAGACTAGAATTTAAAGAGATCAGTTATTTCCAACGCTTTCAGAGCATCCTAAAAGGCCACTCTAGGAAATGGAGCCAGTAAATGAGACCTAGCCTGAGCTGTGGGAAAGAACTACAGTTTAGAAAGTCACAAGAAAAATTTTGATCATGTGGCTAGGAGGCTGCTTTGAATCAATTTCTGGCCTGAATTCCCTTGTTTAAAAACTGTCTTTTTTAGAAAAAAAAAATAATCCTGCCTCACTAAACCAAATCAATAGTGATGGAGAATTTACTACATACCTATTGCTTACTTCACTATTAAAAATCCTAATTGTGAATTGTTAATCCTAATGTGAATTTGGCCAGGTGCTGAGACATTTTGGATTGTCTCCATCTGTACAGGAGCGTTTTGCTGTGGTTTTTGAGTTCTAGCTGGAGATCAAAAAAGGGTGCTTAATGCCGTTGCCAGCAGAGTAAACATACTACCTCTTCTCATCAGATTCATTGCAAGTTTGTTCTTCACCTCCCCCCTCTAGTGAAGTGCTGGCTCTTAGAAATTTATTTTGGTAATAAAACATTACTTTATACTTGCCCATGAAAGCATGTTTGAAGGCTGTTTGTGGGTTCTTTAAAGTGTCCAAGAGATTGTTGTTCCCTGAGCACGCTGCAAACTGGTATCATAATTAAGCCTGATGAATTAACATACAGAAAGTTAAGCTCATAACTTTCAGTGGTTAACTTAAGCTCTTAAAATGTGGAACCAAACCTGTGGTTGGCATGCTGTAATTCAGTTGTCAGTCCCAAAATGTTATGTATTGATGGGTTTTGGTTCTGAGAAAATGGGTGGGTTTATTCTTTCAGAAATTTTATTCTTGCAGAAATTTTTGATCACAATGAGGAGAGAATAAAGTTGTGCTTACTGCTTCTCACAGTTGTAAGTCTTGACAGTAGAGCTAAAGGATACAGTTCAGTTATTTTCCTGTGATTTATGTTACAACTCTTTACTGTAATTGGGGAGAGGGGAATAGGAAACTCCGTGCTGCATAAGTAGAGATTGTCAGTTCATAATTTAATTTTAAGGAGGTATTTTTACTGATGGGTTGCTACAGTGCAGGCGCAGGAGTGGTGGCAACTGAGAAGTGTCTAATAACCAGTTAAACAGATTTTGCTTGGGTTCTGTTTTGAGCACTTGTAGTGAAAGCTGGTGAAGCTTATTGTGATAAAGTTCAGCAGAATATATCTTCTGTGTCGAAATTATTTTACACTGATAGAGCATTTCCTTATGGAGAGCTTTCTGTGCTAGGAGACATATATCCAAATAGCGTTTAAACTGCACAAAGTGCCAATTATTTTGGTGTGAGTATACACTGTCATGTAAAATCTGGCTTTCCAGATATTTGGTGATTTTACAAAGATCTGTTTCATAACTAATACAAGTCTGTCTTTTAAGTCCTTGCACAATGTCTCTGAAACCTATCGTTACATTTTAGTTTTTTAGGTTCAGTGGCAATTCAACAGACGTTAGTCCGAAATTGTGACTGTAGGGTTTAATCTCTGTTCTACTGAACCTGGTAAAATCAGGTTTGATCTGATAGCTGGAGGCGAATCTGTGAAGAGCCCAAGTGTTGCAATAAAGTGGTGTTGGTGCCCTTCTCCCGGTGGTCTGCTGAACTGTTATCCTGTGGTAGCTCTAGAGGGCTCTCTGCAGTTGGAAATGTTACGTTTACAATGAATTGCATGACAAAGGTCTTAACAACCTGTTGGTCGTTAAAGAACTCGTAATACTTTTTTTTGGCAAATACTATCCTATTGTCATCAGCAAAATACAGCAAATGCAATTAGTGTCTAATTTTCTCCAGTGTCAATTAGAGATTCTCATTTTTTTTTCTGAATTGTGTTCTGATCTGGGTGTAAATGATTGTCACTTAAGTTACAGCATTTAAGTAGCGTAGGAAATTATTTTTGTGTGTGTGGTTTGTGAAGTTCGTTGTGTAAGTCACTAGAAGTGTGATGTTATCAGCACTGCATGTGTGTGCAAGAAAGACAGGAAATAATTATCCCAGCCTTTATTGTAGCCATGCAGTTGGTTACTGTAGTAACCTTAGAAGTATATGGGCATTGTTGCAGGAGCATTAGAAATAAATGTGTAAGATGGATGACTAGATGAAATGTATGGAAATGGAGAGGATGAAAGTATGAACAGTAATTTTCAGCAGAGTAATAGGCATTTGTCATCAAGTTGTATCAAGTGGCATTTAGAAAGGAAAGAATACCTATATGATACTTCAGGGTTTTATTTCCAAACCCTTCCTTTGGGTGTTACACAGGAACACCAGTCTCAGTTCTGCCTTGGCGCATGTGCAGTATCATGCTGAGTTCAACTGGGAATTCTGTATCAGGCTTGGTTATATTAAAATGCCCTTTAAAATGGTTAGTTTGAAAGTGAGTCAAGTAGTTAAAAGATTGTAATGATGCGTTCTCTGTTATAGTACTAAATTCTATTCTTGTACTGTTTTGTAGTTTTGCTTTTCCAAATGTGTGGTTTTGTACTGACAGTGCATTGCATGAGGGAAGCCGATGGCTTGGGAGGCTGATGGCTTGGGAAGCTAGCGGGTGACATGTGGGGAGTTGACATGTAGATATGAATGCAAGGCAGTTGAGTAGGTAAGCTCTTTCATTGGGTGTGTGTGCTGACATAAGCAGCGTTGTGTAATAATTTCAGTGCAAAACTCTGATGTCTTAAACAGAACCAGAGAAGGAACATCTACTGACATGAATGACAACAGTTTGCATCACCTGGAGGAATTGTCTTTGGTTTCAGAAAGCCAGTGCTGCATTGCTTTCACTTGGTTGTGTTTTGAAAGCTGCGAAGACTAGAAATAACTAGAAATACCACCTGTGAAGACTAGAAATAAGTGCAATGTGATTACAGTTTATATTCTCCAATACTTTTGGGCAGCATGGGTTGGATGTCCATTACGGATGGTGCTGTAGTCTTCTGTATGGTAAGGAACTTATGTATTGAGGGAGTGAAAATAATGTTGAGTTTGGTGCTCAGTGTGCTCCCCAGTAAGGACATGCACGAGTGTCCTGGTCTGTGATGAGTTCTGTCTTGTGTACTCTGCAAAGCCCTCACTTGAAATCAGTTGTGAATTTACAGCTGAAGGGGGAAAAGGTGAGGTATGGCTAGACTGAGGAGGGGAACAGGTGGTTTTACTTTCATTGGTAGCATTTGCAGTTCCCTGAGCAATGAGGGTTGGAGAAACTGCCTGTTGAGAGCTACATCTTGATTAGATGTTTGGGCCTGTTGTAAAATTCTGTGATGTCTGCCGGCTGTGCCAGTGTGGAAGTCCTTGTGCAATGGAGGAAAGGTACTGAGAAATCTTTCCTGTAAGTTCTTTTTTCCCCTTCTTCTTGGAGCTACTTTTTGTAGTAGGAAAAATTTGCTGAATTACCCTTGTCTGCATAAAACACAAACTAATAACGATTAAGCTATTGATTACTTTTTCAGGCACTGAAAAGATGCTTCTTCCAGGAATTGTTTCCCCATGCCATCCCTGACTGCAAACACCTGCAACACACAAGTTCTGGTCATAGATGAATTTGAACACTCATTCCTCCTAGCATTTTGGATGTATTTATTGCACGTACTATATCTTTTCATGTCTGACCACTGTCATCTGAGAGGAAATCATATCTTTTTTATTTAAGGATATGGGTTGTGCTAGTTTAGTCGAAATGGGGATTTTATATGGGTTTTTATACACTAGTGAAATTTCTGTGTAATGAGATCTTAAGTGAATTAAACCCTTGTATGCAACTATTGAGCTTGTGCTTGCAAATTCAGAGGGTAAACATAGGTGTAGCCAGTTTTAAACTACATAAGATTTTTGTTTGCTTTTTGAAATAATTTTTCAAGTAATTCTGATTGAAGTGAAATAATTTCCGTTAGATACAATATTATGGAGTGGCATACTGAATTAGTGTGACAGAAGTGCTCTCAGTATGTTTAAACATGTTTATGTCTATATTCCATATAACGCTGTACGTTGTTAAACCCTGTCAGTTTTGAGATACAAGTAATGTAGGAAAAAATGAATTAAAAATACTCTTCTGGCTTTGCATCTGCCTGAGGGACATCCTGCTTGCTTGGAGGCTTCAAAAATACAATCCCTATGTTTACTTCCCAGTTGAGCAGTTCAGAAAAGTCACTAAACATAGAGGGGGGGATACAGTGAAAGTTACTTGGCACAAATTTGTGTGGAGAAAAAAAGGAAACAAACATTTTCTATAATCTTTCCTAGTTGTTACATGGTGAAGTAGCTATGGTGGGTAGAATTCAGGTGAACATGAGTTTCAGAGATCTCTGTGCAGCTGAAAGGGATAAAAAGAAAGTGATTTTTCACCAGTGATAGCCTTGAACCTTCAGAGGCCTGTATATAAGCTTTATGTTATCTGAAGCTGTATCTTAATTACCTTAAGATGTATTAAGTGCATGTATAAGTCTTTTCACTTCAAGGTCTGTTTTTTACTGGGTGCTCCATTTCTCTGTTTAAAACAATGGAAAAGTGACTTTTTCATTTGTTTGCTGTTTTCACTTTCTGGTAATCCAGCAGTATCACTGAGCTTCCGTGTCTCAGTTTGAAAGTACAGTGACAGTGTCTGTTGTATTTTAAAATCAGTTGAAATGATTATAGCAAAAGGTTGTAACAGTCTGCAGTTTTCAAAAAGCTGAGCTTCATACGCAAATGCATATATTAGTGTTACCTGGCAGTTGTTTTCATCACTGTTCCGAATGTTTTATTCGGACTTTTAAAAATGCTTCTGGTTTTTTTTTATTGTTATTTTGACCCAGTTTCACCACATCACCTGCTCTGTTTAGAGAACTTTTTTTCAGCCCGTCCACACCCTGAGCCATCAGGATGGTAATTCTCTAGTTGCAAGGGATGGCAATTCCTGCTCTCTGAAGAGCTGGCTTCTGAATGCTCGTGTGAGGTTCTGGCCCTGAATCTATCTATCACGCCAGGGTCACCATAGTGCATTTCCCGGGCTGAAGCTGCAAAGTCCTCAGTCTCCGGGTTGCCTGCTGCTTCCCTGCTAGAATTCACTGTGCCAGACCCATGGCACCCCTGTCTTTCATGAATGGAATTCAAAAAGACACTTACATTTCCATAAATAAATTAGGAATTCAGTGGCTTCTTCCGGCTAATCAGGGCAGGCTGATAAACCTTGCTAGCTGTTTAATAAATGAATTGTGACTGATTACCTATTAATATGGACGCCTCAGGAATTCACCCTGGGGGAAGCAGAGCAGTGAAATAGAGAGGGGCATGGCCCCCTGGGAAATCAGGGCTTCATGTTTGCAGCTTAAATATCTCTGTGAAGTATCAATAAGGAGGTAATTGAATTTTGAACACAAACATGAGCGCCGGATGGATGAAGGAGAGGGGGGCTCTGATCATCTCCTCATGCCCCTTCATACTCCCCTCCCCTTTCCCTTAGAGACCACTCTAGTGAAGATAGATGCTAAATCCATTAAATAAAGATTAGACTCTATCGTGGTAGAAAATGGCAGCTTAGCTAGATCCGTGGGCAAATTGGGACCTTTAGCAATACAGAAAATTGAAATATACATTTTTAACAAGTGTGCTGTCGACACAGTAATAATGACTGTGTGGCTTGTGGGGTTTGCTCACCTTTCAGATCTGCTTTTGTCTGCTTATATCACTTGCTCTTGTTTTGAAAGCAGGCTGCTTGGTCTCTCTGAAGCAGAGAAGACTTAGGGGAAGGAAGGTTTTATTTCCCGCCTTGCTTTCTGTCTTAGGCACTTCTTCTTAGGGTTTTAATAGTATAGAAGATCAGTACTCTTGTATTTCAATATGGAAATAATTAACTTTGGCTCCAGCATGCTCAGTCACACGTCCTGAGAAGTAGTTGGAAATAGTCTAGAGGAAGCATAGAGATGATACTGGAGAGCAAAATGTAAATGTGATTGGGCTTTTTTAAAATGGGGTTTATTCTCTAAGCACATGGCTTTGTTTTTTATTTACTCCAGATCAATTTTTCTGAGTTCTACCATTATAGGAAAGATTAGTATAGGGGTGTGCATTGTAAAATGTCAATGTTTGTTCTTGTCATGCAATAAGCTGTAGAAACACAGTTGAAGTGGCCTTTAATGTGTGACAGTCTTCCTTTATAATGCTGTGCTAGATGCAGAACGCAATCAGGCTTTCATCATAGCCTCCTCGCATGCCCTATCCTCTGTTGCAGAAAGTCAACCGATCCTCCTGGGTTTTGAAGGTAAAACTTCACCTACCTGTACAAGTAGGGGACCAACTGCCATATAAGAGAGGCTACTCCTCTTTTTCCAAGGAAGATGATCATTCTGCATGACAAAATCCAAAATTGTTTCTGTTTAGTGTTAGAAATGAGCCTAACTAATGTGTTCCTAGGGAAAATTTCTGTTCTTTCCTTCTTGAAATTTTTCTCTTTACGCTAGATATTTTTGAGAATGCAAAAAGGAAAAAAGGATTTATGCTTTGCTGAATTATAGTGGACTGAGATAGTAGTGTAACATGGGGACTTCTGTCTGCTCTTCTGGGACAGTTCCCTGATAACACCACTTAATTTTTTCAGACTCCTCAACTTTTAGCAGTCATGCCTGGAAAACCCTTGATGCTGCATCCTCAGCTTCAGCTGCTAACAACTAAGCCAGCATCGTCTTTTTTGGTTTAGGAAAAACAAAAGTAGATATTAAGTGTAAGAAAATTAATATACATGGGTCCATTCCAGAGACAGTAATGAATGTACTGGGAATGTCTTGGGTTTCATTAACACAGAGCTGCTACAGATGTGGAAAAGGTTTTCTATCTGTTTCCCAAACTTATCATCTGCTTTCACGTCCCAGAAGTTTACTCACCTGTCTCCTGTCAGAGTTTTTTTTGGTTGGGAATATCTGTATTCTTTCATCCAGCCATGCTTCTAGCAAGGAAAAAATTTTCTAAGCTGGCTCAGCCGCAAGGATTCTCTTTCATGGCATCGGCACCAAATTGAAAATGAACAGGTACCACCCCTTAGCTAAATTGCAGTAATTGATTCTGTATGTGCTGTAGGCAGTCTCGATTTAAGAAGCAGTCAGATCTCAAGGCTCCCTTGGTAAGGGTATATTACAGCATTGGGTTTACCTTTGGCCAAGCATGTTGATCATGGGCTCCTTCTCTCTTGGGATTTCCTGGCCTTTGTCCCCTTGCAAGAGGACAGTTCCTCTCCTGAACCTCAGACCTCTTTCTCCATTTCTGTCTGCTAACTATTTATAACCCATCTAGTTTTCTTTAACCTTGGCTGACCCCTTTCAAAGAAGTCACCAGTACCTTAACAGCCTATGTTCTTGTTTCTCTCATGCTACTGACATCCTTAGCCTTATTGTATCACCTATCCCTCTGCCTATTTTGGAGATTTTTCTGCTCTCCCTGCATGTAAGCTTAGACTGATTTTCTAGCTCAGGAGTCCTCCTTTTGTATATCCTGAATTAAAAAGGAGACTCTTGCTAATTTGTTCTGTAGCTTCTTCTGAAAGCAGGCATGTGCCAGGAACCTCACAAGCTTATGGCTTTCCACATATTAAGGCACTTAGTGATGCAGCATTTTAATTAAATTAACCAGAATTCGTAAATTGTAGATAGACAGATTTTCCAGATCATCTCAATATGAGCTTTTAGAGTGATCAACACTCTGCTGGTGTTTAATCCATCAGACTGCCATATGGAGCGTTGAAGAGCAGAATATCTGTTTATTAACAATTGTTGTTTTTTCACGTCAGCAAGTACAATTTTCATATTTGAGGACCTGGGAGTGCAATCTGTTGCTGCATCTCATATATGAATTGTATCAGCCTCATGCCAGACTCCGTTTCATGTTTATCCCTGAATTTTTACTGAATCCACGTGACCCAATAGCTGTCTAAATGGCAGGATAGACCTGGAGACTCTGGTGGAATGACCCTCATGAAGTTCCTTGGTTATACTATCACAGGAGGAATGTGTCCAGATGTGCTTTGTGAGAAATTATGGATATCTGTATCATCAGTGGTTTCTGCAGTCAGTTGAGACACATTTAATGAAGCTTTGCAATTTGAATGACCAGAATATAAGTTATAATTCACAGAAGTCAGAATGTTCTTCCTCATCTTCAGGATGAATCCAACCTTTTATTCACCTTGTATTAATAAATACCAGTTCTCAAATTCTAGGGTATTTTCTGCGTTGGACTTGTTATCAGTAGAAGTTACCTGTCTGTTAAAGAGTAGTGGTCTGTTCCATTTTATTGTGACGTACAAGTCTGTTTCTACTCCTTTAGCTGAGTGAACTCTGCCAGTTGTTGGTCTTTCCAATGGGAAAAATACTCTTTAGGCAAGAGGCAAAAAACCTTCTTGTTTTGTGACTTTGTCACTGCTGCTTTCAGAAAGAAGTAGTAGCTGTTCTAGGATGAGAAATGAGATGGGCCCAGTGCAGAAATATGTTTTGCAACCTAGGCATCAGGTATTCTCATCAAATTTAAGATATTTTCCATTGTCAGAACCCCTTGAATTCTCAGCAGGAGTAACATGTAGTCATTTTTATTCATCCAGATGTTTTCATAACTATTAGCTTGTTTGTTTTCTTGGATGCTTTGGTAGACTGTGGGGAATAAGATGTTCTTATTAAGACAACTTCATTCTTATCTCTGTTTAGGTAAGGTATGAAGAGGAGGGAACTGTTGGTATGTGCGGATGACAATAGATGGAAAGCAGTGGTTTCTCCCCTATTAAAGTTGTCCATCTTATCCAGCAGATGGCATTGAAAATGTACCTGCTGCTCTGTCTTCTTGCTAGGCAATGCCTTAGCTGAAATCTGAAATCCTACAGGCTGTACTCTTCTCTGGTGCATAGCTGCAGATCACTTCCTAATGAGGATTTTGAGTGCCCCCTGCCTAGTGGGTAAAACAAAAGCCAACACACCCATGGATTAATGAGAAAGGAATTTAAGGCTGGTGTGGTGTACGCTGCAACAAAATTCCTTTTCAGTGTTTCAAAGTATTCCTTGAAACATTTAGCATTTGGGCAAGCCCTATTAGTAGTCTTCTCTTTCCTGACTTACATTGTTTGTCCATCTGCTTGTCTGCCAGTCATCGTGGTATTTGTGCCATGTGGGCAAATAAGCAGTGATCTTTCAATAAGCTCAGCACCAAAAGCAACGTGAAGCACTCATCCTTTGGAGCAGTCCTACTGTACTCGCTAGCTCAGACCTGCTGCTGGATTCCTAGAGAAGGCACAAGTTCCGCAAGCCAGTGACAGCATCTGTCCCAGTGATGGGTGTTTCTTTGGCTGCTGACAGGAGGGGTTTGTGGGCCCCTTGCATGTGGGTCACTGGGAGGAGGCGGTACTGTGGGTGCTGGTGATGTTTAGAGTGGGTATCACTTAGCTTCTAATTAAATTGTGAGGATAGTGGGATGTAGATGTCGTGTAATGATTCAAATGGTAACTGGCTATGGCAACTAAGCTGAGAAGTGAAAAATCTTTACTATGCATGATGAAAACGTCAGTTCTGTACCACTTTATCTTTGTTTCCTGTCTTTTCTGTATTCTTGAATCTTCTTTCTTTTCAGTAAATATGCTGTTTAATATAATTTCTGTACAAGCATTACTGTACTAAGGTAGTGTTTTATTCTTCCTGAGCAGCCAAATAATTTGAAAGAAATTATAGAAGTTGTGTACATGAAACAGCTGTCATGTGGAGTCAGCATGAATGCCTACATCACGACTATGTAGCATGGCTTTGTTTGCCTCGTATTGTTTATGTATTGCTCTGTATTGTGACTAAGTTAGCAACATACCCATTTCAGAGTATTTAAACGGCATTGAGAGCTAAGGAACATTGTTACCTGTCTAGAACCTACTGGATTAAAAATGTCTTCTACCAGCACCTTAATTTCTTTTATATCTGAGGACCTGAGTAGATGTGGAAAACTGGAGCTTTTTACACTCTCCTCCTCCATATCCAGACAAATTGTCTGTGATTCGTGTTTTGATGACCGTGGACACTGCTGCTGTTCTGTCCCTCACTTAGCCTTGTGACCAAGTATAATGCTTGACTCTCCAGTAAGTCCAGGCATCCAAGCTATAATCTAAATATTCTTCCTTTTTTCTGTATAACACCTGTGGAATAACATCTTTCCTATCTGTCCACACAGCTCTTATCCAAGTTCTTGTAATATTACACCTTTCCCTGAATCTTTTACTCTGATCTTATCAAACCTTAATCCACTCGCAAAGATGAGCTCATTGTTTTGACTGATCAAGATCTCCATACATTTCTCCACATACTTTAGTATTGTATCAAACCACTTTTCTTTCTCTTCATGGTTTTATTTGTGCTTTAACTAATATACTGCCTCCAGTAACAGGAAGAAAGCAGACACTTCTAGTCTGTCAAGAATACAAGTTACTACGAGCCGTTGCTGTGGTTTCTAAGAACCTGGTTTCCCTGCACACTTTTGAGGCATACTCTGTAAACATGCAGGGAGCTAGCTCACCCTCCTTCCAGCTGCTGTACAGCATGTGTAGAAATCTTGATAACTGTTAAGATGATGTGTTGTAAGTATGATACTTTTCAGTGTTGTCTCATTTAACTGTGTACCTCTATTGTCTGTCTGTATTTATATAGTGTCTCTCCTAAGCTCCCTGGGGCAGAAATAACTTGTCCTCTGTTTGTACACCATGTAGCAGAGTGTGTACTTGATCAACAACAAGAACTTCCAGGCATCAAAATAATTATTCAAGACATACATCAGCACTGCTAGCTAGCTGTATTTCTTTAAAGGTATTTGTCAAGTTAGCACCCTGGCTGTTTTCTTCTCTTTTTATTGACACTGTTGAACATGTTGGCTTCCTCCACTTTAGCATGATATGTCCTAATAACAGATATGTTTGAAATAAACTTTGCGGAGTATTCCTTGAAGGGCTTTGATGATATAAAACCAGTGTTCTGCAGGAGTGTTCAAGGCTTTTTTGACCAACTGCTTAAGAAAGCTGTTCTAGGAAATGCCACAAAAAGATATGCCTGACGTTTGGGACCAGTGTCTGTAGCTGTTACATTTTGACACCTACCTGGACCCCCCAAATCAGAAATAGAATCACCCCAAACTGTGGAGGCAGTCAGATCTTAAATAAGATGAGCTGCTGTTTTGGAGGCATTTATATCTTTCTGTAGATTTATATGAGGTTCTCAATTTAAGACACTTCAGTCTGGAACCTTAATTTAGTTGGCATGGATCTAAGCCTTGGATATAAAACACTATTCATGAGATTAAAATGGGATTTCCTTGTTTCATAATAATTCTGTTCCCTCAATCTTGGAACTTGACAGAGAAGGATATATAACAATTTGTGTGTATGGGAACCTGAGGGATGGATGGAGATGTTGCATAGCAGGAGGGAATGCATCAGGCATAGAAACGAAGTTTCCATTTGCACGTTAAAGTGCTGTCTTCTAGGGAATGCTGTCATTCTAGCCCAGTAATTGTATATATTGAAGAAAACTTTACCTTAAGTGACACAACTTTTGCTGTATTTGAGATAATGCTTTCTGAAAACAAATAATATCGTCCAGAACTATTATCAGAAACAGAAGAGGACATACTTGGAGATCAAACATGGCAGCAGTTAGTCACAGCATTGCTTTTTTCATCTGTTATAAAATGGAAGGGAAGGAGTAGAGGAAAATTCGTTCTCTTGCTTTCTGTATATATTGCAGGCTGCTTGAGGGGCTGTAATATCTGTAAATGTTTTATGTCATGTACGTAAATAGCAAACCCTTTTTTTTCAAGAAGTTGTAAAGTAATTGTAATTTGCTTTTACTTCTGGTTAGGTAAGTCTGAGAAAGTTAACAAACTAAGTATGATCTTTGTATGCATTTGTAATCACAAAGTTTTAGTTAAACTACACTGATGCAGGTTTTTTCCTTAACAAAGGTTTGTCACTTTGATAGGTTTGGAAAGCATAGATTTTAAGATAATTGGCATAAGTTGGCTAGAAGGTGGTGACACAAGGATCTGTACTTGGGCCAATTTCACTTGATAGCTCTTTATACTTGAACTGCTAAGTATAGGGTTTTTGTGACGCTTCTGAGCTCAAAACTTGCGGTTTGGCAGAATCGTCATGACAAATCTATCCGAACTTGCTGGAGAATATAGCTACACAAAGTAATTGGAGTTTGTGTGCAGCTGGTGAATGTGGCAGCATTTAACCATGTTTTGCGCGAGCCCCCCAAGCCTCCTGAGCTCCTGGGATGGTCCGGAACAGCCAGGTGGAAGCACAGTGCCCAGCATGGTGAAGCAGAGCAGATTGCTTTGCCCCTGTACGTCTTCAGGCTTGAGTGTATCCCAAGACACAACGAATTATTGTGCTGTTTGCCACCTCTTCTGCTTGACATTAATAGTTGTTTGTGCTTCATCACCTATATTTCTGCATAAGGTTCCATAATCTTTCCCCAGAAAGGAAGTAAGTCTCGTTCTCTCTTTTGTAACTTCAGATACTCTGTCACTTCAGGCAGTCTTTGGGTGGGAATAATTTTGAGATAGTGTGAAATACACCATTCACTTCAAGAGCTGCTTTTAAATCAAGAGATTTCTTCATGAGAATGTGAAAAAAAGTGAATCTCTTTGATTTTGAAAGGTAGCGCAGTTGTTATTTTACATCTCTACAATTGAGGAGATAAATTGAAAATTCCTATTGACTCCCAACCATGAAAAGAAAGTGGGGGAGAATGCAGGAAAAAAGTAATGGAAGCTCGTCAGATTAAAAGTAGCAAAAAGGAATGCTTCTTATACGATGAATGATTTGATGCAGAACTTTCTGCCACATAGGGAATTTTATTTTTTTTCCCCAGGCCAAGTACTTAGCAGCTATGGAAAAGGAATCAGGCAATTAAATGGATGATGAGAACATTTCTAGTTAGAGCAGTATAAAATCCAAAATTAATAGGAAATATCAACTGCTTCAGGGTACAAAACAAGCGCTTAGGAAGAGAAGTCTTTCGAAGGCGATTATTCCATATGTCTTTATAATGGGGTTCCTTGGGGGTTGTGGTTTTGGGGTTTTTTTTGGGGGGTGGTGTTGGTTTTTTTGTTTTGTTTCTGTGATGCTTCTGATATTTGGTATAGTCAGACAGGATACCTGCTTGGGTAAATCACTGATCTGCCCTGCTTTTTCAATTCCTGTGTTCATTTACAGTTTTTATGACTACAGACCTGACAGATTCTTGTTTAATAGGGAATAACGTTTCTACAATCTTTTTTTAGTGACTAGTCTTAGATCCTATCAATTGATAGAATTTTATGTACAAGATTTTAGTCAGTGATAGAGAATGTAAATGCAGAGCATGATCTGAGTTACATCTCTGGAGAGAACATCATTATTAAACCTTTTTGAGGGTGTCCATGGTGGCAGCTCCATAGAGCAGGTGGCCTGCATGGCACAAGCACACAGTGAGTCAGGAGCCTGTATCTTATCAGAGCATATAATCTAAAAATCACTCAGCCTGTTTCTGTCTCCTGGGGAGATGATGACGATGACACAGGACCCTTATGCTAAAAACTAATTGTTAACCTGCAGAAGACGTCATTCAACACAGATCCCAACAGAAAAAGGCTGGGTGATGGATGTTTCTGGGTAGCAGGCCAAACTGTCGTTTGGTTTTCCACAGATAGTTCTCTGGGTTGCCTCAAGATTTTCAAGCCTAGTACCTGGCTTGCTTGAGAATAGAGAACATATACATTTAAAAAAATGCTGACAAATTTTGTTTACTAATGTATGCATAGAAAACTTGGAGGAGCAAACAGTTCCTCTCCCGTCTAAGGGTATGAAATGCACAGCTTTTTGACTGTGGTGCTCCAGTTTCCTGGAACAGTAGGCAAAGCAGTGGCTAGGTGGAGGTTCAAAGGCTAGGAAACAGCGTTGAACAGGAATATAGCAAGTAGGTAGAATTTGGGAAAGGAATGTAGGATTGCATACACATCTGTTGACAGGGGAATAGCCAGCAGATCAAAGGAGGTGATGGTTCACCTCTACTCAGCAGCCATTAGATTGCATCTGCAGTGCCACATCCAGTGGTGTCCTCCATGCCCCAGCATGAGGAAGACGTTGGTTAACTGGAGTGAGTTCAATGGAGGACCACCAAGGCGTTCAGGGGGCTGGAGCACTTGCCCTTTGAATAGAGGCTGAGGGAATGGGGCTTGTTCAGCATGGAGCAGAGGTGACTTCACAGGGACCTGATAGCTGTCTGCTAGTACCTGGGAGGAGGTTACTGAGAAGATGGGGTCAGGCTCTGCACAGTGCTGCATGGCGGGAGGACAAGAGAGAACAGTCATAAATTGAAGCAAGAAAGTTGCTGACTGGATTTAAGAGAAAACTTTTTTGGCATGGAGCAGTCAGGTATTGAAAGGATTGCCCAGAGACGTTGTGCAGTCTCCATCCACAGTTGTTTTTAAGGCTTGACTGGCTAAAGCCCTGAGCAGCCTGTCTTCCACAGAAGGCTGACTGGAGACTTGCCAAGGTCCTTCCAAATCTGAATGTTTCTCTGATTCTGTATGTTTTCCCTTGTTTGGTATTGTACTGTATGCCTTCTCATGTGATCTGTTTTCTTCTTGTAGATTAAATTTTCTTCACTTACCACTTTTTCCTTATATCTTCTTTTTCCTTACACCTCTTCTACTCCACTGCACCTTCCTCTCTCCAGATACATCTGATAATCCCACTGTCACTGGGTCATGGAGTCTTCTGGGTTCTCTTGGCTTCCAGAGTTTCTTCACTGCCCCTCAACCCTCAGAATAATCTCACCAGTCACTAAGTCGAAGGAGATCCCCATGGCCATCACCACCTTCTGCTTTACTTGCTGAGCTGTCTTGTAGGTGGTTTGCCATCTGCTTTGCCGCAGTGCCTCTGTTCTTCATTTCCAGTAACGGATGACGAACACTAGTCAGCTCATTAAAGCATAATAGCTATGTCACTGTATTCAGTTTTCATAAGAGAAGAAAGTAGTGGTAGACATGGCCTCAGACCACTGGCATACGGACTGAGAATAAACGTGGCAGGCTTTTTGGAAGCAAAAGAGTAGCAAAGCTTGCTGGGCTGCTCTCAGTAGACCTTCTGGAGTGGAGAATAATGTTGTTTTCTTTGTTTTGGCTTCTTTTTTCAGGAATGACGATTGACTAGTATGCTTCATTTCTGGGTTTCAAGAAACTGGAGTTTCTTCTGGCCGCTCCTCTCTTGAGATCTCTGCAGAGTCCAATACCTCTGTACTTCTTGTATTCGAATCATGTCTTTACGTTTTTCTTCCAAGTCCATGGATACTAGAAGCATGAGGGTGTTTATGAAAAATGTTCCCATGTTTTTTCACGGGTCTGGAAGGGTTTATTTTTGAGTGCATCTTTTACATCTGCTTTTACAGCTGGGCCTTGCCTATTTGACTTTGAGCTCATGAACAGCTGAATTGTGGTAATTGTAGCAGAGCCGGCATTGTTTATATTTAATATCTATTCCAAACAGCCCAAAGTGGTACTACAATTCTGTTATCAAGTAGGTCAGGTTAAAACTAGTGATAGGTTCTCTTGAGTAACAACAATTTTCCTGTGATTCTTAACTCTTCCATATATATTTTTTTCTCTATATTCATTTGAACTTGACTCTAGTAGCATTTGGGTGCTGTAAAAGCTGTAACATTTCTAAATCAGTGTGTTTCCTCAGATGTCTTGTGACGAGCCTGGAGTTAGTAAAGATGGTTTTGGATCCCCTGAGCCCTCTTCTGGACTTGGAAGTATTCCTCAGCTCAGGGTATTGGTTCCAGGAGAAGAGGATTGTGGCAGGCAGAGTGCATGAAACTGGTCGGTAATACAACTGAAAAAGCTGGACTAAAGCAAGCAGTGAATATACTGGGAAGGATGAGAATAGGGATAAGGGCAGTCGTTAAAGAAAGTGCCTTTGATTCATGTGGAGGAAAGAATAAAATTATGGGGGCAATTGTGAAGGTATTTTCTTAGCCCATAAACTGCATATTGCTGCTTTTTTATAATTCTGGTTTAACTAAGGTTGAGACTTTGGCCTTGAAGCACTGAGATTTCTGTCTTTTACTTGTATTTGGTCATACAATTGGTTTTGGATTTTTGGAAATTATGGGAGTCCTTTATGTAATTTAATGTGTTCTATTGTTGTACTGATGGCAAAAGGAACCTTGGTTGACTTCACATGTCAGTCAAGTAATATTGTTCGGTCATAAAAAGTGTGAATCTTTTTTTCATAGACATCTTCAATATTGGTAATTCGTTGTTGTGTCAAGGGCTGCATTTATCTACATGGAAAAATGTTTCAATAAGGAATCTTGGGATTAGAAACATTTTAAAAATTTAGACTGCTTTTTAAAGTAAAGACATATCTCTGGACAAATAAATACAGACTACCATAGTATCACCTTCTTTCACTCAGATACCTCTTCTTGAAGCTCGTTGACAGAAGTTAAGCTTAAAAATTCAGTTTTGCTTCACAGCTCAAGCCATTAGCTAACCTACTGACAGGGGCTTTGGAGGTCAAGGAAGCCATACCATTCCCGAACCAGAGAACCAGAGCTGCGAGCCTCCCTGTAAACATGCCTTGATGTCTGTGATTGGATTTGTGTGCCCAGGCTTGCATAACCATACAGCTTGTATCCCAACATTATTAGCCAAAAGGAATATAGGGACTTACATAATCATTACACGATTATTTTCAGTAACTGCACTGTAAATATGTAATTCTCTCTACTCCTAATAACTCTTAATCTCTCTGTTCCTGTTGGCTCCAGGGCTCAGATTTTGCCATGGCCTGTGCGCCCTGGCCACCGGTAAGACTTGAAAAAATTGTTAATTTCAAGGTTCACCTGTTTTGCTCCCAACCAGTAAATACGTGCTCCCCAGCACAGGCAGGGGCACACTGTTCTGTGGGAGCCTGGGCAGCACTGCTGCCTCTGTGCCTTCTGAGAAGGTGCTGGTCACCCCCAGAGACCTTTCGTACCCGGCTTTATATTCATTGTAGAGCGTGCCCTCCCAGCTTCTTCATGTGTTTTATGCTCAAGAGTTCTTGAGCAGTTTTGATCTCCTTTCTCTGCATTGCTCAATAAAGAAGATTCTTCTTTGAGATACTGTCGTGGGAAAACCTAAATTATCAAGAGATCTTGGTCTGCTGCAGGGGTTGGGAGGCCAGGAAGAGATTATTTTCCTTTTGGTACAAGCAGGTAGGAAAAAAAAATAACATTTAGGGTGCTTCTTGTTAAAACGTGCCCCCTTTTCTATCCTGCTACTTGCCCCCAGCATCTGTGGATTTTGGTGGTCAGAGCTCTCCCAAGCTGTAGCTGTTCCAGTGACAGCTTACACTAGTAAATTACCTTTCAGGTATACTTGAAAATATCCTCAACTTTGATATAAAATTGCCTTTCATACTGCTTTTAATATTAGAAGCATAACTTAAATTTCTTTAAGCCTTACGAAATACTCAAACATCATTTTTCTGTGTTTAATTAGCTTCAAGAGTCAGCACCTGGTCTTAGGTCTTGACATTTTTGGCATGTGAAATTTTTGTGTGTATTTGACCTTGGCTTTATTCCAGAATAAATATTTTAAGCTGCTAGTTGTGTGTGGGTTTTTTTGTCTTTGGTCTGAGACTAGGGGGCAGACATAAGCAGCACTGAGAGAAGTGAACTGTATAAACCACAATTAGAATTGCAGTGCACAGGTGTCTGAAGATCTCATACAATTGCCAAGCTATTTGTTTCTCAAATGAGAGGAGCTTTGGGAGTATATTTTGGAGAATAAAAGGAGCAGAAGGCCTTTGGTTTTGATGTTAGGGTTGTGGGTTTGGTTTGGTTGTTGTTGGTTGGGTTTTTTTTCCCCCCTCTCTGTTTTTTTAAATTTAATTTATTTCCGAATCCTAGTTTAAATTCTTCCAGACTTGATACATTTGATATCTTTACAGAACCAGCATAATGAATGGTTGAAAGTGATCTGCTGCAGCTGGTGTTGGAATTTATAACTGCCTTCAGATAGGAATCAGCATTTAAGAAGAAAAACTACTTGCACGCTAGCTTTTCTTTGAGCATCAAGTTAGATCTTGCGGTTTTAAAATCTGAAAGCTAGTGTTCGAAGTAATGATATTAAAGGAGAATGGCTTTAGCATCAGGGTTATGGGCGAGTTCTGTTGCAGATAGTTGAGGATCTTTTGGGGAATGTAGGCATCTTAAATCTCTGTGCTAGTCATATACAAAGTATTATTGCAATGAAAAAATAGTGAAGTGAATAAACAGCAGCTTGCAGTGTCAGACACTTGATGTACCTAGAGTCCCAGTGTTCGCTGTATTTTGCAATTTAATGCACAGTAATTTTTTAGTTCTGTATTTCTGTATGCTCCACTGTGTCAGATCTGTATTCTTGGGATGTGAGGTTCCATTAAAAAATAAATAATAATCGCAGCCCCCGCTCCCCCCACATACACTCATTTTCTATAATATGGTAATGATATCACCGTAGCAGTAATTACGGGTCATCTTCATTTCTTTCATCTCTGCTGGTTCTGATGGCTTCATTCCTTTGACGGAGAAGATTTGGCTCTGGGTGCTGTGATTATTTTGTTAAGCATTATTCGAATAGACAGGAGTGAGAGAAATTAATCAATCCAAATGCAATTAGCATCATGTTTAACCCAGTGATGGACGTCTCAAGGTGAAACAGCCAGGGGAGTTTCAGACATTATTATTCAATCCAGTGGCTCTTATCTAAATTATAATCAAGAGAGGTTTTTATTGGCTTCGCAGAGGGAAGATGTAACTCTTTCCTTGCTTTGGGGGTCAAAGGGATCAGGTTTTTGGCCCCACAGGATGTTGGCTGCAGTCAGCTCCTAGAAGTGGGAGGTACTGTATGAATTTCCTTTAATATGGGGGGTCACTCCGGACAAAATATCTGCGGGTCCTAATATCCATGACCTGGAACATGAGTTTAGTAGCTCCCTGGGCATTGGCAGGGATGTCCTTGCCCCTTGTTTCAAGTGTTTTCATTGACTGGCTTTGCCCATCTGTGTGTGAATGAATATGGTTTGTAGTTTTTGCATTCGAAGCTCTGTGAACATCATTGTGTGCAACCGAATGCAAACAGAATGGTACTGCCTTTGGCAAGGCAGGGAAATCTGATTAGGAGAACAAGGTAAATTATTCTGCAGAGAAGGATTCTAATTTTTTTTGAGCGGATATAATTTTAGTATTTATTGATAGCTACAATAACATTTTTTTGAGGATCTCTTAATCTGCATCAGATCTGTTATCACCATTCTGGATAATCCTGAATGATCTCTGAGATCTCTTATCAGGTATATGATAAAACACCACTACTGTGGGTGGAAAAAAACGGTGGAAAGAGGTCACATGAGGATTTCATGATTCAGGAAAGCATTAGGTATTTGCTTCCGATTCTTAAGGCTCTAGCTGACACTCGCTAACCTGTTTCAGTGGTTTAAAACTTTGTCAGCCTCAGCTGTTTACCACTTCTCTGTCAGAGATGCCTGTTTACCTAGCACGCTGGGAGGAGCGGTCCATGTGCCTCACCTGCTCTGATTCACAGCCTGGCTTTGTGCAAGCCTCCACCTTCTTTGGCATTGCAAAGCAAGTCATGCCAGACTCCTGAACTACAGCTGAAGTAAGGGCAGATTCTGCTGTCTCATTCACCAAGGGAAGGACCGTGATGTTTTGTACCGAGGGTGGTGTTAATATTTTAAAATGCTGCAGCAAGACTTGACAGAGCTCATCTTTCAGAGCCTGAATTCTAGCATGGTTGCTGACTCCTTTAGTATACATCTGTACATCACTCCTCACTAAGGCTGTGACCCCATCTGTAAGATGGGAATTAAATCACTGTATGTCTCAAGAATATTGTGAAGCTTGATAAACTTTGCAAGTGCTTTGATATTGATTATTGAAACATGCCACAGTAATGCAAGCTTATTCCACACGGAGGTTTGTGCTGATTCTGTCATCTTACCTGAAAAAATGTGTTTCAGGAATGCTAGATGGTTACGCTGGTCTTCAGTGTAAATGTAACCATTCCTGAAGTACGCATCTGAGTATCTGCATGTGCCAGTTCTACCTTCAGTAAAGGTGACCGACATTGCTTTCACTAATGGCTGCTCTCCCGAGATGGCGCTTGGTGTAGCATTCACTGATAAGTATTTGTCAAAGACCCACAGACAATTCATTTGACAATTACGTCACAGAAATAGGCCATTAGCAGAGTAATTGGAGCCCTTTTTATGAAGGAAGAGGAATGAGCCGGTGCTAGCAGCTATCGAGGCGGTGGTAGGATTTTGGGGTCTGGTCTCAAGACAGAAAGTGGGCCATACAGATCTCTTTCTCTCTGATAGAAGTTCACATTATGTTGGCTGATTAATAATAATCTGTTGGTCTTGTCTGACATAAGCCTCTTTTTTTTCTTTGAGGGCTGTTCAGTAATAATGTCAATCTTAAATATTTTTGCTTGGTTTAGATTGCCTTTTTGCCTTCACTCTCCCCCACTCCTGTCACTGATTTTTCTTTTTATTTCCCTTCCAAATGCAATAGTAGTTGAGCCCCTCCAAAAGATGTGGCTTTGCCATTGGCTTTCACAAGTCTAGTCAAGCCAGACTCCCACAGTCCCTCACAGGCAGATTCCTCTAGGCCTTTATGTCCTACCAACTAAGAAAAAGAACGGTTTGGTCATCTTATCCTAACATTGTGTCTGAGGACAAAAGAAATAATTTTTGATGCAACAGACCTTTGTGACAGAAAGGTTAAAAACCAGAGTAGTGTTCTACTGTCTGTCTGCAATTCCTGCTCTTTGCTCTGAACTGGTAATTTCCACTGATAGTCCTTCAGAAATAAACCCTTTCTAGTTTTGTTTTCTGTGTAGTCCTAAAACAGCAGTAGTTTGAGGGTGCATGATTAGTACTTTAAAGGAATCCTTCCATGTTGAAAACCAAGTTCTTTAGTTACCGTAAATACAGCTGAATGGGAGGAATAACTGATAAGCTAACAAAGTATGACAGTGCCTAAAATAACCTTTTGTAGTCAAGAATGTACCATGCAAAGTGTGATACTATAAGGTATTTCAGGGTAAACCCATGTTCTGTTTGTAGAACATTAATTGTATTTCCAGGGTTTTTTAGTAGTAAGACCTTTATATTTCAACAAGGCTACATTTTCGGGTCAGAGGAGGAGAACAGTCAAATTTATCCTGTAAGTTGTACATCTTGGGGAAAGGCAGAGAAATGCTTCTGTAGTGGGTGGCTTCATTTAAAAATATCTGTGATTTGAAGATGCTCACAGGCTTTGTTTCGAGGCTTTTAGATAAGCCCAGAAATAGTAAGCAGTGAAGGTATAATGTTTGTGATAAATGCGTGATAAATACAGTTTGTCACATGCATCTTTTGCGTAGACTATATCACCAAGTGTGTTGTGCTTTTGCATTGAAGTGTATATTGTGTTAAAAAAGTGTTTACATATGTGTGTTGCTTAGGGATTCTCCTGGATGAAAGTTGCTTATGTAAGTGTAAATCACTGTTTTCGTTGCTGTTTTTATAGCAGTAAATCCTTCCATTATTTCCTGGCTATCCAGACCTTATGACACAGTATGTCCTGTGCTGTCATACGTGTGAGAAGGCTTTTTATGGGGAGCAATCAGGCTGGACCCCAATCTCCAGTCCAGTGTTTTTTTCTAATTAAATTGTCACCAGAAGGAATATCCGGAACAGCAGTTTTCATTTTCAATCGAGGAAAAAACATTATGAGTCTTTGTCATTTGATTAAAAGTTACTTAACCTTTAAATTGCTACAGATGTAAAGATAGCTCTGAGTTTCCAATGTAATCGCCTCCAAGTTAAAATCGGGAAAATCTTTGTGTAATGAAACCCATATGTCATAGTGAAAGGATGCAAAGCATTGGCAGAGTGGGCTGCTCTAGCAGGAGATTCTGCACCCAATCTTGTTAACCAGGACTGCTTTTGGTAATCCCTCATCTCCTCACTTGTAGGAAATCAATCTGTACTACTGAATCTTTTCAACCAGCAACCACAAAATTTACTGCGGAGGGGCAGCTTGGGGACAATTGTAGTAGAAAAGGAGCCCCAGGCAACAAGGCTAAATGCGGGATTGAGGGATTGAAGTTCTAAAGAGGAGATTATATTAAACCTTATTCTGCTCCCCTATCAAGTAGAAGTGTTTCCTTCTCCTTTCAGCCCCAGCCTCTCCTACCCAATACCTGTTCTTGAGATCGGCTTGGCTGATCTTGCCAGGCAGCAAACTTAATTCATGTTAATTATAATAGCCTGATATCATTTTTCAATACGTTTCTCTGAAAGAGTCTATTCAAGCACTCAATTTCCACTGTAACCAGTGCCGATAACATTTTAAAGTGGTTTTTCTAGGGGCTGCGGTATCGTCTTCCTCCTCCCTGGTAGGTGAGATTAATTTGTATCCAAGCTATTGCAATCGTATCCATTGTTGATTTTTCTATTGTAGTAGATGCTCGGCGTAGGCAAGGTTGTAAATCGTGACTTGACGTGGAGATTCATGTTTCTGTTTCGTGCTGCGCAGCCTCTGTAGCGTCTGTTTGCCGGTACAATGAAACCTACACTCAAGCCCTCTCTTCACTTGAAGTCCGTGGTTTAAGCAACCATTTTAAAGAAAAAAAATCCCTAAGGTTTTCACTACAGTTTTGTCCAACCTTTTAATTAAAAAATCCACCTCTGTCTGCTATGCAACTGGCTTCTGCTGATCCCTTGGGTAGTTGTTTAAGGCAGGTTTTACTGTCTCTCTTAGACTGCAATCATATTTAGAATGTGGGTGATGGTTTCTTCATTCACAAGCTCTTCCCTCACTCCAGCAACCTCCAAAAGGCCCCATTGGAAATGATCTTCCCATTATTAAGAATTCATTTATCAGAAGCAATGCTGAGCAGAGGAGTCAGTTTCTAATATTAGAGCCTTTTCTGTGCGAAACCCAAGCTCAAATCATACTCCAGTGCAGATTAAAGAGGAACAAAGGGGAGGGAATAGCCAAGACGTTTGAATGCAATACCATGTAATACATATTTGGCCTGTGTTTACCAGGAACACATTGAACTGTGGTTCTTAGCAGATAAGACAAGCAGCTGAAGCAAGGAAAACAAGATTGTTAATGTTTGTGGAAAGTTGCCTTTAGTTTGGCTGTGATTTTGTTGTTGTTGATGTTGTTGTGATATCACGATGTTATTTCCTGGCCATTTTCATACATATACAAAGATGTAAGGTCCTTTTTTTAGTTTGGCATATCTTTAAAAATAAAGCCCCAATGCAAGCCTGAGTATGTTGGGAGAAGAGGAATACAGAATAGCAGAAGGCTGTCTCTTGCTCCTAATGGGATTTTGTAGCAGCATGTGCGAGTTTGTTTCAGAAGTCAGAAATGAACAGATGTTGGTATAAATTACCTCTGTGTCTGATGTCTTGCAAATTAAAAGCGCGGTTGGCATCACTAAACAATTTCACCGGGTTGGGGGGGGAAACGGGCGGTGATTATTGTAGCAGGTCGGTAAGAATCTTTAAGCTGCAGCAGAACAGGATAGCAAGGATAAAGGAATGAAGAATAAAATGAGAGGTCTGTGAATTAATCAGAAATGTTAACATCTCCGATGACAAGTGAACAGGAGGGCACGTGCTCTGGAGCAACCCCCAACCCACAGTAATTTCACTCAGCGCACAGAAGGAGTCTATGCTCTGCCTGATTTATAGGGTGCAGCCCTCTTTGTGGGAACAGAGTTGTCATGCATTCGTATATCTCCTATATGGGACTTGCACTCCAGAAAACTTTCCACTCTATAAACTGCAGTTCAGCTTTGTGCTTTCTCCAATAAGAGTGTTTTAAAACCACGCATTGTTGATGGTGCAAGGTAGGGAGGTGTCAAAGAACCGGCGCTGAAAATCTATTCCTAGCCGAAAATTTTTAAAAATTGCTTTTTTATTTAATAGTGTTCTTTGTGCTAAATTTAGTTCACAAGTGAACTAAACAACTTAGTTCCTGGCAAAATAACAATCCCATCCTGCCCTTCTGCAGCATCTTCTATCCATGTGGCACTTCAGCAGCACTGGAAAGATGCAAGCTACCTTGTGTATGGGGAAGTAGAGGTACAAATGAGTACTTTGTGGTGGTTCATGCTGTGAATCAGAAGCAGAGTTGGGAATGGATCCCAGATGATACAGCTCACAGCTGGAGGCACGAACCAAGCGAGTAAAGGAGTGAGCTGCTTGAATTTGCAGCCAGTCTGAAACATGTTCCGCTTACAGCAGTGGACTTTGCAGCCTATGAATATCAATATGTACCAGACAGTTCATAATACCGTTAATTGTTTTACAGGGATCTTGTTGATGACAATACCTTGTGGTACAATTTTGGAAGACAAATTAGAAGGTACTAATTTAAAGAGGCTTTAAGGCACAAATTTCTAACCTTTAGGTAAAGAATAACCCTCTTTACCTGAGGGTGTGTATTGAGTATTTTAAGCTGAACATTTTTATTCCTTTTCAGTTCTGTTCTAACAGATCATCAGTAATGTCAAAAGAAAACCCAACATCAGCAACAAACCCACCTCCAGTTTTTATGCTAATTGTCATTTCTGTTGTTCCTCTCAGTAGAGAGGTCAGGAATTGAATGGATAAAGTAGAAAATGAATTCCCATCTCCTTCCAGAGTCTCTCTAGGCTAGGTGTGGGAAGCATGCATGCCTTCATCAATCCTGTGAATAAAAGCCTCCATGTTTTGATGCCTGTCAGTCCAGCACAAAGCTTACACCTTTATTTAAAAAAAAAAAAAAACAAATGAAGGAGAGCACTGGTGGGAAGGTTGTTTTTCTCTAGGGTTCAATTGCTAATCATGTTGTCTTTGATGCATTGTATTGCTATTGCAAGACAAAGCTACTATTAGGGCTGCTCTGCCAGCCCGTGAGCTTATGGGCTCACAAGTCAGAAGTGTCTCGTGCAGAAAAGTGGCTGTGTAAACCCTGCTGTAATACAGCTACCAGAGATTGATGGTGCCAAGAGTGAGAGAGAGACATATAAACCTTGCCTCGCTGTATTAAACATCGCAGGACTGACAATGCAGAGAGAGAGAGAAGACCAAAGCTCTATAAACTTTACTTTATTACACCATCCATAGATGAACTGCATTGAAGGAATATAAACCCCATTATATTACAGCATCCAGGGACTGACACTGCTCAGAGAGAGAAAATGCTGTCTAATTTCTGTTGAAGATCATAGCATCCAGGGACCAATAATCCTGAAATGGAGAAAGAGAGAGTTCCATAATCTCTGACGGATTATAACATCCAGGAACAATTGCTGTGAGATAGAGTGATGGAAATCTAGATTACATGATTCAGAGATGGATAGTACAGAGAAAAAGAGATGCTCTGAGAGCGTAACACAGTAGGAATAGAAAGCATAGATTGTATGGAATGAGTCAGCCTATGGGAACTGTTGCTGAGTTTAGAGGATTCCAGGCCCTGCCTGCATTTCTGGGATGTCAGGAATTCAAGATGGAATGCAGTTTTATTTATTTTTTGCCTTAAAAACCAAATAAATAAATTAATTCTTACTCACTATTGGTATAAGCACAAATCTAAACTAATTTTTTATCCCCTGGTTAAAATCCGTAAATTATACAACTGTTTGCATTTCTTGGCTTTTTAAAAAATACTAATTTCTTTTTTCTCCCTTGTGATTTCAGCTAGAGAGATGACTCGAGGGAAATTCCTGAACATCCTAGAGAAACCCAAAAAATAGCTGCTACATCTGGAGTTTGGACAAAAATACCCCAACTAGATCATTTTCCATACCACGGATCCAGATGAACCCCAGAACTGCTAAGAAGTACAAAGCTCTTGCTCTAGACCTTCAGAAGCAAAGACCTCTTTGTGTTTCCACAGCTCACCCCTCTACGGGGGAGACGTTGCATACACAGGTCACAAGGACCGCAGTGGGCTGCGTTGGAATTCAGATTTCATCTGACCAAAGGTGTCCAACAGGGAGACTTGGCCCTGACACGCTGTGACAGAATTACCTGTTTCAATCAGCTGTTCAAAGCGAACAGCCATAGTGTCCTTAATTCGATGGCTCTCAGTGGCAGCACCTGTGTGAAGCACACAGCAGATCTGACACTGGCCAGTGTGCATCATGAAGCACGTTTTGTGTGTCTTTTGCTTTAGATGCAAGTTTTCTACTTGCAGCTCCTGTGCTAAAAGATTTGAGCATCGTTTGGGCTGTGGATTGACCAGTAACTGTGGTTCAGCAGGAGCATGTGCTTCTAGTGTAGAAGCTGAGTGTGGTCTGAGCATTAAAGCCCAGTTCCTCGCTGCCTTCAGAGAAGCGTGTCTGGTACTCCAAGGAGGACCTCCAGACCTTTGATGTACCAGGAGCTTCATCTCACCGCTAAATGGTTCTCTAGTGAAATAGAGACTGACAGACCGTAAGGAATAAAGAGATGTTACTGTGTCAGGAAGGAAAATGTCCCTGCAGAAACTTTGGCTGGTACACAAAGAAGGAGCTTTGTCAGTCCGCTGCAGTTCTCAGCTTCTTACAGAGCTAGAAACAGGAAGGTTACAGAGTTGAAAGGCAGTAATATTTTCAGTTGGTGCTACAAGAAGGGGCAAGAGGATTGTTAGCCCCATTGCAAGGACGGTCTGCTTATACAGAATCTTAACATTTCTGAAAATAACATTGTGTCATGTTTTTAATTACAAAACACCAACAAACCCAGAATTTTTAAGATAGAATTTTCTGTGACCTGGTATCTTTCAGCACAGTTTTGGGCTTTATTCATCTTACGGTTTAATGGCTTTTCCTTCTGTTAATGTACTTCTGTATCTTCACCCCAGAGAAGAGGTAAGGAGCATGTTTAGACTGCTTGTTTTATTTAAGAGATTAATTATTTTTCATTTCATCCTCTTTCCTTTTCCTAGAAAACAACATTTTAAGCATAAGTAAATACGTTCCTTTTAGAGCACAACATAGTATCGAAACATTGGGTGAAGAGCAGGGTTTTTTCTCTGTTTAGGAATGTTATTTTTAGCATGCAGGCTTTTCAAAACTTGTCGTTTACCAGCGTGCCATCACATCTGGGAGGAGAAATGGCTTGGAAATACTATGTGTAACAGGCTGTCCTTAGAGCATTGCATTTTTCTGTCTTTGCAGAGAGGAGACTCTTTTAAGGTGCGTGTGCAATAAAGAGGAGGAGATTTTTTTAATCAAACGTACGTCTCTAATTTTTTACTGAAATGCTGGTGACCTTTTGGTTTGCAATCTGTGGTCTTGGTTATTACCGGTCAGAACTAGGCTTGTTATGGACAGCTCCTGTTAACTAAGTTTAAGGAGTTAAATTCCGCATCCTGGAAAGACCCTGCACAAATACTGAATATTTAGGAATGTCAGGAGTCTCATTTTAAAGTTAATGGATTTATTTCTGTGCTTCACAGTTTATGCAGGGCTGAGCTTAACAGGAACTCTATCCCTTGAGAACATGAGGGTTAAGACAGATGAATGTGAAGAGAAGCTGAAAGTGGTAATTCAGAGACAGAGGAAAAAACCTGCTGGTGCAAACTGACGTTGATGTAGCTTTAGGTATTGAATTACACATTTTGAATGCAATTTTAAGTTTGTATCCTATGTATATAATATGTATATACATATATAACGTAATGGTATACTTCATCTGTGTCACCGATATGAGTTTGTGCATTTTATAGAGGTTTGTTGGTCCAACACATTAAGGAATTAGGATCTGAAAGGAGAAGGAATATAGGAGAAGATGCAAAAGCCTGGCATGGAAGTATATGTATATTTTCTGACATTTTCAGTAAGGGATTTCAAATTTTAGGTAGTTTTTAGTAACATATATATTTTAAAAACAAACAAAAAACCCCTTTTACCACATGCCTATTACTTTTATTCTATAGGGCAGCCAGTAACACGTGTTATAGAATTGTGATATTTATTGGCTTTGTATTTGTCATCTGTAGAGATTAGTCAGTGACGCATTTTTTATTGGTAATATTTATATGTATTTTTGTGTGTTAGCCAGAGAATTGTAGTCATATCTGTTACTCTTTTCTGGTTTGATAATAAACAAATGGAAAGCTTGCAAATTCATCTGGGTTTCCAAAGTAGTCCTCTGAGATGCAAAAGCTTTTGCTTAGCCACTTAGGTAACGCTCTTCACACTTCTGCACGCCACCACCTCAGGGTGTTTGGCCTGTGGATGCTCCATTCTCATCAGTAAATAAATATTTGGCAATATCCAAATGATACTAAGGGCTTTCATACCCCATTGAACCCTGTTTTTTTCCTTTAGTGATGTCCTTCTTGACATCTTTGCAGTATATTATCTATACAGGAAATTCTAGGTGACTTTTTGTTGCTGATAACCTTCTGTATTTTCAAACAAAAAAAAACAAAACTTGATTTGGTAATATTAATCAAGCTAATGTATTGCTTTATAAAGTGTTTTCATGTGTTGGTATGTTAAATGGTACTGTGAGGTTCTTGGAAAGAAACCCAGTATGTATTTAGTTCCTTTTAAATGCCAGTGTTAAATGTATTCAGTTGTTAAAGCCTATTTGCTCTTCAGTCTTGGAGTATCAAATGCTTTTCTATTTAATCCAGCTAAGAAGAAATTCTTGTTTGTCATGTTAATCATTATAAAAATAAAACTCTAGTTGCACTGGCAATTGAAGAATGTGATCCTCCATTTAACTCGGTGTTTTGCCATTAATGAAATTAACAATTTCAGAACAATCCTATAACCCACAGTTCACAACTATTGTTCACATTTCCCCACAACAAATCACCTAGAAGTAGCAGATCAGTGAAAACTGACTAATCCAACTTGGAGGTAATGTTTGAACCTTATTCTGGTTTATTTTAGTGATTTTGATGTTACATAAAAATGGAAGGTGCTATTACAAGTCAAAATTGCAAGCCCATCTTATCTGTAATCTTCGCTTTGATTACAAACAGTTGTAGAAGGATAGGTAAGGATATAAACAAAAGGCTTACACGGACTGATTTTGCTTTAGGGTAACTTACACAGCATCCAGCAATCTGTTTTAGTTGAATCTGGTCCACAGTAGATCCTACCCTCCATAAATTTGTCTTAGTCCTAATTTAGTCTGTACTTAGTCTTAGTCTGTACTTCTGGCCTCTCAAATGCCCCTGGACAGCGAGTTCTATAATTCAGTTATACAAAGGGTTAAAAAAAAAAAGGTGGGGGTGGGTGGGTGTAATTGTTTGTTTTAAACCTGCTTACCTGATAATGCCATTTTGAACCTTTAATTTCTTTTATTGTCAGAAACAGTTGTTTGGGCTTTTTTTCTTTGCTGTCTGTGCACTACTCACGATTTTTCAGCTCCTGCTATGTTTTCGGTATCATGGTTATGTTTCACCTTCCTTACATTCACAATGTTCAGCTGTCTTCTGTTACAGCCTGAGATGGCATAACCAAAACTGCAGCGTGTGAGCATACTGTAGAAGTGTCTAAGTCCTAATTACAGCTTGTATTTTTTCCTCTGCTGTTTTGTCCCTCATCATCATGGGCTCAATCATGGTTTGAATATCTCTAAGAATAGGATCGTCACTTATATTTGCAGCCTGGGCATGCAGCTGATCTCTTCCACTCCATCTTCAAGCACAGTAATTTGTTTTAGGCAAACAACACTTTTTCCAAATCATGACAACAGTTATGCCAACCACTTCATGTTGAGGAAGTGATACCAGATAGTTCCATCATCAACCTATGCAGCATGTAAAAAAGGTAAATTAAATCTTTGTCATATGGCCTGAAATCCTGGACTGTTATTCTGCCACAAGTTCAGTAACACTTCATAAACATTTCTGTAATACTTATAAGCTGATACCGATTTTTAGACATAATGCAATCAAAAGAAAAAGACAACTTGCAAATTACTGTTGCAGAAAATCCACACAGTGATACATACACTCTGCTAGAGCCAGCAGTCGTTCAAAACGCCAGAGGTCCAGTCTTGATAGAGGCGTTTCAGGCATCCTCATGGCTGAGTTCCTCCTAAGCAAGAACTCCAGCCACCAGGGGTACTCGTGATGGGGAAATGCGTCATGTCTTTGAGTGAACTATCTGAACACGGCATGCAAACTTCATGTAACGTGAAAAGAATCCTCGCTTCTTAGTGTTGCACCTCCATTTTCATATGCCATTCTGTAGTGACACTTTTTTAAAAGTCAGTAAATAATCAGTCTTTAGTGATAATTCATTGCAAGACAATTTTCCAGAAGGTCCTCTGTATTTTCAGCCCAGCATGATCACAGTTGGACAGAAACTTCCCGTGAACCAACACTCTGAACTGAACAAATGTGATTAGAACAACAAATGCAAACGTTGTGAACACATTTCTGTAATCACTATAGTAAAAACTTCCCACCACAGAAATACTAGACCCCATGGTTCCTATGTGCACATCCCAGCATATACATCAGCTAGCATACCAAATACTTCCAAACCTGTTGTATGTGTGATGCCAAATATGCATTGCCCTGAGAAGAGTTGAACCTTGATATTTAAAAAGGCAAGAAAATAAAAAAAAAAAAAAAAAAAAAAAGGGAAAGGAAAAAAGAGCTGGATCCTTTTGGTTTGATGTAATACTGTGATTCTTGGAACTGAAGCTGTTCTAGAGATGCATTACCTCTGCGAGCCAATCCTTACATCAGTGCTTTGGGTTTCTTTCAGGAGGATGTGAAATGCAAAATCCTGAAGTCAATTGTGACTAATGATTTGAAGTCCACATAAAGATATTTAAAAGCTTAAGTGAAGTATGGGCTGATCCAGTTTATTCTATAGAGTGTAATCCACACTGAATATGTGCAATAATGCCATTTTTATTTAGATTGTGCTAGATTTTCAGCATGAACAGGGTCTCTTCACATTTTGACTTTATCATTCACTGAAACTACCGATTTTTAGACTTGACCTTTTCTGTCATGTCCCTTTGAGCAGGACGACTGACTCCAGGCAGCTGATGCATGTACAGAACAGGCGTTTTCTTGTTGGGTTTGTGTGGCTGACCTCTGGCCTGCCTGCTGATTCCTATAATACAGATCAGTGACCAGTGAAGCCAGAACGCTCCCTGCCTGTCTCTGTTATAGACACCTCAGTAAGGAACAGAAAAGAGGAAGAGGGCTGAGCTTGAAAGCCCTTACTTAATTGCTAGTAGAAAAAATGGGTAATAAGAATGACCTTGCACCTTATTTATTGACCAGATCTCTGGGGGGACAAAGTACTTGACTTGGTTCTGTATCACTTGAAAGGCCGGCTCTGTGGCCAATAGCTGATGAGTAGGTGTAATTATATAGGGTAATTAAATTTTGAGCTTGCAGGCATTTGGATGCCAGGGAGGATTCCCCTCCCCAAAATACAACTTTCCTCGTAATCACAGAATTTGAAAGCTAATTCTGAAGCACCAGGCATTTGCCATTTGGCATCTTTCACTTACTACAACAGCCCGGACGGCAGCAGGTGACGTACGGAAAGGTGGGAAGGGGCTCCTCAGCTGCGTGAGGATGGGGGACGAGACCAGCAAAGTGACCCGAGCGGGCACGGATGCTCAGGTGCTGGGTTCTGTGGCCTTCATTTTGTTTTCCTCCCCCTCTATTAAAATAGCTTATTGGTGATAGCTAGTTTTAATTGGCTTATTTTTATATATAAATATATCGATCATCCTAAGTTGCCTTTCAGGGCATGGCCGGTGCCTGTCTCTCTCTAGTACTGTGCATGGATCAGTTTGTCACCCTGTCTTTGGTCTCTGCCCCTGCTTAGCACACCGAAGCCAAAGAGCACGTGTGATAGCAGGGGACCGGTCCCTTCTGGCGAGGCCCGTTGCAGGAGGGGTCAGCGTGTAATTAGCTGCACGGCGGCAAAGGGGTCTGCAGGCCCTCAGCATCCTTAATGGGATCAGCTGGGATGTTTTGCTCAGAATCAGCTTGTCGTCAAAAATTAGGGGAAATGTTTTGCTGAAAAAATAATTTGGTTGATGGTGGTTTCTCAAGTGTCGGGTTGAAAGTTGGAGGGAGTGTGTGTCTGTCTGCCTTGTTCTGCTCAGGGATTTGAGCTGGGGTCTCCTGCCCACCCCACAACTTCTGGAAGTTCTCATGTTTTCAGTCGTTTCGTGGGTATCTTTGGAAAGCTGTCTGGTGAGACCTAGCACGTATCCTCTTCCAGGGTCTCCTTTATACCCGTGCTCCTTCCTAGCCTGAACTCGGAGCCAGAGGATTGCCACGGCCTCGCTGGAGCAAAGCCCATGCCAGGTGCGTTTCTCCAAGGGCAGCCCCCGGTGAACCTCAGCAGAGACTTAGGGCACATCTTGGCCATCACATGCTGGGTCTGGGTGGTGCGTTTCTGCAGGGAAGCACAGGAACCCGTGTCCCACCGGAGGCGAGGGCAGAGAAGGCGGGCAGAGAGCTGGACTCGGCTTTCCACCATGCAGGAGGTGGGCAGCGGTGATGGAGAGAGGGTGGACGAGGTCCGTGTCCCCAGCCCCAGGTGGCTGCCGCCCCACCGCCAGCCCCGTGCCGCAGCGCTGGGCCCCAGCGCCTGGGCTGCTTTTCTGGCTGTTTCTCCCCGTCCCCCTTCTCCGGCCGGTGCCCGGGAGGCGGCTCCCCGTCCGTCTGCAGCGCGGGGAGCGCTGGCTGCCGCTCGTTAGAAGAATTCCCCCAAGTCAGACCTATGGTATGAGCCGTGTGAAGCGGAAGACAATTAGGGGCTTATTAGTGTCCTGGGGAGACGTGTAACTTGTGTTGCTGGGACTTACCAAAACAGCGAGAGTCTTACCGGCAAGCTCCAGCCGAGAAAAGACTGAGGGATTGTCTCACCTAATTACAGGGAATGGGCCTCTTTGTGTTTGTGATTCGGTACGGTTGTCCGATCGCTTTTCTCTGGCTGCTGGCTCAGGCTGAGCTGGAAGTGTGCTAATTAGAAGAGAAATGGACGTAGTGATCCTGTCAGCTCTCGTTACCGGCACGGACAAAGCCGAATATTATTCTGAGGCAGTGTTTTGTGAGTGTCCCCCTTCCAGCTCTCATTAAGGGCAAGGTTGGTGGACGGGGAGGGGACTTGACCACATGGGTTGGCTAATGGAGCACAGTTACCGTTACTGTGCTAATTAACGGGCTCAGGAGGCAAATGTTTCTCCAACCAGCAGTCCCAGCAGCTGCACCTGGTGCTTCCAAAACCCAACCACCTCGCTGGGCAAGCCAGGCAAACGCCATGCGTACGAGGGGCAGGGGGTTTACATGTGACGCATCCATCAGCCATCCAAAAGTGCAGAAGAACCATGAAAATGGTCAGCAAGGCGAGGGAAAGGGCAGCACGCTGCAGCGGCAGTGGGTCAAGCTCCGGCAGCCCTTCTCCCCAGTGCCCTTCCACGCAGAATGCAAAGCATGGACTTGTGTCCAGCAGAGGTGGGGAGTGGGCAGTAGGGAGAGACCTGAGGAGTCACCATGGCTCTGGGTGCCATCCAGAGGTGTAGCTCCTGTGGCTTGTTGTGATTGTCACAGGTCCTGGTGGAGCCAGGAGGGGGAGAGCTAGAAAGACGGGAGGTGATGTGGAGGTAAATCAGACTATCCCTCTCTACGCTGATGGTGGGACGCTTGTGGTCTGAGGTGAGGAGCAAGATGTGCATACATACTAGGGTGTTTCTTTTGCTCCAGGAGGGCAGCTAGGCAAAATTGAAATGATTCACATTGGTTAAGGCAGGTGAAGATGATGACCAAAGGAGCCATAGAAAACACTAAAGAAACAAACAAACAAACAAAAATTAATTAAAAAAATAATGCACTTTCATGCCTGCTACAGGGAGGGTAAAGAGAGTGATGGGAGAGATGGAAAACAAGAAAGAGCCAGAGCAGGTCTGTAGTGTCACAGTGGCCAGATAGCCTCAGCAGCAGGGAAGCGCAGTGGGTGCTGAGGAGGGTCAGTGGCAGTGAGCTGTTTTATTTGTTTGTCACACAGACTTCCATTCTAATGCATAAGTGTTTTTGTAAACAGACATAGTAACTTGCAGAAGTAATTGCTGGTTGATGTTTCCAAAGTTATGGGAATGTATTGGTGATTAAGTCTGATTTGGATGTTATGGTCCTTCTAAGGGTCCTTAATTAATCCGTGTCTTTGGGCTAGATGTAGTAAAACATATGATTATGTCTTAAAGCTGTCGATTTGCTTTCTCTGTTTTAACAGCGTGCTCATTGCGTGCACTCATGCATGCTTGGGTACTGTTTTCAAACATCTTTGGTCAAGTGTTAAAGTTACAGGAGATTTCCTCTTTTCTTTCTTGGGTTACGTGTCCCTGCTGGTGAAGCTGTTTCAGCAGGAGGGTTAGCTGCGTCTCTCCAAGGCTCCAGCAAGTCTCCTGTCATCTTGGATGGAGCTTGAACTCTGCTCTGTGCTTGCGCCTCCTTAATTTTCTGTCCGCGACAGCCATGAACCCAGCAAGGACCCTTTCGCCGTGGCAGCACGTATACCATGGTATACCGTGTCCTAGCCCCGCAGTCCTGCAGAGCTGTAAAAGCCTTTCCCTTTTAACGGGGGTTCATTTCCTACTGGCGGCTGTGATATGGCTTGAATCTTAGGAGTCTTGATGCAGGGACTGATCTCCAAAGAGGGCTTGAGAAGTATCTTCCTTGCAAAGAGGTTTATTCTAGAAGGAGGAGATGTGTAATCCTCTTACTAAAACCCAGAGAGAAAAGGCAAAAAGCTTTATTGCTCCTGCCTTGCCCCAGTGAGCTGGCAGCTTTTATGCTGCCTCACGAATAGAAAGAGGCAGAGAGAGAAACATCCAAATGCGGTGACTCCACCTGGCCTGAGGCTCTCTGGTGGATGCTTGGTGAAACCCACACCACCACTGCTTGCAAGTGTTCCGTAACACCAGCTTCTGAAGAGGGAAAACTACGGTCACTGCCTGTTACAGCGAGTGGCCGCTTGCCTTGCCTTCCAGATGCTTCAGTCTGGAGGAGTCCTGCATCAATGGCAGAAAGCTACAGACCATCATACCCACCTCCATTTTTACTTCCATACCTTCCACTTCCATTTTCCTGGAAGCTCGGGAGCTGAGTGATCTCCCTGAGTGAGGGTTGCTGACGCTTCCCATATCAAGCCTCCCTCCACAGACTGGACCTCACCGGCAGACACCAGGAGAAAAGTCTCCAAGAGGACACACGGCTGGTTTTCCTGCTTTATCTTGGTTTCTTTGCCCAAGGAAGTATTAGGATCCTAGCTTGTTATGCCTCTATTTTGCTGGCCGGTCATCTTGCTGTATTAATAATATCATGCCAAATTTCTGGCTTCCAAATGCAGATATGGATCGACTGAGTATAAAAAAAGTGTCAGTTTTGTGTCCTTGTGAAGAGGACGTTGTGAAGAGCATCCTTCATACGGATTAGCGGCACTGGAGAATATTGTGAAGACAGGTGAAAAATATGCACCTGGGGAAGGTGGTGCATGGCCCCTCGTGTCCTCCACTAAGGCCTTCAGCATTCCTGTGCTAAATAATCGTGTGGTACCCGGCCTGTGGGCTGGAGTGGTGTTTGGAGGGTCTCTCTTTAGCAATTTGAGTTATCCATTGCATTACAGTAGTCATTTAAGTCACAGTGACCTCAGCAAGTATCACAACCTTATTGTGCTGTGAATCATGGAAACACATAATTAGGTGAAAGTCTCTGTCCTCAAGAGCTTATGAGCAGATGAAGCAGTAAGAGAGTAGCAGGAGGAAAGGAGACACCACGATGGAAAGACACTTGTTAAGAGGTTATCCAGTAAACACAGCTCAAACCCTGTAACTTCTTAGCCACAGTCCAGTGGCCCTTCCACTGCTTGCCATCTGCCTTGTTTCATTAAATAGATGTGGCTTTAAAAAAAAAAACAAAAACCCCCCCACAAAACGCCTAAGCAACTGACAGGCATTAGTAATTTAAATAATAATAAATTACAGTGCAATACCAGGCATTTTAATCTTTTTTTAAGGACCTGTAAGAACTATTCAGAGAATTAAATTTTTTTAAAAGTCACTTTAATGCTGTGTTAAAGATTGAGAATTTAAAACAGAACACTAAAAATGAAGGTTTCTCTCAGTGCTATTAACTGCCACAGCGTGCACGGTGTACACGTGCATTTAGGAGAGCTATGGCCATTACAGAGATCCTAATAATAATTATAACATCCTCACTGATGTAAAACACTTATTCTGACCTTCCCAAGCCTTTCACACTCATCCAGAGAGGGTGTTAAGCGCTGCTTTCCAGATTTCGTGTAATTCTACACTTGCTCAGTCCAAACGTTTGCCGACAGGCAGACGAGGGCAGGAAAAGTGTAATTTTCCTGGTTCTGCCATGTTGAAAGCTTTCCTCTGGCTCTGATGCTCCATGGCTCTGATCCTGCCTTAAAGAGAACATTATTAAAATGATTGCTGCAGCTCTCTCTAGGGAGCTTGCAACTATTTGCTCTAGCAAAAGAGAGATCACTCCCCTCCTTCGCTTCAATAGTTTGGAGAGGGAGGCACTTGCTACAATAAATGTTAGGGTACCCCATTAGTGTAACTCATCTGGGTAAGGTTCGCAGGAGTTTCACTAGCAAGTGTCAAAATATGATTAGCAAGCTATTTTGGTGGGACAGGACTGTGAAAATGGAGTGATATGGAAGTCAGGAAGAAAAATGCAGGGACATGAGAAGAATTCAAAAATAGGGGCTTAAAACCAGAGGAGAGGAGACCAAGGGAGGTAAGAAAGCACAGCTGGGAGGATGGCAAGGCACGGGCAGGAGGCTGGGGAGAATGCAAGAGAGCAAGGAACGCAGGCTGTTACAAATGCAGTTTGAGAAGAAAAATACTGAAAAAAAACCCAAAACAAAAGGGGAGCGAATAGGAATAAGTAGTGGTTTTCAGCAAGAAGGAGGTCAGAGCAAAGCCGAAGTTTCCTGAGCAGTGGGACCAGCCAGGGAAGCATGATTTTCCTTGCGGATGTGTCTCTCAAGATTGCATCATGTGTGGATTCTCTGATGCCTAACGGAGGCAGTGAGGTGCTTAACAGTGAGGGCACTAATTGGATTTCTTTCTTTTGTCAGCCAATTAACGGAACAAAATGTACAGGACTGTATTACCTGCCCTCTGCAAAGCTGCCTGGAACTGGCCTACAGGTTCCAAAGTCCCTGGGACACCCACATACACCTGTGGGTGGGCGGGAGGATGAGGTGGGGAATAGCTGAAATTGCAAATGGACTGAGCGATAGAGAAGGGGAAAACATTAGGAAAATGGGGATTTATGCCTGCTATTAATGCATTTAATTTGCTTTACTGCCATTTTCTTTCCTGGATTTACATTTAAAAAAAATAAAATTAATGAGGATCTATTTAAAGCCCTTCTCCCAAATCAGGCTGCCTTCACTGTGAGTGTCCGCACTGGTTGTTTCTGGGAAGAAAAATCTCCTGCTGCAGTTTTGTCTCCAGCACGCGATAGGAGAGACTCCGGGAGGTCCCCTGCCAGCTGCACCACCAAAACCTGCCTGGGACAGATACCGCAAAAGCCTTCTGGTCCTTCCATACTGGGATGAATTGCTGCTCTGTTACCGAAACGCTCCAGCTGGCTTTCTGCTGTCCTTCACTGCAAATTCCCATCTTGGTTTCTGCTGCAGTCACTCTCCCCTGGTGGAGGATCTTTTCTAGGGACCTCCTCATGACGGGATACTGTGGTTTGGATAATACTTGAATTTTTCCTGACATCCCTTTTTATTTTCACCTGGTCTATCCCAGATACCCTTCTATATTTCACTCCCTTTCTCAACAAAATTTCCTGATTGCCAGGCTGAAGGTGTCGTGTCAGGAGGTGTTAAATAGGGCAGAACTGACTGCTGATCCCTGGGATGGAGGGAGACCTCTCCCTCCAACACAGTACCTTTTTATGCATCATTATCCTTTATTTGTGGGTCTCCAGCCAATTTTTCATTCCATGTGGTGGCATAGCCAAGCCAATTTGAATTAATTTTGAGTAGGATTTATGTATCAAATCTTTACTAAAATCCAAATGTATCAAATCCGCCATGTTCCCGTCATCCACTAATTTCATAATTCTATTAAAAAAAGCAATCAGGTCTCTCCAGCATGATTTGTTCTTTATAAATCCCTAGTGCTGATACTTGTTTTCTTGTACCTAGGTGGTTAGTGAATTTCCCCCCCCAATTTTAATTCTATTATGTTACTTGCAATAGATATTCCTGATAACTCCAAATTTGCCACCCTCTTTTGTTTATGATCAATGGCATAATTCCTTTTCTTTAATCTATAGGCAGCATCCTAGTTTTTGTAACTTAACAAAATTATTATCCATGGTAAAAAAAAGTAATGTTTGTAATTTTCTTTGTAGCGGGTGGGTAGATGTCTCTTTGTCCTAAGTCCCCATCATGAAAACTTCAACGTACAGGCGGAGTGCTGTGTATTCCATGAGCCAAATGTGCTGTCAGTGAAACAAATGTGTGGAAATCATTAACTTCTTAAGTGAATCCAGTCAGGCTTTTTGCCTGGTAATATCCATTCTGGGCAATTGTTATTGCCTACTGAAGAAGTATCAGGAGAGTATTTGTACATGTATTTTATTATAGTGTTCATGAAAGTCTTAAACTGAAATGAAATAAAAATAGCATCCAAATAAGCTACATACAATTTATATACATATGCAAACTATAAGTATTATTGGGGAAGCTAACAAAAAGAACACTATCTTATCAGATCACTACATTAATTTAATCTCGGCATTGGCTTGGAGATCAGTCATGCCAAAATAATCAACCTCTATATATTCTGAGAATCCGTCCTGCTAAATTGGTTATAAATCCCAGCTTGGAGTTATACCAAAGTAAACAGAATCTGTACTTTGAAGGGGTATCTGATGTCTTTTAATGTCTAGCACCGACACAATTTCAAAATACCTTGATGTGGGGGAAGGTGTGGATAGATGCTCCGAACCAGCTGTCCCCGTACTCCTTTCCCCAGATCTGCAGGAGGTCCTGTTGGTGCGTTAGTTGAAAGACGGTGCTGAGGCAAACCTTTCGCTGCTTGTGCCTGACTTCTGCTGATGGATGGCAGATGGTTTGATACCTCCATGCCAGTCCCACATTTACCGAAGCGCCTTCTTCACTCTGGACTGACAGTCCTGCCTTGGAGGTACAGAGAGGTGGATCCTATGAAGGAGAAATTACTCTTTCCGAGGTAACCGGCTGCTCTCAGGGACTTGAGGAGACTAGTCCTGCTGGTGGCTTGCTGGTCTAAAAAGAAAGGTTTCCATCTCTTTGGTTCTTGTGGTTCTTGCTGTCTTGCAGCACCTTCAGTCAAATGAGGTATGAGGTCCCCCTTTGGACCCTTCAGTTTAATTTAAACAAGTTTGCAACAGGTCAGCACCACTGCATGTGAACATGAACAGTCTCACGTAAGCTAAGTGTTCAGAAATATTCTTTATTTTCTACAGCATGGAACCTGATGGCTTTCGGGTCTCCTTTTATCTCAAAATGTGAAAAGGCAGGACACATAAGAATAAGGTGGTTTGTTCTTATTTGGGTCAAATGTCTTGAAAAATTCCAGCATTTTGTGGAAAATTTCATCTCAAATTCCTACATAAATAATGGGAAAAATACTAACACAAAGGTCAGTCATTCAACATTTATTCATCAGCAAAATAAAAATACACTTAGGCTAATGATAAATTTTACAATTGCTATTTCTTCTGCTAACCTAAAATGAGATAAATATTCTTATTTTTCTTGCAAACAAGATAATTACAATAACCCTCTTAGTCCTGAGCAAGGCAGTCGATCAGGCAGCTTCTCTCCCAAAACCCAGGTACTGATAGAGAATAGTTACTGAAAAGCTCTTCAAGTCCAACTATGTTCAAAATTCTATAAAAAATCCGCACACCTGTGTACACTCTTCTGCTAACTGGCTTCTCAGGCACGTTAAGTTAAGCACGTGCATCAGTAATTTGTGCATCATGTACTGCATTTGGGTTGAAAGTGTAGGATTTTGATCCTGAGGTCTCATTTAAGCTTAAAATACGGGCTGGTTTGCTGGTGGTTGGGAGCTGTGTTGCTTATGCGGGCAGCGCCTGAAAAATAACCTTCTTTGAACTTCAGAACTGGGAAGTTGACCTGGTTGGTCTAACCGCGGGCTAAGAATATTTGTGGCAGACCCTGTGAATCTGGAAAAAAATTACTTCTGGAGCCAGACTTAATAGAAAGAGCTTATTTTTGGTGGCCACTCCCTCTATATGTTACAGAAAAAAATCATCCTGGGTATGAAGAAGAGCTGGGAGTCTTTCAGAAAACTCAGACCTAAGAAACCCTCCCTCAGATATGGGGTATCCATACTGTTTGGGCTCAGAGCAGTCCTCTTGGCCCGTTGTATTATCCCGCTCCACAAAGGTACCCAGGTGAAATGAAGACACTGGCGAATCAGCGGGTGGCTTTTTAAAAAGTCACTGGTTGCAGGCAGTGCTGTGAAGGGGTTCAGATGTAGCTTCTGCCGCACATGCAGTTATAAGGTAGGGGTCTGTGGCTGGGCCAGGGATGTTGGTGTTGAACAACAGCTCCTCTCTGCCAAATTGGAAGAGAACAGATGAAGATTCAAGAAAAAATTAGTATTTCAGATCAAACGCTCTTCCTCCTGAAATGGCCTGAGCTATGTCCAAAAAGGAAGGCAATGGAAAGGGCATCCCAAAAGAGCAAGCCGTGTCACCAGACTACACCGGAGCACAGTTCTCATCCAGGCAACACCAATGACTGCTTCACGTGATGGCTGGTGCAGCGTCTTACACCAGCATGGGCATCGGCCGCTGCATCCTTGCAACTACTTTGGTAATGCTCTGAAGTAGGAATAGCTTACCCTCTTCCTTGAAATCTGGAGACTTAATAAAACACTCCCACCTGCTGGAAGTCCAGGTTGCTTTTTCAAAAATGGTAGAGTTGCCTCCCATGGACAAATGGTTTGCTGAGACCTTCCCCTCCTCTTTGAATTCCCAAGAGCCAGAGGATTCCAAAGCCAAAAAATCGGACATAAAAAACAAATTAAATTCAGACAGGTTAGCCTGTCTTTGATCTCGGCAATAGTTTCCATTCTGTTAACTTATTTAGAAAGCCTGCGTGTGGTTTGTGGGGGGAATACTTGCCCTTCTACTGCTGTAAAACAGGCTTCTGGTATTTTATACTTCTCTTTGAGAACTGGTGTCTTTCCCAAAATTTTATCTCCAGCACTCACAGACTTAGTACAGAAAGGAGATGGCCTATATCTAATTAAATTCTGGATGTCCAAGAGACCCGTATTCAAATACCCGTAACTATCCATGAACATACACCAATAAACAGTCTTCCCGGCTGAAGTGACATCAGTTGAAGTCATAATATACTGCTGTGGGGTGGATCGCTCTGAAAAACCGCCTCTCAAATGAATGATCCTACAGTATCCCGTTTCATAGATCTGATAAAACAGTCCTAGCAAGGCTACTTACCCCTCCCTCAAGGATCCTACCTGTTGCTGCCTACCCAGAGCTTTACAGCTGTGTAAAATTCCTGGCTGTTAGAACTGACCCCCAAAGCCCGGAGTCAGCAATTTCCTTACAGACAGAAGGAGTGGGGAAGTCCTTATAGACTTGGTGGAGTGGGGCTTCTGGCTTCTAGTAATGACTTGGGAATTTAGGCAAATATTAAATATCAAAAAGGAAGTTTTCCTAAAGCTTAGGCCTTGGAAGGATCACAGTCCCCGTGAAACATTCCTCCTTCAGAAAGGCACTCAGCATCACAGTGTGGTGCTTGGTGGGAGAGGCTCTCTAAAGCAAGAGAGAGCTGTAAAGGTTCAGTGAGTTAAAACACAGAGAATGTACTTTTCCTGTCTGGGTCTAACTCAGACATCCCCTTAAAGATGGGCAACCACTTAATCTACCTGGGTCCTAGTGCTCCATCTGTAAACTGGTGATAACTTTAAGCAATCTCACAGAAAATGTATATGGTTAAATGTATCCCGGTTCATAAGACTCTCATGCACTATTGAGGGAATCTGTGTCAACACAGAAAAGAGGAAGAAATTCACTACTAGGTAGCCCGGTGCTATACCTAATGCTTAATATCATCGCACCAATGTATAGTCTTTGTATTTATGCTAGAAGGCAACAGCCTTGCAATAGTCAAGATGAGAAATGGCCAAGGTTTAGCCAATTTCAACAATGGATCTAGAGAGAAAGAGGAAACTACCTGTCTGGGCTCCTCCAAATAACTCCTCTCCTGGGTTCTAAGTGATAAATGCCATAATAAAAGTTGTCGGGGTGTTCTCCTCTCAAATACAACTGAAATTATGGGCACCTTCTCCGGAAAGAGACAGACATGGGAGAGGTTCTGAGCAGGTGAGCAAAATTTATTCGTCACATGGGTCCATTTGGCCTCCATACCGTGAATCATCACCAAGCCTGGGTGTCTTTAGGGTAGAAAGAAGGAACAACAAATGGGAGAAGGGTATTAAATAATGATTGCCATAGAGAGCAGTCAGCTTTACCCAACTCCATGAAATTTAAACAAGAGAGCGTAGAAAATGAAACACCAGTACATTTCAAAGGGATAAAGGGCAGTGGATAAGTTAGCTGTGGAATGTAATAGCAGGATATTGAAGCAAGTTGTTTAGCCGGGTTCCTAAAATCCACTGTCAGCAATAGGCAGATGAGACACCTCTAACTAATTTTCATCCCTTCTGATGGCACCAAGAACGTGAGGAGGGCACAGTGCTGTCAGAGGAGCCACAGGCAGAAGTAAGGCCAAAGCAAGGCAGAGGGATGATGCCAACGGGCGAAGGGAAGTATCCAAGAAGGCTGCAGTTACGATGCAGCTTCCTTTGCCTGAAGAGCCCCAGTGGTCAGGTCAGACAGTGGTTTATGATGATTTGGAGGATTCTTCACAGGGCTTCCATATGGGCACCCAGGAAGAGCTGCCTGCCATTTTGCCAGGAGGTGCCATTCCTTCCACTTGGGTTGTCCAAGCCTTCACTGCCAGTAGCAGTGCAAAGTACCTTGGTATGACGCCTGTGGCTGCTGGGACAGTCCAGCTGTTACAGTCTCCTGCAGTCAGCCTGCTCATGGCCGTGGCTTACTTTTAATTCAGCCTCTCTGCCCCTTTCTGTACTGGCTTACCACCAAATCCTGAACCAAGCTTAACAATCAGTTGTTACATCCTGGGGCAAGACTTCCAAAAGAGAAGATGAAGCCTAAGGATGGTGAGCACTTCCACAGCAACAAGAAACCACCACAAAACTTGGCCACCGCTTTGTGACCTTCACATCCTGCCTGACACAATTAGACAGCAGCAAGATATACAGTTTAAAAAGACCTCCACCTCCTTTTCTCCTCTCCTCAGCATTGCTAGGAACGTCCCAGACCTGCCAGCCCTCCGCTGGGGCTGCCTGTCCCCCAGGAGAAGAGTGGCTTCAAGGCCAGACCTCTGGCAGGTGGCAGCCACGTTTGGGTAACCTGCCTCGTGCTTGAGGAATATGGCGATGCTGGTTTTATGGTCAGGGCCCTGGGTTTAGGGCTCGGCTCTTCGATTTTCAGCATGGCCTTGCTGAGGTCATTCAGCCTCTCTGTGCAGGGATCCCGCCTGCTCCAGAAGGGAGGGAAAAGGGGAAATCTGTAAATCCAGAGGACATGCCCGCGGTCTGCAGTGAGGGAGATCGTACAGAATGTTAGGTGAACATCTCTCTGGCTGTCTCATCATCTGTAACAAACAACTGAGAAAAATCTTACTGAAAAAAATAATTCCCTGTTTTCAACCAGGAGTTGTATTCTCTATTGTAAATACGAAGGGACTAAGGGTGCCTTGCAATGGCACAGCGAGCGGGGGCACCTGCAGCCTGCCGGCAGCCATGGCGGGCTCCTGCTGGGGTGACAGACCCGTGGCACCGCGCTGCCACCGCAGACCCCTGCCGGGGCCGCGGGCACGGTGGGGACTGCTGGCTGAGCCAGTGGCGAGCTGCAGCCTTGGGAGCCCTCGTGCCACCCACGTCCCCCTTGTGCCACCCATGTCCCCCTTGTGCCACCCACATCCAACTCCCCTCCTACCTGCATGCTTGGCCATCTGCTCCGTGAGCCCCCACCCCAACATCCACCCCCAAACCCCTCTCCACCCGGAGCCTGCTTTATCACCGTGGGGACCCCACAGCCCCACAGCATCCCTCCCACCCTCTGGGCTGTCCGTGCTCCCCAAGCGCCTGCGGCCACGGCCCCGCTGTCCCATTGCGCAGCCCCACTTGTCCCCACCGCCCAGGTGAGCGGGCAGCGAGCGGGTGCCCGAGGGGGGCTGCACATCACCTGACCCCCTCCAGCCGATTCCCTCAGACAGGACGTCAAGTTAATGAGCCCTCAGGCCTGTAATTAGCTGTCAATTACCTCAAATTAATCAACTCCTCGCCTAATTAAGCATAATCGGCAGGTGGGCAGAAAACGGGCCATTGTGCGGGAGCCATGAGAAAAGCATGGCTGGCAAACTTGGTTAGGATCAGCGGCGCATTCCCGGACGCCGCGCCACCGACACCCGGGCGCCCGCCCCACTCGCGGGCACCCTGGCCCCTCTGTCCCCCCCCTCGGGCCCGAGCCCGCCGCGGCGGGGCAGCGTGGTGGCGGGGGGACGGGGCCACCGGAGCAAGGGCTGGGGGCTCCCCTGCGCCCCACGGCGTGGGGCAGCCCCTGGGCACTGCCTGGGGGGCCCAGCCAGCGGAAAGCTGTGGCGTGGGTTTAGGGTGGTGGGTTTTCCTTGCTTGGTATTTGCACTGCCGTGCCTTAATGGATCATCTCGCCCTCCCCATTTTCTCTCCTTGTTGCCTGCTTTTAGTGTCTCTCTGAGAAGGGGGGGCTGAAACACACCCCGCGTTCACTGACCCAGGCCCACCCCCGTTACGAGCACACCCGCTCAACGGCGTGAAGATACGTGCAGGTGGAAAACAGGTGTTTGTTACTACCTGTAAAAATGAGTCACGTTGCATTAATTTTCCTGTGGAATTAATACAACCTAGCAAAACCCACCCCCACCCTCCAGAGCCCTGTTTGGCGGAGGAGAGGCATTCCCTGCCAGGGCCGGGGTGGGAGCAGGGCTCCTGCCAGCTCTCAGATGTCACCGGAGCGCAGGATGGGATCTGCTCGGCCTCCACGTCCCGCACCCTGTCCGCCGAACCCCAGCCTGACTTAAACACAAACAGTATCTTCCTGAGCCATGGAGAAAGTCTGAGGGAAATGCAATTTCATGGTAAAAGTATTGTGCGCAATATTAAAGTGAAAGGTTTTGATCATGCCAGGAAAGTCCTTTCTTTTTTTCTTTTTTTTTCTTTTTTTTTTTTTTTTTTTTTTTATGTAGCCAGATTATCACCCAGCGCGCTGGATTTACGCTGCATTAGTGATCGTCGAGATTAAAGCAGAATCCCTGGATAACAAACAGGAACACAAGACGTCAATTTATGACATAATAGCAATAGTAATGCAACAATAATCATAGTCCAGAGAAGAGGGATGCGGCGGCGAGTGAGTCAGATCTCTCGGCTCTGAAGAGACTAGCTGCCTGCACCGGAGCGGCTCTGATTAAAAATCCTCTGCTGTGTCCAGAAGGATGATTTTATACTTTGTTCCTGACAGAGAGGAAAAGCAACAGCCCAGCACAGGTCTGGCAGATCTGCTGCATGAAACAACCAGCAAGTAGAGGGGCAGGTTAGGAGATGCAACCTGCCCCCTTGACCCTGCTAAGCGTCTGTGCCGGTCCCAAAAGCCCCCTGGACCTCTCGAGAGAAGGTGCACATCAAATGTGGCATGTCTATGCCTGTAGCTATGTGGAGCACAAGCCCCGAGAAGAGAGGCTGCAGCAGCCCCTGCCCTGCAAAGGGTGTCATCAGGTGCCGAGAGAGGGGCTGCGGTCCGGCCATGCTGGAGAACCAGCCGGATCCTGGCAGCTGGCCTGGCCCCAGGGATTAGAGGCTCCCCCACCTTCCCGGCTCACACGGTGGCACATGCTGCAGCCAGGGCCACGAGGCCCCTCTGTTTTTTTCTGCCTGCCCTGTTCTCAGTCGAGTGCTTATTACTGCAGCAGGAGGTTTGGGCAGGGACCCCTCTGCACACATAATGCAGGAGCCCGTGAGATGCTGGGGGATGCATGTCCCCTCTGTCCCTTTGGCAAAACCACCACTTTCCAGAGCTTCTCCTGCACCTGCCATCTCAGGGTGATCTCTCGTCCCTCCTGGGGGAACAGCTCTTTTCTGGGGAATTAGGAACCACACCAGTATCCTCACTTCCCTCGATTTATGAGTGCTGTTCTTCCAGGCCCCCCTCTCCATCATATGTCTTCCTTTGGCTGAAGCACTGGCCCCGCTCTTTGGGGTCCATCAGCACATTCCTGAGGACCAGGTTGGGAGGGACGTGCTGCACAGTGGTGTCATGGATGATGACATGAGCTGTAGGTGAACAGCACTTTCCTGCAGCTCCCTCTTTATTTATGGGCATGCTGCAGATGCACATTGATTTCACCGGCTCATTCCCATTTAGAGCTGGAGCACTCAAATGACTTACATCAAGGTTGACTAAGCATTTCTATTATCAGCTGCCTTCTTAATCACTCATAACTCTTTCAGTCTGGGAGTGTGAAGTTCTCCAGATCTGATCTCCATCCAAAGAAGCGGTGGTTGCTTTAACTGTGCTGTGTTTGAGCAAAAAGAGCTCAGGTGTTTATGAGGTTAAGTGCCCAAGCCACAAACCCCTCATCCCATTATAAATCCCAAACTCTTATCTTTGTGGAAATTACAAAAAAACCAAACCAAACCAAAACCCAACAAAAAAACCAACAGAGAAGCAGGCGGTAGAAATCTGTTAGGGCTGGACTGATGGAGCAGCTTTCAATGATCCACTGAAAATCAATTGCACCAGGGCTGAGTTGTTACAGGTCGAAAAATTGTGCTGAGAGAGGCAGTGTTAATGCTGGTGGGGCGCTGCTGCCGCTGCCGCTGCTGCTGAGGCTGCTGCGGCTGCTGCTGCTCCCTTGAGACCTCCCTGCCGATGGGGCTGCATGGCAAGCAAACGTGCAAGGCACTTTATAGCCGAGCGCTGCCTTGCTGGGGAAGCCAAGGGCCTGGGTGGGACACACATGGCCACCTCTTAGGGGAGCACACCTGGAGCCTGGCCACGGGCCGGGGAGGTACCTCCTGGAGAAGAGGAGGAAGGGTACAGGGGCAGCACCGGCGTAGATCAGAGGAATCCAGTGGCTATTCAGGTAAGAGGCAGAAAAAGAAAAATTTATTCCTGTCCCTGCCATTGTTCGAACCTTACTGGCCACTCCAGTGGTACCAGACTCTGCTGTCCTGCAGGCAGTGCCCCAGCTGGGAAAATGCTCTTCTCCTCACTACCGTCATAACAAACACACAAAAAAAAGCTGGGTAAGCAATGAAGCTGTGCCATTTTCTGAGTTTGAAAAAGCAAAACCTGTAACTATTTCATTAATTGTTTTGGCCAATGAACCAGAAACAACAGTAGGGAATTCACAACAACCCACATGGCTTTCTGTCTGTACGCAGTACTGGGTGTTCGTCAGGACCATGACCACCACCACCTCGTTTACTTTGAGCAATGCCATAACATTGAGGCTGGCCACGTTTTGGTGCCATAACATCGAGGCTGGCCACGTTTTGGTTTGGTTGTTTCTTGCTGCATTGTCCTGGCAAGTAGCAGAAGTGGTTTGAGGGGAAGACACTGCTGCTCTAACCAGCCGATCCTAGGAAAGCCATGAGCTTGTCTGGACTTGACAGCTGATCAGACCAAGGTGAAGAGTGAGCTCTTCCTGACCAACGCTCTGTGCAGCTCTACCCCAAAGTTATAAAAATAAAGCACTCAGGTTAGAAAGAACTTACAATGTGCATCATGAGTCTCCTATGCCTGTTGATTACAATGCAATCTTCAGTCACGTATCTACAGTGCCGCAGTCTCTCCCCGGTCATGCGTGAAACTAACTTCAGCGATAACTGGGTAACCTCACTGAAAACAATGGCCAGCCTGCCCTGGCCAAGGGTTTTGGGCTTGCCTAGAGCCGGCTGCCTGTCCTCAGCTCCTGCTGGCCCTGGGCCCCATGGAAAGGTGCACAGCAGCCTGTCAGCATCAGGCACTTAAGAAAACCATGAAAAAAGGTCACAAATTTCATAACCATTCAGTGCCATGTGGCAGCACCTGGTGAACAGCCTCATCCAGGCACTGAGGGTATGCGCACACGTGTGCATGCAAGTCTGCTTAGCAAGGTGCAAGCATGCCGTGCTGCTGGGAGGGAGCCACCACCTGGGGTCTGGGAGCAGCTGTGCCTGAGCCAGGAGCCCTGAGGGTGACCAAGACATGAGGCTGGCTGTGGAGATGCTCCCGCAGAGCTCCACGCTGCCAGGCTGGAGCCGGCTGCCAGCCAGAGCAAACCTGCATCTGTCCCTGCTTGTCTGTGTAGACACGCACTTAATAACCAATTACTGCTTCCCAGAGCAAGTTTCTAGGCTTCATTATATTTTCACTTGTCTTGCAGGGGATACAGCAAAGCGCTCTGATAAATGAAGAGAAAGGGCGGCTCGCTTTGCAGGGGATTTATGTGACAGTCTCTCTCTCTGCCCAGGAAATCCTTCATGCCGTTCCTCATGGTTAGCATCCCCAGCCAGCTGTGGACAGGGTGCACTGCACCCACCCGGGGAGCTGGCAGAGGAGTGCACCATCGCTGTCCCTGCGCTCTCACCAGCAGCCTTCGCCCGGGGCGGCGGCAGAGTTACCCAGCCGGATCTGAGTGCTACTGAAAGACAGACACCGCGCTGGTTTGTTCCCAGTGTTGCTCCAGTGACCTCAACTACCCTTCCCAACCGGGGTGGCCTCCAGGAGACCCTTGCATGAGGAGCCGTCAGCGCATCACTGCCCAGGTCCCTGCGTGTGGGCGCTGCACAGCCCCTGTGCATCCCAGTCCCTCACCCACCGCAGATGCTGAAGGCGGCGGGGTCTGTCGGTGGGGCCATGATGCTGGATGGAGACACCATTGCTAAGGGAGCAGAGGCCATGGATGGCCCCAGGCTAGAAGCCACGCACTTGAAGGCAGCAGCCGGTGTGGGGCACGCTGGCGTCCCGAGGCCATGGCGGGGAGCGAGCAGGCACCATATGGAAGGTGCCGCCAAACGAGGCCGTTGAAGCAAAGGCTGCAAATGAGTTTAGTAGACAGCCAGACATTTTGAGGAGGGGGGAGGTAGAGGGGGGGGGCAGAGGAGAGCAGGAGGAAGGGAGAGCCCGGCGCTGTGGCTGAGAGGGACCCTCCAGGGTACACAGCCATGGTGGGCAGTGCTCCCTTTCCCCGCCACCCCGCACCTTCTTCTGATGCCCTAACTTTAAGATCCCTCAAAGGGAAGAGGGGACCAAGGTGTCGCGGCCCCTTCTTTGTTTTTAATTACTTCCCATTTTAATCTTGATTTGCACGTCGATCTCTCAGAACTGGGCCAGGGACTCTACAAAGCCCTCGTCAGCAACTCCCCCAATAATAAACAGGAAAAGGCTTAAGGGGCAAATCACTTGCATGTTAATGAGACTGTTTGCTGGAGTCAAGAGAGAAAACAGCAAACAAACAAATGGACTGAATTCCAGCGGCAGCTGTTTGCTCCTTAATCTCGGCTCGTCAGAGCTGCCCTTTGATGGGACACAATCTACACAAACGATTGTGCTAAATCTTCTAATCTACGTCCTCATTATTACATCCCTTCTTACGCATGTAAATCAGGGACAAACTCATTTTAATATGTAGATAGATTATGGAAGGGAAGGGGAGGGGATTGGAGGGGAAAGGAGCTGCTGGTGGCGTCTGCGCCTGCCGGTTTCGGGTTTGGAGGGGTGTTAATGAGGAGCGCAGGGAGGGGAGCTGTCTGCTCAGACCCCCAGGGTACCAGGAGGAGGAGGAGGAGGAAGAGGAGGACCTGTTGTCAGGGCAAAATGGGGGTATAAAGAGGCAAGGACAGTGGTGCTGGGATGCTGGAGACGACAGGGGTGTGGGGCAGCATTGGCAAGGCGATGTAACGAGGCGCTGGGGAGGACCTCACCCTGGCATCCTCCCAAGCCCTCTGCCCGTGCACTCAGCCCTTGGCTGTGTGGAGGTGGGATGCTGGAGGAGGGCTTGGTGGTGCACAGGAGGGTTTGGCTGCGGTATAGCGAGGTGCCAGGGCCACACTGCAGGGACATGCCAGGGCACAGGTCCCACATCTCCTCAACCTGCCCATTCCTGGCACTGATAGTGGACTGAGGATCAGAGCAACCAGCTTCACCCAGCCTGGAGTAGCAGGCTAACAACTCAGGCTGCAGAGTCCAGGGATGCAGCCTATGCTGCCTTCAAATGAATGACGTTAGAGCTACGGTTGTGATCTTTAATAATAGAGTTGCTTTTACACCAAACACAACTGTGGCAAAAAGAGCTCTCCTGCATTTCCCTGCCTCTGGCATCTCCTAAGCCAACTGCCAACTTGCAACCTACCCTTTAACTTTCTTCTCCCACCGGAACAAGGTGGAAGAACAGCAAGATTGTGAAGCACCAGCCTTATTTATTTACTTGAGCCACCTCATCCTCCTCTGCTCCAGGAGTGGCAGCCTCCTGGTAAAATAGGAAAAGATATTTTAAAAACAACCTGGTTAGTTCATTATTTTTTTCCCCCATTGACCTCACACCTGTGAGGGAAAGATGCAGAAGATAAGCAGTGGGTCGGAGTACAAAAAGCGAGTCTAGAAGAACAGCAGAGGTATGCAGGAACATAATCAGGAAGGCCAAGCATAAAATAAGTTTGCAAGTAGCAGGATAATCAAAGGGAACAAGAAATCATTCTGTAAATTCATTAGTAGCAAGAGGGAGACTAAGCAAAATATTGGATCACTGCTCAATAGGGAGTGAGGATTATTGACAGAGGATGGTATTAGAGAAACTAAGTGATAAAGAGGTAAGATCTTGGCATAGAATAAGGAAAGAGTATGGTAGAGGAAATGTTATTGAATTAGATGGATTCAGATTTATTGGGTGTAATGAGCTTCATTGTGGGTACTTAGAGATTTATTTGGCTACAGCAGCCTCAGAGTCAGTAGTGGCTGTCTTCCAGAACATGTAGAGATGTGGTGGAGTGCAGGAAAACCACAGGCATTGCTCTTTAAAAAGTGAAGGAAAGGGCGATGGGTAATTATGGACTGATCAGCTTAATTCCCATTCCCATTAAAATTCTAGAATAAATCACCAAGTTATCTCTAAATATCAAAGGCAAAATGAGGCAATCAATTGCATTCAGTGTGGATTTGTTGAGGATCAGTCCCTTCCAGTCACACTAATTTCTTGCTGTCACAAGGCAACAGGTCTTGTAGATAAAGAAGGAACAGAAGATGTTGCATATCTTTATTTCAAATAAGCTGTTCAGGCTTCATTTTAAAAGCTATCCTTATGAGTAAACTAGGGAAATATAAATTAGCAGAAACTACTGTTAGATAGATAAAAAAATCATTTGAACAACTGTGCTCAGCGAATAGTCCTCAGTGGTTTACTATCAAAATAATGGATGTATTGAAAATAGCTCCACAGAGATCTTCTGGGTCTGGTTCTGCTCACTGATTTAATTAACAGCATGGGTGACAAAAGAGAGAGTGGGCACATCAGGAAGACACAGACCTGGCACTTTAAGTACACCGGAGGACAGGCTTAGCATTCAAAATAATCCTGGCAAATTGGGAAAATGGTTGAAAAAACATAGATGAAAGTCAGTAAGAAACCATGCAAAGAACGTCGGTGATGCAGAAAAAATGAAATGCATAAACAGGGACTGGAAAACAACTTGTTAGGCGCAATCCTTCCAAAAAAGCACTAGGGGTTAGAATGGATTACAAGCCCTGTCAAAAATAGTATGCTGCTGCAAAAAAGCAAACCTCCTAGTGCAAGGAATAAATATGACTACAGCTGTCAAGACCTCTGGAAATTGTCTCTCCTTCAAATCAGCATTGGTGAGACTTTAGGTGGTGGTTTGAGCCCAGTTTTGGCGTTGTCTTTCGATGTGGACCCCTTGGAGGGTGTCCAAAGGAGGGCAGCGAGAATGGTCGCAGACCTGAGACATGTACTGCAAAGAAAAACTGAAAGCAGTGTGTCGTGTACCTTGAAGAGGGAAGACCAAGAGAGGATAAAAGAAAATCCCCAGGCAGGAAAATTGTAAAGGGAGAGGGGAAAATCTGTCCTCTGTGCCCACAGCAGGCAGGTAAGTCCACAGGAGATTGTATCAAGAAAGGTCTGTGTTAGACATTAGGAGAAAAATTAAGAAAAAGGAGGGAGAGGCCAGAGAAAGACTGCAAGGGAGGCACTGGAAGAGGTTGCTTAGTGCTTGTCCATCTGCCAAGAATGAGACAGGCATAGCTGCTCACGCCGCGAGGCAGAGACGGCCTTCTCCAGGTCGCTTCCAGTCCCAGTTTTCTCACAACTGCATCTCCTCATTTCTGACATCCACCACCTAACCTTCAGCAACACTGGAGATGGAAGCACACAGGGAGAGATGAGGCACAAGGAAGTGCTGCTGGTTCACTGAACACATCGCTGCTGTCCTCGCTCGCACCCCAGCGTATGCTTACCAACCAGGAACAGTGACAGGATGGAGACCTGAGAGATGACGGAAACCTGAGAGATGACTGAACTCTTGAGATGGACAAAGTGTTGGCCTCAACCACCTTCTGGGATCTGGCTAAAAGGAAAGGGCAGGTGCATGCCACCCGGCTCACTGCCATGCCAGCCCATGACTGACTGAGCATTGCAGTGAGAGTTAAAACAGTGGTGTGAGCATCTGCCTCTGCATCACCACCAGATGACCCACCTGCCTGCTGGTACTGTTCCAACCTGCTAGAAAATCTAAATCAAGCAATGGCTTGAAGACTTACTATAAACTGCCTATATACCTGCATAGAAGTATATATTTCTGCAACATTTCCCTGGGGAAATCTTGGGAGGTTGGAAATATATAAGGCTGGAATGAGTATCCACCTCAAGTCACAGAGTTTCAGGCAAAGGCTGGAAATTTTTTCCTTGCTCCTTTCTCTTTGCACCCAGCTGTTTTCATTCTGTATGTTCATCCTCTGTCACCTTCTTTCCTTGCCCCCAGGCAAGCTGTTCATAAAGAGAATTGTAGAATCATAGAATCATTTAGGTTGGAAAAGACCTTTAAGATCACCCAGTCCAACCACTAACCCAGCACTGCCAAGGCCACCACTAAACCATGTCCCTAAGCGCCACATCTGCATGTCTTTTAAACACCTCCAGGGATGGTGACACAACCACCTCCCTGGGCAGCCTGTCCCAATGCCTGACCACCCTTTCAGTGAAGATTTTTCCTAATATCCAATCTGAACCTCCCCTGGTGCAACCTGGGGCTGTTTCCTCTTGTCCTGTCACTTGTTACTCGGGAAGAGACCGAACCCCCCCTGCCTACAGCCCATCAGGCAGCCGTGGGGAGCGATCAGGTCCCCCCACAGCCTCCTGCTCTCCAGGCTACACGACCCCAGTTCCCTCAGCCGCCCCTCACAGGACTTGTGCCCCAGCCCCTTCCCCAGCCCCGCTGCCCGTCTCTGGACACACTCCGGCACCTCAATGTCCCTCTTGCAGTGAGGGGCCCAAAACCAAACACAGGATTCGAGGTGCAGCCTCACCAGTGCCAAGCACAGGGTGCCGAGCACTGCCCTGGTCCTGCTGGCCACACTGTTTCAAGCACAAGCCAGGATGCTTGTATCACACTTGATGTTCCACACACCCTTGTTGACTGAGGAGCACAAAGCCCTTCATGCTTGTTTTTGAGATGAGAGACAGACCGTGAGAGGTTCACAGTCCCTTGGCCACATGGACCTTGGACTTAAATTCACTGTATCTGGGATTAAAGGCAGACTCATTCCCAGGCTCCATCTTTCTTTCAGGCCACTATGAGCAGCTTACCATTGTGTTCCAGCAGTTGTGTGATCCTCACATTGCATTGTCTGCCAAGCCAGGATATTAGCTCTGGTCTTCAAAGCTCTCTCAGAGTCAGTTACGCCTGAGTCTGCATTTTCATCACAGCCCACCTGCTCCTTGGGGAAAATGCAGTTGACTAAGTCCATGATGAAGTGAGGGAAACTGGAGATGAAACAGAGATAAATGTCAAGGAGGTTTGGCTACTGAAAAAGTTTGCAGAGGAAATACACTGCTCCAAACTGAATACATTTAGGACACACAACGATGCTCCCTTTCTTAAGAAGCCTTTCCACTATAACAGAAAAGAGAGCTTAATAGTATAAAGTATGATTAAAACAAAAGCACTAGCCCCTTATTAACATACTATATTAGCAGTTATCAAAACAGTTCAGTGGCCGTGAGGAAAAACGGTTTGAGACCCTGATATTCAGCAGGCCGCAGCATGCTTAAGGAAAAGCAATATTGGGAAAGACATAGGGTATACAGAATATTGCAGGAGAATATGTCAAAGATGTTGGGGAGTGAGGTAGGGAGGGTTGGGACAGATGTGGTATGTGGTGTAGGAGTTCCCTGCAATGCAGATGGCTTCAGCAGGACCCGTATGGGCCAAGCACGCAGGATGCCAGGGGTCAGCAGCCTTGCACAGCTCCTTGTCTAGCACTGGTGGCTGCCACCAGTAAGAAGGCAAGTGTGTGAGAGAGAAAACATTTAATCTATTAAATGTTCCCCATGCCAGAGCTCCTACAGACCTACCAGTTATGCTGGGGAAACACCTACATTCTAACATCATCCATTCCCTCTCAGTGCTCACCTTTATCCTGTGCGTAGGTGATCTGTGATCTGCATTTCACTTCATGGCTACCACCTGCTCCTGGTGCTAGCCCAAATCTTTACTCTTCCTCGTCAAATTTTGTATCATTCTAGTAGCTGAGGGATTACTAACCCCCTCCTTTTAGTTATCACTTAAGCACACTTATGCATGGCTCGCAGACCAAATCCACAAGTTCCCAGTCATTTTCTTTCCTCTTCTCTAGCCTCTGTCCAGTTTGCCAGTATTTCCTTAAACGCAAATGCACAAAACTGCACAGAAAATTTAAGTTGTAACTCAACATTAGAGCAATATTGCTTCACAATGTCATGCTTCTGAACGTGGAACTGTTTCAATCCTTTTTAGAGCTTTGTCATATTGCAAGTGTACATTGTGATCACACCAAACTATGATTTCCAGCTGTTCTCACTGTCCCACTGTCTGTCTCTCGGGCATATTTTTGGCTCTGGGGTTTTTCCCTACGACCAGTTGCTGAGTTGACTCCCACCTACGTTCTTTTCATTGCAACATTCTGCTTCTCTCCCCTTGATGGGCACAAATTCTTCCAACTCGGTATTATCTGCAAACGGCATTAATATGCAGCTTGATCTGCTTCCTCCATCATTTATGAAGACTTGAAGAAGGGCAGATTTAAACTCTCCTTGCTGGAGAACTTCTGTCCCAGCCCGACAGTTACACTTAGAGCCTATGATTTACAGTCACCTGGCAACATTCACATTCTCATTGATAACTTCTATCTGAAAATTCACAATAATTTTCCCAGTGGCATTTTCACATTTTTCTAATTAGAACCTCAAGAACAGATCTGAAAAGGGAATTTTTTTTTAATCAACAAAATAAACCACAATGCTGAGCAAAGCCCAGTGTATTTCTGACACCAGGCAAGAAGGTCACTCGAACTAGTTTCATTTCATTTGGATTGTGTCCTTGGCAATTCAACCTGAATTTATTTTGACAAACAAATCTTGTGAGTACTTTTCCCACACACTGAATGCATCTGTGGTGTTCCCTTCCTCTAACAGTTCCATGATGCTAAGACCATTCAGTATGCACAGCAAAATTCCTCCTGTTGTGATAGAGTGATGGAAATTAGATTTTTGCCATAGCAATTGAGTCTAGCATTCTTTCCCCCTTTGGAAGATAAATTTATTTATCATGCTTCTTTCTTCAGCACCTAGCTCTGTGGCATCCAAATGTAGCAGAAAATAATACAACCACAGCCCAGAACAAGAACTTCTTTTTAATCTTCGCCCCTTGTTCTGAAGCAGAGGAATATGTATTTGTGCCGTTCTGTTAGTGCAAAAACAGAATAACAACTTGTTTCCCTTAGAGTGGGATCCATCTCGCCTAACTTGAGATGCCTATACCTGAGCAAGTCGTGGGCGACTTTTGTAGTCAATATCAATCTTGTCAATAAAGTCAATGGAGACGCAATTCCTCTAATACAGTGTGGACAACTGTTTCAAGATAAGATGAACTTGTGCCCTAGGCTCTATTGAGCCTATTGACCAGAGCCCTCCGGCTGGAATGGGAATGTGCTCAGTGTAGACTCCCTGCGCTGTAGGTGTTCACGCTGGGTCCCATGGATCCCATTGCCACATCGCATTCCCTCCCTGGACATTGTTTGATTCCAGCTGCCCATTCGCTCATTCTGATAGTTCCCATATAGATGACAATAAGCAGGAATTTTAGGGAACTTTTTCCTGTTGCTGCCCACACAATGCTTTAGTCTGGATCCTCTGTGGTGCTCAGCTATTGCTGAGCATGAAAGCTCTCTTTGAAGGCTACCTGTGTAAGTTTGTCCTGATTCACAAATTCAGGGTTCGGGACAAGCAATGCGGGATTAGATCACATCCATCAAAGAGCACAGATGCATTTTGAGGAGTGAGAAATAGTCGCTGGGTTAAGGTCAAGTCTGCACAAGGTACTAGACTCAGCAGCTGGCTGGTGTTCATCTACCCAGCAGCACCGGTGGCAGGTGGCTCTCTGCTGAGAGATTTTAATTTTGAAAGAGAGCAGCCCCTGCTCGCAGGGAAATGACACTCAGTCACTTGTGAAGCCTGGTGTGCTTGCAACTGAGCCAAGCCTGCTCTATCCCCCAGCCCTGGATCAGGGCACCCAGCTCGTCTGAGCAGGCAGAGCTGGGGCCTCACTCCCTGGGAGGGACCATCATCACCCAGGACCTTTCCCTGGGCTGCTTGGCTCCACCTGGGATAACTGAGATGGGATAGCTCCTGCGCTGCTGCCCCAGCCCCATGGATGGGTCAGTGCGGAGCTGGGGCATCACCCTGGAAAATAGGGTGGTGAAAAGGTCTGGGTTAGAAACAACCTCTTCCTGGGAGGCAAGGGGTGTCCTCAGATGCTGATTTGGCCGGTGTCTTCAGCCTTGGGAGAAATGATGTTCAATACAGGTTGGTCCCTCGGGTCAAGTGAGACAGCTTGGGCTTGATGGCCTCTTGTATGTGTGTTAATATCCAGCACACAATACCCAAATATCCCTAGCATCTCCCCTCGCACCTGAGTCCTCCCAGGGAGCAAGGGCAGCTTTTGGAGACTCCTCATTAGGTCACCGGCCTCAGGAGCCGAAATCTCCCCTCCCCCACTTCTGTACACAACTGTTCCTCATTTACATAAATTATCCCTATTCAATTATCTGTCCAGATGTCCGAATTGTGCCACCAATGATCTGTGAATGAATTAAAAATGGAATATAATTTAATAATAACTGATTAGAAGGAGATTAGTTGTTATATAAAAAGGAAAAACCAAGAGATAGCTAGTTGCCCTTAATCCGAGCCAATCCACAGTAATTATAGAAATACAGTCTTGCTTGCTCGCCTTCCCCATTTCCCTTCTCCCCCCTCCCCCTTTTCTCTCTTTCTCCTTTTCCCTTTTCTCTCTGCCCTTTCTTTCCTCTCTCTCCCCCCTCTCTCTTCTTTCTTTCTTGTTTCTTGGTCTCCATCCATCCTTCTCTCCACTTTCTCCTCCTGATTATACGTGCCTACGTCAACAGAGTCCAAGCCCCTCTGGCTGCTGATGCACCCGCATAGCTGGGGATGTCCTGGCAGGTCTGACCAGCAAGAGCTTTCAGCTGCATTAACGTCCTGTCTTTCCAGCCATGTTAACGATGGTGTCTTTATACTCTCACTTTTCTGTTAAACGTTTCTGGAATCATCACCTTTTCTCTGGGTTCCTAAGCCAGTCTTTTTCAGGTCTCCCTCCTTGTGTCTTTTGGAGTCAGGCAGATTTCCATGTTGTGCTGGATGTAATAAAATCATAAGCAGCACAGAGGCTCTGGCTTCTCCTCTTGCAGCAGGAAAAACCAGCAGCAAGTCCCTGTGCCCCCATGGTGTCTCTTCCCAGCAAAGGGTGCCTAGACATTTCCAGGAAACTTGTAACAGATTTTTTTTTTTTGTGATATTTTCTCCTCTCCCAAGCACACAGCTGCAATACCCCAAAGCCTGGCTGAAAGAGTGCAGCACTTGTCTAGGTATTGGAGGCAGAAAAAATGGGAAAGAAAAACACAGCAACCTGCTACCTGAATACTCTGTGGGGCCCCCCACCTTTCCTAACAGAGCTCCCCTCCTCCCTCCCAGCTGTCACCCACCTGTGTCATCTGGGACTCCTGGTGCAAACCTCCATCACTCGCTGTGATTTGCAACGGCGTGAAGCTGAATAACTAAAAACTACCATTAGTCCATTTTCACTCCTCTTGTAAATTAGAACAAGGAAAAGAAATCATTTGCTGATGTTCACTGCCGAGCTGGGGTGGGCTGTTTATTTCAGGTAATTTCATAGCATGATTTGGAAATTATCAGTTAACACCCTAAGTCAGATTTACTCCCTAGTTCAACATGGAGCTTGTCAGATGTGGGTGGTGATGATTAGGGATATGGCTCAGACAAATACTCTTTTACAAGAAAAATGAAGCTGAAAACCCAAACATATTCACCGTCATAGACCCATCTACCTGTACTAAGGTATCAGATATTTAAAACCTTCCCTGGCTTGGCTTACTGTGTGAATGCTCTCTTCCCTGACAAGCTGTTTCTGAGTTAAAAGCTCTACTCCCCCTTCAAATGTAACCCTCCTTAAGGGCTCACAGCAGCCGGTCCACCTTTCCCTCTTCTAAGCACTAAGCCATCTGCAGTCCACATCCCTTCCCACAAAACTAGCCCATAAATGGCTTCTGCATCTCTCAGGGACAACTGCAGCGTTTGGAAAGTCAACTGAACCAGCTCCTGTGTTCCTCCAGCATCAGTTTAAACCCACATTCCCAACCTCCGGTTGTTCTAAGGTTTATCCTGTGTCATTGACATTGGTGAGATCAGATCAGGCTCAACACCTGCACAGCAATTTGAAGCTGGGCTCTTGGCTTTGCTGCAGAGAAGTCCAAGTTAACAGGGAGGGGAGAAGGACCAATCATGGCTCAGGCTCCAAAAATTTCAGGTGCAGCAGTGTTGTACATGGAAGTATTTGTATATAATATTATTCACAAACATCTATTTGAAGTATCTAATCTAGACTTCTATGCTGCATTCATTACCACAGCATCTGAGCATCCTATGAATGCAATTCAGTACAAAGAATTTCATATAAATAACTTTTATGTTGGTGCTTTTGTTATCTTCTACACTGCTTAGTTCACAAAAACTTTAAGGAGGAGATTATTTTAATGGTATGCTGCCTTTGTAATTACTACAGCCTTCCTCAGCTCAGGTGAAGGCTACACTGCCAGCTTTACAGGAGCTGCTGCATTTTGAGGTGCCCAGCCTGGCACTCTGCAGCTGGAGAGCATAGCCCTGGTTGGCTCCACCAAGGAGGAACAGAGATCAGAGAGACTGAAGGTCTAAAGCCCAAAGAGAAAACATAACGTACGCTTTAATGGGCTGCAGACCATTTTGCCAAGGTCACTGATGACATTGTGGTGGCAGTTGGTAGTTATTTTACCCTTTCCAGAATCACAGGATCATGGAATGGGCATGGTCAGAAGGCACCTCTGGAGATCATCCAGCCCAGCCCCCTGCTAAAGCAGGTACACCCAGAGCAGGCTGCACAGAGATGTGTCCAGGTGGGCTTTGAATGTCTCCAGAGAAGGAGACCCCACAGCCTCTCTGGGCAGCCAGTCCCAGGGCTCAGCCACCCTCAAAGAAGTTTTTCCCCATATTCAGTTAGAACCTCCTTGTCACCATGCAGACAAACTAGCAAGCTGCAACAAGGCTTTACTATTGGGTCAGATTCTACTGTCCATAAGTCCAGCTGCTGCCACTACAGGTTACTCTCTGCTGTCCATATTACTTCTCCAGCCTCCAGAGGTCACACCACACTCCATCTCTTTGCTTCTTCCAGGACCCCCTTCATCCAGGTCCCCTCACCCTCCTTAGTGTTATTTAACCATTTTGTGGGAACAAGCTACAGCTGCACATCATCCATGTTAATTAACCCACTGCCGTTAACACCAGGCCACAGCTGTATATTATCAACGTCAATCTACCCACCTTCATTCCTCTACACCTCCACAGTTGCAGTTTGTGCTCACTGCCCCTTGTCCTGTCACTGGGCACTGAAAAGATCCTGGTCCCACCCTCTTGGCACTCGCCCTTAAGGAAATTGTAGGCATTGACAAGATCCCCTCTCCATCTTCTCCAGGCTGTACAGTCCCAGTTCTCTCAGCCTTTCCTCATTAGGGAGGTGTTCTGGGCCCCCCAGCATCTTCATAGCCCTCCACTGGACCCCCTCCAGTACTTCTCTGTCCCTGTTGAACTGGGGAGCCCAGCACTGGACACACAGCACTCCAGATGCACCTCCCCAGGGCAGAGCAGAGGGGCAGGATCACCTCCCTCGACCTGCTGGCCACGGTCCTCCTAATGCCCCCCAGGGACCCACTGGCCTTCTTGGCCACCAGGGCACACTGCTGGCTCGTGGGCAACTTGCTGCCCACCAGAGCTCCCAGGTCCTTCCCCGCAGAGCTGCCCCCCAGCAGGTCCCCCCCAGCCCGTACTGGTGCACGGGGCTGTCCCTCCCCAGGGGCAGGACCCTGCACTGGCCTCTGCTGAACTCCATCAGGTCCCTCTCCGCCCAGCTCTCCAGCCTGCCCAGGTCTCGCTGAATGGCAGCGCAGCCTCTGGGGTACCAGCCGCTCCTCCCAGTTCTGTATCATCAGCAAACTGGCTGAGGGCACCCTCTGCCCCTTCATCCAGGCCACTGGTGAGTGAGTTGAATGAGAGTGGACCCATCACTGACCGCTGGGGCACCCACTAGCTACAGGCCTCCAGCCAGAATCTGCGTCACTGGCCACAGCCCCCTGAGCTCCGCCAGCCAGCCAGCTCTCAGCCCACCTCACTGCCCACCCACCTAATCCACGCTTCCTCAGCTTACCTGTGAGGGTATTATGCACCTTTAATACACCTTGTATTTCTTTAAAATAGAAAGGACATAGAGGAATTTAATGTTAGAATTAGGTAATGCTACAGCTGCGCCAACAACCAGCAAATGTTTCACAAAATAAGCTTCAAGAATGTTAGCATCAAAAAACCTCAACTGTTTAAAAAGTAATAGAAATTAATTACTATGAAATGTGTAAAGGTTTGATTACCCTGTCATTCATCCCCTTTCATTAACGCAAATGTAAATGTGAAGATATACTTTGTAATTCCAGTAACAACATTCAGTCTGGATCAACGATCGTGTTTTTCTCGTGGAAAGCCCACCCTGCCGTTCAAAAACATCTGCAAAGGTTTATTCTGGTGAGCTAGTTTGTATAAGTGCTGGAAGCACAGGATATCTATTTATTCCCTGTTTAGTTGGTAACTCCAGGATGGACTGTCAGTTCCGAAGGAAGCCGATGAAGACCTTGTTGAGGTATTGTGTCCTTTACAGGTCACTGCAAGAAAAATAATTAATTAATTGCAATTTCTATGCTGTTGCCAAATTTGACAATGTTGCCTTGCACCTCGCTGTATTTGTGGTTTCCATGAAGACCTCTAAGAATCAAGAAATTACAAGAAAATTTCAACTTTTATTAAAAACTGTTTCCACCACCAATGCTGCAAAGTGTTTGACAACACCAGCTGGAGCCATTCTCATGCTCAAAAAAAGAAACCTAATACATTATTTAAAGCCTTCCATAATTTCCAACCTAATATACTTATTTTTCATGGACTTAATTAAAAAACTTTGGACTCTTGGGCTTTTGCAGTGAGCATTTTTATATTTTGATAATTAAAATATTAGCGTTCTGTGGCTAGAAGACATGTTCAGCAGACTTTGAAGGATATTATTTACATATGATTTGGCTTTGATAGTCTTACCTTTTTGAGTAATATTTTACTCGCAAGTAGTTCTATTGGCTTCTATGAGTATTATTCAATATGGTAATATGAGAAGAGGTAGCAAATCTGCCCCTTAGGTTAATGCAAGACTAGCCATAGTTACTGAAGGTATATTAATGCTTTATGTTTTGAAAAAAGTGTTTTGTTCTGTTTTATAAATCCACCTCTGAAGCCCACATGAAAGCCTTATGCACCTTGGCATTTCTGTTGCAGAGATTCAAAGTTAAAGGGATTACTGAAATGTTTCTCCACCGTTAATTTTCCCAGGTTTAGATTTATGTTAGGAATGTGTGAAGTGGAAGCATAATCAAACCCTTAACACATGTTGCCTTTTCGTTCTGCTTTTTCTTGCATTGTTTCCATCAGGGGTCTGGTATCTTCTTTTCTAATGGTTATTAACCTCTGGAGGAACCTCAGTTTGAAGCTGGTTTTGCTGATGGTTGTTATGGAGGTTTGAAGGGAAGGGATGTTCATTTACAACAGATCTAAGAACATACTGCTGTGTCCTGAGCAATGTTTAACTTTACTTTTCAGTGTAGGTTTTGTTAGGAGTCTGAGGACAAAGGGATCAGGAGCATTGCAGTCCAGCCCCACCCTTTGTGAGAAGACAGTGGCTTTCAGCACATCGAAGCCAGGTGACTTCTCCAGGCCACCCCATGTGCAGGACCTTCTCCAGCTGACAGTCCTGCATGCTGCCCAGGAGAGACAGTGGCACCATCCTGCACCATCGGCTTCGCCCAGCCTTAGCCCTGAGGAGCAAGCACCACTTTCCTGCCAGGGCCCCCAAACACCGCAGTTCAGCTCAAAGTACTGCCTTGTCTCCTCAACCCAGTCCCATCTAACAGACATGCCTGTGTCCTGGCTCGTTCCCCTGGGCTCCACCTCTGCCAGCCCAGCCGCTGGTGGGTGGCTGTGAGCCAGCTTTGCCCGCACTCCACAGCTCCAGAGCAGCAGCACTGACAGAGGCTTCCCCCATCCCAGACTGTCAAAATGCTCTTTTAAGTCTTCCAGGTTGGGTTGTAAAATGCCTGGGGAGTGAGACTGCGGCATTTCAGCAGCCCATGCTGACCTGGAGGTGGGCTGCTCAGCTCCACACAAGGATGAAGGCGGAGATGCATTGCTAAATAAAGGCTATTTTCCCACAGAACGGGACACATTTTCCAATAAAGTGAGATAGATGTTGGAAGATATTATGCAAGGATATAAGATGAGAAAGACACCTGTGAGCATTCATAAACCATGGACCTATCCCCAGTAATCCAAATTTGGGATAGACTTGAGATATCCCCGCTGCTGATACTGAGTCTGAGGAAACACAAGGGCACCCCGGGCTCGTTTTGCCATCTCAGTCCTTTGGATCACCAAGGGGGAAGCCGACGGGCTGATGACACCCCAGTGATTCAAACCAAAGCGGCGTAAGCGACACCTGCTGCTAGACGCCTGGGCAGCAAGAGCACGGCCTTCCTCCCCGCCGTAGGAGCAAGGCTACCACCGGCTCACGGTGAGCCTCCCTCCACACAGCCCTGTTTCGGGGATATCACCTGTTACCACCCTCCAGGGTTTGCCCAAATGAGGGATCTTTTGACTCCCTCCCTCCACCCTGATTCCCCATGACCGGGTTCTCTGTGGGCTCCGTGGCTTTGGTGAGACATTTCATGGCTCTGCCAGCCCTGCAGGTTATTAATTCATTAGGGGAGGCCACGAGGCACTAATGACAGTGGGTGCTGAAGACTTGGCACCTCCACTGTAGATGTTTGGGGTGATTTCTTCAGATTAGCTCTTCTCTGGTGCCATGGCCTGAGGACCCGCTAGCAGCTGGAGTGTGTTGGAAGGGGTGCTCGTATCACATCATCTTCCCATCACATTTCATCCGCGAGGACCCCAGGTTGTGTCTCCTGTGACCTCTGCGCAACACAAAGCACAGCAACGGAGGCGATCGGGAGCTTCGCATCTGGAGCATGCTCTGGGTCCAAAAACCATGTTCGGTGTAGACATACTCATTAATCACCGAGTCCGACCTGTGTCAAGGCTTTGCCAATGCTCCATCACCTATTTCAGAAGGTCTAAGTGGGAAAGACCATTCCTCAGGTAAACAGTGTTAACACTGGAATATTAGAGGTGGCTGTAAATTGGGTTTTCTCACACTGTGAGAAATTCTAGCATTTAAAAGTATTTCCTTTCTATGGAGGGTTAACATTATCGTTTTAAAATGCTGGTTTGTAACTTCGTTTCATTTTTTTTTCCTCCTAGTCTTCCAGGTCATCAGCAACAGCCGCCAGCAAGCGCTGCCTGCAGCGTGCACACACCTATTGCTGGCACCACCCTGGGACTGATAACCGAGATAGTGAATCCCATTTTGTGTTTTAAAATCATTAAGGTCATCAGAAACTTCATGGCACATGAAATATTTCACACTTCTGGCAGCATGAAGATTCTCTGCTGTGTTATAATGAAAGAATTTTCCATCAATTTAGCATTCACTCAGTACTATGTAGCAAATGTACTTAACAGTTTGAAAATTAAAATGAAAATAGATTTCAACGATTTTTCATGATATAATGTGATAATAGCACAATAATATAAAATGAAAATGCATAAATTAACATGAGAAAATACATTTCAGAACAATTTGGTAAAACAAACTGTTTCAAAATATATTGCTGTAGGAATTTCTGTAAGCAGCTATCTGTTTTTCTGATGTTCGGAAATGTTTTTCCAAACATTCCCATCAAAACAGCTTTTTTACGAGAAGCTCTTTTAAAAATGTCTCACCTACTTTACTAATTATCCTCACTGTGAAAAATCCAGGCCTTATATTAATACTTATATTTAATTAAATTAATTAATTTAATTATGAATTTGTTAGCTTGACCTTCTGGTGCTGAATCCTGTTATGCCTTTGCCTAATAAATTAAAGGGCCTTCCACCCTCCAAAAGTGTTTCTCCCAACTACTTACAGGGGGTGACCAAGCCACCTCCTAATTTTCTCCCTAATGAGCCAAATAGATTGAGCTGCTTCATTCGCACTGTACGGCAGGTTTTCCAGCTCACAGGTGTTGTCCCTGAAGCTCCTGTCGGAATAGTTTCCAGTTCTTTGGTGTTATTTTCATAAATGTAGGCACCAGAAGTGGACACAACATGAATCTGTTATGGTCTCGGGATGTCAAGACCACCCTCTTCCTGCTAGGGAATATTTTCTTGCCCATGCATCTGAAAATCGCGTAGCTCCGATAAAAGCAGATTACACCAAAAAATCCACGTTCAGTTTTTATTATCTGTCACACCTCCTCCATCCTCCTCAGAGCCCCTGCTTCCCATGACAGCATCCTGTGACCTTCATTTTCTGTTCTGAGATATATGATCTTGCATTTGGCTATATTAAAATCACATATTGTTCAAATGAGCAGAGCCTGCCAAGCGATCCAGATTGCTTGGTATAACTGACCTACTCCCATCATTGTTTATCACTTCACCAATTTTTATGTCAAGCAGAAATCATTACCAGCATTGATTTCATGTTTTCTTCCAAGTCGTCACAAAGATATTACACAGTACGGACCAAGAACCCATCCCTGGGCAACCCATCTTCAAAACTTCTCTGCCAGTGGACGATGCCCCGCTGAATTTTTCAGAACACTAATTAGCTTTTAATTAATTTTATGCGTGTAATTGCAATTTCACCTCAAGCTAATTTTTTACCAAGGAAGTCATGGGTTGCCAAGCAAAGCCCTAACCCAACACCTAAACGCACCGTGACAACAGCCACCTCCGCACTGCTTTATGTCTCCCGCTCCAGGAAAACACGGTGCGCTCCCCAGCAGCGGCCCCTGGGCACCCACCGCCGGGACCACCGGGATGGTGGATTTGGGCACCCGCACCCCTCCGTGCCAGGCGGCAGCGCGGCAGCCGGGAGCCGGGAGCCGGGCCGGCTGCACCGGGCCTCGCCCGGGGGTCACCGCCACGGAAAGGGGGCCACCGCCTCGGGAAGATGCTCGCCCGGGGACCACCGCTGCGGGCAGGTGCTCGCCGAGGGACCACCGCTGCGGGAAGGGGACCACCGCCTCGGGAAGGTGCTCGCCCGGGCGTCACCGCCACGGGAAGGGGGCCACCGCCCCGGGAAGATGCTCGCCCGGGGACCACCGCTGCGGGCAGGTGCTCGCCGAGTGACCACCGCTGAGGGAAGATGCTCGCCCGGGGACCACCGCTGCGAGCAGGTGCTCGCCGAGGGACCACCGCTGCGGGAAGGGGACCACCGCTCCGGGACGGCGCTCGCCCGGGGGCGCAGGCAGAGCTGCGGGCGCCCGGCCCTGCAGGGGGCGAGGGGGGTCCTACCGGCGGCACCCGGTACCGGGGGTCCCCGCACCTGGGGTCCCTCCCGGCCGACGCCGGAGCTGCCGCCGGTAATTAGCGGCATTAGCGGAAGGAAAGTTGCCGGCTCTGATCTGCCGTCCCGAGGCCACAAGGTCCCCCGGTGTCTCCGTCCCTTCCCAGCCCGCACTGCTCCATTGCACGCCGGGGCGGCCGCCCCCTCCCGCGGCCGCCCCCTCCCCTCCCCTCCCCTCCCCTCCCCTCCCCTCCCCTCCCCTCCCCTCCCCTCCCCTCCCCTCCCCTCCCTTCCCGCCGGCCGGGGGGGGCTCCCGCTCGTATTTACCAGCAAATGATTAATTGTTGCTCGGCGCTGGCCGCTAATGCTGCTAATCCGGGCGGCTGCGTGTTCGGCCGCTCGGCCGGTGCCAGGCCCCGCGGCGGAGGGGGCGCCGGGCCGGGGGCTCCGGGCTGCGCCCCCGCCTGTAATTACTCCCCAGACAAATCTGCGCCAGCAGAGGAGCGGGGAAATCGCTGCCCATATTGCAAGGGGTTGCGGCCCCCACCCGCGGGATAATTTTGAGACTCAAATCCCAGCAAAGACCTGCTACAAATTGCTGCAAATTAAGCTGATTTTGCCCCGAATGAGGGATTTTCTGCTGCAGATCAGCCCTTCCCGGAGCTGATGAGGTGGGGATTAGGGAAGGGACTGAAATCAAAGGGACAGGATGGTGCGGGAGGGGGGAGCCCGACAGGGGAGCCCAGCAGTGAAAGTCCTGGAGCATTAACACTTATTGATTTCTACTTTGCTGACATTTTATTCTATTACCAAGTTTCCGATTAGCCTAAACTAGGATCCATGACAGCCGAGGCAGGGTGCAGAGCCCCGAGGGGCGAGGGGCGCCCGCTCTTTGGCTTCGCACCCGCTCAGCCCTGCGAGCATCTGCTGCGAGCAAATGCCACCTTCCAGGGGCTGCCTGGCCGCTGGCACGGGGGGGCTGTGGGGCGAGCTGGCCTGGTGGCCCTGGGGGGGCTGCGAGCTCCAGAGATGTTGGTGCTTTTGAGGGGAGGAAGGGCGCTTTTTCCAAATTCCATCTCCTTATAAACCCCACGACCTTTAACGTTACATGTGAGGGGGGTAGCCAGCTCACCCCCTTCTCAACATCCGTCTGCCTGTCCATCTCTCCACCCCTTTTCTCCCTCCCCCCTCCCTCTGGAGCCTCATTTCCATCTGTTTAAACAGCAACAGCACTGTGCGTTGCAGGTATTTCAAATTGCACCATTAAAGATTTTATGTTGTGGATGTTAAAATTAAAAAGATATATGTGCAAATAGTCACTATGAATTTAATCAACTTGATTTAATACTAATAGGAAACAGCAAATGGAATTTATGACTCAAAAAGAAGTGAATTTTTTTAAATGAATACGAGTACTTTGTGCAAAACAGAAAAAAAATCCCAATCTGAAGAGTTTATTAGAGTCTAATCCCCCAACAACAACCGAAACCGGGGCTGCCCACCCAATAATCCTGGCTGCCATTAAAATATTAAAGATAAATCTAATCGTCTCTTTATCCAAAATAAGCGACTTTTATGTGGAGAGAAAATGTCTAACCCTTTGGGAAGAGAATTACTCCTAATGCATCAAATGGAATTCAGTCAGGATGGCAAAACTAGGTTTAAAAGCAAATGAGATGGTAATAGAGATAAAGGCCAGTATAACAAATTAAAAATACTCATTTACACGAATTAAAATCCCTTCTAAAAGGGGTCTGAATAAGGAGGCCGCTGGATGGTCTTGGTCCTTCTTGGTACACAAGTGGCTTACGCAGCCTCTCTGGATGCAGGGGAAGGCAGGATGTGGTGCTGAGTACCTGTGAGGAAGAAGTTTTGCTCCTGACCGCACCTCCCAAGGTGGTTTTTACCCATGTCCTGCATCCCCAAACCCAGGCATATCTGAGGTTACACCAGCTCAGGTCTTCTGGATAATTGCCTCTGGCCTCTGCATCCCTGCCCCATCTGATGCCATGTGCCTGGGATGTCTCTATTCCACCCACAATCTCCAGCTGGAATGCTGGATTCCTTTATGCTCCAGGACTTCTTAACATGGCACAGCAGCTCCCAGTGTCACCCTGAGCTGACGGTGGGCATTGCAGGGTACCCAGCCTGGGACCTGAGTGATGGCCATCTACGGGAGAAGCCTGTTGAGGAGGAGGATCCCCAAGGAGCTCAGCCAGCTGGTCTCCCTGAGCAAAGTCACCTCTGGGACCTGGAAACCCTGCTTGCCCCCAGGGTGGTTATGTTGAGCACAGAAACCCTGAGCAGAGCTCTAGAAGCTGTGAGTTTCCCCTCCCTCCCTGCTACCCAAGCAGCGTAAAAGGAGCAGGGCAAGGCAGAGAGCAAACCTGTCCCTGCTGCTGGGGCACCTGCATTCCCAAGTCCCCTGCCTGGGCAGACCCAATGTCCTGGCCACAGTGCCCCTTGCACCGCTCTGTGGGGCTTCTCACCCTGTGGATGGGACAGGCATGACCTGTGCTCTGGACCCGCAGGAGGGGACAGGAATCCCTTGCGGGGGCACAGATGTGGGTGAGGGCAGCACAGCAGCTGCTGCTGGGTGCTGGGTGCTGGGTGCTGGGTGCTGGGTGCTGGTGGGGCGGGGGGAGCTGCTGCAGCACCCTGCCTCCTCGCACAGGCACTAGGTGAGGTGAGGAAGGGCGCAGCTGGTCCCACCACCTTCTTAGATCATTTTGGGATTGTCTGTGATCCCCAGCTTTGGAACCTCCAACATCTTTGTGGGTGCAACAGGAGGAAACATCCCACCGGGGGACTTCTTCCCAGTGCTGCAGTCACCAGTTAAACCCAGCCCACAGCACGGTCCCCGGCAAAGTGCTGTTTGCAGTGAGTTATAGCCCAGCACATTTGCCAAAGCTGGGAAGATGCTGAGTTCCCTCACAACCAAATTCATGAAAGACATCTGATATATCCATAAGAACAAGCCTTTACCTGCTCAGACTTCTCCTTCCAGTATGAAACACAAACTTGTTTCTGAAGTGAGAAAATGAGAGCGAAATTTAAACTGTTCCCATTAGCAATGTGGGACATGGACAAGAGCAGTTCTCTGCAGCGCTGGAGCTTCAGGCTGCTTAGATTCCCCAGCATAATTTTATGTTCACTTCATAATTTTAAGATTATTGATGCAATTTTATAGGCAATATAATTTTTTCTTTAGTTAATGCTTAGGGTCTGGAAAACAAGCTTACTTCATATAGGAAAAAAGCCATTCATCTTCCCAAATTTGATCATTAGGCTTCATCCTTGGTAGAAGCCTTCTGTCTTCTGAATGGCAGTGGAATAAGCGATGTTCTTGGCATCTTGACTTCTTATGCATAGAAACACAGCAATTACAGCTCATAAGGACCTTGGTAGATCCTTCCCCCAGCTGTAAGTGGGATCCACAATACACAAACCAATCATTCAAGGTGTTTGTGTAACCTGTCCTTATATGTCCCCAATGAAGTTTCTCCAAGATAGGCATCCTATCCTAAAGCCTGTCCTAGAGAGGATAAGCACCCTGTCCTAATATTCTCCTTACTGTTAGAGAGTTTCTCCTAATGTCTTGCTACAGACTAAGCTATATCCCATAACTGTCTACTGTATCTACTATCCTCAGTAGATATAGTGGACGATTTTGGAAGCTCACCACTGCTACTTTTTTAAATGTATTTGAAGACATGATTGTATCTCAGTCATCTTCTCTCTAGACCAAAGAAGTCTGTGCTTTCTGAACGTCTCATTATTTTTCTCTGGTCCCTCACCAATTAGTCCAGATCTGTCTCGAAGCTCAGTACCCAGAACAGGTAGAGCAGGGTGCAGCCCAGGCCATGGACTGGCTAGAAAGCTGCTTTAGATATTTGCCTTTATCTTGTATACTCTCCCCAGTATGGACACTCACCTATGGGCAGAAGCTGGATCCAGTAATATTTTCCTATATATTTATTTTCCTTAAAGGCTCCATGCCCTGGAACAAAACTTGATGTCCCCAAACCCATACACATACTTTTCTTTAAACAAGGCAGACTATTTTGTCACTTAATGGTGGAAAGGACACGAAATTGATTCCCAAATTTCCTTTTTCTCACAAACCAAGAAAAGGGCACACTTGAACACTTGATACTGTTAAAGGAAAATGCATTAGAGAAAATCCTTTGGCACAGCGTATAATTTACCTATGGTACTTATGTGCCAAATCATTATTTAGAACTGAGCAGCACACCTCACTGAAAAAGTAGCATGAAATCAAATGGCTAATGAGGTGGCCAACAGTCACAGTGGATCGAGTGAATCTCTATATACATTCATGGCAGCTTCATTTAGGATAGCCAGGTCAAGCATCATCCCTTTCCTGTGCCACATTTTAGCTGGCTTGAAAATTATCTCTGCTGAACAGATTTTAGTCTGCTTGCTTGTACCTGGGTATAGCCCATGTGTGGTCACGTTTTTACTTTCTAACAAACCGACACCAGTAACACTTGAAACTGGTTGAACAAAAATAAGCTTGGTTGCTCTGGAATGGTTAAAAGCATCTCTCCACTATGGGTCTAGCTTGGTATAAAAATCACAATTTAAAAAAAAAGCTTATTTCAAAAGGAGATAGAAACATTTATTCATTGCATAGTATTATCTTTTATTTTAGGGGATGGGACAGAGTGACAAGAAACCTCTGGTGTTGCTCCATCCAGCACCGCCCGCTGTCAGAGAGAGGAGGAGGGGTCAGATGTGATGGGGCACTGACATACAGTACCCATTCCAGACTGACCCAAAGGGTTAAAAATTTTCCCTCTGATTTACAGGTAACTGGGAGTAGCTGATATATTCAACTAACAGAAAGCCTTGGCATCCAGCCCTTACCCCTCAAGCAGACCCATGAGTTACCCTGTGCTCACCACAGGAAAACTGCAGGACAGAGCAATGGCCACTGGTGCGGTGTGGCTGAGGCCCAGCAGCTGGCACATGGCACGAATGGAGGTGCTCAAGCACAGGGGACAACCAACAGGAGAAATATGGATGCATCTGTGAAGGTGAGTTATAATGGAAAAAAAGCAAAATGCCAGAAGGGCTACACAAAGTGCAGTCCTGGCTCTGTCAAGCGTCGGTGACCAAGGCACTGCTGACTGCAGCAGAACAAGGATTTTACCCAGGGGTGAAGAGGTGCAGCTTGAAACTACCAGGATTGTTCAGAGCAGGCAGGAACGGAGAGAGAGGTCTGCTCTCAGCTGCAGCAAGTGAGCCAGCAGCTGCCAGCCCAGGGCATTTAGCAATGGGCATGACAGGTGCCATAATCTCCTTGTCATCATGGACAATATCTCCAGTGATTATGCAGAAATCGATGTACTGACATGTAAAGAGATATGTTCAACAGGACACTGGAATAGACATCAGAAGGCTTATTTTTTTAGATAGAACATATCTAACAGACAACGTGAACTCCATAGACTCCAAGATTTTAGGGTCTGAAAGGAGCATTACAACCTTCTAGCTTGAACTTCAACATAAAATAGGCTACAAAACTTCACCAAAATAATTCCTGCATCAGGACAACAGCGTCTGGATTAGTTGTAGAGCATCTCTTAAAAAGACTTTCAGCCTTGATTTGAAGACTGTACGCGACAGAGAGAATCTACAGCATCTGTGGGCAGGTAGCTCTAGTCACTCTTTGTGTCTTAGCTGTTTTTATTAATACAGTGTTTGTTCTTGCCGTGTTAGCATTATCATGTCTTATATCCATCTACAGTGCAACATATGGTAGAAGGATAAGACAAAAATCTCCGGTGCCTGTGACTTCAGTAGATCACAAGTGGTGCCCGAAGTTAAAGGACACTACTAAAATAAAAATGTATCAGGAGAAACTTCAAAGTATTTTTTCCCATACAGGATTTGAAAGGAGATAGGCAGGAGCTCCACGGACATAGGGCAGAGCTGTATGGCCACTTCCACTGGGAGAACATGCAGAGGAGACCGAGACAAGTGATGCTGTGCTGGAAGGACCAAAAAGCCATTGTGGAGAGGATGGAAGAGCACAGGTGAATCAGGTCTGTGACCTGCCGGTGTGAATCTGCTGAAGATTTTCTAGACAAAGAGCAAGGCAGCTTTGATACAGATGCTGAAAGAAATGATACACAACACACTTGTGTGATAGAAATGGAGGAGAAGTGACACTTCTTTGTAGACTGGGGGTGTGATGACAAACATTGCTTCTACTGGGATTCAGGATGTCCATGGACAGAGAAGGAGGCTGGGAGAAAGTCAAGACTGGATGAAGGACCAGGTCAGCCCAATACGTGTGTTCTGCATGAAGGACAGATTTGCAAACAGAAATGAGAGAAGTGGAAAAGTTCAGCATCAAGGATAATGCAGCAGAATGATGGAAGAAAGCAAAGGATGAGATGGATCAGAAAAATGTGAGAGGAAATGTTGCCAGAGATGCGTCACAGAGGTATTGAAATATAAGCTCCGTATCCTAATAACAAAAGCTTGCAGGTGGGCAAAGAAGACAAGTGAAGGCATACTGAAAAGCAGCCAGACACTGAGTTTTGCAGCACAGCCACCAGAGACTCACAAACAGCTTGGCAAAGGGGGGCAGAGCTGTCCTCACAGCTTTGAGGGCATGGTCAGGATAATGGAGGGCCCTCCAGCACCCCTAGGAGAAATGGAGGTGAGGGTATGCAGGGTACCATTGGGTGGCATTCCACTTCAAATCCAGCAAGACAACCCAGTGGGCAGGTGATGAAGTGTTTGGAGCAAAGAAATGAAAACACCAAGAAACTCCAGTGTCTATCAGCAAGACCCTATGTCTAATTCTTTACAGCCTGGCAGTGCTCAGAGCATTAACTTTGTATCACCTACAGTGCTTGCTTCGAATGCCAGTCAAGGTGGCACAAAGTGATAGAGGTGGCATGCTGTAGAGTGGACCTCAGGCTGACAAGCCCAAGTTGGGCTCTGTGGCAGTACTACTTGAGCTAGAAAAAGTCACCATACTCAGATAACCCACAGCCCTGAACCTGTCCTGGCGTAGGGATGCAGAGCTAGGTCTGAAGGAAGAAGGGGAGGAAGGCTGGTGCACAAAGGGTGGTGAGAACATGGGCTCGGGTTGGAAAGCCACCCCTCTGCATCCTCTACACCCTGTGTGAGCCCTGGGCAGTTCTGTAGGCACAGCCACAGCGTGCACCTCCTCACACCGAAGCTGGTACCAAATAGAAGCAGTTGCATCATTCCCAAGCACTTCAGACCTGGTAGTCTTGGTTCTGCAGCAGACTGCAGCTTGGGGCCATATAACCCAGATAACACAGTGCTGCATCGGAGATGTATGTGGAGGAACTGTTTCTGGAGAAATTTGAATCAGTTCCTGGAGAACCTGAGAATTAGAAAAATCACAATAAAGTTTTGAATAATTTATCAGCAGCTTGAAATTTTGCCCTAACAGACCTGGTCATGCTGAGGCAGGGCATGTGTAACTCCAGGTCGAATGCTGGGGCAAGAAATTGCATACCATTCCTGGGGAGCCCCAGGAGCGTGGAAGAGAGAGCAAACCCTGCATTAGCTAATGCAGGCAAGACACAACCAACAGCTGAGGTGGTAGGATGGCTTGTGGCGTATCTGACAGGGCCCATAGTGCAACATCGTACCTGCTAGGAGTGAAGCCGGCTGCTCAAGGTCAGCTCACTGATACAGGCTGTTGGTAGGGGAGATCTGGAGGGAACCTCAGTAGGGGGTTCCCCCCTTCTTTGCTTGGCAGCTGCATTTAAGCTGGGGCTTTCACCCCTGGCTCCTGCCTGAGCTACATTGCAGCCCTGCCTGTGCCTGGCCATGCACCCCGCTCATCCAGATGCCCACCCAGGGACTTGACTCCCTGGCTTGAACTGGGATCTGCCTCATCCCCACTGGGTTGTCTGGTGATCTGGATTGGAAGCTGAGCCTAGCTACTTGTCTGTAAACTGCTCTGCTTGCTTTGCTCAGGTATGGTGGGACGGGGCCCTGGCTGGGGCCATCCTGCCCTGATGGCTGCATTATCACACTTGGCTCTCAGCTCCTTGTCCCTCAGGGAGCAGCCGGTTCCCGCAGAACCCTGTCAGTCTTCATTCACCTCTTATGAACCACTTCCATCTCTGTGGAGACATGAGTTGCTCTGCAGCCATGGCTAGGAATATCTGAATCACCAAGTCGGTGCAATGACTCCCTCCCAGCTCCGACAGAGACAGCCTCAGAAACACCGCCGTTGCAGTACAGGTGCCCTGGGTTTGCTCAGGGAAGGCATAATACTCAGCATCTGCAGCAGTCCCAACCCTTCGGCAGGCCAAGACTCTAAACCAGGATTACCAAAGTATGCAGGACATGGCCTGTGGGCAGTCCAAACCACTTGTGGCCACCCTGGACAGATCCCACCAGTCCGGGAGGCAATTCCCAGCCCTTGCTGTGCCATCACACACCGGTCACTGCAGACCCTCATTGCAGAGCCTCCTCTGGAGACCAGGAGAGCCTCCCACCCCACCAGGAAGGCAGGAGCTGTTTGGCCTGATGGACCACCCCAGAGGTCTGCAAAGCTGAGAAGAGGAGGAACTGGGGAAGCTGCTTCCCGTCAGAGCTGAGGTGGAAAACCAGCTTTTTGTGCTGATCCGGAGCTGCAGTCCCAGCCCAGGCTTGGTGTCCCATGGATTAAGTGGCTCCCACGAGCATACTCCAGGGGCCACGCTGTGGACTATTGACCACTCCCAAGGCACATGCTGTGGTGGAGCTGCTGCCTCGGGCTGAGCAAAGCAGGGGGTACTTCAGGCTTCCTCTTCGTTTCATGTCTTTGGTCGAGGTAGGCCTGGCAGGGACGAGGTGTGAGGTGCGTGGCATCTTGCCCACGGGTGGTGAAAGGTTAATGAAGAACCGTGTGGCCCAGAAACCCACGGGCAGGGGTGTCTGGCGAGGCCAAGCGACTGTTTCACCACCTCCGACAGCATGAAGCCGGGTGTTTCTCCAGCACACGGTGCTTCCAGCTCTACATTTTCAAGGAACGCTTGCTCGGCTTTAATCCTTAGGTTTCCTCCCTGCACCCTTATTTCCCTGCTGGCCACGTATTTATCTCGGAAGACGGGATGAGCGAAAAGGCCGGGATGCCGGCGCTTCCCTACGCGGCTGCTTTGTGCATCCCTCCCCCGGGGCCGGTGCCCCGCGCCGTGCGCGGCCAGGCTGGAGCCGTGTTTATGAGGGCGCGGGTGCCCCCAGCCCCCCGAACCCCACCTTCCGCCGCGGCCGGGGGCGACGCGGGGCCGGGGCCTGCCCCGCCGGGGCGGCCCTTCCCGGCGCGGGGGCGGTGGCGGCCCCAGCCCGGCGGTGGGCACCGGCCCCAGCCCGCCGAGCAGCGGCCCCGCCGCCGCCGGTGCCGGCTTTTTGGCATCCCTAATCGCGGCTGGCCCCTGTGATTGGCTGCGCCGCTCTGACCCCGCTCGGGCTCCCGGCTGGGCGGATAAAAGGGGCCTGAGCCGGGGGCTCCCAGGCATTCCCGGAGCGGGCACCAGGGACCGCCGGCCGCAGCATGACGGGCAAAGCGGGCGCGGCGCTGGCCCCCAGCCTGCCCGGTAAGCCCAAGCCCGACGGCGCGGCCGCCGCCCCTGCCGCCCCGCCGCCGCCGCCTCCGCCGCCCCCCGCGGCGGGGGCCAAGCCCAGCTCCGGGCCCACCCCTCCCCGCTGCACCGGCTTCGGCATCCAGGAGATCCTGGGCTTGAACAAGGAGCCGCCGTCGCACCCTCGGGCCGCTCTGGACTCGCTGCCCGCCGGGCACCTGCTGGCGGCCCGCTCCGTGCTCAGCCCCGCCGGGGTGGGCGGCGTGGGCATGGGGCTGCTGGGGGCCGGCGGCATCCCCGGCTTCTACACCCAGCCCACCTTCCTAGAGGTGCTCTCCGACCCCCAGAGCGTCCACCTGCAGCCCCTGGCCCGGGCCCCCGGGCAGCTGGACAGCAGCCAGACGGCCAGCTCAGGTAGGCACGTCCCCGCTCCCCGGGGACCCCGCCGCGCCCCGCCAGCGCCGCCGGCAGCCCCCGGCAGCCGCCGGCAACCGGCGCCCCGGCGGAAGGCCCCGTGCCCGGCGGCGGAGCGGCGATTTCGTTTCGGTCCCGAGGAGGAGGACGGCGGCCGGCCGGCACAGTATTCCTTCTCCGTCCGGGGCCGCGGTCGCGGTGCAGTGGCACGGCCGGGGGCGCCCGGCCCCGGAGAGCGTGGAGCCCCGGCGGAGCGACCGCTCCGCGGCCCCAACTCGTTGCCGGGGAATTACGGCCGCTCGGCGTCCCTTCCCTAGACGGCAGCGGCCGGCCGCAGCCCTGCCCGCAGGCCCCGCGTTCAGGCTGCCTCGGGTCCCCCCGGAGCGGCCAGGCGGCAGCGCCCGGCCCCGGCGCCGGGGGCACCCCCCAGCCTCCTCCCGGGAGCGGCCGGGGCCGTCCGAGGCGGTGCCGGGCCGGGGCTGTGCCCGGTGCCCGCCGCCCCCGCCCGCAGCAGGGCCCGCCGAGCGGCACGGCGCCGGGGCCGGGCGGGTGGCGGAGCGCCGCGGGCAGGAGCGGGCCGGAGCGCGGGGCCAGCCCCGGCCGCCGCGGGCACAGCCGCGCGCACAGGCATTCGGGTCCCGGTTCCGTCCCTGGCTGCTCCTTCGGGGTGAAGCCGGCGTCGCCCTGCCCGTAACGTGGCCGACCGGGGCAGCCCGGGGGAGCGAGGGGCCACGGGCAGACAACCGGTCCTCCCGGGATAATTTTTTTATTATTATTATTTTTCTGGTAGCTCCATAAACCTCAGTTTCTCCCTCCCCGCTCCGGTGTTTCTGCGGGGAAGCCCGGGATTCCCGGGCTGGGGAAGGCGGCCGCGGGTGCCCGGCGGCGGGGAGGGGGCTGCAGCGGCCCCGTTTTCCTACGGTTTTGTTGAGCTTGCGGGGCTCTGCATTTTAGCAGCGAGACAACGGCAGCCCCGGCAAAACGACTCCGGGGGAAAGTGGGGAGAACGGGAGCCCGGTCCCGGCCCGGAGCCTTCCTTGGCGGGGGCGGATCGCCCCGAGCCGCCCGGACCGGCACCGGCGGCGGGAGCGGGAGCAGCGCTGGGGCCGCGCCGGGCTGGAGGGAGCGGCCAGCGGCGGGCCCCGTCCGCGGCGCGATCGCAACGAAACCTTCGGCCGGAGCCGCCGGAGGGAGCGAAGCCGCCGGGCCCGGCCCTACCCGGGGGTCTCCGGCCGGCAGGGAGCCCCAGCCCACCGCCGCTGCCTGTCTCTCCGCAGATTCCGAGGATGTCTCCTCCAGCGACCGGAAAATGTCTAAATCCTCCCTAAACCAGAGCAAGAAACGAAAGAAGAGGCGGCACAGGTAAGCGAGCGGCCGCCCCCTCGCCGGCTCCCGCCGCTCCCTCCCCAGGGCACCGGACACCCGGGAGCCCGGCCGGCCCGACGTCCCCCGGCCCGGAGAGCAATACCCCTCCCGGCACCGGCCACCCGAGAGCCCCGGCGCCCCTGCGGCTTCTCCCCAGGGCCCTTTCCTTTTTTCTTTCTCCCCATCCAAAATAAACGGGATTTGGGGACCTGCCTGTAGGGAGCGGGGGCATCAGCCACAGGTGGCATTTTATTTCATTTTTCTGCTTGCGGATCCAGGTATCCCGAGCCGCGAAGCCAAGCGGCCCGGGAGCATCTGGCCGGGATGCGGATCACCGGTCTTCAAGGGGAGAAAAAAATAGCATCAACCCGTCCAAAATAATCAAACCCATCCCCAATCTTAATGTTGCAATCTTAATATTGGCTGCCAGCAAGAGACATTTTCTATCCATTATTTAAGTATTTTATTACTTATAAATAAATGTTTTGCCGATAGATTAGTTGGGAATCAGACACAGCCTGCAGAGAAGCTGGAAAAAGCTGGTGAAATGGTTAAGGAAACGAAGATCCACTGGGGAGATCCGGAGGGGATTCGCTTTCCCCTCGGGAAGGGTCAGGGTAATAGACTTTGCCTGACTTCTCCCACAGTTAAAATGCAGCTGGATTGCCTGCACCTTATAAATAGGAACGAAAATTCTCGTGCTGGGTTCTGGCATTGCTGTGGCCGGAGGGTCAGGACAAAGGAAGGCCAGACACCATCCACCGAGGGTGATTTAGGAATAATTAAATCAATCCTGCCGCGATGCGGGAAGGGTGGATTAAAAGATGCCCCAGTGAAAGCGGAGCAGGATGCGGCGCAGAAGGAGACCGAGCATCCCAGGGGATGTCCTGCTATGGGTGTGCAACAGGAGGCTTGGTCTGGAGGGCTCATCCCAAACCCGGGGTCCCTCCCCCGGGAAATGCTCCAGTCTGGGTGCTCTCGGGTAAATACGGGTTCGTTTTCTTTGTGGACTGGACAGGGCTGGGTGAAAACACAGCAGGGGCTGGTGTACAGGTCGCGGTTTGGATGGAAGAGAGGAAACGAAATTCAGGTTTATTTTCAGTTCTGGACAGAAACAGACCTGCAACATCTAGCTGTAGCTGTGTATTCTGCACTAAACGGTTAAGACCTATAGTACCAAGAAAGGGCTGGGAGGTGACAGGCCACTGGTCTGCAGATAGCTGCAGGATAGGAACACCGAAAGGGATAGTGGACTGTGGATTGCCAAAGGGAAAGGGGTGAGAGCTAAAAGGGGGAAACTTCAGCTGGATGCCAGGTAAAACCCTCCCGCCAGTGAGCCTTGCGGGGCTTTGGTGCTTTGGTCGGAGGAGGGTGGAGGGGAAGGCTTGAAATTTAAACTGGATCAAAATGGGATTTTTTTATTTTTATTTTTTTTTGCGGTCCGACAGAGAGAAAATACACGAGTTAATGTGCCTCTGCTGTCCCTAGAGTTCACAGATTTTTCGGAGCTGAAGGAAAACTGTTTGAAAAGAGAATGGATTTGAGAGTGAATTTAAAGGAGGGTCTGATTGCAGGCAGGTCCCTTGCATTTGCATGCTGCTTTTGTTAGTAACGTTATCGATCTGGTGGAATCCTTTCGATTCGGAAGAGCGGAGGATATTTCTGAGATTTTCTGTTTATGCTCTCTGGAATTGTAGGGCTTTTCTGAAATTCAGATGTATTTCAGAAAAAGACTTTTTTTTCCTCTTTCCTTTCCCCTTCTGGGAGGTACATGTTTCTTAGTTTGATAATATATTTATACGTTTACTTTGAACAAAGGCTGCAATTCCTTGTTGGGGTTTTTTTTTGTTGTTTTTTTTATTCTTCTTCCCCGCCCCCCCCCCCCCCCCCCCCTTCGAGTGTTGTTAGCTTCTAATCAAAAAATGCGTTTTGTTTACCAGGGGGGTTGGAAGGTGGGAGTTTTAACCCTCGGGGGAGTGGAAGTGGTCCAAGACTTCTCATCCTTCCCCTGGAGAAGGGCTTTCATCCGTCTCGGCTTTCCAGCTGCTGATTTTTCAATTTGGTTGTCCCAAGCCGGGAACTGGCTGCGCAGAGGCGGGTTGGGCTGCTGCCCGCCCAGGGCGGTCCAGGAGGATTTCTAGAGGATAATGGGGTAATGCAAACTGGCAGGGAGCAGCTAATGGGATATCGGAGTGGAAGCCAGCAGGGTGAAGGCAGAGGAAGGGAGCTGACACTAGTGAAAAGCAGTGGGGAGCAGAGTGGATAAAACCTTTGGAGGATTCAGCCAAGGACCAGGGCTCCCGAGGAGGATTATTTGCTCATGGAAATTGAAGAGGCTGAGGACTGGCAGCTGGGGAAGGGCTCAGCACCTCTCCAGACAGGGTGCTGGGGGGATGCTGGTTTATCTCAGTGTGACTATCAAAGGGTTAAGAAACCTCTGGATGCAAGAGGAGGAGGGGGGTGGTTTTAAGCCAGGCCAGGGGTGGATGTGCTGTTGTAGGGGGGCTCTGAGAGAGGGACACCCCCAGGACCCTCACGAGAGGCAGCGGAGTCTGAGATGTAAGAGCAGCTGCCATCGCCGCTGGCTGCGGGTGCTCGCTGCTGGGAAGGGACTGTCTCCAGAGGCAAGTCCCTGAAAGGGAAGGTGATTTGTAACTGTTCAAAGCGCTGTCTTCTGGCATTTTCTGGTTCTCCTTTCACCCTGGCACCTGACCTTTTGCGCACAGAAACATGGGAGATGGGGGAAAAGCTATGTGTTTGCAGGTTACCCAGGTTTCTGTAGCTTCTGTGTCCCTGTCTCTGACTCTTCATCAGCTTTGCTGCTTCTTCTTGTGTTTTTTGATCAAAGAGTTTTACTCCCCTCAGGACAATCTTCACATCCTACCAACTGGAGGAGCTGGAAAAGGCCTTCAACGAGGCCCACTATCCTGACGTATATGCTAGAGAGATGTTGGCCATGAAAACAGAGTTGCCAGAAGACAGGATACAGGTAATCATATCTCTTGAACCCCCTTATCCTGCTCCTCTCAGCCTTGTTCATCCCTCCCTGAAGAAAAGACAGCAGCAGGGGAGGGCTGACACTGCTCTGAATAAACCTCCCCAGGCTGTCTACTCCCCTGCTTTCAATGGGTAGGCAGCCAGATCTTGGCAGATTCGGATCTGTTGCATGTCGACATGTGCTGTACGTTGGTGTGTTGTACCAGTGATTTGGGATATGCATAACAGAGGGAATCCTAAATCATTGAAGGGGAGCTGGTCTGCAAGGAAAGACCACAGCATTTCGAGGTGTTGGTGGCATAGGCAAGAAGACAACCTCCTGCAGACCGGGTCTGGGTGGGCAGTGTGGGAAGGGAAGAGCTCATCTCTGCTCCTTTGGGCACAGGAGGATGCACAGGGATGTTGTAGGCAGCTAGGACCGCAGTGTGGGAATGATGGGTGAGTCCCAGTGAGGTGTTTGCACCATCTCTGCACTTTCACTGCATTTGCCTCTTCAAGTGAAGCTTCCCTGAAAGTTTCTGGAGATAATTTTTGTTAATGATTTTTAATGTTTTGGGGTTTAATTGCATGCCAGTCCTCTTGTGCCACTGTGAGGAGGTAGAAGGAGGTGGTGTGGAGTATCGCCGCTGTGTGGTGAATCCTCCGGTGGTAAGGAGCAGCCTGAGCTGCGGGGCTGTGCCAGCTCCAGCCTTTGGTGTGCATGGAGCCAGTATGCAAGCAATCATTACAGTCCCGAAAGCCAGAGAAGATGTACAGCTGCTGTGTACAGCGCAGGAGGCACAGTGTGCTTGGACAGAACAAACGTGACGTTCACAAAGGCGGACTCCAGCAGCTTCTGCTGCCTCCCTCCTTCCCGTGCCCTGCTCCCGCCAGGCGGCTGCACAAGGCGCAGGGCTGTAATGGCCAAGCCTGGAACCCATTTTTGCTGGTGCAGGTGAAAACTGGCCTGGTCCCCTGCACAGTGGCAGTAGCCACCTCTGTGCCTGCTGCACAGGAGTTTCTGTAAGAGGCATTGGCCTGAGTGCCACGTGGTGTTGGGAGCATCTTGGTTTCCCTGGTTCCTTCTCCTGCTCAGTCTCTTGTGCATGCCCAGCACCTCCCAGTCTGTGGAAGGTAGCTCAGAGGGCACTTAGCAAGACAACACTGATGCTGGAAGCTGCTGAGGCATGACCCTGTGCAGGGACTGGGAGATGCTCCTAAACAAAAGTGCAGCCCTTTTCCCCTCAGTCCTGAGCCCCCCTCTCACCGCCCTCATTCTTGTGCTCAATCAAGAGTGATGTTTTTATAAAAGCAAGTTGTTCTTCTTATCCTGTTGTGCTGGCAGGACTCCTGCTGACCTAACAGCTTGTAGATAACCTGCATGCTGGCAGGATTTCCACCAGTCTTCAGAAATGATGGCCCATCATCTGAAATCCTACCTGACATATTAGGATTTTGCTCTGAGCAACAGGCCCTGATGCTTTGCCTCTAGAGAGAGTGAACTGGGTGGAGGGTCACTTCTGCACACGCAACCCTGTAGAGCATCAAGTGAAAAGGGGAGAGACCTGTCTGGAGTTTAGTGTTGCCTGTACCCACCATGTGATGCTGGGCTGGAAAGAATATCCTTTGGTTTCCCATAACGGACCTTTCCAAGGAAGAGGTTCATCTAGTGGCACAGTGTATGTTGAACTGCAGAGGCACCATTTCTCTGGCCAGAGCTGAGGGCCATAGGGGTGAGGTGGAGGGAGATGTTGTGGCAGACAGCGCAGAGCTGGACACTGCATGCACTGCTTCAGCATCTGGAGCATCCTGCTAGTGCTGAGACTCTAGTCTCGCTCTAATGTTCTATCTGATTTGGAAGTGAAATAGTGGCTAACGTATCTTAGCTGTCACTGACTTGCTGCCAGCATGTTACTCATCATCTGGCTAATGAACAACTGCCTGCTCTTTCTGTGCTGCAGTTTTTAAACCAAAGGAGCGCTCTTTACTGTGACTCCTCTGCCCTAGAGATCATGTTAGACTTGGACAGCAGAAATACCCCATGATGTGGCTGTTCTGAACATCACATGTTGCTGATGGTGCACATATTCTAGGAGAAAGTGCCTGTGATTAACACTTTTGCTCATGACAAACAGCAGAATTTCTGTGGCATCTGTTGTGTGAGAGCACAAGCATCCTGCGAGAGTGAGCATCAGGGTCACGTAGGAGTCCCGAGCACCACTGATCTTTCCCATGGGTCAGCACCTGATTGTCCCTTACCACATCTTCTATGAAGTTTCCTTGTCCGTACCTTTTTGTGTGTCACAAGCCATGACAAGATGATTCCCAGCCTTGGTCATGCTTCTTGATATTTCACCTTGTGTTCCTTTTTGACTTTAGCCCCTTTTGTACAAGTCTAATTCTTTCCCCCTTGCTATGATGTTCACGCTCTTGAAATACATTTAAGCTGTTTCTTCTCCTGACTGTCACTTTTGGTTGTCGTCATCGCTTCAGCAAGCTGTGATGATCTTTTCTTAAATCATTCTTCATAAATCTCACGCTAGTCTTAATCATGTGGCTGCTCTTCTGCAAAGCCCATTGTGCCTGCCAGTCTTCCTGGAGGTAAGGGACCACATGCCTGCAGCCGCAGGTGGGGTGTGTTCACAGCAGTTCAGCTGGACTTCTGAGTCCTTGCAGAAACACCCTTGGATTAGCACTGGTCTACTTGCTTCCATATTTACTTCTTTCTATTTATCTAATTCAGCCACTTCAAGCCTTTTTTAGACAGTTTGGGGTTTTTTTTTGTCCCTTCAGTGTTCTGGGTTTCCTATGACATTTTATTAACTGTGGCTAACAGGCATAGTAACAGCCTTACCAGCCCTAAGTTCCAGCCCTGAGTGAGCCTGGCAAGAGGTGGATGTTGGAAAAGAATATGAGAGCAGGGCAGCTACCTAGTGATACTCACTGAGTACTTTGACAGCCCCCTGGGATTCTGAACACATGTAAATATCTTAATATACTGCAGCAAGAAGTTCTGCAGCAGAACTGCACAAGTGAAATAAATCTTGCTTTGAATCTATTAGCATCATTTCATGCCCCTTGGAAGAGACAGCTGACAATGAATCTTTATTCTCTTCTTCATGATACTGATAATTTCATGCCACGGTATTTATTTTTTTTCTTGCAGGAGTTTCTAACTGCTCAAAGGAGTTCTGTATTTTTGCCTTTTCATTGTAGCTTGCAGTTCCTCCCATTTTTCAACATTGTTCTCTCCCTCTTGTAGGTCATTAATGAAAGTGTTTTCTTAGATTTTTGTGAGCATCACATGCTGTGGACTTTTACAGCATTTCTTGTGGGTTCCAACTGGCTCCACACCTAAGAGTGATATCTACCCCTTATTTTCATTCATGGAATTATTTCTCAGGAGGTAGTAGTCAAAGAGAAAGTAAATCACCTATGAAATTCAATATGAAAGTGAAATTCAAAGAGTGCAATTGAGAGAAAGATATATAGGAACTGCTTGCATGTAAAACCTTCAGCAGAACACTACAAATAGCCATCAGAGGCCGAGAAAGTTATTGGTTTGAGAGAACATTGGATTCAGAAAAAAATATTCAAACCTTCCATTTAAAGAGAGGATGAAAGTGTATTTTTTTTCAAGGCAGCACTCTTCCACATTGCATGCATCTTCCTCCCATATAGAGCTGACTGCTCCTGGTAGGAACATGAGCATCCTCTCATTGGGCAATGTGGGAAAAGAATTTAATTTCCCTAGTGAGACACTTTGCACAAGTCAGACCAGGTGTCACTGGGGCCATTTTGCAAGATATTGAAAAAGACTGCATTAATCAATGTATTTGAAAGAATACTCAGAAGTGTTGAAGTGCCTCTATTAGAATAAACACAGACCATTCTGTAAAGTCCAGGCGAGCGAAGTAGGTTCGTGTGGGGAAGTATATCCTTAACAGATGAATTGAAGTATTCAAAATGGCCTTAAGCTGACAAGTGTTCTGACACCTGACTTAAATCAGTGTGTTCCTCATAACAGATGCTCTTAAGTGTAATGTGTAGATTTTAGATAAGTTATCCCTATTGAATTTATTATGTGACAGTTCCAGACTTTGAACACCAGTATCTGCAATATTAAAGTTCAGTAACAGTTTGATTTGGGATTATTGAAACGACTGTGTATGTGTGTCATTACAGTATGTCTCCTACTGATCCAAAAAATTGATTAATCAGTATTTCCAAAAAATAAGGTCTTGACTGCCATTGTGGGGACATTAGATTTACCTTTTAAGGGAACTAATCAATTTAAAAAGAGAATAAAAATTCTAAAAATTGTCAGTTCTTGTTGTTAAATGACTGTATGGTAATCATGTGGATGAAGAATTTTGGGACAATTATTCACACAAGTAAAATTACTCACATAAGCAAAAGGAACCCCAAGGAGATGCTGGTGCTATGTGCGAGGAGTGGGGATTGTCTGTGTATCCAGCAAGCTCTGTCAGGCAGCTAAAGGGGTCAATTTTGGCTAAAAACAAACCAAAGCCAACTAAAACCCTAACTGAAAATGTATTGTTTTAGCTTCCATCAGATTAACACATTTCAGCATTGCTGTGTAGCCCTTTAGGAATTGAATGCGGATGGAGGAATCAGGAGGGATGGCCCTTCGGAGGGAAGCATTTGTACCAAGAGTATTTTTTCATAACAAGAGGCTTACCTTGCTTCAGTTTTGCAAAAACATTCTGTATTTAGAGGTGAACGTAATTTGGAAAGGTGCGAGGAACCTGTATTGCACAGAGCAAGAGCTCAGGAGTGAATGCACGGAGTCCCCTCAAGAAACAAGATAGAAAGTGTGAAGGAAAAATTGGTTTATGCCGCTTTAGCAGCCCTGTCTTCTCCCTCTGCCACCAGCTTTTCCTGCTTGCTGCACAGCGTTGAGTTGTGGTCCTAATCCCACGGTGTAAACGCGGAATGGGGCTGATTGCTCCATGCAGTTGCTGACCTTTCCTGAATCTGTGCCTGGAATGGCCACCAAGGGATTTCCTAGTGCTGCAGAAAGTAGTGGTGGTGGTGTTTTTTCAAAGCTTATGCTCGTCACTATTACTCTCAGTAAGTGAGGTCCTGTCTCTTCTTGCTAAAACTTTGGGTGACACGCTTAGAAGAGAGAAAGGCCAGCTCGAGGCGCGGTGCCAGCAGGTTCCCACCTCTCTATGCAGCACCTTCATGGAGATCATATAGCTGGAGGGAAATCAGCAGAGCGATCAGGGTGGGTGCAGGTACATTATCAGGGTGATAGAGAAGCTGGAAGTGTTGCTGCTGCATGAGCCAACCATTTCAATACTTTAATTTTTTTTTTTTAAGAATGCTGCAAGAAGTTAATCATGAAATAGAGCTGAGCAGCTAGTGCTGGCTACCTTTGCCAATAATTACTGAGCACTCGGGCGAGCCATGGCAGTGTGATACCAGATAAGGGTCATTAACTCCCCCTATGCTTTTAGAAATGTAGGAAGTGTACAAGTGAGAGTAATAAAACTAATCAAACTTACTGGCTTGGTGAGAATATTATTATGAGTGTTTCTCATGGCGTATGGTGCATCTCTGCCTCCATGTCTTTAATTGGTACGTGAGGAGTTCATCCACTTTGCTGCCTCTTCAATAACATGCTTGTTTAGTTGATCTAAATTCATATTCATTTCCATTTTTCAATTAAGAGTTATTTAATTTGGCCCTTTCTGTAATGGAGTGTTTTCATTACCCTTTATCTATGGCCCATTTTCAGTCCATGTGCTAGAACTTTGTTTACAAGTTAATTACCAGAGCTGCAAACAGAGGGGCTGGGTGATGGGCAAGAGCAGGGGCCCAGGCAAGCCTTCCCAAAGGGATTACTGTCTGGAAAGTCTTCGGACAGAGGAAAAAAATGTGGCAGGATACAGGAGGGAAAACGAAGGGCTGGGAACATCTCTTCAGGTGCAGGTTGCCTGCCCAGCTTGTGGGTTTTATTCTGCTACAGCTGGGGCTGTAGATGCAGTTTAAAAGGTGTTTTTTCAGTGCAGCAATGGAGCTATAGAGTTATGAGTTTTTTGTATACCCAGGTACCACTTTATCCCTTTATGTTTAGTCCCTGAGTTGCTTCAGCCAGCTTTAGCCACTGGCCAATTTTCTGTATGGGACAAAAAAACCCAAATAAAACCAAACTCACCCATCCTTGCCTTTGCTCTGTTCCTTGCAAGACGTTTCTGGCTGCCGCAGCATAAAGGACAGTGTGATTTTGGTGTGCTCCTCCACCATATCGGGAGGGAGATTGGGCTTTACAGCGACAGCTCCTTCAATCTCTCCATGGTTTGGAGATGCCGTCACCAAGGATCAGACACCCCCAAGTGCTGGGGCACTTAAGCTCCCTGTGAGAGGAAAGACAGGCAGGCAACGAAATGTGCTGTAGCCCATTGCTGCATCAGAGTGCCTTGGCAAAGACAAAGGACAATGAGGAATGGCTCTGCAGGCTTAATGCCAGGCTGTGACAACTCTTCCCCACGTTTATCCCCCTATTTTCTTAACAACAGTAGGTTAAGGGTAATGCTTCTCCAAGTTAGCTTAGGCGCCGCAGTTCCTCGATCGCTTAAGCTCGTCTGGAAATCTACCCGAAATCTCTGTGCTGGGAACACTTGCATTCACTCCTTCTTTTAATGATGAACTTTCTTTTCTCTCTTCTGATACTGCTGTGGTTTTTCACAACGGATTTAAAAGAAATAATTTGGCAGCCTAGCAAATTCAATAGTTAATTCCCCTCCAGCCTTAGGATGCCTGGCAGAGGGACCAGCTGATGGCTGTGTGTTCAGGTTTTCCTTTAATGACCTTTTATTATAAAGTTTTCTTCCTTTCCTGACTTTGAATAGAGATTTTTTTTTAACAGTTCAATAACAGAGGCACTTTAGAGACACGGTTAATTTACTCTCCCCTTTATTTCTTAATGGATCTATTTTTCTCTCTAGTGTTTATCTTTTACCCTGATAGATCTCAACAAGTTCTTCTGATTCTTCTCTGGCAGCACGAACATCCTCTGCCTTTTCCTTGCCCTTCTTTGTGGGTGGCGTTCTGCAAGCCAGTGCAGTGTTGAGAAGTCTAGTCCTCAACAGACTTACGGATGACCCTGATCTCCACACGTGTGAGGTTGGCAGGTTTGTCTGTGGAGCAGGAAAGAGAAACCGAGTTGGAGAATGAACTGTTGCTACAGTATCTTACAGCAAAGGTGGTTTCTAGAGACCACCTTGATCTGAGGCTGTGAGAAAGCATCAGGTGCTCTTCTGGCTACTCTCAGTGGTGTTGCCCTGGGAGCAGCAAGAGGTGTTCGGCTTAGGACTTGCCGAGTGTGAGAAGCACAGTTTCTCCCTACTTTCTGTGTCAGTGGGTTTCTGTTAGGCTCCTGACTGTCTGAGCAAAGGCAGAGCTGAAGCTTTGGCTAGTAGTTATAAGAGCTTTCAGCTGCAGCTTTCTCTGCAAATTCCTAGCAAGGAAACACAAGTGAAGCATTGCTTAGAGCTGGTCACCTTCCTGTGGCTTATAGAAAGGCCCATGGCATGCATGTTGCCCATTCATAAACATGGGGATTATGTCCCTCTGTTGACTAGAAGTGACCTGCTAACTGACTCCTGCCTGCCTGGAGCTAACCTGCTACCATGTGGATGAGCAGCAGCACTTTGCCAGGCTGGGTGAGCCCGTACCCGTGTTGCTCAGCCAGGCCAGTGCCACCAGGCTGCCCACCCATGCCTCTGGGAAGTTCCAACTCACCTGCAGCTGCAGGGTCAGCAGGGAAGTACCTTCTCATCCGTGCTACTCTTTCCTCTCTAAAGGCACTGCTTGGCTCACCTCTGGGGGCTGAACCACAAGTGTTGTTGGGAAACAACCCCTTGGAAGGATCTAGCCAACCCATCCATGTAAATGTACATGATGACTATCTGTGCCGGTCACTGTTCCAAGATAATTTGTTTTATGTCCACCAGGGGTTTCTGGTATCTCTAGGTCTCTTTGGATCTTTGGCTTCACTGCCATCCTTCCAACTCAGAGTCCCCCATGACTGCCATTACAGTACCCCACCATTTCTTAGACGATTGTGAATTTGTTGAGGTTATATGGTGACCATGACTGAGATCAAGGCTTCAGTGGCTAAGTGACAACTGAGGGAGGGTCCCCGCCTGGGTGATCTTGGCTTGGGTGAACTAAGCATGGGGGATACCTGGGAATGTCCTGGTGAGCTCGGTGTGCTGCCCTGGTGCGAGCAGCGTCCAGGAGCGGGTTGCACGTTGCCAGCTCTGCAGGTCACACCATTAGCTGTGCTGCGCACTAGCCCAAGCTGACAGTGTTGGCTGCAGGTGTCAGTGCCACAGCAGCAGCCAGGGCCTGCAGCAAGAGTCTTCTGCAGCTGTAAGGTGTCATGTGAAAACTCCTGGAGTCATCAATTACAAAAAAAGTTTAAGGGTATACAGGGCTGAGGTACATGTAGAGGTAGGAGCAGACACATGGTAGGAGTAGAGTGCTGAAGGGCCACCCCAGTGCAGCCAACATAACTGCCAGCTCTGACCTCTTGGGGGGTGGTCGGGGACAGAGCATGGTTCTGGCTGGGTCTTTGGCTGTGGTGGTCCTCCTCCTTCCCCAGATTCCCGACAGCCTAGTGAAGGATTTGCTGACGTTGGGTGATTAGATATCTCTTATTGCATGAGGCAAGTAATTGCAAACAACATCCTTACCATGTATCTTCCTAAGGGAAGATTGTAAAAGACTACAACTTTCTCCTTCTGGTGCTCAGTCCAAGCTGCTGCATGGGAACTTATTACAACATGCTGCAATATATTTTAATACATAACACATTTCTGTAGGTATCTTCCAGCTAAGGCTTCAACGCACCAAGAGTTCCTGTGCATTGGTGAGCCTGTGCTGTAGCCCTCAGGGGGCTTTGTGGGCTGCCCCCTACAAAAGCCTTATCTTGGGAAGCGGTGGGCACCAGGTAGTGCTGTAGATACCATCTCCTGCTGGTGCACAGCCTCTGGCTCCTACATTTTTTTCTGGAAAACCCCAGAGCACACGTTTGCCCTTTGCTCTGTGTGTATTAATAAAGGAAAGGGCAACATCCAGCTGCTTCTGGCATGCAAGGGACAGCCCCAGAGCATGGGCAGTGCTCCACAGCCTCTGAGGAAGGCTGGCATCCCAAGCTTTGATTTCGGTGCCCATTGAAAAGCACCATGAAGGGAATGTGACATTTCTTCTCCAAGTGCTCTGTCTTGCCTTGCTGTAACGCGAAAGTGATAATATGGTATGTCCCCACATGGTCACAGGGTTCATCGCATATGGTTGCTTATGAAGACCTATGCTAAAGTTTCCTCTGTGCCAGAGGACCTGCAGAACAGGGGGGAAAAGGAAGCAAAATGAAATTACACAGGCAGGATAGCAGCTTGGTTAACAGAGCCAGGCATTGTGAGCACCCAAAGGATGGTGTGCAGTATCACCCTTTGTGACAATGACAAATATCTCCCTGGGTTTGTGTGGACTAGGATGACAGGTGCACTCTCACCAAGCTTTCATGTGACTATGAAGCACCCACGACCCTGATGTTTTTCCTGGTTTTCAATTAGCATTAGGAAAAGGGGAATTTGGGTGTTTATCTGCCATGTCCCAGCATCTGGCAGCTTATATGGAGCTGTAGCTCCAGCTAACCTGCTGGTCAGCTGGCATCATGGTCTGGCCGTGATGAAATCAATGTCTCAAACTGCATTTGCTGTGCAGATGTGTTGCACAGATCAAGCGTGTGCTGAACCACTGATCTCACTATACCTACCATGCACGTTGTGTGCACACTTTTCCTTTGGGGAAGGTGGGAGCCCTACACCTGATGATGTTCTCCACTCTTTGAAGGTTACAACAAGTGAGAAAACATGTCACCACATGAGGTGACAAGGCTAGGTGAAAACCTCAGATTTGCCAAGGGGACACAGCTGAAGATGTCTTCCCTGGTCAAAAGGGATTTTACAGCTTTGGCTGCATAAAGTCAGATAAATTGCAATAAGTAGCAATACTTGGCCTGCATAGTGCTTTTAAGAGCACAATTCAGCAGGACTGGTGGCATGTGGCACAGTAATAGCATGTACATTTTTGTGCGTGCCATATTGAGCTCATATTCAATTGTGCCCTGTGCTACTTTAGCTTAGAGGAGGCTCAAGCTTGGATGAACCATCGTGTCTTTGCTTGAGAGGGACAAGTACTGTCTCCCTGTCTCACTGAGCTCATCTCACTATGTCTGGTTGGACCTGTGAGCTGGGTGCATCAGACATGATGCCAGCTATTACCAGGAAGGGCTCTTGCCATGCTGTATATGGGAAAAGCTCTTTCTAATGTGAGCTCAGAAAGCTCTTTCCCAGTGTTTAGTAAGAGGAGGGATGATGAGTCCTGCAATCAGCCATGCAGCCCATGTGCAACCTTTACTGCTCTCATTTAGCTTCATACCCACTTTACACCAGCCATAGAAAGTGATGTCACCATAAACGGTGCCCATAATTTTGACATTACATTTGAAAAGACAGCAGTAAACCATTTCCAGGCTTATGCAAGTGGTGCAGTCTCCACCAGCAGCCAGGGGACAGGAAACTTTCCCGAAGTGATTGCTACAGGGGAGGGATTTGAGGAAGTCCCAGAACCCAGTCAGACCTTACACTCTTGTGGCACTTCATTAAAAAGCCCCAGGGCCCATAAGTGCAGACGGGGCCGTGGTCCATGGAAGGTATGAGGCCATTCTTTGCAGTGCTGACAACCTCAGATGCAACCCTGCCAGGGCCACCAGCCCTGTCCGATACGAGGGTGAGAACACAGCTGTTTTTTCAAAGGAAGTTTTCAATTTGACTGCTCTCATTGTAGAGTCTTGCGTTGGAAAGAAAGACGGTAGAAAGGGAGATGTGTAGTTGTCAGGAAGAACTGTGTGCTGGGATGGCAGCAAGGTCCTGGGCATGGGGGTGAGCTGGAGGTCTGCAGCAGGACCCACCAAAGAGCTTCAAGTGGGGAAGTGACAGTTATGCTGCTGGGCATGATTTTAGGACCAGCATTCTGCTGTAAGGGGGATGGTGGGTCTGACCAGGTTTTTTTAGTCCAGAAGAGGGGAAACCAGTATGCAGACAGAGGTGTGAGGAGCTTGCACTGAGAAACAGCTCCTCTGTGCCGATGCATTGCTGTGCTTACAGAGAGGATCAGTCCAAAGCAGCACGGTGGGGAAAGGGACAAAAGCAACTACAGAGTGTTGGTGTAGATGTCTGAATGTTTTCCATGGCAGTAAATGCTACAGAGGGAAGAGATCTGGTGGATGAATGTGAGAAGTTCCGCTTCTGCACAGTTCAGCCCGAGATGTCTGGATCCCTGGGAGAAGGGCATGGTGCTGGATGGACACGGGTGTGTTGGGTCAGAAAGCCACCAGCACCATCACATCAGGTGGGACCATGACAGCAGATTACAACCCAAGGCAATGTCACAGAAGTTCAGAAAGCTCCCAGGCTGCCTGGCTGGGCAGGACAGGGTTTCTCTGCTGTGTCCTCACTTGAAGAGCTCAGTTTCAGAAATGGCTTCTTTTCGGGGATCGTACAGAGTGACAGCTTGGCTCCCTGAAGCTGAAGGTTTGCTCCAGGGGAATTATCAGACAGCATGGAAGAAGTGCTGTTAGTCCATGGGCAGGGGACATGGTCTCAGAGTTGTTGCTGGAGGAATTGGGATTTTGGCCCTTGCCTTAGTTGCTGGCTTGCCAACAGCCCTGTGTGGCTGCTCCCTGCAGCCTGGCAAATGCATGTGCTGGTGGGGCAAGTAGCTGGTGTGTCCATGTGTCTGTGTCTGTGTGTCTGTGCCTGTGTGGACGTGCATGTGTGTCTGTGCATGTGTGCCTGTGCCTGTGTGGATGTGCATGTGTGTCTGTGCATGTGTGGACATGCATGTGTGGACGTGCATGTGTGTCTGTGCATGTGCGCCTGTACATGTGTGTCTGTGCATGTGTGGACATGCATGTGTGCCTGTGCATGTGTGGACCTGCATTTGCTTGTGGCCATCTAGTGGACATTGCAGCGTGCACTGCTTCGGGCTGGGACCATCCTGTGCTCCGTATTGCTCGTTATTTGAAAGACTCCTGTCGAAATGCTATGTCAAAGGCAGCGTGTGAGATTTGGTGAAGCAAAAATTCCCCATTACCTAGGCCAGAATTTTCCTTTAAGAGATGAGGAATGCTTGGACAGGGAAAATAACATTTTTTAATTAGAAAGACAAAAAAAGGTCACTACCAATTCTCCTGTCTGTGTGCCCCAGCTTGAAAAGTAGCAGTCAAGAAGACAAGTGTAACCAGTGAAAATTTTAGGTTGAAACAATACAGAAACAATACCCAGTAACTCCCTAGATGCTTTAAAACATCCCTTTGCTAATTCAGATCCCTGGCTCACGGCCAGCCTCAGGGCGATTTCTCTCTTTAGCAGACAATGTTTCAGGAGCTGATTAGGTAAACAAACTAACTAACATGATGAATGCGAATAACAAGGACACATCGAGTCTCACGTCTCTTTGCAAAATGAGAGATTCCTACTACTACAATTTGCTCTTCTGCATCATCAATAATCCAAAGAAGTATCCATCATAATTTGTGGTTCAGAGGAGGGAACTGGCAAGAATAACCTTGCCAGTCTTGACTCTGAAATGCTGCAACCCTGTGGTGGAGCACAAAGGGCCTCAATTTTAATTGCTTTGGGCAGTGGGCACTGAGGGTGAGAACTGGATGATGATTAAGGTTAAAAACATCCCCATTTATAAGGCTTTGCAATACTGCTGATTTTGGTAAGGGAGCCTCAAAACAACAGGCACGTGGAACAAAGATCCAGGAGATGACACTGAAGGTGCTGGTGTTTGCTGCTCTCTTGGCTCATAGACTGTGGCTGCTCTTGGAGGAGACAGGTCAGTGGGGTTGGAGTGTGATGCTCAGCTCTAACCAAATGATAGACATTGAGCTGATGGGCAGGTCCTCTCTGAGAGAGGTGTTACATTACCACCCTCTGTTTTTCTGCTTTAAATTGAGAGCAGGTTTTGCAAGGTGATGGATTTTGGTCTTGCAGCTTTTCTATGCCTAGAAGACCAAAATCCATGGATATGGAAGAGCCTGTGGTTTCTGCAGGGTGTGCAGGCATACCCAACCGGCAGCATGCAATCTGCAGTGAGCATCACCTTCTCCTGCTGCTGGTGCACGGAGGGTGTCTGGCAGCCTTCTCAGAGGTGTGGTTGGCTGCTGCCCCGGCTCCCCACAGCAGTGACTGTCTGAGATCCAGCACTTGGTGTGCCAAGGACAGCACTTGCAGAGCCTCAGGAGCAGCCTAGGAGAGGGCTTTGGGCTGCTAAACAGCAAACGTGCATGCATGGCCTGAACTTAGATGCTAACTCATCTGGTGGATAGCAAGACAAACCTGTCCTCTTTACTCTGTTGTCCATGTTTTGAGGATAGGGTTCTTGGAACAAGCTTCCCATGTTTCACAGAAGGTGCTTGTGTGATAATAAAAAGCTGTAAATCGTCTTAAGATGTAGCACATTGGCCCAAAAGACACCTCTGTGCATCAGGTTGTGATAGCTTTGTACAAACATCTGATGTGCTTCATTCTAAAATTAATCACGAGATTTCACCATCGCTCATGAAGTGGTGGAAGCACAAACGCTGTCTTTTCACCATACCCTGGGCTGTGCAACAAAGAGCCAGATGAAAGCAAGTGAGAAGGCAGGCGTGTGGTACACAGCCATGTCAATAAAGCATTTCACAAAGCTGAGCTGATACACGTGATGGGAAGGGACAAGAGGAAACGCGGACAAACCTAAACATCGCTTGAAGCAGACTGAATTTTACAGAGCCAGAGGAAGTTGTACAGTAGGCATCTCCAAGCAAAGACAACAAGCAGCCAAGGAAGACACGGAATACCAAAACCATGAGTAAAATGTAAGTGTAAGGGCAAAACCCTCTCCAGGAAAAGTGAGGTGCCAATAATACATAACTGCATACTTGGAAGTTGTAGCTGATGTACCAACACAGCCAAAAATACCTCAGAATTGCTAAAACTGATGTGTAATTCAGCTCAGAATCAAGGCACAGGAAAATTTTGGTAACATCAAGAAACTTGAAGCAAGCAGTGAGATCTTCTCCCAAAAGAAATCCCCACTGATAGCGCCATCTGAATGAGGGCAAAATCCCAAGAACAGGTCACGGTGAATAATTCTGCTGATCTGAAATGACGTGGGGGCTGCCACTGCCCTGCTGAGCTCTTCCCTCTGAGCTCCTCTGGACAGGCTTGTGGCAGAGGTGTGGGCTGGGGTCTATCCCAGCAATATTCAGCACTGAGCACCATTGGTTTCACGCAGCTTCATGCCTGAGATGAAGATAGGGCTCCTGGTATTAAAGCAAGATGGTCAGTCCTCCTGATTTCTGTTCTTCTAGAAATACTAGGATTTCAGATTTTCCTTTTTCCTAGTGAAAACCAAGAGGAAAAGCCCGTCAAATGACAAAAAGTGGTTTGGGAAATCTCAGAATGATCTTACTGAGGTGTTGATGTCATTTTGATTTTCCCATTTGGCTTTAAAGCATAGATTCTGCATGTCTTAGGAGGCTGAGATTAAAATACAGCATTCAGAAGAAAGTCATAGATAATTTTGATTACACTTCCACTGGCCGGATGCAGTTTTTCCTGTGTGATTGAATCAGCATTTTTTGATTGAAAATTTTCCATCAGCTCAAATCAAAACCGGGCTGCCAGCTGGCAAAGCTTCTGCTGGCTCTGACATTCACGTGGCCCTGCCGTGGGAAAGGGGATGCTGCAGGGCAGCAGGTTTAGTGGCAGTGGGCAGAGCTGAGGCAGGCTGAGACCTGGTGGGGAGAAGGGCAGGGGAGCATGAGGCACGGGAGAAGATGTTTGGGGCATCAAGGCAGGAGGGAGGGGAAAGGGAGAGGTGGCAAAAGCATCAGTGAAGAGGTAGCAGGGTAAAAGAGGATTGAGGAGAGTTTAAAAAGTTAGCCACTTGGTACTTAATGGACAAATCTCTTCTTGGCTGAGATCCCTGTGTGGCAACTGGTGACAAAAACAGCTGTGCAAAGCCAAGCCCTGCAGGCTGCTCTGGGTACATGGAAAGGTGTCACTGCAGCCCCGGAACAGGGCAGATTTGCCAGTGCCAGCTCTTGGGTTGTGCAGGAATTTCTCCCTAAGCCAGGGAAGACAGAGAGGAGTTAGTTCTGTGGCAAGAGATGTGACTGGACTGGTTTATCCAGGGCAGAACAGGCAGGGTCCCTTTCCTGGCCCCGCTGGGGTGAGCTGCCCCCTCACAGCATGGAGGTGACAGGGGTGGCTGCCCCATCACCCCGGTCTGGTGGGTGAGAAGGAACCGCAGGGGTTTGTGCTGAGGCTGGAGCAGAGCGAGCCAGTCCCAAGGCTCTGAGGGTGGGAGGAGCACATGGCCTGGAGTGAGCGACCCTGCCAGCATCCTGCTGACCGCACAACCAGGCAGACCCGTGTGTCACAGGCATGGAGGAACGGGCGGAGAGAGGGAGCTGTGTGCTCCTGAGGGTCATTGCTCAGGCCCAGGTGGATTTGCAGCCATCCATGGTCCAGGGGTTACATATCGGCAGTATGAAAGTGTAAATCAGACTGCTTATCATGCAGAGGAGGTGATTTGTGGTGAAGCAGCTGGGCTGTAAAATCCCCTCTGACATGCACAGAGTGTATTCTGCTGGGAGAAGCTGGGATCACAGCCGCTGGGACCACCACACTGCCCACCCCACAGAGCTCCCTGTGGGACCAGGCCAGCCAGGCTCCCAGGAATGGTCAAGGCTGGCTGTCACCAGCACTAGCAGGCCACCCGCCTGCCCTGCAGCTCTGGCAGTTCCCCTCTGCACAGGTAGAAGAGATGAGCTTGCCTTGCCAGCTGGGAGCAGGACATTCACTCCGCGGCATCAGTCTCGTGGTCCCCCCAGCAGAGGTGGGGGTTTGCCCCAGTCCCCCAGTGCTCCCCACCACAGCCTGAGCTCCCCCACAGCTGCGGGTGGTGGGGACAAGAGAGGGTTAAGCTGTCAGCTCTGTAATGTTAAACAGGTGTCAAAGGCACCTCCATATATCTGCAGATTGAAATCAAATTCTTTGCAGTATAAAAAGATAAATTACCCAGGCGATTCCCGCCTCATCCCACTCATCAGGCCAGCGCCAGACGGCAAGCAATTTTTTTTTTTAATGTGCTAACGACCTAATCAAGCAATCAAGTCGGAGAAGATTGCAGAGTGACCCCGAGCATCCATCTGCCAGAGAGACCCTGCCATTCATTTCCATTCTGCCGTATACTTTCCGGGAAAGGGAGGGAAAAAATAGAAAAGAAAAAAAAATCCTAAACAAATTAACACCCAATTTTCTGTGAGTCTAATTAGTTAAATGAGGAGGTGTTTGGGGTGTCCGTGGGGAGGGAGGGGCTGCCTCTTGGAGAGGGGCCTGGTAACTCCATGGCATTAATTAGCACAGGTCAATGGCGTGGTTCCCTGGGGACCAGCTGCTTTAATTTCCCGTGATATTTCAGTGCCTGAGGCCCATCGATTCAAACTGAAATTAACTTATTTTTCAATCAGGCCTGGGCTGCCCCTGGGGCTGACTCTTCCTTTGCCTCCTTCTGAATAGACCTCAAGCAATTTTTCATCTAAAGCTGATGCCTCTGCTTGGTGGGAAGGGAGGGGAGCTGGGGAGGGAGGAGGGCGAGGGAGACAAGAGGAATGGAAATCGGAGAGAGAGCGCTAATAGATTTCTGCGAGCATCCCCCCCACCCCCGCCCCACCATCACCGCCCGCCTCTCTGCTCGCTGCCCCCCAGGTCACAGCTCAGAGATTATTCTGCCAATTTTCTGAGAAGATGAGGGGCTTTTCAAACTGGGAATTCAGGGCGAAGCGCACAGATCAGCTTCCCCCTTCTCCCACCTCTCCCGAGCATCCGCCCCCATCCCAGCCCTCCCCGCAGGCACCGCTGCCCGCAGCCCTGTGCTGCAGCGTAGACACCCAGTAAATAATGAAAGAAAATCCCAGGCACGAGACCCAAAAGCCACTAGGAAAAGACACCGTGATGGCAAATTAATTACATCCTGCGGAGAGGGCTGGGACCTGCTCTCATACTTGGCCCTCACCACTCGTGCAAGGGAGGAAGGGAGAGATACGCAGCGGCTGTTGCGTGGGGGAAGAGGTCGCAGTGCTTTCAGGATGAGCATCCATGCATCTGACTTCATGCCGCTGCAGAAGCACACAGGTGTTCCCATGGGGGAAGAGGACTGACACACCTTCTCCCCAGAAACAACCCATGTCCCTCCTTGTCGCCTGCCCCAGGTTTGGTTCCAGAACCGCCGGGCCAAATGGCGGAAGAGGGAGAAGTGCTGGGGCAGGAGCAGCGTGATGGCTGAGTACGGGCTCTACGGTGCAATGGTACGTCACTCCATCCCGCTGCCCGAGTCCATCCTCAAGTCTGCCAAGGACGGCATCATGGAGTCCTGCGCCCCTTGGCTCCTGGGTAAGAGAGCAGCCACCTTCACGGGGGATGGCAAGCGGGTCGAGATGCGGTGGGGGTGATGCGAGGGAGAAATCAGAGCCATATGGAAAACATGGGTGGAGGGCAGTGGGGCAAGGTCTCCCCGCCCCGCCCCCCTCCATCCCCTGTTCCCCAGTGGCCCTTGGCAGTAGGGTCTGACTGCTCATCCCAGATCCCTTGCTGGTCCTTGAATCCTGACCTGCGAGACCTGGCTGGGGCAGGAATTTTCCCCCATGCTCAGGCTGGCCTCCTGTGCCACGAGCATCCCTTGTGCCCAGCCCTGGAGTTGGGGCTCCCACCGGTGCCCAAGGCAGGAGGTCATCCCACTCTGACTCCCCCAGCCCTGTCACGCTGTGTGGGGAGCCGGGACCCTCAAATGCCCTCTCCTTGCCCCACATCCCAGTGCAAGCACCCTGCTCCCTCCTTCTGCTCTCGGCACCTGGGGGAGCTGCATTTCTGCCTGGTTTCGCTTGGTTTTCTGTGCAGACATGGAGGTAGCAGCCACCCTACTATGCTCCTGCTCTTTGCTTCCCGCTTTCTGACCTTTCAGGCTGGTTCTGCCCCAAAACTAGTGTCTGGCTTCTTGACGGTGGGCTGTCCTGTCCTTCCATCTGTGTGAAACTGAGAGAGGCAGAGGGGTGGGCTGTGTGAGGAGCAGGTTGACACAGGAATAGGCGATGGGGGAAACTCCCTCCCCAACCTCTGTGTAGCTCAGGCAGCTTGGCTGCTGTCTGAGACCCTTGTCCCCACATGGGGACAAGTTAGCTTTAGGTTCACAGAAAGAAATGAAGGGGAGAGCGATTACAGAGCTTTGGGGCAGCCCTGAGGCCACGGATGGCAGGCTGGGCTGCCCCAGCAGGCAGCTGCCTTGCCTGGGCTGCCCTCGCCGTGACTGCTGCGTGAAGCGAGGGTTTCTGCTTTTCCTTAATTCTGGCCTCTCTTTATCTTTGCTGTTTTCAGTTCAAGATGGCTTTCCCATGCCCAGGCGCTTTTCTAAACCCGAATACCAACAATTCTTTTTAGGGATGCACAAAAAGTCTCTGGAGGCAGCGGCTGAGGCGGGGAGGAAGACGGAGGTGGAGCGCCAGGCCCTGCCCAAGCTTGACAAGGGTGACAAGGAGGAGAGGGGGCCCGATCCCAAAACCACCATTTCCCAGGAGGAACTGAGAGAAAACAGCATTGCTGCCCTCAGGGCCAAAGCTCAGGAGCACAGCACCAAAGTCCTGGGGACCATCGCCGGGGACACCCCGGCCCCAGGCAGGAAGCCGGAGACAGGGGAGGAGGCAGCAGCGGTGGAGGATGAGAGACAGATGGAGAAGTTGAACTCGTTGCAGAAGGAAGAGAAGCTGATCTAGGGGAGGAAGAGGTGGCGGAAGCCAGCCCCAACAGACACTGTGTCCTCTGGGGGCCGCGCTCCCCCTCGGACCGCCAGGCCCCCCCGGCTGCCCCTGCCGGGGAGCAGGGCCCTGGTCTCTGCATTTGGGGCTGCCTGGCAGGGGTGCCCCCACCTGCTCCCCTCGAGCATACCCCTGCCCCTTGCTCCTCTGCCCCGCTGGGCCTTCCTCACCCCCTCGCCCCTTCCTTTTGGGGTACTGGGAAGTGTCCCATCGTCATCATCACCCAAGTGGACACGGAGGGTCTGGGCCCCTCTGGCCTCGCTGACCAGCTCCAGGGCTCTCTCCTGCTCCAGCCCCAGCCCCCATCTGCCATCTCTGAGCGAGCCTGTCCCCTGCCACCATGCCCTCCCTGGTGCACGTCTCTCCCCAGTGCTGCCCAGGCCCCTTCCCACGGCACCCTGTCCCACCATGCCCCAGGCAGACCCACCACCTTCCCCCAGCCATCACCTCTGCCTCTGGCCCACGTGGGACAAGCCCACGGCAGCATGTGTATGACATGGTGACTCTCCATCCAGGGTGGTTTGCACCTTCTGCCCATGGCAGACCTGGCGCTGGGGTCTGGTGGGAGGGGGCCGCAGCTTCAGACCAGTTGAGTTTTGCCTCCATTTGGCAGGAAAAAGCAGGTTTAGCCTGTGGACACGACACCCTGGTCCCACCTGGCACCCCGAGATGCGGCCCCAGCCCACATTGCTGGCTCCTGCAGGGCTGGCCACCACAGCCAGGTCTGGCTCTGCCCCGAACGCCAAAGCCCTGCGCCCCTGCAGGGGGGCTGAATGGCAAATTTATTTACTGAATACATTATTCCAGGAGAGACAACAACAGCCGCCCAATGTATTTGCTGAATTAAATTTGTCCAGCTCACCCTCTGAGTGTTAAAGGGAATGACAGCCATGCACACCCACCCCGATTACACCCTGTAACGTGTACATACGTATCCCAGCTTGCTCCACACGAGTACATGCAGACCCACACAGCCAAACCTACTCCATGGTACCATCACCTTCCCATCCCGGTAAGGTGCTATTCCCCCCCGAAAGCCGTAGGACAGTGACTTCCAGGTGACCCTTCTGTCCTGCTTTCAGCTGTGAGCACCCTTTCCCCAGAGCTACTGTTTTTCTTCTGTCAACGGTTAGGCCCCTCCATCCTGCCCTTGTTTGTCTTTGTCCCCCAGTCGTTTGACGTGTTAGATGATAGCCCATGGTGTGTAAATAATGTATATACAGTGAGAAAAGAATTCAGTATTGAGGTGTTTGAGATATGGAGCTGTAACAACTTCTAGTCATCCAGCATCTGTGATTTATGTGCCATTTTCTGTAAAGATATGAACCAGAATAAAACTAAATGGGAATACTGTGTATGAGTCTGGTCACTGATGTTCAGGGAGGATGAATTCCGCCGGAGCTGAGAAGGGGGTTGGATGTCAGGCCGTGGCCTGAGGTGGGAGCTCCAAAGCGGCTCAGGGAGGTCTGCACCTTCGTTTCCATCTCCACCCCCCAGGCATGGAGAACGACAGGGCTTGGGTGCTGTTCTCCCTTTGTGGTGAAAGACAACTGCTTGTTGCTGGGGCAGAAGTTGGGCATCATGGCATACATCAGAGAATGAGGCATTTCAGCATCCAGAACAGCCTGGTGCTGCGGGTCACTGTAGAGGAATTATAGAGGAAAGGCGGCAGGTTAATTAACATTGATAATATACAGCTCTGGGCTTGCTTCAGCGGCGGTGGGTTAGCTGACATGGATAATGTGCAGCTGTGGCTGGTTCCTGCTAAGTAGTTAAATAGCTCTACGGGGTATAGAAGAGAAGGACCATATGAGGAGAAGCATTGGATGAAAAAGAGACCTGGAAGAAGCAGAGGGAGGGGAGAGAGTGTGTTCTGGATGTAGGAGAGGCCCCAGGAGAAGCAGGAAAAAGCAGGGGGCCTGGATGAGAAGAGATGAGACTGGCTGGAAGAAGAGCCCGGAGAAGAAAGAATCTGGATGCAGTGGAGGCAAGAAGCAGGGTGGACTGACCTGATGAGGATGGAGAAAGAGCACAAACAGTAGATGAACTTTTGAAACCTTGTGGGGGATTGGTGGCTGTGCAGGGGCAAGGTACAGGAACTACTCATTGAATTTAACCTGGTATGTGACGGTAAAAGCCTTGATGCAGCCAGCTAGTTTTGATAGTGCTGCAGCAGGTCACCCCTTATATAAATATATGTATATATATAAGCAATAGGATGAGGAAACGGTCCCAAGTTGTCTCAGGGGAGATTTAGATTGAATATTAGGAAAAATTGTTTCACTGAAAGGGTAGTCAGCATTGGAACAGGCTGCCCAGGGAGGTGGTGGAGTCACCATCCCTGGAAGTGTTTAAAAATCACGTAGATGTGATGGCTCAGTGGTGGACTTGTCAGTCTTGGGTCAATAGTTGGGACTTGATGATCTTAAAGGTCCTTTCCGACCTAAATGATTCTATGGTATCACACACTCTGGTGTTAGAGCCAGGCAGATCTCTGGGCACACTCAGCCTCTCTGCCAGCACTCAGCAGAGTGGACGTGGCAGCCAGATGCTGCAAGTGCAGGGGAGCTGGTTGAGAAGGAAGGGTGCCAATGGGGGTTTCCAGCAAGGCAAGCTCTGATGTGAAAGCAGCAGGAGCCCATACTGAGTTTTCAGGGAAGGAGGTGAGATTTGCCCACCCTGCTAAGGGCATCTGGGGATGGTCTGATGGAAAAACCTGATGTTTTACAGAGGAAAAAGCAGCTGAGGCAGAGCAGATGTGCCTAGGAAATGAAACACTTTGCTTGTAGAAGGATGAGGCTGCTGGGGCTTGACCTTGTGGAGGGGCTGTAAGCCCTCAGGACTGCATTTCCCTGGGGGACAGAGCCCTCGTAGGCCCTCACTTAGCTCTGGGGGCAGCTCTGATACAAACCAGTGGGCTGGCTGAGAGCACTTGTCATCAGATAGTGCCTATCTCCCATACCAGTGCCCAGCCTGTTCACCAAACATACCACCCCGCAGACCCTGAGCGGTGTTGCACCATGAAGAGCAAAGAGATCTACAAACCCTCTCATCTCTGCTGTTGATCCCATGGCTGTACCTGGCTGAGAACAGCCCTGCTTGCAGGGAGAGCCTTTTTCTACTCTTGTGCCCCCTAGGAAGGGAGGGGAACCTCGGCGATAAAATTAAGGAAACCTCCAAGCTCTGCCTTAAAAAAACCTCTACCGATATAGAGCCTGGAGGAAAGGAAGGCAGAAGAAAAGCTGTGTAGAGGCAAGGAGGCAGCTTAGCTCTGCTGCACTGGGTGGTTGTGGGAGGCCTCAGCATGAGGAGATGGGGTGCAGTGTTTCATGCCAACCAACCACCACCTGCTCCACCATGGCCTCAATGAGTGCTCCCAGTACATCCTGTGGTACAGCTGGTCTGAAGTGTTTGGCAGGAGGCAGAGACCCCAGACCAGCTTGCTGGAGGCAACAGCTCTGGTAGCTGCCCAGCAGTGGGATGGGATGCAATATCCTCCTCCTGCAGCAGCCAGCCACAGGAAGAAGTCCTTCCCTGGCCCACTGGAGACAGCACAACCTAGTGCTCTGCAGGGAATGGGCCTTAATTCTGGGAAGCAGATGATGCCTCACCCAAGGCTAGCATGGAGGGGACCCTAACTTCTACAAGTGAGCTGCCCCAGGCTGCCTTCATGGCGAGGGGAGGACTGGGGGGCTGCGGCAGGGAGGCTGCGGGGCACGAGGGGATGGGGATGAGCAGAGGGAGGTGTAAGGAAAGCAAGTGGGGCAAAGCAGAGGGGTCTGGGGACGCAGCACAGCCCCAGGAGAATGGGAGTGGGACCAGGCTGGTAAAGCCTGGCCCAGGCACCTGGCTCCCTGTGAGGAGCCCAGGCACCTGCCGAACCTGGCTCTGGTTCAAGAGCAGCTGTCAGGACTCAGATTAGCATGAAGGTTATTTTCAGTTAAATGTTTCTACAGCCCACCCCTTTCCCCTCTCTTCAAGGGATTGAATTTCTTTTTCCCCTGTAGTGCTTTGGAAGAGAGGAGGAGAGGAACAAGGCAGAGGAGAAGGGGTGCCCGGGCTTCTCACATGGGATACATGCTTTGTGTCTGGTCAGCCCAGGGTGACATAGCCCCTGTCCCCACAGGGGCTCATCTTGCCAGAGCTGGGTGTTCCAGGTGGCTGCGAGGGCCTCAGGCACCCATCTCCCTGGTGAGAGGCAGGCACCCTGTGACCATGGCCAGGCTGCTGGCCAGGGCTTGCTGCCCCAAAGCTTTTCCTCAGGCTCCCAGATGTCCCCTTAGGTCAGCAGCTGCCTGAGCCTGGAGCCACGGGTCTCTCACCGCCCACATGCCTTCCCTGTACCCAAGGACCACCAAGGCTTGTGCAAGGTGTCAGTGGAGCAGGGGGATGCCTTCTTGGGAGTGTTAGGTAGGAGCCGGCTCACATGGATCATCCCCTTCCACTCTGTCCAGCACTGCGACCTGCACCAGGGCAGGGTCTCCTGGTTCCTGGGCAGGCAGCTGAAAGTGGCAGGTAAGGAGGGAGATGGACATGGGAGCCCACCAAGTGCCTGCAGGTGCGTCTCTGTGAAGGGCTGGGGCCCTGGGAGCGGGTCTGAGGAGCACAGAGTTAAAGGGTTGGAGTGAGGGGGATCCCCAAAAGGTCCAGTTGGTGCTGTAGTGTAAGGATGTGGCTGGTCCTAAGGGAGCAACTGGGTCTTGCTGGAGGGGCTGCAGTGGGATTGGGGTGTGCTGGGAGCCAGACTGCTCTCTGTCAGCCTCTGTGGATCCCGCAGCAGCTCCGTTCTGCAGGACCACAGGCAACAGCACTGAACCCTGTGCATTCGGCACGCAGCGTTGCAGCAGCTTATCCCTGCCCAGCAAAGGCAGTATGTTTCTGCAGAAAGCAAAATACAGGAGCAATGAGTGGTACTGGAAGTCCCCACAGCTGTAGGAGGCTCTTCTGTGGGCTGGGGCTACTTACTGCCTTAGGGGGGCTACCAGGGAAAGACACAGGGGCTGGTGACACTGCATCCTGCTCACAGAGCTGTTGGTCCCAGCATTCAAAATGAGACAGCCCTCTCATAATTTGGGTCTTAGGTAGTCTATCTGGGCAGGAGAGCAGAACTGATCTGCCTTTGGCGTTTGAGATGCGTGTTTCTTTCTGTCCTGGAAAACTATGAATGGCAAGGAGAAGGCATTTTGGTGTGCAAACTGGGGCTGCTGCATCACCCAATGATCTCAGTAGCAGGTTTAAGGAAAACTGAGTGGAACAAGGCTTCTGAGGAAACTGCAGCTGCCAGCAACACAGAACTTTTCTCTGAGGCTTTGGCTGTAATTCTTCCATCTGCCGTGTCCCTGGAAAGCGAGGAGCTGTGCACTCCTGGCCCTGGCTCTCTTCTACCTTGGACAAATGCACCTGCAGCCTTCCTGTGCAGAGTTCTGCTTCATCCTACACGCTATTTAGGAGCACCATCACTGAAAACTGCCCTAGTGCACCCCTGAGGCAGCTGCAAGGCAGCGATGGCTGAGCTAACGTTTGCCAGGCCCTCTGAGGGCACCGGGGATGTGACCTCCAGAGCCATTTCGGGCAGTTTCTGCTCTGGACTGTGTTAGGCTGCGATTAAGAGGGAAGCTGACAGCAGGGACTGGTTGGTATTGGAATGGTGAGGGCTCTAACAGGCTTGGGATGGTACGTGTGATCTCCCAGCTGGTATCCACAAAGGCTGTTTCAGCAGATACACGAGGCTAATGCCAAAAAGACTCACACACAAGCCCTGACTGATCTGAAAAAAAAAAGGACTGCCAGTGCTGGCTTTATGGGAGTTAAGAGGTGCTGAGGGTTGCTCTGGCAAGAAGGCTGGGTCGTCTTTTCCAGTGAATTGTCTGGCCCGACATGTCCGCGTAGCCCCAGATAAAGTGGCCTTAATCTGGGAGAAGGATGAACCGGGAGAGGAGGTGCGGGTCACGTACAGGTCAGTACTTACCTCTGAGCATATGAGAGATGTATCGCAGAGTGTATGAACACTGACAGGGTGATCTGCTGGCATGTGGCATGTGAAGGGATGCAGCATCCCTTTGCATAGATAGAGGAACAGTATGGTGGCTGTTGGCTTGCCTGTGCTGATCTGAGACTTCAGCCTGGCAGGGTAGTGTGACACCCCAGTTGTATGGGCTGACAAATGTGCAGACTGTCAGTGGGAAAGTCAGCCTCGTGGGCTTGCTGAGCCAGAGGAATTGCCAGTGGCCATTGCTGGCCCTATAGCTTGCTCCTCATGCTGACCAGTGAGAATGTCAGGCTCTGTACAGAGGTCACTCCGATTTATTTCATTTCCATAAATAACAGCCCACATTAGTGACTGTCTTCTCCTTCCCACTGACATTTTACAGCTCTCCCATGGACTTCCAGCGTGGGGGGTTAGAGTGCGTAGGGCTGTAAGCTCTGTACCTGTGACTCTGAGGCCCCCCCATCTTTATACACGTAGATAAGAATTGCAAGAAAGTCTCTAACCGTGCCATTGCTTCTTTGGGCGGGGAACTGCTGGAGATGATGTGCTGCCTGGGAAACACTTTGAAACTGCAAGGGGTGAAACTGGGTGACAATCTACATGCCCCCATGCCCACTGGCAGTGGCTAGCATCGGGGCTGTGCATGCTGTGGTGTTCACCGCGTTCAGTGCAGAATCCCTGGCAAACAGGATCTGGGATGGTAAGAGCCAGTGGGTACCAGGGACATGTGTTTCCCTTGGGGGACAGTGCTGAGCTGGCTGGTTTGGAAGCTGGTGGCTCAGGGTTGTGCTGATGGCAAGGTTTTCTGAGTCAGACTCCCTGGGCTAACTGGGGGTGTCCTGTCATGATGTATGACATTGGAGCAGGAATTAGCACCCAGGAAATGGCACGGGCTTGCTAAATATCTTCCAGCCCATGGGATGGACTGGTTCTCCCCTTCATCCAAGGGACTGAAGGGCTGGGATACAGTGTCTCCTCTGAGGGGATTCAATACAAGCAGGAATGAATAGGAAACGATGATGTCAAGCTGCTGGTTTTGCTAAGTGGAGGACATGAGTGACAGGGGGAGAGGTGCAGCATCATGGTAGAGCCAAACTGCTGTGTGACTGATGGAGTGGGGCAGAGCTGCTCATGTGGCTCTTCTGCCTTCTGCAGCCCGGTCAGAGACAGTGATCACAGTGAACCAGGGGCTGAGAGGTGGCAAGGTTATTGAGCTAAAGATGACAGTGGACCAGGCTGTGAAGCAGTGCCCAGGAGTGAAATGGGTTCTGGTTTCCATGAAGACCGACAGCAAGGTTCCCATGACAGCCTTGGATGAGCTGCTGGAGGAGGCGAGAGGCTACCTGGAGCTACTGTCTCTTCCCCTGAGCAACGTGTCCACTCTGGGAGCAGGGACAGGGATTGGAGAGCTGGTCCTGGCTGCCAAGACAGTTCTGCTGGTGTTGACACAATGTGGGTACATTGTCCTGCAGTAGCAGCTGGAGCTGTACACGAGTTCAGGACAATCACAGGAGCCACTGGGATGGAGGCTAGAAACACCCCAGACATGGGCTGACACGTTATGAACCCAGCCTGGGACTGCCACCACACTGTCACACACAGCTCTGCTGGTGGGCCTGGCACCCTCTGAGTGCCACTGGGAGCTTGTGCCCAAGGAAGCAGGCAGTGAGACTCCTTGCGTGCCCACTACTTGTGGCACACAGATGGCCAGGCTGCCAGCACAGAGCACTGTTTCTGAAGAGGTGAGCCCCTGCTGTGCATTTCTGCTAGCTCCCTGGAGCTGCCCAGAGGTCTCCCTGCCCTCTGCTCATCCCATCTGCAAGCAATTAGTGCTAGAAAAGCTTCCTGGAAGACTACTGTTCTGGGCAGAGCAATGGCAGAGTAAAAATAGCTACCTCTTAATCAGCAGGTCTGCTCTGGCTGAGGAAAGCATTTGCCAGCTCAGCAAGGTGAAAGAGAGCTCAGGCTGGGGAGCCAGGGTTGTGGAGGTGCAGAGGGGGGGAGGATGCTGGGGGGGAGCAGGGGGCCACAGGTGCTTGGGGGAAGAAATGTGCTGGTGGGTGCAGAACAACACAGGGATGCCTGATAAGGTTGATGCTCTAAGTGAGTGAATCCCAAAGCAGCAGCTGTGCATGTTAAGGAGGAGCAGCTGTGGGACCTGGTGGAACAACCTGAAGGTGCAGAACAGGGTCTAAAAGCTGCAAGCGTAAAGCAGCCAGGGGCAGGGCAGGGGGAAGACTTGTGTTTGCAGACACCTGCTGAGGCAAGAAGGAAAAAAGGCAGAGGCCATCTGAGGCCCTTCCTTGTCTCTCAGCTTTACTGTGGGCTGCAGTAGCCAAGCCAGGTCAAGGCAGCTCCCAGGTGGCAGCCAGCCTGCTGAAAGCACTGCACCACACCCCAGCCCTGTTCTTTTCCAGAATCACCACGTGGCAGTGGCAGACTCTGCTGTCATCGGCTACCCACAAGAGATTAAGGGAGAAGGTAAGATGCTTGCTTTCCTGCCCCTGAAATGTCGCTTGGGGCTATTGCACCGCAGTATGTGGCAGTGTCACACCAACCCCTGGTAGCAACGCTGTACAGCATGCTAGTGGGGATCTCGGCACAGTCATCGCAACCTACGTGAGACCAACTGGGCTTTGCGTAAGGTGGCAGAGCAGCACTATGGCCAAAAGCACTTACAGCTCAGGCTGCAGAGCATCCCCTGAGGCCACCAGCAGAGAGGGACGGCTCCTGGCACTAGATCCAGGCAGGCTCTCAGGAGTATGCTGTGCACTGTGCTCAGTAACCTGGTGGTCCTTCTGCCAGGAGCCTATGTGTTGTGCTGAAGGACAGTGGCTACACGCAGGAGACTCTTGATGCTGAGCTACAGGAGTTGATCTCTAAGATCGCCAAGTATGTAGCTCCAGAGGATGTTCAGGTAACATGTGCAGACTGGTCCAACAGCCACCCTGGCAGTCTGGCCAACCCCTCTCCCTCAGCCTTAGCTCTGCTCCTCCCCATCACAGGTCACACACTGGCTGCCCAAGACTCGCTCAGGGAAGACTATGCGTCGGATGCTAAGGAAAATTGTGGAAGGCAAAGCCAGTGAGCTTGGGGATTTAACCACGCTGGAAAACCATGACACTGGGCAGCAGATCAGAGGGGCAAGAAAAGCCGCTAGCTTGGCTCTGCCAGCTACCACCTCTGGCTCCTCCACTGCAGAAGCAGAGCCATGTCCAGAAATGTCACTAAGCAACTGGCGGTCAGTAAGCGCTGGGAGGCTGCACTTCCACTGCAGTCTTAGGAACTTTCTGCAACACAGAGACCCTCAAAAGCTCTGACTTCACATATTTATGGGAGGCAGGGGAGAGAACATGACGCATCATAGGCAGAACAGTAAGGGGAGGCAAGCTCCGTTTCCCCCTCTAAAAGCAGGGGGAAAAATCCCTCCTTGGCATTCCTTGTGCCTTGCAGTAGCTGTGAAGATAGCAGCAGGGCAGGATGCCTGGCCCTGGATAGGTGTATTACTCCTAGTCCTGCTCTGCTCTTCAACAATACTCTAGTCTAGGACCATTGCCAATATACAAGCATCTCCTCCAAAGCAAACCCCAGAAGAAAAAGATGCTGCTATCTGGTTAACAAATACAGACTTTTCTCCGTGAAAATCAATGGAAAACAGGCCCTGGATTTTACTACAAAAGTGTTCCCTTGACCAGTAACCTTGTGTCATAAGGACAGCAGAAACATGCCCCTTCTTTGTGTCAGCATTCTCTTTCCCTTACTGTGCATGGGGAACACAACCCTCAAAGAGCCACAGGTACGGAAGTCTGTTCTGCAGAGCTGTGTACCAAAGATACAGAGGGTCCCAGCAAGGCACAGAGGGCAGAACAGGAGGCTGCATCCTAGCCTCACACCACTGCATCCTGGACAAGTGGAGGTTCCTCTGGTCATTGCCTCTACCAGCCCCACAAGACAGCATCTTCTCTTTGGGCAGCCTAGCATCTCAGCTCTTCCCCCCATGAGAGGCAGAGAGGCTGGGAGAAGGGTGGCATAGATGCATCTGCTCCTAGCAGAACCCCACACCATGAGTTCAGACTTGACTCTTGTCCACCAGCAAAATCCAGAACCAGTCTTGTGCTGGGTAAATCCCTTGTCGACAGCTGCTGGCTCAGCAGCTCCATGCCTGCTGTTCAGAGCTCTCCCATGCATGTGTAGGTTCTGCTGGATGAGAGCATGTTTTTTTTCAGCATCTGTCCCCAGCTGGGAGCCGCTTCATCTTCTCACATCGAGCAAGCTCCCATCTTCCCTCCCCATGAAGTTTCAAAATCCAGGTGTGGAACTGCAATTCAATAACACAACAACTAAGGGATGTCTCTACAGGGGCGTGCCCTCTCACAGTAAGGCTCTCCAGCCTCAGACACTCCCCTCTGCTTGCCAGGGACCCTCTCTACCTCCGCTGTCTTGCTATCAACAGGGAGGTGTGGAGCACTGTCTGCCCATCTCACCTTTTCCAGGCTGGGCCTGTGTCCCACACTGATCAGCGTCATGCCCAGCTGAAGGCACACATGGTACAGTTCATGCTCCACCTCTTCTGTCAGAGCGCTGGTGGCTTCATCTAGCACTGAGAGAAAAGTTGTAAGCCCCACAAGCCTTATGTCCCCTTAGGCAAAAGAGCAGCAACTGCCCAGAACATTTCGCATATTAACTGGAGCTCACTAGCAGCATCTGCAGAAGGGAAGTGAGAAGCCCAAGGACTCTGATTTTCTTCTGGCGCAGCTGGTGTCAGTCAACTTGGCAAGCTGCCCTTCCCCACATGCCCTCGAATCCACCCAAACAGCACCACTCACCTCATTCCCCTCCCTCAATAGCTGCCAGTCGCTGCCTCATGCCCACTGTTGTGAAAGCCAAGACAAACTTCTCAAGGCAGGCTGTGTGCCAGAGCATCAGGCTGAGCAGCAGCCTGTGCACCCCTCCAGCCCAGACCCCACCTGGAGCATCCAGGACAGACTGAAGCACCTTCCTGTCAGTTAAGGTTAAATACTGCCGATAAATTCAATTTGGTTTACATCATCTCTACAGCTTTTAGCCCACAGGTTCCTTCTGCCCAGACAGCACCGAGCTGTGCTGCAGGCTTCAGGGGAAGAGAGGTACTTACACGTGATTACTTGCTACCAGCACTGGCTCTGTTCACCCACACCCACCCTGGCTCTCATGGTAAGTCCTCCAACAGTCACTAGCAGCCTAGGTGTGCAAAGGAATTAGCCTCATCTGCTAACGGGAGCTGCTTCTGTGATCTCTCAGGACCGTTTCTCCCACCGCTCCTTTCTTCTTTTGCTGTGTAACAACTAAATTTCCCACATTGCTTCTACAACTCTAGAGAGGCTTGTGAGCTTCTGATATGGCAGCTGATGCCATGCTCCCTAGCATGCACACTTCTTCATGTGGCAACTGGCGAGCATGCTGAGAGGGGGCTTCTTCAGATGCCATCTGACCTGGACCAAGACCATTAATCATTAGTTCCCTCAGAAGAGAATGTCTTATCCACAGCCTCTTCTTCTACCACCCTCCACACAGATAATGAAATTTCACCCCTGAATCCTCTGTGTGTTATGCTGCTGAAATAACGGCCCAGACAAAGCACGTTCCTAGCAAAGGAGGGATTTCACAAGCTGTCTCTGTACCAGCTTCTTTTTACACCAAAGTCTTTACACCAAAGGCCCTGCCTCTTCCCCTGCTCCTTGTTCAGTTGCTCACTCACCCGCATATTTTGGCTGGAGGTAGAAGAGCCGTGCAAACGAGAGCCTCTGCATCTCCCCTGGGGACAGGATGTCATACCTGCAGCAGGGTCAAGATTCACAATCCCCCTCAACAAAAAGAACTCATTTGCTGAAGAGCTTATGGCTGCTGATATCTGAGACCCCAGCAAGCAACTGTCCCTGTGTGTCCCCTGTGCCCCGCTCCACACTGGGACTGGCTCTGCACCCTTGTACACAGTCAGCTGCCTGAAGAGCAGCATGGCTGGTGATTGTTGATGCTTGGGGGATGAAGACCTTGACCCTGTATACTGCCTACCTCCCACAGGACATAGCTGAACATGCATGTTCCTAACTCCAGCAGCAATATGCCTCTGCTTAGAAGTGTTCCACACCCAAAGGGATCACCCAAATTCATACGGACGCTGAGCTCCCTTACCAGTTCCAGTCCACCTGCTCATCCAGTCCTCCGGCCCTCGCCAGCAAATCAGTCTGCAGAGAGCACAGCAGACTTGTGAACACAGCCCCAACCCCGTCAGAGCATGGCCCGGAGCACAACCGCCCCCTTCATGCCACTCTTTCTTTTACCGCTTGAGCTGAAGTTGCTCTGCATCCCTCCTCCTCTGCCTGTCCCACAGACAGTCCTGTCCCAGCTGCAGACAACGTCCCCACATGTGTCCAGCACATTGTCACACTGCACTGCCACAAATCCTCATTCCTTCATCCCTCACTGGCACCACCAGGAAAGAAGGCAGCAGCACTACCAGGGACTCACCAGTCCAGCCAGCTCCAGGAATCGCACAATTCTCTCATCATCTGCAGACCCTAGGGGAGAAAGCAGTACAGCTTAGGCAGAGGCAACGTACGCTGAGGCCACAGCTGCAAGGAGGAGTCAGCGGGGCAGGAGGGAAGGACTGGAGATCTCCTGAGGTTCAGCGTAGCGGACTCAACCACTGGACTATACCAGGTCCTGAGCTTTGGCACAGAGAGCTCCCAAAGACTGACCTTCCCTAAAAATGTTAACCGTGCCGGTGAGCAGCATGCCAGGAGGTGGCTGGGCTCCACAGATACACCTGAGATTTGGCCCAGTCCAAGGTCACAGATGGACACAGCCAGAACACAAGGATTCAGGCTTCAGTTGGCAAGGCCCTGCCCACCAGCTGCTCTCTTACGGCTGGCTGACTGCCCGCTGTAGGCTGCAGGTGGTGCAGTCATGGGACCAGGGCTTGGGTAACAGCCAGCAAAAGGATCCTACGTGGAAAGGGAAAAAACTCAGGAAGGACCAGCTGTGGAACAGAACATACACTTGAGCTGGTACAGCCAGCAGCTACGGAAGCTGAGCAGAAGGGCTGTGCATCTGTCATGGACCTCTCTGAAGCTGTGGAAGAGCCACAACAGTAGCTGATAGCTGCAGTTGCTCTCCGCAAGACTGTGACTGCCAAGTATTTGAAAGCGGCACGCAACACTGCTTCACTCAAGACAGAGACTTAAACCTGGACATCTGCAAACTGTAGCAGACCATGTGTGGTCTGGCTTGGGAAGAGGGCAGGGGGGGAGACAGGATCCATGTAGTCTGACCTCAACAGCATGCAAGGCCCTGGGACATCATTTGAAAATGAGGAACAGTGAAAGATGAAGGTAGATGGAAAATGAGATGGAGGCAAACATGGCTTGCCCAAAGGCAGGTTGTACCAGACAGATCAGATGTGTCCCAACAGCAAGGTGCCTCAACATGTATCGCATGTCTAGCACAACAGACAGAGCATGGCCAGCTTGTCCTCATTGCATCAAAAGAACATATTGTTATCAAGACAATATATTCCCTCCTGGAAGGGAGGGAACACAGAGCTGACCTTAACCTACACGAAGGTAAATCTTCCAGGGAAAAGCAGAGAGCAACAAAAGTGAAATGGATAAGCTCTCCTGGTGGGACATGGTAGAGAAGATAGATGCACTGGGCAAAGGACCAGGGAGCTGACACCACAGGGTTGGCTAACTGCTCTAATGGATTGCCACGTACCTGAAACTGGATAGATCTCCTTCAGGGGGTAGATCACCTGATTAACAGAGCAAAATAAGCTATGTCAGAGGGAGCCGGGCACGGTCCATCATGGACACAATGGTGATGGCATGAACTCAGGCATGAGGGAAGGAGCAGCCACCAGCATCCTCCTCCTTGCAGGGCTTTTTGCAGCACACAGGTTCATAGGGCACGGCCACAGCTGGGAGCAGAACTGGGGCCACAGTAGAGGCAGCCCCTGGGCCCACCTGTTCGCGCAGGCTTCCGTCAGTGAAGAAGGGCCGCTGCGGCAGGAACACAACTCCCCGTGGGCCAAAGCAGGTCAGCATCTTGATGCTCCCTGCAGAGAGACACACTCAGCCAAACCTGCAGCACCAGCCACCAACTCCCCACTGCCTCCTGTGCTGTCCTGCCCCATGAAGTACCCAACAAATCCCAGAAAAGGTATATTTGCAACAAAGCAATGAGAGCCAGAGCAGAGAATGCGATAGAGATGGGTGGCTCCAATGCATCAGTGACACATTCACCAACACAAAGTGGCACTGGCCTCACAACCCCACACTGCCACCTTCCAAACTGAGGGCAGCCCTGGCTGAGAAAGAGAAGGCCACTCAAAAAGAAGAGTAAAGACAGCAGCAGTCCTTACCCCGTGTGCTCTCCCAGAGTCCCCCAAGGACCCTCAGGAGAGATGTCTTTCCTGTGCCAGTGTTCCCCACAATCATCATACTGTTTCCTTGTGAGATCCTGAGGCTCAAGTCCTTGATAAGCAGCTTGCCAGAGGATGGCACCGAAAGTGTCACTTGCTCCAGAAGGAACGCTGTGTCCCTTGGCACTGGGTCCTCCCCAGAACTGCTGCTGGGCCACCACCAAGACAAAGGAGGAGAGATCTTGGGTAAGCGATCACAGTGAGACTAGCAAAGATCAGGCGTTGTGACAGCAGCCCTGTCCCACACACCTCGGGAATGACAAATCACAGTGAGCCCTGCCTGCTCCAACCAGCTGCATGCAACAGGCCGTGACATGATGGGCCACCTCCATCCCATGCCACCCCACATTCTGGCACATAAGCTGTAAGCCAACCAGTTGCTGAGCGGAGACTCACCCATCCAAATCCCAGCTTGCTTTGGCTTCTGAGTAGTTATCATTTTTTTTTCTGCCAAGGCTCAGCAAGGTCTCCTGCAGTTCACCAATCCTGGGCAAACAAGAAGTTGCATGAATGCCAGGGACAACTCCAGCAGCCTCCTCACAATACCCAAACTTGCCCGTGCTTGCTCACAAGCAACTGTTTCTTATTTATTTAGGACAGACCTGGGCAGAGTCTTGTCCCAGAGCTCCCTTTCCTGCAGAGACTTGCCTGCAAAGAAGCTTACCTGTGTGTGTAGCCAGCTACGTCGGTCACAGTGCTGGAGAGATCTATGAGCTGGCTGAAGCAGCTGATGAGGTAGATGGAAACAAAGGCATTCTGGGGAGAAATCACACGCCAGAGCAAGAGTCAGCACAAAGCTGGGGCACTGCCCCTTCCTCCATAGCTGCAAGGAGGCAGCCAAGGAGTCCAGACCTTTGGCCGTGTCAGCAGTTCCAGCAAGATGAAGGAGGGGTGGAGAAGTCACCTAGGGTGCTGGGAGCAAAGGAGAAGATGACCACATGCGGATGCAGCAGGGCTTCCCTGCTCAGTACAGCAGTTTTTGCCAGGTGGACACACATCTTCTGCCACCCAGGGATGGTGTTTGCAGAGTGCCTGCTGGCCTGCCCAGGGCTCAGCAGACTCACCCCACCTAAGTCACGCAGATCCATGCCACCGGCCCTGCCCCAGCACTGTACATGGTTCAGAGCAGGGTGTCTCAGCCCGCAGTGCCCACTTAGCTATTTTTAACTCTTCCTTCTCCATCACAAGATGGTTTTGGGTATCTGGGAACAAGTCAGGTTAGGAAGGCGAATGCAAGCCAGCTCAACCTCACAGGTGGCCAGGCTCACCACGGGCAGCAGCCCAGGGCACAACCCAGAGCCACAGCACTGCATGGACCCAATCCCCACCCAAACTGCTGAAAGCCAGAGGCTTTCTGAGGTCCCGTTGGTTTTTTTTTCAGACAGAGAGCTCTGAGCTGGGAAACACTTAGGTAGATGTTGACAGTTCTCACCCCAGGTTAATCATACACCAGCTGGCTCCAAGCTCCCATTTCTATGCCACCACAGGCAGGAACAGTCTAACCTCAAGGTCAGTTGCTGCAGGTTATCAAGCCCCAATGCCACCAGCCCCACACGAAACCTCCATCCTCAGCACCTGCTCACCCTCCACAACGGGGTCTGGGAAATCACCCTTAGCTCACCTTGCTGACGAGGGCGCTGAGCTCTGTTGGACTCAGGTCACCGTAAACCCCGGAAAAGATGGGAATGGCGATGACCACATAGCTCAGGATGCTGCCCAAGTAGTCAAAGGTGTTGATCCCAACTGGGCAGAAGCATATTGAAAGAAGACAGTGAGTTTGGGTGGGAACGTCTGTCCCAGCCAGGCTGACATGCAGCCCATGAGCCTGGTCAGAGGAAGACCCACGGTCCTGCCTCAGCACTTCATGATACACCAGAGCAGTCTGCCAAGCAAAGAGCACTTTAAGACAGGCCCCTGAGCAGAGAAACAACATCCAGACACACAGCTCAGTAACTACCACGGGGCAAAACCCACTTTGCATGCTTGTTTCTATTCTTTAGAGGCCTGGCTGACTCACAAGAAATGGGAGGGAGGACAAAAAGGAAGCTCTGGGGCAAGATGGTTGGCTGTGAAGTCTGTCTTGGAGCACAGGACAGGCAGAAAAGACTTAAGACCCCAGACTCCCACAGACACACTTGCATTCAGGGCTCCCCTTACATTGCTCTGAAGCTCACTATGGTGTTGAGATGAGGAAGAGCTGTCTTGATACTGATCATTTAACGCCCATACCTGGACCCAGTGACAATGGGAGAAGGAAGATTTTCAGGGGAAAACTATGCTCAAGGGACAATCTCCATAGGAAAGAAGTTTCCACAGCTCCCAACCACCTATACAAAGTCTTCTGCCTCCCCAAAGCTCAAGCCCTTCCCTCTCTTCCTGGCCATTGAACACTTGCCCCACAAAAGGCACAGATTCCTACAGAATCCCCTTTTGGGGGCTTGCATTCTCCAGTTTAGCTGGGTCCTCCACAACTTTGCTTTTTATGAGGCTTTTTCACAAGAGGATTCCCATTTAGGGCTGCAGGAGGCACCCTCAGGGTGAACCCTTTCATGCACCAGCAAGACGCAGCAGAGGAAACCCCGGCATCGCTGCTCTAGCAATAGGGTTCCCCAGTCTGTGGGTCACAGCAACAGAGCTACCATACACCCCACTTCACCCCCCAAACTCCACACTCACTGTATAGCCACAGCTCCTTGCCTATCAGCTCCCTCTGCATCCGCAGCAAGCTCTGCAGCCTCCAGTTCGTGCGCATGTGCTCCACTCGCCCGGCCCTGTAAAATAAGATTGCAATATGCTGCAAACATCCCGGGAGCATGGCAATGAGGTCAAAGCATGGGCTTTACAACTGAGGTTTGGAAAGGGTCTGGCACCTTAGCCTCCAAGCAACAAGCTCTTTGTTGAGCAGGAACTGAACAGCCAAGAACTCCCACCTGAAGAGCTTCACCAAGAAACTCTGGCTGAAACAAACAGCCCTGCAAATCTCTCCCAGAACCCGTGGATGCTGCTGTTGCGCACAGGAGGAGGCGAGGCAGTTGGACACCGCCAACAAGGCCCCAGCCTGGAGCAATGCACACCCAAAGTCAAACACACTTTGCAACCAGAGCCTGGTTGGAAGAGAGGGACAGCACCACTGGACAGCTGGAGCCAGAAAGAAGGCAGAAGCAAGTCCAGGAGGTGACAGCAAGCCAACACCACCTGCACAGCCGGCAGCCCCAGTCCACCGCTTCCCATTCCCAATGCTGGGAGGAGTGGAACGTGGACAAACCCGGAGCAGTGCAGCACCCCATGTGGGTGACCTCAGCCCACACACACACACACTCCCCTTCTGCAGGCATCAGGGGGTCACCCGCCACCTGAATTAGCAGTGATGCTCCCACAGCCAGGCTGAGTCAGTAGCAAGAGGTCACATCTGGCTCTGAACCATCACCTTCAGCAAGCCCGGCAGCTCCTTCTGCTCCTTTGCAAGGGGCTGGGCTGCCCTCAGGTGGCAAAACGCAGAGAGCTCCATGTCTCGCTCCAGACTCCCACCTGCCGCAGCAGCTATCGCCCCTGCCACCCAACACACACGTGCCCAGCGCACACCCATGCTCCCACCACAGTCCATGTAACAGAGGAGTCCCTAGGCTCGAGCAGATAAGGCCAGGAGCTGCACAAAAAAAGCCCCCAAAATTAAGATTTTTAAAGTTCTTAGTTTTAAATTTTAAAGTTCTTAGAAAAAATACGTTTTCTTTCTCAAAAACACATCCACTTAGAATTCTACTTGGCATTACTGCCCTACAGCCCATCTCAAGTAACTACGGAGCGGCAATCTTTGCTGCTGAGTATTTGGAAAGGACAAAGCCCCGGACACAAGGAGTTAAAGGCAAGGAAGGCACTGTGAATGACAGCTATTATTTCCTTTTGCAGATGAGAGATTGCTGTATTGGTTTTAGTTTTCTCTCCCATTCAGTTCACTTTTAAAGCAAGTTTGCCAAAGGCTTAGCAACCAAAGAAGTAAAAAGGTGACGGTGCTCAGGTTTTGTTTCTTCCTTTACCAAAACAATGGTTAGGCAGGTGCAAGAGGATGAGATCTAACAGCTTCTACAAGTCTGGCAAAACCAGCCGCTCACCACATGCTCCTCCTCTTGCAGGACTCTAGGAATGCAACTTTTTTTAAAAAATCCTTTATTTTTAATTATTAATACCATGAGAATGCCTGGTTTTGTGCAATTTAATTAAATTCTAGTTCCCCACCAAGTAAAGCTTTTCTATTAATGAACTGTACTGAAGTGACACTCTGCTTTCTGGTATAATAATCCACTTTCCATTTTCTACTTGGCAATAGAATAGAAAACTTCAAAATTGCGAGGAAGAGTACCACAGCTTAAATAAGGGCATGTAGTTAAGAGTATCTTCTCCATTAAGAAAAATTATCATCAACCAGTAAGAATCAACCTGCCCACAAAGAAATAACTCAAACTTGCCAATGCAAATCCAGATTTATTTCAGTTATTTAAATCAGAGTTTCATGCTTGTCAAAATAAATCTTTATGAAATCAGCGATTTTGAATCAAACCACTTTGAGGACAGCACCATAACACTTGGAATGCTCGGTCGTTACAGCATGAAGGAGCCAAACATATCACAGGCAGGGAAAACCACAGACAGAACAGCTGCTGCTTGCATAAACTCCTGGAAACAGTGCGATTTCACAACATGCAGGGCAAAGGCAGACATGTGACAAGCAACGACCTCCTGCCACCAACCAGGCACCCCAACACAAGCTACAGTAAAATCATGGCCCTTTTTCTGGGCTCTAGCAGTTTTCACGAAACACCTTTAAGGGTTCAAGCAACAGCTCAACAGACTTCAGGGCATCACAGAGCAGGGAGGTGCTCCCAGCTGTGTACTCAGCTCTGGGGTACATGGCACTGAGCAAACTCAGAGAGCAGCACTAGAGGGTTGGGAGGGTCAGGGCACAGACCGACCTAGAGGAGCAAGCAGAGGTAACAAGGGCAAGCAACAGCTGGCATACCCAGAGAAGACACATAGGTCTGCAGCAGCAGGATGGGGCCAGAAGCAACCTGCAACAAGTCCCCAAGGGAACATCCTGACAAGATGCAACGAGACCCTGAGCAATCTTCCAGGTAAGGACCTGGTATAACATCAGCAATGGTCTCCAAGCCAGCACCAAATCTGTATCAAGCTTCTGGGGATGTTAGAAAGGAGGCAGAGAAAAAACAGTTGTCTCCAGCTGCTGTGGAGTATTTCTGCAGACAAGGTGCAGAATGCAAAGGAGAACAGAGTCTCAGGGCTGTACGATGCTGCAGCAGGATGGAGGGGACAGAAATCTCCAGCTGCAGTGACAGGACTTGGACTTCTCTGGGATACATGAATACAACAAGGATGACCTGAGCTGGGAGGATCCTTATGGGGACATAAAGAAGCGAACGCTACTAACCTGTAGAAAGCAGCTGGTTCCGCGTTGACACGAATCTGCATGTGCTTGAACCTGGACAACCCCAAAAAAATATTACGATTGTGCATAGTGAATTACATAGCCAATAGTCTTGCTAGAGGAAACTCACCTTGCATGTGAGGCATCTCTTGTCAGAAACACTCAATAGGCTCAAAAAGGCACCAGAGACCAAGGCTTAGCACAAGGTGACATTGTTCTACCCCAGCTCAGTGGTGCATTTGTTTGGTATGCTGCGCTCTGTGCGTATCTTCCCAGCCCCTGGGCCGCCTGTTTGCCAGCCCAGCATCTCTGCCACACAGAATCACAACCAACTACCCTGGTATGAGCTCCCTGTACCACACCAGCTCCTGTTGCTGTCCTTGGATGCCCTGAGCCTCAGGGAAAGCTGCAAAGCCCCTGCCACACACCCAGCCAGCCCTGCAGGGGAAAGGGGAGGAGATGAGTTACAGAGCATATGGAAAGACTGTGCTGGTTTGGGCACTTCGGAAGGTGTGGGTGAAGCAGAAACCTGATTTCTGTCAGTAGATGCAGTTCACTGAACTTACATCTGCACCCAAGGAAGCTCCATGTGCAGTTTTCTCCAACATATCCAATGCCCTAGCAGAGGCATCAGCAATAGCAAAGACCAGGCAAGCAGCCTGGAGACTGAACCAAGGGCACTGCCTGCCATGACAGGGCAGTGAAAGGGGGGATGGAGGCTCAGCACACAGAATTTGGGGCAGGATTGCACAAGTAGATTTCTCTGAGTGTGGGCGATGTCACAGACAAGAGTAGTAACTGTGTACATAGCACTGAACGGGGACAAAAAAGCAGCTTTTGCAGAAGCTGCCAAGAGACAGTGAAAACACTGCTCTGCTGAGACTCACCTGAAATCCCCCTCCAGTTTTTCCTGCTGCACAAGTTTAGACACAATTGGGCTCATCAATACCTTGTTGACGATCGTCCCAATGATGAAATACCCAAAGATGCTCACCGGGCCTAGCCAGCCTGTGCTACAGAGGAGAAAGAGAGGTCAGCTAATAATCCAAGCAAAGGATGCCCTAGCACCCTCAGGCTCAAGCAGTCAAAGCCCTCAGCTGTCACCTCTCTTGGCTTTCACAGAAGTTTGGGGGCTAGCACTGCACACCCCAGCATCCCCAAAGAAGAATTCCCTTTGGAGTGCAGAGATCACTCACCCACATGTACAAGTGTCCCTCTGGGGAGTTGTAACATGGGTGCCAGGCTCCAAAAACAAAATAAAGAGCATAGGAAACAGGCATGAAAGCAGGGCCAGGATGGGTCCTTACCTGTGGAAACACTGGTATGTGTAGTAGGCCAGTGTGAAGGGTGAGATGATGAGCTTGCTGGCCATGGAGCTGAGCTGCCTGCAGAACCTCTCCACATCCTGGCTGATGCGCTGGTCCCTGCTCAACACAGAGCCATTGACACTGTTAAAGCCCAGGAGCAAGAATCAGTACTAACTCCCTAACAGGGCACAAGCCAGGCTGTTTCATTGCCTGAACTTAGGATAGGGTGCAGGTGAACAGCCCTACCTGGGAGGGATCTACAGCTGTGACTCCAGTTCCCCCACAGGAAACAATTTCCATGGCCCAGAAAGACCCAACCCAAAGGCCCTCCCGGCACCTACCCAGCTCCTGCTGTTACTTTCACCCTGTTTCTTGCCCCTTGTTCCACTTTCAACAACATTGTCCAACTCTGCTAAAGGTCTCTGCATCCTTGTCTTTTCCTCCTCTCCCGAACCCACCCCTGTACTACCAAGAACTACTGACTCCCCCCCAGATCTCCAGTACTGGTGCTGCATCACTACTAGGACTGGCTAGGGCACAGGCCAGGCCTTTGCCAGCTGTTGGATATTTGCAAATGCTTCCACCATATCCACCTTTCCGCAGTAGCTGGTCCCTTTGCTCTTTACGGAGTGCCCTCTGGTCCCTTTGCTGCAAGGAAGAAAGCGCTTCCACCCAGCCCCATCCCACAAGAGCAGGCAGCAGCACACCAGGGCTCCTCGCCCCATGGGTGACAGACCTTCAAGTCCCACCTGTCCTACTGCTGAGCAGGAGCTGCACTTGGGGTAACTAGAAAGGATTTTGGCGTATTTACTCCCTTAGCACCTCATTTGTCCAGAGCAGGTGGATGAGGGGTTCAGCCTGGTGAAGAGGAAAGGCCATGGCTGTGAAAGGCTGGACTCCTGCTTAGCTATCGGTGCAGATACAACCACAAGAACATTCAACTCTTTTGCAGTCCCGGAACAGCAATGGATTAATTTTGGGGCAGCTCTCACCCTGATTGACCTTACAGTCGTCATTTTTCCTCCTCAGACTGTAATTGTTCCCATAAAGTTATAATGTAAGTCAAGCTATAGACTCGTGGCAGGTTATTACTTTTTATGAGCTATTAAGCAACATGCAATGATAAGACATAAACAACTCAAATGCCCTGCTAGGAGCCGCAAGTGTTTGTATGCCACTCAGAACCCACTCTTCATTCCTTCTAGATGGATGACACCACGCATCTGACACTCGGTTTGGTTTGCATTGCATAATGGGAGGTCACTTGGTCACTCTAATTCATTCTCCAAGTAGCTGATGCAGGCAAAAAATTCTCATCAAGGAATTGCAAGATAAAGAGAACTTTTTGTAGTGGCACCAAAAAAGACACTAAAGAGTAAGACTGGATGTTTGAGCAGAAGCAGTGCAACGAAAAAATTCAGTAGTAATAAAAAAAGAGTCCACAGCAATCCCACACACTCGCTCTGCTAAGGTCAGGAGAGCTGGCTCTATTGCTGCAAAGCAGACCGACCCAGTTATCTCATGCATTTCACTGCACAATGTGAATACATTCCCTGGTTAAAAATAAACCTGAGCAGGATAGTCATGTGGTGAGTGGCCTCTGACCTCCCCTTCCTCCTTCCCCAAAGGAAAAAAAGATAGGCATGCAGCAGCTTCTGATCATGGCCAATATACCACACTGCCTGGGAAGCACTGCATTCCTTGGTGACAGGTATGGCTCTTGAACCTCTGCTTGCAACTCCAAACCACTGCAAGGCACCATCAAAAATGAACATTTAATGAGGGTAGGAGTAACCCCAGCAGTGCACCAGCATCATGAAGCTGTGATTTCATGTTTGGCAGCAGGGCTGTTTGACCCAAGCTAAGCCCTCTCTCTGTGCACCACTGGTTGCTCTTACTCAGGCTGTCTCCTAGCACTGGGTCAGCAGAAACAGCTAGGGAACGGGTCTGGCTGAAAAACGATACAGACAAGAAAACATCTAAGATACCCAGCACAATTTCACTGTGCAGCCACACAGACCACCGTGTTGTTCAAGAAAGGGGCAAGGGCAAGCAGCCAGGAGCACTGGGTAGCAGAAACACAAAGACTGCTTCAGTTCCTTGAGGTCACCACTATTAGCAACAGTTAGGAGTTCCTGCAAGACAGCCATTTCTCACAGGGACCCCAGGTCTGGTCTCCTTTGGTGCCATCAATGTGGGAGATGGCACCAGTGCAGCGACTAGACCAGACGTGCCCCCTCCAGGGGAGGGGAGCTTGGGGACTCAAAACAACTGCATAAAGCCACACAATTTGGAAAAAGTCATCCCCTGATTTCTAGTTTTTCAGCAAGTATTTAATAGTAACTCCTTCAAATTCTGGAGGGGGAAAAAAGCGCCTCTACCTCTCACATGAAGTCTAATGTATGATCTTTAAGTCTTCAAAGTGCGAAACTACAACAGCAGCGTCCTGTGTGCAAGGACAGGCTGGAAGGCCAGGGTCAGCACACAGCTGCGAGGAAGGGAGGTGTTCAACTTCTGCTTCACAGCCCAGGCAGATCAGCAGCTCTGCAGTAAGCAGGACAGTGCACGAAGCAAACTGGAAGGGGATCTCAGACTGGGCTGGGATAAGCACGGAGGGACTGAATGCTCCGCCTTCTCCCATATTTCAGGTCATCATTTCATGACATTTCCTTCCTAGAACCAGGAAAGGGGAAATGCAACCCTCATACAGTACAAAACAAAGTCCTTCCTGGATGTGGCTCCCATGGGCTATCAAAACCACTAAAAACGCAACTAAACAAAACTGCGTTTGGCTGGAGACTCCGGTGGTTGAAGTTCAAACAGAACAACAGGGACTGTCCTAACATACTGGCTGCGTGAAGGCAGGGAGAGGCAGTACTCTGACTCCCGCCAGGCCCTTTGCAACATCACACCGCGTGTCAAGGGTTACGTTTGCAGACAGCATGTTTTATAGCAGCACTATATCCCTGTTCTGCCGGGCCTCTGCTTTCCTCGCAACAGAAACATCCTACCCCTAAAACTATCACGACTGACCACCCTACCCCTAAAACTATCATGACTGACCAGCAGCGACAGGAGTTCCCAGAAGCAGGCACCATCTCCTCCCACCCAGGGCAGAAGAAGGTATTTGTGCCTAGATGGCAAAAGCTTCAGGGCTCAAGCCCCTACCCAGAGACACAGAGAAGTCAGGAAAAGGTGTGGAGCAGCCCAGAAGAAGCCAAGCAAGAGCCTGAAAGAAGCTGCAGGCAGCCTACGGATTATCGATGTCTTCACGCAGCACGTGCAGGCTGTAGTAGACCTGCCCTTGGAAGTAGCAGCTGTGGAGGTATTCGGTGAGGGATTTCCTCCAGTTCAGGTACATCATGTTGCAGATAAACTGGTCGAAGCTTTTCAGCTGGAACAAGGGCAAGGAGAGAGATGGGAGGAGATGAGCAAGAACAACAAGCATTTCCCAAAACAAAAGAAAAACCTAACCGTTTGCACCAGTGATGCATCCCAAGCATACCTACCTACCAGGGCATGGGTAGACCTAGATCCTTCACCGCCAGGATCATGCCGGGAGCCACGGGCAGCTTTTCCCCTCCCCTCCCAAGGCACTGGAGCCTCCGGCCTGCCTTACCGTGGAGTTCACTACGATCAGAGCCAGGGCAAGCGCAGTCAGCCATTTGAACCCGGAGAAGTCCTTGTTCCCCAGGACCTCATAGTACTGGCTGGGGATGACGCCGACCCGGTAAATGACCAGCTGCTCTGCAGGAGAGAGGCGGCACGGCGAGGGGATGAAGGGCAGCGGTGACAGAGGCAGGGGGGTGGGGGAGCAGAGGCAGGGTGCAGCCCCCCGCCCCCGCCGCAGCGCGCTCACCCAGCAAGGCGACCCCGAGCAGCGTCAGGAACATCAGGGCGCTCGGGGAGGGCCAGCCGGGGAACAGCACGGCCTGCAGCGCCACGAACCGCCGCACCAGCAGCCCGTCCAGCCGCGGCCCGGGCCTGCAACGGGGGGAGACGCGGGACCGCCGGTGAGCCCTCGGGGACGCGCTGTCCCGCCCCGCCCCCCCCCGGCCGCCCCCTCCTCACCGGCCGCCGGCCCCGGCGCCCCTCATCCCGCCGCTGCCTCCCGCCATCACCGCGCGGCCACGGCCGCGCCCTCCCGGGGAAGGCCCCGCCCCCGCGGGCGCTACAACATGAATATTCAACACCTCTCCTCGGCCTGCATGAGCCCCGGCGCCGCCCGCCCGGGCAGGACCCGCCGCCGCGCGGCAGAGCGCTTCCGGGCGCGGCGTCACCGCACGGCTCCCGCCCGGCCGCCCCGCCTCTCCCGCCCGGCCGCCCCGCCTCTCCCGCCCGGCCGCCCCGCCTCTCCCGCCCCGCCTCTCCCGCCGGCGAGGAGCGGCAGCGCCCCCTGACGGGGCGCCGCGCTGCCCGCGGGGCACAGCGCCCCCTGGCGGCGTCGGGCGGGGAGGCGGGAAGCGCCCCGGGGCTGCGGACGGTGCTCGCGTCCCTCACGGCTTATACCGCCAGCCGCGCTCGGTGCCAGCCGGGGACGGGCCCAGAGGCCGTGGCTCGGCAGGGCCATGGCTGCCGGGCAGGCCGCGGGGCCGGGGAAGAGGGCCCTGCCGCTTCGCTGCCTGAGGGAGCGGGACAAGCAGGAGCTGCTCCCTCCGGGGACCCCAGAGGCTGAGGGACGGTCCCTCAGGGGACCTCAGGTCCCTCAGGGGAAGGAGCAGGGCTGATGCCTGTGCGTGGGCTACGTTGGGGTGGGCAGTGAAGTTTCGGGCTGGTTCGAAAGGATGCGCAGGTTGTGGTGGCCACTGCGGGGACCTCGGGGTACGGCAGCGATCCCCAGCGGGGGGACGGCAGCGGGTGTCCCCGCTCCCCGAGCACTGCAAAACCCCTGGCGGAGGGGCGGCACAGGCCTCAGGAAAGCAGCCACCGGCTGTGGCGGGGAATTGACCCTCTCTGACATCTCAGCGATCCCAGGTTTAATACAGAAACCAACTATTTTTTTCCTCCAGATTTGGGTAGTCACCCGAACTCTGGGTTATAAAATGTTTCTGGACGAGTCTGATGATAAGAGAGGAGGGATCCTACGTGCTGCAGCCCCTTCCCTTCCCTGTGAGGCATCTCTCACACCCACTGTCCTGTTAATGTGATTTCTTCTGCAGAGCCTTTGGGCTTCTGCACATGCCCCACGGGTCCCTCTTCCCATACACCAAGTAGCTTCATTCTCCTGCCAGTTCCCTGCCTCCCAACCCTTTTTCTCCTCCCTTGTCCTCATGTCCATCGTCTTTGCTCTGCTGCTACCTGCTCAGGGGTCTAGGCCCTTCAAAACACAAAATCAGAGTGTATGCGCTCAGGGATGAAAGAAGATGCACCGGTCTGTTTCGTCAGCAAATGGCCCTGCTCCCTGAGCAGTGTCCCTTTCCGCTTGCCCTCATCTCCCTTCTCTCCACTCTTTTACTGCTGGAATTCACAATGCTATCAGTCATACCTAAAGGTTAAGCTCCAGAGGGCAGAGAGCAGCACTCTGAAAACCTGACTTCAGCGATGACTAATTTTTATGTTAAAAGGATCTTTTTTTCTCTCAGCTGTTGCATCAGTCCTGGGTGATGGTTGCTCCTACGCAGTCACATCCTCTCACGGTGCAGTATTGCAGCTGTGACAATTGTGTGTGTCACCTTAACAGTACTTACCGGCACTGACCTGAGTCCTTTGCCCACCTTATGGCCAGGGGATATTCCTTTCCTCCCCTGCTGATGAAATGGCTTCCCAGCACAGAGGGAGCCAGGGGATCTGACACAGAGATGAGATGGCTTCAACTGTCTATCCCAAACCCTTCCTTCTACCTCCTCCTCCCTGCCCTTTGTCCCGTCCCTGTCACCCACAACCACCACCTGATAAAGCACATGCTGGCAGCTCCCATTAGTGAATCAGCTCCAGGATTTTTCATGGGACCTTACGGGTCTCTTCCAACTTGGGACACTCTATGATTCTATGGTTCGAAGGCAGCCAAGATCAAGAACAAAAGAGAAGTGCCTTCTCAGTGCCTCTCCATCCCCCCACCGAGGCTTTGCCCTAGACACTCAGAGCTGCTCTCGGCACAGAAACATTTACATCTTTTACAGCACTCCGGCTCTACTTCTCACGTTTCTCCCCCAGCAAACACCATGGCCATTTCAGAGCGTGCCTGGGGGCAGGGCTTGGGAAAGGACTGGGGAATCACAATTTGAGCGGGGTTTTATGGCTCTGTTTACACTGCAGGGCCATATCTCAGCTCCCTGACTAGCTACAGACCCAAGAGAAACCCCCTCTGCATTGCTTACCCATCACTGAACAGCCTGCCATGGATCCAGGGAAGGGACAGCCAGGCATGGCTTGCTAAGCCCTGGGCTCCGTGTGGCAGTGCAGGTTAACTCCTCGTGGCGTTTAACCCCAGCCCCATCTGCTCCTGCTTGCTAGGTGTGAAACATCCCATCCCCCCCCTCCCCTGCCTGCTGTCCGATGCATTTTCCCCCTGCCTGGGACTGATGGGGGAAGCCCCGGTCCAGATCCTCCCGCAGCCCTGGCCTCCCAACCCCTGCCTCCTGGCGGTCCCTGCTGCCCCTGTGCTGCCATTCCCCTGTGCCCCCTCTCTGCCTGCTGGCCTGTAGCTGGGATGGAGGGAGCAGCCTGACAAACCCATCTTTCAGTGCCTTTGAGGGGAGTAAGTGGCCCTGGGTGCTCTCTGAAACAAGCAGCAGCTCTCATGACCACCAAAAAACCCACAAAGCTGCAGCCTTGACTCTGCTGCTTGCTTTTCCTCACGTTTCCCATCCCGGTCTGTCTTAATGCTGCCAGCTTTCTGCAGTCTTGCGTAATGGAGCACTGCCAGAGGAGTATCGCCTTCCTGGGCTTTCCAAAACTGGATCCGCCACTTCCTGCCCGTGTTTCCAGTCTCCAGCCTCTTCATATGTGCCCGTCCTCCCTGGAGCTTGCAGCTTCTTCAGTTTGGCATCACCTGCAGGCTTCAGCCCCCTCTCTGACCATTAGTAAGGAAGGGGTAAGGGAGACTCCCATCCTGAGTTTCAGCTCTGTCCGTGTCAGGGTATGAACTTAAACAACTAATTTTCAGCTGGATCATCAACTTGAACTGACTGACAGAGTTCCCCACACCCCTGTGTCACCCCACAGCAGAGGGTGGGGACAGAGAACCGAGGGGTGGTGAACAGCAGGGGCCAGGCTCAGCATGGCTTAAACCTCTACAGAGCCACACCACCAGCCCCTGCTGTGATATCTTAATGATTCTGCCTTTTCCTCCTCCACGCTCTGTGCCTTAATTAGCCTTTCCCTGTCCTGTGAGCCAAACTGTTCTGCTTTCTTTTCAATCCCCCTTCCTTGTGCCTTGCCTCTAACAGTGTCTTTCTACTGTACATTTCAAAGGCTTTGCTTGCTGCGTCTCCCCCGTGCTGGCATCGGCTGGTAACACCCCAAAGCAGGCCAGGTCTGCCACAAACTCACAGCCATTGAAATGGCTTCGGGCTCTTTGGATCTGGGCAAGAAGCAGGCATGGGGGAGGAGGGGTGGAAGGATCTTCACCATTTCACCTCTGGGAAGAGTTATTAGTAACACAGGAAAAGCGAGGGGGAAAGCAGCCCCCTCTTCCACCCACCCTCCCCAGCGGAGAGCCTGCTGAGGGCAGAGTGCTTTTATGTGCAAGTGGGAGGGAAGGAGAGTGTTAGGGCTTCAGAGGGAAACGCTTTGATCTTGACTTTGAATCTCCTGCGGTTCCTGGCTTTCCCCCACCCCTCCCACCTATGGCCAGGACCCCAGGATGTGGCCAAGACTCCCGGTCCTCGCCCAGCACTGTGGTACTGCACTTGGTGCTTCATGTTTCATTCCCTCCCGTGTGCCCAGGAGCCTTGGGGAGCCTCGGGGAGCAGGAGCACAGTGCCAACACCAAGTTCAAACCTTCCCTCCCATCTCAGAGAGCGGGAAGGGAGAGGGAGCCCAGCTGGATGGAAGCCAGAGGGGAGAAGAGCCCTAAGCTGAGCAGAGGAGAATTGGAGATGGGACTTACTGTCAGGGCTCTGCTGCCCCAGGGCAGGGGGCAGGCAGACCTGGCTGTCCTGGGCGCTCCTGGTGCATTGAACTGTTCAGTCCTGAACATCACCCAGAAGGTGAACTGGGAGGCAGCCACCATTAGGAGAGGGACAGGGTACTCTGGGTGGCTCTCAGGGGACAGCACCGATGTCCTCTACTCCCACAGGGAGGGAGAGGAGAACAGCAATGGGGACCCTGAGTGTTCTCTACAGGATGGGGAGGAGGCGGCACTGAGGGGTGCTGGAGGAAGGGGAACGACCCCGAGCTTTGTGTGCCTGCGGAGGAAGAGGGAGACAGGGTGTGGGTGAGCCTTGTCCAGGATGGGACCTAGTGCCCAGGCCAGCTCCCCACTTCCCTTGGGAGACGAAATTCCTGGCTGGGCCTTGCCACCAAGCTGTCCTATAGTTCAGGCCACATTCTTCTGCCCTCTGTGCCATTCCTCTGTCCTCAGTCACACAGCTGAAGTCACCCCTGTTAACCGTTCTCACTCACTGAAGTTGATGCACTCAGTGTCTCTGCCTGCCCGTTCTCGATTCAGCACCACTAAACAGATTTTGCTCCTCATATTGTCTCCTGTAATTCAATCACTCCAGCTCCATTGCTCCTGGCTGAAAACTCCCTGTAGTTTGTCACTCTCCCTCTTAGTGTGATGTGAGCAGAACTGAACGAAACCGTCTGTCTGATGGTGCTCAGCACTGTCCTGGGCCATGCACAGACAGGAGGGTGCCCCACAGGACCTCTCCGCAGAGCCCCGCAGTCTGTCTAAGGAAGCCCTTGAAGGGCTCCAGCACAGGCGTGAGGCAGTGGGCTCAGAGGTGGTTTCAGGGCTGGGAATGAGAAGTACTAGACAATGTGAACCCCAAAACAGGACTTTTGCATTTTATTTGAACAAGTTACTACAGAAATTGGGGCAGACTCTGTGTCTTCCAGGTCCTTGTTGGGCATAGTCACACCAGAACCACTTGGCCTTCCTCCCCCCGAGACTGGTGGGCAGACTGCAGCTGCAGCAACCCTATTTCTGTTGCTAACTCAGACTGCAAGCTCTGCTCGTTGCTGTTCCCTTGTGCAGCAATGCCAGGCACAGGGGAGAAACCTAGCCAAGACAGCAGACACTTAGGACCCTCCTGGAAGCCCCCATGCTCTCAGTTCTCCCACCCCCTCAGCAGTCCAAGTTCCCCTGACTCCCCAGAGGGATGACAGCACTTGGATTCAGACTCTGCAGTGCTCTGGAGGAAGAAAGATGGGAAAAACAAAAGCCAGGGCACCAGCAATGTCTTTAAGGGGGTGGACATGTCAATTTAGCCCATTTATAGATCATAGATGGATCATAGGATGGTTTGGGTCAACCTGTTCCAATTCCAGACGTGGTTTTGGCAACCAGTCCACAGTCTGACCTGCCCCAAATGGCATTTGGCTATCCGAGGTGTTTCAGCCATATCCCATCCTATCTGAATGATCTCCCCTGGTCCAGCCATGGACAGTGCTGCTGTGGGTAGGGTGCTCTGACTCCCTCCGCTCCTGGAGGTCCCCCAGGTGGCAGTGGAGGTGGGACTGGGGAGCTTTCCTGCTGGGAGGGATAGCTGAGTGTTTGAATATTGCCCCCAGATGCGGCACTGTTGGGATTTTCACATTCCAGTGACTGAGCCAGAGGAACAAGAACCCAGCACCAAGTCCCTGGGACACCCTTCCTTACTGGAAATTTATCTATTGAACGTGGAGGTTGCTCTTGACCTGGGAGAAGACTCCATGCCCAAACCTGGAGCAGTAAAACCTGCCTTCCAGCGCAGCTGGACGTCTGCACCTTTTCTCTGGGCCTTGTCCAAGAGAGGATGGGCTGCAGCAGGCAGGTTAAAGCACAAGAGGCAGAAAAGCTTCTGGCAGCCAGAGCTAAACTACAAAGGTCTCCATGGCTTACTGTCATGCTCTAGCATCCTGCACCAAATCAGGCAGCACTTCAGTCCCCCACCAAACTCCTCCAAGGAACAGAAAAATGTTAACTACTTGTTTATATGCTGGAAGCTGGTGTGTGCAGTCATCTGCATAACAGAACTGCCCAGGCTGTCTCTTTGTGTGTTTTCCAGCTCCTATGTTAATCACTGACCCTGCTGACTCCGGCATTTACCAGTGTCTCGCTGCCCTGTGAGCACCGCTTTGCATTTGCAACCAAAGAAGTTAAAAGGATGAAGGATGGGAAGGGGAGCTCAGCAGCTGTGGATATGAACACCGGCCTGCTGGGGAAAAGATCCAGGATTGGCCAGGCTGATAGTGAGAGTGGAGCTGGCTTTGGAGATATGAAGATGGCCTGAGGGAGCGAAAAATTAACTAGGAGATGGTTTAGGTCTCTCTTCCTTGCACTATAGCTTTTCTGTGTCCGATGAGAGTGACCCCTGTGAGCACTGAAGGCCACGGTTCAGTATCAGCTTGGGTGGTGGCTGTTAGCTGAGGCTGGGCTGACTCAGAAGCAGCCAGTCCACAGCTTCCAGGGAGCCCATTCCTCCTGTCAAACCCTCCTCGCCAGGCCTCCTCCTGTGCTCCTGGGCTCAGATGTAAGACAAGAGAAGTGGGAAAGAATGCTCTGGGGTATGTGCTTCTGGGGGAGGTAGGACGCAGGGCAGCGAAGGTGTGCCTGGATGTGTGCTGCGATGCTTGCTCCCAGACTGGCGTGGAAGGGAGGGCGGCAGGAGAGGGAGCTGGGCACATGTCCCCTGTTTGAAAGGTCGGTGTTTAACTTTCCTCCTGAATCACACAAGAATCCCATACGTGGTGGCTCCATGAGCGCCCCTGCCCTCGCGTTGCCAAGGGAATAATTGCTACAGTGAGGTTCTCCACGGGTGGTGGCAAGCAGGCAAGCAAGCCCTTGTTGCCTCTGACATTGGGAGTTACTTTGTGCGCCTCACTGGGTGGGGGGGTTGCGGCAGGTCTCAGGCTGGTCCCCAGGGGTAGGCTGGAAACCAGATACTGCCTGCAACCAGAGCTACACAACACGGGGAACGTAAAGCATCGAGACCAGGTGGTGAAGAGCCTGACTCTTCCATGTTGACCAAGCTGTCGTTAAAGTACATCTGGCCCTCACACCCAAGAGCAGATGGGGACCTGTTGTGGGGTGATGTAGGTTGGGACGAGGCAGGTCCTTGGAGGAAGGTCTAGGGGTTTTGGGCTTGTGAAGAGGACATGGGGTGGAGCTGGCATGGGCGGCTTAGCGATGCTGGAGCGAAGCGAGCTGCCTAGCGCGCAGGCTGTTTGCACAGCCTCACGTGATGCCCAAGGGATGGGATGAATCCATTGTGCTAGCCGGAGTTAAGGAGGGGGACCTCGGCCTCGAGATTAGGCTGGGGAGGCAGAGGGGCAGAGACAACGGGGAGGAAGGCTGCTCCATGGAGGGCCCAGGCATGGGCAGGCGAACGCAAGCCTGCCCAGAGCCGAGGGCAGGGAGAAGGCTGCCATCAGTTGGGTGCCTCCTGCAGGCAAACGAGAAGGTTTTGAAGGGCAGCGCAGCTGAGCTTCATCAGCCCTAAAAGCCCGGGGGTCCTGCCAGCCTGGCCCTGCCAGGGAAGGATGGGCACCGCTTAGGGAGGGGAGAGGGCAGGGAAGCTATCTCCTGGAGGAAGGAGTGTGGCCTCGGCACAGCGAAGCTGGGAAGGGGGGCAGACACCCACCCGTGGGCTGCAGTGACACCCACTCGCGACCCGCCTGCTCCCCGAGGGACACGAGGGATGCCCCACGCCGGCACGCAGCTCCCACCCGCCGCCTCAGCAAGTCCGTTGCCTGCTGTGGGGCCGCAAGCCCGGGTGGGGTGTGGGGCAGGAGGATGCTGTGGGGCGGCGGGGGAGCACCGGGGCAGGGCGGCGGGCCCTTTAAGCGCGGCGGCGGCGGGACAATGGCCATTATCACTTTAGCTTTGGAAGTGACCCCCGGCCCGCTCCGCTTTCATCTGGGCCGGGGCCGCGGGGATGGCTCGCTTCCTGGCGGGGGAGGGGAGGGAGGGGGCAGGCGGGGAGGGGCGGCCCGGCCCGGCCCGGCTCGGCCCGGCGCCGCACGCGGCCGCCCGCTCCCGAGGGTCACTGCGGGGCTGGCACCGGGGCGGCGGCGGCGGCGGGTCCGCGCCGCTTCCTGCCGCCGCCCTTAAAGGTGCGGGGCGGCCCAGGGCGCGGGCGGGGCGCGACCCGACCCGCGGAGCCAGGTGAGTGCGGCGCCGCGCCGGGTGCCGTCGGGGCCGCGGCTCCCTGCCGTCCCTCCCTCCCTCGCCGCCCGTCCCGCTGCGGGCGGGCACCTTCCCCCGGCGGCCGGGCGCCCCGTCCCGCCCTGCCCTCGGTCGCCGCTCGGCAGCTGTCCGGGCACCGGCCACCGGCCACCTCTTCTCCCACCCCGGGGCTGTTCGTCCCTTTGTCTCCCGTGCTCCCATCCGGGGCGCGGGGCAGTCCCCGGTCCCGGGGGCGGCCGTACGGAGCCGCCTCCCGCCGCGTCGGAGGAGAGGCGGGGGCGGCGGCGGGGGCGCGCTCCCGGGTGGACGGGGCGGGAGGCGGCTGTCAGGCGCCGCTCGCACACCGGTGGTCAGTGCCCCGGGCCGAGGGGCGGCTGTGGCCGGCCTGGGCTGCGGGGCTGCGGCCTGGTGGGAGCGGCTCCGCGCCTCCTCTCTCCCCGGGAGAGCGTTGTCCCGTTTCTGGGCTTCGGTGGGGATGTGGGCGCTGGCAGATGGGGCTGGCTCCTCCGGCTGCCAGCGCTGCTCACCCACCCGAACGCCCCAGGGATTTCTCGTGCGGTGATGTTTCTCCTGGAGGCTACCGCTTCCGCTGCGCGGCTACAGTGGTTCAAGCCTCCTCCTTGCAAATGGGAGCCTTCACCGCTGGGGTGGCCTGAGCCTGCGGCTGGGGCTGGGGAGCGAGCCAGCCAACCTGGCCGGGCTGGGGTTTGTGGACAACCCTGCTTCCACAAGGCACCAGCGGCCCTGGGCAGCCAGGGGCTGAGGTCTTCTGGATTCCTGCTGGTTGGAGCCGTTTTTGGGGCTGGCTGGGGGAACTTGCACTACTGGATGCCACCAGCCCATCAGTTTAGGTGAGGGAACACGATCTGCAAGTGTTTGCTTATCTGTTAGAATGCAAAAGTGGCCAGGTTAGGTAAAAGCTTCTTTATCAGCAGCAAAAAGCTCCCTTGGTTACCTCTTGGTGTTGAGGCAGTTTAAGGAGCACTTGTCTGTCGTGTTCAGCTGGCTTTGCTGGGGGTGTGTGGGGATAAACGTTCCTCTGTGTTGAGAACTGCTGGGTTTGATCTGGCGGCAAACCCAAGCCACCAGCTTGGGGGGCTTCTGCTTCTGGCTTGCCCGAGTCCCTCTCCACCCTGCCCCACGAGCTCATCTCTGCTCTTCCAGCTGCAGTTAGAATTGCTTTCGAGGTCCTGCAGCCAGGAGCAACAGGACACCTGGCAGTGACATTGAGGCTGTGGGGTTAAGTCCCGTGCCTCCAGCTCTCCCTCCCGACCTCCCTCTCCCCACAGGCTGTAAGGGGGTGGGAAATGCCCACCAGCCCATAAAGACCAGGTTTGTTGCTGATGCTCCCTAGTCTATGGCAACGCCTCACCCCCTCCAGGGGAAGAGCTTGACTTGCCTTTCCCGGCTTTGCTGGCAGGCCAGTGCTCAGCCAGGCTGCGGGGGCTGAAAGGGGAGGTGGCTGGCCCTGAAAGGGTTTGGCAGGCCACAGAAAAGGAGGGCTTGGGCTCTGCCAGCCCTGCAGCTCTCCTGAGGGATGCCTTTGCTTCAGCTCCTCAAGCACATGTTGTTCAGCATGGGCTTAGTCAAAATTTCTATAAACTTGTACAAACTGCCAGGAGAACAACAGTACAGACCTGATGTGACAGCCCAATACTTGCTTGGGCTGGGTTTTTAGGACAAGTTTATCTCCCCTGCTTCACAGCTGTGTGCATTCTCCTCTGTTCATTGTCTCTGATACCTGATGCCCCACAGCTGTGGGAACAGCTGTAAGAGGGCCCTGGCCTCCAACATGCAGGAGACCACGGAGGACTTTGGAACAGGGGAAGGGACTTGATTTGGTGGCTAGCTGTGGTCTGATTAAAGGCAAGCTGTGGCAGCGGCAACACGGAGGCTCCCTGCAGTGAAGTAGCCTGGATGCGGCCATGTGATTCCATGGCACCTCGTTGCGTTTGCTGTTTGGTCACGGCCGGGGGCTGTAGATGCTACAGTAATAATAACCTTATCTGTAGCAGGGCACAGGGCTGAGAACTGGGAGAGGTCAGGCAGGGCATCTGCTTTACTGTGGCGCTTCTGCTTTTCCTGCCTGACTGCAGTTTCCCCACCTCCCCGCAGAGCTGTGCGTGCACAGCGATACCTGTGAAGTGCTGTGGGAAAGGCGGGCTCTGGCTGGGTTGTGGATTAAGTAGACTGCTAAGTGATGTCCTGCATGTTGAGGGTGGCATGTGAACGAGCCTTAGGAGAAAATGGAGGTGACTGGGTTTCCTAGCTGAGTGGAGTGTTGCGGTCCCTGGGAGAAAACTAGTTCAGGAGAGAGTGGCTGGGGTGAGGGGCCTGAGCGGGCTGGTAGAAAAAAGGTGTGGAGGAGGGTTGCGTTAGTGGAGATGGATGGTGGGATAAGGATTGTACAGTCATTACAAGAGCTCCTGGAGTGGTGGGGGCAGAGCCACATAGGTGTTAAAAAGCTGACAAAGGAGGGGATGCAGGTTTGACCCTTTGGATTGCCTGAGTGGGAACTGGCATGCAGAGGGAGGACAGGACTGGGATGGGCTTAGGCAGGGAAGAGGGTTCCATGCAGCCTCTGAACTACCCATCCAGTGCTTGTGCTCCGTCTGTGCTCTTGGGCTGCCTCCTGCCTGGTAGCTCGTCTAGGAGAAGCCCCCCTTTTGCAGCTTCTCCTTGGCCGGCGTTGTGTGTTCGCTGAGCAGCAAGTGACATCTAGTGTCGGCTCAGGCAGCAGTAACTGTGGCTTGGGCTGGCTCCGGCTCTGCTCCCGCCGGGTTCTGCAGCAGCAGCTTCGGTGCATGCAATGGGTACGGCTGCAGTGCCCTGCTCGGGGGGAGGGGGCAAGCTCCTTGCCCCTTCTGTTGGGTGTAACACCTTCAGCCAGGTCCCTCCAGGCAGTGTTGCTCTGTCACAGGTCCCTTCCTGCAGAGGTGACAGACGTTTCCCCTTTGAGGCTCTCTTCCCTCTGGGCGCTGGTAGCGGGCTGGTGAAACGAAAGAGATGGAGCCACTGGTGGGAGGGGGGGGTGCAGGGATGAGGCCGGGTGCGAAGCCGAGTGCGCAGGGTTGGGAGGTGAGCTGGCTTCCCGCCCCGACGGATGCGGTTACTCCTCAGTTTCACCCAGATGAGTGACTCTGGAGGCCGTGTGCCATGTGTGCTGCCCACAGGAGGTCACTGGAGAGCCAGCTGAGACCATGTCCCTGCCCCGGGTCTGCCCTGTGAGGACCCAGGTTTCCTCCTTTGTCCTTGGGAGTGTGGGTGGAGGGGTGAGCCATGGCCTTTCCTTTACCCTTTTTGTCTGCCCTGTCCTTTGGGGAAGAGCTGGAGGCCAGGCCCCTGGCAGCCTAGTGTGTGCGCTGCCTTCAGCTCGAGTGACTTCTTTCTCTTTGCAATCCTTCAGGATGATCCAGCGGCACCAGCTGGTGCAGTCTGTGCTGCAGGAGCTGCAGGAAGCCACTGAATGCTTTGGTCTGGAGGGCCTCACCAGTGCTGCGCTGGAGGCAGAGAGGACCCTGTCATCTTTCTCCCTGCCTGGCTATTGCGGGAGGCAGTTCCAAGAGGAGCTGGAGGTTGACCGGGTAGCCAGGAGCCTCTATCCTGAGGATGCCCCAAGTAACATGCTGCCTCTGGTTTGCAAAGGTGAGGGGAACCGCCTCTTTGAGGCTGCCAGTGTGCTGCTCTGGGGCAACCCCGGCCTCAGCCTGGAGCTGCAGGTGCGTACGGTGGTGGAGATGCTGCTGCACAAGCAATACTACTTGAATGGCATGATTGACTCCAAGGTGATGCTGCAGGCTGCCCGCTACTCCCTCTGCACCGAGGAGACCCCAGAGATGACCAGCCTCCCCATGGCTATCCTGGAGGCCATCTTTGATGCTGATATCAAAGCTACCTGTTTTCCTGGCACCTTTGCCAACATGTGGCATGTCTACGCTCTTGCCTCAGTACTGCAGTGTAACATCTACTCCATCTACCCCATGAGCAACTTGAAGATCCGGCCCTACTTCAACCGGCTCATCCGGCCCAGGAAATGTGGCCCACGAACCTCCACGCTCCACATCATGTGGTCAGGGCAGCAGCTCTCCCGGCAGGTCTTCAAAGCGCAGTACTTTGTGGCCGTGGTTGGCCTGGAGGAGCTAGAACCTACAATGCCTTTGCCAGAGCCTCCTGTCCAGCCCATGAAGACCCTTGAGCTGCTGAACAGTGACCCCCAGCTGACCTACTCCAACCTGCGTGACCGGTACAGCATTACCAAGAGCACCTTCTACCGCTGGAAGCGCCAGTCTCGTGAACACCGGCAGAAAGCAGCTGCCAGGTTTGCAGCCAAACACTTCCTTCAGTCCTGCTTTCAGGAGGGCAACATAATCCCCCTCCAGCACTTCCGACAAATGTTTCCAGAAATCTCCCGATCCACATACTATGCCTGGAAGCATGAGATGCAGAGCATGGTCAATGGTGATGCCTGTGCTGTGGCTGAGGCCCACGGGTTGCAGGAGCTTCACAGGGATGTCCCAAGAAAGGCTGATGTGTATGAGCCAGCAAATTCACGGGGGCCCTTAAGACCCCCAAGTCCTTCCCTAGACCCCATCCAAGCAGGAATCTTCATGCAAGGAGCCAAATCCTACCTGGAGAAATGCATTTCCATGAACACTCTGGTGCCTTACAGGTGCTTCAAGCGCAGCTTCCCTGGCATCTCCAGGTCCACTTACTACAACTGGCGAAGAAAAGCAATCAAGGAGAACCCCAACTTCAAACCCCCTCAATCTCCCTTGGATAACCAGAAACCTCTAGTGACAGGAAAGCCGTTCCTGCAGTTGAAGCCAAGCAGTGTGCCTGTTAAGAAGAGGCTGAATGGAGACCGGCCGGCACCCAGGAGTCTCCTGCAGCTCAAGCCCTCTCTGTGCTGGAGAAAGCAGCTGCGAGATGTGGCCAGGAGGCAGGTCCAGCAATGGCGGCTGCCATTCTGCAAGTACCGCCTGCGCTACCCATCTCTCTCCTCCACAGCCTATTGGTTTTGGAATGGCAGTGGCCGGGCCATTGGGCAGCATCGCCTGCCCTGGACCAGCTCCAGCCAGCTGTTGAACCGGGTGGCTTCCCTGGCACCTCTGAGAGCCGAGCCAGGCCTCAAGCCCCAGTGCCACATGGAGGTAGCCGCCAAGCACCTAGATAAGCCAGTACCAGCCATGCCATACAACACCACCATTTCAGGCTATGCCATGTCGGAGAGAGCCAACAGCCAGATGTTTGTGATGGATGTAATTGCCACTGCCCAGTTCAAGGCACAGGCCAAGCTGTTCTTGCAGCAGCGCTTTGAGTCGAAGACCTTCCCTACCTACAAGGAGTTCAGTGCCCGCTTCCCACTCACGGCCCGTTCCACCTATTACATGTGGAAGCGTGCCCTGCATGATGGGCTGACGCTTGTGGATGCCTGAGTGCCAGTTGCCAGCTGGCTTGGCCACAGCTCCTCAGCTGATGTGCCCTTTGGCTCTCCGGTGGTGTGCCCTGGCTGGGGCCCTGCTCTAACTTTTGTTCTGGTTTGGTTTTTTGTTCCTTGTCTCTGGCTTTCTTTTCTGTGTGGTTCAATCAGGTATGGGAGTGTCCCTGCAGTGCCCATTCCCAGAGACGGGTGGAGTGGAAGAAGGCACTGAGCTGTCCCAGAGGAGAGGGGCCAGGGGGTTTGTCCTCTCTGTGCTCGGAGGGTGAGCCAGGGAGGAGGCAGTACTGTGCCAGTGTCATGATTTGCTGCTGGGCCTCTTGAGACAGAGGATGTGAAGGTGTCTCTGCCCCTGGCACTTGCTTGAATGAGTAATGTGGATGTGCAGGATGAGTGTGGAGGTGCCCAGTGTCCCCTTGGCAAGCCAAGCAGTGCTGGCTCAGCTGTGGATGAAGAGGGTCTTGGGGAGTGCTCAGCTTTACAGGAGGAGCATTTTTGATCTGGGTTCTTCCCAGCTAAGGAGAATAAAAGCTTCACTCGGGGTCAGCATCAATGCCACCTTGGCTTTCTGGCTTCCAATACCTGCCTCTGGCTGCCCTGATCTTCTCTAGAAGGAGCAGGGACTGGTAGAGGAGGGGACTTGTTTGTGTTCCTGTTGTAGTCTCCTGGGAGCACTAAGCTAGGAGCTGGTGTCCTTTGCAGGCTCTGGAGAAGCTGTCCCTGACCTTTCTGGTCTTGTAACAATAACATTTCACACAGTCCTTTACTCTCTCACAGCTGGCAGCTGCCCTGCTTCCCTAGGGTCTCTATTCCCTGGTGGCTGGGAGAAGGCAGGGAGATGGAATGTTGTGTGCCCAGTGTCCCTGCATCCCCTGCACCATGCTGCAAGCTGAATGCAACGTGGATGTCTCCTTGCAGCGAGCCTAGATGCACATATCTCTCATTTGTAAGAAGCCAAAGCAATAAAGACTCTTCCACTCCCAGTCCTGTGCTGTTTCTTGCCCTTGCTTGTGTGATTTCTGGGCAAGGCTTTCTCTTCCCTGTCTGCATTCTAAAATGGGCTTGTGGGCAGGGAGAGCCTGTGCACACCAGGTCCTCTTCTACTTTCTGGGACCTGGTGGGGAGCCATCTGCTCAGAGGTGCTCTGGAGGCCTGGCAGGAGCTGTGCTCTCCCCGGTGAGAGGTCAGGACATGCCTCCCAGTTGGGATGCAAACCTGGGGACGGTGCAGTGGGCACAGCTCTGTGTGATAGCAGGGAAGTGGTGGCAACATCTGAGGTGTCAATGAGTGGTGCTGCCCTGAAGTGATGGTGCTGCACTGGAAGGCTGAAACCAGCTGTTGGCACCTCTGCCCTGCCAGTGTCTTGGGGTGCTGGGCTGTGGGGGGGGTCTGTGTGGCCAGGCTCTGCCAGAGCTCTCCAAACAGCCTCATCTCCTTCGTGTGTGAGCTCCCCTGTTGTGTCTGCCAGCAGAACTGAGCTGGAGGATGCCTGGAGCTGGCTGCTACTGCTGAGGAGGGTGATGATAACTGCCCTTATATCACAGGGAGCTGCCAGGAGTCACAGCACCCCTAGGCGTGTGAGGGGAGAGCCTCTCGAGCCCCGCACCTATGAGATCAGCCCCTGAGGCTGGGTCTAACAGCAGGGCTGAGTCTTTCTCACCCTCAGGTCTTTACAGGGGCATTGGGATCGTGGGAGACCTCATGAAGAGTTGAGATGCAATAATGTGTGTTGTGGTGTCCCATTCTCCTCCCCCGCCCACAATCTTGCTTGCAAGTAACTTTTTTTTTTTCCTTCTTCAACATGTCAGATCTCTCTTGGCTGCTGTAGCCCACTCCTGCTCCTGACATGGTCTAGCTTCATTCCCCATAAGCCTCCTAGGCAGAGCGGGGGGACCTATGCTAGGAAGCCCTGCTGAGCTTGCTTTGGCAACAGCCTGCAGGAGAAGGGGGTGCTGAGGGTTGTCCTGTGGTATTCTTGGGCACGAGCCACATGGTGGGGCAGCCCTGGAGGAGCAGTGCTGAGCCAGCGGGACATCTCTTGGGAAACCATTTGGCTCCTTCTCCGTTGTGCTGGTGGGATCTCACCACCATCCATCCGCCCCGGTGCACTCTGTGTGGTCCCGGAGGAGGGGGTCGGGGGCAGCAGGTGATCCAGGTGGGGAGCAGGGAGCTGCGGAGCGGTGCTGTGTGCTGCTGCAGAAAGCCCTGGATGCTCGGGGTCTGTGTGTCAGGGAGTAATTGGAGCAATTAGCTGCCAGCGACTTCTCACCAGCAAACTCCTCCGAGGGAGTAAGCTGGTAATTACTCCAGAATGATTACCTGTGTCTCCAGACTGCCAGAGGCTGGAGGTAGCTGCTTTCAGCAGCAGCGGTGGCTGCAGCAGCTTCTGTGAAGGTGGATGGGAGACCCTTGGAGCATTCCCTTCCTTGGCTGAGCTAAGGAGCAGGGAGGGTGGATTTTCTGACTGTGGGTGCTATCACAGGTCCCATTTGGGTGGTCCCTGAGGCTGGGGCAGACCATGCCTGGCAGCAGGGCTGTGGCTGGGGTATCCATGGGCATGGCACAGCATGGTGGGTGACTGCTAGCCACTGCTGAAGGCAGATGGGCATCAGGAGAGCCTGGGGGAGCCTCCGTGGTGGGAGGTACGCAGTGCTCTGCAGGGCAGAGGGATGGCTTCTCCTTCCTATCACCTGACTCACCCCAAGCTGGGAGCATTGCATGCCTCATGCCAGGGTGCAGTTGCAGGATGAATCCCTCCTGGGTGCCAGCCTTGGGCTCCACCTCCTTGCAAGACATTTTTGAGGACCCCTGGTGAAGAGATCTAGGTGCGATGGGTTTTCTACCCTTACCTGGATGCCTGAGTGAGGCATGGCAGGAAAATAATACTCATCCCTCTGAGGGGTTTCAGAAGTGCCCTTACGTTCCTCCCTCCCTGCGCCTTGATGGCAGGAGGGTCATGGTGGGTCTCTGCCAGTTGGCACCACCTAAATGGTGGATGCTCGTTATTTACTGATGTTGTTTGTGACTGAGCAGATTTTAAATGGGGGGAAACTGTAGCACTTGATTTGTACCTGTCATGCTGCTCTCATGTTGAGCTGGTGGTGGGAGATGAATGTGAGGTGGCCTCAGCTGCTCTGCACTGCACTGCTGGGCACCAGCCGACGTATCTCTCCCTTTGCATGTGTGGAGTGAGGTTTAGCTCAGGTGCCACCCAAACTCCCTCATGTGTGGATGCTTAAAAGTACCAACTCCAGAAAAGATGGAAATTAACAGGTAAGTGAAATGCAAAGGCTGGGGGGCTGCAAAGCCTATGCAGAGCAGCCCCCTGCCCACCTGCAGTTTAGAGCTCTGCTCTGCCACTAACACACCCCATTCGTGTCTGTGGGAGGGGGTTTGCAGGTGCAGGGGGTGGGCAATACAGTACAGTGGAGCCTGCCCAGATGGCGTGCCACGTCAGTATTCGATTATGTCCAAGCAAAGCTTTGGGGCACTTAGCTGGTATGTTAGCTCAAGCACCGCTTTGCCTCCAGAATTTGCACAGGCACCTGGTTGGTTGGTGCAAAGAGCAATAGTGTTGGTCTTAAAAGCATCAAGGTAGTGAAAGGGTTGAGGTTTGCAAGATAGCTCCTGTGCTTTGCTGGGAGCATCAGGGCGGACATGTAGTGGTGGCAGGAGGACAGAAAAGTCAGTGTCGCCGTTCAAAATTGCTCCTGAACTGGCAAGCTTAAAAGCAATTAATTATCAAGAATACCTGTTTGGGGAGGGAAGAAAAGAAGATGAGGAGAAAAAGGAAAAAAGGGATCTTTTAGGTCAGTCCCCTGTGTAATTCCCTCCATAGGTGCAGACTACAAACAACTAGTGCTGTTGAACCAACAAAGCTGTTGAGAGGAGACTCCTTTTCCTCCTGTGCTCCCAGGGTACTGGTGGGGAACCATCTGCCTCTGCCCAAGCAGGTTAGTTACACCAGCCATGGCCAGGTCCCCATTCCCCATTCTCCTACCACCCTCTCTGCCTCCTTCCCATTAAGCCCATCTCTCACATCTGGTGGCTGAAAATGTCTCACAGAATCCAGCTGTGGCCCACTGCTGCCCTGCCTTTGTCCTTCATTAATATTTTTGCTGAACCAATTTGCCCTGTAGATCTTCATGTCAGATCTGCCTTTTTCATGCTGGAGCAACGGCTCAGGCCTTTCCCTGGTCCCTGCCAGCCGAGGAGCTCTGGCAGCCCCTCATCACATCTCCCTGCATTTCATCCCATCTCCACCCCTCCTGCCTTCAAGGTAGCCCAGTTTCTTTACTCTTCTTCTGTATTTCAAAACCCTCCGGATTTTGTCTCAGCAAATGGGAACAAGGCACCCCTCCTTCCTATGCCAGCTTGCTAGTAAAAACATAGAAGATCAATCCTCACACGGATCCTCAAGGATTTTGCCCTCCAGCCCAAGAGATCCTCTGAAATATTAATAACCTCTTAGTACCCATCTTAGCTTTCTTGAACCAGCCCCCACCTGACAACTGTCAGTGTGGCTCAGTCCCAGCGCTTTGGCCAAGGTCCAGATACAGCATTCCCTGCCTTTCCTCCTCTGGAAAACAAGTCAGCTGATGTGTAATGCTAATTTAGCACAGTCAACATCTGGAAAATGCCAAAGTTTTGAAGAAAATAGATATGAAAGCACTTCAGGAAGGAAAAACTTCCATCTTTCTAGCCTAGTACTGTCAAGAGTTTACTGCTTGTGCCTGGACTTTGATATATTACTTTGAGGATGGCATTTTGGCAGATATTGCATTTATTTGCATTTCATTTCTCCTTCCCCGGCTTCTTCCTTTGCCCCTCTTCCCATCCCTCCTCCATCGCTTCAGTAACCACAGCACTGGGGGGAGGTAGGAGAGCTGCGGCGGGATAGACACTTCCAGATACTTGAGGATGAAGTTATCTCTTCCAAGCGCTTCTGCCACTGTGCGGGAGCCTGCCTGTGCAGCGGGAGGGCTCCCTTGCCCATGGGGCTGTCCCTCAGCTCCCCAGGCCAGGAGAAGGCAGCACCCCCACCACACTCCGACTTCTGCAGGACATCAGGTTTGATCCTGCCTGACATTTTGATTAAGCAACAAGACTGATTTAAAAATGAAGCCAGCAAGCACTGAACAGATTAAAACCCAATTAAATGCCATGCCTCCAAAAGTAAAGAAAGATCCCTTGTGGAGTGGGGTGATTTCTGCTGGGAAGTCTCCAAAAGGCCCCAGAGGATGGGATTGAGCTGAGCGCAGCTCTGCAGCCAGAAAAGCTCCCGAGCAGAAATGGGGGACAGGAGGGATGCGTTGTCTACGTCCAGCAGTAGAGAGGTTGCAGGACATGGTGGCATTTTTGGAAGTGAGTATCTGGAAGAGCTCAGATAAACCAGGGAGCTTCAGAGAGGAGCAGCGGTGGGGAAGGCGTGCTGTGCAGGGAGGGAGCCCAGCGGCTCAGCCTCCCCGAGGCAGCAGAGGTGACAGTGCGGGGAAGGGGAGCTGGGCAGACCCTGGTGGCACCAGGGCCAAGGGCTGGCAGCAGAAAGGAGCCCCCTGCACATGTGGGACCTAAGCAGTGTGCTTTCAACACCAGCAGAAATCAGCCATGAGCCACTTTCCAAAGGCCCGGGTGGCTGCTTGGTTTGCTGAGAAAAGGAGGTGGAAAAATGCCAGCCGTGTGGAGTGCGGCGCGGTGGGGGGAGAAAAGAGGCTCTTCCACCACTGCCCCCACCCTGCTGGAGAGGCAGCACCAGCTCCCCTGCTCCTTGGAGCTTGGCCTGAGGGATGATCCCACCCATTTGGCGTGGGGGGCACGGGTCCTGTCTGGCCTGTGAGCTTGCAAGTCAGGCGCTTCTGGCACTTCTTAGCCTTGAGTCTCCAAAGCTCGCAAAATATGACTCGTGAGGATATTTAAACCACATTTTTCAGATACACCTTCTACAGGCAGCTGAGGTTCACTTGCAAAGCCCTGGCCTCTGAGATCCAGCCCACGCACCAACTGCAGCAAAACTGAGGTCAGCTCTGGAGCAGCGCATCTGCAGATGTGGTCCCCAAACATCCCTATGCCTGAGGACACCACCTCTGTCCCCTCCTGCACCACTTGTCCTCTGCCCCATGGGGACAGCTCGGCCCCACCGCTACCTTCTTGCATGTGTGGCTACCGAAGGCTGTGGCAGAGGGACCTGGCGTCTGCAGGGAGAGGAGTGGTAATGAGCCTCCTGATTTTGCAGCAGCTGATGCCTGAGTGATGGCTCTTAATTGGCTTCTCTCTGCAAAAATCCTCTCCCACCAGCCCCAGGAGAGGTGGTATTGCCACAGGCTGTGCCTCCCTGTGCTCCCTCCACTACAGGCTGGTTTTGGGGAGCAAAGGGGAAAGGATAAGCTAGGCAAAGAGATGCACTGCTAAATGCTTTTTTATTTATTTTTTTTTTTGACAGGAATAGAAGATTTGCCCTGTCTCAGATAATTAGCTGTTTCCTTACTGGATTGCTGTGAAGGGAAAACACTGACTGTGCCATTCAATGAGGTGAAAGATTTACTTCACTTTTATTTCCCTGTGTCTCTTGCCAGCCTCCAGGCAGATGGGGGGAGAATCGAGGCATTTCTGCCCCACCAGCACTAGTTGCAATCCTGCCCCACTGATGGGCACTGCTTGGAGAACCAGCAGCAGTTTTGTCCTGCCAGGTGCTGGGAGTGCAGCGGCAAGGACACCCCGTGTCCTGCCCCACTGGTTCCCACATCACCCACCTTGGGGCTGAACCCCGAGGAAGGGCAGGTTGGCTGGGAGGTTGCGGGAGGACCGGTATCCCCAGTGGATCCCTTTGGCTGGGGACAGGGTCCTGTAGAGGTCTTGTGTCCCCCACAAACCACACCAGCTCCTTTGCTCTTCTCATCCATCCTTTTGCCTCATCCCTGTGGGGAGAGGAGCAAAAGCCAGCGTGGCTCCATCCCAGCATCTCTTATAGTGAGAAGAGATGCTGGGACCCTTGTGGGATATCACTAACCAACTCCCCTCCACCCCCAGCTCAGAGAACCCCAGATCTTCCCTCCCCAGCCCCCATCTGTAGCCAGTGGCCCCGTTTCAGCAGCTGCTGTGCTTGCTGGGGGGCGAGCAGTGGGAGCAGAGCTGGGGGAAGCAGGCAGTGGATCAGATGTGCCGGTCGCTCAGATCTGTGCTGAGGCGCTGATGCTTTTTTCCTTGGCAGTTTTCTTCCTGGCTGCATCCCAGAAGAAGGCAGGATTCAAAGGCCACCCCCGCCCTTGGCACAGGCTCTGTCCACCCGGTCCTTAGCTGCTTCTGAAGACAAAGGCCCGCTAGGAAATGCTCACCTTGATGTTGCAGAGGTTACAAAAGGAGCCCAAGCTGGAAGACGACATTTTTTCCACTGCTGGGAAAAGAAACCAAAGCCCAGCACACCTCAGACAGTGCTGCTCTGAGCTCCTTGCTGAGTGAGGAGCATCTCCAGGGCAGGAGAAGGATGGAGGGGATGTTCAGCCAGATGCAGGGGCTGGCTTGGTCCCTGACATCTTGTCCTCACAGCAGGGAGGGCATCTGGGACACCTGGTGATGACACTTCTCGCAACCCAAGAGCTGCCCAGCATGTGAGACGAGAGGTGTGTCTGCGCCAGGCACGGGGAGAGGGGCAGGGGATGGGCTTCCTGGTGACTTTCTGTCTGTCTTTTGGTGTCACCAGCTTAGGGCAAGGGCTGGGGGTGCTGGTGGGACAACAGGGCCAGAACAGGGGTATTCAGGGAGCAGTGGGCAGGAGGCGATGGGATGGGGTTGCAGGATCATGCCTGTGCTGGGGGTGCTGGATAGCACCTGCATTCACAGGGACAGACAACGGCAGCTGGCTGGCAAGGAACTCAGTGGCAAATAGATGTCCAAGTTATGGATAGCGAATTACTCATGAGTGGAGAAGGGGGGGATTGTTCTGATACACCATGGGACTCTACAGCACCTCTCCTGATTATGTTTTAGAAAGAACCAGGGTGCGGGGAAGGACAGCAGGTTGCGGTGTACACCCTTGTGGGACATCACTAACCAGGTCCCCTCCACTCCCAGCTCAGAGAACCCCAAATCTTCCCTCACCAGCCACCAGGAACCCCACTCCACCCACTCCCCATGCCTGACCCCGCACTGGCACAGACCGTCTCTGCACTCCCTGCCCTTCCCATCACCTCCCACAGCTGCAGCCTGCTGGGCTCCCCACTCTGCCTTCTCCTTTCTGGGATAGACATGTTGCCAGGCCAGAACTTGAGGCTACTCCTCTTTCTGGGTATCCCCTGTGGGATCAGGACCATTACAGAGCTCTGCTGTGGAGCTGAGGGTCCTGGGTAGGACAGACAACCCTCCTCTGGTAGGACAGGAGGGAGGGGGTGAAGGGTTAGCTCTTCCCACTAGCAGGGTTTAGTTTAACGTTATTTTTGTTAAGCTCAATCAAATTTCTGGAGCTTGCATTTTCCCCGACTGCAGTGCCTTGTTGCCTTTTTGCTTCCTTCCCTTCTGCTCGGGCGGCTGCAGCAGATGCTGTGAGTCTATAATAAGTTATTCAGCAGCAGTCTCCATGCTGGTCCTCGGATTTCAATTTCCACATGTTTCCCTTCAGGCTGTTTCCAACTAATTTCCCCATTTGCATAATGCCCCCCTTAGGGATGCGCTGGCACAGCCCCTTCTCCCCCCCTTTGACAAGATCATCAGAGATTCAGGCTATTAGCGGAGAACACTTTAATTCTGTTGGCCCTTTAGCCCAGTCCTCCCCTATGTGTCTCCAATTAAAAAAAAAGAGGTGAGTTGGTGTGCAGGGGGATGGGGTGCCCACGGAGAATGGGCTGGGGGCTGCTGGCCCCCCACCTACGGCAGCCCCTGGAGGGAACCAGCCAGCAGAATTACAGATTCAGAGGCAAACACAGTTTCTTATTGCTGATTGTGGTCCAGCAGCCCTGCCGGTTTTGTCTGGACCAGAATCGGCAGGAAGACCCCCAGCCCTGCCCCTGGCTGGGGGTGCTTGATGGGGAGAGATGGGGAGGGCTGTAGCTGGGATGGCACTGAGCTGGGGCGTGGGGGTGGGTCTGGTTGCCCCTGCTGCATGGGGACACACAGACATCCCCTCTCCTGAAAGAGCGCTCCTGTCCTGGGGGTTATTTGGAGGGCCAGGAAGGCTGAGCACATGCAGGAGAGGGGAATGAAACCCGTGCCTCGGCTGCTGGGTGAGGGTGCCCCCCACCTCTCCTCTCTAAGCCACCTTATCTCTTCTGGACACCCCAGCCCTTCCCTGCAAATTCCATCTCTCTCTGTCCAGCATCAGAAGCAAAACCTGCTTATTCCCTCCTGATGTTCGTATTCTTCTGCCCCTCCTCGAGCGCCTTTTATTTTGTGCTTCCACTACACAGAGAGCAGCCTGAACATACTCAGTGCTCCAGTCTCTCTCTCCCCCGCTAATTCTTGTCCATCCACACATGGCAAAAAGCCTACATCACCATCCCGCTCCCAGTGCTAGCTGCTGGCTCTGTTCTACATCGCAGTACATCTCCCTCTTGTTGCCCAGGCACCAGCTGGATTATAACTTCCTTCAGGAGCTGCATAAACACCTCCAGGTTTAAGCGAGCTCAGCACTCCTGCAAAGCTCACCTCTCCGCTACCCAGCTCCACATCCTTACAAACGGAGTCTTTCCTCCTGCTTTTTTTTATTAGCTCTTCCATGTTAGAAAACACGATGGGAACTTTCAGACCGGCTTCTGAACAGGTCTCTGATGTGCTTCTCTCTTTTTATGGCTCAAGTACAACAGCAATCGCAGACATTAACATGCTTCTTTAGGATGAAATGTACATTTGAATGGCACCCAGCTGGAAGAACATGCTACTGTCTCTTGCAGAGCCTGCTGCAGCCCGCCCAGAAACCCTGGGAAGGGGGCAATGGGAATCCAGAGTCTGCCTGCAGCCCCCTGCACATGGGGGAAGGAGGCAGCGTGGGAGCCGTGGCCAGGATGAGGGAGAGTCGAGGTGGATGCTGGGGAGCAGGGGCTGCTTTGGGGCAGTCATTGCCTTCACCCCCCCCTCTGAAGGACCTGTGTTGCTGACAATATACAAATTAGCAAAAGTAAGATGTATGTGGGGATGCATGGGATTTCCTCGTCAGCAGAGGCTTTTGGATGGATAGACATAACCCTCTCCAAGGCACGGGAAGAAATGTGTTGGGTTACTCCCTGTGTCCTAGGCTCTCTCCAAGTCTTCCCCCTCTCTGGATCTCACCCCCGTACAAAGAGCACTCCCACCCCAGGCTCCGTGTGTCAGATTGGCCTTTTCCTTCCACCCCTCTCTGTGTGCAGGGTCCTGACCTAGTGCCAAGAGTGGAGTCCTTCAGGCCCCCACCCTCCCAGGTCACTTCTTGGGTAGAAATTGCCATTACAAGCCTTTTCAGGGCCCAGCACTGTGGGACACAAACCTTATGGGGGCTTCAACTCGCAATTATCATGACAGTCATTATTAACGAAGAGAAAACCTTGCTGTCTTTGCCAGCTTGTTCCAACAATGGGAGTGATGGAGTACAACCACCAGCCTGGCTTTCTTCTTGTTTTTGATCTGGGATGGGCCAGCAAGTAGGATCAGGGGTCTGTCTGCAGAGGGATGCGGAAAGCATGCCCTATTGGTTATGTTCATGCTGTGTCCTCCTGCTTCGCTGCGGTTGAGGGGCCAGCTGCCGCCCTGTGGCACTGAAATGAGAATGTTTTCCCCATCGTGGGAGACTGGAGACCCCACCAGGAATGCAGCTTCCCAGAAGAAAGAGCTGTCATTCCCTGGCACCATATCCCCTCTCCTCCCTGTGTGCCCCGTTTGTGAGCCAAGCCTGGGCACCGGCGGTGGATCTCCCAGCTGCAGGGCTGGGAGGGGAAGCCATGGCCCTGGATCAGGAGTGGTGGCACCAGCCCAGCAGCAGTACGCAGCGTCTCTCCTGGAAGTCTCCTACCAGGCAAATGTGCTCCTCCTGGTCCCAGCAGCCAGGCCAGTGCCCAATTCCCTGTTGTCAGATGGTGGCACCCCACAGCCTCGCAGAGAATGGGGGTCTGCTGTTTGCCTGAAAGGGGAGAGACCCTGTGCGGGGCATCGGGCCGGGGTCCTGCTGTGCAAGCAACCCTTGCAGGTGCTGGTGCCCTGTGCTCCGCCGGAAAGCTCGATCCCAGGAGGGCTGGTGTCCAGGGACGGCGCTGACGTGCAGGTGGCAGCTATACGTGGCCCCCTTTGGAGAGATAAGCGATCAGTGCTACCACCACCCCAACGTACACTCCTGTGCCGATGGTTATGGAGAGCGCAGCGAGGAAGAGAGCTCGGCGCGAAGCTGAACTGGCCAGGTGGAAATCTCCTTTGGAGACAGCCTTGCTAGTCTGGAAGGAGAAGAAACGCTCATTGCTCACAGCTGTACCGACCTGGCTTTTTAGCCTGCTTGCAGTCATTTCACTGCTGAGTCAGTCCCCCTTCCCATGAAGGCTGAGGACAGACAGCAAGACACAGAATCATAAAGTCATTTAGGCTGGAAAAGGACTTTAAGATCATCAAGTCCAACCGTTGACCCAGGACTGCCAAGTCCACCACCACGAAACCATGCCTCCAAGCACCACCCATCAGTCTGGGAGGGCTTCACACAGCAGTGCCACCTACACACATCTCCCTGTGGATTTTGCCTCCAAGGGAAGCGCGGGCTTTGGCTATTTGTCTGAAAGCCCCAGCCATCTGGGTGCTCAGCCAGAGTGGTGAGCGGGTGGCTGGACCCTCCTAAGACCAGGCAAATGGCCGGTGCATGGGGTGGTGGCTGTGTGGTACCGACTAGATACCCGTATACCCTATACAGACGTATAGCGAGTACCCTAGTCTCAGGGAGCTGACTCCAGGCAGCGTGGCCTGTTGGTCCGGCTGTGCTGCCACTTGATCTTGCTTGCCTGAGGTTTTCAGTTGAAGCCTATTTGCCGTAGAAGGGCTGATGGAGTCAGCGACGGAGACAGACGTGGGTGTGGACTCTTTGAGCTGGCATCTTCCAGCTTCCCTGAGTGCTCAGAGCACACTCAGAGCTACTCTTGGTATTACCTACTATTTGTGTTCGAGTTGCCATGTGGAGATCAGGACACTCACTGTGCACAGACATGGAATAAAGAAATGGTCCTTGCCTCAGCGGGTGGTAGTTATAGCAAATGGAACTAAATATAAATTGCACCGAGTACATCATCACGTGGAAAGTGCACTGTGCTACCCTGCACCACGTGGAAAAATGCAAAATCAGTCACTCCTTGGGGTCTTAATCATTTAAAGCTTTCCCTGCTTCTCACCGCCTCTGTGCCAGGTACTCATGTTATATACTTTTCCATTTCTGTTTCTATCCTCTTGATTCAACTTCTTAATGCCTCCCCCCCATCTATTCTTGGTACAGCAGCATCTATGCAAACTTAGAGTAAATCCCCTGGCTCTGCATGAATTATTCTGGGTCAACAGTAATGTAAGTGAGCCCAGGCTCTGCACTAAGCCCTCAAGAAGGCAGCAGCTCCTCTGAGGAGGTGCAACCCGAAGGTCATCGCCCTCTCCAGCCTCTGCCAGCCTGGCATTGACTCACACAGCTTAGCCAACACACGTCAGAAACAAGTGCCAAGAGAGGAGCTGCAGTGCGATGCGGCCACCAGGCTCCTCTTTGTGTCCGGTCTCCAGAGCAGCCTGACTCCCAGGGCATGAGCGGCTGGGTCATGGTGCAGGACCTCTGCACTACTGGCGAATTGGGAGGGCAGGTGGGAAAATGGCATTTTTCCAAGCCTGGCTGGAGGGTGAGAACCTGGACAGGGGGCCAAGGGGAGTCCCAGTTCCCTAAATAACACCCGAAAGATCCAAAGGAAAAGCCTGACCTCCAGCAACCCACGCAAGAACTGGAGGGCTTGCAACCCCACAGCAGTTGCGGAGACATCCAGGAGCCAGGAGGTCTCTTTGCCTTAGCTCTCAGGGATCTGGACATGGCACAGCGATGAGCCCTAGAGCCAGAAAGGTGTCCCGTCCCCTCCAGGGCTGCTGTGGCTTGCGGGGCTCTTGCTCCAGCACTCAGTGCACGCAGGCAAGCAAAGGGATCTCTTACCCCTTGGGAGAAGTAGAAGGCAGCAATCCCCAGGGGCCAGAAGCAGCACAGCATGGAGAAAAGGGCCAAGCCCAGGTGGTCCCGGGGGGGAAGCATCAGGAAATGGTCCTCACTGTCGCTGTCACTGGAGGAGTCGCTCTGCAAAACCAGATGGATTCAGCACATGCCCGCCTCCCCGTGCTGCCCTGCAGGCCGCGTCTCAGCCCCTCTCCTCCCAGCTCCTGGCCCCCTCATATATTCTCATACATTTCCCACCTGCAAATTCAAGGAGTGAGTTTCAAAAATATTTTCGCCTCCTCAGCCCAGTTTGATAAGAAAAATGTAGGTCAGCAAATTCAGGAGCAGAGTGGATTCTCGGCTCCCTGCCAGAGCAAATGCTGAGCTCACTTGCTGGGGGTCTGGGATTTCCCTGGGAGATAGATAGTCTTAAACTGACATATCTTCAGCTTTGGCAGAACTGGCTGTTTGTCAGCTTAAACAAACTTAAACAAAGTGCCTTATCCCCATTAGGGACTAGGAGATCGATATCCTGCTAAACTAATTTAGCAAGTGAGGGAAAGCGGTTGAATTGGAGGCTCCATCACAGGGGCAAGGTGTCCCATCCCCTTAGCGAGCGCATTGCTCAGAGCGGCTGTGGTCAGCCCTCCTGCCTTGCGGCACCGCTCGGCCAGCCGCAGGGCAGCCTGGAAGGGATGTGTCTCGGTAGGGAAGGCACACAGAGGTGAGGACACCCCTGCTGCCATCTGAGAAGGTCACACCGGCGGCACCGAATGCAGCAGAGCCGTGCTGGGTCATCAGACATCAGCTCCAGCGGGCTCCTGGGACCTGCTCCCACTTCTCAAGGTGCTGGGTGATGTTCCCAGCCTCTGCACCGCTGTTCCAGCTGTGGTGGGGCACAGAGCACAGCGTGAGGCTGCTTTGTCAGCTCTCATTCCTCCTTCGCAGGATTCATCCTGTATATATAAAGCTTTCTCTCAGCTGCTGCCATCAGGCATGTGAATTTTGCTGTTATGCAAGGATTGCTATTTCCCCTTAGCTCGAGTGCCACCGCGGCAGCAGGCTGCCCTTGTCAAAGGGTCCCCATACCCCAGGGGTCCTGCAGAGATGGCCCCACCTCCCCTTCACTCCCAGCAGGCGTGTAGCCAGGCTGCCCTCGGGGAAGCTGACCTCCTTCTGAGGTCTGCAGTGAGGAAAAGGGAACAGAAGTGACAAGGAGGAAGAAGAAATACTGGGTGCACAGGGAGATGCTGGTGAGGTAGGACATGGTAGGGTTTGTGGGGGGAAGATCTGGGGAAAGAAGGGAGAATAAACGAACAAGAATTCGCGCCAATGGCCAGAGGAGGAGTCTGGTGCCATCCCACCTGGCAAAGCTCACCTCGTACTCCTGGAGCTCCTCTTCCTCCACCTCGTAGGACACAGTTTGGATGCGGATGTCGCTTTCTACCAGGCAGGACCCTTGTGCCTCCTGCCCGTCGGGACCTTCAGATGGAGCCTCTTTGCTTTCCGTAAAAGTGGTCTCGCAGCTTTCCATCTTGCTGTCTTTGGCCTTGAGAGCAGCCTCATCCTTCATGAGGATAAAACTGGGGCCATACAAGGCTTCAACAGCCAGCTGCAGGGAACTGGCATCCAGCAGCTGGTGAGTCCTGGCACCACCAGTGTTTTGGAAGATGTAGGAATACAGTTTCCCTTGGCAGTGATGACTGGGGTAGTCCTGGCTTTGATGCTGGTGGTAAGAATAGCTGCTGCGAAGGTGCCCGTTGGCCTTGGCCAAGAGCGGGTTTTGGAGCTCACGCACGCTCTCCATGCTGCTGGCAGCGGAGGGGGGAGCGATCCTGTGGGAGCAGATAGAGTGGGAGGGAGGAGGCTGTTATTTCAGCAAGGCAAGGGAGCAGAAAAGCCTCTCGCCCATGCAGAGCTGATGTCAAGATGAGGCTAGTGGGAACAGAAAGATGTGGCAATGCTGGAGGAAAAAAGAGCCCTCCCCACCTCTCCACAGCTTGAACGCTATCTCGGCAAACTGAGCATCTCTTCATCTCTCCCCAGCTGGTAGTAAGATAAGGATGCAGCCCTGCAACAAGATCATCTGATTCAGGCTGGATTAAGATGAGGATTTACTGTATCTATAATGCATCTTGAGACGGCCATGTGCAGCCTGACAGGAAAGGACCTACTGCATCTTTTCTGCTGGTTCATAACGCGTGTTGCGACAAAGCCTAACAGACAGCACAGAAGTAGATCAGAGGCTGACAGCCACTGGAGGGTCCTCCCTGACTTCCCAAAGCAGAGGGTCACACGGTGAAATTACAGCCCTCCAGGCGCTACATGTGCACCTAACTGGCTTTCAGGTACCCGGGAGGTTTTCTAGGATTCTTCCAAGGCTGAGCTGGGGCGAGAGCAGCAAGCCATCGAGGGAAGGCAGGAGGCTGCTGTGAGGACCTGGAGGTGGTGTTTAGACTGGGGTGGGGAGGGCTGGATGCTCAGCCAGCCGTGTGGAGCAACATGGAGGGATGTGGAGGTTAAAGTGGAAACCCCGTGGGGTTTGACAGTTTAAGTAAATGACCCATCACATCAGAGCCCTGTTTAAACCAGCTTCACCCCTGGGTACAGCGGCGGCCGTGAAGCCCTGGCCCTGGGCCACCAGCTTCAGAAAATGCTGAGTTCAAATGGGATCCTCAGCTCCAAATGTCAACATGGGTTTCTTCCTCAGGGAAATTCAAGCCCCTTCTCCCTTCCTCCATTTCAGACTGCTGAAACCTCGTGCTGCTTTTTTTTTTTTTTTTTTTTTTTTTTGGCATTAAAATTCCTGAGATGAAATATTTCATCCCCTTTTCTTCAGAGGAACATTTGCTATTTTGGCTTCCCAACACACCTTGGCACAAAGAAAATGTGTGGTGAAATATCAGCATTCCCCAGGAGAGAGAAACAATTACTACGCTCTTCAGTACCAGAGCTCTGTGTTTTACAGCCGCTCTCTAGCACATTCCGAGCTCCCAGACTGTACCACCTTATTGCCTTGCAACCCCAAATGTTCCTGCCCTCCTTAGAGGCTTCTGTCACTGCCTCCTCTGCAGGATGCTGTGTAGCAGACATGCTTCCACCTGCTATAGGGTTCCCGGAGGTGCACTAGGCTTTCTGATAGAAAGCACATCACCATGGCTTTAAATCTGTCCTCAAGCAGGAAATATAAACAAAGAATTTGAAGCTGAAGACTACAGAGAGTGAAAAGCCCAAGTGGTCCCATACCCTTGGCCAAACTCTGCCGTACCACACAGGTCTGAGCGCCATACCCAGTTTTAAATGGCCCTTTCGATGGGCTTTGTACTGGCAATGGTTGTCACATTTTGAAAAGCTGCTCAGGAAAATGGAGCCATCCAAAAGCATTCTCATGCTGCTAAAATTCTGCACATTTTGGTGAATGCCCTCCACTTCTCCCTCCCCAAAACCATTCTCTGCTTTCTGCAGTCTCCCACCTTACTAATAAAACCTGTAATGGCTCATGCAGCAGATGGCCATGAAGTATTTTCAAAATATTTAAGGGAGATGCATATTTGCAGCACAGACGGTTTTATTTCCTGCACAGACCCAGAGAAGCTCAAAGCTTCATCCCAGTTTTCAGGCAAGGAAAGCACAAACCTCCTCTTTGCTTACCTCCACACGCAAATTAGATTCTCAATAAAATATCTTGGGTTTTAATGAAACAGTAAGAAGACACCACTTACTGAGTGTCATTTGAGAGCAGCAGCCCAAGCAGGAGCAGAAGCCCAGCTCTAGCAAGAGAAAGCTGACGGTTTTGGTAGGTCATTCACCCCTCATCTCAAGAAATGTTTCTGGCAGCAGCCTAGGGTAGGGAGGGATGGGATCTTGCTGGGAGCTGCTGGAGGGAGCTGGCTCCAAACACACTGAGAAATGCCACAGATGGGCTGCGGGCAGGCTGCCGTGCCGGGCAGCGGGCGCTGTCTGTGCGGGGGTTGCTGCTCTGCTCACTTCAGGTCTTCAGCAGGGGTTAGTGGAGGGGCAGAGCTGTGCGGCAGAGCCGTACGTTCACAGCAGCAAACGCTGGGAAACACTCAGAGCATGGCAGGAGGGAAGAAGGGAAAGGAGCCACGAGGAACTGGAAACCTGAAAGGCAGCCTGGGAGGTGCCAGGTATCACAGACTGAGAGAGTGCATCTGTGCAGCTAGACTGCTGCTGGACACGGACCCGGCTGACTGTGGGCATCCTGAAGGGGCTGGCTGTTGGGAGGGAGCTGGGCTGGCCTGGAGCTGGGGGGAAGAGACAGGGAGGGTTTGCAGGTAGCAAATATCCCAGGGTGAACATACCTTGGAAGAAGAACTATGGGTAGGAAAAGAAACAGTAGGAAAACGCTGCTGGAGCTCGGGGAAGTCTGTGAATTTGGTTTGGGCAGGGCTGAAGTCTTTGCCCCAAGGGAGCAGGGAAAGTCCAAACCTCTCTGGTCCTTCAAACTGCCCTGGGGCTGTCCCTAGAGCAAGGCTCTAAGGGGGCTGCTGCACCGCACAAAGCATGGACAGGGCAGGGCTACAGCTAGAAGATTTCAGTCCATGCTAGTCTTGCACCCTCTGGGATTATAAAAGATTTATCTGTACTAAACTCTCTTTTTCTTGCTGTCTTTCGCTCGCAGGAGTCAGGGACAATACTCTCCCTGGGAGCAGGATGGGGCACTAACAGGGCTGCAGGGGAAAAGTGCAGGAGGAATCTCACTGCGCTTCTCCTAAATAGGCAAAGAGACCCCCGACTGCAGCCCTAGCATCCAGTCCTGGCATTTGTCAGCAGTGGGGAGGGGATGCCAAGGGTCAGCGTCACAGCATGCTACAGCAGCATGCATGCTCGGCCCCGCTGGAAAGCAGCCAGGCTGAAACTTCCTCCTCTGATTGCTGTTGTGAAGAGTCCCCATGCTGGAGGGGTCAGAGATGCTTCCCACTCCTTAGTCACCAAGATCCCAGCATCGCATAGAGACGGTGCCTGTGTGCCCCAGCACGCGTGCTTGTGTACAGCAAACAGTCTGGGTTTGCAGGTGGAGATGAGGGCTATCAAACCTCTAGAGACGATGTAAGAGAGGGAATGGCAGGGAGGGTCAGGACCAGCACCGTGTGCACAGGCGCAGGGAAGGACAGAGCCAAACCAGCCCTGCTATCACTCCCAAACCTCATTTGGATTATCTGGATCCTGCAGTGAATTCAGCCACACAGGGACTTAATAAAGTAAACCTGGTAATAACCAGGCCTGGGTGAAGAGGAATGAAGTCAGCAGGTGAAAGCAAAGAAGCTGTAAAAGAAACTGAATTGGTGAAGAGTGGTCATTCTCCATCCTCATTACCAGCATGACTGGATAGCATGCACATCCATCAGCCCCACAGGGCCAGACTGGGCAGTACTGGCAGCAGGTAATGGTGGCGAGATGCTGTTAGGTGCACGGGGAGGATGCGCACGTACAAGTGTATGTGCACTGAGCCCGGGGGGGGGGCTCACCTGGGAGGAGGCAGGCTCCTGTGCCCTGACTGAGCTGGGCTGTTGCTGCAGCCCTACCATGGAGACTAAGGGCTGCTAGCTCCCTACGGAACTGCCTTCCCCATTGCACGGCCACTCCCCTACCCTCCCGGTGGGGCAGGGCCCCCACGCTCCCCAGGCTGGGCGCAGCGGTCCCCAGCAGAGTGGGAAATGCACAACTGCATTGTGTACTCCCAGCTTCTCCAGCTAAGTACTGGATAAAAGGAGCCAAAACAAGGCACGAAAAGAAAGAGGTAGCAAATTTAGCTTTGTGCTTCATGGATCTCACCTCCACGCCACATTCACTGGGGCAGTCCAGGTCCCCTTGGGACCACCTGGAGTGTTCTCCTGCAACACGAGAGGTGCTGAGGTTGCTGGCCACCCCTGCTGGCAGCAGCACAGCCCTCAGAGAGACCCTGGGCACAGATGCTGGCTATGATAAGCCCAGTTAATGATGAATAAAGTAGCTGTTCCAGAAATCAATCATTATTTAATTGTCCTGTCAAGCAAACACTCTGCCTTGCTTTCCAGGCTCATTAGCAGGTTGTGACTGCGTTGCACGTCCCCAGACTCCCGAGCGAGAAGGTTAGCCCATCCTGGCCAAAGGCCTTCTCCTTCAGGACAGTGCCTTCAGGGAGCTGTGCCCTGCTGCGCTGCCATGCCCCAGCTGGTCCGAGGGCTGGGGACAGTGTGAACAGGCATTCCTGACCCAGCTGATGGGAAGCAGCAGCATGGCCAGGTACAGCTGCCATAACCCCAGGGCAGAGGTGGGTCCACTCCTGATGGAGCAGAAAAAAGCAGATGTGTCTAGCACCCTTCTCAGAGCCCAGGCCCTCCTGGAAGCTCTCAGGAGGTGCTTCGGGGCTTCTAGGCAGAGGTCCAAGCCCTGTCAGGGCACAGTACCTCTGCCTCTGAGCATCCAAGCTTGCAATTCTGCCCAAGAGAAAACCAGCTTGCAAAGGCTCTGAGAAGCAAAGGCAAGAATCACCACAGGGAATTGGCAATTTGGAGGGGGAATATGAGGATGAAGGAAGGGCTGTGAGGGCTCATGGACAATGTGCCTGGCAGGGGTGGACCAAGCCCTCTCTCAGCCCCCAGGAGCACAGCGGGGGCAGCAGTGGGAAGGGAAATGGTGGGCCAGAGGCATGGGGCGAGTAGAGCAAAACAATGTCTGAGCCAGGCAGAGAGCTGGGCCATGGCCACCGGGATGGAGAAGAAAGAAACTGTGTGGAGCTGCCGGAGAGGAAAGCGTTGGTGAGGACCAGGAGGGAACGGAGAGGGTGACACAGAGCCCGTGGACATAGATTAGAGGGAAGATAGCTGAGGCTTTTTTGACGTAGAGCGTCTAATTCACAACTTTCATGCAGCTAGTTTGATAGAGCTGGAATGGAGTGAATAAAGTGCTTGTTCTGATCTCCTGACAGGTAGAGAGCCAGTGCCTCGGCAATGGGCTCCAGGCTCCAACAGAGACTAAATTGCTCTGAGAATTGGGATGCGATGGGCTGCTTTTCAAGGTTCGCAAGTCAAATTGGGCAATTTCCAGGTGGAAATCGAGTCTTTATTCTCCAGGATAAAAATGTTTCTCTGCAGCACTGTTTCGACCCAGCTGTGCTCAGAGCTAAGGCATTGCTCCTAATGGTACGCACCAGCAAATCCATGCCCGGGGCTAGCGAGGAAGAGCCGGGCTGCTTCCGGAGGAGCCGTGCCAGGGGCTGTGCAGGGCTGTGGCTACCCGCACCGCCCTGTCCCCAGCCCCAGGTGCCATGAGCATCAGCAAGGGAGCAGCGTGAGCTCCATCGCCCCCAAACCCCGGAAAGACACGCTGCTGACACCCAGCCTCACCCCGGGGGGGGCTCGCTAGCAGCCTGCGCCCTGCCGCTGTGGCACCGGGGCCGGCGGGGCGCCTGTGGCAGGCTGCCGGCGTGTTGCCCACCGCCGGGCGAGCCCCCCCAGCCCCGCAGCCAGCCCCCAAGCAGTGCCCGGCACTTGGAGAGGTGGCCGCTAGATGTCCCAGGCGCTCCACGCAGCGCCGCCCGCTCGGGCCGCCGCACCGCCCCGGGGCCGCGCAGCGCGGGGGTCCCGGCCGCCGCCCCCCGCCCCAGCGGCACGGTGGGGCCAGGCCGGTGCCTGCAGGCAAAGCCCCCGGGCCCAGCGCCTCCACGTCCTCGGGCACGGCTACACCGCCTCAGCACCCCCCGGCCGCCTGGAGCTGAGCGCGGATGCGGCCACGAGATGTGTCCTGGTGGGATGCCCCCTCCGCGCCCCCCAGGCAAGGGGGAGCAGGGAAGAGCACAGCGAGCTGGTGAGGGGGGGAAAGAGGGAGCGTGGAAGTGTGATGGTAATAAACCACATGGCTGTGTGGGTGGCTAGGTGTGTAATTAGCAGGTTTGGACTCTCTCAGCATCCTTTTTTTAGCTGGAGGTGCAAACAAATAAATCAGGTGGCTGGCAGAAGTTTCTGTAGGCCGTCCTGGGTGTGGGTCTCCTGGGTCTGTGGGGTCGGGGGGAGAGGGGGCAACACGGGGGGGCTGCTCCTTGGGGCTTCCCAGTGCTGGAGGGCAGCGGAGTGGCCATGGGGCAACCCCCTGAGCAGAGCAGAGAGGGTGGCCTGCAGAGAGGCTGGCAGCGTTGTGCCATGGAAGTGGGCCAGGACAGAACCAGGGATGGACAAGTTCTGGAGGTGCCACCAGCCATGCTGGAGCATCCCTCTCAGCCTTGGGGTGCTCCTGCTGGATTTGCAGCCTTCAACCCTGCAGTACCCTCAACAACAAGCCCCCGTGAGGGGCTTCGAAGGGGCACAAGATGCCAACCAAATTGATATGATTGATAACTCTAGCTGGAGGCTTCTTCACATTCCAGTTTGGGGACTGAGCAGGGTTGTTCAGAGGCAGTGGAGATCAGGGTGATGGCTCCCACATGGGGAGGCTGTGAGGCTGTCACTCAGCATCTCCAGCCCTTTGAGGCATCAGCCACCTTGGGCGGCTTGGGAGGCTGTCAGGCTCTGACTGCTCATCTCAGCCACAAAATGCCAGCCCAGGGTCAGGGAAGAGTGAGTTTCCCTGCTTGCTGCAGCATCCAAATCACTGGCCTGGAGAAATGTGAGCTCAGATTTGGTCTAGGCTTCAGTCTTCTCCTCCTCAGCTCAGGACCACCCTAAGGAAATATCCTAGGGCTGCTGTCTGGAGAGAGGGGCATTGGCACCTTACCCTCAACGTCAAACTCCTACTTAGAAACATCCATTCCTGTAGAGCTACTGGGAGCCAAGCTCACTGACCTCAGGGAAGCAAAACTCTTCCAGCACAGAGGCAGCCCCATCCTTTGCTGAGACCAGGCTCCCTGCCTGGGGTGCCCGAAGGGACACCAAGTATCCCACAGGAGTCCTCACAGAGGTCCACCAAGACAACGTGTTTATTACCAGGACATTCTCACTGCTGCTGGAAGATGCACAGAAGCTCCTGCTTGTGGATTGAAATTTTGCTCATGTCTCATTGTCCTGCGCTAACAGTTACAGCCCTCAGTTTCACATCAGGTTTTCTCTGTCTCCTTTTATACCCAGTATTGAACTGGACACAGTGGATATCCTAGATGGGTCCACTTTCTTTTTCTGGCTTGCCCCATTTCATCCATACCCTTTGATCCAGTCCCATCATTTCCACTTCAAGGCTCTTCTGCCTGTGAAGTCCCTTTCATGTCTACTGCTGCCCCAGGACCCTGTATCCCATCCTTCCCGCAGCTCCCTCCCCACAGACCACTCTGGGCTGCCTGGTCCCGTCGCAAAGGGGGAGCATCATCCTCAGGGAGCAGCGATACCCTGTGCTGGAGCACACCTGTGCCTTGTGCTCCCCTCCAGGACCAGCCCTGCGCCCCTCAGCTCTCCAGCCCCGCCTGCCCCAGGGCTGTCCCTGGGGTCCATGCCCTGGGGATGCTGTCCCTGCCACAGCCTGTCACCCAGCACAGAAGTGATCTGGCAGATAGGACCTGGCTTTCTTCCAGGTGAGAGACCCAAGAGGGGGACAGGGACATAGCATGCAGCAGGCTTTGGGGGGACAGAGAGATGTCCCCCCCTTCGCAGCTGTGGCTTGCTGACAGAGCAGCTTAGCTGCGGCACCTAACTCTATCCTCACATCTCTGCAAATCCCCCTCCTATCAATCGAAGCTGGCAATGTAAAGCGGCTGTTAAGGACTGCTCATTTGTCTCTGCTTAAAACATATCCGTACTCAAATGATTCATAACCACCCTGAAGGCTAGCGCATGCCAGCACCCCTCCTTTCCCCACCATCCTGTTTATTTTATCCACGATCTGCCTGCTTTCAGCTCAGGGCTATTTCCACTTTGCTTACTGTGGCCCAATTCTCCTGGGGATTCACAGGGCTCCTCTACAGTTCAGATGTTTAATTCATTTGCCAATGATCTGCTCTCTCTTTAAAAATGAAGTTATGCTGTGGAGATGACACCTTTCGAGCTTACTTTTCCAAACCCTAAGTTTCCAAACACAGCCTGTATTTATCAGCAGCAAGGTGATCTCCTTGGTCTAGCTAATAAGTGGATTGCTCTCTTCCCACTCCAGCCAGTGGCTGCAGACCCAGACAAACTTCAAGGTGTTAAATTATTACCCAGGTCAATAGGTTCAATCCAAATCAAATGTTGAGCCTCTCTTTCATATTTGTTATTGCCAAAGAAATTGAATCTTTGTGTGGAGATGTGCGCCCTGCATGTAAGGAGGGGCAGTTCCCGCTGGCGGGAGCTATAGGAGATATTTATTCTGTCTTCAGGAATATGATGAGAGGAAAGGCAGCAGCTGCCCCCAGGCGTCTCACAGCTCTTGTCTGCCCTGCAGTCCAGAGCAGATAGGAGTGTGCAGAGGATGATGCTAAAGTATCTTCTATATGGTATGGAAAGAGATGCTACAAAACAACACTACAAAATTTTCTTTACCATGGCCCTGTCAAGTCCCAACCATGCCTTGCTGAGGGGCCTTCTGGGCTGCTCCTGCCTTGGCTGTGTGGATACTTTCTCTCTCTGCCTGGTCTGTTTCTTTTCCTTGCCCACGTTACCACTGGAGTTAGATCACCCTTCCTGGGACAGGGTTCAGGCTGCTGCTTGCACCCGCCCGGAGTCATAGCATGCTGTAGGAGGTGGCTTTTCTCTGGGTCAGCAGCACTGGTGGTCCCACACAGGCTGAGCGAGGACATCCCACTCACGCTGCTTCCCTCACAGTGTGTCTCTGCAGCACAGGGATGAACTCCAGTACCCTGCCACCTTGGAGGCCCTGGGAAGCCAGGAGCATTTGCAGAGAAACCTCCATGCAGCTCAGGAGCAGCACCGGTGTGGCTGCCACATGTGGAATCATTGCACCTCTGAACTGATGCACACATGCAGGCCAATTTTTCACGCCAACAGTTGAGTTTCCAAACAAAGAGCTTAGGGGGACAAATCCTGTGACCAGCTCTAGTTTTCAAAAGATACCTAAAAGCGTTTCACTCCAGAAGGAATCTAGTTTAAGTGATGCACCTGAGAAATGCTGGGAATCAGTGACGCCTTCCCTTCCAGGCTGAGGAAAGCATTTGGGCTGATTTGCTGCCTTTTTTACTTGACAGAGAAGCAGTAACAGAAAGACAATTTGGAGGAAATCTATAATGAACTGTTCCCCCTCCCCCTTCTCTAATGCTTTGTGCCCTTCAGCCAGAAAAGTCAGTCATTTGCCCATCTCTGATTCTACAGACAGAGAAATACTGGCTGAAAACCTTGCCTGAAATTACCCCTAAAAGCGGCAGTAGAGCCGCATCCTGCAAGCGGTGCCTGGCAGTCCCAGGCTGGGGCACAGGGCTTTAGAAAATAGGCAGAAAAGAGCCCAAACCTGCTTGATTCAGAGACCGTGCTTGCAAGGGAGCTGGAAAACAATTCCAAGCATGGATATTAAATGGGAGGGAGGGTGATGAAGGGGTAGGAGAGAACTGGGGAAGGGGCACAGTGTATCAGTGGCTGGGGTCTAACACTGATGGGGACGGGGACAGGATGGCACTGGGGGCACCCAGCAGGGAGCGTGGTGGGCAGGAAGAGCAGAGCTTTGGGCTACCGTTCGAGGTTGAGGATGCTCCTGGGAAGCTGTAAGCACATCCCATCCCATGCAGAGGGGCCGTGAAGGTGGCAGCTGAACCACGAAGGCCTGAAGTGACCATGCCCGTGCTGGGGGGTCATGCCTACAGCCTGCAGGCTGCTCGGCCACAGGCTGCCGGGCCAGGCAGGACTGGCCGTGCCGGGGCTTGCTCCACCGTGCTTGCAGGTGGCACAGGGGGATTTCAATGGGCAAGTTTTTGCTGAGCGCCTGGTTCTCTCCGCAAGCGACAGTGAAGTCTGCAGGCTGGGCTGAGGGCAGGGAGGGGTTGGGTACCACGCAAGAGCAGGTATCTGCTGTACAAATTCACCATGCCGGAGCTGCAGCAAATTACTCATTCTTTAATAATAGTGTTTATTACCTGCTTCTGATGGTGGTTCAGGGAGCCAAAGCGAAGTAGATCCAGCTCCCCGAAGCTTTAGCTCTGCCAGCCATTTTCACGACACAAGAAACTTTTGCCGGAGAAATGCAGTCACTACATTTTAGCTTGGGCAATTCTTTCTCCTAACAGTCTACAAAGTAACCAGTTATTATCCCCCAGAGACCAAGGCTTTTTTTTTTTTCCTCCTTCTGCGTTGCAGGCAGGCTCAGACCCTGCTCCTCCAGTTATCCCTGGCATTTACATAAAGCTGCCTTCCTCCTGGGAAAAAGGTTTTTTACTGGTGGTAAATCCCGAGCTCCTGAAAAGGGAATTTTTAATTTTTGTTCTTTTTTCCCCAGAAGCAAAGCAGGCAGCCCAGTAGAGTGGCTCCGGGGAGAGCAGCACGGCTTTTGTGAAACCTGCAGCAGCTTCAGAGAAGGAATTATAAACAGGCACTGGGCAGAGATGGAAAGCGCTTCCCTTTGAAACTCCTGAAGGAGCAGCGGCTCTTCCCGCAGACGCAAGCCGGGAGGGTGTCCGCAGGGCTACGGGGGGACGGTGCTGCTCAGGGCAGTCGTTTCGCTGGCACAATTCACGGGCAAGAGCCCTCTGGACCGAGGTCCCCGGGCTGTTCCCCTGCCCCGCCGCATCCCAGGGATGCGCAGCCGGGGTGGGCGGCAGCGGGGTGGCCCCGTCGGCTGCTGAAGCCCCGCAGCAGAAGGAAAACAACCCCCGAAGTTCAGCCAGCGGCTGCCGGGGAGGGACCCCCGATGGCTAGCCGGCTCCAAGGTGCCATTGCAGTTCCTCTACCATACCCGGCCTCCAAAACTTTTGCCGAAAACCCTACATTTCGCCCACCGCCCAGCCTCTAATAAGGTAGCGTTGTCCCGCTTGCTCCAGGTCGCAGCCTTCCGTCTTTACAGCCGCCCACGCATTTTCCGACCGCCACCCCCCCACCCCGGGGTGGCCAGCTCGAGCCGGGCTGCCTTTCCCAGGGGACCCGCTGCCCCCCGATGCGAGCAGCCTGGGGACCAACGCCCGCCCCCCCGGACCGCCGCCCGAGCTGGGTGCGCGGGTCCTTACCTGCGTGCCGGGCAGGGCTCAGCCGCCAACTTGCGGCGGCGGCGGCAGGAGCGGAGCGGCGGCGGCGGGCATGCCCACGGCCGGCGGCGGGGTGTCCGGGGCGGGCGGCGGCCCCTGCGGCGGGGGGGCCGGGCCGGGGGCCGGCGGGGAGCGGCGCGGCGGAGCCCCAGCCGGTGCCGGGGTGTGCGGCAGCGCGGCGGGCCCCGAGCGGCGGCGGCGGAGCCCTCTAGCTGCGGCAGGGCCGTACTTCACCGCCGTGCCCGGGGACTCCGCGCTGGCTGCCGCACGCCGGCGGCGGCACCGCCAACCGGCTGCCCGGGGGTCGCCGATGGGAGCCGGGCCCCGCCGCCCAGCGGCTCCCGGCGCGGTTTCGCCTCCTGCTGCTGCAGGCGCCGCGGCAGGAACGTCTGCTCCGGCTGCGCTGCCCAGGGTACAGCCCTGCCCCAGCCAGGGGACACCCCGCGCCGGCCAGCGGAGTTTAAAGGGGAAGGATAAACGACATTCCTCCCTGCCGGTGCTGGGGGGTGTGTCAGGCAGCCCGGCCTGGAGGCTGCACCCCCGGAGCAGGCGGCTCCTTTGCTGGCTCAGCCAGGTGTTTTTCTGCCCTGCTCCGTAAGGACCCGGGTGGGATGTTGATTTGCCTCACGCACACCTGAGTATCACTCCGCTTAGTTAATTCGGAGTTAATCCTGATTTGCACCAGCGCAGCCAGAGCCGACGCCGCAGCCCCCCCCCCCCCCTTCCTGCACGCCCCCCCCCCGCCATCCCAGTCAATGTCCCGGGGAGACCGTGCTGCTCCCTCTGCCCCCGCAGCTCCCCGAGCCCTGCGCTGTCCCCCAGCTTGCTCCTAATCCCCCCCAGTGACCCCTCAGCGCCTGCCCCCACATCAGGAGCACCGGGACAACTGCTGGCAGATACACACACGGCTGAAGCCCGGTTCAGCCGGGCATGAAACCCGGTCCAGACCCGCTGGAGCATGGGCGGAGAGCTGCCTGCCATCACCCATGCCCAGTGCTGCTACTGCACTGCGCAGACCCAGGTGTGACCCATGGCCACCCGTGCCCACCACCCACACTACTGGCAGGCACCCCTCGCAGCCCGTGCCAGGGTCCCCTCGGGACCACACCGTGGCTTCTCAGCACAACGTGCCTTTCTGGAGGTCCAGGCTTGTCCCCAACACCTCCCAGCTTCTTCCAGGTGCTGAGCTGATGGGTGATGGGTTGTGCGCTAGAGCAGGCAGATCCTAGGGTCCCATTTCCAGAGGGGCTGGGGCTGGGGCTAGGGGAGGAGGTGGCAGGGCAGCCTCCCCTCTGCTCCAGCCCCAAAAGAGATGCGAGTCTTTCCAGTAGCAGCAGTGAGATCCTTTTGCAAAACCAAAGGGGCAGGTTTACATGGGCTAACGACAGGACCAAAGAGCCTGCATTCCCCAAAGAACCAGAGGCAGGAGGCCAGCTTTCCATTCTTGGGGGCAATCTGTGTGTCCCATTGTCAGCATCCCTCAGCAGGTCTGGGAAGGATGTGAGCCCAAAATGCTCCCCCCTGCCCAGGCTGGTGGCCTCAGCTGGCAGGCTGTCTTCCAGGATGTGAGCCGGAGCACAAAACTGCCGCTGTGAACAGAGTGATCCCCAGGGAAAAGGCGTCCCTGTTGGCCAGACCCAGCCAGCATAGCCTGAGAAGGGAATAGTCCATCCCCATGTTCCTGGGGAGTGGGACAGTCAGGAAAGGGCTTGGGATGCAGCAAAGGAGGTTTGGCATCTCCATCATCCACGCTCTGTCGGTCCGGGTTAGAGGCATCCTTTAGAAATGGCCTGGGCATGGAGCAGGTGGCTTGTAGTGGCCTCTCCAGCTTCAGTGACTCCCACTCAGGCAGACTCCCAGTGAGTGTCAAGCAAAGCCCCAGTTGCGCACACCCCAGGACACTGGGCTCTCTGCAAGGAGAGCCCTGGTCCCCAGTCCCCATCAGCGTGGGGTGAGCTGCAGTCTGTGAGGAAGCAGGGGAGGCAGCAGGACTTGCCATTGCATAGCCCGGGACAAGGAGGTTTGATGGCAATCACCTTCCCCTGCTGAAAGTCCCTTTAAGAGTCCTGCTTGCGTCCCTGGAGCCTGTGGGCGTGTGGTGGGCTGGAGCTCAGCCCACCGCCGGCTGCCCACTTTCTGGGTCCTGTTGTTTGCCTCAGTTATCAGAGCCCGCGCAGCCCTGTCCAGCCAGCGTGCACTAATTAAAGGCAAACCAATTGGGCCTCATCACAGACAGCCTTTTGGCAAGGCTGGAGGGGCTGTGGAGGTGAAGGGAAGAGAAATGCGGGCTTGAAACCCCTTCTCTCTGTGCCATGGAGGACCCTGAGAAAAAAACTCAGTTGCTGGATGAATCATCTTCATCCACGGCTTGGCAAGGCCCAGAGAGCTTCACCTCGTGCTGAGGTGCCAAGGCACCTTGCAGAAGGTGAGTGGGCGAGCAGGGAGGATGGCTGATGGAGGCAGCACTGACACCATGGCGTGCACAGTCACCTCTGCCACAGCTGCCCCTGCGCGGTCCCCACCACCTGCTTCCGTCAGCCTGGGGTGGCTGCTCTGTCCTTCACCGGGGCTGCACACATCGCTAGATTAACATGCAGGCTCTGCGATTGCCCAGCGGGGCAGGGGATTAGCCCTTGCCAACTTATACAGATATAGTGCTTAGCAGCAGAGCTGCAGTGCTGTTTCTCCTGCTTTAATGGTGATAAGGCAACATTAGCATCCTAAACCAAAGTCTCTCAGACCTCCAGTGGCTCTAAGAAATGCATGCATGCACAGATATTATACGTGCATGCTACTGCTTATGGAGGGATGGCAAAAACCAGCCTAAGTGATGTGGTTTGGGGCTTTGCTTTTGTAACTACAGCCACTCAGTCCAGATTAGAGAAGGGCAGTGTCTCTGGGAGGTGACATGAGGCACAAGGGCTGTGTGACCTAGAAGAGTTTGTCAGAGATAAACCACCTTGGGGCCACTGAGGAAAAACTGCGGGTTGGAAACTTTCCTGCCTAGAGAAGGAAAAGGGACAGAGTCCAAAGGGAGTGCAGCAAAATGCATGGGCCTCCTGTTCCACTGAAACTCCTTGTCATATTTGTGCATCTGCTGGCACAAGTGAAAGGAAAATGGTATCAAAATGGCCCTTTGCTCTCAGCTGCGAGGGAGACCTCTGGCAAAAGCCCATCCAGCAGAAGGAAATGAGATCTCATTACATGAAATATTAGCTGACGCAGTATCACACTGGACTTGTTACACCAGCTAAATGATGTCCCTCCTCAAAACATAATTAGGAAAAATGTTGCCATAGACATAAAGTATGCAAGGAAAAGGCTGTGCTTGTGTTTCAGGGCTGCCTCGCATGGGAAGGTGGGGTTTTGTTTTTGATTATGTTCTCTCAAACATTAAAGCCTCCCTGCCAATGCGTCCTGAGCTTCACATGCTTCATCTAACTACAGACATAGCAACAGATAAATATGCCACGACAAATTTGGTAACATTACTTTATTGACAGCCAAAAAAAACCACCCCAGATCACTAGAGACTGAAAGCCTGAACTCCTGCCAAACAGTCTCAAGCAGAGAGCTGAGATGAAAGATTTCGCGCCAGAAAGGGACAGAAACTACTAAAACCCCCAATAACTGGAAGACATCTGCAAAGGTGAGGGACTCAGCTGCAGAGCATACTCAGAGTAGCAGAGACAGAGAGTGGAGACACGACGAAAGGGAAACAAATCATATTTGAGGCAACTGGACGTTGCCATTCGGCTGGCTGCATCAAGTGGCACCAGAGGACATCAGGCAGGACCTGCTCATCAGAGGCACCCGATGTCCCTTACGCCGGCAAAATAAGTGGGGGGATTTGAAGTACTTGTTTAGGATGACTGGGGGACCACTGAACAGATTAAAGTTGTATTTGCAGCTATTAAAAATGATAAGATTAGTGAAATCTAGAGAGGAGAGAAAAGCTTCACAGGGATCAGCCAAAGCTAATTAATTGGGCAGCGTGATGGGAGAAGAAATTAAGCGTGGACAAGGAGAAGGTAAAGCATATTGGAAGGAACAGCTTCAACACTTCATAATCACTAGTGATTTCTAAATTAACTGGAAGCATGAAGGAAAAAAAAAAAAGATGTGGGTGTATCTGTGGACAATAGAGTGAAAACCATCTGGTTAATGTACAGTGGTGAGGAAAAAAACCAACATGCTGTCAGATTGCTTTGATAGAGGGATACAGAAAATAACAAAAATATTACAGTAGTGTGTTGGTAGTGACTCAGCTGTTACAGATAAGTTGAAGTTTTTCAATTAGCAGACAGAATCAGATCATTTATAGTGAGAAATACAGTTAAACCCCCCTAAAGTCTTCTGTAAAAGTGAAGCGCCAAGCCCCGGAGTGCAGAGTGAAGTTTTTAAGCATTTACAAGAAAATCTGGCCATTTAGGAGGCATCAGTAAGCAAGGCATAAGCTGCAGGTGCCTTACAAAACATAGCCAGCACCCAGCATCAGATTTTGTCCTGCCTCTGATATGTTTAACACCTGATAACACAGACGTCTCCAACTTCCCATGTAGTTAAAGCTCCCAAGAAGCCCATGTCTGCAATATATTTGAATAGTTTCCTTCTGGGATTACTGTCGTTTTCCTCCCTCTCAGTAAACATTGGCTTCTGAGGGGGCTGAAGACCAAAATGCTTCAGTGCAGAAGAATCCACGGGGGAAGTCCCTTCTCACCCATCCCTTGCCCCACGTCGCCCATGGCCCTGACAGCATCTCATGCAGCCATGCCAAAGTGGAATTCTCCCTACCCCTTGCCAGCGGTGCTGGAGCAGTATTCAGGCTGCTGGACACTTCAGCAGATGATGGATGGGGCAAGGCAGGTGCCTTTGGAAAGCTATCTAAAGCACCTGAATTCTGCGGTAATTAAGCTCTCGATTGACATGCTGTGAATAGCCACCCAGTGGGCCCTTTTCCTCGGTTCGGCTAGGGAGCCTTGTTGGATGCCTGAGGTATGTGGCAGCATCTCCAGCTCCTCTAGGAAACACTCCCATCCTCCTGGACAGTCGCTTGGATGCCTGTCCCACTTGGGACGCCAGGACATGGAGATCATTATGGAAAAGGGCAAGTCCTTGTGAGGGCAAGAGACCTCCATGAATCTCAAATGGAGTTGGTGCTCCTGGACCAGAGCCAGCCAAGGTGTAGGCTGGGAGGGCAGGGGAGCAGTGCAGGATGTGCAAGGATGTGAAGGGGGGCAAGGAGGGAGAAGGAGGTGGTGTGTACGGCACGGGTGTGTGCACGTTATGTAGGAGATGTAGCGGACATCTGGAGGATGAGTGGAATGAGGAAGGGAACCCTGTGTGCTGTCTAGCTGCTTTGCATCGCTCTGGCAAAGCAAAGCAAGCTCTAAACCCAGAATAGCTGGTCCATATGCTTTGTCTGCTTTCACCCGCAGCCAGAGCCTTATGGTGAATCCAGCCATGAAAGATAACAGTCTTTTTAAAAAAACAAAGCTGAGCTGGTGGGACTACCTGTCTGCCATGGCTGACCTTGGTACGGTCCTTCCAGCCTGCTGCACTGTGGTTCTGCAACCATGCAGATGGTGTCATTGAACGGCAGAGCTGAGATTGCCATTAAAAGTGAAACTCTGAGTTATGAAGAAAATCAAGGGGAAAAGCCACACAACCCCAAACCTGTTCTCCTGTGGCTGATACCAAAAAAGCTCAGTGAGCTTCAGCTGTAAAAAGTGTGGATGTGTCTGGGCCAGGGAAGAGTGTTTGAGACCTGTCTGTGCACTTCTACATCCTATTATGTTGGATTTAGGGCATAAACTGAAGGCTTCACTCTGAGACAGCTCTTCCCAAGAACAGAAGTCTGTGACACGTGCTGGTCTGGCAAACCTTGCCCAGCTCCGGTCAGGATGGAAGTGAGGTCAATGGCTGACGGACATGATTCAGCCTTCCTGCTACCAGGGCTGGTCTGCTGCTGGTACAGGCTGCAGCCACTGGTCCCCTGAGCCTTGGAGGGCAAGGAGAAAATAGCAGGACCGAGCCATGTTTTGAGAGGAGATAACGGTGAGCGAACTCCTCATGTCCCACAGCTGCCTTTGAGCCAACAGGATTCAGTCCTGTAATCCCACAAGGGCCTGATCTGTGATGCTTCGCTTCCTCAAAGGTTCATCTACTTTTTTTTCCCCGTTCTGTCATTTTTCAGAGTCCTGCTCTGCCAAAAAAGGCCCGTGTTGAGTGAGGCTGTGCCCCAGCCTGTGCCCACAGGGGCAGCCAAAGCTGCTGGGGGCTCTCGGGCTCCTCTGTGCCGCGCTGCAACTGCGGGGGGTTTAAGTCCAACCCCAGCAACTACCTGCGGTGGCAGTCACCTGCTGGAATGCAGGTCCTATGCTGACTGATGGCTGAATAAAGCCTCTGTAGAGGCTGGCAGACTGATCCCTGGGGACCTCCTGGCTCAGCTATTGGCAGGAGGCAAAGTCTCTGGAAACGAACCTCTCCAAGGCTGCCGAAGCCCCAGCGAAAGGCAGGCGGTAGGGTTTGGGAGAACATACCGAGGTGCAGCTGCGTGAAAACAACAGCGACCTTCCCTGTTTGTGCCCAGGCCCTTGCTGGCTCTGAGGAGGGGCAGGGGTGGACTGCATCCCTGTCTGCAGGATCCCGCAGTCTCCTGCAGACCCTCCAGCATCCCCCTGCCCTCTCCCAAGAGCTCGTGCTTGTCTCTCGGGCAGCTGGGTGCATGGGGTGCTTCACCGCTGGGGTGGGGAGCAGATCTTCACTCCCATCACAAACCCCCGTGCACAGACCTGCAGATCTTGGGGCTTCTCCTTTTTTCCTCCTTCCTGGTATCAAGCCTCTGGGAAGCAGGTTGTGGACATTTTAAGGAAATTCAGCTCAGCAAGCAGAAGGACTTTGCCCCCTAAACACTTAAAAAATATTGAAATTCACTTGAATAAGCAAAAAAATGACTGAACTGTCATGCAAGAGGCACATGAATCATCTTCAGGGAGGAAAGCGATCCTGGCGATGTCTGGGCTTGAAGTAACAGTAGTTAACATTATAATGACTCATACCACATATGCGTCACATCGCTTTTCATTAAGAGCAGCATTCTGGTGTCCTGTGACTAACTGGAAGCTGGAATTGTGGTCCTAAAGCCTTGGGCTGGGGACTCATCTTGTCCGTATGCTCTGGCTGAGTGCCATTATCAGCCATCAAATATTAAATAATAATAATAATAATAATAATAATTCTCAGATCAAACACTTCATTCAAATGACAAAATGAGATGGTCTTTGGAGCTGCCGTCCCCAGGGAGCGCCATGGTTTTAATAGGAAGAAAATGGATAAATTGAGGGCAGGCACCTCCAGAGAGGCCTTTCTTCTGCTCTTGGCTCATTAATGTCAAGCAGGGCTCTGCAGCCCATTTCTGATCTTCATACAAGGTCAAAATTTCCATTTTTTGTCTCTCCACAGAAGGACCTTGGTTTCCTTGTCAATAACCCTATGGCCCCCTCAGCACCCTCCTCCCAACAAATCTTTTGATCTGAGTAAATCCCCTCTAGCAAGCCACGGATGTCACCTCCTGCAGCCCAAGCCACCCCAGCGGCATCAACCACAGCAGCCTGTGTCCCACCAAGCCTCTTGGTTTGCCCGTGCTTGCCAGGAGCCGGAGCTAGCAGTGACCCCTCGCCCTGCGAAACGGGGCTGGAAGCTGGAAGAATTTGGGGTGACAGAGGTGGAGGGGTAATGGTGGGCAAGAGATGCAATACAAGGATGGATGGGTCAGGGAGGGAGAAATGCAGGGGGAGTCAGGGAATGAATTAGTGGCAGCTAATTGAGGACAACCTCAGCTTTTTGAGGGCAGCAGCTGCAGCTTTTGTGGGCTCAGGCCATTGTACCTGGCCAGGGGAGGTGGCAAGGCTCTGGGATGATGCCACCTCCCCCAGCCAGGCCAGCCTCCTCTAGCATCAAAGCCTTGCTGCTGCCCTGTGAGCTCAGTGAGGCAATTTTGGGGTTTGGTTTCCTTCTGCTGGGGTGGGTCTGGAGTGCGGTGAGCCCAGCCAAGGCAGTGCTTGTGGAATATTGCCTCTGCTCTGATGACAAAATGCTCAGATTACATCAAAAATTGATGAGTGGTGAGAGGAAATTGCCAGAAAAGAGGAGGTGAAGGTGAGGACACCACCAGGAGCAACCTGTCATAGGGAAAAATGGGAGAGATGCAGCTCTGGGATACGAGCCAGGGATGCACAGGCTCCTATGCCACAGCTGTGTTTTGGTGGTAGCATAAGTCGGCTTCCCAGAGGACCACCACGGGCTTTGAGGCACATGTAATGTCACTTGTTGGCCATGGTTGCCCTGTTTCAGTGCTGGTAGAGCTACTGCACCCATTCCGGGCTGGAGCCCTCCGTGGAGGATTGCAATGAGCAGGCTGGGTACCACAAGACGTTGTGCAAACACTTCTGCATGGCTGGGAGACAGCCCTCCTGCTCAGACCTGCCTTGCGATAAGGCTCTGGAGAGCTTGGTCCATGGGACGGGTGGGAAGCCCTGGTGCAGAGCAGCAGCAGAAGTGCCTATAGCAAAAGAGCAACTTCCTATGGACATCCATGGAGTCTCATGTTCTCAGGGCAATGACTCCTCCAGGCTCTGGGCCCTGCTAAAGCTTGTGCCATCAGCTTAAAACCACTCTTCATAACCAAATTTTCCTCCAGCACAACGACAACGCTGGACCTTGGGTGCGAGCAGAGTAGCCAAGGGATATGCTGGAGTTACTGTATCGAACTGCAGGAAGAGAAAAAACCCCACAATCTGGAGGATATCTGTGTGCTAAAATCACTTTACCCCCCTCCAATCTGAATAATACACACCAGCCAGCCAGATTTTTATCAACCTTTACAAAACATACCACCTACGGGCCGAAGGAAGCAAGAGAAAATGCATCCCAAAGGGTAGTATTTGTATGGGAAAGGATGAACTACCAAAAGAAAAGTGCTTAAAACAGAAGCTCCCTCTCGATCGTTGCAGCAGGACAAGGACAGTGCTCTCCCTGCTGAAGTGCAAGCGCTACCATGGGTGGTACTGATGCACCATCTGAAATCCATGGTAGGCCAATAATCATTCACATCAGCTGCTGAAATACCTTGTAGGGGCTAGATTAACAGGAGCAAGAGCCTTACAAACCTTGGGAGGTGAGATTGCCTGGAGTTAGAGGCAAAAATACAATAGCAGCAGGGTTCAGAGGGAGACAGTGGTGGTATAAATTGCCCATTCAGCTTCGCTTCTGTAACCCCAGGACAACTCCCAAGCTGGACCTGTGACAAGGACAGCATCTGCAACCATTTTGGTACCACGCTGGCTCAGACCAGCTCCGAGGTACTTTCACAAGCAAGCAGGCTGTAGTGGGGAGCTTTAATCTAAGGAGAAGTAGCCAATATATTTGTTTTCTTGTGGATGCTCAGCTGTAACAGCCAACTGTGCATGAAGTCTGTGCAGCTGCTTATTTTTTATTTGGGTCCGTTTTCAGGGTTATAGATTTAGCTGTACCAATAACTGCCTCAACCTCAGACTAAAGATCATTTATAAACAGGAAAGTATTTCAAAGTGTTGAGTGTGCCAGGCTATGACATAAATGGTAATAGTTTGGAGGGACTGTGCCATAATCAATTGACAAGATACTGTTATCTGTGAGACGGTTAAAGATGCAAACTCAGAAGCACATTTTTAAAAGGTAAGAATATAAAATAAAAATGTTTTACAAACCCCTCTGGCTCTCCAAAAGCCATTGATGCATTTCTAACACAGCATGTTAAATCCATCAGCACAAATAGCATCACGGCTGGCCTGAAGGGGCCTGCCTGCCTGTCTGCCCTTTTCCTCCACCTCCCTGCACCGACCGGGAGGGACCCTCACAGGCAGCCCTGTGGGCTCAGGGCCACAGCTCTGGACCTGAGCAGGTAAGGCCTGAAGACCAAAATGACCATGTAGCTTCTGGATTGAGGTACCCCAGTCTCATAACGACATGTCCAGGACATGTGGCTGGATGTTGTTCCCAACTGCAACATTTCTCAGCTATCCAAAGGTCAAATATTTTTAAAAACAAGCTTCTGCTGCAGGGTGATGGGCCAGCTTTGAAAATTCACTCTGACCAGGGTCTTCACAGCTAGTTATCACACCACACCGGCGTGCTTTCAAAGCATGGGGGTCCTGCAGCAGCTCTGCCAGCCCTGGAACCCAGGGAGGTGGGGTACCAAAGAGCATTCTGTTTGTTTTCCCCTGGTTGTGCAATTTGCACAGGCTTTACCCTGATTTACTGCACCCATCGATGACCTTGTGAGAGCAGTAAACACCCGCATGGCCATTTGGTTCAATTACTGTAATTCCTTCTCCACGGGGCTTCTCCGTCGTGCCTTGCAGGTTGTTCTGGAAGCAGCAGCGTGCTGGCTTGCTGGCTGGAGCTGCAATGATCATATCGTTGTCACTTCTGCTGCATTTAAAGCACTGGATTGACTGACTTGGCCTCACTAGACCTTAAAGCCTTCACCAATGTTTATTGTGGATGTCCTAAAGTCCTGTCCACCATCCACACAGGAGCTGCCTGCCAAATCTTGTCAAACCTCTGTCCTCACCTTAGCCTACTCTGCTGCTTCAGCAGTGCTGCTATAGAGCAAGAAGGTCTGGCATTATCCTTGTCACTCACCTGGCTGAGATAGGGACTTCAGTAAAGACCATTTTCTAACGCACCAAGATGCCAGTGACAGGCAGTATGCTGGCAGCAGGTATTGCATGGACAGGAAGGAGGGAAATGTGGGGTGCAAGTCTGGGATGCTGCACACAACGGCACCAGGCCAGCTGCAGGAGGAGTGCCTTCAGGAGAGCTCAGAGCTAAAGTGGTCAGGAAGGGCAATCAGGAGCTAAACAGAAGAGGGAGGAAGGATAAAGTCCGGGAGGTGAAGATGAGAAGTTTAAACCTGATTCAAGAAGTAGCCAACAGAGGGAAAGCCATTGATGTCACATCATGGTGACAGAAGCAGGTGCCATTTGGCATAGGCTGAAGGAGGCAGAGATAGAAGAGCACGGTTGGGGGCTGCAGGGCAGGGGCTGTCAGGACATGACTTTGACCAGCAACTGGGTTAGAGTGAGAGTTGGCCGTGCAGCAGAGCAAGCCAGACCCTAGAAAAGCCAGGCACAACAGATTGGTAAGTGCTGGACATGGGCTGGGTGTGCAGGGCGAGGGATGGAGGTGGAATGAAGGTGCCCACACAGGCTTCAAAGCTTGGGTCGCAGGGAAAGGAACATCACGGGGAGAATGTCACCCTGCTGGTACGGTAGGTTTTTAGCATTCTCACAATCCCATTTTTCCCTCCTGCTCTGCACCGACTTCCTTTAATTTGCTCATTAAAGGGAGCTGAGTTATTACAACAAATTGTGGCATTTTCTTTTTAAACCTGTAAAAAAGCTAGAGCCCTGAAATTGCCCTGAACACTAATGGGTACAATCCTGGCTCAAGCGAGTTATTGGCAAGCTTCTCACTGACTCCTGTGGAGCCAAGATTTCACCTCAGACGGAGGCTATCTTTCAATTAAATGTATTACTCTTTAATGTTCATTAAAATTCTGTTTAATCCAGGCTCTACAAGGGGCAAACCCTGAAATTAATTAAGAGTTGTATAAAAAGCAAGCGTGAAGGTACCCAGTCAGGAGAAGTGCCTCATTGTAGAGGCTGAGGAATGTCACCAATTTAAGGACAGGTCCAAGGAGTGGGATAACCTGGTGCTGGAGCCCACTGGGAACATGAGCTCCCAGGATGTGAAAGGCTGTGGAGCTGGCGGGGCCCCCTCCAGCTCCGCATGACTTCTCTTTGGTAGCACCTTGACTTTTCCAAGGGTCCCAGTGCTGAGGCAAAGAGGGGGAGGCAAAGGAGGCAGCATGGAGCTACGCTGCTCCAAAGTGCCCAGCTAACACCCTTCCCCCTGCTTCACCCTCTCTCCTTCCTTCAGCATCCTTCACGTACCCACGCAGACAGGGGCTCACTCCTGCCTGTGGGTGCTTCCCCCTCCTGCCATCCCCAGCAGCTCAGCCCACAGCTGCGCTGCGGTCACAGGGCAGCCTGGTCCCCATGACCCCACAGGGCTCATCTTCACCATCCCAGCCTGTTTCATGTCCATCTGCTGTCCCCCAAAGGCCCTCCCCAGAAAAGCCTCAGAGGAGCACAGCCATCAGCAGGGAGTGACGACTGGCTGTCCTGCGCCGGGGTAGAAGACCAACAGCTCCACTCAGCCAGGGGTCCAGTGGTGACCACCCACCCTTCCCTGCTTTCAGAGGCTGGGGGTGCAAAAGAGAAAACATTCTACGCATGTGAGAGCTACCCCAGCTCCTTACCAGCTGTGGGGGCTGCCACAGGTATCCCTCCCAAGGATCCCAGATGTAACCCTGACACTGGGATACTGCAGCATCTGGCTCGTGCTCGGCTTCCCAAGACCCCTCCAGGCTAGAAGCATCCCGGAGGCTGGATCCAGCCTGTGTGAAAGGAGGATGAGGGTGGTAGGCAAACATGGTAGCCATCCTGGGTGGCTGCTGCCCACCCTCCTCCAGCGTGCTGCCTGGCTTCAGACAGCGCACTAAGCAGCCATGTGCAGCTCTGCTTGTGCAGCAGGAGGGTCCCCGAGGTGCCCCAAGTCACCCAGAGGCCACCATATTCCTGAAGAAAACCAGACCTGGTTCTGTGCTTCACCCAACGAGACCCTCCATCCCTGCCGCAGCCTGCGCTTCATTGCACACTTGTGCAAAGCCCCACAGGCTGCTTGTGACTTGGCATCTGGCATCTGACGGTGCTTTGGGCTTCAAAACCCACACTCACCGAGCCATGGAGAAAACACCCCGAGAAGTTGCCCAAGGGTTTGCCATTACCTGCCAGGAGACCAGCCCCGTCTGGCAGCAAGCAGGTAGCTGGCAGGGAGAGCCAGCGCTCCCAGACCTGACATTAGCGGCTGGGATAAAAATCCTGAGGGTTGCTGAAGAGATGAAATGGCTCAGAGGCTGGAAGAGAGAGAAATGAAATGGAAGAAGCTGGCCAGGTGAACTCTGTGAGGACCGTATCGTGCTGCAGCAGGAGAGCCGGGCACTTCTCCGGTCCAAGGGCTGGGATCCCATCATGGGATTAGAGACACTTGGCCGAATAGCTAATGAAGCACCTCAATCAGGGAGCTGAACCCCAGATACCAAAGTATTTTCTCAAAATGTTAATCAAGTGCTTTGGGTCTGTCTGTCAGGTCACTTTCATTTCAGTGCAGGCATCTGAGATTCTCTGCCTGTATTTGCGGATGCTGTGATTTCATATGTGTCTTCATAAGGTTTGTATAAATAAAAAAAAGAAATTCTTCATCAAATAAGTATGAGTGCATTTTTCACAGGCTGCAGCTTTAGGTGGTTTCTAGACCTCTGTGAGAAGCCCAGCTCTGCCACATGTTAGACAAATTATTTTTCTATCCCTTGTGTTTCTCTGCATCTGTTAATTCCTTTATTTTTATTTCTAAAAGCTGTCCCATCAGGCTGGATGACTGCTAAATCCCTCTTCCCTCTCTCTATTCTGCAACCCAGATTTAACCCTACGAGCACCACTGCCGCCTGAAGCCAGAAGCAGGCTGCCAACAGCCGCCGCTCCCTCTCCTCCCAAACGTCAGCTGGTTTCCCAGCCATAAAATATTGCTGGATGAAATATGTTAGGTTCCCTTGATCAATAATCCATCAGTACTCCTGAGCACCAGGGAAGCAGCCAGCTTCTGCCTCTTCGAGCAAATTCCCAGAGAACCATTCGCCTGTCTCCCCTGTTGCCCTGCCGGAGCCTGCTTCTCTCCACCCCTCCCTTGACCCTCTGTCGTTCCCAAACTCTAGCACTGTTCTTCCTTGTGTTTGTTGTATTTCCCTCAGCTGCGCCCATGTTTCTTTTACTTCTTGCTCTCTACCTCTTCTCGCTTTCTTCTTCCAGCCTCTCCCCTCTGCTTCCTCCTTACTCCTATCTCTCAGTAAATTGTGTACTGTCATTTACAACTGTAATGATGATGAAAGACCCAAGATGTGGAAATAGCAGGCGCCAGTTCCCTCCCTGCCCCTTCCCCCCTCCCCGCACACCCCAGGCATATTTCACTTTTCCAGCTCTCCTGCAGCCAGAGCAGCGGAGCACCAGCCTGCCCGGGGAGCATCCGCGTCGTGTCAGCAGATGCAAAAGTGATGAAGGATGGCAGAAAGGGCCAGCTCCCCCAGCTAAGCTCCTTCTGGGAGCCGTGATGTTACAGCTGGAGCAAGGTGAGGGCTGGCTCTCGGAGTGCTTTCCACCCAGCCATCACCAAGTGCTCTGCAGTGATAGGCAAATCGCTTTATCTCTGTGACACAGATGGAGAAGCTGAAACAAATCACTGGGCTCTGTCATGAGTAAGAGGGACACAAGCAGAGTCCCCCCCCTTCATGCTTTGAAGGAAAATATCACTGAAGGGGTCTGGCCCCAGGGACCAGCCATAGTTGAGCTTGAGTCTCCCGCTGGGAGCGGTAGCAAACCTTTTCACTGCAGATCTGGAGTCTGCAATGTAAAATTCAGCCCAAAGTTTGACATTCCTCTGCCTCCAACCTGCTGTGGAGGTGGCAGGGGAGACTAGTGGGGAGGGCAGGCAGAGCCTGGACCAGTACACCAGGGGAGGCTGGGGGGAGAAGCCTGATGGCTGGGAAGCTGACGGAGCAGGTGAACATGGTGATGGGTATGATCATGGCATGGCAAAGGCCATGAGAGACAGGCATAGCCCACATAGCCCCACACAGAAACACCCACCTTCACCTTACCCAGACCCCAGGGAGCAGGTAGGTTTATTGGAAGTTGATCCAAGCAGCCCCTGGACAAACTCATCCCAGTATCTCACTTTTCCATGGCTCCAGGTCAGGCCCTACAGAGCCACCAGCTCTGCTCCGGCTCATTCTGTTTGTCCTCACTTTAAAGGAGTGCTTTCTACTTGTCTCTCCTTTTCAAATGTTTTTTATCTGTCTCTCCTCTTGAAATACCTGCGTCTGTGCCTAAATCGCATGTGTCATTCTTGATGATCTCAGTAAATCAAAGCAGGTAGCCGACTGTTGGCTGAACATTAGCCGTGCTGGAGATGCGTTTCCAGTGGTATAAGCTGTTTCGATAAGATAATGAGAAATTAGTCGAGCGTTCACGAACAGATGCTCTTCCTTCTGAAGAACACAGGGCTTGCTTCATTGTTTGAACAAATCTTTCTGCTAAGCTGCTACTAGCTGCTAAGGTGCTGATTTGATGTGACGTGTACCATTCATCTTCATAACAGTTTCCAAGTTGGGTGCTACAAACTGAGGTCTTTTTGGCTGAGTCAGACACACTTCCCAGCGAGCGCCTTCAGTGGATGGAAAGGAAACTTCTTGAGCTGGTCCAGGAGGTCACCACCCACTCCTCATTTCAATGTCTCCCCGCCACTCCCCCTGCAACACCGCGGAGCATCTGGCCACCACTGAGACCCACAAAGCAAGTGGTCACTGTTGTGTTGGCTCTCAGGAGCACATAGACCAGTCCTCTGGTTTCTTGCTTCTCTGGAAAGCACACACAGATCTCTGCAAAGGTGCAGTGTGACATGCATATGGCAGGTCATCTTCATGGCAGTGGCCCAGGCGTGAGGTGACCCTGTCAAGGATGGACACTGCCATGGTTTAATGGGCCAACTCAAAAAAGCAGGTTGTTGCTGGCTGTACCATGTGGTATAATCTTGGTCAGCCTTGTCCTGGTCTTGGTGGGGAGGAATGAAAGAGTGGAAGACTTCCAAGCCTTTTTTTTTTTTTAATTTCAGGAATCCCTGTGAAAAGAGAGTGTATTCCGAAACAACTTGCATTTCTGGAAGGAGAGCAAACTGGAGCTTGGAGGCTCAGTGCCTTCATTCACACGGATCAAATTCTCTATAAAAAGTTGATAAATTGATACTTGTGCTTGTGAAACCAAAAGCTACAGCTCTTCACATGGGATCTGGCTGCACCCAGGCTTTCAGGATCCTTATTTCATATCTGACAGGCTCTAGTGGTTTATTAACACATTTGTACTTTTCCAGACTTTTGCTCAAAGCTTTAAACATCAAGGACAACACCACCACAGCACAGGCTCATGCTGCTGGCTCCCTGGGCTCTCATTCCTAGGCTCAGCACAGCTCTGTGCTGCTGAAATCCTGGCCACTTGCAGAGAAGTAGAGAGCGCCAATATAGAAAAGAAGGGTTATTCTCCTGGATTTACAGTCTCTCCAAAGTCTCTCCAGCTCTTACACCATCTTTTTTTTTTTTTTTTTCCTTTGGTACAAGCATGCAGAGTGTATGAAGCTATAATCCAACCCATTCTTTGCCTTCAAGGTGGGACACCCAAAGCTAGAGCTATTCAGCCCCACTTCTCTTCCTGGGATGCTGCATTTTTCCCTGGCTGGCTTCTGACTATCAAAACAAATTTTGATGTGAACTCAGTGATGGACATCATGGGGCACAGGAAACAATTATAAGGAGCAGAAATAGCCTCCATACACAGCGGGAATGGCTCTCTGATTCAGAGCCCTTATTATAGATCAGAGCCCATAAGATTCAAAGTCCGTATAGACTATCAGAGACTGTGAGGTCTCTGGGTTCCTCTGAAACATGCTTTGGCAAGTAGAAAAGGACATGTCTGTCATATAAAACTTTTTTATTTAACCCTTTCCAGCCTGGGGTGGACCAGTGTAGTAGAAAGAGGGGTGTCTGAAGCTGGGGGTGGATTAAAGTAGGGCACACTAGCTCAGAGATTTTTGCATCTGGGTTCTGCAGTGGCAACAGACGACTTGATTAGGATTGGTGGTGGAGCTCCAGGGCCGGTTGGACTAATTGTCTCTCAGTCCTGAAAATCCAACCTCAGCCATTTTCAGAAAATTAAGTTCTGTATCCATGGGCACCTTCTCACTCACTGATTTCCCTTGTACACTGGTGAAACAGCCTTAATAGGCGAAGGGGTTCATCAGGTAGGACACAACAGACTCGGAAAGCCACTTCTGATCATTGCCTTTCCAAAAGCAGAATTATCCTGAATCCTTGGGAAGCTCCCAATGCTGTGAAAATGTATATGACCAGGTTGCTCTTTGCTGCACCAATTCCCCGCTGGCTCTGTGCACTCTTCCCCTGCTTTCCCTATTCTGCCTTTACTGCCAGTGCAGGATCCATCCTTTCCTGAGACTATTTCCTTGAGGCATGCAGAAGCATTACCTGGATCTGCTTTCCATGCTTTCTGGCATGGTCGGCACCAAACCCAGTGCTTTTTGACCACCCAACCTGGTAACGGGAGCAACAGTCCCTCCTGTGCACTTCCATTAGAGGACACTGATGTTTGTTGTTTCCTCTCTGCTCTTTGCCGTCAGAGGTTTGCACACCTCGCTGCCCCAGCCCAGCAGCTCATCAGTGCCATGAAACTGTTTGTGAGGCCCGTCAAAGTAGTGGGATTAGGGTCTTCACAAGCCACCAGCTTTCTGCTGAATGCACCCCCAACTTTGCCGATAAATCTGCAGCAGCAATGACCCAATTTCGACTCTCTCCGCCACTCGCCCTTAGACAAGAGCGTGGGATTTATTATGCTGGGACTTGTGCTCCTAAGCGTGAGGACACTGCTGTTATCAGCAGTTGACGGGCCATCAAGAAAACATTGCTGTCAAAGTGACAAGCCAGTGGTTAGTGTTTCCCCAAACCCCTGTTTGCCTGTAAGCAGCAGGAGGAGTGCAGCTCCTGCTCATGAAAACGGAGCTTGGGGGGAATCAGGAATCATCCCCCCTCCCCCGCCACCCAGCACAGCATCGCTGCTGGAGGGTGAGCATCTCCAAGCTGGCTGCTGGGCACTGCCACAGGCGGGAGGAAGCCCTGGCCGCTTCACCAAAGACTTTTTTGCTTGGTGAGGGGTAAAGGTAGTCAGTGTGGGGTGTCTGTCCACCACGTGTCTGCACCCTATTTTTTGGAAAGCCATGTATTTGGCTTGCATCACCTCTAAGCACAGCAGGAGAGGACTGGGCATGGAGCATCAGATCCATGGGCTCCCTAATCTGGGCAGTACCTCGAAGTGGCTACTAGCCAGAGGTCACATCCTTTTTTTTTTTTTTTTTTTTATTAAAGTTAAATCTTTCTTTTTAAACCTTTTTTTTAATTTAGGACAACAATTCTTGGCACGCCATTTTCCCTGACGATGCGGACGCTCTTACACTGGCCTCGATTCCTTTGGATGAGGATGGCCCCACCAGCAGCAGCTGAGGGGCCATCACACACGCGGTGCTGCCAGGCTGACAAACGGGAGGTCATCTGCAGTTATTTTGCAAAGTAACCCACATGCATTATTTAGAGCGAAACCTGGAGTGATGCCTCCCTTGTGTACTCTTCAGCCGGGCTGGTCTAAAATGCAATTGTTTGAAATGTCATGTCAGGAGGACCTTTACCAGCAAGCACTGTGTGCGAAAAAGAGCCGCTTTGGAAGCATGCAGCTGTTTTAGCTCTTTTTAGGGGTTGGTCTCCCAGGGGAAGGGGCTCTCTCTATCATTTTGTCTGTTTTCCATAGGCCAAGCCAGTTCATAGCTGTTTGGTTACTTTTGATAATGTATGTATGGGGGTTCTGCCTGAAATGAAGCCAGTGCATGGGATATTTCCTTAGCACTTAAAGTGCTCTTCCACCAGGGGAACTGGCCTAAGGTTTCAAGGTATTGAATCACTCCCTTTCGTTCATGGGTGGTTTTGCTTTAATAATGTGTTGCAAAGTAATGAAAAACAAAAAAGAGGGGAGAAAAAATTGCTGAAGCCCCTCTCATGACTCAGGCAGCCATGGCCGGATATTAAAGACACGTTTCAGCACCTCATTCCCTACTCCCACAAAATTCTTCATCCCTGTGAGGTGCTTTGGTGAAGTGTCCAGAAGTATTAAAAGACGAGGGATGATGCATAGCCCTGGGTCTGAATGAGCACCCTGGCTGAAATTTCATCACAGAAAATGACGAGTTGCCTGTTCCCCCAAATCAGATATTCTGCAGCCCATTGTTTCCATCCAGGAGTGTTGGCAGCGTCAGGCAGGACACGGCGTAAGCTCAGCTCTGCCACAGGCGGGCAGGGGGTGAGCAGGAGCTGACCCCTTTAATGGGGAAGGAAACCCAATTAATCCCACTCAGACTCAAAGCCTACCATCAGAGGAAGGCTGAGAGGTCAGCGGAGAACTGCTCTGCATAGCTACATTTTTATTGTATTAATTTCCCTGCTGCTCATTCAGGGGATTCAAGAGCAAATCCACTTTGCAGCTAACATTTAAATAGAGAAAACCTTTTAGAAAATGGTGGGAACCAGCGTCACCACAGAGAAAGTCTGTATCGCCCAGCTGTGCTTTTCCCAGGAATCAGGCTGCCTTTTCAGGGTGGTCTGCTGCTGCTCGCTCTCCTGGTCCTCGGGTGCAACAGGTATTAAATTGAGGTTTCCCTGTGGGGGCTGGCTCAAGGGTAGTGCTGAACATCCTGCCAGAGCCACTGGTCCGGGTTCCTACCCTCCTGCCTATTTCAGAGGGTAAAGATGCTGGGGTTTACCCCAGAATTTTTCATACAATTTCAGTCAGAAAGGAAAGACTCCATGTTTCACTCCAAGTCAAGGATTCAGAAAATTAGAGAAAAAAAAGGGTCAGCCGCCTTTTCTATCACTTAGATAGAGATGCCTGAAATGAACAGGCTTCTCTTTCTGCCCCTGCTAATAAAAAACAGATAAAGTTTGCAAATTCCTGCCTGTAAACGGTTTCCCAATTAACCGGTGACTATATGCATGTTAACTGCTGAATTGCATTGAATTATTTTGCACTTTCTAGTGTCATCATTAAAAATTTAGCTGTCATCTCATGAAGCTGAGGCTCAGCTTCTACGTTCCGGTGTTTTGGCTGCTCATCTTCTCAGGCAACTACGTGGATGTGGTGAAGGTGACAGAGAGTCCGATGGCTTGGGAAGGGGAGCAGAGCTAGCAGGGGCCATTCATGTCTCTTCTTCTGAACATCCTTCTGCTGCTGCTGGGGTGGTGGTCTGCGAAGGTGCTCACTGTAGGAGCTGCTGTCACAGGGGTTGTCCCTGGTTTCCAGCCTGCTGCAGTCTCCACCATCACCTCCTTGGAAACACAGAGTTTACCAGCACAAGCTGAGGCTGCTGCCTGCTCCCCCAGCCCAGCACGGGGGCTGCAGTTGCTGTTTGAACTGTTTTGGTCCAGCAAGGTGCTGGGAAGGATCCAGGAGACTGCAGGGAGGACTGGTCCCCTTTGCCTGCTGCCTGGGATGTGCAGGGCGCTGCACGGCACACCGGCCCTGGGAGGTGACCCGGTAAGGGCTAGAGGAGCTGGGGCCCAGGGCCCAGGAGTGACTTTGTCAGAGCCATTGGGACGGGGGAGCCCTGGCTGAGGGAGTGGTGCAGGGGATTTGGGGGAACAGGGGGATGCCGGGGAAGTGCGGCAGTGAGTGAGCAACGGGGGGTGAGGGGAAGGGAAGCAAAACCAGGCTGGGGCTGCGCTGAGCACCTAAGGAGCACCCACGTCCCTGGTGGCTGATGTTGCTGTCCCCAACCCTGTATTTAGCCCCACTGCTGTAGGAGGCCAGGCTCTGGGTACCCCTCCAAGGAGCTTGCCCAGCCCGCAGAGGAGTGCCAAGGAAAGGAGGCCTTCCCCCCTCCCGGCCTGTGCCTTGGGGTGCAGGGACAGTTAGAGGGCTAACAGTGAGGGGCTGCAGCCATCGCAGCACCCGGTAAGTTGATGCCAGGGCTGCTCCTCAGCATGGCTGCAAGCAGGATGGTGCAGGGAGGACTCTTCTGGGAGGACTCTGTTTGTCTCATTTTTATCACTCTTCTGCTGCCTTGCCCTGTCACTTCTCCTTCAAAAGCTCTTCCTCCGGCTCATCTCCCTTTCCTCCGTTCTGCAGGACTCCTGTGTCCCTTCTCCCACCTTCTGATCCCATCTTTCTTCCTCTTCCTCTGCCACTTCCCTTGCCTCTGTGCGCCCATCCCCACCTGGAGCTTCCAGATACCCACACATCAACGCTGCATTCGGCCAGGCCAGCTTTTCTGATCCTCCCTCACACTTACCCACACCATTGCTGACTTCTAAGGGATGAGGAAGAGGGGAGGTGGAGAGCTGCCTTGCTGGGAATGAAGAAGTGCTGGAGGTGGGTGATCCAGGCATCAAGCTCAGTTCTGACCCAGGATGGAAAATCTGCTTCATTGCTGTTGGCTTTTGCTGTCTCTGTTGGGTTGGCTCCCAGAGTCTCGGCTAAGTGCTTGCTACAGGTGGTCCCCAGGCTCTGGGGCTGAGCACAGGCACCCCCTCAGAGGTGGATGGGTGTCCTCTGGACAGACTGATGTTTGATGGAGAACCTATAATCTCAGCTTTGTGAGTGTGGAACAGAGTGCCCACAGCCTACAGTGCCCCCACTCTGGGCCAAAGAGGGGGGACCAGTCCGCGGCCATGTGGGTGGCATTTCTGGACATGGCCCTGGGGGACAGCAAGCTGCAAAGATCCTGCCTGCCAGCCTGACCCCCAGAGCATCCCACCCCAGGCCCCTTTCTGGGTCATGCTGGCTGGGAGAACACGTGTTTTCACATGATTTTGACTGGTCCTCTGTGGGGTGCTGGGCTGAGGTGCCCACCAGGGTGAAGGTCCCCCCCACTGCCAGCATGCTGCTGACTGTCTGAGTTCCCACAGCCGGCCCTGCCAGACCCCTCACACTTATTGGAAAAAATAATTGGATGGATTGAAGTGCAGCACCATTTTACTTAGATAAGAAATTTCATATCTGCCCTGATTAGGGGCCAAGAGATAGGCGCTCGCTCCGGAGCCAGCAGCAGAGACAATTTCATTTCAGTTCTGCTGACAGGGGGAAGATGTTTGAGGGGCTGAGCGCTGCCGTGGTTCCCTTCATTCCTGTCACTGCAGGGGGGAACTGCTGGCTCCCAGCAGGCTGGGGGCTCAGCCGGGAAGGTGTTGTGCCCCCAGAGAGCCCCTTGCAGTGCACAAGCACAGCTGGCCGGCATCTGGCAGTGAGCACAGCCAGGGGACTTGGGACGGTGTGAGATGCTCATCCTCCCACTCAGCACCCGGAGGGCAGGGGGTCCTGAGCCCTTGCTGCCTGCGCTGGCAGTACCTGGCACCTCTCTGCCTCTGCTCCTTCGTCACAAATGCAAAACACCCAGACTGCTAAGGGAAATCAGAGTCAAGCTGAAGCCACCATGGCACATGGGTCTGTTTAAGCTGGCAACAGCTTGGCTGTCACCCTGTGTCAGGTGTAGCACTGCTGTGATGTCTTTGGTGCCTCATCTCGGCACAACAAAAGGTCTTCGCTAGAGGTACTGCCTAAATCCCTCAGGACCAACGTCCCCACCAGTCCCCCTGCATTCTGGCTGTCTGGCTGCCACAGGGCCATGTGAAACGGGCTGTGTCACAGCACAGCCAGCTCTTGCAGATGGGTCAGGACACAAACTCATGTCACAGCAGGCACAACATGTTCTTGAGCACCTGAGCACCTCTGTCATCAGCAGCAGTCAGAGGTACCCAGTGAGTTCACGTACTCCTCAGGGTAGGCTGGGTGTCTCTCAGCCCCCAGAGAGGTTGGCTGGTGGGGAAAGATGAGGTCCCAGCAGTCCTGGCAGCCAACAGAGCAAAGCTCAAACGGGGAAAATGTGGGCAGTTCTCAAACTCTGCAACCAAAGCTGGAGCAGTGTGCAGGTATGAAGAGGAGACACTTAGAGGAGGACCTTTGCCTGTGTTTAAATGGAAAACAGTGAAGTTACTAATTGCCATCAGCACGATGAGCCAGAGCTGGATGCTACGCTGTGCTGAGGGAAATGGCACCTGAAGCTGGGGCGGTGAAGTCAGGAGGAGATATAAATAACAGCGAGTGTGAAGCTGCTCCTTGAACACAGGGTTTTCAGTGTGCCAAAAGCCAGGGGACAGGGGAGGAGGAGCCATGTGGGGCACCAAGGACCAGGCCACTGGTTCCCTGATGGCATGAACACTTGGCATGCAGGCAGTGCCGTCAGCCCTCACAACTTCATTCCTAAGCTTATGGCATTTGACACCCCTCCTTGGGGCCCAGTATCTACAGGCATGCTTCTGCAAGCTTCAAATAAAAATATTTTTCACATATTTTTCAATATTTTCAAAATAAAACTGGTTTCCAGCCTGTCAGAGAGTAAGCTGGGACTGTGCAACTGGGGGGCATTGGCAGGGCTGCATCCTGCATCGTGGGCAATGCTGGTGAAGGAAAGGGCAGCGGTCTGGCTAAGGTAAGGTGGCCTGTTCTTGTGATCCAGGAGCATCGGCAGCACAGTCAGCAGCAGGTGGCAAAAAGCAGCAAGCAGGTTCACGTGGTGCTGTTTCTGGGCACGTGAAATGCCTAAAACCAGCACCAGTCCTTGATGGATCCACAAAATGGAAGAGACTGAACATCCTCCACATACCGAAAGGCTTTTGGGGAGTTGAGTGCCCCCTCACACAACCCTGTGCAAGGCTCGGGGCAGAGATGAACCGGGGGTGGAGGGTTGGCACGGTGATAAACATCCTCCTGCCATCAGCCAGGACCAGGCGCTGATGTTCACCAGAGGAAGCCAGGGAGATTTCACCTCTCTTACAATACTGATGTTGAGTTTTTAAATCAATAGCTTCACCTTCTAAAACGTTCCAGAAGAGCCTGTAACGATTTTTAATCTATTCTAAATGTCAGAACAAACAGCGTTTTTTTCCAAAAGGCTTTGCAGGCAGCGGTGCTAGGAGCCAGGCAGGCAGTGAGCGCAGCTGCTCTTGCCTCTCCATCCCTCTTCTCCAGGTTACACAGCTGCCACCTGCTGCAAGGAGTCTTGGCCCAGGCTGTGGGCAGGAGCCGGCTTTATTTCTGGGCTATTTTCTATGAAAGCAAGAATAACTACAGAGACCTGTGCCCTGGAGTTAAGTTTTATCACTATCTTGCTGCTACATATGGCTTGGTTTGGAGCAGCCAGGCCCTGGGGGACATTTCAGCTCCCCAGAAGGGAAGGATGTTCACCCTGAAGCCTGCTTTGACTTGAAGAAAAAGTTCCTGGCAGCTGTCAGGGCTGAGAGGTCCTCAAGGCACGCGTCATGCTCCCACTGCCTTCCCGAAGCCACTGTTTTGGGAGCACTGGTGTGCAGCCTGTTGCAGCGAGACGATGCATTCCCAGGAGTGAGCTGCTTCAGAAAAGCTGCTTTCAGCAGTCCGCCGGTCCCTCTGGGGATTTGCAGGCAGCTTGAGTCACATCTGCTGCTTGCTTTTTTCTCCCTTACCTTTGCAGATGCATGCTCCTTACCCTTCCTCTGCCAAGCCCCTCCCTCCCTTCTCTGGGCTGCTGGAGCTGAACTGGTGAAGACAGAAAAATGCTGAATTCATGGAAATAGGTCAGATACTCTCAGGTCTTCCAGTATGCCAGAACAGGTTATTGAGATGGGCAAGCGTTAAGCTGTTTAAACCATTAAATGATGCAGAGGGTCCTGCCTGGCACAAGCTTTGGTCATCCTCCCACCTCAAGGACATACCTTGTAAAGGTCTGCTTTACTAAGCTTGAAACAAGCCCAGCCCTGCCTGGTGTGGGCAGTTGTGAGCTCCCCATGACATGTGCCCTCAGCCTCTCTAACCTGCCAGGAGCCCGGGGTGGGAATTGGGGACAGGGGTGTAGGTGGCCAGAGCTGTGCCGCAGCTGGTGCCGGGCACAGAGGTCTCAGCGTACAGTGGTGTGCTGCACTGTAAATGGCAATTTCCTCTTGACATCTAATCTCACTGCTGAAAAGCGTGTTCACTTCTCAACAGGCCAGGCAGGGACGCAGTATTCTGTGCTTGCTCCTCTCCGATCAGGAAATCAGGCACTCAGGCTCTTCAAGAATCCCCTTTCAGGAACACGATTATGCCAGAAACCTTTGTGTTTCTCTTTCCCACGCTGCACGAGCCATGGAAGAATGACTCTGGTTTATTTATAGTTCCCTTCCCCGCTGTCATATCCTAAAAATTATCAGGGGCCCAGTTTTCATCCCTGAGGCAGAGCTGTGGCTTGAACCAAAGGCAGGAGCAGGCACTTCAACCCATGGATACCTGTGGCATCCTTCCCACCGCAGGCAGAGAGGTGCTGGCAGGAGCCAGGACAGGCAAAACCCTCAGGCAGCCACAGGCAGCTGCCCTGGGCTCAGCCAGGACCTGCCCAGCCTGCACTGAGCATTCCTGGGCAGTTCCATCCCTGGGCAGCTCCATCCCTGGGCAGTTCCATCCCTGGGCAGCTCCATCCCTGGGCAGCTCCATTCCTGGGCAGCTCCGTTCCCCGGGCAGCTCCATCCCTGGGCAGCTCCATTCCCTGGGCAGCTCCATCCCTGGGCAGCTCCGTTCCCTGGGCAGCTCCATCCCTGGGCAGCTCCGTTCCCCGGGCAGCTCCATCCCTGGGCAGCTCCATTCCCTGGGCAGCTCCATCCCTGGGCAGCTCCGTTCCCTGGGCAGCTCCATCCCTGGGCAGCTCCGTTCCCTGGGCAGTTCCATCCCTGGGCAGCTCCATCCCTGGGCAGCTCCATCCCTGGACAGTTCCGTTCCCTGGGCAGTTCCATCCCTGGGCAGCTCCATTCCTGGGCAGTTCCGTTCCCTGGGCAGTTCCATCCCTGGGCAGCTCCATTCCTGGGCAGCTCCATCCCTGGGCAGCTCCGTTCCCTTGGCAGCTCCGTTCCCTGGGCAGCTCCGTTCCCTGGGCAGCTCCGTTCCCTGGGCAGCTCCATCCTTGGGCAGCTCCATCCCTGGGCAGCTCCATCCCTGGGCAGCTCCATCCCTGGGCAGCTCCATCCCTGGGCAGCTCCATCCCTGGGCAGCTCCATCCCTGGGCAGCTCCATCCTTGGGAAGCTCCGTCCCTGGGAAGCTCCGTCCCTGGGCAGCTCTGATCCCTGGGCAGCTCCATCCCTGGGCAGCTCCATCCCTGGGCAGCTCCATCCCTGGGCAGCTCCATCCCTGGGCAGCTCCGTTCCCTGGGCAGCTCCGATCCCTGGGCAGCTCTCCGGGCTCTGCCTGGCACCGCTGCACTTTGGGTGCCTGGACTGTGCCCAGGAGTGCGATGAAACGTATTTGGCATGTGCCAAGCTTGCCTCAAAATATAGTTTTCAGGATGCCAATCTTTTCAATCACATGTTAGCAAGTTTTGTCTGAAAATGTATAGGACAATTTTTTCCTGAAAATGTCAAAACATTTTGTTTAGACATTTTCTAAATGAAGTAGCTTGGCTTTCTTTCAACACGACAGTTCCATCTCAAAGCTGACCTATGTTTCAATTTTTTTTTTAAAATGCTCAATAGTACAAAATGTTTGGGGTTTGGATTGACATTTTTATTTTATTTTCTGAAAGTCTCCCCCAAGTTTTCCCTTTGCTTCCAATGGGCAGGTCTCCCCCTTCCTCCTGTCTGGGGCAGGAGAGGAATGGTTAGCAGATGATGAAATCCACTTTTCCCGTGGTGCCGAGGGTACAGGGAGCTCTCCCAGGACTCTTCTATTCCTGCTGGGAACGGCCTTTGATACCCATACTCCCCTCCATTGCCTCTCTCTCCCTCCCTGGAGTTTTACTCCAGTGCCCCGTTCCCCCATCCTGGGAATAAAAATGCTGTTTTCAAGGCTGCCTGAGCCTCTCCAGCTCCGCAACGTATTTTCCATGAAATCCAAAGATTAATTTCTGACTTCATTGACTGACAATGCACTGAAGGGGGAAAAACAGAGCAGGCTGGGGGGGGAAAGAGATGGAGGCTGCAAAAGGAAAGGACACAAAATCCACAAAAAAAGAAAAGGATGGCATTCATTTGGTATCGGTAGCCCCCTGGCAGGGCAGAGGGTGTGTGGGGCTGGCTCTGGGGTGCATGCAGTCCCCCAAAACCTGCCCTGCAAGTTCCCTGGGGTCTACACACTCCCATTGCATCTTCATGCCCTGGCCTGGCAGGAGTAAACTGGGGCAGCCCAAGTGCTGTTACCTCCATCAGGATGCTCCTTTCTCATCTCACCCCACGCTGGCCCAGGATAGGGAGAAACCTTCATTTCCCTCCATTGGCTTCCTCGTGCAGCTGACACCACCGATTGCTATGGAAACCCATGGGAATGCGCAGCAGGGAGATGCTGCCTGGCCAGGAGGCCCCCGCAGCAGGAAGGTGTCCTGCAGAAGGAGGTGTGACATGGAGAGGCTGGGCGCCTCTGCCAGGGTGAGCCCAGGACCAAGCCCCTGTATGGAGGCAGAGGACAATCACTGGCTCACCCTCCCCATCCCACTGGCACCCTGATGGTTTTGAGGTGCTAATTGTTGCCTACAGAGGATCCTGCGCTTTTACTCTCTGTCTCTGCATCAGTCATGGCAGGAGCTCACAGCAGAAAAGCACCTCCCTCACCAGCTGGGGACAGTTGCCAAATTTCAGCTCTGCCAGCCTTTCTTCCCACAGCAATGTACAGAGGTTTTTCTTATACGTGCAGCTCAAAGGCTCTTCTGTTTCACTTTCCTGTGAGGACTATCAAAGTGTTTGCAGATTTTTTTTTCTTTCTTTTTTTTTTTTTTTTTTTTTTTTAAGGTTTAGCAGCTTTTAAGAAAGGCCCCAGCACAGGCGAGAGGCTCACATCAGGCACAGGTCCTGCCTCCCCCTCTGAGTAGCAGAAAAGCAGCAGAAAGTCTCTTAATTAGCAAGCCAGTGCCCCCCTTCCTTTCTCTCCCTGCCCAAGCCCCAGCATAAGGCCATGAGCATCCATCTGGGGCACCAAAATCAGCTTCTGATGACAGTACCTCCCTTGGCTAGGCACACATCTCCTGGCAGCCCTGTGAAACTTTGAGGAAAACACATAACAACTTTCTTCTGTAAAGAGACCAAATCGGCTTTATCTACCCTAAGCATGTTCGTAGCCCTCTTTCCTCTTAGTATCTTTTAGCTGTTAATGCAGGCAGCCTCCTGCTGTGGCAAGCACTCTTATCTCAGTATTACAGATCATGAGGTGACACGAGCAAAGGTTGTGAGCAAGTCGGTGATGTTAAGACGAGGTTATCTGTGTAGGCAGTCTCCGAAACAGGGCAGTAGCACGGCCTGTATTGGGATCATCAGCCAGAAACATATCAGAGGGGCACATGCACAGGCAGTATCAGGCTTTTAAGGACATCCAGGCTGTGTTTCCTCCCTCTCTTCTCCCACTGTCTTTTGCCGGGGGTAAACTCATACAGAGAAAATCCTTTCCAGTGCTGCTGGCTCTGTCTGCGATGCACATGTGAAGCTGCTCGGGACTGAAATACCCAGCTCTGCAGTGACTTTAATAAAATGGACCCCTGGGGAACCTGCCATGCCAAGGTACCGGCCAGGATGCACAGACCTGAGCCAGGGAGAGGAAGCTGGTGCTCAGATCAAACCCAGGAGAGGCTTTAGTAAGGCAGGAGCTGACTCACTGCGCCGCCCGAGGCAGGGAAGAAGCAGGAGAAAGCCCGAGGGACAGACAAGTGCTGTCTGCAGCCCTCGCTGGGGAGAGGTGCAGTGCCCCTCACATCAGTTTGGGAGAGGAGGGAGCCAGAACGGGAACTGCTCCCTGGCACTCGGCATCCCATTTTTATTCAAAAAGGTGGGTGTCGTTTTGACTTGTCCCCGAATCCTGCCTTTGAAGTGACAACCTGTGCAGGAAGGTACAAAAGAAAGGAAGGAGATCTAGAAAATGCTTCTTGCCTGAGCCAGGGTTTAGTTAGACTCCTATAATTAACGACTGCAGCTCTCCTAAGAAAGATCCCAGCTGCTTTGCTCGGCAGCCTGCTCTATCAATTTTTCTTTCACACAACTGACACGCACCAAACTCATTCCTGTGAGGAAGGGAACGAGTATGTATAAATCAAATGCATCTGGAAAACATGAGCAGGAGGGGAGGGGGCAAAGGAAGCACAGACTCCAAAGGAAGGGACACAAATCAGCATCCCTGGGAGGAAGCGATCAGGTTCCCCTGGGCCAGAAGAAGCTTGCAGGGTCATGTCTATTGAGCCCTTCACACCTGAGCATTAGGTGAGGAGCTCAGGCTGTGACTGAGACCTCTGTGTCCAGCATAGCATACGCTGTACAAGGTGTGCCCTCATTTTGTCTTGAGAAAAACAACTCTTTCAATAAGCTGTCCTTTTGCTGAACAACTTCATCTCTGGGCCAGCCCCAAGCGATCTAGGACATCCCTTTCCCCCCACTCAAGCTTACCCCAGTTTTTAGGAAGTCCTCCTAACCTGACACTTCTAGTGCTCTCATCTACCCTGTAAAATGATCACATCCAGCATGGATCAAGAGGACACGAACCCGCAATGCCCAGCGCGTTGTAGAAGAGGGCATCCTCAAGCAGCAGAGGTCTGTTACTCAACTCTTTACAACATGAGCGTTTACTCATTTGGAGAACTAGCCTGTGTGTCCAACAACTGACCGGGGCTCCCTGCACACCCTTGCTTTTCAGACCTGCTCCCTTTTCTCCACACCAGCAGGGCCCAGCCCTTGAAAAGCAGGTAACTTCCCAGTCCTGTGGCAGGTCTGGTTTTATCTCTGAAGCTTTGGCACTTCCAGTTTGCTGAGGATCCTTCCTCGCAGGCTGTTGCCACCCAAGGTTCAGCCAGCACAAAGCAGAGCAGGTCAGTGTCTTTGTGGATCTGGCAACCCCACGGCGGAATCTCGGGTGGGCGGCCACCCAGCAGGCACAGGCACGTACTCAGCTCAGCTCCTGCCTCCCCTTGGTCTAGCTGCCTACTCTTTGTTCCTCCATCCTGTTTGCTCTTTTCTACATCAGCTATACCCCACCCCCTTCACCAGTTCTTGTCTTCTCAGAGGTTCCCAGGTCTCACCAGATTCTTCTGCCTTTTAACAATACCTGGACAGCTGTAAGCACCCTCCCACCTTCTGACAGCCGTATCCACTCACAAACTCGTGCTGCTGCAGTGGAGCTGGGGGAGGCTCAGCAAATACCTCCTGTTGCCTTCCCTCCCCGAGCATCTCTCTGGGCTATTCCCCCTTCTCCCATGCCAGCCTGTTTTGTCTTTGCTCTCTCACAGTGCTGGAGCTCCATTTGATTTGCAGACACAATTTTCTCCTGTGTAATTCAGCTCTGCCCTGTGAATTGGCTCTTTGCTGATATATTTTACTTAGCCCAAAGAGGATTAAGTAACTTCTTTCACCATAGCAGTCCTATTTCTGTCCTGTGCCTGTTATCTGGGAACGTAGGACAGTGGCAGCAGGGGGAAGCATTTTATTAAGAGGCCAAGGGATCTGCCACACAGTCCCACTGCTTCCCTGCTCCCCATTAAGCTTTTGCAGGAGCTGGTAGATAAAGTTCTGCTAACAATAGCATCGCCCCATTATTTCTTTGTCACCAAAGGCAGCTACTGAATTCTCTTTTCCAAATGCTATTAGCTCTTCCCTCAAAAGTTTCTATATTTAACGTGAATCTTCCCGGTCTGAAGTTTGAGGCAGGCATGCGTGGGTATGCAGGGAGGCGAAGGGAAGACTGCCATGCAGCCCACCAGATGCACCGGCCAGATTACGGCCACCCTCGCCTGGACACTGTGCAGGATGCTGGTGAGAAGAACGGACACTGTATGCCAAGGAGAAGCTGAACAAGAGGCCGTGTGGCTCCCTCGGTCAGTGCCTGCTCAGCTGCTACGGACAAGAGGGGAAGAGCTTAACACCACTCTGGCTGTGCAGCTCTGTGAGCCATGGCAGCAAGGCTACGACTGAGTTTGCTAGCAATCCCCACGTCTCAGAACCTTCCAAGCAGTAGCTCCCAACCAAACGCTGGCAGTATGTCCAGGCAGTAATTCTTCCAGGGTGAAATCCTGCAAGTTCAGCAATGTACAGGGCTCTCTGATCTTTGGTCTCTCCTTGACGAGACAATACAAACCCAGGCTGACTGTGGCAGCTCTTCGTCACGTGCAATCAGCACTGTGGGAGCCTACAGCAAGGAAAAGAGTTGTGCTTGAGCAGCAACTGCCTCACCTGTTCTGCGGACCCCATCTGCCTCCATGCTCACTCCTGAGCAGCCAGAGCTTTATCACCTTCTGCTTCAGCACCTGAAAAAGGCTGGTGGGGCAGATGTGGAGGGAGAGCTCTACCACATCCTCTCCACGGATGACTTTATTGCATCAGGCTAGAACAGTTCAAGACGCAAGCTTTTTTCCTCAGTAACCAAGATTAGACCATGAATAAGAGGAATTAGCTAAAGGTCAAGCCAGCTAGAAAAAGAATAATGAACACAGGCTTAAGGAACAGCTGTGTGCAATTGCTCAAAGTACAGATTCTGTCAGTTTCTTGACTTAGTGGCTGGGGGAGGCAGAGATGCTAGCAGTGGCCAAGACCACTTCTGGCTGGGGGGCTGCAAGACCCATCACACAGCAAACACCTGGTTTCTCTGCCCTGCATCTCCCCAAGATGCACACAAACCAAATAAGCATCGCCTATGACCCCCAACTCTCTGAGGGGTGTGACCTGGAACAGTCTGTACTGCCCCCCTTGCAAGCAGGTCCCTCACTCCTGAGGTTAATATGATGTGCCCTGGTGCCTCCAGTCCCAGCAAACAAAAACTTCTCCTCAGAGTCTTAGACTCCATAATTAACCCTTAGCCCTTCAAACCAAAAGGAGCTCAGGCACGTTGACCTTTGGAACCCACTGGAAAGTTCAATTAACTTCAAGGGCCTTTTCTGGGAGCATTAGCTGAGGAAACAAAGAGCTCAGAGAAGTGCTGGAACATTTTCATCAAATTGTTCTGAACATCTCTATTTTTAGAAGGGTAAAGGAGAGAAGGAGCTGAAGACAGTACCTCGGAGCCCCAGCGCATGGGATGGTGGCAGTAGTCATGGGCCTCTCAGCCCCAAGCCTGAGCCAGAGGAGGAAAGGGGGTGGTGATGATGGTGGTGGTAGTATCTTTCTTTTCCCTTTTTTTTTTTTTTTTAAGAGATGAAGTTCCATTTTCACCACCCCACCCCCATGGTCAGAAAATGAGACCCACAGATAGAGCTGAAGATAATGGCAGGTTGCCATGGAAATGTGCATTTAGTCTCGCTGTTTCCATGGCAACTGAAAGACATACCATTCTGTTCCTCTGAAGGATGCCAAAGGTAAATGAGCACTGATTAAAACAGGGGCACAAACTTGGGCTCTAATCAACCACAAAGACTAGGGCCATAAACTCTTATTGCCCAAGCAGGAAATATTAAGAGCCATACAAGTGCTGGGAAGGCCAGAGGCAGGAAGCACTGCACACAAACTGCTCCCCACAGGGCGAGGAATCACAGCCTTGGAGTAATGGCCCATCTTGCTGTCATGAACAGCTTCAGCTGCCTCACCATGGCATTTCTGTCCACAGCTGGATGCTAAACCCACCCCAAGTCCATGATCTACTGAGCTGTTTCCTGGGCAGGTATCTGCACAGATCAAAGCCAGTTGCAGCTTAATCCTGGAAACCATGCAGAGCTAACATATTCTTCAGAACCCAGCAAGATCCAAACTGCACCATTAATCCTATACCTAGCCCCTACGGCGCTTGATTCAAGGATTCATCCTCTAAAAAAAAAGTCATAAAAAGATTACCCAAATGGAAGAGTTTGATACAATACAGGTGGCTGCAGTTTATTCTCATCAATATTCAGTCTCCTTGAATCATGGTTCTTTTTCCAGGTTGGCTGACAGTCGTATTAAACACACCATTATGCAGGGTTATACCTTTCTCTGCTGCCAGTGTCTCTGGCAGCTATGGCCTGTTCCAGAGGAGCATGGTGAAAGCTTTGGCTGGGCATGAAAACAGGCAAAGAGAACAAAGCACCAAAATGATGCACATCCTATCACATTCTCTGTTAACGAACCCAACTGCTGCATTTGCTAGTGGAGACCATGAGTGGTTCGGTCCCCACTAGCAGCTCACCCTTGAAATACAGCATGCTCTGTATTCAGTACAAAATACAATTGCTCCGAATTCGGTAAACTCCTCCAGGCAGGCCCAGCTACCAGTGTGAACAGTGGGGTTTATACCACTCTGTTCTTTTACATCTGGCTGCCAGCAGATGTTCAAAACACTTGCAAGGCTGAAGAACAGCCTTGATACAAAAGCATTTGCCTTTACGGTGTGGCACACAGGCAAGAGAAGCCGCCTTGTGTGTACTTCTGCCTTCCTGTTATTGCCCTCTCTGCTGCTCAGTGGTTCCTCCCTCAGGTGCTGGATTCAGGCAAGCCCCAAAGCAGCAGCAAATAACACTACTGTGTAGGGGAAGCAGAAGCCCAACCCCCAGGTGTCATCTGGGGGTACTGGCTCCTCACCCCTAGCTGTCTTCCTGACTGACCCAACACCTGTACAGATGCAGGATTTCACAAGGGAGAGGAACTGAGCTTAGTGAAATTTTGAAGATGAAGATTTGGGGGTGAGAGGGCCAGTTGTTCCTCAAACATCCAACCTAGGCTGGCCCTCGGTCTCATAGGAGCCGCTCATCCCAACCGCTCTTTGTAGTGAGTAATACCACACAGAAGCCCACCAAGGTGAGCACAGCATTCTCATGCATATTCCTAAGCCATAAGAAAAGGGGCATGACAAAAATCTGCCATTTCTCTACCACTGCCTGGCTTGAAGCTTGGAAGAGGGACCCACAGTTAACAGGTGATGGCAGATACCTAATTTTACGAACAGAGCCAGAGTCACAGGCTGAGGATGCGCTGGTCGTCTACTAACAGGTCCCTGCAGAGCCCCAACATGCCCTCACCAAAGTGAGGATTTCTATTCCATCCTCTTCTACCCGCCTGTCAGTGACACTGATGATTGTGCCCTTTTCCCTTGAAGTTTCATCTTAACGTAAGTTTCCATAAATATCTTTTTTGATCATTCATTCCTTGTCAGGTGGGTGAACTGAGAGAATCCTCCTTCTTCATGTGGGAGCAGAGAAAGATTTTCCACTGCAGTTTCTCATTTGCCATGAAGCAAAAGCAGCACCTCCAGCTCTGTACTCCTGCTTTTTCCTGGTGGCTCGGTATAAGGGCTCCTACCTCTCCCCCACACTACAGTCCCCTTGCAGCCCAGGCAGAACCGAATCCCCTGGCTAGTCCTCTGCACCCTTCTCTAAGCATCACTGGTCTTGCCCCACAGTTTACAGTGTGATGCCATCTTTGCCCCCTAAGGCTATTCAGCGTACAAACCTTGACAGGTTTTTTTCCCCTTTTCTTCCATATGAGTCAGGATCTAGCCTTTTCTGCCTACACAGCCAAAATTCACCAACGTCAGCCTTCAACCCCCTCTGCTACACGACCCCCTTTGCTGACTTCCTAACATGGACAGTTTTCAATATCTAATATGCTGACAGGATTTCTTTTTTTTTTTTTTAAGAATCAGGAGGACTGTTAAAGGACAGACATCTCTTTGCACCCATTCCCTACTGGGAACTGGAAGACTAGTAGCTTTGGCCAGTGGATTACAGCTGCTCCCAGGAAACAGGACCAGGAGGCCAAGAGCAACATGTGTAGCTGGAACCTCTCCAGCTTCCAGCACTTTCTCTGATCTAGAGACCACACTGCTGCAATACCAGAACTCAGCGCCAGCCTGCCTCCAAAACAGGCAGCTGCCAAGAAACTTTTGCTCTTGCCTAGGTCCTATATAAAGCAGATCCAACTTCACCCCAGATAGAGACTTGTGTCCAGCGCAGCAACTCCCAAGGAGTAAGGGGTCCACCTAGTGCAGTTAGAGCAGTACTGCCACAACCAGCCACATCCCATAGATAGATACAGGCCCTGGGAGAGAGACATACATATTCCGAAAAAGGTGGCGCTCCACATGGACAGCACTTGCTTGATTTACTTCATCAATGCTGAGTGAGTGAAGGCAGGTGGAACCTGGCTAGGTTGAACAGGCATGGCACGTTTACATTTAGTAAGAACAGTAAGCCAAGACAAAGGCTGCATGCTTACAGGGGCTCAAGGCAGGCTTTAGTTGAGGGTGGAAAAAAAACCACCTTGGTAGCTGCTAGCTTGCTACCGCCCCACCACTACTGCTGCACTTTTATTTCCTGTAAAAGATCCCAAGAGACTTGACCAAGGTCAGACTGTGAAGTGGATCTGCAATTCCCGATTCAGAAAGCAATTCCTCCCACCAACTTTCATTGCTCAGTTACCCCAGCTGAAAGAAATCAAGTTTATCTAATGTCTTCTACCTACAAAACTTTTAGGCCTTACACTTTTACACAGTTCTGGCTGACATCACCTTCAGGATCTGGGAGCGTAAGGGCAGGGCCAAAACATCCTGCAGGGGTTTAGACAAGTCTTTTAATCACATACTTTTACCCCCTTTTACAAAACAGGACAGTCCTCCATTCAGCTCCCTTCAACAGCGACATAACTAGGTAGAACTTGTTGACTGCAGGAAACAGAAATGGAAAGGGCTAAATCAAAAGAGCTGCTGCTCCAAATCCCATCGATTTTCCCCCATGTGGCAAAGTCAGAGCAGATCACATATGAACTCCCATAACATCTACAGATGAAAGTGAAACTAGCTATCAACTCTAAGTGCTGGAAATCAACAGGCAAATCAGTGCTGTACGTAGTCACTGCTGATTAGAAAGGCACCTGGGAAGCTTAAGAACAGAAATGCCTGTAGCATGGAGTGTTAAGAGGCTCATGGTTTGCCATAAGCAGTTTCCTTGAGACCAGAGTCATGCAGTATCCACACACTCACGTGAAAGACTGTCTTAGACAATTTGGTTATGATCAGATTAAAATACAAGAGGGAACAAAAATAGCTTCCCCATCTCTCCTTTCACCCAGAAGCAGGTGAGTCATTTTGATTTAAAAGACATCTAGTGGCAGATAAAAAACTACAGGAAACAACTAATCAAAAGGATATTTTTCTGGAAACTTCTAGATGTCCTATTCCATGGCAGTTTCAGAAAGGAAAGGAGCTATCTTATTCTTTCATCAAACTAACCACAAGTTAGACAGGGATTAAATGGTGAAGGAAGTTATGGAAAACAGAAAATCAGACAACTAAGACAAAAGGATTTGACGACCACCCTTAACTAATACTCCAGATCCTTCTCTGCCTGCGTAACCTGAACTTCCCTTCCCGCTGGGAAAGCAGCAGACACCACAAAGTCCAAGGGTTTGTATGACCTGCGATTCCAAGTCAGGTTTAGGAACAGCCTAAAATAGCACTGGGGGATGGAGGGCTGTGTCTTTTATTTATATATAGATACACAAGCTTTTATTTTTTTTTTAAATGTAAAAGACAAACTACTAATTCTTCTACCTCAATTTTTTAGCTTCACTTACTCTGAACAAGTAAAAGCTTTCATCCCAAGGACTAACAGCAAAAATACTGCAGGTTCCTGGGACCAAGAGAAGCCTGCTAGGTAAGAGAACAGTGAAGTCTCAAGAAAAGCCCACTGAGCTGGGGAGCAGAGAGCCAGCAACACTGGAAGGTATATGGGAGAAACACTCCAAGTCCCATTTACCTGGAAGACAAGGAATAAGAAATGGCAGCCTGAAAGAACCCAGATTCTACCCACATGGGAATGCACAAGCAATAACAATCAAAGACTTTTAGTAAGAACTTTCAATAAACACACACATATATACAGCAAACTCTTGCAGAGACAACCAGTTAAGTGGTTCCACACTCAGGACAGGGTTGGTGAGTCAGCACAACCTGGCCAGTAGTTCACAAAGCGCTGAAGATGCTCCCATGTGTGCTCACAGCTACTTCATGTTTCTGATGGGAATGCCAACAAGTCTTGGAGTTAGGCTCAGTGCAGACACACACACAGCTGGAGTCACGTGACAGCTGTGTTATAGGGTAAGGCAGACAAGAGGATGTAGCTGGGAAAAGAACAAGCAAAAACCCTCTGAAGACTACCAAGAAGCATCTGCAGACAGTGTCCATCCATGGGAAGTCCAGTCAGAATTTGACGGAGAAGGAAGTCCCACATGAGCAACCCTTCTCTGCCTGGGGGTTGCTCACCACCTGGAAGGAGCTGCGAATCAGCTCCTGGCTGTAGTCCACCATAGAACCCTTCACAAAGGCCAAGCTGTCCACATCCACGACCACACGCGCACCACCTTGTTCAAAGACCCTGCAGAAAAAGCAGCATATTTAACCATTAGCTGTGCTGCAGACCCAACAGAGCACTTTCCTTACCTCACAAGCTTCTTCCCTTCAATGCAAGATACTATCACATCACACACACCCTTCCTGTCATCTTTGCAAAGAACAGTCACACCTGATCAGTACTACACACCTTTGTCCTTACCTATCATCAGGATTGATAACTGTGTCTAAGGAAAACTTGTACTGGAATCCAGAGCAGCCACCTCCTTCCACCTGCAGCCTGAGAAACTCTGAGCCTTCTATGATCTCCAGCAGCCGCTGCAAAAAAGGGGATTAAAAGACCTGCTGAACAAATGGGCAAACTCTCAAATGCCTTGCCTACATACCCAGGGCAAGTCAGGCAGTTTGGAAATCCCTCCCAGAGGCTCCCGAGCTGCCTCCTGGGGTCCCTACCTTCACACAGCTCTCACTGAGGAAGACCTGCCCCTCGCTGGGGTCACTCTCCGTCGGGCCCGGCTGGGAGAAGGATGACGCCCACCGCAGCGGGCGGCCAACTGCACACGCAGGAGCCGGCGGGGACCTCGGTAGCTCTCGCCTTCGGCACAGCGGAGCAGGACACCAGCTGCCTCAGGGAGAAGGGAGGAAAGGGGGAAGCCTCAGAGGGAGCCCCGCCACACCACCGGTAACAGCCGGCGCGACCCTGCGCAAGGCCGCCACCCCCTGCCGCTCGACAGCCCCTCCGAGGGGCCAAGGGGACCAAGCGGGCCCACTACCACCCCGGAGCGGTACCTCGTCCGGCCTCCCAGCGCTAGCAGCCACCGGCGCCCTAGCGCCCCCGGCGCCGCCATATTGCCCTCGACGCCCGCTTCAGCGCCCCGCCCCGGCCGCCCATTGGCTGTCCGCCGCCGCCGCTTCCGGCGAGGGCCGTCATGGCGCCCGCCGAGGCGGAAGTGCTGAGCGGGGCGGGGGAGGGGGGGGTTGCCAGGCAACGCGCTGCCCGCCCCGCCCGGGCCGGGGTGGTACCGCCGGCAGCGTTCCTCTGCGGGCACGGCTCGGCTTCTGGCTCGGTAAAGCCACCGAACCCGCTGTTCGTCCTTGGGAGTGTTTGCTTTCCTGAGCGGCGATGCTCACAGAGGGAAATAAACGGCAATAAAAGAATAAAGATTAATAAAACAAATAACACAGCGCCCTCCAGCCGCGTGTGTTTGTCCTGGAATTAGCTGTGAGGATTGTTTATCCCAGAGACCCTGAGAGGGATCAAGGTGCAGTTGTAGGGGTGTTAGGCAAGCAGAGGCGAAACCACGGTGCTTGGGACTTTAGGGCTTTTCCCTGACCTTGGCTTTTCTGGTGCGCTCTCCTTCACCAGGCTGGGGGCAGCTCGGAAATCCCCGCACAGGCCGGTTTTCCTTTAGGTGGGTGCTTAATGGCCCCGGTGCTGCAGGTGCATCCTCAGCCTCCCGCCATCTTCTCGCCTCCCCACCACAGCAGGGCCCCACGGCACCAGCAGGCCCGTGGCCCCCCCATACATTCCCGACAGCCGCCTGAGACACGTTTCCCTCAGTGGTTTCACCTCTTCCTCCTCACCCAGCATGTGACAGTGGTCTAGCTGGTTGCTCACAGGTGCATCCCCGGTTAAAAGAGTCTTTATCTCCTCCTTCCTCATGTGTTTCTGGGGGAGGAATCCCATTTCTTACCCCTGGCCAGGCTTGAGGAGAGTCACACAGTGGGATGGTGAAGGAAAACCGGTCATCCCAGCAGGAGGAGGTGAATTAACATCAGGAGACCCTGGGACAGTCTGCTTTCTCACTGTCCTGCTCCAAGCAAGGCAATGCTTTTGCAGCCACGTGCTTTTGCTTATTTGTCCCACCCTCACATGTAGATGAAGACTGGTTTGAGCTGTTTACTTTTGCTTGCTCTTGGGTTAACTCTAGCACTGTTAGATTAAAGCCAGGAAGGTATCATAGGCGGATCCCGGGAGGGCTGGTGTTAATGCAGGTACCTGCAACACTTGAATCCTCATCAGGTGCATCGGAACACAATGTTTTAAAAAAACATACTGGGGTGTTTCTCCAGTTACTATCAATGTGGCATCCCAAAAGCAGCCAACTTTGGAGAAGTGAATCAAGAACTTCTGGGAGAAAAGGCAGAGGATCACGCCTGCTTTCTGTATCGTGCCAGCTTTCCTTCTCTCTGCTGCAGGTGTATTAGACTGATCCCCCTGTATTTCTCCATGTTGTGGCTGCATTCACTGTGAACGCTTTTTGGAGAACGGATATCAGCCCCAAAAAACAGACACTCTTCCTTTCTAACTGCCTTCATTTTTACCAGTGTTAAGTGTCAGAAGTGTGACAAGTACCCTCAAGGCACTTCACATGTTGCTCAGATGGTCGCTGCAGATTGAAAGAATGAGAAAGAGGCCAGCTGGCCTCTCAGACTTAATTTCATCTAATTAATAATCCACTACACTGAGTGACTCAAGTGGTGCAGGCAAATTTTTTGAGCAGCTAGGAGAGGTGAGTGTACCTAAGGAGAACAGCTATTTCTTTGCTCCTCTTTCTTAACGCTGGCTGTTTTTTCCTTCTGCCAGCTATGTGATGTAGTGGTGTTTTTCTCTCATCCAGAGTCACGGTCTAGGTTTTCTTCTTCCCTTTGCTGGGATTTTGTTGGTTGTCCCTGACAGCCTGACGTAATCTGTTTCTAGGTTTTGTTATGTTCCGTTTTCCCCATCTTATTCTGGTCTGCAATATCTGGGTCTGGGGAGTTCCTCTAGCTCTCTTTAAGCACATTACTGTATTGAAGAGATTTGTCTGTGAGCTGAATTCTCTAGCTATTTTGCTTTATTCTCCTCTGCAATGTGTGCGCTTAAATCATCTTGCATCTGTTTTGGTGAAAAATTGAGCTTGTTGTAGTGCTTCAGAAACTGGTGATAATAAAACCTCTGGCATGGTGTTGAATGCGAGAGTGGCTTTGTGATGCATTTCAATGTGAATTCTGATGATCTGTAGCAAGAGCAGCATGTTCTGGCTGAAAGAACAGTAAAATCGATTAGTCTCTGTATGTGGATTTTCTTGAGAACCTGACTTCTGTATTCACAGCTGCTGTAGTGCCTGCAGGTGCATCTGTTTACCGTGTCGCAAGTGCAGTGCTGTTAGAGGGATTTGGATTCATCAGGTGTAGCTAACCTATGAAGCAGAACCTGAGACTTTTACCTCATGTAATGGAGTTGGTTGGATTACTGAAATGAAGAACTTGAGTATTAGTCTTGCTGGAAAGAACTTATCTGTTGGCTTCCTTAGCCTTTTCTCCCAGGGTTTCTGCACCGCAGCACAAGCTCCCCATGATGTTGGTAATCTGGGAGGAGTTCTATCTGCAAAATAAGGAGGCCAGACTAAACTGAGTCTTTCTGAAGTATTTTGGTGAAATGTTGGGATCCAAGGTGACCTGGAGGCCCACATCTTGTATCAGATGTCAAAGGGGGCATGTGCCTAAAAGCAAGGTCTGTTTGGCCTACGATGCTTGTGCTGCCCTGGGTAATCTAAGCTTTAAAGCTGTTATTGCAAAACTGGCATGATGGTAATGTGTGATATCAGCTAAAAGCCTTGGGCAGAAGGTTTCTGCTGCTTTTTTGTGTAAAGGCCTTGACTGTAGTTTTACAGACTTATACTTATTAGGCTTTTCATTAATCCAGTTCTTGGGGGGTACAGACACGTTAATTCTGATCCTAGATTCAATGATTTTTAGTTCAAACCCTTTGAAATACATGTAGACTTGTGTGTATTTAGCTGCTGCCACCGTACAAAAGCATCTGTGAAACAAAGATATCTGATGAGCCGTTTCACAGGGAGGCATCCCGATTTAATGCGTTGTGGAATTTGCTCCCAAGCATGACACTGCTTATCCTGTGAATGTGTGACGGTAGTTTATGGTGTTGCTCTGACCTGACTGCGCTTCTATTCCCGGCGGTCAGATAGGTGGCTTTGTTAGCTCTGTAAGATGTGAAGGATAGGGAGAAGGAAAGCCCTTCTAAGGGCACGAGTTCCCACGTGCAAGGAAAAGACACTATCTGGATTGGTTATGAAGTGTGCTAGATGGGCTTTAAATATGCGGCTTAGCCCCAGCAGGGTCTTTTGGGGTTTGTTGTTTGTTGGGGTTTTTTTTTGATAGAGCTGCTGCAAGCTGGTCTTGAATGCTTATTCAGAATCTTAAAAGAAAAGAAAAAAAGGAAGACTTGCTCCGTTTTCGAGGGGGGAGGAGGGGATCCCTCTTCTTCCGAGCTAAACCGCTCGGCAGGGATGCACGAGAGCTAGTCCTGCTAACGCTTCGGTGGCTTCTGGTGCGACAGCCTTCGAGGAGAGCCGGAGCCAGGCGTGGGGGGGTTGACCCTGAGTCACTTGGCAGGGCAGCTGACACTGCGTAGGCAGCCACCTTACCGGGACAGGGGGCCGAGGCCGGGAAGCTGTGCCAGCTTTGCCACGTCCCTACCGCATCAGCACTCATGTGCCTCTGGCTGCTCGTGACATGACCCTGCTAAGGTCATGACGCTTGCTGCCATGTGCAACTGGTGAAAAGCTGCTTGGGTCCAGCGCTTTACAGCGCAAAGCTGGGAGCCTGTGGCGTTCCACAGGTTTGGCAGGCGGGACCGAGGGGTACGTGCTCTGTGCAAGGCAGCAGCCACCCCAGGCACGTAGTGGATGTAACCCCGGGTTATGCAGCCAGCTTTGGAGTGCGGAACACGGGGTACGCGCTAAGTATCGCCTATGGCCGCAGGCTGCTCTGCTCCGCCAGCCTCTTGATTTCTGTTCCCCTCGGCCCCCCCAGTAGCTGCAGTGGGACCCCCCTGCCCACGGCGCTGGCTGGAGGCGAGCGCCGAACGCCGGGCACAGCGCTGCTGGGGGGTCCCCGCCCGCCCAAGCGCTGGAACCCAGCGCGACCCCCACCCCCCTCCCGGAGTTAAGCCCGGCTGCTGCTTTGCCCCCAGCCGCCGCTGCGCTGCGCTCCGCCCCGGGGCGGGCGGCCGGGCCCCGCGGCAGCCAGCGGGAGGTGCCGGTGCCGCCCCGGGAGGAGGGCCAGGCCCCGCGGCAGCCAGCGGGAGGTGCCGGTGCCGCCCCGGGAGGAGGGCCGGGCCCCGCGGCAGCCAGCGGGAGGTGCCGGTGCCGCCCCGGGAGGAGGGCCGGGCCCCGCGGCAGCCAGCGGGAGGTGCCGGTGCCGCCCCGGGAGGAGGGCCGGGCCCCGCGGCAGCCGCCGGTGCCGCCCCGGGAGGAGGGCCGGGCCCCGCGGCAGCCAGCGGGAGGTGCCGGTGCCGCCCCGGGAGGAGGGCCGGGCCCCGCGGCAGCCAGCGGGAGGTGCCGGTGCCGCCCCGGGGAGGTGCCGCTGACCGGCGGGCGGGGCGGGGCGGCCGCGCTCATGTGACACCGCGCAGCAACCGGAGCCGCCGCCGCTGCCGCCGCCGCCATGGTGCTGTCCCCGCTCGCCCTGCTCCTGGCGCTGGCCGCCGCCGCCCTGGCCGAGCCCCTTCGCTTCGTCGACTGCGGTGAGTGGCGCCGGCCGGCCCCGGGACCTGTGGGGGGTGTCCGCAGGCGGAGAAAGCCCGGTAAGCCCGGTTCTGCCTTGCAGGTTCCAAAGACGGCAGCATCCAAGAGGTGAACGTGAGCCCCTGCCCCACGCAGCCCTGCCTGCTCCACAAAGGGACATCCTACAGCATCAACGTCACCTTCGCCAGCAGTAAGCATCGCTTCCCCAGCGCGGGGGCCGGGGCGGGTGGTCGCCTCTCTAGCCCGCTGCCTGGAGAGGAGCGGGGAGGGGTGGCTGGAGAGGTGTCTGGGTGGCAAGAAGTGGCCAGGGAGGACGGGCGTCCCTTCGATGTGTGTTCTTGCAGCCCCCAGGGTATGTGGAGGGGAGGGGTGCAAGGTAGAAGTGTGTTTGCTGATCCCATGCCACACTCGTACTTCCCCGTGTTCTGCAGAGATCGAGAGCCAGGGCAGCAAAGCGAGGGTGTACGGCGAGATGCTGCATGTGGATATACCCTTTCCCATTCCTGAGCCTGATGGATGCAAGTCTGGGATCCAGTGCCCCATTCAGAAGGGCCATTCCTACAGCTACCTGAACAAACTCCCCGTGAAGAGCGAGTACCCCAGTGTAAGTAAGCAAGCAGCTGGTCTACTCCTCAGAGCTGTCACCCTTCTAGGGGCAGTCCCACCACCTGCCTTTAGGGAAGGGCATCTTGTCCTGTGGTGGTGAGGAAGGGGTTAGAAGATTCCTTAGACTATCTGGTGGCACTTCTGCCATAAGCATGACTCTTGTTTCAAGTTCCCACTTCAGGACAGACCCAGCAGAGGAAGCAGCCTGCCTTGAGCTGCTGAGAAGTGGCTTCAGTTGCCCAAGTGTCCTCCTGTACTATGCTCCCCTGCAGAGCCTGCTGCATGCAGCCAGACGCTCCCAAACTAGGGGTGCTGAGCTCCAGAGTACAGCTGGGAGTCTGCAGGGCGTTTCCACTCTCTGCTTACTTGGAGAGTGGGGATCTGAGCGCAGTGCGTGGAGGTCTTCTGTGTCACACAACTGAACCTCTGTCCACATAAGATACTGCTGGAGTATCACCACGTGAACGTGGCCCTCCCTACTGCAGGGGGGGCAGTGCCCCAGCTCTGTCTTCTTTGTGCAGAGCTCCCAGGACCTCTGTGCTCCACACAAGTGGTAACCCTCCTCCCCACGTCCTTGCCTTAATGTTTCTTGAACACTCTCATTTCCTTCTGCTCTTCTCTCTCTTTCAGATTAAGCTGATTGTGAAGTGGGAGCTGGTGGATGACCAGGACCAGATGTTGTTCTGCTGGAAGATACCAGTACAGATCACCAGCTGAGGAGCCCTGCCATTAGCAGGGCTTGGGGAGGGGAAAGCCAGAAGAAAACGCAGGCCAAATTCTTTTATATAATAAGCATTTCTTACTGCTTCCTTCAGAGCTCTGCAGCCTCTGAGCAGCCAGTACTGTGTTCCTGCAAGGTCAGCTGCAGGCAGAGGGCTTTTACCCCGTTTAGAGCCCCCTGGGGTGTTATCACAGCGGCTCAAGGGGGAGCAGTGTCTGCTGCAGGAGTGACTGCGCATCATCCTCCAGCTGCTCTGCAGAGGCACTTCAGTTGTTTGAAATGGAGCTGTCTGTCCTCAGAAAGGATTTTTTCTTCGATGAACCTGGCTAGTGTCTGAGCTGCTATTTGGTAACCCTTCAGTGCCTCTTCTAGAATGCCGGCGGCATCCACCCTCCTGCACTTCTGCTCCGTCATGACCGGGATGCCCGTGGGACCTGCGTTTCCCATCCATGCAGCTGAAGGAGAGGGCAGGAGACTTTCCCTGAGCTGGCATGGCAGCCTGCTCTGTCCTGGGCCCGTGCGTGAGCTGGTAGGGCTGCAGCTGGGAAAACTTCTTTTTTGTGGATGCAAAGCCAAATGGCATTCGACATCTTTGCAGGGATGATTCTTACTTTAACCAATGGTTTGCACTACTACTAACTCAGAGCTGCTGGGAGCTCCTGAACCTCTTTTTATAACTTTCCTTTTAATAAAGGCTAGACAAAATCTTCCTGTGTTGTCTTCAGTGAGTGCAGAGGAGCAGGAGGAAAAGCAGAGTGGCCGGGCTTCTTCTAGTTGGGGTTGGGCTGGTCTTATTTCTCAGCTGAAGGCAGGGATGGAGGTGGTACGCTGGCCTGAGCGTGGGTGACCGGTGTGCAGGCAGACATCTCTGCTACTGGCTGCCAGGGTGTCCCGCTGACAATGTCTGGCTGTGCTCCTGCCTTGCTGGTCCTGTGCTAGCCTGAAGTTGCGCAAAGGCGTGCTGAGGAGGTGGTGGTGTAGCACGTGGCTTGCTGCAGCATAGGTAAAGCCCTTTCTATCAAGGGCTCTGAGGCTGGAAAAGCAGCTTCCAAACCTGCCCGGGGGCTTTTGCCAACTGCAGAAACCTACATGCTCTCACGCTTCACCTGCAGCCCCCTTGTGTGAAGAGGCAGGGTGTGAGCAGCCACAACCGCTGTGCTGGCTGTGGGGGCTGGAGTTGGCTCCTGTGGCTGGCACTGGGCTGGGGAGATAAGCAAGCGTTCAGCCTGGCAAGAGTCTCTGCTCTGGCTCAGGAGCAGGAGGAGGCTGTGTGCCAGTATGAGAGGGGTAAGAATTGGCTTAGGAGAGAGGGGTGGCCTTGCCAGTCTGGACCCACAGGGAGGATGTGGCTCTGGTATCCCTTGGCAGGGGCAAGACAAGCACAGTTCTGACCAGCCCCAGTGTCTTGAGCCACAGGGGCCCAAAATAAATGTTTTATTTAACAACATGAGAGAAGTTTCCAGCAGACTTGGTTAAAAAAAAAAAAAAAAAAAAAAGTCACCAACAACTTTACAGAAAGGAAGCTGGACGGTGCCCCCTCCTCCCCCTGCCCAGCCAAAGGCAAAGTGCGGGGCTAAGGGGGGGTGCCTGGGCTGGCTGCAGGGACAGCTGACCCTGCGACCCCTCCGGCGGCTCCCCCACCCCCAAGGTTAGGCAGCAGCTTTAGAAAGCTGGGGTTGAACCCCCCTCACAGCTCTGGCCTGGGGGCTGGATGCTTCATGAGGAGCGGGGCCAGCACCCGCAGTGTGGGTGAGGCTTATTGCTAGGTCAGTGCAGCAGTGGCAGAGAGATGAACCCCCTTTTTCGGCAGGGCGAGGGGGGAGGCAGGGGCTGTGTGGCAGGAGAAGGGGTCCTGTGAGCCTCCGTGGCATGGGGCGATGCGATGGGGGCCAGGGTGGGCTCTGCTGTGGCAGGAGCAGGGGCTGGCAGGGTGGATGGGGTGCAGAGCCTGGGAGCTCAGCCCTGGCCTGTGGAGAGAGGTGGCGGGGAAGTTGTGTGTTTGGGAGGGGAAGGAGCAAAGAGCCTCAAAGCACCCACAGCCCCGGGGGGCCTGTCTCTGTGTGCCCAGGTCCTGGGGGCCAGAGCTGTGTGCCAGAGCAGAGCACCCTCACCCCTGCTCCCCTAGAGCTACGCTGCTGCTGGACTCTGGGCTGTCTGGGGCACGCAGTGGTGGGGCTGGGCCAGGGCCACGTAGCCCGGTGAGCAGTGGCAGCGGTAGGAGCCTTCTGTGTTCTCGCAGGTGCCACCCTGGCACAGGGGCTCAGGGTTGCCCACCTCCTCACACTCATTGATGTCTGCAAGGAAGAGGACTGGGGTGAGCTGGTGGCACAGTGAGCGGTCCCAGCCCATAGCCAACATCTCCTTGTGCCCCTGCCACCCCCCAGCCCTCCCCCCCAGGTGCCTCATGCTCCCCACCCCAGCACCTCCAGGACGCTCACCATGATCCCCACCAGTCTCCCATGCCCCTCAGCACATCCGCAGAGCCTCCTCAGGCCTCAAGGGTGACATCCCTGACACTTGCAATCCCCCAGCACAGGACCCCCCCGCCTCTGCCCAGCAATGCACACCAGACAAGGCCCCCCCCAGCTCTGCAGCTGGTGATACCCCTGGGTTAGCAGCATTCTGCTAATAAGTTGTGCTAGTGTAAGATCTGGGAGAAAGGCCGCCTCCAGCCTTGGAAAATACCCTTTCCCGATCCGACAAGGCCGAGGAGGCAGATGATGGCGGCCCTGAGAGGCTGATTATCACCTTCAGGACCAGAACAGAGGAACCTTGTGCTGTGCAAACACGGGTTTGTTTTATTAACCTGCAAACTGTGCCAAAGAGCTCACTGGGCTGGCTTGCGGCTGGGCTAGAGAGTGCACGTGAGCCCCACAGCAGCTTCCCCACTGAGACAGGTCTGCTCTGCTGAATGTACTAAATGTACTGGGCTACCCCAACCTGTAGTGGGGCCACCAGCTGGGCAGCACATCCCTGCGCACCCCAGAGCCCTTGCCTGCACTCACAGGACCTCCAGAGCCCAAATCCCAAATCTTCACCTGCCAAGGCAGGTCTAAGCCCTCTGACCACTAGCTCCAGCCTCACTCCCACAAATCATCGGGGAGTGGGGAGCAGCCGGTGGGTTCAGCCAACCTCCTGAGAGAGCATGAAGGCCTCGGCCGTGGCCAATAGACCTTGGGAGGACTAAAGGGTTCTGCCACTTCGGGGACCTCAGGTTACCCCTAGCACATGGGGCTGGGAGGGCATCTGGCAAAGAAAGGGAACTGCAAACCCAGTGAAGGAGGCTGAAAGCAAAACCTCCAGGTGAGATGGGAGGAAGCACAGCAGTCACGGGAGGAAGACGGAGAGGGGAAACGAGAGATGGGAGAGCTTGAGGAACAAGGCAGCCTTTGTACACAGGCAAAGCAATAGTTTAATGGGCACTGCGGACTTGGGCTAAACCTCAGGGCCAGAACATTGCCATGGACGGGATGGGCTTGCTCAGAAGCCCAAGGAGATGTTAGGGAGCACATCAAGGGAGATGGTGCTCCACAGCCTGAAAAGCAGGCTGGTCTGGAGAAGTAAAACAAGGCTACTTTAGTCCAGAGGCACCCAAAAGCCCGAAGCAGCAGAGTAGCACTAGCGGCGTGCACCAAGCCCTGGAGACTGCCCGGTCCCGCAGTGGTGGGGGCAGGCAGCACATCCTGTGGGACAAGGACAAGCTGTCCCAACATGGAGGCAAGAGGGGAAGCACTGCCACAGCCGCAGGAGTGTTCCAAAGGCCTGAAGTCAGCAAGATAAACACATGGGGATGCCTAAGCACCAAGCAGGAGAACTGAAGGGAAAAAAAAAACGGAGCCAGACTCCAGCGTAGAATGAGTGCTAGCTAGTTCAGGACACAAAAGGCAACAAGCAAAGGCTCCATAAATATGTTAGCAGGAAACAATGGGGAATGTCGGTCTTGTCCTTATCGGTGGAAGAAAGAAAAGCCAGCCAAGCTGGCTGGAGCAGGGCAGGCTTTGTTCCAGCCATCATAAAAATGCTCATGGTCACACAGACCATGTTTGAAGTGTTTAAATGAGGAAAGGCCGTACTGTGATGGGGAGGTTCAGCAATTGGATAGATAAAGCAGTTACATTCATATTGCTAAAGGCTTGCTGCAACTCATTGTTTAATGCTTGTTTAATGCTCCTGCAGTCCCTGAACTGTTGGCAGTTCTATCCAAGATGGAGGATAAAGGATGTTTCAGAGACCCCAGAAAGGGTAAATCTGGTAACTATCTTCAAAAACAGAGAAGGGAAAATCCAGAATTACAGACTGCTTACCCCCATTCCCTTAAGCAGACCAGGTTGGTGTGTGATTAGGTCATAACCTTCCAAAGTACATCAGGGTCATTAAATAGCTGGTGCAGATCTGTTAAGGCCTGATTACGTTAAGCCATTCTGGTTCCCTTCGCTGACCTGATAACTGGTCTGTCAGATAAAGGAGCAGTGGTGGATATGATGTGCCTTGGCCACTGTGAGGATTTCAACATGCTCTCACATGACACACTCAAGGAGACTGACAGAATACAGTCTAGATGAAACTGTGGCGATTGCACAACAGGCGGCAAAGCCGCACTCCAAAGATAATTAGTAATACCTGGGTGTTACAATAAAAGCCATTTAAAGCATAGCCTGCAAAGGTCTGTCCTGACTCCTACTTGATCCAAATGTTGTCATTAAGGTGGATGAAGGAAGAATCCCTGTGCTTACGAAATGTACATGTGTGATGCCAGGCTGCAAGCACTTTGCAGAGTTCAGGCTCATTCTGTTCAAGCAGAGGAGTGGGCCAAAATCAACCAGACAAAATTCGCTGGAAGTAAATGTACAACACTGTGGCCAAGGAAAGGGAAACACAGCGCACAGATGCAGAAGGGGGACTACCAGCTCAGGCAGTCATTCTGCCCAGCAGCATCTGGAGAGGCAGAGACCATGGGTTCTGCATGAAGAAGCTGCATGATTGTGTTGTGTAGTAAGCGTGCTGGCAGCTGGAATAAGTGCCATGCCTAAGGAAAAAGAGGGTCTTCATCTGCTTTGTTGAGTGCCCGGGGCCTGGGCCTCAGCTGGCTTGGGGAGCTGCACTGCAAAAAGGATGGAGACATGGCACAGGGATGTAGGGGAATTGCAGAGTGAAGCTTTAGAGACCGTGTCTCATAGGGCAGGGTGGAAAGTGAGGAATTTCACCAGGGCAGTGGTGAATGTAGAGGAAATTAATCAGGGATAGAGTAGCGGTAGCTGGTGATGTTCATGGTGTTATGCCAAGAAGGGAGCGATCCGAGATGCCCAGAGATGCCCTGATCTAAGCTGCCCGAAGAAAGCGAACCTCCTGGAAGCTCCTCGCAGCTCTATGGGAAGGAAGCACCGGGGAGAGCGAGGACTCCCCGGCAGCTGTGCCGGCCGGCACCGCCAGAGAGCAGCAGCCGCCAAGGGCAGCGGGGCCCCCGGCATCCCGCACCGCCCCGGGCATCCCGCACCGCTCCCGGCATCCCGCACCGCTCCCGGCATCCCGCACCGCCCCACTCACCCACGCAGGCCATGCGGGTCATGTCCAGCTGGAAGCCGTCGAAGCAGTCACAGGTGTAGCCCTCCCGGACGCGCACGCAGCGCCCGTTCTCGCAGCCGTTGAGGATCCCGCACTCCTCAGCCTGCAGCCCCTCGAAGCCCTCGTAGAGGCCTGTGGGGCGGCCAAGGTGGTGTCAGAGGAGGGCGACTCTGCACCCCGCCGCTGAGGGGACATCGGGCACGCGGCGCGATGGTGCTGGCAGGGCCAGGACAGACTCAGAGCAGCCAAGAGAAGAGCTTGCTCTGAGCCCAGAGCACCCTGGCCAGGGTGGGAGCTGCCAGGCAGTCCCCATGGACACAGGCTGGGTGGGAAGGCACCTCTCTGTGTCTCCCAGTACTCACCAGTTTGGCTGGGCAGGTAGCGGGGGGGGGACCGTCCTGGGCCATGGTGGAGAGGGCTGCCACGAAACTCGCCGCTGGGTTCCCTCCGAGGGAAACCAGCATCAGGGTTTCCATACTCAGACTCCAGGTAGTTGTAGTAGGGGCCTATATCTGGGCTGGGAAGGCCATAGTGGGGGTCTTCCAAGCCCGGTCCATACTCATACCTAGGTCTTTCTCGGAGCTCAGCTCCTCTCTCACTGTCTTCACCGGCCCCATTACACAGGAAAGCAAAATCAGCTGCAAGCGGTGAGAGAAAAGGAAGGGTCAGAGCAGCCTGGCTTGAGAGACGTAGGTCTGCTGCTGCTGGAGAGCGTGAATCCACACTGGGCCAGCAGAGCCAGGCCTGTGTTCAATGCCCCCAAAGCTGCAGCTCTATAGTTTGCTGACAGGACCTCGTCTTTGAGAAGACCAGCAAGTCCTTGAGCTGCCAGAACTCCAGTTCCCAGTGTGCTCCAACCCTGGGCTGCCACCGCCTCACCTCCCCTAAGCTAATCAGGAGCAGTGGGATGCACAGAGCAACGGTTCCCCTCAAACACCTTGGACTCATTGCGAACCAGTTTCAGGTGCATCCTACCCACTGGTGCAGCTCAGCCCTGGAGAGGTTGGGGTTCACCCACTCCTTGGGCTGGTTTCAGCAATGCAGACAACACGAGGAGCCCTCGCTGCAGCTGTACGCAGCCAACCCTGCACAACATGGTCAGCAGCAGCTCAGCCCGGCCCGTTCCCACTCCTGCCAGGGGATGCTTGCCCACGCCACGCTGCTCACCGGAGGACCTGTGTGGGCAGAGCGCGCAGTTCTGGCCCCAGGCTTCGCCGAGCCGGCAGCAGCACTCGGTGTACGTGGTCTGCTCGCCGTGCAGCAGGTCTTGGCAGATGTAGTCAGCTACAGTCTGCCAGCAGACGTCCAGGTGGATTTCGTACTCCTCCAAGGCATCTGTGAGAGACACAAGCAAAGGATATCAGGAAAATCATCCTGAAGAGTGCTGCCCCACCTTGTTCTGACAGGGACAGCTGTGCAGCCCAGCTCCTGTGTCCCCTGCCCTGGCGGCACACTGTGCTGGTGCTGGCACACCCCAGCCTGACACAAAGCCCTCACCCACTGCTCCCTCCCAGGGGACCCCGCCACGGGGCAGGATGTGCAGGGCTCAGGTGTGCTGTGGCGGGGGCTCAGGCTCACCTGCCCTGCTGGAGAGGTTCACACACCGGTTGCCGGTGGCATCCAGCACGAGCGGGAGGCTGCAGAAGCAGTGGTAGGAGCCATCCGTGTTCAGACACTCGCCGTTGATGCAGTACACTTCATTCTGGCACTCGTCCTGGTCTGCCCATGCACAAGGACAGAGCAACGTTTCAGGCTGGCAGATGTGCACAACGTGACCCTTTCCCTGCCCAAACACCCTTGGGTGCTCCTGCCACCTCCTCTCTCATTCCCCAGGAGGGTCCCAGGAAGCCTGTTGCCTAGACCTAGCCCTGTAGCGTGGGCAGCAGGGACACCTCTGGGTGCAGGAGCACAGCTGTCCCTCCATTCACAGTGGGGTGCTGGTCTTTGAGGCCATCTTACCAACACACTCAAGCTTGCTGGAGTCATAGTAGTAGCCTGTACGGCAGAAGCACTTGTAGCCCGGCACTGTGTTCAAACACTGTCCATTGCGGCAGAACTCAGAGCCAAATATCTCACACTCGTCCATGTCTGAAAGAGGGATGGAGGGAGGGAGAGAGCATCTCAGGGAGCAGAGCCATGGAAGCAAGGTGGGCTGGGTGCTGTTCCTGCAGAAAGCCAGCACGGCACCTTGGCCTGGATCACTGGCAGGTCCCTGACCGAGCCCCGTGCCTCTCTCACCAGTCCTAAGCCTGGGAGCAGAGCAGGAAGCACCCACAGGCAGAGCAAGAGGGGGAATGACGGGGAACAGATATTTTCACAAATAAGAAATTCATGTGTGCTTCTGGAAGGTCAACAACACAACCCCCTGGAGGTGAAGTGCGGAAGACGGAGCCAGCTGGCCACTGGGAGATCCTGTCATTAACTAGGAGGGTTGTGTCTTACTGGACAGACCCCATCCCTGGTTCAAAATGGGCGTGGGAGATGTGCACCAAAAAAGAATCACTGCTAGTAGTAAGGCAGGACTGGAGGAAGGGAACTTCCAGCTTGGTGATACTGGCAATCTGGGATTTCTCTGGATGGAGGAAAGCAGCTGCAGGATGTTAGCATCCCACAACCGCAGCCCTGGGGAGATATTTCTGTGGATGCTTCTCCACGCAGGACTTTGCACAGCTCCCTCCCTCTTGCCCCTGGAAGAAATGAGAGAAAATGGTGCTAGTACCTGTGAAAGAGACTTTTCCTGAGAGTGGGTCTTCCTGGGGAATATAGCCCTTCCCAAGAGGACAGATCTCCTGGTACTCCACTGGCCAGGAGGCAAATGCCAAGGTGAGATGGGAACAAAAGAAACAGCTTGTTAGTGCAGCCAAGGCGGAGCTCGTGGGCAGAGCACTGGCCTTGCCTGGTGTGGTGGGGGCCGCAGTCCTACCTGTGCCTGGGATGGGGCAGGGGTAAGTCTCACAGTTGTCACCCCAGGCTGCCCCCACAGTACAGCAGCATTCCTCCTTGGTGATGTTCTTGGCCAGGACACTGTCACACAGGCGAACATCGCTGATGTGGTAGTAACATTGCTTGCGCTCTGCGCTGTCAGAGAGGTGGGCTGCGCGTGTCTCGGAGCCCTCTAGAAGACAGCAGAGCAGGGGTGGAATGGGGTTGCTGGCACCCCAACACAGCATCCCATGCCTGGGAGGTCCCAGAGCACACCCATCACCGGCAGCATGGCCTTCCCAGCTGCCCACTTTCAGGCTCCTCAGCTCTCCCCAGATGAAAGTTGCCCGTGCCTGCGTGGGCTCATGCAGCCCTGGCAGCCCCTCAGTTTTATCTCACTCCTGCTCTGGCTGCCACCCATGCTTTGGTCCTAGCTACCTACTCACCCATGGCTGCTCGTGGCTGGCACCGTCCTGCCTCTGTGTCATACTCCTCGTGGTCGCTGGGGCAGAGGCACAGGAAGGATCCCTCCACGTTCTCGCAAAGCGCAGTCCCACACACGGCGACCATCAGCTCGCACTCATTCACATCTGCAAAGCAAGGGGCAGTGGTGGGCAGCAGGAGCCTTGCCTCCACATGGGTAGCCTGCGCGTGGTCTGCAGCATGGGATCACCCTTCAGCGGGGAGATGGAAGCTGCTAAGGACAAGCAGAGAGCTGTGTTCACACCATGGCTCAACACAAGTCTGGCAAGAGCCTCCTGCCCTGCTCTCAGTGGATACAAGGAGCCTGAACTCCAGCTTGCAGTGAGTCACTGGATCACAGGATCATCCAGGTCTGGAGGACCACTGGAGGTCTCTGGTCCAACTTCCTGCTCAAAGCAGGGTCAGGTATGGAATCCCACCAGGCTGCTCAGGGCTTTGTCCTATTTGGTCTTTAAAACCTCCAAGGATGGCAACTGCACAGCCATCTTGGGCATCCATCTGTTCCACTGCCTGCCTGTCTTCGCAGTGAATACGTTTTTCCTTACATTACACCCTGCCTGCTCTCTCCAGGCACCCATTGCAGTACCTCTCTAGCACCTTCAATGCCTCCAGCCCCCAAGCACCTCCTTTCCACCTGCACAGAGAAGGGCTCCATATTCACTGGGAGCCGCTCACTTTTTCGTAAAGTCCTGCTCCTTTGCAGTCCTAAGGACCTTCTGTGCTAAGGGGAGGGGGTTTGCCTCCATGAGCTGCCCTGTTCATGTCTGGGATTCTCCATGCATGAATGCAGTCCCCATCCATGCTCCAGGAGGCATCACGCAGCAGGGACACCAGCCTGGCATCCACCGATAGCTCTCCCACACTGACTGGTAGAGTGATCACAGGAGACTCACCAACACAGTAGTGCCCGGAGGGCGAGCTCTCATAGCCACGGTCGCAGAGGCAGCGGAAGGAGCCGTCTGAGTTCTCGCAAAAGCCATGGCTCCCACACAACGTCTCGTTGGCGCACTCATCTATGTCTGCAGCAGAACGGAGAGCAGGAATTGCCCCAGACCCCACCTCTCCCAATTGACCTCACCTGCCCAGGCCTTTCTGCTCTGATGCCAACACCTGGGGATGGGGCAGGCATTCCCTTGATGTGAGAGACTGGGTCTGGCTGCCCCACTCGCTCCCCTGCTATGAGTGTGGTCCTTCAACATCCAGAGCTGCAAAGAGGCCATGTGGGTGGACAGGAGCAGGGTGGGAATGGGAAATGGATGGGAAGCAAGGGAGGTGGCTGGCAGGGGTGACTGAGAGTAGCATAGGACCCTGCAGAGGTGTAAAGGGACACAGAGGCTACAGGCTTACATTGGCAGGGGATACAAGAGTGTAACTGAAGTGTGTGGGGCACGTGCAGACAGATCTTGGGTGATACCCTCCTGCCCTGTTCTTACTGACCTGGTCCTTCTCCAGCTGCTATAGTGCCAGGGAGTAATCCGTGCTTTGGCCCAGCCCAGTGGGGTTGGACAGTCACAAGTGGGTCCTCTGCCTACAGAGGGCAAGTTTACAGCCCTGCTGGCTGCATCCCATTCCCCTCCTACTGCTGCACAGGAGGGATTTCCCTGGAGCAGCTGCATGCCCCCAGTCCACAGGCCAGGAGCAACTCCATATGCTAAGTCTGAGTCCTGACGCAGGCTAGAGCCCAGTAGCTGGCAGCAGCTCCTCGCTCCTGCAGCCTTCCCTGAGCTGGGGGAGCCTCAAAAACTGCAGACACCCCTTTAATCTTTCTTCTTTGCTGGAGCCTGAACTCCAAACCCGGACTCCCCAGCCTAGCACACAGTGCTACCAGCAGCCTTTCTGCTCACCCAGCCCTGCCAGGCAGGTGACTGGCACAGGCAGCAGCCCCAGCAAGCACAGCTTACAGGGAGCTGTGGTCCAGCTCCAAGCTTGGAATAGCTGTAACCTGCTGAGGACTCTTCACAAGCAGAAAGCAGCACAATGTGGTGTCTGTTCCAGATGCCAGGAAGAGAGAAGTCTAGACACAAGCAAGTAACTCAGCCAAGAAAACAAACTCTCAGCATTATCTGCCTCTCCACCAGCCGCACATTTCCTCCTCCTCCTCCTTCTCCCCCCCATCCCTGGCAGAGACATCCCACAGCCACCCTGTCCCTGCCAGGAGGAGGGGCAGGGACACCCGGGGCTGTACTCACCAATGCAGTCACCCAAGGGTGTCCAGTGGAAGCCGGGCTGGCAGCCCATGATACAGCGGTAGGAGCCCAGGCTGTTCTGGCACCGCCACGTGCCACAGATAGCATCCCCATATTCTTTACACTCATCCACATCTGCAGGGAGGAGGGCAAGGGAATGAAGATCGGCAGTGTAGCAACTGATGCTCACTGTAGCAGCTGGGTCAAGTTCAGCTGGGCAGAGGCCCTGAGCCTGAGCCATTGCTAGTGCTCCTTACAAGTCACTAGCAACTTTGGGTGCTGGGAGCAGAAATGCCCTCCCCCCTGTCCTGGCCGCATCCATCCCCCCAGATCCCGGGGGGCTGATCTCCCCAATGATGAGCTCTCACCCACGCAGTCATCAGTTTCCTGGGAGTGTTTGAACCCATTTTCACACAGACACCGATAGGAGCCTTCTGTGTTCAGGCACTGGCCTTGCGAGCACCGGGACTTGTCTGTGCATTCATCCACATCTGCAAAATAAGGCCAAAATCGTCAACCTGGATCTCACAGCAGAGGAGGGAACAGAGGGACAGAGGGCAGGACCCAAGGTATATCCCCGCCGTCTTCCAGCTCACCTTGGCAGCTGACTCCACCAGCTGCGTTGGAGAAGCCAGGAGCACAAATGCAGAAGTAGGATCCATGACTGTTGAGACACTCACCATTTGGGCTGCAGACCTCGCTGTTAAGGCACTCATTCACATCTGCAGAAGGAGCAGAGTCAGGGCCATGCACCCAGCCCTGGGAGACATCCTTCACCAAAGCCACAGGGATTCCCTCTCTCCAGTCTCTTACAGGCAGCCCTCACAGGGCTCCTGGACCCTGTTTTTCTCGCCATGGAGACAGAGATCTTCCCTGTCCACGGTGATCCTGCGTTTGGCTACAGCCTTATGGCTATGCCATGCATGGTGATCGCCTGCAATGGCAGTGGCATCCTCCATGCTAAGAAAAAAGGGGGATCCATAGGGAGGCTGTACGTCCTGGACCCACAGGGCTGCAGGGACGGGGTTCGTACCTTGGCACATGGTGCCGTTGATAAGCTCGAAGCCAGCCTGGCAGTGGCACTTGTAGGAGCCCAGGGTGTTCCTGCACTCTCCCCCTAGGCATTGAACAGCAGGGTCCTCACACTCATCCATATCTGCCAAGCAGAAGGGCACAGCACAGAGTGAGGCTCTTACCGCTACCGGAGAAGACCCCCACCATCAGAGAACATCCCCACCCAGAAAAGCCATCACCCAGCTGTTGGCCTGCAAGGTGGGTTTGAGCTGCCCTCCCAGACCATCCTGTCACAGTGAGATGGGGGCAGAGACTCTCAGCTACTGGGGTGTGAGGAGTCAGCCTAGGCCCTTCACTCCCCTCCATCATAGGGACCAGGATAAACTGGATCCCAGCACCGTGTCAGTGGTGCCCAGTGACAGGACCAGAGGCAATGGGCACAAACTGAAACACAGGCGGTCCCATCTGAACATCAGGAATCGCATTTTTACTGTGAGGGTGACTGAGCACTGGCACAGGTTGCCCAAAAGAGGTTGTGAAGTCTCCCTCCTTGGAGATATTCAAAAGCCATCTGGACATGGTCCTGGGCAACCAGCTCTAGGTGGCCCTGCTTGGGCAGGGGTGTTGGACAAGATGATCTCCAGAGGTCCCTGCCAACCTCAACCGTTCTGTGATTCTGTGAACGCAGGGGTACTGCTGACTCCAGTGTCTACCTCCAGCAGAACTCTGCACTGGGTACTGCAACCACCAAGAGGCCAGTGCAGAGACGGTTGCTGACAAACCCTCTCTTCAGCCAACTGCACAAGAGCAAACATCAGGAAAGTAACCCAGCACCAGCCGTACCTTCTGCAGCTCTGCTTTCCTATATGCCAGACTTGCCTACAAGGCCCTCTCCTGGCAAAGCTGGCTGGGGGTCTACATCAGCTCTTACCCAGCTGCAGAGCTCCCCACAATCTCTCTCCCACCCAACTGCCCCCAGGCCCTGGCCAGAGCCTGCTGGAACTCCAAGGATTTTGCTCACAGCAGATGAGAGAGGGGTACCTTCCCTCTAAAAGAGGGCTGCAGGATGCCAGCAGACGGCTGTTGCCTGCAGGCCCATGAAATAGGAGGAAACATTGGAGGACGCTGCTAATCAGAAGGATGGGCTGGTGTGCAGGCAGCAGAGGACATCCTAGTGGAGAAGGTTCTGCTCTGCTCCCCTGCCAGGAGCTAAAGCCCTGAGAATGACGGTTCCTGTGGACTGAGCAAGCTATAGGCATCAACAAGCATTGCCCCCCTCATGCCTCAGGGCAGGATTCCAAGCTGTTCAGTCTCAAAGGGTTGCAAGTAGCAATATTCTTGAATCCCTCTGGAGATGAACCATAACCTAGTTTATTTATCACAAAACTATCACGAAACCCTTATCCTTTTTTTTAAAATATGAAACCCAGATCCACAGACAAGGCCATCAGCCAAGGCAGGGAACAACGTGCCATCCTGCCGTCAGGTCAGTGTGACCCAAACAGTATCAAACCCTGATAAGGTGCCCTTGTGACACAGCTTGGCCAAGGTGCCTGAGGAAGGGCTCATGTGAATCCCTGGGAAGGGGGGAGGGAGATGGAAAGGATCAAACCATGGTTCTTTCCCTGCATCCAAAAATCAGATGGAAAATAAGCTCATTTCACACTGGCTTTCTCAGTCACCAAAACAGAGGAGAATAGAGGGAGGAAGACCTCCCTCTCCTCCCCCGTTGGAGGCCCCCATGCAGGGGGGTCTTCTGAGAGTCACATCAAAGGCAAGTTCTTCTGTTTGCCAGCTATATGCAGGCTGCAGAGCCCTGCAGTGCTCCAGAGAGAAATTCACAGCACACAGCCAATCTTTAAACAAATATCTTTGCCAGCTCTGCTGTCTCCCCTTACCCCAAACAGAGAATTTGCATCCAGCCATCTCAAGCCTGGGATGTCTCCTGGGGACAGCCACCAGGGAGGGAGTTCCCCTGCCTGCACTGGGGCAGTTGGGCTGTCAGGCTGGGACAGAACACTCTCGTGTCTCAGCAACGCAACCGACGCAGATCGACGCTGGTGTTAACTCTCTGCCGTGCATACCTGGCACAGCAGAGCCCTTGAACTAAGCTTTCCTTTTTAAACATGTCCTAGTCACCTTAGAGGTTGGGGAAAAATGATGAAACCTGGGTGCCTACAGTCTTTCCACTGGCTGTGGACTCAAGGTTTCTCCCTCTGTTGAGGACCTACATTTGGGGCACACAGTTCTGAACTGAACCACACACAGCTCCTCTCTCCCCATGTTTCCAGGCCTCCTGTATTCTTCTGGCCTTTGTCAGCATTCCCCAGGTCATCATTAGTCCTGGAGTCTCGTCAATGAGTCCTTCCCCCCCGTCCCTTTTCTGCATGAGGAAGATCACTTCCCTGATGCTCTAGGTGGCATCTGCTTGCAGCCCCCCATGCTCTCTGCTGATCACAGAGCTAAAGAGCTGGAGAAGGATTCTGATGCCAAAGAAGTCCCCAGGCCCCACCAATAACCCAGAAATGTCTCTTCCCTCATTCCCTCCAGCACCCGCTCCTCTGTCCCTGGGAAAGGGATACCTTCACACGTGCTGCCATCCCTGGAGACGGTGTAGCCAGCATCACAAGCCATGCAGGAGTAGGAGCCTTCGGTGTTGAGGCAGAGTCCAGAGGGACACGCAGCCTGGGCCGTGCACTCATTGATGTCTGCATAAGCACACAAGGCAGAGCGGGATGAATGGGAAGGATGTGGAGTAACCATGAAGGGGGGCAGGTGTGTTGAGAGAACCAGCCAACATGGTGACCAGGACTCAGGCCGAGCCAAGCGCTCAGGAAGAGCTTAGGGAAACCTCTGGACTGGGTGTGTGACACCGCAGATGGTCTGGACCCACAGCTCCCCTGTACCTTGGCAACTCTTTCCGTCAGGTGCCACCTCGTAGCCCCGGTGGCAGGAGCAGCGGAAGGAGCCATCCAGGTTGACACACCGTCCATGAGCACAAGTCCCCTCCACAAGGCATTCGTCAACATCTGTGTGACACAGCAAAGGGCAACATGGCACAGGAGGGTGCTCAAGGCCATCCCTGCCACCCACGCCCCAGGGTGCTGTGCCCTGGCCATGCAGGCTGGCTGCCTGCGGGAGAGGGGCGCTGCCTGTGCCCCTGCTCCTTTTGAGGCTTGCAGGGAGCACTGCCACGAGGAGTGAGGGTGCTTCCCAGGGACAGCCCAAGCTCCTCACCAATACATCTCCCATTCCTGGGCCGGTAGCCATCTCCACAGCTGACACACTTGTAGGATCCCAGCGTATTGACACACTTCCCGCTGCGGCAAGGGCTGGGATCCACACACTCGTTGACATCTGCCAAGAAACACACTCCTTTCAGGCTCCCAAACGTGAAGAGTGCAGCCTTCTTCAGGATGTCTCCTCCAGCTGGATCCTCAGAATCTCCCCCTCCAGGGGACAGCAATGACCAAGAGAAGGTAAGACGAGTTTGCCAGGGCTTGGGCAACACTTCTTATAGTTCCACTTATCAGTTAGGATCCTACACCCACATCTAAGGGCTGACACAATCCGGCAGCGAAACTCACTGCTGCAGGATGTTGCCAAGGCCAGGAATGTGCATAGACAGAGACAGGGATCAGAGAAGATCTCTGCAGGGCTGTTTCATCAGGGACTTTCATAACTATGATTAGGATGCAGCCTCCAGCTCAGGAAGTCCTTAAGGCAAGTGCTTTCCGGAGGCCATGGGGGGGAGCAGCATTCTGTGCATGCCCTGTTTCCATACTGCTTCCTAAAATAGTTTCCCACTCTCTGCTGGGGATGAGCTACTGAGAAAGGGGGATCTTTGATCGGGCACATTGTAAGTTCACAAGGTTGGATGGCCCAGGTCATGCCATGTGAATGGGATGCTCTGGGGGCAGGTGGCCTGGGTCTCTGCAGCCTGCTGTCCCTGCGGTCCACTTGCCAGCATGAGGGGCTGGGGATACAGTCAAGGCAGCGTGAAAATGGACGGGCATCTCCTCCCAGAATGGGAAGCTGTCACGGTCATGGGACATCTCCCTGGGAAGGTGGGAGAGGGTCTTGGGAGAACTCCCCTCTCTCTGCCCAGGAAAGGTTGTCCCTCCTGCAGGCAGAGGAGAGGACATGTCATCCTCAGGGAGGGCACAGGGCAGACAACCGTGGGGGTCCTTCCTCCCTTCCAGGAGGAGACATGGAGCAGTGAGGAAAGGTGTTCAGCCCTGCACAGGGTGTGCTGGAGGGGCAGGGGAAGAGGGAGCAGCAAGCTTCACCTTCACACTGTCCTCTGGGGCCCATGGCAAAGCCTTCCTTGCACTCGCAGCGGTAGGAGCCAGGGGTGTTGATGCACCGCTGTCCTCGGCAGGTAGAAGGCTGCTCACATTCATCTCGATCTGGCAACAAATAGAGAGACAGTCTGGAAGTCTTCCCCCTCCAGCATCATGCTGTGAAGCAGTGATCAGGGCTGGCATCACGGGCTCCTGCCCAGCTCACCATGGGCAAGGTTCTGCCCCTCAGTGAGCAAGAGGGGGTGATCCCCATAGATCAGGCTGTCCATGGGCAGGTCTGCAGGGAAGGAGGGTGTACAGGTGTATGTGTGTGTGTGCAGGTGCATGTGCACTGTGTGCATGAGCACACGTGTGTGTGCACGTGCATGAGAGGGCAAGACGCTGGGGAGACCCTGGGGAGGTGACAGCCCTGTGCCAGGTGGACACCACTTACCCTCACAGCTCTGCTTGCCCTCTGAGACAGCCAGGATGTACCCAGAGTAGCAGAGGCATAAATATGAGCCCACGTTGTTGATGCAGCGACCTTTTCCAGCACAAGGATCTTTCAGGCACTCATCGTCATCTGTGCCCAGGCAAGGAAGGAAGACAGGCAGTCACCACCCGCAGCTGCCTGCCAGCCCCCTGCCAGCCCCGTGGTGCAGCAGGTGGGCAGGGGCTCAGCAGAGCTGCCAGAGAACCTTCTCCCAGGAGCCTGAAGGACCAAATGGTCCACTGAGGCCCGGAAGGCAGAGGAGATGCCAACTACCGATGCAGTGAAGTCGGCTGGGGTTCAACGTGTAGCCGGAGTGGCACAAGCAGCTGTATCCTTCTGGGGTGAGCACGCAAGTGCCGGCTCCGCAGGAGAGGGGTGAAGAGGCGCAGCCGCTGACCCCTGGGAGGAGAGAGCATGGGTTTGGGGGCAGCACCAAAACGGTGCACGGGGTCTAGTGTCTGCCCTCCGTCCCCAGCACCATGCCAGGGAGGCTGCTTTTCCCTTCCTGGAGAGCAATGCTGAGCCTGCTCCTCCACGTCTTCAGGCAGCCTGCACCCATAGGGCTGCAGGGAGGACCCGGCAGACCCTGCCACCTCCTCCAGCCTGAGCCTAGCTGGGAAGCCCCTGTCCCCTGCATGGCTCAGCTGAGCCCCCAGCCCCACAAAAGGGTGGTAAGGAAGCCTCCTCCAAGGTGTGGGGCTGGCAGTAGAGCCAGGCACCTGTGAGGGGGCTCCTTTTAGGGTGACAGCAGGGGTCCACCACCCACCGCCCTGCTAAGTGGGGTGCAGGCAGCAGGGGGTAGGCAGCAGGGCACTGCACACCCCTCGGCACTGAGCTGGCCAGAGGTGGGGGGGGTCAGCCCAACCCCAAACAAAAGACTATTGAGGAAGAGACATTCCTTAGCAAGGTACCTCGGCCAGGCCTGCTCCCCAAGGTGCTCCAGCCCCCGGCGGAGGGCAGGGGCCACGCTCCCAGACACTTAAGCAACCCTGGAACAACAGGGCCCTTGTTTCCAGCACAGTAAACAAGCCGCCCTGGGAGCCACATGCCTCCCCTTGCGCTCCCCCTTCCCGATGAGTCAGCTCCGCTGCGGGGGAAAACGGGGCCAAAGCCACCGGAGCGGGCGCGTGATCCCCCTCGCCTGGCAGCCACTGCTGCTGGGCAAGTGAGCTGCAGGCAGGGAAGGACCCGGAAAGCCAAACACTGCTCCCCGCGTGTGGGATCGCCCTCGTGCCTCCCCACGGCCAGGCGACTTTCCCTGGCTGGCAGCAGCCAGGACCAGGCTGGGATAACACCCCAGGGCGGTGGGGTGGGGACTTGTATTTGGAAAATCAGTGGGGGCATGTGGGAAGACAAGCGGGCTGGGGAAGGGGGAGAGCCCCTGGAAAGAGCTTAGGGCGTAATATCCCCATAGTGCCAGGCAGAGAGAGGAGAGAAATCCCTGAGAGCGGTGGAGACACACCTGAGCTCTGTGCTGGCATCTCTGTTGGAGCAGCAGCATCCCAGGTGGTGGTGGGGCCAGACTGGGGAGGACCATGCCAGGACTGCTCTTCCTCTGTTAAGGAAGAAGAGAGATGAGATCCAGCCCATGATCTCAGCTAGAGGTGCCTGCCCAGAGTTTACCTACGCTGGGTGTCCCCACAACCGCAGCCCTGAGAAAGCACATGGGAAGGGGCCACAGGGTGGCTGCAGCAACCTCATCTTGTGATTCAACACAGCCTCCTCCACCTTTCTGGAGATCCACCACCTCCCCGCATCCCTACAGCCCCACATCAGCCACCCCAGCATGGTGGGGTGTCCCCCGTGCCACCCCACAGCCAGCCCAGCCAGGAGCCCGTCCTGCCCAGCGCTAGGGCTGCCTCCTCCATCCTCACTGCCCCCTCCTCTTCCCCATGATGTCCCTGCCCTCCCGCCAGCCAGGCGCTCACCTCTGCGCGTGGCAGGCTCTGCGGTGGTATCAGCAGCGCCCTGAGGGACAGAAACAGGACTGCCTCTATCCATGTGCATGTAGCTGGGATGCAGCATCCCCGAGACATTTTCCCACCCACCTCCTGGCTCCTCTTGCTCCCCAAGGCACTGTCCTGGGAGCAGAAGCTGCCACGGCTGGGTACATTTGGTAGGGCCACTCTGTCCTGACCACATCATCCTGAGCAAAACACAGCTCCTGGCTGTGCCCGGGGGGCTGCCCGCAGAGGGGCCATGCCAGCACACCGTGCAGGTGAGACCCAGGGCACGGCTACTGGGCAGGAGGCATCTCCACAAGGTGGCCAGGAAGGGCACAGTAAATCCTGCCCCAGTCACTGGCAGCTTTGGAGGGCTGAGGGCAGCCACCACTTTGACCTGACTCAAGAGTGCTACCTACTAGAAGGGTGCTTGGTGCTAGATGCTCTTTCTCAGCATCCCCTCCTGGCAAACCTATGGCTGCCAAAGGAGATGTTGGATCACAACTTGGGTCTCTGCTCCAAGGATCTTTCCTCAGTGGATGAAGAAAACAGGCAGTTGAGCAACATGAGTCCCAGACTAGCTCTGCTTCAAATTTGGAAGCTTTGGTTCAAATTTCTGCCCCGTCTTGAGATTTCTCAAGTGCGCTTGGCCAAGTCACTTCACGTCTATGAAGCAGTGATGATGGCATTGCTGCCCCTCTCTCAGAGGGGCTGCAAGTACATTCTGAGGGCTGGGCTACTATAGCAAGGGGGCACAGAGATGCTCAGGTGAGGTATAGCCAAACCTCTACTGACAGCAGGGATCAAGAGACACATTTTTCAGGTGAGATTCATAATAAAGAAACCCAGTCCTTGGAAAGCCTGGCAGAACATCAGCCCCCAGGCTGCTCCCATCAGACAGGGTGCATTCACACAGCCAGTGTCGGAGACACCCACCCTGACTGCTCCACTAGAGTTTCTGCTGCAACCACACCAGCATGGGGAGACCTGCCTGTAAGCTCGGCTTGATCACAACCCCGGGCTCTGTGAGAGGAGCACTCCCCAAGCTGACTGCAGCAGTTCCCCTTCCCCTGCTGCCCATCAGCCCTACAGCCAGGCCAGGCTGAGAGCAGGGAGTGAGCACCCACTCCTCAGCCAGCTGCACCCTCAGCCTCAGGTGCTACCCCAGCCCCGGTGAACACCAGCTGGAGACAACTCTGACCATGAACTAGTGCAGCAGAGCCCTCAGCTCTTGTTGGTTTGAGCTCATGGCCTCTTAGCATGGACTGAGTGGGCACATGGCACAGTCCTTCAGCCATGGCAACTCAACCAGGCTGATAGGGTTTGCAGTTTGTATGCTGTTCCCTCCAACTGGAGCTACTTTGTCCCTTCAGTGCTCTCTCTGACCACATTTCACACCTCCCATCACCTATTTGTATGACATCCCACTTCCCACCATGGATGCACCCAGGTGTCACAAGACAAACCTTACTCACCTGCGCAGCAGGAGAAATGTCATCTGGAAAGTAAAACAGTGCATGGTGAGTAGAGACAAGGCAGGTAGGCATCCTCCTCAAACCTTGGCTGCCCTAACTTCACCCCACCTCTAAGACACTGCTGCTCAGTCCCTCACGCTCCTTCACAAGAGCTTGTTCCCAAAGCCAACGCGCCCAGATTCCTTTCCTGGCACTGCACAGACCCCAGGAGCTTCTGCTCCAGCAGGTGCTGGCACAAGCAGTTGGTCACACTTCCCTCCAGCTGGGCTGGCCAAAAGCCCAAGGTCTGCAGTGCCAGGGCTGCCACGCAGACCTGAGGTCCCAGTGGCAGCAGCCTGGCCAGCCAGCACCAACTGCAAGGACGCGGTTGCAGGAGCCTGAAACACTCAAATTCTTCTCCAAAGGCTTGAAGACGTGGTGTCTCATGCCCCAGGAACAAGAGTAGGGCTGAAGAACACCTTGTGTATTCATACAGATGCAGAAAGCCCTTATCAACCAGAAGTCCATCCATGGGGGCATGGCAGGACCTGGAAATTTGCCCACCCTTGCTAGGGGCCCAGATGGAGCGTCCTGAAGCAGTAGACCCCACACTACCCTCTCCTGCTGAGATGCCAGGGTGGGGGAATGCTTCCAGGATGCTCCCACGCAGGCTGTCCTGCAGTTGCTGTCTCCTTGCTGCCCAGTCCAATGACCAGTTGCTGCTCTCCCCGTGCTCTTCCAAGCTGAAGGGCAGCTCTTCTGCCTCTGCCTTCCTCATCGACAGGCGGATATCAGAGCTGGAGTAGGTGTAGCCATGTCCTGCTGGGCAAATCTCCTTGAAAGCTTCTGCAAGGGAAAATCAAATCAAAGCTTTAGAGGGCAGAGGTTGGAAGGAAGAGACTGGTGCAGGTGTCACCTGGCTTACCGCACCCAGATGTGATGGTGGAACAAGTGGAAGAAAGGAGTGAAGATGGACAGGCATGTATGCGAATGCAGATATCAGTTTCACCCATCCTATCATTTTCTGGAAATTTCTAAGGGTTAAATCTTATAGAAACACATCTGGGCTGCAGTGGGTGGATGCTTTGAGCAGAAGGAATCTGCTTACAGGGCAGGGTGGGTTTTAGCAGGCACTGGATGGTACTCCCACACGCGATAAACTAAATCTCTCCCCTGGGTCAGTACTGCTAGGAAGAGATCATGCCGCAGGAAGGTCCGAGCTGAGCGAGGCAGCAGATAAACCAAATCCCTGGTACCTCAGCACTGAGTGCTTTACACATCACTCAAGATGCTCTGCACAAACCATCTGAAGATTTTTCCCAGCCCTGAGGATTTCAGTGCTTTCCCTTCCATGCTACCTCATGCTGAGATATGCCAAACATCCTCACCTGGCTTTCATCCCAGCAGAAAGCGTATGAGAGACAAAAGGGTTGTCAAGCGAAGCCAGGCACAGACATGGCTGTGCTTTCCCTCTGGTATAGAGTGATTTCCATCAGGGATTTCTCTGTCTTCCCAGTATTACCCAGGTCTGCTTCCTGGGCTGCTATACCCATCTCACAGGCCAGCATTTGCACTGCTCAGCTCTGGATCATCCTGCATCCATCTGCTTGACAGCAAGTTCCGACAAGCCCAAACCCCAGTCCAACCAGATCAGGCGAAGCTGAAGTGGGCACATCTCACCTGAGCCGGGCAGGGGACACTCCTCGCAGTTCTTCCCCCAGCCCTTGCCGACACGGCTGCAGCAGCAGATCTGCTGGGTGATGTGGTGGGAGAGGGGGAAGGAGCACACGCCTCCAGCTGCTGAGCGGTAACACAGCCCCTGCTCCATTGACACCGCTTTGTCCGCTGAAACACAACAGCAGGGTCAGTGCTGGAGGCCAAGTTCCATCCTCTCCAAAGAGGGAATGGGGACACTTGGTCTCTCCCCATCTGGCCTTTTTCTGTCTGTGACCCCTGTCCTGTCCCGAGGGCTGCCCCATCCTCTCCCCAGAACACCCCTGGGCTCCAGCCATCAGGCCATGCCCCCAGCAGAGCCAGCCCCAAGCCAATCCATCTCCTGTGGGAGCTCTTGCAACCCAGGAGGCTGCATCCTCTGATGCTGCTCCACAGGCACATCCCCTCCAGCTCCACAGTGGCCATGAGATGTCCATGGAGAAGAAGGGGACCCATCCTGCACACAAGCGTGGGACAGCACGTGGGGTCCTGCTCAGGCCCCTTCCCAAACTGAGGGGTTCCCTGGAGCACTTACAGATGCAATGGCTACGGGACGGGTCCAGCATGGTGCCAGGCTTGCAGGTGCAGCGGAAGCTGCCACGGGTGTTCACACACTCGGCATCTTTGCACAGGCCCTGCATCAAGCACTCATTGATATCTGTGGACAGGAGAGAGCCTGGTGAGATGTGAGGAAGCTGAGGGTGATCTGAGCCCCCTACCTAGTGCCTCCCATGCAGGTGCTGCAGACCAAGGTGGTCTCAGCCAGGCTGGTGTTCAAAGCAGCTTCCGCACCAAGCAGTGTGGTGGGGACCTCCGCAGTGACAGCAGTTTCACATCTGTGATGCAGAGCTTGATTGCTGCAGCTGCAGGGATGGCTTGTGAATGACTGCTCTGCTTTGTGATCCTCATGGAAAACAGATGTGGCCCCTATGATGAGCCACCCCGACAGCATCACTCTTACAGCCATCACGGTTGTTGTTTGCAGGTCCTGTCCTTTCACCCAGTCCCTGGTACTTCTTCTATGGGGCTGTCATCCATGGAGGATCCTTGCTGAGACACTCAGTGCCAGCTTGCAGGGAGGGCGGTGACGGATGCTCCTGGAGGTGGAGGGATGGTGGGCCAGGCTGTGGCTCACCGCTTTAGTGTCATCTTCTAGCAACAGGTTGAGCAAGCGGGAAGTTGCCAAGCTCAAGCCCTGCCTCAGGCTCTGCTCTGCCCCTGATGGAGCACGCATCAGATACAGCCTTCAGGAAGCGAGCTGGGCTTATCCCAGGGAAACACTGCCAGGCTCACCCGTCTGGCCTGTGGTAAAGCCTTTCCTACAGCACCACATAGGAACAATGAGCTAAGCTGGAGAAGACAGAAACTGGCAAAAGTTCATAGGGGGAGCTTTCCTGGTGGTGAGCGAGGAGGAAGCCCTCCTCATGGATTGATGTAGCTTTGTATCTTCACTAAAGAGCCTGGCCTAGAAAGGTCAGTGTGCTGATGAATGTGCAGTGTCAGGAGGCACCAGCAGTGCAGGAAGAGCTGGATGGAAGCACAGAGTGGCAGGAGAGGGATGAACCTCAGTACCACCCTGGGACGAATCACAGAAACGTATACTACAAGAGGTAGGAACAGGCAGTGAGAGGCACTGGGCACACTCACTGCTCACAGGACAGCTGCAAGCTGCCAAGACCAAGAAATGCCAACACGATGCTAGGCAGCACATGCCAGACACTTTCCAAAGACACAAGTCAATCCCAATGCTAGCGTATGAGGCCCTAGTAAGACCTCAGGTGCCCTGACAGCACCCAGTGGTGCTCTAGAGACTGTCTCAAGATGGAAGGAGTGAAGAGGCAGGCTTCTGAGACAATTGGAAGAATGGAGATACTCGAAGAGCCTGACTGAGAGCAGCTAGGCTCAGGAAGGGCTTTCCCAGCAGTATCTTATTCTTCAGAGCTGAAGCATCAATGCTTGGTGGTGTCATAGAGCCAGCTATGACAGCTGGAGTTCAGGCTTCGTGACCCGAGAGGTCCTCCCTAGTCCTGTGCTCATAAACTCCCCCTGCTCACCCCATCAGCTGCCCCACAGATAGATGGTTGAGGCACACAGAAGCCATCAAGACCAGGTCATGATGTTCAGCCAGTTGAAAGTACCAACGCTATTGGGATGTGCAGCAAGCTGGGGAGGAACAGGATTTGGCTGCGCAATGTTTCCTGCTCCGTACCAAGCACAGGTCAGAGTTCATGAGAGCAGCCAGTGGCCACCCCGAAATGTGCTGGGAACCCCCCTCAGAGGTCTGGGCTCTCTGGAGGAGCCTCGGGGCTCATCGCTGTCACTCCCCGGCATGGTCAGAGCACTGTGTCATTCCAACACACCAACTGGAGGAATTGTTTGGCCTTCGCATAAGCAAAGGGATTGAAGGGATTAGAGTAACGAAAACACAAAACAAACAAGCACCAAGGGCTGTGTTTTATGAGCTTAATTTAAAACAGGGCTATGTCCCAGCCTCAGTCCAACCCCTTCTATTCACTGGCAGCAGAGGAGCCCCCCGCAGTGGAAATCCCCATGGGGAACAGAAGCAGGCAGGTGTGCTTGGGGCCACGTGCTCCTACCCCCTGCAGCATGCCAGGGATGGGGCTAGCCCACAAGAAAAAGCCTCAGGGACCACAAACCAAGATCCATACGCTGTCTCAGCTGCTTTTTCCCACCCCACACAAGCCTGCCGGTGCTCCTCAGAAACAGACGTGCTGGGTCAGGCAGCCTGTGGTGGAAAGCTGCAGGCTGGTTTTCCCTGGTGTTTGGTGAGCAGAAAGGACCCGAGCCAGCAATAGAGACCAAGGATATATGGACACCCAGCTGCCTTGTGTGTGTCCTGCGCAGTGACCACTGTGCACGCACACCTCCCTGCCACTAAGCCTCCAAGACAACCTTTGCCTCATGTCTAGCAACCGCTTTATCACTTCCAGTGCCATCTTTCCTGCTGGTCCCAGCAGTACCGGGAGGTTCCGTAGCTGGATCTGCCAGTCTGCTCTGACTCATTGCAGCCTTGTTCCTCGTCAATGGGATGCAGCAAGGAAAGAAAAGTACATCTTGCAGAGATGAGCCATTTATTCCCCTGCTGAAAGGCAGCAGACAACCCCTTCTGTCCATACAGAAGAGAGGAAAGTGGGCTTCTGCCAGGGCCCTCCTCCCATCACTCATCCATGCTTTGACAACAGCCTGCAAAGCCAGAGCTCAGCTCCTTTCCAGCTCAGTTCTTTTCCTACAGCCAATGGCCTCAGGAACCATCAGCCCTGCTCCAGCCCCTTGGCTCCCCTCCTACCTGGGCTGGCAAGAGAAGACCTCATGTAGCCTCTCCCACAGTCTATCAGCCAAATTTCTCACTCTGGACCCTGAAGTGAGGTGCTGGGCTTCCTGACACACATCCCGCTGTGACAGCAGAGCTGGGAAAAGCACCCTGAGGCAGCAGAACGTCTGCAGAACAGCACTTCTCCAGCCCAGCTTAAGAAGGAGCACGCAGAAGCACAATTCTCCGGTTCGTGCTTTTTCCTGTGCAAAAACATCTTCCTAGCCAATTCCATGTTGCCATCTCCCTCTGCTCTTCTGAGCCTCTCCCTGCTCCAGAGGGGACACAAATCCAGAGCAAGCACTGCAGGTCTCTGCTTGCTGACATGAGTCCCTCCAGCTGCTCTGCTCCTCTGACTCCTATTCGATATCTCGGGGTAACTCCTCATACCCATAGCGCTGTCTGTGGCCACTTAAGGGATGAGATCTGAGCACCAAGGAGAATAGAAGCCATTGCATTGTTGAAAGTTCTCCCTCAGGACAGTGTGGGGAGGTTGAATCATTAATTAAGTAAGCATGGTGGAAAGTCCCAGCTAAAAGAGATGAGTCACTGGATTGCCAGCCCTGGATTTGCGTGGACGGGGCCCAGGCTCCCTGCTGCATCTTCGAGATGACACCTCTCAGCTTATCATGAATCATGAGGAGGGAACCATAAAATTCCACTTCAGCCAGAGCACGGAAAAACACAAGCACTGTGGGTCCAAGACATGGCAAATAAACATGAACCGGAGAGAAAAGTGGAGAGCTGGTACCTTCCTCATATGGAGCTGAGGGACTGAGGGAGTAAGCAATGGATAGACCCCAGTAGCGTGGGGCAGACAGGGCAGCCTGTCAGCACAGACAAGTGGCACACTCAGAACAGAAGGAATCACTCTTATGGCACCTTCCCACTTGTAACTGAACAAGCTGACAACCTTCCCAAATGTTTTCAGGCAACAGAATTTCTGTTGCTTTGGACTATGGGAGAAGTGTTTTTGCGCTGACACTTAGCAGAGCAGCAGCACATGTCCTGACTGGGTCAGCAGGGCTACACAGGTGAGTTTTCTTGTGCTGATGCAACCATCTGATGACTATGCTTATGAGCTGAGTCATGTAGTCCATGTTACCTGTTTTTTTTTCATTCTTGGTGAAAACACAGCGATTTTTATAAGGTGTGTTCTTTGCAGATCTATGTCAGGGAGCAGGATAATTGTACTTCACCTGTGTAGATAACTACAGCTCTGAGAGTGGATGTGGGAGGGAGAGAGAGATATGAAAGCAGCATCCTTACCTTGGCAGTGGCTCCGGTTCAGCCTCTTATATCCCTGGGGACACTCCACCTGCCCGTTCTCAATCACAGGGTGTGCTGGGAAGAAAGAAAAGAGTGCAGGACATCAGCAGTAGAACAAGCCACCAGCATCCTATCTTGTCTCTGCCCTTCTTGCAGAGGGGAAAGGGTCGCCAGGTCTCCCTTGGATGGGTCTCCAATGACTCCCAGGGAAGAGGGAAAGGTGGGAGCAGCCACATTTCCCAAGCAGTGTCTTCTGCTGCTTGGCAGGTACCAACATGATGACCCAGAGGTGCTGCCTGCACTTCATGTCTATCGCTATGTCACCTGCTCCCAGGCCAGCTTGGATAGCCAAGTGGCATGTGACAAGGGGGATCAGAGTGAAAGGAATGACAGAGGTCCTTGACAAGATGCTGCAATAACAGCCCAGGGCCTGTTTATCATGTTCCCCTCTTTTTTACTGCATGTGATTTCCTGCCCTGATCACTCTCATCAAAGAGAATTTCAAATTGGTGCTTAAAATAGTTTTGTGGGTTTCAAAATGCCCTATAACCTGCACAATTAAACCTCTTCAAATTTTTTAAAAGCAAGTATAATGGCACCCATAAATTCCAAGGAGGTCAAATCTAGGCATCGTATTTTGGAGCAAGGGAAAAGGAATCCAGGAGGTGACAGGCTGGGAAGTGAGTAAGCATGGGGTGGGGTAGAAAGAAGGATGCTTTGCCTAGGGATGGGATTTTCCCAGGGTGGGGTTTCTTTTTTATTTTCTGGACTGTACACTTGGGAACGAGAAGTGCATGTATCAGCGAAGTGACTGTCCAGCTGTATTCCCACCACTTGAATTCCTCCTGCCTGGCATCAGTAGCTCACACCCTGGTGTCATACATGGAAAGCCCTCCATGGCAATAGCCACACTGGGGATCTGGCAGATTCCCAATGCATTGCAGCGTTCGAGAACCAGGGACAAACTGAGACCATCCTTGTGGCAGGAGATGGTCAGAAAGAGTCTGCAGAGGTTAAGAACTCAAACAGCACGCTGGGGATAGAAAACAGGCGTGTCTGTTACTCTTTGTCCTGGACACTTGGACTCCATAAAGCAGTTTAAAGCCATTCTAAGACACGTCTTGAAAGGCAAGAGACCAGCCTCCTAGGATAAAGGCACTTGGGAAATAAAAGACAGGAGAACAAGTTGTTCACCAGCCTGTACCAGGGAGGAGAACAGAAAGCTTGACTTCCCCAGGTACATTAAATGAAGCTACAAGGTTTTCCAGGTGCAGAGAGATCCTTAGTGGCTGGATGAATGACTGAGACAAAAAAAATCTGTTCACCGTCTTCAACAGTTCGGTTATGAATTGTAAGCAGAAAGTGCTTACAAGTATCTGCGTGTTAGGGGTAAGGGTGTTGCTGGTGATACTGGGAATTGCTGGGTACATTTCCAGCCTTCTGGGAAGGAAGAAAAACCTCTGGCTCATGGGCTTCAGGCTTAGTGCCCCAGTGGGATTCCAGGTCTTAGACCGTGGTCTGTGGGCTCGGGGCTGCCGACAGGCATTAGCTGTGCTTGGAAGCGTCTTCAGTCTCAGCACGATATGGTAACAGACTCTCAAATGAAGCAACATCATTATGTGTGAGCCCTCCGATGGGGAGCCAAGCGTGCCAGAGATCAAACAGCGACGATATGTGTCAGAGCCCCACTCCCTCTGTGAAAAGCCTTTGTGGAGAAACAGATCCTGGAGCATCCCTCTGCCAGATGCTGCCGAGGAGAGGGCAGAGCAGAAAATACCAGTGATGGGGGGTGAGTAAGCAGGTCTCGTGCCACGTCAGCACTCACATGACTCCAGCCTGCAGAAACCTGCAGCTCCTTACTGCAGCAAATCACTCGTGAGGCTGCAGGCAAACGCCTGCATTTTGCAAAGAAACACGTGCTTCCTGGAAAGAATAACTGTAATGTAACGTGAGCAGATCTCTCTGTACCAAGGGGAACCAAGACGGTGTCTGAAGTCCTGGATGGAGGCTGCTCTCTTTTTGCCAGGACCTGGCCTCGAGGGAAGACAGCATGTGGCTGCAGGAGGATGTAAGCTATTAACTCTCAGCTTTGTACTTGGTTACTTGAGGAGAGGACCATTTCCTTCCATGAGCTCTGATATTGCTGAACTACAGCAAAGATGGCCAAACCCCTTGAAAAGCCAGGCTAGGACACCTGACTTTCCTGCAAAGGAGATCAGCATCCACCCCTCTCCCATGCAGCTGGTAGGAGTGGGAGACCAGCTTTGGAGGCTATTCCTCTGGAAACTAGCAAAGGGAAAAAGCCAATCTGATGATCGAAGAGGGCAGAAATCTGTCAGCATCCACAGCCAGAGGGGTCCCAGCCTCCTGGGTCTGTCTGTCTGTCCACAGTCTCTCCAGGAAGGGGTTCTCCCAGAGCCTGCAGCTGGGGATAGAGCAGCTGAGCTACACGTGTCAGGCAGAAGGATTTCAGGCTTGCTGAAGGCAGGAAGCTCTGGCTCCTGATTCAAGGGTGTGATTTCAGAGCCTCGCCTCCTGGGCACTTCAGCCCCAAGGGTGCTGTGCCGAAGCAGTGTGCTCACCAGGTATCTGCACACTAGCAGCCCCCCTCGGCTCTCCTCATTGCTCCCTCCAGTTCTGCTTCATCCCATCCCCAGTGCTGCTTTCCGCAAGCTCCTCAGGCACCAGGGGTCCCCACTGGGATGGGGCTCACAGAAAGGAGCACTAAGATCACAGCCCCGGAAAGGTGAGCACAAAGCACATGGCCCAGGACTCCCACCAGCACCTCTGCCCCAGCCAGAGCAATACTTGAGCACAGCAGAATCAAAAGGATAATGAATGCACAGAGATCAGGCAGAAGGATTTTGCAGCCTAGCAGGATGATCTTTAAGCAGCTACACTAGTTTTCCATCACTTCCTAGGAGAAGGGGCTTTACCCAAGGGTCCTGGCTCCCCAAAAACTGTCTGAAGATGAGATGAAGAAGCTCAGGCTGATGGTGAAGTGAAAAGAAAAGACTTCTAGTGGTGGTAGCCACAAGGGCCTGAACACAAGGGCGAGCCAAGGTTTGTAGGATAAGATAATACATTGCATTAGGCCAGCCAATATCACTGTTAAAAGGGGAAGAGGCAAGGCTGCAGTCAGATGAGAAGTGAGGAAATGCTTGGCTGCCGAAAGCTAGCCTGTTTCTTTCAGCTCTTTCCATTTGTCACGCAAAGGCCATTATCCCTCTGAGACACCTTTGCTGAACTCCTTTGCCACTTTCAGGACTCACAGACATTTCTGGAGGCTTTGGATGAGCTCCACAGTAGAACCTCCACCCTGGCTGGACCCCAGGCATCTCCCCATGCCCGCAGTGGGCACAAAGCGTGCATTCAGGTGGGTGGCTGCTCTGCCTCTGCTTGCCCTGGGTTTGCCAGCACGTGGGAGGTGAAAGGAGGCAGAGTGCCTGGTCTCGTGGCATCTGTAGTGGTGGGGGTGGTGGACCCAGTCAAACCTCAGCCTGTTTAGTATGATCAGCCTCCACTGCAGAGAGGACCTCAGCTGCCGAACTTGCTGGAAGAAAACCAGAACAGCTCAGACCCCACAGCAGCCTCCAGAGACAAAACACATTGGACATGCCACACCAAGAAGTAGGCAGGGCTGTGGGGATAAGCTGTTCCCAGGCAGAACAGACAAGAGGGAAAGGACACAAATGCTTCAGTCCAGATCTTTCATGACTGCTCTCCTCTCCTCTGGGTGGTATGTGGCAGGCAGGTTCCAGCAAGCCTTTCTCCAGTGCCCCAACAAAGGCTGTGGTAGCCAGGGTGGGGAGGGCATGCACCCGTGCTGATGTGCCATATGAAACTAAGCCCTCTGCTTCAAGGCGAAAAAGGTGCTCGAAGGAAAAAGACTCTGGTAATTACTGTCGGCCCTTGGGGTCATTTTGACAGAGGGAACCTCATTCTGTCCCACAGTGGCTTCCAGCTGGGACAAGATACCACCGCACCTAAAAAAACCCTCACTTTTGCAACACTGTGCTGCTGCGTGCCTAGACCGCAGCGCTGCACATGAATGATGGGCAAAACAAGCACTCTACAGAACAAGGAGGTCCTGAAAATGCAGCACTTCCCCAAGTCAAGCATTGCTCTCTGTGGTACTGCCACAACCTTGCAGAGGTTTCAGTTACTTTCCCCACCTCCAGCCCTTCTTTACCGTCCTGGACTGACTCCCTGTGGCACATGGTGTAGTGGCAGCAGAACCAGCCCCCTCCATAACCTCCTTCCCATATTTCCAGGGTTTTTTTTCCCCTGTATCCTCCCTAATTCAATCGCAACAAGAGCAGACCAGGGGGTTGATTTTCAAGGGGCTTCCTGTGGCTGTTCCGATGCCTGCAGGCACAGCGCACGGCTTGAGGAGCCGCTCGGTGTTTCTGATGACGAGGGCTCCATGGGTGAGCTGCCACCCCTCTCACGGTGGGAGGTCTGTTTGGGGAGTGCTGCGGCCGCCAAGCCAGACATTACGAGATCCAACTTTCCAGTGAAATTCAGACTTTTCTCTAGGACAAAAAACTTGAAAAAACACGGGGAGTGGGAATAAAAACAAAACAATAGCCTTCAAAGACTTGTTTCTTAATGCAGTTAAAACCCATAGGCAGGATGAGAGAAAGCAGCCCAGGAAGATCTGCAGCGAGCACAGACGGTGGGTGTGCAGCCCAGCCCACGCTCAGGCTGACTGCAGCCTGAAATAAGGGACAGGGGGCACTGACAAACCAGGGCCTGGAAGATGCAGGTTTGCTGCTGCACCCAGAAATTTCCCCAAACCCACATAGTAAGGTGAAACTTGTAGCTCCTGGGCAGTACTGGAGGTGGTGTCCATCACCAGTATGGGCTTCTCCTGGAGCACTGCTGGTCGCAGATGGTGTGTGATCTCAGGGACAGGGAGGAGGTGGAGGAGGAGGGCTATGACCTCCTCTGGGCAAACTCTCTGCTACCAGTTTCCTTTATCCCCATGGGCCTCAGGGGGACCAAGGCTTCAGGGAAACCAGTGTCCAAATCCACACTTGCCCTGGGGTCTGTGTCGACCTGCAGCTTGGGTCTTGTTGGGTTTAGTTTCCACAGACTATCTCTTGAACTTACTCCAGCATGTTCCTCTTCACAGACCACTGTATACCCCAAATAGTATCTGATCTGGCAGGTAAGCAGGAGTAGCTCTGCTCAGCAGTATGCCTGCTACTAGTTGCACATCCTGAGCTTGCCACAGGACAGGACATTCCTTCTGCACAGCTGCCTCGCCATCACTGCTCAAATACCCTGCCGGTCCTTGAGCTTCCTCCCAGCCATGTCCAAGTGTCTTTACTTCAGCTGCTTCCTCAGCCTCCAATTGCCTTTTCCCACTATCAGTCTTCTCCAGGTTTTACCTTCCAGCTCCCATATGCTCCTACCTCTCTGTTCTAGCCTCTCAGTAAGTGCTCCACTGCATTCTCGGAGTACTAAAGGTGCAGGAGGGTCATTGGATGTCTCCACCTGATTTATCCTATCTTGCAGTGCAGCACATTTCAACCAGCCGTCTCTGTCTGGAGCTGAAGGACTGCAGCCACACAACAGCATACAGGTGTCCTGCCACTGTCCAGGGCCCTGTCTCTGGGTCATCTCTCCGTGATTTGGTGACAGCCTTCATCCCAACAGCTCACAGAGCAAGGTCTCAGCTCTCCCCTTCTTCCGGAGCTGTCTCTGACATATCGTAGCGTCCCATCTTCAGCTCTCACATCAGCATCAGCAAACTCCCAATGACTTCTGCTGTACCCTGCTCAAACACCCATATCCATGCCCGGTTCTCTGAAGGGGCTTAACAATATACACCCTCCCAGCAGCAAACCAGACAGCCAAAAGCCTGAGCAGAGCCTAAGGAAGCCTCTGAGACTAATGTAACACCCACTACAGAGAGTCCTGGCCAGGTCAACACCCACCTTACCTTAATTCTGAACTCAGCTTTTAACATGGTCTCAGGATGCAGAGAAAGCATTCGAGTGCCTTGGCTTTTCTGACGCTGGGCAAAACACAAATAGTAGCAGGGATTGGTCATGGCAGGTTTTCTCGGACAGATGCCTGCCTCCGATTCTTCTTCTTCTCTGATGTCTTTCCGCACACAAACACGTCCCAAACATGAAAGCTGCAGTCGATGGAGACATCCGGACATATCCAGACTCTACTAACAATCAGTGTCTCGGGCAGACAGTCAATCCAAACAAGTTCTCCATTTGTCTAGCTCTTGCCTGGCTGCACTTCTGTACATTTGTAAGTGTTTACACTGAACTAGCTTCTGCCATTTCTGTCTCTGGTTGCTGGAATTAAACTCCCAGCACTGTCAAGTCTACTCGGGTGCACGCCTCCCCGGGACACACGAGTGCAAGGAGAAGTTGTCTCCGAAGACCACAGTGCCAAGAAGAAAGCTGGAAACATCCACTGGACATGTTATCTCTGTGCACGAGACACCAGTTCACTGAACTACAGCCCAGTGACTCTAAGTGAGCGCAACACAAGCCAGCAAGACCAGGAGACAGAAGGAATGTGAGTGTGGGATGTGGTCTACAGGCAGGAACAACGTGGAGGGATGCCTTCACATTGGACAGGCATGGACCTGGAAGCCCTGGCAGAGGTGGCACAGGGTGATGAGGGGTCACAGTGCTCAATGGCTCCATTAGAGCAGTAAGATCATGGAGAAAGGACTGTTTCCCTTACTCTATTCTGGGGTGAGATCTTTAGTGCGTGAAAACAGCGTGCCAGAGGAAAGCATGCCAGCCATCTGGGCTTCTTACTCCGCAACAGCCGGGCTCTCTTAGGCTGCCTCCATCAAGTGTCTGCTTTACAGCTCCTTTCACTTGCACTGTGTGGTCTCCAGCATGTGGGGCTGGTTACAGGGCAGTCAATCAGAGATAGCCAAAGGAGGAAGATACTTGTACACGATTAAAGAGAATGAAAACGGCCCCTTCAACTAGCCTGAATTCCTGCCAAAATCAACAAGAGCCATTTGGTCTCCAAGGGGGACCTTTATTGCCCAAAGCCAGAGGGACTGAGAATGGGATTTTCTTGTGGCACAGGAAGACAGAAGATCCATGGGGATACGTTTTTCATATCTCCATGGAATTAATCTGAAAAAAAGCCAGACAAGCATATGTCCACTCAATGAAGACCAGCAGTGACAACCTCACTTGAGTTTCAGCTGCTGCTGGGACACAGGACATGCTGAGCTGTGGAAATGGGACCTGCTGGCAGCTAGGAGGCATTTCTTAAGTGCATATGCTCTACTGGCTGGCTGATTGCAAGGACCACACGGGAGTATTTAATGCTTATTTTCATGTCTTGGAAGCCTGTGATAGAGACACATTGTGAAGCCTGAAGATCTAAGTCCAGCAGAGCAAATGACTGCTGCAGCTCTAGCCACTGAGTGATACCTAGCATCCTGGTACAGAGAAAGAGAAAGGAGGTGCAGAGGTTTTGCAGCCATCTGTAGCCTAACCAAAGTGTTAAGCAGCCCCCCTGCTTCCTAGTGGGGGGAGCACAGAGACAAGGTGAGAAACAGGGAGACTGCTGCAGGGTGGGGAAGAAAAAGCCATGACTGGGGATGCAAAGGTTGGGGATGAACAGGCGGGGGCTGAGACCTGTGTGGGGCATTTCCTTGTTTGTGCTGAACCTGGAGACCCCATGGTCACCCCCATACCACATGTGCCCAAGGCTCCCTTGGGGCTGGCATGTGGATAAGGGCAAGCAAGGAGCAGTGTGGCCTGGGGCCACAGCAGAGCCATGCAGAGCAGGAAAATGACAGCAATCAAAGCTCCCCAGATCTGCGCTGGGTTCCAGGATGCTGACAACCTCGTCTGTGATTGTGAGGAATTTGGCTCCAGCCAGCCTTACCCCTGGCTGAGGAGGAACTGAATTGAGGGAGGATAACGAGATGCAAACAGCTCTTGGGAACATGTGTGGGAGCAAGCGGGGCAGCCTCTGGGCAGAGCTAGAAGGCACCGACACCACACTTCTTGCACAAAACCTGCCGCCTTGGACATCTCCACTCTCCTCAGGGGTCAAAATCTCCTGGACCATGGGGTCTAAAAGCAAGTGAACGAGCAGCCAGGCAGTGACAAAAGGGGGCAGGCAGGCAGCAGAGAGGTGAGCAGCCCCCTGCCCGCGTTGTGTTGGACATGGGCACCTTGCCCTGCACCAGACTCGGCCAGCACCAGCTGCCAGAGCCACCGTGACTGCGAGGCTGCCTCCCCCCAGCCAGGAGGCCCTCAGCACAGCCTCTCCACCACAACACGGCATGGGGCCGCAGTGCAAGGGGCAGTGCCCATCACAGAGCACCCCGAGCAAAGCGGCCGAGGAATCCCCGTCTCCTGCTGGATCAGTCTGTGCAGCTCCCAAGCACAGCAGAAACGGAGCTGGACGCCCGTGCCCCTGGAACGGACCCCGGGTGCACTCCTGCCAATTGTTTGATGTAGTGTTATTTCCAGAGACCCTGCCAAGCCCGTGTCGGGCCCAGAGCAAGCCCGTAACTCTATAGGGCCGAGTCTGCAGCCTCCGCCACCGCTCTAGGACTGCACCTCCTAAAACCACGGCTCTCTTTTACCACTTTTCCCTGCAAGTGGGGCTAGCACGCTGGGAGCCACCGGCCGCACTGGGGTTTCACAGTGGCAGCTTAGGCAGAAAGCGCTGAGCCTGCACCCAGCACCAAAGCAGGATGCTGCTTGTCGGTGCATGGGCTGCAGCAGGGCTGCATGACCTGTCCACAGGGGCTTTGGGCAAAGGAGAGTCACACAGCAGGGGGTCGGCTGCTATGCTCCATGTCTCCTCAGCCACACTTTGGCTTGCCAAGTGTGCGGGCCATCCCTCACGCCATGCTGGGCAGTGGCGGTACTCACCTGGCCGGGGCGGGCAGGCCAGGCAGTGGTCTGCACCCCAGAAGAGCCCCACGCTGCCGCAGCAGTCCTCCAGCTTGGTCAGCCCTGGCAGGGGGTTGGTGCACTGTGGAGAGAGGAGCAGAGGGTGAGGCTTCTGTGGCATGGGGAGGGGATGCATGGCCGGCACTGCGGCCAGCTGGCACGGCTGTGGCAGAGCCAGCACTGGGGATGATGGTTTGGGGTCAGAGGCTGGCACGGCCCCCTTGGCACAGCTCCCCACTGGGATGTGGTGGGACCAGAGACGCAGATTAAGACAGTAAACAGTTGTGCAGACAGAAAAACATGAGGCTCCCTCGACTGCACCCCTCGGAGGGGGAAGGGGACATCAAACAGAGCAGGAGATGAACCAGAGATGATATCACCCAGCAAAGCCCTGGGATCAGCCCCGTGGCTGGCTGATTAGCCAGCAAAATGGGTGCACCACTCCAGCCCGGCGGGGAGCTTGCGGTCAGGCACTTTCCTCTGCTTAATGAGTCTCTCTTTCCCGGCCCCCTCGCCCCCCCTGGCAAGGCCCTCTGGATTACAGGCTTCCCCATTAGAGCGGAGCTGCTGCAGCCCACAGGCCGGAGCTGGCCCCAGTCCAGGCGCGCGTGGCCGCCTGCCCAGCGCTCACATACCGATCGGCTCGGCGGCGGCTGAGCGGGGAGAGGCAAGTGCTCCCCGCCGGGCTCCTCGCTTTCCCGGGCACGGCATCACCCCAGCTGTGTGAGGTGCAAGCACACCAAGGGTACCCCCTGCTACCCACTTCGCCCCTACCAAAGCATCTCCCACAGCCTGTCTGGGCATCCACGAGCATCTCCGTGCATCATCATCCCTTCCCAGGGTCAAAGGATGCTGTCTCCCCACATAGAAGCGGGGTTTTTCCAGCCCCAGGGGTTGATCTCATTTATTTTTGCACTAGGGAATAGCTGAGAACTTATCCCGCTAGAAACGGCTTGGATGGGAGTGACTGAAGGACGGGATGGGAACCGGGATCAGCCCCCCAGAAAGGGCTGGGGAGCGGTGGGGAGGGGACTCAGTCCCAGGCTGCCCAGCCAGGGGTTCTCGCTCAGCACAAGCTGCTCCAAGGGAGCTCACAGGTGTTCCAGTGGGTGCCAAAAACCTCCAATGCTTTTCCAGTGACGCAAGAGAAACATATGGGGAAAGACAAAATAAGAAATTACGATGACTGTGGGACAGGAATGAGAAAGCCCCTCACGTGCGTTTGCTTCCCAAGCCCCAACCGAGCTGCCCAGGAAGGCGTCGTTCCATGGAAATCAGACTTTCATTTATCGTCTGAGAGGGAAAGGAATTTTCCTATGTTTTATACGCTTCCTACAATAATCGCAGAGCGTGGCTGTAAATGTTGCTATAAATAGGGCACCCTTTTCAAATGAGACTGTGTGTGAAAGCCATCAAGTCTGAGCTGCACTGCCCCAGGGCACAGCCTGGTCAGGGCAAGGCAGCGAGGTCTCCCTGTTGGGCCAAAAAAAGGGATTTTTCCCCCAAGTACTAACACACTGCTGCCCGTGCCCACGGCACCTGGGTGATGTCCATGCCCGTGGCACCTGAGTGATGCCCATGGCGCCTGGGTGATGCCCATGCCCATGGCACTTGGGTGATGCCCATGGCACCTGGGTGATGCCCATGCCCATGCTGATGCTGAACAGCTTCACACAATGAAAGGCCACACTCCCTGGCCCATAAGCCACTGCATGTGTACCCCAGAAGAAGAAAGGTATCTACACACAGGTGACCCCTTACCTGCCCATGGAGAGCCTCCCGAAAGCACCTCCCCAGCAACCCTGGGGCTCGCTGCTGCTGCTGGCCACCCTCTGTGGCGATGCTGTTGCCATTCCCATTGGCATAGGTGTACCAGGGCACGGCGGCCAGCTGAGGCACCAGGACCGCCTCCACGCTGTTCTCCTCCGACACCTCTGCATCACCCCGTACCCTGGCCACCTGGTGAATCTGCACGGTGGCTTCTGGAGGGTGGTTGATATGGACATTCACCAGGGAAGGGTTTAGGGAAGCTGAAAGATTAATTTATACCACAGTTGTGACAATCTGGCAGCAATTTGGCACCCGAGGAGCATCGTTGTCATCCACAAAGTCACAAGGGAGGAGGGGTAGACTAACTCCAGGAGCAAATCTAGAGGAAAACTGCATCTAAGGGAAAATACTTAGTCCAGAACCAGGACAAACCCATCAAAAACTTTCCCCAGCAACCTGAGCCCTTCAGAAACCAGAGGAACCACTTTTCTAACCACCTGGCCTGAAAAGGCAAGCATAAGGACGTAGTGGCCTCCTCGGGTCTCTTAATGAAGATCTGAGGAGCACCCAAGCAGGAGGAAAATGTGGGGTCGGGAGCTGCCGGCCACGCTCACCCAGCTGGTTGGACAAGGGCAGGGTATAGGTGGAGTGCTTCATGGAGCTGCTGGCCGGGGTCTTGGGGGCTCTCCCTCCTTGCTTCTTTTCCAGAGAGGGAGCCGGCAGGTGGCAAAACTTCCCTGTGGAGTTGGAGGGGCACCAGCACTCATCCCGGCCCACGCAGCGCCCACCGTTCAGGCAGGGGATCTGGCAGAAGTCTGCAAGGCAAAGAGAGGTTTGCTTAGCAGAGAAGCTGAGACGCTGGCTCTAGCCAAAGGGGCGGCCGTGGGAGCCCAGGCACCTGGATCTGGGCCAGCAGTAGCCGCGTGGCCCAAGGACCAGGCCCAGCACTGGGCTACGGTCAGCACTTGCAGCCTGGAGGCAGCCTGAGGTCCCTGCTGTGCACCACCATTTTCCCCAAGCTCTGCTCAGGACCGGAGTCATGGGTTGAAGATGATGAGCCCTCCCGTGGGCTCTGGGGCCACAGCCAGCCTGGGGGTCCCAGGCCCTGCAGGGCAGCCCCCCAGGGCCAAGGTGGTGTTGCTGGCACAGCAGGATCCCTCAGAGTGGGGCGGGAGCTATGGCAGCTGCATGTGGCTGAGTCAGCACAATTCCTTCTCTTCTGCATCGCCCCCTCCCCGCTTGGCAGGGTTTGTACTCCCAGCCCAGAAGGGAACTCAGCGGGGATGGGAGAGGCAGAAGGAGAGAACGGGCAGAGAGCCACGTCCTCAGAGCCTGTCTCCTGGCCAGCCTTGGCCCTGCCAGCAGCTCAAGTGGGAGAAGTGTGGAGTGGGACAAAAGAACCAGGAGCAATTCATCTGCCCAGGCTCTGAAAAAGCATCCACAGATGAAACCGAAGTCACGTCTTTTCTGGCCTCATCAGATGCTTGGAGCAACCCAGAGCGTCTCTCAGTGTAAGCAACAGTTGGGCAAGGCACGGGATTCCCTGACAGATCATCCTGACTCATTTCAGTGTGAGATGAGACGCTGTTGCTGCACATCCCTGGATGGCTTGTTAGGTTCATACCAGGGGATGAGCTCCCACTCTGCTCCAAGTTCATTTGCTCAAGTCCAGCAACCAGTTTTGGGGGCAGGAGATGCATCTTTGGACTGGGATCTAGGCAGAAATTCCCATGAACCCTCCATCAGTCAGTGTCCACAATAGCCGGACTTTGCACTCTCTCAGCATTAGAAGAATTTGAGAGTTACAGAGGCTTTCAGAGGACAAGTCCCACCAGGTCCTGCAGGCTGCTCCCACCAACCGGCTCCAAGAGGACGTGCCCAACCCAAAGCTCGGTATCCCAGTGACCTGAGGAGCAATCCCAGAAGCTCTGAAAGGAGAGCAGAGGTTTCAGCAGCCCTGTTTATAAGAACAGCGTGCAACCTGCAGCCAGCTCTCCTGGCTGCCACGTGAGTGAAAGAAGAGAACAGGAGGAAATTAGGTGATGAAAGTCAGCCCCAAGACTGGATGCCAATGAAAGCAGTGAGCTGGCTCTGAGAAGGAGGGGGTGGTGAGGCTTGGCCGCAGGCCTGACTCAAACACACGCGTCCCCTCTACCTGGGGTGGGATGGAAACAGAAGTTGCTTGCCCAGGAAAGAGCAATGAGGCACGGTCTGTCTTCCTCCCCCAGAGACAGAGATGGAGTAAGCCCCAAAGACCCCAGGAGATGTCTTCCAAGGCACTGAGAGAGGCCATCTCCTCCCATCCCTACAGGAGCCCAAGCCATCAGTCTGTAAAGGCAGGAAAGGCAGAAGGAGGAGAGTGAGGGAGCAGGCGGGAAGGTGGGCTGGGGGCCTCAGGGTGCTCACAGATGCGGAAGCCGGACTTGGGATCGTGGTCATGCCCCCCTTGGCTGTAGAGAGTGGTGGTGTCTCCTTTCTCGCAGCTGTTGTAGCAGCGTCCGCTCCGGCACGTCTGTTTGCAGATGGTGGGTGTGAAGACAATTTTTATCTTCCTAATCTTCTCTGTCAGGTTGGCCCCTATAAAAAAACAAGGATAGTGCAAAGTGGAAGCAGCATCTCCAGGCCAGGGGGCCAGTAATTCACAGGTCAAGCTCTGAAGCATTCCCAGAACAAGGAGGGGTCCGTGTCCCTCCCCGGGGTAGTGCCTCTCCTTGCCCCTTGCTTGCTCCAGCCTGTCCTCTGCACCAGCATTGGTAAAGGTTTGTCAACACATGAAAAACAGCAAGCAGCGTGCTCTGCCTGCCCAGTCAGAGTGGCATAACTCGCTGTGAACACACACTAACTCCAGTATAAAGGGCGTTTTTCTGCTTTAGACAATATTTCTTCTCCAGCCACATCAGTAGCCGGGAGACTGGCTGCCCTTAAACCACTGGAAGGCTTTCCACAAGAACAGACACGCTGGTATCCATCAAAGAGGACATCAGGGCTTGAGAAAACCAGTGTCTCCCTACAAGCACCCCCTGACCTCCTACAGTTACCTGCAGTCCCCTGCTGGTCCCCCACCACCCTCACATTAGATACGGGGGGAAATCACACTCAGAGCTCTTGGGGGCTTGTGGAAAATGGACAACAGGTAGAACTATTGTGTAACCATGAACCAGCTGGCTCGACACCAAAGCCTTCCACCCCGGCCCACCAAGACAGCCCCCTTGCTGTGCTCAGCCTCTCTTCTCCTCATTTCAACCCCCACTTTGAGATTACAGCTTCAGTCAGGCTCAAAGCCCTACTCATAAGGGCTGAGATGCCACATGGTGCCTCCTTGGGGACTCGCAGCTTCAGGGGGAGCCAAGCTGCAGAAGACAACTTGCATCTGTCCTAGCTGGGGAGGCACTGAGGATCAGCAACTGCATGTCCCAGCAGCCTGGCCTGATCCCCGCTCATGTCAGAAGGCGCCAAGGGAGCAGCCAAAGGGAACAACTAGACACTGGTTGCACAATCTGACCTCGAGGGCTGCTCAGACCGAGAAGGAAGCTGGGAAACACTGTCCCTACAGACTGAGGCAATCCTCCTTCAGGGCAGCATGCTGGGGTGATGTTCAACACCTCTGGGAGGCATCTGCCACATCCCTCTAGATCCTCTCCCCTGCTGCCAGCATTTTGCTCCACTGATCTGTCCTCCTTCGGTAGGGTCTCTTTCTTCACTAACCCCAGCAATGCCCACGCTGACCCGCCCTTTCCATCCCACCCAGTGGCACAGTCCTGGGAGTCCAGGGTTTTTTGAAGATCCCCAGTCACATCATTGCCCTTTGCCATGGCACCCCAAGAAGAAGCCCCAAAACAGCCCTGGAGGTCTTACCCCTTGCAGACAAGGTATGCTCCTGAGAAACCATGTGTGGCCCAGAGCTGCTCTGCTCATGTCCATTCCCGCTGGGAAGTGCATTAGAGGTGAGTTGGCCATTGCTGGCTGGGTAGCGCCGGACAGTCCGTGACAGCCCTGTGTGCTGGGGGGAGACAGGAGAGCCAATTCTGCTCTGAGTCCTGTGGAAGAGAAAAAATGAACTGATACTCCTCACAAGTAACTGTGCTGACCCACAGTGCCTATCCACCAGGATACCCTGCATCAGCCTTCACTGCCTGAGCCACCAGCTGGACACAGCCCTCTGCCTGCCTGAGCAGGGTCCCACTCCTCACCTGCTTACGGTCATCACAATGGCACCATTTCACTCTAAGGACCATGCCCCATGCCCTGAACCTGGCAGAGCATAGTACTCACCAAGATACCCTCCCTGTACTGACACATCAGGCTGCCCCACCACAGGGACACTCGGGCTGCCTTGAAGAACCTCCACCTGCCCATCACGCTCAAGGGCTGCTCCTTGCCCCACCACATCCCTTCTCCAGCAAACACAAGCAGCTCCAAATACACTTGTTCTTGCGGTGGGATCTTTCTCAGGGCCTGCCTTCCCAGTCCCAAATGAACACTGAAGAACCAGTGAGGCACTCAGAAGAGAAGTCAGGCCAAGCAAATAAACAAAACTTGGCCCATGAGAGTCACAAATGAGAGAATGACGAAGAACTCAGCCCTGTAAGTGCAGAGTACAATTTTCTGCAGTAACTGCTTTTATGGCTTTTGGTGTTTTCTGGGGAAAACAGCTCACAGGATCACACTTCTTACACTCTTTCATAAAGCCATGTAGACTGCTAGGCAGAGCTCTTTGAATCAAACCATCAGAAGAGCACATTGTGCTCCATTGCACTTGCTCCCATTCCCTTTCACTGACTGGCAGCACTAAACCTCCAAGAAGATGCTTTGCACTTACCAGCAAATGTCTTCCTCACTCAAGGAAAAAGGCTTTACTACACCATGGGCCAAAATAGGTTGGCTGCCTGTACACCCCTTGAGTTTCTTTGAAAGTCCCAGCGTTGGATGCCTCTGAAACCAAACTACACCAACAGGTCTTCTGCATACCCTATCCAACACTTCCATCTCTGACGGAATGGCTGGGGCAAAGAGGCTAGCCCTGTCCCACCAAAGTGCCCAGAGAGGTCCATCCCATTTTATGGTTTTTATAAACTTCCCTGTCACAGTGGGCACAGCGGAGGTGTTACAGTGTCTACAGGGAACACAGATTTCTAAACCCAACAAGATTGGATGATCCAACGAGAGTTGGCTACAGCAGCTCTGGCTCACTGACATTCCTGGCTTGGATAGCTTGGAATAACAGTAAAATTTGGGGAGATGGAAAGGGATCTAATGCTGTGCCGGTATTCAAAGAGGTCAAGCACAACACACAAGGTAGCTGTAAGCCAGTGAGCCCAAAATCAGCTCTGAACAACAGAATGGAAAAGATGACACACGGGTCAATTAATTGGGAACTAAAGGAAAGGCACACAGAAGTGAGGTCTAGTCAGTGGGGTCTATGGAGAACCACTTGTCAAAGGAGTCCATTTTCATAATTCAATAGAATTACATACATGCATGCACACCGGCAGGCTGAGAGACATGCTATTCCGATAAAAAAATAAACAGGGCAGTACGATGTCAATCAGGCACATGTGAAATGAATAACAAACTGGCTGTGTGACAGAACACAAGAAGCAGTTGTCACCGGGGAGGGAGTTAGATGGGTTCCAGGGTGATCTGTACGAGGCCTGGCAAGATTCAAGGATTTCATCTGGAAATAAATATTTTCATTTTGAAATAAACATACAAACGACATTGATAATGTGTGCTGCTGACACAAAAATTTGCAATGTGGTGTATCGTGATGAGAACAGAGCAATCGCACAGAGAAGTTTGGATCACTGCGGAGGGCAAATCCATCCAAGCAATATGGGATTTTAATAGAGCCAAATGCAGAATTGCACTTCAAGGAAGAAGGAATGCAGGCAGCAGCTGCAGATAGAAGGAGGCAATCCTGGCAAACAGCAATTCTGAAACGATTTTGGGGGGTAATGACAAGCTATTAAATATGAACTGTCAATTCAATGCCCTGATATAAGGGCAGTGAAACACTGCAGGAACAGGGAGGTATTTTTGCCTCCCTACACATCCTCATCTCAGCAGGGTGTATATATGCTAAAATATCACATCTAGTGCTGATCTGAACTAAGTATGTCACATCTTCTAAGGGTTGTTGAAAAACCGGAGAGGATATGGGAAAAAACATGACAAAAGTAATTTGAGGGTTGGTGAAAATGCCTTTCTGCAAGAAACCTAAAGTATTCCATCTCTTCAATTTAGCAAAAAGAAGATGAAGAGGTGCTCTGATTACAGGGCACAGGTTTCTCCACAGGAACAAAATGCTGGGTGTAAAGAGCCTTGTAATCTAACCGAGAAAGGCAAGTCATATAACAACATCTGCAAACCAAAGCCAAATGATTCCCTACTAGAATTCACACCCACATGCAGCACCGTAGCTGTTTTCCTTCTGCAAAAAACACCCCAGCAGTGGATTCCCCAGCTCCCCATATCATTGCTTCAGGAGAGGAAAGCATACTGCTGGGCGATGAGACATCACTGGAACAGGGCAAATATAACTAGATAAAGATGCATAATCTGTGCTGTCCTGAAGGCAATTTCAGGTTATGTATTGATCTATTGATCATTTCTGGCCTTGAGCTGTAGGAATCCAAGAATGAACAGTTTTATTTCAGAGACAGAGGTCCCCGGTCTGGACATGCATTACCTAATTGTTTCTAATGAAGGAAAACCCTGAAAATGAGGGCTGAGCTGCTGGGAGGGGGCACGAGTGGGAGTTCTGAGAAGCAGCAGCACAGGTAACCCCTGCTGCTGGGCAGACACCCAGCTTGGCAGGCTGGAGGTTCGTATGCTGTTTGGAGTCTGGTCATTCAGGGATGGAGACTGAGCAAGTGGGATTGGCCAAAGAGCACAGATGCCTGCTGATAAAAGTGTTTGTTGTCTTGTTAAAATCAAGCTCTAAACTGAGATGAGGGCAGCAAACATTGCTTGTTTTTCAGTAATCTGCAAAGCTAACCAGAATAATTGCAGAAAAGTGAACTTTGTTTCAGTCCTACCTCAGTCCCTGCCAGCCTCTTTCAGAAGGTCTCCTGAGATTCTGCAGGAGTACCACCTGCCCCTGATGGCCATGGGGGTCAGGCATGACCTGCTCACACATTTCTGAGCTACTAATTCAGCCCTGCTGCCAGTGAAGGAACTTCTGGTGCCTGTTGCCTACTGCTTTGTTGCCTGGTGCGCTACTGCTGGTTTTGTTAGTGACAAAGGAAAAGCCGTGTGGAGCTCTAGGGAGGCTAGGTGAGAGCTATGAAACCCTGGAAGCTCAGGCACATTTGTTCTTTGATGCCTGCTGACAGACCCCAACGTGGCTGGGGTTCCAAGGCCTTTTACTGCATAGATGGAAGCACCCCAAGGGAAAAAAGTGAGAGTTCCCCAGTCCAGCAATGCTCACTGTCCTAGTGCTGGTCACTTGAGGGCAACTTCAGCCCCGAGTTCTGAAGAGTCACTGGGTGGAAGTGACTGGTGGCATAAGACAGGGAAATAGCAGCTCTTGTGCTTGAAAGTACATCGTATCTATCCTTGAGGATGGCAGCATGCTACATGCAAGTATCAGGGCTCGGCTGGATGCTACCCATTGCCTGCCTGAAGGAATTCCACCCTTTGGCTTTAGGGACAACTCCTGTCATTCCCAGGATCATCAGATTTTGTTTCAAAAAAACCCAACATATAAACAGCTTTAAATAAAACAATCATTAGCATTTCAGTTACAAAGAAAAGTGGATTATGTGTGCTTGCTATGAGGGGCAGTGCCAACTTCCCAAAGGAAAAATGGAGGAAGAACATTACTCCATAGATTGCAACACTTGAGGAAAAGCCATCCTACTGGGATCCTGTTGGCAAAGCTTTCTAGTGTGTGTCACAGCAGGGGGAAGCAGATTTGCTTTGAATTAATTTGTTTATTTGGTTCTATTCTAGGCGGATGAGCTCTGGGATTTGTGGACTGTGTTGAGTAACACCATCCAACCCCGGGCCACAGAAATCAATGGCAAAAGGCATCTTTCCATCTCAGTTTGTCAGTCCCAATCCATCTCCAAGTCACGCCAAGCAGCTGGCTTATGGTCAGGGAATGCAAACCAGAGCTTTTCCTCTCCAAACCTTCACAGTCAGTCCACGCCGGGCATATGGGGACTGGCTTGCTTGAAGGGTCTTGGGAAACGAACCTGAGCGCACCACATCAGTACAGACCTGGCCAGAAGGCATTAGCAATCCCATACCATTTGGTGGATCTTTATATTTGTCTGGAGCTTGTCCAGTTCCCAGGGATCCGCATTAGCACAAGTTCTCTGACTGGTGTGGCTGTCCTAGGGGTAACAGCGAGGATGGGAAACAGACGGGGCAGCTCCAAACCAGCAGAGTGGGAAGCTTGTGCTACCACTCTCCATGCCTCCACCTGCTCGGGGAGGAGGCAGAGGAGGTTGACACCTCAAGCACTATGTTCTGAGACACTTAATAGTCCCAGGGCTTCACATTCATTCAGTCTTACAGCCTCCCTCAGCATGGTATTACTCACTTCCACTCTTCCAGCCAGGCACATGGCCAGCACAGATCTCTGCAAAGAGGCAGTGGTCTCTTCCTTTACGGGCGACCGCCTGCCAAGCAGCTGGTTTCCCTGCTCTTCATCTGTCAGAGCTGCTGACAGCTTTCTCCGTGTCAGGCACAGCCTGTGGGGCAGAAACAGTGTGCAGACTCCTAGGACACCTCTCCTTCTGAGCTGTCCTGGGGCACCCACCTCTGTGGTGTCCAGCTAACAGCAGCAGCGGTCCAGGGGAAAACACAGGTCAAGGAGGGAAGGTAGAGGGAGCAGTGATCTCCTTCCAGGTGCATGAATGTGTGTGCTCCTGCTGATCTCTAGCGGGCTGACAGCTGAAAGGTCACTGGCTGAGAGACCTCAGTCACCAGCATGTGGAAAGTTTCACTCCTATAGGTATTAGGCATTAATTAAAATTTAAAAAGATTTGGGCTGGAAGGCAGCTGTGCAAGCAGGCTGACCCACACCTGCAGCCGTTCAAAACTACTCAATAAAGCACTCGTAGCTGCTCTCTTCTGAGATGCAGGTCAAGGACCTGGACTCCCCATAAGCTCCTGAGGACACATGCCAGAAGTTAGGAGAACTGAGGGAGACCTGGTTCCTTACATTCTAGTGCTACACATTCCTGCAGGATCCAAATAACACCTGTATGACATCCAGCAAGGGATCTGCACACCTGCCACTGCACCTTTGTCTGTGTATAAAGGTTCTGTTTTAAATAGGTTTTGTTATCAGTTGCACTCTGCACTGTATTTGCTTTAGGGACAGCAGGCTAGAGGAAACACAGAATCACGGAACGGTCAGGATCGGAAGGGAATTCTGGAGATCATCTAGTCTAACCCGCTGCTAAAGCAGGTGTACCCAGAGCAGGCTGCACAGAGTCACATCCAGGTGGGTTTTGAACATCTCCAGAGGAGACCCCACAGCCTCTCTGGGCAGCCTGTCCCAGGGCTTGGTCACCCTCAAAGCAAGGAAGTTTTCCTCATATTCAGGTGGAGCCACCTGTGCTGCAGTTTGTGCCCGTTGCCCCTTGTCCTGTCACTGGGCACCACTGAGACAGTTACAAAAATGTTGTATTCCCCCAGATGAACTTGCAAGATGCCTGTTCCCTGCCCAGAGGAGATGAGAGGTATCTCTCACCCCACTGAGGACAGCAAGCAGAAGACCGAGCTAGCAGGCTCCTGGCAACCACACAGGTCAACATGAGGACCACTGTTTTCTGAATCATCCATTTTTTAAAAAAAGCCTGCCATTTCAAGACTAAGTACACAGAATCACAATAACAAAGTCACTGAGACCACAGGCTCCGGAAGACAATACAGTTTTTCTAACCCACTGTATATGGAAAGCATTTTTCAAACCTCTGAACTCTTTTGGTGACTGTGGTTCTCTGGGTAAGCAAAAACCACAGGGAATCCAGGTGGGTACACAGCTGTGGCTTCTCTTAGTGACCTGAGGCCAGCCGTCCTCCCTGGGACTGGAGGCAAAGGTGGCAAAGTCTTCAAAGCACTTCCCTCTCCCCAGCAGCAACACCTCAGTCTTTCCTGGATTTAGTTTCTATCGGCTGCTCTGCATCCAACTGTTGACTTTGGCCAGATCGCTCGTGAGCTGGGAAATGGTGTTTTTTCCGCGTTTGCGTAAAGGAAACGCAGAGCCAAGTGCCACAGGGGTATTACTGGTTTTTCATCCAGCCTGCCTCGCCCTCTCCCCAGCCAAAGCCTGACTGACCATGGCGGGGTGGACGGCCCGAGGCGCTGCGGAGAACGTGAATCCTGGACGGGGCAGTCAGCGGGGAGGGGTGCTAACCCCAGACAAGGCAAGGACTGGCCAGATGGGGATTGGAAAGTCACCCTCCCAGCTGGAAACAAACCCACACCTTGCTAAGCACCAGGGAGAGATGTCAGAGACCATACAGCAATTCCCAGGAGGGCAACAATGGAGTGGGGCAGCACTAGCTGAAGCAAAGCTGCAGATAAGCAGACCTCAGAGAAGAAACCATCTTCCCAGGGTCCAGAAATGCCCACCCCAGGGCTGGAGCTTAGCAAGCTCCATCTCTCCAGACACAACCAGCCTGCTGCCTGGGATGCAGCTGCTGCCTCTAACCACCCAGCGAGGCAGCATGTGCCTGCGGGGCTGGGACCAGGGTCCCCCGGAGGCAAACCGCTGTGGCACTGGTAAGCCCACCCCAGCTCCTCCAGCCCGCAGCCTGCACACACGGCTCCAAGGCGAGAGGGCTCAGCCAGGACGGGGGCTGAGTCATGCTCAGCCCCTGATAACCTGCCAGGACAACAGGCGAGTTCTCCTCTGGTTTTAAAATGTCGAACAATATACTCGGTGTCTGTCTTGTCCATCCGCCTGTCCCTTTGGCTAGACGCCCTCCCTGCTTGGGGCCACAGGGACCAAAATCAGTGATTCACTTCCCCCTTTGTAATGCTCGGCAGTTGCTGATTTTCCACTAAAGCATCGCAGAAGAATGGGCAGCCTCAACACCAGCGTCTGTGTCTACAGGGGGAGAGAGAAGCAGCCAGCCTTGGAAAGCAGCAAATTGACCACAGACCAGAAACTTCCCATTTCTTGGACTCCAAACAGGTTCCCCAGCAGGCAGATGGGATTCATGGCTCAGCCTGCAGGCCCCAGAGCACAGGAGAGGCATTGCTTAGAGACCACTCAAGTTTATTATCAATTAGCTCACAAACATGCTGACAAGGAAGACAGCTCTGTTAGGGCTCAGGGAGGAGCAGGGAAACCACACCATACAAGACACCTGACTTCAAGCCCACCCACATTATGTCCATAAATCCTGGCTCAGTTTATTATCCTCCCCAGGAGCAGCAGAGATAGCTCTGAAACCTGCCCGCTTCAGGCTTCCCACCATCTCTCCTGCGGCTGCCTTCAGCCCCGGTACCCCCCATACAAGTGAGGGAGACACCGGCATCCGATGCCCCCTGTTCCCCAGGGTTTGGTGGAAGGCAAAGGAAGGTCTCCTGCCCAGGAGAAGCTGCCACCAGCCTCGCCCAGGCAGGAGACCTTCCTGGCTGAGCCACGCAGGACCTGTGTACCATGAAGGCCACAGCAATGACCATCCAGGCACCTTCGTGCCCGATTCACAGTTACCTGCAACCAGATCTCATACCAGATGGGACACCAGACACAGGCGTATGGACCCTCACGGGGACATGCAAGCCAGTGGCAACCCTACTGCTTACCACAACAGATCTCAGTTGCCAAGGTGTCCCCTGGAATGTTCACCTGACACCTTGTAGTGCCACAGGCACAACTCACACACAGTCAGGTCATCAGGCAAGCAGGAAGTCATGGAAATCCTCCCTCCCCTGGGATGCCTCCAGAGCTCCTGTGGACAGACATGCCAATGACAACACCCTTTGCCTTGGGCACAAAGAGCACTGTTAAAGCGGGGCTTGCACAGGCAGGAACACATGTCAGACTCCCTGCCCCACATGCACACTCAATGCTGCTGGCACGAGCCCAGGAGCCATGTCATTCCAGCAGCTGGATGCCACCACTATCCCTCACCATGGCTAGCAAGGGGCTCCCCCAGAGCCCACATGGCTCTCGTTCTGGGCTGTCTCTTGTGCCACCTTGCAGTGGCAACTCCAGTTCCCTGCTCTGCTTGATATATGTGCCAGTAGCTGGCTGATATCTCTCTGGATCTCTCACTACAAATCGCAGCAACAGATGTGCAAGTCTGTGAGACAGTGAAGTCACCAGGTGTCTGTCCCATGCTACCAAGTTCAGTCTTTCCACCACCGTCACCCTGGCATCTTCCTTCCTCTGGCCCCCAGAGCAGTGCCAGTGCTCTAGGGCCACCCGAGCCAGCTCCCAGCCCACCATGTAGTGCATGAGAACACATAGGGAGAAGGAGATGGGTTGTGAATTCTATTTTTATCTGCTCAGGAGTTGCCAGACACCACATAAGTGAACCTCTCTAAGCACACAGACAGCTAACAGGTTCTTTTTAACCAGTCTCTGGGGGTCTAATTTTCTCCTTAGCCAAAGTGGCTGCTCACACATCTCCACACTGCTCTCTGCTGACATTAAATGCCCTTCCCCTGCCACACGTGCCACACATGCCACCCACCACTTTGTGAGTGCTTTTCTTTGCTCTCATGTATTAGGGAGTGAGCAACTGACTCCCTGGAAGAAGTCCAGCTCTCCAAGCATGGGAACAGCATCTGCCTGGCCCAGCAAGGCTGCAGGAACATGCCCTGAGCAAGGGCACGGCACCAGGCAGTCACTAGGAGTGGCAGATCGCACCCCTGGTTGGATCCATCAGACCTTAGCGCTGACCCATAAAATCACCAGAACTGTGATTTCCAAATACCAAGCACGATGAAGAGCTGTTTGCAATCTTCCCGTCTCCGGAGCTGAAGTGCGGGCCAATGCCTCCCAGAAAAATCAAAATGCAGCCTGCAACCACTCTTGAGTTTCAAGTGGAGCCAGCAGAGGAACCAGGCCAGGCTACTTGATTACAAATGCCACGTCTGGGCCAAACCTTGCACACTCCATAGACTAAAGCAGGGAGGGAGGCCAGGCGAGCTACCACCCCTCTGGCAGAACCACCCAGGCTGGCCCGCGGCGTGTGCGGTGAGTGGCAGGCGAGACGGGCGGCTGTGCAGCCCTGCTCTCCTCAGCTCAGCCGCACACTCCTTCGGGCTGAAACAGCGAGAAAGCTGCTCCAGTTGGCTCCCCTGCCTGCCTGCAGCAGCTGGTGTTCGGCACCGTGATCAACAGGCACAGCACTGCTGCCAGAGGCAGTCGCATAGCCGCTCTCACACCATGGTGAGAAGAGACCCATCCAGGATTGTCCTAACAACTGCCATCAGATGAAGGTCTCCATCAGTGGCACCATCTTACTGCAGGCATCACCCCACAGCCACAGCTTTTGCACCATTACAAAACTGGGCGTAAGATGCTGGCACAGTTGGAGAGTTGAGTTGTCTGCTGTGCGACGTGACCACCCCACAGAGGATTCAGCCACCAGCACTGGCCACAGCAATGCCCTCGCTGCCCCTCTGCTCCTCCCTGTGCTCTCCAGCACAGTGAGCAGCAGGGTCCTGCCTGGCAAGGGAGGGAGCTGTGTTTAGAGCAGAGGCATGCAAGAGGAGAGGGCAACAAATCAACCTGCCCTTGTGCCCACAAGCACACTGAGGTCTCCAGCCCAAAAGGCCCTCTGTCTCCACAAGACACAACAGCTGCGAGCTGAGGACCAGGCTCCATCTAATGAAACCTGCTGCAGAGACATCAGCCAGAGAAAAGCCGCCCGCCAGCTGCGGGGAGGTCACTCGCCTCCCCCCTACAGCAGGGAGCAAACAAGCACTTGAGTTTCATTTCCATCTTGTCGACTAGAAACACTCACCCCCTCCACTGGGCTGCCAGCTTCAAAGCCCTAAGAAACACTTTATCCTATTCATCCTCATGCCCACACGTACCCCGGGGAGCAAGGGGAGCCAGCTGCCTGCCCCCTGCGTTACACGGGACATGGAGAGGGCAGGCAAAGCCTCTCATCGCAGGCGTGTGAGGGGGGTGAAGAGCTGGTGGCTGCACACACACACAGAGGGCATGAGAGCAACAGGGTGGAGAAGAGATGTGTGTAGTCCTCTCATCTGGAGAAGCGGAGGTTTTCCACCTGCAGCAGGAGGTGCTGGGAAGCCTCCCACTCACCCTGGGAACGCTGCGGATCTGAGACATATTTTAAGCTAAAACAATGGTTGAACAGCCATCAGGACACCCTGGCCTTCGGATCTATTAGCTCAATGTAGTTAGGTCCCCTCACATCTCTCCATCCCCAGCCACACATAGGATTCCCTCACCTGAAGCCCTCCAGCCATGAGAGCTGTGCTGGGATGTGACACTTTGCCGCCCACTCTTGAAGTCTTAGCCCTGCCAGGGAACGGGGAACGACCATCCTGGTGATTTTTATTCTGTACTGTTCTGCACTGGCTCCATCTCTCCAGTTGCTCACCAGTCAGAGCCTGGCTGGGGACCAGGAGTGCTCCTGGCCACGTGTGCATGATGCCTGGTAGCAAAGCCAGTGCTTCCAGAGTACCGTGACCACAAATCTGCTCTCACACCTCTCCCTCGTGGCCTTCAGTAGCCACACCAAGGACCAGCAGGAAGGAGCAGGCTTTATGGCATCCCCAGTGGGAAGGGATCTGGAGCAGGCAGAAGGGCTGCGCCTGCCTTGGCAGTGCTGGGGCTCCAGCTCCTCAGCAGCACAGCTCCAAAGCGATGGAGAAGGCAAAGCTCCAGTGTCGTTATCAACCTGTCATTACATCCCTGGAAAAGTTTGGCACTTCGCTGTCGCAGAAAGCCTCGTAGCTGAAAAGTTAGCATGGCCACCCTGCCAAGGCCACAGGCAACCTAATACACCCTACCTGCCCCCTCTAGATAGCCTCAGCCTCCAAGTATGCTCCCCATCCTCCAAGGCCAGCGTTTGCCTCAGTTTTGCAGATGTGGGTCTGTTAACCATTCCCCTCAGCTCCCTCCCTCCCTCCTTTTGTAGTTCTCAGAATTCCTTCCAATTTGTCAAGATCTTTTCTAGCGACAAAGAATACCTTGACTCAGTGCAGGACCCCAGGGTACACAGGAAAAAAACCCATGAGACTCAGGGCTTTTGCCTCCAAAGTCCTAAGCACCACCGGCCTCCAGCATGCAGCCGCAACGCATTACTCTCTGCTGCCTAATTTGCTGTTCAATCCTACTCTGCAAAATCTCAGCCTCTCCTTCTTCCATATTTCTTCCTCCCATGGAGAATTTTTTTCCTTCAGCTGTAACAGATAATATTTTTCCAGTCTGAATCTCTTCTTAATGCCTGCCTATATGTTTAGGTTCTGTATGTCCCCGAAGAGAGTCCCCACGCAAGTGAGACAATAATGAGGTGGTGCGGAGAACTGGATACCAATCCCATCCAGCACCAAGCGCTCAGGGAAGCATTTCTCAGGATGCTTCTGACTAAAGAAGAAAGCGAGCATATTTTACATGGAGAATTCTACACCTGCATTTCAACCGCTCCTTGTACCAGATCAACTTCAATTCATCCCTTGTGTCCTGCCAGCACTTGGTGATTTGTGGAAAGCACTTGAAACCAAAGAGAACAGCTTTGATTTTGCTTAAGTACCAGCTTAAACCAAATAAGGCAGCACACAGTCAGGTATGGGAAAGTGCAGCGTAATTCATGTGCACAAGGGAGCTAAAAGCAAGCTGGACGACAATCCTAATTCAGGCATTGGGGAAAAGCTCTCCAGCATTTGATCGTGTGGTGTTAGCGCTCTTCTAACATCTTTCTTTTTTATACAACTGCTTTATAAATGGTATTGTCATAAAGGTCCCAAATGCTATATGTATAGTATATAAAATAGGCTATAAACTGGATTTTCTGTACTACCTCACCCACCACACATACAATGCATTTGCTCTGCACCCTGCTCTCTTGCATGTACTCTCAAGCTAAGCTGACAGTAGCAGGACTTTTCTTTCAGTTAGAAGGAAAAGTGCATTTGACCGTTTTCTCGCAAAGCCTAGAGCCTGAATTAAGCTATAGGAATGGCTCCCAAGGAGGTGCAGATGAACAGGCCTAATATAAAGCCCATATTTGGAGTTTTAAAAGGAGCCTGAAAAGCCAGCTATCCTCCTGCTGCTCTGAAGCGTACGCAACCCCCTAGAAAGTAAATACATAAAACACATAAACCAGAATGGTGCTGACAGCTTTAAAACACTAGAAAGTAGAGCAACTGTAGCTGGTGCCAGGCTAGAGAAGGTGTATCATGTAATTTAAAAATAGAAGTATTTTTATATAAGAAAAATTACATTTATGCTCCTCTTGGGTAGCTTGAGTGTTTCCTTTAGGCTTCCCAGCCAGCTTGCCAAGGGCTTTCAACTATGTCAAAGCAGGAGGGGGGCCGAGGTCTAGAGCTTATGGCGATCTCATTGCCCTGAGTGGAATTTCTTCTCACATATTCTCACACAGACTGGCACCAGCTTTTTAGTTTCAATTTTTTAACAAGGTGTTGGATATCTACTCAAAGTTCGCTCTGGATCAAGGAATGTAAACGCTTGGCCATCCTGTGAAAAATATATTGTCAAAGGTAGAAAGCTGCAGTTAGGGCTTATCCGCACTAGGAAAATATGTCATTCAAGTAATGGGCATATAGATACCGCAGTGGCAGAAGGCAAGGCTGGTACCAGTGTTTTACCCAAGGAATTCAACATCACACACTATGGATCTCCTGGGCTGGACCCATCCCAAGCAAAGTAGGAAACCTGGCACAGCCCGTGCCATGAGGATGCACCTACACGAGGGGAGCTTCTCAGCCAGGGTCAGCTTTTAGTTTCTCTGCTGTTTGGGTATCAATAAATTGTACCCCTCATAAATGTAAAGCCAGCAGAAGTGTACAGAGGTGTGTTCAGGAAGTATGTGGCTAGTATAGACCTCCCTCTAGTACTACATATATTGTGGGCAAACAGTCCCGGACATTTGGCAGCAACCCAAGTAAGCCAGTAAGAAAGCTCCCCTTTTTCTCATAAATGTGGAAAGTTCAAAGCTGGCAAGACAAGAGGCCCCAGATCCTGCTTTAACAATTCAGACAAATCTGTCTCTGTTTGGAGCAGCATCTTTAAAAAGCAAGTGATCTTGCAATGAACTTTCATTTTATCTGCTAGTCCTCAATGACAACAAGCTAATCAAGCTGATTTTGCTAAGCCACAGTTCTCAACACCATGTTTTGTATGGCCACCCGAGGGTGGAGAGGTTTACATCCAGCCATGGGCCCTGCTCTCCTCTGCAAAGGACCATGCTAGATACTTGGCTGACATCAGAACAGGAGCTGGTTTCAGCCAATATTCAAAAGGGAAGAAATATACTTCATCCAGCAACCTCTGCTGCACACCCAAGATCCTGCCTTCTGCTTGCTTTCTGCTGTTCCTCATCCTTTGCTTCCAGGAGAGAGAATAGCGATTTTGGCAGAACCTCCCTGCTGGCATGAGGTTCCCAGTGTCCCCAGGCCAGGAGTGCTTGCCACAACTCCTTGAGGGCTGCATATAGCCCTTCCTCTCATCAGGAAGGGAGGAGATGTTTCCTCCAGGGTGCTGGAGAGGAGGCTCTGAGATAGGAGTCAGTGGGGTGGGCATGTCACAACTCAGCCTTCTTCCTTTTCCATCCCGAAAACACCAGGCAACTCCCAGCAACTGCCCCGCCTAAACAGAGCCCTCTCAGAGGAAGCTCCCTGCCCTCAAGAGCTTAGCCACATTAAGCTGCCTTCACAGTGTCTCAGCACCTTATACCACAGCTATGTCCTTTTCCCTTGCCTGGGATGCTGGGAAAATGCTTTGCAGGTCCCAGTCATCTCTTCTTTTCTGTGAAGAGGAAGGATGCCTTGCTCCCCAGGCTGCCCCCATCCAGTGCACACATCCCATCTGGGCAGCACGGCTCCCTTGCATAGACGCTGGTTGCAGGTTTATGCCTGGCACTCCTGCAGGAGGGACCTGCTCAGGTGGCAGCAGCAGAACCCTCCTCACATGCTGCCTGGGGTCAGAGGCTGTCCATCCTGACGGTGAAGGGCAGGGGTGCAAGCCCTTTCCACTCCCTGCTAAATAAACAGGAATTCTGCTGATACTCCAGCCTTAGGAAAACAAAGCTGTTTTCATTTAGCTCGGCTTCTGGGCTGAGGTGCAGCTCCACCCGCACAATCATCCGTTGTCGGGGCTTTGCTTCTCCGGGCAGAGATTCAGGCTGAGATCAAGAAGAGGGAGGATTTGCAGCTAGTCCATGCTGGGAGGGCCTCTAACACCCCCAGGATTCTGCTCTCCAGAGCACTCCCTGTTCCAAGCAGCACAGCATGAGGGCCTCCCGGCTTCTGCAGCAGCTAACAAGTCCCCGCAGGCTCCCTCAGACACCCGAGTTGAAACCTCTGCTGCGCCATGGCCTGCTGAAGGGGCTCGGGAAGTGGTACTCATTGCTCAGCCTGTATTTGAAGGGATGAGGGCTGGAGCGTCACCAGCTCTGGTGTCAGCAAAGTAAACCTGGAGCTGCCCTTCTCCTAGCCATGTCTACCCCTGGGAAAGTGCTGAGCTCAGGTAAGGCTGGGCAAGTTTTTTTCTTTAGTCCCAGGAAGAAGAGATAGTGTGCACCATATAGGCAAGCCAAGGATGCAGTAATTCTTCCCCAGTACCTCTCCAAACAGAGCCATTGATGACTACGTGTAACATTGCAGCACTACAGATATCTGTGCCTAGCACTACACTCAGGCTGATGTCCACGTCCACATCTTCCCAGGACTGCCTGCATGCCTGGAAAAGCATCTATGACAGCTACACTGGGAATGCCCACATTTCCATTTGCTAACCTTCACATCCACCAGCTGCAAATACAAATCAGCCCGTACAACCAGTTGTGTATGACTGGTACAACCCTTGGTCAAGAAGCTGCTACTTCTCACCAAGGCAGAGGGCAGAAGACAGTAACTTATCTCCTGCTGTCACAGTTGCTCTTCCCGGGCTCTCCTGGCAGGGAAACCACAGAAGGCATCGCTGCTTCTGTTTCCAGGCGTGAGCTCTGGAGAGCCTGAGCATATGTACCAGAGATGGGGCCATGAAAACAGGCAGCTGCCTGGTCATGCCCTTCACCAAGGCTTTATAGGCTCCTCCAGACTTCTAAAGACTTCCTACCCCCAGACCAGGCTACTCTCCATGGTGAAAGGGCAGTCATTATAAGTAAGTCCATCTAGCTGCAGATAAATAATTCTAAAGCAGACCCATCACTCAGGCAAGTGGGGGATATTTTGGTCCGGGCAATTCCTGAATAACCTGGGAGGCTGCTCTCCTAACTCTCTGTGAAGACTCAGTTCAAAACACTTTGAGACCAAAGGCATCTCTGCTTAGAGAGCAGATCTCCAGGGAGGATTCATGGGTTTTGTTGCATGTTTATACGGCATCTAATACAGCACTGTTGTAGTGCATGACTTCAGAGCTCCTGATTGCTACCTCCGTACAAACAAACACAAATAAAGCCAATATACACACAAGTAAACAAAAGGAGAAAGCAAATTCACTCATGTGAGAACTGATTTCCTGTCTTGGCACAGCAAGATGAGGTTTAGAGGTCTATAAGCTCCCGCTCTTGTGCAACTCCTCCTTGTTAGCAATGCGAATGTGCAGGGAAATCAGGGACTGGTTGTTTGTCCTGGATCTCATAGTCTTCTCACAACCACTGACCTGGAACCACCCAATGTCCTCTGTCCACCGAGCCACCAAGAATTTCTTCTACCTCTTCCTTACTGACAAATCAGACAAGCAAGCCAGCCGCTGTGAGATCGTGGTGGGCTGACTAGAAAAAGTCAGTGTCTCACCAGCACAACCCATCCTTATCCAGGAGAAGACCAAGGACTGGAAAGCCCAAGGTGTTCCTCTCAGATTTGGCAGCAAACTGAACTCCAGTGAAGGTGACCCTGAGGTTGCATTGCCTAAACAGATCCTCATACTTGCAAGTATAAGCAAGACCTACGTAGCTCTGGGAAGACAAATCTGCTCCTTGCTTTTGCTGCTACAGCCCAGCTGTACAGAGAAAGCCCGATGCAGAAGCACAGAGAGTACTTTAGCGGTAGCACAGAAAGAGATGATGTTGTAACTGCAAGAGTCAGGCTCCAAGTTCAGACAAGTCTGAGCGTATGGCTTCATTAGACAAATGACCAACCTAATAAGAGGCTTCCCCCCAAAAGGGAGCCCACTCCTTTCCTTCCCTCCACCACGAGCCTTGTGATTCCAGCCAATTTTCCTGGTCCTCACCACCTTTCAAAAAGCCAATTTAGCCCACTGAAGTGAAGGGTAAAAAAATTATCCTTCATTTTGCTGTGTTAATTTTTTTGCTGGTTTATTAAACCGAGCCAACTTACCCGGGGGGCCAAACGAAGACTAACACCAGTGCAAGGGAAGCAGCGGGAAGGCACGCCCAGGGGCAAAGGCAGCAAGAGCACACCTCCGGCTGAGGATGCTCACTCCAGCAGGCTCCACAGCTAGCCCAGAAGTTGGCAGGCTGAAGCGGCCACTCAACAGTATTTTGGAAACAACCCATCCAACAGCAGCAAGACTTTTAGGTCATGCCAGTTGCACGCCATATGTTATATGGTCCGTGGGCAAAACCCAAGCAACTGAATTGTACGGGAAAATGTCCAGGGGCTAAAGTGAGGCATTTCAATGCAGACCAGTGCCAGGGTGCAGGCAGCCCCAGACCTGCCTGCAAAGCATTGCCTGGGCAGGAAAGGCAGCACCCCGCAGCACAGCACCCAGAGGGGCAGTGAAAGCTCACTCCTGGAGACATGCACAGCGGTCTCGGCAAATCTGAGGATGGCTCCAGAAGGCAGTCAGGGGTCGACACGTCCCAGGGTTCTACCTGCAGCTATTGCAAAGGACAAACATCAAATGCTCTCATTGAAACATGGGATAAGGTGACATCCTATGGCCTCCATGGGGAGAGAAGGAGGAAGGGCACGGCATGGTCCTTAATGGAGTCCTATTTCCCTGGGACAGTGCCAGAGGGTTTAAGGTACAGCAGGCAGCTGGGCATTCAGCAATCCCAGCTCAGCGATCGCTAGACGCTGTGTCTGACTCTCTGGACAGGAATGCTCTGCCAGTGCCTGCACAGCCCCCTGTCCTCTGTGCAGAGCCTGAGGTCATGTTCCTTACTGGGAAAGCCTTCAACAGGTGCTGTATCTCCAAGGGCACTGCTCTCCCTCCCTCCAGTCCCTCCACACAGAGAGGTGGCATTGCTGCAGGGAAACTCGTCAGCAATGACCAGGATTGCAGGCACATGCAAGGGCTGCATGTTCGCTCAGGCACCAAGCCTCTCTCCGGGCAGCAATGACAGAGGCTCAGCCACCTCTCCCTGCCAGCATCACCTCTGCCTTGCCTGAATTTGGTTCCCATCAGATAGTCTTTCATTTGGGCATCAAGATATGCTGGCTTCAGTGAACTGCTTCGTGTCAGTCAATTCCTCGTCAGTCATCTGAACCCCTCCAAAATTGTAGATGGCTGAGAGTAAGTGTCTAGAAATGTCTCCAGCCCATGCATTGCCTCTGCTTCAGAAGAGGCAGAAAGGCAACAGCTACTTTAGGTGCAACAGGCACGTTAAAAGCAACTTGCAGGAGTACAGAAAAACAAAGGCTGAACTGCCCTCTCAGGCAGTTCAAAGTGATGCTGTCAGAAAAATTCAAAACAGCTCTGAGGAGAAAAGAAGAAACTGAAGTTACCTCCTGGTTAGACACCTAACATTTTTTTTTCCCCTGTAATGACTTACTGACTATGACTGAGGGACTTCTGCTGGAAGCCACATGCAAATTGTCTGCTGTGGTGCCTACCAACAAAGCCAGTCTACCTGGCCCAGCAACTGAGTGAGTAGCAGCAAGAAAGACATGGACTTTTAGGGGTGGTGCAGCCTGCCACTTCGCTCCTGCATCCATGGACCTTTACAGGAAAGCAGAGGTGATTTTTAAGAAAAATAACATGTGTAGGTTGTTGTAAAGCAGCAAGCATCATTCTCATCTCTATCCCCATCAAGCTGCCAGCACAGTAGCGGTGCTTGCCCGGGAAAGCCACCCTTCCCACCTTCACCACCTCCTTCAGCAGAAAAACCCCGGTGGGGCTTTGCAAAACACAAAGTGTGGAGGAGTTGCACCTTGAGTACAAGAGCACCTCAGCACCGACCTGAGGCAGGTTGGCTGAAGCCATAAGCTTTTCCTCATCCAAAAGGACCAGATGATGCCACAGCTGTCACCCTGAGTTTAACATGTACTCACGGAGCCTCTGTGAGCTCCAACAGCTGCATCTTTGCTTCCGTACCCAATAAGCAGGCACCTGGCTGGGTACTAAAATGGCCAATACCACAGCAAGGTGACACAAAAATATGGAACAAATGGCTCAGTAACAACTAGAGTCTGCCAGCAGACATCTCTGAGTATCATCGCTTTGCTCATACCAGCACTTAATAGCACACCTCAGATCTATGTACTCTTCTGTGGGTACTACATGGACATACTGCACTAAACACATCTTCTTGGGAAAGAAGTTTAACACCCGCTCCTCCATCCACCCTGCTGCTACCACAAAGGCTGTTCAACAGCTGGACAAGGGCAAACTGCTGAGCTTCCCAGTCCTCCTTCCCCACAGGACCATCACTAGGTTGTCCTGTTCCTGCATGTGCCTAGGGACCATGGCACAGTGCTGGGGACAAACTGAGTCCCTTGGAGGGACAGCAGGACCTGACCCGCTTACAAGCTCCCAGAGCCCAGGGAGAAGCCTCCACCGGGAGCCAAGGCGCCTGGTCTCATGAAGCAGAGGCTGTGGCCTGACTGAGCATGGCATTAGCTGCCTGTGGGTTTGGGGGAGCATCCTGTCGGGAACCAGGTTTGACTTACACAGCTGGGACGTGCCGCAGGACAGGCACCTGAGCCCCTCGCAGGGAGGCATCCCGCCCTGCCATGCTGGTCCTCCTCCGCAGGGAGCTTGTTGGGGTCTGGAAGGCAGCAGTAGCACCAGGCGGGTGGTACTCCTGCTCGGGAACGACTTCTTCACACCGGGAACCCTGGAAGCCCGAGCGACAGGTACAGACCTGGGGGCGGCTGCAGGAGCCCTTGTTCTGGCATGGTGGGTCACAAACAGCTGTGGAGACACAGAAAGGTGGTTAGTGGACACGAAGCTTAGTCCCATGGTGGTGGCACCCAGCTGGGGCAGCACAACTGGAGCGGTCCCATCTCCTCTCTGCAGACAGGTGACCTTCAAAGTCTCGGTGTTACTGCTGCTGCGGGTCCCTAATGCAAGGTGACCACCAGAGACTTGTTTCTGTTCCCACTTCTCCCCGCTGCAGAGCTCTTCCCCAACAACACTCACTTCAGAAAGCTCAGAAATGAGCAGCATGGTCTGCAGAGAGCATATGGCCTCCAGCACTGCCCATAGCGCTCTGGGCTTGAATAGGACCTCAATCCCAAAGCAAAGGATTGCCTGTTACCTTTAGTCCATTTTGGGGTCTGATTTGCATGGTCCCCCCCCTGTCTGTCCCCTGCAGAGCTTTCCAGCTCTCCCTCTACAGATGATTTTGGAGTCTCTGCTCTCAAATTCCTCTGCAGTGATGGGTGCAGCTATGGGGACTTACAGTTCATTAACTTTATGCCCAAATCACCCTCTGAGCCTGTGTGTGTTCCTAATTACAGCACATCAGCTTCAGTTTGCACCCTAGGAGGAAAGTGCTATTAATTATATGCCGGACCCTAACACTTCCCAAGTCAACAGATGCCAAATTGGGTTTATAACCCAGCCAGCGAGAGCCAGGAAACCACAGCTCGCTCTGGTAGGACCAGGCTTGTTGTTCTGAGCAAGAGTAATTGAAAAGGCACCAGAAAACAGTGTCGTCCTTCAAAGCAGGAAAGGGCCAGCTGGCTGAAAGGTAATGAAACCTCATTGTACAACACAAGGTGGACATTAACCTCCAGCCACGTGGGAACCCTGTGGATGGGTTGAAACATGCAGCCACCGCTCCTGCTGAGGGCCCATTCCCCAGGACTGCCCCAGGGAGGCTGCAGAGCATCTAACATCCCACCACCTTTGCATACAGCTGCTGGGCTTTCACAAGCACATCCTTCCCTCTCTGGCTGGGCTCTCCGTCCCCATGAGATCCAAGCACGCCTGTGAGAAACGCTGCTTCTGGGCAACAAACATACAGAGAGTTTTCTCCTCGAGTGCCATCAACACGTCATCCTGCTGTCACCAAGCAGGACAAGAAGTCCTTGTGCAGACTCTGAGGTCCTTCCACAGCAGCATAGCCCGCACAACCCTTCCCTCACCCCAAAACTGGACTGCCATCAGCCTTTTCCTAACTAGATCAGGGATATGTTGGTTGGGATGCTTCATTTGACCTTTATTACCATGTTAACACTCAGGAAGAGAGGGAGATCTCAAGTAAAGGGAAAACCCAAGTCACGTATGGCTGTATAGGTTAAAGCCAGAGGTTTTGATGAAATCCCCCAGTAAAATAAATCAGCCACCACTGCAGACCCTGGAACAGAGACAGGGTCCTAGTCAGGCAGGAATTAACCGTCTCTGGGAAGTCTGGCACTCCAAAAGTTGATGTGATTTATAATACAAAACTCAGCTGTGATTTAAATAGACTGCCAGTCCCTACCGTTATCTCTTAATAAATGCCTGTTTTAACACACACCACCAGACCAGGAAGGCTGCCATTGAAAACAACCGCTTCACGTGCTGAAATACTGCAGAGCCATGATGCTGAGACCTGGGACCACAGCAGTTCTCACAGCCTCACCCACCAGCTATGTTTGTAGTCATGTTAGACTGTGCTCTTCAGCAGGAAAGCAGCGATAAGTGACCAGGCATTCTAAAAAGCCCCTAAGGCAGCTGATACAGAGAAGAGGAAGGGAATGGGATTAGTCTTCTGGTCCCTCCATGCAGGATGGGTGGGGAACAGCTCTAGCTGAAGTATTCCAGCTCTAGGATTAATCCCCCTCCCAGTTGCCTTTGCAGTTTCAGGAAGAGCTTGAAAGAGCTTTAAAAAGTCACTGGTTTTCACCTAGTCCAGCTATGCGATGTGGGGAGAGCAGATCGTTCGTGGAAGTACTGCCAGTGCCAAGTGTGTGAAAGCACAAGTCAGACCCCCAAAAACCATAGCGTTACCAGAAGAAACAAGATGGTTAAATATATATATATACATTTGGAACCTTTCTTTTTGCTTTCTGAGCCCAGGGGCTACTCTGAGACATCACTTCCCAGCTGTGGGGGTTATGAACAGTTTCTGTTAGGAAGACAGCCACTGTCTTCTTCCAACTATAGTCTCATGTAATCACCTGCTCCAGGAGCTTGGGTTTAGGGAAAGCAAAAAGGGTCATCTCAAAACTCTTCATAAAAGGATAAGATATGGAACACTATATGAAGTAGTTAGTAGCAATGCTAGTTTGTTCAAAAGCATCTGGCAGTGCCCTCACAGATCACGTTTGGTACTGTCTAGTCTTCAGTGCATGAGGCGAGTCTTCCCTGCAAGGTCATGCTGCAGGGATGACGGTGGCATGACTGTGACCACTCACCTAGCCCAGGCAGGCAGGGCTGTCAGAGGGGAAGGCCACCAAGTCCAGCCTCCCATCACTTTGCAGGCTCATCCAGCCCAGGACTGAGCAATGACACTGCATGGTGACATCCAGTTACTGTGTCCCCGCTGCCCTGCATGTGCTCTTGGTCTAGGGCAGTGATGTAGATCTTCAGTGTAAGCAGCTCCTGCTCAGTTCCGTTTAAATGAGGGGGAACCTGTCCATCCAGCTAGGTATTGACAGGAAAACTGGGAAGATGCTGAAGGACTTGTACCACTGGGGTGATTTACTCCACTTTCTCATGGAAAAGTTTGTTTATTGGTGCGGAGCGATATGTAATCTCAGTTCTAACTTAAAGCTTTGACTGTGTTAGCACACCCAAAAGGGATGGATAATTAAACACAAGTGAGAGATCCGTGCAGGCTAACAGGCAGGGAGATCAACAGCAATGCGGGAATAACAGAGAAGGAAAGCAGAACTTCAATAGAAAACAGTCTGGACTCAAAAAACCCTACAGTCAATGCACAGAGGAAAGACAAAAGGAGAGAGCATGTGAATGTCATCTCCATTTTGCAGATGTGGAAAAGCCCCAGGTGCTAATGTGACTGTCTGAAGCCACACTGTGAGACCACAGCAGAGTCAGCGACTCATCCTGGAATCCCTGTGCCTTCATCCAGTATCTTAACCGCAAGACCATCTGTATGAGATTAGAAAGTGCATGAATTTATTTAGCCCTTCCCAACATGCTGATTAAAAGTGTTTCTTTTAAACTTTAAAATATCCATGTCAGAAAAAAAGCTCACCCTGCATTACCAGCCCAGCCCAGGCTGCTATCTTGGGAAGCAGCAAAGAACCGTAGTGAATAATGCTGGTGAAAGTGGAGGTTGACAAACTAACATCAGGAGGCTGAGCAAGAGGATTCCCTTGCTCTTAAGCAGAGGGGAAGGATGATGAGCCAATAGGCAGTTATATATTTTATATATATATATATATATATATATATATATATATATAAGCTAAGTTATCACACTGCAGCCCCTTGCAGCCCCCGAAATATGGGCAGTGCAAGGGGGCTTCTGGCCAGCCTGTGTATACGTATTTCTTCTCCACCAAACCCAGGACATAAAGGCCTGCCACCCCAGGATGAAGGTAAACACGCAGGAGGTTGGATGCACTTCTTGGGCCCAAGTTCAGATGTAGCTCCTTATCCCTAATGTCCCCTCCTGTGGGAAGACCTCCAGAGCCCCACAGGATCCCCTGTACGCAGTTTGGTGTGATGACCAGGTAGCATGTGGGTAGAAGCCAAGCCCACTGCAAGCAGGCAAGGTCTTCCTCCTAAACTCCCTTAGCTCACTCCCATTTTCCCAGGAAACGTCATTGTCCCAAATAGACGGATTTCTTCTTTTCATCTTCCCAGTCACTGACTCTCTGAAAACTCCCCAGGTCCTCACTGCACTTAAGTCCTAGAAGCTGGAACAGACGAAAAGGCTAGAGACACCTGTCCATGGCTTGATTTCAGTCATATGCAGAGATGTTGCAAGAGGACAGTCCTGGAAAAGCATGGATGGAAGAAATCACCACGCTCGGTAGGTGATGGGAAGTAGATTACAGCAACAATTTGGCCTCTCTCCTGTACCCAGGCTCAAATCCATGAAAACCAAGGTCCTGCTCGAGATCCAAATGCCAGCTTCTTCCCTGCTTCATCATGCTAAAAGGCTCCCTCTGGCTGCATTTCTACCCCACTAACTGCCCTGATACGCCTCATATCAAAGACCATGGGATCAGGCACTAAACAGCGTTATGGTGCTGAAACTAACTGGGATGGGCCAGCTTGCCTTGGCAGGTTTAAACAGCCAAACGTCTGCAGCAGCTTCAACTCCAGCAGAAAAGCCAGGCAAGGGAGGTAGCTGGGTATGAAACCATGGCTACACGTCCCCAGCCTCCGTCTAAGTCCTGCAGGAGATTTACCATCCCCTGTCGGGGGGACACTGTCAGGCCTGACCATGTTGACAGCGTCCTTTTAACGAACTCTTGGGAGCAAAGCCCAGCACCTGAGCCACGGCTAGGCAGCCTGCGCGGCTGCGAGCCCAGATCTACCACTCCTATGAAAACCCCTAATGAGAGAAAGATGCTGCCATGGCTGGCCCCGCGCTGTTTACGAACGCTGTCTGGCAGCACAGCATGCTCTCTACCGTTTGGCTTCTGTCGGCGGGGGGGAGCGGGCGAAGGGAGGTGAGTCAGCCCTTGGCCCCTTGCTCCCGAACAGCGATCGCTAATGCAATTATCCCAGCACGGCCAAAGCACTGGGAGATCCTGCAGCAAACAAAGCTGAGCCTCTTTCCCCGCTGAACATCTGGGCAGCTGCTGCCACTCGAGTGAAGGCAGATGCTCTCGGCTATTCTGGGCAGGGCATTCCCACCCGGATAGCCTGCGCGCTCCCTGCCCTCCGAGCATCCCGGGCTGCGACCGGGCAGGTGCACGGGGCAAGCAGCCGCCCCCAGAATGCCCACGGGTGGGCTGGGCGGTGTAACCCCGATGTTTAAAGGCAGGTATGGTTTTAAGGACAGGGCTGTGGTTTTGGAGCACTTGGGGATGGAGATGACAGTGCAGCTGCCCTTGGCGTGTGTCACACTGGTGCCTGCCCAAACCCCTTCCTTTCCAGTGCTGTGTCAGGGAGCCCAAAATGATCTCAGTCCCCAGGGCTGTCGCAAAGCTGTCTGAAGGAGCAGATCCCTTATTAACCCCTCCGTGGGCAGGCAGGAGGGCCCTGGCCGCGCAGTTTCTGCACTGCAGGAGCTCCCCACAGCCCCCTGCCATTGTACACATCCCACATGCTGCACCATGCTCCAGCCCCACCTGTCCCAGCCGCTGTGCCAAGCCCGTTAATTGCTTTCCTTAATAGCACTTTCGTAACTTGCAGCCCTGATTTCCCCCTCAGCATGAGCCACACTCACCCACATGAGCACAGCCCTATTCTGCTTGTTCCCACCTCCTGGGATTTTCACAGACCTGCCTTTTGCTCCAAGCAAGACGATGAGACCCCAGGGCTCGAAACTCACCCGCAAACATGCCGTTGCAATGCCCTGCCTCAACAAGACCCTGCTTGGGATGGACACTAATAATGATAATAAAGTAAAGCCATAATTATTCAGCATGCTCAGACTTTGCCAGCAGGTGACGACTGCTGACCCACAGCCCAGCACCCCATGGGGAGGCTGCAGCCCCGTCCCTGGGGACCCCACAGTCCATCTCCTGCCGTGGTGCAAGGGATGTGTGCGGGATCACAGCAATACTTGAGCGCTTTTTAGGGGTGCACTGCAAGACCTGCACCAGCTGAGACTGTCATACTCACGTTTGATGCAGCGGTTTGTGCCGGGAGCCGTGGTCCATCCTGGGCAACACTGTCTGCCGCAGACATTTGGCCTAAGCAGAGAGACAAAGCAGTGTGGTTAAGAGAAGGGGAAGCCGAGGTCTTTCTGCAGCCAGCACCTCTGAGTCACCCGTAAAATTATTTCCTGCAGCATCTGATATTTCCTTCCAGATGGACCAGCAGCTGAGATCAAAACCAATGGGACAAGGGCTGAGTTGTTTAAGTGCTTGGAAAAGAAAACCCTAAGGACGATGTGAATGCTGCAGTGTGAGCGATCCCTCAGGGAGTATCTCCCTTTTGAACTGTCATTAGGCTGGGTTCCTGGCACCGCACTCAGAGGAGCCATTTTCCTCCTGAGGGCAACTGGAAGCTGGCAGCCTGCAATTCCTAAAGATCTCATGGCACTTTGTGGTATTGGGGTGTAAGTTTGGCCCAATTCCAACCCTGGTCATAGCATCTCGCCTCCGCAAATGTCCCGAGCTGCTCTGGCCGAAGACAACGCTTCACTCTCCACCTAACTGCTGCCGCCTGTTGCTGTTAATTGCACAGCCCTACCCCAGGAGGGATGGCACGCCAGCAGCCGCACCGGCCGCTCGCCAACTTGCTCTCCCTTTGCGAACACTCCAGTCCCACAGTCGTTACCTGCCTCTGGTGCAGCGACCCCAGGGCTGGGGACTCTCCGATGCTGTAAAATTTGTGTCTACCCAACACGCACAGTGCTACACTAATTCCAGGATGCTCAAATAATTTCCATGGCTGTTAATTCCAGCATTTTGCTGCAGCAACTTTTTGACTGCCTTTACATAAATGACGTCCTCCTCACCTCTCCCATATTACGTGTTTTCAGGTGGCGATCACTGCCAACATATAGCTATTGGAGACAGTGCTGTGCCTCCAAGAGGGGCTCTGCAATGCCCAAGCAGGCAGCTAAGCTAAACCTTCCTCTGGTCACACCTCATATTTATATGTCTCTAACAAGAAGGAATAACAAGTTGCAGGTTGCTCTCCAAGCATCTTTACTCGTCATGGAGGGAAGGTTTTGGGAATATGTAACTTTCACATTTCTAAGTAGATGGGAGAGTACAGTCATCAGAAGATAATAAGTTAGAAACAGGCAGCCTGAACACTCTGGAAAGCCTCTGGAAACCAAGTGGGGAGTATGGTTTATTTCTAACGCTGGACAAGGCAGACAGAGCTGCTGACAGAATTTACAGGAACCATGGAAACATGCACATTTGTCTTCTGGATTGACTTTAACATGAGCACAGCAGGGTCAGAAGACGATCCTGCTCTGAACCAGCATCCTTGTGACTTCTGAATCCACATGGCATGAGATGAGACTCCATAAATGCCAGAGCTCAAGCTGTGGGGCTCACGTTTTAGGAGAGCCAAAGATGGTGTGTAGCAAGTTTGCCAAGGATTATTCTGGTGTTCGTGAATGAAGCTGCCTGCAGAGATACAATCTCTCCATGTGGGAAGGGGAAGTGGTCTGAGAAGCCACATCATTCCTAAAGCATTATCCAGCCTTCAGGATCAACATTTTATTAACCTGGGTAGATTTTTATAGGGAGAAAGCACTTAAAATCCCTCAGAGTGACTTCCTGCAAACAGAACAAGCCAAAGTAATTCTTGCATCCACTCACATTTGCTCTGGCTGGGCTACAGCAGCAATTTCCAGCTTTTTGTCCATCAGCCCAAAGAGATCTATGGGTCTCTTCTATAATACATCCCCAGAAACTACCCAAGGAAAGCAAACTTTCCTTCACTTACTGCGTAAGAGCCCACCAAAGACCTTAAACTTTTCAAAGATGTCCAGATCAGTAAAGAGAGAAAACCACTGAGCTGGAATAGGTCTTTAAGTAATTAAGGTCTGCTGAGGGACTCCACTCCAAGCAGCAGCATAAGCATCTTTGCTTAGACTGTCTCAGCTCCCATTCTTTCCTCGGCATGGCTGAAACACACCTTGCAAATCATATTCAGCCAGTCTGTTCAAAGAGCAAAGCCCTTGCCCTTTCCCACCTCAACTTACTCCCATAATCAGAGGTTGTTTCTTGTAAGGCAAAATAACTGCCTTCTCCAGAGAAGCTGTTTTGGCCTTGAATCACGCTATTAGTTCTTCATGGGATTAAACTTCAAGTTTTATCTACATCTTTCACATGCATGCTGGAGGGAGCATGCTGCTAGCTGCTCTCAATGCCAACAGCAAGCCAGAGGTTATGGGAAGAAAGGTATGAGACTAAAAGAGAGAGGGGCCCAAGCCTGGATAGGATCACTCCTGAAGGCATGAAAACCCTGTTGGGTTTGGCACAAACCTCTCATTTACAGAGTCACTCTGTGTCACTGCCAGCTCCAGGCATGAGATGCCAACCCCCAGGTGAAGGGAGATGCCAGCACCAGGGCGATGCTTCTTGAACGAGGACAGCCCAGCATGGGCAGAGGGGAGCAGCTTGGCAGGGGTGCCCTCAGAGGCAGGGGCAGAGGGAGTGCCTGGATGGGAATGTCTCTTCCTTCCATAACCTTCTGGATGAGAGGGTGGGCAGAGATGAAGGCAGGGAGGACCCCCAGAACTGGGCACGAGCACTTGGGAGGAGCAACATGTAGGTAGGAGTGGAAGGCAGAGAAGGACCACAACTGTTTCCTGATGAAAGCCCAGTAAGCAGGACCTCACCGAGCATGGGGTCTCAGGTAAGCAAGAGCATCAGAAGTGGGAAAAGAGCTATGGGGGCTTTGCCGCGTAGGACCCAGTCCTGAGCACATGTGGTTCTACTTAAAGCCTTTAGTTGACATTTACATGTCTCAAACACCATGTGGCTTTCACTTCCTTACAAAGAATTCAGAACTAATCTCAGGAGTTTTAAGGAGCATGGCACCTTTACAGCACGGAGGGACAGTGCCCCAGAGAGCGGCAGCCTGCAATTGCATCTGTCCTGCTGCAGTGCCATCACCAACACTTCAGGCAAAAACGCAGCTCAGGTGTGAGCCACCTGTGGGGCACATCCAGCCCTGGGGCTCTCCATCCAGTGCCACTTGTGGAGAACAAAACAAGCAGCAGGGTCCCTACAGGTCTGGTGTCACCATCCCAGGGGTGGCTGCTGGGGAGCTACCTGTACACACCGGACAGCCGGTGGCCACCTCCCATCACACAGGGCTTTCCAAGGCAGCAGGCAGAGCTTCCCAGCAAGGGGACCTGCTGGGTGCCATAATGCACCAAGCCAAAGCCATGCTCGTAACTTCGAAGCAGTAGCAGCTGTGCAAGGCTGAGCACCCAGGCTGCCTCCTGCTTACCTAGCTCTCGAGACTGGCAGCACAGCAGCAGGGAGAGGGGAACAGGACCCTTGCCCTCATCCTAGGCAGCCTGGGGTGCAGAGGGACCAAAGGTTGGGTGGGCACATAGAGGGGTCAGCAGCTCTTCCTGGTGGAAAGAAGCTCAACACAGCCCCAGATCAGAGCAGAGCAGAAGACAAGTCCTCACACAGGTCTCCCAAGCTGAAGTCACACTGAACACTCACACTATGTCATGCTGCACGGGGATGCCCTGTTCCCAGCGCTGCCACTCATGCCAGAACAAGCCTTGGGCAAACTGTCTGTCTTTCCTATCTCTGTCTCCTTACAAGTGGAATGGGTTAATTAACGTATTTACCTTCCCAAGGGCCAGGTCAGCTAGCACACCCTCTTTCCTAGGAAATGAAACAAACATTGCTGAGGAAGTTCCCAGGTGCTGGGACTTGATTGCCTGTAACACTGGACTGCTATGAAGCTCATGGGCCACTTAGCACCTTCCAAAATAGTGCCCAGCCCAGCTCAGACCAGCGCAGAGAGAGACCATTTCCAACAGCCAGTTTCCCCTTTTGGAGAGAAAGGGGGCTGAACAGCTCAGCCAGCTGAATAGCCACAGTGCCAGAGAAAGCCCTAAGGTATAGCTCACTAGTGCAGGCATGGGCCTTCAGGTTTGCCTTTCTGACAAAATGCAGGGTGAGGCACTGGATCCACATCTCAGCCCCTGTTTCAAGTGCCAGGTATGCCCTGAGGTCTCCAAACAGCACGGGCAGTAAGCAACAGCAAACCAATCTTGCACCTCACTCCACAGCTAGCACGCACCATCCGTGCCCAGGTATAGTCCCCAGCAGGTCGTGAGAGCTTGGTGCGCAGGAGGTGTCAGGCAGTACTCACTGGCCTGTTCCTTTGCTGGGACAGACATCTCCCTGACACTCCTTGCAGAGCTGAAGCCAGCGCCGTGAAGCCTCCCTACATCCCGATGTACCGTTCATGGCCCTGACTGGGTGTGCCTGTACCACCTGCAGCTGAGCAAAGGAGCTGCAGCAAGCCAGTCCTTCACCACCTGCTTTGTTACAGCGGCCAGAGGCCACCTTCAGGATCAGGCCCCCGCTGTGCAAAGTGGTACCCAAGATGAGAACAATCTGCACGATTTTCGAGTCTGCAAGTGTTATCCAAAACCAGAGCCAAGCAACTGTAACAAGCACTAGGGGGATGGAAAACAAGAAAACAGTAGTAAGATCATGGCTTCACATAGTTTCAGCATGTGCACAGCCCCAGCGATGATCACATACTATTTCTGAAGCATTCAGTACAACCATTTTTTTTTCACCACTTATTTTAACAGCAACCCATGCATCATCTTCCAACTTCACGCGGCAGTGTTGCCAGATACACTGACTCCATTCAGGTCACTTACAGCACCCTCACAGAAGGCCAGGGGGACCATTAGATCATCAGGTCTGCCTTTCTACTGCAGGACAGTGAACTTCATCCAACTACATATGAAATATTTGCAGTCAGACCCAATGAAGAACATTAGCAAAAGGCTGCTGGCATCGATGAACCACTGAAAATTTTCTGCCAAGTCCACATCAGCATTAACTGCTTCCACTCCTGAGAAGTCCTATACACACACTGCAGCCAGAACCTATGTCCTACGAAGCCTGGGTAAAGCAGGACTATATAGCCACAGATGGTGTCTACAACAGCAATTAAGCAAAGAACTGGGGTGCCGAATGCATAATTAGAAAGCCGGAGGGAGAAGGAGAGAGTATGGGACTCCCAGCCTGTTACCTGGGGAGCCTCACACGCCCCTGAAAATTGTCCACCCAGGCACCAGAAGCAGAGACTTCCCCAAACCACTCCCCCATTTACCCACCTTCCTGATGTTGTGTACATCACCTGAGGATGATCACCGGGACCCACCCTTCCAGCCACGGGGCAGAGGAATGAGGTGGGTCACATCCTGGGAGACACAGAGGCGGAGGGAGATCCCTACAGCATCCTCCCAGCAGGACTGGACAGCCCAAATCAGGGATGCATCCAGCACGCGAGTAAAACCATAGCTGGCACGCGGCAGGGCTTGGGAGCTCCCTACCCCATCACACTCACAAGGAAAATCTTTCCTGGCTGGGGAAACAGGCAAGTTAAGCAGAGCACAGCAAAGCAGAGATGCTTTTGGGGCTGGATTGATTTCCTCACTCAGTATTAGAAAATGGTCGTTTTTTGCAGTATTTGCTGTGGTGTCAGGAGTCACCTCACAACGAACCTCCAGGAGCAAATACTAAAATCCGGTTGTTGCACGGCTTGCAGTTGGACGCACTCATGAAAGGGTGTGAGCGGTCCCACCTGCAACAAGGTCAGCTGCGAGCAGGGTGGCAGACACATCCAAATGGTCCCCAGGAAAGAAACTCTATTTTGGGTATTCCGCTATCAAACAAAGTGAGAAAATAATTATCCAGAAAAGGATATAGTGCTAATAAATGGGTTTTTTAACCATAGGACTGTGAAAGGCCCCTGGAGGTACCAGCAGAGAACTCTGACTGGGGAATCAGGAAAAGCAACCCACGCAGAAGTTGAGATTTTAAGCCAAAGTAACTGTATAAATAAATAGCACCAGGGTTTAGTGCAGCCTGCAAAGCTACCTGAGTAAGGGAAAATGAAGGTTGTCATACTAGAGAGTAGTAAGAGTTCAGTGTAAATAGCAGAACAGAAAATATCCCACCTGGCAAAAAAATGAAACATCATGAAATGAAGTTTTTTAGGGGCCCTGAATTTCCTGGATGGAAACGTGTCCGGTGCAGCATGGGGCGTAATAAGATGGATGAGGTGGAAGGACAGAGTCTCACCAAATGGCTGGAGGCAGCAGCAGTTAGCTTTCCATGAGGAGTAACGCCATGTGGTTACTCACGGACAATTATTTCAGCTAGACTTTCTCATAAGCTCCAAAGACAGTAGGTCATAGAGAAGTTTAAAAAGTGCCGATTTGGACTCCAGAGGAGATGGAAAGCTACTGATGACAAACCATTATATGCGCTTTCCAGAGTTCAGGTTCCTGGGGATGGGAGCAAGCCCCGCATCCCCAGCCCTCATCTTCCAGGGAAGAGCAGCGGCAGACAGCACAGCACAGCCTGCGTGGGGAGCACAGCACCAAGGCACAGCTCTTCCTTCCCCTAAGTTGGAGGCAGCAGCACCCTCTGATACCCCAGGAAGCCAAATCTAGCTGGTAACAGGTCAGCAGCGTGTGAGTGCTGGATCAACCATCCCCGTTTACACCCTTGATTAAGGGATGAAAACAGGCTACTTGCAAAGAGGTCCAGCACTCTTTCAAGCATAGCTTGCACCGTGGGGCTGCCCGCCTGCTCCCCATAGCAGCGCGGGCCAGCTGTTGTCACCAGAGGCAGCTGCAGCCTGAAAACCTGGTGGAGACAGTTCAGGGTAGTCATTGAAAAGAAACAGGCTACATCTCAGATGACTCAAATCTAACTGAATTGCCACATGACCCCAAAGCAATGCTGACAACACTCCGACTACAAAATTTTTCTGAGCCCAAAAAAACCCAAACCTGACTGAGCAGGACTGACTGTTCCCAAGACTCTTGTTCTGGGTGGCCGACAAACCAAGGCTAATGGACTGGGTAAGCCAAAATCTGCTCAGTGCCTACCTGCCATTGACTAGCTATTAGCAATAAATACTTTAGGGATCAAACGTAATGGAAGTAGAGCAAGTTTGGTGCTTCTGTGGATTTGTTGAAGTAAAGCACACAGAGTGGCACAGAGAACATCTCTTGAAATTTTTCAAGGAAGTGTATAAGGGAGAGAAAAACATCAGAGATGGAGCCGCCTTTTGTACTGTAGCGAAGCTCCGCACCTGATGTTAGCAGAAGACATTTCAGCCCATGTTCAGATCTGGCCCTCGGCATCCCCCTGGCAGGGCTTACGCAGAAAGCAGACACATGCTGCCGCATGGTTTGGCCAAACTGCCTGCGTGACAGCTTCGGTAGCCCTTCCCAGCTGGCCGAGCAGCTCATCATGAGGGGCATCAGCCACGGGGGAGCAGAGAGGGAACTGCAGAGGAGGGGGCCCCCAGGGCCCAAGGGTACATCAGCACTGCGCCAAACGTCCCGCTCGCAGCTCCCCTCGCAGCAGAGCAGCTGGCCTTGCCATATGATCTCCCCTCCACCTCCACAGGGCCGTAGCCAGAGACTGGAGCTGGAAGCGGCCCTGCCAGGCAAGTCATAGGAAGCCTCCCCCGGCTGAGCCAGCTGAAGCCATGGGAAGCTGCCGCGCGGAGTGCTTACAAGGGGCCCATTACGGGAGGCAGGAGCCAAGAGGCCAGGTACCTGCAGCAAGAGCGGCAGCAACCAGGCTCCATCCTGCAGAGCCAAGCGAGCACCTCCAGCCTCTCCACACGCATACGATGGCCAACCCGCTTCCCTACCCTGGCAGCCCCCATCCCACACACTTCCCGGGATGGCAGTGGGCAGCCCCAGAGAGCAGCAGACCGACACCCCACCGCGGCCCGACTTGCCGAAGTCCTGATGGTCAGCGCAAGGGCATCACATCCAACACGCTTGTCAGCCACACATCCCCATGCGACAGGCAGCCGGCAGCGTAGCATCACACCCACCCACACGCGCCCGCACACGGATACACATGCGCCCGACGGATCGTGCACCACACGTGCGGGACAGATGCGCGGCACAGGAACGAGCACCGAGGGGGGTCCTGCTCCCCTCCACAGCCCGGGGCTGGAGCCAGCCGAGGGGCAGCATGGCCCAAGCCCCCCACGCATCACCCCTGCATCTGTCCCGGCACAGGCAGTGGGGCAGCTCTCGTGAGGATGGAAAGGTGGGATGCAGCGAGACGCAGCACGGGACTCAGGACGGGCAGCCGGCCCCTTCACCCGGGGCTCCCCGGCGCCGGGACCACCGGGGCTCAGGCCACGCACCCCCAGCAGAGTCCCCACCCCCGGCCGCAGCACTTACCCTGCCATCCTCCCTCTGCCGCTTGGCTCCTTCGCCCGGGCCACGACCCGGGCTTTCAGCCCGTTGCCCTGCCGCTGGCGGGGGGCGTCCGGCCGGCTCCTCTGCCCCCCGAGCCCGGCATCACCCGCCTGGCCGCGGGGCGCTGGCAGCCCGCCCTCGGGACGCTGCCGCCGGCCCTCGCCACCGCTCGGGCTCCCCGCGGCGGCCGCGGAGCCGCGGTCCACGTGGAGGGCGGCGGGGAGGGGCCGTACCGGCGGGGGGGGGTCCGGGCGCCGGGGACAGGCGCTGCGCCGTGCCCGTCGCCGCCGGGGCAGTCCCCCGGCCCCGAGGCCGCGCCGCGCCCCCGGTGCCCGGCTCCAGCCTGGCCGCGGAGTCCGGCCGGCAGCCGGCGAAGCCCAGGAGGACGGCGAAGGTGAGCGGGAGCAGGCTGGCGGCGGCGCCCCGCATGGTGTCAGCCGGCGGCGGGGGCGGACGGGCGGCGCGGGGCGCTCAGCGCCCGGCGGGCATGGTGCGGGGCCGCGGGCACCGCCGGCTCTCGCCCCGCGCTCAGCGCCCCATCCCGCGCCGGGGCTCGCCGGGACCCGCCGCCCACCGGGGCCGGGGGCGCGGGGCTGCCGGGCGGCCCCCGCAGGAGGAGGGAGAGGAGGAGGAGGAGGAAGCTCGCCCGGCTGCCAGCGAGCTCCCGCGCTCCGCAGGCAGCTCCGAGCACCTTCGCGCCTGCCTCTGGCACTGGCAGCGCCTGGAGGGGATGGAGGGTTTTATTTTTGGAAACCTCCCCCTTTTGTGTCTTTTTGATGCTGACATCCCCCCTCTCCAGAGGACACGGCTCGGCCCCCCTCCTTAGGAGAGGAGACATTCCAGCAACACCCACTTTGGCAAAGGGAAACAAACTACAACAGAGAAGCCTTAACCCCTGCCTGCCTGGCCGGGGAGACCCGGCCGCTGCCTGCCCGGCAGTCGGCGTGCGCCCCCGGAGCCCCCCCGGCGCTCGGCCCGCAGCGAGCCGCCGGCTGCCGCCGCAGTAGGAGTGCTGGCTGGGGGGATACGCCGCTGCCCCCCGCAGCGGGGATTTCTGGAGCCGCATCAGCACCGCTAGCCCTCTTGCTGCGCTTGATGGCATCTCACAGGAGAAAGCCACGGCAATGGGAAGAGCCTTATTTGCCATCCTGCCCTGACTACACAGCTCTCAGATCCCCTCAAGCCAACTCCGGGCTTTATGCTCTTCCTTGTGTAGGTGCAGGCTAGACAAGGACCCACCTAGAAGCCCCAGGCCCTTCAGCTAAGAGAGATCTTTCAGGAGACATATCCAGCCAGTTTAGAGTAGAAGTCCATCCCTCCCCCTGCGTGGGCACCTGGAAGTTGAGGGATGACTTCAAATGACTACTTTATAGGCACTGAGAAAGGCTGAGGGAAGGGTAGGAAGAGGGCGAAGGCAGGGGCACACATCCCATTTCAGCCACAGACATGAGCTTGGCCTTGTCCTCTGCCACATCTCTGCCGCTCTCTTCTGCCCTTGGCCACCTCGGGCAGGGAGCAAGTCCTCCCAGAGGAGTGCAGGCTCTGTCTGTTTGGAGTAGGCTCATTCTGGCCCACAGCAGCAGGATCTATGAGCTTGGTGGGTGGGTAAAGACCTCTCACTGCATCTCTGCACACAAGGAGGCAGAGGGCAACGCAGGTGCTCACAGAAAGGAGATGCTCACTGGGCCTGTGTCCCTGCAGAGGGTCTTGTGGCCAGTAACACTTACCAACCCATGCCAAGCTCAGGCAGACAAATGGTGCAGCTCACCTGATGTCCCAACCTTGAGTGCTGTGTCTGGATGCCTGCAGGAGAACATGAGGAACTCTGCGTGCGCACTGAGTGATGCTTTAGGTGTACCCTTCACGTCTTTCAGCAGCCCACGGGGTAGGGGCTCCTTCAGCCAGATGCTGCAGCTTAGTCACCAGGTTTAAAAGGGAAATGGTCATACCAGCACCAGCTGTTGCCCCCTGCCCACTGCACCCCCAGCCCCTTACAGCACCCAGTCCCACTGATGCTCCTTTTCCTCCAGCCTCTTCCACTGCTGGTGCTGCCTCCCCTAGCCCCCACCAAGCCATCTGCTTCCCAAAGACTTTGTGGCAGAGATGTCCAGCTCCCCCAGCACCTCCTGCCTCCGCCCTGGCCTTCAGCAGTTGCACTCCTAAAGCCTCTCCCACTTGAAACCAGTGGCTTCAGCTCCCTTCTTCCCATCGCCCCTTGACTTTTAGGCCCTCTCGGAGTGCAGCCATCCCACCTCCTCGGGATGAGGGCATTGCTGCCTGCCCTCCAGGGCACACAGAAGCCAGGAAAGGAGTAGAAGCACAGGGAATGAGTCCCCCAAAAGCACACTGGCTCTGGACCGGAGTTCCAGATGGATCACATCCCCTCTGGCTGGGGTCCTGCAAGAGAGAGAGAGGCGAGGTAACTTGGCAGGTGAGCAAGCGCAACAGAAGCGATAGGGCTGAGTGCATTCGCGTTCTGACCTTGGCGCTGGCAGCTGGCTTTACAGGGCAGCGATGTCAGAGGAAATACCAGCGGGTGCTTTGGCACTTCCTGGGACGCCACCAGCTCACCAGCCCACCCTGCCAGGGCAGAGCCACTGCTTGGCCAGGAGCTTGCATGGCCCTGGATGCTGTGAGCAGTGAGTGCCCGATAACAACCATGGCTCATTTCTTTGTTCCGAGGAAGAAGAATGTCCTTTCCATCCTCACCTAATTACTTTCTTATGCAGCAGTGGAAAGAATGCTTGCGCCTAAACCTGACACGAGAAAATTATCAACGCCATAAACAAAGCCATAAACAAAGCAGCCAAGAGCCCAAGCAGTGCTCAAATCTAGAGCAGGCAACCCTGGAGCATACTGACTTGGGATGCAAGTGGATTCCTCCTGTCTGGAGGTGCTGGGTCACCCCAGGGAAGATGGAGACTCACGGCACCCCCAGGAGACCACACCTCCACAGGAGCCTGCACTTGGAGCCCTGACGGTGGCAGGGCTGCAGGAGCTTGTGCTTCACTAACAGAGCTGGCAAACGAGACGTGCAAACCCAAGGAAGCCATCGATGGCCCTCCAGTACCTCTTTGCAGCTGGCTGTAGCGGAGCCTGGCCCAGGGAGCTGGCATCCCTTCTCAAATCAGCTTCACTCCATGTTTACAGTAACCCTCCCCACAGCTGGACACTGCGCTCCTTCCAGCCTCACACATGCAAACACTCCTGTGCTCTGCTGGGACATGCTGGTGCCGTTTGATCCCATGTTAAGCGCTGTGGCAGAGCCGGGGCTGGCTGAGGGCACAAGGGGCTGCAGGCACAGGCACCTGGGGAGGGGAGCGACCACATCCCCAGTGCAGGTGGGTGATGTCCAGGTGCTCAGGCACGGGCTCGCTGCCTCTTGGCCCTATGGCTCATTTCATATTTGGCCATCCCTGAAAACACACCCTTTGGAAAAGGGGAAGCACAGCACATGGGGAGTCATAGCTCAGGCTGGGCTTCCGCGTGCCGCTCAGTGGGGGCTCAGCAGGCAAACATGAAATACCTCATTTCTTAGGAACTCGCACAGGCAGAATGCGGACAGTCAGGCTGATGGTTGCTCAGATCGAACCCATGCCCAGGAGGAGATCAGCAGCAGAGAGAGGATGGGGCAGCAGGCTGGTAAGCATGGTTTGACAGCCTGGCCTCCATCAGCAGGGAGCACAGGGCTCCTCCGCAAGGGGCCAGCTGCAGGTGGGCAGCTCGAAGTCCCCTTCACTGCCTTCACTTCCCCTTAATTCACTGCACGAACTTCTAGGCAGCAGAGATGGCACCAGAGGAGAGGCTGAGGGCAGCTGCAGCTGCAGTACCTCTCTAAGTCCATGCTTTCCAGAGCCAGAGCACCAAGGTGAACGAGGCAGACTTGGGGGCCAGCACAGAAAGCAAAGGTCTTATCAGATCCTGCAGAGAAGAGCAGCAAAGGTGGACTATGCTGATGGCATAGCCCTTCTCACCTGCCACTGCTACGGCAGAGATGAGGGGTGCTTGGGCAGCTGAGGATCAAAGCCACAGGGCCAGAGGCAGAAGGGTCAAGGTGGGCTGAGAGATGAGCACGAGTCACATCTCCCTGAGCCCTCTCAAAGGACAAGGAGGTAAGGGGGTCTTCAGGACTGCACTGATGGGGGTCCCTCTGTGGCAGGACCCCTCAGTGCTCTCATTCCCCTACCCACTTGCTCCACACCAGCTCTGCATGACTCCCTTGGGGGGTAGCACCTGGGAGCCATGCTTCCAGGGCCAGTTGGCCCCCAGATGTGGCTCCTGGCACTGTATCCCTTAGATTAATTAGCCCCCTTTCTCTTCCTCTTTAGAAGGGTTCACAACCCACATGTGCTGCTTCCTCCGCTGTGAGCAGAACCCTAACACGCTGCAGATGGGACACATTCCACGGATTCAGGAGCTGCCGGCAGCTCCCACAAAGGAAGAAGGAGCACTCCCCCCTACTCGGGGCTGAAGGGCAGGGGAAGGTTGGCCAGCTCCACCAGCTTAAAAATCAGGGTGTGGAGCCAGCCTTTTAGAGGTGCAAGTCAAGCTTCTCTGAACAGAGCTACCTCACACCAGGAGGGAGGACACGGCAGCCCTGGGGAGCTGGATGGAGAAATAATAGAGGCAGCAGTGCAGAGACACCTCTGGAGGGGACCTCTGTAACCACGAGCATCAGAGAGGCAGGAAAAGCGGCTTCTGAATTTGCAAACACATCCAGCAAATCCTCCACAGACAGCATTCCCACCCCTCGCCTTTGCCATGACATACACACAGCTCAGGACATGCATGCTTACAGCACCCAGGGAAGGAGACGTTCCCAGTGGACAGACAAGCCACTCCAGTCGGACACACAGCCTGGCCCTCCAGCCACCTCCACCCACTCTTGGTGTGTCCCTCAGAGCCCTGGGGTACATCCCAGCCTCTCCCTGTGAGGAAGCCGCCAGCAGGCAGCCGAGAGCCATGTAAGCCACGGTTTGTTGACAGAAAACAGAAGGGAAACTGTCCAGCAGCTCCTTGTCGAAAGCCAAAGTTTGCTGGTTTTACTGTTCCTTCTGCTTTGATTTAACCAGGGCCATCTCTGAGAAGGAAGAAGGAGGCTCAGACCAGCCAAGTGGGTGTCCCACAACTGGAATCCTTGGTTGTGGCTGAGCACATGCTGGAAAAGAGGTTACAGCAGGAGACGAAAACGTGCCGCTAGGAAGAAGAAACCTGGAGAACAGGACCAGATGGCAGAACCCAAGGGATGGGGGTGCAGAGTGAGGCAGTGAGGAGGTTGCCGTAGGCTACTGCAGCAGAAAGGCTCTGGTGGGGTTGGCTGCAGAGCACAAGTGGTTCCTTATTTATCCATCACATTCTTTCAAGCCCCTTCAGCAACCCTTCAGGAGAGGGGGAAAAAAACCCACCAAAAACAAAACCCAAAAAACCAACCCTCAGCTAGAATGTGACTCATGCAGAGCTACAGCAGCTCAGGGGAAGCTGTCCATTTATAATTAATGAAGTCCTGTTTGCAATGATCCAACTGCAATCTCCTCTCTCCCCAGGAGCCTGGTCTGGCCTCTCTGCTTCTTCGATACCTGCGGCTGGAACCACACGTGGCGGGGAAAGGGGCCTGGAAACCAGGAAAGCCTGAGCATCCCCGAGGAGCACGGAGGCTGCCCCGACCAGTAAACCCATTCCATCACACATTCCCTGTGGCAGCAAGCCTGGTCAGGACATCAACCTGATGTGAGGCTCCAACCAGAGTGCTCATTAGTCAGCTGTCCTCACTAAAGGGAGGAAAGGAAAGGAAAGAAGGAAGCAGAACCTCTTGCCATTTTCAAGGGCTGTGACCCATGAAGCGAGAATATTCCCCACGTGGTTGTGGCAGTGTTGAGTGTGGAAAGGGCCCCAGTAGTGTGGATTTCCATCACCTTTCTTCTCTTCCCTTTTCCACTGGGGTCAACACAAGAAGGCTTTTCCTGAGGCAGCCATCAAACATCATCAGCTTGTCACAGACTGAAAGGGAACAGGGAAGCAGGAGCAACGACTTAAGGATATGCAGGGAGCGTGGGGTGCTCTCCTCAGTGGAAAGTCTCCCTTCCTGGTCTCTGGTACCACTTCAGAGGCAGTGCTTCCCAACTAGCCCACAACCTGGAGAAAAGATAAGGGATCTAAGCAAGATGACCCAGCAGCAAGGACGGAAGAAACCAGGCGATCCCCAGACTGTGCTGAAGAAGGTCTCTCTGAGAAATTCCTCCCACACTGAACTTCTCAAAAGAGCTGCATTTCCTTTGTATTATTTTAAACAACAAAAAGACCAGAAAAAAACCAAACCTAAATCAAATTTTGATTTCTACTGGGATTAAAGCAGTTTCATTCCTGCTTCTGATTCCAAAGCAATCTTCCTAAAAAGCAACAACACTCATTTCCTTCAAGTTGCTGTTCTTCCCTTAAAACCCCCACCTTGGCTGCCCAGGGCATGGGGAACTCTGACTGGAAGTCCTTCAGCCCATCAGCTTTGCATATCCAAGGAAAACTGATGATGGCCACATAGATCCTGAAATGGGAATGATCAGTGGGGCTGACATTATATCTGTATTTTAGTTTGGTTACTCTCCTATCCTGAAATTGCAGGCCTGCTCCCCATCGCAGGATTTTAGGTGCTTTCCTAACAATTTGGGCGCTGGAATGGCTGCATGAGCAGTGATCTCAGCTCATTACAATGCAGTGATTTCAAGTGGATGTTTAATAGCTTATTAATGAGTGAATCTTAGGGAACTGCAAGAAGTGGCAATTATTAGGTGGCGTGTGTTAGGACTGAAGTCGAGCAATAGACCAGTTCATTGACACTTTACAGTCCCATTGGGTAATTATTGGGATTAGGCTGAGTACCCAAATTTCCCAGCTATGACTTCATAGGCTGGGAATCCAGCTCTCCCATGACATCACAGCTCCAGAAGTCTCCCTCACCAGTTGCCACACTGACTCTGCTGTCACCCACTCTACAAACAGGCATGGCACACAGCCTTAAGAAAGGGCCCAGACTCTTACAGGAAAAAGAATAATGAAGAATAAGTTTAACAAGGAAATAAATGCAGGGCAACTGCAGAGAACATGAGCAAAGCCCCTTTCCATGCCACACCACATCAGGTCATCTTCTGAGAAGAGCAAAGAGCTTGGGATGGGAAAGCATCCACTTCCCTCCAGGGCAGGGACCACGCCAAGTGCAGAACAAAAAAAAAAAAAAAAATCTATAGCAGTATTACAGAGATGGCACTTGCAATTTTCCTGCCTCTCCCAGAACTGGGTTTGGAGCTCAGGGAGAAACAGGGACAATGCAAACCTGCCCTCTGTGCCGATGATTGCTCCTGCCCCATGCGTGCTGAGCTCTGGCACGCACTTTCAGGCCATGCCTCTGCCTTCCCTCCCTCTCCCCTTCCCCTCTCTCTCAGCCCCGCTGAGCAGGCAAGGCAACCTCGCACAGCTCAGCCACGCAGCAGCGCCAGCAGCCTGGGTGGCTGCCCCGATGGCAGGGGTGGTGGCTGAGATGGCAGCTGGCACTGCTAAGGTGGGAGAGACCCTCTCTCCTTCCTCCCTCTTGGAGCCTGGCCCCACGCATCCCTGAGCCAAGCGAAGCATGTCTCGGAGGGTCGCAGGGCTGAAGGAGGTGGGAAGCTCCCAATGTCCCTGGGGAATGTCCCCACAGCAGCAGCATCAGGCCAGAACTGCCTGCTCCGAGGCTGTGTGAAGCTAGGTGGGTCTACAGGCAGCTCCTGCTGCAGGTGAGCAGGAGGAAGGCAGGCAGGGGTACGGAGCAGCAAAGGCACTTGCACAAGCCAGGAGTGCTTGTGCAGAAGAGATGAAAATGAAGCAACAGCACCAGTCTGCCTTATGCCCGCCAGAAGGGACAAAAGGTTGCTGAAGGCTCCTGGCTCGGCACAGAGCATGGCCAGGGCCACCCCAGGTGCAGGAGAAAGTGCTGTTTGTGGGGGCCCCTCTCAATGCCACTTTGGGCTCTTGTTCCGTGAGCGGTTAGGACTGATATGGATCCCGGCTTTCCTCAGTGCTGCCCCTGGCCCGAGTTACCCCTGCCTTACTGTCTGCTTCCAGCAAAGGCAGCTGCCCCTACGGCACGTGCTGCCTACCTTGTTGCTTTTGGTCAGGCTCTGCTCCCCTGCAAGCTTGGCTGGCTCTGTGGTGGCTCTGGAGGGTGTGAGCATCACTGACAAAGCCTTTAGGCTACACGAATCACCCAGCAGTACCAGTGGAGCCAAAATCCTGTGTGAAAGCAAGCTGAGGAGCTTGAGGTGTAGGGAGATAGACCATCAGCCTGGCTGTCACCTCTGAGCCTGCATGCACCATGTGTAGCTAAGGTGGTGTGGTATCAGCCCTGCCTCATCCCCACCATCCACAGGCTTCCTGCACCCCCTGCATCCACAGGGCTAGCTGTCCCCCCTACCCCAGAGGGCTGGTGCCCCCCTCTCTGACAGCTCACTGCTGCCACTGGTCCTCCCACTGGGACTGCACTTCTCCCCAGCACAGCTTTTGGGAGCCTGATCCAGGGCCAGCAGCAGGACACCTTCCCCAGCCCAGGGGGGATGCCTGCTTTTCAGGCCAAAGGCACATGGGAAGTTTGGCCCAGGGAAGCAGTTGCCCCATCTCAGTTCCCTGGACAAAGCCGGTGGGAAGCTGCTGCGACCTGCAGTGCCTCCCAGACCACAGAGCTGCTGGAGGGGTTGAGACAAACCACAGAAAATACCACAGAGGCTGGTGGCCAGCTCTAGCTCTGTGCTTCCTCACCAGGACAGATCTGACCAAGGCTGATGCACCCCCCGGGCGCATCCATGTCGCCCGTACAACCAGGACAGCTTCTTCTGAGATGGCTCCAGTGCTGCTAAATGGAGGCTGGGAGCTGAGGGATATTCTGGCTTGCCCCTTTCTTCCCTCACGGTCTGACTCTGGGTTGCCATGAACTACGGCTGACCCACAGCTCTGTGCCTCACCTGTCCCTGCCCCAGTATCCATATCCTATATGGCACCAGCCCCTTGGCCTCTGCTCAGCTCAAGCCTCCAGCTGGCTTTGGGGCCACTGCTAGAAACATTATAGCACACCTGTTCTTCAGATGAGGGTTTACAGCCAAGGCTAGCACATCTGGATTGTAAAATAGACATTTGGAAGTTTATCAACATGTTTCCAAACAGTCTGGGTATGGCAGAGGCTCTGTCTCGATGCTTTAGTGGAGGAAGCAGCTGGACTGGAAGGGTGGTTCAGTGTCCTTCTCACGCCCCGTGCAGGCTGGGCCAAGCCCCACACGCACATGCACACCCCAGAAACCAAAGTGCCTCTTCCTGACACTCGTGGTCCAGGAAGCCGTGTCAGCAAGGCTCTAGGAGGGAAACGGGGAAGTGAAATCCAGTGCCCTTCCCACCCCAGAACCCGCTGACGCAGCTGTGCTGAGCCTAGACTTCAGCCAAACATCTCCTAGAAACACCGCCTGCTCAGAAAATTGGTTGGGAATCTGCAGCGTGTGCGCTGGGGGGGATAACTGACTCCATCAGCTTGGTCCTGTGCAAAGCTCAGCCGCCAACAGCCTCCAGGGCTTTCGCTCTCAGCAAAGTCCTGATCAGCAGCAGCGTCAAGCTGCCACTAATGGGTTTGTCAGCACCAAGCAGATCTAAAGGAGGAACATGGCCCGCTGCCCTGAGTTGTTTCACGTGCGCAGCCTCTCTCATCGTATTAGTTCCTCAGATGTGCAGCTCTCACACCCGTGCTAACAACAGACCTCCCACGTAAGCGTTCAGTAACATACTCTGATTTTGGTCTCTACCCAGCCATCCCCCGCCAACAGAAACACAGCTGATACTTCGGAGTGTGAGTGACACAGAGGCGAGAGTCGCACAAGACCTGTAAAGCTGGTGGAGCAGGAGGTAGCTCTGCCCCCAGCGTGCAGGAGAGCTTTGGTAACGTGGTGGTGGTTGCTTCCCACAAGATCTTCAGGTGGTCTAGGTCTAAGTTCACAGCAGCTGCTTAACAATCCTTCTCCTGACAGTAAAGCAAAGCAATGCTAGATACAGATATGCTGCCCTCCAAAACTGCTCCTCCCCTCACTCTCATGCTGCAATAGCCTAGCTGGCAGCTGGCATGGTCTCCCCTCATCTCATTCCATTTTGCCGGTCCACCTGCAGGTGAAGGCAACACTACCGCCATGCTGTGCTCTCCTCACCCCTGAAGGAGAAACCGCTTTGCTAACCTGGTGGCTGAGCACTGCACAAGTATCTACAGGAACCAGCAAATATGGCACAAAAGGAAACACTTCTTTCAAGCTGGATTAATCCCTTCACTTCTCTGCAATGCAGTAGCCTATACATTTATACCTATTTTACAGCCCTTTGGGGGCTTGGGCAGACCTAGGTTCCTGCATCAGCTCCACCTGAGTGAATCTCTTCCCTCTCCAACCCACATGTTCTCAGTAATATTGAACTACATCTTTAAAGGCACTAATTCAAAATGGTTCCAAGCTCAGAGCACTTTGGTGCAGGAGGCTGGGGAGAGATGAGGGTGTGAAGGCCAGGGGTAACACCAAACCTTCAAACGCTACACCTGCAGTGATGGAAATGCAAATGTATTTCTCTAGTGCTTTGCCCTCGGCCGGGTTCTTTGGCCTTATGGATCTGTTTCAAAAGCCTTGTGCTGGGGCTGCAGAGCTCCCAAAATATCCTGGAAATAAGAGCGACCTGACTTGGAAGAGCAGCAGCATAGAGAGACCTGATGATGCCTAAACAGAGCCCGTGACAAGGGGGGCGGGGCACTGCCCCACAGTGCTGATGCTGGGACCCGAGTTCAGTCCTGGCTCTCACACAAGCTGCTTCTGTGATCTCAGATGAACCATCGAGCTTCAGCCCTCAGGTACAAAGTGGGAAAGAGACCTCCCCCACACACCCACTCTCCTGTTTGCCCGTATCCCGTGCTGGGCCCTCTGGCACTAGAGTGAGCCACATTACACAGAACAAAGAGCATACTGTAGGAGAAAACATCTGAATTCATGTGAGAGCTGCACACACGCCACCGCTGAGGGGAAACAAGCCTGTTTAGCTGCACCTACCCCTGAGCACGTGTAACGCTGTCCAAAGTGCATGCTAGGGCCACATTTGCTGCTGGGTACTTCTTCCATGGGACCTGGAGAACATGCAAAGTTGCTAGCAGCAATTCAGGGTGAGAGGCTTTGCAAGACATGACCTGGAAAATAAGGAAAGGGGATCCAAACTGTCATCTGGATCTTCAGGCAAATTTGCCTCTTGCAACTGGATGGGCCGGTGGGCCCATCTGCCCAGACCATCCCAGATGGTGTGTTTTCACCGACAGAGGCAATATAGCTTTGCATTTCTCAGTAAATTGAGCTGGTCACCTCTAAGCTTACAGGTCACTGGGTCTGCTGTCCCTTCCTCCCCCTTGGGGCATAAATCTGACCCCACCCCCACCCCCCCACCCCGAGGCAGGCAGGTCCTGCCCATGACAGCCAGCGCTTTGTTCGGCAGCTGAGCCAACATTTCCTCCCGAGGGAGAGTGTAACTCCACAGAGGCAAAGGTCAAGTGTGCTCTTCCCAAAGCTGAGGATTTGCCTTTGCCACTTAATCCAGGCTGAGATCTCACAGCCGGCACAGAGCTGCTCCCGAGGCCGGGAACACAGCCTTTGCGGGAAGAGGAGGGAGCACGCCTGGGGCACGAGAGACCGAACACCTGCCCTTCACCACAAGCCTCCAGGGCAGCAGCAAGGAGGATGCCAGAAAAACAACTCCCCACCAGATACCTCATCGCTATTTTGTGAAATAACCCTGCCCTTGCCCCCACCGATTCAGGTCGATCACCAAAGAGTCGGTGCCTAAGTTGCAGGTCACTTTACAGCCCTGCCTGCTCTGGGGAGGAGTGGAAGCCAGCCAGCTTCACCACCTCAATGCCTGGAGGCAGCACCTCAGGCAGCTTCCAACAGCTCTCCGGAGTGGTCCTACCCTGCAGGGCTCAGCCACAGCCCTGCAAGGGAGCGGTGAAGGACCTCATCACGCTGGTTTCAGAATGGAGGTGAGGAGGAAACAGGCTCCTACTGTCCTTGTCTCAGTCAGCCATAAGCCTCCCAGCCATGACCAAGCAAGAAGGTGGTCCTGGCAGTGGACAGCATCCCTTGGTAGTCTTCCACAGAACCACAGACCGGTTGACGTGGGATGGGACCTCTGGAGATGGTCCCCATCCAGCCTCCTACTCAGACCAGGGTGCTCAGAGCCACATCCTGTTGGGTTTTTGAACCCTTCCCAGGATGGAGGCTCTGCAGCCTCCCTGCACAGCCTGCTCCAGCGTTGTTTACTGTCGTCTGACCTCTAACACAGGTGGCCACTGGCCATCTTTGCTGCAATGGGTTTGGTCACCACCAGAGGAGATGGGGTGCCTGTCTTGGGGACGTGACATCCCTGAACTCGCACAACACTCCTGGCTGCGCCGCCTGGCTCCAGTCCCCAGGGGTGTCCTCCAACCCCCAAGTCAGGGCCGGGTTCAGGAGGCGAAGCCCAGAGCAAAAGGGGGGTGTCCCCATCACTCGCACTGACCATGCAAACAGCGACAGCAGATCCAGCCCTTGCTGTTTCGCTCCACTTCTTGCTTTCTGTTCAAGGCAACCGAAGAAGCATGGGGGGACACACACATCATTTGGCAGGAAGACTTTCTTCTTTCAGAGTTGATTGCCTCTGAGGTTGAGGAGGATTAACCCTACAGCCCCTCTGTAAAGACCAGACTCCCCCATGGCCACCCTCCCTGCCGGCCCTGCAGTCAGCGCGGATCCATGAGGATCCCCAGCCCATAAGCCTGTTTTCACGGATCTGTGCCATTTTACCTCCCGGTGCTTTTCTGGTTCTCATTATCTCTGCAGAGCTGATGACACTTAGACATTTCAACTCCCTGGAGGCTTTTTCTGGCACTTTAAGCCTGATTTATGCAATGCAGCCATGGCCTTCCCAATCACCCAGGCTCACCTCTGCCTTGTTAACACCCTGGCTGGCCAAGGACCTTCCCCCACCTGCCAGCAGATCCGAACCAGGCTGACCCTCTGCACCCTCCGGAGTTAAAGCCTTGGCAGTTTTCTCCTGCTATCCCTTTCCCTCTCATTCATCACTGGTCATTAATCACAGCAGCCTCTTTCCACGGGGGACCTGCCTCCACAGACCCAGACCTGCCCCTGCAGCTGCCAGGGGAAATCCCAGGGGCAGGAGCGGAACAAGGGTAAACCCAATTAGCAGTCATCATGTAACGCTACCAATAACCTTAGCCTGGTCATTAACCTCAGCTGCTGGGAGGGCATCACGGGCTTGGGGTCCCTCCCCAGCCCAGTGGGATGCTTCTGGCAGGGAAAACGGCCTCTTCCCCAGCCTCACGTCTTCTGCTCTTGCTAGAAACCAGTTCAGAAACACAACAGTTTGGGGTCTGAACAGCCCTTAACACTTATCACTGCCTGTCCCCAGAGGCAAATCCAAATCCAAAGTACAGCTACAACACATGTATATCTGTTTGCAACACCTCGTTGGAGGAATTAAAGAGTAACAATGATACCGTACTTGGGACACGATGACAACCGCTTCCATCCAGCCAAACAAGACCGAGGCCAAGGCTGGTCCAGCCTACTAAATGGTGCTAGAGCTTCAGGCTGGGCATGGTACCAAACATTACAGTGGAGCCCCTCTACATGGCCCCTAGATATCTTTGCATTTGCAGGCCTGGCGACCTTTCCAAGCTTCTCTCCACCATCCTGCTATTTCTTTTCAGGCCGTTTCTTGCTCCTTGTCCATACTGCCTGCACGAGCTGTTTTGCAGGAGGAAGGTCGTTTCACGAGCCGTCTGCGTTGTACCTTATGCAAGGCAGGGTGAACCGCCTCTGCAAGGCAAACCTTGCACCTCCATGTTGTACTTGGACGCATCCGTCTCGCTTGTGTTATGGGAACGGCCTGGCCTCTGTCCAAGTCAACCACTGCTGTCACCTGGAGAGGAAGGGTGACAGCTCTATGACCTGGATACCCCGCACATTCCCTCCGAGACCTCTGCAGCGCCCGCATCCCACCGGGCCTGCCAGGGAGCAGGATCGAAGGAGGGCAGCTGGACAGGAGCCCTGCAAGCCAGCCAGGCCTCCATGTACCGGCCACTGGATTTGAATCTGAAGCCGCTAACAAATGAGGTGAAGGAAAAGTCTGGAACAGGGACCAAGTCTGGTCGTGGTTTGAGCCCTGAGTCCAGAGCAGCTGGTGCAGCCTGGCAGGCGATACACAACTCAGCTGTCCCGAACACCCTTGCTGAGCTGAAACTTTCTCCAGCGTGGGCCATGCGTACCATTCCACCTCAAACTCCTGCAGTCTGGTAAAATTACAGGTAAGGGAAGGACCCTCTGCCCCCCGCCCAAAGCCGACTATGCATCCAGCGTGCAAGGCAAGCTGAAGCCCCAGAGAGCAGCTGCCTAAAGCTGTTTGTAGTAATTTACCACAACTGAACATCCCCCCACCCCCAAACTCCTAGGTCCCAGGACCCCAGCAACACATCATCCAGAGCACAAGCCTTCCTCAGCTCACACCGCGCTGTGAGCTCTCCTCAGAAGACGGGTGCCCCTTCCTACTCTGCTTGCAGAGCTGGGGCAGGCTCTCTTCCAACTGGATGCCATCCAGAGCCTCCCCCGAGGTCCGGAGAAGGGAGCACTGTTGCTCCGAGGGGCGGGAGAAGGGACAGGGAAGGCAAGGCACAGGGGTTAGGTGGCACTACAGGAACCCAGTACCTGGGGGTGTTGGGGTGAAACGTACTGTGGGGTCAGACCTTTCTGTCGCTACAGCTCCAGCGATTTCCCTCTTTCCATCTGCCTTCCCACCATCTGCTGAGGCGACTGCAAGGGAGAGGAGGTTTGCAAGGGTCACTCTTGGGCCAAAGCAGATGGAAAGGACCTGCTGTGAGCATTTTGCTAGAGATGGGCCAGACAGCTGCAGCATGCCTCTCAGCCCTGCCGATGGCTCACCAGATCACCCAGCACACGGAGAGCACCGGGGCCAAAGGAGCTGGCTCAGGACGGCACACGCTGCCCTGGAGGCTGGCCTGCAGTGACGGAGGGTCTGCAGCTGGGCAGAGGAGTGAACTAACAAGCTGTTCAAGTCCTTCATCAGAAGCCTGAGCAAACAAATACTGCCAGGACCTGGTCTCTCCCCAGTTGGGGACCGTCCTTCTGATCAGACACGGTTTTTCACAGCATTCCCTGAGGGGGAGAAGCAGCAGCACCTTTGCTACACGGAGCTCCAGAGCCTTCTCCTCCCTCCGTGCCTGTGAACCCGCTCCAGACTTCTCAGCCCTGCAGGCCTCCAAACCTGGCCTGCCGCAGACTTAATTAACTCCCTTGCTCATTTATGGTCTTTTGTCACTAAAGCAAGTAATTGGCGCACAGAGGCAGCAAATCCTCATGTGTGCTCACATGGACCCAACTGCTCCCTTTGGCCTGCTGGGGAAGCCCTCTCCTGCTCACCACTGGTGCCCGCAGCCCCCCTGCATGGCCAACCACTTCAGGATCATCCGTAGGGAGCAAGCACGCTGCCTCCCTGTTTGTTGCAAGCTCCCTCAGCACCTTTGTGGCCATCAGAAGACACCAGAGTCTTCTCAGGGCATGACCCCTTTGAATTGAAGCAAGAAACTTTGTCTGGATCATACACTGCACGCTGTCTCCCTGTCTCCCTTGCTAGCACCAAGACACCCCTCCGGGTTTCTCATCACTCCCTTTTGTTTGCACATTTGCTCACGCACGCTTGGAAGCCTCCAGCCCAGCACAGGCACCAGTGAGACTGCCACACTGGTTTCCCTCCTCATTAGTGCTCACTCAGGTTTGCACACAGCCGGTGTAAGAACAAGGTGGCCCCACTGCTCCTTTAACCCCCATGTTCCCTCTTGCCCCTGGCACCACAAGGATGGAGAAGAGCAGAGCGGCAAGGGCCTTTTTCACATGGGGGTATCTGGGCAGGATTACCCCAGGGTCCTGGACCAAACAGGCAGCTCCTCAGCCTTTGGAAACCTCCCTCGCCTTTGTTCCTTGGCCTTCTAGGGTTGGGGGAAGGGATCCCAATGAACATGTTTGTGCTGTTGTTCTTAATAGGGTGTTGTGTAACACAGAGGGAAGTGACTACACCGGGGACCCCAGCTGAGAACAGAGACTTTAATCCTGCTGCCCAGGGAAAACTTGGAAAAAATACCTACATCTGTTCTGTTGCATTAGGCTCATGGCTCAGAGACTGACAGCTGACCCTGGCTGCTCATGATGCCAAGGTACGGTCCCTGCCAAACAGTGCCAGGGTAAATTACCATGACTGATTAGAAAGGCAAAAGGCAGCCAGAGAAAACTAGGGGAGGAGCTCTCCCTGTGCAGGTTTTTCTGGAGAAGACCAAGCCAGAGTGCATCAGGGCACTTTATCTCGCCACATAGCCAACCAGAGCAGAGGAGCAACAGTGGAAGACAGCAGAGCAGGGAATGGGATGCAGGGAGAGGGATGAAGGTGTCCTCACCAAAAGCAAAGAAGAAATCACAGCTGCATCTTACCACTCTGTGGGGCTCACCAAGGGTGGCCTTCAGGAGACAACCCTCCTCCTCCTCACTGAACATGTGCTAGGCTGAGGCCACAGAGGAAAAAAGGTGCTCTTGTGTCTACAAGCAGGGATCATGGTTCAAGAAGGGGAGGGGGCAAGTATTGCCCGCACAGAGCAGCGCACACTCTTCCTGCCATGAGTCTGCCAGCTCTAGGACAAGTAAGAACACAAGTGTGGGGCTTCCTGACCCAGCACTGCAACACAGCTCCCTTCCAAGCTCAGGCGTTGTCATCACCTCACATCCATCCAACAGCTCAGAGAAGAGTACAAGGGAAATAAGTTACCCAGGGAACAAAACCACACTACCAAAATTTGGCTAATGGCAGACACCCAGACACTTTGGAAACATGTCAAAGACTTCTCACTGTATTTGGTGGGGCTCTACATTGATACACCCACTGGGAATGCAATAGATGCTGCACTGGGACCACAGGGCACGAGGGAGAGCCCCTTCTCTGTGCAGCCTCTCCTACAAACACAGCAGGGTGCTGAGGGTGGCCCTCCTGCAGCTGGGAGAGGGTTTCTGGACATCCATTAACACCCAGTTTTCTGTGAAGGATCTGCCTGTTCCTTATTCAAGTATTAAATCGACTCAACCGTAATTAGCATGACATCTATGACAGGATTAAAGCGGATTCTCTCTTCCTGCCTAGGGCCACCAGTTGCCAACCACTCCTCCAGGTCAGCATCCTGCACAGGGGTGGCTAGCAGAAGCAGAAAGGAAGTGCCTTTGTAACTCCTGTCTGTCAGAGGCAGGCTTTGGCCCTGAAGCAGGAAGGTTTGTTTGCTTTAAATCTTATTTAACCGCGGCTGTTTTCATTATCCACATCCATGTCACACTTTTATCCACCCTTCGGAGGACAGGGAGGAAAGCTCTTGCTTTCCTCAGTCCATCTGTGGAGCAGACAGCTTTGATTAGCCACGTGCTTGTTGCCTTTCAATCCCTGCTGGCTGTCGCTTTGACCTTGTTCGACAAGACAAAGAAATCAGGAGAAGCTGTGTTTCCTCAGGACCTTTCAGCCTTTTATAAACTTTTATTTCAACACCACAACCTCCTATCAGACTCCGGTCCTCCATCAGTCTCCATAGGCTACCTCTTCACACAATCCTAAAGCAAGAATCCTGCTGGGAAATGCAGCCAGAGAGATGCCTTCTGATCCATGAGCACTTCTGCTCTAGAATCTAAAGATGCTTCTCGGGTCCAGCACCACCAGTCCCATGACTCTACCACCTTCTTCCCACTCTGCTGTTGCTGTTTGACCTGGTGCCTTTCCCTCTGCTCCTTACACTGCTGGGGAACAGATCCATCAAGGTCAGAGCCTCAGGCCTGAGCTGGCTTGGCAGCACCAAATGCATTACACCTCGCTAATGTGTTTGGCATGTGGCTCCTCTGAAACCCTGCCACTTTGCACTTCCATCGCAGCTCAGCCCTGCTCAGGGGGAGGAACCAGAGGGGCTGAGGCACAGCAGAGCCAACTCCTAGAAAGACATTCCCAAAGCGCCTTCCAAAGCTACTTCCAACAGGCTACTGACACCACTAGCTACAAAGTGCAAGGTCATCTGGGCCAAGGCACCTCTACTCAAAAAACACCTGATGCAGAGTGAGGCCTGTGCAGGGACCACTTCAGGACAGTTGCCCTCTGAAGGTGGTAACAGGGTCCTTTTTCCCTCCTGTCCTTGGAATGGCTGCACTGCCTCAGTCACCTACTGCAACTCATCCAAGCTCACATCACCTTCCACTCCCCCAGGCTCTCTGGAAAGGCTAGTGGTGCCTGCAGTTAATTAAAAAAAAAAAAAAAAAAAAGGTCCATTTTGTTATAACGAGTCCTAGAAAGAGAATGTCAGGTCTCTCTGTGCTCTGTGCATCAGCTCAATTCTGCTTTCCTGGTTCATGCATTAAAACTCTTTCTCCCCTCGCAAACCAATGACTAATCTGCATCTCAGAGCCTGAGGGAACACATTTAATCTGGTTAGTGTTAACCGATGTTGTTTGTTTGTATTAAGCACATTATTCTTCCTAAGCTATTTGTCTTGAATCTCCTGAGAGAGGGCTGCAGGTTAATCATAAATATGTAAATCCAGCTTCCCTTCATGCATTTTACATGTGTTGCCTATTGGAAAACAAAAAGGCAAGGGGGAGTGGTGCAACAGGGAACATTTCCGAGATGCTCATGTCTCATATGCTCCAGTTTGGGGATTAGAAGTGCAGCAAGAGAATCTGCCAGCCTAACAGCCGTTTACCAGACTAACAACAACAAAAAAAAACCCACCACAAAACCCCAACCTGCAGCGTTTCACGAGAGCTGAAGCTGGCCGCTTAAACCTGACCAGCTCAAGTCGACTATCGGTCCCCCTCTGGTGGCCAACCAGCCGGAGTCACCTTCTGTCGGCAGAACAGGGCTGCCACATGGGTACCTGTCCCTGCACCGCGGCACCTGGAGCATCCCTGAGCCCGGGGCAGTGTCATGCAGCGGCACTTCAAAGCGCAGGGCTGAGTCAGGGAGCATGGCAGACCAGGGCATCAGGGTAGAATGTCACGGAAGTCTTCTAAAAAAGGAAAAGGTTCATTACCAGAACAGGCAGCATCTGCCCACTCCCCTCCAACTTGGCAGCCTTAGAGCTATCTACAACTAGGCTCTCCATTTTTAAGAGCAAAATAGTGTAGCACTAGGAGCCCCCACCTTGAAATAGGGCCCTATTGTGCAAGGAGCTATACAGCATCTGGTCACAGAGAGACTGTCTGCTCTTTGGGATGGGGAATGAGATGGGGAGAAAGGACAGGAGATGAACAAGAAGAAAGCCAGCTGAAGGGAACTGGTCAGTGTAAGAGAGAGCAAGCGGTGAGATGCTCTCAATGGGTGAGGGAACGCAGCAAGACAACAGTTCAATGTCTTACTAGAAGACGCCAAGGCAACATTTTAGCGCTGTCATTTTTAGTTTCAGCAATGACTACAATTGCTACCAGTGTACCGCACGTTGTTCCCAGTACAAAAAAGCCTAGGAGAGGGAAGGCTGCATACTGCTGCTGACTGCTCTAGTCACAGACGACTGGGCTGCCAGTTTTCCCTAAAAAGGAGTCTGAGTCTGTTCCACACCAGCAATAAAGGCCTCGGCAAACCTGAGCTAGCTTCTACACAGCAAACCGCTTCTCCAGACAAATCCGAAACCCCCAGAGCTGGTTTAATCATCCTCCAAGAGGAGTGCACAGAACCGCGTTTCCTTGTTTCTTCACCCACTGCCGTAAGCGGCACTATCTCACCTCAAGGCAACCTTACACTTCAGCTACTGCAGCACAAGAGAACCCCCGGCAGCTGTTCCTTCTGGTAAGAGATGAGATTTCTAAGATTACTCAGAAAATTGCATGAGTTTACAGGCCTTCAGAATTATGTTAGCATAATTCCCTAAATTAAGTGGTGGGTACGGGCCAAGACACTTCTTGCAGCTTATCAGAAAATTGCCTCAAGAGGGAGAAAAGAATTTGGTTTTGGCCACAGCAGAGTCACTCCCCCCAGAACCACCCAAACTCACTCCGGCCTTCACATGCTTCAGAGTTTTCTCTGAAGCAGCCTTAGGCCAATTCCAGTTTCTCCATCCCTCATATGGTGCAAAAGCTCTACTTCCTTCATCTGTACTCACTGCAGCTTTATACCAAGGCTGAGAGGCTTGGCTTTCGGCCTCACTCTCCACTTCCAACCCCGTGTGCAATTGCCCGTGCCTCAACAGACTTTGTAGCACGCCATCCCTGCAGAAGGGTAGCTGGAAAACACTGATTGGGAATTTTGGGTGAACTTCAGCTACAGCTGTTTCATTTTACTGCAGAAAAAGTTATAGCGAATGATGTCTACAAATGAACACATTCATGCAGTAACACCTCCCTCCTACAATCAAGTTTCATGCTCTGGAGAGCGGAGATTAGGGTTTCTCACGCATTCAATAAAAAAAAACAAAAAACAAAAAACCCACAACAAAACAAACAAGGAAAGAGCTTAAGAGGAAGATTTTAGAATCTCAGATCTTTGCACCATACAACTGATGCCAAGACAGGCTAAGGTTCTGGTGGACTTTGCTGTTTCCCATAAGTGTTTTCCTTTTATAGCTCCCACAATCACAAGTTCAAACTATTTCTGCTGCCATATGTCAGGTCAGTCAGACACAAGATGGTAGCAGAACAGCCAAATCCATACAAAACACAGCAATTCACAATGTTACAGCCTGGTTCAACTGACTAATTGAGCCATAACACTATGAGAGCAAGAAGAGATCTTAGCAAAATCAAGCATAATTTCCCAATTTTCTCATTCAGGTATCTGAAAGAAAGTCCTTCTCTGTTAGTTCTACAATTGAGGCAACCAGACAGCTGAGCAGCGAAACAATGCACAAAAATCCATTTTTCCAAGCAGCACAACTTGACACATCTGAGGTCAAGTGGCTGTGTATGGAAGCAAGGATCCTAAGACATTAGGCAACTCCTTGCTATTGCTGGACACACAAGCTGAGGCATGTAGGATTCCAGCACGAAGCGCACAGGCATTATTTCTCTCCTAGCCACAAGTCCGTGCCAGGTGCCAGAATAAATGGAGGCTGTGCAGTCAGCAACAAGTCACTGTCACCACTCCCTCTCCAAGACATCACAAGAAACTGGCGATCAGGACGGACAATGTGGGCAGCCAGATGATAGCACACATCCTGCAAAGAGAGGCAGAAACTTTAGCACCTACTTCATGCTAAAGTAATCCAGCATGTCAAGCTCCCTCCTTCACACCCAAACAGATAGTTTCTGAAAACTCCAGCCCCGACTTGGCCCCCTTCCCGTGAGTAATACTGGTCATGGCGTGCAAAGATATGTCCACATGTTTTACTGTGTATCATTTTGCTCATGCCAAGTTTGCAAAGTCACCCACCTTTTAGCGCCCTAACCCCAACTCTGGCTGCCCTAGACTCACAACCTCTGCAATTTGCAAGGGTCACTGGAACTTCAGTTTCTGGATTCCTCATTGCTTTATCTAACCTCCGCCTTCTCAGAGTTCAGCGTAACACAACTTTGTTCCCACTGGAGCTTCTAAAAAATACCATGACCCAGCACAATGCTACAGAGGCAATCCCAGAGATGCACATGCACCGCTCGCTCTCTTCTATAGCTAGTGCTCATGGCTTGAAAGGCAGAGTCAAGGCTAGATGCCAGTTTCATAATACATAACATCTCCTTAGTTACGTGGTGGAACACAACACAGCCAGCCATTGCTATACTGGCTGAAGATGGGCTAAACTGGGAGCCCAGTGGGATGCTGGGGTGGAGGTACCACATTCTGTCCAGTACCATTGCTCCGACACCAAACACAAAGCCCAGGAAACAGTGTTTTCACCATTTTAAAGGCAACAATGCTATTGGACAGAGAATCATGTTGCAGAATCTTCTCAAGTTTTAAAGTTATGATTTAAATCCTTAGGCTATTAAAAAAAACCCCAACCTCATCCAAGGAAAACCAGCGATAAATTGAATGCTTTTTGTCAGAGCTAGCAACAGCTCAAAGAATCACAGAAATTGGATATTGCCCCTGAAGGCAACAAGCTGCTAATTTACTCATTACTCCGTATTTGTTAGCACGTACTTGCAGGTACATTGTTTCCACCCTGCAATCGGAAAGTATTTTATACAACTTAAAACTCTTCTCCTGGCTTCATCTAACCCTCTTAACGCTATAGTGAAGCATCAGCAGTACAAATACCTGCAGCTCAGAAAGTCAGGTAATACACGGCGAGATGGAAAAGTAATGGCACCAGCTGCATTATTAGTTTACGTAAGAGTCCTTAAAATACTTTCTGGCATTACCAGCTGCTTCAGCCCATATTCCAGCCTACTGCAGAGAAGTCTCACGGTGGTCTGTAAGCCCCCAGCCCAGAGTCCTGCCTCTTCCCAGAAGCTCACAGGTCCTGGGTTCAGTCAGGCATCCTGAAAGGCTGCAGGTGGAGAACCGTCCTCCCCCGGCTGCAGCAGACCTCAGCGAGACACCTGAAGACCTGGAAAGGCCCCTTGCCTAGGGACAGCACTAACCAGTTTGATTCCCTCTGTACCAAAAGAACACTGAGCTGAGAAGGCAGCGTTTTTAAAATATTTTATTTATTATACAAACTATTTACAAAATCAGCTACTACAACCGCAGGCTTCCAAATTTTGGCTGTTCTCTGCCAGCAATTCACCAGAGGGAACTAGCATACGACCTGTATCATCCACAGCTCCTGGTTTCTAAAAACACGCAACATGGCCTGCAGGCACAGGCTGAAGCCAGGCCCTCTGCACCTCAAAGCAGCTTCAGGAGATACGAAACCTGTCTGAGATGATACCAGGATCCTAAAGATTTCTACAGAAGGGCCTCTATTAAGTGGGAATAGAGTGGGTAAAAAGAAAAGTAACGAGCCTCTGCCAGAAGTAACGTACAGTACAGGTGACCAAAGCACATCCCCACTGCCAGTGTTAAGGGCAGCATAAAAAGTGACTGTCCTGGGAAAGGGTATAAAGCTAGAGACAAGTTTAGAAACATTATGATGGATCTCAGGAACACGGGACCAGCTAGGGGCCCGTGGAAACAATGGGAATGGGTTTAGTTGACTAAGCACCCATCACAGTTCTGACTGCACTTGTGTTAAGAACTCCTTGGCATCTGCACAGCTGCTAGGAAGCATGGGGTGCTGGCTGCAATGTGATGAGAAGCATTTAGGAACTCCTTCCAGCAGAGGAAGACTGCTCAACATCCAGCTACTTTATCCTCAGAATAAAAAAGTCCAGCTCAAGAGAAGAAGGGAGAAGATTCCTGAGGAAGATGTCACTGGCAGAGTTTACCCATAGCTGCAAGTCTGGAAACGCCCTCACCAGGTGAGACTGCAAGACAAGGCTGCAACATGGGAACAGCATGAAGCTATGCCTCTCAACAAACAGGAGTTAAGCCAAGCACCACCACCTTCTCTCAGTCCCTGGAGAAAGCAGTGAAGTGGTGGCAGGGAGAACACAGGAGCTGTACCTCTACCGAACATGGAAGCCACCTGTAGCGTAAATAAAATAGTACCGTACTCTCCACCCAAAGGAGGTCAGGACCTTGCAGAATGGAGCCCGCACTAGAAAAAGGGAGAACAGCCACTACTGAAGTGATCCATCAGAGCGCGACAGTGGCAACTCTCACGCTGGCAGCCTCCCAGCACCTTGGTGCCAGTGAGGGAATGAATTCACAAGGCAAAGAAATCCCCCTGAGTAGTCTCAATGTTCAGCTGGCTGCTTTTTGGCACCAAAATGGCTTATTCTTTAATGTACAGAAGTAACACACTCAGCCCAAGAATGGCTAAGATGCTGCCTTAAAAACATTTCCTAGATGTAGAATGTTTCCTCCGAATTCTCCATCAATTCAACTAAGCTATACTGGAAAAGCACACACAGTTATCTTAAAATATCCATACTGCGCAGAAGTCTGCCCAGTTCAGCCTGAGGATAGCAGAAGGGGACTGAAGAGGATGATGTGACTTTTCATCTAATAGCGTTCTAAAATTAGCTCAGGAAGGCCAGTCTGAGACTCCATTCTGGAAGAAATCCAGCAATTCCATAATCCAGGGAAAGCTTACGTTGCAGGTAATAGCAACACAGATTTCTCATACTTTGACTCCTGCATGCCTTTGACTCCTGACCTGAAACGTCTAAAAAACAGTTGAGAACTTTAAATATCTTGAATTTTGCTTCACTGAAGAACTCATCAAGATTCTCAGATTTCCCTTCCCTTTATTTCCCTGGGAAGGGCTGAATGGACTGCCAGCAACAACACAACCCAGTCATAAGCTCACTTCTCACGCTGGTCTGCCCACTCCTCTCCCCACAAGCCAGACAACAGTGAGCGCAGGCTGTTGAGTGATCACTTGAGTGAAGTTCTAGTTAACATTTTGTGCTGGAAAGCCTGCAGTACTGAACAGAACAGGAGGAAAGGAGAGCTGAAGAAGGAGGTGGAAAGACTGGGAAGACAGAAAGCCAGCTGCTCTCCAGGCACCAGCACCCCTCTGGAAACTCTGCCTGAAATGCAGGAGAGAGAGAGAGAAGCCTCAGGCTGCTGCATGATAGAGGTAGAAGCCAAGACCCTGTGGGATGCTGGGGTGGAGGCACCATGTTCTACCCGGTACCATCACCCCAACAACAAACACAAGCCCAGTGCACACTGTAGCTGCTTACTGACCTGTCCCTTACTACAGAACGTACATACCCTGAAGGTGAACGTGGGATAGGCATTGGTGCTCAGCATTGAGGGATCACACCCATGCCCATACTCTCTCTCCTGAGGAAAGGAAAAGAAGGCAAGGGCATGGGACAGCTTCCTGTGCAACATCAACTATCAGAAACATTCAGTGGAGGAGAAACTCCTCTTCCAGTTCATTTGCAGAGGCTCATTACCAGCCGCTGCTGGAGAAGGACGCTTCTGCTGCTGGACCCTGGTGGAGGTAGTACAGGATCACTGTCAGGGCCAGCACTTGTGCTCCAGTGAGATTGTTCTCCCCCTTGGGTTATTCCCTCCAGTGGACACTGCCCATTTTTCTCTGTGGCACAGGCAACAGCAGCATCCAGAGCAAGATGGAGAAGAACCACCAGAAACCCTTCTGGGTCAGGTGCTGGAAGGATGGACAACCCTATACTCCTCACGAGTCATAGAGTTAGATGAGCTAATCGGAGACATCACTGGGGGAGTTGAGCCAAGACATGGGAAGTTACTAAGGCTTCCCGTGAGCCAGGTTTCCAACAAAGCTCCATGCTGGTCTTCCCTCTTCCTGCCAGAGAGCTACAATAAAGGCAGCTCAGCGGACATCCTGCACCTCACTGTAACTTCTGCTTATAAACTTCATCTTGTCACAGAAGGATGGTGTACAGGGTGCACAGAAATCAAATGCAGTATCTTCTTGATGAATGCACCACAGTCCTTTCACTGTTTCATGTTGACCCAGAGGGAGAATGAGGGAAAGGAAAAAGATGAGCTCTTGATGACATATCTGGGACACAGAAAGGCCACGTGACATCTTCTAGATAACAAATTCCTTTACATGGAGTCTTTGCTCTGCTTCCATTGCCCATGTGAAGGGAAGGAGAACAAGCAGAGGACTGAACCTGGGTCTCGCCACGAAGAGCCAGGAGGCTAGATGGTCTCCTGGAAAGGGGAAATCACAGCATGCCAAAGCCCTCACAACCCTCGCTGATAGCTAGCTGCAGCATCTTGTGCACTTCTTCATAGGAGTCATAAGTAGGGAGGCACAGCTGGTTAAAACTGTAAAACAAAACAAAAATTCCATTCAGACCAGATCTGAGAGGTGACCATCTCCATCAGCTGCTTTTAGACGAGTTGACAAGAGCATCACACACATTACATGTTACACATTGCTTGCCCACCACAACTAGCTAGTCATTCCCAAAAGCACGATGCAGAATGTTCCACTGTCCCAGGATACTTGCCAAGTGTGGGCTGTTGGCAAAGTACTGTGAGTTGGAGCCGCAATGATCTGGAAAGATGGGCAGAGTGCAGCAAAACCTCCTGGGGGCAGCTGGGAGGAACCAGTTGTGAACTGCAAGAGCCTGGCCAGCTCTTCCTGTGTGAAACTGGAAACCACGGTCCAAAACCACCTCATGACCTGTTAGGAAACAGGAAAGGTAAAACCAGGTCAGCCAAGCAAATCAAATAAGCATATAAACGATTTATAGGAAGATCAGTCAATTGCCCTTGCAAGCAAGTACTCTACTAATAGTCACAATTTTTTGTTTTTACCAGGATGACACATAGAGACAAGTATTAGATAGTTTGTTCTTATCAGTTAAGAAATGTCCCACGCTACTACCTCCCACCATTCCTTTCTCTTAAAGCAGAAAGGCTTCTGCTCTTCCCACAGAGATTTTATTTTTAGAAATACCTGCATAGGCAATGAGGCAGGTCTACAATGCAGAAGCTCATTTTGCTTCATGCACTACGCTAATCTCTTACTTTATCACATCCTCTGGTACTTTTGTAGGAAGGTGGAACCATCCATGTTTACAGCCAGAAGCTTGTATTCCCAGTCTCTTTTCATCTTGGGTGTTTTGGCAGCTTCCATTATTTTTCTAAATGAAGCTGCTACCATTACCATACCCCTCCCACCGGGAAAGGCAGGGAGGGATGGAAACAATTACAGGGTACAAAATTAGGCTACTACATCAGTAGCCTTTACCACAGCACTGAATTGCAAACACTCCATGTGGGCTGCAATCACGATCTTCAAGCATCCCTTAGAGATCAGTGTACCACCGTTAACATCTTCAGTAGCAAGAATTGCCATCAATTCCTCCCGATTCCCTGCTGAACTGTATTTTGTTGGATGTTCTTACAAAGACCACTGCCGCTGATTTTTACCTCCTGGTAACTGACTAAGCATCGTCTCCACTCAGCCAGGCTGAAAGATCTCTCTAGGGGGAAACATTATTTCATAATGCAGGGAGTCCTACTCCTGACCCCTGAATCTTCCAGTTCATCTTTCTGGAAGCTTAATTTCCAACGAGGCAATCTGCCACTGCTGTAGTTGGGATAATGGGTTTCAGCAAGCAGGAGGGAGAAATCCTTTCATTTACCTTCTCACGGAAGTGCCAAGATCCTCCTACAACTACAGCATGTGCCTTGAAGTCACAGACACTGATATCTCCAGTACCACACATCAGCAACTGAAAAGCAAGAGACTGGAATCAGAAAGTCAGGAGCCCAGGAAACAAGGTAACAGCTACTGTGCAAATTACAAACATTTAAAATGCTTAGAGAAGAAACATTTTGACTTTATTCCAGATCCAGGAAGTGCTCTATTTGTCAGAGAGGAGAGGAACTTTGTCAGAGAGGAGGGGAAGTAAGAGTAGAGATCTTTAGGGAGGCAGCAATTACCTCAAGCTCATTCTCATCAAATATAGCCAGGAGGTTCTCAGGAACTAGTTCGTTAAGACCTGGAAGAGAAGAGCAGAGCAGCAAGTGCTATCCCCTGGGACATAAAGGCAGAAAGGAAAGGGTAGCAGACAGCATGTTACCTTTCAGGAAGTGATCCACCTCCTCTCTAACCTGATTGGCCAGCCTGTACTGCGCAAGCAGATTTAGATATAAGATTTTGTTTTCATTGGTCACTGGTACTTGTGCCCCTCCTGTCACCAGTTCAACTACCTGAAAACAGGAGAACACTTGACATGAGCAGCCTTCCCCAGACCTCAACTCCCAGCCAAAATAACCACAGGCAAGGAGCTACTGCCCAGAGTAAGCTCAGTTTTCTGGGGCACTGAGCCGAGTTCTCAGCCTCCACTGCTATAGGCAGAAGGGGTTAAACTGTCCCACCTTCAGGAACTGCCTCCCTCACCTTCTCCAGCTGTCCTGTTTTGCTATACTTCTCCTCAGCAAAGACCAGATCCATCTCACTCACATCATTGTTCAGTATGAAACAAACTTTGGATTTATAGAATTCTGGATCATCTGTTTCAAAATACTGTGTGAAAGAAAAAGAAGGCAGGGACATGGAGGGAATGAAAAAAAAAATATATACACTGTTAAAAATATATACACTGTTAACCAGGACTCTGGATCTGCTTCTACTACACTAATGTTCGACCTCTCCCCAGACCAATACAGGCTTCAGACGAGGCTGGGAAGGTTTACCTTATAATGCATGCGTAGTCCTATGATCTGAGCCAGGAAGGATCGGGTGAAGCGAGCTCGAACCAGTTGTTTGTAAGCACCTCCCAGAGATGATTCATAAAGACACTTTCCTACTAGGCGGCCTGCAAATTCATACACTTTGAGTCGTAAATATGTGGGACGCCCTGGATTTGGATGCACCTGTGAAAAGGAGGCAAAATGAAATATCCAAATATCAGACAAGGCTAGCACAAATAGCAAGTATGGAACCAGTTCAAGTCACTACATCTCTCAGGCTGCCCCAAGGAGCTTTAGTGTACTATCCTCAAAGCCAAGCAAGAGAAATAAAATACCTGAGCCAGAAAAGGATTCTGAAACATTCAAACCCAACATAACCTCTGGACACTCTGACATCAACTCCTCTTGCCCAGTCCACCCTTCCCTGTTCATCTATCCAGTTCTTTGACACTTTAATGTGTTAAGATCATCAAGCAAAGCTTTGAGAAAGGCACTGGAAGTGGCTGTGCAGGCAAGCTAAAGAATGGGTAAGGCTGCACATCGCTTAATAGCAGCAGCATTATTTAACCATCAGCACATCAATGCACACATTTCTGTGCATTCAGCATGGGAACTGCAGACTCACCAAGGCCTGGTTGTTATCACTAAAGCGGGTAAAGAGTTGATTGGTGGTATCAAATAACGCCTTACAGATGAGCTCAAACCACTCTCTTCGTGGACCTCCCCAGTCCAGAGCTACAAGATAAAAAAAAAGCTTGGTCATTCATGGGTCATTAATTTAAGAGTTTCATGCATGCTGCTTAGTATTACCTGACACGAGAGCCCATGACAGTGAGCAGCTCCATAGCAAAAAAGCAGTAGACAGGGACTCCAGCACTCTAGGTTCTTCCCCCAAACCTAATCCTAATACTTTTTATTTGGTCCCCATGTAAAGTAGGGATAGAATTGCAGCAGCAGGATAATTGACTAACATCTGTGAGAAAGTGAAAGGGCTGGAAAGCCACGAAGGATAGACATACTACAAGAAACCAGAACTTCAGACTAAAACTAATTCATCAGCATCCCTTTCATTTCCTTCCCACATATATTCACAGGATAACTCACCTTCTTCATCCTGAAAAATTACTTCAAAGTTTTTGCTCCAGTCAGAAACAGAAAAATTCCGTGTTGCTTTAAAAGACTGGAAAAAAAAAAAAAAAGAAAAAAAAGAAAATAGCAGCAGCCGTTACTGCTTGGCACCTCATAACCAATATGCAATCCTGCACATGTGGATGGGCAATTTAAGCAACACAAAAACCCAAGAAACAGTCTAGTACTCTAAAGTATAACAGTGAGAATTAGGAACTCCTAAGGTCTGATTCTTATTTGTCTAAGGTCACATAAGCCAATTCCTCATTTCCTATTATGAGACACATTATTCACACAAATACAGCTCATCTTAAAACCAGTGTGAGGTCTTAGCACAGCACAGATATAGCCCTCTCAGGGCTGCAGTACCATAGTTTAAGGTATGAAAGTGCCTGTGGGAAGAAGCAACTTCTGTAAAGCACTCTCAGCCCACGAGTTAGATTTAAAAAAGGAATGTTTCAGAGAGCATTAGAAAATAGCTTGAAGGTTTCACTGAGTTCATACTTTAAGCAAGTCACGATGCAAAAAAGTAACAAAATATTTGAAGTGTCTAGAACTTCCTGCATCCCAATTCTGGATTCCAGTTGAAGAAAATTTAACAAGCTATACAGCAGTCCTCAGTCATACAGGTAACTTTGTCTTAGCTTGTCTTCAAATAGGTTAGAGCATCACACTAGTCACGCCTCTGCACTAAACACACTGGTCACATTCATTGTGCCTGTCAACCTTGGACACTAAAGCTTACATCCATTATTACGGCACTAAATTTATTTTGTCTTACTAGGCTGTAACACCAATGCTCATGACCGTGCAGGAACTTCCAAAATAGTGGGGAAAAAACAGTCATGGAAATACTGTTTAGAAGTGAAGTCATTTTGTAGCAAGCTATTAAGAGAAACAATCTTGCAAACACTTCAAGCTTATACATGCAGAAAATATTCCAAAACACCAGGTTACTGAGTATAAATCAATGGAAATCTCAGCCACTCCTGCTTTCCCTTCTATGTTCTTTTCCATCTTTGCAACACTACTGTTGTGAGATGCGGGAACAGTAAGTCAGTGTACACCGTATTTAGAATGTCAGTTAACTGTATTATATGAATGACTCTTAAGTTCGATTTTAGAAACACATCAGCTCAGGTCAGCATCAGTGAAGCCTTAACTCAAGGACTCTACAGAATATTTTATCATCACACTGAACCACTACTAGAAGCCTGTTGATGCAGAGTTTCACGCATGCAGCTTAGCAACACCTGATTTGACAGCTTATCTCACTGAATGGCTCTGTACCAGAAAAACTGTAAATAAAGACTCAGAAGCTCTAGGTTCTGCACCCAAATCTGGTCCAGTTAGACATCTCCCTCTAGGCCTCATTCCCAATGTAAAGCGGGGACAGAACAGCACCAGCAGAATTCCTGCTTTTACAGGCTTTGCATGCATTTACCCTAGACATCTCGCAGGGCTTGATTTCCTCTGTGATGAGCTCCTTAGAACCTTACCAAAGCTGAAGTTTCCTGATTACTCAAGAAATTGATCTGATCTTACTGGCTGTAGAGAAGTAATGCAGGACCCCACACAATAAAAAACCTGAACACAGAGGAGCTACCTTGAAAATTTTTATGTGGGTTCCCCCCCACTCCCATCTCAAGCCATCTACTGGCATCTGTCTTGAAGCAGAAGGTCTAATGATTTTCAGCACGGTTGCCCTAGCACATGCCAGTTGGGATTTCTTTAGGCACCAAGCAGAAGGAAAAGCATGAAGAAAGCACCGGGTTTAAGTGAAGTGACCTATACACTCACCGACTCCAGCAGACAGTGACGGCTGACCTTCAGCGTGACCTTCGAATGAGGTCTTTTCATATGCACCTGACGTAGCTCTCGCTGAAAGAAGTTCACTTTGTCCTGGAAGGTCTCCGAGCCTCCTGAGAATAGCGGCAATTTGGGTCAGGCCTGAGATGTCAACACCGCAAAAATCTTGAAGGCATTCCTAAGACTAACTGCACAGATCAGCTTTACAGCCCAAGGATGAGTTTATTACAGCACGGTTTGGAGACAGAACTCCAAAGGCACTTTGCAGTTAGTCTTGCTCACATTCAGACACTCACAGGCGTTCTTTCAAAGAGCCTGACAGAAAACACGATATGAATAGGAACAGCTGGCATGATGAAATACATTCACTGGAAGCACCAAGAGGAATAGAACATGATATTCCAGGAATCAGAGTTTTCATCAGAGGTCATTGAGTGCTGGAAATCCTCATTCCCCAGGGAAAGTACCAGACTGAAGCGCTAATTTCCTGACTACTGTACCCACCTCACCACCCCTTTACCTATGTTTTTATGCAGAGAGCGAATGAAAGTGGCTGCCAAGATGTTCCTCTCCTTGCAGCTGAGCTCCACAGGGGGTTGGATCCCATCATCCACCACCAGTGTCAGTAATTTGTGCACAGGGTCAGGACCAAGGTATGAAAACTAGCAGCAAAAAGATGCAAGAAAGAGTAAACCCATCATGCACAAGACACAGTATGCTCAGCACAGAGCAACACCACCTGCAATCTAAGACTTTCTCTGCTCACCCATGCAGATGCAGCTAACAGGAACACTATTTCAAGCATTCAGACTCCAGTTAGGAGACTGCTTCAAACTTCACACCCTAGCCTAGGGGCTTCAGTGGACACAATCACAGCATTTTTATAGCAAGGTTATGAGGAAAAAAAAACCCAACCAAAAAAAGCAAAAAGAATCAAGACTTTTGCCTAGCACTGGGACAAAAGCCAGGAAGAAGTGATACAATAGGCTCCTATTCATAAACATTAGCAGAATTTAGGCACCGAGAGGGGTTGTGTTGATTTTTTTATGCAACAAAATGTTGCTCTGTGGGTGGAAGCCCTACTCTCCAAAAGGAAAAACGCTGTCGTTCACAAGGACCACAAGCTAACGACACAGAGGTGCAGTGACAGCTACATGGAAAGAGGCTCACCTTTGTGCCAGGACATACTCTAAAGGTGAAAAGGCGCCATGGAATGATCTTCAGATAAAATTCTTTCACTGAGAATTGCTGAGTAACAACAAGGAAAAGAAAATGTTAAAGGTCACACATCTGTTAAGGGCTGTCCCTTAAACATGAGGCATAGCACAGATCCACAAGGCCAGACCTCCCTCCACGCCCAGGGACAGGTTTCTGCAACATTTGGTGACATCTTCTGGCATGATACATAAAAACCTTTTATGTTATACAGAACTGTAAATTACCTGTCAGTAAGACTTTACTGCCTGCATTTATGATGCATGTGGGATCCCAGCACAACACAGATTTTACAGCAGTAAGCTGCTGCTTTCAGTAGAACATCACCAGTCTAACAGGAAGGTAATGTTAAGTACACTTGAGAGGCTGAATTCAGGACAAGATTGTAACGTACTGACAAAAAGGTTTTGGAAAAAGTCACACTAACAAAACTATTGCTGTTACTAGTCCCTAATTTTCAGAACCATTTCAAACAACTTTTTAAAAGCACTTGCAATTGCTAAATCCAGGAGATGTAGAGAAATTTCTTCTCAATGTATTTCTGCCAGGACAAATAACTACCAATTTTGGAACTGTGGCCTTCTGGAGAGCAAGCTAAAATGAAATTTTAGCATCTTTAGACAAAACAAAAACCCATTTCCTGCACAAGCCTGTTCTAGCTGTGATGACTGGAAAAAATGACGAGCAGCATTTCTCCAGAAACAAAGCTAATATGAAAAGCAATCCCTTAAAGCAATAACAGCATACTAAGTTATCTGCTGTAGCGGACAGATGCTCTAGGTACATATACAGATATCCAGGGATACAATTATGCAAGCAGGCAGCAGATTTCTAAATCTCTAGCAACACCCTCCATCCTGTAACTGTTTCACAGTCCTCTCTCTCTCAGAACAGCAACTCCTACATTAGTCTTTGATTTTGATATTTACCACTGCATTTTTCAGAATGAATTCAGATTGATAAATTAACAAAATGAATTTAAATTTATTAGAAGATTTAGTGGAATTTTCCTTCTAGTTTCCCTAAATGCTCATAGGCAATAATAAGGGGAAACAGTCCATTAACATATTCTTACTATAAGAGTTTCTCAGTTTCTCTTGACTTGCTTGAATTCTGTTTCTTTTACTTATACATTTATCCTTTGTCCTCTGATTACTTTTTTTTCTTTTCCCTGAAACAGTCAAGAAACAGAACAAAGACAAAGTCTGAGAATCTCTAAGTTCCAGTCTACAGGTACCAGAAATTAAGAAAGTGAATTGCAGGTCTGACCTGACCAGAACAAAGGAAAGGTAAACGGAATATCTACTGAACAATCAGGAAGAAAACTCCTAGTGCACTTTAGATCAGGCTTAGAAAGATGCATGGAGTCCTAAAACTTCAAGGAGGATTTTAACATTATTCTCAGTCATGAGCTCTGTGTTTGCTCTCTAGCCTGAGGCAAACCTTTTTTAACCAAATCTGAGACGCCTAAATCTGGAGCTAAGATACAGGGCACAAGGAAGCTCTTCAGCTGCAGTGTACTTTAAACGTGCACTCAAGAGTGGTAACTTTGTGATATCTACCTTAGGTGACACATAGCAGTACACTTTTTTAGGTTTCTTCACTTTCTCAGGAGTTTGGCTGTCAGAGGGAGAATCTTCATCTTCATCCTCAGTTGCAGTAGAAGGACGGCGCTGGGAGGAGCTCAGATGCACTGGTGGAAGTTGCCACTGAGTGTTGGTATAACTAGGAGCATCATAAAGGTAGGCTTCAAAGTAAATACTGACACCTGAGGTGGACACATTGCGTTCTACAATGTTCTTTTCATTCTCTGTGGGAAACAGATATAAAAGAGTTGTGTAAATCTTAATGGAGACCAGAATCAAAAAGTAAAGTGTCCACAGACCACCACCAGATTAGTTACTATGATTTTAAAGAAAAAGCTACACATCCAAAGGAAAACCTCGTCAAATAAACTCTGATAAAGAGAACCCAGGAGTGAGATGAAAAGATTTCCAAACAGCAGTTTGTGTCCTGGCTTCAGACAGTGACTGGTTGAATAAAAAAAGGAAAAAGGCATACAGAACCTCTCTCTCAGAGCACCAGCCTGAAGGGATAGCCACTTGACAGCCACATTGCGAACTGGCTCACTCCTGAAGAAACCAGGAATTGTGAAATAGTGAAAAAGCACATAAGTTACACCATATAGCTTAACATACAACACCTGACTGGCTCACTTCCAGCATGGCTCAGATGCCAAGTATTAGCAAGCAATAAAAATTGCCTCATTTCAGAGGTAAACCACCTGAGATAGGGGAAAAAACACATGTGATTTTATCCGCTGATGGAACAAGTGTATCAGCCTTCAGAGATGTCCCTTGCCAGCAGCAAATTCATTTACCTTAGCATTTTTAAATGAACAGGCATTCCTTGAGCAATAAAGCATGGCTAGCCTGTAGGGAAGCCACATTTGCTCTGCTACATAAATGTGCAAAGCACCTTGTAAGAGGACACCTGGACAAAGAATACTGAGTAGCTCTTGACTCACCACTTAGAACAATGATATCAAAATCACCATTGCTTATGGGCTGGTTCTGGTAGGAGATGCAGGCATGGAAACATCCCCTACGGTGCAAGGTGAGTCGGAAGAACACTTCACAAGTCTGCCTATCGGACACCACAGACTTCTCAAACACAACGTCAGAGCTCTCTTCTTCTTGAGGACCCAGCTAAACAGAAAACAAATTAATAATAGGGGGCTCTCTAGCTCACCTGAAGTCAAGCGGCAAGGGATAAGGTTGCGCTCACCTCATGGATGGAGAGGCTGTAATTGTGCTCATCTATCAGGGACACAGAATTGCTGGTGGGATTGTCATACTCATCTCTGGGAGCTATCTGCAGAGTGTGCTGCTGCCCACAGGTCAGCACCAGAGTGGAGAAATGGCAGACAATTTTGGTTTTGGAGGGAACCACCATCCCTGAAGCAGACAACAGTTTAGAGTCAAACAAATTGCAAGGTGAAGCTACAAAGAACAAAGGAAAAGCAACTAGGGGCACAATACCCTTGAAAATGGATCAAATCTAAACACATTCCATGCCCCTAAATTCAAAAGACAAAGTATCTGAGCACTGAAATACATGGTGTGGTGCACAGGGCTTGCCTTGGATCAGAAACTTAATACTGATAAAGCAAACCCGGTTAGTAGCCCTCTAAGGAATACTTTTTTCCATCATCCCAACCTTCAGCTCAAGAACTTGATCCCACTGCACGTATAAAACACAAGTCGGCTGACATCCAAGGAAACCTGCAAATTCAGCTTACCAAACAAACTTTAGCCTGGAGGGCATCTGAGTTAAACCTGAGCTGCTTCTTTCTGAAGGGGTATCTCACCAAACTTTGTGTCTATTCACAATGCAATGATATTAGAGCTACTTTCAATGAACATGCACAAAAAATATAAAAGATGCTGATTGGGGTCAATAAACAAAAGTAGAAGGGAACAAATTCAAAATGGATAAAAAGGAAGTGTTTTTAAAGAAGTGTATAACCAAAGGTATCAACTGCTTCAGAAGCTTAAAGAAATAAAGTAAGGTATTCAAAAGAGGAAGAGTCAAATCATGACAGCATTTCTAATTCAGATACAAATGAACTCAACACTCACAAAAGGCATTCTCTGACTACTAGATGGATCACGAAGAACTTGCTACAGAACAGAGAACGTGACAGAAGTGATTAGGGTATTTAAGCAGCACTAATGACTTGTTCTGTAAGACAATTTCTATTTCACCACGTACTGGCAGCCACAAGCACGTTTTAATCATGGGTCTACTGCTGGGATCTACACAAGGCAAGAGGAAAATGGTGTAGGGCAACTCTTTCCCTGTAACTTACCTATTTTAGCTGGAAACACATTTACCTAACTGCCTCCAATACCTCGAAATCTACTTTGAATCATCAGAGGGCCACTTAGACCTTACCTGGCTGGAACACCTTGTAGTAAGGGCTGTAGGCCACATTCAAGCCACCAAGTTTTACAGTGATCTCGTATCTCCCAGCCCTGCGCACAGTGAAGGCCACTTTCACCACATTAGAGTTAGGCTCCTGAAGAACTTCCTGGGTTACAGGAATATCAATTGCTAGCTCCACATGGCAGATGTGAACTCGCAGCCCCACAGTTCGGTGAGCAGGGAAGGGCTGCCCATTTTTATAGAATAACTGCATGGGAAATAGAGAAGTCCAGGTAAGCAAAAATGTGCAGCGCACAGAGTAAAAGAAAGCAAATTGCCTTGGGGCAACAAGGGCAAGAATCCCAGCTCGGTAAAGGAAAAAAAACTAACAGCCAGCTCTGTCACACAGGCTGTGTTTTCCAAAGCGAACAGGGCACAAGTGGGCATTTAACAGCCTCATGCTCTTTTGTGCTGGGGTTCAAATGAGTGCCCTGAAATGAACATCTCTAGGCACTTCTTCTCTGCACTGTTAGTGCAATATGAGAGCAGAAACCAAGAGGAGCCACTACGGAAAAGTAAAAAGGAAAGCTACATGCTTTCAGAGAAACAAGCAGGTCTTGCCCATTTGTACAGCTAAGCTGTGGAAAAGCTGTCACCAATTTGTTACAGAAAACACCACGGAGAAGATGCCGACATAAGAAGCTGACCCAGTGTGTACTGATAAGAAGCATCAGCATGAAAATGCGTTAGATAAAAATCACAGGCAGCTCAATCACAATCTGCCAGACAATTTCAGAAGGTATCACACCTCAACAAGTACTTCTTTCCAAGGGAAGAATTACACCTTGAAACCCCGTGTGCATGGCTCTTCAAGAGCCAGCAGCTTGTGGGCCAGATCCTGCCTGCCACCTGCAATCAGCCTGCAGTCAGCAAAAGGTTACTATTATTCCCTGTTTCTAAACAAGGGAGGGTGGGTGGCCTGAAGTAGTATGTATCCTGACTGTCAGTGAGAGAAATCAGTGCACCTAACAGCTACTGTTGATGAATAAAGGGCTAAGCAAACGGGAGACAAGCATGAAGCAGAAGGACTCACTTCTGGAGCTGCCATGAGTGAGAGTCAGTAAGGTGAAGGGACTATATTTAAACAGCAGGAACAGAACAAGACCCTTTCCCTTTAGCTCTTTTACACTGCCTGCTTTGGACTTAGAACTCCTCACTCATCCTCAAGCAGAAGGGTTTTCTTTATCTTCCCAAGAGGGATAGGTATGGCAACTTAGATGAACCTTTCTTCTTATTTTGATACCCTTCTGGATAGGGAAGGTGAGGCAGAAAGGTGGGCACATGAGCCCAACAAAACCTGTTCAAACTTCTTCCATGTAATGCCGAACTCCCAGCGTTCAGGCCCCTCTCCCATCTTACTTGTATACTTGTCCCATTCCCCTAGACTTGGCGTTTTGGGATTGGAGGGAAACAAGACTCCTTGGCAGGCTTTTCCAGGTCAGGCACAATAACAATAAATTTTGGAGGAATGGGGAGCGGCCATAAAGCACTAAAGCTCTTGGGTTGGTAAAATGCCCATTCCCACGCTCCTGACTTCAGCTGCACAACCAAAAGAAAGATAGCACCAAGTCTATTAAAGACAGGCTCAGCCACTCACTTCCCAGTAAAGGAAGCATTAGACAGGACAAGCTTGGTCTCCTCCGGCTCTTCAGAGGATTCTAATCAGAGGGAGATAATACTTTAAGGAGGGCAAACCTCAGATATGTGCTTACAGAGTTCTGCAACACAGTTACGGGGGCAGAAGACAAACAGATAGCTTTCCTACTCCTTGCTTGGAGCTTGGGCCCAACGAAACACATCTGTAAATCCCACCCCTCAGACCTCTGCTTCTGCCCCCAAAGCTGTATGGAAACAGAAATATTCCCTTACATGCACTCGGAAGGCCATGCTATGGCCCACCTCATAGGGGTCCTTCCAATCCCAGGAGATTTTGCAGGACCGGGGATCCAGGTAGTTGCCTCGCACGTAGTCATAAATAGTTCGCTCCCCTCGGCGTTCCCGGTCCTCATGCTGAAGGAAGCTGACTATACGTGCGGCAAATTCAAAGAGGAACTTAATGGTGAAGAAAGCTACCACAGATACCGTGATCCCACCTGCAGCAAGGAGAGAACAGAGGGAGGTTGCAGCAGCATGGCTGAGTCAGGCACCAAAATCCCCTCCGCATAAGCCCAAGATGCCTTTTATTAATGACATTCTACTCTACTGCAAATTAGGTGTTTAAGGCAGAAGCTATTGTGTGAACATTTATCATTTGTGTTATGCTACAAGTAAGGTTAGAGAGTAGCAAGTCCCTTGAAACCCTGCAAATGACTGCAAACAGAGGAAATAGGTAAAGGTGGTACAGAGCCTCAGGTATGGCTAGCAGACATCCCAACAGAAGCATGGAATTTCCTTTGAGTTGCAAATCAGAACTACAGAGGTTCCTTTAAGGGAAACAGTCATATAAGCACACAACCCCTGCACATCACATTAAGGCTGAATTAAGAAGCACCATGGAGGCAACAACCCTGCACTAGTTCTCAAAAGAAAAAGTAAGGGGATGGCTTGGGAATGAGGTCAATGGAAGGATTTTAGGAACAAGAAGAATGATGGAGAGGCAAGTCTGCCAGGTGGAGGGCACAGTGTGGGGTGACAGTAACTTCATGTTTGTTAGGTAGACTCTGCACTATCATGAAAGCAGAGGCTTTCAAGAAACCCTTCTAAAGCCTATGGAGAGGTCAACAAATACAATGGCAGCCTTTCCTTCACTTACCAATAATGTAAAACATCAGGTCCCTTCGGTGAGACACACAGCCGAGGATCACAGCTGCATCTAGAACACAAAATAGGCCAAGTCCAGTCCAATGACTCTTCCTCACACACATTGGCCTAAATTTAATCTAGGATTCCTCAGGCAAGTACCTATTGATCATCTGTCTTCCTCTCCAAAGACATCCCTAAAGCATTATTGCGTAAGACTGTGAAATAGACAAATAGCACAGCATGCTACAAGGAATGGGTCTCCCTCCATCACAGATTCAGAGATCTATAGGGACAACATACTACCCTCAGAAAACAGTGAAAGCAGGCTCTGGGTACAGCAAGAAGGAACTGCTTTTTGCAGGATCACCAACTTCAACAGCAGCAGCTAAAAGCCATTCATCTAAACACACCCACTTGCTTCTACAAGTTGCAACGTTGACTTCCAGTCTGCACATCACAGAGCCACCACCGAAATGGAAAGAACTTGGCCCTCAACCAGCAACCTTAGAAGAAAAAGCTATAGAATAAAAGGGTTGTGGACATCCCCATTTGTTCAGAACAAATAAAATCCTTCTAGGGTGGAGCAGAATCCAGTTTTTGCCCTGTAACTCTACGACAGAAAGTACGAATGCAACTGCACAACAGCCCACTTGTATTTTCCTACTCACTTCCACAAAGTGGAACTCACTCAAAGTGCTGAAACTCTTGCTGATCAACACATAAACTAAAACCTTGGGGTTTTACGCTACTAAGATTACCGCAGTTTTTAGAGACACCAACCTAGAATCAAGTTTTCACTGAGGGGACTGCTAAACAAACATGGAGTGAAAAGACCGCACCCAGAACAACAACATGCTGTTTGGTTGATAAGACACAGCTGACAGATGGAACAAGAGCAGCAGCAAGGAACATGTGTGGCAATTAGACAAACAATTTCACATACATTAATGCATACAATGTAGCTCGCCATGTCACCATTCAGTTAGTGAGAAGGTACATTGTGCATTCAAGCTGCTTTTTCTTTTTTCTTTTTTTTTAACCAAACACAAAAGGGGAGTTATTCATCAGTCATCTCAACAGCAGCAGCAATGGACATCAGCATGCAGAAAGCTTAAATGAGGTATTTCCCCCCCAACAATAGCCATGACTTTCCAGCCCAGCAAATCCCCTTTGCTGGCCTCCACAGATATTCCATCGCTCCAACCAAAGAGGATCCACATACCTTTACACAAGTGCCCATGTTCTAAAAGCCAAAAGGGGGGTACCCATTCTTCAGCATCCTTCCTCTTTGTGCCCAACACTGGGGCAAATGTCAGCAAGAAGAGGCCATAGAGATGATGATGAAATTCCTGGAACTTGCATCACAGAATCACTGCTGAAAGGTGAGGACCCGAGCACAGCAATTCCTTCCTCTTTGTGAAAAAGGATTGTCCTGCAGTGCTGCTCCCTGTAGCTTGTTTGCTAGGTTCCCTGGAAATGGAAAAGGAGAGAGAAAAGTTAGATCTCTCCATTGTTGTGAAGAAGTCTAGCAAGTAGAAACATGTGAGGGCTGCAAGATGCAAGAGTATCACCAGACATCGTATCCATAGGAGAGGTGCTATACAGGTATTGCTGTCGATGAGGTCCTAGGCTTCACCGTATCCTCAAACCCTGCCCTGTCACAATCTCATTTCATTATATGACCCCCCGAAACCAGCAGATTCAAGATGGAACAAAGTATGTCCTCCTCCATAGGTTTCATCAGGCTCATGGGTTTCATGGAACAGCTAAGAACCTGTGCTGTTCATGAGGAGTGCTAAGGATCGGTACCACTTCAAGACTTCAGATCCCACAAAATGCCATGTACTATTCTCAGACTGATTTTTCCCAGATTTAGAGGGCTATTTACAGTAAAGCTTAAAAAAAAGAGAAGTCTTTGAAAATTCTTGGACCCCAAATCAAACCAGGTAATTTTTTTTTTGCTGTTGTTTTAGGTATTCAGGAAACCAGTATCCTCATAAGGCACTTTGCTATCCACTAAATTACAGTTTACTGCCAGGAGTGAGATAAAAGAATAAAAATCTAATAGTAGCATACAAAACCCAGGACACATGCCAGAAGAAAAGCCATAGAGCCTACACAGTTGGTACGCAGAACACAGATTATATAAAGGAGTGAGAATGAAATGAGCAGACCCAGGCTCATCACAGCAGCTGTCTGTAAAGACAGTCACCTCTTCTGGGGATGTGATGTGCTCCTCCTGCCTGCCATACCACCACCTCAGCTGCCACTTCCTCCCTTCTCCCCCCTCATCTACCTTCCTCTTCAGATGTCTCTTATGTCCCTCCATCCCAATAATCATACAGATCTGGCTGCCTTCGTACACTTCCACTAAGCTTTCTAACACAGATGAAAACCGACAGCTAAGCCTGTGCGGAGCTCTTTGATTGCACTGCAGAAGCAGCCAGACTCTCACAGTCTTTTCATCCCCCACATCTCAAGGAAAATCCCACCCACCCAACTATTTTCTTCTTTCCTCTGCTTGAGCAAACAGTGTTGCAGTCCCCAGGGCATAAATTCTCATTCTCCTCCTAGACAAAGTTTCAGGTTTCTAAACTCTTATCTCTGAGTATTAAGGATCACAGAGCCAGCAATTTCCTTGCTATTTTAGCTCTTTCACAATACATACCCAAGATGTGCTACAAATGCCTGGTTGAAATTCTACTCCAGCTTGGCCTGGCTGCGGAAGGTGTGTGGCTCCTTCCCACACAGCTGAGGAATTTCACAGAAACTTATCAATATTTGGGAATCTATGAGATCTCCCTCCAGCACCTTACAGAACCAGTCTCTTCATGTCACCAAAAAAACGTGACACAAAACCGGCCCTGTGGGTTCAACTACCCAAGCTATTTCTGCCTCTAGTTGGCAACTCTTTCCCTTCTGTAAAGCATACCACAAGTTACATAGCCTCTCTCTCTCTCAAGCAATAAAAAGAGAAAGACCCATAATTTCAGTTACAAGCATTTTAAAGTCAATTGAAGCCTGAGTCTTGATCAGGGTTGCAGAATTTCAGAGCTCGCTGGACACAGGGAATTAGAACTGAATCCCTCAACCAGCACAGCAACTTCTCATTTTATTATCTCTGCATGAAGTGGTAAACAAGACATCAAATCAGGCAGCCACCAGAGATGAAGTGCCTGTCATACAATCAACCTCCTTCTAACATACACGCTGCCAGCAGCTTTAAGGATGCTCTTGCAGCTGGGATACATCGGGGTAAAGAACCTCGTGGCAAGTAGCTGGTATCCAAGAGATGTTGCCACTCATGTATCAGAATGCAGATCTAAATTAAAATAATATCCGCGTTAAGAATTGTCAGCTTACACTCTGGGAAAATAGTTCTGAAAATCAGCAATATCAGGTGCCAACATAGCCAAGCTGGAAAAAAAAATGCTGAATTGTCCGACAAGCCTTAGTGATCTTGATCCAAGGACAGAGCAAGCAATGGTCTCCTGCCACCTGCAGGGAACATGGGGATTTGGAAAGCTTCACCTTGACTCAAGGAGAAGTACTGGCATAATCAGGATAGACAGCATGGAATCATAAAGTAAACTATATTAGTGCCATTGCTTCTCTCAAGTCAGCAAGGAAAAGAAATCCAGTAATGGGCAATATGTCTTGTTTCTACTACAGCTCTGCAAAGCCAGAGGAACACAATGCAAAGCTCCAGAAGGAAGCACAAGTGTAGCTGCACATACAAAAATAACTATATAACGCATTCACACATGGCTACAGCTACAAAGGCAGTCATGAGCACGCTGTACAGAACTGATTTACTGAGCTCATTGGAAATCTATTGTGCCTACTGGGTTTTTTGGTGCTTTGATAAATTTAGCTTCCTTTCTTCTCTCCCTTGACAAGCTCCAAAATTAAGAAGAAAGATGGCTTTAAAACCTTTCTGCAGGTTGATACTACCTCATACAATCAAGATGAGAGAACATTTCATCTCCGTGCAGAATGTCCTCTCGATCCATGTGCACAGATGTCCACCACCAACAGCACATGCATCTTATGCCACGCACAACACAATTCTCTTCTGAATGAAAAGGCACAGTATTTTCTCACACGAAGTAAAGCTTGCACAAACCAATGGACAGGAATGCCCATGGAACCCAACTTTAAAATACAACTACAGAAGTCTGAAGAGTCAGCGCAAAAGGCACTGAGCAGGCTCCAGTATCAGCTGTCAAGGACAAAAGCCACATCAACAGCCAATGTCCACACAGAACAGTCACTCACTCATCAGGGCTGGAATTTGTCATATGCATTTACACACAAGCCCAATAAAATAGTGGCAAGAGGAAAAAAAATATAGGAGACTTGCCAACTGCCTAAGTCTAGTGAGTTTTCATCGCAACTGAACCACCACCAGCGCTGTCAGCTCCTCCCATCCTCCTCAAACACAGCCAGCCAGCCAGATGGCAGCTTTCAGGCCAGTCTCATCTTGACACCAGATCTGCTCTCCAAACCACAACATTCAGCCACTTGCCACCCTACATGCCCACGAGGAAAGCATATCACTCCCCTCATCCTTGATTATTTCCTTCACCCACACCTTTTACATAACTTAGGCAGCATCAGGGGAGCTCCACCAACTACATTTCATCAACCACCAATTAAGCCTGGTACAATCCCCTGGGTGGACAGCTCAGCCATAGTTTCCCTAATGAATCCAGTCCTTCCTTAAGCCTAATTTTCTTCCTCATTGTCAGAGCCTCAGTTCACAGTTCTACTGAAGCCAGCACTTCAGGAAAAAACTCTCGCATATTAAGTACCTCGTTGGCCGCACGGCTGATTTTTCTGACCAGCACACCAGATAAAACCGGTTGCATTTGGAAGATACCAACAGCTACCAGTTCCCACTAATCCCAGAATCTTGCATAAGAAAGATGGTAACAGGGAGGCCTCTCTCACCCTTTCCTGCACAGGGCACTAGAAACCAAGTGCCCAGGACTAGTTTGAGAACTTGGAGAACATCTTACGTGTGCAGGAAAGGTATTTTGAGCCAGCCTACACTATTACAGCTGCAGCATGCACAGCTGAAGTGACGCTCATTGGCTAGGATGATCTCGGGTCACAACTGTTGATAAGATCTACAGATAACGGCAGCTCGCTGCTCTTCATGAAGTTCCCGATCCAGGGCGCAGCAAAGCCAGCATTACGTTAAATCTTCAGAACTCGCCAGCCCAGCTTAAAGCGGGCTGAAGACCTCCATGGCCCGCCAGCCCCGCAGAGCGGCACAGCCGGCGGGAAGGCGGCCGGCCGGTGCGCTGGGGCTCCCGTCCAGCCCGCACTGGCTGCGGCCCGGCCCGGCCACCAAACCCCGCGGCCTTTCCGCCGGCCCCGCTAGACCGACGGCCCCGCGCAGGCGGCGCAGCCCAACGGAAAGCGAAAGCTGGAGGCCGCGGCGGGGCAGGCACAGTCAGCCCCTCCCGCTCACCCCGAGCCGCCCGGCCCCGCCGCGGCCCTCCCGGGGCGCCCACCCGCCCAGCAGCCCCAGAGCCGGCAGCGAGGCCGCCCGCGCATCCCCCGCTGCCACCCGCGGCCGGGCCGGCACCCCGGGGGCGAGGCGGGGAGGCCGGGACACGCCTGCCCCGCCTCGCCCCACTCTCCCCGCCGGAGCCCGCCCTCCCGTTTCCCCGAGGCGCGGGAGGGGAGCCATTACCGAAGGCCCCAGACGCGGCGCCGGACCCGCTGCTGTGCGCGACCGGCACAGGCTGCCGCTGCCCCGTGCTGGCGGCCGGAAGTGACGCCACTGCCGGGCCTTCCCGGCGGGGCGGGGCCCGGGAACGCGCCGTGACGTCACCGGAGGTGGCGGCGGCAGCGGCGGCAGCATGGTGAGCGGAGCGCGGCTCAGGGGCGCCGGGCGGGGGGTGCTGGGGTCTCTGCCCGATCCGTCACGGCTGCGTGCCTGTCTCGTTGCAGGGGAAGCAGAAGAAGGTGCGGAAGTACGCGGCCATGAAGCGCATGATCAGCCTCCGGGACCAACGCATGTGAGTGTGGCTGCGGCGGGGCCCGCTCCCGGGCGGGGCGGCCATCCCGGGCCAGGCCTCTCGCCGTGGCCGCCCTTCCCTGTCGCGCTCTCCCAGGAGTGCCTCTGTTTCTTTGCAGTAACGAGAAGGACCGGGCGAAAGGCCCGGTGAAGAAGAAGGAGGACCCGAGTGCCATCAAGGAGCGGGAGGTGTAAGTGCTGCGGTGTTCGGGGGGGCCGGCCACGGTGCCCCAAACCGAGGGGACTGGGACTGGGAGATGGTGAGAGGCCCGATGGGTCACCGTGCCACGCTGCCGTGTGTTATTTCTGCTCGTTACCCTTCCTTTATTCTGTGCAAGTTCTAGGATTGGATGTTTTAATTGCAACTAACTGATTTGAATTCTTTGCTTTCCTGGCAGCCCCCAGCATCCCTCTTGCTTGTTCTTCCAGTATAATACCCAGTTGGGACCCCCTTACCACATCCTCGTTGACACTAACTTCATCAACTTCTCCATCAAGGCCAAGCTGGACCTAGTGCAGTCGATGATGGACTGTCTCTATGCCAAGTGTGAGTGTCTGCAGTGCTCGCAGCTTCTTCTGGACCATGTAGCACCATGGCGTGCACGTGATGTGCTTTATCGGCCTCACGCCACTAGCTGAGGATAATGGAAAACTTGAAAAAAGGGATACATGCCATAATCATCGAGCTCACTGTTCATGGCAGTGGTAACCCTGGAACTGTTTGTGGTTTCAGTCAGACAGTGGTCTTAAATGCTAATCTCAACAAAGGTAAAGCATTAGTAACTTAAAAATCTAAAATTGCCGTGGCATGGGCAAACTCAGTGGCTCTACATTTCATCACTTTGCAGTGTTATTTGTTCTCATAGGTTTAAAACTGTAAGTGATATGTTATAGAATTCCATGGTAGATAGTTCCTGGGCATGTGGGTAATATGCAGGGGTCTGTGAAGAAATACTGCTTGCTTTTAATACAGGCTTTTTTTACGTGTAGGTATTCCATGTATCACAGATTGTGTAATGGGTGAAATTGAGAAGTTAGGGCAGAAGTACCGTGTGGCGTTAAGGTAGGTGCAGGGTGTTCTTTTCCATTTGTGGAACTTAATATTTTAATATAAACAAATGAAAAGCACTTTTCCATGATGGTGCTCTGGCAGTAGAGGGTGTTGCAGAGTCCCAAACTAGGTTTTCTTTCTCTGGCTGTACGAGATCAGTACAATGGCGTGAGTTTTAGATTTTTTAAAAAAAACCTGAATGCTAAGTGTGAGTGCACAATGTTGATCTGTAAATATTTTTTACTCCTATGACTTTCAAAATAACTTTCTCGCGTTTCTCAAAATATATATATTTTTTTTTATTTACAGAAATTTCTAAAAATTAAGAAGTGACCCAAGTTTTATGGAACCCTTCACTCATGCCTCATGTTATTCTTATAGGAGTAGGTAGCATGTACTAATAATCTAGAGCCAGGTTATTGCGTGATCTGTACAAAACTAGTCCAATGTAGTTCATGCTGTCCCGGTGTACCAGTCATGTATTGTTCTTTACTTTTTATTTTGGCCCGTTGTGTTGTAAAGTATCTGAGTGCATCCCTTAAACAGCTTTGATGTTCTCTTTCAGAGAGCGAGTGAAGTGTTCCTATATGCATGATATGAACGGTCAGATACCAGAAGTTCTAGTTCTTCTCACAGATAACTTGTTTCAAATGACTTCATTAGGCAGGAGCCTAACATTGTAGGGATCTTGAATCCAACTAACAAGTAACCTATAAGAATTAGCTGAACAAATTTCGTTCTTTTTTTGCTCCTTATTTCAATTGACCTGTTGTGTACCTTTCACTCCATCCCTTCAGCCTTTGTTTTGAGAGTAACGTGCTGTATATCACAGAAAGGGGCATTCCTGTTCCTCCATACTGTGTTATGGTACACTCCAGCCTAATTGCTGTGATGCTGCCTTATGTGTCCCCACAGAATTGCCAAGGACCCTCGGTTTGAACGCTTGCCATGTATGCACAAAGGGACCTACGCAGATGACTGCTTGGTACAGAGGGTCACTCAGGTATTTCTATTTCTGAAATTTTCTTTACTGTGCTAACATACTAAAAATTCCTGAACCTTCCTAGTTACTGATGACTTAAATTTCTCACAGACTAACTGTAAAATCTCACTACAGGACAGTTTCAGTCCCTAGCACAACTTTATTTGAAGCAAGGTATAGTCTTCCCTGAGCATTCTTGTATAGGACAGCACCAAGAAGCACTTGGGGTGGGAGAGCTGTTGGCTGGGAAGGCTGGACAGACTTTGGATGTTTCTACGAGTGTGTTTGGATGAGCAGAAGGACATTACTAGTCTGCTATGGAATTCTGTACAAGTCCTAGTTACACCTTGCGAAGGGCTCGTAGCTCTTGTGTTAAATGAGCCCACCCCAATAGAAGTTTTTGCTCAGCTTTGCCTCCTTTCTGTGAGTTCACTGGTGTTGAATCTTGACTGGCTTCTTTCTCTGCAGCACAAATGTTACATTGTGGCCACAGTGGATAAAGAGCTCAAGCGGAGAATACGAAAAATCCCAGGAGTGCCTATAATGTACATTTCCAGGCACAGGTAAGGGGCCTCTGACAGGGAGGAACACCACCTGGTACGATCTTGGTCTGACAGGGTGAGGCCAGTGTTTCCATAGATCAGTTCTGCTTACCAGCAGCAGGACTACCAGGCAGATGCATTCTACAAATCGTGAGGAAAAGAACCTTTCTTCTTCCACATTCTATTTGGTAGCTTTGTGTACCCTCAGCTATGTGATTTAATTTGTTTCTTAGCAAAAAACTAAACCAACTCAGAAGGATACTAGTGCAGCAATTTCAATGCAACAGATTTTTCCAGTACCTTCAAGTACTGGCTTACTTTATTATTTTTTTTTTATATGCAGTAGGACCAGTGATCTACTGTAAAAACATTTGTTTAAATTCATCTGTTCCTTCCAAAGCACTCGTAAAGCCTAGACTAAGAAGTCTTTACTCACCTTTGTCATATACAGTGTTGTAATTTTTCCTCTGCATAATGTACAGCCCAGCAGATCTATCTTGCATCAAGCCTATGCCAAATTGTTTCACAGTATGGTAGATCTGTTTGGTAGCATGGTAAGGAGATAAGTCAGGGTGTGGAGAGAAAAGGGCCAGTGTCTTCAGATTGGATGGGAGAGATACTGGAAAGGAGGCACTATGCTAGCAGTGGAGACAATGAGTCTAGTAATGCAGACAAAGCAGTGTATCAGAAATGTATAAATATACATAAATATGTAAAGTCTTAACTGATCTATAACGTGGCTCAGAAGATTTTTCTCTCAAAATGTCTTTGCCTCTTAACTCACTCTGGCTACAAATCATAAGTTGAATGGCCAAAGTTTTATTTGCCATGGTGGCTGGCTCTTGAATCCTAAGTCAGATCTTATCACCAATTTTTTTCCTTCTCTGGAGACAATGAGTTTTTGAGATGCCCAATTTCTGAGTTTGAGGTGAAGGATAACAGCAGTCTTATGAAAGTTTTTCACTTTTGGAAGTAATATTTTCTTGCTGGGTATCTGAACTGCAGATAGAAATGCGGCAAAGCTTGTTGCTGTTCAGTCTCCTGTAAGCCTGTTGCTGCATGGGGAGAGTAGAAATGTGGAGCAGGTTGTCTTCATAGGTTTTCCCTCCTTCTTTCTCAGATACAACATTGAGAGAATGCCAGATGATTATGGAGCACCTCGACTCTAATCTGTTCAGCCAAGCCATCAATGCCAGGACTCAGAGCCAGGATAAGGGTCTCTCTCGTTCCAGCCCTCCTGCTTCCTTTTTTTGCTGGGACTCTGCACATAGGACTGTGGGTGACATTGGACTGACATCATAGCCTTGATCTTCCAAGAAAAAGCTACTTGGAAGAGTCTGGTTTTATTCATCCTTGCTCTGACTTGGCCTGACTACCTACAGCTGGGAGAAGCACATGAGAAATAGAGGACAGCAGTGTCTGGAACATACTTAACTCTCTCTTCATTGGGATCATTGGAAAAAGTGATTTCAGCATTCTAAATTAAATATTGGTGATGCAACTCTGGCTGAGAATGAAACCACAGATACTTCAGAAGTTTTTTTATTGCTGCACCTGTAGATGGACTAATACTCCTCTGGGAAGCTCCCTCACACCTGTGCCATGAGCAAATCAGAATCTGCATTCTGGAGAAAAGGCATCAGATCTGCACCAGTTGGTGTGCCTTCTCTGGGCCAGCGGTCTGGAAGATTTTAATTCAGAATTGATAAGCTCTTACTCAACTGTACAATGAATGAAGTTCAGTTAAGTGTCCTGCTCAGATTCCTGTGTCTGTACTGGGTTAGCTGGCAGCCCGGTCCTTTTGCATGCAGAGTGCTGGCAGGAGGGCAAGGTTGGGCCAGGACAGATCTCTCCCTCGTGTTTGCTTGGCACCTATGCACCTCAAAGCCTTATCCCTTCCGTTAGGTGTCAGGGAAGAGCAGGAAGGTATCAGACTGTGACAGGAAGGTGTCAGACTGGGGAAGATATTAATGTGGGCTTGAAGCAGAGTTGGGGGGTGGAGGGGGAATCAGAGCAATGGCAGTGGATCAAGAGTCACACAGACCTGCAGCATTTGCTGCAGGGAAGGAAGTGGTCAGAGGAGGGAGGAAAAAGAAGTGGTTAAGCCACATGGAGAAATGCAGGGGAAAAAATACTTCAAAGCCATGACTTTGCATTCTCGTATCTTCATTACTTTTTAATTTTTAGCAATATAATTTGCTCTTCTGATCTCTGCGGTGAAGAGAATTGTCTTAAGACTGAGAGACAAGAGAAAATATATGAGGGTCACAAGGAGCCAACGTGCCAAATCATGCTTCCTGGCCAAAATGCTGGAGTTGAGCTATAGTGAAGGGGGAGAATTAAAATCTATATTCTTGGTATAATTAAGAAAACTTCCAAACTTTAAGAGTTTTTTATCCTGTAGTGCCTGGTTTGGCTGTAGAGAATAGCTGAACTCAGCTGTCTGTATGCTGGACACCATACAGCGATGATAATGCGTGCTGGTAACTTTCTTGCCAGCACTCTGCCTCTACAGATACTACAGAAAACTTTGGGAACACATCAGACTCACCCTTCATATTGTCTCTTTGCTTGCTGCAGGCTCACCTACTAAACTCATCCCTGAAATAGCAGCATACTGACACTTGCAAAACAAACCCCCTTCCAAGCTATCATAACTGAAGTTTATCTTCTCCACCTTCAGCCAGCAACCCTGAGATTTTACACTCGGTGTGTAATTGTACATTTCAAAAATAATATCCTTGGTTTTCTTCTCTCAATCCAAGTCACATTTCCTTAAGCTAAATGTATTGTCACAAACACTTGAAGACCATGTTTAGTCAAATGAGGACTGAGAAACCGTTGTAGAATGAGATCTGTGTAACTTTGTTTTCTGAATAATTCTGGTGGTTTTGAAAGATTTTTTCAAGTACAGAGTTAACTAGAATTGTTCCTGTGCAAATAACTTCACTAGAATTAGCCCAAATGGAAGGAGGCTGGAGGAGAAACGGTCGCTCCTGGTAATATTGGATAGAAATCTTTTTGGCACTGGAGAGGAGGTCAAAGGCACAGCAACATGATGAATTTGGGGGATGTCTATCTGCCAGCAGAATGCCTGTTGGAGGGACTTCATGAAAATATATGTATGTAGCATGAACTGTGGGTAGGAATCAAAGCAAATGTGTCCATTTACTGAAGTGTTTTACTCCTTAAATTAACGTTCCAGTTTTGCCTCCTGTTGCTAAAAAGGCAGATTACAAGGAATAGGCACAAGGCAATTGCTAAGGAAGTCTTAAGAGGGCTGGAGGATTAGCAGCAGAGAGAAAGTATTGGCAGTGAGAAAACCCATCAGGAAATTTTTATTAATTGAGGATAATTGGCAAGACAGATTAACTCGAAAGAGCCTAGTCAGAAGAGAAACAGGACAGGAAAGGACCACCAGAGTAATCAGTTGCTTCCCCTGCAGTCCCAGGGAACCTGAGTACCAGACACTTGGTTCAGAGGAAAAATATTTACTCCATGCAGACCATGGCATCCCAACCTCAGATCCAACTTACAGTATATCAAAAGGAGGAAAGATTATAACAGGAAAGAGTTTGGTAAGCGAGAATGCTTTGATGTTCCTACAAATGCAGAACTCTGCCAGTCCAAACCAGAAAAGAAATTCTTTCCTGACCCAACTCTGGCAGTTGGTTTAAACCTGCACATGAGTTAAGATATCAAACAGATGCCTGCAGTGTTTCTCGGTAACTCCAGGGAATCCGGCCTCCCCCTTAACATCCTGTCTCTTGCTGTAGCCAGTTTCCATAGCTTCAGAGGACAGAACAATCAGAAAAGCCACAAAAAAGGTCTGAAGTTATGCAAGGGATGGGGGAAAAAACAATTCCTGCTTCTTTCTGGGGGCCACCAGAAGGCCCAGGATTGCTGAGCATTCCCACTGGGTAATGTGAAGAGATGTAAGGTGCTGATCCAAGATGTGACAGTGGTTAATTGAGGGATAAGTGAAATGTGGTAAAATAGCATTTAGAAGCAGGAAGAGCACAGACTATTAAAAAATGAACTAAAACTAGCATGATGACATATATTAATGTTACAGACTGTAATAGACTAAAAGGGCATAATGTGGACTTAAAAGGGTTGCTTTAGGACAAGGTAATGTTGGGTAAAGCCAATGTATCTTGGCTGGCAGGAGGCAACTCTACTGCGGCACGAACCAGATTTGGGTATTGACAAAAGCATCTGTCAAGTTATTTGGAAATCACAGTTTGGCCTCCTTGATACAGGCTGGAAAACAGTTGCTGCTGAAGGTGGTTGAGTGCATGTATTTCTTCATAAGGGGTGTAAAAGGTTTCTTTGCAATATTGAATAACCACAACAAACAGCAAGAAACAAGCAAAACAGCAGGAGAGACGTGCCTGCAGGAAATAACGTTGAGTAAACTGATGACAAGAGAACTCGCTTTCAGTGAACCAGTCAGGAGGGTAAGTCAAAGGATGTTTGCAACGGGAATTCCTTATTTTGAAAGAACGGGCTTTCAAAAGCTTAGTGAGTAAACTGGTCCAAAAAGCTTGGGTATATAGGTGTCAAGTACATGTATGATATGGAGGAGATGGGGGCTAAAAGCACAAATGCTATCTGGAAGTCATATTTACTGCAAGAGAGATCTTAAGAGTTGCACCACCCTACACAGAAAAGGATTAGATGAAAAGAAAGGATGCTGAAGAACAGAAAAAACAGGATACTAAAGAACAGAAAAGACAGTTCTATATGTATTAAATTAATTAAAATAGTTTCTTTAAAGATTTGCATCTTGTAACTTGAGTTCATGCTCTACTTGAAGCTTTTCTTGTAGATTCATGGCGCATCACCTCCAGATTCCCTGTAACTATAAATGAACAAAAAAGTCCGACTTTTCCAGCAACTGGGACAACACTTATTTATACACCTAACAATCTGTTTTTCCTGATTGGAAAGGCTTTGGACTTTTCCTCCAACACCTGCCTTTCTCCGCTGGCCAGGGATCCTTGATTCACCAGCCCCAAACCAGAGACTGAACATCAGTAATTGCTCAGGTTTTCTGTTCAGGAAGGAGGGCAAGCAGCGGGACACCACAGCGCTGGTGTGCTGCTGAGCAGAACAGCAGCCACTAGGCTTTGCTGCTCAGCTTACTAGAATTGGTATGTCCAAAAGCTCCTGTCTATTCTCTACAATGGGAGTTCAGCACTTCGTATATAAACCTTTGTTAACCGGCTATGGAACATCTCTCTGTTTAACTTGTTACTTCAGTGTGGGAAGAGAGAAAGGAGGAAAAATTCTTCCCTGCTCCTCGGGGGACAGTTGCTTCTGGAATGGATGGGGCGGTTTCACATATCCGCTGCTCTGTTTGCCTCTCGCGTTTATTACAGCGTATATTCAGCGTATGCAGTGAAAACACAAAATCCTTCGCATCGATTCCAGGCGGCAGATCCCCTGGATCGCCCCCTCCCCCGCACCGCCCTTCGGGGCGCGCAGACTCCCGAGGCCCAGCCCGGCCGGGTTGTGGTTGCGCTCGTTTCACCCTTCAGTCACTACGACAATTAATTAGCTCCACCGGGGCACCGGCTTTGGCGCGGCCGCGGCGCAGCCCCTGAGGAGAACGGCGGGCAGGCGCGGAAACATGGCCGCCGCCCCGGGGTAACCGAGGCCGCCGGGCCGGCCACGCACCGCCTGGCTCGCAGTCCCGCGGCACCCGCCGGCTCGTCGCCCGCCGACACAAAATGGAGCCTCGCTCCGCCCCGCCCCGCCCGCCGGGGTGCGTTCCATCTGCCCTCCGCCGCTGCCTGTCTCTCACCCGAGCCGACCGGGGGCTGGCGGGAAGCGGGGCAGCGGCGCTCTGCACTCGCCTCCGCCCCTCTCTATACGCTCTGCCGCCTCGTTAGCGGCCTCCCCCCCGCAGTGCCGGAAGTTTCCCGCTAGGTGGCGCGGTGCCGGCGCCTAGCCCCCGGCGGGGGACGCCGCTCGACGCTCTAGCGCGCCGGGCGCGCTCTATTGCCCGGGAGGGCGGAGCGCGCCCCCGCGCAGGCGCCGTGGGCCGCACGCGCCGCCGCCGCGGCCTGTGGAAGCGCCGCGGTCCGCTCCCGCAGCCCCGCCATGTACCCGGCCTGGGGCTTGTACGGGGCGGCGGGGCACTACCCGCCGCCGCCGACCTCCATCCCGCCCCCGCCGCTGCCCATCCCTCCCCCCAGCGTGCCGCCTCCCGCCGTCCCGCCGATGCCGCTCCCCAGCTACCCGCCGCCGGGCCCCGCGCCCCCACCCGCCGCTACCGCCGCCGCCCCGCCGCCGCCGCCCGCCGGTACCTCGGGGTTCCTGAGCCTGCAGGAGCAGCACCTGGCGCAGCTGCAGCAGCTCCAGCAGATGCACCAGAAGCAGCTACAGTCCGTGCTGCTGGGGCCGCCGCCGCCGCCGGGGCCGCCCCCTCCGGGGCTGCCGCCGCCGCCGCTGCCCGGCTCCTTCACCGACTGGCAGCAGCCGCCGCCGCCCGTGCCGCCGCCGGTCCGCAGCTACCAGAAGCAGTTCGCCCACCGCGAGCCGCCGCCGCCGACCCGCAAGCCGCCCGCCGCCGCCCGGGAGCGCGACGGCCAGGAACCGCCGGGCGGCCACGGCGACTGGGGCGAGCCGGTGCCCTCCTCGCCGGTGCCCATGGACATGGAGCTGTCCTCGCCGCCGCAGTCCCCGCAGCCCGCCGCCCAGCCCTACCTGCCCCCCGCCCAGGCCTACCTGCCGCCCCCACAGGCGGAGCCCTACCCGCCCCCCGCCCAGCCGCCGTCGGCCCAGTCCCCGCCGCTCCAGCCGTACCTGTCCCGGGCGCAGGCCTCCCAGCCGCCCCCCTCCTTCTCCGAGCCCCCGCCCTCCTACCTGGAGCCCCCGCCGGCCACCGCCTCCCAGCCCTACCTGCCGCCCCCTGCGCAGGGCTACATGGCGCACCCCCAGCCCTACCTGCTCCCCTCGCAGGCCTCCCCCTCGCAGGGGGCGCAGCCCGGCCTGGCCCCCTCCATCCCCCCCCCCTGCCAAGCCGTCGCAGGCCCATTTCCCCCCGCCCCAGCCGTCCCTGCCCCTGCCCGCCGCTGCCCAGCCGGAGGCCGCGCAGGGCGCCGCCAAGGAGGCCGGGGGCGCCGAGCAGCCGGACCCCTCCACCATGACTCCCCAGGTAAGGCAGGGCCAGCCCCGCACTCACCGGGGCAGCGGTGGCCGCTGGGCCGGGGCCCGGTAAGGGCACCCCGCGGGTGCGCTCGGTCCACGTAATCCTGAAGGATTCAGTCTGCCTTGGAAGCCCGGGAGCGACATGGCTCTGGCCAGGCTCCCTAAATTCTTCTTTACCCCGTGGTGGTTGTCAGGATGTAACAAACTATCGTTTCTCCAGAGCGGATGAGTTGTTTAAGGGACAGTCTGACTCCTGGCTGAATTAAATTTATTTGGTTTTTTGAGGGAGTCTCTGTTAGTCTCTGGAGAATTGTTTTCCAGCGTACAGCGTGTGGGCAACCTGCACCAAACCTTTGTTGACTTCATCCAACCTGTTGTGAGATGCAGCACTCTGCTTAGTGCCCGCTGCGGGATGGGTGCTGCCTGTCTTCAGTGCTGCCTTCATTTAGTTTTCTCATGGGATTGTGTTTCAGTTGTCTGATTGATGTCAGAATCATGACTTTTAATCTTGCCATACGTTGTTAAAGCTGCAAAAGTGTTCCTGTCACGGTACATTGTTGCCCGTCACTTAGACCTCTATGTTTTGTGCTACACGTGCTTGATCTTCTGGTCTCAAATTGTATGGGGCGTTGCAGGAAAATGTTCTGAAATGCTTTTGAGGTAAAAAATATTGTTCATGCTGTGTGCTTTTTGTGTACACTAGGGCCAGAATGCCTGCAAAATGTTGGCATGCTTCACTTCTTAAAGGTGGGCAGCTCCATTGAGCTTGACATTACTGTTCGTGTGCATTGAGTTAGGGACAGGCCACTTGCTTGAGGTTAAGCATGCACAAGGAGACACATGTGGCGAGGTCCTCAGCTATGTATGCAGGTCAGGCAGATTGACTGAAGCTTTTGCATGGTTTTAGGGTCAGGTTGTAGAGATCCGGCTGCTGGAACAAAGCTGAAGTGCACACTTTGCATTGAGATTATTAAAGTTTTAAAAGACAACTGGGTTTGGCAAATTGATCTTAGGATTTTGATTTGAAGCAAAGTTTGCAGATATCCTGAAGTCACTGACACTTTAAATGTTAATCGTTGTGACACCTTTTTAACTGTGTCCATTAAAATTCCATACCAATACCTGAGTATGTTTGGGAATATATAATAGTTAAGTTTGCACCATATAATTAATCACTGCCTAGCAAAGGGGTGCTTTCAGTTCATGCATTTAATTTTATGAAGGTTTTGGACAGAACTAGGTGATCTTTTACAGTGATAGCAATGGTGTTGTCTCTAAAATGACCGGTGTGCAGCAAACCAATCTTACACATTGAGACGAGATACTGTTTTATTACAGATGCGCAGGTCTGGATGCTAACAAACCAAGCTAGCATACTGCTGTACAAAGTTACAGGCGTTATATACAAAATCTTATCACACTTGCCCTGCCAAGAAGGCAGGTCCATCTAGAGGATTGACTACACATTGGCATATCCATTACCTAACTTACTACTAGGTATGCTCGCTGAGGAAGGGTCTTTTAGGGAGCCTAGGGCTTTCCCTTAGGAGTGTGACTTTTAGTATTATAATGAGGCTAATTCACTTCTAGGGGAAGGCTAAAGACCATAAGAGCTCAGAGTTTTAACATAAATAAGGTGGTCTAAGTGATGTGCATGGCTTACATCAGGAAGATAGCATGTTCTTTGTTTCTCCCAAAGCTGACTCGCTTGATTAGAAGCCCAGTCATTAGTTGTTCTTGATGACTCTGGGGGTCAACTTGATGTAAACTCTGTGCACATGTAGTTAAGCACTAAATCAGAGTTCAAGAATTGAGGAGTTTTAGATGATAATGAGACTCATTAATTTTTTTAATGACAAAACCCTGAAAAATCAGGTGTAGAAAGTGATGTTAATTTGGTATTGAGGCCACTTGCTGACTTCTTAAATTACTGAACTTAAGGCTGAACAGTAAACTGTAATTCCTCCCCCCTGACGTAGCCTGCAATTTCATTAATGTTATTTAATTGTTCTAACCACTCTCTCCTTTCCAGAAGTCACAAGTAATGCATTATTGTGGTGTGCACATAGAAGCAGCAGAATACTGCTGAAGTTTGTCTGGTGTATGAGTGTTTATACAAACAACTTCTATCCTGACTAATTGGATTACCGTCATGCACAATTCAGTCTTAACGCAAAAGGAGTATGGTACTTTTGCTGATCATAAAATCGTATAACAGATTGATACAATTTTGGCTGTCTTGGGCTGTAAAATAAGACAGGATTTGGAGCAACAAGTCCTTAAGCAACAGGAGTAGGAAAGCAAAGCATAGTGATGCTTTCTTGCTAATGGTCTTAAAATCCAAGTAGGGAAATACTGTAAGTTGCCATGTATAAGATCCTGTTAAGCCTTTGTTTAAACTGGTAATAGAAAACGATTCTTTCTCATCCCACAGTAACAGTGGCTGCAGCCACACAGATCAGTGTTTTTCTCTTAACGTAGACAATATTATGCAATTTGCCATGAGTTAGTGTTTTATTATTTCTCTTTCCTGTCTAAAAATAAGATACCACTCTTTGCCTTGACAATATTGTGAGTTTAGCATGGTTTCTTACATGGGTGTGCAGTTGGATTAATTTGCTGGATTCTTGTGTTTCTCTACAATCAGTTGCATCTTTTGTCAAGTCCTGATAAAAAAACCTGTGGTATGCTCCATCTAATATTCGGGTGCTGAATGCTGCTGTTTATTTGCAGTAGTAAACAAGTATGTGTGGGTGCCACTGTACCCATAAATATGCATTTATCTACATCTGTTGAAACTACCTTAGCTTTACCACATTACCTCTCAGGAGTCTGCTGCACTCTTTGAAATCCCCCCTTTGTTTTATAAAGGGTGCTAAGCCATTCTTTTGCCGTCTTTACCAGAAAAGGACCAAGTGTTCCCCAAAATAGGCATTATGTTATGGTCTAGGGTCACCTAAATTAATTTCAAAGTAGTCTTTTGGTACAGGCTCTGCGTTAATATTTTTAGTGGTATGTCCTGCGGTCAGGAGCTGATAGTTTTGGTTTCAGTGTTCCCTGTAGAATGCAGCAGGTGTAGTTTCTCGGACAGCCAAAGATGGAAAAATGCAAGTGTTGATGCTGCTGTGCTTCTTGGGTTTAAGGATTGTAACTGGACTTGAAAAATGACAGTCATCGTGAGAAGATGAGCGCTCAAATAACTGAGCTTTTCACCATCAGGGATTTTCTACACTAGCACTTCTGTTTTGCTCAGACTAAGCTGTAGAGATCTTCCTTTCCACTTTTCTTGTGCTTCTCAGATAGAACCTGCAATACATGTGTCACTGACTTCATCTGCTACAAACAGTAGGTGACAAGATGTTATCACAGCTCTTTGTGTGAACCCCTGGTCATATTACGGGTTTTGGCCCTTTGTCCAGTTGGTAGAACGAAGAGAAAAAACCAAGGATCTGCAGAGACAACAATTTTTTGGCAGTAGAACGGGTGCTCACCAAGCACAGCATCCAACACTGTCATGGTAAATCCACCTTTTGAGAGGGATAATTGAATCAGCTTCTGTATAGCTGGGGATGTATACTCCTCCCTGGTGTTGAAAGTTGCACTTACTACAGCATGTTGTTGAAGGCTTCAGAGTGTGAATTCTGGAGTGTGGATGTGTATCTTCCACCCAGAGCCATGGCAGCTCTTCTGAGTCATATTCTTGTTAAAAAGATTCTTGGCAGGAATTGCTGCAGGATCAACATAAAGTCCAAGAAGCATAGCCTCTCCTTCCATTGACCTCATCTCCAAGTTACAGTTCTACAGAAGTACTTTTTTAAAAATACAGCTCCGTGTTTAATTGCGCCTGCTAGATTACTACCAGTAGAAAACATCATTCCTTATTTGAGAGTAAGGTAGGCTTTTGGAGGAAGCGTGCGCTTCTTTTAAACCTGTTTTAAGATAGGCAGAATGGTTCAGTTTTGAGAAATCTCATCAGACAGTACCTACCGCTTTGTTATTGTCACACTTGTATTTTTAAATACCTGCATCTTTTCGATTCTTCTGTTTCTGAGTGGGCTTTATCTAGGTGTCTTTTCTTAATTGTGCATGCCTGGACGAGAGGGAAGAACAGAATATACGAAAGAAAAAGAGCAGTCACATTCTCGGAGGTAGTGGGGCTGACAGGAGAGCACGAGAATGGTTGCACTAGGTCAGACCAAAAGTATGGTATTTTATCATTGTCTTTGACAGTGAATAAAAGCAGATGCTAAGAGAAGAACTTAAAAATCAAGTGTGTAGTGGTAGTTCCTAAAATATAGGAGCTGCCTTAGCTGCAGTTGGTGTCATTTATTTTTAAAATCTGTAGACTTCTCTTCGATGAGCTTATGGAGCTGTGTCTTGAATCCACAAAACTGTAGCCCTTGCAGTGGTCTCTGACAGGGACTTTGGTAGCACGAGGCCATGTCAGGTGAAGAGCTGCCGCCCACGTGTTTTAAATCTGCGTCCTGCTAGTCTGGTTTGATGCCTGGTATTTCTTGCGTTGGGAGAGATACAGAACTGTCGGTTCCTGTTCAGGTCTTGTTAAGAGGTACCACTTCTTAGGTGCTGAGATACATACCTTCAGTGTTTTGTTCTTTATGTTGGTGGCAGCTTACAGTGCTTTGAATCTACTGTCATCTGCCTGGAGTACTCTAATTCTAGCCTGAAATAGTTAAAATTGAAAGCTTGGTCACTTCTTAAGTGAAAATTTTTTTGGGGTGCAACCATCTCTACTTACCTCTTCAGCTGTTCAATGAATAAGAATTAACGAGAATTCAGACAATAAATAATCTTTGCTATATGCTGGGTTCTGATCGTGCTTTTCTCTGTCACAGGCTTCATTGAAATGTCTCCACCACAATTTCTCAGCTGTCATTTTTGCTCTACTTGATGTGCATTCTCTGTTTCATTCTTTCTTGTACATTTCCTCCTTTTTCTCTTTACTGCTCCCTTACTCATATTTATCCTACATTTTCCCTTCATTTTACCTAAGTTAGTCTTATAGTAAGTACCTATAGTTGTTAGGAATAAAAAGCACTAAAAGTATGGTACTTATCACATATCTGTAGTAATTTGGTTTATTGTTGGCCATCTTTCTGCTTTTCATTATTGTTCTCTTTAGCTGTAAGCTTTTTGAGATAGGAAATCTGCTGTAGGTGCTGTGCCTTATGTAGTGGTTTCTGAATTTTGGTTTGTTCTTCTGACATCCATTGTAATACTGTCGATGATGAAGGGAGTTTTCCCTCAGATTTTAATACTACTGTAGAGTATAATTCTAGTGACTATCATGAATTAATTTTCATGGTTTTTCCCATGAAACTTGTCTTAGAAAATTTCTGTGTATTGTAGGAACAGCAGCAATACTGGTACCAGCAGCACCTGCTTAGCCTGCAGCAAAGAGCAAAAGCCCATGCTCAGGGACAGCAGCAAATGAAAGGTCCAGTAGTGAAGGATTCATCTGAGCAGAGAGCAAAGTCTGAAGAAGGGAAAATGAGTGCTTCAACTCAACAGTCTGAACCTCCTCCGCTTAATGAATCCCTGCCTCCAGCTTCCAAAGACGATGAGTCTTCTCTTACATCCACTGAAACCCAGGTAGGCTCTGTAAAGTGATGCCACTCCATTTGTTGTGCTAGATGGGACAAAGAAACAGGAAAATAATGCCATCAAATTGTCATGTATACTATGTAACAATAACAAAATATGGCAAAGCAATCTTAAAAGAACATTTGCTAAGGCTGCACCTATTAAAAAAAATAAAAATACACTCCTTGTATATAGACTTATATAGTCACCCACACATGCACCGAGTGAGTCCAAGCTTGACTCGCTTACAACTTCCCCAACATTGTCATCTTTATCTGTGAGATACACTTTGTGGTACCTAAGTGCAAAATCAAGTACTCGGTAGGTAGGGAATACTATCTTTAAGACACTGTTCCTTAATTCCTCTCTGGCAGTTTGTCAGTTCGGGCTCCCCTTCTCTCTGTGTTACAGTTTGTCTGAAAGCCAAGAACTCTTCATGCAGTATTTTTGTCAGCATGCTTAATTACAGTATATAATGGATGGAGATCATAATCAAAGTTTGAACAGATTGCTGTAGGGTAGTAAATTGACCTGCAGCATGTGCTCCACTTTAACCTAAGGTGTGTGGGTTCCTACCAAGTGGCAAAAATAATGCACTCAGAGTTACTTTACCTCATCACAAAAAAGCAATGTTGTCTCATTATGCTGTGAGCACCAGATGACAGATTTTATTAATCTCTTTCCTGTAGGTAGTTTCTGTATGTATGAATACCCTAATTGCTATCAACCTAACCTTTAGATTAGACTATTCACATTCAGAATAAATGATATAAACATCAGCCTTCCAGAAGCTGTGGGTGGCCAGAACACTGAAATACAGAGTGATAAAATAACAGACACTGAGAAAGTTCTGGTGAAGCGGGTAGTGGCCAAGCGTGTTTCTCTTTTGACAGAAGGAGCTTTCTTTTATTTATAGTATTTGCCTTTTTCTCTAGCTCAATATTGAACCTCCTGATGACCCTGAGGAAGATTTGAGATTGCAGCAACTGCAAGCAGCAGCAGCTCAGTGGCAGCAGCATCCCCATCACCGGGTTGGATTTCAGTATCAGAGAATAATGCAGAAACATGCCCAGCTGCAACAGATAGTACAGCAGTATCAACAGATTATGCAACAGCCTCCACATTTACAGGTGAAACACTAAGGAATATACTTCCTGCGTGACCTAACACTCATGATCTACTGAAAAACAAGTAGTTGAATAATTTCTCGTGGTTGTCTCGTTTGTCTAGCTACTTTTTCTGCTTGGGTAGAAGTCTATATCCCCTTTTCCTACTGTCACTCAACTTCAGAATGAAAAAAGAATTGACAGATGGCAATGAAGCTTCAGTAGGATGAGAAATACACAATTTTACACTTGTAAGATTTTTCAGACGTACCTGGGTGTTACAGGAGCAAAGCTGAACACAATATTTAATTTACTCAGCTTTGAATGTTTTACTGCTGGTGAAACGGTTCAGAAGAAAGGTCGGATAAACAGATGATTCCATGGAGTAATTTGGTGGCTGCTTTTCTTTATAACACTGTGTAGTACAAAAATAAATATGTACAATGATAAGTAAACAGATGCCCAAAAAATGCAGTTAAAGTAATTTAAAAAATCACTGTCTCGTATTATTTTTGACTCAGATAATCAGTGAAATAAAGAGTCTTAATAACAAGTTCAGATAGTTGTATCAGTGTTGCAACCTTTAAGCTTTTAAGTAGAAGATTTCTTTATTAGAGAATGGAGTCAGCTTTTTCTGGAGTGGGGGAGTTTGTACATTAAGGATTTCTTTGTAGCTTGGGCTGTCTGCTTGTTTTTTAAAAAAAGTCTTAGGATTCCCTTGAATCCTAAAAATCTCAGACAAGATCAAGCCATGGATATTAAGACCTGTATCTACCTATAATGAAAGGGAGTACCTCCTTGAAAGAAGCTTCATTGTGCTAATAAGATGATCTGGCAAAGGCTCAGAGAAGAATAATTGCTGACAGTGAAGCAGGTTAATAGCAGAAACTGAAACCTTGAGAAATAGCAGTGTACTGTATATATTGAAAGTGTGAAGAATGATTTGGGCTTTAGCCATTGTTATTGTCCAGTAATAATTCAGCTTGGAGCCCTTTGATTATAGCTTTCTTCAGCTGATCTGTCTGGAAAAAAAAAAAGCCTTTTACACATAGAAGTCCTCTGGTCATAAAAATGTGTAAATTGTCACAATGAGTTTAGACATCACAGTTGGCATTCGCTTTTGTTTCAGTGCAGCTCTTCCTCAAGCTTCTGCCCAAGTCAGAAATTGTGATAGCACAAGTGATACTGAAATATGTGGCTCTGAAAATAACTAAGATGGCATTTTGAAGCAATTCTTGTATTATTATTATTGCAGACAATGTCAGTGGACATGCAGCTGCGACATTATGAGGCACAGCAAAAACAGTTCCAGCAGCTTCATAAAGATTGGGAGCGATCAATGAACCAACAGTGGCAGCATCAGCTTCAAACCTACCCTCACAAAGACCAGCTTCAAGAGTATGAGAAACAGTGGAAAGCATGGGATGAACAGATGAAGGTGACTCAGTCCCACCTGCAGGAGAAAGTGAGCTCACTCCAAAATCTGAAGAACCAATATCCTGCAAATGTTTCGCTGCCACCTCCATTTGTTCCATATTCTCAAACCACTCAAGGTGGCATTCCTATTATGCCTCCAACGTTACCTTCAACTACACCTCCACTGGTGCCCCCACCTCTCTCTTCTCAGTTACCCAACTCCTCTGCCCCTTCAGGATCCAGTTCTCAAAGCAGTCAATCTACTGAAACACCAAGGCCAGCTCTGCTTCCAACCCCTGGTACCTATGCATCAAAAATAGCAAGTTCAACTGTCTATTCGTCTTACCATTCTCAAGTAGGTTCATCCTTTGGCTCTTCAGACCATGGAAAGTCTCAAGTTCATCTTGGTAAACAGAATATTTCATCTGAGCAAGGATGTGGGGATCTGAAAGGCACTTCTGCAGTGTCTTCAACACATGCACCTACCATGCAGGATAAGCCAGTGAGGTCGGGTGGATTGCTTCCAGATCCTCCCAGATCAGCTCGTTTTGAAGGCCCCAGAGGCCCTAGGTAAGGATGGTTTTGTTGATTTCTACATGTTCCAGGCTACAAGACGTTCAGTGATATGTTAAGAAATGAAACCTATATCTTACTCTTAAATCTTTCTGAGGTCACTTGAAGTGTTTTGTCTTTGGTGAAGGTTTTGGTTTTAATGTATGTACACCATGCTCTGTATTTATCTTATTAAAGCAAGGATAGATAGGTGCCTTTCACCTGAGCATTATCAAGAATAGAATGCTTCCCCCCCCCCCCCCCCCCCCCCCAGTAAAATGCTTGGGCACACCACACCATTTTCATTCCCAGAGACATAATATCCCTTTATGTGAAAATGGGAAAGCTCTTGTGAATATTTGATATGTCTTTGCTGTCCTTAGTTTGAAGATAACTCGCACTTGAAAGAGTGATCCTATATGAGAAGTGATCTAAATTCCCAGCATTTTCTCTGTGGTACTTGGAACACAGTTTAGGAAAATTTAAAGCAAAAATGTTGAAAGGTTGTTTTTTAAGGTGTTGCTATGTATGGTAGCACTTCAATGTGGGCATTCTGGAAGGCATTCAGGAAAGTATTCAGATGTATGAATGTACTAACGTAGCTGCTTACTGGCAATTTAGATGCTATTTATTTTTTAGAAATGACAAAAAGTACTCTGTAATCCAACATTTATTGCAGAAAGAAATGAAGGTTCAAAACTGTTCAGTACTTGAACTTCTAGTGTGAGAGAGTTCTGAGCTGTACACTTGTCCTACTCAATGCATTTTTCAAAGTGGCTGTTTGATAAGAGAGGTAGCGCTTGTCATAAGTACAAATCAGTGGTTTTCTACACGTGTGGCATTACTCAGCATTGAAACAGTTATAAACAAGCGAGAAGGAAAGAAATGAAGATTTGAGCCTTAGGATCCTAGCATTGGGATTCTTTGCCACTTTTTCTTTTGCATTACATCATGATGGTCTTTGTTTTGAAAGTTGGTACCTTTAAGTTTTGGTAAGATACGGGATTTTTTTCTAATTTATATCTTCATTTTTATCAGGTGGATGGCCTGCTGTCTTAATGTAAAGCTACTCTAAAAGCCAGTGTTCTGTGACTCTTAAGCGGTTTTATACCTGCCACACGGTTTAATCCAACACCTTGGTTTTGGAATGTTTTTCTTTCATACTTGTCGTGGTATCAGGTTGCAAAACCACATCTGTCCTGTCCAGTCATTAGTTCAAGATGGGTTGATGTGATGCCTAGTGAATCAAAGAACAGTGGTGTTCTGTTCAGTTGTTTCTATCCTTGCATACCCTGCTAGACTTTACAATCGTATCTTGGTATTTATTTCCCTTCTCTTTGCTTCCAAAGTTATTTTTCATGAATAATAATTCATTAATTGCTAGCAATGTCGATTATTTTTTTATAACTTTGAATAATTTTCTACCTCTCGTTTTGTTTTTTTTTTAAAAAGTGTTGTTTCTGGTGCTGGGGATTTGTTGGATGTACTATTCTGAACAGACTGCTTTCATGATTTGCTAGTGCATGTCTTTTATGTGTACTGGTTTAGAGCTCAGTGATGTGTGATGATTGGCTATGAATAATCAAAAAATCTCTACAATGTGCACACAGGAGCTCTGGTTTTGAGCATACTTACAGTATTTAATTAACACTGTAATCTTTGTGCATTCCTATATTGTGATTGCATGACCATTCTAGTGTTTTATCAAAGCTTTCCCAAAAATCTGTTTACTGTCTCTTCTTAATATAGTTAGTAGAAAAGAGAGTCCCAATAAATTTTTAACTGAACTTGAGATAAATTAAATTTTTTGTGGTTACCTGCTGCCATCCCAGCTAAAATGTCCCAGGTAATGACTAAAAATATGAAAAGACACACACCTTTCCCCTATTTTCAGCAATTTTCTCAAGAAACTCTAAAGAACTGTCTTGAACTAGTTTTCAGAATTTTGGGGATAAGTGTGTCTTACAGTATCCAGCCTTTTACCTGCAGCTTCCCTGTAAAAGTTGATCCTTCGAATCTAATTTATCTTGCCACTATGCTTTTAATTTCTTCTTTTTTCTCTTCCTGTTCATCTTGACCTCCCTCTACCCCCAAAAAAGACAGTTAACTGTGTTAATTTACCAGGGCTATTAAAGCTGTTTGAGGTTGTATAAATTATTTGCCAAATTGCTTACTGAAAGAGTAAATTCTACAAGTCAACTGCTGTTGGTAACTAGGCAGTAATGAATTAATATCCATAGAATTATAGTTTGAGTTGGAAGAGAGCTTTAAAGGTCATCTAGTCCCAACCCCTCTGCCATGAGCAGGGACATCTTCAATGAGATCAGGTTGCTCAGAGCCCCGTCCAGCCTGACCTTGAATGTTTCCAGGGATGGGGCATCTGCCTCCTCTCTGGGCAACCAGTTCCAGTGTTTCAGCACCCTCATGGTAAAAAATTTCTTCCTTATATCTAGTCTAAAACTAACCCTCTTTTATGTTCCAGCGCAACAGGCCTTACTAAAAAGTCTGTCCCTCTCTTTCTCATAAGTCCCCTTTATATCCATACTTCCATAAGTATTGGAAGGCTGCAATAAGGTCTCTCCAGAGCCGCCTCCTCTCTAGGCTGAACAACTGTAACTCTCATCCTGTCCTCATGGGACAGGTGTTCCATCCCTCAAACCGTTTTTGTGGCCTCCTCTGGACCTGCTCCAACAGGCCTATGTCTGTCTTGTGCTGAGGACTCCAGAGCTGGGCACGGTACTGTACAGGGGGGTCTCACCAGAGTGGAGTAGAGGGGTAGTCACCCCCATCGACCTGCTGGCCACACTGTTTTTCATGCAGCCTAGGATACGGTTGGCTTTCTGGGCTGCAAGCACACGTTGCCAGCTCATGTTGAGCTTTCTGTCTACCTGCACCCCCAAGTCCTCCTCCACAGGGCTCTTCTCAATCCCTTCATCCCCCAGCCTGTATTGATACCAGGGGCTGCCCCAGCTCTGGTGCAGGACCTTGCAGGATCTTTGTGTCCCTTGCCAAGTTCAGCTCCAGCCACACTTTAGTCTTTCTGGCACCATCCAGTGAGACACAACCATGAATCCCAAACGTCCAAGCAACCTGACTTAGGACATGAGTTCTCTATTTTGTGTAAAATGATTTTGATTTGTTCGAGTCTATTATGTAAGTCAGTATTTGAGCATATGCTTAAAGATTGAATTTTTTTTACTAGATTGGCCTTGTTAAATATGATCACAGTAATTATTCTTCATTAGTTTGCCTGACCTGTGTCCTCATATTCAAACAACAGTTGCAGGTGCTCTCAAAAGAAATTATAGAAGTGATGTAATGAAAATATATTTGTTTTAGGCATATGTTCTTGCATGGAACTGACCAGTTATCACAGTCTGTGCTTTCTGAAAGGATCCATATTTACAGATTTGTTTAGAAGGCATTCATCACCATAGTTAAGTAGGCTTGTTGCATACTGTCAAAACAAAAGTTTGAGTTGTTGACTGCAACAAAACTTCTGTTAAAAGTTGAAACTTTTTTTCAAATGAGTTTGCTGGCTTTCTTTGTCAGTCAGGTTTCAGTCCTGAGGTATTTAAACCAAATTTCCTTTTAGGGTTGCATCATCTGCAAATGGCTTAAATGGGTCTTCAGTGGACGATATTGAATTGGAGACCGTGTCTCTGTGCTCCTGCACTGGTTCATTAGGGACTGATCTGAAGGCACGCTAGGATTCATCAGTTAGAAGTTACTTTTGGAGGGGTGAAACTGTCTTTTAGAGGATTTGAATTTGATGTGTTCATGTGACTAAAATGGCCATTATGTCATCTATAGGTTTGATCGACCTCGAGGAAGAGGATATGACAAATTTGAAGGCTCCAGACAGAGAGGGCCTCGTTTTGACTCCCAGCGCTCAGAAGGATACCGGTCGCGTTTTGACCGCCAGAATACAGATGGACAGTCTTCAAGTAGGTGGGGGACTATCCCACGAGGACCAGCAGCACAGTTTTATACTTCAACAAATGCATCACACGGACATGGTTCCCGACCTAGCGGCCCACGGTGGATGGGGCCCAGGCCTCATTTGGGACAGCAGCAGCAGTCACAGGCAGACTCACAGTCAGAAAACAAAGAACCTTTTACAGATGTAGCTGGCAACCAGCAGTCCGTAAGCAGAACACAGTCTACTCCAGATGCACAGAGTGCAGGTTCCGTTGAGCCAAATGAGGACCTGACAAGCACTCAACAGGAGCCATCCAAACCCGAAGTTAAAGAAACTATTTCAGACCCGCCCAAAAAGTGGACGTGGAGTTCACACGATCCTAACCAGCAAGTAGAAGAGTCCAAAGCACCTACTTCACCTATTCAGAGCCAGAAATCCGCAACCCTTTCTAGTAACCCTGTAGCTTTGCAATCAGGTATTGCAAGAACAGGCGGTGCGGTAACCCCCGTCACAGGAAATCAGGATTTGGATTCACCAGATGACCAGTTGATTGCTTCAGATAGCACGCAGGGTCTGCCCGGCCCAGAAGGCAGAGGGAAAGGGCCCTTTATACATGAAGATAGAGGCAAGGGACCAGTAAGCAGGGGAAGGGGGCAGGGCAGGCTGGATGATGGCCGTGGCAGAGGGCAGGGGGAGGGCCGTGGCTGGGGAATGGGCCGTGGCCGGGGGATGGGCAGGATGGATGGTGGCCGGGGAATGGGCAGGATGGATGGTGGTTGGGGAATGGGCAGGATGGACGATGGCCATGGCCGGGGGATGGGCAGGATGGATGATGGCCGTGGCAGAGGATACGTGTACAGAGGCAGAGGGCAGGCTAGGCAGGCATCCATCCGTGGCAGAGGGATGTTCAGGAGAGCAGGCAGCAGGGAGAGGATGCCAGATAGGCGGTCAGGCAGCAGGGAGAGGATGCCAGACGGGCGGTCTGGCAGCCGAGAGAGGGGACTGGGTGGACGGTCAGATAGCCATGAGAGGGTGTTCTGTAGCCGAGACAGAGAGCTAGCTGCACGGACAGGCAGCCGGGACAGGGGACGGGCAGGCAGCCGGGAGAGAGGCCTCGTCAGGCGGGCGGGTAGCCGGGAGAGAGAGCCCATGCGGCGGGCGGGTAGCCGGGAGAGAGAGCCCATGCGGCGGGCGGGTAGCCGGGAGAGGGTCCCTGTCAGGCGGGCAGGTAGCCGGGAGAGGGTCCCTGTCAGGCGGGCAGGTAGCCGGGAGAGGGGCCCGGTCAGGCAGGCAGGTAACCGGGAGAGGGGTCCCATCAGGAGCTGTGAGAGGGAAGCGGGAAGATCGGACACAAGCAATATAGATAAACCCATTCACCTAGGAGATGACCCTGACAAATTGCCTCCATACCATCGAGATGAGACGCTCAGGGGTTCTTGGGGTCATGAAGATGATAGAATGCAGGAGGAATTTCCTTTAGATAGTCAAGATGACCCTTCTTTGGAGCATGAACGATTGGATGACTGGGAAAGAGAACGATACTGGAGAGATCACAACTCTGATTATCAGGATGATTCTGTAGATACATATGACAGAGATGACAGGTTGCAATCCCACCACTCATTGCCTCCATTATCTCCCCTACCACCACTACCTCCTTTATCATCTGATCGTGACAGACGAGATTCTTGGTGGGATGACTGGAAAAGGCCAAGAGAGAGGGAACTAGAGAGGGATCTAGATAGGACTGGAAGATCCTCAGATATGTATGATCAAGATATAGACCGAGAGTGGGATAGAGACTGGGACATGAGACCTATGGATGACAGAGAAATGGGGAATCGTGACCTGGATATTCCCCCTCTACCACCATTACCACCTCTTCCACCTCTGGACAGATACCGTGAAGATAGGTGGAGGGAGGATCGGAACAGAGATCATTATGACAGAGACCTCCGAGACAGGGGGGAGCTGAGGATTCGAGAATATCCAGAAAGATACGACACATGGCGGGAGAAGCAAGACTACCTTCCTGAAAGGACTGACTGGGAGAGGGAACGGTTGTCAGATAGGTGGTACCCAGATGATGGAGACAGAATGCGGTCTTTGGATGATCATTCAGATTCATCCCTTCCTCCACCTTCACATTCCTCTGATATGCTGGGAGCAGATTCAAACCTGGACTCAGACCAGTCCTTGGGAGGAGTGATGGTCCTTAGCCAAAGACAGCATGAGATAATTCTGAAGGCTGCCCAGGAACTCAAAATGCTTAGGTGAGTTGCCTGCTTCTGTCACTTTAGGTGGGAATCCCATTCTGTGGAGAATGGTGCTCCTTTCCTAATTCGTTCCTTGATTTACGCAGTAATGGCTTAATTTCTTGTCACCACAGCATGATAGTAGGAACTCAGGTGGAAGAAGTTATTTGGAGTACCTCCATCACATCTTTTGTGGATGGACTTTTTTCTTAAATAGGTGGTTGTTCCTTTCGCCATGAGTATGGAGTTTCCCTGTTTGTTACTTTCCAGGAAGACGCCTGTCCACATCACCTGACCAGTCTTACTGTTGTCCTCAAGTGAGCTTGTTGATAATTGCTTTTTAATAGTTACCTGTCAAGATTTACATTAGTGTGGTTCTTAATTCACACAATAGGACCTATTTAATTTTTTGATACTGCTTACTTTTTAATTAAAGCATATGAGGGTTTTTTCTTTTTACTATGCTCCCTCATTTGAAACCCAGCATAGTCAGTGAATAATTTTGTCAAGTTCAGTTGATCTCAGTTCGGAGGATCAGCATAACAGCAGGGGTAACAATCAGGAAGATGTGAATGCAAAAGTCACCAAGACCACGTTTTAGAAAGCAGCTACTAGACTCCCTAAGGCTTTAATAGGTGTTTATTTCAAACTAAATAATGGAATATCCTCTTAAACATCAGAAACATCCTACGACTCGGTAAATTTAGTAATATTAGAATGAACGGAGTACATATCATCTATCCAAATGCTATCTTTGTGATGTGATGCATGGGTTTAGGTGCATTAAGTGTATTTAAAAAAAAAAAACAAAACAACAAAAGAACACTGGAAGATTCGTTTCTTTTGACTATTTCCAGTGAATGGGATCTTTGAGGAGATTGTAGAGAAAAGAGGAAGAATCTTAGAGACAGGGGTTCACGCGGTTCATCCTATTCATGAGTTAGTGAGAGAGCGCTAAGGCTTAGTGCCTAGTAAAGACAGGGGTTTAGTTTCACAAACAAGATCTGCTAAAATAATGGGCAATTAAAATGAATGTTTGGTTATCATTATTCCATTTACATCAAACCATGCTGAAAGATACAGAGGTGTTTTGCACTTTCCTTTAAACTGTTGTTTTCAGACTCATAAGATTGCTAAGCATCTGCCCCATATGGAAGGCCTTAGTTGCATGCCAAAATGCCAAAAAAAAAAAATCAGTTTAAAACCGGAGAACTTTTATTCTGAATAATTTAATCTTTCACTGCAATTGGATTAATTCAACAGGTGTTAGTAATGGTGAAATCTGTGTTATAAAGCAATATTTGCCGAAAGTTTGGAGCAACAGATAATCTTCAGCTTCCTGACTTCCCCACTGCCTCAGCTTGCCAGGCATGTGTTTTGCTGTTTAATGTGACTAGCTGCAAGCCAGTAGACTTTAAGCTAATGACCAGAGTTTGGGAATCACTACTGAAGTGACTACCTTATTAGGGCTGAAATATTTAAACATAGGAACTAAAATGTTTTATGTAAGAAAGTAGACACATACACCTCTTTCTAAGACAGTAAGAAGGAGAAATATAAACATGATACTGATAACTGATTTTTTAGTTGAATATGAGGGTAATTTTAAAAAGAGCTACACTGGTACTTCTCATGAGGTTCTGATAAGCAGATGACTCCAGTCTGAACAGCAGGAACAACTTTAAGGAGACTGCTTATGTTTTGGGGTTTTTTTGGAGCAAAGAGTTATTATACCGATAGTGTGGTGCCTAACTGCTTTCATCTCCAAAAGTAAAGCCTTCATCTGGCTTTGCTTTTATTGTGTATAAAAGAGCATACTCTGAGTTGCATGCTGTTCTGTATTTGTCATCTGGTGTATTTTTCCTAAGCCAGGTGTAAAGAAGACATGAATGGTAGCAGCTGTTCACTTTACTCTGTACTAATGCAGCAATTGAGATCCCTTTCTCTGAGCCAAGTTCCCCTTGTGCTGGACACTGAACAGATTCATTACTAGTCAGGATGGTCTCCGTTGTGCCTAGTACAGAGGGATCCCATTCTTAGTTGGTCTTTGGGAACTGATTTAATGCATACAATTAATATGAACAAAGTTATTAGCAATAAAAAAAACTAGATTAAAAAATGCTAACAAAAACTGGGAGGAAAGGAAATCATACTGAATACAACTTTGTAATCCGGTGATTGTCATATTCACTCCTGGTCTTGGTCTCTGCTTCGTATACTATGTATTGGTTGTATATTAAATAACATTTTGATATATAAAACAAGGAAACAAAAGTTTAAATCACCATTTGGTTTTAAATATTGGAATCTGTGTTGTATTTTGTTGGCCTCGATCCTGTTAGTGTGCAAACCAGAGCAAATCCCTGAGAGCATTTATGCACACATTTCCGATGGGCTTTTTGTTTACCTATTACAACAGGTGTTGGCAGAAGCCAAAATTCCAGCTTTGCTCTTTGCTGTCCAATTGGAGTGGTTCTGGCCAAGCGCAGAAGCATAGCTGCATCTCTCGGGGAAACTTTTGATCAAAAAAGGATGCAGCTAATACACTAAATACCACCATGGTTAGGTGGATATGAAACGGGGATTTCCGAATCACAGTGTTGACCATGCAAAGCATGGTGTGTCCTTTTCTTCTTTCTTCTTGGCCCCTGATGCTAGTGTAATACGTAGTTTTCACCATGAATGTTGATTTCTTTAATTTTTCATTTAAACTACAGACTGATAATGCTTTCTTGTGATTCATGTGCAGAGAGCAAAAAGAACAGCTACAGAAGCTGAAAGAATTTAAACCTGACATTTCCACGCAGGACTCTCCGAGATCACAGAACACGAGCACAAGGCCAGGTGCCTTTCAGGTAAATTCATCTTACTTCATAACATGATGTTAGTAATTACTACTAATGTGTATGTCCAATCAGTTCCATGCTGTGATGGTCAAACTTCTCTGTGGAATGCCTCCCCAGCAGCCCTTACGACCTCATCAGTCTTCTGTCGGGGCAAAGCAACTTCTTAGTTTCTTTAGATTTTCAAAAGCCTTTTCTACTCCTCCAGTCCACCGTGTCTTCTGAGCATGACCCACTGGGGACAGTAGCACATGCAGGAAGAGGTGAGCTCTTCCAAAACAGGGGCGTAAGGCTTATGAGAACACCTTCCTCTTCCTTGCCTAAGTTCTGACATCTTGCTCTGGTTTTCCTACTGTAAGAGCACTCTTCTCTTTGAAGTTAGAGAAATTTGAGGACAGGTCCATCCGGAAGTGAAATATTTCAACACAGAGTGGGCATTAGCTTTCTGTTTGCCGTCTTTACTGGGAATTCTCATTACCCTCTGGAATATTATAAAAGTGCATGGAAGCTCACATTTGTGTTCTTCCGTGACTTCGTCTCCTGTTGTGATGCAAGTTATTCCTCTGCTGCAATCTCCTGGTTGGTTCTGGGGACTCTTCTCAGCTCTTTTTTTTTTTTTTTCTTTTTTTTTTTGATTATTCATACCCAGTCATAAACCAGCTAAATTTCTGCAGTCCAGTTAACTGAGGTTTATAAACCCTACCTAGAACAAACAATTTTCTTAAATGTTTGTTGGAGGAGACACCTGGATCGATGCACAGTCTTTATTCTTCATCCCATATTAACCCCAAAGTTACCGCTACTAATAAATTTAGCCGTAATGAACTCTGGGTCTGACATTTAGCCAGACCAAGCTTCGTTTGTCCTTCCCTCCAGAGACGTGTTATGCAGTGAGTGAGGCACTGCAAGTTGTTGGGGTTTCTTGCCTGGGTAACCAACCTCTACCTTGTTTATAGTGTCTATAGAGTAAAATAATGGAACAGATATACTACCAAGAACTGCAGGTATGTGGATCCCTTTAGGAAGTGACTCTACTCAGCTTTGATATTTTGTATCTCAGACTACTTCAGCCATCTGCCTAAAGGTGTTCAAATAACTCTTGTCTTTCTTGGGATTCCTGCCTTCAGGTTTCTGCTGTGACTTTGAACTGTTTTTACGAAGTTCAGCTTTGCATCTACAACCATTCTTCAAGTTTTGTTGCATGTTACTAACAAGGCTGCTTGTAACTTGGCATCTGCTGTGATGCTGAAAACTCTTGTGATGCAGCATGCGGGGTTCCACAGGGATGTTTGGTCCATGATGGGTTTTTTTGTTGTTCTGGTTTTCCACTAGGCAAGACCTCCCCATTTCTTACATTGATCTGATGTTGATCTCATTAAGGGATTTCCAGGTTTTCTGCTCTCTGGGAATTTTTCCAGTGACTTCCAGAAAGAAGCTGGCCTTATCAGTCCTTTTGTGCCTCACCAAGCTGCCCTACTTTCAGACTTTTTCAGCCTCCTCACAGACAGCAGGAATCTTTGCAGACAGCAGGAGTCTTTGGGAATAAAACCATAGACACTTTTGAGCTGAGATAGGCCTACTGGAGCTTAAATTGGTAAGGTTATTTTGAAGGAGAAAATAAATGGTACTTAAGCCTTCACATAGTGAACAAATGCTGAATTAATTCAGGCCACCCGTTCTTGAAATACTGTCCTCCTACCTGTAGCACCTTGATGGAGGTACTAGAAAATGCTTATGATTTGATTACTGATTGCCATTGTGCTTACTGACTTACAGAGGATGAGAGAAGGTTAGTTTACAGATCTACATTAAAAGTGCTTTCTGCATCTAGGTCTCTTCTCAGCTATCTTCAGAGGCACCAGTAGAAGCCCAAGCTATTAAACCTTCTCCTGCTGTTATTATAAAGCCTCCCGTGTTGTTCAGACAGCCCACCCCTGTGACAAGACCAAGTGCCCCACTGACAAGGCCTGCTACACCTATGACAAGGCCACATGCTCCAGTTTCTACTCCAACTACAACCCCAAGTCATGGTCAGTCTTTAAAACCATCACCTTCTACTGTGGAACAGGAACGCTGGGATGAGGATTCTTTCCACGGACTGTGGGACACAAATGAGGATAAAGGAGCAAATATGGAGTACGAGTTGTGTAAACAGGAGTCAATGATGCCTCCACCTGTCTCCTCGCCTGTGAAAGTACCTGCTGTTCACACCCCTGTTCCGTCAGCCGTACCAGTGTCCCTTCCTCCAGTTATTCCACCGGTTCCTAAAGCACCTGTAATTCAGCAGACTGTGGATTATGGCCACGGGCGAGGTGGGTATTACAGTGTATTTGTTCGATCTGTGACAGAGAGCTAGCTAGTCCTCCTAGCTTCTTTCTAAGGAGTATGCCACACAAAGCAGGCTTTAGATGTTCTGCAGTTGACCTGTAGGCTGTGTACATTGCGATCCAATGCTAAGCCATGCAGTTTTAAGGAATCTGTAACCTCCAGTCTTGAGTTTAATGTTTTCTTCAATGCTGTGATAATGAGCTACTTCATGTGAACTGACTGGTGTATAGCTACATCTGCTTCTAATAAACACCAACTGACGTGATGGCATCGATGTGCTATATTTAGATTGATATTGATACTTTCCCTTAATACCTTTGCAGCTGAGTATGGAAATAACTATGTTAGAAGGTGCTTTGGATTGTTACAGTTCTTGGGTGTGACTTTGTAACTTAAAGCAGAATGTGACTGATGTTTGCATTATTTATATAGTGCTTAATGAGTGTGAGGTACCCTCTAGGCAGGGAGGGAGAAGAAGTCCTAGTTCTGAAGAGTGTGTGCCCTAGATAAGCATTTAACATATAAACAGTCAAGGGCTCTGATTTTTAGTGTTGAGCTTATCAAAGCTAAAACTCAACACTAGTTTTTTAATAGAATTAATTTCCTTCATTCTTCATTTTTTAACAGGAGTGAAATCATGTCATAAAGAAGTTCTTAAATTGTGCATTGCCATTTAAAGAGTGTTTTTTCTCTCTCTAGGGTGCCATAACATGAATTGAAGCCCTATCAATTTCATCAAGTAGATGTTTTAGTAAAAGCTGTTAGAAAAATCGTCACTGTTAGGAATCTAAAGTGAGCGTTTCAGTTAATATTCTTGACATTACAGTAGTTCTATCACTTATTGAAATTTCAGAGCATTTTAATGTTTATAATCTTGTGACCATGCGTGCTGCCTAAACTCATGTAAGAAGGCAGAAGTCCCATTCTTAAGGCAGTGATATACATACTTAAACACACAAACCCACTTCAGACTTTCAAAACCGTGTTGTTGTGTATTTATGTATAGCTCTTTTTGCATTATCCTTTAAAAGAATTTCTGGTAAATGATTCCAGTCACTTTTAATGCCATTGATTACTTTTCATGACAGAGGAAAGGCAATGAAAGAGGGGTATCTTAAGACCTTAATTTTTTTATTATTATTTTTAACCAGATATAACCACCAGTAAAGTGGAACAGATTCCATATGGGGAGAGGGTGACCCTGCGACCAGAACCTCTACCAGAGAGACAAACATTTCAAAAAGGTAGGGAGCACTTGGCTAGCTCTCAGAAAGTTAGTTAGCTCTTAAGAAAAGTTGTAAGGCACTAAAAGTGTATTTTAAACTAAGTAACTCTTGTTTAAGCTAGAACTGCTTCATTGCTTTTCAGAGGCCCATAAAAATAACGGTTCGTATTGTCAAGACGAGTAATGCAAGCAACGTAGCTTTAAGTAGGATGGTATGTTATGGTTGTCTCTTACAGTCGGGAAAGAGATTCAGTGGCTGATTAAGTCCATTCTGTATACCTTTCTTGCACTCTTCTTTATTGCTTTTCCTTCAAAAATAATAAGAAATTCAGAGTAAGTTTTAGTAATTTGGGTTTCTCCTTTCAGAGCACCCTGGTCGTTACAACAGAGAAAGAGATCGTGAGCCTTATTTTGAGCGTCAAGGTAATTCCAACACAGATCATCGGGATTTCAAGAGAGAGCGGGAATTACACAGAGACCGTGGTCCTGTGGACTATGAACGAGAGAGATTTGAAAAAGAGCGGCATCCCCGAGATGATAGGTATGTGGTTTTGGAACACTGTATACAATTCAGGCAGTGCTAAGTATCAGGCTGTCCATTTTGCCTATGAGATACATGTTCATTTCTCTCTGGAATGCATAGCAGAAATTCTAGAAATATGCAAGATACTCTTTTGGCAGGGTTCTTCCTCCTACACCTTCAAGGACTCAGTCTTACCGTGACAAGAAAGACCATCCCTCCTCCAGGCGGGGTGGTTTTGAAAGACCACCATATGAACGAAAGACAGATCGTCCAGCATATGATCATGGTCCTTCCATGTTTGGAGGTACAGTTTCTCAGTCTTGAAACCATGCTAGAATATTATGAAAAATATGGACTCACAGAGGTAAATATTAATCAGGAGAAAATTAATTTATTTACAGTATTTCTTTGTTCTGAATATATAATTCAGGAAAATTTATTTGGGGAGTGTCATGTAGTTTTGAGTGGTGATGTGATCAGGAGCACAACAGTTTTATAATCTGCTAAAAAATGTCTTTGATTGTAATATGTTCAAGATAAGAAATCTGAATTATTTTGAGGACAAATCTGTGAATTTATCCTAAAATAATGAAGGTCTGTTTAAATCAGCTCAGCTGGGTATGAACATCTTAATTTTTTTATTTTACTGAACTAAGAAAATTCTTCTGTCCAAACACTGGAATTTGAAGGTGATCGTAGAAATTACCCTGAGGAAAGGATTCCTATTTCTGCTCCTTCAATGCCCCGTCAGCCACCACCTGCTCCACGAGTGGAGAGGAAGCCAGAATCTAAAAATGTAGATGATATTTTGAAGCCACCAGGACGGGATAGCAGGCCAGAGAGGGTGAGTATGCATTCTGAAAGCAGTGATCGGTTTCTGTGAGGTCTTTATTCAGGTAAAATGCTCACAAGGGGAATATGTTGGGAACAAGCCTATATGTGAGGAAGCTCTGGAAATTCTCTTGGTTCCTTTGCAAATGCCTACACAGCTATTAGGAGTCTGCAGGAGATGTAAACTTCCTGGGATTCCTATGATAAAATTCCTGTTAGTGGATAACATTAATGTATTTTTGACTCTTCTGAGATCTTCATTTGGGTTTCTGATGTAGCGGAGGAAAGACTTGGCTTTACACAGAATCAGAAATTTGGCAACGCACCATATAAAATAAGAAAGAACAAGATTCATGCTATAAAACATTTAGACAAGTTTCAGTCAGTTAATTATACCTGAACCAGTTCTGTAACGTCTTACACTGTATAAGCTGCTGAGATGATTAATGTAATTTATTCTGTAGAACTGCTATCACTCCTCACGCCCTGGCTTGTAAAATTGGCAGTAAGGTATGCTACTGGCTTTGCTTGGTGATCTGCGAGCCCAGAGCAAATAATTTTCTAGAAGAAATTTTTTGCAAAAGGAGTTCTGTTAAATGTAGTACAGTATCATGTCTTCTTACATGCTCTTTGTTTCAGATTGTAATCATAATGAGAGGGTTGCCTGGCAGTGGAAAGACACATGTAGCAAAACTCATCAGGGTATGTAAACAACTGCTCAGTCTGTAGTGCTGCTTGTCCTTTACGTGCTTCCTCTGCAAAACAGCAGAGGAAAACAGCTTTCTGTTTGTCTGGAATTTCAGCCTGTTGTTCTTCAGTGTTCTGTCTTCATATGGCCTGTGAATCCCTTGCACTATTACCAAACATGAACGATGCTGCTTGCTTCTTGTTTTGAATATAGAGCAGGGGACTGCTCTTTGCCAAAAAAAGTTTGAAGATCATCTGTAGCAGGATGGAATTTTTACAGCAAGAGTTCATGTTTTCTTTTTGCTTTCTTTCCAGGATAAGGAAGTAGAGTGTGGAGGACCTGCACCAAGAGTCCTCAGCCTTGATGACTATTTCATCACTGAAGTGGAAAAAGAAGAGAGAGACCCAGATACAGGGAAAAAAGTGAAAAAGAAGGTACTTTTAGTTCAGTTGCTTATCTTGACAAAGAAACATTCTGGAAAAGCACAGTGGCAATCAGGATTTCAGTCTGTGGCTTTGTAAGAGTGCAGGGATCTGTGGGCTGTTTTTCAAAACAAGTCAATGTAACTGAAGGGCAGTATGGGCAGTTTCTTAAACGTTGAACTGGAAAATGTGTTTCTTACACCAGTGTACTTTGTGGACATGACAGTCAGCAGTGGAACATTAGCAATTTAATAGGTGTCCTCTTTCTTAAATGCTTTTGTCCTTGATAAAGGTGATGGAGTACGAATATGAAGCTGATATGGAAGAGACCTATCGTACCAGCATGTTTAAAACTTTCAAAAAGACCTTGGATGATGGCTTCTTTCCCTTCATTATCCTTGATGCTATCAATGATAGAGTGCGACATTTTGAACAGTTTTGGAGTGCTGCAAAAACCAAGGGGTTTGAGGTAATGGAGCCTAAAAAGCATTTGAACTTCCTAGCACCCATATGCTGGTATTTCTAAACTTTTGAATGCAAAGTCCCTCCCTCATTCAGGAAAAATGCTGTGGTCTACAGTTACAAATTTGCCTTTCTTAGAATGTGCAACTGCAGAGTGTATCGCCAGGTAGAAAAATAGCTCTAAATACTGATTTACAATATTTAATATTGTCTTTCTCTTTCTAGGTGTACTTAGCTGAAATGAGTGCGGATAACCAGACGTGTTCCAAGAGGAATATTCATGGACGCAAGCTAAAGGAAATCAGCAGGGTAACTGTATACATCTGGAGTCATAGGATTAATGATAGGTTTCATTGTATTTTTAGCCCTGCTGTTGTTGGAAAACTATAGACCTCTTTTAGACTACATAATGCTCACACTTCTCTAAGAAGAGCTGGTAGTTATTTCATGGGACTTACTGAAATTAATTTTCTTAAATACAGATACATCTTGTTCATTAATAGAAACCCAGTTTTCCATTGAATCTATTATATTTTTAGAGTTGCTTCATTTTTGTTTGTTTTTTGTTAGATGTCTGATCACTGGGAGGCAGCACCACGTCACATGATGCGCCTGGACATTCGTTCTCTATTGCAAGATGCTGCTATCGAAGAGGTGAGAATCTCTGTGCTCATTAAAATTACAAATTACATACATGTGACTATACTGAAAATACAAAGCAAAGCGTGATCACAACAGGGCAGTTATACTTGGCACTGTAGAAAGCCAGAATCACTGTGTCAGACAAGTGTATTCCATTATTCCTACCAATTACCCAAACATGAAAGTACATGTTACATTTATATTACCTTTCTGGAGACTAGACTTATACATCTTTGAGCAAGAGTTGAAGCCACTTTGCTCTTAGCAACTGTTGAGTACCAGTTAAAGAGGATCTTTGCTCTCTCAGATGAAACTCAGGACTTTTTCAGATTACTGGATTAGTTGGATCATAATTTGAAGAAGTAGTTTGATAAAATAAATAAACAAATTTGAACTACTCTCAGTCCCTGCTTTGAGACATACAGACCTGTAGCAGAGAATGAAGAAATAACTTGTAGCAGAAAATTACACTTGCTGTAGAGGATTGCCTCTTTTTTATTCCATCTCCAGTTTGCCATGACATGCATCTTTGGTGTGTTGGCTTTCTCTGTTGTTGCATTTTTCTTTGGCAGGTGTTTCAGGTGCTCTGGGAATAAAGTAGTATGTTAATCGTATGGTCATCGAAAATGTGCCATAGTTGTATGTTGCTGTCAGAACAGCTCTTGCCGTGGTCGTAGAAAGCGGTGAACTGCTGAAGTAGGAAGAGAGTTTACTCTTTGCAGTTTGTGGTGAGATCAGCAGGTTATTTTTGAATCTCCAAGTTCCTCGTGTCAGAAAATAGTAATCTTCTAGAGGACAGCAAAAAGCTCAGCTCTCATGTAGACGCGGAGAAGGGCAGATTTGGGATTTACTCTGTTTGTATCAAGGTTTTACTAACGGTATGAAGAACTGTACGTACTTGGAGAGTTTTAGGTATTCTATGGTATACACATGAATCCCTATTAGAGATGTGGACCCCAGAAAGAATTCTGTTAGATGGGTAGGGTTAGATGTGTGCCTTAACATAACAAAGAAAATGGATGCTTTAACCTCTGTGGTTGTTATTCTTCACTGTGATACTTAAATATATACAAGATAAGAGCTCGATTAGAGATGTTTTATGCAGAGCACGCCATTCCAGTGATATGTAAATGGCAAGTTTAAGATCTTTTTCTGAGATTTCAAGTTTCGAGATGTGATTACATGGGAAGCAAGAGAAGGATCTTACTGTTACAGACACTGACAGCACAAAGAAAGCATGTGAAAGAAGAGATTAAACAAGTGCTACTTTCCCACACAGTTTGTCACTAGCTAGAGCAGAGCATGCTTCTGAGGGAAGCTAAAATGGAGCCAGTACTCATATATATTGCATCATCATACTTTCCAAGATGAATCCTTTCTTTCCTCTTTTATTTGAACTTGTAATCTTCTACTTACTCTGCTAAAACCCCAATATTTACAAGTCAAGCCGTGCCTTGTAAGTCTGTGTTTGTGCTTTGGAACAGGTGGAGATGGAGGATTTTGATGCAAATATTGAAGACCAGAAAGAAGAAGTCAAGAAGGATTCAGCAGAGGAGGAAGAAAGTGAACTGGTAGGAGACACATCAACCATCTCTAACAAAATGTTTGTTAATGTGTCTGAGGGAGAATCTCAGTCTTATAAACGCCAACCCACTGCCATTCTTAGCAGTGCGATCTTAATACACAGATTTCTAGTTGTTTATTCCTTAAACACTTCTAGGAGAACTTTAATGTTAAATCATACTATTCCTAACTGATTTTTTTAAGAATCTGTGAGTGTATGCCACAAACCATTATCAGTGGAGAGTGGCAACATGCCTCTTACAGCCATTTATAAGTTGCACTATACTATAGCATTGCCTTCCAGATTATCTAAGAATTACACTAAGTTGAGGATGGGAAGAATGGGCAAAGATTAATTTAGCTTATTTCCTCTCACGTGTCTAAAGACCTCTTCTTGACTGTCACAGTATATGACAACAGTTTTGAAGAAGAATGCTTTCTCTGCCAAGGCTCGCTGACTTTGTTTGTCAGTAGGTATCTCCAAGATGAGGGATTAGGTCTCTTGGGTAAATGAAGGTTAGAGAATTGCCCTGAGGGCTGGTGGTTTTAGGTATGTATTTAAAAGGCTACGAAAGGCTTCCTAATGTAACTTCTTGGTATGTGTTGGAGCTGCAGCTACTCAGTGCTTGATGAGTTGAACGTGTCAAACCCTGGTTCCCACAACCAAGCAGTTAAACTCCAATAAACAGGAAGTAACCGAAAATGTCTGAGACGAGCAAGTCCTTTTTCTTGATGGAAATTCAGTATTCCTCAGGAGTGACAGTTTAGAAAGCAGTTGAAGGTACAGAATAAAAAAAATTAAGCTTAGGAAGAGTGGATTTTAATAAACATCTGGTTTTTTGCAACATGACTTATTTATTCTCTTTACTACATTATTCTTTGGCACAGAGTATGAGACTGCATAAAGTGTGGTTAGAACATTTCAAAGGCGCATCCATGTTTACAAGAATATGGCTGCTAGTCTCGTTTCTTGGAAATGAGCTATACCTGGAAGAGAAGGTTGTCTTTAGTTTTTGAGACATCTGTGCACAAGAGAGTGTGTGTGTATGTGTGTGTTTATGGGCTCTGGGGAGTGTCCTAATGTGCAGCCAATAAAACAATAGGCCTTTTCTTTATGAGACAAAGGAGAAATCTTGGTGGTGAAAACTATGCAAATTATTCATAACTAAAAGTAATCTACTTATAAGAACGTTTTCTATTCAGATTCACAAGACATGAAAAATAGCAAAGAAATACCTGCCATATGTAATCTCTGCTGTTCAGTCACATGGCTAATCTCGGAGAGGGTTATGTCAGACAGAAAGGTGGAACAGTACACTGTATTTGGTATCTGCCTTCTTGAGAGCAGTTGGTAAGGGTTCTTCAATTCGTTTTGCTGCATTTAATCCTGTGGAAAAGAGAGAGGTCTGCAGTTCCTGCTATCTGGCAGATGTCCTTGAAATATCCAGCTGTCTTGTACCAAAGCATGAAGTCTGAATCTTTTCTTATCCTATTTGAGGACCGGGATATTGTACAGATTCAGCACACAATAGGCCATTTCACACCATCAAAGTCACTCTTTTGTTGCTATTATCAACTCCCATAGGGTTGTTTGTAGCATTCAGACAATTCTTGCTTTTCTGTGCTTGATGGTATGAATTATTGATGCTTTTAACTTAGTGTTCTCACCAGTGTATCACATCACTTTGTTCAATACAAGCTTCTAGCTGTGGTGTAAACTTACTGAGCAAACTTTAATGTGCAACTTTGTTTAAAAGTATGAATATGCATATATATATATATATACATGAAGTTTATTTGTTACAAGGAAATACTGCAGCACAAACTGTAGTAGTTTGTATTAATTACAGACTTGATTAAAAACAATAGAATACAGAGATCTGATAAGTCACTGATATATGCTTGATAGAAAAGAGGTCTTTCAGGGATTTTGGAACAGCAGTGCTGAATGTAATCAAAAGCATTGTAGCTCTCTGGAGTAGTACACTGATTGAGTAACCTTTAGCATTAACAAATACACGTTTTACACACTGAGGCAACCTATAAATAGAGCAGGAAAGAAGTTAGTGTAATAAAACTGGTCTGTGGATTGTTGTTTTCTTGTTGAAATCTTCTAGAGTAGTTCTTTTCCCTCTCTATTAAAAATCATTCTTAAAATAATGATATTCTCACAGGGGTTCCATTTCACTACATTGAACTTTTTATGTGATTCCAGAGAAACATAAGTAGTTTTACACTGAATCTGAACAGCTGATATGAGTTATAAGGGGTGCTTAGTAAGGATTCACTTGTCCAAGAGTATAAAATGAAAAGATAACAAGAAGATATCTAAAATAAATAAGTTTTTACTGAATTTAGTATCACTATGCTCGTTTACAAGGAATAAACTGGCTAAAGATCATTATATGTAAAATGCATGATGACGCTATTTGTAGGGAAAAAAGTGTTTTAAAAAAATCATTGAACTAAGAGGGTTATATTAAAATGAAAAATAATACTGAAATCTTAGTAATTCACAGATACTCGCATTTAAACTAAGGAAAGAATTTTGTTTAGATGTGGACTAACCACTCATACATGAATTTACTATGTCCCTTCGAAAGGATTAAGTAAAGTTTGTATGTGGTAAATCTCGGATGTAATGTTAAAAGTTCATGACTGTGGTAACTTTTTCATTTGTATTTGTAAAGCTTTGAATATTCTTTATGCCTGATAAGTTGCGTTACAATAACTTTGCCACCTGGGAAAATGTAATATAGTAACTGTGCACACAGTGCCATTGCTGTCTTTAGACTCTTTCCGGAGTTCTGTGTTTGCAGAGGGCAGCACTCTTGTAACGATTTGCAAGGGCTGCTAAAATCACTGAATGGGAAATGGATGCAGAAGTTCTGAAATACTGAGTAATTTGTTTCCTTCATCTGATAACAAGAATTGTGACTTACAAAAAGAAATACCTTAAGCTCCCATTATAATGCTGTTTCCAGTTCAAAAGTGATATGCATGTGTGTCTCTCTCTAATCCTCCGAGCTTCTCTCTGTGTATGATTTAGGGTTACATTCCGAAAAGCAAATGGGAGATGGACACTTCTGAGGCAAAGCTAGGTGGGTATTTATTTTTTCCTGTTTCTTATAGTTGGTATCTGATCATGTTTGCAAAACCTGAATTTTTTATTTTTACTGTGCCTCCTTACCCAAACCAAATAAATGTGTTGATTTCACATGTGTCTGAAACTGCAAAAACATTTGTGTGGAAAAAGAATGTGTCTTCTGCCAAAGGCAAGGGAGTTATGACTTTCTAACCATCACTGTTTTATATATTCATTAATTGTTCTTCCATCTGTTCAAGGAAAGTTCTTTGTCTTAAAATTTAAAAAAAGCAGTATTTCTGTTCTTTATTCATCTCTTCCGTATTATAAAAAGCAGAGTCAACTTACATTGCACTTGCATTCTTGTTCATACTGCATACCTTTTCTTCAAGCCTTAATGTCATCAGTAACTTACTTTCTTGGAGACATGCCTAGTAGCTAACTGTATTGAAGATGTTTCTCGCTCTCCAAAATAGACACGTGTGAGGACAAAGTAGTGCCGTGTTTTGAAGCTGGTTCTGAATGTTTAGGCCTCCGTGTATCCTATCAACAACTTGGGTATTGAAAAGTTAAAGTGCGTTATGCTTTTCAGTTCCAGGAGAATACTAGAATAATCCTTCTTAGTAGGATGCAAAATGGACTTTGCAGGAGCACAAGGGCACTATTTTTGCTATACTCTTTGTTCTGATTAGTGTTGGTGGTCGCGTTAGATGTAAGTGCTAATATTAGGATTCTGTGGAAGTCAAAAGCAACTTTCAGGCTGAAATGCATGCACTATGGCTGTGATGGAAGGTCTACACATGGAAAGGGGGTTTTAGTCATTATGATCAGTTTGGGAGTTTGTTTGTTTTGGGGTTTTTTTTCCCAACTGAATAGTAATGGTTCTAAGTGAAGATTTTATCAGTGCAATCTGCATAAAACTGCTATTTTCTGTCACATCTATGAGAAGTAACAAATATCTGAATGGGACACAGCATGTCTTAACATTTTTGAGGTTTGCTTCCGCATGTGTGGTACAGCCCTGTGTATCATAACTTTCCAATAACCAAAACCACAATTGCACCATAGAAACAGTATTAGAAGTTCTGCCTTACGTAAAGCAGCCTTTCATCCTTTGCTGTTAACTGCTTAGTTGCACCATCTCTTCTGCTGCTGTGCTCTCTTTTAAGTCATTTAAATATTAGTGGAATATATTGACACTGTGGCACCTGCAGTACCACTGGAGGAGCCTTGTACTTAATGATTCTGGCATATCAAACAGCTAGGCAGTTAGAATTAATTCAGGATTGCTCTGCATTTTTGTTAAGAGTTGATTGTTTTAATATCTTAAGATTATTTCTCAAGTTTGTAATGATTTTTATCCCAATTATGTATGAAATCATGGTACTGGAAAACTGTATTGTTGAAGAATGCTCTGATACTTTGTGTTGTATTCCAAATAACATAGACTACTTTAAATACTGAGTAGTAGGAACAGATGCATTGCACTGGATGCGGTGAACTTTAAGTCATCCCGTGTGTTTTACAGATACCACAGGAGTCCAAAGTGTGTTCTAAAAATACTGAAGTTTTGTGTGTAGTTTCTGGCAGCGTGGAGACTGTGACTGCAGTAGAAATTTACAGATAGCTTTCAAAATTGACCTCTCTCATGATCAAATACTGCTAAAAAATAGAAATTAAGAACTGTGTTGTGTTTCTTTGCATATGAAAACCCTGTAATATAAAACGCAGGATTTTTATATGGTCTCCACTTAAGTGTAAAAAGGAGGAGCAGGTAGCAGGGTCAGTTTTATGCTAATGTAAGTTACTTGCAAGGCTGTCGCAATAATCCTTTAACAATCAAAAACTCCATTAACAAACTGGATGTTAGCATGCTGCAAGACACAGATACAGGTGCCAAGAAGGTCTTTCTATTAAATCTATATTCACTGTTTTGCTTTCATAACTACCTTCTAGATTAATTTTTATAAATATATAGAACCATAGATTAAAAGTAAATTCTGAAAGAACATACATTTTTTTAAAAGCCAGGCATTCATATAGAAAGAATGATGTTTCTTTGAGAAATTGCTCTGCAAAGGCAGGCAAATTTTAGCTCAAGGTATGCATTATAAGTGCTTGCAGTCTGTGAGTAAGAATTATTATATTTATTTCACAATAAGACTTTGTTGTAGATTACCAATTAAAATTACCTCCTGAAAGGCATGTAAACTGTGGTATGCATTTGTTATTTCCTGGGAGCTGGCCTTCCCGTTAGGTTTTTTGCCTTGGTCCCAGAAGGCACACATTTGCAGAAGTGATTTAAGTGCAGAATCCAAAAACAACACTAAGTCTTGTTCTGCTTTTATTTTCTTTCTGAGTAAGCGTTGTTACAGGAAATCACAATAAGATCTTACTGATTGTAATAAGCCTCTGAAAAGTTGTAGTTCTTTAGCTGTGACACTGACTTGTGACAATCGCCATACTGTATGCCCCAGAGCTCTTGTTTTAGTTCAGATTTACTTTGGCAGGGGTGATGCATTCCTCACCCTGAGTATGTGTGTGGTATATCATTTCCTTATGTGCTGTGAGTGCACAGCCACATTTTTATTCTAAAGTCTAATTACTGGTCTGTCTCAGTGCATAATGCACACTGGTTCTTGCATTTACAGAAGTGGATTCGCACTTTAAAAATTTGACTGTATTCAAAGTGTTTAGCACAATACTCTGTTTCCAATTGCGGCTTAGTGGTGAGTTCTCTGAAATTTCAGGAAAGGAGAAAAGAGCTCTGGCATAGCTGAAGTTTTGGTACCTTTGTAAAATTTACTCTAGAACACAAATAACTTTTTACATAAAACGTTGTGGCTTTATTGTATAAGAAGGGCAAAAGATTCATTTAGTTTTTGAAGGAGCTAATTAAGTCACTTTCTGATGCTTTATTATTAAAATTCTAAAGGTGAGTTTTTAACTTCTGCGGGTTTCTAGAAATGCTGCTGCTTCGTTGTTTTTAAAATTGAAATGGTAAAATGATGTTTGATAGTTTAACACCAGTCATCCTCCATATATATTCACAAGTACCATTGTTACAAAATGACACCTTGTCTTATTTTCAGAAAAGAATGTTCTGAAATGATGCTTTGTGGTAGGCTTTTGACACTTCTGTAGTGTGTCTACTGCATGGCACCTGTGCTTTGAACCACGATAGTATGGATGGAAGCAGATCCCTCTGGAAAGGCAATCCAACTTCATACATGGAAGGAGATCACATTTTAAAATAAATTCTTTGTAGCAGTAACAAAAAGGATCAGAGGGGAACTTCACACCCTGAATGCCTCCTGAACTCCTCTGTTGATGTGTGAGAACTACACATCTCTTGGCGATATTTTCAGTTGGCCTGTGTGCAGCAGGGAGGGGGGAGAACGAACTCTTTTCTTCCACACTGGTGACGGGATGAGCTTGCATCGTAGCACATTGCCTTCCAACAGGAATATGTCTCTGTACAGATACTTGCCAAGAGAGAGCTCCTGAATTTTCAGTTCTTCATGTTCCTAAATGCTCCCCAATGCGTTTGTTGCTCTCCTTTTCAATGTTTTGGGTTGGGTTGTTGTTTGGTTTTTTTTCTGGAAACCCTTATGCTACGAATGGTCTGTGCTGATTGTTCTGAGAGTAATACTGAGGAGCAGTGCAAGTATGTTACATGCTGGAGTAACAGGGGAATATTGTATAAATTAATTTTGTCTTCTAGAGCGAGTGCCGTCTTTCTGTGGAGATTGAGCTTCAAATTTGGCAGATATAACTTAGAGCAAAAGAAGAACCTTAACTGAATTGTGTCACAAGATACCACGTAACAGATACAAATATCCTGCACTGTTATGTTGACTTTTATAAAAGGCAGAGGGGGATTAAAACGTTTTCTTAGCAGAAATTCTTTATCTGTTCCAGGGAAATGGGGCAAAGGTGGAGTCTTTAAAAACTCTAGAGTTGTATGAGGGAGAAATTACTTCATTAGTTTATGGCATTTAAATTATACTGGCATGTCTGCATCACCATTGCCTCACATTATCTCCGTTGTTGCTCTTTTCTCTCTCATATTAAGAAAAAAAAACAACTCATCTCTGAACTGAGCTTCTTTAAATACATACCTTTGAACATCCTCTTCTGCTGTCCAGAAAATATGCTGCCTTCTATTTGGTTGAATTCTGAGGCCTTTTGTGGGTGAATTTAATTACATCAGTGACTTCTGAAACAATGTTACTGACATCACTGGAAATGGTTTACAGAATATAACTGCCAAGCTTAGTGTTCCTTCTGCATATACTTGAATTGTTGTCCTATAAAATGGTAGCATACATCGACAGAAGTACTAGGATTTGCTCTGACTTGTAAAGCTGATTTTCGTTTTCAGGCTTTATTGTTCGTAATATTACAATGAATACTTCATCTTTCTAAAAGCAGTTTGCCACATTATTTCAAGAATGTGTTGTTTTTTCACTGAAAATAAAGTGTCCAAAGAGGAACAAAATTTTAGAACCTAGGAATGGAATTGTTTCTTCTCATGCCTTATCGATTCAATAAGAAAAAGAAGAAAATTATGACTGTGGGACAAACACTGCTCAAATATTCATGACTGACCTCTTACACCATGAAACAAAAGATTCTGAGAGGGTTTTTTTTCCGATCCTGGAGGATTTTTTGAGTGTGTTTTCCTTGTGGGGAGAGAAAAAGTAAGGGGGGGGGTTGGGGGGCGGGGATCAGGGTTTCCAAGGAGCTTTTTGTTTAGCAGAAACAGTATCTCAAAAAACTTGTCTTTGATGCGTTAATTTCTATGATCGTCACTTGTTCCCTGATACTGCATGTATGCCGTGTTTGACACAGTATTAAACCCCAAATTTGGGGAAAATGCTACAGCTTTAGTATTGTGTTCAAATACAGAAAGGTGGATATGTGGTTCCTAGCTATTTGTGGCTACATTGTACCTGTAAGGACAGACTCCATATAGTGTGAATATCCAGAAGAACAAGCTTTTTTCCCTCGTACAAATAACAAGACTGAGTGTTATTGCCACACAGTTAATGTGAAAGATCAATAAAACTTGAAAATGCTGTTGAGTCTTCTCTAGTTTATTTCAACTGTCATCATTCTACCTGTCAAGACAAGCTGGATGTACAAGTTCTGCTGCTCATTCTTTTGAAAATTTTTCCACTCTCGTCTTGTTTGTGTGAATAATGGAAAAAAAAATTCTCCTTTAACTCTGAGGCTCTGTGTTTGTTCTCAGACAAGCTGGATGGTTTGCGGACTGGCACTAAAAGGAAACGTGACTGGGAAGCAATTGCCAGCAGAATGGAAGATTATCTACAGCTTCCGGATGACTATGATACACGTGCTTCTGAACCTGGAAAGAAAAGGGTAATAAATTTTCAAATGACTTACCGTCTGTGTATGACCATTTAACGGTCTCTGTGAAAAAGAGTTTGTGTCAAGTCGTTCAGTGTCTATGAATATGGCAATTTCACTGACTCACTTTTCATTTCGCTATTCCATTAGATTCTGTAAGAGAATATTCTTGAGGGTAGGGTCTTCCAGAGGTAAACAGATTCATTATAACGAAGTGAGGCATTGTAAATAGTAAAGATTAACTATGCGTGATATGGCTTTTGAGATTGAGAATGGAATCATGTCCCATTTCTTGCCAGGGGAGATGACGCGCTTTGTTTCAGAGCAACCCACAGAGTCCTGTTCTTATGCTGTATGTTTTGTCATGAGATAGTGTGATATACAGTGCAGATTCCAAGATAAGGTGATGAATTTATTAAGCTGATTTTTTGTCAGGTTTTGTAATAAGTAGGCAGAGAAATGGTAGGCTGTTCTTATGTTCAAAAAGGTTCAGCTGAGGAAAGTATCAGCTATGTAGGTTTTATATCAATTAAGTCTTGTAGATGTTACCTCCTGCATATACCTTACATATAGCTTGGGGGATGGTGTATAAGAAGTTGGCTTCAACCACTTTATATGTATTTCTGTTCTGAACACAAAATGCTACCTCTTCAAATACCATTGTGAAAAAACGGGCAAAAAATCAGAAGATGATGAGAGAGGTAATAGGAAGAGGTAATGCCTTTTTTTTTTTTTTCTCCTCCAAAACAGAAAGACCAGCTTTTGCCACTAAAAGTAATTTGAGTTAACTGTTGGTGTTGAGACTCTGTTTTGTTCTGTAATGTCAAACACAAAACGGGACAGCATGCGTGAGGGAAATGGAAATACTAAGGCACTGGCAGAGAAAGTGATGGTGGAAGAACGCAGACATTGGTTATCAGCAGGAATGCCTGGGGAGATCCAAGTAGACTGTGAAATAGGGAGGTGCTGGCAGAAAGGTGACAAGCCTACGTCCCCAAATAAGAAGTCAGCCCAAGTGAGACTAATCAGTTAGGATGTCAAGGAAGAGTTCCTTCACTTACCGTTTTTTCTCATCCTGCAACTGTGTGTTCCAGCTGAGTTTCTGGACTGTTTTCCTTCATCATCACCTCCCTCACTCCCTCCTCCCTCTTGCACTCCCTCCCATTGCTGTCTGTGTTTGTGGGTTGAGGGAGTGTATGTCTGAGGGGGAGGAATGCAAGTCATCTGTGTGACCATGAAGAGCCACAGAGGAGATGGCTGCACCTGTAAAGATGGGAGATAAAAAACACATGAAGAAGTTTTTTAGTGTAAAGAAATAGCAGGAAGATGTAAATAGACACGTATCACAGAAGATAGAGAAGAAAATTGTCCCTCAATCACTCATTCAGTGCTGAGTTGCTCTTTAACACTGTCTGTCTGTAGTTTCATTAGTCATCTTCTAGATGTTTCCATTGTGCAACTGAAAGACAAGTTGTACAAAAAAGGAGGACATTAAATGAATCTTTGATCGTTCTTCCTGCAGAAAGCGTTGCTTTGAACGGAGAAATAATTGTAGTAATTACGCTTCAGCTCTCAGAATTATAGCATTGAAATGGAAAAGGCTCATCATCTGTACCTTTCTTCTACTCCATGGGACACCTGAGATACTAAATTAGAAATAATATAACTCCTGTAGTTTGCATCCTTACCCATTGGAAAACAAATCAATATTTACATGTTCAAAGGAAAATGAGTACAAATTAGAGAATTCTTGTATTCTTATCTGCAGTGGAAAGCCTAGACTTGTCTCAGGATTTTTTAAGAGGTTGTCTTACTGATAGTGTGTTCTCCATAGGTGCGGTGGGCAGATCTAGAAGAAAAAAAAGATGCAGACAGGAAAAGGGCCATTGGTTTTGTTGTTGGACAAACAGATTGGGAGAAGATAACAGATGAAAGTGGTCATCTTGCTGAGAGAGCCCTCAACCGCACCAAGTATATATGAAAAAGTGGTTAAATGGAATTTTGTGCCTTTAAGGTAAGTATTCACTCTTCCTGCGTGTTTATAGCCTTCATGGGTTTTAGATTTTTTAAGAGTTAAGGTTGCAGTTCCTGTCATTGTTAGAGTTCTCCCAGACAAGAGTATTTTATTTGGTACCTTGTGTAATAGGCATCAGCTGTGCCCATTCAATGTGCACCCTCCTGTACAGCATCTAAAAATAAAAGGTGAAGGATTGTCAACTCTCTCCAACCCTTATTATCAGGAAAATAACGTTTTCATTAAAAGAGTAGTTTAACTGCATGCCTAGTCCTACCTAGTTCAGATTTGGCTTACTGTATCTTAACTCTGACCACATTAATTGCTGTTTTACCGGGTGTAACAAACTTTTCCTTTCTTTACAGGCCATTTGCTCTGAGGAGAAGTCAACCAAGGTGTCATGAGCATCTTGCATGGGTCATGTCACTCCCACCTTCACAGTTTTTCTTTGTTATTTTAGTTTCAGCAATTTTCTTGAGATATTGGCAGATAACCAGTGCTCTCAAAAAAAAAAAAAGAAAAAAGAAAACAAAAAAAAGAAACCCCACACCGAATCCCACTGCTCCTAAGTGAGAGAGACAGTTTACTTTTTAATATTTTTGGAGGGGAGGGAGGGGGAGGGCCATTAGTTTTAGCTGCTGTTTGTGGGATAAAGTGGAAGGACTAGACAGATGTTACCTCCACTGTACCATCACAGAATGTTTATCACCTTTGCTTCGTGGCCGTTCTCGTTTTATACTGTATGTACCTTGTAGCTTATTGTATTAGGAAGCAGAACAATAAATTTCACTATAAACTCGGTGTTCTTGGTGGACCATATAGCATGATTTCTGTTCTGACATTTCAAATGTGGTCTGTGTTCACATGTTGGCAGTACTCAGAACCGTCCTTACCTGGAAGAGGCTGTGCTTCATATTCTGGAACGTGTCCTGTCTTCTAGGTTTATCACCTCTGCTCTTCTCAGAGAGAGCTCCATTAAGGCCCCAGGTTTTGCTGGCTCTTAGGAGTCATACCATTCTCATTCCTCCTGGAGAGCAGGAATGATTGTTATTTTTTTGAATCCTAGTTTCTCAGTTATGTCAAATTTCCATTACTACGTGAGTATAAATTCTGTTGGATGGCTCTGAAATACTCAAGGTAGTAATGTGTGAAAAACATTTATTTAATGCTCAACTTGAAAACGGGTATTGCACAGTTTTCTGGAGAGTAGCCTAGAAAATTCATTTTGGTCTTACTCTGTCTTTTAGTCAACACTGATCCCTATCAGGGTATTTCATTCCATTCCTAAGTCTACTGTCTCTTAGGAGAAACATCATGAAAAGAAGCAGCAAAGACCAGAAGTTATACCCTTCTATTCCTTTAATAAATGTGTTTAAGCTTGCTAAAAAATATAAATGAATAGCAGTCCATACTATTAAAAGTGGTACAAATTCTTCATAGGTGCTGGTATATGGCTTCTGCACAGCATCAGGTTTGCTGGTGAGAACGTTCTTTTGTCCTCTCAAGTTTTGAAGCAAATGCCTTGTGTTAAAAATGTTGTGACCAGGGAAGGTGTTTAAATCCGAAAATGGCTGCCGTTTTACTGGTGAACTAAATTTTTTCTCCTGATCTTTCTGAGGGAAGAAAATGAGGTCCTGAATTTCCTTCTCTGCTATTCTTTGTTGCTCTGCTGAGTGATTGCAGTACGGTTTGCATTTAGGTTGGCAAATCAACTAGTTCTGGTCTGGTGGTAGTTCATGCGGCTAAAGGAGAGCCGTGGTGCTAATGGATGGTTTGGTTTGTCACTCTTCATATTTTGATTTACTGGATGTTTCTCAGCCTCATCTGTGATGCATGATTGAAAGCCCACTGGTGAACGAGGGGAATAGCTGAACTTGTGTTGTGCTCTGAATGTGTTTAATACAAGAAAATCAAGCTCCCCAAATGCAGTGGTTTTAAAATGGAAGGTAATAAATGTGCATTTTCTGTGCATACATACTACTATGTAGCATATATACTTTTTTTAATGTTGCGAAGTACTCTTTGAATTCTGACTGAAAATTGTTCACAAAGGGAAAAGAATTAACGCGAAATCAGTATGTGTATTGCTGTGGAAATCGGGCAAGCTTTGGTTTGGAGAAATTACTCTCTCAGGTATGTGCAAAATGGGTTTCAGCCTATCCTCGGTGGTCCATAACAAAATGGGAGTCCTTGTGGCACACCATTGTTACGAGTTGATGCTGTTTCTTGACTTTTAAGAACTGATAATGATTTTTGTCTGTATTTTTGGTAATGCACCTGAACCAGATGCTTTTCTAACATTTTCCTTTCCAGGCTAAGTAATATTTCTGCAGCATGCAAATGGATAGTGTGTTGCAGAACTGATTATACTGTTTATTGTTTTTAACAATTTTGAAAGTTACGTTAGTAGATAACACCCGGAGGGGTCACACTGTTCATTCCATGGTGCATGTAGAATTAGAGATAAGCAGAGAATACATGTAAAGTTATACTTTACTCTGGTGAGAACAGAGAGAAGATGTATGAATCTTCAAGTTTAAGGAGAATTTTCAGTTACAAAAACGTAGTGTTTCAGACTGTCAGACTGATCAGAACAGGCTGAAGGCCTTGGGGTTTTTTGTTGTTGTTTTTGTTTTCCTGGTTCCCTGAAGGTTCAGAACTTACCCATTTCTGTAATGCAAAAATATCGTTCCATAATCTTTGCCTTTTGTTGCAGTTGCTTTGAATGTTTAGCAGGTCGGTCTCCACTTGTTTGATGGGAAGTGGTTCTCGAAGTAACTTATGCCATAACTACAGCCTGTAACAATTACTCTAGTCCTTCAGTGAATGAAGAAATGGAGCCAAAAGGAAAGATTCATCATTGCTGCTGACAGAACTGAGAGTAGCTGGGTAGTCCCATGCTTGGCTCGTAGTCAGAGGTTGGTGATTAGTGATTTTGCTTTTGTCTGGAAAAGCCTTCACTACAGAATCAACTAAGTTTTGATCTTGATTTAGTTCTTACTCATCATCTACTCGCCGATACTGGCAGTAGATTCTTTCACAGCACTGAACAGAAAGAATACCCGCTTTCTTTGATGGCTAAATAGGAAAGTGTGCATCCAGCGCTTGGATAATGATCTGTCTTTGACCATGCTAACTCTAAGTTGTGCTGAGTCGTAAGTTGGACTGTTCTGTGCAGTGCATCACATTTAAAAATACAACTCGGAAAAAATCTTCAGCTGCTGCAGGATGGAACCGCTACCTCTTGAGCAGAGTTGACTGTTAAAACAATATTTTCTGTGAATTATGATTTCTCATGGCACTTCAGTTTTTCTCAAGATGGCCTGCTGTTTTTAAGAATATTGAAACTGTCTTGCAGTAGAAGTACACATGCTTTTTGCAAGGGAGTGTGTAACCTAAGACATGCTGCTGCTGTTTGACTGTAGGATTGCTCATTAAGCATGGTGGTCTGACTATGGTGTGAAAGAGTGAAAGCAGCGTAGAATGTTAAGTCAGTTCTGGAAATGCCATGGCTTTTTTTTCCTTATATCTTTACATTGACATAGATAAACGACTTAACTTGCATTATTAATTCCCAGTCTTTAGAAGGGAAGATTTGGTGCTGGTAAAAGCTAGGGTTGTATCTTTCACCCATCAGGTAGGATTTGGTATTTTTTGGACTTTGCTTCAGTCGGCTTTGTGAACCCTGTCCATTAATTGTTCCTCGCCTCTGTTGGTCAACAAAATACATGGTTGTTACTGTCTGTTTGTAAGGCATTGTTTTAACTATTTTCTGAAACCTGTTAGTCTCTGAACAATCCTTTAGATACTGTGGAGATCCTCATTAGGATTTCAGCAGTGGCTTTTATGAAAGGATTGAATTGGAAAAGTAGAGTTGTAATATTACACTGAAACAAATATATTAACTTATCCCCAAAAAGCCTACATACAATCCAATTGAATAGTTAAAAATTATGAAGAATCGTGATTTGCAAGTCACATCAGAAAGTATGCTTCCTGCAGAAGAATAATCTGTCATTAGTGTGCTTTTAAATGAGAGAGAACAACATGACTTCACCAGCCAAAGTCAGGTTTTCCCAATCTGAGATTTCAACATCATTGGAATGCTCTGAGAATCCTTACCAAAGAAATGAAGTCATTCAGCCTGTGGAACAGCTTGTTGCCACCTAGACAAATTTATTGTTACCAGAAGAAAAAAATATTCTTTGTCCATTTATTTAACGCAGCTGTCACGGTGGATCGTTTCATGCCCTTCAGACACAATTTCCCTTGGCAGATTGTGCCCTTTTATTACTAATACTGCTGCAACCAAATTTGGGAAGCCCACACAATATTGGACGGACTCTCGGGACTTGAAGAAAACGTGGTTTATCTGAGTTGGAGGCAAACTGTGGGTTTTGCTATGAAGTTCTTAATGTCTTTGTCAGCATGCAGCTAGCTAACCATGAGTTGACTGAACTGAAAACCAGGAACTCTCTTGGAATATTGTGACTTGGTGTACATGGACTAAAAAGGGAAAGCATCTTTGCCTGTGGAACCTGTGGACCTGTTCACATGGTCTGCGTCTTCAGGAAGTCAAATACTGATGGGTGCATGGTTCCTTCTTATTATGCTTCTCTTTGTTATTTAATGTTTCCCAGATTACTTCTGGAAAATGAGGTCTCAATACTGAACCTGAAGTCCACTGACAATTTGGGATCAAACTGCACCAGGACAACCTGGATACTATGAGATAACGTATTTGAGCAGCAGATGTGGCCATCTCAGTTGAGATCTGCCCATGTGCAGCGTGAACTATAAGGGGGTAAAAAGAAATTCAAGTTCCTACAATGTGGTGGTGTAAGACTGTTTATACTTGGGTTTCTTACAGTAGAAATGATGAGAAAGAACAGAAAATTCCTCAAATTCAAAATATGAATGGCACAATTCTCTGTTTTGGGTGTCTAGAGCAACCATCTTTTATTCTCTCATAAAACTTGAGTCAAAATTGTTTTCTCCTGCTCATCTGTTCCTACAGGTGCGAGTCAAAATCTTTCAACCAGCTAAAGGAACACCAAGTAACTCTACTGGATTCTGCTCAAGATTAATCACTTTTTTCTTCACGGTGGAACTGTTTTGTTTCATTCTTACCAGGGGAGTGTTACAGCAATTCGGTGTCCCTTTCTACCACTGCCAGATTTGGATGGTAATGGACCTGGAGCCTTAAATCTTCTGTGTGCATGTAGGTTGGAAAATTGGCGATTTTGTTCAGGTGGATTATGACTTTCTAGCTGATTAATTCTGTTTGGCAGCAAAATGTGCTCTTTTATTCATGGTTTTGCTTAAACCAGGTAAGCGCAAGTCCGGTTACCTAACAAAAAGTACAGTACTGGAAATGGAGAGATAAGTGTGTTCTGAAGTCGTTCACGTTTTCCATTCTGTGTTAGGTTTCTAGCCAGGAGGCTCTGGTCTCTTTGGATTGTAGGATTTAAGATCTGAATGTGAAAAACCTTAAAGCTGCATGGGTGGAAATGGCATGGTTTCATTATTTTTTTCCTAATATTTTTTGGACATGTGGAACTCGAGCATGGAATCTCTTTGGGAGGGGAGGCCTTTCCCTAGGGCTTGTGCTCTGGAGCATCAGTCATTCAAATATTTCTCCATACTGCTTCGCTTGTATGTGTGTACAAGGGACAAAGTTTGTTTCCCTGACTGTTGAAGATACACATGTATGAATGGATCTTCAGCTTTACACAAGAAATTCCTGATACTTTTTATTAGGATGGCATCTGAACTGACTGCTGTGACCAGTATATTTATGTATGAAGCTACTGTGTTTGTACAGTTAGTACTCTCAGGGGAGCACATGAAGACTACAAGGTTGTCACCACTTTCCCAATTCCTGTGATGTTGCTGTCTTTGGAGAGAAATCATAACTGTAGTGCTCAAGGAGGTGGGGCATGGACCACCAACCTGAGAACTCCTAAGAAGTGAAAACTCGCCATCTAAATGAAGAAAAAACAAAGTGAAAGAAATGAAAAATAGGAATTCAGTTCGTTTTACTCTAATTACCTGAGCTGGAATCTGTCTTGTGTGACTAGAATATGCTAGCAATTCCACTGCCTGGGGTATCTGCTTTAGCAACTGGCTGCATATATATTTATGGAGGAGAATCTGAAATTAATCCCTACCGTTTTTTGTCTGCAGGTCAAAAGTACAGTTGAGCAAACTGATTTAGAAAGCAGTTCCTCTTGAAAAAGCCTGTTAAGGGTGATTTGAAAGTATGTTTTAATTCTCTTTAAAAGTACAAGCCACTAACAGTTTGCATGTAAACTGAAATACTGCCCCCCAAAAAATACAAGCATCTTTCAAAAACCAAGATTTCTTCTGTTTAAATCTTGTAGGATGTTAGTTTTCTCTGGGGAATTAGCACAGAAAGAGAACAGAACTGCAGTTCTTGCCTGCTTCAGAATGTAAATGGCCTTAAAATGCAAAAACCTAAATACTTGTTTTGACAGGTAGGTAATACAGGCAATTACTTTAATTTGGCACTACACCATATGTGGATGACAAGGTATCTTAAGCAGTGTTTAAAAATTATCTTTTTATTCTCTGTTGGTAAGTCTGATGCAGGTAGTAATAAAAGTTTTGTTCGACCACTGTTGCTAGCCTTTGTACACGTAGCTTCTGGTTTTTGAGAATGCTGTGTTACTGTTTGGAGCGTAGAAAACACAGCTTTACCAACAAACACCTATACTGTTTCAACTTACTCATCTGTGGATGCTCAGAACTCTTGTGCCAGCAGTGAGTCTGTACTGCTATTGTTTGAGGTGTTTGTTTTTCCATTTCCTTTGAACCAAAGTTGCCAGATTCTTTTTGAAGAAGACGTGGACAGATTAACTTGTCTGGTAGCAGATCTCATTATACTCTTAAATTAGTCACACAGAAATCAATGTTTTTCAGGTAATGACAAGCAGATGGCACTAAAGCTTTGATTTCATGGGAGGATTACATTGGAGAAAAAACAAAAGCTTGAAATTGTTTCCACTATAATTAAATTGTTGTGGTTTCATATTGCTCAATACAGTTTTAAACTCTTAAGTTATATTTCACGAAAGAAAAAGTCACCACTTTTCTATGGAAAAAAATTCAGTGGATTAACATTGCACTATTGTGTGGAGTATCACTTGCGGTCCACAGTCAAGGTTTTGCGCTCCGTTGAACCTGCGTGCTGCACAAGTATGGAACAGTATCTTTCCTCTGCCTTAAGAAGAGGCATCAAAATTAAATAGTCTTTCTATACCCTGCTTGAAAGCTTGACAACTACCAACATCTGATGGAGAATGAGATTTAACTTGCTAGTAGCTGCTTTTGGATTGTAGAGTCTTTAAATATATTGTAGCAAGAAATAGTTCTTCTGAAGCCTTCCAGGGTTTTTTATTGAATCTTTTCTTTTTTCCTCTTGGAATGAAGAAACCTAAGGATAAATATCCAAACCAAAGCACTAAAGATACTTCTAATTGAAGAACCCACTGGCTTCACTCTGACTAAGAAATCTCAGAACTTCAGCTTGATCAGAGATGCTACCAAGATCTCTCACAAAGAAACTTACTTGAAGCTCTGCTGTGAACAGCTCAAACAGGTTTGCATGATATATGATACAATTACTGCACATTTTGTAGAAGGTACTTTATAGTCAAGGAGGAATGTGAATACCCTTTTCCAGTAAGTCCACAATCTACATGTTCCTTTATTAGGAATATAATGATTTGTATCTCCTTTCCCTTCTCCCAGCAAGCAGAGAGAATCTGACGTAAGGCTGAAGGGATGGCCCTGAAGTAAACTTGGGTATAAACTTCCTCGTTTTTACTTGAAAGTCCGTCTGTTACAGTCTCATTGCAGTATATATGTTTCAGATATAGCTTGAGAATAATATTCAGATACCCTTTAAGCAATTTACTTACAAATCTCTTAGGGGGAAGACACTAACACGGTGAGTATGCTGCACTGCTACTAGTATGCTAACAGTGCGTGTCTGTACCTCCTATTTGAAGATTAACTTGGAGCAGAATAAAAATCTGACTAAAAAGCTAGATTTTCCTCAGTAAAATGAGTGGTACCACCTTCAGTGATAAATATTTCTCCATTGCCTCCTTTGTCATTGTGCCCGGCACTGGCTTGTAGAAGATATTCTCAGTCCTGTGGATTTCCATCTGTCCCTTGTCCCTAAGCTGGACTTGCCCCGTGCTGCATTGAAGGGACTATCTAGAAACGGACTGGCACGTTTTATGTTTTGCTAAATGCAGAAATGCTGACCATACCATGTTGTCACTTTGCACTCTGCTTGGATAGTTGCTTGGATTCTGCATCTAAATCATAGCCTTGAATTTCAATTGAAAAGCCACAGTTGCCCAGGGGATTTCTCTCAGGCTGTCCTCCGCTCCATATTCTGCCGCAGTGGCAGCCGGCACAGTCAGGGTGTCGGAGGCGAGTTCCTCGGCAGTGTCCGTTCGAGCTGAGTGTTCTCCTAGAGGTGGGCTCTCCAGGAGTATTGTGGAATTTCTGTGTTCATTCAGACATTTCTTCTCAGCGTCTGACCTTTTTGGTGCTGAGTTCTGTAAACAGAAACCCAAGGGTGCTGCCTTCTTGTTCATGGACAGTTGTTCACCATTCCTAGTGAAACAACTTCAGAAATACACATTTCCTTATAAATCTGTGCAACTGGCGTCAGGTCCGGGGTTGGTGATGAGGTGACTACATTTTTGCAGGAATGTGATTTGTGTGTGTTCTCTGTCTGGGTGTGTGTGTTCACAGCAGGATTGATTTCAAATGTCATGGCCTTGGAAAATACTCTTTTCTCAGCAGTTCTGTATAAGTCTTATTTAGATGAATGCTTTAGGCTGAGACTTTGGTATATTAGTTAGTCCATTTTAGGAGATTTACCTTTCTGAGATAAAGATGTATAGCTTATCTCTTGCAGTACAAGAGATTTTCCTTTTCTAGACTATTGTGTCATTTCCTTTTATCTTAATTTGTCCTTGGCTACATGCGTTAAGATGAGGGAAATCTATTTTTAACAGTGGAAGCTACTTGTTAGCCTCAACGTACAGGAGAGACAAATAATGTACTTATCTCCTGGTGTTAATTAACCTAATTAACCTTTTTTTCTGCATTTTCTAGCACAGGTCATAAACAAATGTGTAATGCATCTCTCATGTAGATCATAGAAAACTTAAAAGTGTGATGCTGAGATCAGTTTCATTTACGTTCAGTTCTCCAGACTGGATTAGTCCAGTCCAGCAGGGATTTTAAGACCTGTATGTGACCTCCAAAGCCTTCTGCACTGCTATTTTTCAAATTTCAGTCTTTGCTGTGATTTTTTTTTTTTACTGTTATTCCCTTCTGTGCTTGTGTCAAGTTGTATAGACCTGGTGAGTAAAGAGTTCAGTATAGCTGAATGTACAGATGGAGTCTGTGTACTGTAGAAACACTGTTCACTTTCTACAATATGTACGTTGCTTTCTTTTTATTGATTTTTATATTACTGGTTTCATTGTTCCCTACCTTTGATACGCCAGCTGTGGAGAAGGAAGACCTCTGAAAATAATGACGCTAAAGTTGCCATTGAGTTTAAAGTCATTAATGTTATTAAAATATTTTACAAATGCACACCTGGTCGGCATCTTCCCTGGCAAAAAGGATATAAATTTGAAGCAAAATCAAGACTGGACAGTGTTCTAGGTAATTTTGGAAAGCATAAAAGGGTAGAAAAACATTGCAAAAAAGCAAGAATTTGAATTCAGCGTTCAGTGTTATGGTCTTTTTTTTTTTTCTTTGCTGACTTTCTAACTGATAAAAGACACAGGTTTTGAAAACAGGATATTACGTGAAATTCTGCTTTTTGTGATCTCAGGGAGAAGAATGCTCAGTAGGAATTGGGCACCATTTTTTGACTTACAGTGTTACTAACTGGGATTTTTTTGTGTGTGGCTGGGGTTTTTTTTGCTGGTGTTGTCACAGAGTTTGGTTTATTTCAAGAGCAGTTTTGCCTTTGGAAGCAGCAGCGTACCTCCAGCAGCGTCACTGACATGTTGCCCTTGAACCCTATGCACACAGGGATTCCGTCCTGCGCCCAGGATGCCTCTGAGCCAAGTTCTGAGCAGTTAATGTGGAGCAGATAAGCCCTGTTACCAGAGAGGGAGTGGCACAAAGATGCATGTCTTCAGTGATGCTTCTCAGAAATCACCTTATAACTTCTCATAGACTAATTAACTTTATTTTTGTCTAGGGGTTTATCCTCATGAGTCAGTGCTCTTCTATTTTGCAGATGAGCTGGGGGGGATGCTACGCCTTAACGTGGAATGGTGGATGAATCGCGTGTAATTCTGAACTGTGTGTGGTGTGCATTCACGTGCTGAGGCACACCAAGTGTCCAAAGCTGTGCTGCGGTTGTATGTATTGATAACACACCTGTGTGCTAAGGCCTGAACCGTGCCGAACTGCGTTGTCATGGCAGGGGATTTTCCCAATGCTACAGTTCTGTTTAAATGTCTTATGGGGAAAACAGATCTTGGAGAGGCATCTGCGTAAAACCTTCCTCCCTGTTAATCTCGGTGCTCCTTTGTTTGTACCAGGATTTAGGGCTATTTATTGTATGTAGATCTTTCACATGTAGGACCTGATTATTTTTTTTTTTGTAATGCCATATTTACCTTGTCATTACTCCATTAACTTTACGGATTTCTGTTTTGCACCTGCATGATATCAGTAACATCTACAATAATTGCATTTATCTATCCTCTCCACATTCCTCTCCCCCAGCTCACTTAATTGTTGTTTTGTATATCTGAGAATCCTTTCTCAACTTCAGCTTCCAGCGTGCGTTGTTATGTTTTGGGCGTGGGGCTCGTAACTCTATGGTTTATTTCCAGTGGAAAAAGCCACTGAATTCTTGCAAACACATAGCTGCTCAATAACAAACTGAATAAGAAAATTGAACTGGCACCAGAAGGCTTATAGGAGAAGCTTTGTGAGACGGTGAACTGAGTTTTGCCAACCGCTGAACCAGCAAGATCCTTGGATCACCGGAGCATGTTGCGGGGGCAATGCAAGGGCCGGTAGATTTTTCTGAAAAGACTTTTGGGACATTACACGCTGCTTTCAGGTGATGTCAGTGCCTGAGGAACGCTTTCCACACTGGTTCCAGCCTCATTTGCAGAGAGGAGCTGCTCTGCAAAGGATTGCTACTGCCACCGCTTGCCAGAGAACAACTTCTGCAGCAGGAGCAGCTGCATGGTGCTGAGGCTGGTGGCTGGCTGTGGTTGGCATGGCAGGCTAACGGTAGTGTTAAGAGACTTAAGATCTGATGGTACCTGCCAGTCTACTGACTGACTGAGGCCTTCATATTTGGTATTTGTTAAGGAAAGTATCTTGAGTTTTGACGTTAGGGTATTCCCTAAATATTCACATAAATGTTGGCCTGTGATTCATAAATCTGGGGGTGAATGGTCACAGACGGAGGTGGGGTGATCGGAGTAAATCAAGGCCGTGAGGCGATGGTGGGCTTCACTGGGAGTGCGTCGGTGCAGGCAGACTGTAGGGTGTTGGTAGGGAATAGAGTGGCTGCTGGTGTTCCTGAGCATGTAAAGGAAAGAAAATGCTGTCTTTAAGATACACAGTGCAGTTTCATGAAAGCAAGCTTATGATAACTGGAGATACAGGATTCTGGAGTGCTGCCTCAGCTGTTTGAGAGTTTGCACGACAATGATTTGTTTGGTACCAA